>NC_090927.1:155633497-158033497 GCF_040938575.1 Ambystoma mexicanum
GGGGACATGCATTACCTAAACAAAAGAGGAGGTGTAGGGTCACTACATCTGTGCCGAGAGACAATGCGGCTCTGGTATTGGGCAATTCAGGAAGGAATCTCCTTATCGGCAGTTCATCTAACCGGGGAGGAGAATATGACAACGGACGCTCTGAGCAGGCAGAGTACTGTGTCCCACGAGTGGGAACTGGCTCAGGAAGTCCTTCAAGAGAGCTTCACCCTTTGGGGAACCCCTCAAGTAGTCCTGTTTGCGACTGGAATCAACCGAAAGTGCGAAAGGTATTGCTCAAGGGAATTTCCCCCGAGAGGAGCCGCCCTAGGGGACGTATTTGTTGTGGGGTGGAACTTCCCACTGCTATATGCGTTCCCTCCGATCCCTGTCTTTCCTGCAGTCATCAGGAGGTTAAGACGGTTCAGAAACCGCATGATCCTATTTGTCCCAGATTGGGCCAGGAGAACGTGGTACCCGGACCTTCTAGGCATGTCCATCTGCCCTCCGTTACGTCTTCCTCAGAGAGAGGACCTTCTCTCACAAAAGGAGGGCCAGGTTCTCCATCCAGAGGTCAGGACTCAACCTTCATGCTTGGTATCTGAAAGGCTGAGATACAAGGATTGGGACCTTCCAGATGACGTCATGGAGGTGTTGCTTTCGGCAAGAAGGCCAGCAACAAAATCTTTTTACTGTTGCCGTTGTAAGAAGTTTTGCAACTGGTGCAGGAAAAGAATGTTGACACTTTTTGGTGTTCTATCCCAGAAGTGTTATCTTTCCTCTTATCACTGGCACATCGAGGTCTCAATGTTGGGACCAATAAAGGTTATCTTGCAGCGCTTTCCATTTTCAAGCGCTCTTCAGAAGAATGTTCCTACTTTAAAATTCCTTTGATAATACAATTCTTAAAGGGACTCACCAATGTGTTCCCTCCTTCTTTCCAAGTCCCAGTTTGGGACCATAATCTGGTTCTAAAGTTTTTGATGTGTGCCCCTTTTGAACCTTTGCACACATGTCCATTAAGATCACTAATGTTGAAAAACATTTTCTTGGTTGCTTTAACATCTGCACGAAGAGTGAGCGAGTTGCAGGCACTGTCTTCTGGGCCACCCTATGCTGCATTCCATAAGGACAGGGTTGTATTGAGGGTTCAACCCTCATTATTACCTAAAGTTGTGTCTGATTTTCATTTGAATCAGATGATCATTCTGCCTGCGTTCTATCCTCCACCTCATCTAGACTTCGGACCACCATGTGGCCAATAGGTAATAGAGGTGGTACGTATGGATCCCAAGGACGGAAAACCAGGCACTATGCTTGGTATCCATTGTCAAAAATCAGCATATTTTTCCCTCAGCTAGCCCTAGCATGGGCCTTGTATTCGAGGACTAGCCAAGCTTCCCCACGCATGCATTGAAGGAGAGAGCGCGAGAGAGAGAGCGAGAGAGCGAGTGGTCTCTCAGACGAGGCTAAAGTTTCCAGAAGGGGACTCAGGCCAGATGGCCCAAGACATACTGAATCCTGCACCTGAATTACTAATTGGAGGGGGTGCTGACTTTGAGCTGATCAGGATGGATTACTTTCATTAAGGTAAGAAATTGAAATGAGCTTGAGGTGCTTTTTCAGACTGAACCATTGTTACAGTCGCCCTAAGGGACTTGGAAGAGGGCTGCAGTACAACTGTTTTAGTATTCAAGAATACATTTTGAACATTTTTCTCTATACCGCAGGCTCTCCATGGATCTGAGTGCTGGGACAGCCTAAAAAACTACCCCTGGATCATCTATTTTTGAGGGCAAGAAGGATATCTTCTTAGTCAAAGGCAATGTTGCGCCTACATCATAGTGGTGCAAGTGTAGTGTGTGAAGTCACTGGTAGAATGCTGTGAGAGTGGGTGTAATGTGTACCCTTGAAGGAGGTTTCAGTCCAGGCAGTTGAGGGATGTGAGCCTGGGTGGTGGGAGCCTGTAGAGACCCACTGGGCCCCACCACCCAGGCTCACATTTGGGGGCAGTGCTGTTACAAACACACGCAGGTATGGAGAGAGTTACTGCCTTTGCATCAAGGATATTAAAATGTGCTGAAACTAGGGTCTCGAAAAGAAAGGTTTGTGCATCGTATGGGTAGTCAAAAAGTTGAAGACATCTTTTTGAAGCAGATCCTTCAAACTTTACACTGATCTCAAACCTTTGGTGAGCATTTTTAATTCAAAGGGATTAGATTGTGCATCACGTAGGATTCTGAGATGGGTCTCTTCTCTACAGGGCCATCAGTTTGTGATAGAACACATTCTGGGTAAGGAGAACACATTGGTAGATATTTTATCCAGAGCCCATAATGGTTGTGTGGAAGAAGAGCTAGAAGATGAGGAAGAGTTAGCTTGAGAAATTATCTTTACGTGTGGATCTTCTATAGAGGAGAGTGAGTGGAAAGAAGCGGAAAAGAAGGATGAGGGTCTCAACAAAGAGAAGGCATTAGTTATGAGTGATTGGGCAAACTGGACGAGTGATGATAGATTAGGAACCTTTCACAGGGTGAAGGATGAATTGAGTATCGAGGGTGGACATCTCCTGAGAGTGGGCGCATTGATCCTCCGCAAGGTATTAGAAGTAAACTGCTTTAGATTGGGCAGGAATGTCATCTAGGTATGACAGAAAATTGCACAATGTGTAATGATTCTGACAAAAATGTCAGGTTTTATGTTCAGCCTTTGAAGCTACTTGAGTAACCAGAGCTACCCTGGGAGCATGTTGCCATGGATATCTTGGGTCCAGTTGTGGGTACACGCGGAGTCAAGAAGTATATGATCGTGTTGATGGACTTGCATTCCGAATAGAAAGAAATGAAAGTTGTCCAGGAAGCTGATTCCAAAGCAGTAGTAACATTTCTGGATCAGCTGCTCCAGAGAGAAGGGGTCCCAAACAAAATACTTAGCAACAATGGGGTGCAAGTTAACTCACATATTATGAAATAGTTTGTCGAATATTGGTCTAACTCAGAGGTCTTTGTTGTTTCATCCCGAGACCAATGGTGTGGTCGAGAGATTTAATGGCGCCCTCATGCAGGGCATACGCATACGAATACGAACTAGGGAAGGTAAAATATGGGAGGAGGATGTAGAAAAAAGGGTGCATGCTTATAGACTTGCACCATGCGCCACAACAGGATTGATACCTTTTGAGGTCCTCAGGAGAAGAAAACCCTGCAATGCGGTGTGTCCAGTTTGGTTAGGGAGGTCAAGATTGTCAGAGCCAGGGTGCTGCACAGGGTGGGGGGCAGTGTTTTTCTGGTTGGAGCTGGTCATTCTTTGGTTACTCATTCACTGGTTGGTTAGGCCTTAACTGGTTTATTCAAAGACAGGAATGTTTCCCAAGCCAAGATGGAGGTGAGCCTGCTGAATGTTGATTGGCTGAAGGTTTGGTGTCAGCGAGGACATTGTAGGAATGATGCTGCCTATCTATTTTGGAAAGCACTTATAAATGACTCAGTTGCTTGAAGAGAGTTGTTTTCCAAAGAATATTACTTTCACTTTGTAAATACTTCTTAAGCAAAGAAACGTGTGAGGTTTAGTTCCAAATAGACTCACCATAAATTTCTGAGCGGCACAGAGCTACTGGTGCATTAATTTTCTACTGCGCAGGAGCCAGAAGAAAGCGTTGCTGCCAAAGGAGTTGCGCGGTGTTATGATACTTGACATTGACGAACTCCCAAATGCGCATGTACCAGAGAGAAAGTGTCTCCGCTCACCTCCCTGAGTTAAACTGCTTTGAGTTAGATTTGTAGTTCAGAAGGGAGCAGAGTCTCTGTTGTGATGAAGTGTGGTGTGTGTCAGGTTATGAAAGGGAGATGTTGTAATGTAGTCTTGTCATGTGATGTCACTGGCCTGGAGTGCTTGCTGTCAGAATGTTGATGCATGAATGCAGATCAGGAGAATGTTGGGTGTATCTGTGAGTGAATGTTCTGAATGTGTCAATTGGGGAGCTGAGCTGGGATGGTAGGATGGCCGGTGGGTTTATCTCCTATGTATGTAAGTCCAATACCCCTGTCCTGTACTTCATGCCAGCAGGTCTGTGTGTGAGTGCCAGCATGAATGACCACCAAACAGACTTTATAACAATTGGCGACAATGCTCAAAGAACCCTGTGAGTGAAGAAATAAAGGAAAGAAAAAGGACAGAGAAGGAAGAAGGAGCTTCTGCAACTTCAAAGACAATAAGGAGAGCTGTAGGGGGTGTGGCGCTGCCCCGTGAAGGGACGCGCATGCGGCGTGACGTTGCATGCCACCGCGTGCAGCATAAATAAACGGGGTGTTCCCGGCCGCGTCAGAGCGACCTGGAAGCCCGAACCATAAGGACGTGTGTCGTGTGGTCCTTATGAGTGGCGGGGCTTCCGAGCATCGCTGGGGGGTCGGGACAAACCCCCAACAGTGGCAACGAGTGGGGGATGATGCCTGGGCCTGGCGGTGACGAAATCCTTAAATTCTTTTTCCCTGAAACGCAATCTTGACAGCGTTTCATTTCATGCCGTAGGCCCTGCATCACACACGCGGCTGGCAGCCATTTTGTATTTCGGGCCGTGGACTTCACCGAGCTCCGGTTTGGGCGGTGAGTGGCATCCAGGCCTAATTTTTGGACACATTAACAGCAGGCAGTTATACCTGCATGCCCATGCCCAATTTTTGAATTTTTATTGAATCTTGGGCCTACTACGTCAAGTGTAAACGAGAAGGGGTACACTGGCTGGGCCTACACAGCCCGGATTCTCTTTTCACTCAATTTTTGGAACTCCTGCGCCTACAAGGTGCTGCAGCAGCTGAGGAGTCATTTCTTCTTCATCATCATCATCATCATCAAAGTAGGGACTTTATTCTTCTTTTTCATCATCAGGAGGGACTGCTGCAGTTGAGGATATTCCTTCTTCTTCATTCTGTTCATCATCACATCCAGCTGCTGTGGCTGTGCATGAAGCTGCTTGTGGAGGGGGACACTGTTATCATCTTCCTCGCTTCCAGGTTGGATGCTTCATTTGCCTGGGAGTGTGTGTTTGGACTGTGCTGTGGTGGTGTGTGTTGAGTTGCGCCCCCCAAACCTCACGCTGGGGGTGCCTGTGCGCTCACGCCCATGAGTGCGACTAGTGATGAGGACGGTGAATTGCCATCAGTGCGCAGCAGCCACCTCAGGACGGTGGGCTAGCAGCTGCCCAACAGCAACCTCTCCAGGCCAGTGGACAACCGGCAGCTCCACAGCAGCCGCATCAGGACAGCGGATGACCAGCAGCCGTACAACAACCTCCTCAGGTTCAAGTAGGAGGTCAGGCGCCACCAGTGGTGCAACCCGTTGCCATCTCATCATGGCACAGGCGCGTGCTCATGCAGCCCTGCAGCCCATCCCAGAATTTGACGTCTCGAGCCCGCCATCCAGCTTAGGGCCCAGGTGGAAGAAGTGGGTTGACCGCCTCGACATGTGCTTTAGGGCCGCACAGGTGACTGATGATGACAGCATGCTGGCAACCATGTGGTACTCGGCGGGACCTTTGGTTCAGGAGACATTTGAGTCGCTTCCACCAGGGCATGGATCCTATACAACAGCAAAGGCAGCACTCCAGGCTCACTTTCTGCCACTTGCTAACTCAGAATACTAACGTTTCGTCATGCTGTCCGCAAAACAAAAAAGGTGAGACTTTGGACACCTTCTATGGACGCCTAAAGCTCCTGTCGCTCGCCTGTGCATGGGGTGTGCATGGGTTGATGCAGATGACGATAAGAACTATGCTCATCCAGGCGTGCTCCTCGGGCAAGCTCAGAAGACAGGTCCTGAGAGAACCCGGCCTCACGTTACCATGCATCCTGGAGCTGGGGCCGTGCCATGAGGTGTCTGAGGCTCGGGCAGCGAGGATGGAGGCTGGATCGCGCTCCATCAAGACAAAAGAGGTGTGTGCCACGTGGCAGGGTGGCAGAGGATTCCGGAGACCTGGTGCGGGGCCCCGTGACAGAGCTGGACGAGCGGGCCAAAAGTGCAGGTACGACCTTCCCCAGCCAACGGAATGCCCAGCTGCCAGAAGGACATGTGGAAGGCGTGGGTTGCCCGATCATTTCTCCCGGGTATGCAAGGCAGCCCTACCCGTGATGGTCCCGAGGGGCCCGGCCCGTTCCGGGTTTCGCCAGAGTCGCCCTCCGAATGTTGCCCAGGTGGACCAGAGTGAAGAGGATGCCCAGGAGGAGGTGGCAGACGAAGAGGAGGAAGAAAACATCTTCTTTGTCTCCAGTGTAGGAGCCTTGAAGGGGAAGAACAGAAGGCAGCCAAGGTGTCTGGTGGAGGTCAACAGGTCGCCAGTCCCGGTCCTTGTCGACACGGGAGCCTCAGTCAACGTGATGGCCCGTGGGCATTACAACGCCATGGATGCGCCTCCCAGGCTGGTCACCCCGAATGCTTGTAGTTTTGCTTTTGGGGGTCTGGAACCCATCCCACTGGACGGTGCCTTCGTGGCGAAGGTGTAACACGACGGCGCGCAGATCACAGCACGCTTTTATGTGACGCCGGTAAGCACCAACACCCTGCTGAGCTGTGGGTCGGCTGAGGCCTTCGGCATCGTCAGTTTTGCATATTCAGTATATCTGGAGGATATTAATGACCTGCTTGATAAGTATGCAGCCCTATTCACTGGGATCAGACAGATGGCTGGTGACCCAGTGAGGTTGCATATAGATGAATCAGTGCAACCCATCGCCCTAAAACATTGCAGGGTACCTTTTCACCTTCGTGAACATGTGGACAAGGAGCTGGACAATCTCGTGAACCTCGACATAATTGAGAAGGTGGAGGGTCCGACTCCCTGGGTGTCTCCGATCGTCGTAGCAAGGAAACCCAAACAACCAGAGGCCGTCCGGATCTGTGTCGATATGAGGCTGTCGAACAAGGCCATCAAGAGGGAGAGGCACCTCACTCCAACAATTGATGACATTATTGCCAAAGTACAGGGTGCTTGCTTCTTCTCCAAGCTGCATCTCCGTGCAGGCTACCACCAGGTGGTCCTACACCCTGAATCAAGGTACATCACCACGTTTACAACAGACCGGGGACTGTACCGCTATAAAAGACTGAGCTTTGGCGTGTCTTCAGCAGCAGAGGTTTTTTAGAATATCATCCGGGGGGCCCTCGCAGACCTACAGGGCATCCTGAACATCAGTGAGGATATCCTGGTGTTTGCGAGAACAGAGGTGGACCGCAAGCAGAGTCTGACGAGGACTTTTGAGAGGCTGCAGTCGTTGGGCCTCTCCCTTCACAAAGAAAAATGTGAATTCCTGCACCCGTCCGAGTTCTTTGGCTTTGTGTTTAAAGGGGGGGGGTGTCACCAGATCCCAAGAAGTTCCAGGACATTAAAAATGCACAGCCACCTAAGTCGGTATCTGACGTGAGAGTTTCCTCGGCATGGTCACGTACTGTGGACGGTTTATTCAAAACCTTGCCTCCCGATCGGAACCCCTCAGGGCCCTGACGAAGAAATACTCCACCTGGCACTGGGGCCCTCTTGAACAAGCAGCGTTTGATGATATCAAGGGTGCGCTGGTGGCTGAGGACACCATGGCGTTCTTTGACCCTGCACTACAGTCGGAAGTCATTGTCGATGCCAGCCCCTTCGGCTTGGGCGCCGTGCTCACTCAGATTGGTCGCAATGGGGGTGTCCGTCCGGTGGCCTACGCCAGCAAGGCACTGTCAGAGACGGAGCAGAGATATTCGCAAATCGAGCGTGAGGCACTGGCGGTGCTCTGGGGCTGTAGACATTTCAGGTTATATGTCTTGGGGCGCCCGGTGACAGTTGTGACGGACCACAAGCCTCTGCTTCCCATCCTGGCTGGGTCATCGTCCAAGCCGCCGGCAAGGATCGTGCAGTGGATGCTCGCTCTCCTGGAGTATGGGGTCACCCTGGTCAACCGGCCCGGGGCAAACAATGCCATCGATTATCTTTCTCGACACCCGGGTGCACAGGGGGGAAAAGAGCAGGACACCTGTGCTGAAGAGGCGGATGACCACGTCCGCATGGTGGTGGAGGCGGCCACACTGAATGCGATGCCCCTGGGCGAGCTAGAGGCGGCAGCAGCGGGAGATGAATGCTTTCAAATCCTGAGACAGTCCATGCAGCAGGGCTCCTGGAAGTCGGTGCTGGAGTCCCTGGTCGGGTGCACTCAGGAAACCAAAACTGGGCTGGAGCAGCTGTGGAAGGTCAGGGAGGAAATGTCATTCTCAACGTCTGGCCTGCTGCTCAGGGGTGATTGTATTGTCGTGCCTCAGTCCAAGGTGAAGGACGTGATCACCCTTGCTCACCATGGACACCAGGGCGCTGCAAAGACCAAGGCCAGATTAAGACTGAAAGTATGGTTCCCGGATCTTGAGCGGAAGGTAGACGTTTTTGTGGCGGCCTGCGTCTGGTGTCAGGCGGCATCTCCATTGAAATGAGAGCCCGTCATAGAGGCGATGCCTCAAGAAACGCGATCCTGGGAGGTGGTCCATGCAGACTTTGGGTCTACGGCGATGGGCACACACTTCTTGGTGATCATCGATGAGTACTCCAGGTACCCTGAAGTGGAGTTTGTGGAGTCGGTGGCCTTCGACCATGTGGTGGTGGCCGTGGAGAAGGTGTTTGCAGCCCATGGTTTCCCCCACACCTTGTGCTCTGACAACGGGGCACTGTTCCAGAGTGAGCATTTCTCTGAACTGATGGAGAGCTGCGAGGTACAGCACAGGAAAGTCACCCCTCTGTGGCCAAGGGCAAATGGCGAAGCCGAACGGCTGATGAGAACACTGAACAAGACCTTCAGGATTGCCCAAGGCCAGGGTCAGTCTCTCCAGAGAGCCCTCTATCAGTTCCTGTGGGTGTACCGCACCACCCCGCATGCATCTAGAGGAGTGGCCCTGGCCGAGGTTCTCTTCAAGCGGTACCCTCGGGGTTTGCTACCCGAGGCGGGGGAGAAGGAGCCGGGGGTCATCGATGACCAACAGGTGGAGGTGGACAGGCGAGTGCGGGCTGAGCAGGAAAATGTGCGGCAGGGGCTTCGCCCGCAGCGGCTAGAGCCTTAGTGATGAAGTCCTCATCCGAAACAGACACCCTCATGGAAAGCTCTCCCTTCCCTACGAGCCGGAGCCGTTGGATGTTGTAGCGGTCAAGGGGTCCATGGTGACAGCCTCCGATGGAAGATCAGCTGTCACCCGCAATGTGAGCTTCTTTAAGAAGTTAGGGGATCCGAGAACTGACCCTCCCCCTGACCCGGACCCGGACCATGTGGAGACCCCTGAGGACAGGGGAGAGACCTTGCGCCTACCTGAGTCCCCTGCTCGGGGAATGCCTGTGGACAGACTACCCATGCCGGAGGTGAGCGGGAGGTACCCCCAGAGGGCTGGGCGAGGGAAACCTGCTCGCCTCAGCGATTACGTCCTGGGACACTTATCTGATCAGCCTAATGCTGTAGACTGCTAAGTAAGGGGACCCGGATGGATGCTAATAAAGGGGCGTGTGGGGAAGCTGTTATTGCGTGTTTGCATTAGTAGTGCTACTTGGTTTGCAGTGTGTATTATTAAAGTAATTGTTGTTGTTCTCCTGAAAAAGGAGGAGTGTGGCGTTGCCCCGTGAAGGGACACGCACACGTGGCGGCGTGATGTTGCGTGCAGCATAAATAAACGGGGCGTTCCTGGCAGCGTCAGAGCGACCGGGAAGCCTGAACCATAAGGACGTGTGTCGTGTGGTCCTTAGGAGTGGCGGGGCTTACGAGCATCGCACGGGGGGCGGGACAAACCCCCAACAGGGGCAAACAGCCATGAGGGAGAAACCCACCGTTCCCCCCCCATGTCCATAATAAAACCATCATAAAACGAACTCCAGCACAACCAGCACCTCTCAATGGTTAAGCGCTCCATTTCTGGTGTGTTTTGCACCTGATGCGGCGCGCTCAGCATTTTGTTAAAGGTATTTGAGCTTCTCCCAGTAAGATTTGTTTAGAGCCTCGCGAGCGTCCTGATAAGACTTTCGATTACCTGCTGCGTCCCTCCAGAACTTGCCGATTCGGTGTTCCCAACTACAACATCTTGCATTAAACTACTGTTACAGACAACGGTGTACAGTGACACAGGTGCACGGTGACTGTCTTGTAGCATTTTTGCGCAGCCACCCCCGGACGCATTTCCTACTTAATAATACGGTCAGGTCTAGACGCCTTAACTCTACTTAACAGAGAAGAGAATTGTGAACAAATGATTTTTCTACTGGTCGACTGGGGAAATACATCCTCCTTGTCTACTCGCTCTCTAAACATCTATTATTCAGCTATTGACTACTGAATTACATTGCAACCACGCATTTACTAATTACCCTCTTTGGGTTTCTACGCTTTGGAAACACTAGACCCCTGAAGAAGGTCGCACATTAACATGATTTTTTAGAGGAACGAAACATGTAGGGTTTATTCTGACATTAATACTAAATGTTTAGATTGAGATTGATATTCTCAAAGGTTGTTTATTAGATCAGTACAATACTAAAAGTACCAACCATAGCGTAATTAAAATTGCTAAGTACTCTACATCTTAGGTTTCCGCCTGTCCTTTTGAATTGTGGCTTCCAATATGTTTTTTTTACCATATTTTTTTATATTGATAATATTGTTGAATTCAAGTCCTTGTATTTTGAGTATGTTGTATTTGTACCGCACACCGTCACCAACGAAATCGGTCCCCAGGCGGATCTGTAAACGATAAAGGAGGGATGGGTTAGTAAGATGAAGGGATTAGGATAGTGAGAGGAGTGGTGTTCTGTTGGCAGCTTCAACTCAGTATACACCAGGTGCTGAGCTTTGGTGCGGGTATCGGATCGGAGTCAGTCCGCGTGTGCTGTTGTTCCAGCTTATGGGTTTGTTGCAGTGTTGTGAAGTGCGTGCGGCTTGTTGTGCGAGAGATGGTTGTATGAGTTTTTTGAGTGAGGTAAGTATGCAGACTTTGAGCTTATATTGGTTAGTGGGTTACCTGACCGTTACCATGCTAACATTCACAGTTCTGTCTGAGTGTGGCACTTGCTGGCCCTCACATTCCCATCTGGACGCGGCGCAGGCCAATGCTCAGGACTGCATCCAGGTGCGGTCACGCCAACCTTCACACCTTTATCCTGATGCGGCGCAGGCCAGTGTCTAGAGACCCGTCCAGGTGTGGGCATGCTAACATTCACAACTCCATCTGAGCGCCACGCAGGCTGGTGTTCACAGCTCTAGGTGTGGCACATATTAGCATTCACATTTCTCTAGGCGCGGGCATGTTATCCTTCAATCGATCCTATCCAGATGCAACGCAGGCCAACATCTATCTGGATGCGTCTGCCGGTCTGGATATGCTCGTCCGGTACGTACGAGTGGGAGAGTCACTTGGGGCTTTTGTCTGGGTCTAGGTATGTGGTCAGTCTCTGCAGCCTTCCTTTGTGGCTATTTTCCATGATGTCTTATGCTCTGTTGAATGGTTGGTTCTTTGGTTTGAGTGTTTGTCCAATTTGAGAGTGGTCGAGGTTGGAGTTATTTTCGTCATTGTTTTGATGTCTGGGCATTCTAATGCGTCTCTGTTGTGGTTACGCATTAAGAGCCATGATTTGAGGAGTTTCCTGAATGCTCGGTGGTTTGTTGTATTCCGTATATTCTTAGGTAGGTAATTCCAGGTTTTGGGTGCCTGGTGAGAGAAAGACGATCCTCCAAGTTTTTTTCTGTTGTAGGGTTTTGGTTCCAGGCGTATGTCAGTGCTTGATCTTAGTGTTCGTGTCGGTTGATGTAGGCGTAGTTTGTCGCTTAGCAATTCTGCGCCTTGTTTGTGTATTGCTCTGTGCGTGATGCACATGGCCTTGAACTTTATTCGTCGTTTCAGTGGTAGCCAGTCTAGTATTTTTAGCGCGGGTGTTATGTGTTCTCTTCTGGGTAGCTTGAGGAGGAGTCTGGCTGCTGCATTTAGTATGTGTTGCAGTTTTTTTTAGAAGTCGTTCGGGCATGCCCAGGTATAGGCTATTGGCATAGTCTACTCTGGACATGATCAGATCGATGATGGTAAGTGTTTTGTTGGCGAATGATAGGCATGGTAGGATCCTTTTTGCTGCACGCAGGAGGAAGAAACATTTCTTGATTACCGAGTTTACTTCTGGCTCCAGAGTGAGGTTATTATCCATCAGGACCCCTAGGTTTTTTACAGTTGATGGTTCTGGTGTGGTGCCAAGCTCTCTTGGCCAGGGGATGTAGTTGATGTCTCCTCCCCTTTTTGAAACCATCATTATCTCTGTTTTGCCTGGGTTGATTTTGAGATCGTTGAGGTTCATCCAGTTGAATATGTCACAAAGGCAATTCTCTAGTGTGGTGTTTTCTTCTCGGGTGTCTTGTATCTTGAAGATTATTTGAGTATCATCGGCGTAGTTGTAGCATGTGAGTCTGTTTTTTGATGAGTTTGATTAATAGGTACATGTAGTTGTTGAATAGAAGCGGGGAGAAGGATGATCCTTGTGGTACTCCGCACGTGGAGACTCTGGGTTTGGATTTACAAGGTTTCATCCATATTGTTTCTGTTCTGTTTGTTAGGAAGGATTTGATCCATAGTAGGGCAGTGTCTGTTATCCCTAGTCCTTCTAATCTCTTTATGACGATGGCGTGGTTAACAATGTCGAAGGCTGCAGACATATCAAGGAGAATCAGGGCGGTGCTGTTGTCTGAGTCTGCGTTTGTTTTTAGGTCGTCCCATATTGAGAGGAGAGCCGATTCTGTTCCTCTCATAGGTCTGAAGCCACGTGCCTGGTCTAGAAGCAGTGCTCTTCTATGAATTCTTGGGATATTTGGTAGACGTACGTTTCTAGCAGTTTGGCAATGTAGGGTATGTTGGAGATGGGTCTGTAGTTACATAAGTCCTCTACGTTTCCTGTTGTGTCTTTGAGTAGCGGCTTGATGTACGCCAATTTGAAGGCCTGCGGTACTTTGCCTGTTGAGATTGAGAGGTGGAGGAGGTTCCCGTGGTATTCCATGGGGGTTCCTTGTTTGAGAATTGTTTTGTATATGTCCGGGGAGCAAGAGTCTTCAGGAGAGCCCGATTTGTTGCTTTGGTTTACCAGTTTGACGAAAGCCTCAACTGATATTTCTGAGAAGTTTCGGGATGTAGTGGAAATCAATGTTGCCCCTCTGTTCTTGTAATGTAAGGGGTAATGGGGTCAGAGCCCTCCCACTCTCGTTGAGTGCCCCTGTCTTTTTTCCATGTGTATCAGGAAATTCTTTGCATGTTTCAAGGTTTTCGTGTTGAGGTGTCGGTGTACCGTGGTTGTTGCAAGGTAAGGCGTGAGGTATAAGGATTTTTCTCTTGTGGATTTTGTTCCGGTTGTGGCTGTTTTAGGTGTGTTTTCTTGCAATGGGGCTGTTTCTTGTGGGTTCTGTCGGTGTTGTGTGTTCACGTCTCTTGTTCTCTTTCTCTGCGTCCTTTTCTGGTACGGGTCATTTTCCAGTCTAGGTGCAGGCGTGGAATGGTAGTTGGTCCTCTGTGCTGTGCGGTCGCCGTGACCTCGGTTTTCCTTCTCTGGATGCGCTGGGGTGTTCTCTGGCTCAGTGTTTTCTGTCGGTGGGTAGGGTATGTTTCCTAAGGGTGCACTGTCGGTGGGGAGGGGGTTAGGGTGTTAACGGTCTGCTGGTATGGGATTTAGTTGTGTTAGGTAGTGGTGGGTTTCCGGGATAGGTAGAGTACTGAACTAAGCGCAGTTAGATTATTTGAGAGATCTGTATAGTGGGTGAGAGTCCTATCAGTGCAATCTAAACATCACACAGTGCCTTTCGTAGACAAGGCCCCTGCTAAGTTTGAGAGACCTGCACAGTGGGGAGAGACATCCACCAGCGCAATCTAAACATCACACAGTGCAGTTTGGAGACGGAGCCCCTGATAAACTTGACACCCCGCGCAGTGGGAGAGAGGCCCATCAGTGCAATCTAAACATCCTACACGGCAATTTGGGGAGAGAGACCCTGCTAAATTTGAGAGACCTGTATGGTGGGAGAGAGGCCTATCAGTGCAATCTAAACATCATACAATGCAATTGGGAAATAGAACCCCTGCTAAATATGAGAGACCCGCACAGTGGGAGAGAGGCCTATCAGTGCAATCTAAACCTCATAATTCAGTTTGGGGACGGAGCCCCTGCTAAATTTGAGAGACCTGCACAGTGGGGGAGAGGTCCATCAGTGCCACCTAAACATCATACAATGCAATTAGGAGACAGAACCCCTGCTAAATCCGAGAGACCCGCACAGTGGGAGAGAGGCCCATCAGTGCAATCTGAACCTCACACAATGCAGTTTGGGGACGGAGCCCCTGCTAGATTTGAGAGACCTGTATAGTGGGAGAGAGGCCTATCAGTGTAACCTAAACCTCATATAATGCAATCATTTTTTTACTTTGGGTTTGGTAAGTGGCTCGGAGTCTGGGGTAGAGTAGTTGCTCTAATCCTGACCCAGGCCACTCCTACCTTACTGTTCCTTGTGGATGATGGTTGACGGCTGGCCACTAGCTTCCCCTGCGGACACCTGCCGACACCTCCTGGAGCCGCCTCTGTTGGAGCCGCCCTTGGCCTGGGGGCCCAGAGCCGCAGAGGGCTGCACTCGGAGGACCAGTGATGAAGTGTGGGTGGACCAATCAGAGCGGGCCTGGGCGGGTCGGGAGGCGGGAGGAAAGCAGAAACAGGAAGAGGGAGCGGGTGGACGTGGGCTGCAGGGGGGCACAGAAAGGACTCAGGGCCTCGAATAAATTAAAAAAACAGGCGCTCCTGGAGGGGCCTGGCTACTCACCGTGCTCCTGTGCAAATGGACTGGGCTCTAAATTCGAAAAATACCTTGCTGGCAAAGCACTAACAACCTGGAGAGCCCTCGCCTGGCTCATTTCTTTCAAAAACCCTGGTTTTCACTCTATTTATGCCTCTAACTCATTGGGGCCCATCGTTTCATTCCTGCCTCCAAAATGGCTGCCCATTTTCCCTTTGCCTGAGCTCCACTGGGCCTGCACTGTTCTCTCCCCCTCCCATTCGTTGCAGAGGTCGCCATAGACCTATAGCAGCAACCCAGAGGGGGGAGCGGGCCCAGTACACCCAGGCCCACACAAAGGCACCTGTCAGCTTCCCTGTCTGCTTTACAGGCTGCAACATGATATTTCTGCCACAGCCAAACCCTCCCTGAGGCCGCTACCCCTGGACTATTGGACCACCATGACTCTTACAACACATTCTGCCGTGGTTAGTCCCTTCTTTTCTGACTTCCTTTGTACTACCTACTCTGCTGGTACTCCTTCAGCTCTCCTTGTTATGTTCTCAAATTGTAGTCGTGTCTGAAAGTCAAACTTGGGTGTATTTTGCATTTAACTTGAAAGCCAAACTTGGCTGTAATTTTGCATTTAACTTTGCTCATTGATTGTAATCCAGCTAGCCCAGTGACTGTTCCATACCGCTGCACTTGCTTACTCACCCCTGCCCCACATTCAAGCCCATGTCTCTGCGGCATCTAACAGCTCGGCCGAACTCTTTAAAATTTGTAAGGAGCTTGCCAACCCTGCTGCAGTCTCTACCCCTCCCCTTGCCCGTCATGCTCTTTGCAATGCCCTGGCCTCACACTTTATCTCAAAAAGCCAGGACATACTGTCCACACTCTCCTCCACTCCCTCTCCTCTCCCCGTCGGTACTCACTGACCCTCCTCCAACCACCCCCCCACCCTACTTCTCTTCCTTTCCTCTCTTCTCCCCTGATGAGGTCGCTAGACAAAACCGATCTATGAAAGCCTCGTCAAAACAGGTTCATCCCTGTTCCTCTAAAACTCTCAAGGACCACATTGATACCCTCGCTCCGGCCCTTGCCGACTTCTGCAACCACTCCTTTGCCTCAGGATCCTTCCCCTCCCCTCTTAAGCACTCCCTTGTGCATCCTCTCCTCAAGAAACCTGCAGCGGATTCCTCTTGGCCGGCCAAGTATCGCCCAATTTCCATTTCCCCCTTCTTAGGCAAACTCCTTGAAAAGCTGGCCATCGCTCAGCTAAACCTTCATTCTGATTCTGTTGGCTGTCTCCATGACCATCAGTCTGGCTTCAGATCTGGCAGAAGCACTGAAACTGCTCTACTGAACATCTGTGAAGACCTGCTTTCCAACCTTGACTCTAGCATTCCCTCTGTTCTCATCCTACTTGATCTCTCCTCTGCCTTCGACACGGTCAACCATACCATCCTGCTCAAACGTCTCTGGGATAACTTGGGCATCACCGATCAGGCTCTGGCCTGGCTGACCTTTCCTCTCTGATCGACCCTCCCAGGTCCAACTGGGGTCCTTCCTGTCATCTATCTTCCTCTCCACCTGTGGTCTTCCCCAGGGGTCTAACCTCTCGCCCTGGCTTTTCAACCAATACCTGCCAACTCTCGCCCGCTGTATTGCAATTTTCTGCTAAAACTTCCAGCGCTACGCAGACGACACTCAACTGATTTTCAGGCTGCCCTCGGCCACCTCCTCCACCTCCCTCATCACTGATTGCCTAATTGCCATTCAAGATTGGTGTGCCGCCAACGATCTTTATCTTAATGCCAGCAAGACAGAGATCCTACTCATTGGCACACCATCACCTTCCTTTCCCGTTACTCTCTGGCCGGCCTCCCTTGCCCCTCCTCCTATCCCCACACATTCGAGGCCAAGAACCTTGGTGTCACCTTTGATTCCACACTCGCCTTCTCCGCCCACATCGCTGATGTATCAAAAAAATCAAACTTCCTACTGCACCTCCTCAGAGGTACTCTTCCTTTTCTCTCATTCCCCCAGAAGCTCACTGTCTCCCAAGCTCTGGTTCTCTCCCAGTTGGACTATTGCAACAGCCTCTTTCTTAATCTACCTGCCTCTACTCTCCGCCCTTTACAACTTATCCAGAACAGGACTGCAAAACTTGTCCTTGGCCTCAAGCCCTGGGATCGTATCTCTCCAGCTCTGAAATCTCTCCATTGGCTCCCAGTGGGTGCAAGGATTAAATTGAAAACCCTCTGCATTGTCCACAAGGCTTTCTGGGGCCTGGGTCCAACATAGCTTCAGCTATCCCTCCGCAAATACCTCTCCTCTCGAGCACTATGCTCCTCTACCTCCAACTCCCTCAGGGTCAGTCGTTTCTCAAAGATACGAGCTGGGGGTAGACCTCTGTCTTTGGCTGGGGCCTCCCTCTGGAACAGCCTCCCTGGCACTCTAAAACTTGAGGAGAACCATCTCCGGTTCCGGAAGCACCTCAAAACCTTTCTCTTTGCTTCTCCTCCCCTCTCCCCTGTTGATTCTACTCTCCCTCGGCACCATGCACCTGTCCACCCTCTGTCCTCTGGGCCCAGGTACCTGCTCATCTTGCCACCCTCACGCACTGCCTCCGGGCCACCCCCTGCACTGGGGTCTGTATATGTACCCATACATCCCTCCCCTTTTCTTCCAGCACTTTCAGACCTACACGGCCTGCTGCCATAAACCCAGCACTTGCCACTTGCTGGCTGCACTCCCATTGTTGCCTTTTTATTTATTATTTTATTATTATTTTTGTTTTTTCCTTCTCGCTACGCACTCTCCTTCTGTTCCCCCTTCCATGCATGTCTCCCTCTTCCCCCTCTACCCTGCACTTGCAAGTTCTCAATGTCACTGGGCCCAGTAAGATCGTTGTTTTTGTTCTTCCCTGTTCCCCTTCCCTTGCCTTATCGCGCTCTGAATCACTTGTGTATGAGCGCGATAGAAATAAAATATCAATATCAATATCCTGCCCAGCAAAATGACTAATGACATAAAAGGATTGTCTGGGAGGGAGGCCCTTATTCAGTCTGACAGTTATGCCCAAGAATCCAATATCTCCAATGAAAAACGTGTTGTCCAGTTATGGGATTGTGAATATAGCAAGTTCGGGTAAAAAAAAAAGAAAAAATAACAGTAAGGAGCGGAGAAGGAGCGGCGTGTATTAATAGAATGGCACCAGTTCCTAGGTGCGTTTTTGTCAACCTGCAATAAATGATTTGTCAGTACCTGCAGGAGTTCAGCAGGTGGCGGTGGTGCTCCATGTTGTCTATCAAGCAAAAGTGAATATGGAAAATGGCCAGTGCCCGTCAATAAAGAAGTGCTGCCTAAATATGGCAATGTTTTCACATGCGGTGGCTTAATGCCAGTTCAGTTGGATAAACATGTATACATTGGGGCATGATTGCATCGATGAACTTGCCTAAATTCATAAAATACTGTTTGAGCGACAGTTGGCGTTTGTGGCCCAGCGTGCTCCGACCTTTACAGTCGACAAGGAGAGAATGATGACGTCTTTAGAACGTCGTTGATGTTGGCGAGGAGTAGAATGCGGGCAGTGTGAGCTTCAGGAGCGGCACGGGTTTGTCCTGCGAGACATTCAAGTAAAGGATCTAGTGTCAGGGGCGTAGGAGACCCATACAATCTGGGGGGGGGGCATGGGACAACTTGGGACTTTGCTTTTTTTATTTATTTATTGTGTTTTAGAACTCGAATGTTCACAAAATTAAAATAGCAGTACATATTAAATCACATATATCATCACTGTATAAAACAAGAGAAAAGAAGAAAAGAAAACAGAAGAAAATTAAGAAAAAGAAAAGCAGTTCAGAGTGCAAAATCCTTTTATTTGGCGTCTCACTTCAGAAGGCTCAGTTCACGTAAAAATGTTACCAATTCCCAGGTCAAAAGGCTTTCATGGCCTGCGCATAGCTCGTCCCAAAAAGATTGGGTGTCCATCCACCATTCCTGGCTTGTCCACAAATCTCAAAATGTACAACCCTCTTAACGTGGGATTTGCTGCAAACACAAACCACAGAGTAAAATTATCTGTCAATTATTTTGTAGTGAGTGATTATCATAAGCATTTGTCCAAAAAAAACAAATATTTGTTTCCAGCGTTCCGTACGCATGATACTTTGTTTTGCTATTGTGTGTATGTCCACCAGATGGGGTGGGGGGAGAGACTCGGGGGAGGAATGAGGACACCTCAATGAGGCGCATCAGGCAGGGCACTGTTGGTATGTTTGTACTAAATGAAATCCTACACACTACACACAAACAGTCATGTTTGCTTTAGGCCCTCTCCCCCTTAGGCAACAGATTCATGTATGTACTGTCATAAAACATAGGATGTTTGAAGGTTGAAACATGTTAAAAAGAAAAAGCCGTACGCCCCCTCCACCAAAACAAAAGTATTGAATGCAAGCAGAGGAGGAAGACTTGCAAAGAGTTCAAATGTGTTGGATGCTGGATCCAGTGAATAGTGTGTTTCATATCATGTAGGTCTATACAGTTTACATAATGGGTACAATCAGAGTCTAGACCATGAGCTGGAGTTTCGTTTGACAAGTGAGATTAAACATATACATGACTTGTGCAATAACAACGAATAATCGCCAGCAACAATGAATGCTAAAATGAGTATTTTAGCAGCACCCACAGCCTTCAGCCAGAACTGCCCAACAGCACAGGTCAGGGGTGGACTGGGAACCAAAAAAGGCCCTGGAAATCATTTTCAAAGTGACCCTATATTACACATTTTCAGCAGGCTCAACCCTTTTCCTATGAGAAAATTTGAAAATTCATTAGGTTCCGACACAAATGAGGCCCAGGGTGCAGAGGCCTACCGGGAAATCTCTAAGTTTCCTATAGACCAGTCCAGCCCTGCATCAGATCCTGTGGCCAACAGTTCCACTTTTGCCGTTGTACTGACGATGATTTATTTTTAAAGTGATAGTATGCAAAGGGTTGCTGAAAGGAGTGACTAACAGTGCAAGGCAGCTTCTGGCGCCATTTTACAGAGCGGGCTTGCCATGCTTCCACAGTTGCCCACACTGCCCCCGACCGGGCGACCCCATGCCATTAAAGTCACATGTACAGTCGATAACGTTGGTGGATTCATTGAAGATTTACTCACGAGCATTCTCCCCAAGTGCTATAAAAGATTGGGGGCGGGGCCACGCAAGAGACACATGCACGTGTTTGACCTGTAAGTAGTTAAGAAAAAAGGGAATTGAGAGCCTTGGTTTGATCTATTAGCAGTTCTTTAGCTTTATTTGAGATTTTAAAATAAATGACAATTTTATTCAAGTTTCCCTTAGGGGCCAGCAGGATGCCAAGGATGCATAGTCTGTGTTTGAGGCTCTGTGTAATAAAAACTCCAATGTTTTTGGAAGTTGTGAAATGGCTTTGAAAAACCTTAGACATATTCACAAGAAAATCTAATGTCAGAACAGACTTCGGTGTCTCATTAATTGCTTCAACAGTTGATTGTTTAATTGAAAAAAACAATGAATTGCATTTCTTTGATAATAGCTGGAAATTATCTGTTGACTATCCTCAGACATTGGAAATAATTAAGAAAAGTAGCACTTCAGGTACACCGGGTCACAACTAATGATCTAATTTGTTATTTAAGTGAAACCCTGAAGCCTGGGCACATATTGTAGCTTCTCTTTTTGAGCATATTTCCCAGTCTAGTCTATTCCACACCTCTTGGTCAACAGCCTATATACAAAAAGGGATCGAGGTTGGGTCTACATAACTATCGCCCAATAGCAATGCTAGATGCAGGCAGCAAGGTCTTTGCAGCCTTGATGTTGGGTCATCTAGAGAACTGGAAGGACACTATTGGCCGAATCAGGAAGTGGCAAATAGGGTTTCAGAAACAGCCCGGCACCTCGCTTCATGGCTTCTTGTTGAAGAGTATAACTATTCAAGTTGCTCAAAGAAAATATGGCCACATCTACATTGCCACCATCGATCTTTCCACTGCATTTAATGCAGTTGATAGGAGCCTCCTATGGCCCAAGCTGAATAGGTGGGGTATTCATGAGGGGTTCCTCCGACTTATTATAGGATTGTTTGTATACACACTCAAATGTTCAAGTAAGGCTTAAGCACAGGGACGGGGGTCCCTATACAGAAAGGCTGCTACCCATAGAGGAGTCAGGCGGGGTTGCATTTTAGCACCCTGCCTGTTTAATCTCTATATGTCAGATGTTGAAGATTCTTTGAAAATCAGCTATATAAAAAGCAATGAGGCTGTGATATGCCAATGATTTTCTTGTTGTTGATTGTTCTTGGCTAGGCATTCAAAGACTGATAACCGCTTTTCCTGAATTTGCCACAACTCACCACTTAAAGGGATAACCCAGGCAAAACAAAATGTATGCATAGCACCAACCAGAGGAAGGTAGTGACTCATATTTGGCAAATGGGTTGTGAAGAGATTGGTCAGGTCAGTAACTTTGTTTATTTGGGATTCCCCATTTATGACACATCCCATATGACCCAATTGAAAGATTGCCTCAGAACACGCACTATTGCATTCTTGAATCAGGCGCTTAGAATTGATTCTAAACATGGCAAGTACACCCGAATCCCTGTATCAAAATGTTATCAAGCTAAGGTAATCCCTAAACTGTTATATGGGATTGAAATCCTAACGATAGAGGTCCTGGATAGTTTAGCGGTATTAGAATGTCTAAGTACTGTTCCCTTACCGTTGGTACAATATCAACTCGGCCGGCTTACAGGTGTTATTTTGTGGGGAACATTGCTGTATCACATATTATGCCCAAAAAGGATTGTTGATAGTCAAACTATTAAGGCTAGAAAAGGTGATTGATAGAAAAATTAGAGAACTTGGCAATAAAACAATCTGTTTAATGGAATTGATCTGTGGAGGATCTGGCTCTTAGCCTTGTGAAAGTCAGAACATGTTTTCAGTCAAGATTGGTCTGCTACTGTTGACAAAATACATATTTAAAAATCACCAAATCATCTGGGTGGTGATCATAAATGAGTTGGGGTACTCGCTCCATATTTCTCAAGCTACCCTGATAGGAATGTTAGATGTTTTTTGCATTTTAGGCTTAATTTGCTTTACACATGGGGAGTGTTTGTTAAATACGGTCATCTTCAACCCGAATCTACCAACTGTCATTTCTGTAATGTACATGTACAGATTGAAACCCTTAAGCACATTTCTATCTCTTGTGGATCTGTCCAGGGAAGGAATCTGACATTTTATTTAAAAGATTTGACTCTCGGGGGATGTCGAAGCAGTCTGGCAATGTTGACTGGCCGTTCGGCTATCCTAAACTGTGACAGCAGTGACCGGATTTGTGAAATTCTTAAAATTGGATTTACCTTCTATCCCCTTGATCCCACACTTTCAAATGGTCTTACCTATTGCTAATTAACGGTTGTAATTATTATACTTGTCTTGTAGGATAGCTCTTTTTTCCTCTAATGAGAATACAATACGTTAATATGTTTCGTTTAATTCCCCAATTGTGCAAACAGACTGTCTTTGATTAAAATAAAAGCATTGTGTGACTAATACAAATTAGGTCATTTTTCTCCAGTAATGCTGAAATGCAACAACATATACTTCACTGTGGGCTAATGTTCAATGTTAGTATAATCTGCATAATTATAACAATATTCCCCAGTAGCATATTTTCACATGATGCTCTTGTTTTGTAGGATTTCTGTTTTAAAGAACCCATTCTATTCCTTATAAATACCAATGTGATTCTTTGCACCTTCTTTTCTAGGCTCAACATTTATATTCCTCTTGTCTGCAACATGTGCTTGAAAAGTACTTCCTGCACATGTGATGAGAGCATGCATGAAGGGCAGCTTGCCAGAGTGGAGATGACGAGGAATGGATGGTGTCCCATCCCCTGCATGGGAGGGTCTACACATGAGAACCTTAATATGCTGTTTGATGAAGAGAACAGAATGAAAGTTATAGATATGCTGGACTCGGCTGGATCTTTTATTCCTGGGAAACCTGAACAGCTCCTTCAAACATAAGCAAAACATTTGGTGATAGCTTACATTTTTCTATTTCTACAAAACTTAATTTCAGAATGTTACAATGTGTACCCAACAATTGTGTCTGGGGTCTGTTCCATGAATCCGATGGTGGTTTGTCAATGGCAAGATTATTATTGTTGCTATAATCGTTAGTTAATATATTTCTTTATTTCAGAATGGACAGGCTAACTAATGAAGAAACACAACATGTGGGCAAAGAGGGGAATTATGATTGTAATGAGCTGCAACACACGTAGGTTATTATTGGAACTATAGATATACATTGTCATATATGTAAATATAACCTGAACTGTGCCAGACAATTATTTTTAATGTATGTCTCTGTGCACTACCTTCTTGGTATATGGATGATGCTGTTCATAATTTCTGAGTATATTTGCAATGTATTTGGCATATTTAATTTTTATAATTGATGTTTAATACCATCAGGCTGCAAAAGATACAGACCTGAAGAAAGGAACCCTCATGAAGTGTCATGAGATTGAAGTGAGCGCAGAAAGATGGTGTCCGGGTGATGGGAAACCTGAGCAGAAACAAGGACATCAACACAGGTAAGTACACTTGCACACCAATTTGAATGTAATTTAGTTAGGTTTAAACAGAATGGTAACCTTTAGTAAATAATTCGAGGTGCGGGGGAGAAAGACACAGCCTTGGTACCTAGGCTGGTTATATACAAAAAACAAAGAAGAAATCCAATGTGGATAGGTACGTCCCCTGCACACTTTCTAGACGGCCAAGATAGGCCTTTTGAACATTTTTTGGAAAAATTTTTATACTCGAAACGCGTTGGGCTCACCAAAAGACAAATAAAAAGCAAAACATGTTTTTTATAAAACAGAAAGTTTCAACTGAATCATTTATGAACATTTTCTACAGAATTGATTGAAAGTTATCAATATTGTATTTCAAAAAATTTACAAAAAATGTTCAAAAGGCCTATCTTGGCGTCTAGAAAGTGTGCAGGGGACGTGGCTATCCACATTGGATTTCTTCTTTGTTTTTTGTATATAACCAGCCTAGGTACCAAGGCTGTGTCTTTCTCCCCCGCACCTCGAATTATTTACTAAAGATTACCATTCTGTTCAAACCTAACTAAATTACATTCAAATTGGTGTGCAAGTGTACTTACCTGTGTTGGTTTTCATTTGTTTCCCTCCTTCCGAGGGTTGGTACCTCTACAACACTAGCACCCACACACAGAATATGTCATTTGCAAGCATTAGCACGCTTACGGATAAATCAGCCACCACTCTAGCCTTTACAGCCGAAGAAGCCACAAGGATTATTGGGCTAATCAAGGACACCGGTACAACCACACCATTGGACAATAATCCAGAAAGGCTTATACAAAAACTTGAATGCCTAATTAGACGCATAATCTCACAGAAGCTTCACGCTACAACTCTCGCTCAATATTACAAAGCAAAACATATTCCAAGAGGCCTCAGAATCTATCTCAGGCCCACCCTTTGCAAGGAAAATAAGGATTTTGTCACTAGATGGGAACACATCCTTAACAAGTGCTCATTAGATTTAATTCTTCTCACCATTGAAGAGCTTTCAAAGTCTGTTACTAACCTACAGGAAGAAATTGAAGATATTTCAACCCAACTATCTAAACTGAAGACAGAAGCAGAACTTGCACAAATCCTCGAAGATACCAATACGAAATTAGAATCCTACAAACAGGATATAGAGCAAAGAAAAATTAGAAAATTCCGCAGAGACACCTTGGACTACGCCCGGGATATAGTGTACTCGTGGCAAGAGTTTTATGCAAACAGCCGACCAACACCAAGAAGACCCCCCCAGGCACCAACAGGAGCAAATAATCAAACAGACAGCAGCGAAGTAACTAGTGGTGAATTTGAAGAAACACCTAGTACATCAGCAGCCCGGAGCCAGACTGGGACAATCCCTGATCCACCTACAGAGTCTTCTGAGACTACCGGTAGACCAACAACTGGAACCCCACAAATTCCTTTTTTAGGAAACGGAAAGCCAGAAGAGGACAGAAGAAAACTACGGCAGAAAAAGAAATAAAGAAGAATCTTGTCATCAGTATCTCCTCCAAATCCCTCACTCAGGCACAAATGGACACACTTAACCTGGGAACTTCATTCATTCCTACAAACTCCACCTCTTACTTTGAAGAAGAAATCAATCTCTTTAAACTAATAAGAAAGATGGAATTGAAGGTATTCTTCAACAACATTGAGGACAACCTGCAACCTAAGCCTACACCATGATACCTCGAAATGAAAAATAAAAGTAATTTTTACCCTCGGGTAAATCGCCCATTGATCAATTTATTTAAACAGAAAACTACAAAAGATCTCAAAAGACTGAAATATGTGCCACCAAAGAAACGAAATATCCGAAAACACCAATTAAGACTCATTAAGCAACTTGCTGAAGACAGTAGTCTCACTCTAAAACAAGCCGACAAAGGAGGCGCGTTAGTCCTCATGGACACAACCCTTTATGATGCTGGCTGTGGCAAACTTTTGAATGACACTCGAACCTACACACTACTTGACAGCGATCCAATTATGGGGATTTCCAACATGATCAAAACAACGATTGAGAAAGCATTAACAATGGATTGGATATCGGAGAAAACAGCAGAATTTTTGACACAAAAATACCCAATAACCCCAGTTTTCTACGGCTTACCCAAGATACATAAAAACCTACAAGACCCACCATTTCGCCCAATTGTCGCAGGAACAAATAGCATCTTCCAACCACTTGCTATATACCTTGATGCAGCACTTCAACCATTAGTACAAGCCACTCCAACATACCTCAAGGACACCACGCATTTTTTGAAAATTCTACAAGCTCAACACCTTACAGAGGACAACCTGATTTTTTTACCTGATTCTTTTTCCTATGGATGTCAACAGTCTATACACTTCCATCCCACACTCAGAAGGCATTGAAGCACTAGAATGGTTTCTACTAAATCATGGACGGGTAAATATTCAAAAAATGTTTGCATTGGAACTATTGAACATCATCCTCTATAACAATTACTTCAGACATAATGGTCAATATTATCTTCAGATCTCCGGAACATCAATGGGGTCCTCAGTGGCCCCATCTTATGCAAACATCTTCATGTACCAATATGAAAAGACCTCTGTACTTGATAATATACTCTGGAATGATAAAATCAAGTGCTTGCAGAGATACATCGACGACATTTTCGGGATATGGAGTGGCACCAAAACAGAATTGCTAAACTTTTGGAATTTCCTTAACAGCTGTAACCCAAAAATCGGATTTACCATCGAAATCAGCAAGCCACATGTGAATTTTCTAGATGTCACGGTGGAAATCACAGGCTCCTCTGTGAAAACCAAGATATACAGAAAACCTACGGATGTGTGACAGTTGTCTTCACCACACAAGCCATCATCCGAAACATCTGAAAGACAACCTACCGCACAGCCAGTTACTAAGAGTAAAGAGAGTTACGTCAGAGGCAGACACGCTGCATAATGAATACAGCACAATGAAGAAAAGATTCTTGGATAGAGGTTTTCCTCCGGAGGTTGTTGATAGTGCCATAGCACGCACGGAAACTCAAGCCAGAAATACAATATTGGAAGGAAACCCAAAAAGAAAAGACAAAGGACTAATCCACACACTAAGATACTCGTGTCAAAGCTTCCAGATCAAAAGAATAATACACAAAAATTGGGACCTTATCAAATCCGACAGTACACTATCTGAATTGTTCCCAGACCCACCTATGATGGCCTTTAAAAGAGGCAGAAACTTGAGAGACCATTTGATAAAAGCAGAGAAACCCAAACAAACAGACAACTCAGATGACCCTCAGCAAACAAAAAACAGGCACTTTCGCCTGTCTACATTGCCAACATTGTAACAACGTGATCAAAGGTGACAATATTACACACACACACAATGGCAAAAAAATAATGCTAAGGAACTTTGCTACATGTGATGCAAAGAACCTAATCTATGCAATCCGCTGCCCATGTGGTATGTACTACGTAGGCAAAACAAACAGAAAGGTTAAGGACACGTGGACAGAGCACAAATCTTGTGTGAGGACGGAAAATTGCAAATCCCCCGTGTACAGACACTTCCGAGACGAAAAACACAATGTATCACAGATGAGATTTGTGGTACTCGAAGTCCTACGACCCCTAAGTAGAGGTGGGGACCTTCCAAAACTTCTGGCCCAAAGAGAACTTTTTTGGATAAACAAACTTGATTCCACGACTCCACTTGGAATCAATGAAGATTACTATTTAGGACCTTTTTTGGAAATTACCCCTGTAATACTTTGAGCCCAAACATCTCATTCCATGATAGGAGCTCAAATATCAAAATTCAAGATTTGGCCTGACACTCCTTAAAACTTTATTCACTTTTAGCACCTGTTTGTCTAGACAAAAGGATCACCTGTACCCGGTTTTTGTATAAAATATGAATGTACAGTTTACTCATGTCATGTAAACTCACAACAATTGTAATTTGGGACTAATATTGTGAAATTTGTGACGGATAGTGTATTATATGCTACCCCATTTTCTAAACATAAATTATTCCTACATGTACTAGTCTGTATACCTAGGATATCTATACTGTTGGCATCTTGAGATTTGTGTACAAATTCTGTTTTCAAATTGAAATGTAAATGACATTCACTAGATTTATCTAAACTGTCTGCATTCTGATAATTCCCTTGCCAGCCAATTTTTTTTGCCATTTAGACGAACACCAGAAAGCACACCCAATAATCTATGGGACTAATAACATTGTTTTTAATTCTTCGTTATGTGCCTAACTTTTTTTTTTACATACCTTCTGATCGTGATTTACATCACCTAGTCTTTACAAATACTGTTCAACTTCATGACCATTCTTATCACTCATAATTCTTTTATGGCTCAAATCCAACCAGGTCCCCTAAAAAGTATTTACTTGGTTTGTTTACGTCTTGGCGCGCGTGCGCGGGTGACGTCACACTTTCCGTGGCGTTGCACGCACTTGCGCGTGATGACCTCACAGCCTCTTTTCGATGTATAATCAGGGACGCCGAGTGAGTACATCACTCTGGTGCGGTTCCCGATCGTACTCGGACTACTCCTGGACGCAGATGGATACTGAACTTGTAAGTTCCTTTTGAGTTAGAGGCTGGACCCTCTCGTTTGCACTTATTATTACGCTCAGCTAATTTAATAACCGCTTGGTTATACCATTATCCCATTTAGATATCCATATCCATCAAGGCTTCACCAAAGTCTTCTTTCCATGAGATGCACTACATAGTGTCCGCTTGACACCTGGATCAGCTCTGCTAATCTTGGATCATTCCATGAGCCTAATATTATATGTTCCTGGGTAAGATGGTTGCCCATTTTTTCATATTCCGAATGCTACTATTTGGCCCACCTCTCCTAGCCTGTTTCTCTCATCACTTCCTCCGTATATTCACAGTTGCTTAAGATATACCACGTTCTCCAATTCTGTGTACCACAACTACGGATACATAAAGGCACAATACCCCACATTCGAAATTTAATAAGAAACTATACGCCCATACTAGACTTAGGTCATTTGCATATCAACCTTAATTGTTGGTTTTTGACGAAATCCTATAGCTTGTAGCCCTGGGGGAGATGGATTTAAAATGAGTACTGAAAAATGGGATGTTGCCCTATAGACTAGGCTAACTGCCTTGTAAACAATTTATTTGTTAAAATTGATCTAAAAGTTTGATATGATGTTTTTCTAAATTGTGTAAGTTCAAACTAATTGAAGAATATATGTATTTTCTTTTGTAGACTTTAATTTGTTGAAAAATGCCGTCCCTGATGAAGAGTTTTTTATACTCGAAACGCGTTGGGCTCACCAAAAGACAAATAAAAGCAAAAATTGTTTTTTTATAAAACAGAAAGTTTCAACTGAATCATTTATGGACATTTTCTACAGAATTGATTGAAAGTTATCAATATTGTATTTCAAAGAATTTACAAAAAATGTTCAAAAGGCCTATCTTGGCCGTCTAGAAAGTGTGCAGGGGACGTGGCTATCCACATTGGATTTCTTCTTTGTTTTTTTTGTCAGAAACAAGGACATACCATCTCGGCAACCGTTACAGGTTTTGTATTATCTGGAAGCAATTTTGCTTCTAAAGCACCTGATGCCAGACACCTTCTTGGGAGTATAAATAGATCATTGTTCCTTATTGTCATGGCGACCATTCAGCAAAAAGATACTTGAATAATCACATCAGCTCTACTGGAGCTCCTTGTGGCACACATGAGTACATGGTCATACACTTCTCACCTTTCCGTTTTAGGAGTCGCTGGAACGGAAACATCAGACGGAAGCTGGCAGAACATTTGCCATAGCCGAAGTGAAAAAGAACAAGATGGCAGATCAGCAAGAAACAACATTTGCATTTCACTCTCTTGAAGAAAATTTCAGTAACTATATTAAGTTACCTGAAACTAAAAAAATAAAATCAAGCTCACTATTCAATGGCACCTCTTCACTTAAATGTATATAAATTACCTGAATAAGGGCAAACTCAGCACTTGGTAGTGGGAATTAAGATATTTCCAGGCTATGCCTAATTAGTAACTTTGCTAAGAAGCAGTTTGAAGGGATATGTTATTGCATGAGATCTCATTTTTAAATTATCAGCTCACAGGTGATATTTCCATTTGTTCTCTGTGCGTTTATACATGTTACAATTTCGAGTGGTTTCAAGACTATTGTACATAGATCAGGCCACAGATGCTGAAAACAAGAAGACAGCAGCAGTTTGCAACTCAGTCAATGATTTATTATTTATTTCTTCAACCAGGGAGAGAGATAAAAATCATTATTTATCAATCGTATGCTTCATTCCAACTACACTTGTGTGACAATACTGACATGCACAGATGCGTACTCTAGTGTACAAGATGCGTGGAGAATAAAGCAGGGCTGCAGCTCAATTTAGGTGATAGGAACTCATATCTTCCTTCCATTCCCATTTCTTACTTATTGAAGGATGAACCAAAAATATTCACACAAGCTGAATGAATATTAACAGTAGTGGCCAGATACAGTTCCATGTCTAGAATTGTTGGGTACCAAACTGCCTTTGAGGATGCATGAAAGGTGTTCCCATGCATGATGGATTGCACAAACTAAACATAGGCATCATTTCTGACTATACACTTTGTTGGAGGTATCTTAGATTGCTATAATATGTAGGATTTCAAATATATACTATTGTGGGTTTGACTGTGAACTCACTTTACATGTTAACATTCCTACAGCGATAAGCTGCCATGTTTCGTGAGATTCGAAGTTCTTAAGTATTTAAGGGGCATCAGAAAGGCACTTAAATCTTCCTCAGAAGTGCATTATATTTGCATCCATTGAGCAATCCGAGGCCACTACAGGAATGGCTTTTCACACGAGTGATAGATGTGCAGCCTCCATGCTGCTGGAGGAGCTAGCCCTTTACAATTATGAGTATGTCTCACCAAATATTCCTTTCACGATAGAAGTGTTGTACAACTGCAAATTGGTCTACAAAAATATTTAATGCATCTCTGATCACTATTTCATTTCAGTGGGACTGAACACACAGATTCTAGTACTTATTGATAGAAAAGTTATGTAGCTACAAAACTATTACAAAAAAGTTAAATACACAGTTATTAGTCATTCAATTATTTAAAATAAAATGCACTTTAAGGTCTGTCTCATGTTCAGGGTTCATAATTGAGGACTATTTAGTCCTGCTTGTAACCTAGAAGAACCTGGAGTTGTAATGTTGTTTGTGGCATTTCACTTTGTAGGTTAGACTGCCTCATTATTAAGCATTATATGGGAACTTCACTTTGTGAGGGAAGTGATGTCACAGGAAGGAGAGGAGGTAAGGAGGAACTAAGAGAGAAGAATAAAGATGTGTGTCTAGTCTCCCGTGTCCACGCCTTTTGTGTAAATGAAAGGTGCTGTATGGAATGTCATTTTTATATATCCCTGACATGATTTAACAATTGGGTTCACAGCACCGTTTTAAACCAAATAGCGGCTTTTAGGAAAGATAGTGTGGCCGTGAGGGTAGTCAGCAAGTGTGTGATTGAACTGTGAGGATTGAATCATTTGTGGGTGCCAGAGTTGACCATGGACGCTGTCTTGAAGGAGTGGGACAGGAGGGTGGTTGATAGTGTGGCAAGGCCCGATATCCACAGGGTGAAAGTGGCACTGTACTTTGAAGGAACAGATGTGATAAGTGCTCAAAGTTGGCTAGATGGCGACAAGGCCCGAGTGTCTGCAAAGATACACTGGTGTTTGTCAGTAGCATTGACACTAGTAAACACTACCATAAGCAGGTTATCCGGAGAAGTCAATAATTGTCATTTTTGGAGAAAAGGGGCCTCGGATCAGTAAATCTCACTGGACGGTGGGAGGTCATCCAATCCCAATGGTAGATGAGATCATTTATTTGGGGTATACCTTGTATACCCTTCAAAGAGAGGGCCAAACTCTTTCGGACCTTTTGTCCAAGGGTATGCGGTTGACATCACAGCTGAAAAAGATTATCAGCCAATACTGCAAATGTTCTCTTTTGCCAGCGGTAAGGTTCTATATGACAAACATTATTCCTGCACTTCTTTATGGTGTAGAGGCTAAAACTCTGACTTGGACATTCGATTGGCAGGAAATCGAGGGTAAGATCTGGAAGAAAGCTTTAGGTCTGCCAAATAGTATACAGATAGTGACCCTTGTTCCTTTATAGGTTAATAGATCCCCTAAGAAACACACTGGATGAGGATCTAGTGTTACATCTTAATCTGAAACTGTCTTTGGTTTTGCAAGATCTAAAGAGGACGGCCTTAGAAATGCTAGCCCACTGTGGCAGTGATGAAGACACATTAGTCTCCAATCCCATGAAGACTTGGAAAGCCCTACTTATAACAGATTGGATTGGGACAATAGATCAAATGAGGGCTTCGACTGTTGCACCCTCCTTTTCTCTTTATAACAAGAAGATGGGCTACCTACTAAAATACTTGTTACATTTCCCAAATCCCAAGATGAGGCAGAACATTTTGAGAGTTCGACTCAACTTGGTTGAAACGGGATCGGTCCTTGCCTGTCGGGGGTCGAAGGACATTATAAAATCCTTCTGTTTGGAATGTGCAGATCTAAAAAGAAAAAAACATTGAGCACCTACAAAGATTCTGTCCAGGGACCTGGGAGGTTAGACAAAAATATCTCGGGCACTTTATCGTCTCAATTGATTAGTTGCCTTCATTGATGTTTTGGGAAAGATTAATTGCTGGCCATGAAACAGCTTTGACGATTCATTTTTTAAGAGTTCTCTAGCAGTTTGGGTTATTTTCATTTGAATGCCGTTAACTGGTATTTGAGAGATGTGAGTTGGAGTGAAAAAGTTTTAACGAATTTCAAGACATTTTGTAAGATGTAATTGAATGATTTAATTGAAATTGAAATAATTTAATTGTTTTGTATTTTGTGAAAAACCAAAATTTGGTTGCACCACAATAAATAAAAAAAATAAAAAACAAAAGATGCAGTGGTGTGTGTCAGCAACATTGACACAAGTAAACACTACCATAAGCAGGTTATCTTGCCAACAGGGGAATGGGTATGGAACCCACATTCATCCCAGTATCTCTAAACAAATAGTTTTAATTACACAATCTGACAGCTAACCATAAGGTTGAAAGCAAAAAGAAATCTAAATATATTAATCACGTGTTTGAATACAATGAATAAGTCCATAGATGGAGTAGGGGGCCGGAACTCAAACAGTCATTTTGGATGGAAGACTGTTTGCAGAGGTGGAGGTGGCGGATCCGGGTATCTGAAAGAGGCGTGTCACAAAGCTGAGGACGTTCATGAGGAGAGCAAAACAGTAGAGGGGTAGGCCAAGTAGGGTCACACAATGGTCCAGTTTGCTGAGTGCAAGAGCAGAAGTGTTTTAGAGAAGTGGTGCGGTAGGAGGGGCAGGTTTTTCTAATGTTTGGTTGTAGTGTTACTGTCAGTGTTGAAACCATTGAGTTTCAGGTCACTGTGAAAGAACAACAAGGTTGTGAGCTATGGGAGCGGGGAGCACGGGAGTGGCCAGGGATGGGATAGAGGAGAGCAGATTGGTACTGGAGGCAGCAAGAGGACTTCTGTCTTAATAGTTTAGTGGGGGACCGGGTCTGGATTAGTCCTGAACTCATAGTTAGTGCTAAACAGATACGGTTCATCCGACAGACTGCTTGGTCGTAGACTTTGCCACCGTCTATGAAGTAGCATCGCTGATAAACAATGATTAGTTTAGACCATCAAATGAATATCTGGAAACAAGATTTTGTTTTTTGCTAAACTGAAGCACTTGCAAGGGGCAAAGCCAGATACACATCCTACAGTTCTGGGTGATTTTAATGTTCAACACAAAACGTTGGAGGAAGTGGGCAACCTTTACTCTGAAATGGATGAGATCTGGGGGATTCCTAAAATGGAGGCATACAATCTATAATCAGCCTCTACTTCAACCTTGGCCTTGGGTGTTCAGGTGTGTACCAGATGGTTCCCAATGACATTCTTGTGAAACTGACATTTTCTTCCTGGCTAGGGAAACTTACCATGAACTGTGCTGAAAACACATTCCAATGCACCCTAGTTCAAGAAAGAGACACCTTTTCCAAATTGATTTCACTTTTTAATATTTGTTTGTCTGGTCTCTGCTTAATCTTGCATATTTTCAGTAATACTGATAGCCCTATATCTCTTTAATGCGCCAGGGCCTCCAGCGTTTCCTCACTCGTACGTCGTGTTATCACTATTTGTAAAGAACGTGACTCACTATGATATGGGCTCAGGGGTGCCCATATTATTGGAGAAGTCTCTCAACATGGCACTGCCTCAGGACACAGTACTGCATGTGTTAGTTGGCTTGTATATGCGATTTTGCAGAATTCAGTCGGGTGATTCTGAGTCCAAGACTGAGAATGCAATGTTGGTTGTGAATGGTGGACCCCAAATCTAACTATTTAGAAGGAGACAACTGAAATGTGCATCCTTCTGCAGGTCATCAAACTGCATCCCACACTGGCCTCACCAGTGATTCAGCAGGCCAGACGCCAACATCCCACACTGGCCTTAGTAGTGATGAAGCAGGCCAGACGCCAACATCCGACACCAGCCTCAGCAGTGATGAAGCAGGCCAGACGCCCAGATCACACACCAGCCTCAGCAGTGATTCAGCAGGCTAGACACCCACATCCCACACCAGCTTCAGCAGTGATGAAGCAGGCCAACATCCCACACCAGCCTCAGCAGTGATGAAGCAGGCCAGACACCAACATCCCACACCAGCCTCAGCAGTGATGAAGCAGGCCAGACGCCAACATCCCACACCAGCCTCAGCAGTGATGAAGTGGGGTGTGAACCATGTGTTCAGATGAGCTTTAGGTTTACTTTTCCGCATCTTGAGTGGCACAATAGTGTCTAGTGTTTTGGTCAAGGTGGCATTATAAGCATTTACTAGGTTTTCTGGACTGGTTGAGTCCGGCAATGAATGAAGAGTGGGCATGATAAGTGGTATAAGCTTATCTGCAGTGATGTTCCTTTTATTCCTCGTAGTGAGGGAGGGGAGGGATGCACTGATTCTCAAGAGAGGATCCAGTCTCCTCTGCAAAAAAGCTATGAGACATCCACCTGTACCTTCCAATTGCAGTGTTTTGTGAGTCCCAGGAGGTATCAAGTTGGCTCCAAGCAGCGTGGCACTACAATTTAGAGCTCCCCAAATGCAAAGAAAGAGACCCAGGGAAAAGCGCAGGTGGGTACCCCTGGATTCTAATACTGTATAAACAAAAAAAAACACTTGTGTGTGACATACCACAAAGTTAGTAAGTACAGCTTCATTATTAAACATAATACATATTCAACTCTGAAACATCTCCTCTGCCTGCTCACAAATCATTCACAGAAAGTTGCTACTGCTCGCAATTAGAAAATAACTCTTTAGTATAATATGCACCAAGTTGCAATGTTATACTGTAGACTATACTTACAACTCATTTTGTTTGAAATATAGGGACTCAAATGCCCTCCAGGACTGAGCCAAAGATGCACATTCTAACACCTTCTCCCAGGTCCCCTAGGCTGAGCCAAGGCTGCAAATTATAACACTTCCTCCCAGGTATGACTCACCTGCCAGGGATTAAGAATCTGCATAATGAACAGCTACCCCCTCTGGCGAGCCAAAACTGCACATTCAAACACCTCACCCCAGTATGCCTGAACTGGCCAGCTAACCCTTTAGACACCAGGTGCACAGCAGAGTTTGCACCTGGCTGAAGGGAGTTTCAATTATTTCATAATAGTTGAATATATATTTATTTAGACCCAATTTCTACATTAATATAAACAATGTCCTAGGAATGATGTCCACTGTGAGCTGTTTAATGTTAGTGGTACGTAACTGCCACTCTTTCCTATCCACACTCCAATCCTACCACTAACGCATGGCACTGAACATGAGTGAGGCCTTTGCTATTACACCAAGCATGCCTCCAGCCCTCCACTTCCTGGTGACGCTCATTATTCCACCCAGAATGTGCCTCGCAGGTAAGTGCAGTTGCCCGCAGGTGGCACCTAGCATGCTCACCTCTCATAACTCTGCATTACTGACCAGATTGAAGCTTTAGGGACACCCGCTACAGCCCTACAACCGTCTTTGCCATTCTGGGATGATGTAGTACCCATACCACCAACCACTAACTTACTCACCGGCGTATGCTCACACTGTAGACAAATCTTCACCTTTGCTTCTTGCCAGCTGTCGTCTAGCCCCCGATCCCTGTATTCCCAGCAGTGCATCGACATACGTGAGTACTCTGGAAACTCTGCGCTTACTAACTCTAAGAGCTCACAGTTGCATTTCCAGTTTAGCCCCTTATGCCAGGAGGGGAGGTTTCTACGAGAATGAGCACCCACATAAACGTCATCTTTCATGCTTATTGGCATGGGCGTAATTTTAGGGGGGGGACAGGGGTGTTTGTCCCCCCCCCCCCAACTTTCATGGCACACCATTTTGTCAGCTTTTTTTGGGCTGAGGCACCTTTTCTTCAGATGTCATGTCCCCCCCAACATTTTCAACAAAGTTACTCCACTGCTTATTGGCACACCTGCCGGTTGTCCCCCGCTGCATGAGGTGAGGCATTACCACAATCTACCCTTATGATGCAACTTGTTTGCATGGTACCGCACTTTATGGAATGTGCTGTTCCCAATTGTACCGTAACTAGTGACTACATGCCTCAGGGCTGTGTGCGCTGCTATAAATGTAAAAATAAATACATGTATAACGCTGTGAACTATTATTATTCAATGTTATTATTTTCTGCACAGTACTAGTAATAGGAAATACAAGAAAAAACATAGCACACACCACTCAATGAAAGGGAGTGCGTCAGGCGTGTCAGGGCAGTTGGGCAGTGCACTCTGTCCCTATGAACAGTGCATCCTTATTGATAAGGAAACTGTATGATGAGACGTTTACCTGTACCTGCACAAAAGCAGACGCATTCATATCCAAAGTGCTGGCACCTTTAGCTATGGCATGATTTGAGTAACGTTACCACTCTATTAGTTTCAGTTGATGCTTCGAAGAGAAAAGAGGTGAAGCTCATCCCAATTTTATTCTGATATTTCCAGGACCTTGAGGAGGTGAAAGTTAAGATTTTAGAGTTCCTCAGTCCCTGGGGAAACCTCCTTAACATTATTTGGGGAACTGCTTCAGGCTCTGGAGAAAAATAATATAAGGGAAAAGGTAATTGCCTTTTGTGCAGACAACACAAACACAAACTGTGTTTTTCCCAGCTCTTGCTTTCCCACCAATGTTTATTGTAAGTTGAAGGAGGCAATCTCGGAAAATAAACCAATTGGTGTGGGGTGTGCAGCACACATTGTGAATAATGCAGTGCAAACACATGGATTGGACATAGAATCCTTCATATTAAAAATGTGTAAATACTTCCACATCTATACTGTTAGAACAGAATTGAAGGAATTTGGGGAATTTGTGGAGATAGAATAGCAGATGCTCCTTCGTACCAGTAAAACACGCTGGATGTCCCTATTGCCAGCTCTTGAGAGGATGCGCCATCTGTATCCGGCACTACTGAAGTCTTGCTTCTTCTCACAAGAAAAAGCCCCTACAGCAATTATCAAGTTTTTGGAGAACCCTATTGGTGAGGCGTGGCTCTGTTTTCTGCAGAATTTTGTCATTTTTAATTATACGATTAAGGTTTTAGAAAAGCAAATTTCAAATGCTATTGATTTTGGCCAAAGGTTGAGGAGACTGAAAGAAAAAATGAAAGGGCGGCGTGATGCATGTTTTTGGGCAGCACGATGCATGTTTTTTTATCAATGAAGTGAAAGGACAACTAATGGAAGCCCAGTCCAATGAATAAGTGTGTTCATTTTATGACTGCTGTGTGAATTACCTTGAATAATGGGGGACACATTTCTCAGAACTGAACACTTTCCTGGGTTCTCCTAAACAGTGTCCCTGTTTGGGAAGATGTAGAGGGCTCCCTACAATGTGTGCAGTCTGCACCGGGAAGATTCAAACTGGATGACCAGCTTTTTGATGAGCTGAGCTGTGTACAGAATTACACAGCTTGCAGACTGTCCCAGTAGAACGAGCAGAAAAAGGCTGCAGATTAACAGTGGGTGGAAGTTTTCACCTATTTTTCAAAGCACAACATTAAAATAAAAAACTTGAGCATAATGCTTCATTTTGCCCGGCACAACTGCACCAGTGGAAATAATCTTTCCATAGTGAACAATACATGGACAGATGAAAGAAACCGAATGAAAATTGAAACCCCTGTTGGTTAGTAAGGTCATTTTCAGCCTGAGCTGCTCTGTGTTTCATAGTGGACTGCAGAAGGACAAAATGGTGCTACACAGAATTTATTCATCTGCAAAGTACTCAGAGTAGAAATAAAACATGTACAGCAATTATCTCTTGCATTTAATCTTCACTGGTTTTTTTCTTTGCAATAAATGAATAGTTCGTTTGATCACTAAAAGCCTTGTCGGGAGAAATAATTCCACACAATAAAGGTTGCCATACGCCTGTGGGGTGCATTACTTTTGTGCCATTCAATGATGCAAGGGGGTCAGCAGTTCTTAATAAGGTGTTTACAGTCGTATTCATTGTGAAAAGGCTTGCTTTAATTTCACATTGAAATATTGTTGGGTTGACAATAGCCCCAGTCCACTGTAGTGCTCTACCGTAATATAGACATGCCCTGTACAGGTGGATCCCCAAGAATTCACTCTAAAAACACAAAACAGTGCCACATAGTGGTTTCACAGGCATCTGTACATTAATCCAGCATTTGATAGGAATAATCTGCCGCGGCCGCACCCAAACTCATTCATGTTGGTCACTGCTGTCATGTGTGTAGTCCCTCTTTTGTGTTTATAGCTACTGATTTGTATTCCTACTTTTGTGTCTCTAACCACAGTCTCATTGTAGTCCTACTTCTATGTCGGTGGCCTGTCCCATTTTTTTTATTTAGAAACTCTGGTCACCCTACCCTTGTGGTATTAGCTGTTGTGAGACCAGCAGATGTATCTACATGACATCTACTCCAGAAGAATATGCGCAAGCAGGAGAAAGCCTGCAGGAAATATATAGGGCATGGATGCCAATAAAGGGAACTGCACCATGTGATGCTGCAGTGAGGAGAGCAAATGAACGCAAGTATGTGGAGAAATTCATTACTGCAGAAGTAATGATAGGGGATAATGTTGGGCAGGAAATGAACCTTTCCCATCCCCTTAGCCACTTTAGAGTGAGGCGAGTCCCATAGATAGACGTGCAATGTGCTTGGGGGGGGAAGAGGGCCATGCTAAGAAACCCTCCACGAACCCAATATTGTATGAAATACAGATGTATAGACTTAGTGCGCACATCTAAGCAGGCACCAGTTTTTGTAGTTATGATAGATACATTCAGTCCTGCATGGCCGCACGGTTAACACAGGCCCTATGGAGAAACATGAACAGGCCTCGCCCTGCTGGTAGGAAGACCCAAGCTACTGATTGCCATAGAAACCTCTTTGTTCCCCAACTGTTACTAATACTTGTTTTCCCAAAAAGGAATGCATCCTGCAAGGCCACAAGAGAGCACCAGGCGCCCCACTGACCACATTCATCACAGCCAGGCCAAAAGAAGACCTCCAACTCCCACCCAGCCCACCAAGAGTTATGACACCCATTACTGACCCAGTCCAAGACCCCTGAATTCCACATTAGTAGGTGAGCTCAAACCACCTACCATAAAGCCAGTGGTCATGAAAGATCTGAAAGAACACTACCATTTCACATTATTTCATAATGACACTTTATAATACGAGGTACAGGGAGGAATAAATTATATTCCAAAACGAGGGTGGAAAACCTTGGGCGCAGACAGTGCGACAGGAAACAAGTGAAAAATGTGTGGGTCAGCATCATCTTGAGCCTCCCTCTGTGCCACGTCCTGAGTTTTCCATGTGCACGCCATAATGATAGAGTAGCGTTGTCTTAAAATAGTAACTAATGAGGAACGCAACCTTCAGTCCCTGGAGAGATGAGAGCAGCTGACCCCGCGTGATGGAAGATGGACAGACGGGGCTGGGGCCAATCGCAGCCTGGCATCCCCTATGGAACAGACATATGTATAGGGTCTCACCAACCAGCCACGCAGGTCTTTACTGTTTGTATGACATAGTTATGACGATGTGTTGCCTTATAACCAATCACCGGATTGGAGATTTAAGCTTGGTTGTGACAATTTGGATTCAATTTTTGCTTATGTGGCGCCTATCAGGGTCATTTCTTAATTGGGATTTTCAACGCAAATTGCATCGTAGAAATTGTCCACATCATTTCCAGGGAAGACTTGTAAGCTCTATTTACACTCACGTTTTTCTCTTCAACAGACTCTGGATAAAGTACTGGTGACACACTTAATCTAGGCACTGAAGCCTCTTCCACAACAGTTAAGGCTTTGTTTGATAATGATGTCCGTCATATGGGGCACAGATACTTGAGCAGCAATTTCAGTCTGAAGCGAATAGCACAGATTAAGCAACAAGTTATTGTTTATGTCCAATGAATGTGCTGCATCTTGAGCATCTGGCCTTTCTGTATTGCCATGTTTTTCATGTGCACGCTTGTTGTTCGCACCTTTAGCCACTGAGAAATAAGACGTGATTTTCTCTTCACCTTTAGTCACATTCACTTTCAGGCTTGCTATGCGTGCACAAAGTTCACTCAGCTAGCTTTTCGATGCTGGCAGCACCTGCTCCATTTAGCTGAATATCCTTGTTCCCGTTCATGCATAGGCTGTATTTTACTTTCCTAGACTTCGATCTGGTCACCATTATTGGCTGATCCAAAAGTCTGAATTAAAAATATTCTGCGTTAAACCACTGCTTAATTAGCACACCACAGTCATCAAATATCATAGACTTCTATAAAACACTGCTCCCTGTCTCACCAAACCACCGTACACTTCCAAAGCACTTATCACGAGTGACCTTATTGGAGTCCAGAGATATTTAAAGGAAGATCTGGGTGTCAAATTTGTAGGCAAGAGGTAATGCAACATTGTATTATTCATTTTACTGAACTTTAACAATTACAATAAAATCCCTGCAGAAGCAGAAAAATGTATACAGCATCAATGTAAAAAAAAACAAAAAAAATCAAACACGCTGGCCAAACTTTTTTGTAAATTCTTGCAATTAGTGATATTCCCTCTCATACACCTGGCAATCACATGATTCATGGAAGGGCAGAATAGTCGCAAATGAATGGGTGGATGTGTTATTTGTCCAGCTTTACATCTTAGAGAGGGGTTAATTATAAACATTCATGACCCCTCACCCCCAGATAATTATCTTTTGCAAAGCATTCCCCATCAACCTGAATACCTACATAAATATAGCACAGGCTTTCCAGAACATTTAATCATGATAATAGTAACAATAATTCAATACAAATGATATTACTAGTAACAATTGGTTTCTTTCTAAACGTGGAAAATGTTTCCAGATTCTTATTTTTTTTAATGATCCTTCTGAAGCAACATTTAATTTTATTATGAACGCACCTTGTGCCTTTTACAGCCTGCTCAGAGATACAGGGTTATCACAACAGACCATCATAAACTACATGAAAACTAAAAAGCGGTTTGTGCATTACCACATCGTGGCTACAGATTTGAAGGAAATAGACATATATTCAATTCAGCGCAACATTTCAAATGCTTGATACAAGACATGCAAAAGAAAGTCAGTAAAGGAGTTTCAAAAGAAGTCACTCAAAAGGATGTTAGAGGGCAGAAATAATGGGAAAGAAGCTTATCTGAAAAATAATGTTAACAATATAAAGAGTGTAGGCCCAAGAGGATGACCTTCTGTAATCTTGAAATCCTCAAATCTTCAAATGCTTGATGGCAAAGTTGATGCTGATGCGATGTTTATATTATTTTTCCTCTGGTGAATCTATCGCCATTTTGGATAAGCAAATGATGATTTACTGGATGTGATGGAAAAGATCAACAACGTGGGCTTGACCTATCAGGAGCAGCTCTTGGTATTATGTTACTTAGAGGCAATGTTGCTTCTAAAGCATTCACAGAGACCAGGTGTTGTGAAGAACCTCTCGGTAAATGTGTATGATTAAAACAAGTTATGCAACGAGAAGGCACAGGATCAAGTTTGGAAATGTAATGCCTTACTCTCAACCTGGACTCTGAGTGGAGAACCTACAGAAACATGTCTCAAAGAACAAGGCGCACACAGTAATGAAACAATGCATGTAAAGTATATACATATCTGACTTTTCCAGGCTGAAGAATGGATGGAGTGATGAGCTCATCAAGATGAAGATGGCACCTAGTTTGCTATTTTTGCTGTGAAGGAGCACAAAAATGGCAACACAACAGATGGCATAATTTTGTCTAAATTCAGAAGAAGAGCATGTACGTATAAACTAACGTGTATTTGCAAAAGCCACCATAAACACAGCATCAGCTCTTATAGATTTAGGGAGCTGTGCACCAGGCAGTTCAAGATGAAGATTAAAAAAAGCAGCATTAGAGTGTGTTTCGAGAGAGACATTTTTAATTTCCTCAACGGGTGAAGCAGACCACAATCCATCAAATCATCTCTGCAGGTTTCATGAGTGTTAAGTACCAATATCAGGATCTCTTGTACTGGAGTACCCCCAGTTCAGGCATGTGAGATCTGTCTGTATGTTGTGAAGGCATCATGAATTAAGAGACAACAGACTTAACATTCAAACAAAAGGTATTTATTAACTTAAATATCAGGATGGTAGAAGGTCTAACTTGCCCTATGCTAAATTGGGATTTCCATACCTGAACAAAACTAAGGAAAGTCTGAGTTCATCTTAAAATTCTGTGTGTGTCCAAAACATATCCTTACCCTCACAACTAAAGCTAAACAATGTGTAGGGATGTCAATAAAGAAATAAATAGTGATTAACAAAGTTCTGAGCTTCTTCCAGCTCTTACTTTCTTCTTCAGCACCCCTGCCCCAAGCTCCAAGCAACAAAGTTCAAATGAAAAATGGTTTTGAGAGTGCATTCAAGACAAGACTCACAATTCCTTGAGTCTCAAGGTGTCCTTCCCAAAGACTTTAGATTACAGAAAGTGTTTGGTTCTCACAGTTCCAAGCGCGCTTGTCTAGGCACAGTTTCAGACCACGCTGTCCAACCATCGCAGGTCATGCAACCAGGATGCCTACGGCCCTCAGTCCACACAGGTCTGTTCAGGCTTGTCCGGTTTTACAGAGTCACATTCTTTAAGTCTCTCTCTGTTGGCCTCTAGACTTCTGTGCAGTATCCACACTTCTCTGGATTCTACTTGTTAGCCTCTTGGCTATACCACAAAATGACACACACCTCTTGCCAGTTGTTGGCCTCTCCATACTGCAGTGATTTGTATGGTGGTCTTTCTGATGCCCCACCTTCCAGTAACACTCGTTTACACTTGCGCTCTCTCCTGTGCACTGTTTTCACATGGGCACTTTCAATATGCACTAAGTCTGTTTTAAATTCAAGTTGTTCTTCAGTACAGTATAAGTATTCATTGTGCTTACTTTCAACTGTCTGTGCAAATTAGTAATTAACAGGCATGCATTACCTACTCGCAGCACACAAGGGCCTACCTCTCACATGCGGTAGCTCCACTGCCCCAATGGGGATGCAGACAATATCCTTCTTCCTTGCACAACACAGAGGCTCCTCTCTGGGCTGCTGGCCAGTGTCCTGGCTCCACCACAAGTCCCACCATGGCTGCCTCCTCCTGGAAAGGGTGCCCTGCTGGTCTCTCCCCCCATATGCCACCCTGTTTCTACTCCCTGTACCATTCTCTGGCTCATTTTATACAGCTGCAACCACCCAACAGGTTGCAGGTGTAGACCCCTCATTAGATTTGCTGGACTATGATTAAGAGGATCTGCCCGACTCCTCATACTTTGCAGGCATTTTCCGCGCCCCAGCACCAGAGGTAAAATAGAGGTGTAGTGTTCATTACTCTTAGTCTCCTCTTCCTCATCGCAGTACTTTGAAAGGTGATTACCATGACTCGCCTGCAAGCGCCCCACTACCAATCTCTGAGTACCCTCCACCCAGGGGACCCTCCATTGCTTCTCCACCCCCAGGATCGGGATCCAAGAGCGACTGCCTTTCCCTGGCTGCATGAGCAGAAGATCCAGGGAGCGGGGGGTAGGGGTGAAGATACCATCAGGTAAGGGATAAGTATGTGGTCACACCTTAAAATATAGACCTGCATCCTCCAGTACATATCAGGATGTTTTTATCTCACCTTTTGTTTGGAGTGACAGGCAATCATAAGTTCCAGGTTGACTTCTGAATTGGTTTCATGAGAAAGGAGTGGACTGTACACCCATATATTGTAAACCACCACCAAGGCTCTGCATTTCACCTTGATCTCCAAGTGTAACTGGTTAAAATGGGGTGTGGTCACATCCAGCTTTCATCAGGATCACTACATTTATGTATACCACTGTTTGGCTGTCTACTGTACCTGTAATTTTGGCACTAAATGAATGAGTCATATGATATTACAACATGATTTATTAGTCATAGTATCATAAAGTCATTTAAGTGTGATACACATTCTTGTAATACAATTTACCATCTGTAACCAGCCAACAAGCCAGGAAAATGTATGAGACGGCAACCAAAAAAGATTGCGAGTTTTGTTGCAGACTACCTTGCATACTCCAACTCCAGAGAAACTTTATTAAATGCTCAAAGAAGAGAATATATGTGCTGCAGCAAAGATCCTGGCCAAGATATCAAGAGCTGTTTTTTGCAACAATAATTGCTAAACAATAAGCATCAATTTACATTTATTTTATGCAAACACTAATATTTATTTGTAGCATTGTCAATAAAGTGCTTAATTGTAAGGTAAACACATCTGCTGCTGGACATAAATGTTATGTTATTTAGTTCATTCTGCATTATCTATAGAATGTGTTTCATGTAGTTCAGAAACATCAGTGGTTGTGCATTCCCTTGTTCTAAGCCGCATTTCTGACTTTAGAAAATGCAAAAGCTCCAATGGATTACTAAACAGCTAATAATTGGCATTAATATTTCTCAAGACCTGCCAACTTGTCAATGAGTGCATGCCCTGATAGTGACTACTTGTTTTTTACAGGGCATTTGATCAGCAATCAATGCCCAAAGTAGTCCCTGAGGAATTAAACAGCTTCTTATTTGATTGATTACTTTGTAATTTTTAATAGGCTTTACCCTATCGACCAGTCACCCTTTCTTCCTGCCTGCTTTTCTGTTCCTCTTAGCCTCTCTTCCAGTCACCTTTCCATCCTGGCTGCTTTTCTGCTCCTCTTACCCTATCCTCCAGTCACCCTTCCTTCCTTCCTGCCTGTTTTTCTGCTCCTCTTAGCATCTCTTCCATTCCAGCCCCCCCTTCCTTCCTGCATGCATGCATGCATTTCTGCTCCTCTTAGCCTCTCTTCCAGTCACCCTACCTTCCTGCCTGCTCTTCTTACCCTCTTTTCCAGTCACCCTTCCTTCCTGCCTGCTTTTCTGCTTCTCATACCCTCTCCACCACTCTTCCTCCCTACTTATTTTTCTGCTCCTCTTAGCCCCTCTTCCCTTCCAGTCCCTTCTTCCTACCTGCATTTCTGCTCCTCGTACTCTCCTCTTCCAGTCACTCTTCCTTCCTGCCTGCTTTTCTGCTTCTCATACCCCCTCCACCATTCACCCTTCCTTCCTGCCTGTTATTTTGCTCCTCTGAGCCTCTCTTCTAGTCACCCTTACTTCCTGGCTGCTTTCTTGCTCATCTTACCCTATCCCCCAGTCACCCTTTCTTCCTGCCTGCTCTTCTGCTCCTCTTAGCCTCTCTTCCAGTCACCCTTCCTTCCTGGCTGCTTTTCTACTCTTCTTAGCCTCTCTTACAGTCACCATTACCTCCTGGCTGCTTTTCTGCTCCTCTTACCCTATCCTCCAGTCACCCTTTCTTCCTGCCTGCTTTTCTGTTCCTCTTAGCCTCTCTTCTAGTCAGCCTTCCTTCCTGCCTGCTTTTCTGTTCCTCTTAGCCTCTCCACCAGTCACTGTTCCTCCTTGCCTGTTTTTCTGCTCGTTTTACCCTCTCTTCCAGTCACCCTTCCTTCCAGCTTGTCTTCTTCTCATACCCGCTCCACCAGTCACCCTTCCTTCCTGCCTCTTTTTCTGCTCCTCTTAGCCTCTCTTTCCTTCCAGTCCCCCCTTCCTTCCTTCCTTCCTGCAATCTATTTTCCAGCACAATATGTGGGAAGAAACATACATCAGGAATGGCAGCTGCAGCTTACCGTAGTCAACTCATGGATGATGCTACAGCATTTCAAACCCTCACAAAAGAGTTTCCTGTTACAATCAGTGGAAACCCACCCACTGAAAAGGACAGAGTTGCCCTTGTTGGGGAGCATTCGATGCATTATCGGAAATGGAGACGAACACAAAGACATATGAGAAAGGAAGAACTACTGAATAAGTGTTAATGGTCAAGTAAAATATATATATATATATATATATGGGAAAACATTTGTCTGCCCCTAAACTGCGCTCTGCCTCATTATTGAGCTGGTGCTATTGGGCTAGAGCGGACAGGGCTCTAAAATGTGCAGAAGAATGTCAGCAAAAAGATACAGGTAGGCAGATAAACAACACCTCCAACTTAATACCAAACTTGCCCAAGCACTCACGACCATTTACTAAGTTTAAAAAAAAAAATTCTTTAATTAATCAAAAGTTGTGCAAAATGTTATAAAAAGCATACATGGCAATACCTGGTCAGACCAGGCACAAGGCACCACTCACCCCAAGGGGTGAAAGACGCCGCACGTTCTGCTCGTCTCGCGAGCTTCCTCAGGCTTGTAGTTGTTCCCAACATGTGTATTCTCATTTTTATAATGGCTCATGGGCTAGGTCATGTGCTTCCCCCACCTGCTACTTCACGCGTCACATGATGCACTACTACAATCTGGCTACAACTTAGAAAGCAACATCATAGTGTGTTTAGGCTAGTCTCTGATGTAGACAAAACACAGAGAGTGACTTAACACTGACTCTAATTCGGGTAAATGTGTAGTGATCTAATCTCTCTTTTTCTTTCTCTTTTTCCTTTTTAAAGTCATGTTTCTATGAATTTATACATACATGTATCACTTTACACTTTATGAATGAACCAACTGCACATGTCACTTTATATGACAGGCAGAATGTTCACTCACTTTTTAAAGATGGTAAAATTGATCATTCAGGAAAATATGGCCGAGTTTTGGTACGCCATATGCACAATGTAGGGAGATAGAAAGAGATGGACATTTGTCCGGATACTTTAAATCATGCAGTTTTAACTTGCACGAGCATCCATCCAATGCATTGAGGTATTATCCACGGATAGCCTTTTATTACTCTATATGGGACGACAGGCGTTTTCATTTTTGTCTGAATTCACCTTAATCCCTAACCTAATGCTGCTCCTATCATGCACTAGCACTTTATCAATGCATTGAGGTATGGGATGATAGGTGCTTGCATATTTGTTTAAATTCGCCTTCATTTCTAAAAATATGCACTAGCATTTGTGATTTTGGCGAAAATTAGGGACTAAGCGGTCCAACATGCATTGCGCCAAAACCAGTCATTGATTGAGCACACCTGCTGTATAAACTAATGCTATCTGCTTCTCATGTATTGTGCGGGTGGACATTACCAACATTGGGCCATAGCAGCGACATTCGTTTTTTTGCACTCACCCCTTCATGCGGATAGTTTGCCACACCGTGGAGAATGTTGAGGCAACAAATATTGATATTGCGCACTGGCGCAAAATCTCATTACAAAGTTTTTATATATACTGTTCTCTCAATGGGACATGTCTGACTCCCCCTGCCTTTGTCATTCACGCGAGCTAGTCTGAATTTAAATTTATAAAGGATTCCCGAGTATTTTACCTCCCTACATTTACACTCAAGGTCCATTAGACCTGAGCCATTCCAAGATGGCGGATTCTCTGTCATGTAGAACCATAGAGTTCTTTTTTAGCCAGATTGTAGTAGTGCATCACGTGACGCGTGAAGTAGCAGGTGGGGGAAGCACATGACATAGCCCATGAGCCATTATAAAAACGAGAATACACATGTTGGGAACAACTACAAGCCTGAGGAAGCTTGCGAGTCGAGCGGAACGCGTGGCGTCTTTCCACCCGTTGGTGCGAGTGGTGCCTTGTGCCTGGTCTGACCAGGTATTGCCATGTATGCTTTTTATAACATTTTGCACAACTTTTGATTAATTAAAGACATTTTTTTAAAACTTTTAAAACTTAGTAAATGGTCGTGAGTGCTTGGGCAAGTTTGGTATTAAGTTGGAGGTGTTGTTTATCTGCCTACCTGTATCTTTTTGCTGACATTCTTCTGTATATATATATATATATATATATATATGAACAGTTAGTACATGTACTGTTGAATTGTTAATATGAATAATATCAAGTTGATTATGTTGTCTTTCAATTACAGAACATTTTGCAAGAAGAAAACCAAATAAGCACCAAGGCATGCACTATTTTGAAAAAATGGATTGGAGCATAAACATTCCAGATGTTGAAGATACAATAAAGAGCTGGACACCAATGAAAGAAAGAAAATGGAACATATCTGATGAAGAGGTTGCATCATTAGTGGAACAACAAAACTGGCATGGGTTTCATGTTGCCAGTGATGCTATAAAAGCGAAGAGGGTGATTGCAACCAGAAGATTCCAGAAAGGAGAAATTATGTGTGATTACCATGGGATGGTAATACCAGCTGAGCAGGGAAAACGATTAATGAAAGACGTGGAAAGTGATGAAATGGGGTATTTATTTTTCTTTCAGTATCCCTCTGGCAAGAAATGGTGTGTTGATGCAAAGACCTTACCTTGTGCTTGCCATTACATTAGAAACGTTTGGACGATTGATTAATCATTCAAAGAAGAACCCAAACATCAAACCAAATCAGGTCACGCTGCAGATATTTGGGACTTCGCCAGCTTGTGATCGTGTTCACAGCATTGAGGAACATTGATGTCGAGGAAGAGATCTTGTTTGATTATGGAGTGTCCTACAAAATCATTTGGTGGAGAGGGTGCAGAACTCCAGTGGTTAAACACTTGAAAAAATATGTCCACATTTTAAGTGAATATAGTGAAAATGTTGAACTTTTGAATTTAAATGAATAGGACAATGATGTGATTTCTATGTAACTGATGTATTAAAAAAGGTAATGTGTGAAGTTGTATTGACAGAATAAATATATACATTTTTCTTTTCTTTTCTGTAAACTTGAAAATTCCAGTCTGCGGTCTTATTGCTCAGATCACTGTTGATGTAAATGAAATTATCGTGACAATGATTTACTGTGATTTCAATGTAATTGTACTATAAATTAACTGTATTCAAAAAGGTAATGTGTGAAGTTGTATTGACAGAATAAATATATACATTTTTATTTCCTTTGAAAACTTGAAATTTCCAGTCTGTGGCCTTATTGCTCGGTTCACTGTTGGAGACTAATTCTGACACCAACATCTGTTGACACCAGTACACCTTAACTTTGCATATCTGCAGCTTAACCAAGCATGCTAGCCAATTTATTTATCACTTGGGATCTTCTGAAAAAGATTTGACAGGCAAGGCAGTTTTTTTTTAAAAAGTGACATGGTCGGCCTTCCAGCCTCAAAATGTTATTTCATGGTAAGTGAATTTAAACTAGACGGCTGCAATGGCATGGTAATAGTGAGCTCACAGCTGGATTTTCAGCATTCTAAGTGTTTCCTTCGCCAAGAAAAACACATTTCAATTTCTGTGTCAGCAGTGACAAAAAGTGTGAAAATGTTCAAAATTGTTATGAGAAACACAAAAAAAGACTGTATTCAGGGGTATTAGGACAAGCTGCATTGAATGTATATCTACAAATGTTAAAAATGTGCAGAGGAAAAAAAAGATCAACTTTTTTTGTCAAAGGGCTTTTTCTATCCGATGCCATGGAACTCTGGCGGGTAAAATTTTGGGTTTGTCCCCCTTGGAGCATCAACTTTTTATTGAATGGTAAGTGAATTTAAATTAGACGGTTGCAATGCCATGGTAATAGTGAGCTCACAGGTGAATTTTCAGCATACTTAATGTTCCCTTCTCCAAGAAAAAAACGCAAGGCAGCTTTTTGAAACTGAATGACCTTTTGGCAAAAGCGCCATATATGGCGCTTTTGCCAAAAGGTGACTCACTTTCATGTCAAGGCAAAAATACAGTTTTTGTGTTTCTGATGGCGTTAGTACAACTCAGAACTCACCACTGGTGTTGATGGAGTGTCCCGCCTATGTATCTAATATATTTATATAACTTTTTTTTGTGGAAAACCTGAAATTTCCAGTCTGAGGCCTTATTGCTCGGTTCACTGTTGGAGACTGATCCTGACACCGACATCTATTGACACCAGTACACCTGAACTTTACATATCTCCAGCTTAACCGAGCATGCTAGGCAATATATTTATCACTTGGGATCTTGTGAAGAAGATTTGACAGGCAAGGCAACTTTTTGAAATTGAATGACCTTGTGGCAAAACGTTTGCCAAAAAGTAACTCACTTTCATGTCAAGACAAAAATACAGTTTTTGTGTTTCTGACGGTGTTAGTACAACTCAGAACCCACCACTGGTATTGATGGAGTGTCCCGCATATGTATCCAACCTATTTTTACATTTTTTTTTTTTTTTGAAAACTTGAAATTTCCAGTCTGAGGCCTTATTGCTCGGTTCAGTGTTGGAGACCGATCCTGACACCGACATCTATTGACACCAGTACACCTTAACCTTGCATATCTGCAGCTTAACCGAGCATGCTAGGCAATATATGTATCACTTTGGAGCTTGTGAAGAAGATTTGACAGATTTAACCAAGCATTCACTTCATCTGTAAATCTCAGGACATCCTGTCCTCTCTCTCCTTATCTCCTCCCAATCCCCACTCTTCATCTGGCATTTCTGCAGCGTCCTCTCCTCCCTTTCCCATGTTCCCCACTGACGAGGTTTCTAGACAAGTCCGACCTATGAAAGTCTAGTCAAAACAGGTTCACCCCTGTTCCTCCAAAACCATAAAGGACCACATTGACTCCCTGGCATCTGCCCGATTTCTGCAATCACTGCTTCACCACTGGAGTCTGTCGATCTGCCCTGAAGCACTTCCTTGTGCACCCCTTCTTAAGAAACCGTCTGCCGACCCCTCCTGCCTATTGCCCCATCTCCATCACTCCCTTCCTGGACAAGCTCCTGGAGAAACTGCCTGCCTATTGCCCCATCTCTCCCTTCCTGGGCAAGCTCCTGGAGAAACTGGTATGACTATCAGTCTGACTTCAGAGCTGTCAGAAGCAGGGAAACTGCTCTCCTGAACATCTGTGAAAACCTGCTCTCCAACCTTGACTCTAACACCCCTTGCATCCTCATCCTGCTAGATCTCTCTTCATATTTTCAGGCTACCTTGGGATACCTCTTCTCCGTCTCTCATCTCTGATTGTCATCGAGGAGTGGTGTGCCGCCAATGACCTCAGCCTTAATACCAGTAAGACTGAGATTCTCCTCGTCGGAACACCCCCTCCCTGCTCCCACCGGTCATCTATGACACTACACTCCTCACATCTCTGATGTATGTAAGTCGTCACACTACCAGCTGCACCTCCTCAGAGGTATTCTTCCTTTCCTCTCCTTCCCCCAGAAGCTCACTGTCTCCAGAGCTCTGGTCCTCTCCAGGCTTGAGGATTAAGTTCAAAACCCTCTACATCGTCCACAAGGCCTTTTGGGGCTGGGGCCTCAATACCTTCAACTCTCTCTTCCTAAATACCTTCCTTCTCGAGCGCTTCGCTCATCTGCCTCCAATTCCCTCAGGGTCAGTCGCTTCGTCAAGCAACGAGTTGGTGGTAGATCTCTTTCTTCGGCTGGTGCCTCCTTCTAGAACAGCCTCCCTGCAACTTCAGGAGAATCAGGTTTGGTTCTGGAAGCACCTCAAAATGTTTCTCTTTGCATCCGATTTTTCTCCTCCTCTCCCTTGCTGATTTCCTGGCTGACACTTAAACTGTACTGGTTACCTGGCCACCCTCTGATCTCGGGCTCAGGTCCACTCCGCCGTCAGTCACACTCGCTTCATCACAACCCACGCACTTGGTGACTGTTTTCTGTATCCCTACAGTCCCACTTGCGCGATCTGAATGACACCTGGCCTAGTAGGATAGTTGCCTGTCTTCCCTCTATTACCCCTCCCTTGCCTCATCGTGCCTTGAAACACTTGTGTATAGGCGTGTTATAATTGCCATATCATATCATGCTAGCCAATATATTTATCACTTGGGATTTTGTGAAGAAGATGAGCTCACAGATGAATTTTCAGCACCCTAAGTGTTTCCTTTGCCAAGAAAAACACATGTTTATCTCTTTGTCAAAGGTTTTTTTGGTCCGATGCCATGGAACTCTGTGTTGGGTAACATTTTGAGTTCATCCCCCTTGGAGCCGCAAAACTCTTTCATGTTTGCTGAATTTAAATTAGATGGCTGCAATGGCATGTTACTAGTGAGCCCACAGATTAATTTTCAGCACTCCAAGGGCTTCCGTCACAGAAAGAAACACCATTTGCAAAGTGCGAAAATGTTCAAAATATTTGTGAGAAATGCACTAAATGCAAAATGCCCCAGGTCCCGGGTCGTACAAAGTACGGGGCGATGGAGGCCTGGGGAGTTAGGCAGAGGGTGGGGGCGAGATGGCGTGTAAGCACAAGGGGAGGGGCAGTCGGGTGGCACCCCTGCCACAGCATTGCCAGGGCAGCAGTCAGCAACACCAGGAAAAGGTGAAGGGAACCAGCAGGAGGGGTTGGGGAGAGTCGGCCCCCCACGGAAATAACAATGGGCTAGGGAGTATAAGTAAAGCCCTGCAACAAGGGGAAAGCACAAACCAGGTAAGAAGCTCACCTCGCTCGGGTAATTTTCTAGGACCTGGAAAGGGAGACAAATGTTTTTCTTTTTTGCCTCCACTCGAAACAGCCAAACTTGCGTTAGCCATGGGGAAGAGGAGAGGAAACCCTACCATTGCTTCACTGCGTCAGGAGCCGGGACCGTGAGCCCTGAAGAACTCATCTGGAGGACCGCCGCAGAGGACTGCAGCGTCGGGAGCAGGTCGCTGGGGTCAGGAGCACGAAGAGCCCAGCAGGAGACTTGCCACTTTGAAGGCTGCTGAGGAAGTAAAGAGAACGGAGGAGAGACGGAGTCGACAAGGAGGGCCAGAGCAGAGAGGAAGCAAAGAGATTTCTTAAAGAGGCAGCAGCACGTTGCGCATCAGACCCGGCTGAAGAAGAAATAGCAGAGGGTTTCTTAAAGGGGCAACAGCACTTGGCGCAGCAGAAGTCCGGCGTAAGTAGAGATAGCTGGAAGGAGGCTATTTAAAAGGGCAGAAGCTTGCAGGGGAACGGTGCCAGAAAATAAGTAGTTGTTTTGGACCTTCAAAAAGAGGTTTGCGCCATTCTCAGTGGCACAGTCGTAAGGGTCATGACCGGTACATTGCTAAAAGAAGACTCACGTGACAAGCTCACGTGACAGCAAAAAAGGGCCAGAGACCACAAGCATATTGAGGAAACGGGAAATAACGAAAAAGAGGCACAATACAGCAGGGAAGAAGCATTCAGACAAGAAGCATGGCAGAGGAAAGGGCAAAAAGGGAAAAATAATTCAGCGAATGGGCCAGAAAAGCCGAAAAAGAGTTTGGAGCCCAATGGGTACTTGACACCATGCAAAAAGAGGAATGGGCAAAGGAAATGTCGCCTTTGCCAATCGAGGAATCTAGCGGCAGCGAATCAGAGGAGGCAATACCGCAAGGGCAGAAGAGGGGGAGAGAAGAGCCAAGTAGTTCTGCAAGACCAGACAGAGACACCCAAGAAGAAGAAAAGAAAAAAACAAAAAAGGTACTGTAAAAAGTGGGGGAGAAATTGCAAGGCAAATTGTAAATATGTTACGCACCTGCATCTCTGGTACGGGTAAGTCACCCAGAACCAATGACAGGTGGGGCAGGAAGCATAAAAGGTACAGGGGGGAACAAGGGGACTCCACCACGGAAGTAGAAAGCAGTGATGATGAGGAGAGGGACCACCTGAAGGCATGGGTAAAATGGAAAGGGGTGGTGAGCAAGGAAAAGCAGAAGGGCTCTGGGTTGGAGGGTGCAGGCAAAGGTGCAGGGGGGCAGGCCAGTACCGCTATGTGCCCCAGGGGATCCGGCCCCCAGCCCGCAGGAGGCACCAACAGTACCCAGTCCCCAGGGGGCCCCGCCGGGACCTAGTCCTCAAGGGGCCCCCACCCAGCACACCCGTGGCACCCACGGGATCTACACCGATGCCACAGACAGGGAACAACCCTCGGGGGGAGGCCACCAAGGGCAAGTCCGGCAGCCACATGAGACAAGGAAGGAGGGCCAGCCATGACAAAATATGGCAGCCCTACAATGGGGAAGGATGCACAGAGAAGGTCTATGAAAGCAATGGCATGGTGCATTAATGATAAAGTTGGAGACAATTTGGAGAAAAGAGTTCATAGACATTTTTTCCCTGCTAGAATGCCAAAAGAGAGGGCTGAATATGTCAGTAGAGGACATGAAAGAGGATGAAAAAAGTATACTAAAGAGGGTGACAGTGGTAAAGAGCTTCGAGAACTGGGTAGCAGCTTTCCAAATAATGTCCACTATTATATTACATAAATACCCAGAGGACAGAGTGGCATTGGTTACATATCAACAAAGGGTTTTCAAAGTGTTCAAGGCATTTTGGGGGGGGGGTGGATGCATGGAAGGAATACGACCATGAGTTTAGGAAGGAAATGGACTGCTTCCTGAGATAGGGTGGGATGAGGAAAACCATAATCTGTACATGTTTAATGTATTAAAAGAGACATGGGACAACAGGTTAAAGGCAGGGGGGCAACAGAGAAAACCATACTGGCAAAATGACTATAGAAGCGAGTACAGGTATAATAACAGGAGATACGACAACAGCTATGGGAGGTCGAGGGAACAGAATTTTCAGAATAGGCAATTTAGCTCACAGCGAAGTTGGCAGAGTAGCATGCTGCCAACGGCCCAGGTGGGTGGTGGGGGAAACAATTGGAAACCACGAGCACAGTCGGCACAGTGCCGGAATTTCGAAAGTGGGGTACATTGCAGCTGGGGGAGAAATTGCAAATTCAGCCACAAGTGTGAGAAATGTAGAGGGGATCATAGCAGCACAAAGTGCACCAGGGCATCAAAAGCCAGCAATAGAACCACTCAGAAACGCAACTAGAAGCTGGGGTGAGAAGGGGGCCTCTCCTGTGAAGATTGAAGTGATGGAAAAGTGGCTCCAGGCATTCCCAGACCAAGATGCCGCCACTATGATTAGAACTGGTTTTCAGGAAGGTTTCAACATTCCGTTTACAGGACAAGGATCACTGAACACTCCAAAAAATTTGAAATCAGCATTGGAAAACAGAAGGGTAGTAAGCAAAAAAAATCAGGAAGGAGGTAGAACTAGGGAGGATTGGGGGTCCTTACACACTCCTGCCATTCAGTGACTACATATGCTCACCCCTGGGGCTAGTCCCAAAGAAAGAGAAAGGGGAATTCAGGTTAATTCACCATCTTTCATTCCCCACCGGGGCATCTGTAAATGACGGTATCCCACAAATGTAAGCACCAGTAACTTACTCAGATTTCCAAGAGGCGGTGGAGGTAGTCAGAAAGGCAGGAAGAGGGGCATGGATGGCAAAGGAAGACATAAAATCAGCTTTTCCACTATTGCCTGTAAACAAGGAATCAGAGAAATGGCTGTGCATGCAATGGGAGGGAAAATATTTCATTGACAAATGCCTCCCCATGGGATGTGCCATCTCATGTGCATACTTCGAAAAAGTGAGTTCATTCTCAAAGTGGGCACTCACCAAAGAGATGGAGGAGGCCAGGGTGGTCCATTACCTGGATGATTTTTTATTTGTAGGGCCGCAAGGGTCAGGATTATGTAACACGACCCTAAACAAATTTATAGAGCTGACGGGTGAATGGGGCTTCGCGCTGGCAGAGGCAAAAACAAGGGGTCCAACACAGACAATACAGTTTTTGGGGATAGAAATGGACTCAAGGGAGGGTGTATGTCGGATCCCGGAAGAAAAAGTGGCAGACCTCTTGAAAACTATAAATGATCTAAAGGTGAGGAACAAGGCCACAGTGAAAGAATTGCAGTCACTAGCGGGAAAGTTAAACTTTGCAGGAAGGGTCATACCGCAAGGTAGAATTTTTCAAAGAAGCATTGAGCTGAGAACGAGAGGGGCCAAGATGGGTCATTACAGAGTCAGGATGGAAGGGGTGGGGGAATCAAGAAGGACATGGAAGTTTGGTGAGAATTTCTGAGGTTGTTTAATGGATTGGTTAACTGGCGCACACCTATCAACCAGGAGGGAAGGAGAGTGTTGTTCACGGACGCGGCCGGAGGTTTCGGTTTTGGGGCAATACTAGGAAGAGAGTGATGCACAGAGAAATGGCCAAGGGCATGGCAGGAGGCAGCTTGGCCAAAGAATATCACGCTGCTGGAGCTTTTTCCAATTTGGGTAGCATTATGTGCGTGGGAAGTAGAGCTGAACAGCAAGGAAATGGCAGCTTGGTCGGATAACATGGCAGTGGTGCAAGTATTGAATAAAGGGAGTGCATCATGCCCACTGGTTCTGGAGCTAATGAGAGCCATCACACTCAAATGTCTAAAAACCAATGTATGCATAAGAGCAAGGCTCGTATCTGGTGAAGCAAATGTGGTGGCTGACGTCTTGTCTCGTTTTCAGTGGGACAGGTTCAGGGAGTTGAGGCCGGACGCCAAAAAGGAAAAAAACGCCCACACCAAAAAAGGTATGGGTTCCACTGAAAGCGCTGGAGGAGAAGTAGGAGAAGGAAAAGTTAGCCATGAGGTTAACGGGGAAAATACAGGAAAAACCGCAGCAACCCGTACGGGTCATAGAAAACCTGGCCAGGAACGCCCTAACTTACAAAATGGGTAAGCAATATGGAAAACATGTGCAGAATGGATTGGATGAAGCAGGAGTAGAAGATGTAGTGAAGATTACAACATCAAAAATGTGTGAATTCTTGGAAGGGGCTTTTTCTAAAGGGAAAAGGAAAAGTTGGGCGTCAGCACATTTAGCCGCAGTTGCATACACCGCAAAAATAGCAGGGGTAACAGACCCAACCAACAGCCCGTTCATAAAGTATGCAATGAAGGGTTGGGCAAGGTTGGAGGGGAAAAAACCAGATAGGAGACCTCTGAATTTTGGGAAACTGGTGGTACTGCTAAAAACGCTGCAGGACACATGTAGCAGCGAGTACAAAACAACTCTCTTTAGGGTGGCATTTGCACTAGCATATTACGGGGCCTTCAGAATAGGGGAGCTAGTAGCCCGGAATACAGTAGCAGGGGATGGCCTGGCAAGAGGTGATGTTAGTATGGGATCCAAAGGCATGTCCCTATTCCTGAAGAAATCTAAGACCGACCAGGCGGGCAAGGGGAGAGCGATAGACCTCAACTGTATCAGAGAAAAGGACCACTGTCCCAGGTGCATCACTCAAGCATTTCTCGACATCCGACCGTACGTCGGAGGACAACTACTAATACACAGGGACAGCTGCGCACTTAGCAGGTACCAGTTCCATACAGTCTTGAAGAAAACAGTTGCCAAAGCAGGGTGGGATCCGGCAGAATTTGGGACCCACTCATTTAGAATAGGTGCAGCCACGTCAGCATGGGCGGGGGGCCTGGGAGCAAAGGGTGTAAAAAAGATTGGGGGTTGGAGGTCACAGTGTTTTTAAAGATATGTAAGGGCGGAACTGATATGAACCTCTCTCACCCCACTCCTACAGATACGGGCCACTACAAATCGGCGTGGATTGTGGGACATTCGTTCGTGACCCGGGCAGGCAGGTGGATTTAGGAGCTCGAGCAGGGACTCCACTTCAAGAAGACAATCACATCCTGGTGGGGCCTCCAGGGCATGTACTGGGAAGACATTCATGACAGGTTGTCAGACTTGATCGGTTTCAGAGACCCCCCTAAATACCTGGTCATACACCTCGGGGGCAACGATCTAGTCAGCACAAACAGAGGAAAATTGCAAAGAGACATGTGAGTCGCTGCATGACTTAGTGCACTGCTGGTGGAAAACTGAAATTTTCATGTCAGAAATGATACCACGTATTGATATTGATATTTTATTTCTATCGCGCTCATACAAAAGTGTTTCAGAGAGCGACAAGGCAACAAACAATGGGAGTGCAGCCAGCAAGTGGCAAGTGCTGGGTTTATGGCAGCAGGCCATGTAAGTCTGAAAGTGCAGGAAGAAAAGGGGAGGGCTGTATGGGTTCAGATACAGACCCCAGTGCAGGGGGTGGCCCGGAGGCAGTGCGTGAGGGTGGCAAGATGAGCAGGTACCTGGGCCCAGAGGACAGAGGGTGGCCAGGTGCATGGTGCTGAGGGAGAGTAGAATCAACAGGGGAGAGGAGAGGAGAAGGCAGAAGCAAAGAGGAAGGTGTTGAGGTGCTTCCGGAACCAGAGATAGTTCTCCTCAAGTTTTAGAGTGGCAGGGAGGCTGTTCCAGAGGTAGGCCCCAGCCGAAGACAGAGATCTACCCCCAGCTCGTTTATTTGAGAAACGACTGACCCTGAGGGAGTTAGAGGTAGAGGAGCAGAGTGCTCGAGATGGGAGGTTATTGCAGAGCGATAGCTGAAGGTATGTTGGACCCAGGCCCCAGAAAACCTTGTGGCCAATGCAGAGGGTTTTGAATTTAATCCTTGCATCCACTGGGATCCAATGGAGACATTTCAGAGCTGGAGAGATACGATCCCAGGGCGTGAGGCCAAGGACAAGTCTCGCAGTCCTGTTCTGGATAAGTTGTAAAGGGCGGAGAGTAGAGGCAGGTATATTAAGAAAGAGGCTGTTGCAATAGTCCGACTTAGAGAGAACCAGAGCTTGGGATACAGTGAGCTTCTGGGGGAATGAGAGGAAAGGAAGAATATCTCTGAGGAGGTGCAGTAGGTTGTTTGACTTTTTGGATACATCAGCGATGTGGGCGGAGAAGGCGAGTGTGGAATCAAAGGTGACACCAAGGTTCTTGGCCTCGGAGGTGGGGATAGGAGGAGGGCCAAGGGAGGCCGGCCAGAGAGTGCGGGGAAAGGAAGGTGATGGTGTGCCAATGAGTAGGATCTCTGTCTTGCTGGCATTAAGACAAAGACCGTTGGTGGCACACCAATCTTGAATGGCAGTTAGGCAATCAGTGATGAGAGAGGTAGAGGAGGTGGCCCAGGGCAGCCTGAAAATGAGTTGAGCGTCGTCTGCGTAGCACTGGAAGTTTGAGCAGAAAATGGCACTACAGCGGGCGAGAGTTGCCAGGTATTGGTTCAAAAGCCAGGGCGAGAGGTTAGACCCCTGGGGAACACCACAGGTGGAGAGGAAAATAGATGATAGGAAGAACCGAAGTTAAACCTGGAAGGGTCGATCAGAGAGGAAAGAGGTCAGCCAGACCAGAGCCTGATCGGTGATGCCCAAGTTATCCCGGATACGTTTGAGCAGATGGTATGGTTCACCATGTCGAAGGCAGAGGAGAGATCAAGTAGGATGAGAACAGAGGGAATGCTAGAGTCAAGGTTGGAAAGCAGATCTTCACAGATGTTCAGGAGAGCAGTTTCCGTGCTTCTGCCAGATCTGAAGCCAGACTGATGGTCATGGAGACAGCCAACAGAATCAGAATGAAGGTTTAGCTGAGAGATGGCCAGCTTTTCACGGAGTTTGCCTAAGAAGGGGGTAATAGAAATTGGGTGATAGTTGGCCGGACAAGAGGGATCCGCTGTGGGTTTCTTGAGGAGAGGATGTACAAGGGAGTGCTTAAAAGGGGAGGGGAAGGGAAGGATCCTGAGGCAAAGGAGTGGTTGCAAAAGTCAGCAAGGGCCGGAGCAAGGGTATCAATGTGGTCCTTGAGAGTTTTAGAGGAACAGGGATGAACCTGTTTTGGTGAGGCTTTCATAGATCCGACTTATCTAACGACCTCATCAGGGGAGAAGATAGGAAAGGAAGAGAAGGTGGCTGGGGGGGGTGGCCGGAGGAGGGTCAGTGAGTACCGACAGAGAGGGGAGAGGAGAGGGAGTGGAGGAGAGTGTGCACAGGATGTCCTGGGTTTTTGAGATAAAGTGTGAGGCCAGGGCATTGCAAAGAGCCTGAGAGGCAAGGGGAGGGGTAGAGACTGCAGCAGGGTTGGCAAGCTCCTTACAAATTTTAAAGAGTTCGGCCGAGCTGTTAGATGCCGCAGAGACACGGGCTTGAATGTGGACTCTCTTCTTGGTACGGACAGAGAGACGGTATTGCCTTTGGAGTAGGCGACAGGCCAGTTTGTCAGAGGATTAGCAGGAATCCCTCCATTTTCTCTCAGCCACCCTACACCTACGTTTAAGTGTAGCTAAATTGGAGTCATACCAGGAATTGCACTTGGCTTTGGACTTCAGGCGGATCCTCAGGGGGAAGAACATCAAGAGTATCAGAAATAGAACAGAGAGAAGACAGGGCTATGTCAGGGTGTGAGTCAGCCAGAGGAAGAGGGGGTGCGGAGAAGGTGGAAGCAAAAGCCTCGACTGACACACGCTTCATGGTCCGGGTGTCCAGGAAGGTAGGTGGCAGTGTTGGGGTAGGCTTGGCTTGGGGGGGGGAAGAGAGAGAGAGAGAGAGATGAGAGGAGAGGAGAGGAGGTATTGGTCACTCCAGGAGAGGGGAGTGGAGAGCAGGATAGATAGGGGGAGGCTAGCGGAGATCAACACATAAAGTGTGTGCCCTGCAGAGTGCGTTGGGCCAGAGGGGAGGATAAAGAGGGAGAGGGAATCACAGAGGTCGTGAAATAGCAAAGTTGAGGGACAGGGAGAATCGAGGTGAATGTTGAGGTCACCAAGGAGGAGGAGTTGAGTGGTTGAGGCCAGGAGAGAGGAGGAGAGGTCAGCCCACTCAGAGAGAAAATAGGTGATTTGACCAGGGGGCTGGTAGAGAGTGGCAACAGTAAGAGAGTGGGCTAGGAGAGATTGAGAGCCTGCAGACGAGGCATTCGAAAGAGGATTAGATCTGAGTGGGAATTATAGTGGCAGGAATCCACTCAGGAAAGATCAAGGCTACACCCCCTCCAGGGCGAGTGGATCTGGGTGCGGAGAGGATCTTGTAGCCATCAGGGAGGAGAGTGTCAAAGCTTGTGACAGAGCTGGCCGTGAACCATGTCTCTGTAAGACCACGGACGTCAAGGTCAAGTTCTTCAAGGAGGTGGCAGATGTCAGAGTAGTGTTTGACAGCAGAGCGAGAGTTGAGAGTGGCAAGATGAAGAAGTTTGCCGGCCTTAAAGACCTTCCAGCGAGGGGTACAAATCAGAGGTACGCCCTGCGGAGTTGTGGAGGTAGCCAGAAGATGGGGAGAGGAGGGAAGAGTGGGCAAGGTAGTGTGTGGGAGCGATGGGCCATCAGGCCCCTCGCGTCCTCTACTTCTCAGAACAAGACTCGGACCAAGTGCTTCCAGTAGTGGGTTCGCCCCTTGCCCTTATGCGATGTTAACCTTGGTTGACTTTCGAGTAGATGGGACCACTGAGCAGGACATGGGGCATCCATTTTTGTACCCCCTTTCGACTCCATCTTGGTGACTAGGCCTCACTGCGATAGTACAAAAAACGCTTCTCTTCCCTTTACTCGCAGTAGCCCGGCTAGGCGCGCAGGGCACAGGGCCCCAACCCCAGTTCTCAATCTGACTGAAAAACTCTGAGGGTCCATTCTCACGCTGAAGCCGGAGATACTTGCAACACAATAATAAATGTAACACATCGTTCTTCCTCTGCGATCACTGTCCTGCATGTGAACCAGCATGAGCCAAGCATATAGCTCGTCCATCTCCACAAATGTGTTGTTGCCCCTCCCACACCCGCGCCGGTGAAAACGTAATGCCATTGTGACCCTGTGTCCCTGCAAGATATTCCCTTCATGTGCCAGACCACTGACCATGCCATGATGCCCACCCAGCAGATCCCCAACTAACATTAGACCCCTGCTGCAACATATTGTTACCTACCACTAACAAATGCCACATACCAGAGATTCTTATGTGCACGGACCCTAACTTCAACCAGTGTATTATAACGGTCAAAACCCTTAACCTAAGACTTGTATAATCCTATGTTATTGATAGTATAGATATATATGTGACTTTTATAGAGACATGATAAACTACTGAAGATCTTTTGAACAATTATTATTTAGTGCATGCATTTGAGAATATATTATGTTAGCTTAGATAGCGACCATCCTACCTCCCAGAGACCTGACCTTCACCCATGCGGAGCACAGATGACTGACGTCAATCCTCCCGCCAACCAAGCCAAGCCACCCCACCCCACCCCACCTGAGACATCGAGTGAACTCGCCAATCCGGGACCAACATAGTATCCTATGTTAGTTGCGTCATTTACCCTATAAAACGTAACATAATGATAACTTGTGTAGAGCATTCTCAGATATCTCTTGAATACTATTCACCAGAGATAAAGCCTTTCCTTGAACTCTCACAGCCTGCTCTCTTTGCCTTATTCCCCCGTCAGGAGTGTGTTTTATTCTTTGCACGTCAAAGACGGGGAGGGCACAAACAGTAGCCAAGGAATGAGAGGAGGGGACCACGACAGTGCCATTTAGGTAGACGTTAATGATGACTCTGGAGGAGTCAAAAGAAGCCACGAGGACTTCCCAGCGAGTGCCACCATTTATGGGGGAGGAGCAGACAGGACAGCGCACAGAGATCATATGGGGGGTCCATATATCCGGCGAAGGAACAACAGAGGATGTCGGTGAGGGTCTGTCTGGAAGAAGCTCTGGTATAGGTATCAGCAATAGGGAGACTAGGGTTGGAGGCCAAGATATCCTGTTTAAACTTCTTCTTTCCAGACTTAGTGAGAAGGGAAGAATAGTTGATAGAGAAGCAGTTGGAATAGATGGGAGAAACAGACAGCGCCATGAGTATGAAGAGAGGGGGCAGGGGGAGGAGTAAGTGAGGGCAGCGGTATGGAACAGTCACTGGGCTAGCAGGATTACAATCAATGGGCAAAGTTAACTGCAAAATTACACCCAAGTTTGACTTTCAAGTTAAATGCAAAATTACACCCAAGTTTGACTTTCAGGATAGATGAAGGTCCTGTAGTTAAGGAGTCAAGTGGGAGTCAGATGGTAAGGGTGAGTACAGACACGACTATTATTTGAGAACATAACAAAGAGAGCTGAAGGAGTACCAGCAGAGAAGGTAGTACAAAGGAAGTCAGAAAGGAGGCACTAACCACGGCAGAATGTGTTATAAGAGTCATGGTAGTCCAATAGTCCAGGGGTAGCAGCCTAAGGGAGGGGTTGGCTGCGGCGGAAATATCATATTGCAGCCTGTAAAGCAGACAGGGAAGCTGACAGGAGCCTTTGTGTGGGCCTTGGTGTACTGGGCCGGCTCCCGCCTCCGGGTTGCTGCTATTGGTCTATGGTGACCTAGGCAAACCAATGGGAGAGGGGAGACCAGTACAGGCCCAGTGGAGCTTAGGCAAAGGGAAGATGAGCAGCTGTAGAAACGTAGAATCTGGTACGGGGCACACCGGAGGCAGGCCGTGGAAACGGCAAGGAGGGAACTGAACAAAGCAGTGGAAAAATACTGCAGGAGCACAGGCCTCCATTTTAGAAGGCACGGTTTTTCCCAGAAACAACCCCGAGATATTCCATCAGGACGTGGTGCACCTGTCCAACAAAGGGATGGGGTTTTTTCCAGACAATATTTTCAGGGCATTAGAGAAGCAGGGTTGTAGATAGGGGCACTTTTGGGGGGAACCTGAGTGGCCGGGGAAACGCCCACTCAGGTGTGGCGGCACGTGTCCAGGAACAGATGCCCGAGGGTAACAGACTTGCCAAGGAGAAGGATGTCATCTCCAATCCTGGACACGGTGTGCCCAAAAGCACACATGCTGTTATATAATTTTGGTTGTGTATTTTCTGCAGAAAATAAATGCCTACGGCCAATAATTTGTCCACAACTAAACTGTATGTAATTAATTCCAGAGTATAGGAAGGAGGAACCTAGAGCAAGGGGAAGCCCACACTACACAACCTACAAGACTGTTCAGTGGCTTTAGAACAAGCTACATTGAATGTATATCTCCAAATGTTTAAAAATGCACAGAAATAATCATTTCGTTTTTTCTTGCATATATGCATCAGCTCATTTCGGGAAAGCGTCACATATGCAACATCGATGTCATATATGCAACCCAAACTACACATATGTAGCAAAGGTCAACCGAATAGCTTGAACTTGGACTCAAGCCCAGAAAAATAAGTAGTGTTTAATGTTTTAGGACAACCCTGTTCATTTCAACCTCACTTTGCTTGTAAATAAAATATTTAGGGTGTATTTTTTCAGAGAGCATCATATGTGATGCTTGACCCCCCCCAAAAGGATTTTTTTTATGATAGATGGAAAATCATAAACACATATTGGCCCAAAGCCTAACATGATTTTGAGCATAAAAACCTTAGTCTGGTGAAAAAAAAACATGTAAAATCACTTTTTACACACAAAACTCATTTGTTTCACTTTTTTCAGTGAAAATAAAAGTTTGCAGTAAATTGATACGTTTGACGATTTTTACAAAAAAGGTCTCATTTAAAAGCACTAGACCTGAGGCTAGAGAAACAATGATGCAAGTGAGCTCACACATGAATTTTCAGCACTCTGTTTCCTTTGCCGAGAAAAACACTTTTTTTATCTCTTTGTCTAAGGTTTTCTTTGGTCCAATGCCATGGAACTCTGCGTCAGATAACATTTTGAGTTCGTCCCCCATGTTTGCCGAATTTAAATTAGATGGCTGCAATGGCATATTACTAGTGAGCTCACAGATGAATTTTTAGCACTCCAAGGGCTTCCCTCACAGAAAGAAACACACATTTCTCTGTGTGTAAGCAGTGATGCAAAAATGTTCAAAATATTTTGCCCCAGGCCCCGGGCCGCATGAAATGCGGGACGATAGAGGGTCTGGGAGTTTAGGCGCAGGTGGGGGGAAATGGCGCAAAAGCGTAGGGAGGGGCGGCCGAACGGCGCCACAAGAAACAAAAGCCCAGAAAAGGGCAACAGGAAGCAGCAACTGGGAAGGTGCGAAATATAACAGCAAGGGGCCAGGGGGGTAACCCGGCCGCCCCCAAGAAGGAACAAAAGGCCGGGGGTGTATAAGAAAGTCAGGAAAAGGAGAGGCGGCACAAACCAGGTAAGAGCTCACCTCTCTAGGGTAGGCTCTTAGGGCCTGGATAAGGGGAAGGAAAATCGTTTGCTCTTGCGGGCTCACGCATTTCCACCTCCTCTTAATTCGATCTAAACGCAGTGGCTACGAGTTCACCCAATGGGCTGGAGCAGGAACGACCCAGAAGTACCAGCTGCGAACGAACAGAGCATCTTCGCCGTGGACAAGCGAGACGGACGCACGGCGCGAAGGAGCTGGAAAGCGTGGCTGACAGAATTCAGACGAGAAGGATGGCGGAAGGAAGAGCAAAAAGGGCTCAAGAATTCTCAGAATGGGCGAGAAAGGCGGAGAAAGAACATGGGGCGCAATGGGTGCTGGAGATAATGCAGAAGGAAGAAAGGGCGAAGGCAATGTCACCTTTTCTGTTCATAGAGCCCAGCAGCAGCGAAGGAGAAGACGAGGTACCGCAAGGACAGAAGAGGGGGAGAGTGGAGTCGAAGAGATCGTAGGAACAGACAGAGGCACCTACCAAGAGGAAGAAAAAAAGATAAAAATGAAGGTACTGTGAATAATAATGTGGGGAATAAAATCGTAAAAATGTTAAAAATTGCGTCACGGTTTCGGGTAAGTCGCCCAGAACCAATGGCAAGAAGAGCAGACGTGAGAAGGGATCCAGGGAGGAGCGGCAGGGGAGTTCCTCAACTGAAACAAGCAGTGACGACGAAGAAAGGGACCATTTAAGGGCTTGGGTAAAATGGAGAGGAGTGGTGAGCAGGGAGAAACAGAGGGGCAGGGAGGGCAGGGGCAGAACCCAGGGAAACCCCGGTCCCAGCGCCACAAGGGGCACCAGTAGGGCCAAACACAGGGGGAGCACCGCAAGGACCCAACCCACAACCGGGGGTCCCAACGGGGGCACCAGGGGCAACAGTGTCAGGGGACCCACCACCGGGGGCAGCACCGACGGTGGCAGCGGCAGAAATTGGGGGGCCACTCATGACGAAATATGGCAGGCCAACCATTGGTAAAGATGCAGAGGGCAGGTCAATGAAGGCAATGGCTTGGTATATAAATGACAAAGTAAAGGAGAAAATATGGAGGAAGGAATTGATCGATATTTTGACATTGTTAGATTGTCAAAAGAGGGGGATGAATGTGGCCCTAGAGGACATTAAGGAGGACGTGAAAAGCTTACTAAAAAAGGGGCCAGTGGTAAGGAATTTTGACAACTGGATGGCGGCCTTCACCATAATGTCTACAATTATATTACAAAAATTCCCAGAAGACGGGGTAGCATTAGTGGCGTATCAGCAGAGGGTGCTGAAGGTACACGCGGCGTTTGGGGGTGACACATGGCTGGAGTATGATCACGAGTTCAGAAAGGAGATGGACTGCTCTCCGGATACCGGATATGGGTTGGGATGAGGAAAACTTTAATCTCTACATATTTAATGTGCTGACGGAGAAATGGGATTCCAAGGAGCAAAGCGCAGGGGGGGGGGCAGCAGAGAAGGCAATGTTGGCAGAATGATTACAAAGCGGATTATAGATACAATAACAGAAGGTACGAATCCAGCTATGACAGAAATAGACACCAGAGTTTTCAGAGCAGAAATTATGGGTCACAGTGAGGGTGGCAGAGCAGCCTGCCCCAACAACGCAGGCGGGGGCAGCGGGAGCACGGGAACAGGACAAGCAGAACCAGGACAATGCCAGAATTTTGAGAAGGGGCTACCCTGTAGCTGGGGATAGAAGTGCAAGTTCAGCCACAAGTGCGAGAGATGTAAGGGTGACTACAGCAGCTCCAAGTGCACAAGGGCCGCAGCTCCAAGCGGCAGAAGCGATGAGACGCGGAAATAAGAACTGGGGCGGGAAGGGGGCCACGCCAGTAAAAATTGAGAGGATGGAAGGGTGGCTCCAGAAATACCCAGACCAAGAAACGGCAGATCAGATCAGACAAGGCTTTAGAGAAGGTTTTAACATCCCGTTTACTGGGCAGGGAGCGCAAGACATTCCTAGAAACCTGAAGTCGGCAACCGAGAACAGAGATATAGTACCAATAAGATCCGGAAAGAGGTAGAACTGGGGAGGGTGGAGGGCCCCTTTACAGTCTTACCATTTGAAGAATTTATATGCTCTCCACTGGGGCTGGTGCCAACAAAAGACGAAGGTGAATACAGGCTGTTACACCACCTATCATACCACCCCGGGGGCCTCGGTGAACGTCAGCATCGCCCCGGAGCGACGCAACGGTATCATATTCAGACTTCGAGGAGGCAGTAGAACTGGTCAGGAAAGCAGAAAAAGGGGCATGGATGGCTAAAGCAGACATTAAATCTGCATTCCGCCTGTTGCCACTCAATAGCAGATCTCAAAGATGGTTATGTATGCATTGGGAGGGGGAATACTTCATCGACAAATGCCTCCCGATGGGGTGCACCATCTCATGCGCATATTTTGAGAGGGTAAGTTCATTTTTGCAATGGGCGGTAACAGAAGAGATAAGGGAGTCCATGATGGTACGATGGACGATTTTTTATTCGTTGGGCTCAAAGGTTCAGAGCTATGCAAGGCAGCCTTGGATACATTTGTGGAAATAACAAGCAAGTGGGGTTTTCCACTGGCGGAGGAGAAAACGATGGGCCCAAAGCAGATTATCCAATTCCTAGGAATAGAAATTGACTCAAGCAAAGGAAGGTGCCGGATCCTGGATGACAAGGTGTCAGATCTGCTGAAGACAATAAAGGAACTACAAGGAAGAAACAAAGTGACAGTGAGAGAATTGCAAGTGCTGGCAGGAAAGCTGAACTTCGCAGATAGAGTCATACCACAGGGGAGAGTGTTCCAGAGAAGTATTGAGCTGAAAACGAGAGGTGCTACAAAGGGGCACCACAGAGTCAGTCAGTCTAGGGGGAGGAATCAAGAGAGATCTGGAAGTACGGGCGGAATTTCTGAAATACCTCAATGGGTCGTTGATATGGCACTCACCGGTAAATGAGGAAGGTAAAAGGGTGTTGTTCACCGATGCAGCAGGTGGCTGTTGAGTTCCGCCCTGCGTCCCGCTACGCGGTGACGCAGGGCGTGCTAAATAAAAGCCCCGCCCCCGCGTTCGGGAGGCAGTTCCGGGGCCGACCAGCAACCTGCGTGGGTGTCTCTTCATTTCGCTCCCGCTGGAGCTGCGCACCAGGCCGCGCGGCCTGCTAACATTCTGCCAGCCCCCGCGCACAGGCCGAGGGCTGACGACATAACAATGGCGACGAGGCGAGAGGAACTCCACGACGGGCTCGGTGCTTTGAAGGCACCCTAACGCCACACAGCCATCGCTGGCGAAATTTTTGGACACCCGGTGGGGGTGCAATCACACACGTGACCCCCCCACCCCAAAAAAAAAAAATATATATTTTTTTTTTTCTCTCCTCCATTCATGCTCTCTGCCACCAAGACTACAGCTTTTCCCTCTGGACACTGGAGAACCAGGTGGCATCTGACATCCAACACCAGAGGGCAGCATCACAGTGTAACGGGAGCACCAGGCCCTGATCTGCAACACGGCGCCTGGGTACGGCTGCACCTACAAGGTAGGCCCAACATCGCGGCGTTGGTGGCCGTTGGATGAACTCACGACAACACGGATCAGGTCCACGACAACATGGCGGCCGGCACATCCACGCCTGGGCCCTCCACGCCATCCAGAATTGCGGCAAACCTGTCCATGACGCCACCTCCACCTCGCACACAAGGTACTTCGTCGACACTGGTCCAGCCGTTCGACCCATTCACGGATCCATCATCATGCGGACCCAGATGGCAGCTGTGGATTCAGAAGTTCGAGATGGCGATGGAGTGCAAAGAGGTTACGGCGCCCAGGAAACTGAAGGCCCACCTACTACTCAGCGTGGGTGACGAGGTACTGCGCATCTTCAATTCCCTCAATGTTGATGATGGCCAGGATGGATACCGAAGCGCGAAAGATGCCCTCACCGATCATTTTCTCCCGCAACTAAACCCAGACTATGAGACGTTTCTCTTTTGCACCACCTTACAGGCAGCGGAGGAAACCCTTGATGCGTACCACACCCGTCTGAGAAAGTTGGCCATGTCCTGCGAATTCACGAACGTGGAGAGGGAGATCAGGAGGCAAATCATCAACGGGATACATCCGGAAAAATTAAGGCGCCTGATACTTAGCGAAAGGGGTATTCCCCTACAGCGGATCCTCGAACTAGGACGTCAGAGGGAACTGGCACACACCAGAGCGGCCAACATGGAGGCCACGCTACACAGGCTGCAACCTGCTCTCAACACAGCTATGGTGGCACGTATCACCAACAAACAATCCTCGAGAGACGACAACAGTGGCGGGTATGGCCAAAACAGGTGGCAACCGCGCATTCCGGGACCCACAGAGTGTGGCTGGTGCGGTGGCCCACGACATGGCCGTCGCAACTGTCTTGCTCAAGGCACCACATGTGGAGCATGTGGCCGGAAGGATCATTACGCGAAGGTATGCCGATCAGCGGACACCCCCATACAGCCCCTGCAAAACCAGCCGGAGAAGGTCGCGACCAAGAAAAAGAAGCAAGCCAGTGCCAGAAGGATCGCAGTGGCCAGCTCTTCCACGGAGGATGAAGGGGATGATGTCTCGGCGATGCAGCAGGACCCCTCCAAGGACATCGAGAGAAAAGGAAGGAAGGTATACCTGGTGTCTGCACTGTGCCAAGGCCGAGGACCTCGAAGAAAAGCCGTCCGAAGGCGCAAATGCATGGTCACCATCCAAAACCAGTGCATTCTCATGACCATCGACACAGGCGCTTCGGTGAACGTCATGCCCGAAAGCATCTTCCTGACTCTAAGTCCTCCACCAGAGCTGAAAAGCACAGACACTCTGTTGTATGCATACGGCTGTCGAAAGCCCCTGCCGGTGATTGGCAGGTTCCGCACCACGCTGGAACACGGAAAGAACAGACTATGGTCCAAGGTCTATGTCGTGAAGGCAGGTGTTGAGAGCCTCCTGAGTGGGGACGCAGCAGAGGACTTGGGAGTGGTCCAATTCATCTGCCATGTCAACGAAGACAAGGAAGTGGAGCAGATGCTGAGCCAATACCCGGACTTGCAAGAGGGAATAGGCTGTCTAAAAGGCAAAACCATCAAACTTCATATTGATGAAACCGTGCAGCCGAAAGCCGTCAGGCACCGAAGAACGCCATTCCACATGAGAGAACAAGTGGAGCAGGAACTCAAGGCACTGGAAGAAGCGGGCATCATTGAGGAGGTCACAGGGCCCACACCGTGGGTCTCCCCAATGGTGGTGACACGGAAGCCTAAGCAGCCTGGAAAGGTGCGGATCTGCATAGACATGCGTCTCCCCAACACTGCCATTAAAAGAGAACGCCACATAACCCCAACAATCGACGAGATCGTGGCTGACCTCACAGGATCAAGCATATTCTCAAAGATTGATCTCAAGGCGGGGTATCATCAACTCAAACTCCACAGAGACTCTCGCTACATTACAACGTTCTCAACGCATTTGGGGCTGCGGAGATACAAGCGCCTAAGTTTCGGAATATCGTCTGCTGCGGAGGTATTCCAGCAAACCATCCAAGAGGTCATCCGGGGCATCCCTGGTGTCCTCAACGTGAGCGATGATATTCTGATTCACGCCCCCGACAAAGAAACGCACATCAAGAGGCTTCACGCTTTACTGGGCCGACTACAAGAAGTTGGGCTCACAATACACCGGGAGAAGTGCGAGTTCCTCAAGTCGGAGATCACCTTCTTCGGGTACAAGTTTGGCAGCACAGGCATCTCCCCTGACCCGCAGAAGGTCGCAGACATTCAGGCGGCAAGCCCACCGATGACCCCCACAGAAGTGCGCAGTTTCTTAGGCATGGCCACCTACTGCGGGAGGTTCATCCGAAACCTGGCCACACTATCTGAGCCGCTGCGGGAACTCACCAAGGCCAACGTCAAGTGGGAGTGGGGGCAGAAATGCCAGGACTCGTTCGAAAGCATCAAGGACTCTCTCTCCGCCGACACCAAGATGGCCTACTATAGCACCGAGCTGCCCACAGAACTGTTCGTGGATGCCAGCCCTGTGGGGCTCGGAGCCATCCTAATGCAAGTCACGAAGGAAGGGGAGAAGAGACCGATAGCATATGCATCGAGAGCCCTCACAGAGACCGAACAAAGGTACTCACACATCGAAAAGGAGGCCATCGCCGTGCTGTGGGGGTGCCGGCATTTTCACCTCTACTTATATGGGCGTCATTTCACGACGATCACGGACCACAAGCCCCTACTACCCATTTTCATGTGAACATCAGCACACCCTCCGGCACGGATCACCAAGTGGTTATTGCACCTCCAGCAATATGACTTTGATCTCATCTACCAACCGGGCAGCGGAAACCCGGCGGACTTTCTCTCCAGGCATCCGCGAGAGGCCACTCAACAAGAGATCCAAGTAGCTGCAGAGACGGAGGAACACATATGCCAAGTGGTGCGCGCAATGAGGCCCAAGGCGGTGAGCATCGAGGAAATCGAGGCGGAAACGCACAAGGACCCGTGTTGTGACTTAGTGAAAGATGCCATCCTTTCCGGTGACTGGAAGACCTTCATGAGACACACGCACAACAGAACAGCGGATGCAAAAGGGTTTTTGTCCGGCATATTCACAGTACGACAAGACTTGTCAATCACGGAAGGTGGACTAATACTACGAGGAAACCGCATCGTAATCCCTCTCAAACTACAAGACAGGATAGTGGCCCTAGCGCATGAAGGACACCAAGGACTGGTAAGGACGAAAGCCCGCATTCGGCACCGGGTATGGTTTCCCCAGATCGAGGAGCGGGTCGAGACACTCGTTAGCACGTGCCTATCCTGTCAGATAACGGGGGCCCCGCCAGACCCGGAACCCATCATATCAGCTGAACGGGGCCGCTCTCGCTGGGAGGCCATCAGCATTGACTTTTGCAAGCTAAGGGAGGGCCTCCACCTGTTGGTGGCCGTCGATGATCACTCCCGATACCCGGAAGTTGAGGTAGTTGAATCTACAGCAGCTGAAGTGGTCATTCCGGCCCTAGAGAAAATGTTCGCAACTCACGGGCTACCCATCTCAATCAAAAGCGACAATGGGCCACCGTTTACGGGAGAGGATTTCAAAAAAGTATCTACAGGAACTCAATGTCAAATATCATCACATCACCCCAAGACACCCCCAGGCAAATGGGGACGTAGAACAGTTTATGAGAACTATCAACAAGGTGCTCAGGGTGTCCAAGGCTAACGCCAGCCCCTGGAAGGTTGACCTCTTCCGGTTCCTCCGGAACTACCGGGTCACGCCCCACAGCTCAACCGGCATACCGCCAGCGGACCTCATGTTCGGCACCGTCATTAGATCTTCGATCCCGCATCACCCTAGCAGAACCCCGGACGCGGTCAACGAGGAACGCACAGAAAGAAGGAGAAGGGATGCTAACGCACACATGAGCGGCAAGCGGAGAGCGAGGCCGTCCCATCAACAATGGTGTGCAGGCAAGTGTCCAAAAACATGGCAGGTGGCAGAATGGACGAAAAACATAACGCTGCTGGAGCTCTTCTCGATATGGGTCACGTTATGCGCATGGGGGGGAAGAGCTAGGAAACAAAGAGTTGGCAGTATGGTCAGATAACATGGCAGTGGTGCACGTGTTAAATAAAGGAAGAACGTCATGCATAATAGAGTTGGAATTAATGAGGGCAATCATGCTGGAAAGCCTAAAAATGAATACATGCATAAAGGCTAGGCATATCGCTGGGGAAGCAAATGTGGTGGCTGATGCAATCTCTCGCTTTCAGTGGGAAAAATTCAGGCAGCTGAGCCCGCAAAGAAGGAAAGAACGCCCACGCCGCAGAAGGCATGGGTCCCGTTGGAGGCACTGTAAAGGAAAGCACGGTTGGCCCCAAGGTCGACTCAAAAGAAGTGGGAGAAGAATGGAGAAAGGAAAGGGTCATTGACAAACTGACCAGGAACGCTCTAACGTACAAAACGGGTAAGCAGTACGAAAAGCATGTAAAAGATGTGTTGGTGGAAACAGGTGTAAAAGAGGTGGAAAAAATTTCAACGGAAAAAATGTGTGAATTTCTCGAAGGGGCATTTGCCAAAGGGAAAAAGAAAAGCTGGGCAGCAGCTCACCTAGCGGCAGTGGCATGTACCACAAAAGTGGCAGGCATACCGGACCCAACCGACAGTGCTAGAATAAAATACGCTATGAGAGGATGGGCGAAATTAGAGGGGAAGAAACCAGATAACAGAAGGTCGGTAAATTTTGGGAAGTTGATAATTCTACCACGCTGTTCAGGGCAGCATTTGCGCTGGCATACTATGGGGCTTTCAGGGTAGGTTAACTGGTGGCCAGTAATACAGTGGCAGGAGACAGCCTGGCAATGAAAGACATTAGTATGGGAAACAAGGGGATGGCTATAATGCTAAAGAAATCTAAAACAGACCAAACGGGGAGGGGGAGAGCAATAGACCTCAATTGCATCAGAGAGAAGGACCACTGTCCCAGATGCATCACCCAAGAATTCCTAGATCTTCAACCAGAGGTCGACGGGCAGCTATTAATACATAGGGACGGCAGCGCACTCAGCAGGTACCAGTTTCAGGCGGTATTGAAACAGGCGGTGGCAAAAGCAGGATGGGATCCAGCAGAATTTGGAACACACTCTTTCAGGATAGGAGCAGCAACCTCTGCATGGGCAGGGGGCCTGGGAGCGAAGGGTGTGAAAAGAATTGGGGGATGGAAGTCGCAATTTTTTAAAAAATACATAAGTGAGGTACTGATATAAACACTTATCTTCCCCGTTTCCCCGAGGCTGGACCCTACAAATCGGCATGGATAGTGGGGCACTCTTTCGTGACCTGGGCAGGCAGGTGGCTGGAAGAAGTGAAGCAAGGACTACATTTCAAAAACACAATTACATCCCCCCCCCCTCCAGCCGCCCCATCCACACCCCCCCCCCCCCGCAGCTAGTGGAAAACCGAGATTTTTATGTCAGAAATAATACGAAGAAGGGTCTGGTATGGGGCACAGAAGAGGCACACAATCGAAATAGCCAGAACGAAATAAATCAGTAGAAAAGTACTGCAATTGCACAGGGCTGCACTTCATACAATCCGGACATGTTTCACCAGGATGGGGTACACCTATCAAGGAAAGGGATGGGGATGGGGATGGGGATAACAAGGACTCAGGAGGAGCCTGGGGCAACTTCGAGACTGGACACAAGGTGCCCAAAAGCATATGGCAGTGTAATTATTTTGTTGTGTTGTATTTTCTGTAATAAAATAAAATGCCTATGGCATACAACTTTTCCATAAACATAATTTGTCTGATTTATTATTTAGGTAGGGATCTGGTAACATGAGCAAAGCGAGCCCACACTACTCAGCCTATGCCCCAGGTCCCGGGCCGCACGAAATGCGGGACGATAGATGGTCTGGGAGTTTAGGCACGGGGTGGGGGGGAAACGGTGCGAAAGCGTAGGGAGGGGCGTCCGAACGGCGCCACAAAAAACAAAAGCCCAGGAAAGGGCAGGAAGCAGCACCTGGGAAGGTGCGAAATATAACAGCAAGGGGCCAGGGGGGTAACCCGGCCGCCCCCAAGAAGGAACAAAAGGCCGGGGGTGTATAAGTAAGCCAGGAAAAGGAGAGGCGGCACAAACCAGGTAAGAGCTCAACTCTCTCGGGTAGGCTCTTAGTGCCTGGATAAGGGGAAGGAAAATCATTTGCCACCCAACCCACCCTACAAGAATAACTGAAGAAGAAGGGAGCAGGCAGGAGCCGGAACGCCGAGTACTCTTTCGGTACACGGTCCAAAAAGAAGAAGCAGGAAGAAGTGGGAACGCCGAGTACTCTTTCGGTACACGGTCCAAAAAAGAAGGAGCAGGCAGAAGTGGGAACTCCGAGTACTCTTTCGGTACACGGTCCAAAAAAGAAGGAGCAGGCAGAAGTGGGAACGCCGAGTACTCTTTCGGTACACGGTCCAAAACATGTCGTAGGTGGCATGTGCCCAGGAACGAAGGCCCAGGGATAACAAGGACTCAGGAGGAGCCTTGGGCAACTTCGGGACTGGATACAAGGTGCCCAAAATCATATGGCAGTGTATTGAATTTTGTTGTATTTTCTGTAAGAAAATAAAATGCCTACGGCCTACAACTTTTCCATAAACATAATTTGTCTGTGATTTATTCTTAGGTAGGGATCTGGTAAGAGGAGCAAAGCGAGCCCACACTGCTCAGCCTAATGAGAAATGCACTAAATGCAAAACAAGACTGTTTTCAGTGGCTTTAGAACAAGCTGCATTGAATGCATATCTCCAAATGTTTAAAAAATTCACAGAAATAATAATGTCTTTTTTTTTTGTCTACCCCTACCTGGACGATTGGTTGATCAGGACGCGTTCTGTCGAGCAAGCCCTGAATCATCTGAAAGTCACCTGTCACTTCCTCCACAGACTCGGCTTCTCCCTCAGCTCCAGTACATCGGGATGTATTTGATGTATTCGACACATCCTTGGGAATGAGCTTGCCTCACAAGTCAAGGGTTCAAGACATTCTTCAGATGGTTTCCAAATTTCAAAATTCCCAAAATCTCCAGGCCTGCAACTTCTTGAGGTTGGTTGGCCTCATGGCATCTTGCATTTTCCTGGTGCACGTCTGAGGATGAGATCCCTTTAATGGGCTCTAAAGACTCAATGGTCCCAATTCTCAGGACAAATGACAATCTCCTTCAGATTCCAAACAAGGTTCGGCAGGATCTTCTGTGGTGGACTTGCACAGAGAACATCCTAAAAGGAGAACATTTTTGGCAACCATAGCCGGAGATTTCAGTAGTGACGGCCGCCTCACTCATGGGGTGGGGAGCTCATGTAAATGATCTGACAATCAGCGGTCGTTGGTCTCCTACGGGGTACAAACTACACATCAACCTTTTGGAGCTGAGAGCAATCAGACTAGCGCTGAAGGCTTTTCTGCCATCTGTCAGGGGACATGCATTACCTAAACAAAAGAGGAGGTGTAGGGTCACTACATCTGTGCCGAGAGACAATGCGGCTCTGGTATTGGGCAATTCAGGAAGGAATCTTCTTATCGGCAGTTCATCTAACCGGGGAGGAGAATATGACAACGGACGCTCTGAGCAGGCAGAGTACTGTGTCCCACGAGTGGGAACTGGCTCAGGAAGTCCTTCAAGAGAGCTTCACCCTTTGGGGAACCCCTCAAGTAGTCCTGTTTGCGACCGGAATCAACCGAAAGTGCGAAAGGTATTGCTCAAGGGAATTTCCCCCGAGAGGAGCCGCCCTAGGGGACGTGTTTGTTGTGGGGTGGCACTTCCCACTGCTATATGCGTTCCCTCCGATCCCTGTCTTTCCTGCAGTCATCAGGAGGTTAAGACGGTTCAGAAACCGCATGATCCTAATTGTCCCAGATTGGGCCAGGAGAACGTGGTACCCGGACCTTCTAGACATGTCCATCTGCCCTCCGTTACATCTTCCTCAGAGAGAGGACCTTCTCTCACAAAAGGAGGGCCAGGTTCTCCATCCAGAGGTCAGGACTCAACCTTCATGCTTGGTATCTGAAAGGTTGAGATACAAGGATTGGGATCTTCCAGATGACGTCATGGAGGTGTTGATTTCGGCAAGAAGGCCAGCAACAAAATCTTTTTACTGTTGCCGTTGTAAGAAGTTTTGCAACTGGTGCAGGAAAAGAATGTTGACACTTTTTGGTGTTCTATCCCAGAAGTGTTATCTTTCCTCTTATCACTGGCACATCGAGGTCTCAATGTTGGGACCATTAAAGGTTATCTTGCAGCGCTTTCCTTTTTCAAGCGCTCTTCAGAAGAATGTTCCTACTTTAAAATTCCTTTGATAATACAATTCTTAAAGGGACTCACCAATGTGTTCCTCCCTCCTTTCCAAGTCCCAGTTTAGGACCATAATCTGGTTCTAAAGTTTTTGATGTGTGCCCCTTTTGAACCTTTGCACACATGTCCATTAAGATCACTAATGTTGAAAAACATTTTCTTGGTTGCTTTAACATCTGCACGAAGAGTGAGCCAGTTGCAGGCACTGTCTTCTGGGCCACCCTATGCTGCATTCCATAAGGACAGGGTTGTATTGAAGGTTCAACCCTCATTATTACCTAAAGTTGTGTCTGATTTCCATTTGAATCAGATGATCATTCTGCCTGCGTTCTATCCTCCACCTCATCTAGACTTCGGACCACCATGTGGCCAATAGGTAATAGAGGTGGTACGTATGGATCCCAATGACGGAAAACCAGGCACTATGCTTGGTATCCATTGTCAAAAATCAGCATATGTTTCCCTCAGCTAGCCCTAGCATGGGCCTTGTATTCGAGGACTAGCCAAGCTTCCCCACGCATGCATTGAAGGAGAGAGCGCGAGAGAGAGAGAGAGAGAGCGAGTGGTCTCTCAGACGAGGCTAAAGTTTCCAGAAGGGGACTCAGGCCAGATGGCCCAAGACATACTGAATCCTGCACCTGAATTACTAATTGGAGAGGGTGCTGACTTTGAGCTGATCAGGATGGATTTCTTTCATTAAGGTTAGAAATTGAAATGAGCTTGAGGTGCTTTTTCAGACTGAACCATTGTTACAGTCGCCCTAAGGGACTTGGAAGAGAGCTGCAGTACAACTGTTTTAGTATTCAAGAATACATTTTGAATATTTTTCTCTATACCACAGGCTCTCCATGGATCTGAGTGCTGGGACAGCCTAAAAAACTACCCCTGGATCGTCTGTTTTTGAGGGCAAGAAGGATGATATCTTCTTAGTCAAAGGCAATGTTGCGCCTACATCATAGTGGTGCAAGTGTAGTGTGTGAAGTCACTGGTAGAATGCTGTGAGAGTGGGTGCAATGTGTACCCTTGAAGGAGGTTTCAGTCCAGGCAGTTGAGAGATGTGAGCCTGGGTGGTGGGAGACTGTAGAGACCCACTGGGCCCCTCCACCCAGGCTCACATTTGGGGGCAGTGCTGTTACAAACACACACAGGTATGGAGAGAGTTACTGCCTTTGCATCAAGGATATTAAAATGTGCTGAAACTAGGGTCTCGAAAAGAAAGCTTTGTGCATCGTATGGGTAGTCAAAAAGTTGAAGGCATCTTTTTGAAGCAGATCCTTCAAACTTTACACTGATCTCAAACCTTTGGTGAACATTTTTAATTCAAAGGGATTAGATGGTGCATCAAGTAGGATTCTGAGATGGGTCACTTATCTACAGGCACATCAGTTTGTGGTAGAACACATTCTGGTTAAGGAGAACACATTGGTAGATATTTTATTGAGAGCCCATAATAGTTGTGTGGAAGAAGAGCTAGAAGACGAGGAAGAGTTAGCTTGAGAAATTATCTTTACGTGTGGATCTTCTATAGAGGAGAGTGAGTGGAAAGAAGCGGAAAAGAAGGATGAGGGTCTCAACAAAGTGAAGGCATTAGTTATGAGTGATTGGGCAAACTGGACGAGTGATGATAGATTAGGAGCCTTTCACAGGGTGAAGGATGAATTGAGTATCGAGGGTGGTCATCTCCTGAGAGTGGGCGCATTGTTCGTCCGCAAGGTATTAGAAGTAAACTGCTTTAGATTGGGCATGAATTTCATCTAGGTATGACAGAAAATTGCACAATTTGTAATTATTCTGACAAAAATGTCAGGTTTTATGTTCAGCCTTTGAAGCTACTTGAGTAACCAGAGCTACCCTAGGAGCATGTTGCCATGGATATCTTGGGTCCAGTTGTGGGTACACGGGGAGTCAAGAAGTATATGATCGTGTTGATGGACTTGCATTCCGAATAGAAAGAAATGAAAGTTGTCCAGGAAGCTGATTCCAAAGCAGTAGTAACATTTCTGGATCAGCTGCTCCAGAGAGAATGGGTCCCAAACAAAATACTTAGCAACAATGGGGTGCAAGTTAACTCACATATTATTATATAGTTTTTGTCGAATATTGGTGTAACTCAGAGGTCTTTGTTGTTTCATCCCGAGACCAATGGTGTGGTCGAGAGATTTAATGGCGCCCTCACGCAGGGCATACGCATACAAATACGAACTAGGGAAGGTAAAATATGGGAGGAGGATGTAGAAAAAAGGGTGCATGCTTATAGACTTGCACCATGCGCCACAACAGGATTGATACCTTTTGAGGTCCTCAGGAGAAGAAAACCCTGCAATGCGGTGTGTCCAGTTTGGTTAGGGAGGTCAAGATTGTCAGAGCCAGGGTGCTGCACAGGGTGGGGGGGCAGTGTTTTTCTGGTTGGAGCTGGTCATTCTTTGGTTACTCATTCACTGGTTGGTTAGGCCTTAACTGGTTTATTCAAAGACAGGAATGTTTCCCAAGCCAAGATGGAGGTGAGCCTGCTGAGTGTTGATTGGCTGAAGGTTTGGTGTCAGCGAGGACATTGTAGGAATGATGCTGCCTATCTATTTTGGAAAGCACTTATAAATAACTCAGTTGCTTGAAGAGAGTTGCTTTCCAAAGACTATTACTTTCACTTTGTAAATACTTCTTAAGCAAAGAAACGTGTGAGGTTTAGTTCCAAATAGACTCACCATAAATTTCTGAGCGGCACAGAGCTACTGGTGCATTAATTTTCTACTGCGCAGGAGCCAGAAGAAAGCGTTGCTGCCAAAGGAGTTGCGCGGTGTTACGATACTTGACATTGACGAACTCCCAAATGCGCATGTACCAGAGAGAAAGTGTCTCCGCTCACCTCCCCGAGTTAAACTGCTTTGAGTTAGATTTGTAGTTCAGATGGGAGCAGAGTCTCTGTTGTGATGAAGTGTGGTGTGTGTCAGGTTATGAAAGGGAGATGTTGTAATGTAGTCTTGTCATGTGATGTCACTGGCCTGGAGTGCTTGCTGTCAGAATGTTGATGCATGAATGCAGATCAGGAGAATGTTGGGTGTATCTGTGAGTGAATGTTCTGAATGTGTCAATTGGGGAGCTGAGCTGGGATGGTAGGATGGCCGGTGGGTTTATCTCCTATGTATGTAAGTCCAATACCCCTGTCCTGTACTTCATGCCAGCCGGTCTGTGTGCGAGTGCCAGCATGAATGACCACCAAACAGACTTTATAATAATTGGCGACAATGCTCAAAGAACCCTGTGAGTGAAGAAATAAAGGAAAGAAAAAGGACAGAGAAGGAAGGAGGAGCTTCTGCAACTTCAAAGACAATAAGGAGAGCTGTAGGGGGTGTGGCGCTGCCCCGTGAAGGGACGCGCATGCAGCGTGACGTTGCATGCCACCGCGTGCAGCATAAATAAAAGGGGTGTTCCCGGCCGCGTCAGAGCGACCTGGAAGCCCGAACCATAAGGACGTGTGTCGTGTGGTCCTTATGAGTGGCGGGGCTTCCGAGCATCGCAGGGGGGTTGGGACAAACCCCCAACAGTGGCAACGAGTGGGGGATGATGCCTGGGTCTGGCGGTGACGAAATCCTTCAATTCTTTTTTCCCTGAAACGCAATCTTGACAGCGTTTCATTTCATGCCGTAGGCCCTGCATCACACACGCGGCTGGCAGCCATTTTGTATTTCGGGCCGTGGACTTCACCGAGCTCCGGTTTGGGCGGTGAGTGGCATCCAGGCCTAATTTTTGGACACATTAACAGCAGGCAGTTATACCTGCATGCCTATGCCCAATTTTTGAATTTTTATTGAATCTATTATGTCGAGTGTAAGCGAGAAAGGGTACTCTGGCTGGGCCTACCCAGCCCTGATTCTCTTTTGACTCAATTTTTGGAACTCCTGCGCCTCCAAGGTGCTGCAGCAGCTGAGGAGTAATTTCTTCTTCATCATCATCTTCATCATCATCATCAAAGTGGGGACTTTATTCTTCTTTTTCATCATCAGGAGGGACCGCTGCAGCTGAGGATATTCCTTCTTCATTCTGTTCATCATCACATCCAGCTGCTGTGGCTGTGCATGAAGCTGCTTGTGGAGGGGGACACTGTTATCGTCTTCCTCGCTTCCAGGTTGGATGCTTCATTTGCCTGGGAGTGTGTGTGTTTGGACTGTGCTGTGGTGGTGTGTGTTGAGTTGCGCCCCCCAAACCTCACGCTGGGGGTGCCTGTGCGCTCACGCCCATGAGTGCGACTAGTGATGAGGACGGTGAATTGCCATCAGTGCGCTGCAGCCACCTCAGGACGGTGGGCTAGCAGCTGCCCAACAGCAACCTCTCCAGGCCAGTGGACAACCGGCAGCTCCGCAGCAGCCGCCTCAGGACAGCGGATGACCAGCAGCCGTACAACAACCTCCTCAGGTTCAAGTAGGAGGTCTGGCGCCACCAGTGGTGCAACCCGTTGCTCAGCCAGGACATCTCATCATGGCACAGGCACGTGCTCATGCGGCCCTGCAGCCCATCCCAGAATTTGACGTCTCAAGCCCGCCATCCAGCTTAGGGCCCAGATGGAGGAGGTGGGTTGACCGCCTCGACATGTACTTTAGGGCCGCACAGGTGACTGATGATGACAGCATGCTGGCAACCATATGGTACTCGGCAGGACCTTTGGTTCAGGAAACATTTGAGTCGCTTCCACCAGGGGATGGATCCTATACAACAGCAAAGGCAGCACTCAAGGCTCACTTTCTGCCACTTGCTAACTCAGAATACTAACGTTACGTCATGCTGTCCGCAAAACAAAAAAGATGAGACTTTGGACACCTTCTATGGACGCCTAAAGCGCCTGTCGCACGCCTGTGCATGAGGTGTGCATGGGGTGATGCAGATGACATGATAAGAACTATGCTCATCCAGGCGTGCTCCTCGGGCAAGCTCAGAAGACAGGTCCTGAGAGAACCCGGCCTCACGTTACCACGCATCCTGGAGCTGGGGCCGTGCCATGAGGTGTCTGAGGCTCGGGCAGCGAGGATGGAGGCTGGATCGCGCTCCATCAAGACAAAAGGTGTGTGCCACGTGGCAGGGTGGCAGAGGATTCCGGAGACCTGGTGCGGGGCCCTGTGACAGAGCTGGACGAGCGGGCCAAAAGTGCAGGTACGACCTTCCCCACCCAACGGAATGCCCAGCTGCCAGAAGGACATGTGGAAGGCGTGGGTTGCCCGATCATTTCTCCCGGGTGTGCAAGGCAGCCCTACCCGTGATGGTCCCGAGGGGCCCAGCCCGTTCCAGGTTTCCCCAGAGTCGCCCTCCGAATGTTGCCCAGGTGGACCAGAGTGAAGAGGATGCCCAGGAGGAGGTGGCAGACGAAGAGGAGGAAGAAAACATCTTCTTTGTCTCCAGTGTAGGAGCCTTGAAAGGGAAGAACAGAAGGCAGCCAAGGTGTGTGGTGGAGGTCAACAGGTCGCCAGTCCCGGTCCTTGTCGACACGGGAGCCTCAGTCAACGTGATGGCCTGTGGGCATTACAACGCCATGGATGCGCCTCCCAGGCTGGTCACCCTGAATGCTTGTAGTTTTGCTTTCGGGGGTCTGGATCCCATCCCACTGGACGGTGCCTTCGTGGCGAAGGTGTAACACGACGGCGCGCAGATCACAGCAGGCTTTTATGTGACGCCGGTAAGCACCAACGCCCTGCTAAGCTGTGCGGCGGCTGAGGCCCTCGGCATCGTCAGTTTTGCATATTCAGTATATCTGGAGGACATTAATGACCTGCTTGATAAGTATGCAGCCCTATTCACTGGGATCGGACGGATGGCTGGTGACCCAGTGAGGTTGCATATAGATGAATCAGTGCAACCCATCGCCCTAAAACATTGCAGGGTACCTTTTCACCTTTGTGAACATGTGGACAAGGAGCTGGACAATCTCGTGAACCTCGACATAATTGAGAAGGTGGAGGGTCCGACTCCCTGGGTGTCTCCGATCGTCGTAGCAAGGAAACCCAAACAACCAGAGGCCGTCTGGATCTGTGTCGATATGAGGCTGCCGAACAAGGCCATCAAGAGGGAGAGGCACCTCACTCCAACAATTGATGACATTATTGCCAAAGTACAGGGTGCTTGCTTCTTCTCCAAGCTGCATCTCCATGCAGGCTACCACCAGGTGGTCCTACACCCTGAATCAAGGTACATCACCACGTTTACAACACACCGGGGACTGTACCACTATAAAAGACTGAGCTTTGGCGTGTCCTCAGCAGCAGAGGTTTTTCAGAATATCATCCGGGGGGGCCTCGCAGACCTACAGGGCGTCCTGAACATCAGTGAGGATATCCTGGTGTTTGCGAGAACAGAGGTGGACCGCAAGCAGAGTCTGACGAGGACTTTTGAGAGGCTGCAGTCGTTGGGCCTCTCCCTTCACAAAGAAAAATGTGAATTCCTGCGCCCGTCCGAGTTCTTTGGCTTTGTGTTTAAAGAGGAGGGGTGTCACCAGATCCCAAGAAGTTCCAGGACATTAAAAATGCACAGCCACCTGAGTCGGTATCTGACGTGAGAGTTTCCTCGGCATGGTTTATTCAAAACTTTGCCTCCCGATCGGAACCCCTCAGGGCCCTGACGAAGAAATACTCCACCTGGCACTGGGGCCCTCTTGAACAAGCGGCGTTTGATGACATCAAGGGTGCGCTGGTGGCTGAGGACACCATGGCGTTCTTTGACCCTGCACTACAGTCGGAAGTCATTGTCGATGCCAGCCCCTTCGGCCTGGGCGCCGTGCTCACTCAGATTGGTCGCAATGGGGGTGTCCGTCCGGTGGCCTACGCCAGCAAGGCGCTGTCAGAGACGGAGCAGAGATATTCGCAAATCGAGCGTGAGGCACTGGCGGTACTCTGGGGCTGTAGACATTTCAGGTTATATGTCTTGGGGCGCCCGGTGACAGTTGTGACGGACCACAAGCCTCTGCTTCCCATCCTGGCTGGGTCATCGTCCAAGCCGCCGGCAAGGATCGTGCAGTGGATGCTCGCTCTCCTGGAGTATGGGGTCACCCTGGTGTACCGGCCCGGGGCAAACAATGCCATTGATTTTCTTTCTCGACACCCGGGTGCACAGGGGGGAAAAGAGCAGGACACCTGTGCTGAAGAGGCGGATGACCACGTCCGCATGGTGGTGGAGGCGGCCACACTGAATGCGATGCCCCTGGGCGAGCTAGAGGCGGCAGCAGCGGGAGATGAATGCTTTCAAATCCTGAGACAGTCCATGCACAGCAGGGCTCCTGGAAGTCGGTGCTGGAGTCCCTGGTCGGGTGCGCTCAGGAAACCAAAACTGGGCTGGAGCAGCTGTGGAAGGTCAGGGAGGAAATGTCATTCTCAACGTCTGGCCTGCTGCTCAGGGGTGATTGTATTGTCGTGCCTCAGTCCAAGGTGAAGGATGTGATCACCCTTGCTCACCATGGACACCAGGGCGCTGCAAAGACCAAGGCCAGATTAAGACTGAAAGTATGGTTCCCGGAACTTGAGCGGAAGGTGGACGTTTTTGTGGCGGCCTGCGTCTGGTGTCAGGCGGCGTCTCCTTTGAAATGAGAGCCCGTCATAGAGGCGATGCCTCAAGGAACGCGACCCTGGGAGGTGGTCCATGCAGACTTTGGGTCTACGGCGATGGGCAAACACTTCTTGGTGATCGATGAGTACTCCAGGTACCCTGAAGTGGAGTTTGTGGAGTCGGTGGCCTTCGACCATGTGGTGGTGGCCGTGGAGAAGGTGTTTGCAGCCCATGGTTTCCCCCACACCTTGTGCTCTGACAACGGGGCGCTGTTCCAGAGTGAGCATTTCTCTGAACTGATGGAGAGCTTCGGGGTACAGCACAGGAAAGTCACCCCTCTGTGGTCAAGGGCAAATGGCGAAGCCGAACGGCTGATGAGAACACTGGACAAGACCTTCAGGATTGCCCAAGGCCAGGGTCAGTGTCTCCAGAGAGCCCTCTATCAGTTCCTGTGGGTGTACCGCACCACCCCACATGCATCTAGAGGAGTGGCCCCGTCCGAGGTTCTCTTCAAGCGGTACCCTCAGGGTTTGCTGCCCGAGGTGGGGGAGAAGGAGCCGGGGGTCATCGATGACCAACAGGTGGAGGTGGACAGGCGAGTGCGGGCTGAGCAGGAAAATGTGCGGCAGGGGCTTCGCCCGCAGCGGCTAGAGCCAAGTGATGAAGTCCTCATCCGAAACAGACACCCTCATGGAAAGCTCTCCCTCCCCTACGAGCCGGAGCCGTTGGATGTTGTAGCGGTCAAGGGGTCCATGGTGACAGCCTCCGATGGAAGATCAGCTGTCACCCGCAATGTGAGCTTCTTTAAGAAGTTAGGGGATCCGAGAACTGACCCTCCCCCTGACCCGGACCCGGACCTGGTGGAGACCCCTGAGGACAGGGGAGAGACCTTGCGCCTACCTGAGTCCCCTGCTCGGGGAATGCCTGTGGACAGACTACCCATGCCGGAGGTGAGCGGGAGGTACCCCCAGAGGGCTGGGCGAGGGAAACCTGCTCGCCTCAGCGATTACGTCCTGGGACACTTATCTGATCAGCCTAATGCTGTAGACTGCTAAGTAAGGGGACCCGGGTGGATGCTAATAAAGGGGCGTCTGGGGAAGCTGTTATTGCGTGTTTGCATTAGTAGTGCTACTTGGTTTGCAGTGTGTATTATTAAAGTAATTGTTGTTCTCCTGAAAAAGGAGGAGTGTGGCGTTGCCCCGTGAAGGGACACGCACACGTGGCGGCGTGGTGTTGCGTGCAGCATAAATAAACAGGGCGTTCCTGGCAGCCCGATCGATCAGAGCGATCGGGAAGCCCGAACCATAAGGACGTGTGTCGTGTGGTCCTTATGAGTGGCGGGGCTTATGAGCATCGCACGGGGGTCGGGACAAACCCCCAACAGGGGCAAACAGCCATGATGGAGAAACCCACCGTTCCCCCCCCCCATGTCCATAATAAAACCATCATAAAACAAACTCCAGCACAACCAGCACCTCTCAATGGTTAAGCGCTCCATTTCTGGTGTGTTTTGCACCTGATGCGGCGAGCTCAGCATTTTGTTAAAGGTATTTGAGCTTCTCCCAGTAAGCTTTGTTTAGAGCCTCGCGAGCGTCCTGATACGACTTTCGATTACCTGCTGCGTCCCTCCAGAACTTGCCGATTCGGTGTTCCCAACTACAACATCTTGCATTAAACTACTGTTACAGACAACGGTGTACAGTGACACAGGTGCACGGTGACTGTCTTGTAGCATTTTTGCGCAGCCACCCCGGACGCATTTCCTACTTAATAATACGGTCAGGTCTAGACGCCTTAACTCTACTTAACAGAGAAGAGAATTGTGAACAAATGATTTTTCTACTGGTCGACTGGGTAAATACATCCTCCTTGTCTACTCGCTCTCTAAACATCTATTATTCAGCTATTGACTACTGAATTACATTGGAACCACACATTTACTAATTACCCTCTTTGGGTTTCTACGCTTTGGAAACACTAGACCCCTGAAGAAGGTCCCACATTAACATGATTTTTTAGAGGAACGAAACATGTAGGGTTTATTCTGACATTAATACTAAATGTTTAGATTGAGATTCTCAAAGGTTGTTTATTAGATCAGTACAATACTAAAAGTACCAACCATAGAGTAATTAAAATTGCTAAGTACTCTACATCTTAGGTTTCCGCCTGTCCTTTTGAATTGTGGCTTCCAATATGTTTTTTTTCATATATTTTATTATATATATAAAATTGTTAAATTCAAGTCCTTGTATTTTGAGTATGTTGTTAAATAGGTACCGTCTTGTGTAATTTTGCACTTTATGTCATTTGCACCTTACACCTTATACATGTAGACCCCCTGGGAGGCTTTCTAGCAGTATAAGGTTACACATGCACATTGTCACTTTATAAGATTTTAACTGTTTCTTATGATGTTGTATTTTAATTGTGCTTTATGAAATTGTATTAAATTGGTCATAGGTTTTTTTGATTAATATTAGTGTGATCTGGTTGAATCCTCCATACACACATTTTGATGTCAAGAGTATATATATATATATATATATATATATATATATATATATATATATATATATATATATATATATGTTCTATTCCCCTCAAGTCTAGAGATTTGGTCTACTGTACCCTACCTGACCATAAGAGCCAGGGAGTTTGCATTTTTTCATGTTAGATATCTTAACTATCCGGTTTACTCCCCCCTCCTTGAGCTTTATAGTCCCTCAAGTGTTTTATAAGTAAAAGGTATTTGTACCGCACACCGTCACCAACGGAATTGGTCCCCAGGCGGATCTGTAAACGATAAAGGAGGGATGGGTTAGTAAGATGAAGAAGGGATTAGGATAGTGAGAGGAGTGGTGTTCTGTTGGCAGCTTCAACTCAGTATACATCAGGTGCTGAGCTTTGGTGCGGGTATCAGATCGGAGTCAGTCCGCGTGTGCTGTTGTTCCGGCTTATGGGTTTGTTGCAGTGTTGTGAAGTGCGTGCGGCTTGTTGTGCGAGAGATGGTTGTATGAGTTTTTTGAGTGAGGCAAGTATGCAGACTTTGAGCTTATATTGGTTAGTGGGTTACCTGACCTTTACCATGCTAACATTCACAGTTCTGTCTGAGTGTGGCACTTGCTGGCCCTCACATTCCCATCTGGACGCGGCGCAGGCCAATGCTCAGGACTGCATCCAGGTGCGGTGATGCCAACCTTCACACCTTTATCCAGATGCGGCGCAGGCCAGTGTCTAGAGACCCGTCCAGGTGTGGGCATGCTAACATTCACAACTCCATCTGAGCGCCACGCAGGCTGGTGTTCACAGCTCTAGGTCTGGCACATGTTAGCATTAACGTGTCTCTAGGCGCGGGCATGTTATCCTTCAATCGATCCTATCCAGATGCAACGCAGGCCAACATCTATCTGGATGCGTCTGCCGGTCTGGATATGCTCATCTGGTACGTACGAGTGGGAGAGTCACTTGGGGCTTTTGTCTGGGTCTAGGTATGTGGTCAGTCTCTGCAGCCTTCCTTTGTGGCTATTTTCCATGATGTCTTATGCTCTGTTGAATGGTTGGTTCTTTGGTTTGAGTGTTTGTCCAATTTGAGAGTGGTCGAGGTTGGAGTTATTTTCGTCATTGTTTTGATGTCTGGGCATTCTAGTGCGTCTCCGTTGTGGTTACGCATTAAGAGCCATGATTTAAGGAGTTTCCTGAATGCTCGGTGGTTTGTTGTATTCCATATATTCTTAGGTAGGTTATTCCAGGTTTTGGGTGCCTGATGAGAGAAAGACGATCCTCCAAGTTTTTTTCTGTTGTAGGGTTTTGGTTCCAGGCGTATGTCAGTGCTTGATCTCAGTGTTCTTGTCGGTTGATGTAGGCATAGTTTGTCGCTTAGCAATTCTGCGTCTTGTTTGTGTATTGCTCTGTGCGTGATGCACATGGCCTTGAAATTTATTCGTCGTTTCAGTGGTAGCCAGTCTAGTATTTTTAGCGCAGGTGTTATGTGTTCTCTTCTGGGTAGCATGAGAAGGAGTCTGGCTGCTGCATTTAGTATGTGTTGCAGTTTTTTTTATAAGTCGTTCGGGCATGCCCAGGTATAGGCTATTGGCATAGTCTACTCTGGACATGATCAGAGCGATGATGGTAAGTGTTTTGTTGGCGATTGACAGGAATGGTAGGATCCTTTTTGCTGCTCGCAGGAGGAAGAAACATTTCTTGATTACCGAGTTTACTTGTGGCTCCAGAGTGAGGTTATTATCCATCAGGACCCCTAGGTTTTTTACAGTTGATGGTTCTGGTGTGGTGCCAAGCTCTCTTGGCCAGGGGATGTAGTTGATGTCTCCTCCCCTTTTTGAAACAATCATTATCTCTGTTTTGCCTGGGTTGATTTTGAGATTGTTGAGGTTCATCCAGTTGAATATGTCACAAAGGCAATTCTCTAGTGTGGTGTTTTCTTCTCTGGTGTCTTGTATCTTGAAGATTATTTGAGTATCGTCGGCGTAGTTGTAGCATGTGAGTGTTTTTTGATGAGTTTGATTAATAGGTAAATGTAGATGTTGAATAGAAGCGGGGAGAAGGATGATCCTTGTGGTACTCCGTACGTGGAGACTCTGGGTTTGGATTTACAAGGTTTCATCCATATTGTTTCTGTTCTATTTGTTAGGAAGGATTTGATCCATAGTAGGGCAGTGTCTGTTATCCGTAGTCCTTCTAATCTCTTTATGAAGATGGCGTGGTTAACAATGTCGAAGGCTGCAGACATATCAAGGAGAATCAGGGCGGTGCTGTTGTCTGAGTCTGCGTTTGTTTTTAGGTCGTCCCATATTGAGAGGAGAGCCGATTCTGTTCCTCTCATAGGTCTGAAGCCACGTGCCTGGTCTAGTAGGCAGTGCTCTTCTATGAAATCTTGGGATATTTGGTAGACGTACGTTTCTAGCAGTTTGGCAATGTAGGGTATGTTGGAGATGGGTCTGTAGTTAGATATGTCCTCTACGTTTCCTGTTGTGTCTTTGAGTAGCGGCTTGATGTAAGCCAATTTGAAGGCCTGCGGTACTTTGCCTGTTGAGATTGAGAGGTTGAGGAGGTTCCCGTGGTATTCCATGGGGGTTCCTTGTTTGAGAATTGTTTTGTATATGTCCGGGGAGCAAGGGTCTTCAGGATAGCCCGATTTGTTGCTTTGGTTTACCAGTTTGACGAAAGCCTCAACTGATTTTTCTGAGAAGTTTCGCAGCTTGTTTGCGTGTTCCTCGTCTGTGTCGGTGGGGTTTGAGCTGTGAACGCTTGGTCTGTTTTGTATGGTGTGCTGGATGGAGGTTATTTTGTTTTTGAAGTGGTTTCCGAGGTCCTCGCAAAGTTTTGTCGATGGGATTGGTGTGTTGTTGCAGGCCGGTGTTTTTTTTTATTTCGTTTATGATTTTGAATAGTTCTTTTTGAGCGTTTGGTGCTCTGAAGATTCGGTTGTCGGAATGTTTCCTCTTCGCTTTTTGTATTTCCTTTTTATATGCGCGGATCTGTTGTAGGAATTTCAATTTGTTTGCAGTGTTGTTGTTGTTCCTCCATTCAGATACTAGTTTTCGGTTTTTCCTTTTCATTGCGTTGAGTAGTGGGGTGAACCATTTTGCTGTAGTTTTCTTGCGTGATTGGGTGAAGGGCTTTTCTTTGGCGATGTCGTCAAGGGTTGTTGTGATCCAGGTATGAAGTAGGGCAACTTTTTTGTCTAGGTCTGCTTCTTCCATAGTTGATGCTTGTGGTTTGCTGAGTTCTAGGAGCTCGGTTAGATTGTAGTTTATGGTTCTCCAATGTCTTTTCATCATGATGGGTTGCTTTTCTTGTTGCTTTTTTGTTGGAGCGGCCGTTGTGATTATGAACGGAATAATGAGGTGGTGGCTCCAAAGTATTTGAATTGGGGGTGCCGTGGTGATGAGATTCTTGTTGGCGAAGATTGCGTCAAGTGTGTGTCCTGCTGAGTGGGTTGCTCCTTTGACTAGTTGCTGTAGGTTCATGGCTGCTAGTTGGGCGGTTAAGGATTTTTGTGTGGTTGTGGTTTCTTAGTCGAACCAGATGTTGAAATCGCCGAGGATGATCAGATGATTGTACTTGATGGCTTGATGGCTAGGGTTGTGATTGCTTCCGTCAAAGCATCTACGAAATTCGCATCGTAGGTTGGTGGTCTGTATAACAGTATGAATTTCAGGTTGGTTTTGGGGTTTACTGAAAGTCGTAGTATTAAGGATTTGCATTTATCGATGTTTAGTGGATCTGCCATTTTGATGGCCAGTTGTTCCTTGTGGATGATCGCTAGTCCCCCCCTCTTTTGTATTTTCTGTTTGTTTGGATGCATTTGAAGTCTTCAGGCAGGCAGTTGTTGAGGGTGATCTTGTAGTTGTTGTCTAGCCATGTTTCGGTTACAAATAGGATGTCTATGCCTCCTTCTGACAGGAGGTTGTATATTTCCGTTGAGTGTTTGGACATTGACCTTGCGTTTATTAGATTACAGTGGATTCTCTGGGTGAGATTTTGTTTTGAGTTTATTTGTTGCTCGAGTTTGTAATTGTCTGTTTGTGGAGTTTCCGCATTGATGCCGGTAGGATGAAGAACGGCGATAGCTGCTAGTAAGTTGATAACAGGGCTGATTAGTCTTGGTGTTTCTGCTGTGATGCTACTCAGATGAAGATCAGCAGTGGTTTCTTCATTGGGTCCGATTGTTGGGTGGGAGGGGGCGTTGCTGGTTGTTGGTATTTCGCCGTATTGTGCGGGATGTAGTGGAAATCGATGTTGCCCCTCTGTTCTTGTAATGTAAGGGGTAATGGGGTCAGAGCCCTCCCACTCTCGTTGAGTGCCCCTGTCTTTTTTCCGTGTGTATCTGGAAATTCTTTGCATGTTTCGAGGTTTCCGTGTTGGGGTGTCGGTGTACCGTGGTTGTTGCAAGGTAAGGCGTGAGGTATAAGGATTTTTCTCTTGTGGATTTTGTTCCGGTTGTGGCTGTTTTAGGTGCGTTTTCTTGCAATGGGGCTGTTTCTTGTGGGTTCTGTCGGTGTTGTGTGTTCGTGTCTCTTGTTCTCTTTCTCTGCGTCCTTTTCTGGTACGGTTCATTTTCCAGTCTAGGTGCAGGCGTGGTATGGTAGTTGGTCCTCTATGCTGTGCTGTGCGGTCGCCGTGACCTCGGTTTTCCTTCTCTGGATGCGCTGGGGTGTTCTCTGGCTCAGTGTTTTCTGTCGGTGGGGAGGGGGTTTGGGTGTTAACGGTCTGCTGGTATGGGATTTAGTTGGGTTAGGTAGTGGTGGGTTTCCGGGATAGGTAGAGTACTGAACTAAGCGCAGTTAGATTATTTGAGAGATCTGTAAAGTGGGTGAGAGTCCTATCAGTGCAATCTAAACATCACACAGTGCCTTTCGTAGACAAGGCCCCTGCTATGTTTGAGAGACCTGCACAGTGGGGAGAGACGTCCACCAGCGCAATCTAAACATCACACAGTGCAGTTTGGAGACGGAGCCCCTGATAAACTTGAGACCCCGCGCAGTGGGAGAGAGGCCCATCAGTGCAATCTAAACATCCTAAACGGCAATTTGGGGAGAGAGACCCTGCTAAATTTGAGAGACCTGTATGGTGAGAGAGAGGCCCATCAGTGCAATCTAAACATCATACAATGCAATTAGGAAATAGAACCCCTGCTAAATATGAGAGACCCGCACAGTGGGAGAGAGGCCTATCAGTTTGGGGACGGAGCCCCTGCTAAATTTGAGAGACCTGCACAGTGGGAGAGAGGCCTATCAGTTTGGGGAGAGAGACCCTGCTAAATTTGAGAGACCTGTATGGTGAGAGAGAGGCCCATCAGTGCCACCTAAACATTATACAATGCAATTAGGAGACAGAACCCCCGCTGAATCCGAGAGACCCGCACAGTGGGAGAGAGGCCTATCAGTTTGGGGAGAGAGACCCTGCTAAATTTGAGAGACCTGTATGGTGAGAGAGAGGCCCATCAGTGCCACCTAAACATTATACAATGCAATTAGGAGACAGAACCCCCGCTGAATCCGAGAGACCCGCACAGTGGGAGAGAGGCCTATCAGTGTAACCTAAACCTCATATAATGCAATCATTTTTTTACTTTGGGTTTGGTAAGTGGCTCGGAGTCTGGGGTAGAGTAGTTGCTCTAATCCTGACCCAGGCCACTCCTACCTTACTGTTCCTTGTGGATGATGGTTGACGGCTGGCCACTAGCTTCCCCTGCGGACACCTGCCGACACCTCCTGGAGCCGCCTCTGTTGGAGCCGCCCTTGGCCTGGCGGCCCATAGCCGCAGAGGGCTGCACTCGGAGGACCAGTGATGAAGTGTGGGTGGACCAATCAGAGCGGGCCTGGGCGGGTCGGGAGGCGGGAGGAAAGCAGAAACAGGAAGAGGGAGCGGGTGGACGTGGGCTGCAGGGGGGCACAGAAAGGACTCAGGGCCTCGAATAAATTAAAAAAACAGGCGCTCCTGGAGGGGCCTGGCTACTCACCGTGCTCCTGTGCAAATGGACTGGGCTCTAAATTCGAAAAAAAATACCTTGCTGGCAAAGCACTAACAACCTGGAGAGCCCTCGCCTGGCTCATTTCTTCCAAAAACCCTGGTTTTCACTCTATTTATGCCTCTAACTCATTGGGGCCCATTGTTTCATTCCTGCCTCCAAGATGGCTGCTCATTTTCCCTTTGCCTGAGCTCCACTGGGCCTGCACTGTTCTCTCCCCCTCCCATTCGTTGCAGAGGTCGCCATAGACCTATAGTAGCAACCCAGAGGGGGGGGAGCCGGCCCAGTACACCCAGGCCCACACAAAGGCACCTGTCAGCTTCCCTGTCTGCTTTACAGGCTGCAACATGATATTTCTGCCACAGCCAAACCCTCCCCGAGGCCGCTACCCCTAGACTATTGGACTACCATGACTCTTACAACACATTCTGCCGTGGTTAGTCCCTTCTTTTCTGACTTCCTTTGTACTACCTACTCTGCTGGTACTCCTTCAGCTCTCCTTGTTATGTTCTCAAATTGTAGTCGTGTCTGAAAGTCAAACTTGGGTGTATTTTGCATTTAACTTGAAAGTCAAACTTGGGTGTAATTTTGCATTTAATTTGAAAGCTAAACTTGGCTGTAATTTTGCATTTAACTTTGCCCATTGATTGTAATCCAGCTAGCCCAGTGACTGTTCCATACCGCTGCACTTGCTTACTCACCCCTGCCCCCGAGAGTCCACATTCAAGCCCATGTCTCTGCGGCATCTAACAGCTCGGCCGAACTCTTTAAAATTTGTAAGGAGCTTGCCAACCCTGCTGCAGTCTCTACCCCTCCCCTTGCCCCTCAGGCTCTTTGCAATGCCCTGGCCTCACACTTTATCTCAAAAACCCAGGACATACTGTCCACACTCTCCTCCACTCCCTCTCCTCTCCCCGTCGGTACTCACTGACCCTCCTCCAACCACCCCCACACCCTACTTCTCTTCCTTTCCTCTCTTCTCCCCTGATGAGGTCGCTAGACAAAACCGATCTATGAAAGCCTCGTCAAAACAGGTTCATCCCTGTTCCTCTCAAACTCTCAAGGACCACATCGATACCCTCGCTCCGGCCCTTGCCGACTTCTGCAACCACTCCTTTGCCTCAGGATCCTTCCCCTCCCCTCTTAAGCACTCCCTTGTCCATCCTCTCCTCAAGAAACCTGCAGCTGAGCCCTCTTGTCCGGCCAACTATCGCCCAATTTCCATTACCCCCTTCTCAGGCAAACTCCTTGAAAAGCTGGCCATCTCTCAGCTAAACCTTCATTCTGATTCTGTTGGCTGTCTCCATGATCATCAGTCTGACTTCAGATCTGGCAGAAGCACTGAAACTGCTCTCCTGAACATCCGTGAAGATCTGCTTTCCAACCTTGACTCTAGCATTCCCTCTGTTCTCATCCTACTTGATCTCTCCTCTGCCTTCGACACGGTCAACCATACCATCCTGCTCAACCGTCTCTGGGATAACTTGGGCATCACCGATCAGGCTCTGACCTGGCTGTTCTTTCCTCTCTGATCGACCCTCCCAGGTCCAGCTTGGGTCCTTCCTATCATCTATCTTCCTGTGGTGTTCCCAAGGGGTCTAACCTCTCGCCCCTGCTTTTCAACCTAGCAACTCTCACCCGCTGTATTGCCATTTTCTGCTCAAACCTCCAGTGCTACGCAGACGGCACTCAACTGATTATCAGGCTGCCCTCAGCCACCTCCTCCACCTCTCTCATCACTGATTGCCTAATTGCCATTCAAGATTGGTGTGCCGCCAACAATCTTTGTCTTAATGCCAGCAAGACAGAGCTCCTCCTCATTGGCACACCATCACCTTCCTTTCCCGTCACTCTCTGGCCGGCCTCCCTTGCCCCTCCTCCTATCCCCACCTGCGAGGCCAAGAACCTTGGTGTCACCTTTGATTCCACACTCTCCTTCTCGGCTCACATAGCTGATTTATCAAAAAAGTCAAATAACCTACTGCACCTCCTCAGAGGTATTCCTCCTTTCCTCTCATTCCCCCAGAAACTCACTGTCTCCCAAGCTCTGCTTCGCTCCCAGTTGGACTATTGCAACAGCCTCTTTCTTAATCTCCCTGCATCTACTCTCCACCCTTTACAACTTATCCAGAACAGGACTGCGAGACTTGTCCTTGGCCTCAAGCCCTCGGATCGTATCTCTCCAGCTCTGAAATCTCTCCATTGGCTCCCAGTGGGTGCAAGGATTAAATTGAAAACCCTCTGCATTGTCTACAAGGCTTTCTGTGGCCTGGGTCCAACATAGCTTCAGCTATCCCTCCGCAAATACCTCCCCTCTCGAGCACTATGCTCATCTACCTCCAACTCCCTCAGGGTCAGTCGTTTCACAAAGATACGAGCTGGGGGTAGACCTCTGTCTTTGGCTGGGGCCTCCCTCTGGAACAGCCTCCCTGGCACTCTAAAACTTGAGGAGAACCATCTCCGGTTCCGGAAGCACCTCAAAACCTTCCTCTTTGCTTCTCCTCCCCTCTCCCCTGTTGATTCTACTCTCCCTCGGCACCATGCACCTGTCCACCCTCTGTCCTCTGGGCCCAGGTACCTGCTCATCTTGCCACCCTCACGCACTGCCTCCAGGCCATCCCCTGCACTGGGGTCTGTATCTGTACCCATACATCCCTCCCCTTTTCTTCCAGCACTTTCAGACCTACACGGCCTGCTGCCATAAACCCAGCACTTTCCACTTGCTGGCTGCACTCCCATTGTTTGTTGTCTTTTTATTTATTATTTTATTATTTTTCCTTCTCGCTCCGCACTCTCCTTTTGTTCCCCCTTCCATGCATGTCTCCCTCTTCCCCCTCTACCCTGCACTTGCAAGTTCTCAATGTCACTGGGCCCAGTAAGATCGTTGTTTTTGTTCTCCCCTGTCCCCCCTCCCTTGCCTTGTCGCGCTCTGAAACACTTGTGTATGAGCGCGATAGAAATAAAATATCAATATCCTGCCCAGCAAAATGACTAATGACATAAAAGGATTGTCTGGGAGGGAGGCCCTCATTCAGTCTGACAGTTATGCCCAAGAATCCAATATCCCGATGAAAAACTTGTTGTCCAGTTATGGGATTGTGAATATAGCAAGTTCGGGTAAAAAAAAGAAAAAGAAAAAAGAACAGTAAGGAGCGGAGAAGGAGCGGCGTGTATTAATAGATTGGCACCAGTTCCTAGGTGCGTTTTTGTCAACCTGCAATAAATGATTTATCAGAACCTGCAGGAGTTCAGCAGGTGGCGGTGGTGCTCCATGTTGTCTATCAAGCAAAAGTGAAAATGAATATGGAAAATGGCCAGTGCCCGTCAATAAAGAAGTGCTGCCTAAATATGGCAATGTTTTCACATGCGGTGGCTTAATGCCAGTTCAGTTGGATAAACATGTATACATTGGGGCATGATTGCATCGATGAACTTGCCTAAATTCATAAAATACTGTGTGAGCGACGGTTGGTGTTTGTGGCCCAGCGTGCTCCGACCTTTAGAGTTGACAAGGAGAGAATGATGACGTGTTGAGAACGTCGTTGATGTTGGCGAGGAGTAGAATGCGGGCAGTGTGAGCTTCAGGAGCATCACAGGTTTGTCCTGCGAGACATATTCAAGTAAAGGATCTAGTGTCAGGGGCGTAGGAGACCCATACAATCTGGGGGGGTGGGGGGGGGGGACACCTTGGGACTTTGCTTTATTATTTATTTATTGTGTTTTAGAACTCACAAAATTAAAATAGCTTTACGTATTAAATCACATATATCATCACTGTATAAAACAAGAGAAAAGAAGAAAAGAAAACAGAAGAAAATTAAGAAAAAGAAAAGCAGTTCAGAGTGCAAATTCCTTTTATTTGGCGTCTCACTTCAGAAGGCTCAGTTCACGTAAAAATGTTACCAATTCCCAGGTCAAAAGGCTTTCATGGCCTGCGCATAGCTCGTCCCAAAAAGATTGGTTGTCCACCCACCATTCCTGGCTTGTCCACAAATCTCAAACTGTACAATCCTCTTAACGTGGGATTTGCTGCAAACACAAACCACAGAGTAAAAATATCTGTCAATTATTTTGTAGTGAGTGATTATCATAAGCATTTGTCCAAAAAAAACAAATATTTGTTTCCAGCGTTCCGTACGCATGATACATTGTTTTGCTATTGTTTGTATGTCCACCAGATGGGGTGGGGCGAGAGACTCGGGGGAGGAATGAGGACACCTCAATGAGGGGCATCAGGCAGGGCACTGTTTGTACTAAATGAAATCCTACACACAAACAGTCATGTGTGCTTTAGGCCCTCTCCCCCTTAGCCAATAGATTAATTTATAAATTGTCATAAAACATAGGATGTTTGAAGGTTGAAACATGTTAAAAAGAAAAAGCCGTACGCCCCCTCCACCAAAACAAAATAATGTGACAGAGTATTGAACGCAAGCAGAGGAGGAAGACTTGCAAAGAGTTAAAATGTGTTGGATGCTGGATCGAGTGAATAGTGCGTTTCATATCATTTAGGTCTATAAGTTTACATAATGGGTACAATCAGAGTCTAGACCATGAGCTGGAGTTGAGATTAAACATGTACATGACTTGTGCAATAACAACGAATAATCGCCAGCAACAATGAATGCTAAAATGAGTATTTTAGCGGCACCCACAGCCTTCAGCCAGAACTGCCAAACAGCACATCAGATCAGGGGTGGACTGGGAACCAAAAAAGGCCCTGGAAATAAGTTTCAAAGTGACCCTATATCACACATTTTCAGCAGGCTCAACCCTTTTACTATGAGAAAATTTGAAAATTCATTAGGTTCCGACACAAATGAGGCCCAGTGTGCAGAGGCCTACCGGCAAATCTCTAAATTTCCTATAGACCAGTCCAGCCCTGCATCAGATCCTGTGGCCAACAGTTCCACTTTTCCCGTTTTACCGACGATGATTTATTTTTAAAGTGATAGTATGCAAAGGGTTGCTGAAAGGAGTGACAAACAGTGCAATACAGCATCTGGCGCCATTTTGCAGATCGGGCCGGCCATGCTTCCACAGTTGCCCACACTGACCCCAACCAGGCGACCCCATGCCATTACAGTCACATGTACAGTCGATAACGTTGGTGGATTCATTGAAGATTTACTCACGAGCATCCTCCCCAAGTGCTGTAAAAGATTGGGGGCGGGGCCACGCAAGAGACACATGCACGTGTTTGACCTGTAAGTAGTTAAGAAAAAAGGGAATTGAGAGCCTTGGTTTCATCTATTAGCAGTTCTTTAGCTTTATTTGAGAATTTAAAATAAATGAAAATGTTAGTCAAGTTTCCCATAGTCGCCAGCGGGATGCCAAGGATGCAGAGTCTGTTTTTGAGGCTCTGTGTAATAAAAACTCTAATGTTTTTGGAAGTTGTCAAATGGCTTTGAAAAACCTTAGACATATTCACAAGTGAATCTAATGTCAGAACAGACTTCAGTGTCTCATTAATTGCTTCAACAGTTGATTGTTTAATTGAAAAAAAACAATGAATTGCATTTCTTTGATAATAGCTGGAAATTATCTGTTGACTATCCTCAGACATTGGAAATAATTAAGAAAATTAGCACTTCAGGTGCACCGGGTCACAACTAATGATCTAATTTGTTATTTAAGTGAAACCCTGAAGCCTGGGCACATATTGTAGCTTCTCTTTGAGCATATTTCCCCACCTCATATTTCCCCACCTCTTGGTCAACAGCCTATATACAAAAAGGGATCGAGGTTGGGTCTACATAACTATCGCCCAATAGCAATCCTAGATGCAGGCAGCAAGGTCTTTGCAGCCTTGAAGTTGGGTCATCTAGAGAACTGGAAGGACACTATTGGCCGAACAGGAAGTGGCAAATAGGGTTTCAGAAACAGCCCGGCACCTCGCTTCATGGCTTCTTGTTGAAGAGTATAACTATTCAAGTTGCTCAAAGAAAATATGGCCCCATCTACATTGCCACCATCGATCTTTCCACTGCATTTAATGCAGTTGATAGGAGCCTCCTATGGCCCAAGCTGAATAGGTGGGGTATTCCTGAGGGGCTCCTCCGACTTATTATAGGATTGTTTGTATACAAACTCAAATGTTCAAATAAGGCTTAAGCATAGCCACGGGGGGGGGTCCCTATACAGAAAGGCTGCTACCCATAGAGGAGTCAGGCAGAGTTGCATTTTCTAATCTCTATATGTCAGATGTTGAGGATTCTTTGAAAATCAGCAATATAAAAAGCAATGAGGCTGTGATATGCCAATGATTTTCTTGTTGTTGATTGTTCTTGGCTGGGCATTCAAAGACTGATAGCCGCTTTTCCTGAATTTGCCACAACTCACCACTTAAAGGGTTAACCCAGGCAAAACAAAAGTTATGCATAGCACGAACCAGAGGAAGGTAGTGACTCATATTTGGCAAATGGGTTGTGAAGAGATTGGTCAGGTCAGTAACTTTGTTTATTTGGGATTCCCCATTTATGACAAATCCCATATGACCCAATTGAAAGATTGCCTCAGAACACGCACTATTGCATTCTTGAATCAGGCGCTTAGAATTGATTCTAAACATGGCAAGTACACCCTAATCCCTGTATCGAAATGTTATCAAGCTAAAGTAATCCCTAAACTGCTATATGGGATTGAAATCCTAACGATAGAGGTCCTGGATAGTTTAGCGGTATTAGAGTGTCTAAGTACTGTTCCCTTACCGTTGGTACAATATCAACTCGGCCGGCTTACAGGTGTTATTTTGTGTGGAACATTGCTGTATCACATATTATGCCCAAAAAGGATTCACTGTTTGTTGATAGTCAAACTATTTAGGCTAGAAAAGGTGATTGATAGAAAAATTAGAGAACTTGGCAATAAAACAATCTGTTTAATGGAATTGATCTGTGGAGGATCTGGCTCTTAGCCTTGTGAAAGTCAGAACATGTTTTCAGTCAAGATTGGTCTGCTACTGTTGACAAAATACATATTTAAAAATCACCAAATCATCTGGGTGGTGATCATAAATGAGTTGGGGTACTCGCTCCATATTTCTCAAGCTACCCTGATAGGAATGTTAGATGTTTTTTGCATTTTAGACTTAATTTGCTTTACACATGGGAAGTGTTTGTTAAATACGGTCATCTTCAAGCCGAATCTACCAACTGTCGTTTCTGTAATGTACATGTACAGATTGAAACCCTTAAGCACATTTCTATCTCTTGTGGATCTGTCCAGGGAAGGAATCTGACATTTTATTTAAAAGATTTGACTCTCGGGGGATGTCGAAGCAGTCTGGCAATGTTGACTGGTCGTTTGGCTATCCTAAACTGTGACAGCAGTGACCGGATTTGTGAAATTCTTAAAATTGGATTTACCTTCTATCCCCTTGATCCCACACTTTCAAATGGTCTTACCTATTGCTAATTAACGGTTGTAATTATTATACTTGTCTTGTAGGATAGCTCTTTTTTCCTCTAATGAGAATACAATACGTTAATATGTTTCGTTTAATTCCCCAATTGTGCAAACAGACTGTCTTTGATTAAAATAAAAGCATTGTGTGACTAATACAAATTAGGTCATTTTTCTCCAGTAATGCTGAAATGCAACAACATATACTTCACTGTGGGCTAATGTTCAATGTTAGTATAATCTGCATAATTATAATTCTAACAAAATTCCCAATAGCATATTTTCACATGATGCTCTTGTTTTGTAGGATTTCTGTTTTAAAGAACCCATTATATTCCTTATAAATACCAATGTGATTCTTTGCACCTTCTTTTCTAGGCTCAACATTTATATTCCTCTTGTCTGCAACATGTGCTTGAAAAGTACTTCCTGCACATGTGATGAGAGCATGCATGAAGGGCAGCTTGCCAGAGTGGAGATGACGAGGAATGGATGGTGTCCCATCCCCTGCATGGGAGGGTCTACACATGAGAACCTTAATATGCTGTTTGATGAAGAGAACAGAATGAAAGTTATAGATATGCTGGACTCGGCTGGATCTTTTATTCCTGGGAAACCTGAACAGCTACTTCAAAACATAAGCAAAACATTTGGTGATAGCTTACATTTTTCTATTTCTACAACACTTAATTTCAGAATGTTACAATGTGTACCCAACAATTGTGTCTGGGGTCTGTTTCATGAATCCGATGGTGGTTTGTCAATGGCAAGATTATTATTGTTGCTATAATCGTTAATTAATATATTTCTTTATTTCAGAATGGACAGGTGTAATAAAGAGGCACACTGTATGGGAAAACAGTAAGAGCTTTATTCGAGGCCCCCGGGGTTGTCGCAGTCAAGAACCAACTGTAGAGGCACTCTGAAATGGAACATACATGCACGAGGTTCTAAGGAGACCCGCGCACGTATTACCATAACATCTCCCCCACATGAGGCAAAAAAAAAAAAAAGAGAGGAAGGGGAGGGGAAAACAGGGAAGGGAAGGGGGGGAAAGGATGAAAGTGCCAGGTTGGGGAAGGAAAGGACAAATGGGGATTGCAGAGGGAGGGTGGGTAAACCGGGGTACATTAGTAATAGACATAGTCGTTGTTTAAATTTTGGATGATGTTGCGGTTCCTTCTGGACATTCTTCCAGTGGGGACGCCTTGGTGAATGGGGTGAAGTCTATCATTGAAATATACAGAAGACCAGGTAACAAACCTGGCCACACAGCCGCTCTCTGTATAAGCCCTACCAAGGGCAGTGCAATTTGCAAAATTAGAGTCAACTAGTAAATGTTCACTGTATTTACAGAATGTAACTCATCCAAATAAATCTCTTAGTCGGATCCAAAAGTAATATGCGTTTATCAAAAAGAAAATTCCAAGTTGGTCACTAATAAAATCTTAGTGAGGCCGCGGCTAACTCATCCCATAATTGTTATAGACATAAAGTGCCAATGCATTTCGGAGCATACAGCTCCTTCATCAGGGCAGGTCTAATTTACACAAACTGTGGAACATTTATACCAAAAGCATCAAGTTTTGAAAAACATACAAAATCGTGATTGTGTTACAAAATATAACCATGCGTGAAAACAATATAAAAATAACATACCAATTTTCGATAAGTTCCAAGGTAAATGGAAAAGGTGAATGAAGCCACACAGTAGGGAAAAGAAAAGATGCCAAAATAAATAATGTGTAAATGAAATAACACAGTTAATTTGAACATGATCAGAAAACCAAGGAAAGTTACCTCAAGGGATCGAGGTAGCCGGTGGAAAAAATGTGCGGGGAGTTGACAACAACTTCACGCAAGATCAAAGGTCTGGAAACCAGACCAAATCAATTCTTCAATCTGTAGGTGCAACAACATGTGTTTTAGTGGGTTGTCTCAGAATTTGTCATAGACACTAGTTGTAGAGGTCTGCAGGCTTACCTGTACTCGTAAAGCTACGAGTGTACTAAGGCTGGGATTGCGGTCAAGCAGGGGACGCCATTCCGCATTGCCAGGGAACACCGTTCCCAAGGTTACTCATACTAATATAAACACGTGACCCAAATGTGTCCATTGATCGACACGATGCCGATAGGCAGTTGCACTCTATGCAATCAGGCAATCAAGGCTAAGAATCATAGAAATAAAGAATTTGCAGTAGAGCTGATGATAATTACGGAATTATAGAAGGAAAAAAATCGAAAATTAAATATGAAAAAAACGGCTGATAGACATAGAAAACATACTGCCGATTACACTCTATGCAATCAGACAATTCAAGCCAAGAATTCAAATAAAAAAGAATTTGCAGTAGAGCTGATGATAATTACGGAATTATAGAAGGAAAAAAACAAAAATTAAATATGAGAAAAAAGGCTGATAGACATAGAAAACATACTGACGATTGCACTCCATGCAATCAGGCAATTCAAGCCAGGAATCCAGATAAAAAAGAATTTACAGTTAAGCTACTGATAAATGTAGAATTGTAGAAGGAAAAGAACAGAAAATTGAATATGAGAAAAAAAGGCTAATAGACATAGAAAACATAATGACAATTGTGTATAAATGAGTGAAAATGTCATAGATAAAATAAACAAACATTATGATAATAATAATAATGATAATAATAAGCATATTAGACACTGCGATATATGGAAAAAATCATGCAAGGGTAGCATGTCTATCTAAACCATTACATAAACAACTAATGGGTGTAATCGTGGATATATCATGTACATTTATCATAAATACACCAGTCGCATGCGGTAGCCCCCGGAAGGCGCTACCTTGGGTCCCAAAACTAAGTTCGGGAAGGGCGACAATGGTGTGTAAACCTTGGTGATTGGATCCTAATGTGATAACAATTCATATTGAATCCTAAAATAAAAGACATGAATGACCCCCTTAAAGAGAGAGGTCATCCAAAGTGTCCCGGTATAAATGTACATTGGTAGAGGAAGGGAATCGTGTAGTAGTCACTCATGTATCAACATAATCCTCTTAAGTCAAACATGGAAAACAATGATTCAAATGTAACAGTGATAGTTAATCTCTTCATTTAGGCCATTTGGGTAGAGGCTCCCAAGTTTGTCTATCCAAAAGGTTTCTCTTTGGTTGAGTCGCAGGCCCAAATCCTCATGGGGATTCGATTTCTTTAACACTTCAAGAATGACAAATCTAATTTGAGTCAGGTTGTGGCTCTCATCACGCCAGTGGCGTGCCACCGCCGAGTTGGTGTTACATGTACGTATGCACGAACGGTGCTCGTTCCAACGTGCCTTTGCTGATCTCGTGGACTGTCCTACATAATACTTACCACAGGGGCATTTTATACCATATATAATGTTCACACTATCACACGTACCAAATGTCTTCAGGAAAATCTTGTTGCCTGTTCTGGGATGGTATATCGTGTCACCCTTGATCACCAAATTACAATTGATGCAATGTAAGCATGGATATGTTCCTGTGCGTGAAGTAATGGGTTCTTTCATCGGTGGCCTCGTGTGGACCAGTTCATCTCGTAGGTTTTTGCTCCTTTGATAAGCAAAGACTGGAAGTTGTTCAAATAGATTCTGGACCCTTACATCATTCTTAAAAATGCTCCAATGTTTCTTAATGGAATTCTTTATTTTGTTACTCTGAATGGAAAATTTAGAAACATATACTGGAGTTTTGAGTTCTTGAGACTACTTAGCACAGCAATTGAACATGAGAGAGAAATTTGAAGCACGTGGATACAGAAAGGATGAATTGGATTTGGCAGTCCAGAGGGTTAATTCCCTTGATCGTGACAGCCTATTAAAAAGTACTACTAAACCCAAGAAAGAACTCAAAACTCCAGTATATGTTTCTAAATTTTCCATTCAGAGTAACAAAATAAAGAATTCCATTAAGAAACATTGGAGCATTTTTAAGAATGATGTAAGGGTCCAGAATCTATTTGAACAACTTCCAGTCTTTGCTTATCAAAGGAGCAAAAACCTACGAGATGAACTGGTCCACACGAGGCCACCGATGAAAGAACCCATTACTTCACGCACAGGAACATATCCGTGCTTACATTGCATCAATTGTAATTTGGTGATCAAGGGTGACACGATATACTATCCCAGAACAGGCAACAAGATTTTCCTGAAGACATTTGGTACGTGTGATAGTGTGAACATTATATATGGTATAAAATGCCCCTGTGGTAAGTATTATGTAGGACAGTCCACGAGATCAGCAAAGGCACGTTGGAACGAGCACCGTTCGTGCATACGTACATGTAACACCAACTCGGCGGTGGCACCCCACTGGCGTGATGAGAGCCACAACCTGACTCAAATTAGATTTGTCATTCTTGAAGTGTTAAAGAAATCGAATCCCCATGAGGATTTGGGCCTGCGACTCAACCAAAGAGAAACCTTTTGGATAGACAAACTTGGGAGCCTCTACCCAAATGGCCTAAATGAAGAGATTAACTATCACTGTTACATTTGAATCATTGTTTTCCATGTTTGACTTAAGAGGATTATGTTGATACATGAGTGACTACTACACGATTCCCTTCCTCTACCAATGTACATTTATACCGGGACACTTTGGATGACCTCTCTCTTTAAGGGGGTCATTCATGTCTTTTATTTTAGGATTCAATATGAATTGTTATCACATTAGGATCCAATCACCAAGGTTTACACACCATTGTCGCCCTTCCCGAACTTAGTTTTGGGACCCAAGGTAGCGCCTTCCGGGGGCTACCGCATGCGACTGGTGTATTTATGATAAATGTACATGATATATCCACGATTACACCCATTAGTTGTTTATGTAATGGTTTAGATAGACATGCTACCCTTGCATGATTTTTTCCATATATCGCAGTGTGTCTAATATGCTTATTATTATCATTATTATTATTATCATAATGTGTGTTTATTTTATCTATGCCATTTTCACTCATTTATACACAATTGTCAGTATGTTTTCTATGTCTATTAGCCTTTTTTTCTCATATTAAATTTTCTGTTTTTTTCCTTCTACAATTCTACATTTATCAGTAGCTTTACTGTAAATTCTTTTTTATCTGGATTCCTGGCTTGAATTGCCTGATTGCATGGAGTGCAATCGTCAGTATGTTTTCTATGTCTATCAGCCTTTTTTCTCATATTTAATTTTTGTTTTTTTCCTTCTATAATTCCGTAATTATCATCAGCTCTACTGCAAATTCTTTTTTATTTGAATTCTTGGCTTGAATTGTCTGATTGCATAGAGTGTAATCGGCAGTATGTTTTCTATGTCTATCAGCCGTTTTTTTCATATTTAATTTTCGATTTTTTTCCTTCTATAATTCCGTAATTATCATCAGCTCTACTGCAAATTCTTTATTTCTATGATTCTTAGCCTTGATTGCCTGATTGCATAGAGTGCAACTGCCTATCGGCATCGTGTCGATCAATGGACACATTTGGGTCACATGTTTATATTAGTATGAGTAACCTTGGGAACGCTGTTCCCTGGCAATGCGGAATGGCGTCCCCTGCTTGACCGCAATCCCAGCCTTAGTACACTCGTAGCTTTACGAGTACAGGTAAGCCTGCAGACCTCTACAACTAGTGTCTATGACAAATTCTGAGACAACCCACTAAAACACATGTTGTTGCACCTACAGATTGATGAATTGATTTGGTCTGGTTTCCAGACCTTTGATCTTGCGTGAAGTTGTTGTCAACTCCCCGCACATTTTTTCCACGGGCTACCTCGATCCCTTGAGGTAACTTTCTTTGGTTTTCTGATCATGTTCAAATTAACTGTGTTATTTCATTTACACATTATTTATTTTGGCATCTTTTCTTTTCCCTACTGTGTGGCTTCATTCACCTTTTCCATTTACCTTGGAACTAATCGAAAATTGGTATGTTATTTTTATATTGTTTTCACGCATGGTTATATTTTGTAACACAATCACGATTTTGTATGTTTTTCAAAACTTGATGCTTTTGGTATAAATGTTCCACAGTTTGTGTAAATTAGACCTGCCCTGATAAAGGAGCTGTATGCTCCGAAATGCATTGGCACTTTATGTCTATAACAATTATGGGATGAGTTAGCCGCGGCCTCACTAAGATTTTATTAGTGACCAACTTGGAATTTTCTTTTTGATAAACGCATATTACTTTTGGATCCGACTAAGATTTATTTGGATGAGTTACATTCTGTAAATACAGTGAACATTTACTAGTTGACTCTAATTTTGCAAATTGCACTGCCCTTGGTAGGGCTTATACAGAGAGCGGCTGTGTGGCCAGGTTTGTTACCTGGTCTTCTGTATATTTTTGTGTTCCACGAGTCAGGGTGTCTCCAGACTCATCGTAGCCAGCGCCTGTGAATTTTTTGAAAGAGGATTTATAACCTCAACCTTTTTTGATCTGTTTGAAAGTGAATTTAAATAAGTGGTGCCCACTTACTTACCTTCCTGCTCTTGAAGTCTATCATTGTCCACATATTCACGGAGGGATTCTCTTAGGGAATGTGAGGTGTGTTGTGATGGTCTGTCAAGACTGTTGTCCTTAGATATGCTGGGTTTGTGGATGTCTTTTGTCACTTTTATAAGATCATCTCCAGACCATCTCTTTCCATCATCCAGGATGACAGACTTCCCATGGCAACTCACAACTCTCTGTGGAGGTCTGAAGATGGATTCACCCTTGAGAGTTTTCTTCGGTTCTTTGACACATACCCAGTCTCCTTCACGAACCAGCATCTCTTTTACTCCGCGTCTGGAGTCATATTGTTTTTTGTATTTTGCTTGTTTTTCTCTTACTGTCTTCTGAAGTAGATCCATGTTCACCTTTGCCTCTCCCGTGTATAAGAACATCCACGCCGGTCTAAATCGGCTAGTTGCAACCCTACCTCGCATAAGGGTGAAGGGCTCTATGTTTGTGGTGGTGTGTGGGGTTGTTCTATACGCATGCAAAGCCTCTTTGAGGGTTTCTCTCCACGGGAGGTTGTTGGCCGTGGCCAGTTGAACCACGCTCTTCACGAGCCTGTTCATGCGTTCCACAAGTCTGTTGGAAATCGGATGGTACAAAGATGTTATGTGGCTGATGGACCTTTTCTTGAGGAAATCACCAAATTCCATAGACATAAATTGAGACCCGTTGTCCGAGACCAATTCCTTAGGGTCTCCCTCCCTGTTGAAGATCTGTCAGGAAGTCTGCAACTTTCTTTGAGGTCACATTGTCCTCAGCTATTCCCCATTCTGTCCATTTTGAGGTGTAATCGACAAGCACTATGATATATATTTTGACTGTTTCAAGGTTCTCGAATGGACCCATGATGTCTATTGCCAGTTTAGACCACACATGTTTGGGAGGTTCAATAGGCTGTAAAGGGGTCTTTCTTAAGATCTTAGACTTGTCACTCATGGCACACGTGGAGCAATTTTTGACCAGTTCTTCTGCTTCTTTCCACATTCCTGGCCACCAATAGTTGTTCCTCAACTTGTTTTTCGTCAAGCTCCTTCCTAGGTGACCTTCATGTGCCAGTTGGAGTAGTTTTTTCCTGAGTTGGGTGGGTGGGATTACTCGATCGCCTCTAAAAATATGCTCATCGTCTATGGATATTTCTTCCTTGAAAGGAATGAAACTTGTTAAAGTCTCTCCCGTTTCTACCCAGTCATTGGCTATTGCTTCCCTGATTTCTCGCTGTTCTGGATCAGTATTGGCACTAATTTTCCACTCATCTCTCGAGATAGCAGGGTTTACGACAGCTATGATGTCCTCATCTGAAGATGCGATCTCAGTGTCGAGGTTGGTCGACAATCTGGACAGGCAATACTTGGTTTTGTGGACCAGGAGTGTAGCATAGTTGGAGGTCGTATTGCATGATGTCGAGGAACCAACGTCTTATTCTCGGTGATATAAGGTGAGGGGTTTTGGACTGAAGGAGATTTACTAGAGGTTTATGGTCTGTTTTCAGTAGGATGGGTAAACCCCAAATTAGGTTCCTGAAATGCTGAAGAATCCACCTCACACCCAGAGCTTCTCTCTCGATGGTGGAATAGTTTAGTTCAGCTCCCCTCAGTACTCTCGATACAAATGCGATCGTCACAGTGTTCTTATTTTGTTGCTGTTCCAGGACGCCACCCAGCCCGGTTTTATTTGCATCTACGGATATGATGGTTTTGGCTTTACAGCCGATAATTCCTAAGGCTGGGGCTTGGTTAATTTGGGATTTGATTTCTTCGAATTCGTTCTTGCATTCAGTGGACCATATGAATTTGGCTGCCTTCTTCAAGATGTTCCTCATGCTTTTGGTCTTATCAGCATAGTTGCTTATAAACTTGAAGTAGTATTCTGTCATCCCGAGGAAACTCCTTAATTGGTCTTTATTTTGAGGCTCGGCAATATTCAATATGGTGTCTATGAGTTTCCTCTTGGGGCTGATGCCGTTGGCGTCAATGGAATGACCCAGGTATGAAACTCGGTCCCATTTTATGTTGCACTTCTCTAATTTGAGTGTGAGACCACTTTTTTGTATGACCTGTAAGACACCCACAAGTTTTGCGTTGTGCTCTTCTTCTGTACTGGCTGATATGAGGATATCATCTTAGAAGCAGTGTATGCCACCAAGTCCTCCAAATAGATGTGACATGAGTCTCTGAAAAACTGCTGCGGCTAAAGCGAGTCCGAATGGCATTCTGTTGAACTTGAATGCACCCAGAGGTGTGACAAAAGATGTTAGGTTCTTTGAGCCCTCTTCTAAAGCAATCTGGTGATAGGCTGAGGAGAGGTCCAGAGTTGTAAAGTACTTTGCAGGTTTCATGGTAGATAGGAGTTCAGATATGTTGGGAAGTGGGTGTCTGTCAACCCATATGTTTTTGTTCAGGTCTCTCAGGTCGACACACATTCTTATGGAGTCGTCAGGTTTTTTTACTAAAATAATTGGGGCAAGCCATTCTGAACTCTCGATGGGCTGTATGATATTTTCATCGCAGAGGCGCTTAAGTTCTTTCTTCAACGCCTCTTTTGTTCCAAAGGGAATACCGCGGACACGGTGGGCCACTGGGACGGCACCTCTTTTGAGGATTATTCTGTGTTGGAAACCTTTTAGGAGTCCGATCTTGTTGCAGAACACCTTGGGGAATTGTTTTGCTAGATCAGACTTCATGTCCATATCATTATTGAGCACACTCAGCACGGGGATTTCTTCTCCAGGGTGTATCCTTACTCGAAGGGCGGCTTGTTCTTCCCATCCCACAGAGGAGCCATCTTTGGCTACAAAGAGTTTGCAATATGATTCTCTGTCATGGAACTTGAGGCTCACCCACACGTATCCCATTATATCGATGGGTGTTTTTCCATAACCGGTAGCTCTTACACAAGTGCTCCGCAAGTCGTGTACCTTGCCAGAGAGTACACTCAAGAAGGTCTTGAGATCCACCATGGTGTAGGGGAAGCCTGTGTCTACCATTACAGGTAATGATATGCCGTTGATTTGCATTTTGACCCAGGGACCGTTGCTCTGTTGTTGGGATGTTACGGTGGATATTTGTACCGTTTGTTGCACTTGACTGATAGATAACATGTCATTGTGCCCTTGGTCGCTTTCGATGACTCACAGAGGATGGTCTGATGAAAGGTAGCCTGGTGAGATTGCCATATCTGGTTGCCCTTCCCCGTGAGTTCTTGCAGACTTTGGCAAAATGTCCAATCTGGCTGCACTTATAACACTCGACAGCGATGGCGGGGCATTCTTTATCAGGATTCGCATGCTTTTACCATCCGCACCTCTGGCAGCGCGTTGGATTCTGGGAGTTGTACGGCCTCGCTCTGTTTGAGCCAAATTTCGAATCTCTTGATGGCGGAGCCTTTCTTACTGCTGCTACTAGAGGCTCGTAAGGCTCGGACTCAGAACTGACACATTTGATCTCCACACTGGTCGTGTGGTCAAGTCTTTCCCTCATACATCGATCTCCCAATTCCATGCTCCTTGCTATCTCTGTGGCTTGGTCCAGGGTGGGATTTTTGGTTTGCCACAGTTTCTGTTGGATGCGTGGATCAGCCACATTCAGCACAAGTTGGTCTCTCAAATACTCATCCCAGACACCTGTGAAGCTGCAGGTTGACATAAGCGCCCTGAGGGACGCTATGTATGAATCAATAGACTCGCCTTTGAGCTGCTTTCTGGAAAATAACCTGTATCTTTCCAGGACTACGTTGGTCTTGTTGCCAAAATGACTGGTGAGTTTGGCCAATGCTATGTCAAACTTGCGGTTGCCATCTCCTCCCATGTTGCCAGGTTCGGGAAAAGTTCTGAAGAGTCTCAGTGCTTCTGCCCCTATACAGTTCAAGAGGGTCGCCTCCTTGAGGTCATCATTGAACTTGCTGCCCCCAATGGCTCTGAGGTAGACGTGAAAGCCATCGATCCATTGTTCCCATGGGCAGGTTGGGCTCCCAGGGCATGGAAGAAACTTGGTGGGAGGCGGAACGCCCTGCATGGTGGGTGTGCCTGGCTCCTATGCACCTATGGAAAGGTCTGCTGAGGTGGACTCACTTGGCACAGTCTGGGTGTAACGCTGAAGGGGATCAGCAGTTATTTGGTGGGGACTGTGTGTCAAATGGTGTATGGCAGCTGCTCAGTGGCGCCTGTTGCTGTGGTAATAGGCAGAGGTTTTCAGCATTGTTGGCAGTCAATAAAGTGAGTTGGCAAGGAGGCGCTGGGATTCAGCCTTTATTGAAGTGCCTGAAGGGGTAGACTAGAACCCGACTCAGAGTGCCCAGATGTACCTGTACTGCAGAGCCTTTAAGCATCAGTGTATGGATGGCCTTCAGTATAGATTGTGACCTCACAATGGCTGGAAACGCAGGGTGGCTGGTCCTGGGAAGCTCTGATGGAATGTTCAATTGTGATGTCACAATGGACCAAGATAGTGAGTAATTAGTCCCGGAAGGTCAGGGTGGCCATTGAGAGAATGAAGGTTGCTATTATCCGTGTGTACGTTGCTGGGCAACAGCTGGCAGCTTTTGAAAGTGATGCAGGGTTCTGCTCAGGGCGGCGGTGAGCGTTTTTATGGGCTGGGAAGGGAGGCTCACAAAATACCAATAAAAAGGAAAGTGTACGTTTCGCTGATGAAGTGTTGAAACGGTTTGCAATTCGTCCTCCCCCCTCCTCTGACCTGGTAGATGGACAGCTCCTGCTGTCTGGAGCACGGCAGGTGTGGATTGTGCGCCGCTCTAAACTCCAAGCGGGGAGGAGTGGCACCCTTCGCAGTGGAGTAGTGAAAGGTGGGGGGGAAGGATGTCGAGGCCTCTCTTGGGTGTCCACAGGGTGTCCACAGCTGACAGGCAGGCCGCTGCGGGCGCTGGCAGCAGAAGTCGGCGGCAGCGAAAGGCGGGGGCTGAGCTAGCAGTCAGGTGGCAGGATACGCTCCCGAGGGCCTCGGGGTACGGTGCCTCGTCGCCATATGTAATAAAGAGGCACACTGTATGGGAAAACAGTAAGAGCTTTATTCGAGGCCCCTGGGGTTGTCGCAGTCAAGAACCAACTGTAGAGGCACTCTGAAATGGAACATACATGCACGAGGTTCTAAGGAGACCCGCGCACGTATTACCATAACAACAGGCTAACTAATGAAGAAACACAACATGTGGGCAAAGAGGGGAATTATGATTGTAATGAGCTGCAACACACGTAGGTTATTATTGGAACTATAGATATACATTGTCATATATGTAAATATAACCTGAACTGTGCCAGACAATTATTTTTAATATATGTCCTGCAAATCTAGCTGTGCACTACCTTCTTGGTATATGGAACATGCTGTTCATAATTTCTGAGTATATTCGCAATGTATTTGGCATATTTAATTTTTATAATTGATGTTTAATACCATCAGGCTGCAAAAGATACAGACCTGAAGAAAGGAACCCTCATGAAGTGTCATGAGATTGAAGTGAGCGCAGAAAGATGGTGTCCGGGTGATGGGAAACCTGAGCAGAAACAAGGACATCAACACAGGCAAGTACACTTGCACACCAATTTGAATGTAATTTAGTTAGGTTTAAACAGAATGGTAACCTTTAGTAAATAATTCGAGGTGCGGGGGAGAAAGACACAGCCTTGGTACCTAGGCTGGTTATATACAAAAAACAAATAAGAAATCCAATGTGGATAGCCACGTCCCCTGCACACTTTCTAGATGGCCAAGATAGGCCTTTTGAACATTTTTTGTAAAATTTTTATACTCGAAACACGTTGGGCTCACCAAAAGACAAATAAAAAGCAAAAATTGTTTTTTATAAAACAGAAAGTTTCAACTGAATCATTTATGAACATTTTCTACAGAATTGATCGAAAGTTATCAATATTGTATTTCAAAAAATTTACGAAAAATGTTCAAAAGGCCTATCTTGGCGGTCTAGAAAGTGTGCAGGGGACGTGGCTATCCACATTGGATTTCTTCTTTGTTTTTTGTACATAACCAGCCTAGGTACCAAGGCTGTGTCTCTCCCCCGCACCTAGAATTATTTACTAAAGATTACCATTCTGTTTAAACCTAACTAAATTACATTCAAATTGGTGTGCAAGTGTACTTACCTGTGTTGGTTTTCATTTTTTTTCCCTCCTTCCGAGGGTTGGTACCTCTACAACACTAGCACCCACACACAGAATATGTAATATTACGGATAAATCAGCCACCACTCTAGCCTTTACAGCCGAAGAAGCCACAAGGATTCTTGGGCTAATCAAGGACACCGGTACAACCACACCATTGGACAATAATCCAGAAAGGCTTATACAAAAACTTGAATGCCTAATTAGACACAAAATCTCACAGAAGCTTCACGCTACAACTCTCGCTCAATATTACAAAGCAAAACGTATTCCAAGAGGCCTCAGAATCTATCTCAGGCCCACCCTTTGCAAGGAAAATAAGGATTTTGTCTCTAGATGGGAACACATCCTTAACAAGTGCTCATTAGATTTAATTCTTCTCACCATTGAAGAGCTTTCAAAGTCTGTTACTAACCTACAGGAAGAAATTGAAGATATTTCAACCCAACTATCTAAACTGAAGACAGAAGCAGAACTTGCACAAATCCTCGAAGATACCAATACGAAATTAGAATCCTAAAAACAGGATATAGAGCAAAGAAAAATTAGAAAATTTCGCGGTGACACCTTGGACTACGCCCGGGATATAGTGTACTCGTGGAAAGAGTTTTATGCAAACAGCCGACCAACACCAAGAAGACCCCCCCAGGCAACCAACAGGAGCAAATAATCAAACAGACAGCAGCGAAGTAACTAGTGGTGAATTTGAAGAAACACCTAGTACATCAGCAGCCCGGAGCCAGACTGGGACAATCCCTGATCCACCTACAGAGTCTTCTGAGACTACCGGTAGACCAACAACTGGAACCCCACAAATTCCTTTTTTAGGAAACGGAAAGCCAGAAGAGGACAGAAGAAAACTACAGCAGAAAAAGAAATAAAGAAGAATCTTGTCATCAGTATCTCCTCCAAATCCCTCACTCAGGCACAAATGGACACACTTAACCTGGGAATTTCATTCATTCCTACAAACTCCACCTCTTACTTTGAAGAAGAAATCAATCTCTTTAAACTAATAAACAAGATGGAATTGAATGTATTCTTCAACAACATTGAGGACAACCTGCAACCTAAGCCTACACCAAGATACCTCGAAATGAAAAATAAAAGTAATTTTTACCCTCGGGTAAATCACCCATTGATCAATTTATTTAAACAGAAAACTACAAAAGATCTCAAAAGACTAAAATATGTGCCACCAAAGAAACGAAATATCCGAAAACACCAATTAAGACTCATTAAGCAACTTGCTGAAGACAGTAGTCTCACTCTAAAACAAGCCGACAAAGGAGGCGCGTTAGTCCTCATGGACGCAACCCTTTATGATGCTGGCTGTGGCAAACTTTTGAATGACACTCAAACCTACACACTACTTGACAGCGATCCAATTATGGGGATTTCCAACATGATCAAACCAACGATTGAGAAAGCATTAACAATGGATTGGCTATCGGAGAAAACAGCTGAATTTTTGACACAAAAATACCCAATAACCCCAGTTTTCTACGGCTTACCCAAGATACATAAAAACCTACAAGACCCACCATTTCGCCCAATTGTCGCAGGAACAAATAGCATCTTCCAACCACTTGCTATATACCTTGATGCAGCACTTCAACCATTAGTACAAGCCACTCCAACATACCTCAAGGACACCACGCATTTTTTGAAAATTCTACAAGCTCAACACCTTACAGAGGACAACCTGATTCTTTTTCCTATGGATGTCAACAGTCTATACACTTCCATCCCACACTCAGAAGGCATTGAAGCACTAGAATGGTTTTTCCTAAATCATGGACGGGTAAACATTCAAAAAATGTTTGCATTGGAACTATTGAACATCATCCTAATTAACAATTACTTCAGACATAATGGTCAATATTATCTTCAAATCTCCGGAACATCAATGGGGTCCTCAGTGGCCCCATCTTATGCAAACATCTTCATGTACCACTATGAAAAGACCTTTGTACTTGATAATATACTCTGGAATGATAAAATCAAGTGCTGGCAGAGATACATCGACGACATTTTCGGGATATGGAGTGGCACCAAAACAGAATTGCTAAACTTTTGGAATTTCCTTAACAGCTGTAACCCAAAAATCGGATTTACCATCGAAATCAGCAAGCCACATGTGAATTTTCTAGATGTCATGGTGGAAATCACAGGCTCCTCTGTGAAAACCAAGATATACGGAAAACCTACGGACGTGAACAGTTGTCTTCACCACACAAGCCATCATCCGAAACATCTGAAAGACAACCTACCGCACAGCCAGTTACTAAGAGTAAAGAGAATTACGTCAGAGGCAGACACGCTGCATAATGAATACAGCACAATGAAGAAAAGATTCTTGGATAGAGGTTTTCCTCCGGAGGTTGTTGATAGTGCCATAGCATGCACGGAAACTCAAGCCAAAAATACACTATTGGAAGGAAACCCAAAAAGAAAAGACAAAGGACTAATCCACACACTAAGATACTCGTGTCAAAGCTTCCAGATCAAAAGAATAATACACAAAAATTGGGACCTTATCAAATCCGACAGTACACTATCTGAATTGTTCCCGGACCCACCTATGATGGCCTATAAAAGAGGCAGAAACTTGAGAGACCATTTGATAAAAGCAGAGAACCCAAACAAACAGACAACTCAGATGACCCTCAGCAAACAAAAAACAGGCACATTCGCCTGTCTACATTGCCAACATTGTAACAACGTGATCAAAGGTGACAATATTACACACACACACACAATGGCAAAAAAATAATGCTAAGGAACTTTGCTACATGTGATACAAAGAACGTAATCTATGCAATCCGCTGCCCATGTGGTATGTACTACGTAGGCAAAACAAACAGAAAGGTTAAGGACAGGTGGACAGAGCACAAATCTTGTGTGAGGACGGAAAATTGCAAATCCCCCGTGTACAGACACTTCCGAGACGAAAAACACAGTGTATCACAGATGAGATTTGTGGTACTCGAAGTCCTACGACCCCCCTAAGTAGAGGTGGGGACCTTCCAAAACTTCTGGCCCAAAGAGAACTTTTTTGGATAAAAAAACTTGATTCCATGACTCCACTTGGAATCAATGAAGATTACTATTTAGGACCTTTTTTGTAAATTACCCCTGTAATACTTTGAGCCCAAACATCTCATTCCATGATAGGAGCTCAAATACCAAAATTCAAGATTTGGCCTGACACTCCTTAAAACTTTATTCACTTTTAGCACCTGTTTGTCTAGACAAGGGATCACCTGTACCCGTTTTTTTTTATAAAATATGAATGTACAGTTTACTCAGGTCATGTAAACTCACAACAATTGTAATTTGGGACGAATATTGTGAAATTTGTGACGGATAGTGTATTATATGCTACCCCATTTTCTAAACATAAATTATTCCTACATGTACTAGTCTGTATACCTAGGATATCTATACTGTTGGCATCTCGAGATTTGTGTACAAATTCTGTTTTCAAATTGAAATGTAAATGAAATTCTCTAGATTTATCTAAACTGTCTGCATTCTGATAATTCCATTGCCAGACAATTTGTTTTGCCATTTAGACGAACACCAGAAAGCACACCCAATAATCTATGGGACTAATAACATTGTTTTTAATTCTTCGTTATGTGCCTAACTCTTTCTTTTTTACATACCTTCTGATCGTGATTTACATCACCTAGTCTTTACAAATACTGTTCAACTTCATGACCATTCTTATCACTCATAATTCTTTCATGGCTCAAATCCAACCCGGCCCCCTAAAAAGTATTTACTTGGTTTGTTTACGTCTTGGCGCGCGTGCTTGGGTGACGTCATACTTTCCGTGACGTTGCACGCACTTGCGCGTGATGACCTCACAGCCTCTTTTCGGTGTATAAACAGGGACGCCGAGTGAGTACATCACTCTGGTGCGGTTCCCGATCTTACTCGGACTACTCCTGGACGCAGATGGATACTGAACTTGTAAATTCCTTTTGAGTTAGTGGCTGGACCCTCTCGTTTGCACTTATTATTCCGCTCAGCTAATTTAATAACCGCTTGGTTATACCATTATCCCATACAACTGCAAGTGTCAACGCAACTACAAGGGAAGGTGATTTTTTGGTATGGGATGGAACTAAACTTGTGTGGGGCTACTATACTACATCACCCAATGTTGTTATCTCACATGATGGAAAGCTAAAAAGTGAAAGACAATACAACACACTGTCCCCACCTGAGATGTCTAATTACAATGCTCACAGTTTAAACGACCGAAACCCCTCTGCCATATCCTGGTTGTATAATACCCCCACCAGCCAACCTGCCCCCACGGCCATAGAGAATCAAAGAATGAGAGAAACACATGAAATATTATATGATGACTGGGTGAAGGGGGGCGGGAATGAGAAAGGGGGGTCTATTTTGTCTCTTGCCCAGGGAATCGGGGAGAATATGAGGAACAAGAACAATAGACGGAAGAGGGAAGCAGGAAGGAGGAAGTATGATGAGTATTATGGGCTAGGCTTAGATAAGATGGAAGACCCACGACACCCCCACCAAACAAATAAGTGGTATGCAGACATGAGTGCCACAGCTAAACAAACAACAAACGAGAGCTGTTATGTTTGCTCCCTCATCCCTCACGCATCAGGTACACCCAAAGTGCTGTTACCCAAAGAGTTGCCGATTATAGATGCCCAATGTCTCCTTCATCTCACGTTGTGCAGAATTAAGAACACCTTCCAGGCACATGAAGTGATTTTTCAAATGCTGCAGAACGAGAAAACGTGCTACCCAAAACCGTCAGGGGTTGTATGTCTGAAAGAACCATTTTTTGCAATCGAAGGGACACTTTTTTCTGATAACAAGTGGAAGAATGAAGAAGTAATGTGTAAAGCTGAAGCACTGAGGGGTGTGGCACCGGAGAAATTGCAATGGATAGAAGAAACATGCACACCTGTATGGAGAGAACACATTTCAAAACTAACCTGGGTCACGCCCATCGAAAAGCCTTTCAAGTTGCAGAATGAAATAGACTATGAACTATGTTTCAAAGGAGAGGGGAGAACGTCCATGGGGACGAACAATAAGTGCAACAAAACCCTCACTATCCCAGACCTAAGAAAAGGGACTGCGGCCCTTATGGACACGTATTGGGTATGTGGAAAACAGGCATACCTACACCTCCCCCCGTCGTGGAGTGGCAGCTGCTCAATGGCCACTCTGCACTCAGCTCTAATGGTGATACCAGAAAGCCACATCGATGGAAGCAAAAGGACACAGGAACGCACACAACAGAGTGTGGGCCAACCAACTGCAGAACCACGGATGTATGTCCTGTCTTCTGGAAGCCAGGAAGAGGTGCTGACCCGCAACAGACGAGCATCAAACTATATATCGAAGGCATCATCAGAACTATTGGCCCAGATCCCAGACAAATATCGATTATTCAGCTCAGCAGAAACATTTTTTGCCTCGCTCGTATCAAGTGTCCAAGCAAGGGCTAACGCAAAATGGCTCCAGATAACCCGCTGGGAATTAATTCAGCTGGCGAACGACACTGAAGAAGGTTTTAACATAATAAAGGTCGAACTAAGAGCCTTGCGACTGATGACCATGCAAAACAGGTATGTCCTGGACCTGTTGACGGCGATGGACGGCGGTGTTTGCCGAAAAATAGGAAGTGCCTGTTGCACTTTCGTACCTTCTGAAGACGCAGAAAACGGCTCCCTGTCCCATGTGATCGAAGCAGTCCACAACCTAGGAGAAAAAATGAAGATGGAAGGCGGAGCAGTAGATAGTACATGGTTCGATAACCTCTTCTCCTGGGTCCCCTCATGGCTTGGAACAACGATGAAACTTTTGATGCCAGCTGTGGTGTTCCTCCTTTTGATTTTCTGCATATGCCAGGTGGGTCTTCGAGTCTGTGCTAACGCAGTACCAAATGGTGCAATGATGATGGTAACAATGGGCAACTCACACGGTACAATAAAAACGGTGCAAGAAGCACAAGTACAAACAGGGGTAGACAACACACCAAGGTACCAATTGGTGCCCATGTACCACGACAAGGATATTGTAGATAAGCTATGGCACACCACCATCAAAGAGCCCCGCATACTAGAATGGTACGAGGAAGTGTGGGTAGATTTGGAAGGAGATGGTGGGTGCATATATCTTACGTGTACTCCAGATGAATACGCCAGGAGAGGTGAGAGTTTAAGGGGGGTGTGCAGAGCATGGATGCCTATCAAAGGAACTCCTGCATGGGATGAGGCGGTGATGGACGAAGCAGAATGTAGAAGGATAGAGGAGTTAAAGAATTCGTTACTTAAGTAACGAAAGGGGGGAAATGTAGGGGAGGACTGGTCCAAGAGACCCCTCTCGCCTGCGTTTCTTCCCCAGGTGAGGGCTATGGCCCATTGGGCGTTCCCTCATGCCGCCCGGGCCCAGGTGGTGGAGGGTTCACCCACTGGAGACATTGCCCACACGTATCGAATGCCCACATCTATTGATCACAACACAAATTTAGTTAGGCCCAAAACAACCATTCTCTGCCCAGTAAAGATGGTGTGAGCTCAGCGCACTGCAGCGCGGCCCCCACCCTTGGAGAACATCCCTGTTGCCGCAGCACCCTGGCAGATCCGCTGCGAGCACGTTCCCACGAACAAGACGGACATGAGCTAGCGCAATACGCTAACATTGTAACAGTTCACCTCCCGCAGTGTACCATCACTATCAGCATGACCCGGCCAGCAGGCCTGAACAATGGGAAGAACAGTAAAATGGTCCTCTGATGGCAGACAGTCGTTATATATATGTATATATTAATGTCAAGACCTCTTGCATTATTTCCTTCTTCCATAAGATACAAACGCCTGTAGAATGTATTAAAATGAGAGAGTATGCTCCTATGATATAAGCTATGGCGAGCTCGCACCATTGCAGGTGGATGCTAATGATAAAGGGACGCTCCAGGGATCTGTTCGTTGCGTGTATCACTGGGCAGCCTACCTCACATGGTTTCGCGCCATAAATAAAACTAATGCTGCTAGAGTACGCGAGAACGCGGATGCAACTATAATATGAACTCATGTCAAGAATGCGCAAGCGTGCACTTATTATGTGTGAATGTCTGAGCCCCTCATATGCTACCACCGTCACGTACAGGGGCGGATCGTTTTCTATGTACTCCACTGATCTAACCACTACCTCATTTACTGCAAATATATATGCATGTAACTAAAACACTGTAGCTGCTAGAATGTAATGTACAAAAATGGTGCTCGGACTGGGTATAATGGAACCACACCCAGCCAAGGTTAAATGCATGTTTTGAAGTGATTTTAAATAAGTATTATAGAAAGTATTCAAATGGTTGCGATGTCTTTACTTATATTCAGCAACACACAAGGGAGATACCTTTGTGAAAGCGTACAAGGTCTCGATGTATCCCCCTCCCTCCCTCAGAAGACTGCCAAGACATGAGAACAGAGCCCCGCTCTGTGCTATCACGCCTCCCCCGACCTGACTGGAGCTGCTTCAAAGACTTGTAACCCCACTGCAGCACCCAAGGCCGCGGCCAGCCACCTGCATTATTTACAGCACAGCAGTAAACCTTAGTTTAAACTCAAGTGCCCCCTCGTAAACCCCACAACCCACCGGACTGTCTCAGACTTATGGCCCTGTGCAATCAGGACACCCAACACTTTGACGACACACAGCGAAACATCTATAACCACTTCTAACAAGACAGAAAGACCTGTACCACCCGCCCCAGTCCCCGAAGCTTAGCCCCACGGTCCCGGTCAACAGATCACAAGTAACCAGGCCTCGATATATTATCGCCAGACCCCTCACAAGGTGCATCCCTCCTGTGTTGCATTAACCTATTGAAAGATTTACTAAAGAGAATAGAACTGTAAATGACTGAATGACTGCGGGGTGCATGGCAGAGGGCAAGCAAGTCAGGAAAGGCATTCATCTCTGCCACAGGCCGCCTCAGCACACCAACACCGCCCGGATGAACTCAAGCCGACCTGCCAGGCCCAGCCCAACCCACGAGGGTGACCAGTGACGTCCTCCAGCCAAGACCAACCACACCGCAGCAGCACCTATAGTTAGTCGTCGCCACCCAATCCCAATGAACTTGTGCCCCCTATAGTATGTAGGTTTTGATGACGTTTTTTGTAAATATATACGCCTGTCTTTGCTATTGTCAGACAGAGCGCTCTCGGAGTTTGCAGAGTTCTTTGCATGCCCAATTCTGATTGATAAACTCCCATTTACGCTCACCCGCACTCTGTCTTGGCCTTATTCCCATTTTGGGAGAGTCCTTCATTGTCTCTCATTGCGGGGAGGATCGTGCTGTTTGGGGACGCTTGCTTTCAGTGGTGACCCCGATAGCGTGATATTTATTTCTTCCTAAACTCCTTCTAACCGTCCCCGTTTGGCACGAGAATCTCCGGTCGAAAAGGGATACGCACGGTGAGCCGGCTCCGGGAGGCTGCCCACCAACGGCGACCGGTACACTAAGAAGTGCGCACTCAATAGAGAGGGGGTACGGGATCCCGGTTGAAAAATCCCCTTTGAGTACCGCTCGCCGGAGCCGGGGCTGACCGTTGAGCTGACGGCGACACTGCCTGGACGGACCCAGTTTCGGAGAATATCGGTTCAAGACGGGCACGTGAGTACTGAGTGCGAGCGATCTTAAGGGGAGCAGGGAGTGAAGTGTAGGACAGGAAACGAAGAGGGGGTACGCAGATCTACTGAAGATCATCTTAAATTTTCCTTGCTTTTTCTTTGCATATGGCCATTAGGATTAAGAGGTGAATAAGAGATAAAAGTGAAGGGAACCTAGCTCCGAAAGGGGGTGGAAGGCGGCGCCGCATAGTGCTATCTCAACTAGTACTGGGAATATATGAAGAAGTGGAGTATAAAATAAAAGTGTTCAGCAAAAGGGGACACAGAGTACATTAGTGACCGCTATTACTTTTTTCCTTTTCTTTAAGGGTAGGGGGGGGAGAATAAAGAACTGTGATTAGCACAGACTTAGGGAGACAGTAAGAGAAAAAGAGTCCTATTAGAAGGAGGGGAAAACGGGTTAATATCTATATATATATATATGGGCATCTAGATACTCAAATAAGGCGATTAGGCACAGCCGGCTAGGGAGGAAAGGGAGGGCAGCTTGAATGGTGAATGGTGCCAAGAGGTGTGTGCACCTCGTATGTGCTAGAGGAGATTTTGACGTTGTGAATGTGTGAACGATTATAAGTGCATAATAGTTAAATGGTCATAATAAGTGTGGTCGGATAAAAGTTTTTCTCTCTTCAGACAACGCCAATATAGTGGAGTGAGTGAGTACCTTTTTGATTTCCAGTCTGACATTGTCAAACCAAAGGATGGGTTGCTCTTGTATATGCCCCTCAAAAAGAACATAATAGATATTGTGTACGGCCAGTTTTGTATTGTGCAGACAGGGAGGGGGAGAGCCCAAAGGGACCCAACATTGCATGTGAAGTAAAATATAAAGAATAATATTGATACGACACTTACATTGTAGTTGCAAACACACAAGGCACATCAGCACTAGGAGGGTACAGAGATGGGGGCTGAAACACCCTTATCACATATTTGTAAGAATCTCCTGGGATACGTGGAGCGGATTAAAAAATATCACGACCAATGGGTGACCGAGCTAAAGGGGGAGGGATTACCCCAGATTTGGCCCGAGGGAGGGTCGTTTGATAAAAGTGTCCTGGATACAGTGGCCACATGCATTTATCTAAAATACAAAGGAAAGCAGCTGCAAAATAGGAGGGAATATTAGATCTCTGGAGGTTATTTGAAGAGGTAACACCGCCTAAGACACCAGCACTAAATCCTGATCTCCCGTCCACCACAGACAATCCACTGCTAATACAAAAAGATGTCAAAGAAGGCTCAAATGTAGCGCCACCAGTAGAAGTAATAAGTTTGTACCCGATAATAAAGAAGCCTGTGCCCGCAGAGGGGTACAGTGATCCCACTTACATACCTCCCCCGAGAGATACCACACCCCTCCGGCCCACGGCACCTCCGCCATACGAGAGCACGAGGGAGCGAGCCCAGGCAGGCGCACAAAGGGTAGATATAGAGAAGCTCACAGATGATTTAGAATCAAGACTGACGATAGCAAAGGATGAGCTCTCTAGGATAAAAGACATATGCGAACGGACAGCACTAGATGCACCTAGATCAGGGCGTACGTCCAGAGCACTAGGTGAAAATAGAAAGCCTGAAGAGGGGTGGAAAAAGGGCGAGATTTTGTTCAGGATTGAGGAAGAACCAACGCGAATAATAGAAGTAGGGCCCGGAGAGGGAGATGGTGCAAGTGAGGAAAGGCGGGGGGGAATTAGAGAGGAGTTGCTGTGTGATATAAGGGACGAGGTAGAAGAAAGCGACAGGTTGAGTATGGCAATAGGAGGGGGAAGCGAGGGGGAGGAAGGTACGTGTTCGCTGAGAACCCTGGATGATGAGTGGACGGGCCGACTAAGGAACAGAGTGGGAAAAATGGCATCACTGGGGACATCAACAGCTCAGACGGGTCCGGACGGAACGACAAAAGGAAGGCTACAGCTCCCGTTGATACACAGGGGAGGAGGGAGGCCTAACTATATCCCATGGGCACAGATGGATAAAGCCAATTTATTAAAGCTATTGCCCCCGTTGTCAGGAGGGGCAAGTAAGTGGATATATGCCTTTGAGAAACATACTGCCGGGGTACCCCTAGCCATAGGAGACGTGAAAAGTCTACTCGTATCAGCGGTAGGTGACCAGGCTGAAAGGGTATGGGTTAAGGCCGGTTTCCCGGGAGTAACGCTAGACTGTGACCGCCATGATGGGGCATCATTTAACACGCTGCGTGCCAGGGTGTGGGATGCCTTACGCGAAACATTCCCAGACACACCGGACTTGCAGTCAGTGATGCAGTGTACAATGAATGACGGGGAAGAGGCTATGGATTATATTTTCCGGGTCCAAGAGATGTGGAGAGCAGAAACGGGCACGCCCTGGTATCAATCGACATCTTTATTTTATTTTATTATAAAGAGAGGGCTCCCAAAGGAAGTGCAGAAGGCGCTCAACAAGATAGCAGGTATTGAAGCAAAAGGATGGCCAGAAATTCAGAGCATAATAGTACACCATTGTAAACGAATAAAGGAGAGGGAGAAGGAGGTGGCGCAGAAAAGATTGGCAGACGAGGCGAAGTTAGTACAGTCAAAGTTAGTGAAGGTTGCAGCAGCAGTAGCCGCGCTCCCACACAGTAGGGAGGGAGATGAGGAGGAGGAGGGGCTGATAGCACTCCAAGGAAGGGTGGCAACTACTTGGGCAGGACCAGCGCAGCGGCAGTGGACTGAGCAAGAGCAAGGTGGAAGCCCGCAGTGGCAAGAGTGGACCCCTCGAGGGGGACGAGGTGGGTACAGGGGCCGGAGAGGAGGCGGACAGGGGTATGGAGGAATGGGAGGAAATGGATGGCAGGGTCCCAGGGGCCCCCAAGGGAGTTGCTGGAACTGTGGAAGATGGGGACATTACTCCAGGGAGTGCAGAAGTAGACAAAACAATGGGTTCCAGGAGGGGGAGACTTATGGTCATCCACACCCGGGAAGCCCATATGGTCTCCCAATGGGACAACAGCAGCTAAGGAACCCTGGCCAGGGTACCACGGGCCAGCAACAAGGACACCAGTATAGGACACAGAACCACCCCCAAAACAATGACAGTATGCAATACACGCCAGGTAACCCTTTCGCGACAACAGCAAACGGGGCCCCCCGCGCCAGCGCCTTACAGCGGCATGTCGGTAGTTTCCGGAAATGTCTTTACTGAGGGAGGGGTGACAAGATACCCCGCATAGGACAGCCCACAGAGAACACTTGCGTGTCCAGTTCTATCTACCACCTACGATGCAGCGGAGGAACCATTGGTAGGGGCGCAGATAGGAGACAAGCAGTTTATATTCATGGTTGATTCGGGAGCGGAGAAATCATGTATCAGAGAGGGCCGATTCCCGTTATCTAACAGGAAGTTAGAGACGCAGGGGTTCTCTGGGGCTGTAGTTGAAGTTCCTTACACAGAAGTTTTGGATGTGACAGTGGGGGGTAAGACAGTGAAGGCACCCTTATTATATTACGAACATTCCCCAATTAACTTGCTAGGAAGGGATCTCCTGAGTAAACTCAACATGACCATATCATTTACCGAGAGAGGGATAGTGTGTTCTACACCTGGGATATGCCCCTTGCGTGCGATGTTGGTAGTGCAAGCCCACACAACCACGCAGGAAATACGAGGACTGCCACAAAATGAGGAAATGTTTATCAAAGGGCTGAAGACTCTGGCCCTCATAATTCCCGAGCTGAGGAGCATGGACTGGAGGATCCCGGCGGAGTTCCTCTTCCGCCCCATAGTATGCCCCAACGCAGCACCAGGGTCAGTGGTATCGTTAGATTTGCACGCTGTGCAAGTGTCAGCAAAAAGAATAGCTGTGATCGGAGTGGATGAGGAAGGGTGTGAGTGGCGCACAGTGCTATGCACAAATGCCAACATCGCCCTGCGAGAGGTAACAGATGAGGATCTCTTCTCAGACTCAGAAGATGATGGTGAAATAGTGATGGAGATAGCGATGCCCTGTGATATTTTAATACAAGCCAGGGAGACTCCCGTCCAATTGATGACAGTGGTAGGAGCACCACCTTCGTTTTTTGATGACGACATGAGGCTCGTACCAAACAACTTATGGACAACAGGCCCCCATGATGTGGGGCTGTTGCATGGAGTACAGCCTGTGGTAATAAAGTTAAAGCAAGGAGCAATTTTACCACGAGTTAAACAGTATCCTCTGTCTCGTGAAGCTGAAGAAGGGATACAAGAGTCAATAAATGCCCTACTGGCACAAGGGATAATAGTGCCTTCAAACTCCCCATGTAACACGTGCATTTATCCGATCAAAAAAGCAAAAGGGGGGTCGTGGAGGATGATACAAGACCTACGCCCCCTCAATGATGTAATTCAGAAGGAGTTCCCTCTAGTCCCGAACCCCGCATCAATACTGTGCAGCATCCCGAAAGAGGCATCACATTTCACAGTAGTGGATTTAAAAAACGCATTTTTCTCTATACCCCTGGCTGAAGAGAGTAGATACCTTACCGCCTTCACACTGGGGGGTAAAAGGTATGAGCATTGCAGATTACCACAGGGTTACTGCGAGAGCCCGAGCATCTTCAATCGTGTATTACATGAAGACCTAGGAAACCTATCAGTTGAGAGCACCGTTATTCAGTACGTGGACGATTTACTAGTCTGCGCACGAAACGAAGAGACATGCAGAGCAGATTCCGTAACGTTGTTGACCTTGCTGGCCAACAAGGGGTACAAAGTGGACAAGGGAAAGCTACAGTACTGTCTGACAGAGGTCCTGTACCTAGGGCAGCTGATTTCAAGAGATGGTCAAAGAACAATACCAGACAGGGTAGAAGCCATAAGATCAGTACAAGAACCCACAACAGTAAAAGACATGCAGAAATTTTTGGGAATGTGCAATTATTGCCGAGCATGGATATTAGATTATGCAGCATACACCAGGCCCTTATTACATGCACTAAAGGTGGCCCAACAGGAGAACAGGAAGGTGGAATGGACGGAAGAGATGAGTTCCTCCTTCCAAGCACTAAAAGAGTTGATTTCAAGCGCCCCAGTACTCGCAAACCCTGATTATGGACGCGAGTTTTACCTATTCTCACACTGCAAGGAAACACTGATGACAGCAGTCCTGACACAAAAAACATCCTTAGGACACAAGCCATTGGCTTACTATAGTGGCACTTTAGATGCCGTGATGCAGGGCCATTTCGCGTGCGAGCAATCACTCGCTGCAGCCGCGTTTGCGATTGAGAAAAGTGCCACAATAGTAATGGGCTGCTCTGTGACATTGTTTGTGGAACATTCATTATTTGCCATACTCGAGAGATCAAAAAGCACACTGACCACACAGCGGGCAACTGCTTACGAGATTATACTGTCCAGTGCCAACATCCATGTAGTGAGATGCAAGACAGTGAACCCCGCCACATTCATTACAGAAGCGTGCACGCTCGAAGACATGCAGAACCACGATTGCGCAACCTACACAGGAGGAAGTGGGGAAGAGACAGTGGTGTGTGAGAACGCTCTAAGCGAAGGGGAAGTGTACTTTGTAGATGGGTCCGCATCTATTGACACGGACACGGGAGAAAAACACGTTGGCATGGCAGTGGTGAGGTTAGAAGACGGTGAGTATGAAACACTGGTACAATATCGTCTCCCATCACATTACTCCGCGCAGGCAGCAGAACTGATTGCACTCATAGAAGCACTACATGCAGCAAAGGGGTGTGCAGTGACGATATACACAGACTCAGCTTACATGACAACAACAGTACATGGAGGACTAGCAAGGTGGGGGCGGAGGGGCTTTAGGAGGGCAGATGGAACACCTGTACAGCATGCAGAATTGTTAAAAGAGTTAATTGAGGCCCTGCAAAACCCCACTGCAGTAGCAATAGTAAAGTGCCAAGCACATACGTCCAACACAGATGTTGTGTCTTTAGGGAACGCGGCAGCGGACGCGGCCGCCAAGGAGGCTTCCTATTTTCAGAAAAATGACACAGGTGAGTACATGCTTAAGGACAAAACAAACGAAGAGCCTACAGAGGGATATAATATCATGCCCATACCACAAATAATAGAATTACAGGAAGGAGCCAGTGCAGAGGAAAAACTCTTGTGGACAAAGCGAGGGTGCAGCAAGTCAGGAACAGACCTACTGTGGAGGCAAAATAACTCGGGAAAGGTGGTAATGCCAATTCAGCTACTAGAGATTGCATTCCAACAGCTACACTTCCCTGCACATAACACCAAACAACACATCGCAGCAGAAATACAGGAAGAATGGTTCGTGCCCTGTCTTCAGGAGCACGTGTCTCGATTGGCAATGGAATGTACAACATGCCAAATATACAATTCAGGGATGACATTACGCACTCTCCGGGGAACAATCCCTAAACCCATTGGCCCATTCAAGGAACTACACATAGATTACGCAGACATGGGGGAAAGGTGTAATGGTGCACGGTACATGATTGTGGTCGTGTGCCCATTTTCAAGGTGGGTGGAAGCAGGACCCTGCGCGCGACCCGATGCCAAGAGCGCCGCCAAGTTCCTAGTAAGGGAAGTATTCCCGCGCTGGGGAATTTGTGACGTGATCCGCTCAGACAATGGCACTCATTTTGTGAATGAGCTTTTTAAGGAAGTGACTATATTGCTGGGAATAAAACATAAATTATGCTCAATTTATCATCCTCAAAGTAATGGCGTAGTGGAAAAGATGAACGGACTGTTGAAGGGCAGGTTATCAAAACTATGCTTCTCATTAAAAAAGAATTGGATTTACTGCCTACCGCTTGCGCTATTTGAGTTGCGAAACCAGCCAAGCAAAGACCACCATTTGTCCCCGCACGAGATCGTGACTGGGAGACGGATGACCACAGCACACTCACCACTGCGCGAACACTCGGACGCTCACAGAAGCGCCGCGATATTGGGAGATGAGTTCACAGACTATTTAAAGAAGCTGACAAGGGCAGCGCGCGTGATAGCAAAGCAATTGTCCCCACCCTTCACTAGAGAAGAGGGAAATGTAACAGGCGCTGTCACGGAGCCAGAGCCACAACTGCAGCTAATGCCAGGCGACTGGATATATGTCAGAAGTTTTGTGCGTCGGTGGAATGCACCACGATTCCATGGCCCATATGAAGTAATATTTTGCACGCCTACGGCGGTAAAGGTCAAAGGGTTGAGGTACTGGGTGCATTTGACCGATGTACGGAAGGCATATAGCAACGTACAAGAGGAGGTAGATGAGGAGGCACAGACAACAGCAAACGCTGCGACCGAACAGAATGACTGAACATGAACTTGCGTGTATGTGCTGGTAGTGAATTCTAAGAAATGCACAACTGATAAATTTTGTTTTAACTTTTATCTTGTTGAATGCGAATATATATATATATATATATATATATATATTATGAGTTTGTATACACCCTTGTCTGTGAATACCCCTCCCCGTATCCCCACCCGCTTCCATTCCCCGTCACATGTATAGTGGCACTGATGGTGCCAACAAAAATGTTTACATGTATGCACTCAATGCACTTTTATATCTTAAAACAGGAGCTTCCATGGCATCTAACGGGCGGCCTGCAACGGATAAATTTACTAGAATTAGAGAATGGTTAACTGTGAAATGTATATATTTGTATGAATGTGGACTATCTGCGTGCATTATATTGTTTTTTACATTATTATTTGGTCTGGTTACATACTGGTTCATAGCGTTCATCTCTATCGAGATGAACGAGGGGGGAGGGAGCAACGCAACTATTGGGACCAATACAACTGCAAGTGTCAACGCAACTACAAGGGAAGGTGATTTTTTGGTATGGGATGGAACTAAACTTGTGTGGGGCTACTATACTACATCACCCAATGTTGTTATCTCACATGATGGAAAGCTAAAAAGTGAAAGACAATACAACACACTGTCCCCACCTGAGATGTCTAATTACAATGCTCACAGTTTAAACGACCGAAACCCCTCTGCCATATCCTGGTTGTATAATACCCCCACCAGCCAACCTGCCCCCACGGCCATAGAGAATCAAAGAATGAGAGAAACACATGAAATATTATATGATGACTGGGTGAAGGGGGGCGGGAATGAGAAAGGGGGGTCTATTTTGTCTCTTGCCCAGGGAATCGGGGAGAATATGAGGAACAAGAACAATAGACGGAAGAGGGAAGCAGGAAGCAGGAAGTATGATGAGTATTATGGGCTAGGCTTAGATAAGATGGAAGACCCACGACACCCCCACCAAACAAATAAGTGGTATGCAGACATGAGTGCCACAGCTAAACAAACAACAAACGAGAGCCGTTATGTTTGCTCCCTCATCCCTCACGCATCAGGTACACCCAAAGTGCTGTTACCCAAAGAGTTGCCGATTATAGATGCCCAATGTCTCCTTCATCTCACGTTGTGCAGAATTAAGAACACCTTCCAGGCACATGAAGTGATTTTTCAAATGCTGCAGAACGAGAAAACGTGCTACCCAAAACCGTCAGGGGTTGTATGTCTGAAAGAACCATTTTTTGCAATCAAAGGGACACTTTTTTCTGATAACAAGTGGAAGAATGAAGAAGTAATGTGTAAAGCTGAAGCACTGAGGGGTGTGGCACCGGAGAAATTGCAATGGATAGAAGAAACATGCACACCTGTATGGAGAGAACACATTTCAAAACTAACCTGGGTCACGCCCATCGAAAAGCCTTTCAAGTTGCAGAATGAAATAGACTATGAACTATGTTTCAAAGGAGAGGGGAGAACGTCCATGGGGACGAACAAGAAGTGCAACAAAACCCTCACTATCCCAGACCTAAGAAAAGGGACTGCGGCCCTTATGGACACGTATTGGGTATGTGGAAAACAGGCATACCTACACCTCCCCCCGTCGTGGAGTGGCAGCTGCTCAATGGCCACTCTGCACTCAGCTCTAATGGTGATACCAGAAAGCCACATCGATGGAAGCAAAAGGACACAGGAACGCACACAACAGAGTGTGGGCCAACCAACTGCAGAACCACGGATGTATGTCCTGTCTTCTGGAAGCCAGGAAGAGGTGCTGACCCGCAACAGACGAGCATCAAACTATATATCGAAGGCATCATCAGAACTATTGGCCCAGATCCCAGACAAATATCGATTATTCAGCTCAGCAGAAACATTTTTTGCCTCGCTCGTATCAAGTGTCCAAGCAAGGGCTAACGCAAAATGGCTCCAGATAACCCGCTGGGAATTAATTCAGCTGGCGAACGACACTGAAGAAGGTTTTAACATAATAAAGGTCGAACTAAGAGCCTTGCGACTGATGACCATGCAAAACAGGTATGTCCTGGACCTGTTGACGGCGATGGACGGCGGTGTTTGCCGAAAAATAGGAAGTGCCTGTTGCACTTTCGTACCTTCTGAAGACGCAGAAAACGGCTCCCTGTCCCATGTGATCGAAGCAGTCCACAACCTAAGAGAAAAAATGAAGATGGAAGGCGGAGCAGTAGATAGTACATGGTTCGATAACCTCTTCTCCTGGGTCCCCTCATGGCTTGGAACAACAATGAAACTTTTGATGCCAGCTGTGGTGTTCCTCCTTTTGATTTTCTGCCTATGCCAGGTGGGTCTTCGAGTCTGTGCTAACGCAGTACCAAATGGTGCAATGATGATGGTAACAATGGGCAACTCACACGGTACAATAAAAACGGTGCAAGAAGCACAAGTACAAACAGGGGTAGACAACACACCAAGGTACCAATTGGTGCCCATGTACCACGACAAGGATATTGTAGATAAGCTATGGCACACCACCATCAAAGAGCCCCGCATACTAGAATGGTACGAGGAAGTGTGGGTAGATTTGGAAGGAGATGGTGGGTGCATATATCTTACGTGTACTCCAGATGAATACGCCAGGAGAGGTGAGAGTTTAAGGGGGGTGTGCAGAGCATGGATGCCTATCAAAGGAACTCCTGCATGGGATGAGGCGGTGATGGATGAAGCAGAATGTAGAAGGATAGAGGAGTTAAAGAATTCGTTACTTAAGTAACGAAAGGGGGGAAATGTAGGGGAGGACTGGTCCAAGAGACCCCTCTCGCCTGCGTTTCTTCCCCAGGTGAGGGCTATGGCCCATTGGGCGTTCCCTCATGCCGCCCGGGCCCAGGTGGTGGAGGGTTCACCCACTGGAGACATTGCCCACACGTATCGAATGCCCACATCTATTGATCACAACACAAATTTAGTTAGGCCCAAAAAAAACATTCTCTGCCCAGTAAAGATGGTGTGAGCTCAGCGCACTGCAGCGCGGCCCCCACCCTTGGAGAACATCCCTGTTGCCGCAGCACCCTGGCAGATCCGCTGCGAGCACGTTCCCACGAACAAGACGGACATGAGCTAGCGCAATACGCTAACATTGTAACAGTTCACCTCCCGCAGTGTACCATCACTATCAGCATGACCCGGCCAGCAGGCCTGAACAATGGGAAGAACAGTAAAATGGTCCTCTGATGGCAGACAGTCGTTATATATATGTATATATTAATGTCAAGACCTCTTGCATTATTTCCTTCTTCCATAAGATACAAACGCCTGTAGAATGTATTAAAATGAGAGAGTATGCTCCTATGATATAAGCTATGGCGAGCTCGCACCATTGCAGGTGGATGCTAATGATAAAGGGACGCTCCAGGGATCTGTTCGTTGCGTGTATCACTGGGCAGCCTACCTCACATGGTTTCGCGCCATAAATAAAACTAATGCTGCTAGAGTACGCGAGAACGCGGATGCAACTATAATATGAACTCATGTCAAGAATGCGCAAGCGTGCACTTATTATATGTGAATGTCTGAGCCCCTCATATGCTACCACCGTCACGTACAGGGGCGGATCGTTTTCTATGTACTCCACTGATCTAACCACTACCTCATTTACTGCAAATATATATGCATGTAACTAAAACACTGTAGCTGCTAGAATGTAATGTACAAAAATGGTGCTCGGACTGGGTATAATGGAACCACACCCAGCCAAGGTTAAATGCATGTTTTGAAGTGATTTTAAATAAGTATTATAGAAAGTATTCAAATGGTTGCGATGTCTTTACTTATATTCAGCAACACACAAGGGAGATACCTTTGTGAAAGCGTACAAGGTCTCGATGTATCCCCCTCCCTCCCTCAGAAGACTGCCAAGACATGAGAACAGAGCCCCGCTCTGTGCTATCACACCTCCCCCGACCTGACTGGAGCTGCTTCAAAGACTTGTAACCCCACTGCAGCACCCAAGGCCGCGGCCAGCCACCTGCATTATTTACAGCACAGCAGTAAACCTTAGTTTAAACTCAAGTGCCCCCTCGTAAACCCCAAAACCCACCGGACTGTCTCAGACTTATGGCCCTGTGCAATCAGGACACCCAACACTTTGACGACACACAGCGAAACATCTATAACCACTTCTAACAAGACAGAAAGACCTGTACCACCCGCCCCAGTCCCCGAAGCTTAGCCCCACGACCCACGGTCCCGGTCAACAGATCACAAGTAACCAGGCCTCGATATATTATCTCCAGACCCCTCACAAGGTGCATCCCTCCTGTGTTGCATTAACCTATTGAAAGATTTACTAAAGAGAATAGAACTGTAAATGACTGAATGACTGCGGGGTGCATGGCAGAGGGCAAGCAAGTCAGGAAAGGCATTCATCTCTGCCACAGGCCGCCTCAGCACACCAACACCGCCCGGATGAACTCAAGCCGACCTGCCAGGCCCAGCCCAACCCACGAGGGTGACCAGTGACGTCCTCCAGCCAAGACCAACCACACCGCAGCAGCACCTATAGTTAATCGTCGCCACCCAATCCCAATGAACTTGTGCCCCCTATAGTATGTAGGTTTTGATGACGTTTTTTGTAAATATATACGCCTGTCTTTGCTATTGTCAGACAGAGCGCTCTCGGAGTTTGCAGAGTTCTTTGCATGCCCAATTCTGATTGATAAACTCCCATTTACGCTCACCCGCACTCTGTCTTGGCCTTATTCCCATTTTGGGAGAGTCCTTCATTGTCTCTCATTGCGGGGAGGATCGTGCTGTTTGGGGACGCTTGCTTTCAATATCCATATCCATCAAGGCTTCACCAAAGTCTTCTTTCCATGAGATGCACTACATAGTGTCCGCTTGACACCTGGATCAGCTCTGCTAATCTTGGATCATTCCATGAGCCGAATATTATATGTTCCTGGGTAAGATGGTTGCCCATTTTTTCACATTCTGAATGCTACTATTTGGCCCACCTCTCCTAGCCTGTTTCTCTCATCACTTCCTCCGTATATTCACAGTTGCTTAAGATATACCACGTTCTCCAATTCTGTGTACCACAACTATGGATACATAAAGGCACATTACCCCACATTCGAAATTTAATAAGAAACTATACGCCCATACTAGACTTAGGTCATTTGCATATCAACCTTAATTGTTGGTTTTTGACGAAATCCTATAGCTTGTAGCCCTGGGGGAGATGGATTTAAAATGAGTACTGAAAAATGGGATGTTGCCCTATAGACTAGGCTAACTGCCTTGTAAACAATTTATTTGTTAAAATTGATCTAAAAGTTTGATATGATGTTTTTCAAAATTGTGTAAGTTCAAACTAATTGAAGAATATATGTATTTTCTTTTGTAGACTTTAATTTGTTGAAAAATGCCGCTCCTGATGAGTTTTTTATACTCGAAACACATTGGGCTCACCAAAAGACAAATAAAAAGCAAAAATTGTTTTTTTATAAAACAAAGTTTCAACTGAATCATTTATGGACATTTTCTACAGAATTGATTGAAAGTTATCAATATTGTATTTCAAAGAATTTACAAAAAATGTTCAAAAGGCCTATCTTGGCCGTCTAGAAAGTGTGCAGGGGACGTGGCTATCCACATTGGATTTCTTCTTTGTTTTTTTGTCAGAAACAAGGACATACCATCTCAGCACGAGTTACAGGTTTTGTATTATCTGGAAGCAATTTTGCTTCTAAAGCACCTGAAGAATCCTAGCGATGCCAGACACCTTCTTGGGAGTATAAATAGATAATTGTTCCTTATTGTCATGGCGACCATTCAGCAAAAAGATACTTGAATAATCACATCAGCTCTACTGGAGCTCCTCATGGCACACATGAGTACGTGGTCATACACTTCCCACCTTTCCGTTTTAGGAGTCGCTGGAACGGAAACATCAGACGGAAGCTGGCAGAACATTTGCCATAGCCGAAGTGAAAAAGAACAAGATGGCAGATCAGCAAGAAACAACATTTGCATTTCACTCTCTTGAAGAAAATGTCAGTAACTATATTAAGCTACCTGAAACTAAAACAATAAAATCAAGCTCACTATTCAATGGCACCTGTTCACTTAAATGTATATAAATTACCTGAATAAGGGCAAACTCAGCACTTGGTAGTGGGAATTAAGATATTTCCAGGCTATGCCTAATTAGTAACTTTGCTAAGAAGCATTTTGAAGGCATATGTTATTGCATGAGATCTCATTTTTAAATTATCAGCTCACAGGTGATATTTCCATTTGTTCTCTGTGCGTTTATACATGTTACAATTTCGAGTGGTTTCAAGACTATTGTACATAGATCAGGCCACAGATGCTGAAAACAAGAAGACAGCAGCAGTTTGCAACTCAGTCAATGATTTATTATTTATTTCTTCAACCGGCGAGAGAGATAAAAAACATTATTTATCAATCGTATGCTTTATTCCAACTACACTTGTGTGACAATACTGACATGCACAGATGCGTACTCTAGTGTACAAGATGCGTGGATAAAAAATCAGGGCTGCAGCTCAATTTAGGTGATAGGAACTCATATCTTCCTTCCATTCCCATTTCTTACTTATTGAAGGATGAACCAAAAATATTCACACAAGCTGAATGAATATTAACAGCAGTGGCCAGATACAGTTCCATGTCTAGAATTGTTGGGTACCAAACTGCCATTGAGGATGCATGAAAGGTGTTCCCATGCATGATGGATTGCACAAACTAAACATCGGCATCATTTCTGACTATGCACTTTGTTGGAGGCATCTTAGATTGCTATAATATATAGGATTTCAAATATATACTATTGTGGGTTTGACTGTGAACTCACTTTACATGTTAACATTCCTACAGCGATAAGCTGCCATGTTTCGTGAGATTCGAAGTTCTTAAGTATTTAAGGGCATCAGAAAGGCACTTAAATCTTCCTCAGAAGTGCATTATATTTGCATCCATTGAGCAATCCGAGGCCACTACAGGAATGTCTTTTCACACGAGTGATAGATGTGCAGCCTCCATGCTGCTGGAGGAGCTAGCCCTTTACAATGAGTATGTCTCACCAAATGTTCCTTTCATGATAGAAGTGTTGTACAACTGCATAATTGGTCTACAAAAATATTTAATGCATCTCTGATCACTATTTCATTTCAGTGGGACTGAACACAAAGATTCTAGTACTTATTCATAGAAAAGTTATGTAGCTACAAAACTATTACAAAAATGTTAAATACACAGTTATTAGTCATTCAATTATTTAAAATAAAATGCACTTTAAGGTCTGTCTCATGTTCAGGGTTCATAATTGAGGACTATTTAGTCCTGCTTGTAACCTAGAAGAACCTGGAGTTGTAATTTTGTTTGTGGCATTTCACTTTGTAGGTTAGACTGCCTCATTATTAAGCATTATATGGGAACTTCACTTTGTGAGGGAAGTGATGTCACAGGAAGGGGAGGAGGTAAGGAGGAACGAAGAGAGAAGAATAAAGATGTGTGTCTAGTCTCCCGTGTCCACGCCTTTTGTGTAAATGAAAGGTGCTGTATGGAATGTCATTTTTATATATCCCTGACATGATTTAACAATTGGGTTCACAGCACCGTTTTAAACCAAATAGCGGCTTTTAGGAAAGATAGTGTGGCCGTGAGGGTAGTCAGCAAGTGTGTGATTGAACTGTGAGGATTGAATTATTTGTGGGTGCCAGAGTTGACCATGGACGCTGTCTTGAAAGAGTGGGACAGGAGGGTGGTTGATAGTGTGGCAAGGCCTGATATCCACAGGGTGAAAGTGGCACTGTACTTTGAAGGAACAGATGTGATAAGTGCTCAAAGTTGGCTAGATGGCGGCAAGGCCCGAGTGTCTGCAAAGATACATTGGTGTTTGTCAGTAGCATTGCCACTAGTAAACACCACCATAAGCAGGTTATCCGGAGAAGTCAATAATTGTCATTTTTGGAGAAAAGGGGCCTCGGATCAGTAAATCTCACTGGACGGTGGGAGGTCATCCAATCCCAATGGTAGATGAGATCATTTATTTGGGGTATACCTTGTATACCCTTCAAAGAGAGGGCCAAACTCTTTCGGACCTTTTGTCCAAGGGTATGCGGTTGACATCACAGCTGAAAAAGATTGTCAGCCAATACTGCAAATGTTCTCTTTTGCCAGCGGTAAGGTTCTATATGACAAACATTATTCCTGCACTTCTTTATGGTGTAGAGGCTAAAACTCTGACTTGGACATTCGATTGGCAGAAAATCGAGGGTAAGATCTGGAAGAAAGCTTTAGGTCTGTCAAATAGTATACAGATAGTGACCCTTGTTCCTTTATAGGTTAATAGATCCCCTAAGAAACACACTGGATGAGGATCTAGCGTTACATCTTAATCTGAAACTGTCTTTGGTTTTGCAAGATCTAAAGAGGACGGCCTTAGAAATGCTAGCCCACTGTGGCAGCGATGAAGACACATTAGTCTCCAATCCCATGAAGACTTGGAAAGCCCTACTTATAACAGATTGGATTGGGACAATAGATCAAATGAGGGCTTCGACTGTTGCACCCTCCTTTTCTCTTTATAACAAGAAGATGGGCTACCTAATAAAATACTTGTTACATTTCGCAAATCCCAAGATGAGGCAGAACATTTTGAGAGTTTGACTCAACTTGGTTGAAACGGGATCGGTCCTTGTCTGTCGGGGGTCGAAGGACATTATAAAATCCTTCTGTTTGGAATGTGCAGACCTAAAAAGAAAAAAACATTGAGCACCTACAAAGATTCTGTCCAGGGACCTGGGAGGTTAGACAAAAATATCTCGGGCACTTTATCGTCTCAATTGATTAGTTGCCTTCATTGATGTTTTGGGAAAGATTAATTGCTGGCCATGAAACAGCTTTGACGATTCATTTTTTAAGAGGTCTCTAGCAGTTTGGGTTATTTTCATTTGAATGTCGTTAACTGGTATTTGAGAGATGTGAGTTGGAGTGAAAAAGTTTTAACGAATTTCAAGACATTTTGTAAGATGGAATTGAATGATTTAATTGAAATTGAAATAATTTAATTGTTTTGTATTTTGTGAAAAACCAAAATTTGGTTGCACCACAATAAATAAAAAAAATAAAAAACAAAGATGCAGTGGTGTGTGTCAGCAACATTGACACCAGTAAACACTACCATAAGCAGGTTATTTTGCCAACAGGGGAATGGGTATGGAACCCACATTCATCCCAGTATCTCTAAACAAATAGTTTTAATTACACAATCTGACAGCTAACCATAAGGTTGAAAGCAAAAAGAAATCTAAATATATTAATCACGTCTTTGAATACAATGAATAAGTCCATAGATGGAGTAGGGGGCCGGAACTTAAACAGTCATTTTGGATGGAAGACTGTTTGCAGAGGTGGAGGTGGCGGATCCGGGTATCTGAAAGAGGCGTGTCACAAAGCTGAGGACGTTCATGAGGAGAGCAAAACAGTAGAGGGGTAGGCCAAGTAGGGTCACACAATGGTCCAGTTTGCTGAGTGCAAGAGCAGAAGTGTTTTAGAGAAGTGGTGCGGTAGGAGGGGCAGGTTTTTCTAATGTTTGGTTGTAGTGTTACTGTCAGTGTTGAAACCATTGAGTTTCAGGTCACTGTGAAAGAACAACAAGGTTGTGAGCTATGGGAGCGGGGAGCACGGGAGAGGCCAGGGATGGGATAGAAGAGAGCAGCTTGGTACTGGAGGCAGCAAGAGGACTTCTGTCTTAATAGTTTAGTGGGGGACCGGGTCTGGATTAGTCCTGAACTCCTAGTTAGTGCTAAACAGATACGGTTCATCCGACAGACTGCTTGGTCGTAGACTTTGCTACCGTCTATGAAGTAGCATTGCTGATAAACAATGATTAGTTTAGACCATCAAATGAATATCTGGAAACAAGATTTTGTTTTTTGCTAAACTGAAGCACTTGCAAGGGGCAAAGCCAGATACACATCCTACACTTCTGGGTGATTTTAATGTTCAACACAAAACGTTGGAGGAAGTGGGCAACCTTTACTCTGAAATGGATGAGATCTGGGGGATTCCTAAAATGGAGGCATACAATCTATACTCAGGCTCTACTTCAACCTTGGCCTTGGGTGTTCAGGTGTGTACCAGATGGTTCCCAATGACATTCCTGTGAAACTGACATTTTCTTCCTGGCTAGGGAAACTTACCATGAACTGTGCTGAAAACACATTCCAATGCACCCTAGTTCAAGAAAGAGACACCTTTTCCAAATTGATTTCACTTTTTAATATTTGTTTGTCTGGTCTCTGCTTAATCTTGCATATTTTCAGTAATACTGATAGCCCTATATCTCTTTAAAGCGCCAGGGCCTCCAGCGTTTCCTCACTCGTACGTCGTGTTATCACTATTTGTAAAGAACGTGACTCACTATGATATGGGCTCAGGGGTGCCCATATTATTGGAGAAGTCTCTCAACATGGCACTGCCTCAGGACACAGTACTGCATGTGTTAGTTGGCTTGTATATGCGATTTTGCAGAATTCTGTCGGGTGATTCTGAGGCCAAGACTGAGAATGCAATGTTGGTTGTGAATAGTGGACCCCAAATCTAACTATTTAGAAGGAGACAACTGAAATGTGCATCCTTCTGCAGGTCATCAAACTGCATCCCACACTGTCCTCACCATTGATTTAGCAGGCCAGACGCCAACATCCCACACCGGCCTTAGTAGTGATGAAGCAGGCCAGACGCCAACATCCGACACCAGCCTCAGCAGTGATGAAGCAGGCCAGACGCCAACATCCGACACCAGCCTCAGCAGTGATGAAGCAGGCCAGACGCCCAGATCCCACACCAGCCTCAGAAGTGATGAAGCAGGCCAACATCCCACACCAGCCTCAGCAGTGATGAAGCAGGCCAGACGCCAACATCCCACACCATCCTCAGCAGTGATGAAGTGGGGTGTGAACCATGTGTTCAGATGAGCTTTAGGTTTACTTTTCCGCATCTTGAGTGGCACAATAGTGTCTAGTGTTTTGGTCAAGGTGGCATTATAAGCATTTACTAGGTTTTCTGGACTGGTTGAGTCCGGCAATGAATTAAGAGTGGGCATGATAAGTGGTATAAGCTTATCTGCAGTGATGTTCCTTTTATTCCTCGTAGCGAGGGAGGGGAGGGATGCACTGATTCTCAAGAGAGGATCCAGTCTCCTCTGCAAAAAAGCTATGAGACATCCACAAGCACCTTCCAATTGCAGTGTTTTGTGAGTCCCAAGAGGTATCAAGTTGGCTCCAAGCAGCATGGCACTACAATTTAGAGCTCCCCAAATGCAAAGAAAGAGACCCCAGGGAAAAGCGCAGGTGGGTACCCCTGGATTCTAATACTGTATAAACAAAAAAAACACTTGCGTGTGACATAGCACAAAGTTAGTAAGTACATCTTTATTATTAAACATACAATGTAATACATATTCAACTCTGAAACATCTCCTCTGCCTGCTCACAAATCATTCACATAAAGTTGCTACTGCTCGCAATAAGAAAACAACTCTTTAGTATAACATGCACCAAGTTGCAATGTTATACTGTAGACTATACTTACAACTCATTTTGTTAGAAATATAGGGACTCAAATGCCCTCCAGTGATGTGCCAAAGATGCACATTCTAACACCTCCCAGGTCCCCTAGGCTGAGCCAAGGCTGCAAATTGTGACACCTCCTCCCAGGTATGACTCACCTGCCAGGGATTAAGAATCTGCATAATTAACAGCTACCCCCCTCTGGCCGAGCCAAATCTGCACATTCTAACACCTCACCCCAGTATGCCTAAACTGGCCAGCTAACCCTTTAGACACCAGGTGCACAGCAGAGTTTGCACCTGGCTGTAGGGAGTTTCAATTACTTTATAATAGTTGAATATATATTTATTTAGACCCAATTTCTACATTAATATAAACAATGTCCTAGGAATGATGTCCACTGAGAGCTGTTTAATGTTAGTGGTACGTAACTGCCACTCTTTCCTATCCACACTCCAATCCTAACACTAACGCATGACACTGAACACGAGTGCGGCCTTTGCTATTACACCAAGCCATGCCTCCGGCCCACCACATCCTGGTGACACTCATAATTTCACCCAGAAGGAGCCTCGCACTACAGCCCTACAACTGTCTTTGCCATTCTGGGATAATGTAGTATCCATACCACCAACCACTAACTTACTCACCGGCATATTCTTGCGGTGTATACAAATCTTCACTTTTGCTTCTTGCCAGCTGGTGTCTAGCCCCCGATCCCTGTATTCCCAGCAGTGCATCAACATACTTGAGTACTCTGGAAACTCTGCGCTTACTAACTCTAAGAGCTCACAGTTGCATTTCCAGTTTAGCCCCTTATGCCAGGAGGGGAGGTTTCTACCAGAATGAGCACCCACATAAAATGTCATCTTTCATGCTTATTGGCATGGGCATAATTTTAGGGTGGGACAGGGGTGTTTGTCCCCCCCCCAACTTTCATGGCACACCATTTTGTCCCCATTTTTTTGACTTGGGCACCTTTTGTACAGATGTCATGTCCCCCCCTACATTTTCAACAAAGTTACTCCACTGCTTATTGGCACACCTGCCCTTGTCCCCCGCTGCATGAGGTGAGGCATTACCACAATCTACCCTTATGATGCAACTTGTTTGCATGGTACCGCACTTTATGGACAGTGCTGTTCCCAATTGTACCGTAACTAGTGACTACATGCCTCAGGGCTGTGTGCGCTGCTATAAATGTAAAAATAAATACATGTATAACGCTGTGAACTATTATTATTCAATGTTATTATTTTGTGCACAGTACTAGTAATAGGAAATACAAGAAAAAACATAGCACACACCACTCAATGAAAGGGAGTGCGTCAGGCGTGTCAGGGCAGTTGGGCAGTGAACAATGCATCCTCATTGATAAGGAAACTGTATGATGAGACGTTTACCTGCACCTGCACAAAAGCAGAAGCATTAATATCCAGAGTGCTGGCGCCTTTAGCTATGGAGGATCTCAAGCATGATTTGAGTAACATTACCTGTCTATTAGTTTCGGTTGATGCTTCGAACAGAAAAGTAGTGACGCTCATCCCAATTGTACTCCGATATTTCCAGGACCTTGAGGGGGTGAAAGTTAAGATTTTAGAGTTCACATCAGTCCCTGGGGAAACATCATGAATATTATTTGGGGAACTGCTTCAGGCCCTGGAGAAAAAATAATATAAGGGAAAAGGGAATTGCCTTTTGTGCGGATAATACAAACATAATCTTTGTTTTTCCCAGCTCTTGCTTTCCCACCAATGTTTATTGAAGGAGGCAATCTCGGAAAATGAACTAATTGGTGTGGAGTGTGCAGCACACATTGTGCATACTGCAGTGGCAACTGCTGGTGATGGGCTCCCCTTGGACATAGAATCCTTCATATTAAAAATGTATAAATACTTCCCCATCTATACTGTTAGAACAGAACAATTGAAGGAATTCTGTGAATTTGTTGAGACCAGGCAAACATGCTGCATGTCCTTATTGCCAGCTCTTGAGAGGGTGCTCCATCGATATCCGGCACTGAGGTCTTACTTCTTCTCACAAGAAAAAGCCCCTACAGCAATTATCAAGTTTTTGGAGAACCCTATTTGTGAGGTGTGGCTCTGTTTTCTGCAGAACCATCTTGATTTTGGCCAAAGGTTGATGAGACAAAGAAACAAATGATAGGGCGGTGTGATGCATGCTTTTGGGCGACGTGATGCATGTTTTTTTAGCAATGAAGTGAAAGGCCTCCTAAACGCCCTCTGTAAACAAGGACAACTAATGGAAGCCCAGTTCAATGAATATTTGTTTTCATTTCATGACTGCTTTGTGAATTACCTTGAAGAATGGGGGACACATTTCTCAGAACTCAACACTTTCCTGGGTCCACCTAAACAGTGTCCCTGTTTGGGACGATGTAGAGGGCTCCCTACAATTTGTGCAGTCTGCACCGGGAAGATTCAAACTGGATGAGCGCTTTTTGATGAGCTGAGCTGTGTACAGAATTACACAGCTTGCAGACTGTCCCAGTAGAACGAGCAGAAAAAGGCTGCCGATTAACGGTGGGTGGAGGTTTTCACCTATTTTTCAAAGCACAACATTACAATAAAAAACTTGAGCATAATGGTTCATTTTGCCCGGCACAACTGCACCAGTGGAAAGAATCTTTCCATAGTGAACAATACATGGACATGGACATAGTAGCCCTCATCTTGCCATAGTAGCCCTCATCTATAAGGAGAGCCTCCAGCTCCGGCCTGTCAGTCACCCCTCGATCAACAACTCTGACCTCTTATCGGCCAAACTCACTCTGTCACCCAACAGCACCATTAACATTCACCTTCTTTACCGCCCCCCAGGCAACACCCCAGAATCCCAAGATAACATCATCCACATCCTTAGCAATAACATCAAAAGCTCCACCAAAAACCTTCTAATAGGAGACTTCAATCTCGGATTCAATGATACCAAGGACAAATCCGCAACCACTCTCACCAAGGAACTTAACGACCTGGGCTTCACCCAAAAAGTAGAAAGTCCTACCCACGCCAAAGGCCACATTCTTGACTGGATTGCAGGCCATAACTGCCTCTCCACTATCACCTGTAACTCCTCTTTACCCTGGACTGACCACAACTGCATCGAGTTCTCTATTCCTATCACCAAAAACCACAAAACCCTAACCCCTGCTAGCGCTGCACAAGTCAGAAGCAAAAATAAAACTCACAGATGACAACCTGCACCCATACCTCAATACCACCAAGCTAGCTCCCCCATTCGCTAATGACCCCAATATCCTAGCAGACATCTACAATGATGTCATCATTAAAGCCATTAACAAAATAGCCCCACTCGAATGGAAAAAAGAGAAGAAATCCCTGCATACCAACTCCTGGTTTACTGAAGAACTGCACTCAATGCGATCCCACAAAAGAACAGCACTAAAGAACTGGCAATCTGACCCCTGCACCAGTACTAAAAACAAATTCAATTCAATCTCCCTCCAATACAAGATAGCTATCACCGATGCCAAAGCCAACGCTTTCAATACACGAATCTCCAATGCCAATTCACACTCTAAATAAATCTTCGCCATCTTCAATGAGCTCATCTCCCCCCCCCCCCATTACTCTGGACGAAATCATCAAAGATGAAGCCTGGTGTACCAGCATTCAAGCTGCCATGCTAAACCTTCTCCAAAAGAAAATCAAAGACCACTGCAAAACACTTCCTCAACAGACAGGAGCCAAACCCACTAACACCCCACCCACCACATCCAAGCCCACCATACCCGACTTCTCCTTCAGAGACGTCACTGAATCAGAAGTTATCAACCTACTAAAAAATCTCAAACCCTGCCCCTGTAAAGGTGATATATGCCCACCTAAACTCGTCAAAGACTGCGCAGACTGCTTTGCGCCGCTCTTTACGGCATTCATCAATGCGTCCTTTAAAACAGGCATAATCCCATCCAACCTCAAAGAGACTTGGGTCTGGCCCCTCCTAAAGAAACCTACTCTTGACCCCTTATAACCTAACAACTACAGACCAATAACAACAGTGCCATTCCTCTTTAAATTACTGGACAAAGCCGCACATTGCCAAATCCAGCATTTTCTGGAAACTCACTCCATCCTCTGGACCAGGCAGTCAGGCTTCCGGAAAGGACATGGCACAGAAACAGCCCTAGTGGATCTGAAGAGTCAGATCACCCACATCATGGACAAAGGCAAGCCTGCTCTTCTGCTCCTTCTAGATCTCTCAACCGCATTTGATCTAGTTGATCATAAGACTCTCACATCACACCTCACACACTCAGCCAACTTCTCTAAAGAATCAGCTCTCTGGATCACCTCCTTCCTAGAGGGAAGAGCCATGAAAGTCTTCTCGGACATCGCCAACGCCTCTCCCACGACTATCCACTGCGGGGACCCCCAAGGATCATGCACTGCACCCACACTATACAACTTGTTCACCAAGCCCCTCTTTGACAAACTCGACTCATATGGCATCACATACACGAACTAAGCGGACGACACACAAGTACTTCTTCCCCTCTCAGGTTCATACAACAAAGACGCTAAGGCACTCCATACAATCTACTCCATCATCAAGGCATGGATGGCAGTTAATGGCCTTTGCCTCAATGGAGACAAAACTGAAATCATGATATTAGGTCAACAAAACACTCTAGACAAACTTGACAAACTGTACGCTAACTTCTCCATTGACAACTCCATCATCCCCGTATCCACAGCCGTAAAGACATTGGGAGTATACCTTGACTCTTCTCTATCAATGACCAGACAAGTTAACGCAATCACTTCCGCGTCTGCTCACACCACCAAACTCCTAAACGCCATCAAGCCTTACCTTTCGAAACCCAACTGCCTCTCCATAGCGAGAGCCACCACTGGAGCCAAACTGGACTATAGTAATGCACTCCTAGCAGGCACATCAGCCAAAAACCTAAACAGACCACAAGTCACGCAGAACAATGCTCTCCGGGCTGCTCTTAGTATCCCAAGAGGAGAACATATGACCCATGTCAGACACTCAGCCCACTGGCTCCCGGTCAAAGAGCGGATCTCTCTCAAAATCCTCACACTCACTCACAAATGCCTCTCCCTCTCCGCTCCGTCCTATCTATCAGAAACCATCCTCAAACCATCCTCCTCCCATCCCACCAGGACGCAATACACCAACTTACTGTGCATCCCACGCATCAAAAAAGCCAAAGCCGGAGGTCTTCGTTTCCCCTACATTGCAGCCAAGACCTGGAATGCTCTTCCGGCAGACATCAGAGCTGAAAACTCCCTCCCTATTTTTCCCAGGAAACTGAAAACCGCATTCCGTGCAAAATATTAGGCAACTCTTAAATCCTGTAAATATACTGCATTGCTATGTGTACATGTCTACTGTAAATATTGTATTTGTTTGCAAATATTGTAACCTATGTAACTAAGACATTGTCTGTAACAAGCGCCGCGATGCCCCCGGGCTGACGTGCGCTCTACAAATCTGAATAAATAAATAGTGAACAATACATGGACAGAGGAAAGAAACAGAATGAACATTGAAACTTTGAAAACCCTGTTGGTTAGTAAGGTCATTTTCAGCCTGACCTGCTCCGAGTTTCATTGTAGACTACAGAAGGACAAAATGGTGCTACACAGAATTTATTCATCTGCAAAGTACTCCGAGTAGAACTAAAACATGTACAGCAATTATCTCTTGCTTTTAATCTTCACAGTATTTTTCCTTCTGATAAAGGCATAGTTCTTTTGATCTCTCAAAACCTTGTCGGGTGAAATAATTCCACACAATAAAGGTTGCCATACGCCTGTGGGGTGCATTACTTTGGTGCCATTCAATGATGCAAGGGGGTCAGCAGTTCTTAACAAGGTGTTTACAGTCGTATTCATTGTGAAAAGGCTTGCATTAATTTCCCATCGAAATATTGTTGGGTTGTCAATAACCCCAGTTCACTGTAGTGCTCTACCGCAATATAGACATGCCCTGCACAAGTGGATCGGCAAGAATTCACTCTAAAACACAAAACAGTGCCACATAGAGGTTTCACAGGCATCTGATCATTAATCCAGCATTTGATAGGAATAATCTGCCGCGGCCGCCCCCAAACTCATTCATGTTGGTCAATGCTGTCATAAGTCATAACTTTGTAGTCCCTCTTTTGTGTTTATAGCTACTGATTTGTATTCCTGCTTTTGTGTCTGTGACCACAGTGACATTGTAGTCCTACTTCTGTGTCGGTGGCATGTCCCGTTTTTTTTATTTTGAAAAGCTGGTCACCCTGCGCCTGTGGGATTAGCTGTTAGACCAGCGGCTGCATCTACATTACATCTACTCCCGAAGAATATGCGCAAGCAGGAGAAAGCCTGCAGGAAATATATAGGGCATGGATGCCAATAAAGGGAACTGCACCGTATGAAGTTGTAGTGAGGAGAGCAAATGAAAGCAAGTATGTGGAGGAATTCATTACTGTAGAAGTAACGAAAGGGGGAATGTTGGGAGGAAATTAATGTTTCCCACCCCCTTAGGTGCTTTAGAGTGAGGCGAGTCCCATAGATAAACATGCAATGTGCCAGAGGGAAGAGGGCCGTGCTAAGAAACCCTGCACAAACACAATATTGTATGAAATACAGATGTATAGACTTAGTGTGCACATCTAAGCAGGCACCAGTTTTTGTAGTTATGATAGATACATTCAGTCCTGCATGGCCGCACGGTTAACACAGGCCCGATGAAGAAACATGAACAGGCCCAAGGGCCCAAGCCCTGCTGATAGGAAGACCCGAGCAATTGCCATAGAAACATCATTGTTCCGCAACTGTTGCAAATACTTGTTATCCCAAAAATTAATGCGCCGTGCAAAGGCCTCAAGACAGTACCAGGTGCCCCACTGAGCACATTCATCACAGCCAGGCCAGAAGCAGACCTCCAACACCCACCCAGCCCACCAAGAGTTATGACACCCATTACTGACCCAGTCCAAGACCCCTGAATTCCACATTAGTAGGTGACCTCAGACCACCTACCATAAAGCCAGTGGTCATGAAAGATCTGAAAGAACACGACCATTTCACCTTATTTCATAATGACACTTTGTAATACGATGTACAGGGAGGAATACATTATAGTCCAAAACACGGGTGGAAACCTTGGATGCGGACAGTGCGACATGAACCGAGTGAAAAATGTGTGGGTCAGCATGAGCTTAAGCCTCTTCCTGCTGACACTGTGCATGCCACGTCCTGAGTTTTCCATGTGCACGCCATAATGATAGAGTAGCTTTGTCTTAAAATAGTAACTAATGAGGAACGCAACCTTCAGTCCCTGGAGAGATGAGCCCAGCTGATACCCCACGTGATGGAAGATGGACAGATGGGGCTGGGGCCAATCGTAGCCTGGCTTCCCCTATGGAGCAGACATATGTATAGGGTCTCACCAATCAGCCACGCAGGTTTTACTGTATGTATGACATAGTTATGAGGATGTGTTGCCTTATAACCTTATACCCTTCTGCTTGCACCATCTGTTCTCACGCAGCAGAGTTCTTTGCTGGCATCCTTTTTTGTGTGCTATTAAAACAAGAAGAAATCACTTGGGCTTTTTCTCTAGCGGGTTGTATTTTTCTGGCGTGAGGGTTCAGGGGCGTGCCTTCAAAAGCAATTAGAACCAAAACCTAAATCTATACTGGATTTGGGATAGGCCTTCGACAGTGCCAGCACGGAGAGGTTTGTGGAACAAGCTGCACACTTGGGGATGCCCACCAGGTCTGCTGTAAGCAATCAAGTCCTTTTATACGGACACTTCTATCCAGGTGAGGCTGTCAAAGGATGGGACATTTAATCAACACCTTTAGGGGGTTTAAGCAAGGCTGCCCACTGGCCTCTGCACTATTCAAAATCTATTTGTCAGACATGGGTGTCAGCCAAACCACAGTTAGAACATTCCCTCCCAAAATTAGTGGATTGTAACTACCATGGGTCCTATTATGCTGCTGATCTTGTTATCCTGGATCAGACAACAGTAGGACTACAGTGGAAAACCAATTAGCTTATCAGATATATGGAAACCAATGAATTGCGAGTAAACATCAAGAAGACAAAAATAATGGTGCTAATGAAGGCACATTATAAAAGCAAACCACGTGAGAGATGGCGTATTGGTAATCAAAATCTGGAGAAAGTCCAGTCCATTGTTTATTTGGGAGTGCCCATTAGTTGTAATATCAATAGAAGTGAATGGATGTCTGTATAAAAATGCAACAAAGCAAGCATTGTTGATTAAGAAGATATACTGTACATTTACCAGGTCTCATTTTTTATAAATAGAAAGTCATCCCTTTTTTTACGTACTGATCTATCATGGCAATGCTTTGACACCTTAGAGGGTGCCTTTTGGAAAGAGTTCTAAACCTTCCTAAAAGTGTCCATTGCAATGGTGAGATATGAATGGGGCTTGCAATCTCTTCGATCCATTGTATTATGGAAATCTTTAGCATTATACCGAATATGCAGAATTATCTTCTTCCAATCGAACTCTTACGAACCACCTCAAAATGAGGGAACGTAATGGTTACTTGATTAATGGAAAGTCACTTGCCGAAACTGGGTACTTTCACTAGACCCAACGGAAGAGACGGTAATCACAAATCCAGAGAAGTTGAAAGTTACCATACGTGTACATTATTGGATAATGACCCCAAGATAGCAGCCCCACATATAGATTTTCACTTTCGATGAACCAGGAACGAAGATCAGGTGGACAACTTCCTTTGTATTTGACCACATTTCCATGCCCAAACTTGAGAGATTTGTTTATGCGATTCCGCCTAAACTTACTACCAACAAAACAAGTGAGGAGCATGCAGGGTCAACTCCCCAAGTGTCAAGCACATTGTCGATTTTTGTCAAAATCAATACTGTTGATTGTTGACTCAGTGAAACATTTAGGTTTGGAATGTAAAGCCCTAACACAGACGAGGACTACCTTCTTGGTCGAACACTGTAAGAACCTAGAAACCGTATCATCAGATTAGTGGTGATCGTTATTCCTAACTGGAGAAAAGTTCCCAATAATACTGGCAGGGATGGCATTTTTTAAAGCTCTTTTTAAATCATGCAAAGATTCAAATGTCTGAGAAGTCGTTATTCTTAAATGGGGAGTATTTTTCATATTACTAATGAGCATAACTTTTTTTGTAAAGCTATTTTTACTACATGAAAAGATCCAAATGGCTAAGAAGCTATATCATGTGGAATTAGAACAACATTTCATGGATATTTTGCAGATTTCACTTATAGAAATATTATGAAAATGTTAAACAAATCATAAAATATTTTTTTAATTATTTGAAAGAATTACAAAAGTAGAAATCGGCCAATTTTCCTTTGACTGTTCACCTGTCATTATGAACATGTTTTCCAAGTGTATTATTCTTATGCTAATACATGTGCATTAGATGCACACAATTTGATCTACATGCTGGCCTGACAAGCACTCCCCTGAACAGAGGTACCCAAAAGGGCGAGCAGAGGACATTGTGGGTTCTTACATGCCCTTAGTAAGAGCAATCCTCTTATCCTGTACATTTCGGACCTTAACAGAGACCATCCCAATTCTAGTTGGATATGCTCAATAGGTACAGAGCTGGGAAGGCCAAGAACAGTAGGCCAGAATCTCCTTTCGATCTTATTAACCCACTGCAAATCATGCATTTGAATCGCCTCAAGACTATACAATACTGCTGGGCAAATGCGTTGTTTCTAGAGCTTCAATATTCCGGCATAGCTGTACCCAGCTGTGTTCTATGCTAATCACTTTATGTGGTGGGTTTGGATCCTGGTTTTATGTTTTTCCCCTCCCTTAATGCCTATTTGCAATTGTCCATTTTAAGTCCTAGATATTTATAAGTAAAGACTTGTTTGATAGTTCCCCCTGTTATTCTTAAAGTCTGAATCGTTCCACACTTGCCATACCTCATAAACTTGGTCTTCTCATACGTTCTTTTCTAGATATGCAGCCAAGGCGATGGCCGCCCTACGCAGACCAACCAAAGTATGATCACATTTTATCTTATTGTATGCGTAGGCCAGCCAATCAACATGGGTATTCCCAAACTTTGGCAGATATCATTGGATCCCTGACAAAGTACCAGGCGGGTCAGATAAAGAATGAGCAGAAGCGGGGCGATAACGCAACTTTGTTTGACCCCCCACATCCAGTGGGGATAGGTAGTGTGCTGACACCTCTGCCATCCAACTGTACTGACAGATAGTTTTGGTTGTTTAACTGTCTGATGGCCGACCGAAGCCACCCTGCGATACCCAATAAGCGAAGGTTCTTCCATGCCCTTGCTCGATCAACTGTATCGAATGCCACCCATAGATCTACAAATACGCTCTTCTGGCCAGATTGTCAAACATCACAAAATTCTGAGCCATTGAAGAGCCAGCCCTAAAACCAGTTTGAAATGTTCCTAAGATAGTCGGTAGCTCCACCCATTCCTGCAATGATTTTAATAGTGTTGAGAAATCTTTCCAGTGGCATCTAACATTGATAACAAGTGATAGTTAAGAGGATTAGTACGACAACTATTCTTCTATATTGGAATTCATATTGTATTACACCACAATATTGGGATCTGCAAACCTTTTCGAACAATATCTTAAAAGATGCCAACTGTGCAGGGTTTTCTTTTAAAGCAATGTTGGTGCTGCAGATAGGACCTGCAGCTCGTGAGCGTTTATGTTTGGCTACATAATTTGTCAAGTCTTCCTCATCATATAACAGCCTAAAAGGAATAGGATGCATTTCCTGAGTTGGAATCTTCTCCACCTTGCCTTTAGAGGTCTTTTCAATATAGGAGATCCAATCAGTGACATAGATGGGATTTACAGAATGTCTTTACTATTTCCTTTATATGCACCCAGGGCTTCCCAGATGATCTTTATATTCCCTCCTGGCAGAGTTTTAAAGGTGTGTTGCCACTGAGCGTTTTTCAAAGAAAATTGATGCCTTCTAAGCCAATTGGTGTGTCTGTTTTTAGCTTATCTAATTAAGGTGCATCGTACCTTAGCATCTTTCGCCAAACAGCATTTGGACCTAATCTTTAGTCTCAAAGACAGTTTGACATTCCTGATGCTTATGTCAAAATTGGCATTCTTGATTTAAAATGCCACAGATAAATGTACACTAGCAGACCTAGATGTTAGTTGTGCAATCCACATTTCGATGTCATCAGGGCTCTTACAACTCAAGCCGCTTAGTTCTATGGCACCGATTTTCCTGATATATTGACTAAGCACTCAAACATATTTCAACTGCTAAAACATTGCTGTTAATCATAGAGCATTTCATCTCACGTGTGCAAATATTATTTCTAATGCCAATGACGAGACCACCAAATGGCCTCCCCAAAGAACCTTTCTGTGCCTTGTTTTGGAAAATAGAAAACCCTTTGACAACCAGATTTCCGGTCGTCCAGGTTTCTTGGAATAGGAAGATAGTTGAAGATTGCAACAGGGTTATTGAATTAGTATGGGCCAGTAAATGAGTGAATCCATAATTATAATTTGGTTCATTAAGGCTTTCGGAAGAAAATTGGTAAACCACTTGCAACCCTGGACATCGTACACAACCTCCACCTTTTTACTCAGTTCAACCTTTTTATTTTGGTTCAATTGAGAAACCATTTCCACCCTATTAGGCTGTTTACATGTCTGAGACTTCAACTCAACATCCATTACTAGGAAGCCCAATTTCAGAAAGTGAGCTTAGTGGTCTCTAAGCAAATCATCCACCCCCTTATACAATGAGCATGTGATGAACAAGTTTAAACATTTTTCAAAATCTCAAACTCAAAATCCGCTGAATCAATGACTCCGAGAAGGAATGTATTGCAGTATATTTAGGAGGACCGACCTGTTGGTCATGTTCTCACCTTTGGTCAAATATATGCTAGTCAGAGATAGTATATATTAAACGGAAGACAACTGAGCGATTTCAGTTTCGTGCACCACGGTATTCTTCAAGCACTTATTCTTCTGTCTTTCATGCAGCATAGCCAACAGTTCTTGTGTACAGCATCTTTCAATCACTGAGTCAGTGGAAATACCAGACTCTAAAAGGTCAGTATCAGAGGACTCCATTACCTTTATGCTCAAAGAGTTAGCGGGCAATTGATTGTGCACCAACCATCCAGTGATTGAATCACGTTTCTTTGCCTCCTCCCTCCTCTTACGATTGCTCTTTTTCTTAGCTCTGTGACTCCCACCAAGCGGTGTCCAAGCGGTGTGCAAGAATATTTAATAGTTGGATTTTCAGTAATGGATTTTACTTTCCATTCTGACTTTTTCTGCTTTCTGGGCTTTTAATGAATACCACTGTTTGCGTGATGGAGATTTATCTGAGTTATTAGTGTCCATGATGTTAGATTGTGCTTTGCTTTCTTGCTGAATTTCCATAAACTTGGTTAATGGAAACCGCCGGATCAGCTGCCCCAAATAGTTTAGCTTCAGTGGCAGCTCAAGCACCAGAGATTTAAGCTTGGTTGTGACAATTTGGATTCAATTTTTGCTTATGTGGCGCCTATCATGGTAATTTCTTCATCGGGATTTTCAACGCAAATTGGATTGTGGAAATTGTCCACATTTCCAGGGAAGACTTGTAAGCTATTTATGCTCACGTTTTTCTCCTCAATTGACTCTGGATAAAGTACTGGTGACACACTTAATCTGGGCACTGTAGCCTCTTCCACAACAGTTAAGGCTTTGTTGGATAATGATGTCCGTCATATGGGGCACAGATACTTGAGCAGCAATTTCAGTCTGAAGAGAATAGCACAGATTAAGGAACAAGTTATTGTCTATGTCCAATGAATTTGCTGTATCTTGAGCATTTGGCCTTTCTGTATTGCTATGTTTTCGCTTGTTGTTCGCACCTTTGCCCACTGAGAAATAAGATGTGATTTTCCCTTCACCTTTAGTCACATTCACACTTTCAGGCTTGCTGTGCATGCACAAAGTTCACTCAGCTAGCTTTTTTGCTCCATTCCGCTGAATATCTTCATTCCCATTCATACGTAGGTTGTATTTTGCTTTCCTAGACTTCAATCTGGTCACCATTATTGGCTGATCCAAAAGTCTAGATACAACTCTTAAGTCTGAAAAATATTCTGCGTTAAACCACTGCTTAATTAGCACACCACATAGTCACCAAATATAGTAGAGTTCTATAAGACACTGCTCACTGTCTCACCAAACCACCATACACTTCCAAAGCACTACTCACGAGTTACTTTATTGGAGTCCAGAGATATTTAAAGGAAGATCTGGGTGTCAAATTTGTAGGCAAGAGGTAATGCAACAGTGTATTATTAATTTTACTGAACTTGAGCAATTACAATTAAATCCCTGCAGAAGCAGAAAAACGTATACATCAATTAAAAAAAAAAATTCAAACACACTGGGCAAACTTTTTTGTAAATTCTTACAATTAATGATATCCGCTCTCATACAACTGGCAGTCACATGATTCATGGAAGGGCAGAATAGTCACAAATGAATGTACATAAACATGCATGACCCCTCACCCCCAGATAATTATCTTTTGCAAAGCATTCCCTATCAACCTGAATAAACTACATAAATATAGCACAGGCTTTCCAGAACATCTAATCATGATAATATTAACAATAATTCAATACAAATGATATTACTAGTAACAATTGGTTTCTTTCTAAACGTGGAAAATGTTTCCAGATTCTTACTTTTTTTAATGATCCTTCTGAAGCAACATTTAATTTTGTTATGAACGCACCTTGTGCCTTTTACAGCCTGCTCAGAGATACAGGGTTATCACAACAGACCATCATAAACTACATGAAAACTAAAAAGCGGTTTGTGCATTACCACATCGTGGCTACAGATTTGAAGGAAATAGACATATATTCAATTCAGCGCAACATTTCAAATGTTTGATACAAGACATGCAAAAGAAAGTCAGTAAAGGAGTTTCAAAAGAAGTCACTCAAAAGGAGGTAAGAGGGCAGAAATAATGGGAAAGAAGCTTATCTGAAAAATAATGTTAACAATATAAAGAGTGTAGGCCCAAGAGGATGACCTGTTGTAATCTTGAAATCCTCAAATCTTCAAATGCTTGATGGCAAAGTTGATGCTGATGCAATGTTTATATTATTTTTCCTCTGGTGAATCTATCGCCATTTTGGATAAGCAAATGATGATTTACTGGGTGTGATGGAAAAGATCAACAACGTGGGCTTGACTTATCAGGAGCAATTCTTGGTATTGAGTTACTTGGAGGCAATGTTGCTGCTTAAGTATTCACAGAGACCAGGTGTTGTGAAGAACCTCTCGGTAAATGCATATGTTTAAAAGAAGTTATGCAATGAGAAAGCACAGGATCAAGTTTGGAAATGTAATGCCTTACACTCACCTGGATTCCGAGTGGAGAACCTACAGAAACATGTCTCAAAGAACAAGGTGCACACAGTAATGAAACAATGCATGTAAAGTTTATACATATCTGACTTTTCCAGGCTGAAGAATGGATGAAGTGATGAGCTCATCAAGATGAAGATGGCACCTAGTTTGCTATTTTTGCTGTGAAGGAGCACAAAAATGGCAACACAACAGATGGCATAATTTTGTCTAAATTCAGAAGAGCATGTACATATAAACTAACGTGTGTTTGCAAAAGTCACCATAAACACAACATCAGCTCTTATAGATTTAGGGAGCTGTGCACCAGGCAAGATGAAGATACTAAAAAAAAGCAGCATTAGATTGTGTTTTGAGAGACATTTTTAATTTCCTCAACGGGTGAAGCAGTCCACTATCCATCAAACGATCTATGCAGGTTTCATGAGAGGCAAGTACCAATACCAGGATCTCTTGTACTCGAGTACCCCCAGTTCAGGCATGCAAGATCTGTCTGTATGTTGTGAAGGCATCATGAAGTAAGAGACAACAGACTTAACATTCAAACAAAATGTGTATTGAATAACTTAAATGTCAGGATGGTAGAAGGCCTAACTTGCCCTATGCTAAAGTGGGATTTCCATACCTGAACGGAACTAAGTAAAGTCGGAGTTCATCTTAAAATTCTGTCCGTCTCCAAAACATATCCTTACCCTCACAACTAAAGCTAAACAATGTGTAGGGATGTCAATAACGAAAGAAATAGTGATTAACAAAGTTCTGAGCTTCTTCCAGCTCTTACTTTCTTCAGCACCCTTGCCCCAAGCTCCAAGCAACAAAGTTCAAAAGCAAAATGGTCTTGAGGGTGCATTCAAGACAAGACTCACAATTACTTGAGTCTCAGGGTGCCCTTCCCCAAGACTTTAGATTACACAATGTCTTTGGTTCTCACAGTTCCGGGCTCACTGGTCTAGGCACAGTTTCAGACCACGCGGTCCACCCATCGCAGGTCATGCAACCAGGATTTCTATGGCCCTCAGCCCACACAGGTCTGTTCAGGCTTGTCCCGTTTTACAGAGTCACATTCTTTAAGTCTCTCTTTGTTAGCCTCTAGACTTATGTGCAGTATTCACACTCCTCTGTATTGTACTGGTTACTCTCTTGGCTATACCACAAAATGACACCTCTTGCCAGTCGTTGGCCTCGCCATACTGCAGTTATTTGTATGGTGGTCTTTCTCTGCAACAGTTACAGGCTTGTATTATTTGGAAGCAAATTTGCTTCTAAAGCACCTGACGAATCCTAGCGTTGTCAAACACCTTCTTGTGAGTATAGATAGATGATGATTGTTCATTATTTTCATGGCGACCATTCAGCAAATATATACTTGAATAATCCCATCAGCTCTACTGGGGTTCCCCATGGCACACATGGGTACATGTTGATACATTTCTCACTTTCCAAGTTCACAAATGGCTAGAACGAAAACATCAGACCGAAGATGGCAGAACATTTGCCATAGTTGAAGTGAAATAACAATATGGAAACCGTATTTTCTTTGAACTCTCTTGAAGAAAATGTAAGTCACTTTATATTTAGCTACCTGAAATTTTTAAAAAATACAATGAAGCTCACTATGCGATAACACCTGTTCAATTCAATGTATATAAATTAACTGAGTAATGCCGTACTCAGCATTTGGTAGTGGGAATTAGGATATTTCTTGGCAATGCTTAGTGACTCTGCCAAAAAAAAATTTGAAGGCATGTTATTGCATGATCTCTCATTTTGAATTCATCAGGTCACATGTGATATCTACTTATATGATCATGTGAACAAGCGCTCGGGGAGTGTGAAACACGTAATTTTGACCCCTGTGTACTGTGTATGCTGTGCATTGTTTTTCCCTAAATAAACATGTTCCAAGTGATTTCTCTTGGTAACTTTGTTTGCATATCAGGGCATCCACAGATCCGGGCGGTTCACCTACCTGTTGGTGGGCTTATTTGTTTTTGAATGCCTGTATATATACCCCATGTGCTTGCCTTTCTCCCTTGTTTCTCACTTGGATGGCATTGTACTTCTTTTCACTCCACACCAGCCTCTTTTGTTGCCATCCTATGCTGCCTTCTGGCGCTAGCCTGGCATGCTGCGGTCCTGACCCAGATCCCAGCACATGACAGCTCGCATACTTTAGGTCTTTTTTTCTATTTTGGTTTCTTTTTATATTTTTTTACGCCTTGATTTGTAGTGGCCTAAGCATGCAGGATGACTGGGCAGCAGCTCGGCTCATTCAGGCCAAGGATCTGTTCAGCGAACAGCAGGAGCTGCCTACTTCTTTGCCCAGCAATGGGGCAAAAAAGGCTAACTCGAATTACAGTGTGGAGATTACCTTACTCAAAGACATTGAGAAGTTGCGCAAGAAGGAGATCTCAAAATGGTGGGAGGAACACTCACTGCAGAACTATTTGGACGTTGGACGTATTCCCCCGAGGACTGCGCATTACGCCAATGCCATCCTTTGAAGACCAAGATCCCCACATCCTTCAAGAATGGGGGGAAGCTAGTAAGGGCTGTTCTGCCCATTCTCTTACTATCTTGGTCAAATATGCCAAATCTGATAGTGTCTTGGCCCTTGAAGAACTGGACAAAAAGAAAACAGAACTTAAAAAAGTTCCTAGCACAGAGGAGGGCAAGCAATTGCGCACAAAAATTAACAAGGCTCTTACTATATATGAAGAAGATATCAAACAGCGTAAACATCGCAAGTTCATAAGAGACCAACTTGATTATGAAACTGGGAGTATTTTCACCTTTGCCAAACGGTTTGACTCCTTGCGGAAACCCGTCACTAAGCCTGCATCTGTTGTATCTGGTGATCCTGGCACTACTTCATCTGAATCCGATGTTTCAGTCTCGGAAAATGAGGAGCCAGTTGTCAAGCTCAATTTTTTAGACGAGATGCGGCTACTCTGCCAAGATGGGAAAAATCAAAAACGTGGCGGAGGTCAGGGCAAGCCAAGAGGAAGAGGAAATGGACAGAAATCACAAAAAGGACTCGCCGAGGCCGGCGTGGAAAACGGCTTGGGTGCAAATCAGGAGAGCAGATCAATGCGCTCTGGAGTGAAAAAATAAACAATGATACCATGCAGATATGCCAAATAATCTGTCCTCCCACATACTTACGAAGCCGCAAACTTCGGTCCTCTCTCTTGGGCTAAATTTTTGTCCCACCAAGGCTTTTGATTATGTTCAAGCACGTTTAGACCTTGACAAATTCTTTCGCAAGATCAAGCTTAAGAAATTCTTCATTATAAACCCTACTGTCATGAAGCCTTCTGTTCCTCGGACTGGTCGCACTGACCTCCTCATCTCGGACATTCCATCGTTGTTGGACTTAGCAAGTCTTGAAGATACCCAGTTCGATCCTGTCAATGTTGATTTTACTGATTTTGACATTGACCCTTACTGGGATACACATACCAGGCTCAAGAACAAATCCAAATTCAATCCGCAGTTCCCCGTGGGTGGTTGTTTGGAAGCCTTTTATGATTTGTGTGTCAGTGATTTGAGAAAAGTACGGACTAGTACTGACAGAGGCAAATATAATCTCACTGTATCACAATTAAAGGCCATAGGTGAATTACAAAACCTGCCCAATATTGTCATCAAGCAGGCTGACAAGTGTTAGGAAAGATTTCTTAATTGTGGGTAATTTTCCTTCCATGTGGCAACCCATAAACTTTTAGCTGTTTTCACCAGGATCTAGACTTTGCCAGAGAAGTGCAGCCTTCTGCCGCACTCCTCTGGGCTTTTGCTCCATTCTTACGGGGAAACTGACATGCCCTTAAGACAGTCAGTACCGGGAAACGTTGTTTTCCGTAGTTTCCTTATGTTGTAGCTTTCGCGCAACATGACACAAGAGGGCACTGTAAGCTAAGTTACTGCTCTCTTGGGTCTCTAGTCTTCTACAGGCCCTAGATACTCTTTTTGGATTGTAAATGAACGGTGCAAGTGAATCACAGACAGGGCTGGTGGCAGCGATCGTTTGTGTTTTTGAGCTCCTTTTTGTCGTTTAAGCGCGTTTCTCGCGCTTAGCCCAAAATGGTGGCCTGGCTCCCAAAATGGCCAGACCACGAGGCTCTTTGTCCTGTCCGCTGGCCGCCTTGCCCCTTCACCTCCCCCAGGTCGAGCCGACCCGGGTCCTCCTTATTTGGGCATGTACTTGTCGGGGAGTTTCTCCCGGGGTCGGCTGGGCCTTCCGCTGACCTCCGGGCTGGGAGGCCCCAACTCCTCCCGTGTTTCCCAAAAATGGGTATGAGACACACACAAGAAGCAAGGTGGTTCTGCTGTTTATTGAACAACGGCAGGGATGGGTCTAGGATCGTACGCGTCCGTCCAGACTCTCAAAATTCGTGGGGCTCGCAGGTCCCTTTTTGCCTCAGTATGACACGCTACTTGCGTCACCTGGGAAAGTTAGCGAAAAACCTATTGCCACTCTGGATTGGTTCCTCGAGAGGTAGGGTTGGTATAGCATACATATAGAGAACATTGTTAGTGGTTGAGGGTCAGTCAGGTGGTATACTTGGGTTGTCCCTTCTATTAGATACTTGAAAATTGTTACGCGAAGACCCCTAATGATTGGCTAATGTTAGTGGCGTCAGTGATGAGTGCCCCCATGTTCTGGTTGGTCCACTCACGAGCCCCCCAGCCTGGGACCATCGTTGTTCCCAGCTCGCGGTGTACCTGTCATTTGCAACAATATGTAACTATGTGTTCGTGCAAACAATGCGTGGATTTGCTCATAGGCCTGAGAGCAGACCATTCCCATCGCTGTAGGTGTCCATTGGGTCATTTCATTGTTGCAGCCTGTGTCCCAGACATGGGACCCAGGCGACTTCTCCCTCGTGGGTCTGGCACCTTGTCAGGTTTGGCTTGGTCACGTGAGGAGAGACCGTGGCTGAGGCAGAATTCTACACATTTAAAGTTGTATTTTCCTCTGCGTGCCTGGTTTTGCTTACAGGTGTGACGTTGGCGTCGGCTGTAGCATACGAGTTGCAACATCGCTCCCTTGGCTGTCAGCTCTCGCTGGGCTCGTTCTGCATGGTCAGCACTTGTACTCTTGCTCGTTCAGTGTCCAGGGCGGCTCTTGCTTGCGGCCTACTTGGGCCTGGTTCATAGGTGGGGATGTGTAATGCACGGCACTTATGTTGCGGTGTCACATGGCTTCATAGGCAGTATCATGTCTTTGTTGTATTTTCATCACGATGCAAGGGTCGGGAGAAGCGTCAGCAAGCATGTAAACGAGTGCTTTGTGCGTCTTGCGTTTCTGCATTTCGGAAAACCCATGTGAAAAATAATAAAGATGCGTGTCAGTGGGTGTATCCGTCACCTACGTCATAGCACTGAGTATATTCTTCGTGTGGATTGGTGTGGGAGTGTCCAGTGTGCATGGTTGCACGTGTGTTCTTGACAGTTGGCTAGGTCGTCATGGCATCTCTAACGATGTAGGTGCTTGTTGTTGAGGGCTTAGTCGAGTTCATCCATGCCGCAGGTGTCGGCTTGAGTAGGGCAGGCTGGTGGGCACATCCGTATGTTCTTGAAGCAGGGTATTTGGTCGTCTGGTAGATAGACGAATTCATCTCGTGGCGGGGGGGAGTCTTTTCTCCGATTCTCCCACTTCAGTCCCCCCTCTGGTCGACTTGTCGACCACAAACATATCCTTTTCTTTATCTCCTCTTACTCTCCATATTTTAGTCACTCCACCCAGTTGTCCGTAGTGGTTGACATGGTCCTCAAATGACCAATACATATATACACAACTTCCTCCCGGTTTGCAGTATACCCATCTTCCGATATAGCTCCTCGGGTTTCTTGGGTATTCGAGCTTTTCGGATGGTGGGTCTAGGTGGTTGGCGATGATCTGTCTGCGCAGTTTTTCTCTTTCCTTTATTATGGTGTCTGTGTGCTGGTCATCATCAGTTGGCATCAAGGGGTGCATACCAACCATTTCGATCATTTCGTCTGTAGTGCGTGCCTTCTTGGCCTTCCAAAACCTTATTATAATCAATGCGGCTCCAGCCAGTATTATGCATCCAACTATAATCTTCAGCCCGTCCGACAGCCATGATGGCATCCATGACCATAACAATGAAAACCAGCTATCATCCTTCTTCACTCCTTTATTTTCTTCCATCATCTTGGAGTGCGCATCTGGGCCAGTTGTGATACTGCTTCGGTAAGTGTACCATTATCGGCATCGTTAGCAGGAATAAATGTGCAGCATGATTGTCCTATTTTTGCGCAAACTCCTCCCTCCATCACTGTGAGGAGATCCAATACATATCTGTTCTGTAGTGCTACCATTCTCACCGCTCGCAGTTCCTCTTTTATTGCATTGAATCCGTTTACTGTTGAATTAATAGTCATCATTAGTTCCCATCGGGTTATCTGGAGCCATTTAGCGTTTACATAAGCTTGTAGTCCAGGGTGTATTATTGACGAGAAGAACATAGCAGCTCTGCTAAATAACCTGTGTTCTGGTGGGATAGAAGTGAGTGCTGTTTCCGACCTTCCCCACAGGTAGTTTCCTGTTAGGGGTTCTCCTTGTCTCTTTTTCCTGTTTAGGACATTATTGTTGTTGTTCTCTCTCTCCTGTGATTGTACAAATCTCTTCTTCCTCTTGTTCCCTTCATCCATCTTGGGGAAGTTGGCCATATTCACGTGTTTTTGGGGCACCACTAGCGATGGTACATTGATGTGTACCATTGTGCATATACCATTCCACAACGGGGGCAGGGTGTGATATGCCTTATTTCCGCAGGCCCAATAGTGATCCATTATCACTGCCGTTCCAGCACCCCCCTCTGGTAATTCTAACACGCTTCCACAGTTGGTGTTGTATCCCACCTCCACATCTCCTCTGTGTTGGTAGCATAACTTGGGCGCGGTCAGCGGTAGTATGCTCATTGGGTCTTCATCCTTCTCCATCCATGTCAGCATGGGTACGTACTTGCCCCATGTCATCCAACATCTGTCATTGTGTTCCTTTATGGTGGTAATATTTTCTCTTGTTACCATGTTGCTACCGACCACTCCTATGTCCCATTCATTGTTCATGTATACCTTCCCTGTTATTGTTACCAGTGGCCTTTCCCAACAGCCTTGTGTACCAGGAACCTCAGTGGCGTACCAATCACATGGTAGGTATTGTAGTGTTACTTTCTTCGTTTCTCCCTTTTCAGGGCCACTTGTCATGTATCTGAACGCTTCAGCATGCAAACTGCTCTTGTGGTAACTAAAATATGACTTGAGGAAATTGTTTTCGTACGGGTATGTGTCTCGCGTTTTCCACTCCATTCTCATCACCGTTCCTTGAAATCGCCCTCTCGTTTGGAATAGTGCCAGATATACTATACATCGTCCCGTCTTTTCTTCTATTTCTGTGGCGACGAATGTTCGAGAAGCGCTCATGGCGTATGGGATCAATGAGCAAACATAACAGCTGTCTTCTGTTGTCTGCTTACCTATTTGGGTCATGTGCTGGTACCACATGTTGTTCGAGACATGTGCTGAATCTGTTATGTAGTTATCAATACCCTTATTATCTGAGTATGTGCTGTGTTTAACTCTACTTCCCTTATGCGGAGGGTTGCTAGTACCACTTGACGTAACACCTGTTGCAGCCGTGGGAGGGGGTATGTTAGGTTTGGGTGCAGCCATAATATTTATAGGGTAACTTTTCTGCCATACAGAGGCAGCCAATAGACCAGTGATGACCAATACTCCTATCATTTTTATTACAAAAGCTAGTCTCACCGGCATTTGCTCTTACCTTGCTGCAGTCGGCAGCTTAATCTTGCGACGTTAAAGTTGCCCGCCTGAAAATTCTCAATACGCTTGTTATTATTGTTAGTTGTTTTATCAAGCTCTCCCTATCAAGTAATCGTTCAGTGCCCAGGCGAAGAGCTGTTCCCACGCCAACCTTAGTGATCTATCTCTTAGAGCGGGTAAGTGCTGGTGAAGATGGGGAAATGATTGTTCTATGGCCAAAACAAATGCGGTGTAATATACGCGTACCCTCCTTTTTAGGTACTTTGGCCTTCTTATATGATATACAAATTGGTGTGATAGGGCTTCAGGGTTGTTATCATCCGTGGGTAGCATCTACTCCCGGGCAATGTACACTGTTAGTTACTTATTTTCTTGACAATACAATTACACACGGTACCTGCATGTGCGAGAGAAGAAAAAGAGAAAACATTCAAGTGTTTACATGTGTGTGTGCACAAAACAATGTCCTTCAATTGGGGGTGACCTTAGCGGGCAGGGGGTTTGGGGTTCAATTGGCGTAAGTCTGTTTACTTTTCGATCTCGTGACCATGGGATGGGTGGTGGGCAAGTGTCCAGTGTCTATTTCAGTACTTGTCTCTCGGGACTATGGGGGGTGGTCGGGTGTAGTGACACTAATGTCGTCAGCTGTGGTCGACGTCTCCTTCTCTGTAGCCGATGCTGTCGTTCTTCCAATGGCCCTGTCGGTAACGCTAGGGCGGGTCTGGAGTTTGTAGATCTTCACGTCGTGTAGGTGATTCCAAGCATGCTAATCCTGCAACTTCACCGCTCTGGTAGCTACCTCTTCTACCAAATGAGGACCAGTAAAGCGTGGGCCGTTCCACTTTCTATTGAAGTTGCGGAGTAGCACATGGTCACCTTTAGCAATTTTGCTTAGTCCTTCCTTTTCCAGTTCTTTGTTGGTGTCTTCTTGTTGAGAACTCTTCGACCCGCCCCGCGTGCGCTCGAGCTGTTGATGTACAAACGCTACACTAGTAATCAAGGAAGACACATATTGATACATTTCGTCACCAAGAACAGTTGCAGTGTTTTCATAGTCTGAATGCTCTTGTTGTAGGCGTTAGAGGAAGGCGCATCTGACGTCCTGTCACCACCTCGTGAGGAGTGAGGTGATGATCAGACCCTAGCCTATTCCTTAGCTCAAATAGAGCTAGCGGAAGACAGTACAACCAGCTCTTCTTTGTTGTTTGCTGTATCTTTGCTATTTCTTCCTTCAATAGGCCATTCAGGCGTTCACATATACCGTTGGCCTGCGGGTGATATGCACACGCAAATTTATGCTTAATGCCCAGCAAAGGCGTGATGTGCTGATACATTTCATTAGCAATGTGTGGGCCGTTATCTGACCGCAACACTTCACACACACCCCACCTCGGGAAAACCTCTCTCACTAGAAATTTAGCTGCTCTGAACGCATCTGCATTTGAGCAGGGTCCGGCCTCGATCCACCTGAAGAATGGGCATACCACTACAATCATACACCTATTTCCTTAACATACATTGATCATATCAACGTAGTCAATGTGAATGTGCAGGAAGGGTCCTTCTAGTCGGGGTATAGTACCTTTTATCACTTGCAGCGTGTGACCGGCCGTAAACTGTTGACATGTAAGGCAATTGCTGATAAAATATGTTACATGAGAATTTAACTCGGGGCAGAACCAGTCTTCCCTAATTCGTGCTGCAATTACTTCCTTTCCTGTATGAGCTGGGTGATGGAGCTGGGCCAGGGCAGTGTTCAACAGTGCCAACGCCATGACCACCTTTCCAGTGTTACCTTGACGCCACAGTGCGTCAGTTGGGGACATCGTACATCCTCTTTTTACCCATAGTTCCTTTTCTGCCATTGGTGCGGCCGCCTGTAATTCCATTATCTGTGTGGCTGGGAGATGGGTGTACCCTTCTTTCATCAACATCTGTTTAGCCATCCCCCTCCCTCTCCCTGACTCTGGGGGGTTCCATATTTCACCAAAGTACGCCGCATGTTTGGCATGTGCGTCTGCCGTTTCATTCCCTTTTTAGATATGATCTTCTCCATTAGTGTGTGCCGGACACTTGACCAAAGCTATTTCTTGGGGATCATTAATTAATTCAGCTAACAAGAGAGCATGTTGCACTGGGGTGCCATCAGCTCTCCTAAACGCCCTTCTCTGCCATTTTATCAACCCTGAGTGGACAGTTGACGTGACATATGCGCTATCAGAATATATAGTAACTCTTTTGTCAATGCTTTCCTTCAACGCCAAGATCAGTGCAACCAATTCTGCTGCTTGAGCCAAATAATGCTGTGGTAACTGTACACATTTCACCGGGACACACATCAAATCTTCTGTCATCTTTACAACTGCTGCCCCAGTTCTCCTTATCCCATCACTTTGGTCTATTGTCGATGACCCATCAATGAACAAGATCTCTCCACCATTGAGTGCATCCTCTTCAACTTTCCTAGTGCATGAATACATTTCGGTAGTCTGCGTACAATCGTGAGCATAATCACCTTCCTCAATAACTTCCGCTATAAACCTTGCGGGGCTAACTGTACTACATCTGACAATTGACAGTTCAGGTCTAGACAAACTGATCTCATAACCTGTCGCCCTCTGCGTGGTTAGTGTGGACTTAGGCTTATTCAATATTGCAAACAGTGCATGCTCCACAAATAGTGTGGTTGGGCACCCCGTTGTAATAGATGATGATTTCTCTACAGCGAATGCAGCTGCGGCGAGACTCTGTTCACAAGGGAAATGGCCTAACATAACAGGGTCCAAGTGACCGCTGTAGAACGCTATTGGCTTGTGTCCCATGCTTGTTTTCTGAGCCAATACTGCTTTCATTACTGCTGAGTCGCAATGTGAAAAGATAAAGAACTGCCGTTCATAATCTGGGGTGGCCAGTACCGGAGCAGTTGATATTGCGTTTTTCAACTCGTCAAATGCTTCCTTCATTTCCCTTGTCCACCCCAATGTTTTGTCCCCTTTGTGTGCTTCTCTCAATGCTTCAAGTAGGGGTCCTATGTATGAGCTGTAATCAAAAACCTATGCTCTACAGTAGTTGCACAATCCCAGGAACTGCTGCAGCTCCCTCACTGTTTGTGGTAGTGGCGTGTTTGATATAGCTTGTGCTCTTTGGGGTGCAATCTTTTTTCCGTGTTGGGATATTAGTTGACCAATGTATAATACCTGTTCCTGACAGTACTGTAACTTTTCTTTGTCTACCTTGTAACCTTTTTCAGCCAATACTGTCAACATTTTCAATGAGTCCTCCCCTGCACCTTTTCTCGCTTGTGCTGCAAATTATTATGTCATCAACATATTGCAGCACCGTACTTTCCAATTCGACATTTCCCAAGTCCATCTGTATTACTCTGTTAAAAATTGAGGGTGACTCGCAGTACCCTTGTGGTAACCTGGTGTGTTTCTATTTTGTGTTCCTGTACGTGAAGCTTGTCAAGTCTTGTGAATCTGGATGCAGGGGTATTGAGAAAAAGGCATTTTTGAGGTCAATCACTGTGAACCGTGAGGCCTCTACTGGAATTCCACATAATATTGTGGCCGGGTTTGCTGCTATGGGGTATTCTGCTTCCACAATGTTGTTCAAGGGTCTGAGGTCCTGGATAAAACGCCAAGACCCTCCTTTAGCTTTGCGCACTGGGTACACGGCCGTGTTACATGGTGATTCTGATGGTACCAGTATGCCATTATTTATTAGGGCCGTTATCGTTTCGTATATGCCCTCATATGCCTCTTTTGATAGTGGGTATTGCTTCACTCTAGGGAGTATTGCACCCTTTATCAGCTTTATTCTTACTCCCCCGATACTCTTTATGCAGCCACGTCATAGGGACTGGTGGTCCACAGAGATGTTGGAACTTTTGCCATATCTTCCTCGTAAAAGGGAACTGGGGTAGATGCGGGTGCTTCAAGTGCCATGGCAATTTTCTGTGCCACTTGCTTATATGTCACTCTTAGCCATTTATCCACACTCATCATGAATACCATTTCACCCTCTTCCTTATCTTCTGAAAAGAGCTCCTCATCGGACACCTGGGTGAGCCTGCATCCCTCAGCCAGCACTATCACTGCCCTCCATGCTCTCCCTTCCCGGTCTTGGGCATGTACTGCGATATAATCAGCAGTCGATATAATACTCTCGATGCTCACCGAAATCACCTTCCCTTCTGGTTCATTGGCTGGTGTCTCAGGCTTGAACAAATATGCTGCTGGCCTCCTCCAGATCTTTCCTTCCATTCCTGGCATTCAGGCGAATGCCATGTCCGTTCCGTACTGGAACAGTTCGCCGTCCACTGGCTCAGCCCTAGTTACTGTCTGTCCACAGTATGCTTGCAGTATTTGTCGTGCAGTGAGCATGTTTATTCCTGGAGTGGAACAAATTATGCCATCCTCCGTGAAGGAGATTGTCATATTTAGCCTGCTCATTATGTCCCTCCAGAGTATGTTCACTGGAGACTCCCTTGAATACAGGAGCGGGACAGACATGTCATAATCTCCAATAGATAAGGAGATGTTATCAGTAAAGGGAACCAGCCCCCTAGCCCCAGAGAATCCTTGGGTGTTCATGGCCTCACCTGACATCTTAAATTTACCTTCCCTTATGCAAGACCGGGTTGCCCCAGTATCAACAAGGAATGATAATTTTTTGTCACCTATCGTTACCTCAATGCGTGGTTCCTCCGCACTATTAGGTGTTACCGACAGGATGGGACACACCAAGGACGTCTGTGGGCTGTCCTATTGTGGGTATAATGATTGACCACTTCCTGTGTAAGGGTTGTGTCCCAGGACAGTCACCCTTCCCAATTGTGTTTGTTGTAGCTGTGTATCGGTGGAGGTTACCTTATGGTCCTGTATTTGAGTGGGCTGCTGCACTTGGTGGTGTTGTCTTATTGCTACCTGTTGTTGTGGTAGTGAATATGTCTGTGGCTGTTGTTGTGTTACTAACTGTTGCTGCGTGCTGCCCTGTGGCAGCCCCTGCAGTTGTTGGTAACCTTGCTGCTCCCTTGTAGGCCCTTGTTGTCCTTGTTCCCCCCCCATGCTGGTGTGGAGGGTCTCATTCTACATGTGCGTGACATGTGTCCTAACATTCCACAAATCCAACATACAGGTGGTTCCCTGGTCTGCCATGGAAAACTTCCTGAATTATCCTGGTAAACTGGTTGCCCAGTGGGGTAGAAGCTTCGGAATCCTCCCCCTTGCTGTTGTGCAGCATAGCCATATCCCCACCCCCTCATCATTCCTCCCCTTCCCCTGATGTTCTTATAATATCCAGTTCCTGATGTCATGTATCCTCCTCCCATGTTAGTCGTGTATGGTGGGGGTGGTGGCAGCTGTTGTGTTATAATTTGTGGTGATTGTATTTGGGAGGGATCTTGTGCGGCCACTACTTGCCTGGGGTTTTGAGTTCTTGAGACTACTTAGCACAGCAATTGAACATGAGAGAGAAATTTGAAGCACGTGGATACAGAAAGGATGAATTGGATTTGGCAGTCCAGAGGGTTAATTCCCTTGATCGTGACAGCCTATTGAAAAGTACTACTAAACCCAAGAAAGAACTCAAAACTCCAGTATATGTTTCTAAATTTTCCATTCAGAGTAACAAAATAAAGAATTCCATTAAGAAACATTGGAGCATTTTTAAGAATGATGTAAGGGTCCAGAATCTATTTGAACAACTTCCAGTCTTTGCTTATCAAAGGAGCAAAAACCTACGAGATGAACTGGTCCACACGAGGCCACCGATGAAAGAACCCATTACTTCACGCACAGGAACATATCCATGCTTACATTGCATCAATTGTAATTTGGTGATCAAGGGTGACACGATATACCATCCCAGAACAGGCAACAAGATTTTCCTGAAGACATTTGGTACGTGTGATAGTGTGAACATTATATATGGTATAAAATGCCCCTGTGGTAAGTATTATGTAGGACAGTCCACGAGATCAGCAAAGGCACGTTGGAACGAGCACCGTTCGTGCATACGTACATGTAACACCAACTCGGCGGTGGCACGCCACTGGCGTGATGAGAGCCACAACCTGACTCAAATTAGATTTGTCATTCTTGAAGTGTTAAAGAAATCGAATCCCCATGAGGATTTGGGCCTGCGACTCAACCAAAGAGAAACCTTTTGGATAGACAAACTTGGGAGCCTCTACCCAAATGGCCTAAATGAAGAGATTAACTATCACTGTTACATTTGAATCATTGTTTTCCATGTTTGACTTAAGAGGATTATGTTGATACATGAGTGACTACTACACGATTCCCTTCCTCTACCAATGTACATTTATACCGGGACACTTTGGATGACCTCTCTCTTTAAGGGGGTCATTCATGTCTTTTATTTTAGGATTCAATATGAATTGTTATCACATTAGGATCCAATCACCAAGGTTTACACACCATTGTCGCCCTTCCCGAACTTAGTTTTGGGACCCAAGGTAGCGCCTTCCGGGGGCTACCGCATGCGACTGGTGTATTTATGATAAATGTACATGATATATCCACGATTACACCCATTAGTTGTTTATGTAATGGTTTAGATAGACATGCTACCCTTGCATGATTTTTTCCATATATCGCAGTGTGTCTAATATGCTTATTATTATCATTATTATTATTATCATAATGTGTGTTTATTTTATCTATGCCATTTTCACTCATTTATACACAATTGTCAGTATGTTTTCTATGTCTATTAGCCTTTTTTTCTCATATTAAATTTTCTGTTTTTTTCCTTCTACAATTCTACATTTATCAGTAGCTTTACTGTAAATTCTTTTTTATCTGGATTCCTGGCTTGAATTGCCTGATTGCATGGAGTGCAATCGTCAGTATGTTTTCTATGTCTATCAGCCTTTTTTCTCATATTTAATTTTTGTTTTTTTCCTTCTATAATTCCGTAATCATCATCAGCTCTACTGCAAATTCTTTTTTATTTGAATTCTTGGCTTGAATTGTCTGATTGCATAGAGTGTAATCGGCAGTATATTTTCTATGTCTATCAGCCGTTTTTTTCATATTTAATTTTCGATTTTTTTCCTTCTATAATTCCGTAATTATCAGCTCTACTGCAAATTCTTTATTTCTATGATTCTTAGCCTTGATTGCCTGATTGCATAGAGTGCAACTGCCTATCGGCATCGTGTCGATCAATGGACACATTTGGGTCACGTGTTTATATTAGTATGAGTAACCTTGGGAACGCTGTTCCCTGGCAATGCGGAATGGCGTCCCCTGCTTGACCGCAATCCCAGCCTTAGTACACTCGTAGCTTTACGAGTACAGGTAAGCCTGCAGACCTCTACAACTAGTGTCTATGACAAATTCTGAGACAACCCACTAAAACACATGTTGTTGCACCTACAGATTGATGAATTGATTTGGTCTGGTTTCCAGACCTTTGATCTTGCGTGAAGTTGTTGTCAACTCCCCGCACATTTTTTCCACGGGCTACCTCGATCCCTTGAGGTAACTTTCTTTGGTTTTCTGATCATGTTCAAATTAACTGTGTTATTTCATTTACACATTATTTATTTTGGCATCTTTTCTTTTCCCTACTGTGTGGCTTCATTCACCTTTTCCATTTACCTTGGAACTAATCGAAAATTGGTATGTTATTTTTATATTGTTTTCACGCATGGTTATATTTTGTAACACAATCACGATTTTGTATGTTTTTCAAAACTTGATGCTTTTGGTATAAATGTTCCACAGTTTGTGTAAATTAGACCTGCCCTGATAAAGGAGCTGTATGCTCCGAAATGCATTGGCACTTTATGTCTATAACAATTATGGGATGAGTTAGCCGCGGCCTCACTAAGATTTTATTAGTGACCAACTTGGAATTTTCTTTTTGATAAACGCATATTACTTTTGGATCCGACTAAGATTTATTTGGATGAGTTACATTCTGTAAATACAGTGAACATTTACTAGTTGACTCTAATTTTGCAAATTGCACTGCCCTTGGTAGGGCTTATACAGAGAGCGGCTGTGTGGCCAGGTTTGTTACCTGGTCTTCTGTATATTTTTGTGTTCCACGAGTCAGGGTGTCTCCAGACTCATCGTAGCCAGCGCCTGTGAATTTTTTGAAAGATGATTTATAACCTCAACCTTTTTTGATCTGTTTGAAAGTGAATTTAAATAAGTGGTGCCCACTTACTTACCTTCCTGCTCTTGAAGTCTATCATTGTCCACATATTCACGGAGGGATTCTCTTAGGGAATGTGAGGTGTGTTGTGATGGTCTGTCAAGACTGTTGTCCTTAGATATGCTGGGTTTGTGGATGTCTTTTGTCACTTTTATAAGATCATCTCCAGACCATCTCTTTCCATCATCCAGGATGACAGACTTCCCATGGCAACTCACAACTCTCTGTGGAGGTCTGAAGATGGATTCACCCTTGAGAGTTTTCTTCGGTTCTTTGACACATACCCAGTCTCCTTCACGAACCAGCATCTCTTTTACTCCGCGTCTGGAGTCATATTGTTTTTTGTATTTTGCTTGTTTTTCTCTTACTGTCTTCTGAAGTAGATCCATGTTCACCTTTGCCTCTCCCGTGTATAAGAACATCCACGCCGGTCTAAATCGGCTAGTTGCAACCCTACCTCGCATAAGGGTGAAGGGCTCTATGTTTGTGGTGGTGTGTGGGGTTGTTCTATACGCATGCAAAGCCTCTTTGAGGGTTTCTCTCCACGGGAGGTTGTTGGCCGTGGCCAGTTGAACCACGCTCTTCACGAGCCTGTTCATGCGTTCCACAAGTCTGTTGGAAATCGGATGGTACAAAGATGTTATGTGGCTGATGGACCTTTTCTTGAGGAAATCACCAAATTCCATAGACATAAATTGAGACCCGTTGTCCGAGACCAATTCCTTGGGGTCTCCCTCCCTGTTGAAGATCTGTCAGGAAGTCTGCAACTTTCTTTGAGGTCACATTGTCCTCAGCTATTCCCCATTCTGTCCATTTTGAGGTGTAATCGACAAGCACTATGATATATATTTTGACTGTTTCAAGGTTCTCGAATGGACCCATGATGTCTATTGCCAGTTTAGACCACACATGTTTGGGAGGTTCAATAGGCTGTAAAGGGGTCTTTCTTAAGATCTTAGACTTGTCACTCATGGCACACGTGGAGCAATTTTTGACCAGTTCTTCTGCTTCTTTCCACATTCCTGGCCACCAATAGTTGTTCCTCAACTTGTTTTTCGTCAAGCTCCTTCCTAGGTGACCTTCATGTGCCAGTTGGAGTAGTTTTTTCCTGAGTTGGGTGGGTGGGATTACTCAATCGCCTCTAAAAATATGCTCATCGTCTATGGATATTTCTTCCTTGAAAGGAATGAAACTTGTTAAAGTCTCTCCCGTTTCTACCCAGTCATTGGCTATTGCTTCCCTGATTTCTCGCTGTTCTGGATCAGTATTGGCACCAATTTTCCACTCATCTCTCGAGATAGCAGGGTTTACGACAGCTATGATGTCCTCATCTGAAGATGCGATCTCAGTGTCGAGGTTGGTCGACAATCTGGACAGGCAATACTTGGTTTTGTGGACCAGGAGTGTAGCATAGTTGGAGGTCGTATTGCATGATGTCGAGTAACCAACGTCTTATTCTCGGTGATATAAGGTGAGGGGTTTTGGACTGAAGGAGATTTACTAGAGGTTTATGGTCTGTTTTCAGTAGGATGGGTAAACCCCAAATTAGGTTCCTGAAATGCTGAAGAATCCACCTCACACCCGGAGCTTCTCTCTCGATGGTGGAATAGTTTAGTTCAGCTCCCCTCAGTACTCTCGATACAAATGCGATCGTCACAGTGTTCTTATTTTGTTGCTGTTCCAGGACGCCACCCAGCCCGGTTTTATTTGCATCTACGGATATGATGGTTTTGGCTTTACAGCCGATAATTCCTAAGGCTGGGGCTTGGTTAATTTGGGATTTGATTTCTTCGAATTCGTTCTTGCATTCAGTGGACCATATGAATTTGGCTGCCTTCTTCAAGATGTTCCTCATGCTTTTGGTCTTATCAGCATAGTTGCTTATAAACTTGAAGTAGTATTCTGTCATCCCGAGGAAACTCCTTAATTGGTCTTTATTTTGAGGCTCGGCAATATTCAATATGGTGTCTATGAGTTTCCTCTTGGGGCTGATGCCGTTGGCGTCAATGGAATGACCCAGGTATGAAACTCGGTCCCATTTTATGTTGCACTTCTCTAATTTGAGTGTGAGACCACTTTTTTGTATGACCTGTAAGACACCCACAAGTTTTGCGTTGTGCTCTTCTTCTGTACTGGCTGATATGAGGATATCATCTTAGAAGCAGTGTATGCCATCAAGTCCTCCAAATAGATGTGACATGAGTCTCTGAAAAACTGCTGCGGCTAAAGCGAGTCCGAATGGCATTCTGTTGAACTTGAATGCACCCAGAGGTGTGACAAAAGATGTTAGGTTCTTTGAGCCCTCTTCTAAAGCAATCTGGTGATAGGCTGAGGAGAGGTCCAGAGTTGTAAAGTACTTTGCAGGTTGCATGGTAGATAGGAGTTCAGATATGTTGGGAAGTGGGTGTCTGTCAACCCATATGTTTTTGTTCAGGTCTCTCAGGTCGACGCACATTCTTATGGAGTCGTCAGGTTTTTTTACTAAAATAATTGGGGCAAGCCATTCTGAACTCTCGATGGGCTGTATGATATTTTCATCGCAGAGGCGCTTAAGTTCTTTCTTCAACGCCTCTTTTGTTCCAAAGGGAATACCGCGGACACGGTGGGCCACTGGGACGGCACCTCTTTTGAGGATTATTCTGTGTTGGAAACCTTTTAGGAGTCCGATCTTGTTGCAGAACACCTTGGGGAATTGTTTTGCTAGATCAGACTTCATGTCCATATCATTATTGAGCACACTCAGCACGGGGATTTCTTCTCCAGGGTGTATCCTTACTCGAAGGGCGGCTTGTTCTTCCCATCCCACAGAGGAGCCATCTTTGGCTACAAAGAGTTTGCAATATGATTCTCTGTCATGGAACTTGAGGCTCACCCACACGTATCCCATTATATCGATGGGTGTTTTTCCATAACCGGTAGCTCTTACACAAGTGCTCCGCAAGTCGTGTACCTTGCCAGAGAGTACACTCAAGAAGGTCTTGAGATCCACCATGGTGTAGGGGAAGCCTGTGTCTACCATTACAGGTAATGATATGCCGTTGATTTGCATTTTGACCCAGGGACCGTTGCTCTGTTGTTGGGATGTTACGGTGGATATTTGTACCGTTTGTTGCACTTGACTGATAGATAACATGTCATTGTGCCCTTGGTCGCTTTCGATGACTCACAGAGGATGGTCTGATGAAAGGTAGCCTGGTGAGATTGCCATATCTGGTTGCCCTTCCCCGTGAGTTCTTGCAGACTTTGGCAAAATGTCCAATCTGGCTGCACTTATAACACTCGACAGCGATGGCGGGGCATTCTTTATCAGGATTCGCATGCTTTTACCATCCGCACCTCTGGCAGCGCGTTGGATTCTGGGAGTTGTACGGCCTCGCTCTGTTTGAGCCAAATTTCGAATCTCTTGATGGCGGAGCCTTTCTTACTGCTGCTACTAGAGGCTCGTAAGGCTCGGACTCAGGACTGACACATTTGATCTCCACACTGGTCGTGTGGTCAAGTCTTTCCCTCATACATCGATCTCCCAATTCCATGCTCCTTGCTATCTCTGTGGCTTGGTCCAGGGTGGGATTTTTGGTTTGCCACAGTTTCTGTTGGATGCGTGGATCAGCCACATTCAGCACAAGTTGGTCTCTCAAATACTCATCCCAGACACCTGTGAAGCTGCAGGTTGACATAAGCGCCCTGAGGGATGCTATGTATGAATCAATAGACTCGCCTTTGAGCTACTTTCTGGAAAATAACCTGTATCTTTCCAGGACTACGTTGGTCTTGTTGCCAAAATGACTGGTGAGTTTGGCCAATGCTATGTCAAACTTGCGGTTGCCATCTCCTCCCATGTTGCCAGGTTCGGGAAAAGTTCTGAAGAGTCTCAGTGCTTCTGCCCCTATACAGTTCAAGAGGGTCGCCTCCTTGAGGTCATCATTGAACTTGCTGCCCCCAATGGCTCTGAGGTAGACGTGAAAGCCATCAATCCATTGTTCCCATGGGCAGGTTGGGCTCCCAGGGCATGGAAGAAACTTGGTGGGAGGCGGAACGCCCTGCATGGTGGGTGTGCCTGGTTCCTATGCACCTATGGAAAGGTCTGCTGAGGTGGACTCACTTGGCACAGTCTGGGTGTAACGCTGAAGGGGATCAGCAGTTATTTGGTGGGGACTGTGTGTCAAATGGTGTATGGCTGCTGCTCAGTGGCGCCTGTTGCTGTGGTAATAGGCAGAGGTTTTCAGCATTGTTGGCAGTCAATAAAGTGAGTTGGCAAGGAGGCGCTGGGATTCAGCCTTTATTGAAGTGCCTGAAGGGGTAGACTAGAACCCGACTCAGAGTGCCCAGATGTACCTGTACTGCAGAGCCTTTAAGCATCAGTGTATGGATGGCCTTCAGTATAGATTGTGACCTCACAATGGCTGCAAACGCAGGGTGGCTGGTCCTGGGAAGCTCTGATGGAATGTTCAATTGTGATGTCACAATGGACCAAGATAGTGAGTAATTAGTCCCGGAAGGTCAGGGTGGCCATTGAGAGAATGAAGGTTGCTATTATCCGTGTGTACGTTGCTGGGCAACAGCTGGCAGCTTTTGAAAGTGATGCAGGGTTCTGCTCAGGGCGGCGGTGAGCGTTTTTATGGGCTGGGAAGGGAGGCTCACAAAATACCAATAAAAAGGAAAGTGTACGTTTTGCTGATGAAGTGTTGAAACGGTTTGCAATTCGTCCTCCCCCCTCCTCTGACCTGGTAGATGGACAGCTCCTGCTGTCTGGAGCACGGCAGGTGTGGATTGTGCGCCGCTCTAAACTCCAAGCGGGGAGGAGTGGCACCCTTCGCAGTGGAGTAGTGAAAGGTGGGGGGGAAGGATGTCGAGGCCTCTCTTGGGTGTCCACAGGGTGTCCACAGCTGACAGGCAGGCCGCTGCGGGCGCTGGCAGCAGAAGTCGGCGGCAGCGAAAGGCGGGGGCTGAGCTAGCAGTCAGGTGGCAGGATACGCTCCCGGGGGCCTCGGGGTACGGTGCCTCGTCGCCATATGTAATAAAGAGGCACACTGTATGGGAAAACAGTAAGAGCTTTATTCGAGGCCCCTGGGGTTGTCGCAGTCAAGAACCAACTGTAGAGGCACTCTGAAATGGAACATACATGCACGAGGTTCTAAGGAGACCCGCGCACGTATTACCATAACAGGCTAACTAATGAAGAAACACAACATGTGGGCAAAGAGGGGAATTATGATTGTAATGAGCTGCAACACACGTAGGTTATTATTGGAACTATAGATATACATTGTCATATATGTAAATATAACCTGAACTGTGCCAGACAATTATTTTTAATATATGTCCTGCAAATCTAGCTGTGCACTACCTTCTTGGTATATGGAACATGCTGTTCATAATTTCTGAGTATATTCGCAATGTATTTGGCATATTTAATTTTTATAATTGATGTTTAATACCATCAGGCTGCAAAAGATACAGACCTGAAGAAAGGAACCCTCATGAAGTGTCATGAGATTGAAGTGAGCGCAGAAAGATGGTGTCCGGGTGATGGGAAACCTGAGCAGAAACAAGGACATCAACACAGGCAAGTACACTTGCACACCAATTTGAATGTAATTTAGTTAGGTTTAAACAGAATGGTAACCTTTAGTAAATAATTCGAGGTGCGGGGGAGAAAGACACAGCCTTGGTACCTAGGCTGGTTATATACAAAAAACAAAGAAGAAATCCAATGTGGATAGCCACGTCCCCTGCACACTTTCTAGATGGCCAAGATAGGCCTTTTGAACATTTTTTGTAAAATGTTTATACTCGAAACACGTTGGGCTCACCAAAAGACAAATAAAAAGCAAAAATTGTTTTTTATAAAACAGAAAGTTTCAACTGAATCATTTATGAACATTTTCTACAGAATTGATCGAAAGTTATCAATATTGTATTTCAAAAAATTTACGAAAAATGTTCAAAAGGCCTATCTTGGCGGTCTAGAAAGTGTGCAGGGGACGTGGCTATCCACATTGGATTTCTTCTTTGTTTTTTGTACATAACCAGCCTAGGTACCAAGGCTGTGTCTCTCCCCCGCACCTAGAATTATTTACTAAAGATTACCATTCTGTTTAAACCTAACTAAATTACATTCAAATTGGTGTGCAAGTGTACTTACCTGTGTTGGTTTTCATTTGTTTCCCTCCTTCCGAGGGTTGGTACCTCTACAACACTAGCACCCACACACAGAATATGTAATATTACGGATAAATCAGCCACCACTCTAGCCTTTACAGCCGAAGAAGCCACAAGGATTCTTGGGCTAATCAAGGACACCGGTACAACCACACCATTGGACAATAATCCAGAAAGGCTTATACAAAAACTTGAATGCCTAATTAGACACAAAATCTCACAGAAGCTTCACGCTACAACTCTCGCTCAATATTACAAAGCAAAACGTATTCCAAGAGGCCTCAGAATCTATCTCAGGCCCACCCTTTGCAAGGAAAATAAGGATTTTGTCTCTAGATGGGAACACATCCTTAACAAGTGCTCATTAGATTTAATTCTTCTCACCATTGAAGAGCTTTCAAAGTCTGTTACTAACCTACAGGAAGAAATTGAAGATATTTCAACCCAACTATCTAAACTGAAGACAGAAGCAGAACTTGCACAAATCCTCGAAGATACCAATACGAAATTAGAATCCTAAAAACAGGATATAGAGCAAAGAAAAATTAGAAAATTTCGCGGTGACACCTTGGACTACGCCCGGGATATAGTGTACTCGTGGAAAGAGTTTTATGCAAACAGCCGACCAACACCAAGAAGACCCCCCCAGGCAACCAACAGGAGCAAATAATCAAACAGACAGCAGCGAAGTAACTAGTGGTGAATTTGAAGAAACACCTAGTACATCAGCAGCCCGGAGCCAGACTGGGACAATCCCTGATCCACCTACAGAGTCTTCTGAGACTACCGGTAGACCAACAACTGGAACCCCACAAATTCCTTTTTTAGGAAACGGAAAGCCAGAAGAGGACAGAAGAAAACTACGGCAGAAAAAGAAATAAAGAAGAATCTTGTCATCAGTATCTCCTCCAAATCCCTCACTCAGGCACAAATGGACACACTTAACCTGGGAATTTCATTCATTCCTACAAACTCCACCTCTTACTTTGAAGAAGAAATCAATCTCTTTAAACTAATAAGAAAGATGGAATTGAATGTATTCTTCAACAACATTGAGGACAACCTGCAACCTAAGCCTACACCAAGATACCTCGAAATGAAAAATAAAAGTAATTTTTACCCTCGGGTAAATCACCCATTGATCAATTTATTTAAACAGAAAACTACAAAAGATCTCAAAAGACTAAAATATGTGCCACCAAAGAAACGAAATATCCGAAAACACCAATTAAGACTCATTAAGCAACTTGCTGAAGACAGTAGTCTCACTCTAAAACAAGCCGACAAAGGAGGCGCGTTAGTCCTCATGGACGCAACCCTTTATGATGCTGGCTGTGGCACTCAAACCTACACACTACTTGACAGCGATCCAATTATGGGGATTTCCAACATGATCAAACCAACGATTGAGAAAGCATTAACAATGGATTGGCTATCGGAGAAAACAGCTGAATTTTTGACACAAAAATACCCAATAACCCCAGTTTTCTACGGCTTACCCAAGATACATAAAAACCTACAAGACCCACCATTTCGCCCAATTGTCGCAGGAACAAATAGCATCTTCCAACCACTTGCTATATACCTTGATGCAGCACTTCAACCATTAGTACAAGCCACTCCAACATACCTCAAGGACACCACGCATTTTTTGAAAATTCTACAAGCTCAACACCTTACAGAGGACAACCTGATTCTTTTTCCTATGGATGTCAACAGTCTATACACTTCCATCCCACACTCAGAAGGCATTGAAGCACTAGAATGGTTTTTCCTAAATCATGGACGGGTAAACATTCAAAAAATGTTTGCATTGGAACTATTGAACATCATCCTAATTAACAATTACTTCAGACATAATGGTCAATATTATCTTCAAATCTCCGGAACATCAATGGGGTCCTCAGTGGCCCCATCTTATGCAAACATCTTCATGTACCACTATGAAAAGACCTTTGTACTTGATAATATACTCTGGAATGATAAAATCAAGTGCTGGCAGAGATACATCGACGACATTTTCGGGATATGGAGTGGCACCAAAACAGAATTGCTAAACTTTTGGAATTTCCTTAACAGCTGTAACCCAAAAATCGGATTTACCATCGAAATCAGCAAGCCACATGTGAATTTTCTAGATGTCATGGTGGAAATCACAGGCTCCTCTGTGAAAACCAAGATATACGGAAAACCTACGGACGTGAACAGTTGTCTTCACCACACAAGCCATCATCCGAAACATCTGAAAGACAACCTACCGCACAGCCAGTTACTAAGAGTAAAGAGAATTACGTCAGAGGCAGACACGCTGCATAATGAATACAGCACAACGAAGAAAAGATTCTTGGATAGAGGTTTTCCTCCGGAGGTTGTTGATAGTGCCATAGCATGCACGGAAACTCAAGCCAAAAATACACTATTGGAAGGAAACCCAAAAAGAAAAGACAAAGGACTAATCCACACACTAAGATACTCGTGTCAAAGCTTCCAGATCAAAAGAATAATACACAAAAATTGGGACCTTATCAAATCCGACAGTACACTATCTGAATTGTTCCCGGACCCACCTATGATGGCCTATAAAAGAGGCAGAAACTTGAGAGACCATTTGATAAAAGCAGAGAACCCAAACAAACAGACAACTCAGATGACCCTCAGCAAACAAAAAACAGGCACATTCGCCTGTCTACATTGCCAACATTGTAACAACGTGATCAAAGGTGACAATATTACACACACACACACAATGGCAAAAAAATAATGCTAAGGAACTTTGCTACATGTGATACAAAGAACGTAATCTATGCAATCCGCTGCCCATGTGGTATGTACTACGTAGGCAAAACAAACAGAAAGGTTAAGGACAGGTGGACAGAGCACAAATCTTGTGTGAGGACGGAAAATTGCAAATCCCCCGTGTACAGACACTTCCGAGACGAAAAACACAGTGTATCACAGATGAGATTTGTGGTACTCGAAGTCCTACGACCCCCATAAGTAGAGGTGGGGACCTTCCAAAACTTCTGGCCCAAAGAGAACTTTTTTGGATAAACAAACTTGATTCCATGACTCCACTTGGAATCAATGAAGATTACTATTTAGGACCTTTTTTGTAAATTACCCCTGTAATACTTTGAGCCCAAACATCTCATTCCATGATAGGAGCTCAAATACCAAAATTCAAGATTTGGCCTGACACTCCTTAAAACTTTATTCACTTTTAGCACCTGTTTGTCTAGACAAGGGATCACCTGTACCCGGTTTTTGTATAAAATATGAATGTACAGTTTACTCAGGTCATGTAAACTCACAACAATTGTAATTTGGGACGAATATTGTGAAATTTGTGACGGATAGTGTATTATATGCTACCCCGTTTTCTAAACATAAATTATTCCTACATGTACTAGTCTGTATACCTAGGATATCTATACTGTTGGCATCTCGAGATTTGTGTACAAATTCTGTTTTCAAATTGAAATGTAAATGAAATTCTCTAGATTTATCTAAACTGTCTGCATTCTGATAATTCCATTGCCAGACAATTTGTTTTGCCATTTAGACGAACACCAGAAAGCACACCCAATAATCTATGGGACTAATAACATTGTTTTTAATTCTTCGTTATGTGCCTAACTCTTTCTTTTTTACATACCTTCTGATCGTGATTTACATCACCTAGTCTTTACAAATACTGTTCAACTTCATGACCATTCTTATCACTCATAATTCTTTTATGGCTCAAATCCAACCCGGCCCCCTAAAAAGTATTTACTTGGTTTGTTTACGTCTTGGCGCGCGTGCTCGGGTGACGTCATACTTTCCGTGACGTTGCACGCACTTGCGCGTGATGACCTCACAGCCTCTTTTCGGTGTATAAACAGGGACGCCGAGTGAGTACATCACTCTGGTGCGGTTCCCGATCTTACTCGGACTACTCCTGGACGCAGATGGATACTGAACTTGTAAATTCCTTTTGAGTTAGTGGCTGGACCCTCTCGTTTGCACTTATTATTCCGCTCAGCTAATTTAATAACCGCTTGGTTATACCATTATCCCATACAACTGCAAGTGTCAACGCAACTACAAGGGAAGGTGATTTTTTGGTATGGGATGGAACTAAACTTGTGTGGGGCTACTATACTACATCACCCAATGTTGTTATCTCACATGATGGAAAGCTAAAAAGTGAAAGACAATACAACACACTGTCCCCACCTGAGATGTCTAATTACAATGCTCACAGTTTAAACGACCGAAACCCCTCTGCCATATCCTGGTTGTATAATACCCCCACCAGCCAACCTGCCCCCACGGCCATAGAGAATCAAAGAATGAGAGAAACACATGAAATATTATATGATGACTGGGTGAAGGGGGGCGTGAATGAGAAAGGGGGATCTATTTTGTCTCTTGCCCAGGGAATCGGGGAGAATATGAGGAACAAGAACAATAGACGGAAGAGGGAAGCAGGAAGGAGGAAGTATGATGAGTATTATGGGCTAGGCTTAGATAAGATGGAAGACCCACGACACCCCCACCAAACAAATAAGTGGTATGCAGACATGAGTGCCACAGCTAAACAAACAACAAACGAGAGCTGTTATGTTTGCTCCCTCATCCCTCACGCATCAGGTACACCCAAAGTGCTGTTACCCAAAGAGTTGCCGATTATAGATGCCCAATGTCTCCTTCATCTCACGTTGTGCAGAATTAAGAACACCTTCCAGGCACATGAAGTGATTTTTCAAATGCTGCAGAACGAGAAAACGTGCTACCCAAAACCGTCAGGGGTTGTATGTCTGAAAGAACCATTTTTTGCAATCGAAGGGACACTTTTTTCTGATAACAAGTGGAAGAATGAAGAAGTAATGTGTAAAGCTGAAGCACTGAGGGGTGTGGCACCGGAGAAATTGCAATGGATAGAAGAAACATGCACACCTGTATGGAGAGAACACATTTCAAAACTAACCTGGGTCACGCCCATCGAAAAGCCTTTCAAGTTGCAGAATGAAATAGACTATGAACTATGTTTCAAAGGAGAGGGGAGAACGTCCATGGGGACGAACAAGAAGTGCAACAAAACCCTCACTATCCCAGACCTAAGAAAAGGGACTGCGGCCCTTATGGACACGTATTGGGTATGTGGAAAACAGGCATACCTACACCTCCCCCCGTCGTGGAGTGGCAGCTGCTCAATGGCCACTCTGCACTCAGCTCTAATGGTGATACCAGAAAGCCACATCGATGGAAGCAAAATGACACAGGAACGCACACAACAGAGTGTGGGCCAACCAACTGCAGAACCACGGATGTATGTCCTGTCTTCTGGAAGCCAGGAAGAGGTGCTGACCCGCAACAGACGAGCATCAAACTATATATCGAAGGCATCATCAGAACTATTGGCCCAGATCCCAGACAAATATCGATTATTCAGCTCAGCAGAAACATTTTTTGCCTCGCTCGTATCAAGTGTCCAAGCAAGGGCTAACGCAAAATGGCTCCAGATAACCCGCTGGGAATTAATTCAGCTGGCGAACGACACTGAAGAAGGTTTTAACATAATAAAGGTCGAACTAAGAGCCTTGCGACTGATGACCATGCAAAACAGGTATGTCCTGGACCTGTTGACGGCGATGGACGGCGGTGTTTGCCGAAAAATAGGAAGTGCCTGTTGCACTTTCGTACCTTCTGAAGACGCAGAAAACGGCTCCCTGTCCCATGTGATCGAAGCAGTCCACAACCTAGGAGAAAAAATGAAGATGGAAGGCGGAGCAGTAGATAGTACATGGTTCGATAACCTCTTCTCCTGGGTCCCCTCATGGCTTGGAACAACGATGAAACTTTTGATGCCAGCTGTGGTGTTCCTCCTTTTGATTTTCTGCCTATGCCAGGTGGGTCTTCGAGTCTGTGCTAACGCAGTACCAAATGGTGCAATGATGATGGTAACAATGGGCAACTCACACGGTACAATAAAAACGGTGCAAGAAGCACAAGTACAAACAGGGGTAGACAACACACCAAGGTACCAATTGGTGCCCATGTACCACGACAAGGATATTGTAGATAAGCTATGGCACACCACCATCAAAGAGCCCCGCATACTAGAATGGTACGAGGAAGTGTGGGTAGATTTGGAAGGAGATGGTGGGTGCATATATCTTACGTGTACTCCAGATGAATACGCCAGGAGAGGTGAGAGTTTAAGGGGGGTGTGCAGAGCATGGATGCCTATCAAAGGAACTCCTGCATGGGATGAGGCGGTGATGGACGAAGCAGAATGTAGAAGGATAGAGGAGTTAAAGAATTCGTTACTTAAGTAACGAAAGGGGGGAAATGTAGGGGAGGACTGGTCCAAGAGACCCCTCTCGCCTGCGTTTCTTCCCCAGGTGAGGGCTATGGCCCATTGGGCGTTCCCTCATGCCGCCCGGGCCCAGGTGGTGGAGGGTTCACCCACTGGAGACATTGCCCACACGTATCGAATGCCCACATCTATTGATCACAACACAAATTTAGTTAGGCCCAAAAAAAACATTCTCTGCCCAGTAAAGATGGTGTGAGCTCAGCGCACTGCAGCGCGGCCCCCACCCTTGGAGAACATCCCTGTTGCCGCAGCACCCTGGCAGATCCGCTGCGAGCACGTTCCCACGAACAAGACGGACATGAGCTAGCGCAATACGCTAACATTGTAACAGTTCACCTCCCGCAGTGTACCATCACTATCAGCATGACCCGGCCAGCAGGCCTGAACAATGGGAAGAACAGTAAAATGGTCCTCTGATGGCAGACAGTCGTTATATATATGTATATATTAATGTCAAGACCTCTTGCATTATTTCCTTCTTCCATAAGATACAAACGCCTGTAGAATGTATTAAAATGAGAGAGTATGCTCCTATGATATAAGCTATGGCGAGCTCGCACCATTGCAGGTGGATGCTAATGATAAAGGGACGCTCCAGGGATCTGTTCGTTGCGTGTATCACTGGGCAGCCTACCTCACATGGTTTCGCGCCATAAATAAAACTAATGCTGCTAGAGTACGCGAGAACGCTGATGCAACTATAATATGAACTCATGTCAAGAATGCGCAAGCGTGCACTTATTATGTGTGAATGTCTGAGCCCCTCCTATGCTACCACCGTCACGTACAGGGGCGGATCGTTTTCTATGTACTCCACTGATCTAACCACTACCTCATTTACTGCAAATATATATGCATGTAACTAAAACACTGTAGCTGCTAGAATGTAATGTACAAAAATGGTGCTCGGACTGGGTATAATGGAACCACACCCAGCCAAGGTTAAATGCATGTTTTGAAGTGATTTTAAATAAGTATTATAGAAAGTATTCAAATGGTTGCGATGTCTTTACTTATATTCAGCAACACACAAGGGAGATACCTTTGTGAAAGCGTACAAGGTCTCGATGTATCCCCCTCCCTCCCTCAGAAGACTGCCAAGACATGAGAACAGAGCCCCGCTCTGTGCTATCACACCTCCCCCGACCTGACTGGAGCTGCTTCAAAGACTTGTAACCCCACTGCAGCACCCAAGGCCGCGGCCAGCCACCTGCATTATTTACAGCACAGCAGTAAACCTTAGTTTAAACTCAAGTGCCCCCTCGTAAACCCCACAACCCACCGGACTGTCTCAGACTTATGGCCCTGTGCAATCAGGACACCCAACACTTTGACGACACACAGCGAAACATCTATAACCACTTCTAACAAGACAGAAAGACCTGTACCACCCGCCCCAGTCCCCGAAGCTTAGCCCCACGACCCACGGTCCCGGTCAACAGATCACAAGTAACCAGGCCTCAATATATTATCTCCAGGCCCCTCACAAGGTGCATCCCTCCTGTGTTGCATTAACCTATTGAAAGATTTACTAAAGAGAATAGAACTGTAAATGACTGAATGACTGCGGGGTGCATGGCAGAGGGCAAGCAAGTCAGGAAAGGCATTCATCTCTGCCACAGGCCGCCTCAGCACACCAACACCGCCCGGATGAACTCAAGCCGACCTGCCAGGCCCAGCCCAACCCACGAGGGTGACCAGTGACGTCCTCCAGCCAAGACCAACCACACTGCAGCAGCACCTATAGTTAGTCGTCGCCACCCAATCCCAATGAACTTGTGCCCCCTATAGTATGTAGGTTTTGATGACGTTTTTTGTAAATATATACGCCTGTCTTTGCTATTGTCAGACAGAGCGCTCTCGGAGTTTGCAGAGTTCTTTGCATGCCCAATTCTGATTGATAAACTCCCATTTACGCTCACCCGCACTCTGTCTTGGCCTTATTCCCATTTTGGGAGAGTCCTTCATTGTCTCTCATTGCGGGGAGGATCGTGCTGTTTGGGGACGCTTGCTTTCAGTGGTGACCCCGATAGCGTGATATTTATTTCTTCCTAAACTCCTTCTAACCGTCCCCGTTTGGCACGAGAATCTCCGGTCGAAAAGGGATACGCACGGTGAGCCGGCTCCGGGAGGCTGCCCACCAACGGCGACCGGTACACTAAGAAGTGCGCACTCAATAGAGAGGGGGTACGGGATCCCGGTTGAAAAATCCCCTTTGAGTACCGCTCGCCGGAGCCGGGGCTGACCGTTGAGCTGACGGCGACACTGCCTGGACGGACCCAGTTTCGGAGAATATCGGTTCAAGACGGGCACGTGAGTACTGAGTGCGAGCGATCTTAAGGGGAGCAGGGAGTGAAGTGTAGGACAGGAAACGAAGAGGGGGTACGCAGATCTACTGAAGATCATCTTAAATTTTCCTTGCTTTTTCTTTGCATATGGCCATTAGGATTAAGAGGTGAATAAGAGATAAAAGTGAAGGGAACCTAGCTCCGAAAGGGGGTGGAAGGCGGCGCCGCATAGTGCTATCTCAACTAGTACTGGGAATATATGAAGAAGTGGAGTATAAAATAAAAGTGTTCAGCAAAAGGGGACACTGAGAGTACATTAGTGACCGCTATTACTTTTTTCCTTTTCTTTAAGGGTAGGGGGGGGAGAATAAAGAACTGTGATTAGCACAGACTTAGGGAGACAGTAAGAGAAAAAGAGTCCTATTAGAAGGAGGGGAAAACGGGTTAATATCTATATATATATATGGGCATCTAGATACTCAAATAAGGCGATTAGGCACAGCCGGCTAGGGAGGAAAGGGAGGGCAGCTTGAATGGTGAATGGTGCCAAGAGGTGTGTGCACCTCGTATGTGCTAGAGGAGATTTTGACGTTGTGAATGTGTGAACGATTATAAGTGCATAATAGTTAAATGGTCATAATAAGTGTGGTCGGATAAAAGTTTTTCTCTCTTCAGACAACGCCAATATAGTGGAGTGAGTGAGTACCTTTTTGATTTCCAGTCTGACATTGTCAAACCAAAGGATGGGTTGCTCTTGTATATGCCCCTCAAAAAGAACATAATAGATATTGTGTACGGCCAGTTTTGTATTGTGCAGACAGGGAGGGGGAGAGCCCAAAGGGACCCAACATTGCATGTGAAGTAAAATATAAAGAATAATATTGATACGACACTTACATTGTAGTTGCAAACACACAAGGCACATCAGCACTAGGAGGGTACAGAGATGGGGGCTGAAACACCCTTATCACATATTTGTAAGAATCTCCCGGGATACGTGGAGCGGATTAAAAAATATCACGACCAATGGGTGACCGAGCTAAAGGGGGAGGGGTTACCCCAGATTTGCCCGAGGGAGGGTCGTTTGATAAGTGTCCTGGATACAGTGGCCACATGCATTTATCTAAAATACAAAGGAAAGCAGCTGCAAAATAGGAGGGAAATATTAGATCTCTGGAGGTTATTTGAAGAGGTACCACCGCCTAAGACACCAGCACTAAATCCTGATCTCCCGTCCACCACAGACAATCCACTGCTAATACAAAAAGATGTCAAAGAAGGCTCAAATGTAGCGCCACCAGTAGAAGTAATAAGTTTGTACCCGATAATAAAGAAGCCTGTGCCCGCAGAGGGGTACAGTGATCCCACTTACATACCTCCCCCGAGAGATACCACACCCCTCCGGCCCACGGCACCTCCGCCATACGAGAGCACGAGGGAGCGAGCCCAGGCAGGCGCACAAAGGGTAGATATAGAGAAGCTCACAGATGATTTAGAATCAAGACTGACGATAGCAAAGGATGAGCTCTCTAGGATAAAAGACATATGCGAACGGACAGCACTAGATGCACCTAGATCAGGGCGTACGTCCAGAGCACTAGGTGAAAATAGAAAGCCTGAAGAGGGGTGGAAAAAGGGCGAGATTTTGTTCAGGATTGAGGAAGAACCAACGCGAATAATAGAAGTAGGGCCCGGAGAGGGAGATGGTGCAAGTGAGGAAAGGCGGGGGGGAATTAGAGAGGAGTTGCTGTGTGATATAAGGGACGAGGTAGAAGAAAGCGACAGGTTGAGTATGGCAATAGGAGGGGGAAGCGAGGGGGAGGAAGGTACGTGTTCGCTGAGAACCCTGGATGATGAGTGGACGGGCCGACTAAGGAACAGAGTGGGAAAAATGGCATCACTGGGGACATCAACAGCTCAGACAGGTCCGGACGGAACGACAAAAGGAAGGCTACAGCTCCCGTTGATACACAGGGGAGGAGGGAGGCCTAACTATATCCCATGGGCACAGATGGATAAAGCCAATTTATTAAAGCTATTGCCCCCGTTGTCAGGAGGGGCAAGTAAGTGGATATATGCCTTTGAGAAACATACTGCCGGGGTACCCCTAGCCATAGGAGACGTGAAAAGTCTACTCGTATCAGCGGTAGGTGACCAGGCTGAAAGGGTATGGGTTAAGGCCGGTTTCCCGGGAGTAACGCTAGACTGTGACCGCCATGATGGGGCATCATTTAACACGGTGCGTGCCAGGGTGTGGGATGCCTTACGCGAAACATTCCCAGACACACCGGACTTGCAGTCAGTGATGCAGTGTACAATGAATGACGGGGAAGAGGCTATGGATTATATTTTCCGGGTCCAAGAGATGTGGAGAGCAGAAACGGGCACGCCCTGGTATCAATCGACATCTTTATTTTATTTTATTATAAAGAGAGGGCTCCCAAAGGAAGTGCAGAAGGCGCTCGACAAGATAGCAGGTATTGAAGCAAAAGGATGGCCAGAAATTCAGAGCATAATAGTACACCATTGTAAACGAATAAAGGAGAGGGAGAAGGAGGTGGCGCAGAAAAGATTGGCAGACGAGGCGAAGTTAGTACAGTCAAAGTTAGTGAAGGTTGCAGCAGCAGTAGCCGCGCTCCCACACAGTAGGGAGGGAGATGAGGAGGAGGAGGGGCTGATAGCACTCCAAGGAAGGGTGGCAACTACTTGGGCAGGACCAGCGCAGCGGCAGTGGACTGAGCAAGAGCAAGGTGGAAGCCCGCAGTGGCAAGAGTGGACCCCTTGAGGGGGACGAGGTGGGTACAGGGGCCGGAGAGGAGGCGGACAGGGGTATGGAGGAATGGGAGGAAATGGATGGCAGGGTCCCAGGGGCCCCCAAGGGAGTTGCTGGAACTGTGGAAGATGGGGACATTACTCCAGGGAGTGCAGAAGTAGACAAAACAATGGGTTCCAGGAGGGGGAGACTTATGGTCATCCACACCCGGGAAGCCCATACGGTCTCCCAATGGGACAACAGCAGCTAAGGAACCCTGGCCAGGGTACCACGGGCCGGCAACAAGGACACCAGTATAGGACACAGAACCACCCCCAAAACAATGACAGTATGCAATACACGCCAGGTAACCCTTTCGCGACAACAGCAAACGGGGCCCCCGCGCCAGCGCCTTACAGCGGCATGTCGGTAGTTTCCGGAAATGTCTTTACTGAGGGAGGGGTGACAAGATACCCCGCATAGGACAGCCCACAGAGAACACTTGCGTGTCCAGTTCTATCTACCACCTACGATGCAGCGGAGGAACCATTGGTAGGGGCGCAGATAGGAGACAAGCAGTTTATATTCATGGTTGATTCGGGAGCGGAGAAATCATGTATCAGAGAGGGCCGATTCCCGTTATCTAACAGTAAGTTCGAGATGCAGGGGTTCTCTGGGGCTGTAGCTGAAGTTCCTTACACAGAAGTTTTGGATGTGACAGTGGGGGGTAAGACAGTGAAGGCACCCTTATTATATTACGAACATTCCCCAATTAACTTGCTAGGAAGGGATCTCCTGAGTAAACTCAACATGACCATATCATTTACCGAGAGAGGGATAGTGTGTTCTACACCCGGGATATGCCCCTTGCGTGCGATGTTGGTAGTGCAAGCCCACACAACCACGCAGGAAATACGAGGACTGCCACAAAATGAGGAAATGTTTATCAAAGGGCTGAAGACTCTGGCCCTCATAATTCCCGAGCTGAGGAGCATGGACTGGAGGATCCCGGCGGAGTTCCTCTTCCGCCCCATAGTATGCCCCAACGCAGCACCAGGGTCAGTGGTATCGTTAGATTTGCACGCTGTGCAAGTGTCAGCAAAAAGAATAGCTGTGATCGGAGTGGATGAGGAAGGGTGTGAGTGGCGCACAGTGCTATGCACAAACGCCAACATCGCCCTGCGAGAGGTAACAGATGAGGATCTCTTCTCAGACTCAGAAGATGATGGTGAAATAGTGATGGAGATAGCGATGCCCTGTGATATTTTAATACAAGCCAGGGAGACTCCCGTCCAATTGATGACAGTGGTAGGAGCACCACCGTCGTTTTTTGATGACGACATGAGGCTCGTACCAAACAACTTATGGACAACAGGCCCCCATGATGTGGGGCTGTTGCATGGAGTACAGCCTGTGGTAATAAAGTTAAAGCAAGGAGCAATTTTACCACGAGTTAAACAGTATCCTCTGTCTCGTGAAGCTGAAGAAGGGATAAAAGAGACAATAAATGCCCTACTGGCACAAGGGATAATAGTGCCTTCAAACTCCCCATGTAACACGTGCATTTATCCGATCAAAAAAGCAAAAGGGGGGTCGTGGAGGATGATACAAGACCTACGCCCCCTCAATGATGTAATTCAGAAGGAGTTCCCTCTAGTCCCGAACCCCGCATCAATACTGTGCAGCATCCCGAAAGAGGCATCACATTTCACAGTAGTGGATTTAAAAAACGCATTTTTCTCTATACCCCTGGCTGAAGAGAGTAGATACCTTACCGCCTTCACACTGGGGGGTAAAAGGTATGAGCATTGCACATTACCACAGGGTTACTGCGAGAGCCCGAGCATCTTCAATCGTGTATTACATGAAGACCAAGGAAACCTATCAGTTGAGAGCACTGTTATTCAGTACGTGGACGATTTACTAGTCTGCGCACGAAACGAAGAGACATGCAGAGCAGATTCCGTAACATTGTTGACCTTGCTGGCCAACAAGGGGTACAAAGTGGACAAGGGAAAGCTACAGTACTGTCTGACAGAGGTCCTGTACCTAGGGCAGCTGATTTCAAGAGATGGGAAAAGAACAATACCAGACAGGGTAGAAGCCATAAGATCAGTACAAGAACCCACAACAGTAAAAGACATGCAGAAATTTTTGGGAATGTGCAATTATTGCCGAGCATGGATATTAGATTATGCAGCATACACCAGGCCCTTATTACATGCACTAAAGGTGGCCCAACAGGAGAACAGGAAGGTGGAATGGACGGAAGAGATGAGTTCCTCCTTCCAAGCACTAAAAGAGTTGATTTCAAGCGCCCCAGTACTCGCAAACCCTGATTATGGACGCGAGTTTTACCTATTCTCACACTGCAAGGAAACACTGATGACAGCAGTCCTGACACAAAAAACATCCTTAGGACACAAGCCATTGGCTTACTATAGTGGCACTTTAGATGCCGTGATGCAGGGCCATTTCGCGTGCGAGCAATCACTCGCTGCAGCCGCGTTTGCGATTGAGAAAAGTGCCACAATAGTAATGGGCTGCTCTGTGACATTGTTTGTGGAACATTCATTATTTGCCATACTCGAGAGATCAAAAAGCACACTGACCACACAGCGGGCAACTGCCTACGAGATTATACTGTCCAGTGCCAACATCCATATAATGAGATGCAAGACAGTGAACCCCGCCACATTCATTACAGAAGCGTGCACGCTCGAAGACATGCAGAACCACGATTGCGCAACCTACACAGGAGGAAGTGGGGAAGAGACAGTGGTGTGTGAGAACGCTCTAAGCGAAGGGGAAGTGTACTTTGTAGATGGGTCCGCATCTATTGACACGGACACGGGAGAAAAACACGTTGGCATGGCAGTGGTGAGGTTAGAAGACGGTGAGTATGAAACACTGGTACAATATCGTCTCCCATCACATTACTCCGCGCAGGTAGCAGAACTGATTGCACTCATAGAAGCACTACATGCAGCAAAGGGGTGTGCAGTGACGATATACACAGACTCAGCTTACATAACAACAACAGTACATGGAGGACTAGCAAGGTGGGGGCGGAGGGGCTTTAGGAGGGCAGATGGAACACCTGTACAGCATGCAGAATTGTTAAAAGAGTTAATTGAGACCCTGCAAAACCCCACTGCAGTAGCAATAGTAAAGTGCCAAGCACATACGTCCAACACAGATGTTGTGTCTTTAGGGAACGCGGCAGCGGACGCGGCCGCCAAGGAGGCTTCCTATTTTCAGAAAAATGACACAGGTGAGCACATGCTTAAGGACAAAACAAACGAAGAGCCTACAGAGGGATATAATATCATGCCCATACCACAAATAATAGAATTACAGGAAGGAGCCAGTGCAGAGGAAAAACTCTTGTGGACAAAGCGAGGGTGCAGCAAGTCAGGAACAGACCTACTGTGGAGGCAAAATAACTCGGGAAAGGTGGTAATGCCAATTCAGCTACTAGAGATTGCATTCCAACAGCTACACTTCCCTGCACATAACACCAAACACATCGCAGCAGAAATACAGGAAGAATGGTTCATGCCTTGTCTTCAGGAGCACGTGTCTCGATTGGCAATGGAATGTACAACATGCCAAATATACAATTCAGGGATGACATTACGCACTCTCCGGGGAACAATCCCTAAACCCATTGGCCCATTCAAGGAACTACATATAGATTACGCAGACATGGGGGAAAGGTGTAATGGTGCACGGTACATGATTGTGGTCGTGTGCCCATTTTCAAGGTGGGTGGAAGCAGGACCCTGCGCGCGACCCGATGCCAAGAGCGCCGCCAAGTTCCTAGTAAGGGAAGTATTCCCGCGCTGGGGAATTTGTGACGTGATCCGCTCAGACAATGGCACTCATTTTGTGAATGAGCTTTTTAAGGAAGTGACTATATTGCTGGGAATAAAACATAAATTATGCTCAATTTATCATCCTCAAAGTAATGGCGTAGTGGAAAAGATGAACGGACTGTTGAAGGGCAGGTTATCAAAACTATGCTTCTCATTAAAAAAGAATTGGATTTACTGCCTACCGCTTGCGCTATTTGAGTTGCGAAACCAGCCAAGCAAAGACCACCATTTGTCCCCGCACGAGATCGTGACTGGGAGACGGATGACCACAGCACACTCACCACTGCGCGAACACTCGGACGCTCACAGAAGCGCCGCGATATTGGGAGATGAGTTCACAGACTATTTAAAGAAGCTGACAAGGGCAGCGCGCGTGATAGCAAAGCAATTGTCCCCACCCTTCACTAGAGAAGAGGGAAATGTAACAGGCGCTGTCACGGAGCCAGAGCCACAACTGCAGCTAATGCCAGGCGACTGGATATATGTCAGAAGTTTTGTGCGTCGGTGGAATGCACCACGATTCCATGGCCCATATGAAGTAATATTTTGCACGCCTACGGCGGTAAAGGTCAAAGGGTTGAGGTACTGGGTGCATTTGACCGATGTACGGAAGGCATATAGCAACGTACAAGAGGAGGTAGATGAGGAGGCACAGACAACAGCAAACGCTGCGACCGAACAGAATGACTGAACATGAACTTGCGTGTATGTGCTGGTAGTGAATTCTAAGAAATGCACAACTGATAAATTTTGTTTTAACTTTTATCTTGTTGAATGCGAATATATATATATATATATATATATATATATATATATATATATATATATATATATATATATATATATATATATATATTATGAGTTTGTATACACCCTTGTCTGTGAATACCCCTCCCCGTATCCCCACCCGCTTCCATTCCCCGTCACATGTATAGTGGCACTGATGGTGCCAACAAAAATGTTTACATGTATGCACTCAATGCACTTTTATATCTTAAAACAGGAGCTTCCATGGCATCTAACGGGCGGCCTGCAACGGATAAATTTACTAGAATTAGAGAATGGTTAACTGTGAAATGTATATATTCGTATGAATGTGGACTATCTGCGTGCATTATATTGTTTTTTACATTATTATTTGGTCTGGCTACATACTGGTTCATAGCGTTCATCTCTATTGAGATGAACGAGGGGGGATGGAGCAACGCAACTATTGGGACCAATACAACTGCAAGTGTCAACGCAACTACAAGGGAAGGTGATTTTTTGGTATGGGATGGAACTAAACTTGTGTGGGGCTACTATACTACATCACCCAATGTTGTTATCTCACATGATGGAAAGCTAAAAAGTGAAAGACAATACAACACACTGTCCCCACCTGAGATGTCTAATTACAATGCTCACAGTTTAAACGACCGAAACCCCTCTGCCATATCCTGGTTGTATAATACCCCCACCAGCCAACCTGCCCCCACGGCCATAGAGAATCAAAGAATGAGAGAAACACATGAAATATTATATGATGACTGGGTGAAAGGGGGCGGGAATGAGAAAGGGGGGTCTATTTTGTCTCTTGCCCAGGGAATCGGGGAGAATATGAGGAACAAGAACAATAGACGGAAGAGGGAAGCAGGAAGGAGGAAGTATGATGAGTATTATGGGCTAGGCTTAGATAAGATGGAAGACCCACGACACCCCCACCAAACAAATAAGTGGTATGCAGACATGAGTGCCACAGCTAAACAAACAACAAACGAGAGCTGTTATGTTTGCTCCCTCATCCCTCACGCATCAGGTACACCCAAAGTGCTGTTACCCAAAGAGTTGCCGATTATAGATGCCCAATGTCTCCTTCATCTCACGTTGTGCAGAATTAAGAACACCTTCCAGGCACATGAAGTGATTTTTCAAATGCTGCAGAACGAGAAAACGTGCTACCCAAAACCGTCAGGGGTTGTATGTCTGAAAGAACCATTTTTTGCAATTGAAGGGACACTTTTTTCTGATAACAAGTGGAAGAATGAAGAAGTAATGTGTAAAGCTGAAGCACTGAGGGGTGTGGCACCGGAGAAATTGCAATGGATAGAAGAAACATGCACACCTGTATGGAGAGAACACATTTCAAAACTAACCTGGGTCACGCCCATCGAAAAGCCTTTCAAGTTGCAGAATGAAATAGACTATGAACTATGTTTCAAAGGAGAGGGGAGAACGTCCATGGGGACGAACAAGAAGTGCAACAAAACCCTCACTATCCCAGACCTAAGAAAAGGGACTGCGGCCCTTATGGACACGTATTGGGTATGTGGAAAACAGGCATACCTACACCTCCCCCCGTCGTGGAGTGGCAGCTGCTCAATGGCCACTCTCCACTCAGCTCTAATGGTGATACCAGAAAGCCACATCGATGGAAGCAAAAGGACACAGGAACGCACACAACAGAGTGTGGGCCAACCAACTGCAGAACCACGGATGTATGTCCTGTCTTCTGGAAGCCAGGAAGAGGTGCTGACCCGCAACAGACGAGCATCAAACTATATATCGAAGGCATCATCAGAACTATTGGCCCAGATCCCAGACAAATATCGATTATTCAGCTCAGCAGAAACATTTTTTGCCTCGCTCGTATCAAGTGTCCAAGCAAGGGCTAACGCAAAATGGCTCCAGATAACCCGCTGGGAATTAATTCAGCTGGCGAACGACACTGAAGAAGGTTTTAACATAATAAAGGTCGAACTAAGAGCCTTGCGACTGATGACCATGCAAAACAGGTATGTCCTGGACCTGTTGACGGCGATGGACGGCGGTGTTTGCCGAAAAATAGGAAGTGCCTGTTGCACTTTCGTACCTTCTGAAGACGCAGAAAACGGCTCCCTGTCCCATGTGATCGAAGCAGTCCACAACCTAGGAGAAAAAATGAAGATGGAAGGCGGAGCATTAGATAGTACATGGTTCGATAACCTCTTCTCCTGGGTCCCCTCATGGCTTGGAACAACGATGAAACTTTTGATGCCAGCTGTGGTGTTCCTCCTTTTGATTTTCTGCCTATGCCAGGTGGGTCTTCGAGTCTGTGCTAACGCAGTACCAAATGGTGCAATGATGATGGTAACAATGGGCAACTCACACGGTACAATAAAAACGGTGCAAGAAGCACAAGTACAAACAGGGGTAGACAACACACCAAGGTACCAATTGGTGCCCATGTACCACGACAAGGATATTGTAGATAAGCTATGGCACACCACCATCAAAGAGCCCCGCATACTAGAATGGTACGAGGAAGTGTGGGTAGATTTGGAAGGAGATGGTGGGTGCATATATCTTACGTGTACTCCAGATGAATACGCCAGGAGATGTGAGAGTTTAAGGGGGGTGTGCAGAGCATGGATGCCTATCAAAGGAACTCCTGCATGGGATGAGGCGGTGATGGACGAAGCAGAATGTAGAAGGATAGAGGAGTTAAAGAATTCGTTACTTAAGTAACGAAAGGGGGGAAATGTAGGGGAGGACTGGTCCAAGAGACCCCTCTCGCCTGCGTTTCTTCCCCAGGTGAGGGCTATGGCCCATTGGGCGTTCCCTCATGCCGCCCGGGCCCAGGTGGTGGAGGGTTCACCCACTGGAGACATTGCCCACACGTATCGAATGCCCACATCTATTGATCACAACACAAATTTAGTTAGGCCCAAAAAAACCATTCTCTGCCCAGTAAAGATGGTGTGAGCTCAGCGCACTGCAGCGCGGCCCCCACCCTTGGAGAACATCCCTGTTGCCGCAGCACCCTGGCAGATCCGCTGCGAGCACGTTCCCACGAACAAGACGGACATGAGCTAGCGCAATACGCTAACATTGTAACAGTTCACCTCCCGCAGTGTACCATCACTATCAGCATGACCCGGCCAGCAGGCCTGAACAATGGGAAGAACAGTAAAATGGTCCTCTGATGGCAGACAGTCGTTATATATATGTATATATTAATGTCAAGACCTCTTGCATTATTTCCTTCTTCCATAAGATACAAACGCCTGTAGAATGTATTAAAATGAGAGAGTATGCTCCTATGATATAAGCTATGGCGAGCTTGCACCATTGCAGGTGGATGCTAATGATAAAGGGACGCTCCAGGGATCTGTTCGTTGCGTGTATCACTGGGCAGCCTACCTCACATGGTTTCGCGCCATAAATAAAACTAATGCTGCTAGAGTACGCGAGAACGCGGATGCAACTATAATATGAACTCATGTCAAGAATGCGCAAGCGTGCACTTATTATGTGTGAATGTCTGAGCCCCTCATATGCTACCACCGTCACGTACAGGGGCGGATCGTTTTCTATGTACTCCACTGATCTAACCACTACCTCATTTACTGCAAATATATATGCATGTAACTAAAACACTGTAGCTGCTAGAATGTAATGTACAAAAATGGTGCTCGGACTGGGTATAATGGAACCACACCCAGCCAAGGTTAAATGCATGTTTTGAAGTGATTTTAAATAAGTATTATAGAACGTATTCAAATGGTTGCGATGTCTTTACTTATATTCAGCAACACACAAGGGAGATACCTTTGTGAAAGCGTACAAGGTCTCGATGTATCCCCCTCCCTCCCTCAGAAGACTGCCAAGACATGAGAACAGAGCCCCGCTCTGTGCTATCACACCTCCCCCGACCTGACTGGAGCTGCTTCAAAGACTTGTAACCCCACTGCAGCACCCAAGGCCGCGGCCAGCCACCTGCATTATTTACAGCACAGCAGTAAACCTTAGTTTAAACTCAAGTGCCCCCTCGTAAACCCCACAACCCACCGGACTGTCTCAGACTTATGGCCCTGTGCAATCAGGACACCCAACACTTTGACGACACACAGCGAAACATCTATAACCACTTCTAACAAGACAGAAAGACCTGTACCACCCGCCCCAGTCCCCGAAGCTTAGCCCCACGACCCACGGTCCCGGTCAACAGATCACAAGTAACCAGGCCTCGATATATTATCTCCAGACCCCTCACAAGGTGCATCCCTCCTGTGTTGCATTAACCTATTGAAAGATTTACTAAAGAGAATAGAACTGTAAATGACTGAATGACTGCGGGGTGCATGGCAGAGGGCAAGCAAGTCAGGAAAGGCATTCATCTCTGCCACAGGCCGCCTCAGCACACCAACACCGCCCGGATGAACTCAAGCCGACCTGCCAGGCCCAGCCCAACCCAACCCACGAGGGTGACCAGTGACGTCCTCCAGCCAAGACCAACCACACCGCAGCAGCACCTATAGTTAGTCGTCGCCACCCAATCCCAATGAACTTGTGCCCCCTATAGTATGTAGGTTTTGATGACGTTTTTTGTAAATATATACGCCTGTCTTTGCTATTGTCAGACAGAGCGCTCTCGGAGTTTGCAGAGTTCTTTGCATGCCCAATTCTGATTGATAAACTCCCATTTACGCTCACCCGCACTCTGTCTTGGCCTTATTCCCATTTTGGGAGAGTCCTTCATTGTCTCTCATTGCGGGGAGGATCGTGCTGTTTGGGGACGCTTGCTTTCAATATCCATATCCATCAAGGCTTCACCAAAGTCTTCTTTCCATGAGATGCACTACATAGTGTCCGCTTGACACCTGGATCAGCTCTGCTAATCTTGGATCATTCCATGAGCCTAATATTATATGTTCCTGGGTAAGATGGTTGCCCATTTTTTCACATTCTGAATGCTACTATTTGGCCCACCTCTCCTAGCCTGTTTCTCTCATCACTTCCTCCGTATATTCACAGTTGCTTAAGATATACCACGTTCTCCAATTCTGTGTACCACAACTATGGATACATAAAGGCACATTACCCCACATTCGAAATTTAATAAGAAACTATACGCCCATACTAGACTTAGGTCATTTGCATATCAACCTTAATTGTTGGTTTTTGACGAAATCCTATAGCTTGTAGCCCTGGGGGAGATGGATTTAAAATGAGTACTGAAAAATGGGATGTTGCCCTATAGACTAGGCTAACTGCCTTGTAAACAATTTATTTGTTAAAATTGATCTAAAAGTTTGATATGATGTTTTTCAAAATTGTGTAAGTTCAAACTAATTGAAGAATATATGTATTTTCTTTTGTAGACTTTAATTTGTTGAAAAATGCCGCTCCTGATGAGTTTTTTATACTCGAAACACATTGGGCTCACCAAAAGACAAATAAAAAGCAAAAATTGTTTTTTTATAAAACAAAGTTTCAACTGAATCATTTATGGACATTTTCTACAGAATTGATTGAAAGTTATCAATATTGTATTTCAAAGAATTTACAAAAAATGTTCAAAAGGCCTATCTTGGCCGTCTAGAAAGTGTGCAGGGGACGTGGCTATCCACATTGGATTTCTTTGTTTTTTTGTCAGAAACAAGGACATACCATCTCAGCAACAGTTACAGGTTTTGTATTATCTGGAAGCAATTTTGCTTCTAAAGCACCTGAAGAATCCTAGCGATGCCAGACACCTTCTTGGGAGTATAAATAGATAATTGTTCCTTATTGTCATGGCGACCATTCAGCAAAAAGATACTTGAATAATCACATCAGCTCTACTGGAGCTCCTCATGGCACACATGAGTACGTGGTCATACACTTCCCACCTTTCCGTTTTAGGAGTCGCTGGAACGGAAACATCAGACGGAAGCTGGCAGAACATTTGCCATAGCCGAAGTGAAAAAGAACAAGATGGCAGATCAGCAAGAAACAACATTTGCATTTCACTCTCTTGAAGAAAATGTCAGTAACTATATTAAGCTACCTGAAACTAAAACAATAAAATCAAGCTCACTATTCAATGGCACCTCTTCACTTAAATGTATATAAATTACCTGAATAAGGGCAAACTCAGCACTTGGTAGTGGGAATTAAGATATTTCCAGGCTATGCCTAATTAGTAACTTTGCTAAGAAGCATTTTGAAGGCATATGTTATTGCATGAGATCTCATTTTTAAATTATCAGCTCACAGGTGATATTTCCATTTGTTCTCTGTGCGTTTATACATGTTACAATTTCGAGTGGTTTCAAGACTATTGTACATAGATCAGGCCACAGATGCTGAAAACAAGAAGACAGCAGCAGTTTGCAACTCAGTCAATGATTTATTATTTATTTCTTCAACCGGCGAGAGAGGTAAAAAACATTATTTATCAATCGTATGCTTTATTCCAACTACACTTGTGTGACAATACTGACATGCACAGATGCGTACTCTAGTGTACAAGATGCGTGGAGAAAAAATCAGGGCTGCAGCTCAATTTAGGTGATAGGAACTCATATCTTCCTTCCATTCCCATTTCTTACTTATTGAAGGATGAACCAAAAATATTCACACAAGCTGAATGAATATTAACAGCAGTGGCCAGATACAGTTCCATGTCTAGAATTGTTGGGTACCAAACTGCCATTGAGGATGCATGAAAGGTGTTCCCATGCATGATGGATTGCACAAACTAAACATCGGCATCATTTCTGACTATGCACTTTGTTGGAGGCATCTTAGATTGCTATAATATATAGGATTTCAAATATATACTATTGTGGGTTTGACTGTGAACTCACTTTACATGTTAACATTCCTACAGCGATAAGCTGCCATGTTTCGTGAGATTCGAAGTTCTTAAGTATTTAAGGGCATCAGAAAGGCACTTAAATCTTCCTCAGAAGTGCATTATATTTGCATCCATTGAGCAATCCGAGGCCACTACAGGAATGTCTTTTCACACGAGTGATTGATGTGCAGCCTCCATGCTGCTGGAGGAGCTAGCCCTTTACAATGAGTATGTCTCACCAAATGTTCCTTTCATGATAGAAGTGTTGTACAACTGCATAATTGGTCTACAAAAATATTTAATGCATCTCTGATCACTATTTCATTTCAGTGGGACTGAACACAAAGATTCTAGTACTTATTCATAGAAAAGTTATGTAGCTACAAAACTATTACAAAAATGTTAAATACACAGTTATTAGTCATTCAATTATTTAAAATAAAATGCACTTTAAGGTCTGTCTCATGTTCAGGGTTCATAATTGAGGACTATTTAGTCCTGCTTGTAACCTAGAAGAACCTGGAGTTGTAATGTTGTTTGTGGCATTTCACTTTGTAGGTTAGACTGCCTCATTATTAAGCATTATATGGGAACTTCACTTTGTGAGGGAAGTGATGTCACAGGAAGGGGAGGAGGTAAGGAGGAACGAAGAGAGAAGAATAAAGATGTGTGTCTAGTCTCCCGTGTCCACGCCTTTTGTGTAAATGAAAGGTGCTGTATGGAATGTCATTTTTATATATCCCTGACATGATTTAACAATTGGGTTCACAGCACCGTTTTAAACCAAATAGCGGCTTTTAGGAAAGATAGTGTGGCCGTGAGGGTAGTCAGCAAGTGTGTGATTGAACTGTGAGGATTGAATTATTTGTGGGTGCCAGAGTTGACCATGGACGCTGTCTTGAAAGAGTGGGACAGGAGGGTGGTTGATAGTGTGGCAAGGCCTGATATCCACAGGGTGAAAGTGGCACTGTACTTTGAAGGAACAGATGTGATAAGTGCTCAAAGTTGGCTAGATGGCGGCAAGGCCCGAGTGTCTGCAAAGATACATTGGTGTTTGTCAGTAGCATTGCCACTAGTAAACACCACCATAAGCAGGTTATCCGGAGAAGTCAATAATTGTCATTTTTGGAGAAAAGGGGCCTCGGATCAGTAAATCTCACTGGACGGTGGGAGGTCATCCAATCCCAATGGTAGATGAGATCATTTATTTGGGGTATACCTTGTATACCCTTCAAAGAGAGGGCCAAACTCTTTCGGACCTTTTGTCCAAGGGTATGCGGTTGACATCACAGCTGAAAAAGATTGTCAGCCAATACTGCAAATGTTCTCTTTTGCCAGCGGTAAGGTTCTATATGACAAACATTATTCCTGCACTTCTTTATGGTGTAGAGGCTAAAACTCTGACTTGGACATTCGATTGGCAGAAAATCGAGGGTAAGATCTGGAAGAAAGCTTTAGGTCTGTCAAATAGTATACAGATAGTGACCCTTGTTCCTTTATAGGTTAATAGATCCCCTAAGAAACACACTGGATGAGGATCTAGCGTTACATCTTAATCTGAAACTGTCTTTGGTTTTGCAAGATCTAAAGAGGACGGCCTTAGAAATGCTAGCCCACTGTGGCAGCGATGAAGACACATTAGTCTCCAATCCCATGAAGACTTGGAAAGCCCTACTTATAACAGATTGGATTGGGACAATAGATCAAATGAGGGCTTCGACTGTTGCACCCTCCTTTTCTCTTTATGACAAGAAGATGGGCTACCTACTAAAATACTTGTTACATTTCCCAAATCCCAAGATGAGGCAGAACATTTTGAGAGTTTGACTCAACTTGGTTGAAACGGGATCGGTCCTTGTCTGTCGGGGGTCGAAGGACATTATAAAATCCTTCTGTTTGGAATGTGCAGACCTAAAAAGAAAAAAACATTGAGCACCTACAAAGATTCTGTCCAGGGACCTGGGAGGTTAGACAAAAATATCTCGGGCACTTTATCGTCTCAATTGATTAGTTGCCTTCATTGATGTTTTGGGAAAGATTAATTGCTGGCCATGAAACAGCTTTGACGATTCATTTTTTTAAGAGTTCTCTAGCAGTTTGGGTTATTTTCATTTGAATGTCGTTAACTGGTATTTGAGAGATGTGAGTTGGAGTGAAAAAGTTTTAACGAATTTCAAGACATTTTGTAAGATGGAATTGAATGATTTAATTGAAATTGAAATAATTTAATTGTTTTGTATTTTGTGAAAAACCAAAATTTGGTTGCACCACAATAAATAAAAAAAATAAAAAACAAAGATGCAGTGGTGTGTGTCAGCAGCATGGACACTAGTAAACACTACCATAAGCAGGTTATCTTGCCAACAGGGGAATGGGTATGGAACCCACATTCATCCCAGTATCTCTAAACAAATAGTTTTAATTACACAATCTGACGGCTAAGCATAAGGTTGAAAGCAAAAAGAAATCTAAATATATTAATCACGTGTTTGAATACAATGAATAAGTCCATAGATGGAGTAGGGGGCCGGAACCTAAACAGTCATTTTGGATGGAAGACTGTTTGCAGAGGTGGAGGTGGCGGATCCGGGTATCTGAAAGAGGCGTGTCACAAAGCTGAGGACGTTCATGAGGAGAGCAAAACAGTAGAGGGGTAGGCCAAGTAGGGTCACACAATGGTCCAGTTTGCTGAGTGCAAGAGCAGAAGTGTTTTAGAGAAGTGGTGCGGTAGGAGGGGCAGGTTTTTCTAATGTTTGGTTGTAGTGTTACTGTCAGTGTTGAAACCATTGAGTTTCAGGTCACTGTGAAAGAACAACAAGGTTGTGAGCTATGGGAGCGGGGAGCACGGGAGAGGCCAGGGATGGGATAGAAGAGAGCAGATTGGTACTGGAGGCAGCAAGAGGACTTCTGTCTTAATAGTTTAGTGGGGGACCGGGTCTGGATTAGTCCTGAACTCATAGTTAGTGCTAAACAGATACGGTTCATCCGACAGACTGCTTGGTCGTAGACTTTGCCACCGTCTATGAAGTAGCATTGCTGATAAACAATGATTAGTTTAGACCATCAAATGAATATCTGGAAACAAGATTTTGTTTTTTGCTAAACTGAAGCACTTGCAAGGGGCAAAGCCAGATACACATCCTACACTTCTGGGTGATTTTAATGTTCAACACAAAACGTTGGAGGAAGTGGGCAACCTTTACTCTGAAATGGATGAGATCTGGGGGATTCCTAAAATGGAGGCATACAATCTATACTCAGGCTCTACTTCAACCTTGGCCTTGGGTGTTCAGGTGTGTACCAGATGGTTCCCAATGACATTCCTGTGAAACTGACATTTTCTTCCTGGCTAGGGAAACTTACCATGAACTGTGCTGAAAACACATTCCAATGCACCCTAGTTCAAGAAAGAGACACCTTTTCCAAATTGATTTCACTTTTTAATATTTGTTTGTCTGGTCTCTGCTTAATCTTGCATATTTTCAGTAATACTGATAGCCCTATATCTCTTTAAAGCGCCAGGGCCTCCAGCGTTTCCTCACTCGTACGTCGTGTTATCACTATTTGTAAAGAACGTGACTCACTATGATATGGGCTCAGGGGTGCCCATATTATTGGAGAAGTCTCTCAACATGGCACTGCCTCAGGACACAGTACTGCATGTGTTAGTTGGCTTGTATATGCGATTTTGCAGAATTCTGTCGGGTGATTCTGAGGCCAAGACTGAGAATGCAATGTTGGTTGTGAATAGTGGACCCCAAATCTAACTATTTAGAAGGAGACAACTGAAATGTGCATCCTTCTGCAGGTCATCAAACTGCATCCCACACTGGCCTCACCAGTGATTCAGCAGGCCAGACGCCAACATCCCACACCAGCCTCAGCAGTGATGAAGCAGGCCAGACGCCAACATCCGACACCAGCCTCAGCAGTGATGAAGCAGGCCAGACGCCCAGATCCCACACCAGCTTCAGCAGTGATGAAGCAGGCCAACATCCCACACCAGCCTCAGCAGTGATGAAGCAGGCCAGACGCCAACATCCCACACCATCCTCAGCAGTGATGAAGTGGGGTGTGAACCATGTGTTCAGATGAGCTTTAGGTTTACTTTTCCGCATCTTGAGTGGCACAATAGTGTCTAGTGTTTTGGTCAAGGTGGCATTATAAGCATTTACTAGGTTTTCTGGACTGGTTGAGTCCGGCAATGAATTAAGAGTGGGCATGATAAGTGGTATAAGCTTATCTGCGGTGATGCTCCTTTTATTCCTCGTAGCGAGGGAGGGGAGGGATGCACTGATTCTCAAGAGAGGATCCAGTCTCCTCTGCAAAAAAGCTATGACACATCCACCTGTACCTTCCAATTGCAGTGTTTTGTGAGTCCCAGGAGGTATCAAGTTGGCTCCAAGCAGCCTGGCACTACAATTTAGAGCTCCCCAAATGCAAAGAAAGAGACCCCAGGGAAAAGCGCAGGTGGGTACCCCTGGATTCTAATACTGTATAAACAAAAAAAACACTTGCGTGTGACATAGCACAAAGTTAGTAAGTACATCTTTATTATTAAACATACAATGTAATACATATTCAACTCTGAAACATCTCCTCTGCCTGCTCACAAATCATTCACATAAAGTTGCTACTGCTCGCAATTAGAAAACAACTCTTTAGTATAACATGCACCAAGTTGCAATGTTATACTGTAGACTATACTTACAACTCATTTTGTTAGAAATATAGGGACTCAAATGCCCTCCAGTGATGTGCCAAAGATGCACATTCTAACACCTCCCAGGTCCCCTAGGCTGAGCCAAGGCTGCAAATTGTAACACCTCCTCCCAGGTATGACTCACCTGCCAGGGATTAAGAATCTGCATAATTAACAGCTACCCCCCTCTGGCCGAGCCAAATCTGCACATTCTAACACCTCACCCCAGTATGCCTAAACTGGCCAGCTAACCCTTTAGACACCAGGTGCACAGCAGAGTTTGCACCTGGCTGTAGGGAGTTTCAATTACTTTATAATAGTTGAATATATATTTATTTAGACCCAATTTCTACATTAATATAAACAATGTCCTAGGAATGATGTCCACTGAGAGCTGTTTAATGTTAGTGGTACGTAACTGCCACTCTTTCCTATCCACACTCCAATCCTAACACTAACGCATGACACTGAACACGAGTGCGGCCTTTGCTATTACACCAAGCCATGCCTCCAGCCCACCACATCCTGGTGACACTCATAATTTCACCCAGAAGGAGCCTCGCACTACAGCCCTACAACTGTCTTTGCCATTCTGGGATAATGTAGTATCCATACCACCAACCACTAACTTACTCACCGGCATATTCTTGCGGTGTATACAAATCTTCACTTTTGCTTCTTGCCAGCTGGTGTCTAGCCCCCGATCCCTGTATTCCCAGCAGTGCATCAACATACTTGAGTACTCTGGAAACTCTGCGCTTACTAACTCTAAGAGCTCACAGTTGCATTTCCAGTTTAGCCCCTTATGCCAGGAGGGGAGGTTTCTACCAGAATGAGCACCCACATAAAATGTCATCTTTCATGCTTATTGGCATGGGCATAATTTTAGGGTGGGACAGGGGTGTTTGTCCCCCCCCCCCAACTTTCATGGCACACCATTTTGTCCCCATTTTTTTGACTTGGGCACCTTTTGTACAGATGTCATGTCCCCCCCTACATTTTCAACAAAGTTACTCCACTGCTTATTGGCACACCTGCCCTTGTCCCCCGCTGCATGAGGTGAGGCATTACCACAATCTACCCTTATGATGCAACTTGTTTGCATGGTACCGCACTTTATGGACAGTGCTGTTCCCAATTGTACCGTAACTAGTGACTACATGCCTCAGGGCTGTGTGCGCTGCTATAAATGTAAAAATAAATACATGTATAACGCTGTGAACTATTATTATTCAATGTTATTATTTTGTGCACAGTACTAGTAATAGGAAATACAAGAAAAAACATAGCACACACCACTCAATGAAAGGGAGTGCGTCAGGCGTGTCAGGGCAGTTGGGCAGTGAACAATGCATCCTCATTGATAAGGAAACTGTATGATGAGACGTTTACCTGCACCTGCACAAAAGCAGAAGCATTAATATCCAGAGTGCTGGCGCCTTTAGCTATGGAGGATCTCAAGCATGATTTGAGTAACATTACCTGTCTATTAGTTTCGGTTGATGCTTCGAACAGAAAAGTAGTGACGCTCATCCCAATTGTACTCCGATATTTCCAGGACCTTGAGGGGGTGAAAGTTAAGATTTTAGAGTTCACATCAGTCCCTGGGGAAACATCATGAATATTATTTGGGGAACTGCTTCAGGCCCTGGAGAAAAAATAATATAAGGGAAAAGGGAATTGCCTTTTGTGCGGATAATACAAACATAATCTTTGTTTTTCCCAGCTCTTGCTTTCCCACCAATGTTTATTGAAGGAGGCAATCTCGGAAAATGAACTAATTGGTGTGGAGTGTGCAGCACACATTGTGCATACTGCAGTGGCAACTGCTGGTGATGGGCTCCCCTTGGACATAGAATCCTTCATATTAAAAATGTATAAATACTTCCCCATCTATACTGTTAGAACAGAACAATTGAAGGAATTCTGTGAATTTGTTGAGACCAGGCAAACATGCTGCATGTCCTTATTGCCAGCTCTTGAGAGGGTGCTCCATCGATATCCGGCACTGAGGTCTTACTTCTTCTCACAAGAAAAAGCCCCTACAGCAATTATCAAGTTTTTGGAGAACCCTATTTGTGAGGTGTGGCTCTGTTTTCTGCAGAACCATCTTGATTTTGGCCAAAGGTTGATGAGACAAAGAAACAAATGATAGGGCGGTGTGATGCATGCTTTTGGGCGACGTGATGCATGTTTTTTTAGCAATGAAGTGAAAGGCCTCCTAAACGCCCTCTGTAAACAAGGACAACTAATGGAAGCCCAGTTCAATGAATATTTGTTTTCATTTCATGACTGCTTTGTGAATTACCTTGAAGAATGGGGGACACATTTCTCAGAACTCAACACTTTCCTGGGTCCACCTAAACAGTGTCCCTGTTTGGGACGATGTAGAGGGCTCCCTACAATTTGTGCAGTCTGCACCGGGAAGATTCAAACTGGATGAGCGCTTTTTGATGAGCTGAGCTGTGTACAGAATTACACAGCTTGCAGACTGTCCCAGTAGAACGAGCAGAAAAAGGCTGCCGATTAACGGTGGGTGGAGGTTTTCACCTATTTTTCAAAGCACAACATTACAATAAAAAACTTGAGCATAATGGTTCATTTTGCCCGGCACAACTGCACCAGTGGAAAGAATCTTTCCATAGTGAACAATACATGGACATGGACATAGTAGCCCTCATCTTGCCATAGTAGCCCTCATCTATAAGGAGAGCCTCCAGCTCCGGCCTGTCAGTCACCCCTCGATCAACAACTCTGACCTCTTATCGGCCAAACTCACTCTGTCACCCAACAGCACCATTAACATTCACCTTCTTTACCGCCCCCCAGGCAACACCCCAGAATCCCAAGATAACATCATCCACATCCTTAGCAATAACATCAAAAGCTCCACCAAAAACCTTCTAATAGGAGACTTCAATCTCGGATTCAATGATACCAAGGACAAATCCGCAACCACTCTCACCAAGGAACTTAACGACCTGGGCTTCACCCAAAAAGTAGAAAGTCCTACCCACGCCAAAGGCCACATTCTTGACTGGATTGCAGGCCATAACTGCCTCTCCACTATCACCTGTAACTCCTCTTTACCCTGGACTGACCACAACTGCATCGAGTTCTCTATTCCTATCACCAAAAACCACAAAACCCTAACCCCTGCTAGCGCTGCACAAGTCAGAAGCAAAAATAAAACTCACAGATGACAACCTGCACCCATACCTCAATACCACCAAGCTAGCTCCCCCATTCGCTAATGACCCCAATATCCTAGCAGACATCTACAATGATGTCATCATTAAAGCCATTAACAAAATAGCCCCACTCGAATGGAAAAAAGAGAAGAAATCCCTGCATACCAACTCCTGGTTTACTGAAGAACTGCACTCAATGCGATCCCACAAAAGAACAGCACTAAAGAACTGGCAATCTGACCCCTGCACCAGTACTAAAAACAAATTCAATTCAATCTCCCTCCAATACAAGATAGCTATCACCGATGCCAAAGCCAACGCTTTCAATACACGAATCTCCAATGCCAATTCACACTCTAAATAAATCTTCGCCATCTTCAATGAGCTCATCTCCCCCCCCCCATTACTCTGGACGAAATCATCAAAGATGAAGCCTGGTGTACCAGCATTCAAGCTGCCATGCTAAACCTTCTCCAAAAGAAAATCAAAGACCACTGCAAAACACTTCCTCAACAGACAGGAGCCAAACCCACTAACACCCCACCCACCACATCCAAGCCCACCATACCCGACTTCTCCTTCAGAGACGTCACTGAATCAGAAGTTATCAACCTACTAAAAAATCTCAAACCCTGCCCCTGTAAAGGTGATATATGCCCTCCTAAACTCGTCAAAGACTGCGCAGACTGCTTTGCGCCGCTCTTTACGGCATTCATCAATGCGTCCTTTAAAACAGGCATAATCCCATCCAACCTCAAAGAGACTTGGGTCCGGCCCCTCCTAAAGAAACCTACTCTTGACCCCTTATAACCTAACAACTACAGACCAATAACAACAGTGCCATTCCTCTTTAAATTACTGGACAAAGCCGCACATTGCCAAATCCAGCATTTTCTGGAAACTCACTCCATCCTCTGGACCAGGCAGTCAGGCTTCCGGAAAGGACATGGCACAGAAACAGCCCTAGTGGATCTGAAGAGTCAGATCACCCACATCATGGACAAAGGCAAGCCTGCTCTTCTGCTCCTTCTAGATCTCTCAACCGCATTTGATCTAGTTGATCATAAGACTCTCACATCACACCTCACACACTCAGCCAACTTCTCTAAAGAATCAGCTCTCTGGATCACCTCCTTCCTAGAGGGAAGAGCCATGAAAGTCTTCTCGGACATCGCCAACGCCTCTCCCACGACTATCCACTGCGGGGACCCCCAAGGATCATGCACTGCACCCACACTATACAACTTGTTCACCAAGCCCCTCTTTGACAAACTCGACTCATATGGCATCACATACACGAACTAAGCGGACGACACACAAGTACTTCTTCCCCTCTCAGGTTCATACAACAAAGACGCTAAGGCACTCCATACAATCTACTCCATCATCAAGGCATGGATGTCAGTTAATGGCCTTTGCCTCAATGGAGACAAAACTGAAATCATGATATTAGGTCAACAAAACACACTAGACAAACTTGACAAACTGTACGCTAACTTCTCCATTGACAACTCCATCATCCCCGTATCCACAGCCGTAAAGACATTGGGAGTATACCTTGACTCTTCTCTATCAATGACCAGACAAGTTAACGCAATCACTTCCGCGTCTGCTCACACCACCAAACTCCTAAACGCCATCAAGCCTTACCTTTCGAAACCCAACTGCCTCTCCATAGCGAGAGCCACCACTGGAGCCAAACTGGACTATAGTAATGCACTCCTAGCAGGCACATCAGCCAAAAACCTAAACAGACCACAAGTCACGCAGAACAATGCTCTCCGGGCTGCTCTTAGTATCCCAAGAGGAGAACATATGACCCATGTCAGACACTCAGCCCACTGGCTCCCGGTCAAAGAGCGGATCTCTCTCAAAATCCTCACACTCACTCACAAATGCCTCTCCCTCTCCGCTCCGTCCTATCTATCAGAAACCATCCTCAAACCATCCTCCTCCCATCCCACCAGGACGCAATACACCAACTTACTGTGCATCCCACGCATCAAAAAAGCCAAAGCCGGAGGTCTTCGTTTCCCCTACATTGCAGCCAAGACCTGGAATGCTCTTCCGGCAGACATCAGAGCTGAAAACTCCCTCCCTATTTTTCGCAGGAAACTGAAAACCGCATTCCGTGCAAAATATTAGGCAACTCTTAAATCCTGTAAATATACTGCATTGCTATGTGTACATGTCTACTGTAAATATTGTATTTGTTTGCAAATATTGTAACCTATGTAACTAAGACATTGTCTGTAACAAGCGCCGCGATGCCCCCGGGCTGACGTGCGCTCTACAAATCTGAATAAATAAATAGTGAACAATACATGGACAGAGGAAAGAAACAGAATGAACATTGAAACTTTGAAAACCCTGTTGGTTAGTAAGGTCATTTTCAGCCTGACCTGCTCCGAGTTTCATTGTAGACTACAGAAGGACAAAATGGTGCTACACAGAATTTATTCATCTGCAAAGTACTCCGAGTAGAACTAAAACATGTACAGCAATTATCTCTTGCTTTTAATCTTCACAGTATTTTTCCTTCTGATAAAGGCATAGTTCTTTTGATCTCTCAAAACCTTGTCGGGTGAAATAATTCCACACAATAAAGGTTGCCATACGCCTGTGGGGTGCATTACTTTGGTGCCATTCAATGATGCAAGGGGGTCAGCAGTTCTTAACAAGGTGTTTACAGTCGTATTCATTGTGAAAAGGCTTGCATTAATTTCCCATCGAAATATTGTTGGGTTGTCAATAACCCCAGTTCACTGTAGTGCTCTACCGCAATATAGACATGCCCTGCACAAGTGGATCGGCAAGAATTCACTCTAAAACACAAAACAGTGCCACATAGAGGTTTCACAGGCATCTGATCATTAATCCAGCATTTGATAGGAATAATCTGCCGCGGCCGCCCCCAAACTCATTCATGTTGGTCAATGCTGTCATAAGTCATAACTTTGTAGTCCCTCTTTTGTGTTTATAGCTACTGATTTGTATTCCTGCTTTTGTGTCTGTGACCACAGTGACATTGTAGTCCTACTTCTGTGTCGGTGGCATGTCCCGTTTTTTTTATTTTGAAAAGCTGGTCACCCTGCGCCTGTGGGATTAGCTGTTAGACCAGCGGCTGCATCTACATTACATCTACTCCCGAAGAATATGCGCAAGCAGGAGAAAGCCTGCAGGAAATATATAGGGCATGGATGCCAATAAAGGGAACTGCACCATATGAAGTTGCAGTGAGGAGAGCAAATGAAAGCAAGTATGTGGAGGAATTCATTACTGTAGAAGTAACGAAAGGGGGAATGTTGGGAGGAAATTAATGTTTCCCACCCCCTTAGGTGCTTTAGAGTGAGGCGAGTCCCATAGATAAACATGCAATGTGCCAGAGGGAAGAGGGCCGTGCTAAGAAACCCTGCACAAACACAATATTGTATGAAATACAGATGTATAGACTTAGTGTGCACATCTAAGCAGGCACCAGTTTTTGTAGTTATGATAGATACATTCAGTCCTGCATGGCCGCACGGTTAACACAGGCCCGATGAAGAAACATGAACAGGCCCAAGGGCCCAAGCCCTGCTGATAGGAAGACCCGAGCAATTGCCATAGAAACATCATTGTTCCCCAACTGTTGCAAATACTTGTTATCCCAAAAATTAATGCGCCGTGCAAAGGCCTCAAGACAGTACCAGGTGCCCCACTGAGCACATTCATCACAGCCAGGCCAGAAGCAGACCTCCAACACCCACCCAGCCCACCAAGAGTTATGACACCCATTACTGACCCAGTCCAAGACCCCTGAATTCCACATTAGTAGGTGACCTCAGACCACCTACCATAAAGCCAGTGGTCATGAAAGATCTGAAAGAACACGACCATTTCACCTTATTTCATAATGACACTTTGTAATACGATGTACAGGGAGGAATACATTATAGTCCAAAACACGGGTGGAAACCTTGGATGCGGACAGTGCGACATGAACCGAGTGAAAAATGTGTGGGTCAGCATGAGCTTAAGCCTCTTCCTGCTGACACTGTGCATGCCACGTCCTGAGTTTTCCATGTGCACGCCATAATGATAGAGTAGCTTTGTCTTAAAATAGTAACTAATGAGGAACGCAACCTTCAGTCCCTGGAGAGATGAGCCCAGCTGATACCCCACGTGATGGAAGATGGACAGATGGGGCTGGGGCCAATCGTAGCCTGGCTTCCCCTATGGAGCAGACATATGTATAGGGTCTCACCAATCAGCCACGCAGGTTTTACTGTATGTATGACATAGTTATGAGGATGTGTTGCCTTATAACCTTATACCCTTCTGCTTGCACCATCTGTTCTCACGCAGCAGAGTTCTTTGCTGGCATCCTTTTTTGTGTGCTATTAAAACAAGAAGAAATCACTTGGGCTTTTTCTCTAGCGGGTTGTATTTTTCTGGCGTGAGGGTTCAGGGGCGTGCCTTCAAAAGCAATTAGAACCAAAACCTAAATCTATACTGGATTTGGGATAGGCCTTCGACAGTGCCAGCACGGAGAGGTTTGTGGAACAAGCTGCACACTTGGGGATGCCCACCAGGTCTGCTGTAAGCAATCAAGTCCTTTTATACGGACACTTCTATCCAGGTGAGGCTGTCAAAGGATGGGACATTTAATCAACACCTTTAGGGGGTTTAAGCAAGGCTGCCCACCAGCCTCTGCACTATTCAAAATCTATTTGTCAGACATGGGTGTCAGCCAAACCACAGTTAGAACATTCCCTCCCAAAATTAGTGGATTGTAACTACCATGGGTCCTATTATGCTGCTGATCTTGTTATCCTGGATCAGACAACAGTAGGACTACAGTGGAAAACCAATTAGCTTATCAGATATATGGAAACCAATGAATTGCGAGTAAACATCAAGAAGACAAAAATAATGGTGCTAATGAAGGCACATTATAAAAGCAAACCACGTGAGAGATGGCGTATTGGTAATCAAAATCTGGAGAAAGTCCAGTCCATTGTTTATTTGGGAGTGCCCATTAGTTGTAATATCAATAGAAGTGAATGGATGTCTGTATAAAAATGCAACAAAGCAAGCATTGTTGATTAAGAAGATATACTGTACATTTACCAGGTCTCATTTTTTATAAATAGAAAGTCATCCCTTTTTTTACGTACTGATCTATCATGGCAATGCTTTGACACCTTAGAGGGTGCCTTTTGGAAAGAGTTCTAAACCTTCCTAAAAGTGTCCATTGCAATGGTGAGATATGAATGGGGCTTGCAATCTCTTCGATCCATTGTATTATGGAAATCTTTAGCATTATACCGAATATGCAGAATTATCTTCTTCCAATCGAACTCTTACGAACCACCTCAAAATGAGGGAACGTAATGGTTACTTGATTAATGGAAAGTCACTTGCCGAAACTGGGTACTTTCACTAGACCCAACGGAAGAGACGGTAATCACAAATCCAGAGAAGTTGAAAGTTACCATACGTGTACATTATTGGATAATGACCCCAAGATAGCAGCCCCACATATAGATTTTCACTTTCGATGAACCAGGAACGAAGATCAGGTGGACAACTTCCTTTGTATTTGACCACATTTCCATGCCCAAACTTGAGAGATTTGTTTATGCGATTCCGCCTAAACTTACTACCAACAAAACAAGTGAGGAGCATGCAGGGTCAACTCCCCAAGTGTCAAGCACATTGTCGATTTTTGTCAAAATCAATACTGTTGATTGTTGACTCAGTGAAACATTTAGGTTTGGAATGTAAAGCCCTAACACAGACGAGGACTACCTTCTTGGTCGAACACTGTAAGAACCTAGAAACCGTATCATCAGATTAGTGGTGATCGTTATTCCTAACTGGAGAAAAGTTCCCAATAATACTGGCAGGGATGGCATTTTTTAAAGCTCTTTTTAAATCATGCAAAGATTCAAATGTCTGAGAAGTCGTTATTCTTAAATGGGGAGTATTTTTCATATTACTAATGAGCATAACTTTTTTTGTAAAGCTATTTTTACTACATGAAAAGATCCAAATGGCTAAGAAGCTATATCATGTGGAATTAGAACAACATTTCATGGATATTTTGCAGATTTCACTTATAGAAATATTATGAAAATGTTAAACAAATCATAAAATATTTTTTTAATTATTTGAAAGAATTACAAAAGTAGAAATCGGCCAATTTTCCTTTGACTGTTCACCTGTCATTATGAACATGTTTTCCAAGTGTATTATTCTTATGCTAATACATGTGCATTAGATGCACACAATTTGATCTACATGCTGGCCTGACAAGCACTCCCCTGAACAGAGGTACCCAAAAGGGCGAGCAGAGGACATTGTGGGTTCTTACATGCCCTTAGTAAGAGCAATCCTCTTATCCTGTACATTTCGGACCTTAACAGAGACCATCCCAATTCTAGTTGGATATGCTCAATAGGTACAGAGCTGGGAAGGCCAAGAACAGTAGGCCAGAATCTCCTTTCGATCTTATTAACCCACTGCAAATCATGCATTTGAATCGCCTCAAGACTATACAATACTGCTGGGCAAATGCGTTGTTTCTAGAGCTTCAATATTCCGGCATAGCTGTACCCAGCTGTGTTCTATGCTAATCACTTTATGTGGTGGGTTTGGATCCTGGTTTTATGTTTTTCCCCTCCCTTAATGCCTATTTGCAATTGTCCATTTTAAGTCCTAGATATTTATAAGTAAAGACTTGTTTGATAGTTCCCCCTGTTATTCTTAAAGTCTGAATCGTTCCACACTTGCCATACCTCATAAACTTGGTCTTCTCATACGTTCTTTTCTAGATATGCAGCCAAGGCGATGGCCGCCCTACGCAGACCAACCAAAGTATGATCACATTTTATCTTATTGTATGCGTAGGCCAGCCAATCAACATGGGTATTCCCAAACTTTGGCAGATATCATTGGATCCCTGACAAAGTACCAGGCGGGTCAGATAAAGAATGAGCAGAAGCGGGGCGATAACGCAACTTTGTTTGACCCCCCACATCCAGTGGGGATAGGTAGTGTGCTGACACCTCTGCCATCCAACTGTACTGACAGATAGTTTTGGTTGTTTAACTGTCTGATGGCCGACCGAAGCCACCCTGCGATACCCAATAAGCGAAGGTTCTTCCATGCCCTTGCTCGATCAACTGTATCGAATGCCACCCATAGATCTACAAATACGCTCTTCTGGCCAGATTGTCAAACATCACAAAATTCTGAGCCATTGAAGAGCCAGCCCTAAAACCAGTTTGAAATGTTCCTAAGATAGTCGGTAGCTCCACCCATTCCTGCAATGATTTTAATAGTGTTGAGAAATCTTTCCAGTGGCATCTAACATTGATAACAAGTGATAGTTAAGAGGATTAGTACGACAACTATTCTTCTATATTGGAATTCATATTGTATTACACCACAATATTGGGATCTGCAAACCTTTTCGAACAATATCTTAAAAGATGCCAACTGTGCAGGGTTTTCTTTTAAAGCAATGTTGGTGCTGCAGATAGGACCTGCAGCTCGTGAGCGTTTATGTTTGGCTACATAATTTGTCAAGTCTTCCTCATCATATAACAGCCTAAAAGGAATAGGATGCATTTCCTGAGTTGGAATCTTCTCCACCTTGCCTTTAGAGGTCTTTTCAATATAGGAGATCCAATCAGTGACATAGATGGGATTTACAGAATGTCTTTACTATTTCCTTTATATGCACCCAGGGCTTCCCAGATGATCTTTATATTCCCTCCTGGCAGAGTTTTAAAGGTGTGTTGCCACTGAGCGTTTTTCAAAGAAAATTGATGCCTTCTAAGCCAATTGGTGTGTCTGTTTTTAGCTTATCTAATTAAGGTGCATCGTACCTTAGCATCTTTCGCCAAACAGCATTTGGACCTAATCTTTAGTCTCAAAGACAGTTTGACATTCCTGATGCTTATGTCAAAATTGGCATTCTTGATTTAAAATGCCACAGATAAATGTACACTAGCAGACCTAGATGTTAGTTGTGCAATCCACATTTCGATGTCATCAGGGCTCTTACAACTCAAGCCGCTTAGTTCTATGGCACCGATTTTCCTGATATATTGACTAAGCACTCAAACATATTTCAACTGCTAAAACATTGCTGTTAATCATAGAGCATTTCATCTCACGTGTGCAAATATTATTTCTAATGCCAATGACGAGACCACCAAATGGCCTCCCCAAAGAACCTTTCTGTGCCTTGTTTTGGAAAATAGAAAACCCTTTGACAACCAGATTTCCGGTCGTCCAGGTTTCTTGGAATAGGAAGATAGTTGAAGATTGCAACAGGGTTATTGAATTAGTATGGGCCAGTAAATGAGTGAATCCATAATTATAATTTGGTTCATTAAGGCTTTCGGAAGAAAATTGGTAAACCACTTGCAACCCTGGACATCGTACACAACCTCCACCTTTTTACTCAGTTCAACCTTTTTATTTTGGTTCAATTGAGAAACCATTTCCACCCTATTATGCTGTTTACATGTCTGAGACTTCAACTCAACATCCATTACTAGGAAGCCCAATTTCAGAAAGTGAGCTTAGTGGTCTCTAAGCAAATCATCCACCCCCTTATACAATGAGCATGTGATGAACAAGTTTAAACATTTTTCAAAATCTCAAACTCAAAATCCGCTGAATCAATGACTCCGAGAAGGAATGTATTGCAGTATATTTAGGAGGACCGACCTGTTGGTCATGTTCTCACCTTTGGTCAAATATATGCTAGTCAGAGATAGTATATATTAAACGGAAGACAACTGAGCGATTTCAGTTTCGTGCACCACGGTATTCTTCAAGCACTTATTCTTCTGTCTTTCATGCAGCATAGCCAACAGTTCTTGTGTACAGCATCTTTCAATCACTGAGTCAGTGGAAATACCAGCCTCTAAAAGGTCAGTATCAGAGGACTCCATTACCTTTATGCTCAAAGAGTTAGCGGGCAATTGATTGTGCACCAACCATCCAGTGATTGAATCACGTTTCTTTGCCTCCTCCCTCCTCTTACGATTGCTCTTTTTCTTAGCTCTGTGACTCCCACCAAGCGGTGTCCAAGCGGTGTGCAAGAATATTTAATAGTTGGATTTTCAGTAATGGATTTTACTTTCCATTCTGACTTTTTCTGCTTTCTGGGCTTTTAATGAATACCACTGTTTGCGTGATGGAGATTTATCTGAGTTATTAGTGTCCATGATGTTAGATTGTGCTTTGCTTTCTTGCTGAATTTCCATAAACTTGGTTAATGGAAACCGCCGGATCAGCTGCCCCAAATAGTTTAGCTTCAGTGGCAGCTCAAGCACCAGAGATTTAAGCTTGGTTGTGACAATTTGGATTCAATTTTTGCTTATGTGGCGCCTATCATGTTAATTTCTTCATCGGGATTTTCAACGCAAATTGGATTGTGGAAATTGTCCACATTTCCAGGGAAGACTTGTAAGCTATTTATGCTCACGTTTTTCTCCTCAATTGACTCTGGATAAAGTACTGGTGACACACTTAATCTGGGCACTGTAGCCTCTTCCACAACAGTTAAGGCTTTGTTGGATAATGATGTCCGTCATATGGGGCACAGATACTTGAGCAGCAATTTCAGTCTGAAGAGAATAGCACAGATTAAGGAACAAGTTATTGTCTATGTCCAATGAATTTGCTGTATCTTGAGCATTTGGCCTTTCTGTATTGCTATGTTTTCGCTTGTTGTTCGCACCTTTGCCCACTGAGAAATAAGATGTGATTTTCCCTTCACCTTTAGTCACATTCACACTTTCAGGCTTGCTGTGCATGCACAAAGTTCACTCAGCTAGCTTTTTTGCTCCATTCCGCTGAATATCTTCATTCCCATTCATACGTAGGTTGTATTTTGCTTTCCTAGACTTCAATCTGGTCACCATTATTGGCTGATCCAAAAGTCTAGATACAACTCTTAAGTCTGAAAAATATTCTGCGTTAAACCACTGCTTAATTAGCACACCACATAGTCACCAAATATAGTAGAGTTCTATAAGACACTGCTCACTGTCTCACCAAACCACCATACACTTCCAAAGCACTACTCACGAGTTACTTTATTGGAGTCCAGAGATATTTAAAGGAAGATCTGGGTGTCAAATTTGTAGGCAAGAGGTAATGCAACAGTGTATTATTAATTTTACTGAACTTGAGCAATTACAATTAAATCCCTGCAGAAGCAGAAAAACGTATACATCAATTTAAAAAAAAAATTCAAACACACTGGGCAAACTTTTTTGTAAATTCCTACAATTAATGATATCCGCTCTCATACAACTGGCAGTCACATGATTCATGGAAGGGCAGAATAGTCACAAATGAATGTACATAAACATGCATGACCCCTCACCCCCAGATAATTATCTTTTGCAAAGCATTCCCTATCAACCTGAATAAACTACATAAATATAGCACAGGCTTTCCAGAACATCTAATCATGATAATATTAACAATAATTCAATACAAATGATATTACTAGTAACAATTGGTTTCTTTCTAAACGTGGAAAATGTTTCCAGATTCTTACTTTTTTTAATGATCCTTCTGAAGCAACATTTAATTTTGTTATGAACGCACCTTGTGCCTTTTACAGCCTGCTCAGAGATACAGGGTTATCACAACAGACCATCATAAACTACATGAAAACTAAAAAGCGGTTTGTGCATTACCACATCGTGGCTACAGATTTGAAGGAAATAGACATATATTCAATTCAGCGCAACATTTCAAATGTTTGATACAAGACATGCAAAAGAAAGTCAGTAAAGGAGTTTCAAAAGAAGTCACTCAAAAGGAGGTAAGAGGGCAGAAATAATGGGAAAGAAGCTTATCTGAAAAATAATGTTAACAATATAAAGAGTGTAGGCCCAAGAGGATGACCTGTTGTAATCTTGAAATCCTCAAATCTTCAAATGCTTGATGGCAAAGTTGATGCTGATGCAATGTTTATATTATTTTTCCTCTGGTGAATCTATCGCCATTTTGGATAAGCAAATGATGATTTACTGGGTGTGATGGAAAAGATCAACAACGTGGGCTTGACTTATCAGGAGCAATTCTTGGTATTGAGTTACTTGGAGGCAATGTTGCTGCTTAAGTATTCACAGAGACCAGGTGTTGTGAAGAACCTCTCGGTAAATGCATATGTTTAAAAGAAGTTATGCAATGAGAAGGCACAGGATCAAGTTTGGAAATGTAATGCCTTACACTCACCTGGATTCCGAGTGGAGAACCTACAGAAACATGTCTCAAAGAACAAGGTGCACACAGTAATGAAACAATGCATGTAAAGTTTATACATATCTGACTTTTCCAGGCTGAAGAATGGATGAAGTGATGAGCTCATCAAGATGAAGATGGCACCTAGTTTGCTATTTTTGCTGTGAAGGAGCACAAAAATGGCAACACAACAGATGGCATAATTTTGTCTAAATTCAGAAGAGCATGTACATATAAACTAACGTGTGTTTGCAAAAGTCACCATAAACACAACATCAGCTCTTATAGATTTAGGGAGCTGTGCACCAGGCAAGATGAAGATACTAAAAAAAAGCAGCATTAGATTGTGTTTTGAGAGACATTTTTAATTTCCTCAACGGGTGAAGCAGTCCACTATCCATCAAACGATCTATGCAGGTTTCATGAGAGGCAAGTACCAATACCAGGATCTCTTGTACTCGAGTACCCCCAGTTCAGGCATGCAAGATCTGTCTGTATGTTGTGAAGGCATCATGAAGTAAGAGACAACAGACTTAACATTCAAACAAAATGTGTATTGAATAACTTAAATGTCAGGATGGTAGAAGGCCTAACTTGCCCTATGCTAAAGTGGGATTTCCATACCTGAACGGAACTAAGTAAAGTCGGAGTTCATCTTAAAATTCTGTCCGTCTCCAAAACATATCCTTACCCTCACAACTAAAGCTAAACAATGTGTAGGGATGTCAATAACGAAAGAAATAGTGATTAACAAAGTTCTGAGCTTCTTCCAGCTCTTACTTTCTTCAGCACCCTTGCCCCAAGCTCCAAGCAACAAAGTTCAAAAGCAAAATGGTCTTGAGGGTGCATTCAAGACAAGACTCACAATTACTTGAGTCTCAGGGTGCCCTTCCCCAAGACTTTAGATTACACAATGTCTTTGGTTCTCACAGTTCCGGGCTCACTGGTCTAGGCACAGTTTCAGACCACGCGGTCCACCCATCGCAGGTCATGCAACCAGGATTTCTATGGCCCTCAGCCCACACAGGTCTGTTCAGGCTTGTCCCGTTTTACAGAGTCACATTCTTTAAGTCTCTCTTTGTTAGCCTCTAGACTTATGTGCAGTATTCACACTCCTCTGTATTGTACTGGTTACTCTCTTGGCTATACCACAAAATGACACCTCTTGCCAGTCGTTGGCCTCGCCATACTGCAGTTATTTGTATGGTGGTCTTTCTCTGCAACAGTTACAGGCTTGTATTATTTGGAAGCAAATTTGCTTCTAAAGCACCTGACGAATCCTAGCGTTGTCAAACACCTTCTTGTGAGTATAGATAGATGATGATTGTTCATTATTTTCATGGCGACCATTCAGCAAATATATACTTGAATAATCCCATCAGCTCTACTGGGGTTCCCCATGGCACACATGGGTACATGTTGATACATTTCTCACTTTCCAAGTTCACAAATGGCTAGAACGAAAACATCAGACCGAAGATGGCAGAACATTTGCCATAGTTGAAGTGAAATAACAATATGGAAACCGTATTTTCTTTGAACTCTCTTGAAGAAAATGTAAGTCACTTTATATTTAGCTACCTGAAATTTTTAAAAAATACAATGAAGCTCACTATGCGATAACACCTGTTCAATTCAATGTATATAAATTAACTGAGTAATGCCGTACTCAGCATTTGGTAGTGGGAATTAGGATATTTCTTGGCAATGCTTAGTGACTCTGGCAAAAAAAAATTTGAAGGCATGTTATTGCATGATCTCTCATTTTGAATTCATCAGGTCACATGTGATATCTACTTATATGATCATGTGAACAAGCGCTCGGGGAGTGTGAAACACGTAATTTTGACCCCTGTGTACTGTGTATGCTGTGCATTGTTTTTCCCTAAATAAACATGTTCCAAGTGATTTCTCTTGGTAACTTTGTTTGCATATCAGGGCATCCACAGATCCGGGCGGTTCACCTACCTGTTGGTGGGCTTATTTGTTTTTGAATGCCTGTATATATACCCCATGTGCTTGCCTTTCTCCCTTGTTTCTCACTTGGATGGCATTGTACTTCTTTTCACTCCACACCAGCCTCTTTTGTTGCCATCCTATGCTGCCTTCTGGCGCTAGCCTGGCATGCTGCGGTCCTGACCCAGATCCCAGCACATGACAGCTCGCATACTTTAGGTCTTTTTTTCTATTTTGGTTTCTTTTTATATTTTTTTACGCCTTGATTTGTAGTGGCCTAAGCATGCAGGATGACTGGGCAGCAGCTCGGCTCATTCAGGCCAAGGATCTGTTCAGCGAACAGCAGGAGCTGCCTACTTCTTTGCCCAGCAATGGGGCAAAAAAGGCTAACTCGAATTACAGTGTGGAGATTACCTTACTCAAAGACATTGAGAAGTTGCGCAAGAAGGAGATCTCAAAATGGTGGGAGGAACACTCACTGCAGAACTATTTGGACGTTGGACGTATTCCCCCGAGGACTGCGCATTACGCCAATGCCATCCTTTGAAGACCAAGATCCCCACATCCTTCAAGAATGGGGGGAAGCTAGTAAGGGCTGTTCTGCCCATTCTCTTACTATCTTGGTCAAATATGCCAAATCTGATAGTGTCTTGGCCCTTGAAGAACTGGATAAAAAGAAAACAGAACTTAAAAAAGTTCCTAGCACAGAGGAGGGCAAGCAATTGCGCACAAAAATTAACAAGGCTCTTACTATATATGAAGAAGATATCAAACAGCGTAAACATCGCAAGTTCATAAGAGACCAACTTGATTATGAAACTGGGAGTATTTTCACCTTTGCCAAACGGTTTGACTCCTTGCGGAAACCCGTCACTAAGCCTGCATCTGTTGTATCTGGTGATCCTGGCACTACTTCATCTGAATCCGATGTTTCAGTCTCGGAAAATGAGGAGCCAGTTGTCAAGCTCAATTTTTTAGACGAGATGCGGCTACTCTGCCAAGATGGGAAAAATCAAAAACGTGGCGGAGGTCAGGGCAAGCCAAGAGGAAGAGGAAATGGACAGAAATCACAAAAAGGACTCGCCGAGGCCGGCGTGGAAAACGGCTTGGGTGCAAATCAGGAGAGCAGATCAATGCGCTCTGGAGTGAAAAAATAAACAATGATACCATGCAGATATGCCAAATAATCTGTCCTCCCACATACTTACGAAGCCGCAAACTTCGGTCCTCTCTCTTGGGCTAAATTTTTGTCCCACCAAGGCTTTTGATTATGTTCAAGCACGTTTAGACCTTGACAAATTCTTTCGCAAGATCAAGCTTAAGAAATTCTTCATTATAAACCCTACTGTCATGAAGCCTTCTGTTCCTCGGACTGGTCGCACTGACCTCCTCATCTCGGACATTCCATCGTTGTTGGATTTAGCAAGTCTTGAAGATACCCAGTTCGATCCTGTCAATGTTGATTTTACTGATTTTGACATTGACCCTTACTGGGATACACATACCAGGCTCAAGAACAAATCCAAATTCAATCCGCAGTTCCCCGTGGGTGGTTGTTTGGAAGCCTTTTATGATTTGTGTGTCAGTGATTTGAGAAAAGTACGGACTAGTACTGACAGAGGCAAATATAATCTCACTGTATCACAATTAAAGGCCATAGGTGAATTACAAAACCTGCCCAATATTGTCATCAAGCAGGCTGACAAGTGTTAGGAAAGATTTCTTAATTGTGGGTAATTTTCCTTCCATGTGGCAACCCATAAACTTTTAGCTGTTTTCACCAGGATCTAGACTTTGCCAGAGAAGTGCAGCCTTCTGCCGCACTCCTCTGGGCTTTTGCTCCATTCTTACGGGGAAACTGACATGCCCTTAAGACAGTCAGTACCGGGAAACGTTGTTTTCCGTAGTTTCCTTATGTTGTAGCTTTCGCGCAACATGACACAAGAGGGCACTGTAAGCTAAGTTACTGCTCTCTTGGGTCTCTAGTCTTCTACAGGCCCTAGATACTCTTTTTGGATTGTAAATGAACGGTGCAAGTGAATCACAGACAGGGCTGGTGGCAGCGATCGTTTGTGTTTTTGAGCTCCTTTTTGTCGTTTAAGCGCGTTTCTCGCGCTTAGCCCAAAATGGTGGCCTGGCTCCCAAAATGGCCAGACCACGAGGCTCTTTGTCCTGTCCGCTGGCCGCCTTGCCCCTTCACCTCCCCCAGGTCGAGCCGACCCGGGTCCTCCTTATTTGGGCATGTACTTGTCGGGGAGTTTCTCCCGGGGTCGGCTGGGCCTTCCGCTGACCTCCGGGCTGGGAGGCCCCAACTCCTCCCGTGTTTCCCAAAAATGGGTATGAGACACACACAAGAAGCAAGGTGGTTCTGCTGTTTATTGAACAACGGCAGGGATGGGTCTAGGATCGTACGCGTCCGTCCAGACTCTCAAAATTCGTGGGGCTCGCAGGTCCCTTTTTGCCTCAGTATGACACGCTACTTGCGTCACCTGGGAAAGTTAGCGAAAAACCTATTGCCACTCTGGATTGGTTCCTCGAGAGGTAGGGTTGGTATAGCATACATATAGAGAACATTGTTAGTGGTTGAGGGTCAGTCAGGTGGTATACTTGGGTTGTCCCTTCTATTAGATACTTGAAAATTGTTACGCGAAGACCCCTAATGATTGGCTAATGTTAGTGGCGTCAGTGATGAGTGCCCCCATGTTCTGGTTGGTCCACTCACGAGCCCCCCAGCCTGGGACCATCGTTGTTCCCAGCTCGCGGTGTACCTGTCATTTGCAACAATATGTAACTATGTGTTCGTGCAAACAATGCGTGGATTTGCTCATAGGCCTGAGAGCAGACCATTCCCATCGCTGTAGGTGTCCATTGGGTCATTTCATTGTTGCAGCCTGTGTCCCAGACATGGGACCCAGGCGACTTCTCCCTCGTGGGTCTGGCACCTTGTCAGGTTTGGCTTGGTCACGTGAGGAGAGACCGTGGCTGAGGCAGAATTCTACACATTTAAAGTTGTATTTTCCTCTGCGTGCCTGGTTTTGCTTACAGGTGTGACGTTGGCGTCGGCTGTAGCATACGAGTTGCAACATCGCTCCCTTGGCTGTCAGCTCTCGCTGGGCTCGTTCTGCATGGTCAGCACTTGTACTCTTGCTCGTTCAGTGTCCAGGGCGGCTCTTGCTTGCGGCCTACTTGGGCCTGGTTCATAGGTGGGGATGTGTAATGCACGGCACTTATGTTGCGGTGTCACATGGCTTCATAGGCAGTATCATGTCTTTGTTGTATTTTCATCACGATGCAAGGGTCGGGAGAAGCGTCAGCAAGCATGTAAACGAGTGCTTTGTGCGTCTTGCGTTTCTGCATTTCGGAAAACCCATGTGAAAAATAATAAAGATGCGCGTCAGTGGGTGTATCCGTCACCTACGTCATAGCACTGAGTATATTCTTCGTGTGGATTGGTGTGGGAGTGTCCAGTGTGCATGGTTGCACGTGTGTTCTTGACAGTTGGCTAGGTCGTCATGGCATCTCTAACGATGTAGGTGCTTGTTGTTGAGGGCTTAATCGAGTTCATCCATGCCGCAGGTGTCGGCTTGAGTAGGGCAGGCTGGCGGGCAGGCTGGTGGGCACATCCGTATGTTCTTGAAGCAGGGTATTTGGTCGTCTGGTAGATAGACGAATTCATCTCGTGGCGGGGGGGGGAGTCTTTTCTCCGATTCTCCCACTTCAGTCCCCCCTCTGGTCGACTTGTCGACCACAAACATATCCTTTTCTTTATCTCCTCTTACTCTCCATATTTTAGTCACTCCACCCAGTTGTCCGTAGTGGTTGACATGGTCCTCAAATGACCAATACATATATACACAACTTCCTCCCGGTTTGCAGTATACCCATCTTCCGATATAGCTCCTCGGGTTTCTTGGGTTTTCGAGCTTTACGGATGGTGGGTCTAGGTGGTTGGCGATGATCTGTCTGCGCAGTTTTTCTCTTTCCTTTATTATGGTGTCTGTGTGCTGGTCATCATCAGTTGGCATCAAGGGGTGCATACCAACCATTTCGATCATTTCGTCTGTAGTGCGTGCCTTCTTGGCCTTCCAAAACCTTATTATAATCAATGCGGCTCCAGCCAGTATTATGCATCCAACTATAATCTTCAGCCCGTCCGACAGCCATGATGGCATCCATGACCATAACAATGAAAACCAGCTATCATCCTTCTTCACTCCTTTATTTTCTTCCATCATCTTGGAGTGCGCATCTGGGCCAGTTGTGATACTGCTTCGGTAAGTGTACCATTATCGGCATCGTTAGCAGGAATAAATGTGCAGCATGATTGTCCTATTTTTGCGCAAACTCCTCCCTCCATCACTGTGAGGAGATCCAATACATATCTGTTCTGTAGTGCTACCATTCTCACCGCTCGCAGTTCCTCTTTTATTGCATTGAATCCGTTTACTGTTGAATTAATAGTCATCATTAGTTCCCATCGGGTTATCTGGAGCCATTTAGCGTTTACATAAGCTTGTAGTCCAGGGTGTATTATTGACGAGAAGAACATAGCAGCTCTGCTAAATAACCTGTGTTCTGGTGGGATAGAAGTGAGTGCTGTTTCCGACCTTCCCCACAGGTAGTTTCCTGTTAGGGGTTCTCCTTGTCTCTTTTTCCTGTTTAGGACATTATTGTTGTTGTTCTCTCTCTCCTGTGATTGTACAAATCTCTTCTTCCTCTTGTTCCCTTCATCCATCTTGGGGAAGTTGGCCATATTCACGTGTTTTTGGGGCACCACTAGCGATGGTACATTGATGTGTACCATTGTGCATATACCATTCCACAACGGGGGCAGGGTGTGATATGCCTTATTTCCGCAGGCCCAATAGTGATCCATTATCACTGCCGTTCCAGCACCCCCCTCTGGTAATTCTAACACGCTTCCACAGTTGGTGTTGTATCCCACCTCCACATCTCCTCTGTGTTGGTAGCATAACTTGGGCGCGGTCAGCGGTAGTATGCTCATTGGGTCTTCATCCTTCTCCATCCATGTCAGCATGGGTACGTACTTGCCCCATGTCATCCAACATCTGGCATTGTGTTCCTTTATGGTGGTAATATTTTCTCTTGTTACCATGTTGCTACCGACCACTCCTATGTCCCATTCATTGTTCATGTATACCTTCCCTGTTATTGTTACCAGTGGCCTTTCCCAACAGCCTTGTGTACCAGGAACCTCAGTGGCGTACCAATCACATGGTAGGTATTGTAGTGTTACTTTCTTCGTTTCTCCCTTTTCAGGGCCACTTGTCATGTATCTGAACGCTTCAGCATGCAAACTGCTCTTGTGGTAACTAAAATATGACTTGAGGAAATTGTTTTCGTACGGGTATGTGTCTCGCGTTTTCCACTCCATTCTCATCACCGTTCCTTGAAATCGCCCTCTCGTTTGGAATAGTGCCAGATATACTATACATCGTCCCGTCTTTTCTTCTATTTCTGTGGCGACGAATGTTCGAGAAGCGCTCATGGCGTATGGGATCAATGAGCAAACATAACAGCTGTCTTCTGTTGTCTGCTTACCTATTTGGGTCATGTGCTGGTACCACATGTTGTTCGAGACATGTGCTGAATCTGTTATGTAGTTATCAATACCCTTATTATCTGAGTATGTGCTGTGTTTAACTCTACTTCCCTTATGCGGAGGGTTGCTAGTACCACCTGACGTAACACCTGTTGCAGCCGTGGGAGGGGGTATGTTAGGTTTGGGTGCAGCCATAATATTTATAGGGTAACTTTTCTGCCATACAGAGGCAGCCAATAGACCAGTGATGACCAATACTCCTATCATTTTTATTACAAAAGCTAGTCTCACCGGCATTTGCTCTTACCTTGCTGCAGTCGGCAGCTTAATCTTGCGACGTTAAAGTTGCCCGCCTGAAAATTCTCAATACGCTTGTTATTATTGTTAGTTGTTTTATCAAGCTCTCCCTATCAAGTAATCGTTCAGTGCCCAGGCGAAGAGCTGTTCCCACGCCAACCTTAGTGATCTATCTCTTAGAGCGGGTAAGTGCTGGTGAAGATGGGGAAATGATTGTTCTATGGCCAAAACAAATGCAGTGTAATATACGCGTACCCTCCTTTTTAGGTACTTTGGCCTTCTTATATGATATACAAATTGGTGTGATAGGGCTTCAGGGTTGTTATCATCCGTGGGTAGCATCTACTCCCGGGCAATGTACACTGTTAGTTACTTATTTTCTTGACAATACAATTACACACGGTACCTGCATGTGCGAGAGAAGAAAAAGAGAAAACATTCAAGTGTTTACATGTGTGTGTGCACAAAACAATGTCCTTCAATTGGGGGTGACCTTAGCGGGCAGGGGGTTTGGGGTTCAATTGGCGTAAGTCTGTTTACTTTTCGATCTCGTGACCATGGGATGGGTGGTGGGCAAGTGTCCAGTGTCTATTTCAGTACTTGTCTCTCGGGACTATGGGGGGTGGTCGGGTGTAGTGACACTAATGTCGTCAGCTGTGGTCGACGTCTCCTTCTCTGTAGTCGATGCTGTCGTTCTTCCAATGGCCCTGTCGGTAACGCTAGGGCGGGTCTGGAGTTTGTAGATCTTCACGTCGTGTAGGTGATTCCAAGCATGCTTATCCTGCAACTTCACCGCTCTGGTAGCTACCTCTTCTACCAAATGAGGACCAGTAAAGCGTGGGCCGTTCCACTTTCTATTGAAGTTGCGGAGTAGCACATGGTCACCTTTAGCAATTTTGCTTAGTCCTTCCTTTTCCAGTTCTTTGTTGGTGTCTTCTTGTTGAGAACTCTTCGACCCGCCCCGCGTGCGCTCGAGCTGTTGATGTACAAACGCTACACTAGTAATCAAGGAAGACACATATTGATACATTTCGTCACCAAGAACAGTTGCAGTGTTTTCATAGTCTGAATGCTCTTGTTGTAGGCGTTAGAGGAAGGCGCATCTGACGTCCTGTCACCACCTCGTGAGGAGTGAGGTGATGATCAGACCCTAGCCTATTCCTTAGCTCAAATAGAGCTAGCGGAAGACAGTACAACCAGCTCTTCTTTGTTGTTTGCTGTATCTTTGCTATTTCTTCCTTCAATAGGCCATTCAGGCGTTCACATATACCGTTGGCCTGCGGGTGATATGCACACGCAAATTTATGCTTAATGCCCAGCAAAGGCGTGATGTGCTGATACATTTCATTAGCAATGTGTGGGCCGTTATCTGACCGCAACACTTCACACACACCCCACCTCGGGAAAACCTCTCTCACTAGAAATTTAGCTGCTCTGAACGCATCTGCATTTGAGCAGGGTCCGGCCTCGATCCACCTGAAGAATGGGCATACCACTACAATCATACACCTATTTCCTTAACATACATTGATCATATCAACGTAGTCAATGTGAATGTGCAGGAAGGGTCCTTCTAGTCGGGGTATAGTACCTTTTATCACTTGCAGCGTGTGACCGGCCGTAAACTGTTGACATGTAAGGCAATTGCTGATAAAATTTGTTACATGAGAATTTAACTCGGGGCAGAACCAGTCTTCCCTAATTCGTGCTGCAATTACTTCCTTTCCTGTATGAGCTGGGTGATGGAGCTGGGCCAGGGCAGTGTTCAACAGTGCCAACGCCATGACCACCTTTCCAGTGTTACCTTGACGCCACAGTGCGTCAGTTGGGGACATCGTACATCCTCTTTTTACCCATAGTTCCTTTTCTGCCATTGGTGCGGCCGCCTGTAATTCCATTATCTGTGTGGCTGGGAGATGGGTGTACCCTTCTTTCATCAACATCTGTTTAGCCATCCCCCTCCCTCTCCCTGACTCTGGGGGGTTCCATATTTCACCAAAGTACGCCGCATGTTTGGCATGTGCGTCTGCCGTTTCATTCCCTTTTTAGATATGATCTTCTCCATTAGTGTGTGCCGGACACTTGACCAAAGCTATTTCTTGGGGATCATTAATTAATTCAGCTAACAAGAGAGCATGTTGCACTGGGGTGCCATCAGCTCTCCTAAACGCCCTTCTCTGCCATTTTATCAACCCTGAGTGGACAGTTGACGTGACATATGCGCTATCAGAATATATAGTAACTCTTTTGTCAATGCTTTCCTTCAACGCCAAGATCAGTGCAACCAATTCTGCTGCTTGAGCCAAATAATGCTGTGGTAACTGTACACATTTCACCGGGACACACATCAAATCTTCTGTCATCTTTACAACTGCTGCCCCAGTTCTCCTTATCCCATCACTTTGGTCTATTGTCGATGACCCATCAATGAACAAGATCTCTCCACCATTGAGTGCATCCTCTTCAACTTTCCTAGTGCATGAATACATTTCGGCAGTCTGCGTACAATCGTGAGCATAATCACCTTCCTCAATAACTTCCGCTATAAACCTTGCGGGGCTAACTGTACTACATCTGACAATTGACAGTTCAGGTCTAGACAAACTGATCTCATAACCTGTCGCCCTCTGCGTGGTTAGTGTGGACTTAGGCTTATTCAATATTGCAAACAGTGCATGCTCCACAAATAGTGTGGTTGGGCACCCCGTTGTAATAGATGATGATTTCTCTACAGCGAATGCAGCTGCGGCGAGACTCTGTTCACAAGGGAAATGGCCTAACATAACAGGGTCCAAGTGACCGCTGTAGAACGCTATTGGCTTGTGTCCCATGCTTGTTTTCTGAGCCAATACTGCTTTCATTACTGCTGAGTCGCAATGTGAAAAGATAAAGAACTGCCGTTCATAATCTGGGGTGGCCAGTACAGGAGCAGTTGATATTGCGTTTTTCAACTCGTCAAATGCTTCCTTCATTTCCCTTGTCCACCCCAATGTTTTGTCCCCTTTGTGTGCTTCTCTCAATGCTTCAAGTAGGGGTCCTATGTATGAGCTGTAATCAAAAACCTATGCTCTACAGTAGTTGCACAATCCCAGGAACTGCTGCAGCTCCCTCACTGTTTGTGGTAGTGGCGTGTTTGATATAGCTTGTGCTCTTTGGGGTGCAATCTTTTTTCCATGTTGGGATATTAGTTGACCAATGTATAATACCTGTTCCTGACAGTACTGTAACTTTTCTTTGTCTACCTTGTAACCTTTTTCAGCCAATACTGTCAACATTTTCAATGAGTCCTCCCCTGCACCTTTTCTCGCTTGTGCTGCAAATTATTATGTCATCAACATATTGCAGCACCGTACTTTCCAATTCGACATTTCCCAAGTCCATCTGTATTACTCTGTTAAAAATTGAGGGTGACTCGCAGTACCCTTGTGGTAACCTGGTGTGTTTCTATTTTGTGTTCCTGTACGTGAAGCTTGTCAAGTCTTGTGAATCTGGATGCAGGGGTATTGAGAAAAAGGCATTTTTGAGGTCAATCACTGTGAACCGTGAGGCCTCTACTGGAATTCCACATAATATTGTGGCCGGGTTTGCTGCTATGGGGTATTCTGCTTCCACAATGTTGTTCAAGGGTCTGAGGTCCTGGATAAAACGCCAAGACCCTCCTTTAGCTTTGCGCACTGGGTACACGGCCGTGTTACATGGTGATTCTGATGGTACCAGTATGCCATTATTTATTAGGGCCGTTATCGTTTCGTATATGCCCTCATATGCCTCTTTTGATAGTGGGTATTGCTTCACTCTAGGGAGTATTGCACCCTTTATCAGCTTTATTCTTACTCCCCCGATACTCTTTATGCAGCCACGTCATAGGGACTGGTGGTCCACAGAGATGTTGGAACTTTTGCCATATCTTCCTCGTAAAAGGGAACTGGGGTAGATGCGGGTGCTTCAAGTGCCATGGCAATTTTCTGTGCCACTTGCTTATATGTCACTCTTAGCCATTTATCCACACTCATCATGAATACCATTTCACCCTCTTCCTTATCTTCTGAAAAGAGCTCCTCATCGGACACCTGGGTGAGCCTGCATCCCTCAGCCAGCACTATCACTGCCCTCCATGCTCTCCCTTCCCGGTCTTGGGCATGTACTGCGATATAATCAGCAGTCGATATAATACTCTCGATGCTCACCGAAATCACCTTCCCTTCTGGTTCATTGGCTGGTGTCTCAGGCTTGAACAAATATGCTGCTGGCCTCCTCCAGATCTTTCCTTCCATTCCTGGCATTCAGGCGAATGCCATGTCCGTTCCGTACTGGAACAGTTCGCCGTCCACTGGCTCAGCCCTAGTTACTGTCTGTCCACAGTATGCTTGCAGTATTTGTCGTGCAGTGAGCATGTTTATTCCTGGAGTGGAACAAATTATGCCATCCTCCGTGAAGGAGATTGTCATATTTAGCCTGCTCATTATGTCCCTCCCGAGTATGTTCACTGGAGACTCCCTTGAATACAGGAGCGGGACAGACATGTCATAATCTCCAATAGATAAGGAGATGTTATCAGTAAAGGGAACCAGCCCCCTAGCCCCTGAGAATCCTTGGGTGTTCATGGCCTCACCTGACATCTTAAATTTACCTTCCCTTATGCAAGACCGGGTTGCCCCAGTATCAACAAGGAATGATAATTTTTTGTCACCTATCGTTACCTCAATGCGTGGTTCCTCCGCACTATTAGGTGTTACCGACAGGATGGGACACACCAAGGACGTCTGTGGGCTGTCCTATTGTGGGTATAATGATTGACCACTTCCTGTGTAAGGGTTGTGTCCCAGGACAGTCACCCTTCCCAATTGTGTTTGTTGTAGCTGTGTATCTTACCTTATGGTCCTGTATTTGAGTGGGCTGCTGCACTTGGTGGTGTTGTCTTATTGCTACCTGTTGTTGTGGTAGTGAATATGTCTGTGGCTGTTGTTGTGTTACTAACTGTTGCTGCGTGCTGCCCTGTGGCAGCCCCTGCAGTTGTTGGTAACCTTGCTGCTCCCTTGTAGGCCCTTGTTGTCCTTGTTCCCCCCCCATGCTGGTGTGGAGGGTCTCATTCTACATGTGCGTGACATGTGTCCTAACATTCCACAAATCCAACATACAGGTGGTTCCCTGGTCTGCCATGGAAAACTTCCTGAATTATCCTGGTAAACTGGTTGCCCAGTGGGGTAGAAGCTTCGGAATCCTCCCCCTTGCTGTTGTGCAGCATAGCCATATCCCCACCCCCTCATCATTCCTCCCCTTCCCCTGATGTTCTTATAATATCCAGTTCCTGATGTCATGTATCCTCCTCCCATGTTAGTCGTGTATGGTGGGGGTGGTGGCAGCTGTTGTGTTATAATTTGTGGTGATTGTATTTGGGAGGGATCTTGTGCGGCCACTACTTGCCTGGGGTTTGGTGTCATTGTTGTAGGTTTAGTTTTTAGTGCACCTTCCATCGTGTCAGTTTTTTCTGCACTAATTTAGCCTCTTCCGCTTTTCTATCTTCTTCCTTTTGTTTCATCTTTTCTTGCCACGTCCTACAATGGTATACTATTGTCAGTTGTATTTCCGGCCAAGCCTTTGCTTCCATCCCCACTACTTTCGTCAATTGTTTCTGTACTGCCTCCGGGAGCCCTTGTATTAGTATGTGATAAAATATTGCCGGTGTCTTGTCCCATTGCTCTCTAGTTTCCATGCGCCACTTCTCCTGAATCTCCTGGATATAATCAACAGGATCTTCGTTCTCACGCATCTTGCGTGACGTAATTGCTCCTATGTCTGAGGTGTCTGGGTATTGTACCCTCAGTGCTTGCCATAATGCATGTCTGCAATTTGCAAATGGCGCCCCGTCATGTGATGTGTTCGTTATTGTGACCCCGGGGAAGCCCGCTCTCTTCCAGATGTCATCTGCTGCATCCCCTAATATTGATATTAGTAGGCCCTTCCCGTCTCCTACTGCTAGTTTCTGTCCTGCAGTGTGTTTTTCCATCTCATATATCCATTTCCCCGCTCCTCCACTTAGTGATGGGAGCCTACACTTTATATTTTCCTTATCTGCATGCTTCCAAGGGACGTATTGTGGTCTAACCCCCCCCTCTCTCCAAAAGTGGCATTAGGTTGTGTCCTATTTGCCGCCCCGGGTGTCGCGGTGTTGAGTCCGTATACCCCTCCTCTTCTTCTGTGTCCTCTACGTCATCTGTTATGTCCATATTTCCCCTGCTCATAGCTATTTCCCCTTCATCTCTTCCCCTTCTTTTATTATTTCCTTTATTTGATGTGGGCGTGTGTGTTCGTTCTTCCTGCCTGCGTCCGGGGAGATCTCTAAGCCTGCCGGCGTAGTGTGTGTGTTTAGGAGCGGGTGTGGGTGGATATGTTGGACGGGATGATGAGGGTGTAGCTGCACGTGTTTTTCTTCCCGCCATTCCTTGTTCTCCTTCCTCACTTCCCCCCAGCTCTTCCTTCCTTCTGCAAGCACATGGCGATTCCCTGTTGGTGCGGGTGATGTACAATTTGTCTAAGTTTCCCTTTCGCCGTTTCTTCCTTCTCCCCCCATTCCTTCTTCCTCGCTGCAAAAATCATCCAGGAGCGACAACCCCCAATCTGTCTTTTTCCCCCTAATTGTCACTGTTTTTAAATCTATTAGATCCGTTCCCCCCACTTCTTTACCTATTGCTCCCTTTTGTGCTGATGTTGTTGCTACTTCTGTGTCCCTGCATACATATTTCCTTATCCCCCTCTCCCCTCTCCCATCTCCCATCTCCTTTTCCCCCTTCTTCTTTTCTCTACTATTTCTCCGCCTATTTCCTCTCTTTTCTTTTTTAATTCCTCCATTACCTCACTACTCATCTTTTCTAATATCCTTTCTTCCTCTCTCATCCTTTCCCATCTCTCTCTTTCCCTTTCTAATATGCTTTCTATTACCCTCCCTTCCTCGTATTTCTTTGTGGTTTCTGATCGTATTTTCCTCTTCCATATTTCCATTTCCTTTTCTTTCTCTTCTTCCTCCCTTTTCCTGTCGTGCTGCGCTGCTCGAGATACCCTTTCTGCTACCACCTTCATCCTTTCAGCTTCCCTCTTCCGTTCTTCAGTTCGTTCCCTCATTTTTTCTAACTCATTCTTACTTTCCTTCCTTTCCCTCCTTCTCTCTCTTTCCTCCCTCTCAAGCTGTTTTATCAGGGTGTTTTGCTCATTCCTTAACTCCGCCAATCGTTCCTCCAAAATCTCCTCCTCCTCCCGTAACAGTTCCCCTTCCTTCCTTTTTCCTCCTTCCCTTTTATCTCACTCTTATTCTCATCATCCTCGTTCATTTTCCTTACTACCTCCTTCTCTTCTCCCGTTAATGTCCCTCGCAATTTTAATAACACCTGCACAGCTACCCACTCGTCGTGTCCTATGACTGGGATTTGTTCTACACTAGTCTTCCCTTCCCTTGCGGGCATCTTCGCATAAGTTGGCCCTACCGCACTCTTCACCTCCCCCCCGTGTAGCCACCTGTAGCTGTATATGGTGGTGGGCTGTATGCTGGGTTTGAATACCCCTCAGCCGCCGTTAGTTGTTGCCTTACCACTTCGTAGTTCCGTTACAGGATGTAAGCCCCCTTCCTCCTTTTTCGCTAAGGGCATGTCGTCGGTCCATTCCTTTTTTATTTCTGCTTCATTGACATTACTAAGCTTCTCCCCCCCTTGTCCTCTTACCGCGCACTGTGTGCTTTCAACCTCCTTTTCCCCATTCTCTTCTTCCTCCTTAATCTTCTTCTCCTCTATTTCCCCCACTGTGAACATTCCAGTCGGTCCTGGTCGTGACCCCTGGAACATCCTCCATAAGTTAAACACCTCCACATGGTGCGTCAACTTCTTCCCCTTGTATGTGTTATCTAGATGTGTCAGTAGCGAGTGTTGGACATATGGGTCGAAACTGCCGTTAGGCGGCCAGGGTGTCGTCATTTTATTGTCCGTCCCTTGTGTCCATTCTATGCTGTATTTAATCAGTTTCTCCCTATGGGGTGACAGTGTTTTACATATATGTTGTAGCGGGGTAGTGAGGGTGTTCCCCCACCCTCCCGATCCTATCCCGTATGACATGGTAGCACTGTGTTGTTAGCTCCCTTCAATATAGTAGTCGTTACCTGGCTAAAAATAAACTCAATCAAATATGACAATTGCAGATGTGTTACCTGGCCCCGTAGTTTGTGGACTTGCGACCGTCCGCTAAAAAGAAAAAGCAGTCAAATATAACTCTTGCAAGTATGTAGTCTTTTCTCTGTCTTTGTTTCTCTTCCTTAATACCGTTACGGCCCCCTACGGCCAAGGCGCACGTAGCCCCCTGCGGCTGCGTGCCCTATGTGACGTGCTTATACAGCCGTCCCACTTTTCTTCACCCCTCCTCCTCCTTCCTCACTCGTTGTGGCCGGCGTTCTCCGTGCACGGTCACTTCCCCATCTCTACCTGGCCCCGATTTAACGTTGCCGTTAACCTCCGTGCCCACCCCCTTACCACTATTCACTTCCCCACCACTCTTCAACAATGCTGTGTGGTCGAGGCATCCTATGAAAGCCCTACGGGTGACGTCACCGACCTCTTCTTAAACTATCGGTAAGATCTTTCACACTTCAGAAAGCTCGAAATAAGTTTAGCCATTTGTCCCCGTTAACCCCACAGCTGTCCTCTTGTCACGCCTGGAACAAGGTAACCAATAATATAATCAGACTGCGCACGCTGCGTCGCCTCGCGTGTGATACGCCCCTCAACAGGAGGGCGTAACCAGCCAATTATCTTCTGTATTAGGCAACCAGTTAGCTACCGCCTACAGGAAAACGTCATCTATCGAGTTTCGCTGCTCGATCAATAGGGATCCTCATCTACTCATTGATCAATAATCGCCAATTCGTAGGAAGCCACACACACACACACACCCTTACAGGTGGTCACGACCTAGGCCAATCATTGTCTACGAGCGGCCGCACGTGATGTTTTCGTGCTCCGCCCACTCTTCTTCGTAGCGTAGCGGACTGCTCTCGCACTTGTCCAGCTACCATTCACTTCACCGCCAACACTCATTTATCAAATCTTCGCCGCACACCTTGGTAACACCTCCCACCTCCCTTATTCCATTCCTCCCCCCTCCCTCACAATTTCACACTGCTTGTTGGGTGCGGCATACTCACCAAGTTCTCTTGATGCAGGGCCGCTCGACTGCGTGCACCCCTCCAAGCGGCTCGCCACCTCCCCTCGTCTGGACCACGTCTGGACACTCGCCAACCGCGGGCGGGATACTTCTCAACCGGCTCCCGAGGGCCAATATCCGGATTGCGCTGTCCGGTCTTCTCGCAGTTCCGCGATGGTCCTGTAGTGCTCAAAAAGGGGGCAGCGGCAGAGGGGGCCGCGCCGCCGGGCCTCCTCGCAACGAGAGCACTCGGAAAAATAAAAAGGTAGATCGTAACCAGATCTCAGCAGTGCCTCCAACTTGTCGGGGAGTTTCTCCCGGGGTCGGCTGGGCTTTCCGCGGACCCCCAGGCTGGGAGGCCCCCAACTCCTCCCGTGTTTCCCAAAAATGAGTATGAGACACACACAAGAAGCAAGGTGGTTCTGCTGTTTATTGAACAACGGCAGGGATGGGTCTAGGATCGTACGCGTCCGTCCAGCCTCAGTATGACGCGCTACTTGCGTCACCTGGGAAAGTTAGCGAAAAACCTATCGCCACTCTGGATTGGTTCCTCGAGTGGTAGGGTTAGTATAGCATACATATAGAGAACATTGTTAGTGGTTGAGGGTCAGTCAGGTGGTATACTTGGGATGTCCCTTCTATTAGATACTTGAAAATTGTTACACGAAGACTCCTAATGATTGGCTAATGTTAGTGGCGTCAGTGATGAGTGCCCCCTTGTTCTGGTTGGTCCACTCGCGAGCCCCCCAGCCTGGGACCATCGTTGTTCCCAGCTTGCGGTGTACCTGTCATTTGCAACAATATGTAACTATGTGTTCGTGCAGACAATGCGTGGATTTGTTCATAGGCCTGAGAGCAGACCATTCCCATCGCTGTAGGTGTCCATTGGGTCATTTCATTGTTGCAGCCTGTGTCCCAGACGTGGGACCCAGGCGACTTCTCCCTCGTGGGTCTGGCACCTTGTCAGGTTTGGCTTGGTCACGTGAGGAGAGACCGTGGCTGAGGCAGAATTCTGCACATTTAAAGTTGTATTTGCCTCTGCGTGCCTGGTTTTGCTTACAGGTGTGACCTTGGCGTCGGCTGGTAGCATACGAGTTTCAACATCGCTCCTTTGGCTGTCAGCTCTCGCTGGGCTCGTTCTGCATGGTCAGCACTTGTACTCTTGCTCGTTCAGTGTCCAGGGCGGCTCTTGTGTCTAACAGCACGCCTTTCCGTACTCGCGCTCTGCTTCTGCCCACAGTGGAGGCTGCGCTTGAGTCACGGAGCTCTGTTCATCTTCATTTGTTCATCGAACTAAACTGCCTGATTTCCTCGAAGAGACTCCCCTTTTGCCCGTTGGCACCAGTGTGTGGAGGTACTTTTGAGCACAAGGCTCCACTCTTCGTAGGGCTTGGACTTCCTTTTAGTTAGGTGCCTCTGAAGGCGGACTGGGTCTAATTATTCGCACTGCCTGTTTTCCTCCCCATCTAGGTGGTCTACACATTTCGTGCGTCTAACTCGTTAGATTCGTTTGTATTTGTATATATATTGTATTGTATTGGTATGTGTTGGTTCACTTAAGTTTCATTGTGATTTCTCGCTACGTTCAATGTTACAAAGGCCTTGTAATAAATGTGTCTATATTTTTAACATAACACCTGCTTGGAGTAACTTGTAAGTGTCCTTGCTTTGTGTGTTCATTGCGGGCTTTCAGTCACCCTCACCCCTCTTGAGACCTAGTCTTGACCGCCACGATCGCTACCCTGATTGGTCTGGCTTGTCCAGAGGTTACCCTGTTCCAAGAAACTAGGCTGGCCTTCTGAACCTCTGCCCCTCCAGGACAGAGTTCAGAAATCCTTCTTAACAGCAAAGGGTCTAATATAGTGATCCAAGACAGAGTCCACTATGTCTCTGAAGCCAACCGCCAACTTAGAGACCGACTGTGCTATGCTAAACTTTTACAAAATCACTTTCATGATATAGAGTCGGAACTGAATAACCTCTGTACCAAGTGGCCTGACAATGGACTCTTAGAGTTAAATGTCTTGTTCCCTCCAGTCACACTGTTCCCACTATTTATTTTCTACCAAAGGCACACAAATCTCTCACCCACCCGGGAGACCTATTGTCACGCTATGTGGTTCCCTTCTTGAACACTTGGCCCAATTTATTGATGAGACGTTGTTTCCTTTTGTTTCCGTTTTACCATCTTATTTGCAGGACACTAGGGATTTCTTACAACACATCAATGATACTCCCTGGAAAGAGAGTCTTCTTTTGGCCACCCTCGACATTGTATCATTGTATACGTCTATTGATCATCAAGTGGGAATGCGAGCTTGTCAATCTTTTCTTGAGACACGTTCATTGAATTACCATGGTCACAGTTCTATGATTTTGGAGAGGTTGTTCTTTTGCCTCACCAATAATGTATTTTTATTTGATGGTACTTTTTACCGGCAAGTCAGGGGTACTGCGATGGGCAGTACCTTTGCCCCATCGTATGCCAACCTGACGATGGGATGGTGGGAGGCTACATTCTTACACGATCTTCTTGCATCCAGTTTTTCCACCCAAATTGTTGCCTGGTTGCGCTACATTGATGATGTCTTTGTAATATGGAAGGGGACCGAAATTGATTGCCAACTTTTTGTGAGAACTATTAATACTAATACGGTGAATTTACATTTTACTGAATGCCACAGCATTACTGAGGTTATCTATCTTGATGTTGTGGTAACTTTGGATACGTCTGGTTTCCACACAGTTCTCCACAGGAAACCTTCCAATACTGGTTTACCTTTGCACGCTACCAGCTGTCATCCGGGGCCATGCAAACGAAGTATTCCTTACGGTAATTGTATTCGTTACCGCAGGAATTGCACCGACCTGGCATCATTTGACTATCATTGTGCTCGAGCTGCCACTGACTTCCTGCAACAAGGGTATACCAAAAGGAACATCGAAATGGCCTACACCAAGGCCAGAGGACTATGCAGGGAGAAACTATTGTGTGGCATTAAATCGCACAAGACTGTTACAGATGATGAACCCAGACTTATTGTCTCTTTCGATAATGCCTCCAAGAATTTACGTAGGATTATTGAGCGACACTGGCGTGTTTTGATTTTGGACCAAGATCTATGCCCTGTATTCTCCAAACGCCCCACCATTACGTATAAAAGAGTACCATCACTCAGAGACAAGTTAGTCTCCAGTTTTTTGTCACCCATTGATAAAAGTCCTCCCTCTTCTAATTGGCTGGCGGTCTCCCCCATTGGCTTTACTAAATGTACCAAATGTAAAGCCTGTGCCCACACTACTCCCTGCAAATTTTACTTGCATCCGGTCGCCAAATGTAAGCAAATCATCAATTACTCCATCAATTGTGACACCACTTATGTTGTCTATGTTCTTTCATGCCCCTGCATGAAGTGGTACGTCGGGAGCACTACCTGTAAGCTAAAACTCTCAGGGCGATTAAAAACTCAGACCCCGCGTACCCTATGGCTAAACACTTTGTGCAGGAACATGCCAATGATTCTAATTTGCTTCCGTTTTTTGCCGTGGCACACATCCCCATTCATCCTAGGGGTGGAGACCGTGTTTTAAAGTTAAGACAATTGGAGACACGATTTATTTTGGACTTTGATACCAAGTTCCCCCACGGACACAATCTTGATGAGGAGCTCTATACGTTTCTTGGGACTTAAGGCTGGCCGACATCTTCATTCTCTGTTATGCCCTCCCTCTTGCTGATTCATCTCGATTTCCTTTTGGTTTAGGTGTCTCTAGCTGGCATTTCTCTCCATATTTCATATCCTTGGCTTGACTGTATTATTTTACACCTTATTTTATCGGTGTTCTTTTGTGTATTTTTTCTGTTTTAGACTTATGTATGTCTATTTGTCTATCTGCTGCAGCACGATTTGATGGGACTTGAGCTCTTTATCGTTTTTTTTCCCATTATTTTTTGTTGTCCTTTTGCTTTTCTTATTCTTGTGGTTCCACCTTCTCTTCGATGTATTTGCACAGTTGTTTCTCTCTTATTATCTGTACTTTTGCATTGACAATTGTTCCCACTCTTTGCTAATACTACTTATTCTGTCTTTTCATTGCACCTTTGAAGTTTTATGACTATGGGCATCTTTCACATCATTTCTTCTTTTCTGGCCAGCCATGTACTATGCAAGTTTATATGTGTTGCTTGCTGTCATTCCGGCTCTTGTATGCTGCATTTTTCGAGGTTGCTATTGGCTCTTTTAATGATGCTGACACCTTGCAAATTTTTGCAATTTTTGACTCTGTAATAATGGCCCGGTATATTTTGCACATTAGTATGCTGCTATGCACTTGCACTTTACTACCATTTTTAATATGGACATTATTTTGTCTTTTGCATTGTTTTAGACTTGTATATTGCTGCCTCGTTGTAGCGCACTGGCTCTGCATTAGTATGCTGCTCCAACTGCATGCACTTGCAGTTTATTCCATTCCTTCGAATGCTGCTATCTGCATTGTTTACACATATTGCCATTGTCACTTTCGTTTTGCATCTTTGCACATCAATTGGCTGCTAGAATTGCTTTTAATGTCTTATTATACTGGTTCCATCGGCATTAGTAATTTAAACTCATGTCTTATGATGCTCTGGATTTATGTCATTTATCTTTTAGTGCGGTTGCTAGACGGTGTGTTTATTTCCATTTTATATAATGGTTATATTTATTGTGGGTGGATATTATCTTTATTTGACTGTGCTAATACATCATTAATCATAATTATGTATATTGTTATCTACATTCTATGGTACCTTGGAATTATGGACCTGCCCTACATGGAAGGCGTGCCACAGATTGCACTTCATGGTCATTCCGCCATGAAGTGCATTTTTATGCATTTTTTATTACTGTGCCATTTGGCCCATAATATTGCTTATCTTTACCATTCCATTCCATCATGGCTGCCGCCTTTTCCATTTGTTAAGGCACCGCTGCAGTTCCAGTGAAATAGCAAAAGGACTGCACTTGTTAAACTACAAAAGTGCCTCAGTCCTTCTCTTCACGTGAACAAGCACTCAGCAGAGTGCGAAACGTGTTGTGTGCGGGCCATGCGTACCAGCGTCCTGCCTCTGTTTTGGCCGCTGCTCCTCAGCCGTAATTTGTATTTTTGTAATTTTGCCTTTTTTTATAGTTACATTAAATATTCCAAGACCTTTACCTTTGTTGTGAGCTGTTTTATATATATATATATTTTTTATGGATTCTGGTCTTCCAACTATATATATTCTCTGTACATTTATAGATGTTTCAAACATTTTCTTGTGGTTTCAAGAATATTGTACGAAGATAAGGACACAGGTGTTGAAAAGCAAGACGACAACAACAGTTTGCAACTTAGTCAATGATTTATTTTTTATTTCTTCAACTGGCGAGGAAGTTAAAAATCCAGCAAGCGATGTTTGTCGGTTTATTAAACGGTACGTATATTTTGTGATCTGATTTTGCCGCAACTCCTGCTTCTGCATCCATGATCATGGCTAACTCCGTGTCTGATCTGGCACATGCCAACAGAAGACAGGCTTTCCAATGCTATGCTACATTCCAACTAGGCTTGTGTGACAATTCTGACATACACAGATGCTTACTCTAATGTACAAGATGCATGGTGAACATAGCAGTGCTGCATCTGAATTGAGGTGATATGAGCTCATCATTATGGTGATGGCCCCTTAATGGCACACGCCCGCAGCAGAGTGATGTTGCACTCTGCTGAGTGCACTATAAATAAAAGGGGTGTTCCTGGCTGCGGCAGTGCGACTGGGAAGCCCGAAACAAAAGCAGCCTGTCCCTGTGTCTGTGTCTGCTGGGGGAAGGGGCTCACAGTACTCTGTGATAGGAGACTTACAACAGTGGCAACGCAGATGCGATCATGGACCCGGGTCAGGTGGTGAAAGCAGGTTAAGTTCCCTTCATGTTTTTGATGCAAATTTCTCTGTCTTACATGCCGCAGAGAGGGGACGGGCCACACGGTTTGGCTGCCAACTTGGTATTGAAGCTCTGGATGGTCGCGGCTGTTTTATAGAGTGCCTGTGCATCATCCGGGCTACATTTTTGGACGATTTGTTGTCGGAACAGGTAATGAAGCATGTGCTGTGCCTTTGATGTTTTTTCTTCTCACTTTTACACCAAGTATGAGGTGAGGAGCTGGGGAAGGCCTGCAAGTTCCTTTGTTTGATACCCCCTGGACCCCCCTGCGCAATTCTTGGAGCCACTGGAGTGGCTGGTTGGTCCCTGGGCAACTACATCTGCCCCATCTGTGCACTGCTGTATTGGATACATGCCTTGTGCCACAATGATTTCCTTTTTGGACGCTTTTGGGGGTATGAAGGCAGTGCAGGCCTGCTGATTGCAAGGTGGTGAAGAGTCATCAGAAGATCTCGGGAGCAGAGGCTCACCAACAGTGTCACACTCATCCGGTGTGCGACATCGTCCGTGCCTGGCGAACTGTATCACACTCATTGTCTGAGTGTTGGATGGTGAGTTGCGGACCCATCTCAATGTGATCATGAACGATCAAGCAGTGGCGCCGCCTCCAGTGCCCCTCGCTCCGGCACCTCCAGTGCCAATTGTGATGAGACAGCAAGGGGCGCTCCAACCAATGCCCGAATTCATTATCTTAGTTGCCCTGTCCAGTCTGGGACCACGCTGGAAAATGTGGACAGGCTGTATATGTATTTCAGAGCTACTGTGGAGAACAACGATGACAGCAAGGTGGCAACGTTGCTGTATTCTGCCGGGCCTGCAGTGCATGAGGTATTCCAGTCCCTACAACCTCCCAATGCATCCTATGATGCAACGAAGACTGCTTTGAAGTACTACTTCCTGCCCCTCGCGAACACAGACTATGAACGTTTTATCATGACCTCCGCTCGCCAGAAAGACGAGACCTTGGACACATTCTATGGCAGGCTGCGCCGGCTTTCTCTGCCTTGCGTGTGGGACAATCCTGACACGATGATCCAAAAGCAGCTTATCCAGGGATGTGCCGCAGGGAAGCTGCGCAGACAGGTGCTGCGTGAACCAGGCATCACAATGCTCCGAATCCTGGAGCTAGGACAGGTCTAGGAAGTGTTTGAAGTGAGGGCATCCCGAATGGAGGCGGGGGTGCGCCCAGGGAAGTCGGAAGAAATCTATGCAGTTGGCCATGGACAGGGTGGCAGAGGTGCTAGACGTCAAGGTGGGAACCAAAATGACCGGAGCACAAGACAAATGGACTCATGCATGAAATGTGGGTATGACCTCCCACACCCAGCGGAGTGTCCTGCGCAAGGGAAGTCATGTGGCCGATGTGGGGCTTCAGACCATTACGCCCGAATGTGTAGAGCTCCATTGCCAGTTGTGGACCCCAGTCAGAGTGGGATTCTTCCGCCAACGTGGCCCAAGTCAAGCAATGTGATGAGGAGGATGAGGAGGAAAACATCTTCGTATCAAGTGTGGGCATCTTGTGGTCCAAGAACAGGAGGCAGCCACGGTGCCTGGTGCTGGTGGACACAGAGGCGTCAGTGAATGTCATGGCGCGGGAACACTATGATGCTATGGAATGCCCGCCAAAGCTGATGACTCCCAAAGCACGCATGGTTACATTCGGTGGTACACAACCTGTCCCGCTCGATGGGGCATTCATAGCCAATGTAGGACACAGTGAGGCAGCAATCAGAGCCTGCTTCTATGTGACTACTGTCAGCAGCAACACATTGCCGAGTTGTGCGGCGGCAGAGACACTTGGCATTGTTAGTGTTGCATACTCAGTATATGTGGAGGATGTCCAGAAGCTGTTGGCGAAGTACAGTGCCTGTTTCATGACATTGGGCGCATGGCGGGTGATCCAGTGAGGCTCCACATCGATGAGTCCGGTTAACCGATTGCGTTGAAATTTCGCTGGGTTTTGTCCAGCTGAGGGACTTGGTGGACAAAGAGCTGGACAATCTTGTCAAACTGGACATCATTTAAAAGGTGGAAGGCCCCACACCTTGGGTCTATCCTATTGTTGCCCAAAAGCCGAAGCAGCCAGATTCGGTACGAATATGTGTGGACATGGGGCTGCCAAACAAAGCCATCAAGTGGGAACGCCATGTTACCCCCACCATAGGTTACATCACTCAAGGAGCCCGGTTCTTATCAAAAATGGACTTGACAGCTGGGTACCATCAGTTCGAGCTGCACCAGGAGTCACGGTACATCACCACGTTTACAACCCACTGTGGTCTCTGCCGCTACAAGAGACTGAGTTTCGCGGTGTCGTCAGAGGCTGAGGTGTTCCAGAACATCATCCGTGGGGCCCTGGCTGATCTGGATGGAGTGTTAAACATGAGTGATGACATCTTGCCGTTTGCGCGGTCAGGGGTGGAACACCTGGGCAGGCTGTCTAGGACATTTGAGTGACTCCAGTCTCTTGGTCTGACACTACACCGAGACAAATGCGAGTTCCTAAAAACTAAGATAGAATTCTTCGGTTTTGTCTTCAAATAAGGGTGTGTCACCATACCCCCGGAAGGTGAACGACATTGTTGAAACGCGACTTCCGGAGAACGTGTCTGAAGTTCAAAGTTTTCTAGGAATGGTCACGCTTTGTGGCCGGTTTATCAAGAACCTCTTGGTTCGGAGCCGCTGCGTGCCCTGATGAAGGAAGTCGCCTGGCAGTGGTGGCCACTGGAACAAGCTGCTTTCGAGGACGTAAAAGGAGCCTTGACGGCGGAGGACACAATGGTGTTCTTCAATCCATCCCTCCAGTCTGAGATCGTGGTTGACGGCAGCCCATTTGGCCTTGGGCAGTGCTCACTCAGATCGACGCCAACTCGGAGGTCCGGCCTGTTGTGTATGCCAGCAAGGCCCTGTCTGAAACTGAGCATAGGTACTCGCAGATCGAGAGAGGCTTTGGTGAGGCTGTGGGGCTGTCAGCACTTCCAGTGGTACGTTTTGGGGAGGCCCGTAATGGTGGTCACTTATCACAAGCCCATGCTGCCCATACTGGCAGGGTCATCCACCAAGTCACTGGCAAGAATTGAGCGGTGGATGCTGGCCCTGTTGGAATACGGAGTGTCCCTCGTGTATCGGCCTGGCACCAACAACGTGACCGACTACTTGTCTAGGCACCCAAAAGGACAACTGGAGGGGCACCCAAACATCTCTGCAGAAGAGGTGGATGAGCATGTTCAGCTGTTGATGGAGGCTGCCACTCCAAATGCAGTGCCAATCTGTAAGTTGGAACAGGCGGCTGCGGGGATGAGTGCTTAGTCATTCTGAAAGCGGCTCCCCAGATAGGGCTCGTGGAGGTCTGACACATTGGCGGTGAGGACCCAGAAGGCGACAGTGGCGCTGGAGCAGTAGTGGAGGGTCAGAGAAGAGCTAACGTTGTCCAAGTCTGGACTGCTGCTCAGGGGTGACTGGATTGTGATCCCGCAATCGAGGGTCTTGCAGGTGATTGAACTGGCACACCAGGGACATCAGGGCACTACCAAGAAGAAAGCCAGTCTTCGACAAGTGTGGTTTCTGGATTTGGAGAAGCAGGTCGAGGAGTTTGTGGCGGCGTGTGTGTGATGTCAGGCAGCGTCCCCTGCACAAAAGGAACCCATCATAGAGACCATGCAGCGAGGCACCAAACCATGGGAAGTTGTTCACGCTGACTTTGGGTCAGCTGGCCGGGACACACACTTTCTTGTGGTCGTGGACGAGTGGTCCAGATACCCGGAGGTAGAGTTGGTGGAGTCAGTGGCCTTTGAAAATGTTGCTATAGCGCTGGAGAAGATTTTTGCCACATATGGACTGCCTCAGGTACTGTGTTCAGACAGGAGTCCGCCCGTCCAAGGAGAAAGCTTTGCAAACATGATGGACTAATATGGGTCAATCATCGGAAGATCACTGTCTGGCCCAGGGCAATCAGCGAGGCAGAGCACCTGATGAGGACCCTGAACAAGGTCTTTCGCATTGCTCAGGGGCAAGGTCACAGTCTGAAGGGGGCTCTCTACAAATTTCTACGAGAGTACTGCGCTACCCCACACACCTCCACAGGGGTTGTGCCTGCTGAAGCACTGTTCAGGCTATGTCCCAGGGGTCTCATTCCTGAAGTGGACGAGCATGAGCCGCCAGTCATCGATGAGCAGGTGGAAAAGGAGACGAAAGTAAGGACTGAGCAGGAGAACATCCGAAGAGGACTTCGGCCCAGCCATTCCTCCCAGGTGATGAAGTGCTCGTCAGAAACCGTCATCCACAGGGCAAACTGTTGCTGACGTATGAGCCTGCTCCACTGGATGTCGTAGCAGTGCATGGCTCGATAACAGCATCGGATGGGATTGCTTCGGTGACTCGCAACGCTAGCTTCTTTAAGAAGCTGGGTGAATACAGGCCAGAGACAGTGCAGAGAAGGGACATGGCTGATAAACCAGACGAGGGCGGTGGCCTGGTCCATCCCCAAGCTCCCCGGCTTGGGGGAGCTCAGGTGAGGAGTGTCCGATCTGGAAGGCAGGAGGTATCCCAGAGGGTAGGGAAGGGAAGCCTGCCCACCTGAAGGACTATGTTTTGGTCCCCTGAACTGGAATTGACATGTAGACCGGGGGTGGCAGTGATTAAAGGGGTCCGTTATGTTGTGTGCAATGTGTTCTTATGTTCTGTAGGTAGCTATCCTCTGTTCTTTGTTGTGTTATGAAAAAGGAGAAGTGTGGTGCTAGCCCATTAAGGGCACACTCACGCGGTTGATTGACGTTGCACTCAGCTGTGTGCACTATACATAAAAGGGGTGTTCCCGGCCGCAACAGTGCGATCGGGGAGCCAGAAACCAGACGCAGCGTGTCTGTGTGTCTGTGTCCGCTGGGGGGAGGGGCTCACATTAAATTACAACAATCGTATCTTCCTTTCTTTCTTCCTTATAAAGGAAGAAACAAATATTCACACACACTGAATGGAACCCAAGAACATTAACAGTAGTGGGCCAGATACAGTTCCATGTCTATAATTGCTTTGCACCAAACTGACATTGGGGATACATGAAGGGTGTTCCCATGTATGAAGTGCTGCGCAAACTACAGATAGGCCTCTTTTCTGACTATACAATTTGTTGGAGGCATCTTAGATTGCTGTAATATATAGGGTTTCTGATAAATACTATTGTGGGTTTGACTGTGAACTAACTTTATAACATTCCTACAGGTACAAGCTGACATGTTGCAAAACATCCACAGTACTGAAGTGTTTAAGGAGCATCAGAAAGGCACTTAAATCTTAGAAGTGTATTATATTTGAATACATTGAGCAATCCGAGGCCACTGCAGGAATGCCTTTTCACACGAGTGATAGATGTGCGGCCTCCATGCTGCTGGAGGAGCTAGCCCTTTACAATTATGAGTATGTCTCTCCACATGTTCCTTTCATGATAGAAGTGTTTTACAACTGCATAATTGGTCTACAAAAATATTTAATACATCTCTGATCACTATTTCATTTCAATGGGAAAGAACACACAGATTCCAGTACTTCACAAACTCACGTTATTGATAGACAGAAAAAGTATGTAGCTACAAACCCATTACAAAAAGTTATACACACAGTTATTAGTCATCCAATAATTTAAAATAAAATGCACTTTTAGATCTGTCTCATGTTCAGGGTTCAGAATTGAGGACCATTTAGTCCTGCTTGTAACCTAGAAGAACCTGGTTAGCTAAACACTAACAGCTACCAGGAGCTACCTTGGGCTCTCCAGGCAAACTGATACCCAACACCCACACCTATGTGTATTTAATGCTGTGTGTTTGAGACAATAAAAAAAACATTAGGAAAATTCTACATGAACGTCGCCAGATCACGCAAAATTCATCACATGTTAAGAGGGTCCCATCTCATCGTGTCAGACTATGGTTTTCAAGACACCGTCAGGTTGAATCAGGCAAAGTCCCACGAGACTGACTGAGGAGATGGGCTGATATGATAATGTTGGTTAAATTGGGGCAGGGGTTTTAATGTTGTTAGTGGAAATTCACTACATAGGTTGGAGTGGCTCATTATGTGGGAGGACCATTATATAGGAACTTTACTTTGGGAGGCAAGTGATGTCACAGGAAGGGGAGGACGTAAGGAAGAATGAAGAGAGAAGACTAAAGACGTGTGTCTAACCACCCGTGTCCCAACCTTTTGTGCAAATGAAAGGTGCTGATGGAATCATTTATATAAATCCCGACATAATTTAAAAATTGGGTTCACAGCACCCGGTTTCAATCCAATAGCCGCTTTTAAGAAGGCTAGTGTGGCAATAGGTTAGTGAGCGAGCGTGTGATTGAACGAGGCGTATCGCAGAGTTTAGGACGTTCATGAGGAGAGCAAAACAGTACAGGGGTAGGCAAAGAAGGGTCACACAGCAGTCCAGTTTGCTGAGTGCAAGAGCAGAAGTAAGCATTTTAGAGAAGGGGTGTAGGAGGTTAGGGCAAGTTATTTTAATGTCTGGATACAGTATTTGAAACTATTGAGTTTCTGGTCACTGTGAAAGAACACCAAGGTTGGGTGCTATGGGAGAGGAGAGTTTGTGAGGGGTAACGGATGGGAGAGAGCGGAGCAGATTGGTACTGGAGGCAAGGAGATAACATCTGTGTTCAATAGTTTAGTGGGGGACGAGTCTGGATTAGAGCTTGGCCGTTGAATTTGCCATGGTCTACAGAGTAGCAATTCTGATAGATAATGTTTACTTTAGACCATGAAATGAATCCCTGGAGAAAAAAAAAATGATTGTTATCACAGTCTGTAAAGAACCTGACTCACTCTGATACGGGCCCATGGGCAGTAGACTAGACTGGCGCTGTGCCTAAAGAAAACTGTCTAGAAGGAGTGAGCGGGCACTGCTTTTTTTTCAATGTTGCTTCTGTGTTGCCAGTTAGCGGTAAGCTAGAGTAAATTGTAATGTGTGGGTTGCAGCCCACTATAGCGTGCCATTGTGTGGGGCCCGACCTGTGAAGAAAAAAGACCTAGGCTAAATAGCCTTCGGTGTGGGGCGCACACCCTCGATTCCCTCTGGGGGTCATATAATTCTTTGGAGTGTAATAATCACTTGTATTCTTGAGTAGTTTTTGCCAAAGAAATGGGTTATTCTTTGTTCCTTAATTTAGCTTTTTCTGCCCCGATTACATTGACCGAGTGTCTGAACATTTTCTTCAAGCAAACATGTATACAAGATGGGCAACGCATTTCAGATATTTATCCTTCGTCTGGGCGTTTGTTATCCGCATAAGCAACAAAAACATCATGGATATCACATAGGTTGATACATTAACATAATGTCCGGGTACTCACAAGGGAGAAGCACAACATATAGAAAAACATTTAAGAGAACGAACGAAACAACACAAAGAATAATTGTCATTAATCAACTTTTTAGCTTCCTAGTCATGCATTTACTGACATGTTTATTTACATGATGTTATGGCACCTGGTTAAGTGCTATAGTGATATATTTTAGTTAGGTGATGTGTTCAAGTTGTGACACAGTATACTGTTCTCCTAATGTACTAATGCTGTCATTGCCCATGCGCCACGATAATGTGTTCTAAAAATCGAAACTGAGTAGGGTTCAGGCAATCGTTCGTAACGTATTGCGAGATGCGCTCCTGAAATTGAATAAGAGTTTTTTAGTGGCATTTCAACAACTAATAAGATGCAATTCTCTTAGTTCCAAACGATCAGTGCTTACCTTTGAAAAGGGAACTGCAGGTTCCGCGTGCGCTCATAACGCGGTCCGCTCGTGTGGCAGGGTCCGTGTAACACAATATTTTAGTTAGGTTGTCTAGGCAACACTATCAAAGAAGATGGCCGATCGCTGGTGTACGGGTCGGCCATCTTTGAAGGGTTTAGAGCAAAATACTGGAGCCTTATCCACATGTATTTGTGTAATAACTGATACAGGTTGCACAAGGGATGTGTACCGTTTATTTTTGTGGTTAACAATATATTTAAACCTCTTTTGTGTAAAAATGTGTGAAACATAACGCGATTACGCAATTGCTACAGTGTGGTGCTGCCCCTTTAATGGACTAGCACGCGGCGGAGTGACGTTGCACTCTGCTGCGTGTCCTATAAATAAAAGGGGCGTTCCCGGCCGCGGCAGTGCGACCGGCGAGCCCGAGTCTGACGCATGTCTCTGTGTGAGTCTGTGGTGCAGCGGGGGCCCGGGGCTCACGGAACAATGCACTGGGGGCCAGGGATTCCCCCACAACAGTGGCAACGAGGCCAGAGACATGCCCGGACCCAGCAGTGGTTCTTTTGAATCATTTTTCAATCAAACGAGGGAAGGATTTCTCTTGTCTCACGCTTGGGGAGGGGCAGCCCACGCGGTGGTGGCCATTTTGTCCCTCATACACAGACATTTCATGGAGCTCCGGAGGGGCCTGTGAGTGCCACCCAGGCACAATTATTGGATACATGGATAGGGGACTGCTATCCCTACATGGACATACCTGGGAGTTTCAATTTATTGCGATTTTCGAGGTGTAAATCACTGAGTGAAGGTGAGGCACTGGGGGAGTCTGGCTTTTCTGGAACTTCGACCCTAGGCCTCACTGGTTCAATTTTTGGACACTCCTCAATGCTGGTCAATCTGGTGACTTGCTACTGGACCACTGTTACTGCTGTAAGCTGGGGAGTGCTGTGTGCACTGGTACAGGACTGGTGGGGAGTTTTGAAGATCAAGGAGGCCTGTAGGCCTGTGATCCTGGTGTGGAAGGTGGAAGATCAAGGTGGCTGTGAGGAGAAGAATCAAGCTGGGTCAGTTGCGGCCCCTATGTAATACTGCTCGTGCGCTCTGACCCATAATTGATCGGGACGGGGCGCATGCTGTGGCACAACAGCAAGGAGTACCCACACCTCCACTCCATACCCGAGTTTGATGCGTCTGGCCCTCCATCCAGTCCGGGGCCTAGGTGGAGGCGATGGATTGATCGCCTTGACATGTACTTTTGGGCAACGATGGAAACCAGGTGATGACAGCAAGCTGGCCACGTTACTGTATGCCGCAGGACCGGCTGTACATGAGATTTTTGACTCCCTCCAGCCCGCAGACACCACCTATGCCACAGCAAAGACAGCCCTGCACAACTACTTCCTTCCACTGGCTAATGCGGACTACGAGAGGTTTGTCATGCTATTCACTAAACAAAAAGATGATGAGACTCGACACATTTCATGGTCATTTTAGGAGACTCTCAGTGGCATGTGCATGGGACAACCGCGATGACATGGTCACAAATCAGCTCATCCAAGGGTGCTTCTCAGGCAAGTTGAGGAGAGAACCCGGGATTACCCTTCCTTGCATCTTGGAGCTGGGCTGCTGCCAGGAGACTTCCGAGTTACGTGCATCAAGGATGTAAGCGGGGTCCCGCGCAGCCAAGTCAGAAGAGGCCTGCGCTGTGGGTCGTGGTGGCAGGGGTGCCCGGAGACCGGCTGGCAATTTGCGTCACAGGGGCAGTTATCCGGGAGAGGCATGGCCAGAAGTGCGGGTACGACCTGCCACACCCCGGTGAGTGTCCAGCTGCAGGAAGGCTTTGCGGACGGTGTGGCCTGATGGACCATTTTGCAAGGGTGTGCAGAGCGTCCCTGCCAGTGTTGGTGCCGAGAGGCCCAGTGCGATCCGGGTTCTTCAGACAGACCCGCCCTTCCAATGTTGCCCAGGTTGAACAAGGGGAGGAAGGTACCCAACCTGACGAGGAGGAGGAGGAGGAGGAGGAAAACATCTTGGCAAGCATTGACGCCTTCCAGTCCAAGGGCCAAAGACAGCCGAGGTGCATCGTGGCAGTCAATGACTCTTCTGTGTCGGTGCTGGTGGACTTGGGGGCATCAGTCAATGTCATTGCTCGTCAGCATTATGATGCCATGCCCTGCCCCCCCAGACTATCAACCCCGAAAGCTTGTATTTTCACGTTTGGGGACTCGCATCCTATCCCCCTGGACGGTGCATTTGTGGCTCGGGTGGGGCATGGAAGCTCGAAGATCAAAGCACATTTCTATGTAAAGCCCATCAGTACCAACACCTTAAGTCCTCAGACTGGTGAGCTTCGCATACTCCTTATATGGGGAGGATATACAAATGCTGCTTGAGAAATATGCAGGCCTGTTCCAGGGGATTGGTCGCATGGCTGGGGATCCAGTGAGACTGCACATTGATGAGTCGGTGCAGCCAATTGCCCTCAAACACCGCAGGGTGCCATTCCATCTGAGGGTTTTGGTGGACAAAGAGCTGGATAACCTGGTAAACCTTGACATCGAGGAGGTGGAAGGTCCAACGTCATGGGTGTCCCCAATTGTGGTTGCCAAGAAACCCAAGCAACCCGATTCAGTAAGAATTTGTGTGGACATGAGGCTTCCCAGGCGATCAAGAGGGAACGCCATCTCACACCAACTATTGACATCATCGCAGAGCTGCAGGGAGCTCTCTTCTTTTCGAAGCTTGATCTCAGGGCTGGATACCACCAAGTCCTCCTGCATCCAGAGTCGAGGTATGTGGCTGCACCTTAAAAGATAGACCAGCATCCGCCAGTACATATCAGAATGTGCTCATCTCACCTTTTGTTTGGAGTGAAAGGCAATCATAAGTTCCAGGTGGACTTCTGAGTTGGTGGCGTGTGGAAGGAGTTGACTGAAAACCCATATATTGTGGCCACCACACCAAGGCTCCACATTTCACTTTGATCTCTAAGTGTCACTGTTTGACCATTTACTTACTTGTAAGTTTGGCACTAAATGAATGAGTCATATGATATTACAACATTAGTCATAGTATGAGAAAGTCATTTAAGTGTGATAAAATTCTTGTAGGTACAAATTACCATCTGTCACCAGCCAACAAGCCGGGAGAGTGCATGAGACGGCAACCAAAAAAGATTGCACTGACGCACAGAAGAGTATTGTTGCCGACTAACTCCTCCTCCACTTGAACTGCAGAGAAACATTATCGAATGCCCATAGAAGAGAATATATGTGCTGCAGCAAAGATAACAAGCGCTGAGCCAAGGTAAGAAACATTGTTTTTTGCATTAATAATTGCTAAACAATAAGCAACAATTGACATTTATTTTATGCAAACACTAATGTTTTTCTTATTTCTTTGTAGCTGACAATCAAGTGCTTGACTGCAAGGGAAAAACATCTGCTGCTGGATATAAATGGTATGTTAATTAGTTAATGCTGCATCATCCGCGGAACGATGTTCAAAAGCATTCCCTTGTTCTAAGCAACATTTCTGACTCTAGCAAATGCAAAACTCCAATGTATTAGTAAACAGATGATAATTGACATTTGTATTTCTCATGACCTGCCAATCTGTTAATGAGTACATGCCCCGATAAGGACTACTTGATTTTTACTGGCCATATTTTCAGCAATCAATGCCCAAAGAGGCCCCTGAGGAATTAAACAGCCTCCTTTTTGATTGATTACTAGGTCATTTTTAATAGGCATTCCCAGTGAGCCAGCAGGAAGCCGCCAAACAAGAACCATCGTGGTGCACTGGCTGGGCAGCATGACCGTCAATTTTACGATGCATAGAGGGTCATGCAGCAACTCCTGAGAAAAAGGTAACATTGAGTAAGCATTCTTTTCTGTTTGTAAAAGAACTATGTTTGCAAGTATAGCGTTTTGAGTGGAGTATTAACTTTTTTTCCTTCCTTTTAATTGCAGAACATTTTTCATGGCGAGCACCAACTGAAAAACACAGTTTCTTTAAAATAATAGACTGGACCAAAAATGTTTGTGATTTGTCTGATATTATTCGGAACTGGAAGCCCAAGACAACCCAAGCTATGGATCCAGCTGATGCCAACATATTGCTGGTACAACGTCAAACGTGGAAGGGGCTTGGTTTTGTGGATGACGAGACGAGAGGGAGGCAAGCGTTTATGTAATGCACCTTCCAGAAAGGTAAGGTGCAATTTCCCCAGGGTGGTAATGTCTGCGAAGGAAGGACTAAGCAAGGTTGATCAACTTAAATCCAAAAAGTTGAGTTTTTTTTTTCCACGATTCTTCTAGAACCCTGTGGTGCATCAATGCCCCAAATTCACTATGTGCATTCCACCCGTTGCTGGAAACACCTGGTTGATTGGTATATACATCAAAAAACACTACAATTTTCAACCAGTTGTACAGACACTGGACATACATGGGTACAACCAATTTGTGTTTGTTGCAAGACAAGACATTGCAGATTACAGTCTGTCCACAAAATCACACAGAGGAGAGGTGCTGGACAGGAATGATTAACAGGATTATCAAAAAACAAACGATGATTCCTGAACACTGTTTTCAATTCAAGTTCCAATCCACAATACCCATGTTCTTTGGTCCTGTTTTTCCTTATTAAGCTTGCCAGATCCTTCTATTGCCATTTCCTCAATTTCCCGTATAACCCTATGTACTGCAATCAACTTTTAGTGTTCAGTCCCGTTTTCTATCTTGAAAGGGTAGTTTATCCTTCCAGCCCTTTTCCAGGCTATTTCTCCAAAGATTACAATTTGTTGCATCATTTGTGATCCTACAACTCCTTTTCTTTCCTTTGCCATGTCTCGGTCTTATCTGTTTGCTTCATTAGTTTTCATTCTACTTGCTTCCCCTATCCTTTTTTTCTATAGGTCTCTTCCTTATCAATTCTTCAGCTATGGGTCCTAGCTTAATTCTCCAGCATCTAATAATGTTTTGTTGAATTATGAAAATGACATTATGACTATTGATTAATTTGTGTATTTGTATATGGTTTACAAAAAAACATTTATAACAATCAAAGTTAAAACCCAACACAATATCACATGATGAATCACTAAACAAGAGCAAGTTACAAAACCATTAAATACATATCAATTCATCTAAACAGCACAAACTACTACAATTCGTACGGTTAAAAAAAACCAGTGCATCATTTCGTTATCTAAAATATATATTTCATTGATTATAAATTTCATTATCAAGAACAGGTGAACATTATGCAGCATTTATAAAAGAAGCCCAAGTTATGGCATTTCACGTTCATTGTACAAGTCCATCGACTTAACAAATGACGCAAACACAATGCCCTCTGATGGTTTCTGAATATTGATACAGCAGGACCATATGTACTCATCATTCCCATTGACTCCCCATTTGGCAAATTTGGCCATATAGACCAACCTTTCAGGACAAAGTGTCGGACAGGCCAATACAAGATGCCTCACTGTTTCAACGTCTCCCTCCATCTTATAAAATCTACAGATTGCATGCTTTGTGTTGACCATTTTCCTTCGCAATAACATCTCACGGTTAGGCAAGATGTTCCAGTTGAATTTTCACAAAATGGTCCGATATTGGTTGGGGAATTGTAAGTGAAGGGCTGAGTTAACCCTCTCAAGGATGGGTACAAAGCACTCTTTTAACCTTAACTGGGTCAGTGAGCAGAGTCACCCAATCCAGACAGAGATCTCTCAATGTCTGATACCATGTGTCTCGAATTTTAACCAAAAGCACATTAGAATCATGTGCTAGTCCAGACTTATCTAGCAATTTATCCAACTCATCATAGAGTGTATTCGGCAGGGGATCCATCAGACTTTGAAAAAGGGAAATTAGTCTCCATGACACCCAGGGCCTCCAAGGAGGCTATTCCCAGTTCAAACCTAATAGCCGAGGCCGGGATATAATTATGTAACTTAAGTGTCCGTCTCCACAACTTTCCCTTTAGCGTTTCCCAGAAATTCTCCATCTCATGATGAAACAGCTCCATCCCATAGATGAGTTTAGAAACCGCCTTTCCTTCATAAAAGCAGACCGAGGATTTGATAGAGAACCGCCCACATTTTTGCTCGACAATGTATCAAACCTCCTTGAATTAAACGTGTGGAGTTTCCATTCCAAGAGGCTGGAGCTCATTAGGGACTCTAGTTCTGTGTTCAATATGCCGATGTTCTGGGTAGACCATTGACTCGCTTTACCCTGTCCCATTGTTCCAAGTTTTATTAAGTCGCCTCTGACAGACTTATTAATAAAAATATCGAAGTCCACTTTCAAGACGCTATGGTCACTCCATGTGTTAGGTAAGATCTTAAAACGCAGTCGAATTCAAGGAAAGAGCATCAACAAAGATCTAGTCTATTGTTGACTTACTGTCCAGGTTGCAATCGGTGTATCCGACTCATCTGGTTCCCCATTCAAACAAAGAAGACCTGTAGACTCAAGCAACAGTATCCACTTTCCCCCATTTTTGCTTCTGGTTTTCCTTAACCATGTCTGGCAAAGTCTTCCATGGTTCATTATCCATATTCAACAAGCAGCAGTCTGAATTAAATACTCCTGCCAATATTACCCTTCCATTCGAGGCTGCCCCCGTCAGTCCCGGATTAGATTGGTAATTGTTTCCATGAAGTCATTCATATCCGCCACCCCCCTTGTGCCAATAGACATTTCCAGGGCAACCACAGAGGAAACTTCCCTCACTGCCATAATCGCAAATGGGAGGGTAGGCATATGCGATTATGGAAATCCCAGAGTACTCTTTAAAGCAATCATCAGAGCCCTTGATGGTCTCCCCACCTTTTTTTGATTGGCAGATTGAACAAACGCCTCATAACCGTGAACAGATACGTTTTCCACCAACAATGTTTCGTGCAAAAATATACAATTACTCTCCGTCAACATGGCTGTAGTTTCAGGATTAGTAGTTTCAGGATTAGTTAACAAATGGACATTCTCCATCGAATTCCATGAGAGGAGTTTCAGATATATATCCTCCTCTATCAACCCTTTGGGATCCATGCTAACTAAGGGGGATCAGTTCCATAAGGCGGCTTTAACTTGGGCATAATCTTCATCTTGTCTACTGAAGCCTCTATAATTGGGCCTCACTCGCCTCTGACTTGGTCTATCTGGTTGAAAAACTCCCTTCAGGTTCCCACCGTAGTTGTAATCCCTCTTTGTGGAAGTCTGATCGACCTCCAGTGATTTCACCTCGAAACCCATTTTTTTTTTCAGTCTGTCACTTTCAGCATTTACCAAATTCAGGACTAGTTGGGAATATTACATCTTCCCCACTGATGCTGATCTGGGAATTGGACCCTGTTTAGGTCACAGGAGGCTAAAAGGCTTACATCCGGGATCTCTGAGAAGATTAATACATTTCCATGGTTCAAACACATTGAAAGCACTCACCTAATGCTTTTTTCCAGAACTGGTGTTATCAATCTACATGAGCCATTACTTCTATTACTTCGCATAGCCATTGACTCTGGTATGGTGAGATTGCAGAAATATTTACGAGTGTAGGTATTACATTTTTTTGATTTTTTAATGATTGATTTCTTGGCCTTATACCCTTTTCGATTTGTATTATACCGATCCTCTCCCTTGAGGGCATCATCTGTAGTCAGATCCAGAATATCAGGTTCAGCACTAGCAACAAAATAATCATGTACAATTTAACTTTACAGAGGGACACTCAATAGAATTCATTACCTCAATTTCTAAATTTCATTTGACCACATAATCAGGCTTATTCTCCCCCTCCTCCCCATCAGGAGAGCTCCACCTACCACCCAAGTCCTTTGTGTCATTACTGACACACAACTCTTTTCCAGGTCTTCCAGTCTTTTATAGATTTCTGTAATTAATTCAGTATATGTTCTCACTTCGGCCCATATATCATATTAATTAACAGATGAACTAAGAACTATGTTCAGTGCTGAAGATGTAGGCTGCGTTAAACAAATTCTATCCTCTAATTCCCTGAGGGTATGGTCGACTGCTGCCTTTTCATAGTCCTGGTGTTCATCATTAGCCTTCAGGATGAGACCCCCTTCTCCGAGTCACTCCGTAGGAGACCCACCAATTGATGCATCACATGTCTGCTGTACAACACTATGCGTTACTGAATCTAAGTTACTGATTCTATTATTTTTCCCTGCGCGGTCGGCAAACTATGATGCTCATGTAATGATGTTCGGTGTCTCTTGGCATCCATATGTCCTCGCTCATCATAGAGTGTTCCAGCCTAGCAATCCGCCTCACCAGGATTATTGATTTAATTTCAGTGCTTGTGCAGGTTTGTTTGCCAAAAAACGTCAATCTTCTGCCCGGGAATTCGGGAAAAGAGTGTTAATTGATTCAATTTCTTTTTTGCTTGTCTTTTGTTCCTCCCAGTGTGACATGCCGACACTAGGCGCACCCAACGTGGAACCATCAAATCCAGACAACTCCATTCCAGCAGGGTTGGGATATCTTCCCCTAAATTATGAATTAAGGTTGCCACTAGAAGGTCTTTTTGTCAGCCGGATACATATTTCCTCGTGAGCCTGCGGGACAGCAATGATATTTTTGTCCATAGGTTGATTTTCATTAATTAAATTATCTATGGTTTCTTTCATAATGTGTTTATCATTGTTGGAGTTTTCAGTATTCAGGTGTCTTCCGAGGCCCTTTCGCGGCATTCTATGAAAGGGACGAAATAAACCTGGCTAAAACCAATATCCCTTTAAAAAGGTTAAAACAAAGTCACTGGTTCCAAGCGATGCGAGATGAGAAAGAGAACCCTCCAACCGTCTCGGCTGGACGGCCTTAATGTTCCCTCCTAGGTGTTACAATCTGTTTCAGCCACGTCTTCAGTGCCTTGTGTAATAAAAGGAGGAAAACAATTGCTGGTGTCCGTTTACAAGTGGATTACTGGCACAGGAACTTGCATAGGACAAGCAAAAGACCGAGCAATAAGCCAAATAGGAGGGCTGAAGAGACACACAGCTGGTTTCCTATTGACTAATAATTGTTTTACCTTACTAGACTTGTTTTGCAAGATCTCTTTGCATGTACTTCTTTTTATATTTACATTATTTCTTGTGTCTTTAGTATATTTTTTTGCATTGTTAAAACCACAGTTTTTTATCTTAATTGGCATTTCAAAAGATGTGTTTGTACTATTTATCAAATCATTTCGAACACATTGTGATAAAGTGCCAGATTCTTAAAACATTTTCTTGGCCCAAGTGATGAAATGCGCCAGCACATCTCATCTAATCCAATCTCATCACTTGTGCCAGAAAGGAGCATACCAATTAACAAAGGCCACCTGAATGGGTGCATCTTAGATACGACCATTCAGATGACCATTTCCATTGCTTTGTGCATCTGCACAAATCAGGCAATGTTTCTGTGCATTTAAAAGCACATCCAGAATTCACTAATGGGATGCTCTTTTAAATGCACAGAAATCGGGGGAAAAGCCCCTGTGCCGGTTGGGAACAGACGCAGGGGGAAGCACAAATCATTACATTGCATGTGTCACCCTATCAAGCATTGTTCTTTAAGTGTGACAGCCACAGTTTAAACCATGGCTTTCATACTTGCATTTCCAGCCACCAAACAGGGATGTACATGCTTTTTTTTGGTTTACATTTCACAGCGATGTGCCCTTTAAAGGTCCGTCACTGTGAAATGTACCAGATAGGTGATCTGATATGGCATTTATAACGCGCCTATACACAAGTGTTTCAAGGCACGACGGGATGGAATCCTGTCCTCCACTAGTGTAAAAAGCATTCTCCTTCCACTAATGTATGGACGGGGGTTGGCCAGTGCATCTCTTGTGCTTCCAACTCGTCCCCAAGAAATGTGCAAGCCACCTTTGAGAATACAATGGATTGAGGTTAGGGGAGGTATCTCGCACTCAACACCCCTACATTTTGGAAAGTCCACCAGTATCAACTAGTCTGTCAGATTCAGATAGTGGAATAGATGAAGTGTATTCTTCACAATGGAGAGAGCCGACACGTGTTTCGACCCCCTGGTCGTTGTCAAGGCTGTGGTAAGTAAAATGAAATACAAAATAATTACACATAAAATAATCAAACCAAATGTTATTAAACATTCGTCCCATGGCAAAAAAAAAATAAGAGTCAAAGTATCATCATTATTACATAATTGAAAAACATACCATGTGTCTCAGGTCAGGGACGGAGGAATGGAGTCAAATGGTGACTGCTTGGTTTGGAGAGAGATCATGAAAGAAGGGGGTAAAGAGGGAACCATAAATTAGCCAAGATGACTAGAAAAATGATAGTCGCTGAATTAGGTGACGATACCCAGACAGCAGATAAAAAAATAAAAAGTGTACGATAATTGTGGTTCTTGAAACATGCAAGCATATATATTTCAACAAATGTTGGTTTGTATATGATTATTGATTTTTGCCAATTATTTATTTTTGGACTGTGAAAACAGAAAGCCACACATTAAATATTTAGTGAGTAACCTACTAACATGTCCTTGTTACTATCAGCACCTTCAAGGCGAGATGGTTTATAGTGTGATTAATGTGATCTATTGAGTTTGGTGATTAATCTTAATCAAGAGTGCATGAAAAACGGAGTTAGAAAAATTGATAAGGACAGTAGGGGATACATTGCTGCTCTCCCTGTACGGTTTCCAGAAATCATAACCCCTTAAACGGGCCGGAAGATTCTTACATGTGGTACTTCAAGCACCAATTCCAAAGAGTGACTGAATAAAGTCAAATTGTTCAGACTCTAAGATATTAGAGAAATAGTATTCTCCTAAAACCTATCTTTCAGTGAGATAAGAGTATTCAAATTATATGGATGCAATGACAAAGATCTTACCTTCCAATATTATCTTTTGTTATATGGTTTAGATAACCGGATTAGTGCTAGGAAACCTCGTTTGAAGTTTCTAATACTGGTTTCTGCGAATTGCGTGCCTTATTTGTCATGCCGTCGGTTTCTAGTCGCCGGTGGAGGCTATGGAACGCCTGGCGCTGGCGGCGCCATTAGAATGTTCCGGGTTCTCTGTCCACTTCCGGGTTTCCCGCTCTAGTCTTTGCTCTGTCTTCCTGGCTTTCACTACTTAAGCTCCACCCTCTTCTGGGTTCGGCGCGTTGCAACTTTGTTTATTTACTTCGTTGCTTGCTCCGTGTGTTTTTTCCTCTGTGCTTCTCGCTCTGCCCCTTGGCCTCTGACGGCATCCCTTAGCCGTCCCTTCTCTCCTGTTTCTACCTCGCGGCATCCCCTCGCTGCTCCGTCTTCCTTACCTTTCACCCGGCGACGTTCCTTCGCCGTTCTGGTCCTCCTGTCTTCCCGCTTGCTCCCGTTTTGCTTTCTCTTCCCTCCCTGCTTGTACCTGTGGACGCTCCTGTTCCAACGTTCGGATTGTTTCCATTATCCGTCTCTCCCGAAACCTTTTGAAGGACTTGCTTCACCTTCGGTCTTCAGTCCAGAAAAGCTCCATCAGGCAGCCTCCATCTGCCACTGGGTCTGCAGAATTTCATCGCTTCACCTTCCGGACCTGTTGAACTGCATTCCTACTCACAGAGGTTTTTTTTGAGCGTCTGCTTTTTTCCCCCTCTTCTATTTGGTCCCTGCGGAAAGGAAGCCTCCTGCTTCCCTGACTGGCAGGGAACCAGGGTGGCTTCCCACCGTGGACGGCCCTACCTCTTCTCAAAAAAGAAGACCAGGAAGAAGTCTATCCGCCATTTAACTTCTTCTGAGGATTCAGGTGAGGAGGAAGGGGAGGAGGTTGTGGATATTACTGATACTCCTTCTAAGGCTGCTGAGTTTGACAGTTTGCAACGCCATCAGTTAAGAGCTATGGCCTCTCCCGAGCAGGTGCAGGAACTGCTTGCAGATGTGCATACTCTCACACTGGATTTACAGGCAGTCAAAACGGAAAATACTACCCACAGACAGAGGTTAGACCGTTTCGAGCAGTCTCGCAGTGACCTTCCTCCCATGCCTTTATCCTGCAGTAAATACGACGGATCACCCAACAAATTCAAGGAATTCATGGAGGCTTGTGTGATCTATTACACATTCAGACCCCATACTTACGCTGCAGACCAAGCCCGCATAGGGTTTCTGATTTCTAATCTTACCGGGAATGCCCTGTCATGGGCAGCCCCTTTCGTTACTAGTGCCAGTCCTCTCCTTCAGGATTATGCTGGGTTTACAGCCCAGTTCAAACTGGCGTTTGAACGATAAGGGACTACTCTAGTAGCCAGTGAACAGCTACTAGACATTAGTCAGGGCAACATGGACCTTTTGTCCTACATATTCCGCTTTAAGAGGGTGGCCGCTGATGCAGGTTGGCCAGAGCATGCTCAGTATACTATCTTTCGTCGAGGTCTGAAAGAAGACCTTAAGGATGAACTAGCCAGGGTTAATTGTCCTTCCACACTCTCGGAACTCTGGGCTACTGTCATCCAGCTCGACTTCTGGCTATCTGAAAGACGGTCTGAGCGTTGGCGGCAACGTGGGTCTCCAAGTTTTGCTGACCCAGCTACGTCTTGCCCCAATCCTACGGGTTCAACGAAAGACGAGCCCATGCAGATTGGAACCACTAGAGGACCACTTACGGCCGAAGAACGAAAGTGGCGCAGAGACCTCAATCTCTGCATGTACTGTGGTTCCAACACCCATGTCTTAAGGGATTGCCCAGATGTACCAACCCGCAGGTCGGGAAACGCCATACCTCGGAACTAGTGGGGACTAGTTACCGAGGGGGATATTCCGGGATATTCCGGTCCCTACATCTCTGTCCATCACACCAACAGTCAGCGCCACCGTCTCATGGTCATCGCAGTCCAGTTGAACCACTCACAGACATTCGAAGTCCTAGCGGCAGGATGCTTCATGGACGTCGTCTGGGCAGACAAGACAGGTATTAGCCGCCTGGAGAAGGAAGAAGACCAAAAGGTTGAGGGTGTTGATGGTACACCTTTAAGCTCCGGTCTCATCACTCACGCCACCGCTCCCATGATAATGAAGGTTCTCCATCATACCGAGACCATCCAATTTGACTTGATACGAGCAGCTCATTTCCCTGTCATTCTGGGGGTTTCCTGGCTCCGGAAACATAATCCTACAATTGATTGGACCAAGAACCAATTGTCTTTCTCTTCTAGTTTTTGTAAAAGATCCTGCTCAGTACAACCCTTGGCTGCTACAGTCCACACACTTCCTGATCCTCATACCCTGACAGATGTGTTCTCTGAACAACATTCCCAAGGAGTGTCTTCTCTATCAGGAAGTCTTTCATGATGAGGGTCCTCAAGAACTACCTCCGCATCGGCCTGAGGATTGCCACATCACCCTGGTACCCAATGCGGTGGTACCATTTGGACGTATGTTCTCTCTTTCCCTCAAGGAGAAGAAGGTACTTAAGGACTACCTTGACTCCAACCTACAACACGGTCTCATACAACACTCCCACTCTCCTGCAAGGGCATCCCTGTTTTTTGTTCCGAAGAAAGGCTCTGATGAATTACGACCTTGCATCGACTACAGGAGCCTCAATCAAGTGACGATAAGAGACCGTTACCCCATGCCTCTCATAAGGGATATTCTGGAGGCGGTCCAGGGAGCGCAGATTTTTTCCAAAATCGACCTCCGAAGAGCCTACCATCTTCTGCGCATCCATTCAGGAGACGAATGGAAGACTGCGTTCTGCACTCCATTTGGACATTATGAGTACTGTGTCATGCCTTTTCGACTTGGTCAATGCGCCATCAATTTACCAGCGCTTTATGGATCGAACCTTTTCGGATCTTCTCTTTCATTGTGTTATTGTCTACCTCGATGATATTCTGATATACTCGAAGACCGCCCAGATTCATAATACTCATTTCCTCCAAGTTCTTAAAAGGCTACAAGACAACCACCTCAAAGCCAATGCAGAAAAGTGTGTCTTTGGGGTCCCTCAAGTATCTTACCTCGGTTTCATACTGTCCTCGGAAGGCATTCACATGAATCCAGCCAAGACCAAAGCTATCTTGCGTTGGCCTCCTCCGGGATCAGTGAAGGAAATTCAAATGTTCCTTGGTCTTGCGAACTTTTATCGCAAATTTATTCAGGGATTCTCAGAAACGGTTCTTCCCATTACTAGACTACTTAAAAAACTTCCAACCCTTTTTCCTGGACTCAAGAAGCTGACCAAGCCTTCTTACTGTTAAAGGAAAAGTTTTGCTCTGCTCCCATCCTCCAGCAACCGCACCAAGGGTTAAGGTTCATAGTGGAAACCGATGCCTCTTCAGCTGCCTTGGGGGCAGTTCTCTTACAGGAACATGCTGGTCTCGAATACCCTGTAGCCTACCTTTCCAAGACCTTGAATGTCAGTCAGACTCATTACTCCGTCATCGAGAAGGAACTACTAGCCATGAAGATTGCTTGTGAAGAATGGCAACACCTTCTGCAGGGGCCTATTCATCCATTCGAGATCAGAACAGACCACAAAAATCTCAAAGTCCTGCAGAATATGGAGTGCGTCAACACACGCCAGGCCCGATGGGCCCATTTTTTTCACAATATGACTTTCTTCTGACCTACCTGCCGGGATCCAAGAATATTCTAGCAGATGCCCTTTCCAGGAGACCATGTCCCGGTTGTCCTGCCAGGGAACTTCCCAGTTTGTTGCTTTCTGACGTCAAATTCATATGTACCGTCGATGCTTTCTTGGAGAAGGTACGTCAAGTCACTCAGTCTGAATGGTCTTCCTCTTACCACTCTACGCTCGGAAGACATAACCATCCAGGATAGTTTGGGATTCAAACAACAACGTCTTTACCTACCCGATTCACAGACTCGGCGCACTGCGCTAAAATGGTGTCATGACAATCTTGTGGCCAGGCCCAGGGGGGTAAAGAACACCCTGTAACGGCTTCGACAAAGCTTTTGGTGGCCTAACATGTCTAAAGAGGTGGTCTCGTATGTTCGCTCCTGTCCGATATGCTGTAGATCTAAGTATTCAACTCAACGATCCATTGGGTTCCCAGAGCAAGGTGAGTTACCGAAAAGACCCTGGAGTCTTATCTCGACAAATTTCATCGTGGATCTGCCAGCTTCCGAGGGATGTTCCTGCATCATGGTTACAGTTGACTGTTTTTCTAAAATGGCCCTTTTCACACCTCTGGCTGGGTTACCCACCGCTGCTGAGATGGCAACTGTGTTCGCCAGAGAGATTTTCCGCCTGCACGGCACGCCTGACAAGATAATCTCTGACAGGGGTTCGCAGTATACATCACGCTTCTGGAGGGAACTATGTGAGAGGCTGGGCATCGACCGTGCCTTATCGTCCGGCTTCCATCCCCAAACCAATGGACAGACGGAAAGAACGAATGCCACCCTTGAGCAATATCTACGCTGCTTCACCAACAATCAGCAGGACAATTGGGTTAGCCTTCTCCCTACTGCTGAGTTTGCCTACAATAACTCTGTACACAGTGCCACTGGTCTTAGTCCTTTCTACTGTTCCTATGGGTATCATCCCAGCTTTACTCCTTCCCCGTCTCTTGCTCATTCTACTGTTCCTTCTGTGGATTCTCTTCTCACTACTTTGACAGAGGCCCATAAAACTGCTGTCAATAGTCTACGGGCTAGTAGCCAGCGCTATTGCGATCAGAGTAACCCCAAGCGCTTGCCCTCCCCCGCTTGGCAAAAGGGGACTAAGGTATGGTTATCCACCAAATACCTCCCGCGTTGGCTGCATCCCTCTAAATTGTCTCCCAGGTTCTGGGACCTTTCCCCATACTGCGCAGGATCAATCCTGTTGCCTATCGGCTTTCATTACCCAAACATATGCACCGCCTTCACCCTGTCTTTCATTCCTCTCTCTTAAGGGAGTATAGGCCGGACCCCTATCATCGCTCCATACCGGCTGTGCCGATCCCTGTTGCTTTACCCCCATAGGAGTATGAGGTGGCCTCCGTGTTGGACTCCCGCTTTCGGGGAGATCGCCTGGAATATCTCATCCATTGGAAGGGGTATCCCCATTCTGAGGACTCCTGGGAACCGGTCTCTCATGTCCATGCCCCTTCTTTGGTTCAGAGGTTTCACCATCTCCTTCCGGGCAAACCTGGGGGGGGGGTCTCCATGGGGAGAGGGCATGCTGTCATGCCGCCGGTTTCTAGTCGCCGGTGGGGGCTATGGAACGCCTGCCACTGGCGCCATCCGGGTTCTCTGTCCACTTCCGGGTTTCCCGCTCTAGTCTTTGCTATGTCTTACTGGCTTTCACTACTTAAGCTCCGCCCTCTTCCGGGTTCGGCGCGTTGCAACTTTGTTTATTTACTTCGTTGCTTGCTCCGTGTGTTTTTTTCTCCGTGCTCTGCCCTTTGGCCTCTGACGGTGTCCCTTAGCCGTCCCTTCTCTCCTGTTTCTACCTCGCGGCATCCCCTCGCCGCTCCATCTTCCTTACCTTTTACCCCGCGACGTTCCTTCGCCGTTCTGGTCCTCCTGTCTTCCTGCTTGCTCCTGTTTTGCTTTCTCTTCCCTTCCTGCTTGTACCTGTGGACGCTCCTGTTCCAACGTTCGGATTGTTTTCATTATCTGTCTCTCCCGGAACCTTTTGAAGGACTTGCTTCACCTTCGGTCTTCAGTCCAGAAAAGCTCCATCAGGCAGCCTCCATCTGTCACTGGGTCTGCAGAATTTCATTGCTTCACCTTCCGGACCTGTTGAACTGCCTTCCTACACAGAGGGTTTTTTTGAGCGTCTGCTTTTTTCCCTCTTCTATTCGGTCCCTGCGGAAAGGAAGCCTCCTGCTTCCCTGCCTGGCAGGGAACCAGGGTGGTGGCTTCCCTCCGCGGACGGCCCTACCTCTTCCCAAAAAAGAAGACCAGGAAGAAGTCTATCCGCCATTTAACTTCTTCTGAGGATTCCGGTGAGGAGGAAGGGGAGGAATTTGTGGATATTACTGATACTCCTTCTAAGGCTGCTGAGTTTGACACTATTAAGAATATTGATATTTGTAAATTACCACAAAATCCAAATTGCTCAACAAAATTGGCATATTGATGTCATACCGAAAGACTGAGTATATAATCACAAATCATTAATTTGCTGATACTATATTACTACGTCCATTGTATTTAACCCGAGATGAATGGCGTCAGTTCAAAAGAGGACCCCAGTGAGATTGGAATCATAAACCCCCATGAAAGTCAAATGATATTACGGCTGTCCAGGAACATGGGAGAAGTAATAAATAATACCTACTAGAATGGGATTAATCCCTCCAAAAAGTATACATGGGCGATGCCCTTAACAAGTGTGCCTCTCGGCTGGTTTTCGAGATACAGAACCGCAGAGATTTGACAAAATGACATCTAGAATGCAATGACGTTGTGCGTCGCCTTGCACATGACGTCAAAAGTAAACAAATCGATCCAGATACGTCACTGCCTTTGACCATTAAAATGTCTTCATTTCAGATCTGTGCAAAATTCTGGCACAATAATACAGACAGGAAATCTTGAAGACAGCATCCACAGGTTTTAAAATCTGTCCCGATTCATTCATGCTAAACAAATATCTGTGTGTTCTTACTAAATTCAACAGACCAAGTAGAAATGGCAGAGCACCAGACTGAAAAGGGTTGCTGAAGCTAGGATTTATAACACATCCACTGAACTGTGATCCTATTGGATTCCAGAGATATTTAAAGGAAGATTGGTTGCCAACAACTGTAAGCAAGAGTTAATGCAACATTTTTATTATCAATGTTATTGAGCTTGAACAATTACAATAAAATCCCCACAGCAGAACAATGTATACAGCATCAATTTTAAAAACAAATTTCAAACACGGTTGCAAACATTTTTGTAAGTTCTTGCAATTAGGTGATAATTCCCTCTCATACACCTGGCAGTCAAATGATTCCTGGAAGGGCAGACTAGTCACTCATGACTAGGTAGAGGTGTTGTGTCCAGCTTTTGCACAGCATAGTGTATGACATCTTAGGGAGGGGTTAATTATAAACATTCATGACCCCCCCCAGATAATCTAGATAACTATCTTTTGCTAAGCATTTCCCATCAACCTGGATAAATCTAACAAGGAAATCTTATCATGGGAATAGTAATAATTCAATACAAATTATATTACTAGTAACAATGGTTTTCTTTCTAAAAGGTGGAAAATTTCCAGATTCTTACCTTATGATCCTTCTGAAGCAACATTTAATTTTGTGACACTCACCTCATACCTTTTTCTACCTGTTCAGAGAGAAAGGTAAACCAGACCGTCATAAACTACATGAAAAAAATAAAGCGGTTTGTGCTTTACTACATCGTAGATACAGATTTGAAGGAAATAGACAGACATAGTTCAATTCAGCGCAACATTTCAAATGCGTGATACAAGACTTGCAAAAGAAAGTAGGAAAGGATTTTCAAAAGAAGTTATTGAAAGTTAAGAGGGCAGAAATAATGGGTAAGAAGCATATCAGAAAAATAATATTAATATAAATGAGTGTATTCCCAAGAAGATGACCTGTTGGTAACCTTGAAATCCTGGAATCTTCAAATGTTTAATAGCAAAGTTGATGCCAATGCCATGTTTATATTATGTTTTCTCTGTACAGGTGGGCCTCATTCTGAGTTTGGATGTAAGTACCGGTGATTACCGACATGAAGCAAATACCGGGTCTGAGCTGGTAATAGACTGCTAAAAGCGGCCTATTACGACTTTGCGGGCACGAGCTTTGCACCATGCCGGTAATGTACCTAGCGCTATGCCGTAAAAAGGCCCCAAAAAGCCCTTACCGGCATGAAGCGCACTGTACATAACACTACCGCCATAGAGTAAAGCGGCAATAGCGGTGACTGTAAATAGTGTTGGCCGCAATCAGCAGTCATTGCTATTTACCGTCACCGTTTAATAGCCGAACCGGAAACAGCGTCATCGCACAGGAACTGGAAGGAGAACGGCGGCCATCTTTAAAAACACAATCCATTGCCATCCTCACCGCACAGGACCCGGAGCCATCCAGTGAATACAGACATCTACCATCAACACCACCATCATGCCGAAAGCACAGAAAAAGGGAGCTGCCCACCTCAGAAATGAGTGCTTTGGCACGGATGAGCTCCAGATCATGGTGGACAACCTCCACGAGCATTCAGACACTGTTTTTAGCGGTGACATGTGGAGGGTGACGATTGTAAAAAAGAAGGAGATCTGGGCCATGGTAGCACAGAAGGTGAGCGCCGTGGGCAATACCCCCCGCACCACCAAGGACTGCTCAAAACAGTGGGACGACCTACGGCTGAGGGTGCGGAGCATCCTCTCTGCCAACAGAAGCCAGGCCCTGGAGACAGGAGGGGGGCCAGGTTCCCCCATCAAATTGATGCCGTGGGAGGAGACGTGTGCGGCCATGATTGGCCCAGAAGGTATTGAAGGGGTTGGCGACATGGAGTGCGGGGCAACGTCATCCGCCGATTGAGGCGAGTGTCCAAAGTCAATACTGACAACGCATTTGTAATGAAAGTCTATGCTGCCAAGGGCTGGCCAAGGTGTCACGTCATGGTTGGCCAAACCCCCAACCCCCTTTCAATAATGCCGAAACAAGTGAAACCCAGGCAAATGCCAGGTGCAGGGCGGTAACCCATATGGCACATACCACATGACGAGGCCTATTCCGTGAGGCACACAGGGCAAGTGATGTAAACATTGTGCATGTGAGCCAGCACAGTACCCGGCCAACATGAGTGATCCAGACATATGCATGCGTTTACCATCCAAGCATGGATCAATGTGCCGCTCACCACCCAAATGGAGACAACCCACTAGAATCCCATTGTGATATTGTACGTATGTCCAAATGCATAATCTAAAATCAACACTCATGCCGTCTCTCTCTTCCACCCCCACAGCAGCGAGCATGACAGCGAGGACCAGGCAGCCAACCGGCCCAGTACCTCCAGGGGCCAAGCCAGGGGCCGCTGTCTACCAGCAAGCAGGAAGACACTGCAAGTCACACCACCGGCTCCTGCAGTGCCCATGGAGGGTGCACAAACCCCACCCTACACTGGCGCAGGACACATGGCCCACGCCGCACACTGAGGAGACCAGTGTGGCTGGGGAGGATGCAGCCACGGGCCCCCCTCGATGTCCCCGACAGCCCCTCATCTGTATGCATAGCTACAGAGGAGGACACTGATGTGAACGTCCACACCCCCCCCGACGCCCAATCCAATCCCCAGGTGTCATACAGCGACTCCGGTGAGAGCGGTACACCAGGGCATACAGGGCAAGGAGCCACACTGGAACATGCCAGTCCTGTATCCACTTCCCTTACCGAAGCAATGGCAATCCATGCAAGCCCAATTCCCAGCGGGCCAACCACATCTGCCACATTAGCCATGGATGCAGAGTGCTCTGAGCAGCTCAGAGGCCTCATTAATGAGTTCATCCGAGACAATCGGGAGCCCAAGGAGGAGTGGCGTAATGAACTCAGGGCACTGGGTGAGGTCATCACAAACTGGCTCTGCGAGGTCCTTGGCTGGATTGCAGACGCCCTGGAGGCAGCACCTCCAGCACGACAGCCCCAGCAGGAGGACACACCATCTGAATGCTCCTCCAGTGAGACCAGCCAGCTCCGTCGCTCACAGCGTAGATTGCGCCGCCAGGTCATGCCTCCCCCTGGCTCTGGGAGCGCAGAGTGACAATGCTCACATACACATGTGGCCTATGTGGTCCTTATGGGACTGGTGTGGGGTTGTTGTGGTGGGGAGGGGAAGGGAGGGGGTGGAGGGTTTGTTTTTCACGTTTTAACCTTCTGATTCAATACACTGGTTGTTCATCAAAAAAACAACAGAGTGGACATTCATCATTGCGCATGTGTCATTTAATGTTTCACGGTGCATAGTGTACATGTATCCACACACCCAGTGCCCTATGTCCTGACATCCTTTGTTGACTTGTGTGTCAGAAATATTGACCAATCAATGATTGCAGCACTGCACATTCCCCCTGTGCATCGGCACCGAGATGCTGTCCTGCCACTTCTTCCTCCTCCTCCCCTTCATCATCATCAGGTGTTAGCAGCTCCATGTCAGGGGGTGGGGGTACGTTCCGACGGATGCACATATTGTGCATCATTTCACATGCCGTGGTGATATTGGCCACCTTCTCATGGCTGTAGATGAGTGTCCCACCCGACCGGCTGAGGCAACGAAATCGTGCCTTCAACAGGCCAAAGGTCTGCTCAATCACCACACGTGTAGGGGTATGGGAACAATTGTAGTCCTCCTCGTGCCTGTTCTGTGGGTTTCGGACAGGGGTCATGAGCCACTGCTTCAAGGGATAGCCACCATCACCTGCATGAGAGGGGAATGAAGCTAAGTGTTTGTACATTCATGGCGGACAACTGTACTAGTCTTACAAGGCGGCAGGTAATTTCTGCTCATACACACGTCGCTGAATGAATTGTCCCCATTTCTGACCCTGCTATGTGTCCTGTGCAATGTGATGGAGTATGGGTTATGGTGTGCACTCACATCTTGTTGCATGTGCATCGTATATGCATGCAGCAGTTTTGGAGTGAAATCATTGATGTGTTGTGTTCTGTGAGATTTGGTAGTAGGGAGTGTTGGCTGTTAGTAGCATATCCCCGTTAGGCTCAGTTCAATGCACTCCCAGGGATGACTCTCCGGTGTGGTGATCCGCTTGAGGAAGCAACATAGTGCATATGCAGTGCATAGTGCTAGATGCCCTTACAGTGTGTGAGGTCCGCCGATGAGTGGTGCATGTGTTGTGGTATGTGGCCTGGTCACCTGTTAGTCATGTAGTGTTAGGTGTCAACCTTACTTCATCACTGTGGAATTTGGTAGTCATGTGCCATTTCACTGGCTCAGGGGCACAGTGTTCGGTGAGGTGCACATCGTGCACTGGTGTCAAGATTTCAACCCAAGTGGAGAATGCATCTCTCCCACCCCCACGTGGAGTATGCAGGCACACATCTCACAACCCCGATGCACTGCCATGGTCCAGTCAGGCAACTCACCAAGCAGCCAGGCACATTGTCCAGCATGTCGCTCCATATAGCGTGGTAGTGTGGCGTTCCGCAGGACCAAAGTCATGAGTTTAACCTGGATTTCGGGCACAGCAATGTGTGGTGATCTTGCTTGGATTGCATAACATCTGCACGTTGATGGAGTGGTATTGCTTGCGGTTGCGATACGCCACCTCCATGGCATGCGGGACCACCAACTCCACGTGGGTGCAGTCAAGGGCACATATACAACTTGGCATGCCTGCCAGTGCATGGAAGCAACTTGTGTCGATTGTCTCCTGGGGAGACCGTGGTAGGGATATGTAGTCCCTTGTGTGCTTGAGGAGGGCATGCTGCATGTGGTTCAATATCCGGGTAAATAAGGGTTGTGATATGCCATGCATGTGCCCCAGTGTGTGCTGGTAGGTGCCTGTGACAAGGCAGTGCAGCACAGACACTACCTTCAGTGGAGGGGGGATGGCGGTGCGTATTTCTATGAGGCTCACTATGTCGTCATGTATCAGGTCCACTATGATGGTGGTGATGTCACGGTCAAGCCGGTACAGGGTGTGGATCTGTTCTGGTGTTAGGTTGAAGGGGGTGGCTCTGATGCGAGGGATTGGGGGCTGCCGGCGTGGTAACGGTGGCTGCACTGGTGGGGCATGCTGGGCCTGTCTCACCCTCCTTCTCCTCCTCCTCCTCCTCCTCCTGTGTATCCTCTGTGGTGGGGGCTGTGGTTGATGTTGCTGCTGTTGGTGCTGCCTTGCAAGCAGGGCCTCCAGCTCCAGTAATGCTACTACTATTGGTATCATCTTGGTGTGGGAGGGGGTGTGGTGTGTGGGTGTGCTCCTTTTGTGCGGTGCCAGGATCCATTGCCTCCACCTCCACCTGTGCGGATTGTGTGCACCTGTGGCTCTTGGAAACACTGCTCAGGGTTCTTAACACCTTGGAGATGCCCGTATTTACTCCATGCCGGTGAGGTACTTTTCGGGCTTAAGGAGGCCGTTATTTGCATGTTCACATTTCTTGGGATCAGCTCCGGTTTACGGCATGCCGCTAATATCGGAATGAACTTTACGGTGCTGTAAATAACGGTCTGGTTGGTCAGGATAGCCTGTAGCGGTAAGCAATGCCGGTAATCCTTTACTGGCATCGTTTTTCCCTTACCTCCAACCTCAGAATGACCCCCACTGTTTCATAGCATGTTATTTTGTAATATTTGTAAGGTATAAAGAATTTGGAGAAGAGAAGTCCACCCCGGCGAATGTATCGCCTTTTTGAATAAGCGAAGCACGATTTACTGGGTGTGATTGAAAAGATCTCCAACAACGTTGGCTTGTTTTATCAGGAGCAGTTTGTGGTGTTGTATTACTGGGAGGCAATTTTGCTTCTTATACATTCAGAGAGACCAGGTGTTGTGAAGAACCTCTCAAGTGTATATGTTGTATATGTTTAAAAGAAGTGATGCGACGAGAAGGCTCAGGATCAAAATGGCAGTAAGTCTGGACGCTTAATGCCTTACTCTCATCTGGACTCTAAGATAAGAAATGTGTCTCAAAGAACAAGGTGCACACAGTAAAGAAACAATGCATGTAAACTTTTCACATATGTGACTTTTGCAGACTGAAGACTCAATGGCACGAAGAGCTCATCATGATGGAGATGGCACATAGTTAGCATGTACGTATAAACGAACGTGTGTTTGCAAAAGCCACCATAAACACAGCATCAGCTCTCCTAGATTTAAAGAGATGTTCACCAGGCAGTTCAAAGGCCTCTGAATATTGTTAGACATTGTTGATGGGATTTGAAAGGGATGTAATGGAGTCTTCATCTTTAATTTTTTCAGTGGTTTTAGGAATATTTCCTGAAAGTAAGACCAATAATGATGGAGAAAAAAAAGCAGCATTAGATTGTGTTTCAAGAGAGACATTTTTCATTTTATCAACGGGTGAAGCAGTCTACAATCCATCAAATGATCACTGCTGGTTTCATGAGCGGTAAGTAGCAATATTAGAATCTCTTGTATTTGAGTACCCCCAGTTCAGGCATGCGAGGTCTGTATGTATATGGTCAATATGTGGCAGCACCTTAAAAGATAGGCCAGCATCCATGTTTTTCTCCCACCTTTTGTTTGGAGTGACAGCAATCATAGGTTCCAGGTGGACTTCTGAATTGGTTGCATGAGTTGACTGGAAACCCATATATTGTGGCAGCCACCAAGCCTCCACATTTCACTTTGATCTCTAAATGTCACTGGTTAAAATGGGGTGTGTTCACATCAGGATCATTAACACTTTATGTATGTCACTGTTTGGCAGTCTACTGTACCTGTAAGTTTAGCACCAAATGAATGAGTCATATGACATTACAACATGTCATATGACATTACAATACAATGTATTCGTCATAGTATGAGAAAGTCATTTATATGTGAGAACAATTCTTGTAGGTACAATTTACCATCTGTAACCAGCCAACAAGCCAGGAAAGTGTATGAGACGGCAACAAAAAAAGATTGCACGCGGTATCAGAAGAGTATTGTTGTAGACTACCAGGGACGTCATGTCACCAAAATGCCAGGTGTAGCGGAAGTGACATCACAATGTCCATGCCCCCAAGAGTGACATCACAGGAAGTGATGTCATTTGACCACGCCCCCATATGACATTGCAGGAAGTGGCATCACAAAGCATTATCCATCAGTACACTCAGAAAAATATGGTTACGCTATCACTGTATTGTGACATTTCATACAAGAATGGATCATCATATGTAGCAGTGTGTCAAGGCCCATGTTGCCATGGGAAGTGTATGAACCCAAATACCTCCTTCCTTTTATGTGGATCCGCCCTGTTATTTCAACAGGACTACAGAGCGAAATCACATTGCGGGGGGACAGGGGCGGATAAGCGGGTATAGGAATAGGGGAAAGCCAGGATGAAAAGGGTAGAGGGAGAATATCCCATGCTGGTGGTCTCTGCTTTTCAATCTGGTGGACCACCATGATCATGGGGCATAGCAGTGCAGATACGCGTCCCGACTCTGCAACCTCCCTACAGCAGGCAACACTGTCAGTCAGCCCACCTTCAATGCTTATGTTACTCTTACGGGTGCATCTGATGTCTCTGGGGTTCCCTCTGGGCATGTAGTGGGAAGGAATGTACTACCTTTCTCAATCTCCTCTCCTTAACTATTCACTCGTATCGAAACGTGGCTCATTTACACTGATAGATGCCATGGGGAGGGTAGAAGCGAGAGCCCAGCAGATACAGGCACTTTTCTCTGTATGCCTTCGGTAACAACTCATGAGGAAGCCAGGTATTAAACTACAACAGGTGCCAGAGCTACGTCGCGTCAATGAAAAGTGCTGAGGCATGCACATAGAGGAAGCAATATGCACAGCAAAACCAAGGTTCAAGATACTCAGAACGGCTTCTAAATCCAGCACAAGGACGCACGTGGCAGCAGGCCCCCGTTTAGTAACAGAGAGCACTGTGCGTGGCACACAATGGAAACTTTCAATTATAAATAAATCAAAAGCGTATCCTGGACTTGCACACCACAGATGCCGGTTCAAGTATATTTAAAGGTTCATTGAAGGCTTAAAATGCGTTCAATTAACCTTTAAATATACTAACTGGGCTGGCGCTGCCGTCATGCCACAGGCGCAGCAGCAAATCGATATGAGCAGCACCGGACCTACTGGCAACCACCACAGACTACAGCACACTCACTCACTCACCCCTTAGGGCCCGGAACTCATTAGTTTCTTATTGTGTTTTTTTAGGCCAGGAGAGCAGAGGTCTTGATCTGATGACACACGCTGCCAGCCACGAGGTCAAGGACAGTAAAAAAAAAAAAAGCTAGAATCCTGCGCAGATGGCACTGTGTGCTTGCTAGCTGTGGCCACGCCCCCAGACGCTGCCTTCGGATTGGATGAAAGCCAGAGGTTGCAGGATATTTACACGGGTCACCAGCCAATCAGCAGAGGTCGACCTCTGGCGACCCCTGAATGACGACCCTGCAGACTACCTCCCACACTCCACTCCAACTACAGAGAAACATTATCGAATGCTCAAAGAAGAGAATATATGCACTGCAGCAAAGATCCCGGATAAGATATCAAAGGCTTAGCCAAGGTAATCAAACGTCCTTATAAAAGGTCTTCGAATAATGATCGAGGTGCACTCTTGGAATACCGTGATAGAACTTTAGAGAAGAAAAATATAGTGTTTGTGAGCACTTTTAATCCCCTTGCCAATCAAGTAGTTAAAATCATCAGAAAGAATTGGCACATCCTCTCAGGAGGGGACTGTCCTGTCGAACAACCTTTATGCGCGTTCAAAAGAGGACCAAATCTGAAAGATCTCCTCACTAAAAATGATATTAGCAGAGGTTACTCCCAACAGAAGAGCGTTACCGAAATGTGGGGCCTTCCGAAATTGGTAGGACATGCACCCTGTGGCTAATGTTCGAATTGTCATCTTAATAGTCGAACGACGCAAGTAGACATAGGACTTAAAGAAATGTGGTCCCAAAAGGAGTTTACAAATTGCAACACGAGTAATGTGATTTCTCCAGCATGATGTCTGGCATGGATTCACATGCTCATGAATATTCACCACCGTCAGGCTAGGAATCCTCGGTAAAGAAAAAATCAGTATCAGTTTCGTTTCTGATCTGTCTTCCTCAGTAGTAACCAATCACTGGTCTCTGGGTCATACTGCCCCCAGTCAATGACTGCCCTCTCCCTAAAACCCGCCTCTGTCAGCCATCTTCAGATTTTTACCGCATGCTCAAGTGTTGGGAGTTCTCGTGTTTATCTCTCAAGCTTTTGCTGCGTTTGTGCGCTTTTTCCAAAGAGAATTTCTCATTTTTCGGTCAAATAGAGCCTCAAGCTCCACCGTCTCTACATCCGATTAACAGGGATCCGTGTCGGATTTTTCTACGCCCCTCAAGGGTGAAGATTTTGTCGAGTTGCGCTTCTTGGAGGATTCCAGAAGTTTCTGCGGCCTACCCGAACATGGCCCAGGAGAAAGGAAGCTCGACGCCCGGAAAGCTGTTCAGGGTCTGCCCTGGATGCCAGCTACAGAATGTGTTCAAGGAGGACGAGCATTTGAAATGTCTACTGCCTTCATGAGGACAAAATGCACGTGGAGAAGGACTCTGCGTTTTGCAGGAACATGTCGGAACGGACCATCAGGGACCAACACCTTCGTCTCTCCAACTGGCTGGAATGAAGGAGTCCGTCAGTTGAGAAGAAGAAGAAGTCCGAGCGGTCTTCTAAGTCCTGTGAGGGCTCCCCGGCGACGGGGGCCCAACAGAAGGCAAAGCAACGCGAGTCCGCGGGCACCGGGAGTGCTGAACAGTCGGGCTCTTCGGCTGCCAGGCAGGGCGCGCCTTCCATCAATCATCAACCATCAACCACGAGCCAACGCTCTGGTTCGGGGAAGAGGAAATCCGAGAACCCGGGTAAGCCTCTGGAGAGGCCCCGGTTGATCTCGAAGGATTCGGCCGAGGGAGAGCGAGGTGGTGACCCTCCCCCCAAGGTGAAGGCCTTAAGTGCGCCTAAGGCGGTGAAGGCCTTGATTCACCCAGCCAAGGCCTCTATCAAGGGAGTCACGGCAGCCCTGGCGCAGCCTGTGGAGGCTACACCAGTGGAGGTGACCTCGGGGCCCAGAGTCTCCCTGCCTCCACAGAGGGACGCCTCTTTCAGACCCATCGTGAAGACCCCGGCGGAAAAAGAGGGGGGGCAGTAGCCATTGTGGACACGGACACAACATCCGAGGAGGAGCTGGCAGAAGTCCTAGAGGACCTCGACAAGGGCGTCGAAGAGGCCCGTCCCCACGGGAGAGATCCCGATGAGGGTGACGATGAAAGTGACGGCGGCACCGGCGAGGGTCCTAGTCAGCTGTCGCTCCCGTCGCTGCAGGATATCTCGGCAGCCATTTTGTTGGCAATACAATCCTTATGTTCAGAGATAAGGACGAGATTGCCCTTACCCCCGACAGAGGATCCGGTACCAGGTCCAACGGAGGAAACGCCGGTCCCGGTAGGTAGCCCACCCCCGAACAAGAGAAGGCGGATCCACCCAGCCCCGCCTTCTCAGTCCTCGCGGCCTGCTCGGCTTTTACCCACGTCTCCCGTCCCTGGGGATGATACGGGAACAGACACGGCCATGCCGGATACCACCGACGACAGCGGCGGTGATGACGGGACGGAGCTCCCATCACCAGCCCGGGCCTCCCCGCCCGATGAGATCAGATCTTTCCATGCAATGATCGCCAGGGCATCTGAGATTTTTCAGCTCTGCCCCGAAGAGAAGAAGGAGGAATGTTTCCTTTACCAACGGCGCAAGGCCAGGAGGAAGTCAGTCCTCACCGTGCCTCTGCTGGATGACATCTGGGACAAGGGTCTCACCCTTCTCAAGAACCAGTCTACGACGCCTGCCAAGAAGGATCGGTACGAGAAGAAGTATTGGGTCCCCAACGCAGCCCCTTTGTGCCTTAGGGCACAACCTACCCCGGACTCGGTCGTCTCAGCAGCGGCCAAGAAGAAAGCAGGGGGGGCATCGGTCTCAACGCCAACTTCTCTGCCGGACGGCAAAGGGAAGAAGCTGGACACAATGGGACGACGAGTTAGCTCGTTGGCGGCAATAACGATTAAGGCGGCCAACGCCCTCGCGATCGTGACCCGCTACGACAGGGAGTTATGGTACAAGATCGCCCCCCTGTTGGACTTCCTACCGGATGACAAGAGGACCGAGGACCTGGAGATCTTGCAAGAAGGCGAAGTGGCGTCGGATGTAACGCTCACCTGAATCCCTCGGAGGCGCAGGTCTGGGCTGGGGGTTCTCGGAGTCTTCTAGGGTCACGCGCAGGCCTCGAATGCCACCCTGGAAAGGCCCTCTCCTCACTGAGATCTTGATCTGAAGGGTGAGGTGTCTGCGATTGTGAGAGCAAGGGGTTAATAGGATATATAAGCCTGACAGGCAAGCTGACTCCCCTTCCTGGTAATCCCCACGTAGTTCGTAGGCTAACTGTGCTCACCTTATATAGGTGAAAGCGGAGCTCTCCATCCTGCGTCTGTGCAGGGGCGTCGAAGCCAGTTACTTCACTGGTTGATTGTCCAGCCTCTTGGTTGCAGAGGATGAAGATTTGGAGCTAGGCCGTCGTTAGCAGCACGAACGGCGGTTGCTTGAATGGAGAGCGATGGAAATGCGAAGGTATTGCAGGCAAGTAAGTAAGAAATGTCAATTCGAAGTTTAAAGCACTTCGTTATGTCTCTTTTCCTTTTTCAGGTTGCAGATGTCGAGGAATGCGCCGAGGAGTGAGAAAGATGAGAGCTGCCCAAAACACGTGCGTATGGATGGAGTTTTGTATTTCTTAATGATGTCCTTTTGTTTTACAGATGCGAGTAGCAGCGTCGGCGGAGGCGAGAAGAATGCAGCGCAGGTAGGAAAAGGTTCACGAAGGTTACTAACCAATGTCCTTGCTTCCACAGGGTGCCAAAAAATGGAGAGCTGCAGCCCGTGGCTTGAGATGCACCGATGGATTGGGTAAGTGCTGCGCTGGTTTTATCTCGTGCTAACCTGGTGTTGTTTTCCCTTCTCAGATGCTGCTGAAGACAAAGATGGTATTTCAGAAGGTAAGATTACGGATTTCTCTTCCCTAGATGCAGAAGTTGCAGATTCTCTGGAGCTGACACGGTGAGCGTCCTGCTGCTATTGCAGAATAACGCGAAGCACGTTGCTCTGATCGGGCGTGGTTTAAATAGCCTACTGGAGTGCTTAGGTGTCTCCTTCCACAGCAGCCTCGCCCAGGAAAGAAGTCCCAGCTTCCAGAATAGTTGCAGTATCCAGTCCCAGGGAGTGGTGCTGGCCACACCCAGAAGGTAAAGTAGTTCCAGCCATGGATGGATGAGGATTTCATCCTGCAGGTGAGTGAGCAGCATGGTCTGCAGCAGGTAGGTCCACCCAAGCACCCTTCCTTGCATCATGAGCCCGGCACGTCCTGTGCCGGGACTGGGTCCCCTTATGAGCCTGGCGCCACTGGCGCCAGGACAAGGTCCATAAGGCCTCTATGGGAGCCGATGGGAGCCTGGAAATGAAGTTGTGACCCGGCTTCCGAGGCAGTTGGGCTAAACCTGACTCCTTGGAGGCTGCAGTCATGACAGCATCCCCCCTCAAGGCCCCTCCCAAGCTTGTCTTTTCCGGAGGTTTTGGCTTGTTGGGAAAAGCCCGATGAAATTTTCGGACTAGACGAGGTGCATGTACATATTCTGAGGGTTCCCAAGATCTCTCCTGGGGTCCATATCCCTTCCAATCAATCAGGTAGTATAGTTTTGATTTGGAAATTTTGGAGTCCAAGATGTCTCGAATTTCAAATTCGGATTCTCCATCAACTTGGATTGGCTCAGGAGGTTTAGTCAAACGGGTTCCGGGTTGCACAGGTTTCAGGAGAGAAACATGGAAGACAGGATGTATCTTCATTCGAGTAGGTAATTCTAGTTTGACAGCCACTGGGTTAATCACGGCCGTGATTGAGTAGGGCCCTAAGTATCTTGGGTTGAAGGTGCGTGGCCCTTTTAAAGATAAATGTTTAGTGGACAGCCAGACTTGATCTCCTTTTTGATATTGAGGAGCCTCTTTTCGATGTTGGTCTGCTCCTTTTTTGTATGACTCTTTAGCTCGTTGAAGATGAGCGGTGGCTTCTTTAAATGCTTGAGTTATTGTCGAATGCAGATGGTCAACAGCAGGTGTTCCGAGAGCTTGAGGTGGGTCCAGATTTGAGGTTCGAGGATGACTTCCATTCAGCAGGAAAAAAGGGGTTTTTCCCGTCCCAGAATGGATTGAATTATTGTAAGCGTATTCAGCAATCCAAAGGACATCCTTCCAAGTACCCTCGGATTGATGCAACATGCAGGCAGATATTGTTCTAGAGTTTGGTTGGTTCTCTCAGTCTGCCCATCGGTTTGAGGATGATGGCTGGTGGAAAGTCGTACATCAATTTGTGCTAAACGACAACAACTCCGCCAAAAATGGGAAATAAATTGGCTCCCTCGGTCAGAGATTAGTACTGAAGGGAAACCGTGTAACCGGACAATGTTTTCAAGAAATTCTCGGGCTAGAATGGAAGCTGTAGGTAAACCCTTCAGTGGGATAAAATGAGCCATTTTTGAAAAAAGGTCTACGATCACTAGAATTGTGTTGTATCCGGAGCAAGGGGGTAAATCCGTGATAAAATCCATCGAGAGCGTGTGCCAAGGGCCTGGTGGAATGTCTATTGGACGTAATAATCCTGCTGGTTTTTCCTTCTGACTCTTGTTTTGTGCGCAGATACCACAAGAAGCCACAAACTCCTTAACGTCTTTCCTCCAAGATGGCCACCAAAAATGCCTTTTAATTTTCTCTGAGGTTTTGGCAACTCCAGGATGTCCTTCCATTAGAGAATCATGGTAGCAGGTGATGACCTGTTTTTGTAAGTCCGCGCAGGGTAAGAATAGTCTTCCTTGGAAATACAATAGGTTTTGATCTATTGTAAAGTCCTTTCCTTTCAATTGCCAATTCGATGAATCTTCGGGAGTTATGAGCTTATTGACCCTTGCTTTAATCTCTTCGAGGGATAATGTGTTGATTACTCCTAGTATCTTTTGTTCAGGAATTATTGGCACCGGCTCCGGATTAGCTGTAAGTTCGTCTACCCCTATCCGGGAAAGGGCGTCTGCTTTTCCGTTCCTAACGCCTGGTCGAAATGTGATTACAAAATCGAATTCTGCGAAGAATAAAGCCCAGCGTAGTTGCCTCGAAGAGTGAGCTTTAGCTGACTTCAGGTACTGGAGATTACGGTGATCCGTGATTACAGTTGCTGTGTGCCGGGCTCCCAAAAGATAATGCCGCCAGGCCTCAAAGGCGGACTTAATTGCCAAGAGTTCTTTGTCCGTAATTGTGTAGTTGATTTCAGGAGCCGAAAATTTGCGAGACCAAAAGGCTACAGGGTGTAACTGGTGCGTTTCGGGGTCTCTTTGTGACAGCACCGCCCCCATTGCAAGACTGGAAGCGTCTGTCTCAACGATGTAGGGAAGTTCTGGACGGGGATGCCTTAAGACTGGAGCAGAGATAAATTTGGCTTTTAATTCTTGGAAGGCTTGTTCGGCTTCTGGAGTCCACTCGAATTTTTTATTCTTTTTCAGAAGAGCCGTGATAGGTTGGACTACCCGAGAGAATTCAGGAATGAACCTTCGGTAAAAATTAGCGAAGCCCAGCATGCTCTGCACACCTTTAACGGAAGTTGGGGAAGGCCATTTGGTGATAGCATCCACTTTTCTTGAGTCCATGTGAACTCCGTTGGGTGATAAGATGAACCCTAAAAATTCCACTTCCTTCGCGTGAAAGGTGCACTTCTCCAGTTTAGCAAACAAGCGGTGTTGGCGAAGTCTCTGTAAAACCGCTGTGACGTGTCTACGATGATCAGTTTCTGAGGCTGAGTATACCAGGATGTCGTCAATATAAACGACTACGCACACATCAATAAGTTCTCTGAGGACATCATTCATGAAATACTGGAAAGCGGCCGGTGCGTTACATAGTCCGAAGGGCATTACTTGATACTCAAATAATCCATATTTAGTGCGAAAGGCCGTCTTCCACTCGTCGCCCTCCTTAATGCGTACCAAATGGTAAGCTCCTCTGAGGTCTAACTTTGTATATATGCAGGCGCCTTTTACCTGGTCCAATAATTCAGGAATAAATGGCAACGGGTATCGGTTTTTTACTGTAATCTGGTTCAGGGCGCGATAATCGATACACGTTCTTAGGTCACCTTCCTTTTTCGGGACGAAGAACAAAGCTGAGGAAGCCGGGGATTTCGAGGGGCGGATGAATCAGTTAGCCAAGTACTGGTCCAAGTATTGCCTGAGATGGAGGTTTTCTGGTTCAGTGAGGGCATATATTCTGCTGCACGGAGGGGTGGACCCAGGTATCAGGTCTATCTGGCAGTCGTATGACCGATGCGGTGGCAGGGTGTTGGCTTGATCTTTCTGAAAGACGTCGCTGAACTCTTGGTATTCCAGAGGTAATCGGGGGTCCTCGGAAGTGATGGCTGCTAGCTTGATTTCGGGCTGAGGATAACAGGTTGAAGCGCATTCTGGAAACCGAATTACCTTGGCTCGCCAGTTTATCTGAGGATTGTGCTTTTCCAACCAAGGCATTGCCAGAATCACCTGAAACTGCTGGGCCTTGATTACATCAAACACGATCTTCTCCCGATGTCCGCCTTGACATAGCAACGTTACCTCCATGGTGGTATGAGAAACTGGTCCGGAAGCTATTTCAGTACCATCCACTGTAGTGATTACGTCCTTTACCATCTTGGGACATAGGGGAAGATCCATCCTGGTAGCCAAGTCGTGGTCCACATAATTACCGATTGCTCCGCTATCAATGTATACTTTGATAGCATGCATGCGATCTGGTCTATTGGGACTTATGAGGACCATAGGCATAACCAAATGCGAGGTCAAGGAACTGGTTTTAACGCTCAGCAAGCGGACCTCTACGCTTGTCGGGCGAGGTCGTTTCCCGATTCCAGTTTCTCAGCATTTTTATCAGAAGCTCCTACGGTCTTCTTGACCGGTTTCACTGAGCAATCACGAAGGAAATGTCCAGAATTCCCACATTATAGGCACAGCTGTAATTGCCTTCTTCTTTCCCGTTCTTTCTGAGTTAATGGTCCTTTTACTACTCCTATTTGCATTGGTTCCACGGAGTCATTCCCTTTAGCGGAGCTCTGAGGTCTTGAAAGTACCCGGGTTTCAAATCTGGATCGATCGGACTTCCTGTTCTGTAGCCGATGATCTAATTGGACCACTAGGTCGATATAATCTGAACAGTCTTGTGGCGGATTAACCACCTGTGCTAAAACGTCTTTAAGTTCCCCACGTAGGCCTCTGTAGAAGAGCGTGATTCTCTTATCTTCAGGCCACCTGGTCTCAACCACCAGTCTATTAAAGGACGCTATGTAAGCCAGGAGATCCTGATTACCTTGTCTGAGTGACAGGAGTTCATTGTCCAAGGCCTGCCCCTGTGAATGTCTTGCGAACAACTTTTCCATACTGGTCTGAAAGTCTTGAAAGTGATAGAGGAGCGGGTCATCCTGTGTCACGAGAGGAATGGACCAATCTGCAGCACTACCGCTAAGATAGGAGAGTACAAACGCTACCTTGGCTTGGTCCGTTGGGAATGCGGCGGGTCTACACAGAAAGTGCAAGCGGCATTGATTGATGAATACTGCATATCGCTTTGGATCTCCGGAAAAACGTTCGGGCGGGGCCAAAGGCACATTCCCTGGCAGATTAATTTGCACCGGATTACTTGAAGTTGTAGGCGTGCCGCCCCCTCCATAGAGAGGCAGTGGCGTCTGTCCCGCTTGAGCCTGTAGCAACTGTCTGGCCAGATCATCAGTCCGTTCCTTGGCCATGATCAACTCCCTTCGTAAGGCGTTTGTTTCTTGGCGAGATGCGTGTACTTCTGCCCTTAGTTCCCCAAGCATTTGAGCCAGTTGATCTGTGTCTGAGGTTTCCATTGCGCCTGGGTGGGAATATTGCGGTAGGCTTCGCGTTCTGTAACGCTCACCTGAATCCCTCGGAGGCGCAGGTCTGGGCTGGGGGTTCTCGGAGTCTTCTAGGGTCACGCGCAGGCCTCGAATGCCACCCTGGAAAGGCCCTCTCCTCACTGAGATCTTGATCTGAAGGGTGAGGTGTCTGCAATTGTGAGAGCAAGGGGTTAATAGGATATATAAGCCTGACAGGCAAGCTGACTCCCCTTCCTGGTAATCCCCACGTAGTTCGTAGGCTAACTGTGCTCACCTTATATAGGTGAAAGCGGAGCTCTCCATCCTGCGTCTGTGCAGGGGCGCCGAAGCCAGTTACTTCACTGGTTGATTGTCCAGCCTCTTGGTTGCAGAGGATGAAGATTTGGAGCTAGGCCGTCGTTAGCAGCACGAACGGCGGTTGCTTGAATGGAGAGCGATGGAAATGCGAAGGTATTGCAGGCAAGTAAGTAAGAAATGTCAATTCGAAGTTTAAAGCACTTCGTTATGTCTCTTTTCCTTTTTCAGGTTGCAGATGTCGAGGAATGCGCCGAGGAGTGAGAAAGATGAGAGCTGCCCAAAACACGTGCGTATGGATGGAGTTTTGTATTTCTTAATGATGTCCTTTTGTTTTACAGATGCGAGTAGCAGCGTCGGCGGAGGCGAGAAGAATGCAGCGCAGGTAGGAAAAGGTTCACAAAGGTTACTAACCAATGTCCTTGCTTCCACAGGGTGCCAAAAAATGGAGAGCTGCAGCCCGTGGCTTGAGATGCACCGATGGATTGGGTAAGTGATGCGCTGGTTTTATCTTGTGCTAACCTGGTGTTCTTTTCCCTTCTCAGATGCTGCTGAAGACAAAGATGGTATTTCAGAAGGTAAGATTACGGATTTCTCTTCCCTAGATGCAGAAGTTGCAGATTCTCTGGAGCTGACACGGTGAGCGTCCTGCTGCTATTGCAGAATAACGCGAAGCACGTTGCTCTGATCGGGCGTGGTTTAAATAGCCTACTGGAGTGCTTAGGTGTCTCCTTCCACAGCAGCCTCGCCCAGGAAAGAAGTCCCAGCTTCCAGAATAGTTCCAGTATCCAGTCCCAGGGAGTGGTGCTGGCCACACCCAGAAGGTAAAGTAGTTCCAGCCATGGATGGATGAGGATTTCATCCTGCAGGTGAGTGAGCAGCATGGTCTGCAGCAGGTAGGTCCACCCAAGCACCCTTCCTTGCATCATGAGCCCGGCACGTCCTGTGCCGGGACTGGGTCCCCTTATGAGCCTGGCGCCAGGACAAGGTCCATAAGGCCCCTATGGGAGCCGATGGGAGCCTGGAAATGAAGTTGTGACCCGGCTTCCGAGGCAGTTGGGCTAAACCTGACTCCTTGGAGGCTGCGGTCATGACATCGGACCACGCCATTACGGTGGCAACGGACATTGCAGACATCGGTTTCCATCAGCTAGGCAACGGTGTTTGCCTTAGACGACGAGGTTGACTCAAGGCGACAGATTTCTGCCAGGATGTACAAGCCGGGAACAACCTGTTTGGGAAAATGGTGGTCCCTCCAAGCCATCAAGGCGGACACAGACTGCTAGGGCCCTAGGCGTTCTCCGGCAACGGAGGCCGTCCTTTCGGAGCGCCAGAGGCAAGCAGGGTGCCTCCAAGGGATACGACGGTGGCTCCTTTACATACCGCCAAGCGGCCCGTTCGTCGTCGCAGGAAGCCTATAGAGGACGAAGCAAGTCGGGGGGGGGGGGGGGCCGCCGTCGTTGCCAGGGAGGCCAAGACGGCAAGGCATCCGCCAAGCAAGACTGAACCGACAGCGGGGTCGGGCCCCCACCGAAGCACCCCAGTGGGAGGCCGGCTGGCAAAGTTCGTCAGCGTGTGGGAGTCCATCTCCACCGACCGTTGGGTGCTGGACGCCCTGGCCCAGGGCACGCCCTCGAATTTCTAAAATAGTGCCCCCGCATTCCACCCCTGGTCAGGAAGGAAAATCGCGTCCCTCAACTACTTTTGGAGGTGAGGGCGTTGCTCAGAAAAGGTGCCATCAAGCTCATCCCGAAGACAGGAGGATGGCGCCCTATCCTGGACCTGCGATGGCTGTACAAGTACATCAAGGTACAGAAGTTCCAGATGGTCACCCTCCAGCATGTGCTCAGACAACTGGAGGAGGGTGATTTCCTGTTGTCATTGGATTTGGAGGATGCGTACTTCCACATCCCCATTCTGAAAGGTCACTGAAAGTTCCTCAGGTTTCGTGGTCAAAGGACGGCACTACCAGTTCAAGGCCCTTCCGTTCGGATTGAAGTCGGCACCCAGGGTGTTCACCAAGTGCCTTGCACCGGTGGCGGCGTGACTGTGCCTGCAGGGGATCCACGTCTACCCCTACCTGGATGACTGGCTCATCCGAGCAGGGACAAGGGAGCTCGCCGTGGATCACACAGCAAAGACCGTCCAGCTGCTCTCGGACCTGGGACTCTCCATCAACTTTCCCAAATTCCACCTGGTCCCGTCACAAGTCGCACTATTTCTGGGAGCAAAGCTTGACAGTGGCGCGCCTGGCCTCACCGTCGGAAGAAAGGACGAAGGCCATCCTGGGCAAAGCGCAGCGCCTGCTGGCCACGGGCGTCCTCGGGATGATGTCCTCCTGCATATATCTCGTGCGCCTGTGCAGGCTTCGGATGCGCCCTCTGCAAGAGTTTCTAGACTCCCGCTGGATCCAAGCGACGGGCAGCTTCGAGGACGGGATTCCGCTCGACGAGACCTTCCGACGAGCAATCCGGTGGTGGGGCACCCGTGCTCCTCTGACGGTGGGCACAGACTTTCAGACCCCCATCCCACCAGATAACGGTGACAACGGATGCCTCCCTGGAAGGGTGGGGAGCTCACACCGGAGATCTTCATGCAAGAGGCCTTTAGCTCCCGGAGGAGAAGAAGCTCCACATCAACATCCTTGAGCTCCGTGCAGTGTTCTGGGCCCTCAGGTCCTTTCTCCCATCCCTCAAAGGCAGGGTGGTGAGAATTCTCACCGACAACACCACCACGATGTTCTACATCCGGAAGCAGGGAGGAAGCAGATCCCCAGCCCTCTCCAAGGAAGCCCAGGATCTGTGGCATTGGGCCGTCGCCCAAGGGATGTTTCTGGTGCCCTTTCAACTGGCAGGGATAAAAAACACCATTGCCGACTCACTCAGCAGGGAGCTGCGCTCTTGCCACGAGTGGGAACTACGTCAGGATCAAGTGGATCGACTGATGATTGGGAAAACCCCAGATCAACCTGTTCGCAACGGCGACGTACTCCCAAATGCCAGAGGTTCGCCTACAGATTTCCCCAGCCGAGGAGCATGGGCGATGCTTTCTCGTTCCCCTGGGAAGGCCCGTTCCTTTATGCGTTCCCTCCGTTGCCGTTGCTGCTCCGACTCGTGAACCAGCTCAAGAGGTCCCGGTGCAGGATGATCCTGACGCGCCGGCGTTGCCGAGGCAGATCTGGTTCCCGGACCTTCTGGACTTGTCAGCGTCCCCACCAGTCAAGCTGCCGATGGACACGGATCTTCTCTCCAGAGAAAGAGGCGCCATACTTCATCACGACCCGCAGTCGCCGAACTTGCAGTCCTTGCTCCTGCAGCGCTAGAGTTGAGGGTACGATATCCCAGCTGACTGCAGAGAGGTCCTTGCAAAAGCCAGGGCGTCCTCAACTCTCAAGTGCTACGGACATAAGTGGAAGAGGTTCTCTGTCTGGTGCTGTGGACAGAAGATTAACCCTCTACGGATTACGGCCCCTCAAGTGCTGCCGTACCTACTGTCGCTGGCCAAGGCTGGACTGGCTCGCGCCTCCATCAAGATACATCTGGCTGCGATCTCCCGATACACCAGAACCACAGGACGGGCGTCCTTGTGGTCCCATCCCCTGGTGAAGGAATAAAGGGACTGTTCCGATCGTTCCCGCCGGTGAAGGCCCCTGCCCCGGCGTGGGAACTCAACGTGGTGCTGACCAGGCTCATGGGGGCACCATTCGAGCCCCTGCATTCGGCGCTGCTGAAATTCCTGTCGTGGAAGACTGTTTCTTGTGGCCATCACCTCCGCACGGCGAGTGGCAGAGATCCAGACCCTATCCTGCAAGCCTCCATACTTAACTTTTCACGACACAAGGGTGGTGCTGAGGACGCACCCCTTGTTTATGCCCAAGGTGCCGTCGGACTTCCACCTCAACGAGCCCTTGGTGTTACCCGTTTTCTTCCTGTCGCCTTCGTCTCCGGCCGAGAGGACTTTGCACTCACTGGATGTGGCTAGAGCGCTGAAGTTCTACGTGGACCGAACGAAGAGTTTTCGGAAGACATCACAGCTGTTTGTGAACTTTGGACCTGTGAACCAAGGGAAGGCTCTCTCGAAGACTTCCATTTCCAGATGGCTCTCTGGCTGCATCATGCATTGTCATCGGTTGGCAAACCAACCGTTGCCCGAGAGCCCACTCGACCAGAGCGATCGCTGCTACCACAGCGTTCTTGTCTGGTGTGCCCTTGCTGGACATCTGCAGGGCTGCTACGTGGAGGTCGACGCACACCTTCACGAGATTCTACTGCGTCGACCGGGATTCCAGGGAGGAGTCCAGAGTCGGCCAGGCAGTGCTGCACAACCTGTTCACTTAAGGTGAGCCTGGTGAGGAGGTAGGAGATGCTTAATGTTGAGTTTTATGTAATGCTTAATGTTGAGCCTTGCCACCTCCCGTGGTTGTGCATGTGTACTGCTATGTATTCTTATATTCATGAGCATGTGAATCCATGCCAGACCCCATGCTGGAGAAGGAACAAGTTACTTACCTGTAACTGTTGTTCTCCAGCATGGGTCTGGCATGGATTCACATGTGAACCCTCCCTCCTGCCCCTCTACGGCTCTTCAATTGGTCATACTGCCACTTTGCGTGCTACCAAATCTGAAGATGGCTGCTAGAGGCGGGGCTTAGGGAGAGGGCAGTCATTGGCTGGGGGCAGTATGACACAGAGACAAGTGATTGGTTACTACTAAGAAACACAGATCAGAAACTAAACTGATACTGATTTTTTCTTTACCGAGGATTCCCAGCCTGACGGGGAATATTCATGAGCATGTGAATCCATGCCAGACCCATGCTGGAGAACAACAGTTACAGGTAAGTAACTTGTTCCTTATGCAATCTGGTGTCCTTGCAGTAAAATGTACATAGGGATGACGAAATGGAAAGTAAAAGTGAGAATTTACGAACATAAAAGCTGTATTAAAAATAAAGTGACCACAGCCCCTTTGGTCAGTCATTTTCTTGTGATGGATCATAAAGAAAATGAGTTTAAGTGGACTGCGCTTCTCCACATTAACCCAGGGACAGATGGCAATTCTGTAGTTAATAGACTACAAACTAAAGAGACCTGGCTTATTTTCCTGTGCAAAACGACAGAGCTAGGATTAAATGAAGCAATTGATTGGAATGACGTGAGCTGCATATTACAGCACTTACTTTAGAGAATAACGTTATCTGCAGGCAGAGGGAGTTCCATTATACACTGCTTTGACTCATTCAATAATGGCAGTTCATTTGTGTCATTGCCTTGAGTTTCTGGTATTACACTAGCGTGCGTATGTCTGCAGACTGTTGCCTGCCGCCTCTGCACGAACTTAGTGCAAGGCTAATTACTCGCAAGGCACCTCTCACTGAGCTCAGGTTTTACTGCTGTGACTACACCGGGACACAGGTGTCAGTCACTTAATTATCATCTGCGCCAACCTATAAAGGTGCCGGGGCTGTTTACACTGTGTGCCGGGGCTATTTACACTGTGATCAGATGATCGATCACGTGGTGTTTTCCAGTGGGAGTGAGATGGTGTTCAAGGACCCTGAAGGTAAGTGCCTTTGTGCTTCAGCCACCTCTTTAGTTCGTGCAGAGTTGTTTTTGCGATGAAACCAGGGAACGTGTGGGACTCCTTAGTTTAAAGCATGTGAATCCGTTTTGTTTTTTTTTACTGCTTGTGGCGTTGCCCCGTGAGGGAGACGCGCACGCGGCGACGTGACGTTGCACGTCGCCGCGTGCGTCTTAAATAAACGGGGCGTTCCCGGCCGCGTCAGAGCGACCGGGGAGCCCGAAGCACACAGACGTGTCTGGTCTGAGTCTGTGGGTGGAGGGGCTCATGGGCACGCATGGGGGCAGAGACCCCCAACAGTGGCGACGAGTGTTGGATGCCCGGGCCCGGCGGTGAGAGCGATCCCGGATAATTTTTCTCCGACGACGAAACATCCGCGGATGTTTCGTCTCACGCCGTGGCCGCGGACCATACACGCGGCTGGCGGCCATCTTGCGCACGTGGCTGAGGAACTTCCGAAAGCTCCCGTTTGGAGTCGGAAGGCCATCCAAGCCCAATTTTTGGATTTGCTGACTGCGGGCAGCCTAACCCGCAGGCCCATGCCTGAATTTTGATGTTTTGCCAATTTTCAGTCTGTAACGTCGTGTGGAGCTGGAAGATGGACTGAGGTGGCTGGGCCTTCTCAGCCCACTCCATTTTTGAAGCTCAATTGTTGGAACATTTGGTTCAAGGACCCTCTTCAACCCCTTCATCATCACGTGGGTGATGGCATACCCGCTCCTGAGATCCATGTTGGAATGAGACGCCTCAAGGTAGCTTCTTTAACCCTTTCATCATCACGAGGGTGGTGGCAGTGTGGGGAGAGGTGCAAGTTGCGGCCCTCAGGACGAGAACGAGGGTGCCTGTGCGCTTGGGCCTATGAGTGATTTCGGCGCCCTGGAGGGTGCGACTGCCACGACCTCTGAGGATTCGCAGGACGAAGGCCTGGCAGATTTGTTTCAACAGAATCCCCCACAGCCAACCCCACATCCTGCGACGTCTGGGCTGCCTACACCCACGGTTGGTGCCGCGCTTCCCCCGAACCAACCACCACCCCTGGCCATGGCCCAAGCCAGGGCGCAAGCGGCCTTGCAGCCCATTCCGGAGTTTGACGCTACGGGTCCTCCGTCCAGCCTGGGCCCCCGATGGAGAAGATGGATCGGACGGCTGGACATGTACTTTCGGGCCGCCCAGGTCACGGACAATGACAGCAGGGTGGCTACGATGCTGTATTCGGCCGGAGCAGCTGTACAGGAGATATTTGAGTCGTTAACTCCGGTGGACAACTCCTATGACCAAGCCAAAGCCGTCCTCCTCGCGCATTTCATTCCCCTTGCCAACGTGGACTATGAGAGGTTCGTCATGCTGTCGGCCAGACAAAAGGAGGATGAACCGCTCGACACCTTCTATGGCCGCCTGCGCCGCCTATCCCAAGGGTGTGCGTGGGGGGATGCGGAGGATATGATGAGGACCATGCTAATCCAGGCATGTTCATCTGGCAAGTTGAGGCGACAGGTCCTGAGAGAGCCCGGACTCACCCTGCCCAGAATCCTGGAGCTCGGGCGGTGCCATGAGGTGGCGGAGGCCCGTGCCAACAAGATGTAGGCCGGATCCCGCGCAGCGAGGCCGGAAGAGGTGTGCGCTGTCTGGCGAGGCGGCAGAGGGGTGCGAAGGCCCGGTGGGGCTCCCAGAGACAGAGCTGGTAAGCCAGTGGAGTCATGCCAGAAGTGCGGCTATGACCTCCCCCACTCGTCTGAGTGCATGGCAATAGGAAAGATCTGCGGACGCTGTGGGGTGCCCGACCACTTCTCGAGGGTGTGCAGGGCGACCCTGCCTGTACTGATTCCGAGGGGACAACCTCGTCTGTGGACCCCTCGCCAAAACCGCCCGCCCAATGTAGCTCAGGTGGAACAGGCGGGAGAGGAGATGCCGGCGGAAGAAGCGGAGGAAGAGGATGAGGAGAATATCTTCTTCGTCTCCAGCATGGAAGTCCTCAAGGGGAGGAGCAGGAGACAGCCGAGATGCGTCGTGGAGGTGAACTGCTCGCCGGTCCCGGTGCTGGTCGACACGGGGGCCTCAGTCAACGTAATGGCGAGAGGACATTATGCCGCGCTCAACCCACCCCCGAGGCTGGTGACGCCGAGAGCCCGCATTTTTGCATTTGGTGGGCGGGAGCCCCTGCCACTGGACGGTGCGTTTGTCGCCAAGGTGGAGCATGACGGGTCGAAAATCAAGGCCCGCTTCTACGTGACTCCGGTGAGCAGCAACACCCTGTTGAGTTGTGCGGCAGCGGAGGCTCTTGGCATAGTGAGCTTCGCGTACTCAGTCTACTTAGAGGACATCAACGATCTGCTGGACAAATATGCTGACATCTTTAAAGGGATTGGGAGAATGAATGGTGACCCCGTGAGGCTCCACATTGATGAGTCGGTGCAGCCCGTGGCTCTGAAACACAGGCGGATCCCGTTTCATCTAAGGGACCAGGTGGACAGGGAACTAGACAACCTGGTGAACCTGGATATAATCGAAAAGGTTGAGGGCCCCACACCATGGGTATCCCCTATCGTAGTGGCGAGGAAACCAAAACAGCCGGACTCCGTCCGGATCTGTGTGGACATGAGGCTGCCCAACAAGGCCATCAGGAGAGAACGACACCTGACCCCGACAATCGATGACATCATTGCTGAAGTGCAGGGGGCCCGGTTCTTCTCTAAGTTGGACTTACGAGCTGGATACCACCAAGTTGTCCTCCACCCAGAGTCCCAATATATTACAACCTTCACTACCCACAGGGGGCTCTATCGATACAAGCGGCTGAGTTTCGGAGTGTCGTCAGCAGCCGAGGTATTTCAGAACTTGATCCGAGGCGCTCTCGCAGACCTGGAGGGCGTCCTAAACATTAGTGACGACATTCTGGTCTTTGCCAGGACGGAACTTGAACATCTGAAACGTCTGGCCAAGACCCTCGAGAGGCTGCAGTCGCTGGGGCTCACTCTCCACAAGGACAAGTGCGAGTTCCTCCGCCCGACCATTGAGTTCTTTGGTTTCATCTTCAAGGAGGGCGGTGTATCTCCGGACCCCAGGAAGGTCCAGGACATCAGGACCGCGCGCCCCCCTGAGTCGGCGTCAGATGTGGGAGCTTCCTGGGAATGGTAACATACTGTGGGCGCTTCATCAGGAATCTCGCCTCAAGGTCGGAGCCTCTGAGGGCCCTGACGAAAAAGGATACCACCTGGCAGTGGGGCCCGTTGGAACAGTCGGCGTTCGAGGGCATCAAAGGCGCCCTGACAGCAGATGATACCGTGGCTTTTTTTGACCCCGCCCTGGAGTCCGAGATTGTGGTGGACGCCAGCCCGTTTGGCCTCGGTGCTGTGCTCACCCAAGTGGGCAGAGATGGGGGGATAAGGCCAGTGGCATATGCCAGCAAAGCCCTCTCCGAGACCGAACAGAGATACTCGCAGATTGAACGCGAGGCCCTGGCTGTCTTGTGGGGCTGTCGGCATTTTCGGCTTTATGTGCTGGGAAGACCCGTGACAGTGGTGACGGACCACAAGCTGCTGCTTCCGATCATGGCCGGATCATCTTCAAAACCACCAGCCAGAATCGAGAGGTGGATGTTGGCCCTTCTGGAGTATAGCGTCACCCTGATCTACCGGCCGGGTGCCAACAATGCGGCTGACTACCTGTCCAGGCACCCGGTGGGCGGTGGAGGACCCGCACAAGACTCGTGTGCTGAGGAAGCCGATGACCACGTCAGGATGGTGGTAGAGGGTGCCACCCCCAACGCAATGCCGCTACCCGAACTGGAGAGTGCTGCGGCCAACGACGAGTGTTTCCGCATCTTGAGGAGCTCGATGAGGTCGGGGTCCTGGAAGTCCGTGCTGGAATTGGTGGCAGGGCGCACTCAAGAAGCTAAAGTGACCCTCGAGCAACTCTGGAAGGTAAAGGACGAACTGTCCTTCACGGAGTCGGGCCTGCTGCTGTGGGGCGATCGCCTGGTGGTGCCGGGCTCCAAGGTCCATGAAGTCATCAACCTGGCACACCAGGGACACCAAGGGGCCGCCAAGACGAAGGCGAGACTGAGGCTGAAGGTGTGGTTTCCCGAGCTAGAGAAAAAAGTGGACGACTTCGTAACGGCCTGTGTGTGGTGCCAGGCGGCCTCCCCAGTCCAGCGGGAGCCTGAAATCGAAGTAATGCCACGAGGGACCCGGCCGTGGGAGGTCGTACATGCGGACTTCGGATCCACGGCCGTAGGCACTCACTTCCTGGCCATTGTGGATGAATACTCCCGATACCCTGAGGTGGAATTCGTCGAGTCGGTGGCATTTGAGCACGTGGTGGGCGCTGTGGAGAAAATCTTTGCCACCCATGGGTTTCCCGTGACTCTGTGCTCGGATAATGGGTCCCCATTCCAGAGCGCTAGGTTCTCGGAATTTCTGGAGAGCTGTGGAGTGGCGCACCGGAAGGTGTCCCCGCTGTGGCCCCGTGCTAACGGGGACGCGGAGAGGCTGATGAGGACATTGAACAAAACATTCAGGATAGCCCAGGGACAGGGCCAGCCCCTCCAGCGGGCGCTATACCAGTTTTTGAGAGTGTACCGCACCACCCCACACGCCTCGACGGGGGTGGCCCCGGCTGAAGTCCTGTTCCGAAGGTGCCCCCGAGGTCTCCTCCCGGAGGTACATGAAAAGGAACCCGGCGTAATAGATGACCAACGGGTGGAAGCGGAGCGACAGGCAAGGACACATCAAGAGAACATACGGCGGGGTCTTCGTCCGCAGCGGCTGGAACCGGGCGACGAAGTGCTGATCAGGAATCGGCATCCACACGGAAAACTCTCGCTCCCATATGAACCGGAGCCGCTGGACGTGGTGGCAGTAAAGGGATCGATGGTAACGGCCTCGGACGGGAAGTCGGCCGTCACTCGAAATGTGAGCTTCTTTAAGAAACTGGGGGACTCTCGAGCTGAGCTCCCGCCTGACCCGGATGAGACTGTCCTCCTGGATGAAGATACCCCCCGGGGGGAACTCGTGGGGTCGCCAGAACGAGGCACTGGAGCAGCTGGGAATCCTGCGGCTGAGGTAGGCGGGAGGTACCCCCAGAGGGCTGGGCGAGGGAGACCTGCCTATCTCGGAGACTATGTGCTGGGGCCGATTGACTGTGTTCCGGAGTAAGGGGAATCGGGAGGCTGACATTAAAGGGGCATGGGCTCTGAGTTTGTAATTGTTATGTTGTGTGCAGTGCAATTTTTGGAAGTGTCTGTTGTTGTTGTTCCTCCCGGAAAAAGGAGGAGTGTGGCGTTGCCCCATGAGGGAGACGCGCACGCGGCGACGTGACGTTGCACGTCGCCGCGTGCGTCTTAAATAAACGGGGCATTCCCGGCCACGTCAGAGCGACCGGGGAGCCCGAAGCACACAGACGTGTCTGGTCTGAGTCTGTGGGTGGAGGGGCTCACGGGCACGCATGGGGGCACCCAGAGACCCCCAACACTGCTGAATCGCCCGAGAGTAATTAATGGGTTTATTACACAGACGTTTTCCTCTGGGTGTAACGCAGACGAGAGCAACGGCTACGGCAAATCACTATTGCAGGCAACACGCAGCCTGGATAGACGCTCTATTCAGGCGGAGAAGAATACCATATGAAGGATTAACCGTCTGTTGCCCGCGCTTGCAGCAGGGGTAAGCCTGTCACACATTTTTGCATTTCGTGAAATGGTTACAGGCACAGGAAACTAAGGTAGTTGTGTTTTTCTCTGAAGAATGTTACCTGTTTTTAAGAGCACAACCTTAATGGGAATGATGGCCCTCATTATAATGGACCTATGGGGTGACGCCAGTAAAGAGGTGTTTTACCTCAGATTCCACAACCATGGAGATTATGGTAGTGAGGGAGGGCCCACAGGTTGGGGCTTTTAGCCAAACAATACCAGAAGTAGTGTGCTAACACTGTCAACTGTAGTGTGATTGAGACGTGCAGAGGGCACAAACCAGTGCGACATCTGTGTGCACGTTAGTTGATAGTGGGCCTTCATGTAGGTCGCTTTGGAATTTTGATAGGAAACTATTCAGACGGTTCGCTTTTCCTCAATTGGTGTGTTTTGTTGTTTTAGATCGACCAGTGTCTACTAAGAAGACAAGTTTACCAACCCGTCCACACACAGTAATTATAAATGTGTTAACGGTAAGCTCTCAGTAGGGCATTCTTTTTCCCTATCTGATTTAGAGCTAGTTAAAGATTATGCAGCTTAAACGTACTGCTGTCTTTTTTCCATGTTGTTCCTCCCTAGATGTATGGAAGTCACCACGAAGAAATTAGACCTGTTTTAAGTTTACAATTTTTAGAGTGTTTGACCTGTGACGGTTTGATAAATTCGAGAAGATTTGGATGGGGAGGTGCACTCATGGGTTATTGTAATTTTATTTACTTAACTCACTTGTGGTTGTTTAGGTGCAATCTGTATAGAGTCTGTGCTACCAGACCAGAGAAGTATACAGAAAGATACGGCGGACATTACAGATGCACACTTTTGCGCTGACACTCAGCCAAGCTATTTCCTTGAACTTAACGTATAAACTGAAATTCTTTTTTTGTAAAAAATACAAAAGTATAAAAATATGTGCCTTTATTTTTCCATTTTTTCTCTTTAACACAGAGTTCTCAACAAGTTTATAACACTCATTTAGACCTTCAACAAAATTTCGTGTCATTATATACATCATTTTTTTCACCTTCCTAACACATAACATAATGTGTGACAACAAAATTTTAACTATAAACAAAATTCAATTCCACTTGAATGCAATGTAATGTTCAAATAAAGTGTTTCTGATATCCTGTATCTGTTGTTCCAGTATGACTGCCCTAATGACGGGCTTCTGGAGTTTCCACTACGCGTTTCGGGCAATTAATAAGCCCTTCTTCAGGTGGGAATATCAGATTTCTCTGTCTTTTTTCTACAAAATTAAATGTAGAGAGGGAGCTCAATTAATCTTCTGTTAAAAATATATTTAAACACATTATTTAGGACTATCTACACTTCAATAACCTCTGTCCAGGTAAACCGTTGTGCGGTAATACTTTGCCCGCTGCTATATGATGGCTGCTTGTATCTGCATACGGCTGTTAGTATAATTGCTGGGATTCATCAAACTATAGAGATAAAACATAAATCAAAATACCAGAAGTCACTACTCTATTCCATGTGTATAGAGACTCACACTGCTATGTCAGAAATAGGTAAATGTGGAGCGATCACGAGTGGGACCAGTCGCTAAAAACAGCGCTGGTCCCACCCTGTGATCACATATTAAGGAAAGTCGATTTTCAATTCTTGTTGGACTCACCCATTACGGATGACTCAGTCCCCTTCTAGATCTTAATTTCGGCACTGAGTCCATTGATCATTCTGTATCTTAGTCGAGAAAAGGGCCATGTACAGCCTTTTTTTAATATCCTGGACGGGGCTCTGCGTCCTGCCGTGGTGTCCGTACCACACAGGCCCTCCCTCGCGGTGCAGCGTCTCCGTGTCCTGTACTTTTCGAAAGGATGTAAACGTGTTGCTGTAATTAAATCTCGCGTGGGTGTTATGCCTAGAAAACTCTTTCTATCTTTCAGCCCTTAGTCGATTCCTTAGCTACACTGTTTGTTACGGTCACGGTACTGAGTTCTGGGTCCTGCATCGTCAGGTTGCCACGCAACCGCTCTCCACTTTTCTGTCTATTCCGTTGCCTGTTCCAGTTCAGGCACACCTTTTGATGGGCATGAGCGGCCCATCAACTGTAAGGAAATGTCTTTCTACATCTGTGCCCACTGTGTACTTCCTTCCGAAAGTGCATAAGGAATTCCTAGACATACCAGAAGGGAGACCGATAGTAAGTGGAGGTGGTGGGATACTTGAGCCAATTTCTATTTACATCAATGAATTTTTACTACCAGAGGTATTGCAGACCCCCACATATATTAGAGAAACTATGCATATATTGGAACTGTTAGATCATCTCAAATTTGATCGAGACTGTTGGTTGGTTAACCTAGATGTCGAAGCTTTGTACACTTCAATAGCTCATTCCAAAGCATTACAAAGCATTGATTTTTTATTTCGGGAATTTTCTGCTTCTTATTTCGAACATATAGAAATGGTTAAAGAACTACTGTTATTTACTTTACAAAACAATGTTTTCGTCTTCAATAACATGTATTTTAAGCAATTGATTGGATTTGCCATGGGTGCGAGCTTCGCACCTGGTCTGGCTAACGCCTTCATGCATTGTTTCGAACAGACATGTGTGTTCTCTAATTCTTTGTACTTACCATTTATATATCTGTGGAAACGATATATTGATGAGGTTCATCTTAGTGTGGACTGGCACACAGGAACTACTTGTAGAATTGTTTTTTTGTTTAAACAATGAATGGGGTTTACAATTCACTTCAACATACAGCCAAACTCATTGACTTCTTGGCTCTATTGATTTAACCTCCGACGGTCTTATTAAAAAACCTTTCGTAAGTCTACCTCTGTGAATGCTACTCTACATGCAGAATCCTGCCATAAAAAACATGTCATTGCCAATATTCCCAAAGGTGAATTTATACGTGCCAAGAGAAATTGTTCCCAATCAGTGGATTATGAACAAGAAAGTGCCCTCATGAAATCTCGGTTTCTTAACAGTGGGTACCGTAAGATTGTGTTGAACGGGCATCAGCTACAGTACGACAGTTTAAGAGAGCTGATCTACTAGTGCCAAAAATTCAGGCCAAATCATCATCCTCTCAAAATATCAGGCTAAATACCAGATATAACTGACAGTTACAAAATCCATAATATTTTGAAGAAGCATTGGCACTTGTTACATCTCGACCAAAGATATCGCAAATTGGTTGGACACTAATGCAAGTGTGACTTACAGCAAAGGCAAATCTCTAAAAAACAAATTGTGCCCTTCACTTATGAGTCCGTTACCCACACCCAAGACTTGGCTTCATTCCGCCAGAGTCCAAGGTTTTCACAAATGTGGTGGTTGCAATTTGTGCCAATTTACATTTGAAACATCATTAGTCACATTTGGTACACGTGGTGATCATGAAATTAAGTCCTTTAAGTTTGTCGTGTATTGCATTATCTGTATCTGTGGCCTTAAATATATAGGGAGCACTATTCGCCCACTTAAAATCAGCATCCGTGAACAATCTGGCTACAATTGGTAGCCAGGAAGCCAAATATCCCCTTGCACACCATTGGCAACAATCACACCAAATGGACTGAAAGGATGATATTTGCTTCGTGGGGCTGTGTAAAGTTACATTGCCCCCACACGGTGACAACCTCACATTAAAATTACGTCAATTGGAGGCGAAATTAATTTGTAAATATCGTACTGTCACTTCTGGACTTAATGCAGACCATGAGTTTGCCACCTTTTTATAATTCAGGATGCGCATTATTCACTGAGATTGACAAGTGCCTCTAATCTATCTTTTGTGAAATTGGTACCATGTCTTGCCCATGGGGCTGTGTCCCCCTTATTGCATTTTCTGGTTTATGTATTGCCATAATGCCTAAGGCTGACCTGTAGCAGCGCACTCACATCTTGTTTTTTTAGCCGCTAACATGTGGCTTACATAACTTTTTTTCATTATTCAATTCTATTCATAGTTTTTCGTGGTTTTATTCATCAATTCTTTCTTTAATGTATCATTATTAATTTATTTGACTTGGTTATTAATATATCAGTCTATTTCAAGTCCCTTTCCTCTTGGTTAATTATTCAGCTCTGTAATGCATTATTCACACTGGCCTACGGACCTCCTTTAATGCAGTGTGGCTCGTTCATCCAACATGGTGGATCGTTTCCCCAACTTGCTAAACCATGGTTGCATGACTATACATTTCATTGCCTCCAGACTCAAGTATATGTAGTCCTACTACTATTTCGCGAATCGCGCGATGGAATTCTGAGCAGACACAAACTTTTGATTGCCGCGGTAAGACGTGTTAACACGCTCCCCCTAATTATGGATGGTCAAGGACCTAATTGGTTGTTTCCTGGTACAATTATCTTCGCATTTCTGGTGTATTAAGGCACAATTACGGCTGATGTATTTAATTTCTTGTTTATTAGGATTCAATTAGTGGTTTAAAAGGGTTCTTCCTGGCCTTTATGCAACATTGAGACTCGGTTTTTCTTCTTTTGTTTTTGTTGAATTTTAGCCTTCCGCAATTGCGAGGCAGTTTGAGGTATGTCTTAATCTCTAATGATCCTGGTATCTTGGTTATAAATGTTTGCCTTAATGTTGGTTTATTATATTAATTGCAAATTGGGGTTTTTTCAGAATTTATCCTGGCATTGTCCTACGTTATAATTGTGAAGACTAATTGCTGTAATACAAGGTAATACGTTTACTTCACAATTATGGGGCACATATTAGTCTTTTATTTCAAGACTTAGCTCATTGATTTTTTTGGTACTTGATTGCGCTGCTATGGTCAACCTCTGTTTCTAAAATTGTGCTTTAATTTTCCTTTGCAATTGTTCCCATGCATACGTGCTGCTACGAATGAAATTGACAACTTGCAGTAATTCACCCTCATTTATTATTTGTTTTTTTACATGTACTGTACATGTGTAAATTGTGGTTGCACCTTGGCCTGGTTCCTTTCCCTTCCCTTGTACCTTTGTTTGTTTTGATACATTGCACCAACTGTATAGATTGTGATTTATTTATAATTTGCTTGTCATTTCTGTATAACTGAAGCCTCTGATGAAAAGCTGAACGCAGCTTGAAACACGTGTCAGGTGTTTTACCCGCACCTCTAATAAATTCCAATTCCTTGGCGCAGAGAGACTGGGACTTCCTTTGCTCTTAATAAGGTGACCTGCACATTTTTAAAATGCAAGTGAAAAGAGCACATTTTTTGTGCCACTTCCATTTGTGCTGCCGTTTGAGAATCTGTCTTCTCTGTGCTCCTTCCATGCGTGCTACCTTTTGAGAATCTGTCTTAAAGTATTTATTTAATGTCTAACATGGAAAGTGAGAGCAGCTGCCCTGTTTGTGGCATATTAAGAAGACTATACACGATCGCCTTGATAGCATGAAATGTATAAGCCCAATAAACATCCTTCTCTTTACTGAATGTGGGTGTTAGTGCCTCCTTACTTCACTGTTGAGTGGTTCCTCCCTAGCTCTTGTTTGCTGTGGTCACCCTTCAGGAGCACCTCCCCAGAGAAGGTGGAGTTTGGGGAGAAGTGGCACTGTGCCCAACTTCAAGGCTCTAATCAGGGTTAGAGCTAGTGCAGGACCTGCATGTGCACCTGCTTTGCTGCCCATGTTCTGATGCTCAAGGTGCTGACACAGGGTGCCTGTCACTACCCAGAGTAATGTTCTGTTTACCTATGAGAAGTCCCAGGCTCCTCTGGTTAGCCAAACTATAACCTGTCTAAGATAAAGCTTAAGGGGGGGGCACAGGTGCACATTGATCTGTCCCCATACCTCCACCAACCACACCAGGCTCCATCTCTTACCCTGAAAAGAGTTCCTTTACAACCAATAGGAATGACAACCTCCTACAACCATTCAAAGTCAGGTTTTTCTGAGCTAGGATCAACAGTTTTAGCCATCACTAAGAAGTGCCTGTTCCTATCCTGGACAGTGCCTAGTGAACCAAGTGGTATGTCCCAAGATTATTAGGGATCCAATCTCTGCTATATCGGAGTTGACCTCCACAAAGCCACACAGGTCCAGTTGTGTTATTCTCCTGGCCCAGTGTTCCATATAACAATATATGATAGCAGCATGGGCCCAGAGCTGCATTCCATGTGTTTCGGGAGGAGTCCTACTCACCAATGGATACATACGTTATATATGGTCTGATTTAGAGCTCCAAAGGGTCATGTTGGCTCAACATTGTCCCTCTCTTGGTCCTGAATTACTTCCACCGAACCAAGTGTTATGCCCATAGCCAGGGCAGTGTTCAATGATCCCCAAGAGCAGTCCCAAACGCCATGGGCAGCCACACATTAACTGGACACGTTTTAGATGTTCAGGATTCCTTACAGGCCCAGGTTTGTCATTGCTCAGGCCCAAGAACTACAACCACTGATGCAAGTTGTCTGTGCTATGCCATGGCAAATACTGTGAGCCTTGGGAGGAGGACCAGGGACCACTGGCGATCCAAGCCATGAATTGTTAGAGCTGAGGCCCTTCATCCACCAGGCAGGCAGCATCTGTCCAATGTCTGCTCTGAATTTAGTGGTCCAGGAGGACTTGCAAGCTCACTGTAGTCTTCTCCCCGTCATAGAGTCCAAATTTGGATGCTGTGAGGGTTAAGTAGGGGTGTACCAAACTTCGGCTGAAATACATCTATCCGGCTTCGGCAGAATAGTTTCTGCGTGTGACTCGAAGCCGAAGTCCTCTTTCTATGATTAGCCGCCTTCTCCCTGTTTGGGAGATGACAGACAATCATAGAAAGTATTACGGTGTCCAGGCTGCAGAAGCCAAATAAGCTGTTTGCTTATTGGCTTCTGCAGCTTGACCACAGAGGAGACAGCCTCAGCATGTATTGATATAGGAAGTGAGTGAAGATAACAGTTCTTCCTTCCCTCGCTTCCTATGCCAACGGTGTCCGGTCCAGCAGATGCCAGTACCCCCATCAGGCCCAGGTAAGTGCGCACTATTGAATATTTTGGGGGCCACTCTACTCTCTGGGAGCAGCCCCCCAGACTCACGAGGCCGCTGGGGCACTTTGTCCACGCCGGCGGCCTCGAAATTTGCTCAGGCCATGCCCGCCCCTTCAGCACGGTGAGGCCGCTGGGGTGCCCTGAACCTCAGCGGCCTCACCAAAATGTTATTAATGTTGGTCGGGCCACCGGTGCAAAGCCGGTGGCCCGACATCATTGCCATAAATCGGGGGCCGCTCCACTGTGCAGGAGTGGCCCCAGTCTCACAAGGCCGCCGGGGCACTTGGTCCACCCCTTTCGGCTTTCGAAATTTGCTCAGGCCATCCCTGCCCCTTCAGCACGGTGAAGCCGCTGGGGTGCCCTGCCCCATCACCCCCACCAGGGCTAGGGAGGGTAGTGGTACCAGGGATGTTGGAGGTAGGGTGGGTGGAGGTATGTGTGGGGGTGCAGAGTGTGGGGCTTTTTTATATTTTTGGTTCAGGCAATTGCCCTATTGCCCACTCCCCAAAAGTGCCCCACTGATGTTGCAAATGGCTATTCATTTTCTGACACTGTTTGACTAGCACTACCCAGGGGTATTTTTGAGAAAATGTGATGAGTAGAAAAATGGTGCATTTTATTGATTCCGCATCACTTGTCAAAATGATTAGCCGCATAGCGAAGTAACTCAAACAGGTCCACCACATTGCCCCTTTTTCTGACACTAGTGCATGCTAGCTTTTGGTGGTTTTGGTTCCAGACTTTGATCTGGGGCCACCTGCATGGCCTTAATAATATTTAAGCAGCCAGGGAGGGTTTAAGCAGCCAGGGTGTGTTAGGAGGACTTCCATGCCAGAGGGGATTGAATTGCAAGGTGGGGTGTGACGTGGACAGCATTAGCTTCTGGTCAGTGCTTGGGGTCTGGCAGGGAGTACAAGGGTGCACTCTCAGCCGCTCACACATAAGTACCAATCCTTTTCTTTACTTTAGTTATACCACTGCCCAGAAAAGACGCAGCACCAACCAAGGGAGCTCATCCCAAGACCTACTTGCCATTCCACCAACGTGATGCAGATCACTGCCTAGTGCCTACAATCCTGGTGAGTACTATGGGGATTTTACTATTCAGGGGAAGCTTGAGGTGGGAGGTTACCACTTGGTGCATGTGCCTGAAAGACTGCTATATTATGCTTGCCACAGTCAGTGGATGTACATAATGGCTCTTTCAACTCCTGGCAATTTCAAGCGAGGTTTTTGTCATTGTTCATATTTCCTATTTTACATATTTTGACATGCCCTTTTGAAAACATGTTTGAAGGAAACCCGAATACCACTTCAGAGCCATCATTTGGTACTGCCCTGCCAAAACGTACTCTTAAATTTGACTTTTGCTTTACATTTGTTTTTGTCACCAGTACGAGCTTCTGATTTACGTAAAGGCCCACAAGCAACAGCTAGGAGACGTGCCCATCAGAAACCCTATCCCTCGCCCGGACCAGCAGAACCCCCTCATAGTCGGCATGAGTAGCACCAAGGAGAAATCCAGCCCTGTGTGGGATTACTTTATCATTAAAATGGATGATAACTCCAAGGCGGTTTGTTGTGTGCCTTGCGGTTTTGTCTTGTGGTTCTGCAAACTCGAGACAGTGCAGCACATCAGAACTGACCAACCATCTGCGATCCAAACATCACAATGACTATGTTCAATATGAAAGGAAAAAGAGGCAGTTGTAGGAAGAATCAACAGCAATGTGTCTCCCGCGAAGTGCAAGAGGGCATGGTCACACCTGTCCATTCAAGATTGTCTGGACAAAAACAAGTGTGGCCTCTGGACAGCCCTTCCGCACATGCTGTGCATTGCAGTATGATAGCGCTAGACTTGCAACCATTTTCTGTTGTTGAGGATTTAGGTTTTGTGCGTTTACTCCACAAGTTGGAGCCTAGGTACCAAGTACCATCACGTAAATATTTTTCGACACGCATCATCCCTGACCGGTATGAGTAAGTGAGCCAGTTTATTGGTTCAGAGGGCTGAAAAAAATTGCGTTTACTGTAGACCTTTGGACCTCTGGTAACACTGAAATCTTTTATGCGCTTAACAGGACATTGGCTGGCCAGCAACATGAAAAGGCATGGAATTTTGTTGCAGTGCGAGGCTTTTGGCGGAAGCCATACTGGTGCCAAAATATGATTATCATTCCAGGAAATGCTTGCAAGGTGGCAAATTAGCCATTCCATAGTGCACGTCATTCTTCGTGATAATGCAACTAACATGTGCAAGGCCTTCGGGGAAGCAGATTTAGTTTCTGCACCCACCCTACAGCTCTGCATCCATGATGCCCTTTTTGTGTAAACATCTGTGCTGGACATGATGGCACATGCAAGAAAACTTGTTGGCCACTTCAAACATTCTAGATCCACCACATCCAGCCTGCACCCACTGCAAAAAGATCTTGGGTTCCCTGAATTGCAGTTGATTCAAGACGTGTCAACACGGTGGAACTCGTCCTTTTTGATGCTGGGGCGACTGGTAGGGCAGTGGCGGCCAGTAAGTTTGTACTGTGCGGAGGATGATAAAGTGTCTAATCTTTCTGCTTGCCAGTGGCTTTTGGCCGAAAATGTTTCATCTTTGTTGGCACCCTTTGCAGAGCTCACAAAGGATATTTGCTCCCATGCATCAAGCATCTCCTTGGTATTTACTGCTGTGAAAGCTTTACGGTCCTACCTGAGCTCTGGTGAGGTTACTGGTTTGAAGCTAGTGAAAACAGAGTTGAGGTTGTAGAAGCAAGGTTCAAAGACATTGAGGCGATACCTATCTACTGTGTGGCGACAGGTATTGATCCACCGTTCAAATTAACATTTTTCAGTAATGATGTTGTGGCCAACAATGTGAAATGTTCAATGCACTCTACTGCCTTAGCACTCTGTGAGCAGACCTCCCCCCCCCCCCTGAGGGGCAACCTGCAGACCCTGACCTGCAAGGGTACGAGCCAACACCCAAGAAGAGTGTTCCACCATGTGACATATGGGCATTCTGGGACAGTGTTGTTCAGCAGTCCGTGGCTGGTGTGAGTCTATTAATAAGTTCTCTGGACACTGAGCTCACTATCTTTTTGAGGGAGCCCCTGCTCCCTAAAATGGCAGACCCGCTGGAGTGGTGGGACATGAACAGTGTTCGGTTTCCAGGGTTGGCAAAAGTTGTGCATGTATAATTCGCACCTCCTCCTACCAGTGTGGACAGGGAGAGAGTGTTCAGTAGAGCTGCAGATATTTATTCTGAACACAGAAGTAGCCCCTTAGCTGAAAATGTGGAACAGCTTGTTTTCCTAAAATACCACCTTCCCCTTACAGGTTACTCTTGCTAAGAGTGAGGGCTTTTCCCAGATCTGTCATAAGCTTACAGAGGTGTGTCTAATTAATAAATATGAATACCCACGCAATAGAATGCCTCCTTAGTTTATTAATTGAAATGCTGTTTATTATGCCCTATAACATAGTTGCCTAAAAAAAACTCTTTGGCTCACTATTTGGCCCCGACCGGATAGTTGGACCAACTAGTCGGTATTCGGCGGAATAGTAAATTAACAATTTGGTAAACCCCTAGGGTTAAGCGCAGGCTGGATCTGCAAAATTATTGCCCAATAGAAATCCTGGATGCTGACAGTAAGGTCTTTGCAGCCTTGCTGTTGGGTCATCTATAGAACTGGCAGGACCGTATGTTGAGGAATCTTTGATGCCATCTGCAGTCACCTCACTGAAAATCAGCAATAGAAAGGCAATGTGGTTGGCATATGCTCATGGTTTTCTTCTTTTTGATTCTTCTTTGTTGGGCCTTCATAGACGGAATACTGCTTTTCTGAATTTGCCACAACTCACCACTTGAACGTTAATTCCGCCAAAACAAAGGTTATGTATTGCACCAGCGGAAGGTAGTGAATCGTATTTGGCGAGTGGGTTTTGAAGAGATTGTCAATTCCCCAATTATGCCAAATTCCAAATGACTCAATGAAAGATTGGCTCAGAACATGCACAATTGGGCTCTTGAATCAGACACTTCGAATTGATTCCAAACATGGCAAGACCAGCCTAATCCCAGTTTCAAAATGTTATCAAGCTAAGGTCACCCTAAACTGTTATATGAGAATGAAATCCTACCGACTGAGGTTGTGGATAGTTTAGAGGTATTAGTTAGCCTATTTTGGTGAAGTATTCCTAGTAGTATTCCCTTATCGGTGCTACGATATGAAGCCAGCCGGCTTACGGGCATTATTAGCTAGGGAACATTGGATGCCTATAAAAGGATTCACTATTTGTTGATAGTCAAACTATCAAGGATAAAATATGTGATAGATACAAAAATTAGAGAACTTGGCAATTAAACTATCTGCTTAATGGAATCAAACTGTGGAGGATTTGACTTTTCAATCCTGTGAAAGTCAAACTACAGTTATTCAGGCAAGATTGGTCGCTCCATATTTCTCAATCTACCCTGGTAGGAATGTTAGATTTTTTTTTGCGTTGTAGACTGAATTTACTTTACACATGGGAAGTGTTGGTTAAATATGGTCATCTTCGACCCGAATCTACCAATTGTCGTTTCTGTAATGTACAAGGACAGACTGAAACCATTAAGCAACTTTTTACATCTTGTGGAGCGGTCCTGGAAGGGAGTCGGGGGTTTGACATTTTTTCAAAAGATTTTCTGACCCTCAGGGGATGTCGAATCAGTCTGGCAATGTTGACTGGCCAGATGCCTAACTTCAACTGTGATAGCAGTGACCAGATTTGTGAAATTTTAAAAAATTGGATTTACATTCTATCCCCTTGATCCCACACTGATAAATGGTCTTTTACCTTTTGCTAATTAACTGTTTTAGTTCTTATACTTGTCTTGTAATGAATGGAAGATTTTATTAATGTAAATTAATGCACTTGTCTTTTTTGTACTGATTTGTTTTGTGTAATATGTATTAACTATGATTTGTTAAAGGTTTTTAGCCATATAACAATAAAAAAGTAGCAGCTACAGGCATGTTTATTGGAGTCAATTCATTTTAGTGAGTTTTTTGCCAGTCTTTTTATGGGAAATGACTTCCAAGCCATGCCTTTATCTGCAGTGCGGGGGCTTTGGGAGTTACATCCCACACCTGCAAAACACAGCAATGTGGATATATGTAAACTGCCTTTAGGGGACTACTGGTCAGGCTTGCATTTAGATCAGGTGTAGTGAATGTAATGGTCATGAATAGACTGTCTGAAGTGCTTACACCCCTTCCCAACAAGATCCCGGAAGGGAGTCCGATTGTAAGCGGCATTGGATGCATAACAAACTTTCAGCAAATACATCAATAATGTACTTGCTCGGGAGGCTCCAAAAATCCCAACTATTTCGAGGGGACACCATGCACACGCTACTACTTCTACATGGTATCACATGGCAAACCAACTATATACTAGTGACTCTCAATGTTATGGCCCTGTATACGGCCATGGACCACAGACTTGCCCTTATGGCCATAGATTTTGCCTTTGCTACAGCATCAGCATCTTTCTGCTCACACCTTGAACTAACCAAGGAAGTCCTGGAGTTCTCTCTGACAAACCCTGTGACAAACCAAACGACTATCTATGGGAACGACCTACCACCGCCCATAGCAAATCTCTTAATGCACCAATATGAACAGGTACATGCCTTCTCCAACCATGAGTTTTGCAAACATGTGCATAAATGGTTCCGCTACATCGATGATATCCTGATGATCTGGACTGGTTCAATGGAATAACTGGGGCATTTCCAAGACTACCTCAATGACAAATTTGGGTTACAGCTAACTGGCACATCAAGCCAAACTTTGATTGATTTTTTTTGGACATCACAATCATCCTGGTTGGAACTGAGCTGATCACCACAACCTACAGGAAGCCAACAGAAGTTAACTTTGTTCCATGCCACCAGTTGTCATAAAAAATCTGTCAACATTCCCAAGGGGGAATTCATTTGAGCAAAACGCAATTGTAGCACGCAAGCAGAGTTCAAAAAGGAATGTTCCATACTTGGAGATTTTCGGTTAGAGGCTACCCACAGCAAGCCATCAACATGGCACGGAAAAGAAAACGCACAACACTGATGCCAAGAGAAGGATCCAGAAGAACCCCTGAAGAGGATGACAAGATTAGATACATAACAAAATACTACAGCGACAGCCATAATGTTCAGAAAATTCTGAATAGACACTGGCACATTCTTGAAATAGATGAAGATATCAGCAGATGGTTGCCAAACAAGCCCTCATTCACCTACGCCAAGGCCAACACTCTTAGGACGATCCTTTGCCCATCCTACATGGCACCGATAATTGGCTCACCAGTACCAAACCATTGGGTTTCTACAAATGTGGGGCATGCTCCATGTGCAAGCATGTATGTATTTATACAAAAGGAAGGAACATACAACAAGCTATATCAAACAATAAAAAAATTCTGTACCCTCAGATAGCAATTTCGTATAACAACCACTTAACACATATGGGCTGTATTCTGTGTTCTAAATAATCATCCAAAACAGTGTTACCCAGAAAAATATCATTTTTAATATATTAGTCTCTTTTCAGCACAAGTAGTACAGAAAGTCGTTTAAAAAACATACACATCACCTAATCATATACATGTTAAAATCATTCCACCTCACAGTATCAAAAAAATGCCACACATTTCATCAGCATATCACAACAATGGCAACTCAATTCTTCTCATTCCCCATTGTGTGAACCAGCCCCAAGCATGCCAGGAACACGAAAACACTCACCTTTAATGGCACTAGCAAACATGGAATAAAACAATATATAAACTGTAAATCAAAATTTGTTATGTATGCCATAATCTGAGTAGGTGACCGCAAATACGTTGGCAGCACACAGAGGAGCAACTTGCGTCCCAATCAGCGGCTGCCTTCACAACTGTGTGGTTGCCAGACCCCCCCCCCATCGATTGGGTTACTTACCTTGCCCACACTTCATTAGAGACCCCCTACAGCCTAGTCCCTTGCTAACTCACTCCCACAATGTATGCCTTGGCCATGTACCTTGCCTCCACTTAACGTGGACCATCAACCTAGTTCCAAATGTAAATATCTACCCCTGCACCTTAATTTCCATTGTGCCACATGCCTTGACATAAGAGCTGATTTGAGACCCTCTCTTCTGCTTCACGGCAGAGTCATACAAAACCTGCTCGATTTACAGCCCCCACAGACAGGTGAATCACCTTGTGCTATTTCACGTGGTGAACTTTCCACTGGTATAGAATTATATTTTTTTATTCCAGCACCGTAACTTGGCATTGCCCTTGCTCTGTGAACTTCTCACCAACCGTAAAAGCTTTACGCCCCATGGTCGAGTCCCATTATTGATTGACACGCCGTCAGGATCCTATCAGCCCGTTGATTACTTCAACCAATCAGAGAACGCAGGTTATTGAACCTGCCGCATTCAACAGTCCTTTTGGATCCCCACACCGTCGAGCGTCTCCACATTGTTCTAAGGTAAGAACCTCTTCCCTTGCCCCTGCAGCTGCCACGCCAGCTGCACGTACGGTTCAGTACCTCTGGGGCCTCACTGAGGTGCCGCTATTCACCAACACGACCGGCCCTCACGTCTCTTGCTCCCCCAGCCCCGACTGGGCCGTCCGTTACTCTCCTTGGCCGCCGGCTATGAATTATTACGGACCTCCAGTCACCGACCTGGCCTCCTCCGAGCCTGACATACCCCGAATGACGCAGAAGTTCCCCATAAATCCCCCGGGATCCAGGACTAGCGATTTCGCAACTTCACACCCTGTATCTCATTACTGTCCCCACCTGCCTCCAAAACATGCCAGGTTGGGACCTTTTACAGCCCTGGCCCCCCCACACCCAATCACACCCCACTGGACCATCACACTGCAGGCGCACATCCACAGATACCAATTCAACATCAGAACGCATGATTGCATGCACCCTTCTGACTCTAACATGGGCACAGCTCAGCACTTTGCCTCACTTAGGGCTATCACCTCATACCGACGGCCGGGTCTCCCTCTAGACACAGGTGGCACCCCGACCACCTTCAACGCAGCAACAGCACGGCCCCTCACCGCTTGCATCATGTTTTCTAGACGCCAGATACCGCCGGCATCCCTACCAACAGGTCGCCGCATTAGCTGAATCACTTAACGCTTTAATTTGCTTACCAATGGTCACGCATTAAATATTACTAGCACGCTATGGGGACTGGCTAGCAAATAACTTCACTTCCACACCCGACTAGGTCACGCCTACATCCCCACATCCTTCGGCCACTCTGCTTTACAACTAAGGTAGATCATTCGGACTTCCAGGTTACAACTAGTTGGTTTTACCTTCCTACTTCCGATTTGCTATCCAACAGAATACCAGCACCCAAGCGGGAGGCTCCCCAGGCGCTCTACTCCTAATTCAGGACCACTACCAATTGTCTGGTAAGCACTACAACATCCCCACCACCATAGCCTTTTTCTACAGCCTCACCTCAATTCTAAACCATTCCTTTTTGCTTTCCTTCCCTCCCCCTCCCGTTCATCTTCCTTGCTACATCTTGTTTTTCATGCAAACTGCATATGTGCTTCTGCCTCAATGTGTGAATGCTAATATGCATCTGCCTTTCTGCACACAAATGCTGCTTTTGCAATTGCCCTTCTATTTTCATCACCACCACAAATCACCCCTATGTGACTTATGACAATATGAGTGGGAAAATATATTATTTCCTTGTCTATTTGTAATGTCCATTATCAATGATCACTACCACTGCATCAAAGTTTTCACAACTATCACCCCACACTTCACCCATCACAGACTCGATAAAAATCACGGTCAAAACACACGTCGTCTTTGGTTTCGCCTTCACGTAGCATATATTGCTAAACATGTGATCCATATTTGTTACAACATTAACATGTGTACTGATGATAACCAATCAGGAGTCTCCTTTGCATTAATTCAACAAATGCTGACTAGCCAACGAATGGAAGATTACGATCGGTCAACAGCCAGCGCCATTACCAAACAAGGTTTGTCACACCACTGAGTGCTTTATTTAGGCCGATTATTTACATGAAGAACATAGGTCTAACATTTCTTTGAATTTGAGCATTTTTATGTTAGTGTCATTTGCATACTACTGAGAACAATACAAACCTGTTAATATGTTCCACTTCATCCCCAAATTGTAAGACTGTCTTTTATTAAAATAAAAGCATTGTAGACTTATACAAAGTAGGCCATTTCTCTCCAGTAATGCTGAAATGGCGCACGATATGCTTCACTGATGACTATTTCCCAATAGCATATTTTCACTTGAGAGTCTTGTTTTGTAGGATCTTTTTAAAAAAAGAACTACTAGATTACTTCCGAATATGAACGCGATTCTTTGCACCTTCTTTTCCAGGAACATACCTACTCCTCTTGTCTGCAAAATGTGCTTGAAAAGTACTTCCCGGCTGCCTGCACACGTGATGAGAGCATGAATGAAGGGCAGCTTACCAGAGCAAATCCGTGAAGTGGTGAAGGAGGACGAGGAATAGATTGGTGTCCCATCTTCTGCATGGGAGGGTCTACACATATGAGAACCTTAATATGCTGTTTGATGAAGAGAACAGAATGAAAGTTATAGATATGCTGGACGTGTATTCCTGGGAACCCTGAACAGCCCCTTCAAAACGTAAGCAAAAGATTTGGTGACATTACTTTTTTCTATTTCTACAAGACATTTCAGAATGTTACAATGTGTACCCAACAATTGTGTCTGGCCTCTGTTTCTTGAATTAGATGGCTGTTTGTCAATGGCAAGATTATTGTTGATCCCTACTTGCTTTAATCTTTAATTTAAATATATTTCTTTATTTCAGAATTGACAGGCTACTAATGAAGGAACGGAAAACGCGGGAGAAGAAGGCAATGATCATTGTAATGAGTTGCAACACCCCTAGGTTATTACTGCAACAACACATATATTCACATATGTAAATATAACCTGAACTATGTCAGAATCATTTTAATATATGACCTGGTCAAATCTAGCTGTGCAATACTTTCTTGGTATATGGATGATGCTGTTCATAACTGGAGTATATTAGCAATGTATTTGACATATTTCATTTGATATTTGATGTTTAATACTCTGGCAACAAAAGATCAAGACCTGAAGAAAGGACCCCTAATGAATGTGCCATGATTCTGAGGGTAGCGCAGAAAGATTGTGTCCACGTGATGGGAAACGTGAGCAGAAACAAGGACATACCTCAGCAACAGTTACAGGTTTTGTATTATTGGGAAGCAATTTTGCTTCTAAAGCACCTGAAGAAACCTGCCTTGGCCAAACACCTTCTTGTGAGTATAAAAAGATTATCATTGTTCATTATTTTCGTGGTGACCATTCAGCAAAAGATACTTGAATAATCCCATCAGCTCTACTGGAGTTCCCCATTTCACACGGGTCCATGTTGATACATGTCTCACTTTCCAAGTTCATGAATTACTGGAAAGAAAACAATCAGACCGAAGATGGCAGATCAACAACAGAATTTTCTTTGAACTCTTGAAGAGAATGTAACCTCATATTTAGCTACCTGAAATAAAAATACAATCAAGCTGACACCTGTTGAATTAAATTCATATAACTTAACCGATTAAGTGCAAGCTCCGCATTTGGTAGCAGGAATTAGGAGATTTCCAGGCAATGCTTAATTAGTGACTGTGCCAAGAAACAGTTTGAAGGCATATGGTATTACATGATCTCATTATTTTGAATTTGTCACGACACAGGTGATATTTACATTTGTTCTCTGTGCATTTATACATGTTTCAAACAATCATCTAGTGGTTTCAAGAATATTCTACGAAGGCCACAGATGCTGAAAAACAAGAGGGACATCAACAGTTTGCAACTCAATGATTTATTTTGTATTTCTTCAACTGGCGAGGAAGTAAAACAATCCAAGAGATGTCAGTCGGTTTATTAAATGGTACCTATATTTTGTGATCTGATTATTCTGCAACTCATGATTCTGCATCCATAATCAGGGCTAACTCAGTGTCTGATCTGGCACATGTCAGCAGAAGCCAGGCTACCTGTGGGAGAAAACTTCAAATGTACATTTGCCCAATCGTATGCTACATTCCAACTAAACTCGTGTGACAATCCCAACATGGACAGAAGCCTACTCTAGTGTATAAGATGCGTGGACAATATAGCAGTGCTGCAGCTGAATTGAGGTGATAGGAGCTCTTATCTTCTCTTGCATCCTCATTTCTTCCTTATTAAAGGAAGAACAAAGACTACCCACACAAACTGAATGGAAGACAAGATTATTAACAGTAGTGGGCCAGATACAGTTTCATGTCTATAATTGCTGGGTACCAAACTGCCCTTGAGGATACATGAAATGTGTTCCCATGTAGGAAGGACTTCATAAACAAAACATAGGCCTAATTTCTGACTATGCAATTTGTTGGAGGCATCTTGGATTGCTGTAATACACAGGATATCTAATATTTACTATTGTGGGTTTGTGAACTAAGTTTATATGTTAAAATTTCTACATGTACAAGCTGCCATGTTTCAAGAGAACCAAAGTGTTTAAGGAGCATCAGAAAGGCACTTCAATCTTTCTCAGAAGTGCATTATATTTGCATACATTGAATAACCCGAGGCCACTGCAGGAATGACTTGACACGAGTGATGTGCGCCTCATGCTGCTGCAGAAGCTAACCCTTTACAATTAGGAGTATGTCTCACCACATGTTCCTTTCATGTTAAAAGTGTTGCACAATTGCATACTTGGTCAACACAAATATTTAATCAATATTTAATTTCAGTTGGACTGAGCACACAGATTCCAGTACTTCACAAACTCACGTTATTGATGGACAGAAAAGGTATGTGTAGGGATTTGGTATTATCCTGCATCCTAATGGAACCTTTGGTCAGTGTATTGATTGACAATGGAGTGTTAAGGGTTAGAATGTTTATGTGTGACTGGGGTTCTATGTGGTCAGTTGGGAGATGTAAGCCTACCTGGGAGGATGCAGGTGTATGTTGCCCTGAACACAGATGTACCTGACATTATATGACCATCATAATGTACTGGAACTAAATAAAGAAGTTACTGAACTTCACCTGAGGTCATGGTCATCTGTGAGGAACAAGGAGTTCTACATTGGCGACGAGGATGCTGGCTGTGCTGGGGGGACAGCATTGAAGATGGCACATACACCTCCCCCCAACCCAAGAAGAAGACCTCCCAGGTAGGGCGAGCGCTTAAAACTGTAGGCGCAGAAGGGCCCAGCGCATGGAGCTCAGGGGCAGAAAGTAAGGGGCTGCGCCAGAGCCAGGGGCCAGCTGGCCTGTCACTAGAAGGACAGGTCAGGGAAAGAGGAAAGCAAGAGACTGAGGAGGGGCTGAGGGCCCAGAGACTGATTGCGTAAGGGGTCTGGGACCACTAGCTGCAGCATGGAGGGCTTGGTGCCCATGGCAGTAGCAATTTGAAGAGGCCTGGGGTCTAGTTACGCCTGGAAATTATGAGGAAGCCATGCTGGGCAGCTGAGGGATATAGCCCAAGGCAGTAGCATCAGGAGAGGCTTGGAGCCTAAGCTGCACCTGGAAATTAAGCAATGAGGAGGCATGCTGTGCAACTGAGGACTATAAGCCCAAGGCAGTAGCAACAGGAGAGGCTTGGAGCCTAAGCTGCGCCGGGAAAAGAAACAATGAGGAGTGATGTTGTACAGCTTGAGGCCTGGAGTTGGGGCAGCAGCAATAGAAGAGGTTGGGAACCTAAGCTGCGCCTGTATGTTAAATAGAAGATTGGTGGCGAATGTGAAAAGCGCCTGGAGCAGAGGAGGGTCCTGGGGGGCCATTCCAGCGTTTGAGGGGGCTTGGAGCCCATACCTGCACCTAAGAGACTTGTAGCCCGTGGCTGGTGCTTAGAGCCCATGTGCAGAGATGAAAGAATATTGCCCAAGACAACATGTGTAGTGCCTGGACGGGCAAGGGCCCATTTGCAGCAGCGCTAAGGAGGTGCCTGAGGAGCTATCACTCATATGAGGTGATGAGGAACTTTGAGGGCATGTCAGTAGTTCCTGAGGGGCTTGGAGCCTACTTAAGAACTGAGAGATGCGGTAGGAGGCAAAGGGAGTACAATTTCTATAGCAGGCGGTTGGCAGCAATGAAAAGCAGCATTATGAACATACCAGGAAAGGAACGCTTCGGGAGGTGACATTTACAAAAGGAAGTGTGGCAGATGGATTGGTAAATCCATTTCTGTTGCTGCATTTCCGCCCGTTGGAATTTTTTTTTAAAAAAAAAAAGCTTAAGTTGTGAATGATCTTAATTGCCGGAATGAATAACAGAGGTACTTTTAAGTTAAGAGATGATGCTTTCACGAGCATAAGTAAACGAAGCAATTTGGTCTTGCCTTCATTAAATTGGTTAAGTAGTTATAATTAGTTATTGATTCAGAATCTGTTGTCATGTGAGGCCTGAATGGCATTTGGACAGCGTGAGTGCATGAGAGCGTGAACCTGTATGTTGTCAGGTGTAGTTTCTTGTGGGATAGGTTGTCCTGTAATAGGGGTACTTCATGGAAGTTGTTGAAGCTTAAGAGCAGAGAACAAAGTTTATAGTTTTTAGTTTGGATTTAGGTATCAAGGGTGTTTGTAATTAGTCAACCAAGGGATTAAGTGATCCAAATGTGAGGTTTTATTAAGTAGGTTAAAGTTGCATATTAGTAGAAAGAGATTGAGATATGCGTAGTAATAGTGTTTTCTGAAATGCTATTTGGTATTTATGTTGTAGGTACATTGGTATGAGAGGTTTCTTGCAAGTGGTAGTTAGCATGTTTGATAGGTGTGCACGGATGGTGTGTAAAAGTCGTGGCCTCTGTTACCTCTGTCAACAAATACTTGGTAATGTTATGATGCAAAGAAAAAAAAATAGTGGTGCGTCATGTTTAACTAACACGCTTTTCCTTCCACAGTTGGACATTTAATGAAATATAGGTTGCATTGACAACATTGCTAGAGTTTGGTATGTGGAATCTGAAGTATAGTTATGTGCACTAATGTTTTGTTTCCACAGGTGGGACTTTTGTAATGCAGATGTATTAAGACCTTATTTAATGCTAAAGTTTAGAGTGCTAAGTGTCAAACAAAGTTTTTTGTTTGGTTTAGGAACCATTCAGAGTTTCATGATGATACAGCAAAGACTATAGTAGAGTCATTGATGTTGGTATGATGCTGGTGTGAATGAAGTGTGGTTTTCCCTAATAGGAGCTGTATTGTATTTAGGAATACTTTCAACATGGGCAATTTAGGGGTATTGGTGTCACAAGAAGTGAAGTATTTACTCGGGTATCTGGGACACTCAGTCTAGTTGGAGGTGCTGTGTATTTAGGTACATACCGGTTTGCATTGTTGGGTGTGAGGGAGATGTGTGTGTGTTCTTTTGTGAGACGAAGAAGTCAAGTTTAGGAAGAGAGGTATGGGTGCCTCTATTTGTAAAAGTTTTAGTAAGGATGTTTGAGCAGTTGGGTGCCTTTTCCTCACTTGGTAGAAAGAGGAAGGGGCATTGATTGTAATTGTGTCCCACGGCTGTGTGGACTATTTTGGAATATGTAATGAGACTAGCAGAATGTTCTCAGTTAGGAGTGATGAGGCAAGTGCATTGAACGTGGGGTTGTGTGCGTGTTGTTATTAGCCATTATGGTTAAGTTATCTACTTGTTTTTTTATGTCCCTAAGGAAGGGAGATATGTAGGGATTTGGTATTATCCTGCATCCTAATGGAACCTTTGGTCAGTGTATTGATTGACAATGGAGTGTTAAGGGTTAGAATGTTTGTGTGTGACTGGGGTTCTATGTGGTCAGTTGGGAGATGTAAGCCTACCTGGGAGGATGCAGGTGTATGTTGACCTGAACCCAGATGTACCTGACATTATATGACCATCATAATGTACTGGAACTAAATAAAGAAGTTACTGAACTTCACCTGAGGTCATGGTCATGGTCATCTGTGAGGAACAAGGAGTTCTACAGTATGCATCTACAAAACTATTACAAAATGTTATACACACAGTAATTAGACATCGATGATTATTTTTAAAAAACACACTTTAAGGTCTATCTCACGTTCAGGGTTCAAAATTGGAGGGGGGGGGCTTACGATTTAGTCCTGCATGTAACCTAGAAGAACCAGGAGCTACTATGGCTCCCCAGGCAACCCAATGCCCAACAAACACACCTATGTGTATTTAACTGTGTGTTTGAGACAAGATACAGAGTTTATTAGAGCAATTCTACATGATATTTAAAGCATAAAGGGGGTCATAAATAATGGACAAATACCTTTTCATCTTATGTTGACGTTCGAAGTGTGCATGCTGTGTACTAGCTCCTCTTTCCACAGTGGTAGCTCCTACTCACTGGTTTAAACTGGATAACCTCAGTGGTAGATCCTACTCACTGATGATAACCACACGCTGCCTTTACCCCCTGCTCATCTAATCTTAACTTCGCTCCCGGGATTTTCATTATAGGGCCCATGTTTATACCAACCTAATGTCCTGATATAGCATCCATTAGTATCTTAATGAATGAGATATATACAAAGCTCACCTTAATTTCCTGCTGGGAATGTTGCTGAATATTGGCCTTCATTAATTTTGCAGATAAATACGTGGGAAGAAACATACATCAGGAATGGCAGCTGGAGCTTACCGTAGACAACTCATGGATGATGCTACAACATTTCCAAATATCCTGAAATGTAAACTAAGACCAAAACAAAGGAGAAAGGAAGCAGTATTGAGTAAGTGTTAATGATCAAGTTTAAAAAATATATATGAACAGTTTGTGCATTTACCTTTGAATTCTTAAGGGGAATAATTTTGAGTTGTATGAAGTTGATTATATTTTCTTTCAATTGTAGAACATTTTACAAGAAGACAAACATTTTTGAAAAAAGTGATATTGAACAGCAAAATTCCAGATGTTGAGGATAGAATATTGAGATGGACACCAATGACAGCAACAAAATGTGACATGTCTGATGAAGAGATTGTATCATTAGTGGCGTGGACTTTACGTTACCAGTGATGCAATAAAAGGAAAGAGGATGATCGCAACCAGGAACCTCCAGAAAGCAGAAATTATGTGATTAACATGGGATGGGAATACCAGCTAAGCAAGGAAAAAGATTAATGAAAGACATGCAAAGTGACGAGATGGGATACTTTTTCTTTCAGCATTCCGCTGGAAAACAATGTTGTGTTGATGCAAAGACCTTACCTTGTGTTTGCAATCCAATATTAGAAACATTTGGATGATTGATTAATTATTCATTCAACTACAACATCAAGTCAAGTCACACTGCAGATCTTTGGGACTTCGAAGTGATCATGTTCACGGCATTGACAGACACGGATGTAGAGGAAGAGCTCTTGTTTTACTATGGTGCCTAAATAAAATCATTTGGTGGAGAGGCTGTAGAACTCCAGTGTTAAACACTTGAAGAAATATGCAAATATATATGTGAATATGTTGAATTATTCAATAATTTAATGATGTAAATGAAATTATCTTGACAATGCATTATTATGATTTCTATGTAACTGATGTATTCAAAAGATAATTGGACTTCTGATTTTGATTTATATAGTGCATAACCTGACGGACCTAATCATATTTGGGCACAGATTTTCTATTGAAAGAGATAATCATTCAACACATAACCATCAGGCTGTAATATATAAGATTCAGTAAATGATTGTCCCCATTACATCCCGAATACAGGATGGAGTTAATTAAAATACGTGCGTCTTTAGCAGTTTTCTGAAAATATTCAGTGATTTCACTGCTCAAATCTCTAGGGGTAGTCTATTCCAGAGTCTAGGTCCATGTTCTATTAAATGTTTATTTCATTTGCAGAAACAATTGTGACTACACGTATTACTGTTCCCAATTGATGAGGGACCCATTTGGATAGTCCATATCGAGTGCTCTGTGTGGCCCTCACACATATTATGAGTGATCCTTCGCTCTGGTAGGCTCATACTTGTTAGCACGTCTACTCTTATTTTAAATACAGATTTAACAACCAGTTAAAAGGGACATTTCTTTAAAAAGGTGAGCAGTGGGGACATCCCCATATTGTGTGTAACTGGATTCCTTTCAGGACGACAAAAGGGAGGGTCAGAAAGGAAGACCCGCAAATCAGTAAACACCAGCAACACCACTCAGATGCAGTCAGGGAAACAGCCCTCATTTCACAAGTCACGATAAAACAGTCGTTTACGAGAGCTTTAAATGCACGATCCTCAGTCACTGGGAAGATTGGTGAGACCAACACAATTCTGCTTAATTCATTCACTAGATACTAGCAATGGACTTGTGTCCACAAGACTAATCCTGTTTAAATAGTTAGAAACAGGATTACTGTAGTATGAAGAGAGTAATCCAATAAATGCTAATAGACAGGAATTTGTTGCAACACACAAGTCAATCACTGAGCAGCTATGCATGTGACTTTCCATTGCCAATAGGCAGCTCCCAGGGATTGCAATAGTTAATGGGTTTATAAGACTCTCCACCCCAGCAAAACCTAGTCCTTATATTAGTTACATGTTTCAAATCTTCTATATGCAATGCCCGCATTATGGTTACTAACAACCCATAACGTAGATTGAATTACAATTTGGTTTTGAAAGCATGATTGTACTCAAGAGCAGTGAAGAAATTTGATCCCAGGCCACATCTCTAGTTTCTTGAGACTTGGATATCATAGAATTCCTGACTGAAACCTACATTCTGTAAATGAAGTGGTTAGTTTAAAGGAATGGTTTGGTCAGAAATTTTTATTGTCCCTACGGGTCGGCCATGTGTGTTTAAGCCTAAGTCGGTCGATCGTAGAAAAATGTCATATGGACCTTACCCGAGTTTTCGTCATCTGAAGACACGCGAAAACAGGCAGCAGGGCGCTGCCATTTTGTGATAATCTTATCACTTGCCCATCGCCCTGGGTGACCTGCTTTTGCTGCACTAAATCATATCCCCCGCCCCTGAGCCTGTCATCAGCAGACGCGTACCGCCCATTTCCCGGGCACGTCTCGTGTCAACAATCGCTGCGCTTCAGCTAATGACGTGTCGCCATGGAAATGGCAGGAAGCCTCTTTACTCAATAAGTATAAACAGACCGTTTGACAACACACAGCAGCAGATTTTGGATTCCATTCCTCTCTCTGTGTTACTTTGAGTATTCTGTGACTCGTTTCTGAGCTCTGGTCAGCTACCTTCGCCGCTTGTAGCCCATGTGAACAGATACCTGTACCATCGCTATAAATTATTTTAGTTTGTTTACCACACAATGGCTACAATAATGCCCTACATGTACAAGCCAGAGTATACCAAGGAGGAACTACTGGAAAGGGAAACAATGCAAAACAATGGGGCTTCGGACGGCAGTTGGCAGGACGAATCAACGGATGAAGACCCTGGACCTAGTCGCATGGACGGTGTTTCCACCTGGTGTACATGCAATTGGTGCGAGCTAATGCCAACCGAGGACTAGACCTGCTGCTGCTGTGAAAACTCTGGATGCGTGGCCTACACTTCTGAAGGCGAGCCACAGCCGCAATGCATCACCGATCTGCCAGACTTCAGAGCAGCCTGCCTCACACGGTCCGTGTTGAGGATAATGATGGTGCTTATGCATGAACTTCGCGCAACTGTTCGTCCTCGTAATCCGAGTAAGTATCCTCTGGTTGTGATGCCACTACTATTTCATGGTCGTCTCCTATATTCAAAATTACATCTACATATCATTATAACGCATGAAAGTCGTTCAATAGTGTGCAGTGTCTAGCTAGAATTTGTCCGAGCAGAATGCTATTAGTTACAAGAATTGTCTTTGACAACAAAGGTTTAATAAACTAAACAGTTTGTATCATTCTTTTTCACAGGTGATACAGGCTAGTGGCATATCGTTCCTTTACATGGTGGCTTCACGGGATGCTTGGACACCGCGTTCGAAGAGTAATACCCTGCCTGTGTCATTGGTGCCATAAGACAGTACAGGGGATTTTCCCTCGCTGTGCTGCAACCTGACCTGTACAATGTGTAAAGTTTAGTATTTTTGTGCCATCAAAATAAAACATTTTAACAACGTTGTTTCAATTTTTTAAATCAATCAAGTGTGTCTCCATTCAAGAGTCTTCCTGTGCCTTGTCTGCACACCCACCGGTCCATCCATCCATCCGTCCATCCATCCATCCATCCATCCACCCCCCCCCCCAATCAAAGGCAGTTCGCACCAGGGAAGGAGCGCTGCCAAGGTGTGCTGTCAGGGGCGATAACGGCCAAGGTGCCAAACACCATGTACACTTCAAAGCTGTCTATCGTGCATGGGTCATTGTTCCCATGTCCACCTTCAGACCCTGTGTCTCCGACCAGGATCCCCCCTCACGCTGGCCGCCCCCCTGCAAACCACATAGTACCACGACATACACGTCATTTATTCACAAACACACCCCTGTTTCTAATACTTTTTAAACCACTTAATATGTCTCATGAGAACATATTTGTGCTTTGTAAGTCAACTCCTGAACGTGCTACCTGAGAACCACTGAGATCGATGCTAATCTGCTTGTCGTCGTGCCATCTGTGAACTTCTGTGACTGCTTTGAGCAAACTCGTCAGTGTGCTACCTGAGGCCATCTACCTGTTCTCCTGCCACAAACTACTCGGCTTGCTGAATCTAACTGTTTGTTGGTCAAGGTAAGGCCATGTCTCCTAGTAACATTTCGTTCATTTTTAAATTACAATCTATTTGCGAGTAGAGTACTCAATAGTGCTATGTTCATTGGTCTCATTGCTATTGACTTGAGTTTCAATTGTTATGCTATCAATAGATTTATATATATCTGTGTCAATTGTCATCGAATTGCATCCTTCGCGGGTCCTCTCTATAATATAAGCATGTTTCCTTTTCGTGCAACACAGTACATCCAAGGGACGAGTCACATGTCCAGAGTTTAGTCACATCATTTATTAATTTGTGAAAGTTATGCAAATACTAAGCCGCACATGATGAACTGGTATAGTTCCGGCGACCAAAACAAACCTTGCATTGAACATTGTATGGTTTTTACTCTTATCACATTTTTATTCATCAAGAATTTATAATAATGTTGATATTGACTTTTCAGTATTTTTCAACAATTCCTGCCTGTTCGATTAGCGGTTGCCCTACGAAGACCCATGATAAATCTGAAGGCACTACAATGCATGTATTCCCTAAGACTGTATATCGGATAAGAGAATGGGTCCGATATAGCGGATATGCTCTGTGAGAGCTTGAAAGTCAAGTCCAAAAATTCTTTGAGGACAAGATGGGTTATCGATATTGCATCTGCAGCTGGCACCTTCCCTCGAACATGTACGCCACATCCTGGGTAACAAAGAATAATAAATGGCAAACGACACGAAAATTGCTCGCAAACGCTATTCCCACTCTATTCGTCCACATTCTGCCACTGGTGAGTCAAGTGTCCTTAATTAGCTTTATGCCTTGTGGTAGTGTGTAGGTAGCCAAATGGATTAATTGATATTTTAGGTGTTGTTTCCCTTGTAGTACTTTCAATATTGATATGAGTGTATAGCTTTTTGAATAATGACATTTATCAATACATTATTTTTTGATTTTATAACCCTCAAACAAAATCTATTTATGGGCACAGGGAACTGTGCTGTATTGCGCATTTTCAATAGCATTATTCTCAAGTATTCTGTCGCCTTACATGGCAATTTTTAATATTGGCATTTCATTATCAAACAATTTACCTTTACAACTGCTTGACTATCCACTGAATATGAAGCAACAAGATTCTCCATTCTTGACGTGCCTGCAGTTATCAACCACTTCTAGCGCGTATCAGGTAATCTTACTTAGCTATTCCGCTACAGACTTGTTTTATGCATGTCAAGTAATAGTTTTTATGTATCGTGTAATTATTTTACCGAATGCAAGTACTGTCTTTCAGGGAGATGCTGAAGCCTCCACCACATTGACAACAGCCCTAGATGTTCTTCAGCAGCACGAGGTATGGATACTGACAGTTCCATGGAACAAGATCATCAGATCTTGCATACCTGTAGCGTGATTATTTTACACAATGTTTCATTCATGGTTAGCCATTTATATGTACCTGTGTCGTCGACCCTAGGTGTGTGTTATGTTTTCAATATTGTAATCCTTACTAATGCAAGTACTGTGTTTCAGGCAGTAGATGGAGCGTCAACTCCTGCACTTGATGCGGAGCCTGACATTCAAGTAATTCCAGGGGAAGTGGAAGCGGGAGCGGGAGCATGCATATACGATTCGGTGCAACAGCTTTCGGAAGTGTGCACTACATTTACAACATCCCTAGATATTCTTCAGCAGCACGAGGTATGGATACTGACAGTTGAATCAAGCGAGATCATATAACGTGATTCCATTTGCTATACTTTCTTCCTTATTAACGCAAGTACTGCGTTTCAGGGAGACGACGGAGCTTCCTCTACAATAACAACATCCCTTGTAGTTGATGCAGATGTAAATAAATCGGAGAAATAAGTCGAGAAAATCGGATCATATTTAGATATCCAATGATTCTGTTAGACAATGGATCATTTGTGGTCATCTATTTATATGTACCTGTGCCGTCGATCCCAAGTGTTTGTTATGTTTACAATATTGAAAACCATACTAATGCAAGTACTGTGTTTCAGGGAGTTGCTGAAGCGTCCTCTGCAATAAAATCATTCACGGCTGTCTATGCGGAGCCAGAGGTATGGATACTGGCAGTTCCATCGAACTAGATCAGAGCTCGAATACTTGTCGTTTGATTGTTCTACACAATGTTTCATTTGTGTTTAGCTATTGAGATGTAACTGTGTGGTCGCCCTCAAGTGTGTTTTATGTTTGCAATATTGTGATCCATAGTAATGAAAGTACTATGCTTCAGGGAGTCGATGGAGTCATTCCGTGCTGCCTATGCAGATCCAGAAGTTATAGTCGCTGCAGTGCAAGAGAAAGGGGAGACATGCAGATACGAGTCGGAGCGCCAGGCTGCAGATGTTGAAGTTCGAGTCAAGAAAGTTACAAAGAAAAAAAGTTACAAAGAAAAAAAACAAAAATAAGGTTAGTTACAAACAGTTCATATTTTTAGAAATTGTTTTGTGCTGGGGACTATATTATGTTTTTTTTTTCCTGTCAATTGTACAATACTGTATCTTGGGTTTAAACTGAATATCCCTTTTCCAATCTGTCCTCTAGTTGCCCGTGGGAGCACAAACTATACATACAAAGACAGTGAAACAAATGAGAGATGTTGCTTGCCAAACCATTTACACTATGGAGGAACCATTAATTGAGGCGCGGCGTGTTCACACTCGAGATGCATTTGTCCAATGACCACACATGAATTGAATGTGTCCGGAGAATCCAGCAAAGTGTTATTGGAGCATTGCTACAGTGCGACTGCACCACCACAAGTTGATACTGAATGTATTGAAGATAGCTCTGAATTAGTCGCAGGTCAATTCACACAATCTATACCCGCCAAAAAAAGGCCACCTAAAAACTTGTCGACATTGTTGTGTCCTCCCATCAATGTTCAAGTAACAGATGTTCAAATGACAGAATGAACCAGCAGCACTATTCACCGACGCATCAGAACGTGATATCACCGATATTAGTTTCAATTTGGGTGATATGACCACAACGGTACAGTCCGAAACAACTGTGATGCAGGATGACAGTCTTATGAAAGAGGCCAAATACATAGTATTCGACAGTTGTTTGGTGGATATTATAAGTATGCTGACATGTGGGCTTTCAGTTAGAGGGGAAGCATGTGGTGAACCATTGATGAATGTGACTCGTCAAACACAAGGCAGTAATGTCAAAATACATGCCACCTGTACATTACATCATACGTTCTCATGGTCTGCACAACCGATGCTGGGGAAACTGCCAGCAGGCAATCTACTGTGTGCAGCTGCCTCCCTTTTTAGTGGGTCCAGTTTTAGAAAGTTACAGTCTTTCTTTCAGTTTGTGGGACTCCCTTTTCATTTCTAAAACGCAGTACTACAAATTCCAACATGATTATCTATTTCCAGCCATTAGTGCAGCTTGGAAAATTGAACAATTGTCTATAGAAAGTACATTCGAAGGCAAACGGTTCAGGCTAGCCGGCAATGGACAGTGCGACAGCCCTGGATTTTCAGCCAAGTACTGCACCTACCACTTTCTGGACATGGATAGTAAGAACATTTTGAGTTTGGTGGTCGTGCAGGTGTCCCAATGTAAATCCTCAGTGGCCATGGCGAAACTAGGATTTATAAAATCATTGGAATATCTACAATCGAGGGGAATGCACATCGACCTCATAGCCATGGACAGACACGTTTTAATAGCCAAGACAATGAGAGAGCAGTTCCCACATATACATCAATTTGACGTATGCCATCTTGCTAAATCAATCAATAAGAAAATCTCGGCTGCAGGGAAAAAGAAAGTTTTGGAAAGTATTTCACAGTGGTCCCAGTCTATCAGTAACCATCTTTGGTGGTGCTCCAAAACATGTGAAGGGTCTGTGGAAATTCTACTTGAAAAAATGGCGGTCACTAATGCACCACTGTACCAACGTTCACCGCTGGACAGAAAACCAACATTTCCACCAATGTGAACATGGCCCTTTGTCCCCAGAGGCGGCACAGAAGAAGAAGTGGTTGATTCCATCTTCACCTACACACAAAGCCATTGAGAAGATTGTGTTTGATAAAACGCTATCAAGAGATTTGAGGGGACTGACAGATTCTGTCACACAGAAGGTTTGGAGGTGTTCCACAATATGTGCCTAAAGTACAGGCCAAAGCGATTGCATTTCGGCATAAAAGGCATGAAACATAGTACTCTACTAGCGGTCTTGGCACATAACGAGAATGTGTGCCGTGAACAATCTATGGACTACGGGAAATGTAGGGATGCTTCGCTACACTACGGCCTTTACAAAAAGAAGTAAAAAATGGGTGGTCAAACCGGTATATGAGGAAATTAAATTAGACTTTGTTAAAGGCCTTATTGTTAATGTACTAGAGATGCACACACATGGAATTTTGAGCGATTCTGTGCAGAGCACAGATACGTTGCCACCAAACATTGCCACTGTGCCATGTCCACCCAAAGCAGAGCTCGTTGAGAACTACAAATCCCGGTATAAATGATTATAATCTGATTGTCTTTTTGAACAAAATGTTATTGTACAGTGTACATATATAGTATGCCAACCATAACCCCTCCCTTCACCGTCCTGAGTGGCGAACAACCTGGGTGTCATCTTTGACTTCTCTCTCTATTCACCTCATATCGCTGACCTTGTCAATATGTGTATGTATATATATTTTTGTTGTTCGCACTGTTACCTGAAGGGAGGCTTGCGCATTACAAATAATAAAACAAACAATAAATCTCACTTTTAGTTCAACTCCTCTGGTACTTAATACTTTTCCTCACCATCCCCCAAAAAGTCAATGTCTCCATGGTTATGGTTCTCTAGGGCTGCAAAGCTCGCGGACAATGAGGACAAAGTTGGGGGCATTGAAACGCGCCAAGCGAGGCATTGCAGAGGGGAGAGAAATCAGTTCGCATTAGCAGCAGGCCTAGTACAAAGATGGAGTCGAAAATTCAAGTTCTCACATATGGCTTTACACGGGATGTTGCAAATTAAGAATGTATGCTCATTCAGACTGAAGTTCACCAGCTTTGATTTTTTGCTCGCGGGCTGGAGAGGCCCACGACTCGCACGGGCAGTACAAGGTTCTATTGTTTTTTTGACCTTGAGAGACAGGGACCATGCATAAAGGATTTGATTTGAAGGAGGGGTGCAATAACTTAAGAGACGATAAACTAGACCAAGTTTCAAGTTAGTTCAGTACGTGAAAAATCGGTTTTAGCACAAACAGAGTGGGATTTATGGACTGCATTACGCCGAGACAATGGAAATGGCAAATATAATAAAGAAATAGGCCTTAAGCAAGGCTGCAATCTTGCGGCGGTATTGTTTAATTTGTACTTATTGGACCTAGATGAAGAATGGAAAGAGGCTTGTATTTATCCGGTAAAAATGGGTAATCTCTCACTGAATTGGGTGAGCTTTGCCGATCACTTACTCTTCGATCGGACACCCTTCGGGCTTCAGACTAAATTGACATTATTCTGTGAATTTGCTAATAAGCATAATTTACAGGTTAACCCTGATAAGTCTTATATCGTTGTCTTTACAGAGGGATGTAAAAGGGTGGCGAGATTCACATGGTCCCTTAATGGGATTGCGATTCCCAAGTCATCTTCCATTCGTTATCTGGGTTATCAATTATCAAGTACATACTCACTGGCAGGCTGGAAAATGCTTATTGAGAACAAAATGCAATCACTAACGGCTCAGATGAAATTAATTCATAATAGATTAGGGACATTTTCTATGCTCCCCATTCTTAAATTTTACCTACAGAAGGTTGAGCCGACTATTCTTTATGCCTTGGATATACGCCTCCACGATATTGAGGGGATACTTGATATAAGCCAAGGCAAAATGTGGAAGAAAGTATTGGGGTTGGCCATGTCAACACCAAATGTAATCATCTGTCATGAGCTAGGCCTACTGCCTTTATCTGTTAAATGGCATTGGAGAACCCTTGCAAATTATGCCAAAATGTTATCACCCCCAAAAAACTCATATTGACTTAGGGTTGATGATTATCCAAGGTTACCCACCCTCGATCCTGAAATTTAGGAATATAATGGAGGGGATACTTGCCTCTACCCTGATTACTCATGAGGATCTAATACTACGACGACCCTCGTGCACAATGAAATATTGTCACTACTATTGGTGTCTGTTAATAGACAAAATAAACACTTATAAATCGTACTCTGAATATGCGAAATTCCCCAAACAATGGGGTGATTGTCCGCGGTACCAAGGAATTTTTCCATGTAGTTTAGCACAGTCAATATATATGAGATTTCGGATGAATCTATTACCAACAAATGAAAAAATTATGAATTGGAAAAAGTACAAAGACAAGAGTGTGAATGGGCTGTGTCGATTCTGTAATAACATTATAGAATCACTTAAACATCTAACGGTATACTGTGAGTACTTTAAATCTAAGAGAAAAGTTATGTTGGGTGAGTACCTCTGTTCAGACTTCATCATAAGCAGGGAGAATCTTTGGCAAAGATGTATTTGGGGCAGGTCTCAAAGCCTTATTTTGAGTGTAACCAACTTCGTGATGGTTGCAGAAAGAAAATTACGTGAAAAGTTAGCACTTATTCCAAGGGATGAGTTGGTGGAATTGACTAAATGATCACAAAAAGATGTATTATGTTGGTTATTTGATTGAGAATATGGGTTATCTTGTTTAGTGGAAAAAAAAAAAAGATTTATTGTAATGTTTATTTTTAGGCGACCGAATATTTGGTGACTATTAAGAGTATTTTAGCTATCAATGTAAACATGAAAGTTTTATTTGTTAATTGGTCAAATAGTTTGAGGAATTCATGAAATGTGTATATGAATTGGTGAAGTTGTTGTTATGAAATTGAGATGTGGTTAGTTAATAGATTTGTTCTTGTTTTGTTAATTGTGAATTTATATGAATTTTTAACTGTAAAGGTTTATTTTTAACCATAAACAATAAAAAAAAATATATAATGTAAATTACTCTTTGGACGATTATAATACCAATAGAGTACCGTTAAAGCCAGGTTAAGTTTGTTCTGTGTGGCATATTACAATGAAGAGCAAGTAAAACATTTGTGGGACCATCTTTCTACCGGGCACGTGGGCATGCATGTCCCCATTCGACACGCATGTAGACAAACAGTCGTTTCTCAGTGGTTCAACACTAATAAATTACATTGTGCGTTAACCTTGATTTCTTTCGTCAGTTTTCGCATTGCTTTTAGAGCCGAACATACTCCATTGCACTAGCCTCGCAAGTAAATAGTTTCACCTCGGCCCTAATAAATAAAATGAATAATAGTAATAAAGACCAATTTCAGACCAATTTCAATTGTTATGTTTTCAAAACAGGTACATCCTACCCTACTGCGATTGTCACCTATTCCAGACCCCGGCCGACAGTTTCTTCAATCACCAGCTGCAGCTTCTTGCAAACAACTGCACTACCTTGACTATTTTATGGGACGATCGCCAAGGACCCATATGCCCTTACGCAGTACTAGCGTCTAGAAGCAACATATCAACCTTTACGGTGGCCTAGTGCCTAATTGATGGAACAGCCTGGCGATTCACCGTGCAACCAAAGTGCTTCTTTTAACGAAAACCAACACCCTGTGTACCATAAAGGAACAGCGCGTGACTCACTATAAACTTTTGCGGATCGAAAGCAAAGAAAAAAAAAAATCCATTCCGATTTAATATGCCAATTGCTGAATATTCTCTAAACAAATAAATGTACTTTACCAAATGTACAATCTTGCTGTTTGATTTTAAACTACAGTTTCATATTCCGAATTGTGGCGCGCTGTGTTGTGAGATGATCTGTGTTGGTTTCCGGGTTCTGTGTGAAGTCGCGTAGAAGACGACTGGGCGCGTTTGGCTACGCAGCCCAGTAACGTCACGGAGAGAGGAGGGGAATATGAATGCTTTGTTGATGTCAGGCTCCGGGGCGGAGGATATGATTTAGTGCTGCAAAAGCAGGTCACCCAGGGCGGTGAGGCAAGTGATAAGATTATCATTATCACAAAATGGCAGCGCCCTGCTGCCTGTTTTCGAGTATCTTCAGATGACAAAAACTCAGGTAAGGTCCATAGGAAATTTTTCTGCGATCGACCGACTTAGGCTAAAACACATGGCCGACCCGTAGGCACAGTAAAAATTTCTGACCGAACCATTTCTTTAAATCCTTACAAAAAGGTAAAAAAGGAATACTGAAGGTCAGAATGTAAACTTCAGCAATGAAAGCAGCTTGATATGATTGAGGAAACACAGGATGGTTGGGAGGGGCATCCTGGAATACTGCAACCCAATGTAAAAGCCAGTGTCACACTACTGGAATTTCCTGGAATAGTGGCGGTCATAGGCATTATGCCAATAACAGGTGGAGAAGTGCTTATTACTGTCATGACCACTGGGTTTCCCCTTAGAAGTGCCCCCAAGAAGTCTTGGTTGGTAGCTTACCATTCCTGGTCTAGGGGTAGAAAGAACATGGTGAGCCATTTACATTCAGGCATTTCCTCATCACCTAATATGGCCGCCAGGCTACCTCCCCTGAATGCTGCAGCATGGTCTAGTTGAGGCAGCTCTGTGAGTACTTATTCCCCTCCTCCCTGTTGTGCTGCGCTTCGCGTCGTCTCTGCCTATGCAGTGGACGCTTACCATGGTTCAGCTTCTGACTAGAATTACACAGACCCTGTTCACAGAAACCCATTATAGTGTTGCCAGGTCCATTTCTTGTTCCCTCCCTCCTCAGCTCCGTAGCCTTTTCAGTTTCCTTGTACCCTTTCTCCGGCGCTCCTGTCACGCTTCGCTAGTGAGGAATTCTGGCGTTTGTTCCATCAGAGTTTGTCGGGAGAAGCCTTCATTCCCGCCTCCGACTCACCGCAAGTGGTGCTGTATAATGAAAGCGTGTGTGTGTGTGTGTGTATATATATATATATATATATATATATATATATATATATATATATATATATTAGCATTTCATTGTTTCGAGTGTGCAGATGGTGTTTCCTCACAGGCTCCTGTGTTTTCATAACTAACACGTGCCACCTCAAGTGCTTAGGAGGTTTGTGTGCATGAGGGCATTGTACTTTTCGTTCCAAGCATCATTCCGTGTCTTTCCTGTGTGGAATGTAAGTTAGCTTAGTTAGTTCTGAGGTTTGGGGAAAAAGTGTTTGTGAGTCTTTAAAAGTCAGGAAGAACGCTTTCCTATCTCATTAGGTCTTATTTTAGGTATTTAGCAGTAGTTTACCCGTTTGTTGTGACATTTCCTCTAGCATTGGGGTTAGCACATTGAAAAGACCCTTAAACACCTTAGGTTTACTTTTGTATTTTTTCTTAATTCTATTTCCAGATCAGTAGCCCCGTTAGTTGGGCTGGAGATTCACTTGCTATCCAATTTGGCCAACTCCATGCACTCCATTCACAAAAGGTAGATCCCACCCCTTCCCAGTGATACAGTCTCCTTCAGAACATGCGCTCCCTGCGCCCCAGCGCCGAAGCAGGATGGAGAGCCCATTAAAACCCAAGCTGAGGTGAGAAGGGTAATTTAGTAAAGGAAGGAGTTTAATTGGAAGAAGTTCAATTCTCATGCAATTAGTTTAGAATTCATTATTGAACAGCCCTTATATATTCCATAGATTCCAGGTTTCATAGAAGAATAGTGTGGTGGTGAAAGAGCAACGCACCCTAAGAAGAGTCGTAGTTTCTTCAGAAGTGGTGTTCCCGCAGAGTCCAAGGTAAGCGTTACAAGTACATACTATTAAATTGTGTTTTAACGGTTAGTCAATTCAGAAATTGACATCTTTGGCTAGCCTCAGTGGTAGGCCAACAGGAAGTTTGCTAAATGGGGTTCTATCCCATCTTCATATGAAAGAAATTCCTTTCCATTTTCACATTCCTCATTCCATTCTGATATGATACAATTAAACAATGCCTTGGCACAGTTTAATGTTTACGACCCACCAATCGGTACGTATACGGGGTTAACGACTAACATGCATGAGGTGCTAGTCACAAGGCAAACCACATCTGTTAACATTTTTGATTGGTGGTTCTTAAAAACACATTGCTCAGAGGCATGTGGTAAGGCAAAACAACAAAAAAGTGAAATTGGCCACTATCATTGTTACAAAACTAAAAACTGTTAAAGGATAATGTTCAAGGGGAAAAAAAAAAGACTGACAGAATGTGGATTTGTAATAACTAATCATATCCTGGGTGACCTGGCCGGCAGACCGGTACACGCGAGCACAACTCATCGGGTGCACCGGCACCATTCATGAATGGTGCCGTGCATCCGACCTCCCTGTATTCCCATTGAGCCTTATGTGGCTCGAATGGGGAGGAATGGGTATCGGCACCTGGTGATGGCTATTTACCGTGTCCGCATACCCCCCGTAATTGCCCATTGCCGGTATTTTCACGAGTTTGGCGGCAGCCGTGCCGGTGGCTGACGCCAAACTCTTAATGAGGCCCAATGGCTTTTATGGCTGCAGGCTTTGGGGAGTGGCTGCTGCTGTCCAAAAGGGTCTGGCAGACATTCTTCGTGAGGAAAAGAAGGGGGTCAGTTAGGATTGGTGGGGTGTACACCCTTAGATGTCGTAGAAACTATGCCATTTGGAGGACCATCAAGAGCCTCACTACATTATAGCCTTTCCACCCAGGCAGCATTCGGCTCAATGGCAGGGGAGAGGAGAATAAAACATTCAAGCTAAATATGCACCCTTATCAGGGAGAGGACTGGTGGAACTTTTCTGCGTCTGAAATATTTCCCACCTTTAGTTTGATGCCTTGATTTGGCTCCCAGATATAACATCATTGATATCACAGATCAAAATGTTTGGTCTCGTATCTTAATGCCACTAGCTGATCCTTGCTTCTGCATGTTGAAAGGATTGCTTAGGACTTCCTCCAAAAGCAAGTTGGATAATCTGTTCAGGAGATAAAAGACGCCATAGACCAGGCATGCTGGGCAAGCAACATATGGTACCAAAAAAGATGGCTATTTTTCTTTTCCAGAGATGGGAAAGATCTCTTAAGGTGTGCTCATGAGAAGGCGATTCTTGCAAGTTGCCAAGAGTCCAACAGCATAGGTCCTGTCTTGAAGATTATGGATGTGGCTAAGGGCAGAGAGGAAACCTTTGGATGGAATGTGAATCGGGTTGAGCCTACTGGGGCCTTATGTGCGATTGGTGACAGACTCCAAAATATCATTATGAAAATAAACCCTCGGCTAGTCGGTCCAGTCGATTCTCAGGCAGGATACCAGGAGATCCTTATTTGGAAATGGACCAGTGAAGGAGCTACGGAAAAATGTAATAGCCGCCAACATCCTGGATAGATTCCAAACCATGCTGAAAAGTAGGTTCCAGCTCTGGTTCACTACAACTGAACGTGGGGAGTGGAGGGTGTAGGAAAGATTGCTCATCAAGCTAGGCTCAGGTCATCCAGCAAGATTATCAGGCCCTGCCAAGGTGGCTCCCGGATTTTCCAGATGTTGGCTTCCAGTCAGACCATTTTTCCCACTCCATTGCATCAGTGTCCTTTAGAGACTGAACATACAGAGACTCTAGGTTTAGGGTATACCCATTGGCGCAAGGGTCTTCCGGGGTGCAGGAAGAACCTATTTGGCAGCTAAAACATGTGCAATCCTGCGTTCCCTTCCCGGTTTGGGCTCCAAATCGTATGCCAGCCTCAGTGGATGGGGAGCACGCGATAGTGTGCCTTTCACTGGAGGTCGGCGATCAAGACAGAAGGTGCTGGCATGCATTTTAGAGATTCTTAATGACTCGTTGGTTCTCTAGAGTTTCACAAAACACAGTGTTCAACTAGACTCTATATGGAAAACCTGTTATCAGTTTGGTACATCATGTTGTAGGCACAATGTCCAAGTAATTGCCAGATTTGGGTTAACATTTGTGACAGCTAAAAGGTCCAGATGGAATTCACTGGTGGAGGAGGGGTTCTATAGGATTGTGCCAAAACTGGGAAAACCAGTCCAGCACCTGCATTTCACAGCGTTTAATGGGCCTCGGGTGCACTTGGGTCCAATTTTAAATGCATGTTTTTGTTTATTAGTTGAATACTCAGTTTCCTTGTGTAGTGGAAAATAAATCACCATATAGCAATGATCCAATCACAATATATGATGCAAAGCGTCTTTAGTGGCAGTCGGCATAGCAGCATAAAACAATCCACAGGACAGAAGATGAAACCAATGTACGAACTGTATTCAGTGTAGCAACACCCCCTTGCAGGGTTTATATACCTTTCATTTATGCACACCTAAGGAAGGCGTGGCCAATACAACTTTCAATGAAAACAGTATACAATGTTTATGGGTGGGTTTAACCTGTACTACAGGTTTCTCACAATAATTTCAACAACCATCGGTGAGGTTCTCATACTTTGGCGAGTAAGCTTTCCAGCATGCAGCAGCCATTTTGATACATTTCCATTGAGACCACGTTTTCTGAGAGACAGCGTTTTCTACTATGACAATCGTTCTCACAGGGCTCCCGGCAATGCATGGCAGACATGATGTTGCTAATCCTGCATGCTGAAGTCATCTTGCCTAGCGAGGTAGAGTTCCAAAACCCGCTTGCCTGTGCGAAACAAGAAACACATAAGAAGCGGGCAAAATATGAAGTGAAGCTGCTTCTCGCAGCATGCATAGTATACATTTCAGTTAGGACAAGCACACCACATAGATGAAGCCGTTATACTCAGTAAGGCACAATTCAATACAGCACCCATAGGTGGCTGAACTTTCACAATCGAGAAAGAGTACTAAATAAATGGAGGGTACAATTTTAATTATTTCCACCACACTTGGTTGGAGACCCGATGCAGGGGCATAAGTAGCAGGGGCCCAGAATTGGAACAGCGTGCATCACCTCCCTTTGCAATGACTCAGGGTTCTCCTCCAGCTTCAATCTACCATATTGGTGCCAATGACTCCTGCTGCCGGTGTTTATCCAGTGTAAAAGGTGTACAGGGGATCTGGGCATATTTCTGGATACCATTCTTCTCTAGATTAGTCTCATCCTATGCGTCAGAGGTGGTTTAGTTTTTAAATTCTTTTGTTTATTTATTTATTTGTAACGTGCGCCAGACCCGAAGGTATTAGGGCACGAAAACAAGAATACTTTAAGCTTACAAGTTACAAGGTTACGTAAGTACAGGTTAAAACAAATACAGCAGGTAGTGCATAGGCGTATACACGTAAGGATATACAATAGCCTATATATTTACAAAAAAGACATACAGTCAAAGAGAAAGATCAGTTTGGTTTCTAAGTCAAGTGTCTGAGGTAGATAGAGCTTATAGCACATTTCCTTTAAGCCACTTGATAATGTTCAATCTAAAGTGTGAGTAAGATTGGTCAGTCTTTAGAGTGGGCGGGAGGGAGTTCCACAATTGAGCTGCTTTGACCGGGAAACTATTCCCTCCAGTTGTAGTCATTTTGAAAGGGGGGACAGATAGGCAGTTCATGTAAGCGCTCTAGTGAGTCTGGATGTGACTCGTCTTTTGCACCTCTCTGTCAAGTAGCTCGGTGCTGAGTTATTGAAGCATTTTAATGTTAGGGACACAGTTTTAAGCTTAATTTTATCAACAGTGGAGAGCCAATTGGAGTGCTTCCTAATCGTTGATATATGTTCTCTTTTAGAGATTCCCAAGGCTGCGCTAAGGGCATTGTTTTGCAATATTTGGATTTTCTGAGTAATGCATTTGTTGGATCCCAAGTAGAGAGCGTTGCAGTAATCCAGTTTGGATAGCACAAGCGCTCTTGGTAGTGTGATGCAGCTGGTTGTGGAGAGGTATGGTTTAGCTGATCTAATCAGCTTGCAAGTATAGGAAGTTGCTGATGCCAGCACACTTATTTTGCCAGGGTAAGGCTAGAGTCGAGGTAAAAACCTAAAGTTTTTACCGGCTTAGCAACTTTGATTGTGTGGCCATCTATGATAAAGGCCGAGTAGTCTTGGCTATATTTCTTAATGTTAGGTGTAGTCCCCAGTATGATGAGCTCCATTTTGTCATCATTCAGGCATAGACCATGGCGTGGCATCCATGCATGGATGATGAGGTACATCCTATTCACCAAGGCCAAATCCTGTTTGTAATCCCCAGAAAGTGGGATGAGAATCTGGGTGTCATAGTTAGTGTAGGTGACACCTAGAAGGTCCAGATCTTCAAAAAGAGGCTTAGGGGAGACGCATGATCCCTGGTGTACACCACACTTAATGGGAGCAGGGTTTGATCCAAGCTATAATGTGGGAAGAGAAATGCGCTGCTGAATCTAAATTGTCACAAAGCACTTTGTGATCCAGCAAGACAAACGCTGCCGAGAGATCCAGGGGGAGAGAAGCAAGGCAGTTTTTCCCTGGCCCCTGAGCTCGTCGACCTGGGCTTTAAGATCAAGAAGTGCTGTTTCGGTTCCGTGCTGTGGTCTGAAACCTGATTGCCGGATGCTTAGGAGATGGCGCAGCTCCAGGAATTTTTGAATCTGGAAGTAGACCACTCTAATATTTTCAGTAGGAATGGCACCGTGGCGATAGGCCTGTAGTTTGTGGGTATGGCCGGGTCCAGTGATTGCTTCTTAAGGAGGGGGGGAGGACCCAGGATTCCTTGAGATTGCTTGGTATGATACCCGAGGAGAATGAGGCATTGATTGGTTTAGAGATAAATGGGGATAAATCTCTTGCAGCGTCTTTTAATTATTTGTACTCGGCAGCTATCACCTCGACAGTTGGATGGTTTAAGTGATAACATTTTTCAACCTCCAGTATGGAAACTTTTGTAAATCTTTGTTCAGGTTTGGTGGTAATGCATGGTTTGTCACAGGTATGTTACATTTTTTCTTGTCAATTTTGACTTGGAGGGTAGCAATTTTATCACCAAGATTTATTGTTTACACAGTTCTCAGGTACCGGGATAGGGTTCTCCAATTCCTTCAGTATTGTGAAAAGCTCCTTGGTTCCTGATTTGGCTTGCATTATTCTGTTGTCAAAACTTTCTTTTTACCTAGGCTTCCTATTTGGCATCATTTTATATGAACACTGGTCATTCATATTTAACTGATAAACATGACACAACACCAGCCTTTAAAGAGAAAAGATGAATAAAATCCTTTCCCTGATCTTCAACACGTGAAAATCCTGATCGATTAAAACTTGAGCGACAAAAGAGAATTCTCAAAAGCTACACACATCAACCTTAGCCGAATGCAAATCCAAGAGGCTTGAGAATAGATTTACAAAATTGTAAGGAGGAGGCAAATTAAGTTGTTAAGAAATGGGAACAAAATTCAGAACACATTTTCTTTGGACCTCATACTTAACACTGAAGAATTATCTAAATCCCTTTCCTCACTCGGATCATGGTGTTACTGATTTTATAACTCAATAGTCTGGGCTTAAACCCGACAATGAACTTCAACACATTAATCACAAGTTAGATACACACCAGAAGATTGAACTGCAAAAAATCTGTACATTCAGAACAGATACTCTTGATTATTTACATCATAGTATAGACTAGTCAGAATCATCAGCAAAAGAGATCTAACAAGAACTTAGAACTATTAGGCAACAGCAAGTAAGTAGTGACCAGAGTAATGGTACTTTGATTTTACTCGACTTATCAGCAGCATTCAACACCATAGAGTATACCATCTTGCTTGAAAGGTTGACAGCTGCTGGTAATGTCTGGCATTGTGTTGGCCTGGTTCCACTGCTTTGTCGACCACTCTGCCAGTTTTTCTGTTCCTGCTACCTGTGGGGTCCCAGAAGGCTTTGTCGCCAATTTTCTTCAATGTCTATATGCAGCCAATGGCTAAACTCATTGGGCCTCATACCACTGGCGGTAGCCGTGCCTGTAATACAGGACACTGCTGTCGCCGGTGTAATTTTTTCCAGTGCCCGTGAATGGCCAATTACCAAGTCATTATGGCCCTGCCCGACCCAGTAATTGCCCTTTTGCGGGCGCCGGAAGAAAGATGCCCCTAGGGCTGAAAGGTAATGGGGAGCTCGGATGCACCGGCACCGCCATTGATGGTGCCGGTCATCCGAAGTGCTCTGCTCGCCGGTGCCGTTTCATCCGCCAGGTCTGACCTGGCAGGTGAAATGGAACCCGTGAGCAGAACACGTAGTTTGCCAGTCTGTGATCTACGGTACTGGTACCATAGTTCCCAGACCGGCAACCTAATAACGAGGCCCATTGAGTCCTTTGGCATCTGCTGGTACATCTATGCAGATGAACCCAGATTGTGGAGGCCCTCCACCTTGCCCTTACTGGAGGCCTTAGCCAATCTTAGGAATGATGGCAAGACTGCATTCTTAATCATGGGTGCCCCAATTACCTCGTTCTAGACACCCAAGCACTGGCCTAACTCCCTTGGCCCGTTCCCTTAACCTGTTGTCCTTGTCAAGGATCCCTTTAAGCTTCAGGCCACCCTTTCTATGGACGTTCAGGTTAGTTCAGTTAGTCAAGTAGGCAAGTAGGCCATGTTAAGCTTAAGATCCCATGTAAAATTCGTCTTTTCCTGCCCCCGACATGCGTGTCCCTGTGGTGGCGGCTCTGTTTTTGGCTCCCTAACTACTGCAACTTTCTTTTTCTGTCGCAGCCCTTATATACAATTAACTGTACACAGATAGTACAGAACACTGCGGCCAGAGCGGTTGCTGCTGTCTCTATGCAGGACCATATCTTCCCCCATTCTGCACTGCCTCGACTGGCTCCTTGTTAGCCATTGAATTCAATTCAAGTCCCTCTTCATAGTGCACCGGGCCTTTTATGATGCAAGTGCTGCGTTTTTTGCTGAAACGTTCAGTCGTTACACACTAGATATAGCTCAGCCTCCGATTTTGTAATCCAGCTGCATAGGTTTCATCAACCAGGATTTGCGGCTGTGGCTTTTCGCTGTCCGCCACGTTTCTATGGAATAAGCTTTAAGCACTCCCTTCGCACCATTGATCATTTCCTGTTCCGGAGTGCCTTAAAACCCTCTTGTTCTAAGCCGTTTACGATTGCCTGTCCTTTTTGTTCTGTCTTCTCACCCATTCGCGCCATGACTCCTATGCGCTCTAGAGGTGTAATTAACAAAGTAGTGATTGTGGTGGTGGGGTTCCAACTAATACTGAGACTAAAATTGTCACATCTTTAGAGGAGGCACAAATAGAAAGACAATCAATTGGACCTTCAACTTATTTATTCCTTTGATCTTAATTTTAAAAAAAATAAGCATTAGGTCAAACAAAATCTAAGGTGCAATACAAAGAATCAAAATCCAAGTCAGTTGTGAAAAACAGATCTAGCAAATCACTAACTACCACACAATTGGGTTTCCTCAATGAAGGGTTATCCCTGTACCAACTAGAAATATACATTTTTAATGAAAGTTAATCCTTACAGGCCGTTACGCAAAACGCGGCTTCCAGTCTTTGATTCACAATTTAATGACAACCATCCATTGGCGACAGAGGATTTTGAAATGAAACCTAAAAGCAGATTTAATCCACATATAATGATGTTTTGAATATTTGAGACAAAAGTATTGAGTGTGTTCCATAATGTTAGCTTTGGGAAATCATTTACTAACACTTAAAGGACACAATTGGCCAATATTGGGACTTCACCAAGAGATCCCTCACTTCAAAACAAAACAGAAGAAAAGGGAAGAGCTCTAGTGGCAAAGGGTGGACACTCATTTCTACCACGAGGGTTGTCTGGATGTTACAAAATGAATCTGCCTATATATAATGGCATATAGACCCCCACACATGCATTCAGGTCACAGATTAAAAAAGGTGTATGATCTCCCAAAGATTCACTTGCTACAAGACCACCGTTCAGACCCATAGTAGCAGGCACTTGCAGCAATGTCTACCCTTTGGCATCTATATAAGAGGTATTTTACAAGCTTTAGTTCAGAAGATATCAACATACTAAAAACTGGAGGGAAACCCAGATGAGTATATTGTTTGCCATATGATAGGTTATTTATTTATTAATATCCAGAGGTTTCCAAGCGCGGATCGAACCTGTATTGCTTTGTGTTGCCTTACTTCCAAGGCAAGCACATCGCCCCTAAGCTATCCTCCCGAGACATGGACGTAGAAAGCCTTTACACCTCAATCACACATTAACGATGCATTGTAAGCTGTTCAATGGGCCCTATTACAGGAAAAATTGTTCTCAGCAAATAGTCAATTTGCACTTGAACTTATGCATATTATCTTTTCAGCAACATTCTCTTAGATATAACAGCAAGTATTACAAGTCTCAGGTAATGCAGTGGGGTCTGTATTAGCCCTACTTATGGAAATATGTATATGCCTCAGTAATACATTTGTTGTCAACTACCTTACATGGCCACCTACATGTATAACCTTGAAACTCTATGTAGATGTATTTGGAAGGGCATGATGATTGAACTGGTGGAAATCTTCAGTTTTCTCACCACTGTTCATCCTAGAATTACATTTAATTCTAGGGCTTTGGTACAACAGCCTTGTGTTTTATAGATGTGGAAAATGGTTTGGCACAAGGTAGATGTAAAACGATGATTTACTGTTAACCAATGGATGTGGACATTACAATAACTTTCCTCCTTGTATTATGGTATGGAGTTTCACCATACATTCAATTTCTAAGGTTATAAAGAATTATTTCAGACCTAATCACTTTTAAAAAACAATGCGATCTATACTGGAGAAGTGTTTCAAATTAATACAATGGGCCATCCTGAAGATGTCACTTCAGAAAGGTACGATCTAATACAGTGGTAGGGTAGGGCTCATCTTCTTGAGGAAACCAATATTAATCTATTCCTCTTAAATTAAATGAATGTTATCACATGGCCAGAATGAAGAAAGAGCTGTCCATTTCTAAGAATTTGACACTCAATTGCGTTTGTTCCCTAAACCACGTATGATGACCTACAGATGTGGGCCAAATTCTAGACCTGCTACTAAACATTCCATCTTAAGGACAAGTCGTTTGGTTAAACCTAAACCAGGTAACTCCATTCAACATCCTCATTTAGGCCAGAAAGTTGAATTACGCTGCTTTGCAACTTGTCATATTCAAAATGTTATGTACAGTTTTAATACCCACGTGGCTAGTTTTAGGTGGGGCAGAAAGCACTGGAAGCATGCAACAAATCTAATATAAGAATCATGATTGGAAATCTCATGTTGCTGACATTTTATCAAACAATGTCATAAGAGGGAGTAACTTCCCAAAATGACTCACACAGCATGAATAGACTTGCTTGGCACATGTCCCCATGAGGGGTCATTTTATTTATAAAAAAAAAAAGGTATTATTTATTTTAATTGTATAGGTCTTGATATTTGATTAAATCTAAAGAAATTATAAAGATAATGTTAGCCTTCTCTTGACATTTGACCTTTATAACTGTCCGTTTATAAATGTTTATATATGTTTTTCTGGGTTTTTGTCACTTAGGTTCAGTATATTACTATACATGTTTGGATTGATTTAAGTTACGGCTATGATAGAAGACACGGTTTTATAATGTACAAATTCTTTTCTAGGAAAATGTCATACTGCAAATATTGGTTATTTGTACAGTATAATTAGATTGAGAGTGGACATTCTTACTATGAGGTATCTACCTAAAACCTTCTTGAAAGGTATAGGTCACCATAATTATATGGTACAAATAAATAAACACTTTCTACAATTACTCCATCTGTTGCCTTCACTGATGCAGCCAGCAGTGCTTGGAAAGCGAACGTGTGCTTTTCTTGTTCAAGCTTCAGTGGCTCAAGGAAAGGGGGAAGCGAGCAGTTACACGTTCATATGACAGAACAGGAGTGCATGGCTTTTCTACAGTGTTCAAAATAATCCATGTCACTGGGTACACATTCAATAAATCTACCTGCAGTATATAGACCAGCAATCCTTAGAAAAATATTGAACAAGACTTCTCAGGACTCAAGTTCAATATGCATCAATCTTCTTCAGAAACACCTCAGTCTAAACACGAACCTGGTGGGTGCAATACTGCCACATTACAAGACTCCTCAATTCTCAGTGACCTGGTGACCAGTTTCAGAATCGGCAAGCAGGGACAGTGTTTGTGTTGCACACAGACTGATGGATATTTCTTCAGTCCTGACCTGAATGTAATGAACCTAGACGAAGAGCTGATAAACATTGCCACTTTCAGTGCTCAGTAAAAAAGAACTGGCTTCTCATTTCATGTTGGAGCTCCCCTGTTATGTTATAGGGATTAGCACAGAGAGGGGGGGCGTGGGGGGTGGGAAGTCTCCCAGCCAAACAGGAGGCTAGAAACTGGGTCTTTACCTCATGGTAAAGCAGCTCCACTGGGAATCTGAAGTGAATCTACGTTCAGACTTTCCCCTGCCCCACTCAACCCAATCCTCGCCTCACTTAATTTGCACACCTGTGTCCCTCCATGGCAGTGTTCCTAGTACACCGCTGTCACACCATCGAAAGGGAGAAGGGACTACATGTGGTTCCTTTCTCCCAAATACACGGTGGCCATCTTGGTTTGTACTTTTTCTTCAAATTGAGAAACGGAAAACAAGCAGTTTTTCACCTTGAAGAAAAAAAACAAATAGCATCATGGTATAATATGTCAGGATGCTAATAGAACTAAACCAATCCATGCATTGACTTTACTGGGGAAAGAAATGCCAGAGCCAATGTTAAAGCCCCCGCCCTTTGGGGTTTATTGCTTATTATGCAAACCTTGTATTGAAATCAGTTTTAACAGCGGAAGTACGGGGCATGATAAATGTTTTTGTGAAACCTGTTCGACCACATCAACATCTATAAAAACAAACACATGACCATTAGTTGGAAAGGGTCAATAGACTTGTTATTGATTGTGCCTATTTCCACAGGAAACATGAGGGCCAGAGGGCACCCCTGTGGCGCTGCCCCGTGACGGGACACGCACGCGGCAGCATGACGTTGCACGCCGCCGCATGCTGTATAAATAAACGGGGCGTTCCTGGCCGCGGGAGAGCGACCGGGAAGCCCGGACTTTAAGGACATGTGCTGTGTGGTCCTTACAGGGTGGGGGCTTACGGGCATCACGTGGGGGTCGCTGCACACACCCCCAATAGTGGCGACGAGTGAAGGCTGATGCCCGGGCCCGGCGGTGAAAAAGATGCACAATTTTTTCTTCCCTGAAACGAACAGACGTTTCGTTTCATGCCGTGGCCGTGCATCACACACGCGGCTGGCGGCCATTTTCTCTATGAGGCAGTGGAACTTCACTGAGCTCCGGTTTGGGTGGTGAGTGGCATCCAGGCCTAATTTTTGGATACACTGCTAGCAGGCAGTTATACCTGCATGCCCATGCCCGAATTTTGTATTTTTTCCAATATTTGGGCCTCCTACGTCGAGTGTAAGCAAGGAGAGGGGCTATAATGGCTGGGCCTGCATAGGCCAATTCTCTTTTCTTGGCTCAATTTTTGGGCCTCCTACGCCCACTGGGTGCTGCTGCAGCGAGGAGGCAGGTGCTTCTTCATCCCCCTTCATCATCAGGCTGCTGAGGCCTCATCTTCATCCTCTTCATCATCAGGGTGGACTGCTGCAGTGGCGGACCCTTCAGAGTGCCACCATCTTCCCCCAGGATGAACCTTTATTTGCCTGGGTGGGGCATCGAGACTGTGCAGAGGTGGTGGGTGATTGAGTTGCGGCCCCCAAGAGGGGGTGTCTGTGCGCTCAAGCCCATGAGCGATTCGGATGAACAGGACGGTGGTCAAGCAGCAGCTCAACAGGCCCCTCAGGCTCCGGTGCATCCAGTGCAGCCACAGGTGGCTGCTCTACAACAACTACCTCAAGCCCAAGTAGGTGGTCAAGCTCCAGTGCCGCCCGTGGCACAGCCGATTGCTCAGCCAGGACTTCCCATCATGGCCCAAGCACTTGCCCATGCAGCCCTGCAGCTCATCCCCAAGTTTGACGTGTCGGGCCCACCATCCAGCATTGGGCCCAGGTGGAAGAGGTGGGTTGACCGCCTTGATATGTACTTTAGGGACGCACAGGTGACGGACGATGACAGCAGGGTGGCAACGATGTTGTACTTGGCCGGGCCTTCGGTCCACGAGATTTTTGAGTCACTTCCAGCAGGGGATGGCTCCTACAGTGCTGCAAAGACTGCCCTCCAGGCTCAATTTCTGCCTCTTGCCAAATCGGACTGTGAGAGATTTGTAATGCTGTCGGCCAAACAAAAGGAGGATGAAACGCTGGACACTTCTATGGATGCCTGCGCCGCCTCTACCTGGCATGCGCGTGGGGAGACGCGGAGGACATGATACGCACCATGCAGATCCAGGCCTGCTCCTCGGGCAAACTCAGAAGGCAAGTCTTGAGGGAGCCGGGAATCACCCTACCCCGCATCCTCGAGCTGGGCCGGTGCCACGAGGTGGCGGAGGCTCGGGCAGCCAGGATGGAGGCGGGGTCCCGCTCAGTCAAGTCTGAGGTGGTGTGTGCCATGTGGCGGGGTGGTAGAGGATCGAGAAGGCCTGGGGCAGGACCCCGGGCAGGACCCCGGGCAGGACCCCGTGACAGAGCAGGAAGAGCAGGTGAATCTTGCCAGAAATGCGGATACGACCTTTCGCACCCGACTGAGGGTCCGGCGGCCGGAAGAACGTGTGGTAGGTGCAGACTGCCTGACCATTTCTCAAGGGTGTGCAAGGCAGCCCTGCCCGTGATGGTGCCGAGAGCCCGGCTCGGACCGGGTTTCAGCGCCAAAACTGCCCACCAAACGTGGCCCTGGTGGACCAAGGCGGGGAAGATGTCCACGTGGAGGACGCCGACCAGGCAAAGAACATTTTCTTTGTCTCCAGTGTGGGGATCCTGAAGGGCAAGAACAGGAGACAACCGAGGTGCGTGGTGGAGGTCAATCAATCGCCAGTCCCGGTCCTGGTAGACACTGGAGCATCGGTCAATGTGATGGCCCGGGGGCATTATGATGCTCTGGATTCGCCCCCCCCCAAGCTACTCACACCGAAAGCTCGCATATTTGCATTTGGGGGACTGGAACCAATCCCACTGGACAGTGCATTTGTGGCAAAGGTGGAACATGAGGGCTCGCTGATCTATTCCCGATTCTACATAATGCCAGTAAGTAACAACACTCTCCTGAGCTTTGCCGCCGCTGAGGCTCTCGGAATTGTCAGCTTCGCATATTCAGTGTACCTTGAGGACATTAATTATCTGCTCGATAAGTATGCCGCCCTCTTTAGTGGAATTGGCCGGATGACTGGTGACCCGGTGAGGTTGCATATTGATGACTCTGTGCAGCCCATTGCCCTGAAACACCGCAGGGTGCCGTTCCACCTCCGGGAGCAGGTGGACAGGGAACAGGATAACCTTGTGAGCCTCGACATTATTGAGAAGGTGGAGGGCCCGACTCCCTGGGTGTCCCCGATTGTGGTGGCGAGGAAGCCCAAACAACCTGACTCTGTCCGTATCTGTGTAGACATGAGGCTGCCCAACAAGGCCATTAAGAGGGAGCAGCATCTCACCCCCACCATCGATGACATTATTGCAGAGGTACAATGGTCTTGTTTCTTTTCCAAGCTGGACCTCCGGGCGGGCTATCATCAGGTAGTCCTCCACCCGGAATCGAGGTACATCACCACATTCACCACTCACCGGGGGCTATACCGCTACAAGAGACAGTTTCGGGGTGTCATCGGCAGCGGAGGTGTTTCAGAATATCATCCGAGGCGCCCTTGCAGATCTGGAGGGTGTGCTAAACATCAGCTAAGATATCTTGGTGTTTGCAAGGACCGAGGTGGACCATCTGAGGAAGCTGGCGAAGACGTTTGAGAGACTGCAATCGCTAGGCCTCACCCTTCATAGGGACAAATGTGAGTTCCTGCGCCCATCCATCAAATTCTTCGTATTCGTATTCAAGGAGGGAGGGGTATCGCCGGACCCGAAGAAGGTCCAGGACATCAAGAAGGCACAGCCGCCCGAGTCGGTGTCCGATGTGCGGAGCTTCCTCGGCATGGTCACCTACTGTGGGCGGTTCATTCAAAACCTCGCCTCTAGGTCTGAACCCCTTAGGGCTCTAACGAAGAAGGAATCCGCCTGGCACTGGGGCCCACTTGAGCAAGCGGCGTTCGAAGACATCAAGGGTGCCCTGGCAGCTGAGGACACTATGGCGTTTTTCGACCCGGTGTTACCATCTGAGATAATTGTGGATGCCAGCCCATTTGGTCTGGGTGCCGTGCTAACCCAGGTGATGGGGGTGTCCGGCCAGTGGCATACGTCAGCAAAGCGCTGTCCGAGACCGAACAGATATATTCACAGATTGAGCGTGAGGCTCTGGCGGTCCTTTGGGGCTGCAGGCACTTCCGGCTCTATGTCCTGGGACGCCCGGTGACGGTTATGACTGACCATAAGCCCCTGCTTCCCATTCTGGCAGGGTCATCCTCAAAGCCACTGGCCAGGATCGAGTGGTGGATGCTCGCTCTTCTGGAGTATGGAGTCACCTTGGTGTATCGGCCGGGGGCCAACAACGCAGCAGACTATCTCTCCCCGCATCTGAGAGCATGTGGGGGGAGTAGAATATGACACCTGTGCTGAGGAGGCTGATGATCATATCTGAATGGTGGTGGAGGCGGCCACGCCGAACCCAATGCCCTTGTCGGAGCTTGAGGCGGCAGCTGCCGATGACTAGTGTTTCCAAATCCTAAAGCACTCCATTCTGCAGGGCTCCTGGAAGTCAGTGCTGGAGTCCTTGGCGGGACGGACTCAGGAGGCCAAGACGGGGCTAGAGCAGCTATGGAAGATCAAGGAAGAGCTGTCCTTCTCGGCATCGGGACTGCTGCTTCGAGGCGACCGGATAGTGGTCCCCCAGTCCAAGGTAAAGGATGTGATCACCCTGGCCCACCATGGACACCAGGGGGCCGCAAAGACCAAGGCAAAGCTGCGGCTGAAGGTTTGGTTCCCTGAACTGGAGTGGAAGGTCGACGACTTCATGGCAGCATGTGTCTGGTGCCAGGCGGCATCTCCGTTGCAGCGAGAGCCGGCCATCGAAGCGATGCCCTGGGGCACGCGGCCCTGGGAGGTGGACCATGCAGACTTTGGATCAACGACCGTAGGCACCCACTTCCTGGTGATCGTCGATGAGTATTCAGGGTATCCGGAGGTGGAGTTTGTGGCGTCTGTGGCTTTCGAGCACGTGGTGGTGGCCGTGGAGAAGGTGTTCGCGGCCCATGGATTCCCCCACACACTGTTCGGACAACGGCTCGCCCTTCCAGAGTGAACGGTTCTCTGAGCTGCGGGGTTCAGCACCGGAAGGTATCCCCGTTGTGGCCCAGGGCAAATGGAGATACTGAGAGACTAATGCGGACACTCAATAAGACCTTCAGGATCACACAAGGGCAGTAACAGTCCCTCCAAAGAGCTCTGTATCAATTCCTGCAGGTGTACCGCACCACCCCACATGCATCCACGGGGGTGGCTCCGGCCGAGGCCCTGTTCAAGCGCTGCCCACGGGGTTTACTGCCCAAAGTGGGGGAGAAAGTGCCTGGGGTGATTGACAACCAACAGGTCGAGATGGACCGGCGGGTGACAACCAACAGGTCGAGATGGACCGGCGGGTGAGGATCATCAGGAGAACTTGCGAAGGGGCCTCCGCCCACAACGGCTGGAGCCAGGAGACGAGGTCCTCATCTGCAACAGACACCTCCATGGGAAGCTCTCACTCCCCTATGAGCCGGAGACATTGGACGTTGTGGCCGTAAAGGGGTCCATGGTGACTGCCTCCGACGGAAGGTCGGCCGTCACCCGGAATGTCAGCTTCTTCAAGAAGCTGGGGGATTCCAGAACTGAACCCCCCCCTTGGAGCCAGACTTAATGGACATGCCGGATGATGGAGGAGGCTCCCCTAGCATACTCGAGTCCCCTGTCCGGGGGATGTCTGTGGAAGGACTTCCAGTGCCGGAGGTAAGCGGGAGGGACCCCCAGAGGGCTGGGTGAGCGAAACCCGCTTACCTCAGCGATTACGTGCTGGGACATTTGGCTGATCAACCTGAGTCCGGGGACTGTCGAGTAAGGGGACCCGGGTGGTTGACAATAAAGGGGTTTTTGGGCAAGTGGTGTGTGAAATGTTGCTGGTAAGCGTTGTGTGTAGTTTGCAGTGTGTAGTAGTAAAGCATTTGTTTGTCCTCCCGAAAAAGGAGGAGTGTGGCGCTGCCCCGTGACGGGACGCGCACGTGTCGGCCTGATGTTGCACGCCGCCGCGTGCTGTATAAATAAACGGGGCGTTCCTGAAAACGGGAGAGCGACCGGGAAGCCCGTACTGTAAGGACGTGTGCTGTGTGGTCCTTACAGGGTGGGGGCTTATGGGCATCCAGTGGGGGCGCTGCACACACCCCCCAACAACCCGCACGGCTGCCTGCAACTGCATCAGATAGAGTGCACATTGCAGCTTCTTCATATATCAAAGTGAGTTCCTAGAAACATTAAAATCAGTTTTCTTTTCTTCCAAAGCTGGTAGTGATTATAAGAGGTCTTAAAACATTGAAGGCCACGTATTTAAACAAAATGAGGCATGGTGTATCGTGTATCTCCAACATTCCATACTTTATGTATGCTGAAAAAAGGACTGCACTTTTAATTTACCAATGTTTGTAATTATATTGCCTTGGGTCAGCAGCTTGGTGTCAAGGACGTTTGTGTACAAAGTGTCTTTCAAACCCATAACACCTTTCTAGCTCAAGACACCTGGAGCCAAGTTAAAAAATCTTCCCTAGTGGAAGTGCAATGTCACACGGTATTAGCAGTAGGGCAAAGATTGCTCAAGTGCAAAACAATTGGGACCATACATATTTTTAACATGACAAGTACTTTTTTCCATGGTATTAACACTAGAGTAAAGCTTGTCCCTGGGCAAAAACTGATTTCAAAAGTTTTGCACCAGGACAATTTTTGTCCTCGTGCAGAATGTTATTAGCACTAGTGCAAACCTTGCCCTCGTGAACGAAATGCTGTCAGGAGTTTGATCTAGTGCAATTTTTGCCCTACTGCAAACACCAGGAAAATGTCCATATGAGATTCTATTATGGCTTTTTAGAAGCCGCTTCTACTGCTTGTAGTATTGTGCTTATTAACTTGCTAAATTTATTTACTGAATACAGGACCGGAACTACATATCCCAGACCCCTTGGTGGTTCTTGTGCCGTATTCTTTTGCAAACCGGGTGCGAGAGTGCCTGCACGAGAACACCAAGCAGTCTGTGGTAGTCTGTGAAGGGCCAGAAGGCAGGAAACTTCTGTACCTCTCTCGTCATCCTTCCTTTATAGGTATTGTAGAGGTCCTAGCGGATATCTCTGCAGCCAGAACTATTGTTGACAATGGCAAACCGGCTTTGGACTAACTAAGGTAAGCCCTCCTACACGTAGGAACATGGGAACAGAACAAGTCTAGTTTTGTAATCCCCCGCAGGAAATGTACTTCGACCCTACTTACAAAATGTTCATCTTTAGATATCCCTCCTTCCCCTGCTATGGCAATGTTAGGCAGAAACCTGTGCAGTTCCCTTAGGGAACACTGCAAAAGATTTAAGACTACAGGTGTTGGCAGTAAACCCACTTGGTAGCAGTCTGTACCACCCAGATTTACCTGGTAGCTGTGGCTGAGCAGTCAGACTTCCCTCAAGAAGAGTTAGGCAGTATGCAAAGTATACACAATAGGCACTCAGATACAACAATACAAGCAAACACTGACCAGAGCTTGGGTATCAAAGTATATAATTATTTATTTAAAGAAACTGTTGAAAACACTCCAGCACTCTTATTGTAAAATATTCTAAACACAGTTACTATTATAATATATACACCCCTTTTTCCTTATCAGCTAAATCACAGTAAAACACCACTTATTTTCATACAGAGGTGAGCGCTTAACTAGATTGCACTCTGATAAGTTTGTAAGAAAGGGGGGAAAAAGGCAGAATATGGAAAGGTACACCACTCTAAGATTCAGAAACACTATTAGCAAGGCAGAAGAACAAAAGTCACTGGTGAGCCAAAGTCCAAAGGCTGGGCCCCCTCTTAGAGAGAGCAGAGCACAAATGCGCCCAAGATCACAGTTACACTAGGCTTAGAAAGTCTTGCAGAGGGTTCAAAAAGAGTTTAGAGAGGCTTAGGAAAGTTTAGCCAGGGTGTCCCAGGCTAACCCAGGTTCGAAAGCCGGGGGCTAAATCTACCCCGTACAGTCGGTAGCAAGGGAAGCCAGGCGGAACACGGTACCTTAAGTGGGAAGGATCCTCCAGCGGTGGCAGTTGTTCCTGATAGTGGGTGCAAGTTGCGTCGTCGTCCAGGGGAAGAGAAGATCTCGACTTGGAGGAAAGATGAAGGTCGTTGCACTACCAGGGCAGAAACCAGCCGTGGAGTTTTCTGGTTAAAGGTGGTACCTTTGTTTCGTGGTCGTGGTAAAACGTGGTATCCCGGTTGCCGGGGTGCTTGGCACGGGCAAGGCGGCCACGAGGTACGTCGGGAAAGCAAAAAGACGGTGAAACTGGTTATCCCCACCAGTCAAAGGAAGATGACTCTCCGGCGGGAGATCTCCTCTGTCGTTGGGAAAAGTGGTGAGGCAGTCCAGCAGGGCTCCACCGGTGGTGGTGTCGTGGCAGGTCGGCTCAGCTTCTCCCTCGTCGGATTCTTAGGTCCTGTGGCGACTTCTGAAGTTCCAGTCCCCAAAGCCCTGCTTTTATGCAGCAAACCCCCATTCACTCAGCCTAGCTGTCACTCAAACATGCTAAGTGGCACTTGGGCCAATCAGGATGGAGAGCGACTTGAGTTACCTAGGCAACTCAGTCCAGGGTGCCTAATTTCCCTCCACCCCTCCTAAGTACCCCAGACAGAGTGGCACCACTTTGGAGGGCTTCTGTGGAGAAGCCCGCCAAAATGTGGAAGAAAGGGGTCGACTTGGGTTGGAGTCACAGAAGAGAACACAAACGCCATTTTAGAATCAAGTTTTGGCAAAAAATACCAACCGGAGTATTAATATTAATTAAATAAACCGGCGGTATGTTCGAGGCTACCGTAAATAATTAAATAAAGATAGTAGCCTAAAACAATGGGAAATCCCATAGGAAAATATTCACGGTTGAATATAAAAAGTAGTATCCACTGCCACCAGCCAAAACTCGATCAGGGGGGACAGAGACGTGCCCCCGACTAACAGACCCCGGGCAATTGAATTGCCCCAGCCAGTATGTCCACAATATGATGGTTGGTACTGGTTCTGTTCAGAATTTAAGACTAGTAAAGTCAATGGTGACTTTACATGCCCTGGGAGACAGTAGTCAGTCCCAGGGTATGGAGTCTATACTGAGGGGTCACTATGACACCCCTGTGTTACTGCACGGAGGGTGCAGTGTAACACATCACAAAAACACATGAAGCCCTATGGAGTAAAATACCCCATAGCCCATTAAACACATCTAGATTCAAAGAAACACACTCAAATCATGCCCAAGAGTGAGGGTAAAAGAGTCTCACTCTTGGCAGGAGAAAAAAATAAACCCCAAAAATCCAGCAAAGCTGCTGGGGGACTCACTAGGTTAGGAAATTCAGCCTAAACAGATTTCTCCCTAACAGGCAACAGGAGAGTCACAGGCTATTCTGGATAGCAGCAGCACCCCAGAACCTGACCTTTATAGAGAAATCAATCAATACTGTCCCATTTTGCATCATGTGGGCGTTTCTGCCCCAGGATATCCGTTTAATGTTCAGGAGAAGTGCAGCCCATCACTGGAGGGTGGTCCTAGGAGTCTCTCCCCCAGATCTAAGTTAATTCCAGTCTCAGCTTTAAAAATAGTGATGTTGAATACTAGGTCTTTAGTCAAACATGCGGTAGAAATGGCTACACATATCGCAGAGTAGGAAATTGATATCTGTGCCATCACTGAGACTTGGTGTCATGAAGCAGCAGGTCCCTCCTTGGGCCTGGCTATCCCAGAAGGATAAAGCATGCTTTGGCACGACAGGATTGTGGAAGGTGGGGCAGGGGTGGCTGGTTATATGGGAAGTAAAATGTCAACCTATTGAAGGGACAGACTCAATACTAGTCAAAATAGGGTTTAATGCGGCGTCTACTATTAATCCCCTCTTGCTTTACAGACCCCCCACCCCCCCATAGCAGCAGAGAACTTTATTATTTCACTCTCCAACCTCCTACTTCCATTTCTTAAACCTAAAACCAGATTTATAGTATTGGGTGACTCCAATCTTTGGCTAGGGCATGAATCCGATAGCATTGCCTCAGATTTAGAGACTGCTCTGTCTAATTTGGGCTTTGACCAGAAGGTCAAAGACATACCCACTGCAAGGGGCACACTCTTGATTGGGTTTCCACACTCAACATCGTAACTAAAAATCTCCAAGTTCCGGTAGGCGCCTGGTCAGACCATTACTTTGTGCATTTCACAGTGCAGTCTGAATTTCCAATTAAAAAGAGGCTTGAATAAACAAGAGTTCCTACATAGAAACCAGAGTAAACTAACACTGGAGAATATCGAACCCCTGTTCAAACCAGCTATTGCAAACCTACCAAATCTAGATTCAGCAGAGGAGATATCTATCTCCTTTCCTCAGCATTTGTCAACATTTCTAATGCTCTTGCACCATTAAAAAAAAGAAGGCTTGGAAAATAGGACGTAATAGCAACACCTGGTTTTCTCCAGAACTCAAAAAATTCAAAGCCTCTTAAGCTTTTCTATGCATGGAAATCCCACCAATCGCCTCTGACCTTGGCAGCCTAAGAATATAAATTAGCCATTGTTGATGCTAAAAAAATACATCCTTATAAGTAGAATCCAGAAGGCACAATCAGAGGGGAAGGAGCTCTTTAAAATTCTTAAAGAGCAGGAAACTCTGCATGTTGCGGATGCAAGCACTGTAACCAAGGATGCCACTTGGTGATCAGCCATTAAAGATGCCATGCAGGACACTCAGCTAAATCAAGGCAGATATTGCCTCCAAAAAAAGGAGATTAATCCAGGTCACCGGGAGCTAGGGTCAATGTTGATTTTGTAAAAACCCTCTTATCCCTCACTTTAGTTTTACCGCTATTACCGTTTCAGAATTAGCTACTATTATTGAACAATTAAAAACCGCTAAATGGAAAGGGGATCCTTGTTCAGCAGTTATAGATTACATCTTGCACTCCTATTTTGTTAAGATGCTATTTTCAAATTTGTGAATGCCTCTTTTCTGGAGAATTCAGTGCCCCCTGGGCTAAAGAAGGCATGGATAACGCCTATTCTAAAAAAAGCCAGGTTTACCAGCTGATATGCCACTAAACTACAGACCTATCACAAACAATTTCTGCTCAAGATACTGGAGCGGGGTGCTTACGTCCGAATCTCAGCTCAGTGCAGGGATTTGGACCAAAACTGCTCTGCTTGAGCTGAAGTCCAAATTATTAGATCGTAGGGACAAAGGAAAATAGTCTCTTTTGATGCTGTAGGATTTGTCTGCAGCCTTCAACCTGGTGGATCATTCCATCCTGATCACCAGGTTGAAGGACGTGGCCAACTTTGAGTGAAGCAGCCCTGTGGATTTCCTCATTTCTGAGCAATCAGGAATGTAGAGTTTATTCCGAGGACGCTGAAGCTCCCCCCTATGCTTTTGGAATATGGCATCCCCAGGGGGCATGTATTTTGCCTCGTCTATACTACATCTTCACGGTACCTCTTTTAGCTCTCTTAGTGCAGAATGGGGTAGCGTTTACAAATTATGCTGATAACAATCAGTGTGTCACCCCACTTACAGGCATTCATAATATAGATGAATTTCATCTCAAATCAAGTGTACACGCTTATTGAGAGTTGGATGGTGCAGAACGCCCTTGCTCTGAATAGAGATAAAACAGAGCTTATGGTGGTTGGCAATCCCAACATTGAGGAAACTGGGACCAAAGGACATTATAATTGCCTCTCAAAAGAAAGTTATGACGCTGGGCATCTTCCTGGATCAATATCTAAACATGAAAGCTCACGTCGGCAGTTTGGTCTCAGCCTATTACATCAAGCTTTTGGCCCACTTCCGACCTTTCATTACACAAGCCAATGCCGAGACCATTGCTAGAGCCATCGTGGGTGCCAAACTCGACTATTGCTGTAGTCTGTTTAAAATGGACTAATCAGTTACAGGGGATGAACAGCGCTGTGTGAGTGGTTACTGGAATCGCCAGGAAAGACCACGTCTGAGGCTAGACGTGGTCGTTACTGGAATCGCCAGGAAATACCACGTCTGAGGCTAGACGTGGTTTGCACTGGCTACAAGTTGAGCCGAGGTTATTATTTCGCCTCCTGCTTATCACACAAATGTCGATTGGGCAAAATGCCATCACATCTTCAGGATCTGATCAGAGAAAACTCACATCAGATCCCTTAGATCTAGTAATACTGATCAACTGGCCCCTACTAGATGCAATACCATCTAGGCCCCTAATGCAGTATTTCAGAAAGCGGCCCCAAGAGCATGGAATAGGCTTCCGCCCGATCTTAGAGGCCTGACATCTACTTAACCTCTCAGGAAGAGAATGAAAACTGTTTGCTTGACCTGCTTTGCCCTCCGCATCCCTTTCCGATTGCCCAGACTATTTTTATTCTTGTTGTTAGTCTTCATTGTTGCTTTTTGTGCCCTTGAGCCCACAGGTTCATGCCTGTGCGGAATAATAAATCATTGAAGTAAAGTTTATGCACTAGGACACTTCTTGACATAGTGCCAATTTTCTGCAATGTTTTGGTACTCTGGCTCTAAAAATACAATACAAATCCCTTGGGAGGCCAAGAGCATTTATGACAATGTAGTTGCAGACACTTCACTCTATCCATGCTTTGATTAGCTTAAGACGCATTACTTGAACTTCATTTAATTCACTATTACATGTCTTACATGTTAAGGATTTGAAGTACTGCCAAAATGTGCAAGTTAGCACAAAAGCTTTACATGTTACTGAACATGCACCTATTTAAGAAGGTGTTGCAAGTTGAATTTGGGTGCCTTGATTAAACTTGAAAACCTATAACAGCATTGGCACAGCTAATGTAAACTTGTGATATGCAGTAGTGCAACATAAGAACCAAGCACTATCTATACGAAGCGTTCAATTGATGAGTTCTGGGCAATTCTTACTGAACTAGAGTACAGCCATCTTGTATGTGTTATCACATTTTAACCGTTTAAACTGACTTCTGTGCAGAGAACTTAGTGTTTTACTCGATGAATCAAAAGGCCTCGGTTGGTGTGAACTTGACTTCACCCTTGCAGAATGTGCCAAAATCTGCATTATCCAAAAATCCTGCCCCATTTGGTTTCAAATCTGTGCCTCATTCCATGGAGAGGACGGCTGCGTTTAAATTACTGGATGTTGGCAAGATGAGCCGGGGCATGACAGGTCTTGGTATAGACTGGAGTGTTTTGAGAGTCTAAGATTAGATAATCCAAGATAAGCTTATGTAGACACAGTAAATACTCCATGTGTGCATGCACATTTTCATTAAGCCTCAAGAACATATGTAGATAAACATTGAAAACATTGTAATGACAATCATTTGTTAATATACGCCCATGTTCCATAGGATATGCAGCTGCGTTCTGAATAAACATGAACTCTTTCTTACTGGTGAACCAGACTGAGCAGGGGGGTCATTCTTCCCTTCCAGTTGCAGGTTCCAGGAATATGTTCATTAGCAGAAGAGTTCATCTGCTCAGACCCAACACCATTGGAGCATGAACCAATTTATTGCATGGAAAGCAAAACTGTATAAAAGCTTATATTCATGCAAATAAAATAAAACAATGGATACTCACTCAGGAAAGTGGTACTTTATTAAATCATGTCAAAGGATTGAGCAGTGCTGGGGCAATACTGCAAACAAGAATGCAGACAGGTTTCCTCACCTCCCCCGACCCATGTTTCAACTATGACATTTGAATTTACATGCCCATGGTATCTGCAGAATGTATGCTGAGAGACACTCCAGACAGAGCAATCCTGCAGGCTGCCACATCCACTCTGCAGTGCTGCTGTACAATGGAGGCTAGTCTGGGCAATGAACTCCCAATTCCAGAAAATGTGCTACTTCAACAATGATAACACTGCAATAACACTTGTTATCTCTCCCATCACTGACTGTTTCCGTTTCAAATCCATCACTGCATCAGAATGACTAAAGAACCGAAGCATTCTTTGCCCCTTACTTTACAGGCCATATGTACCTACCCTACCGAATACAGGGCAGGTGGGTACACAGATTATGGCCACGGTAGGCTCCTTACATTCAGGGCCAAAGAAACAAACTTCACAGGTGCATCCGGCTGTTCAATCCATCTTTTCTTGCTTCACAGCAGAAATGATCTGAAGCGGGTGATTCAAAATAGCATTACCCCACACCCAGTCTCGCATTACCCCACACCCAGTCTCCTGAGCTCAAGCACAGCAATGTCACTGAACTGCAGTGTGTGGGAGAAGACCAAGATACACACACTCATTCCCAGTAGTACATTTTTCACATCTCAACATTGACCTGTTCCAGCGCTCCTAAATGCAGAGTTCCCATCAAAAGGAGCATTTTCTTTCAGGGGGAGAAGATGTTATTACTACCAGTGACTCAGCTATGCCCCAGGCACTGTGAGGCTGCAGTGTTTAGTTTTGTGTGTTTTCTGGCCTAGTCCAAGAAGCAAAACATTGCTTAGACTCACAAGGATGTGTAAGAGACACTGAAATTTGGCTCAAGAGAAAAAGTGCAGGGACACTACATGCATCCCTCACTGTCCCTGTTCAGTGAAGCGGGGAGAGCAGGGACACTATGCCCACTTTCACATGGAGGGCAGCATGCAAGGAGCACATAATCCCTGCTTTCACCCATCCACCCCCTTTCATTCCAGTGGTGCGCCCTGTCCACCTGAATTCCAGCCAAAACGTCTATTTACCCCCTATAAAAATCACAAACTATTGTTATCGGCTTGGTTTTAAAGCACCTGTAGTCTAGAGTAGAGTCTGGGAGCACAGGTCTGTCTTTTCAATCCTACGCGTCCACGGTTCCAATTCAAATATTTGTGTGTGTTTTCAAATATTTGTGTGTTTTTACGTACATTTGTTTTTGTCCCAGGATAAAGGAACACGATTCTGGTTAGTGTGCTCCCTGTAACAGTCCTACATGTTTTAATGCACTTGCTGTTCCAAAAACCTCCACAATGTTCAGAAACCCTTTCACAATTCAGGTTTCTTTAGGTCTCAATTGTGGCATTGAGTAAAGGGCCAGGGACTGCATCGATGAGATGTGGCCAGAAAACCAGCAACAGGTTGAAGGAAGGGATCAATAGGATGATGGCGTGAATAATTATGCATTGCCAAGTTACCCCATGTCATCATATGTGCCATCTTAAGCCATGTTTTTCCAATTGTTAGTTTATTTCGGTTAATCAACCATAAAAGTACATAATATTCATGATTAAAATCAGTACAACCAAATTGACATTTCCAAAAACTAGGATAAATCACGTATAAAATAAATCAAGAATACATACCTCACAGTGCAAGTGATTTACAAAAAAAAAACAATTTGAAATTGATTTAATGGGGGTGGCAAATTGGGCTGGGAGATGGCCCGCAACTATTAGTCGTAACTAAACGTGGGGTGGGTGACAATTAGCGAAATCCATTAGGTCAGGTCAGAAGGGGAGTCTCAATAGCTCGCAGCCTTATCTGCATGGCATTGATGTTCCAATAAGGCGCATGGCTGTTGCGCTCAGGTTTACACCCAGAGTAGCCAGGCTCTATGAATGTAGTGAGCCGTTGCACAAACATGTAGATATGAACTCAGTCTCAAACATTTTACAACACTATCGGAGTGTCGAACCCCAGCCTCGCCCAACATTGGCATCAAATACATTTTTTCTCAAGTTGATTGCTCTACTACAAAACAGCAAATACAAAACTGATTCAAAACCCGCCTCATAGAGGGCACATACTCATTAACGGGTAACCAATTTTGGGTGAAAAACGCCAGGGGGAGGATCCCCAAACAAAAGCATTGATACAAAGACTTTTCATAAACTGGATACATTTCATCAAGGTATAGCTTGTACCCCGGTTGATGCCTCTAATCGAGATAACGAAAGCCAAGTTTGAAGCACGGGGCATCGAACAAACTATTGTTACCTCTCAGCCTGATCTTTGCCTTGAAACTCTACATCGTAGAGGGCCTTACAATAGCAGGAAATTTCCACCGATCTACCAAGTAAAGATCTCAAAATGTGGTCCTGACATGGTATGCACATAATAGACTCCTGCCACCCACTATGCGTGAATAATTATGCTTTCTCAAGTTACCCCATATCACATGTGCCATCTTGACCATTGCATGTTTTTCCAATTGTTGGTATATGCTCCCAGCCTGCAAAACGAAAGACAGGACTGGCTCAAGGTATCACAAAACAGAATTCTTGAAAGCTAGGTTTACCAGCTTGCAGAAGGTTAATGGTGCATTTTCCTTTGCTTTTTTACAGTGATCATATGGTTGACTCATCTGAATACCTGGTTTCTCAAGCCGGGGTTTACATTGTGAAAATCACTAGCCAGTTACTTTAATCTAGCTGAAACCAACACTGCAACTGCCAGAATGCATGGATGGGTTAATGAAAGTCCAGGAATGGATTAAATGGGGTTTCATGTCCATGGCAGGTCCAGAGAGTGAAGCTGGGAGCAGCAGAGTGGTATGGATCCTAGCCAGCCCAACACAGGGCTGCTCTGCCACACTACTGCAATGACGTTAGACTTTGAGAAACCTCCTCGGGGAGCAGTGCGTGGGTGGGAAGCTGCATTGCAGTACTTGGGTGGGGGTGCTGCATTTCAGTGTTTGGGTGGGGAGCTGTATTGCACCCGCCCAGATACCCTTAATACCCTGAGGCATAGATGGTGTTTGGTGGCATTATGCAACTAAAACACAGCATCAGCAATTAAGTTGAAATCTAAAGGCCAAGAAGGTGGTTTCACATTCAAATCAAAATTGATCCTGGATTTACAGAGGTCTTTCAATGTAGGAGCGTAAGAAATGTTAACAAGCGGCAGTATTAGAAACATGAGCACACAGTGCCAATGTGGCCATTTTCCTGAGGTCTATTTTAAAACACTCAATAACCCAGACCTTATGGGCCAGATGGTGTTTGCGGTGAGGGTGCACAGAGTGTACAGGCTTTGTATTGTTAGGGGAAATTAAGTGAGCAAAAATATCAAAAAGTGTGTTGGGAGCCGAGTGGCTGAGCAGGTTTTCTTGTAATTCTCAAATATTTTGTTTTCCTAAATGTAAACTTGGTTGAAAAAAAAAATCTTTCTCAAATCAAATAAAAAAACAGACTTCAAATGAAAAAAACAGACTATGGTCTTTATGCACACATCAAGGGGGGGGAACATGTGACCGCTGCATGGCATTAATGAGTTCTGAATCACACCCAGGTTGGTGCCACAAAGTGCTTTTAGCTTCATGATCATGTTTCGAGGGTACATTTTGTTTCATTGAGGAATGGGTCTTTCATAACCTCTTCACCTCTCTCTTACTCTTCCCCTCTACTGTTTTCTCTTTTACTGTTCTAATAAATTGTTCTATTGTTTTAATGGGTTGTTTCACGTTTTGCATGCATGCTTCCAATTATTCTATGTATCCAGTTGTTGTAATGTAAAGCGCTCTATACATTAAATACAACCACCAACACTCCTTTGTAAAAAAAAAAAAAAACTGCCATTTTTTAAGCCAGAAAATATGCAATGGATGGACTCAGATTAAAGGAACATTCTCAACAATTGAGCCCTTCTCCCACAACAAACAAAAGTGAACAGACAAGTCACCATTTAGCATCTTCATTTTTAATCACCCTCAATAGAGAGGGTAAAAGAAGCATCCCTTCCAGAGCTCCCAGACAGAACGATCACACATCACCCTTTGGCAGCCCCTCAAACCTTGCTTCACTAGGTTGGATTTTTACCATAAATAAAAGCCGTTTTTTTAATGTTTTTGGCACCGCATTTACAGACTCAAAATGCAGGAGCACAGCTGCTAACATTACAAATATTCCTTCAACAAAGCATTTTAAATAAAGGTTTTCTTTAAAAAGATAAGATCCCAGCACTAAAAGCCCACAATAAGCACCACACATTTTAAATTAAAAAAAGACCAACACTAAACTAACTAGTATAACTAAATAAGGGAAGCAATTGCAAACAGCATTTAGGGGATTCTAAAAACGTCTATTCCCTCCTCAAATTACAATCAATGAGCTGCACAAGCACCACTGCTACCACAAACCCTCCTCCCACCAACAACTATTCAAACTGCAACAGTTTGCAAGACCAGAGCTTTATAGAGGGCTGCAGAGCCCAGCTGAAAGGGTGGAGCTGCCCCACTGCCTGATTGCTCAGTCACAGGTGAAAGCAATGATCCCAAAGCAGGACACCTGTGCTATGCTGCGAGGCTCAGAGGCAGGCAGGGTGTCTGTGTTGCCTTTTGGCAGGAAGAGCTTTACATGCCATCTGCATTTGCATCTTTAAACCTTTTCTCCAAGTGTGGAAAGATCTCTGAACATCTTATTTCACGTGTGAGCAGCGTTTCTGGTACATGTAGTCCTGGCTTAATCATGGGTTAATCAAATCTACAAATACAGTGCCAAAATGCAAAGCAGTCATGACTATACTACCTACTTTCATCTGACAAGGGACATTTTTCCCCACTTTTCAGCTGCATTCTTTCAAACAGTGTCACTAAAATACCATTTCATAAAATAAATGCACACGCTCTCCATTCCCACCATAATGACTTTAGTGTCTGCAGGATCAGTCCTGTCCCAGGTGACTTTGCTGGGCATTCTGGGACTTGTAGTTTGACTAGTCAAATCATACAGACAGCAAACAATAATACAGAGCGTTGCGAATTGGAAAAGCAACCCTGGCCAATCATCTCACACCTGACGTGGGACAGCTTGAGGGCAGTTTTCCTGTAGACCACATCCAATACAACAGGTGGTTCATTCTGTGAGAAAAGCTGCCTTTACTCAGGACATGAAATACATCTCTGGGATCTGGAAGCAAAGTCATTGCTTCACGCAATAGGTATTCTGGAGCCGCCCCCACTTACCTTCCAACCCCCTTCTATGTTTTCAGGGCATGACTGCGTTTGCCTCCATAAATGGCCCTCACATACATGTGCATGTGCTCATCTGGATGGTGTGTCTATTCTCCCCAGTAGTGAGATAATCAGTTACTACTTCCACTCTCATTCGCCACACTCATTGGCTGATCATAGCTGTAGAAAATGGCCCTGCACTGGGGTAACAGTGGTGTGTTGCTCAGCTCAGTAAGAGGGGGAGGTATATGGAGCCAGTTCTGCGTTTAAGGCAGGAAACCTTTAAATAAGCTAAGATGTTTGCCTCTTCGCCATACTTATGCTGTTCTAAAGATTGAAGGATCCCAGGTTAGATCTGATTAGGGAAGCTGACCCTTTGCATTCTGGTACTTGAAGTACTGCAATTATAATGACAAAATCAAAACTGTAAGTATTTACATCCAAAGTATAAACATAGACTGGATGAACTACTCACGCATTGAATGGAGCAACATGAGATGTCTATTTTGCACTATCCCAAGCGCTCTTCCCTGAAATGGAGCCCATTCAAATGCAGCCACTGCAACCAAATAGACCCACTCCTCCACAACATGTTGTCACTGCAAGTAGAATACCCATTCTACAAGGATTTCTAGGGCAGTCATGGCTTTATAACACATATCACTTTGCCTTCTGGGACATGTAGTTCAACTGGTTATTCATATATTTAAGCCATCAAATCTACAATGCAAAGTGATGAAAAAGCAGAACTGACTGTACCGATAAGGGTGCAACGTGAGAGCTCTGCTCTTCTCCAAATTCACCCCAATTAACACAAATACCATCTTGTGGTCTAATCTATATATATAAAAGTGAAAATGTGTTTGTTTGAGGCGCGTTTTGTGGCAAAGCGTTGCACCTTATACAATTCCACACCGTTTCACCAATCTGCACCAAATGTTGCACAGTTGCCTGTTAGGACCCTCCGGACATTACTGGCTACATGGCATTTGGCTACCTCACCCCTTTCCCTGGGTTTCAGTACCTTCAAACATGAGACAGTTGCTTGAAATCGGCGACACATCAATGTGGTCACAGAAGGACCGGTCCCGAACAAAACTCGAGGTCCAGGCCCTGGGATGCACCGTTTCCAAGATTCTATCACCGCAATGCATCGCAACAAACTGCACCACGCCAGGGTGAGGCAGCAGGTGGGGAGAGAGCACAGGGGGTCCCAGTATGCAGCAGCACACCAACTCTTGCCTCCCTCCAACATCTGATCCGGGGTATGTCAGTCTGCCACACGTTCCCACTCTCAGTGCTCTTTACTTTAGGGTGCAAAGCACATCAAGCAATAAGCTAATCTGAACAGCGACCTACAGGATCAGTGTTATCATGTCTGTCTACAGAACCCGTTCAGAAAACGAGTACTTCTGCTAGTAAATATATATGTACTGACTTTCCTGCTCCCTTCTCTACACTCCTGCTAGTTACCCCCGGAGATTAAGACTATGCACCCTGTCACCTCCTTTAGAGCTGCTAAGGTACTTGCACCGGCCAATTTGTCTAATTTTTATTTTCCTTCCCACCCCTCCTACCTGGCACAGTGGTAAGCCTGTCCATGAAAATATCTTAGTTATTCTGAATTACCTCCACTTTTGTTTTCCTCTTTGTTCTCCTGTGGCAGCCCTACCAAGATATGTAAAGCGGGATTGCAACAGGTTTTACCCGATGATTCTATGTAAATCAACATTGTCACAAGTCCCTATGGTTGGCGCGAGGCATATAATTTGCCGTCACATACATGTATTTATAGAGCACACTTTCACACTATCTACCCAACTATGCTCCTCCCTTCCGCTACTGAATGTTCTATCATACTCACCCTGAACATCTCTGACAGGCAATAGCGCTTTGATGCCATAAACTATGGCAGGAGGTGCTATACAAATGCAACATAACATAATATAACCTGGAGGGGTAACATATAGCTGGTTAAAGTTGTTTATGGTTTCCCAACTCAGTGGTACACATTTGATCAACTTTGAAAGGATGAAAGACTAAGGGGGTCATTACGAAGTTGGAGGTAATGGAAATACGATGCCGGTAAAGGATTACCGGCATCGCATACCGCTCCGGGCTATTCCGACCTAAGAGCCCGCTATTAGAGGCGCTGCTAATAGCGGTGCTGCTAATAGCGCTAAGGGCGCGGGCACGCGACCCTTCAGGCCGGCAATACAGGGATGCCGCTAACAGGAGGACATCACAAGTCAGGCGAACATGCTAATACCGGCATAATGAAGGCTCTAATATGGGATACCGGCATGCTGGCAATACCGGCATCGCGAAGCACCCGTAAACTGCTATGTGCAGTGTTCCCAACTGCCACAGGTGCACACAATCAGCACAGGTGGAGGCAATGGAGTCTGGGCTAGCACAAAAGGAGCACACCCACACACCACACCCCTTCCCACACCAAAATGATACCACTAGTAGTAGCAATACTGGGGATGGAGGACATGCTTGCATTGCTACACCAGCAACAACAACAACAACAGCAGGCATCACAGAGGAGACGCAGGAGGAGAAGGAGGGTGAGACAGGCCCATCAAGTCCCACCAGTGCAGGCAGAGGAACCACGTAGGCACCCACCAATCCCTCGCATCAGAGCCAGTTCTTACAATCTAACTCCTGAGCAGATCCACACCCTGTACCGGCTGGAGCGGAAAACCATCACCACCATAGTGGACATGATAAACGTCGACAGCGTCAGCCTGATTGAAATTCGCACTGCCATCCCCCTCTACTGAAGGTAGTGTCTGTGCACCACTTCCTGGGCACAGGTACCTACTAGCACACAGTGTGCCAGCTGCATGGCATATCATAACCTCTCCTTCCATGCATGCTGACCCAAGTGCTGAATGCCCTCCGGAAGCACGCACACAACCACATATCCCTACCACGGACTGGCCCGGAGCTCGCTGACACTAAAGTTGGCTTACATGCAGTGGCAGGCATAGCCAATTGCATCAGTGCCCTCTACTGCACTCATGCTGAATTGGTGGTCCCGCATGCCATAGAGGTTGAGTACTGAAAACGCAAGCAATACCACTTCATCAATGTGCAGAGGGTATGTGACTCCAGCAAGATCACCACACATTGTTGTGCCCGATATCCCGGATCCACACATGATGCCATGGTGCTGCGGAATTCCTTGCTACCCTGCTACATGGAGCGACATGCTGTACGACGTTCCTGGCTGTTCGGTAAGTCGCCTGACAGGCCCACGCCAATGCAGTTGGGGGGGGGGGGAATACTCCACCTGGGTGTGATTGTGGGGTGAGTGGAGAGAGCACATCCAGCATAACACTGTGGCCCTACATTTCCCGACCTGAACATGACCCAACAATGCCTTACATTAGACCAATGTTTCACACCAATGACAATACGCCATACGTAGAAGGAGGCCACATCCCTCAACGCGTCCACTGAACATCAACTGAGTATACCCTCTACGACACAATCCAGCAGCATGCAGTGACTATGCCCAACGCAAATGAATGCAGCAAAGCACAATACAGGACATCTGCAAGATCATGCAAGTGAACACCCTGCAACATCTGGACTACGCAATCCACACCTGCAGACCATTGTCCAGCACACATTGCGACAAATGTGCCTGTATGCATACATCCAGGGACATGTGCATGTGAACACCAAATAGCTGCAGCCATGACAGTGATTACTACAGGTGTAATGCCACGAATTGAGTCACACATACCTCATTGTGCCCCCATGCAGGTGATGGTGGCTGTACCTTGAATCCGTGGCTCCTCACCCCTGTTCGGATCCCGCAGACCAGGCACGAAGAGGAGTACAATCAGGTTCATATCCGTACCCGTGTTGTGATCGAGCAGACCTTTGGCCTGTTGAAGGCACGTTTACGCAGCCTCAGCAGGTCTGGTGGAGCTCTCCTTTACGGGCCTGAGAAGGTGGACAAGATCACCATGGTCTGTGCTATACTGCTCAACATGTGCATCCGGTGTAAATTACCCCTGCCACTTGATATTGACCAGAAACCACTGGGTGAAGATGGGGATGATGAAGGATAAGAGTAGTACATCAGCCATGTGCCAATGCCCATGAGGGACGTGCTGTGCGCCAATCAGTGATAGACATTTACGTTTGATGCCCTGTGATGAAGAGGGTGACTCAATTCACACTCGCTGTGCACTGGGTTCGGGGGACTCTGGGCAGTGTACACTGTTTGGCATTACATTATGACGCACTCAATAAGCAATGTCCAGTCATGTTATATGTTTCCAAATGAGATGTAATTATCAATAAAACTATTTACATAGATGAACATACCCACCCACCCCTGTCCCCTCCCACCACCCTCCACCACTCATCCCTCTAACCCCCCATACCCTCCAAACACCCCCATCCCTCAACTCCCCCCACACCCACCTCCCGGCACACATTAGTTCTAACAGCCTCCATCCCGCATGTCTGTCCGGCTACAGTCGGCCCCTTTTGCATGGAGGCTGAGGCTCTCCTGGCCGGCGCATGGTACGTAGTGACCCACGCACTGGGCTTGTCTGAGCTGAGCTTACAGGGGTACTGCTTGTGGATGGCGGGGGTTGTGACTCGGCAGGTGCTGCAGGGCATTGTGCCATGGTGTCAGCCAAATGTGTGAGTTCCTGGGTGACTGATTCCATGCCCTGGTGCACCCGCCTAGCAACGCGGGCCTAGCAATGCAGTTCACAGCACGGGTGAGTGCCTGTGTGCTGTCACAGTGGGCCTGGCGTGTGGCTTCCCCTACTATGATGAATTGTCGCAACATCTCGTCCATGGACTGCTGACGCTCCACCATGCGGGTGGTGCGGGCCTCTAGGTCACGTATGTCCTTGAATGCTGGTGGTCCCATGGGAGCTGGAGTTGGACTGATTTGAGGGCAGAATACGGGTCCTGCCGTCTCCTCCCCGGAGCTACCACCACACGACCCATGTCCCAGGGAGTGTTGTGGTGTGTGCCCACTGGATGGTGTTCCCACAGTGTCCTCCGACATGCATTGCCCTGCCTTGTCACCCTCGTACAGTTGGACATCATCCTCTGCACTATTTGTTGCGGATTGGTCCAACTCCCCTGGGTCACTAGGGGCCGGTGACTGAGGAGCATCACCATTGCTGGCCGTTGGTGTACCCTCCTGGTCCGCATCAGCTGGCTGCAGTGGTGCAGGGGTCGTTTGGTCTGTGGGCTTGGGAGCTGGTGTGCCTTGTGGTAGGTGTGCAGTGATGGCACCCAATTTCCCAGGCCGGTGCACATTCCCATGTGTCGGGGGTGGATGCTCCTCAGGTCCTATGTCCTGTGACCCCTGTTTACCAGACCGCTGTGGCATGGGGGTGGTGGTTTTCTTCTGCCCAGCCCTTGACGTGGACGGCCTGGTGCCATCATCTTCCCCTCTGCTTCTGCCTGGTGCTGTTGGCTTTGTTTCTGCGGTGGGCCTGTCACCGCTGTCTGATACTGTGCCTGTGTGGGATGGAGAGGCAGCGCTTGAGTCATGGGGGGTGTAGGGACATTCAACATATATTGATCTAAGTACATTTTGGGTCCTGTGCATTGCTGTGTGCATGTTGGAGGGGCAGACATGGTGCTTACAGGTGTTGGGTGTGTGGTGCAGTGTCTGTGCGTCCTTCTAACGCATCCATGTTCTGCATGCAGTTTGCTTGGTGAATTACGGGTGTGTCGTGGATTGCGTGCGGTGTACATCCTTCAGGGTATGCATGCCATGTGATGTGCCTCTAGGGCTGGCTCTGGTGTACACTTGGTGGTGAAGATGTCTGCACCATGCAGTGGGATGTGACACTGGTGGGGCCTGCTTCTCTGCAGTGCTGCATGTGTGTGTCTGCATGCTGATGGTACTTGAGTTTGGAATTGGACACTGGTGGTTTGTGTCAATGGGGTTGGTTGCGTGTTTCCGTGACAGGGGTGTGGCATTTCTCTTGGGCAGTCATTAGGTGGGTGGTGATGGGCAATGTACTTGCTGTCATCAACTTGCCATTTGGACTCAGCCATTGGATTTGGGTTGGTTGTGTGTGCTCACTTTTGTGTAGTGCCAACGCTCACTGACCTTTGTCAGCCGATGATGTCACTCCTGTCTCAGCACGCCTCACCGCTTCAATGGCCTCCGTGTGTATCAGGGAGCAGCACGTTTCCTCCCACCGTGCTAGTTTGATGGGCGTGGGTGGTTTTCTTCCTGTTGCCTGGGCCTGCTGACGGTTAGTAGTCAGTATGTTGCGGACATGCAGCCGCAGGTCATCCCGCCTTTTCCGGCATTCTTTTGTATTGCGTGTGGTTGTCCCCACTGCAGACACCTTCTGGGCCACCTCCTCCCAGATCTGTTTCTTCTTCATTTGTGTCTCACGGCGCAGGTCTGTGCTGAACACCACATCTGCATGCTGGGCCAGGGTGTCAGCCAGCATGTTTAGCTCCTCGTTGCAGAAACGTTGTTTGCGCAGACGAGGTGTGCCTTTGAGCGTGGACTGTGTCATTTTCTGGCAGGCTGGGATCTCGGTTTAGGATTTCAGTGCCTGTAGCCATGGGATTGCAATGGATTGTGATTTTCAAGATGGCCGACGTGCGCTTTCCCGTTCCGGCGCGATGACGTTACTTCCTGTTCCGGTTATTAGCATGTCAGTCCAGAAAAACTAAGCACCTCTTGAGGGTCCGGAAATGAATGATTATTGGTTGGCCGAAGACCAACCGCCTCATTTACAGTGTAAGTGCTATTACGTAGCTATTAGTTTAACTAGAGTGAAGCCATTTTAAGATGACCAGAATCGCCATTTTGTTTTCTCTCTCTGCTCTCTCTAACGTTGCCACTTTGCCTCATGTAAAACTGCTTTGCTGTAGATATTATTTCGCTTCAATGGTCCAAGGCTAAGAAACATGTTGAAACATTACACTGGAGAGCCAGACAGGAATTCCCGATTCCCTCCCTCACGTATCCTTGAAGACAGGGAGCAAGGCATATAATCAGTACACGAATGCCAGCGAGTCTCCTTAAAGAATAGCAATGTACGAAACTAGCATTTAAAGAGTTGAATTATGATCTTCTTTATGGCTCCCCGTTCTGAGCCCAGTGAGGCCCCGGAGAGCGGGCTGATTTCTAGAGCGAGAATCGCTCTGGTATGTGCCAGTCTCCTACACACAGCTTGCCTATGAAAAACAGAAACGCTTTGCTCTCGCAAACAAAGAATGGTGTCTGTAAAAATGGAGATTGCAACCTTTTACTAAATATGGTGGTCTGAAGTGTCATATTTGTCATGATGGTCAATCATAGCCTCTAATTCAAAGGGAAATGAATTGGGGGCGGCATCAATTGTGTCATTGCTGATTGTAAGGTGCTCCTTTTGTATATATGTAACTGATGTACGACTCGTTTTTGCTTGCGTCCCCCGAGGTCTGTTAGACATACGTCGCAGGGCGTGGGACCACTTGGCCAATTGGAACTATTTGTATTGCAATAAACCCTAGATTTTGGGAACAGAACCTCGTGTTTGGCGTATCTATTTGGGTGTGGTGACTGTGCCTTGTTTCCACATTCGAGGGTCCCTCAGGGGCCCCTTCAAGATGGCGCCCGAACAGGGACCCTCCCCCACTTGTTCCATCGTGTACGTTGCAAAATAAGGAAGGCGACAAGAACGGCGAGGACGGAAGCGATCGAACCGGGATCGAGAGGTGTTTGGGGCGCTCCGCGTAAGTGATGAGACTCCTTTCTGCAGATCTGCACACCGCTGATCCCTGATCGACGTCCCCGGCTAGCGAACAAGGAGTCGAGGGTCCTGAAACGAGGCAGAGCCGAGATACGCAGACACGACGTCATTGGTTGCGTCAGTACACGGATTAATTGTGTCTTGAAAAGAAAAATTGGTTGATCCGGTGAGTCGTACCCTGATTTGCAAGTAATCCTGATATTGGTTGAGAGTTGATTTAGCAAAATCAAACACCCAGGGTAGGTTTGATTAGCCAAGGGTAAGGTTAAAACATGCCTCAGGTATTGTCCACGTTAGTGGGATTTTTCTGCTGCGGTGAACAATCTTTGGAAACTGGCCAGGAAGCACCACCGGGAGGAATACCGGCTTATGAGATGTACATAAAGTATAGTATGGGAGCGATAATGTTGTGTGAGACTTGGCATAAGCAAACCAGAAAACAGGAGAATCTTCAGTGGTCGATTGATGGGAGTTTTAAGATGGGACGTATAGATAACCTGGAAAAGGTGTTGATAAGTAAAAGAGCACGCCCTGGGGCAATTGACACCCTTAGGGACTGGAGAAGGGAAGCAATGCTCAGATACAGAAGTAGAGAGAAACATGCGCGTAGGCATAAGTCAAAGGTGGAGAAAGCTGAGGAGAAGGAGGAGGAGGAGTGGAGTAACAGCTTGACAAAGGCAAGGCGGCGCGATGAATTAAACATAGAAAAAATATATCCACAAAGAGAGCTACGCACATCAGACGAATTGATAAACAGAATTTTAACTGAAAAAAAACAGGGCCCGAGGAGTGAAACGAAACAGACTACGACAGTAGCTGTCACTCAACTCAACTCCCGCTGTTCAGCTCCTCTAAATGCCAGCACAACCACAGGCTGCATCAGACACTGCACTGCCCACTAGCCAGCAGGCCCCAAGTGTTTTGCAATTACCACAGCCCCAACAGACGAGCCCCCCTCTCACTGCCCCCTCCGCACCTTCCGATCAAGATGGTGCCACCGTTCCGACTGCCCCTCCCATGAGTGGAATTGAGCAGAATGAATGTATGAGAGTAACTCGTAGCGCAATCAGCAAGGAAAGAAAGCGTGAGCTGCAAGAACAAGCGGAGATATATATAGACGAGCATGATGAGGGATCCACGCTAGCGCCACTGCGCAACTTTAGAAGGAACAATGAAATGCAGGTATTGTTGGAATGCATGGGGGAATATTTGGCGGGACAATGGAAAATGTTAATTGGAAAGTTACCACCGCAACGATTGTTGGATTTTAATGCATTAGCCCGTTGTAAAGGGAGAGATGAGGAGATAAAAGAGCATGTGGATAGACTGTTTGAATTGAAGAATGAACTTGATGAAGAATATTCTGAAGTATTCGCCACCCCGGGGAATAAGAGAAAAAATATTGATCGGGGTAGAGACCGACGATTTTCGTTACCAGCGGCACAAGGTAGTGCAGCACTAAAAGTATGTGTGCGGAAGGCACAAAAATGGATTTCAGATCCCAGTATTCCCACAATGGAAATACATGGAATATTTGATGAATACACTTTAGCAATGAAAAGGAGAGCGTTACAAACAATGGTTGAGTATTTGATGAATAAAGATAGAAGCGAGGGAAAAGTGAGCACCCCGGAAGTGTTGGCGGTATATAAGAGAGCGATGGAACGGGGAACAGGAGAGACAGCCTTATCCCTCGATCTGGGAATATTTTTGCATAAGAGGGAAGGGGGAGGAATAGTGAGTGTGGCTTTCCCCATGAGAGAAGTGCCCCCTACATTTGTACCCAAGGTAGAGACTCCCGTAATAGGCAATGAGCCAGCTCAGGTAATCCCAGCACATTACACAGCCCAATATGTGCATGTTCCCTTTTCCAGGCAGGAAGTAAATAATATAAAACAGACAATCCCGGACATACGGAAAAATCCATCAGGGTTTTATAAAGAAGTCGAGTCCTTATTGCAGTCATCGGTGTTCACAATGGGTGATATAGATCTAATATTCCCCGTAATTTTGCTAGCGGAGATATAGAAACGAATAAGAAAGGTAGATGATGAGACAGCCTATGGTGCCACGTGGGCGAATTTAATACTGGAGGATAAAAATAAAGCAGTGGGAGCAGAGCCAGGGGCAAATATGTTAGCAGTACCAGCAAGGATAATACAGAAGTTAAAAGAACTGGTCCCAGAGAAAAGAATCCAATGGGACAAGATGACGATGTGTGTGCAAGGTAAAGACGAGTTGGCCAAAGATTATTTCAATAGATTCGAAGAAGTATTTACAGATTTCAGTGGACAGGATGTGAGTACAGAAGCAGGGAAAAGGTTATTTGTGGATAAATATGTGAGGGGATTAATACTTCCAATTCAAAATTTGATAATGACATCAGAAAGCGCATGGCAAGCGAAAACGTTAGGAGAAGTATTACACATGGCTCAATATTATGAAAACAAGGTAAATACTGAGAAAGAAAGAGAAGCGAAGGATAGAATAAACTTAAAAACACGGGTGTTGCTCTAGCAGGTAGCAGGACACAACAGGGGAAGAGAAATGCACAGAACAGGGGAAATTCGAGTATGCATGGGGGGCCTTTGGGATTAAACCAATGTGCATACTGCAGAGAGGAAGGACACTGGCGGGCACAATGTCCGCCCTTGCAAAATAGAGGCGGAAATGGTCAGAGAAGGCCTCATAGAGGGCACGGAGGAACAAATGGTCATAACAGACATCATATGCAGCAGCATCAGAATGATCAAGGGAATAGTGCACAAAAGGCCAGGCTCTGAATCAAAATATACAAAATCAAAATCAGCAAGGTGCACAAATGGGAAATAGAGGAAGAGGAGGGAACATGTTTGATACTCAGACAGGTGCATACGATAATAACAGTGGTGATTACACATCAGATGACATGTTGTTACCCCAATAGGACAGCCCAGGACAGGGGTCGGAACCAGTGTCTATTCCCGTGAATCAGAAAGGACCCTACGTAGAAATGAAGATCGGGAATGAAGAGCATAGATTCCTCGTAGATACGGGGGCACAAAAGTGCTCGATAGATCATCATTTGGTTCCAGACATACCTCTGTCAGGGCGACAGAATATCTTAGCAGGGTTCGCAGGTACCCCAGTAATGAAGAATTGTGGAGAGAATCTTTTAGGATTAAATCTATTGAAAAAACTAAGTGCAGTTATCCATTGTACACCAGATGGGGTATTATTGACTATTTCTCCCCAGATTATGCCAACTTCTGAATTTATGACGGAACCTTTAGCAGGAGAATTGAGTACAGTGCCAACTTGTATTTGGGCCGTGAATGACAATGATGTGGGATGTTTGAAAATAGAGCCAGTAAAAATCACATTGAAAGAAGGAATAATGCTACCGTGTATTCCGCAGTATAACATTTCAGCAGAAGGAGAAAAAAGATTGAAAAGTATTGTTTTTGATTTGGTGAAACTGGGAGTGATTGAAGAAATTACAGGTAGCGTGTGTAACCGCCCCATTCTTCCGGTGTACAAGAAAGGGGGTAATGAGGTACCGTACCGTTTTATTATTGATCTCTGTGCACTGAACAAAGTGGTAGATCCCCAATTCCCATTAGTGCCAGACGTCACTACGATCGTGACAATGATCCCTGCATCAGCAGAATATTTTAGTGTTGTTGATTTAAAAAAATGCCTTCTTCAGCATTCCAGTACACAAAGAAAGCAGGTATTTATTCGCTTTCACTTTAGGAGGACGATCATTCACATTTACACGCATACCACAAGGCTATACTGAAAGACCGAGCATATATAATAGAGCATTGAAAGAACAGTTGGACATGTTAGAATTACCAGCAGACTGTGTATTGCTACAATACATTGACGATTTATTAATCGCTGCTGACACGGAAGAGATGTGTAAAAAAGGTACTATTTTACTATTCACCCATCTAGCTGCGCATGGCCATAAGGCGAGCCTAAAGAAATTCCAATACTGTCAGAAAGTAGTAGCTTACTTGGGTTACTTACTTTCCAAGGAAGGGAGAAGATTAACGCCTGAAAGAATAAAGAGCATTTCTGGTATGCCTATCCCAACGACACAGAAAGGTGTGAGAGCTATAATAGGCATGGCTTCATATTGTCGTCAGTGGATTGTGAACTTTGCTTTGATTGTGAAGCCAATGGTGGAGCTAACAAAGAAAAATGCTGTGGTACCTTTGCAGTGGAATGAAGAGTGTCAGAAAGCATTTGATTTGCTAAAAACCATTTTGAGTTCTGCTTCAGTTTTGGGCACACCAAATTATGAAAAGGTTTTTAGGCTATTTGTGCATGAGAACGAAGGATGCGCGTTGTCTGTCTTAACACAGGAACAAGGTGGAAGAAATAGGCCGTGCAGCTATTTTTCTCCTGCGCTGGACCCTGTAGCGTGCGCACTACCACGATGTTTGCGAGCTGTTGCAGCGACTGTTGCGTCGGTGAAATAAACAGAAGAGATGGTATTGGGGCACACCTTAATCTTGATGGTGCCACATGCCATAGATGTTCTATTCAATAGAACGCAGACGCAACACCTCACCTCTGCTAGATTGACTAGATATGAAATTGTATTGTTCGCGCCCCACATCCAAATTATGAGGTGTAGCGCTTTGAATCCAGCAGAATTAATGCCAATGCCCGGGGAAAACAGTGGTGGGACTGAATCACCTCCCCATGATTGTTTAATGGTTACTGAGGAAGAAACAAAAGGGAGAATTGATTTGAGTGATACACCCCTAAAAGAACCAGAAGGGGAACTGTTTTGTGACGGCTCTTGTTTTAAATTACCTGACAGCACATCAACTGCCGCATACGCTGTCAACACATTAAAAAGCGTTGTGGAGAGTAATAGAATTCCTTACAACTCCGCCCAATCAGCAGAGATAATTGCCTTAACAAGAGCTTGTGAAATATCAGAGAACTTGAGTGTAAATATCTGTACTGATAGCCAGTACGCCTTTGGCGTAGTCCATAACTTTGGCCGATTATGGGCCGAGAGAGGTTTCCTAACATCCCATGGGGCTAGAATACAACATGGCCCTCTGATTGTGCCATTACTGTCTGCAGTTAGGTGTCCAAAGCACCTGGCAATAATGAAATGCGAGGCGCATAAAAAAGTGACATGTAACGTGGGAAAAGGAAACGCATTTGCAGACAAAATTGTGAAACAGACTGCGACTGACTTGAATACAAAAATGTTGACAGTACAATCGGAGGAAGTGCCCTGCATGATAGAAAATGGAATTGTAACTGTTAGAGAAATGCAGGCGGAAGCTACCGCCGACGAAATACAGGGATGGCCCAAAGGCTCTGCAGAATTGGATTTTGAGGGATGTTGGGTGGACAAGAAAAGCGGGAATTGGATGTTACCAAATGCTTACGTAAATACAATGGTTACAATGTCTCACAGTCCCACACACATCTGTGCGAAGAAAATAGTCCAACATTTAGCCACAGTTTGGGAAAATCCCCTTATAAAAAAGAATGTCGAGAGGTTGGTCCAAAACTGCATTACGTGCTTACAGCACAATGTGGGAAAACGAACAGTGACTCCACCAGGACGTTTCGGACCTCCCTCTATGCCATTCGAAGTAATTCACTTTGACTTTATAGAAATGGAAAGGTGCCAAAATTTGAAGTACTTCTAGTGATCATATGTGCATTTAGCAAATGAGTGGAAGCGTATCCTTTGAAAGATTGCACATAAATGAGCACGGCGAAAGTAATGCTAAAAGAGTATTTCTCTCGCTTTAGTCTGCCCCGTGTCGTATGGTCGGACAACGGTCCGCACTTTGTAGCTGCAGTGATATTACAGATTTGTGCAGGATTACAGATCGATAAGCGATTCCACAGTTCAAGACCTCCGAGTTCGGCCGGTATTATTGAACGCCATAACGGAATTCTAAAGTCCAAGATCAGTAAGATCTGTGCGGGCAGAAAATTGAGTTGGGTAGATGCATTGCCAATAGCGTTACTATGCATGCGAACGTCAGTGCAGGCCAGAACTGGGCTCTCCCCTTATGAGATCATAATGGGGAGACCAGCGAATGTGTGGTGCGCACCTCAGCAGAGGAAAATGAGTGAGATCGAATACCCCGTACTCAGCATTTACTGTAATTTGTTAGTAAAAAAACTGCATTTGATTCATCAGCAGGTGCAGGAGGCATTACCAGTACAGTATACTGGCCCAGGACACCTGGGTGCTGATAAGGAACTTCGAACGGAAAACATTGCTAACACCCAGGTGGCATGGGCCGTATCAGGTACTATTAACCACGCATACAGCACTACGCGTGGATGGCCGCAAGGCGTGGATTCATGCCATGCACCCCAAGAAAGTCCCATCGCCATTCGACACGTCAACTGATCGGGACAAATACCAGAAAGAGACAACAGCGGTTCCAGAAACGGAAAATGCCATTACCAGTCCTTTGCCACGGAAGTTACCTGCTCCTGGAACAGAGGCTGATGAGATTGCCATAAAACGGAAGAGCAAAGAGTGCCTCAACATTGTCGAGCAGATTCTGCATCACTGCTGGCTGACTTCAAACGCATACCTCTGTGGCGCCCACCATCTTCTGTTGCGCCACAGCTTGCATTGTCGCCTGGGCACCCATCATCATTTGCCATTGTGCCCCAGGCTGACTCCAAGCTCGAGACCGGAAGTGCACCCGCACTATTTGTTGATCACATGGTACCAGGAGCAAATCGGTACAACCTGCGGAGCAGAAAGAAAGAAAGAAGGAGTGATCACATTTTTCATCTCTTGGTGAATTTCCTGCCTCTGTTTCCTATTTTCAGATGAAGTTGAACCGGAGGCCTAGAGGAGGGTGGCGTAAGAGTTGTGCAAATTAGACAGCTCACGAAATGCAACTCCTCGGTGCTAAATCCATGTGTCAGGAACCCGAGTGAACAAGTAGGGCGCACGTGGTACAAAGGAAGCTGCTCTGAAATTCTAGAGCAATGTGCAAAATGCACAGAGGCCCTGCCAGATGAATAGGCAATCCAGGCAGACAGAAAACTGGCATAAAAAGATTGTAGACATTGATTGAACTATTTCAACATCCGGAGAAGCACAAGAGCAAACAATATTCACGACGAGCACAGCGGAAGAAGGACGAGAGAAGAATGTCGGAACCTGCAAATGCCTCCTCTGTTTTGAATTGGAAGTATTAATCCCCAATGCTGATAGCGAGTTAAACGTAGTACATAATAAGGTGAAAAAAGGACATGGTCGAAAGAATTGTATGTTGGGTCTAACCATAGTAATGTGCATAATGAGTATATTACCCCCCCAGTGTTGACCATAACAGTGTTATGGTACCTAGAGGAAATGCACCCTCTTGAAGAACTTTTGCCCATGATGAACATTTCCACAACGGAAAGCCCAGTCCATGTGATTTCCTATACCTTGTCCCCAATGGAAGAGAAACATAGGGAAGGATATGGGAACAACACATTGCTGTTAATAATGAATGACACACTCAATCCTAAGAAAAAATAATTGTTGGGTTTGTGCCCACCTGCCGCAGCATGGTGGTCAGAAAATAGGATGGTATGTACAGCCCCTGCCCTTAACTTCTGTATGTTATGCTTCTCTGAGTGCCCTATATTATGGGAAATGGAACGAAAGTGAAACTGGTCAACTAGATAAAACAAATATGAATGAATTCGAGGAAGTAATTATGAAACCGGTGGGTTGCTCCGTGTTCCAAAAAAGACGATTAATTACACCAGCAATAATGCCACAGGATAGATTGTCTGTACCTTATAAAACTTCTGTGATCACGTTCCACATGAACTCACACGGGAATAATGATGCAGAAACCCCTTCATATACAGTGAATTATAACCCTCATTCTGTCCCATTCTGTCTAAAAAAAAAGGGTTCTTTCCAGGTAGGAACATTTACCAGATGCAGGAATATACCATTCCTTGATAAAGAAGTGGAACCAATATATGTGGGAGATCCTGTGTATTTCATATGTGGAGAAAAAGCATATCCTTTGTTACCTAGGAACTGGGGAAGTACGTGCTATTTGGGATTTCTGTTCCCTGGGGTGTTTCTTTTAAAAACATCACACATAACCAAATTGACTAGGTCATGACCTCGCCGTAATATTGAAGACGGGTTGATTGTAGAGGACATAGCAAAATCATTCATACCGTTTTGGGGCCAGGCGATAAACTTTTCAGACGACTGTCTAGGATATTAGAAGAAACAATATATGGAACCACTGATATATTATATAATATGACTCTTGAAGAAAAAGGAATTAGATTAATGACACTACAAAATAGAATGGCCCTTGATACAATCTTAGTTGATTGCGGCAGTGTTTGCAAAATCGTGGGATCAGCGTACTGCGTATTTGTAAGTGACTCCTCCCCCACGATTTTTGAGGCGATAAGATAATTGCATTTGTTAAGTTCCAATCTTCATCCCCCTGAAGGCGGTTGGCAATTGAACATAAGCTCGTGGTTCTGGGAAGTGTTGCGATCCTGGGGATGGAAACTATTCGCAATCCTAGTAGCAATCCTAGGAATATTTGTGACATGTTGTTGTTGCATACATTGTCTCCCCATAACATGTACTGAAATTAGAGTGTGTACAAATGATGAAACAAAAGAACATTACTAAACTAAGCACTCGCCATAGTAACGAATCTGAAACCATAAAGAATTCATGGCAATTGATATTATTAATAATAACGAGGAGACAACAAGTGTACCTGAGTCTGAAGTTGAATAAGATTCCGAATCTAATCCAAATACTTGGTCGGAAGAGGATGCAATGTATGGATGAGAGGTTTGGCTTGCGGCCAAGAGGAGGGTTTGTCAGTCCAGAAAAACTAAGCACCCCTTGAGGGTCCGGAAATGAATGATAATTGGTTGGCCGAAGACCAACCGCCTCATTTACAGTGTAAGAATATATATTCATTAGTCATTAGTTATTACGTAGCTATTAGTTTAACTAGAGTGAAGCCATTTTAAGATGACCAGAATCGCCATTTTGTTTTCTCTCTCTGCTCTCTCTAACGTTGCCACTTTGCCTCATGTAAAACTGCCTTGCTGTAGATATTATTTTGCTTCAATGGTCCAAGGCTAAGAAACATGTTGAAACATTACACTGGAGAGCCAGACAGGAATGCCCGATTCCCTCCCTCACGTATCCTTGATGACAGGGAGCAAGGAACGAATGCCAGCGAGTCTCCTGAAAGAATAGCAATGTACGAAACTAGCATTTAAAGAGTTGAATTATGATCTTCTTAACGGCCCCTTTCTGAGCCCAGTGAGGCCCCGAGAGCGGGCTGACTTCTAGAGCGAGAATCGAAACTTAGAGATAGGGAGGCCTGGTATGTGCCAGTCTCATACGCACAGCTTGCCTATGAAAAACAGAAACGCTGTGTTCTCGCAAACAAAGAATGGTGTCTGTAAAAATGGAGATTGCAACCTGTTACTAAATATGGTGGTCTGAAGTGTCATATTTGTCATGATGGTCAATCATCACCTCTAATTCAAAGGGAAATTAATTGGGGGCGGCATCAATTGTGTCATTGCTGATTGTAAGGTGCTCCTTTTGTATATATGTAACTGATGTACGACTCTTTTTTGCTTGCGTCCCCCGAGGTCTGTTAGACACACGTCGCGGGGTGTGGGACCACTTGGCCAATTGGAACTATTTGTATTGCAATAAACCCTAGATTTTGGGAACAGAACCTCGTGTTTGGCGTATCTATTCATGATGGGGCCCCTTCAAGCGGGCACCGCTAATGCTGTATCCATTGATGCCGGTAGTGCTGTCTGCGCTTTCCATGATGCCGCTAAGGGCCATTTTTGGGACTTTAGCAGCATGCTGGTAATGTCGTTGCTGGCATGGCGCAAAGCTCGAGCACGCAAACTCGTAATTGTCCTCTATTAGCAGGCTCTTTACTATACGGACACGGTACTCGCTCCATGCCGGTAAGGACTGTTACTTACCTCCAACCTCGTAATGACCCCCTAAATGGTCCATCCAGGATTCACAACTGTGACCATGAGGTCAAACACACATTCCTATAGTGCAGAGTTCGGCAACATTTGGCTCTCCAGATGTTTTGCACTACAAGGCCTTTCAGGCATAGGCAGCATAGTCAATTGCCAGGGATCATGGAATTTGTAGTCAAAAGCATTTTGAGAGCCACAGATTGCAGACTCCTGCTATTGTGGATGCATCAGTCTACTGATCCACTTTTCCACTGTTCCGGTTTCACACCACTGAGACGCCACTTATCCAGTCATGGTTTTCTCATTTGAACTAAAAAGCTTATTTTCTAACATGGAAAGTTACAGCTAGGAATCCCTTTCTGCAAAAACTGCTGATTGTTTAAGAGTTCTTTGTAGACATAAGGATCTTCCTCTAAAAGGCAAGAAAATGGAACTAATAGAAAGATTGCTAGAGAACCAAAAAACTCTTAAACAATTAGCAGTTTTGCAGAAAGGGACTCCTGGCTGTAACTTTCCATGTTAGAAAATAAGCGTTTTAGTGCTAAGCTTAGTAGTTAGTTGCACCAAAGTATTTAGAAGCACACTAAAAGGTATACTCAATACAAATCCCACCTCTGTACACCAGTGTTAGGCAGAATCCTATGCCGTTCCCTTGGGGACCACTGCAAAAAGATTAAGACTACAGGAGTAAGCAGTAAACTCAATTGGTAGCAGTCTGTACCACCCAGATTTAACTGGTAGCTGTGACTGAGCAGTCAGACTTCTCTCAAGAAGAGTAAGGCAGTATATAGATTATACACAATAGGGCTAAAAACACAGTGGAACAAACAAACATTGACCAGAGCTTTGTATAAAAAGTATATAATTATTTATTTAACACACACTTTAAAAACACACTGGCACTCTGAATCAGAAGCAAGTCCAAACCCATCCAGATAAAGTATAACCACCTCCCTTGATAACTATTAGACAAGTCAGAGTAAAACACCACTATTTGTTAAAACAGATGTGAGCGTGTATCCTAGATGGCACTCCGTTAGGTTAAAGGGAGAGAAAAAGGCAGAGCATAAAAATAAAACAGCTCCCAACACTTTTAGGAGTTCTCAGCAAGGGAATAAAGGCAGTATACATTGTAGAGCCAAAGTTCATAGGCCAGGCCCAATTTAAATGGAGCAAAGCGGAATGTGCCCAGGATCACACGGTTGAAAATGCACTAAAAGTCTTTGCAGAATGTTCAAAAGAGGTTGGGGTGATTCAGGAAGATAAGGTTAGAAGGTCTGGGTTCATTGTTACGACCAGGGGAAGAGAGGCTCTCGTCGAGGAGGAAACGTGGAGTCGATGCACTGCACAGAGATGAAACCAGCCGCGGAGTTCATCGGTAAAAGGTGCGTTCCTTTTATTGTCGTTGGGAAAGTGGTGAGTTCGTTGCAGCAGGGCTCCACCGGTGGTGTTGTCATTGCAGATGGCTCAGCTTCTTCCCCCTTCAAATTCTTTGGTCCTGTGGCGACTTCTGAAGTTCCAGTCCCAAAAGCCCTGCTTTTATGCAGAAAAACCCCCATTCAACAGCCTAGCTGTCACTCAAACATGCTAAGTGGTGAGCCGGGCGGCTCACAACTGGCCCAATCAGAATAGAGTGCAACTTGAGTTGCTAAGGCAACGCAGTCCAGGGTGCAAATTCCCCTCCCCACACATCCTGTGGAACCCAGACAGAGTGGCACCATTTGGAGGGCTTCTGTGGAGAAGCCCGCCAAAAAGTGGAACAAAGGGCTCGACCTTGGTCAGAGTTACAGAGACGGACACGAACGCCATTTTAGAAAAGAGTTCTGGCAAAAAGACCCAACCATGAATTTAATATTAAATAAATAAACCAGCGGTATCTTTAACATTGCACCAAAAAGTGGTGCGTTTAAAATCAATGGGAAAATCCCATAGGAAATATAATTCGCGTGTTAACCACTACCACCAGCCAGAAACTCGACAAGGGGGGACTGGACAGTGCCCCCTTGCAAACAGACCGAGGGGCAATATAATTGACCCCTTCCAGTACTTCCACAATATGATGGTTTGTACTGGTTCTGTTCACAATTTAAGTCTAGTGAAGTCAATGGTGACTTTACATGCCCTGGGAGACAGTAGTCAGTCCCAGGGTATGGAGTCTATGTTTGGGGGTCACTATGGCACCCCTATTTTACTGACCTGAGGGTGCTGTGTAACACATACACAAAAAAAACAGATGATACCCTATGGAGCAAAAGACCCCATAGCCCAAAATCACACAAATAGTCAGAGACATATCTCAAATCATGCTTAAGAGTGGGAGTAAAAGAGTCTCACTCTTGGCAGGAGAAAAAAAACAAACCCCAAAAATCCAGCAAAGCTACTGGGGGACTCACTAGGTTTGGGAAATTAGCCTTATAAGAGAATTCTCCCTAACATGCACTTTGGTGCTGTCCCACTTGCATGATCTGAATGTCACAAGGCCTGGTAAGATCGTTTTTTATTGTCCTCCCATTGTCTTCCCTCCCTTGTCTTGTTGCACTTAGAAACACTTGTGTACAGACGCATCATAAATGAGTATCATATCATATATCATACTGTAAGCTCAATGCTTGTACACAACATTAGAGGGCATTATAGGGTATTGGGACGATTGGTTACATCAAAGGGTAGAGGCGAGTATTAGGGGGAGCGAAACATCAGAAGGAGGAAGGATTGGAGTGTGGGGTAAGTGGAGGGAGGGGTTGTTAGGGAGAATTCTCATTCTATGGCTATTTGCCCTTACCTATAGAGTCCCCCAGCAGCTTGGCTGGATTTGAAGGGTTTGTTTCTTTTTACCTGCTAAGAGTGAGAATCTTTTTCCACTCTTAGGCATTTTTGCTATGTGTGTTCTAGGCTATTTTTGTGTTTAATGCCTATGGGATTTTCTCACTCCCATAGGAACCATCTTTATTCACACGTGTCACACAGCATCCTCAGTGCAGTGACACAGGGGTGTCGTAGCGACCCCCAAACATAGACTCCATACCCTGGGACTGACTACTGTCTCCCAGGGAATGTAAAGTCCCCATTGACTTTACTAGTCAATTTTTATGAACTTAACCAGTACAGCCCATCTTACTATAGAAGTACTAGAAAGGGTTAATAGTTTTTCCCTAAGGTTCATTGTCGAAGGGGTACCGTACAGTCCCTCTCTCTAACGTTTCTGGCTGGTGGCAGTGGTTACTACCTTAAATATTGGACCGTGAATATTTTCCTATGGAATTTTCCCATTGTTCGAGGCTACCACTTTTCTTTTTACTCCGGTAGGTTTTATTCGCCAGAATTTTAATATAAATTCTTTCTCGTGTCTTTCTCGAAACTCCTAACCCACGTCGGGGATCCTTTGTTCGTCCTTTTGGCAGGCTTCTGCCAAGAAGCCCCCCTTTCGGCGCCACTGAGTCTGGGGTGGGTCCATTGTGTGTGAGGGGGAGTAGGACCCCTGGACAGGGTTGCCTCCGCAACCCATGTCGCACTCTATCCTGATAGGCTGGAGGGTCTCCCGCCAAGATGACCACTCCACTGTGTGAGTGACAGTTAGGCAGTATGAATGGGGTTCTTTCTACATAAAAGCAGGGTCCTGAAGACTGGAAGAGCAAGACGTTGCCACTGGAACTACGGAAACGAAGGGGAGAGAAGCCACGGACATCTTCAGCACCTGCACCACCGGTGAAGCCCTGCTGCAGCGTCTCACCACTTTTCTTCCACACAACAAGAGGAGATCTTCTTCGCAAGAGCTTTCTTCCCTTGAGCTGGTGTGATCAACCAGTTCACCAATCGCTTCCTCGGACCTGCCTTGGTCGAATCTCCAGTGCCCAGCACTTGGAGGCCGATAGCCAGGCAGCCATCCACCCGGACCGCGATTTAAAGGAGCATACCTTTTTTTCGTTTGGCAGCACCGCGGCTGGTTCCATCCCTGGGTAGTGCAGTAACTCGAACCTTCCTCCACGACGAGAGTCTCTCTTCATCTGCTGGATCCCCCGAACTGCAGGAACTACCAGGAACAACCGACACCGCAAGAGCCACTTCTTCATTTAAAGGTACTTTGCTCCGCCAGGCCTCCCTTTCTGTGTGGTAGCCCTAAAGGTGTTTTAAATCCTTTATCTACTTGTTGGGTTGGCTGCCCTTTCGTCTAACATTGTCTTTCGCATTGCATCTACCTTTTCAATATTCGTTAACCAAAGACTTGACTGCAGCTACAAGAACATTTTTGCTCTTAAGCTCTTGGTCCTGTACCACTGACTCTGGCTCAGGCCTATTGACTCTGGCTGATTTGTTAGATCTGCTCTCACTAGATTTATTCTCAATGAGAAATGTGTTGGTGCACCTGAATCTTCTAAACCATGCTTCCTTCCTACTGTTTTAACGTGTGAAGTGCCATTTTGCTCAGTTTTCAATTACTTAACTTCTTGCTAAAGTACTACTGTGCATTACTTGTTCACAAAACTTCAGGGAAGTGTTGCTAGGGGGTGTCTGAATATATTTCGGTTTAACTTGTGCTTTCCCTCCCTTTCGCTAAATTGCTAGAGTGCCATTTGTAGTTGGTATTCAATGTGCTGTTTTGCTCAGTTTTCACTCTACCGCAAACTTGTCTACAATTGACTAGGGAGTTGTATATACTTTCCTTGACTAAACTTATCTTGCTTTATTAACTGTGATTCATGTGTTGAACTAGATGTGTATAAATAAATCTATATATTCTGTTTTTAACACAAAGCTTTGGTCAGTGTTTCCTTGTATCATAGTACTGTAATACCTATTGTGTAAACCCTGAATACTGCTCATCTCCCTCTTGAGATAAGTCTGACGACTTAGCCACAGCTACCAACTAAATCTTTGTGGTACAGACTGATACCAAAGGGGATTTTTCTTGCTCATACCTGTAGTCTTAATCTTCTGTAGTGCTCCCTAAGGGAACTGCACAGGAGTCTGCCTAACACTGGTGTACAGCGGTGGGATAAAAGTATTGGATTTACATTTTAGAGTGCTGCGAGTACCTTGGTTAAATTAACCACAAGGTTAACAATCACAAAAAGTTTATTTTAACAAAGTCAAGTATGGAAGGTTACAGTCAGGAGACCCTCCTCACTAAAACTTCTGATTATCTTAAAGATTTGAGCAGACAGAAAGGTCTTCCTGTCAAACGCAAGAAAACAGAAATGATTGATAGACTGTTAGAGAAACAAAGTCTGGATAGTGGTGCTCTAGGCCCTACTACTCCAGCAAATGTAGCAAACAGTAATGAGGATAATGTTGAATATGTTATTGTTGAGACAGGTGAGGAAGAGGAGGATAACAATGTCACCCCCTCTGGCCCTCTCCCTGCTCAAAGGCCTCAGCCTGTGGCCACTGTACCCTTACCAGGTCCCATATTAAGTCCTGAATTTATCTCACTAGAAAAAATGAGACTTGAACTAGAATTCAAAATAATTAGTGCCCAAACTGAACAGAGACATCAAGAACTAAGGCTCAAAGAAATGGAGCTCAACCATGAGCTGGAGATGAAGAAATTGTCTTTGGAAAATGCTTCTCTCCCCGAATCCTTTAGACCTTCCAGTTCAAAAAGACCCCACATGCCTAAAGAGATTGTGGTTATGTATGAACCGAAGTTGGATGTATTAGATTGGCTTGCTATGTTTGAATTTAAATATATTCTCTAGGCTCCCTCTGTTGCATCGAATGTGGTAATGGAGTTGGGGGATGTGCATAGGATGGATTATGAATGTGTAAAGCTATCTTTAAAAGCAAGATTTGGGAAGACTCCTTACCAGTACCTTGAGAGGTTTAGGACCCTCAAAAAGCATGACAGTATCCCTTGGGCTACTTGGGCGAATTAATGTTTGAAGAACTTAGAGTGATGAATTTACAGTTACAGAGTTAACACTTATGAAGGAATGAGAAATCTTGTTATGATGGAGTCTATGATGCCTGCTCTCCTGAGCTCAGACATCACTTGGCTGATTCTAAAGAACTGGATTCTAAGAAGCTAGCTGAGGCTACTGACATGTGGGTTGCCAACGGGGCTACTCACAAGGATTCAGGGGTAACTCCGAAAAAGGATGAGGGAAAGCAGCCTAAGAAAGACAACAAAGAGAATTCAAATAATTCAAATTCCAAAGAGGGCCCCAAACAAAATTCTAAGGGTACCCACAAGGGAAACCTAATCAGGCTTGTGCACCTTCTGGTCCCAGACCAGAAGGAGGTCAGAACAATCCACCATTCATAAAGACATTTGGAAAATGTTATTTTTGTGGCTCTACTGATCATGTGAAAGGGGATCCCAAATGTAAGGGTAAACCTTCAGGGGTCTACATTGTCTCCTTAGCCTTCGCTCCAGAGGAGGAAGTACATATGGTCAGTGGAAACTTTCAACTACTGGCTGAAGACCCCAATGGAGTCTCAGCTAGTGTATCTTTAGTATCTCTAGGGTTGTGGGAACAACAGAATTTAGATGTGTATAATTCTATCCCTCCTAATACTAAAGGGTATTATAAAGACAGTGTCCTAGTCAATAGTCAGGAGACCCCTGCCATTAGACACTGGGGTCAGCATAACTGTGGTGGACAAATCTTTTTTCAAGAAGGAGGATGTTGCTAGGGCACCCAAATGCCTCACCAAGTTAGCTGGAGGGCCTGTGCAGATGCTTCCCCGATTACCAGCTCTCATCCAGTGCAATGAAATGACTGTCAGGATACCTGTGAGTGTACATTCTGAAGTACCAGGAAGGGTGCTGTTGGGCGATGATCTGAAAGACCTGGGAGTAGTGTCAATTACCCCCAGACCTCCTAGTAAGAGATTACAGGAGCTTACCAGACCTGCAAGGGAGAGGACCTTGAGAGGCTCTCCTGAGGAGATGATAGAAAAGGAAATCACTCCTACTCCACTGGAGCTACTAACTTTTATTTCCAAGCAACCAGAAGCAAAGGGGAAACCCAATACTTCAAAGAAGCAACCAGCAGAAAGCACTCCAGTGCTGCCAACCAGGAAATCTCCTAGGTTGTCAAAAATCACACCTGTTATTCCTCCTCCAGTTGAGGCCGAGAGTGAGGTACAACCCTGTGTGGTTGAACTAGAGCCTGAGGACTCAGATCTAGTAGGAGGCCAGGAACTCACTGGAGATCTTGACCCTGTGGACCATCCTGAGCTGCAGTCTTTACTGACAGAAAGTGGATCTCAAAGGGCAGACTTCAGTAAGGGACAAAGAGAATGTCCAACTCTGGAAGGTCTTCGCCACTAGGCAACTTCTCAGCTTGAAGGGCAAGAGCCTGGGAAGTATAGGTTACACTGGGAAGATGGCCTCTTCTATAGTGAACCAACAGAGTCAACCCCTGGGGACTATAAAAGACTTGTAGTGCCTCAAGCCAGCTGACTCCAATTCTTGCAACTAGCCCATGAGATACCTTTGGCTGGTCACTTGAGCTTCAAGAGGACCAAGGAAAGGCTCTCGCTCTACTTTTATTGGCCTAAAATGGGGGCTGAGGTAGATAAGTATTGCAGGAGTTGCCACACTTGCCAAACATCTGGTAAAAGTGGCTACAAGAACGTGGCACCTTTAGTGCCTCTCCCTGTGGTGGGAGTACCATTTGAGAGGGCAGGAATCGACATTGTTGGTCCCCTTGATACTCCAACTTCTTCAGGCAACAGGTTTATATTTGTTGTAGTAGATCATGCTAATAGGTTCCCTGAAGTAATTCCTATGAGCACTGTTACAGCTCCGGCTGTGGCTAAGACCGTCCTTGGTATTTTTACCAGGGTTGGGTTTCCTAAGGAGGTAATATCCGACAGGGGGTCACATTTTATGTCCCACTACATGAAGGCCATGTGGAAACACGGTGGAGTTACCTACAAGTCCTCAACAGCATACCATCCTCAGACAAATGGGTTGGTAGAAAGATTTAACAGAATCATGAAGAGCATGATAGGAGCTTTAGAGGACCCCCTTAAGAAAAAGTGGGATCTTCTACTGCCATGCCTTCTCTTTGCATATAGAGAAGTCCCTCAGGAGGGAGTGGGTTACAGTCCCTTCAAACATCTCTATGGCCATCCGGTCAGAGGTCCATTGGCCCTGATCAAGGAGGGGTTGGAGAGTGCTCCTTCCCCCACACCAGTCAGAGTCACTGGCTATGTGATAGGACTCCGGAGGAGAATGTCACACATGATGGCTGAGGCAAGTGATAACTTGAAAGCAGGTCAGGCTCTGGTCAAACATTGGCATGACCAGAAGGCCAACATGGTTGAGTTCGCTCAAGACCAGCTAGTTCTTGTTATGGTCCCAACAAGGCAGAGGGCCTTTCAGGACAAATGGATGGGACCCTTCAAGGTTCTGGGAAAACTTGGAGAGGTGAACTATCTGGTGGATTTAGACAATCCTAAGGAGGCTCCTAGAGTCTGTCACATCAACCGTCTAAAAGCTTATGTCTCAAGACCAGAACAGGGAGCTCTGCTCCTAGCTTCAGCTCAAGAGGAGGAGGAGAGTGAACCTCTACCTGACCTCCTCAGAGGCAAACCTTTGGATGAGAAAATAGAAGGAGTAAATCTCTCTTCTAATCTGACACCTGAGCAACAGGAGGGGTGCAAGGTTTTGTTAAATTAATTTGCCCCTCTGTTTTTTCTAGCACCAGGCTTGACCCCTTGGGGCCAACATGATATCCAAACTGGTGACTGTTTACCTGTCAAAAGCAGGGGCTACAGAATGTCAGAGAATGTAAGAACCCACATCAAGGGAGAGGTCAACAGGATGCTTGATCTCAGGGTAATAGAGCCCTCTATTAGTCCATGGTCTAGCCAAGTTGTGTTAGTACCAAAGGCAGGATCCAAGGAGTTGAGATTCTGTGTGCACTATAGAGCTCTAAATGCAGTCACTAAGACTGATGCCCATCCTTTGCCAAGGACAGATGAGCTGGTGGATAGACTTAGTTCAGCCAAGTTCCTCAGCACATTTGACCTCACGTCAGGCTATTGGCGAATAACCCTGACTGACCACGCCACGGAGATAACTGCATTCTCCACCCCAGTTGGCTTATACCAGTTTAAGGTTATGCCTTTTGGACTAAAGAATGCACCTGCTACATTCCAAAAGATGGTTAATCAAGTTCTGAATGGGATGGAGGACTTCTGCATGGCATACTTGGATGACAGTGCAGTGTTCAGCCCTACTTGGAAAGAACATGTTGACCACCTAGGATATATTTTGCAGGCTCTTGAACAGGCCCTTCTAACCATAAAGGCAAGCAAATGCCAGATTGGTCAGAGTAAAGTGGTCTACCTTGGGCATGAGGTAGGAGGTGCTGAAATAAGGCCTTTGCTCAGCAAGATTGAAGCTGTGCAAACTTGGGCAACCCCTTCTACTCAGACCCAAGTGAGAGCCTTCCTAGGCCTCACTGGGTACTACAGGAATTTCATTGAGAACTATCGGTCCATAGCTTCTCCACTAAATGTAATCTCTTCTCCTAAGTTCCCTAAAAAGATCAAATGGAATGAGGAGTGCAATCAGGCCTTTGAAATCCTGAAGAAAGCCCTTTGTCAAGCTCCAGTTCTCAGAGCTCCTGACTACCACCAACCCTTCATTGTACAGACAGATGCTTCCAATATAGGTATAGGTGCAGTACTCAGTCAACTGGATGAGAAAGGAAGGGAGCACCCCATTTGCTTCATCAGTAAGAAACTGAAGGAACCTGAAACAAGGTGGGCAACTATTGAGAGAGAATGTTTTGCCATTGTGTGGGCTTTGAAGAGGTTTAGACCATACTTGTATGGATTTACTTTCACCATTCAAACAGACCACCAACCCTTGAGATGGTTAATGCAAATGAAAGGGGAAAACCCAAAACTGCTAAGATGGTCAATCTGCCTCCAAGGGTTTGATTTTATCATTGAGCACAGGACAGGATGTCTCCACCAAAATGCTGATGGTCTCTCTAGGATGTTTATAACTGTGGATTAGATCCTCCTGTCCCTTAGTCTGGGGGGGGGGGGCGAGTGTTAGGGAGAATTCCCATTCTATGCCTAATTTCCCTTACATATAGAGTCCCCCAGCAGCTTTGCTGGATTTGAAGGGTTTGTTTCTTTTTACCTGCTAAGAGTGAGACTCTTTTTTCCACTCTGAGGCATTTTTGTTTTGTATGTTCTAGGCTATTTTTGTGTTTAATGCCTATGGGATTTTCTCACCCCCATAGGAACCATCTTTATTCACATGTGTTACACGGCACCCTCAGTGCAGTGACACAGGGGCGTCGTAGCGACCCCAAACATAGGCTCCATATCCTGGGACTGACTACTGTCTCCCAGGACATGTAAAGTCCCCATTGACTTTACTAGTCATTTTTTATGAACTTAACCAGTACAGCCCATCTTACTATGGAAGTACTGGAAAGGGTTAATAGTTTATCCCTTAGGTTCATTGTCGAGGGGGTACCATACAGTCCCTCTCTCTAAAGTTTCTGGCTGGTGGCAGTGGTTACTACCTTAAATATTCAACCGCAAATATTTTCCTATGGGATTTTCCCATTGTTCGAGGCTACCACTTTTTCTGACAGCCTCTAACATACCGCCGGCCTATTTTATTATTAACTTTACTCCGGTAGGTTTTATTCACCAGAACTTTAATATAAGTTCTTTCTCGTGTCTTTCTCGAAACTCCTAACCCAAGTCGGGGATCCGCTGTTCGTCCTTTTGGCGGGCTTCTGCCAAGAAGCCCTCCTTTCGGCGCCACTGAGTCTGGGGTGGGTCAATTGTGTGGGAGGGGGAGTAGGACCCCTGGACAGGGTTGCCTCCGCAACCCAGGTCGCACTCTATCCTGATAGGCTAGAGGGTCTCCCGCCAAGATGACCACTCCAATGTGTGGGTGACAGCTAGGCTGTGTGAATGGGGTTCTTTCTGCATAAAAGCAGGGTCCTAAGGACTGGAAGAGCATGACGTTGCCACTGGAACTACGGAACCAAAGGGGAGAGAAGCCACGGACATCTTCTGCACCTGCACCACCGGTCAAGCCCCGCTGCAGCGTGTCTCACCACTTTTCTTCCACACAATGAGAGGAGATCTTCTTCGCAAGAGCCTTTTTCCCTTGAGCTGGTGTGACCAACCAGTTCACCAATCGCTTCCTCGGACCTGCCTTGGTCATATCGCCAGTGCCCAGCGCTTGGAGGCCGGATAGCTAGGCAGCCATCCACCCGGACCGGGATTTAAAGGAGCGTACCTTTTTTTCATTTCGCAGCACCGCGGCTGGTTTCATCCCTGGGTAGTGCACTAACTCGAACCTTCCTCCACGACGAAAGTCTCTCTTCCTCTGCTGGATCCCTCGAACTGCGGGAACCACCAGGAACAACCGCCACCACAGGAGCCACTTCTTCATTTAAAGGTACTTTGTTCCGCCAGGCTTCCCTTTCTGCGTGGTAGCCCTAAAGGTGTTTTAAATTCTTTATCTACTTGTTCGGTTGGCTGCCCTTCCGTCTAACATTGTCTTTCGCATTGCATCTATCTTTTCAATATTCGTTAACCAAAGACTTGACTGCAGCTACAAGAACATTTTTGCTCCTAAGCTCTTGGTCCTGTACCACTGACTCTGGCTCAGGCCTATTGACTCTGGCTGATTTGTTAGATCTGCTCTCACTAGATTGATTCTCAATGAGAAATGTGTTGGTGCACCTGAATCTTCTAAACACCTCTTCCTTCCTACTGTTTTAACTTGTGAAGTGCCGTTTTGCTCAGTTTTCAATTACTTAACTTCTTGCTAAAGTACTACCGTGCATTACTTGTTCACAAAACTTCAGGGAAGTGTTTCTAGGGGGTGTCTGAAGATATTTCGGTTTAACTTGTGCTTTCCCTCCCTTTCTCTAAATTGCTAGAGTGCCATTTGTAGTTGGTTTTCACTATGCCGATTTGCTTTGTTTTCACTCTACCGCAAACTTGTTTACAATTGACTAGGGAGTTGTATATACTTTCCTCGACTAAACTTAACTTTCTTTATTAACTATGATTTATGTGTTGAACACGATGTGTATAAATAAATCTATATATTCTGTTTTTAACACAAAGCTTTGGTCAGTGTTTCCTTGTACCATAGTACTGTAATACCTATTGTGTAAACCCTGAATACTGCCCATCTCCCTCTTGAGATAAGTCTGACTGCTTAGCCACAGCTACCAACTAAATCTTTGTGGTACAGACTGATACCAAAGGGGATTTTTCTTGCTCATACCTGTAGTCTTAATCTTCTGTAGTACTCCCTAAGGGAACTGCACAGGATTCTGCCTAACAGGGGTAGTGAGTGTAGTGGAATACAGTTGATTGGGCATGACTGATCTAGACTGATTAAAACAGCACAGGTGCAAGCCACTTTCCAGCCTCCTGGTAGATCACAAACCTATGGGTAGCATTGTGAAAGTTAGCAAGTGCTGGAGGGAGGTAAGATAGCCTCCATTTAGCAAGCCATCTTTAATTAAGTGAAGATTTTATACAGTATGGGTCAAACATCAGTAGAAGGATTGGCCACCAGGGGGCACATAGATATGGTAGCTTCTCTGTGCTGCTCCATCACCGTCAGGACTATAAGGATCCTGAGCCCCCTTTTTAAGCCCACACTCGGACTAACTGACAACCCCATCCGGTGCCACAACACCTCGAGCACACTTGTGTTACGTTTTACACTGGTAACACCCGGAACACCGAAGTTATACCCGCTTCCCAGAGCCATCCCTCTGCTCCAGTTTGAAACTGCACAGGACTGCGGCAGGCCGAGAAAGGTGGGTAGTGACCATCCCTCACCCCCTCCTGCGAGGCCCATTGAGGTCCTCTGTCCCGGCCCTGGGGAGGCTACATGCCTGGAGACACCCGCCCCGCCTGAGATCCTGAGGCGGTGGACCGGGTGGGAGAGACCCCCAGGGGAGCGGCCTATGAGACACACTCTACGCAATGGTGGAGGGCTGCAGAAGGGATCCCGGGACACCCCCACCCCAAAGTTAGGTGAAGAATGCTTTTGGACTCTCCCCCACCCAGGGCAAAGAGAGGACAGCCCGGAAAGAGACCCGCAAGGGGGACTGGACAGGGCCCAGAAATCTCCACTGAGTTGGGACCACACACTGCGGTCGCCTATAGGTGGAGGAGAAGACGTGATCCTACGGTGGGGAGAAGGAGGGAGCAGCACCATGGACCAGAAGGAAGTGGGTCGGGGGAAAAGAAAAGAAACACAAGCAGTACTTGACCACTGAGACTGAGAGGAAGCAAGGAGAGGGATTAAGGTACGGCTTTGCTACGCACCTGTTTTTCTTACTTTATTATTTTAGTTTATGAACATTTAACTTTTTTTCCTTTTAGCCATCTCCGGTAATTACTACAGGCTAAATGTGCTTGACTGGGCACATCACTCTGCACACACATTGTGCTAGGCATAGAGGATAGCTTTTAAATTGTATTATTTGCTTTCATCTTATTTTGGATACATTAGGTCTCTTGATGGTTCGCCGTGGTCTCTCATCTTGGGCAACTGGCCCTGACATTCCCTGCTTTTTATGCAGTTTTCCCCCATTCACACAGCCTGGCTGTCAATCACACAGCAGGGTGGTTGTCCTGGCCGGACAGTCACCTAGCCAATCAAACAGGAATGCGACTTGGGTTACATAGGTTCTGTGTAGAAGCCCGCGAAGAGACGGTGAACAAAGGAAACAAACCTGGTTTGGCGTGCAGAGAAAAACACGAGAAATACATATTCAAAAAGAAATGGCGAATAAACCCAGCCGGAACAGCATAAAAACGTATATGGTCTTACTGGGTTTAAGTTTGAGGCTACCAAGATAGCCTAAAACAATACCAAGGTTATTTAAGATAACCGCGGTAGGAAAAATAGGGTAGTTACCACTGCCAACAGCCAAGTCTTGATGAAAAGGGAGCAAAACAATGCCCCAAGAGAAACAGACAAAAAGCGCTAAGTATTAACCCTTTCCAGTACTCCATGTAAGATGGTTTGTACTGGGTCTGTGGATTTAAAAAGACTAAAAAAGTCAATGGCAACTTTACATGTTCTCGGAGACAGTAGTCAGGCCCTGAAAATGGAGTCGGAGTTGGGAAGTCTAAAAGACAACCCTGTGTCACTGCACTGAAGGTGTAGACTGAGGGTAATGACCCTTCTGCCAAAGGGGGAGATGATTTGAGTGAAGGGGTGAGGAGGTTGATATCCTTCGAAAGTGACCAGGGTGGGGGGGCTTAACATATGGAGCACGTTTGAGGATTGTCCCGGGGTGACCGGGCGATGTGGTGGTTCAGTCAGGTACCATGAACGGGTAAGGATCCTGACTGGATGCCGTGGGAGAGGGCCGGGGGTCAACCAACAGGGCAGCTGGGGAAGGGAGCTGGGGTAGTTGGGGGGGTGGGTGCAACTACGCTGAAATTGGACATGGGGAAGTGGGGGAGGATCACAGGGAATGGGAGGTAGGGTTCGGTTAGCTGGTACAGGGGTGTTGGGGTTTATAGTTTTGGTGGTTTTATGCCTTTGTCAAAGTTCATATTCAGGCCCGCAAGCAGTAGCGGACATACCAAGGGAGTAGGGAGAGTGGACGTCTCAACGTGTATACAAAAGGTTTTTGTTTCCTAATCCATGATGGTTAGCACATTGCCAGCCGTGGTGGTGGGCTCTCTAAACACTAAAGCAGTCAGCTCTCTGATGAAAAGTTCGCTCCTGGTCCAAGAATTTGCCCAAGCTAAGCTTGAACTGCTCTTTCTCCAGGAAATGCATTGGGTGAGGGAGAAGGAACCAGCACTCCGCTGGGGTAGGATAGGGGAAGTCCACCGGGCCTTGTTCATGTGAAAAAAGAGAGGGGTGGCCATTATCATGTGAAACAGTCTGGGTTTTGATGTGAAAGCTACCCTGAGGGATCGGAAGGCCGCTTTCTGTTTGTTAAAGGAGGTATTAGGGGGAATCCATTGACACTGGGAGTGATCTACTGCCTGAACGAAGGCCAGGTATCCTTTTGGGAAAAAGTTAGGGGAAAGCTTCAACTCTTTGTAGTGGGCTCCCTTATGGTAGGAGGAGACTTTAATATGGTTTTGGACCCCTCTAAAGACAGAAAAGGAATGGGCACACAGAGACCACCTCAGCTAGACGAGGTAACTCCACGGAAGTTCCATGAAATTAACTTGGGGTTGGTGGACTCTCTGACCCCTAGGCTTCAGGGGACCCCTCCTTCACATTCTACTCACGGGCACACAAATCATTCTCTACATCTTAATAGATAGCTCCATGTTTAGTCATGTTGGGGACTTCCGGGTGGACCCAGTACCGTGGTCAGATCATGACTTAGTGCGTATAATTATGGGAGACGGTTTGGGGTGTCCACGTCCAGGAAGGTGGAAATTTTATGATTCTGAAAGATAGCGAGATTGCTGGTGCTTTGCTCGTAAATATTACGAGCTCAATGATAACGGGGAGGTGGGTCCATGCACCTTGTGGGATGCATTCAAAGCCACAATCCGCATAGTCGTAATCCGGATAGGATCCCAAAAGAAAAGGGAGGGGAAGAGACAGGAAGGCCACCTTAGGGGGAACATCGCAGAGCTCCAACCAGGACAGGCCCCGGGAGGTTCCAGCTCCCTGGACCAGACAAGATCACTGGAGACTTATAAAGCGCAGCTAAAAGACCTTTTGCTGAGCAAGATCGAGAAGAAACTGCTGTTTCTTAAACAAAAATATTACCATAAGGGTGACAAGGCAAATAAAATCCTAGCCTGGAAATTGAAGGAAACCCACAAAAGTCAAGTTGGTTAGGGCCCTAAAAACAGACGGGGGACCACATACTATGATAACACTAGCATAGGGCTACTTTCACACAATATTACGAACTGCTATATAAGCCAGAATTTGACGGTGATGAATCGCAGATAGTTGAATTCTTGGCACACTACGCATTCCAGGTGAACCTAGGAAACCACCTCCGAGTTAGACGCTCCAATAACAGAGGAAGAGGTTGTACAGGCGATCAAATCAATGAAAGGGGGCACAATACCAGGCGAGGACAGGTTATCAGTTAAATTCTTCAAGATATACCGGTCCAAGTTGGCCCCGTATCTGACGAGAGTTTTCAACTTAGTTCTAGAGGGGGGTTTCTGTGACTCAACGATGGGGGCCATCATAGTGGTGAGCCCAAAAGAGGTTAAGGACCCGATGCAGTGCTCGTCCTACTGTCCACTCTCCCTACTCAACATAGATGTAAAAATCCTGGCGAAGGTGCTAGGAAAGAGACTTGGAGTTATGTCATCTCTGGTCCACAGTGACCAGGTGTGCTTCATCAGGGCTTAGACAATATTCTGAAGACACTCAATCTAATGCATTATGCCCGGGAGGTTGACCTCGATTGCATGCCTCCTCTCACTAGACTCTGAGAAAGCCTTTGATAGGGTGGAGTGGAAATATAAGGCTATCCTCCTGGAAAAAATAGGAATAGGGGAGAACATCTGGAAACGGGTTGGAGCACTATACAGGGCACCCGGGTCCAGGTTGATGGGAAACTATCAGCACCTTTTCAGCTAACTAGAGGCACGAGACAGAGGTGCCCTTTATCCCATTGACTATATGCGCTTATGATGGAATCCCTGGCAATAGCAATAAGAAAACACCAGGGAATTAAGGGTATTCGAAGAGGAGAAGTTTAGTTCAAACTTTCCCTATACACCGACGACATACTGTGGTACCTAGTGGACACTCCCTCCTCGCTCCCCGCACTATTAGCATTCATCTAAACATTCCGAGCCTTCTCGGGCTGTGAATTAACAATCCTAATCAGTAACAATGCCGATCTGCGCCACAGACCCGGGCCTAAACCAAAGAAACCGTATGATAGGGGTAAGAGTAAAACAGTCAGGGATTTCATACCTGGGGGTCCGGGTCACCAGAAACTTGTCGACACTCACGTCAGTCAACTTTGAACCTCTTGTAGCAGCCATAAAAACCGACCTGAACCGTTGGGGCGTCCAAATACTATCTTGGTATGGGCGGATGACAGCGGTAAAAATTAACATTCTCCTGCGCATTCTGTACCTATTCACAGCCCTACCCACGAAGATCCCTGAAGCCTATATTAGGGACCTCCAATATAGTGTGCAGAGGTTTGTCTGACAGAATAAGACCCTGAGGATTAAAAGGGGGGCTTTGGCTTTCCGGACTTTTCTCTTTACTACAAAGCTGCCCAACTACGAGTCATCCTAGAACAAATGAGGGATGACTTGGGGACATATTGGACGTACCTAGAAGACATAGACACTCACCCGGGTAAAGTAAGGACTTACTCTGGGCGCCTTATAGGGAGATACTGAATAGGCTGAGGGACCATCCTTGTCTTGGTGTGCTATAGTCTCTGTGGAGGGAGGGGAGAACCACGGAGAGTTTGTACTCCTGGCCATCTCCGATGACCTTGGTGTGGGGCCCGGTTATCAGGTTGGGAAGCAAGGGATTTCGCAACACACAAGCATGGTCTGAGAGCGATCTTGGAGAGGGTTGTGACACATGTTGAAGGATGAGTCATTCCTGCACTATGAAGCAGTAGCAGAAGTGCTCAATAGGGATGAGAGCTCCATATTCCAATACCTAAGACTGAAGGAGATCCTCACCAACCATAGTTGGGGTGACAAACTGAAACTATGAGGTGCTGATCACAGTCGACAAGAAGTCAAACCTTCAAAAAATACTGGAACAAGTTAGAGGGAGAGGTAATCTCGGAAGAGGTCTGGGGGAAGATATATACATTTATGTTTCACAGGAATCTCTTTACGGAACACAACTTTAAGGTCCTGCAAGGGTGGCATAGGGACCCCCTGAGAAAATCCCGAATGTTTGCTGGGTCTTCCCACTATGTCCTAGGGGATGTGGCTTAAGGTTCTCGAGCACACATGTAGTGGCATTGACCGCAAGTTCAATCCTATTGGCGGGACCTGCTGGGTTGGATGTCTGAGGTTATAGACAAGGTCCTTCCACTAGACCCTCTCCAGATGCTACTGGCTCTCCCCTCGAGAGATTCTGACATCTATAGATACCCGGGAATGTGGGAAGCGATGTTCAGGGTGGCCAGGGTCGCGTTGGCACAGAAATGGAAGAGTGGGTCAATACCCGATAGAAACCATTGGCTACAGAAACTAAGAGATATGCATCTGATGGACAAACTGACAGCAGTGGTGAATGATCAAATAGGCTGATTTATGGCGGAATGTGACCCTGTAATAAGCAAGTGGGGATGGGATGTGCACTAGCAGGTTTCGTGGCAGTCATTGCCACCTGTGATTGGTGGAAAGGGAGAAACAGCGGGAGATAGGTAGTGAAAACCAGAGACGCCAACAGGGGGATAGAGCTTGAAATCAGTGGGCCTCCAGCACAAGAGAAGATGGAGTAGCGTGGACGATTCACACCTGAAGCGCACATTGACACAAGCCTAGTTCCCCAGCGGAACCTGTTCAAGACTTAAGGCTCCATAGTTGGAGTGAAGACAAAGGGCCTAGAAGAGTCACTGCATGAAACCACCTGTTTTTGCTGTTGGTCAGGTTGGGGATGAAGGAGGGAGAGGGGGTTGAACTTGAAGACCCAATAATGCTTTATTGTGACATGTACAATTGGTTCCTTCAATTACATTTCAAGTTGAAAAAAAAGTTTCAGTAGTTTAAATAATTCAGGGCAACAGTCGCCTGGTCTAGGAAGGAGGTGTGTAGGTAGACGAGTGAGAGAGGGAGGGCACTATGCCCCACAACTACAAAGAACACCCTTGAACTGTATGAAAAGATGCAGTGTATTTTGTGAAGAATCCTGCGGACCCTCACTGAAGCCCTGCCTAAAGTCTCCTCCCAGGAGGCCAGGGGATGGCAGATGCTTCCTGATCCCAACCCTGGGCATGGTGTACTGCGGTAGGATCACCTGGGGGAAGACCGGGCTTAGGGTGGTGAGGAGATTCGGTAGGATGTGACAGAGTATTTGTCCTCTAATAGGGAGATTCCTGCCACTGTGCCAACACAGGTTATGGCTTATTGTTATTTTAATGTCTCCCAACCTCCTATTACATCTAAGGTCGTAAACCCCAAGGTTGTAATATCATAGCACACTATACCAAAAGAAAGACTCTTTTTGATATCTAAAACTTAATGTCCTCCACAATTCCAAGAGTGCACTACAAAGGTTTGTGGAAATGCTGTCTTCTCTAAACCATCTTCCTCTGGAAAAGTTAAAACCCACAGCTCCTCTTTTAAAAATACTAAGGGAATTAAATATACCCTTATAAATAATTAAGAAGCAGAAAAACCTAACTGTGTTCAAACAAACTACATGTCCCAGAATCCTACAGGAACTGAGAAGAGTAAGAGGGCTGAAGAGGTATGTAGATGTACTGGTCAGGCAATTAAGCCTAGTAGCCATTGCAAGAGTCAGGGAATTGAATCTAATGGCTCACACCTGAAGCCTATTGTCAGAATTGTGAGGCATAAGGCCACAGCAGGAAAGCAAGAGAGGGAGAAAGAGCCTGAGCAGGAAGTGGAAGGCTGGCAGTAGTAGTAGCAGGGAAAGGAAGTGGGAGCACAAAAGGGACACCGGAACGTGGAGACGGTAGATTTCACATGCAGGTTCTGAGAGGGTCCTGTGTTCCCAAAACCTGTGTTGCAGGGGCTGCCCAATGGTAGACGTGCTGGAAGTGATGTTTTCCCCATGTGAGCTGAGTTGCTGTGATTGCAGAGCTGTTACTGTGCAGGAGCTTAAGGACAGAAGCAGAATGCCAGATGCGGTTCTCAGGAGTAAAAGAGACTCCCACTTAGGGTGGCCGGACCGGAGCAACCCATTCTGTTGAAGGGGTGTGTCCCAAGTGAGCCCGAGTAGTAGCAGTGGTCGAGGAAGTCAGGGAAGCAGAGCAACCTGCAACCGCAGTGTCCCTGAAGCCGCTAAGTGAAGCACATCATTTAGCTTAACTTCATAAGTCTTGCCGATAACTGTTACCAGCTCCAAAATAACTTGTGTAACGTGTAAAGCGAGTAAAAGTTGTTTGCCATCTTTCAACTGTTTGGTAACAATGGTTTTGTAACAATTGCACTTATTCCAAAAGCTGTGTTGTTTCCGTGTGAAGTATAAAGCCATTACATCCATTGTTGAACTCTTTTCGAATTACTGGAATGTTCGATTTATTTCATTGTGAAGAAGGAACGCCTGTTGAATCCATTCTAAAAATATAACATTGACATTGTACACAAGTTGCAAGTAATAATAAGTGAAGCCTGCATCAAAGAAGGTTGCATGCGTCCAATTGTGTTTGCCGGAGGAAGTCAGAAATTGCCCCCTTGATACTACAAAGGAATACACTTAAATTTGTTACTTTAAGTTTAAAAATCTACCTTAAAGAGTAGTCGCGTGTGCCCAATTATGTTTTAACCTTGAAGACTGAACCTTGTATTCAATCCAGATCAGGCATTATTTATTATTCCAAGAAGTTACACTACTGAAGCAAAGAACAAGCATTATCCAAGCCAAGATCCCTGTTCATAGTGAAACCAGTCTTGTTTAAACCCATCCACCTAATCTATGAATTTGTCAACAGTCCAGTGGCCTCAGATACAAGTGTGGCATTGTCACCTGAAGCTGAAAGAGTGGCACTTCGGCTTCTGGGTAATTACATGGGCAGAAAAGGTGTGAGTAAAGCTGGGGAAGGGGAGCTTGGTAATTGTATAGAATATTCATAAGTTAACCTGTATGGCTAAAGCCTGCTTAAGCTGTAAGGAGTCGAAGTGGCTTGTCAGACGTTGCCTGATAATTCAGAAGTACAAAGCAGTGATAGAAGTGCCTGTACTGAGGTGGTATACAAAGTTGTCAGCATATGTCAAATTGGAGGGGTTTGAAGTAGTGACAAACTGTGGGACAAAGATGACTGTTCTCAAAGTAACAACAGTAGAAGGGTGGCTTGCAAAAAAGGAAACAGCAAACCAGAGAGAAGCATCCTGACAAATATACCAAATGTACTGCAGAAGTCCTACCCAATTGTAAAGTTGTAGATGGAGAAGTCCAAAAAGTAAATGTTACCTATTCTTTTGAACTGTGGCAGATAATCCTGAAAAGAAGATAACCAGGATTACCATTGGTGCTATTTTCTTTGCTGGAATTGGAAGGGGGTATTTTCAACCAAAACCAGAGAATTGTTACCAGTGGATTTTTGTTTGATGGGCTTTTGGTTTCACTTGGAGCTGATAAGAACTGGTTCAAGACTTTTCTTTTACTTTGAACATGTTGAAACCAAATTTAAAACCTGGAGAAAAGATTTTCCCCAGGACAGGAGACGGTCATCCAAATATTGTTCAAAATTGTTATCTTGTGTTGCCTCATAATTTTCCTTGTATGTTTGTTTTTTAGAGTGAAGGCCAGTTTAGCCATGCTGGAGTTTGTTGCCTTAGCCTTTAGACAAGGTAGGCAATTCCTCGGTAGAGTAGGGCATGCAAGGCTTTATTTGAAAACAATTACTTTAATAAAATGTCTTACTTTGAGAAAATTATAAGAAGTTGTCTGCCTCGCATTACTAACCCCTAACAATTTTCTGTGCCATCTGTGACAATCAACAAGGCTATGTGGGAGTTCCTGCGCTCTGAAATTGAATTCTCCATGCTCATCTTCCAAAGCACTAGACTATCAATACACTTGTGTAGGAAATTTGTGTAGCACCTCCTCTGCCCTCTCCCTCTGAGGTGTGCAGTTGTTTAGGCCTGGTTAACTTTTGCAGCCGTTTTATTCCAGACCTGATCACGAAGTCTGAACTATTCTGTAGAGTCACCTGAAAGGATTGTAGATGGGAGTGGTCCAGCAAGGAGAAGCTAGTATTTGGCCAAGTGAAGCAATCCCTAAAGGCTGACACTATCATGCCATTCCTCATCCTGTCCTATAGCACAGATGTTTTGTGTAACTCCAGTGGTAGAAGCATGCCAAATAAATTAAAGAAAATGTGACTCGTCATAGGCGGGAGGAAGCAAGGTGCAACACATGTGTCTAGGAGTTGTGGACGGGCAAGGTTGACAGTCAAGTGGGTGACCAGTCAAAAGAAGGAGGACCTCTGTATTGTTTTTCATTAATTTCTCTTGGTTGGTCAGTCAGATGGAACATTTATATATGGCCTTTCTGATATCAGTCGACTCTACTCGTTGATCTTAACTCTGCTGGAAACCATGCTTAACACCTACCAGAACAGCAGCTTCAACAGGACCTGCCATGCTGTCATTAATAGACTTCGGTAATTTATTACAAAGCCTGGATCCCAAGACTGAAAATTCTTTATCTCCTCTGGACTGACAGAATCCGATGGATGAATAGTCTGTGTTCCAGAAGTATCCCACAGAAGTGTATCCAGAAGAAGGAGTCGGACTAGGACTTAGCATGTTCAAGGGTATTTTATTTACATAATAAGAAAATGTCTATCTAACCCTATTGCTACGAGGGTAATCCCCTACTTAACAGTCAAAACTAAGGCTGCTCATCAAATGTCAAAAACAGAACAGTCCTCAGTCCAAAACCTACTTGCTAGCTGACCATACGACTTTAGAAAAACGTAACAAGCTTTCCACTCGGGGCTTTGCCTGGCCAGACTACTTGAGTTCCTACCAAGTAATGTTCATCAAACGGTCAAAGTTTATCCATTTTTCACAATATAGTGCTCTATCCTCTTTTCAGGTTCTAAATGACAAGTCTTAAGTCTGCACACACATTTAATACTTTACGTTCTTTAAAGGGAAAAAGGATTTTCTTAGTGCAATTCCACCACGTTTGACCTGGTCTTTGATATTGTTCTTGGTTTGGGTTTGAGCAATAGAACCCTCTGAGTTCTCTCTGTTCCTAGTCGTGATCACTACTATTTCTATTTCTATGCCTCCCCAAAGACCTCTGGCCCTCTGATGTGTTTAAATCAACAGTCTCTCGTGCGTGTCAGCCCGTATTCAATGTTCTGGTGTTTCTGGCTCCCATAACCCTTTTGACTTCCTCAGCGTTTTATAGTAATGTCACTATTGTATAGTAATGTCTCCGCCGTTCCTCCCCTTACTTTCTTCTATGCACTTACTCTATCAGAATTGTCCCTGGAACTAGTATGATAGCAACCTCGTCTGTCGCTCCCCCATCCCCTTACTGTTCCTCCCCTCCATCCAGCACTATCTGAAACGTTGTCAGGCCTAGTACGATAGTCACTTGTTTTGTTCCTCCCCTACCCTTTCTGCACCCCTCTCCCTCACCTTTTGTTTTCCTCCTGCTCTACCAGAAATGTCGTCAGGCCTAGTACGGTAGTCGCCTGTCTGTTTCCATTTCCTTCCCACTCTCCCCTTCCCTTCCTTATCTATGTCTTAGGACTTGCACTATCTGAAATGTCGTCAGGCCGAGTTTGATAGTTAATTTCACATCCTTATTGTTTATGGCCTGTAAGAATGTCATATTTTCCCTTGTTCCCTCCCTTGCCTTGAAGTGCTTTGAAACACATCGTGTATAGGCGCTATATTAATTAACTATCATATCATATCATAACTTGTTTTTTTCAGGATCCCTGAAGCCCCCTGGACCTCTGATATGCTTAATTCAGTAGGGTCTCAATTGGGTGCATGCCCATGTCCAGCATTTGGGTTTTCCGGGCTACCGTAACCCGCTAGGCTTCTACAGCACTCACGGACACAACCGTTCACCCCTCTTCCCGCCGTTACTTCTCGGGAGCGTTTGCTTCCCGTTCTCCATCCGGCTCTGCAGTTGTTAATGTTGATGTTAATTGACTCTTATATGGCACAACTCGCCTGTAGGCCTCAGTGTGCAGCCAGTAAGAGCAACTCAGGCGGAAAGATCATCAGAGAAATACCAGGGGAGACGCCAGGTACTAGTCAGCTCTAGTCGGTGGAGTTAAAGAGAAATGTTTTAAGCGATTTCTTAAAAGAAGACTCCGGACAGTTCAAAAAGCGTGGAGCAACAGAATCGAAACATGTGCCTCCGAAGCGAGTAAAGATTGTAGGGAGCGAGATGACTGTCAAGACTTAATCCTATCTTTCAAATAGAATGGCACATTGTCAGTAAGGCACTTATAGGTGAGGGATAGTACCTTATATGTAATGCATTGCTTAACAGGAACCTAATAGCGAGCTTCAGTGACGTGGTTCCTTCTTGAGATACCACATACAGCTCGAACAGAATTGTTCTGCACAATCTGTAAAGAGTCCAGGTTAGACCGAGAAGTGCCAGCCAGAAGGCAATTGCTATGGTCAAGTTTGGAGTTGGCCAAACCAACAGCAAGGGCTGCAGTGTTAGAGTTGGATAAGAAAGGTTTCATTTGCATAATAAGGTGTGTTGTGTAGGCATAAGAGGCCTTCAGCTGGCTAACATGTTTATTCATATTTAGAATAGCATCCAGATATGCTCCAAGGGTCTTAACCCAGGGACAGGTCTTAATTTTAACTCCTGAGCTATTGAAAGCAGAGTATCTAGGATCCAGTTTGGCAAGACGTTGGAGAGTACCAATGAGCATAATCTCAGTTTTATTGCCATTGAGGGTGAGGGAGTTCCTAAACATCCAATCCTCAATGGCAGCATAGATGGAAGTAATTTTTATGAGATCCAATTCATAATTGCCAGTCAATTTCATCACCATCTGAGTATCATCAGCATAGTTGGTATAACTCACGCCAATGCTATTAAGAAGTTCAAAAAGAGGTTGGACATATAAGAGTAGGAGAAAGGCATGCTCTCTGCGGGACACTGCATCTCATCAATTCAATAGGAGATTTAGCCCCCAGAAGCAACACAGGCAGATAGATCTGGGACCTAAAAATGAAGGAAGCCAGCACAAGGCATTATTGGAACAATTCGCAGTAGTTCCTAATCTCTCAAACAGCAGTGAGTGATCGACGAGGTAGAAAGTCACAGCTAGATCCAGGAGTATCAAAAGAGCAATCTGTCCCGAGTCAACAATATGACATAGATTGGCTTTTTAAATCAACCAAGGCTGTCTCGGTGCCGTGAAGAGCACGAAAACCCTGATGCAAATGGACCCAGAAGATGATTACTTTCGATGTGTTGCTTTAGTTGAGCGTATGCCACCTTGTCCAAAACTTTCAAAAGAAGGTGGTATTATTAATGTTGAACAAATATCAAATGGTTGTCTGCCTTGCATTGCTGATCTCTCACACAATCCAAGGTAAATAGGATGAGTAGAAAAGGAAAATAGTTCAACTGGGTGCATGAGAGTCTTTTTAGAGGCATACGACCTAGTGACAGGCAAAATGCACAATATAAGTGAAGCTTTCCAAAAGGAAGTGTGCCCCCCCCAAAGCACCATACATACTGTTACTCACCGAACGGTGAAGCCCGAGACGGAATACCCCATCAGTGAAGTTTGGGAGTTGACTGTAGAGCTCGGGTTGGAGCCTTCTACACGAGCCTCCTCTCTATGAGGGAATTAACTCTTTTCAATGATATGGCCCTCTACTGTACGAACAGTAAAAAAGGTCCTGATCACTTAAAAGAGCGGGGAGAAAACACCGCCATGTAACCGGCTGCAAAGAAAGATAGAGATTATAAGCCACAAGTGATAAATAATATACATATGAACCATAGATTCACAAAGTATACCTGATATGTTTTCCCTTAGACTGGCTACAAGAGATACCTACTGCCCTCCTATCAATAAACAAAAACACAAAAAAAATAGTACTGTAACTAATAAATTGGGAACCAGACTGTATAAAAGTATATAGTTGTGTCTTACCACGAGGAGCACTGGATTATTCTTAAAGAAGACAACGACAAGTATAAAATAAGAAAGAGGAAGGTTAGTAAGGGTACTACTCCCGGGCGGCACGAAGAGTGCTCTAGTTCCAGGTTGGTGCAATCAGCGTAGCGTCCTATATGCACGTAGAAAGGGTGAAGGAGTTCTGGTACTTTAGTTAAGGGTTGTAGGAGGAAGCGAAGGTGATTCCAGTAGTATAAATGCTGTAAAGCACGTGTGCGCGGAGTGCTTTAGGTTTATTACAGAAAGATATAAGCACCTACCAATTAGGGAGAAAATTGAATGACTCACCGGTTCAGCAGCAAATGCACAAGCGCTGCGCAGTGAAGGAAGGTAGCACTGTACACGCAGGTAAGCAGGAATGGATGTAGAAACCTCCAGCTCCTGGCCCAAAACTTGGCCCACAGGCTTTCCGAAGGGTCGCCAGTACTGTTATTACTGGGACGGCTGGCAGGAAATACAAGAGAATTCATTCTAAGGTCAGTAAGGCATAGAATAAGGCCAAACAAAATGCACAAACAATTATACTGCCAAACAATCTCATTTCCATCGTGGGGCCATCCCCCCACTGATCCACCTGGTATATGATGTGAGAAACATGAAGGTGTTTCACCTGCTAGTCCCCGGGGATCTGTCATCCAGGTGGCCAGGACACGGCGATCGCTATTGTATCCAGTTCCAGGGGTTGGGCCAGTGCGGGAGGATCACCTGGATGGTGGGTATTCGGGGAGTGGAAGTGGGAAACCGAAAGGTGAGACGCAGTACCCCCTTCCTTATGACACCTTGTATTGCGTCTATATGGCCCTAAGGGAAGACCTCAAACACTAACGTCTCCCCAGCCCCTTCTCACAATAACAAGTAATTGGAATCAGACTAGCAGAAGAAACATGCACACATCATATTAGGTTATAAAAACAGCTCATTATAGGCCTTTTATTCATACCAAATGACTACATAATGAAAAAATAGACACCAATACATACAAACATATAAACATAGATAGATAGATCAGAATATAATTTGCATCACCGTTAGCCATGAGGCAGAGGAAAACTCCATCTTGGCCACCAGACAACACTGCTTAGTCCCTTAGCAGGTAAGTGAAGAGATTACTGCGGTCAATGGGGTCTAAAGCAGAGCATCCTCCCTTTCAGCGAGACTTCAACACCTGTGTCCGTTTTGCCATCTCCTTTATGGGGCATCCCCCCCTTCTAATTGCGTTCTGCCCTCGGCCGAAAGGCAGATCACAAGTCGATGAGACAGAGGGTAGAAAAATCCAGTTAGAAGTGAAAAAACCCAGCACTACTCTACTTGCATGCATTCCCAGACCCCTTATCGGGCAGCAGCAGTGCACTCTAACTCCCCTTCTGTATTCATCCTTCACTAGACAATCCAATAACTATTCTCTGTAGACAGTCCACTTGCAAAATATCTACATGACCTTGCTCTGTTTTCCCTGCTACTTGTTCATTCTGTGAGGCCCGCGGAAGCGCAGACTTTATTATTGCAATGGGAGATGAGTGTTCAAAATGGCTGCGCATCGACGCCATGTTATTATGGCTCGCATTTTATACACTAGCATTACACTACACCACCTGAACACTCAACTACCATAACCGGTATGTTGTTCAGAAGTAGTCCAAAATCCATAAATCATTCTCCACATATTAGGAATAAATGAAACACAACAACAAAGACCAAAACGAGGCCCGAAAACGAGGCTGCATACTGTTGCTAGGCAACCTGGTCTTTCTTTGCCCAATCCCCGGCACCGATAGGCGGGAGCCGACACCTCGGGAGAAGGCCCGAGGGAAAAGGCCCTGTTCCTCCCCAGTGAGCCCCACTCGGCGGAATCTGCTCACCTGAAAGGGTGTGAGGGCTGGAGCCCTCCCCTGTCCCCTCGAGCATACCGAAGCACGAAGCCTCGGACTACACTCGGGCTGCCTGACCCCCTGATGCAGCATCCACGGAATCCACATCACTGGTGAGCTGCCTGCCTGCATTAACAGCCCACTCTTACCACCACTTGGGACACCATCCGAGCCTTGCTGGCCACCAGAGCCCCACCGGGGCACCTGCGCTCATCCATGGTGGAGATCCACCATCTTGTCCTAACCAAGCGGCCTGACCCTAAAATGGCGGGCGCAGCGCGGCCCGAAAACGAGGCTGCATACTGTTGCTAGGCAACCTGGTCTTTCTTTGCCCAATCCCCGGCACCGATAGGCGGGAGCCGACACCTCGGGAGAAGGCCCGAGGGAAAAGGCCCTGTTCCTCCCCAGTGAGCCCCACTCGGCGGAATCTGCTCACCTGAAAGGGTGTGAGGGCTGGAGCCCTCCCCTGTCCCCTCGAGCATACCGAAGCACGAAGCCTCGGACTACACTCGGGCTGCCTGACCCCCTGATGCAGCATCCACGGAATCCACATCACTGGTGAGCTGCCTGCCTGCATTAACAGCCCACTCTTACCACCACTTGGGACACCATCCGAGCCTTGCTGGCCACCAGAGCCCCACCGGGGCACCTGCGCTCATCCATGGTGGAGATCCACCATCTTGTCCTAACCAAGCGGCCTGACCCTAAAATGGCGGGCGCAGCGCGGCCCGAAAACGAGGCTGCATACTGTTGCTAGGCAACCTGGTCTTTCTTTGCCCAATCCCCGGCACCGATAGGCGGGAGCCGACACCTCGGGAGAAGGCCCGAGGGAAAAGGCCCTGTTCCTCCCCTGTTCGCCCCGGGTCGCAGCGGTCAGGCGTCGCCATCATACTCGACTCCTGCGCCCTCACGCACCAACACGGACATAACTGGCCCTGCCTTGCCCTATCCAGCCTGCACGTCCCTGCGGCACACCTCAGGTACTATCCTCGGTTTACACGCCATCCTGACTACCGTCACTCTGTGGACATGAACAGCATTACTGATCTCGGAGCCAGGAGACTTGCCTGATCAATTCACCCGTAATTTCTGTCACTCACACTTGTCCATATTGATGCTGAGCCTTATGGTCGCTTTCAGACCACATCTGAATTGTGTCGCGCCAAATAGCTACTCACCTGTGATCAGGCCGGTGCCTCTTGCCGCGCCTAGCCAGTTATATGCTAGTTCATATAGTTCATTTGTTGTTTGCACTACCTCTGCACGCTGTGAAATACGACTCTACCACGATATGTTATGATTTTTTCAGCATCAAAGTAAATACGGTAACCTGTCCCATTAATATATCCGGCTCAGGCCAACGTCACGGCATTGTCAGACCCTCTTCTTAGAGCAGGAGCTTTGGCCGCTCCCTCTCCCCTTTTGCACCCTAGCTACAACTTCGCATTTAGCCTGTGCCTACCTGTGTTTGCTTCATTTGAACTGCCCTAGCTACAACTTCGCATTTAGCCTGTGCCTACCTGTGTTTGCTTCATTTGAACTGCCCTAGCTACAACTTCGCATTTAGCCTGTGCCTACCTGTGTTTGCTTCATTTGAACTGCCCTAGCTACAACTTCGCATTTAGCCTGTGCCTACCTGTGTTTGCTTCATTTGAACTGCCCTAGCTACAACTTCGCATTTAGCCTGTGCCTACCTGTGTTTGCTTCATTTGAACTGCCCTAGCTACAACTTCGCATTTAGCCTGTGCCTACCTGTGTTTGCTTCATTTGAACTGCCCTAGCTACAACTTCGCATTTAGCCTGTGCCTACCTGTGTTTGCTTCATTTGAACTGCCCTAGCTACAACTTCGCATTTAGCCTGTGCCTACCTGTGTTTGCTTCATTTGAACTGCCCTAGCTACAACTTCGCATTTAGCCTGTGCCTACCTGTGTTTGCTTCATTTGAACTGCCCTAGCTACAACTTCGCATTTAGCCTGTGCCTACCTGTGTTTGCTTCATTTGAACTGCCCTTTTGCACCCTAGCTACAACTTCGATTCTAGCCTGTGCCATCTGTAGCGGTATTACCGAAACTGCCCTTTCTGCACTATAACAGCAACTTCAATCTATAACCTCGGCTGTGCTTTAATTAAAATTGCCCGTCTCCCCACCACACCAGCTAGTTCAAATCTTGCCCTTGCCTTTCCTACTGTGCCAACTACCTAACTACCCACGCTCTCCTCAATTCCAATTATGATCCATTGGCTCATACTCACCATGTTCCCTTTCTGTATTTTAAACAATAACACTCCATGTAGCAATAACAGCTACATACCATACAACAATGGACTAGCCAAACTAGGCTGCCCTAGGCACCACCCCATCCCCTGCCCCACACCCTTCCTCCCCTCCCTTCCACCTTTCTCACACACCCCCCACCAACAACCCTTCGCTAAAAGTAAGGCCACACCAGCCAACATCCTACCTAACAGTACCAACTCAACAAATGCCAACCATACTGCCTCCAACCTTCTCCTTCCCAACCTATTAGATCACTGTCCCACAACTTACCCCACCTTCCAAGACCGCAATAATAGACTTGGCGTTAGACTCCCCACCACTTCTAGCAAACTGCCTACCAAACCTATGACTAAGACTTCAACCACTAAGGATAGTGCCATGACCACTAACGCAACTGCTCTAAAAGGTGCACTACTCAATGTTAGATCTCTAGTAGCCCACCCCACCGAAATTGCTGACATTATCCTCTCAGGAGACCTCGACTTCCTTGCCACTACAGAAACCTGGTTACATGAAGCAGCAGGACCCCACCTCACTCTGGCCCTCCCCGACAACTACTCCATCCTCAGAGCAGACAGACCTAATGCTCGCGGAGGAGGTGTAGCTATCATTTTCAAATCCTCACTCGACTTCAGACACATCACCTCCCCCCCGCTAAAGTCCTGCGAGCACCTCACCTACAAAATACAAACTACCCCCAAGAGTACCATTACTGTGCAACTAATATATAGACCCCCAGGCCCCACAGGATCCTTTGAGGAAGACATTACCACTCTCATAGCAGAGAACACCAAACCCCACTCCCAAAATATCATTCTAGGAGACTTCAACTTAGGATTTAATGACCCTAACGACTCTCCAGCTGCCTCCCTGGCCAACGCCTTATCCGAGCACGACTTCACTCAAGTCGTTACACTACCCACCCACCAGAAAGGTAGAACCATAGATTGGATTGCAGCCCACAACTGTAATATCACCTGCAAAGCCCCACAACCACTCGCATGGACTGACCACTCCCTCATATCATTTGAAATCAACCTAAATAATCCCAACCCCAAACAGAGCCCCTGTGCACCAGCCTGCCTGTCTAGAAACAAGCGCAATATCTCAGCAGAGACCCTCACACCTCTGATCCTCCCTTCGCTAAATACACTGCCTGCCACTGCCGACCTGAACCTTCTAGTCAACACCTACAATGACGCCCTCACCAGCGCCATTGATACTGTCGCACCCCTAAAGGAACGCAAAGGTAAACCCATAGCCCACTTGAACCCTTGGTTCACACCAGAACTCAAATCCATAAGAAAAAAGAAAGCCAAGTTGGAAGCCTTATGGAAATCCAACCCCACCGCAGAAAACAAATCTAATCTCAAAACCATCTCTTCCTTCTATAAGAAAGAGATAATCCGCACCAAAAAAGAAACCTACAATACTAGAATAAATAATGCCCAATCGTCGGTTAAAGAACTCTTCACCATCCTGAAGGAACTAGAAAACCCTAACCCTCCTACCGATACCTGCGTGAAGGACAAGCCTTGGTGCACCAGTATCCAAAATGCCCTCGCCAATAAAATTACTAGTCTCCAAAACAAAATTGAAACCAAAAGACAACAACTCGCCAACAGCAATGCCCTCACTCCTAGCGCACCCACCCCGACCCATAACACCTCTGGCTTCACTTTCAAACCGGTTACTATTCCTGAAATCCAAAAAATCATAGCATCCCTCAAACCTTCTAATTGTAAAGGGGACAGCTGCCCCGCCCAGATCATCAAAGATGCTGCACGAGACCTAGCCCCCTTCATCTCCAAACTAATAAACCTCTCATTCTCAACCAATTCTGTACCTAACAACCTGAAACAGTCCTGGGTTCTGCCCCTCTTAAAAAAACAATCTCTCGACCCGGCCATACCCACCAATTACAGACCCATCACTACGGTCCCTTTCCTGCTAAAAATCCTCGACAGAGTCGCCTACCTGCAAATCCAAGATTACCTGGAGACCAATCAACTGTTAGGCCTGCGTCAATCTGGCTTTCGTCCTCAACACGGAACAGAAACAGCCCTCGTTGACCTCAAAAGCCAGATTGATGGCATCAAGGACAACAACAAAGCAGCCATCCTACTCCTCCTAGACCTCTCAGCAGCCTTTGACCTGGTTGACCACAAAATACTCTGTAACCACCTCTCATCTGCTGCCCACTTCTCACACTCTGCTGTCACTTGGATACAATCTTTCCTAGCCAACAGAACCATGAGGGTTTTTTCATCTCTGGCTGCAGCAGACCCCATCCCCATCACATGCGGTGTCCCACAAGGGTCCTGCGTCTCCCCTACCCTCTACAATATCTTTACCAAACCCCTCTTTGACAAATTGGATCATCTGGGTGTCACCTACACTAACTACGCGGATGACACCCAGATACTCCTCACCATCACTGGCAACTACAACACTGACGCCACCAGGATCAACGAAATCTTCGCCATCATTCAGGCATGGATGGCCATACACGGCCTCTGCCTGAATGATGAGAAGACTGAGCTCCTCTTGGTCGGCTCCCCCAATAACCTACAGAAACTCAGCCCTGACTACTCCAAATTCAACATAGATGGCAACATCATTCCAGTTGTAAACTATGTGAAAACCCTAGGCTTCTACCTAGACGCCAATACCAACCTCTCCAAACAAGTTAATATGACCGCCTCAGCTACCGCCTACACGGGGAAATTAATTAGGGCTTGTAAACCCTTTCTATCTACAAACAGCTGCCTCATTCTGGCGAGGGCCCTCATACAATCTAAGCTCGATTATTGCAACAGCCTCTACCTTGGTGCCAACCAAGCTATAATCAAGAAACTTCAGATCCTCCAGAATAATGCGCTGAGAGCAGCTCTAAACATTCCCAGGAGAGAGCACATCTCACACATAAGATTAGCGTGTAAATGGTTATCTATCCAACAAAAAATCAACTTGAAAACCCTCTGCCTCACCTATAAAGCCCTAAATCACCTTGCCCCCCAGTACCTCACCAATAAACTCTCCCTCAAGCCTAACACAAGACTCACCAGATCATCCAATACTCTCTGCCTCACCGTGCCCAGATTCTCCGCCAAAAGAGCGGGGGGCTCAAGCTTTAGTGTCCTTGCCCCTCAACTCTGGAACACCTTGCCACTGAGTATTAAATTGACCAAATCCTTCCAACTGTTCAGAAGATCAGTCATTAGCTGGCTTCTAGAGAAGGAAATCCCCAGATAAATTAAGCTCAGTCCCACTTGCGTTTACTGTACATACCTTGAATAGATGATTGTCTTAGATCTGCACCAACTGTATATATTGTACATACCTTGAAATGCTCCTACTGCCTGCCTGTATACTCTATATTTGGCATCTTAACGCCACGATTGTATAACTGATTATTTACTGTAATTATGTAACCTATCCTTAAGCGCCCATTTACCCCAGGGTCTGGAGCGCTATACTAAATAAAGCAAACAAACAAACAAACAAACAATTACAACTATAGAGATACTAAAAAGCCAAAATAAAGCAGAACGCAATGATTCAGGAATCCAGGATAATAAATATTCCCACCAGTTTTCATATCGATCTTGTGTTACTTTCGCAACCAGACCCTTTATGTTCTTAATATGCTTTTCGATAGAACGGGAATTATCACCTGCATCAAAACAACACACGCCTTCCATCGCTTCACAACCCAAGTTATGTTTCAAGAATTAATAATCAATAGCCGCCTTATTCTGAAGAATAGCTTTTCTAAAATGTCTATTATCTAGTAATAATTCAGTTAATGCTTGGGATGTTTCATAAAGCCCTTTAACTACTAAACAAGCAAGTTTAATCATGGTTTTATAAATACCTGCCGCTAAACCCCAAACACCAATAATAGAAACAGCTAGGGCTATCACTTCAGCCTCCGAGAGTCAATGTACATCAGAATTGCAATCAGGAGTTAAGGTATGATATGAAGCAGCACGTATAAAACATGTAATTTTAGGTGTTAATGGGTACATCATCAAACCAAGCCGCGTCAAAGCACAGGGGACACCTGAAATATTAGCAGGAAGGATAGCACAGCGGCAGCGTGCGCGTCTTGGAAGCAAGACGACACGGAGGAACAACAGGTTCGATCCCCGGGTCCGCGCTTAGAAACCTCTGAGTGTTTAAGCGCGTTCTAAATACGTAACTAAGACAAAAAAAAAAGAAAAAACACAATTACGCAACTAAGAAAAATAAACAATTCCTGTAACAGCGCCTCGATGCCTGCGGGCTGTGTGAGCGCTTTATAAATGTAAAATAAAATTTAAAAAAAAATGTAGGAATAGGAAAAATGACCACAAGAAAATAACCAACCAGGCGGAAGTTTAACATGCTAGCAGTGACGATAGTAAAACTGCATATCATATCGTTGGAAACATCAGTGTCTATTTCAACAGATCTTGTACACAATCGTTTCTCAAAATCAGTACTTTTCAATTGTATATCCAATTTCAATTGTTGACATTTTCGGATACATGTAGCATCACGTGTCATGCTGTAACAAACGTCAGAAGGAGCAATGTAGTGTGTAATAACAAACGTCATATAATTATATTTATGAATCGTGTCTTTGCAGAATTTGACATAATACACCGAAAACAAATTTTGAATGTCCGAAAGGTGCACCAAAGTATGATTGTGTACAGTACCAAATATATCAAAACTAACATGGGAGTCGGAATGGCTACTAAACAAGTAGAAATCAGGTCTGCAGAACTGTGCACATCCGACAAGCAAAAGTGTGAAATGTTAAGCACTCTTTGGCCCAAATAGACGCAGACATTTCCAGGTTGTTTGACCAGAGCAGAGTAACCATGATGGGAAAAGGACGTACAGATCCTGGAGGAGACAAAGGCAAAACATTTTTTTTTTGTGCTCACGTTGTTTTCTGAATGAAATCCGATAAGCAGCAATAGAAGCACCGTCAGGAGCGTAGGTAATAGGTGGCAAATCATTATTCATCCAGATGCCACGCTCCACTTGTAGAATGGAGAAGTCTGCCACATCATAATTTCAGAGAAGGAAGATATCAGTGAAGTACATCACTCACGTGAATAACACTTATCAGCTGGGATATGCATCCATTTCTTTTTTACAGGTTTCATAACCAAAACAAGTTGATCATCTCCGGATGCTATTACATCAGCAGGCAAGGGCGGACCAGTAGGTTTCTCAACCCATACCTTTGCCCCAGGAACCATTGTGTCAGATGAGCGAAACCCTTTATTCCCACAAATAGTCAATGCCGTGGGAGGTTCACCTTTAGTTACAGTGGAAATTTTAACAGGTATCAACATTAATTGTGCAATTCTATCTCTATTATGAATGGGCAGCATATTTTCACCACTGTTCAAAAGAATAACTTTGATGACGCCTTGATAATCCACATCAACTATACCGGCCAATACTTGGATGCCTTTCAGGGCCAATCCCGATCATGGAGCAATTAAACCCATGTGTGCAGAAGGAATATGTACACCAATACGAGTATCAATTACTGCTATGCCTTTAGGCTGTAGTCAAGTCTCTTCTACAGCATGTAAATCCACCCCTGCAGGCTCCGGAGTAGCACGATAAGGAGCTAAAGCACCAGGAGATGGTTCCAATAAAGCTTTAAAGTTTCATGTGCACGGTTTGGATTTATTTGCAAGACTGGCGTTAACATGCGCGTTAATGGAGTTTCATCGCTCGCAATGGGACGGTTGTTTAAAATTTGGACAGCTTCAAATAAGTGTTCGCGCCAGCTTTGCAAAGTACCACTACCAATTTTGCCCAATTGTTGTTTCAATAAACCGTTTATGCGTTCAATCAGACCAGATACTTCCGGGTGATAAAGGACTTGAAAAATCCATTCTATCCCTTTCTCAACACAATAATCAAAGAACATTTTACCTTTAAAATGGGAACCATTATCACTTTGAATGTGTAATAGGATACCATAATATACAGCCACTTGATCAAGTAACTTAATCATATTCAATTGGGTAGCTCTCTTGCATGGCAGAACCATTAGATAGCCCGAATATGTATCCACAATCGTACATGCATAATGCCAACCCTTACTTATGGGCATAGGGCCAATATAATAAATTTTCCAAATTTGACCTGGTAACTTTCCACGTTTAAATGTGCCATGAATTATGTGAGGAATAGACTGATGTTTCTGATGATGGCATACAGGGCATTCCAAAATCACAGTCTTCACAACCTCTAATGGGATGTTAATTCCCCTATTTTGCGCCCACCTGATAGTAGCCTTCTCTCCGAGATGTCCACTCTTCTGGTGGGCCCATTTAGCAATTCCCTCCCTTCCTCAGCTTTTGAGTCTATAATTTGAACTCTTGCATGTCCATCTGCAAAAGAATTGAACCATTGTTCCAATGAATCTGTTGCACAGTGTGCATCTACATGATATACAGTAACAGTAGCATGCATCAGCATGTCAGCAATGTTGTGCCATATTTCTTTTCCCCACAATTCTTTTGTGTGAATTTTCCATCCATTCTTTTTCCAAGTCGGCAGCCAAACTACCAGACCATTAGAAACAGACCACAAATCAGTATAGATATGCAAGCTACCAGGCAATTCCTGTTTTAAGGCCTGATATACGGCATATAGTTCTGCAAATTGGTTACTCTTCCCTTTCCCTGAGGTAGTAAGCACCTTTTTTGTCTTGCGATTGTATGCAACCGTTTTCCAATAACGCTCAATCCCCACATATTTAGCTGTGACATCAGTAAACCAGGCATGTCTGTTTGTTCAACAGATAATTCTCCAAATAGGATCCCCCAAGTAACTGGAGATTTCTCCACTATTATCTCACCCTCTGGTTCGAGATCAATTAGCGGCACGCCTACCACTTGTTCATGCAGTTTTGCCACACCCGTCTTACCAGGTTTGGCACGGTCTTCTATATACCATTTCCATTTAATAACACTAGCTTCTTGAGCATGCCCAATTCTGTGTGACTAAGCACCCACTGCATGATAGGTATTTCTGGTTGTATAACAATGTTATGACGCACAGTCATTTGTTCAGTGTCTGTTAAGGCCCAATAACAGGCTAACAATTGTTTCTTAAAAGTGGTTTATCTATCACCTGCATCAGGTAATTTCCTACTCCAAAACCCCAAAGGTACTCATTTTCTGTCCTGCTTTTGCCATGGACTCCAATTCACGTAGGAATCATGAGTAGAAACATTCAACTCAACTTCACCTTCCCTCAACGGCCATAAATTAAGCACTTTTTGAATGGTAATTTTAGCCAATTGAAATGACATGTCTTGCTCTTCAACCCATAAAAATTCAAATTTTCTGCGTGTAACTTTGTAAAGGGGTGCCAAAATGTGTCCCAAATGCGGGATATGCTGCCTCCAAAATCTAAACAAACCAATAAATTGTTATGCTTGTTTTCAGAATGGGAAATTCAAGAATTTTCTTTTTAACTTTAGGCACCATTTCACGATGTCCATTATGCCACTGTATTCCTAGAAAAATCACAGTCTCAGCTGGACCTTGTGTCTTAGCATCATTTATTTCCCACCCTTTTTTGAGCAAACCTCCTTGATAATGTTTAAATGCATTCGCAACACTTTGCTCATCTTTGCCCTGAATTAGTATCTCATCAATGTAGTGCACAATTTGCACTTCAGGTTTACATGGGATTTTATCCAAATGTTCAGCCACCAGCCGGTGACAAATAGTTGGACTATGCATATAGCCCATAGGCAAACGATTAAAAGTGTATTGTCTCCCATTCCAAGAAAATGTAAATTGTTCTTGGCAATCAGTTGCAATCAGTATTGTGAAAAAGGTGTTAGCTAAATCCACCGCTGCGTACCAGGTGCATTCGAATTTCTGTATATTTTCCACCAGTGTTACAGCATCAGGTACTGCAGGCACCAATGGAGGAGTATATTTGGTTAATACGCGGTAATCAATTGTCATCCTGTAACTGCCATCAGGTTTTTTGACAGGCCGGATCGGATTGTTCCAGGCAGTAGTCACGCAACGTAATACGCCTGCTTCAACATAATCTTTGATAGTGTTTGAATTCTCCTTTTGCCCACCCGGAATCCGATATTGTTTCATGGCCACTCATTTAGTTGCTATCGGAACCTGCACAGGGGGAATTTTTAATTGACCAACTACAACTGGTGAACAAGTAAAAGCATTTACACCAAATAGATATGTTTTGCCTCCTAACCCTAGGGTTAGCCCCTCCAGAATATCAAATCCAATAATATATTCCCCCAGGGAAATGATCAATACTTCATAAGTGCCTCTCTTCAATTGCCCGATTTTCATGTCAATTTCAGTGTGCACAGTTGAGGTTTCTTTGCCACCCAATCCAGTAATTATAAAATGTTTACCTTTGAATCTGGAAGGGTTTCCGTGAATCAAAGAGGCCTCCGCTCCAGTATCAATTAAAGCACAAACCTCTTGTATATTACCGGTATGCCAAAACAATTTAACTTTAACATGAGTTTGTCTGCCTATTTTAACATGGGCCGTTTACACTGAAGCTTGACCAATATCCTATTCGTCTTTAGAATAAATGCCTTTCGATTCTCTCTCTACTAATGCACTCACCATTTTTCTCAAATCAGCATATGTTGGTTGGGAGGGTATCGAAACCTGAGTTTCTCATCACCCCCCTCCTGAGACGATCCAAAAGGAACTAATTAATCTTTTAGCTCATGCAGGTCTTGTTGTTTTACCTGCTTATCGCCCTCTTTTCCATCCAAACCTCGTTTTTTATATAACAAATACAAATCATGTTTGAAATTCCATTTATTTCTTCCTTAGGGACTCCATCTTTTAGCAAAGCTAAAAACATATCCTTTCTGGATACACGGGAATCTCTGCTATCAAATCTTTTACCAGGAGTATGTTTTTCTGATCGACACTCCCTCTCACAAAATTGTTCTTGGGGTTTGTCCCATTCACCCAAATCGGATAGATGTCCAATCGCATCCACCACCTCATCAGTGACTCTTCCAGTCATTCCCACCAACAAGGTCATTATGACATTTTTATATGCGGAAGGGGTCTTACGAACAAGCGAATTCCTAGCTGAGACAGACAAATATCCATTCCCATATGTTCAGGAGTATCAAGATGAATAGCCTCCTTCATAGCATTTTCTCTTATCCTTTGAATAGCTTCCTTCAATATAAACCAATTTTTATCATTAGTCGGCTAGTCTGACGTAATTGGATATTTGTGATTACATCCTTGTGCAGCCAATTGTAAAAGAGATATTTGTCAAGCATCACCATTACCCTCACGAGGAGGACCTGCACGCAGGGTCTCCTGTATTTGAACATCATTATATAAAGGCAAAAATCTAGCAGAATCTTGTCGAATCAACCAAAAGACCTGCATCCCCTCCATCAAACAATCTGACCATCCAAGCCAGCAAAGATTCAACAGTTCTTTGTTTTAGTCTATAGATTATTTCACCAATTTCTTGTTGTGAGTAATCTTCAAGGGCGGTCATATCTACAATGCTGCCTCCTGGATTCAATGGATAGCGACCCATTTTCCTGCGAATGACGGGATTAACCATTACTTCTTTACATACGGGTTTCGCTTTTGTTATAGGATCTGATGTATCAGAATCACTACCCGTAGTAGTACTGTCAAAAACATCGCCAACCCATTTCTCAGGATCACAATTCACATCTGCGGCAGCAATTACCATCGCTACCTTGTGTGAATTAACCATTAGCACGTTCAGCTACGGCTTGATATTTATCTGCTTTGTCATGATATAACTTCAATTGAAGTTGTTGCATCAACGCAATCTGTTTTTCAGCAGCCAATTATTTTTCTAGCTTTTGAACCGAAGATTGTAATTCTACATTCAATTGATGCATCTTTCTGAAAGCATGTAATAAAATCCATCCCCTTCTCCCGAGAGCTGAACACTCCTTTCCCTTTGCGGACGGAAATGAGCAAAGAGGCACCAAACAGTAATATGGGGGGGTAGGTGGACAGGGGAAAATGTTGTGTGTGTGTTATTTGTAAGGTAGGGGCAGTGTTTCTCATGCTCCTTCATTACAGCAGTGGTGCTGTTTCTTGGGGAGGAGGGATGGCCTTAGCTCATGTCGTTTTCAGATAAATAGTACTTTTGCTAAAAGTATGTACTTGTTAATGGCTGACTATGAATAGGTGTTGGAGCTGTGCAAGGGAAATGTTGAAGGTGGAAGTTCCTACATCATTAAAAATCATTAAAAAATGTATTTCCACGCTGTCGACGAGGGATAGATCTTATTGTTAAGAGTGTACGGATTCTCGGATACATCACCGTGCTTTGCGCCAGCATATGGTCATGTGGCGTTCTCCGCGAGGTGTGCAATGAAGTCAGATGTTAGTTTACATTATGGTTATGTGCCACCACTAGAAACCGATGAACTTTAGTAAAGAAACTTTGTTAAAGGGACGCTATGGTTAAGTTGCGCTACTAAAAACCTATCAAATTCAGTAAAAAAAACTTTATTAAAGGGACGTTATGGTTCAAAGTAAAACCGAAAAACCCATGAAATTCGCCAGTTATGGTAAGCTAAGCAACCATAACTTGCGCCACCACCGTGCACTGCGAAGACTAACACCCAGGACATCAAAGATGACATCACAAATGTTGCGTGGGCGCTCATTTGAAAGACTCTAACGAATTCTCTGCTACTGAACAAGGAGGATAAGCTGAATTGAGAAAACTACAAGAACCAAGAGGCCGTAGGAGAGGCCAGCGGAAGATGTCAAAGTGATCACACAAGGGTCAAGTCAAAACCCCTTGTATGGTCGAAAGTCTTTGACACGTTGTGAATTGAAAATCTAAGTGAACTGCATTATCATGAAAAATGTGAACCCGACTGAGGGATGTCCACAGTGAGTTGTTGGTCTGAGCCCGATTGAGGGAGGCTGACGTTGTGAAGGGGATCAGAGCCCAGCTGAGGGGGATCCTTGGGTGAGTAATCGCCCGACGTGAAGATTAATAGAAGGAACATTTGTTTGCTGTTTATGATACATCAGGTCCTCTGAAGCCAGAGACTTTGCATAAAAGAGACTTGGGCATAGAAGGCCCTGATATTGGAAAAAGGACTGTGAACTCGGGCCGGAGAAGCCCAGAAGTGTGCTGTACTTGAGAGTCCCTCCTTGTCCCGTGCTTCAAACGTGGGGAATGGAGACACCGACATAACACCATGACTTATCATTTGAGAACACTTCTTTCTTTCTTTGTGAACATTATCCCACACTATTTTGTAGCATAGCAGCAGGGTCGGACTGGGACAAGAAATAGGCCCGGACACCCAAAAAAAAGTGGCCCACCCTTCGTCTCAGAAAAGTGGCCCACCCCTCACCTCAAAAAAAGTGGCCCTCAAACCATCATCCGTGAATCGCGTCAATTCAAGACTTAACAGAAAATGCTACTTATGGAGGGTTCATGTGTCTGTTGTATGTTATCTTTTGTGTAAATGCTTGAGAAAGTGATAACATTCCTTTTTGTTCTTTTTAAAAAATAAAACATCATCACATAGTAAAATACTTATTTTGCAGAACCAGGCTCAAAGTATGTCTACTCGTTGACACCATTAATGAAAATAGAGTTGCATTTAATAAGCAGTATAGCCAAATGATGACACAATAACAACACAACTCATAAAATAACATAACTTTGCATACAGTTCTGTGACAGCCAGGTCCACAGCTCCTGGAAATCCTGCTTCCAGCTTCATGAAAATCCTCGAAATCACTCAATCAAGAGTTCCTGCAACAATGCACTTTTATGTGCAACCAGGTCGATTATGTCCAGATTTTGCAATTGGACAAGCACATTACGCTCCACAGACATGAGCATAAAGGCTTCGAGGTTGTCCTGGCAGAGGTGGTTTCTTAGGCGGGTTTTAATATTCTTCAATTTTGAAAAGCTTCTTTCACATGCTACCTGTGTGCAAGATAAGGTCAAGATGAACTTGTATGCCAAATACAATTGCCGGTAAGCACTACTAAAAAGTTCATACCTTTTTAGAATTGCATAGCAACATATTGCACAGTTACGGCATCTATTGCATTTCTCTACTAAAGGTAGCTCTCCAAAATCTTGTACTGCTGGATCTTCACTATGTAGTGATTCAAAGGCTTACTCTTTTGGTAGTGTCCTCCTTAGTTTAGTCCACTTGCTTGCAAAGTCTGAGAGTTCTTCCCTTAACCCCTGTAGCGTTATGGAGTCATCCAGTCTTTCAAGCAAGGAGCACATATTTGTCAGAGCATTGTCGGGTAGACTTTCATTGAAATTTTTGGGATCCAGGCATGCTATATCTGCGGCAAGAGATGAGTGGGTTTTTAAACGACTAATTGGGCTTTGAATAATGTTGTCCATAATGGCATTATGTACAGTAACTATAAACCGGTCTTTAGCCAAGGTGATTGGCTCATCCCTTGCATTCATTCCAGGCATCCTCTTTTTGTTGGACACCCTCCCCTCTGGAAGTGCAGTTTCCACTCCTTTATCATAGCCTCTCTCTTCCAAGCCCACGTTGGCCCATTCTGCACATTTTTCAGCTACAGAATACAGAATCAAAATTTCTTGACTGTGCAGCAAGCGCTTTTTAAGTGTCCGAGACCATTCTTTGTGCCTGTAGGATGTCCATTCCACTTGTCTGGAGGTACTTAGATAATGGGGTTGTCGAATTAAATACTCTGAGATATAACTGAGCTGTGAGCACTGTTTGGAATTTGCACAGAGCCTCAGAAAAGTTTAAAGCTTGGTAACGGACGTTTGCCTTGAATTTATCCGTATTTGAGCCGATATTATTGAGTGCAACAACCACATCAATGAACGTTGCTTTGTTTGGATTATTAAAGGAGCCAAAAACTTTCCGTAGTGCTGCATCCTTTGCCCACCACCTTGTTTCTCCTATTATTTGGATTGTGCCGCCTTCCACAGACAGCTCACGCCACACATCCATCCTTTTGTAGGATTCCCTGAAAAAAACAGCACAGGAGTTTAATAGGCCAAACAAAGACGTGGATTCATTCTATAATTGTGTCCCTTCTACAAGTATAAGATTTAATACATGTGCATAGCACCAGACATGTATTTGACCAGGGGATTCCTTACTGAGCCAGGATGTGAGACCATTGTACTGCCCCTGCATATTGGATGCTCCATCGGTTGAATTCCCAATGGACTTGCGTAGGTCCAGACCATTATCTTTAATAACACTCTGCACCAACTCAAACAGCCCTTTTCCAGTACACAAAGTGCAGTTGGTTACTGCTAGTAGGCGTTCATGTACAGTGTCAGTAACATATCTAATAATTATAGAGCACTGATCAGTAACACTCACATCTTGGGTTGAGTCTATCTGAATGGAAAATATCCCTGCTTCCTTTATTTCTTGACAGATTACCATTTTGATCAGTTTGGAAATGGCTTCAATCACATACCCAACTGTAGTCTTTGACATGAAGGTCACAGAAGCACCCCGTCCTTGCCCAGTTTTCTTTTTGGATTTGGTTTGAATGACCTCAATATGTTCCTTTAGAGGTTTGTCATATTTACTTAGGAGCAGAAGGATTTCAAGGAAGTTGCCATGATCCAGCACTTCATTATCCAGCTCGAACATGGACTCTGATTTCCCATGAAAACTGAGCCCCCTTTTCCCAATGACTTTTACAACGTCAATAACGCGCTCCAATATGTCTCTCCTTTTTCTGATTTGCTCACTTCGAGCTAATTTCAGTCGGTGAAAGAGTAAACCGCCTATGTCGACCCATGAAAAGTTCAACATATATGAATCTGTGCACCTCCGGTGACCTTGGCCTGCCTCATGTTCTGCAATGCGCTGATAAATACGCCTCCAGTTTTTCATCCCGTTGATGAAAAGACCCCTCTCTCCACGTTTAGTAAACGCTAAACAAACTGTGCAAAAAAGGGCCTTTTGTATTTCAGAGTAACTTAACCAATACTGTTTTCCCCCATCTTTCCTCCAAAAGGCTAAGCTTGCTTTAATGTGTCTATGTTTGGGAGGTTGAATTGGATGGTGCTGAAAGAAATAGGAAAGTTGATCTGGTTTTGGACGTTGAAACAAATAGTCTGCCACCTGTAGATCATCTTTCTGTGCTCTGTGCTTCACACCCCCATTCCCTGAGTCTTCAGTATGTTGTAAAGCAGATAAAGATTCTTCCGAATGACTAGTACCTGCCACTTCCTCTGGGGGGATGATGTTGTCTCCAATTATTTCTGGCAGACTTGATTCTGGCACTTCTTCCTTGGGGGAATCTTCAATTGTTTGTGGCAGACTGGTACCACCACCGTCTGCCACTTCCCCCTCGAGGTGGATAGCCTCAATTATTTCTGGCAGACTTGATTCCGACACTTCCTCTCGGGGGGTACTTTCAATGATTGATGACATTGTAGTTGCTGCAGCATCTGCCTCTGTTGAGATGTCTTCAATAACTGCAGAGACCCTGGCTTCTAGTCTTCTCACATCTGGAGCTCTTGTTGATGGGTCCAGTGAAGAACCAGGTTTAACAAGGAGGAACCAAGTGCTTGTCAGCATTTTCAGATTTGACTATTCCCAGCCTCAGCATAACCTCCCTCCCAAAAAAGAGAACAATATCCAGCTGGGTCTATAAAATGCTGAGTCTAACAGTAATCCAGTCCCATGGCATGGTAAATGAACTGGATGCATGCATGTCATTTCACCAGGCCAGCAGTGGCCTGGACGTTGTATTATGGTATGAATTTAAAAAAAAAATAGTAGCCAAAAAGGAAAGCTGCATTGTAATTATGAAAAGCACCAAGGGTGCATATAGCAAGTGAATTTCTGCTGCATGCACACAAATGCACACATTTGTGTAATCATCCTACCCTCCACCCCAGTGTTTGCGAGAGGTATAATCCAGATTTTCCTTTTGCCCTAGCACACATTAGGTCTGGGTGCAAATTCACAATAACAAAACGTGGCCAGATTGAAAGAGGGGGAATAGGATAGGAGTTCTGCCTGGTCACTATGCTGCTTATAGGCTGGACTGGAGCTTAGGGTGGCTGGGCTTCTGGGGGGAGACAATAGGTGTGCATAATAAAGGCTGCCAAAGTGGTTTGAGTTTCCTATACAGGACCACCTTACATTACAGTGCATTAAAGATGTACAGTCACTAGTGGTTACTTACCCACAGGGATGGGCTAACCTGGCTGGCTGTTGGTAGCTCTGCTAAGTCCTTACTAGAGTGGATACTTGAACAGCGACATGCCTGCAAAAAGAAACAAGGTAAAGATGAGGAAAACCCAATAAACACAGTATATATCATATAAATACAGTGCATGGCTTGTAACAAAGATATGATGTGCGCCGAAGAAGCATCCCCCAATAGCTAATGGCTAAACCATAGATAGTCTGTCACGAGCATCCAGGTCCATAAAAGCTGTATACAAATGGTCAAATTGAGCTAAAGAACAATAGAGGATGGTTTGTGATGTGCTGATGTATTCCTTGTCTCATTTGGAGGATGCAAATTGCTAAAGAATTTTCAGACTGGCGTTGTCTGTGCCGCAATAGAGCTTTCCCACTAAGTTGAAACCCCGCTTTTAACAGTGTGGTTTACTCTATGCAGACATGTCATTTCTAAGCTATTTTCAGTTAAATATATATGTGCCAGTCTTTTCGCTGAATTGTTCCCTCTCTTGCAGAACAGCAGCAGCTTGACCCTCCCAATGTCCTTCTTACACATGAAGTTCATGGCTTTTGGCTGAATTAGGTTACTTAATATACTGTAAAAACTAGAGGTCTCACTAAAGAAGGAAAACAGTTGGTGATGGAGCAATGCTCTTCTGAGTGATGAACTCGGTGCTGGCATTTATTCTTGCATTTATGTATTACGATCTGGCATTCCTGCTGATGGTACAGAATTGCCAATGATAAATAAGGGTGATGATGAAACTACCACTGCGTCACTCACGGGCTAGCATACACTGCATGGCAGAGGCCTCTAAATCATGTAGCCGGTGTCTAGTGCATTCTTACGGTAAATGATATGATTGGCTATTTATAACGCACTTAATACCCACAGGTTTCTAAGCGCCACGGACCAAACCCATGTGTTGCTTGGTGTCGTCTTGCTTCCAAGGCGAGTACGTTGCAACTTGCCCTGCAATAGGTTTATTACTATAGACCCTTTGATTGTAAGACTCCAACAGGACTGCGTTATTATTATCTGCTGGTCATAGCTTGCTCCCATCCTTAGATTTAGGGCATTCTGATTGGCTGAGAGAAGGTGTATGTAATCTATACAGTTACATCTGTCACAGCAGTGTGGGTGCACTTTCTCAGCTGAACGAGAAAGAGTAAGACATAATTGCAGCCTTCGGAAATAGAAAGTGATGAGAGAAGGAAAGGGGGGGAGAGAGAGTGAGAAAGAGAAAGAGAAAAAGAAAGAAAGAGAAAGAGAAAGAGAGTGAGAGGGAGAGGGAGAGAGAGGTGATAGAAAGGGGCATACTTGCTATCATTCCTGCTCTCAATAGTATTAGGCCTTCTCTGCATGCATCAAACTGTACAAGATTACATCAAAGTGACTAGTTTACTATGCAGACAGACCTTCATATATGCCTTGTGTGAGGAAACCTATTTACAGGACACAGAGGCGGTGTGCTTTGATTCAGCGCACACTGGTGCTACACAAGTAACCCGCTCGCTTGGAGCAGTTTCGGGTGCGCACCACTGCTCGGTGAGACATTGGACCCCACAGATGCGGGGACCAAGGTGCAGTGTGAAGCCCATGGCCTGTATTGCTCAGCCCTTGAAACTCTTCTAATTGGGCTCAGAACTAGCACATTGCTGCTGGTACCATACGTGTTTGTTTATTATCACTCACATTGCATAATGCGTGTGCAATGACGCCTCTGCTTAATAAGAAACTTTTTTTTGGACATAAGCTCACAGTTGTGGAACTAATATTTTTCCTGTTGAAGGGCATGGCAATGTGTGAAAAATGTGCTGGCCATGACATTTTATAAGCTTGTGCGTGAAATTTGAAAATGCATAAAAAGCAAAGACAGTCAGCTCTATACCGCGTTACAAGCCTCATTTCGGTCCTAATAGCTGTTGGCAAACACTAGTCTGACTAACATCTACACCTCTGTGGAACGGGCTGACACTGACAAAGGTAAAATGCAAAAGCAGCATGGACCAGTCTTCGTGTTAGAAGAACATGGGCTGATAAACAGCCTTTTACAATGGCACAATCCAACATGCTTTGTAAACTAGGCCCCGTAGAGAATGACTGCACCAGTGCAAGTGAAATAAGAAGTATGGCTAATAAATAAATAAATAAATGGTCAACATTGCCCCAGTGGAAGAAACATATCCTTCCAATGCATTTCTGCACTAAGGCAATGTTTGCCATAGTCCCAGCACTGGTACAGAATTTGCCCTGGTGCAAAGATGCATTGAAAGAATATGTCTTTTGCACATGGGTCATTTTTTGTCTAAATGAAGTGCAAGCGCTATACCATTGCACGATTCTGTAAAATGGCCCTATACAGAATGGAACTTGGGTGCCCCATTATATCAGCACAAAGAAAAACATCATACCTTGCACAGGCCCAGGTGTTAGGCAGAAACCTGTGCAGTTCCCTTAGGGACCACTGCAAAAGATTTAAGACTACAGGTGTTTGGCAGTAAACCCACTTGGTAGCAGTCTGTACCACACAGCTTCACTTGGTAGTTGTGGCTGAGCAGTCAGACTTCCCTCAAGAAGATTTAGGCAGTATACAGAGCATACAAAATAGGTACAGAAATACAGTAGCACAAGCAAACACTGACCAGAGCTTGGGTGTAAAAGTATATAATTATTTATTTAACACACACTTATAAAACACACTAGCACGAAATTGGTAAGATAAGTTCAAATCACAATCACTATTATCATATGTACATCCCTGATTACCTGTTGGACAAGAAGTCTTAGTTAACACCACTTATTTCCAGACACAGGTGAGCGCTTAACGTTCGATGGCACTCCAACAAGTTAAATAAAAAGGGAGGGAAAAGCAGAATTATGGAAGCACACACACAAAACACTTTTTAAAGAAACACAGCAAGTTAGGAAGGCACAGTCTACTGGTGAGCAAGGAAGTTTAGGTGCCAGGCCCACTTTCAAGGGAGCCAGGCGGAAGATGACCAAGATCAGACAGTTACACAGAGTCTTCGAAATTTGTGGAGGTAGTTCGAAAAAGGTTTAGTTCAGTTCAGAAAAGTTAGCTAAGGTGTCCCAGGCTAACCCAGGTTCGAGAGACGAGGATTTAATACACTCCGTTCAATCGGTTACAAGGGAAGCCAGGCGGAACACATTACCTTAAATGGAGAAGATCCTCCAGCAGGGGCAGTTGTTCCTGGCAGTGGGTGCAAGTCGCAGCGGCGTCCAGAGGAAGAGAAGATCTCGTTGTGGAGGAAAGATGAAGGTTGTTGCACTGCCAGGTAAGAAACCAGACGCGGAGTTCTCCGGTACAAAAGTACTACCCTTTCGGATTGCGGTAATGGTGAAAACGTGATATCCCGGTTGCTGGGGTGCTTGGCACTAGCAAGGTGGCCACGAGATGCTCCAGGAAGGCGAAAAGAAGGTAGACTGGTTATCCCCACCAGTCGAAAGAAGAAGACTCTCCGCGCTGGAGATCTCCTCTGTCGTTGGGAAAAGTGGTCAGACGGTTCAGCAGGGCTCCACCGGTGGTGTCGTCGTTGCAGGCCGGCTCAGCTTCTCCCTCCTCGGATTCTTTAGGTCCAGTGGCGACGTCTCAAGTTCCAGTCCCCAAAGCCCTGCTTTTATGCAGCACACCCCCATTCACTCAGCCTAGCTGTCAATCAAAAATGCTAAGTGGTGAGCCGGCCGGCTCACCACTTGGGCCAATCACACAAGAGTGCGACTTGAGTTACCAAGGTAACTCAGTCCAGGGTGGCTAAACCCCCTCCCACACCACCTGTGGTACCCAGACAGAGTGGCACCACTTTTGGAGGCTTCAGTGGAGAAGCCCGCCAAAACGTGGAACAAAGGGCTCGACTTGGGTTGGAGTCACAGAAGAGAACACAAACGCCATTTTAGAATCGAGTTCTGGCAAAAAATACCAACCGGCGAATTAATATTAAATAAATAAACCGGCGGTATGTTCGAGGCTATAAGAATTAAATAATTAATGTTGGTAGCCTCAAACAATGGGAAAATCCCATAGAGATATATTCGCGGTCGAATATAAAAAGTAGTATCCACTGCCACCAGCCCAAACTCGATCAGGGGGGACGGAGACGTGCCCCCTCGAACAACAGACCCCGGGGCAATCGAATTGCCCCGACCAGTACGTCCACAATATGATGGTTTGTACTGGTTTCTGTTCATAATTTGGGACTAGCAAAGCCAATGGTGACTTTACATGCCCTGGGAGACAGTAGTCAGTCCCAGGGTATGGAGTCTATGTTGGGGGGTCGCTACGACACCCCTGGGTTACGGCACGGAGGGTGCTGTGTAACCCACATTAAAAAAACACGTGAGACCCTATGGAGTAAAAGACCCCATAGCCCATAAAACACATGGAAAGTTAAAGGAACACCTCAAATCATGTCTAAGAGTGGGAGCAAAAGAATCTCACTCTTAGCAGGAGAGAAAAAAATAAACCCCAAAAATCCAACAAAGCTGCTGGGGGACTCACTAGGTTTGGGAAATTAGCCTTACAGAGAATTCTCCCTAACACTCGCCCCCTCCAGACTAAGGGACAGGAGGATTTAATCCACTCCTGGATGAACCTCATACCTCCAGTCGATGATATACATCCTGGAGAGTCCATCAGCATTTTGATGGTGACACCCTGACCTGTGCTCAATGGTGAAATCAAACCCTTGTAGGCAGATTGACCATCTCAATAGCTTTGGATTTTCTCCCTTCATTTGCATTAACCATCTCAAGGGTTGGTGGTCAGTCTGAATAACAAAAATAGAACCATACAAGTATGGCCTAAACTTCTTCAGTGCCCACACAATAGCAAAGCATTCTCTTTCGATTGTTGCCCACCTTGTCTCAGGATCCTTCAGTTTTCCTACTGATGAAGCAAATGGGGTGCTCCCTACCCTTCTCATCCAGTTGGCTAAGGACTGCACCTATACCTACATTACAAGCATCTGTCTGGACAATGAAAGTTTGGTGGTAGTCAGGAGCTCTCAGTACTGGTGCTTGGCAAAGAGCTTTCTTCAGGTTTTCAAAGGCCTGATTGCATTCCTCATTCCATTTGACCTTCTTAGGGAATTTTGGAGAGGAGATCACATTCAGTGGAGAAGCTATGGTCCCATAGTTCTCAATGAAATTCCTGTAATACCCAGTGAGGCATAGGAAAGCTCTCACCTGGGTTTGAGCAGTAGGTGTTGTCCAATTTTGCACAGCTTCAATCTTACTGAGCAAAGGCCTTGTTTCTCCACCTCCTACCTCATGCCCAAGGTAGACCACCTTACTCTGACCAATTTGGCATTTACTTGCCTTTATGGTCAGATTGGCCTGTCCAAGAGCCTGCACAACATATCCCAAGTGGTTCACATGTTCTTCCCAGGTTTGGCTGAATACTGCAATGTCACCCAAGTATGCCATGCAGAAGTCCTCCATCCCATTCAGAACCTGATTCACCATTCTTTGGAATGTAGCAGGTGCCTTCTTCAATCCAAAAGACATAACCTTAAATTGGTATAAGCCAACTGGGGTAGAAAATGCAGTCTTTTCCTTGGCATGGTCTGTCAGGGCTATTTGCAAATAGCCTGACGTAAGGTCAAATGTGCTGAGGAACTTGGCTGAACCAAGTCTATCCACCAACTCATCTGTCCTTGGCAAAGGGTGGGCATCAGTCTTGGTGACTGCATTAAGAGCTATATAGTCCACACAGAATCTCAATTCTTTGGATCCTGCCTTTGGTATTAACACAACTGGGCTAGACCATGGGCTAGTAGAGGGCTCTATTACCCCGAGATCAAGCATCTTCTTGACCTCCCCTTTAATGTGGGTCCTTACTTTTCTGACATTCTATATCCTCTGCTTTTGACTGGCAGACAGTCACCAGTGAGTATATCATGCTGTCCCCAAGGGGTCAAGCCTGGTGAAAGTGAGAACAGAGAGGCAAACGGATTTAATATGGCTTTGCACTCCTCTTGTTGCTCAGGTGTCAGATTTGAAGAGAGATGTACTCCTTCAATCTTTTCGTCCAAGGGTAAGCCTCTGAGGAGATCAGGTAGAGCTTCGCTCTCTTCTTCCTCTTATGTTGAAGCTAGAAGCAAGGCTCCTACTTCAGGTCTGGAGACATACGCCTTTAGTCGGTTGGTGTGGAAGACTCTAGAAGCCTCCTTGGGATTGCCCAAGTCCACCAGATAGTTCACCTCTCCAAGTTTACCCACAACCTTGCAGGGTCCCATCATTTTATCTTGCAAGGCCCTCTGCCTTGTTGGGATCATAACTAGAACTAGCTGGTCTTGAGTGAACTCAACCATGTTAACCTTCTGGTCATGCAAATGCTTGACCAGGGCTTGTCCAGCTTTCAGGTTATCACTAGCTTCTGCCATCATTTGTGACATTCTCCTTCGGAGACCTATCACACAGTCAGTTACTCTGACTGGCTTGGGGGAAGGAGCACTCTCCAACCCCTCCTTAATCAGGGCCAATGGACCTCTGACTGGATGGCCATAGAGGAGTTCAAAGGGAGAATAACCTACTCCCTCCTGAGGGACTTCTCTATAAGCAAAGAGACGGCATGGCAAAAGAAGGTCCCACTTTCTTTTAAGGGATCCTCTAAAGCACCTATCATGCTCTTCATGGTTCTGTTGAACCTTTCCACCAATCCATTTGTCTGAGGGTGGTAGGCGGTAGAGAACTTGTAAGTAACTCCACAGGTTTTCCACATGGCTTTCATGTAGTGGGACATTGAATTTGACCCCCCTGTCGCAGATTACTTCCTTAGGAAACACAACCCTGGTAAAAATACCAAGGAGGGCCTTAGCCACAGCCTGAGCTGTAACAGTCCTCATAGGAATTGCCTCAGGGTACCTAGTAGCATGGTCTACTACAACAAGGATAAACCTGTTGCCTGAGGAGGTTGGGGGATCAAGGGGACCAACAATGTCAATCCCTACCCTCTCAAATGGGACTCCCACTACTGGGAGAGGCACTAAAGGTGCCACATTCTTGGACCCAACCTTACCAGAAGTCTGGCAGGTATGGCAGCTCTTGCAAAACTTATCTACCTCAGCCCCCATTTTTGGCCAATAAAAGTAGAGTGAGAGCCTTTCTCGAAACTCAAGTGACCAGCCAAAGGAATCTCGTGGGCTAGCTGCAAGAACTGTTGTCTGTTTTCTTGAGGTACTACAACCCGCTTGTAGTCTCCAGGTGCAGACTCAGTTGGTTCACTGTAGAAGAGGCCATCTTCCCAGTGTAACCTATACTTCCCAGGCTCTTGCCCATCAGCCTGAGAAGCTGCCTGTTGGCGTAGACCTTCCAGAGTTGGACATTCTCTCTGTCCTTTACTGAAGTCTGCCCTGTTGGGTCCACCTTCTGCCAGTAAAGACTGCAGCTCAGGATGGTCAACAGGATCCAGATCTCCAATGAGTTCATGGCCTTCCACTAGCTCTTCTTCAGAGTCTAGTTCCACAATACAGGGTTGTACCTCCCTCTCAGCCTCAGCTGGAGGTGGAGTTACAGGTGTAACTTTGGAAAACCTCGGGGAAGTCCTTGTTGGAAACACTGGAGTGCTTGCTGTTGGCTGTTTCTTGGAAGTCTTGGGTTTCCCCTTTGCTTCTTTTTGTTCAGTGATAGCAAGTTGTAATTCCAGTGGTGTAGGAGTGATATCTTTCTTCATCATCTCCTGGGGAGTACCTCTCATGGTTCTCTCCCTTGCAGGTCTGGTGAGCTCCTGTAACCTTTTACTAGGAGGTCTGGGGGTATGTGACACTATTCCAAGAGTTTTCAGGTCATTACCCAACAGAACCCTTCATGGCACCTCACTTTGTATGCTGACAGGTATCTTCACAGTCATGTCATTACACTGGATGAGAACTGGTAATTGGGGAAGCATCTGCACAGGCCCTCCAGCTAACCTGGTGAGGCGTTTGGGTGCCTTAGCAACATCCTCAGCCTGAAAAAAAGATTTATCCACCACAGTTATGCTGGCCCCAGCGTCCTTAATGGCAGGAGGCTCCTGACCATTCACCTGGACACTGTCCTTATAATACTCTTTAGTATTATCTGGGATAGAGTTCTAGACATCTAAATTCTGTTGTTCCCACAGACCCAGAGACACTAAAGAAACACTGGCTGAGACTCCAATGGATTCATCAGCCAGCAGTAGAAAGTTTCCACTTGCCATTTGTACTTCCTCCTCTGGAGCGAAGGCTAAGGAGACAAGCTGGACCCCTGAAGGTTTACCCTTACATCTGGGATCTCCTGTCACATGGTCAGGTGAGCCACAAACAAAACATTTACCAAATGCTTTCTGGAATGGTGGCTTGCTCTGACCTCCTTCTGGTTTTCCACCAGAGGGTACGCTACTCTGATTTGGTGTCCCTTGTGGTTTACCCTTATTGTTCTGTTTGGGGCCCACTTTGGGATTGGAATTATTAGAATTCTCTTTGGAGTCCTTTTATGGCTGTTTCCCCTCATCCCTTTTCTGAGATCCCCCAGAGTCTTTGTGAGTAGCCCTGTTGGCAACCCACAAGTCAGCAGCCTTAGCTAGTTTACTGGGATCTAATTCCTTTGAATCAGCCAAGTGCTGTCTGAGCTCAGGAGAGCAGGCATCATAAATTGACTCTAACATCACAAGATTCTTCATTCCCTCATAAGTGTTCACCTTGTAACCCTTAATCCATCCCTCTAAGTTCTTCAAACTTTCACTGACCCAGGTAGCCCAAGGGGTACCATCATGCTTTTTGAGGGTCCTAAACCTCTTAAGGTACTGGGAAGGGGTCTTCCCAAATCTAGCTATCAAAGCTAGTTTCACACATTCATAATCCTTCTTATCCTCCTCCCGCAACTCCATTACCACATCAGTTGCAACAGGGGGGAGCCAGGAGAACAACCAGGAAAGTAACTCATTTCCTGTAATGTTCTGGAGCCCATGATTATATTCAAACAAACTCAACCAGTCCAATACATCCAACTTAGGTTCATACATACCCACCAACTCCTTTTGGGACTGGAACGCCTAGAGGATTCGGAGAGAGAAGCACTTTCCACAGACAATTTTTTCATTTCTAGCTCATGGTTGAGCTCCATTTCTCTGAGCCTTAGTTCTTGGTGCCGTTGTTCTGTTTGAGCATTAATTATTTTGAATTCTAATTCAAGCTTCATTTTTTCTAGTTCCATATATTGAGGATTAAGTGTGAGACCTGGTAAGGGTCCAGTAGGCACAGCTGGCAGGGCAGGTAGAGGCCCAGGGGAGACAACTCTAACATCTTCCACTTCCTCTTCTGCTTCTGACTCCAAGTTATCAATACTAACATTGATATCAATATCATTGCTGTTTTCTACAGTTGCTGGAGTGGTAGGTTCCTCTGAACCACCATCCAGACTTTGGTTTGGAGATTCTTATGCTTACAGAGAACTCTTAAACAATCAGCAGTTTTTGTAGCAAGGGGCTCTTGACTATAACTTTCCATAGTTGACAGGTTTTAGAAAATACTTCTTTTAGTGCTAAGCTTTGTGGTTAGTTGCACTAAGGTATCTTTAAGCACACTAAAATGTATACTCAATACAAATCCCACCGCTGTACACCAGTGTTAGGCAGAAACCTGTGCAGTTCCCTTAGGGACCACTGCAAAAGATTTAAGACTACAGGTGTTTGGCAGTAAACCCACTTGGTGGCAGTCTGTACCACACAGATTCACTTGGTAGCTGTGGCTGAGCAGTCAGACTTCCCTCAAGAAGAGTTGGGCAGTATACAGAGCATACAAAATAGGTAGAGAAATACAGTAGCACAAGCAAACACTGACCAGAGCTTGGGTGTAAAAGTATATAATTATTTATTTAACACACACTTATAAAACACACTAGCACGAAATTGGTAAGATAAGTTCAAAACACAATCACTATTATCATATGTACATCCCTGATTACTTGTTGGACAAGTCTTAGCTAACACCACTTATTTCCAGACAGAGGTGAGCGCTTAACGTTCGGTAGCACTCCAACAAGTTAAATAAAAAGGGAGGGAAAAGCAGAATTATGGAAGCACACACACGAAACACTTTTTAAAGAACCACAGCAAGTTAGGAAGGCACAGTCTACTGGTGAGCAAGGAAGTTTAGGTGCCAGGCCCACTTTCAAGGGAGCCAGGCGGAAGATGCCCAAGATCAGACAGTTACACAGAGTCTTCGAAGTTTGTGGGGGTAGTTCGAAAAAGGTTTAATTCAGTTCAGAAAAGTTAGCTAAGGTGTCCCAGGCTAACCCAGGTTCGAGAGACGAGGATTTAATAAACCCTGTTCAATCGGTTGCAAGGGAAGCCAGGCGGAACACGGTACCTTAAATGGAGAGGATCCTCCAGCGGGGGCAGTTGTTCCTGGCAGCGGGTGCAAGTCGCAGCGTCGTCCAGAGGAAGAGAAGATCTCGTCGTGGAGGAAAGATGAAGGTTGTTGCACTGTCAGGGAAGAAACCAGCCGCGGAGTTCTCCGGTACAAAGGTACTACCCTTTCGGTTTGCGGTAATGGTGAAAACGTGGTATCCCGGTTGCCTTGGTGCTTGGCACAGGCAAGGCAGCCACGAGATGCTCCAGGAAGGCGAAAAGAAGGTAGACTGGTTATCCCCACCAGTCGAAGGAAGAAGACTCTCCGGGATGGAGATCTCCTCTATCGTTGGGAAAAGTGGTGAGACGGTTCAGCAGGGCTCCACCGGTGGTGTCGCCGTTGCAAGCCGGCTCAGCTTCTCCCTCCTCGGATTCTTTAGTGGCGACGTCCAAAGTTCCAGTCCCCAAAGCCCTGTTTTTATGCAGCACACCCCCATTCACTCAGCCTAGCTGTCAATCAAACATGCTAAGTGGTGAGCCGGCCGGTTCACCACTTGGGCCAATCACACAAGAGTGCGACTTGAGTTACCAATGTAACTCAGTCCAGGGTGCCTAAACCCCCTCCCACACCCCTGTGGTACCCAGACAGAGTGGCACCACTTTTGGAGGCTTCATTGGAGAAGCCCGCCAAAAAGTGGAACAAAGGGCTTGACTTGGGTTGGAGTCACAGAAGAGAACACAAACGCCATTTTAGAATCAAGTTCTGGCAAAAAATACCAACCGGCGAATTAATATTAAATAAATAAACCGGCGGTATGTTCAAGGCTATAAGAATTAAATAATTAAAGTTGGTAGCCTCGAACAATGGGAAAATCCCATAGAGATACATTTGCGGTCGAATATAAAAAGTAGTATCCACTGCCACCAGCCAAAACTCGATCACGGGGGCGGAGACGTGCCCCCTCGAACAACAGACCCCGGGGCAATCGAATTGCCCCGACCAGTACGTCCACAATATGATGCTCTTCTGCCTTGCTTACAGTGTTCCTGAACCTTAGAGTGGTGTACCTTTCCATATTCTGTCTTTTCCCCCCCTTTCTCACAAACTTATTGGAGTGCCATCTAGTTAAGCGCTCACCTCTGTATGAAAATAAGTGGTGTTTACTGTGACTTATCTGATAAGGAAAAAAGGGGTGTACATATTACAATAGTAACAGTGTTTAGAATATTTTACAACAAGAGTGCTGGAGTGTTTCAAACCGTGTGTTTTTAAATAAATAATTATATACTTTGATACCAAAGCTCTGGTCAGTGTTTGCTTGTATTATTGTATCTGGGTGCCTATTGTGTATACTTTGCATACTGTCTAACTCTTCTTGAGGGAAGTCTGACTGCTCAGCCACAGCTACCAGGTAAATCTGGGTGGTGCAGACTGCTACCAAGTGGGTTTACTGCCAACACCTGTAGTCTTAAATCTTTTGCAGTGTTCCCTAAGGGAACTGCACAGGCGTCTGCCTAACACTGGTGTACAGCGGTGGGATTTGTATTGAGTATACATTTTAGAGTACTTTAGGATACCTTAGTACAACTAACCACAAAGCTTAGCACTGAAAAAGTATTCTTTCTAACATGTCAACTATGGAAACTTATAGTCAAGAGTCCCTTGCTACAAAGACTGCTGATTGTTTAAGAGTACTATGTAAGTATAAGAACCTCCTGACTAAAGGCAAGAAAATGGAATTAATAGAAAGGTTGTTAGCTAACCAAAGTCTGGATGATGCTTCTGAGGAACCTACCATGACAGAAAATGTAGATAACAGTATAGAAATTGATATTGATCAAAATGTTGATAATCTTGAGGAAGAGTCAGAAGAGGAGGGTGAGGCTGCTGTGACTGTCCCCCCTAGGCCTCTGTCTGCTCTACCTGCTGTACCTACTGGGCCTTTGCCAAGTCCCACACTTAGTCCTCAATATCTTGAATTACAGAAAATGAAACTTGAACTAGAGTTCAAGAGACTGAATACTCAGGCTGAACAGAGACATCAAGAAATGAATCAAGAACTAAGGCTAAGGGAAATGGAGCTCAAGCATGAGCTAGAAATGAAGAAATTATCTGTCAAAAATGCTTCTCTCTCTAGCTCCTCTAGAAGTTCCAGTCCTAAAAGACCCCGGATGCCTAAAGAATTGGTTGGTATGTATGAGCCTAAGTTGGATGTGTTGGATTGGTTGTCTCTGTTTGAATATAATCATGGGCTCCAGAACATCACAGGAAATGACTTACTCACCTGGTTGTTCTCTAGGCTTCCCCCTGTTGCAACTGATGTGGTAATGGAGCTGGGGGAGGAGGATAGGAAAGAGTATGAATGTGTGAAACTAGCTCTGATAGCTAGATTTGGGAAGACTCCTTCCCAGTGTCTTAAGAGGTTTAGAACCCTCAAAAAGCATGATGGTACCCCTTGGGCTACCTGGGTGAGTGAAGGGTTGAAAAACTTAGAGGGATGGATTAAGGGTTACAAAGTGAACACTTATGAAGGTATGAAGAATCTTTTTATGTTGGAGTCAATTTATGATGCCTGCTCTCCTGAGCTCAGACAGCACTTGGCTGATTCAAAGGAATTAGATTCCCGAAAACTAGCTAAGGCTGCTGACTTGTGGGTTGCCAACAAGGCCACTCTCAAGGACTCTGGGGTAACTCAGAAAAAGGATGAGGGGAAACAGCCTAAAAAGGACTCCAAAGAGAATTCTAATACTGCAAATTCCAAAAAGGGCCCCCACCTTTTTTGGCCCCCACCAGAAGGGTAAGCCACCAGGGAAACCACAGCAGAATAGTGTCTCCTCTGGTGCCAAACCAGAGGGAGGTCAGAACAAGCCTCCATTCCAGAAGGCATTTGGTAAATGCTTTGTTTGTGGCTCTACTGACCATGTGAAAGAAGATCCCAGATGCAAGGGTAAACCTTCAGGGATCCAAGTTGCCTCCTTAGCCTTCACTCCAGAAGAGGAAGTCCCCATGGCAAGTGGAAACTTTCTACTGCTGGCTGATGAACCCATTGGTGTCTCAGCCAGTATTTCTTTAGTCTCTCTGGGGTTGTGGGAACAACAGAACTTAGATGTGTATAATTTTATCCCAGATAATACTAAAGAGTATTATAAAGACAGTGTACAGGTGAATGGTCAGGAGACTCCTGCCATTAGAGACACTGGGGCCAGCATAACTGTGGTGAATGAATCATTTTTCAAGGCAGAGGATGTTGCTAAGGCACCCAAATGCCTCACCAAGTTAGCTGGAGGGCCTGTGCAGATGTGTCCCCAGTTACCAGTTCTCATCCAGTGTAATGACATGGCTGTAAAAATACCTGTCAGGGTACAATGTGAAGTGCCAGGTAGGGTTCTGTTGGGTAATGACCTGAAAGCTCTTGGAGTTGTGTCACATACCCCCAGACCACCTAGTAAAAGGTTACAGGAGCTCACAAAAAATGCAAGAGAGAAAACCCTGCAAGGGTTATCTCAGGAGATGATGACAGAGATCGCTCCTTTACCACTGGAGCAACTCACTGCAGTAACTACCAGATCAGGAGCAAAGGGGCAACCCAAGACTCCTAGGAAACAGTCAGCAGCAAGCACTCCAGTGCTTCCAACAGTTACACCTGTAACTCCACCTCCAGCTGAGGCTGAGAGGGAGGTACAACCCTGTATGGTTGAACTAGACTCTGAAGAAGAGCTAGTGGGAGGCCAAGAACTTATTGGAGATCTAGACCCTGAGGACCATCCTGAGCTGCAGTCTTTACTGGCAGAAGGTGGGCCCAGCAGGGCAGCTTTTTGTAAGGGACAAAGAGAATGTCCAACTCTGGAGGGTCTCCGCCAACAGGCCGCTGCTCAGGCTGATGGGCAAGAGCCTGGGAAGTATAGGTTGCACTGGGAAGATGGCCTCTTCTACAGTGAACCAACTGAGTCTGAACCTGGAGACTACAAACGCCTTGTAGTACCTCAAGAAAACAGACAACAGTTCTTGCACTTAGCCCACGAGATTCCGTTGGCTGGTCACTTGAGCTTCAAGAAGACCAAGGAAAGGCTCTCACTCTACTTCTATTGGCCAAAAATGAGGGCAGAAGTAGATAAGTTTTGCAAGAGCTGCCATACCTGCCAAACTTCTGGTAAGGTTGGTGCCAAGAATGTGGCACACTTAGTGCCTCTCCCAGTTGTGGGAGTCCCATTTGAGAGGGTAGGGATTGACATTGTTGGTCCCCTTGATCCCCCTACCTCCTCAGGCAACAGGTTTATCCTTGTTGTAGTAGACCATGCTACTAGATACCCTGAGGCAATTCCTATGAGGACTGTTACAGCTCCGGCTGTGGCTAAGGCCCTCCTTGGTATTTTTACCAGGGTTGGTTTTCCTAAGGAAGTAATATCCGACAGGGGGTCAAACTTTATGTCCCACTACATGAAAGCCATGTGGAAAACCTGTGGAGTTACTTACAAGTTCTCAACCGCCTACCACCCCCAAACCAATGGATTGGTAGAAAGGTTTAACAGAACCATGAAGAGCATGCTAGGTGCTTTAGAGGAACCTCTGAAAAGAAAGTGGCACCTTCTACTGCCATGCCTTCTCTTTGCTTATAGAGAAGTCCCTCAGGAGGGAGTAGGTTATTCTCCCTTTGAGCTTCTCTATGGCCATCCGGTCAGAGGTCCATTGGCCCTGATTAAGGAGGGGTTGGAAGGTGCTCCTCCCCTCAAGCCAGTCAGAGTGACTGACTATGTGATAGGTCTCCGAAGGAGAATGTCACACATGATGGCAGAAGCTAGTGATAACCTGAAAGCTGGACAAGCTTTGGTCAAGCATTGGCATGATCAAAAGGCTAACATGGTTGAGTTCACTCAAGACCAGCTAGTTCTCGTTATGCTCCCAACAAGGCAGAGGGCCTTGCAAGACAAATGGATGGGACCCTTCAACGTTGTGGGAATACTTGGAGAGGTAAACTATCTGGTGGATCTGGGCAGACCCAGGGAAGCTCCTAGAGTCTTCCACACCAACCGACTGAAAGCGTACATCTCCAGACCTGAAGTAGGAGCCTTGCTTCTAGCTTCAGCAGCAGAGGAAGAAGAGAGTGAGTCTCTCCCTGATCTCCTCAGAGGTGTACCCTTAGATGAAAAAATTGAAGGAGTCAATCTCTCTTCAGATCTGACACCTGAGCAACAAGAGGAATGCAAATCTATGTTAAATCAGTTTGCCTCCCTGTTCTCACTCTCACCAGGCTTGACCCTTGGGGACAGCACGAGATACTCACTGGTGACTGTCTGCCAGTCAAAAGCAGGGGATACCGAATGTCAGAAAATGTGAGAACCCATATCAAGGGGGAGGTCAAGAAGATGCTTGATCTCGGGGTAATAGAACCCTCTATTAGTCCATGGTCTAGCCCAGTTGTGTTAGTACCAAAAGCAGGATCCAAAGACTTGAGATTCTGTGTGGACTATAGAGCTCTTAATGCAATCACCAAGACTGATGCCCACCCTTTACCAAGGACAGATGAGTTGGTGGATAAACTTGGTGCAGCCAAGTACCTCAGCACATTTGACCTTACGTCAGGCTATTGGTAAATAGCCTTGACAGACCATGCCAAGGAGAAAACTGCATTTTCCACCCCAGTCGGCTTGTACCAGTTTAAGGTCATGCCTTTTGGATTAAAAAATGCACCTGCTACATTCCAAAGGATGGTGAACCAAGTTCTAGCTGGGATGGAGGACTTCTGCATGGCATACTTGGATGACATTGCAGTCTTCAGCCACTCCTGGGAGGATCATGTGAACCACCTAGGACATGTTTTGCAGGCTCTTGGACAGGCCAATTTGACTATCAAGACAAGTAAATGCCAGATAGGTCAAAGTAAGGTGGTCTACCTTGGGCATGAGGTAGGAGGTGGAGAAATAAGGCCTTTGCTCAGCAAGATTGAAGCAGTGCAAAATTGGACAACACCTACTACTCAAACCCAAGTGAGAGCCTTTCTAGGCCTCACTGGGTATTACAGGAATTTCATTGAGAACTATGGGACCATAGCTTCTCCACTGAATGTAATCTCCTCTCCAGAATTCCCTAAAAAGGTCAAATGGAATGAGGAGTGCAATCAGGCCTTTGAAAAACTGAAGAAAGCCCTTTGCCAAGCTCCAGTATTGAGAGCTCCTGACTACCACCAAACGTTCATTGTACAAACTGATGCTTCCAATGTAGGTATAGGTGCAGTTCTAAGCCAACTGGATGAGAATGGTAGGGAGCACCCCATTTGCTTCATCAGCCGTAAGCTGAAGGATACTGAGACAAGGTGGGCAACAATCGAAAGAGAATGCTTTGCTATTGTGTGGGCACTGAAGAAGTTTAGGCCATACTTGTATGGTTCTACTTTTGTCATTCAGACTGACCACCAACCCTTGAGATGGTTAATGCAAATGAAGGGAGAAAATCCAAAACTATTGAGATGGTCAATCTGCCTGCAAGGGTTTGATTTCACCATTGAGCACCGGTCAGGGTGTCACCATCAAAATGCTGATGGACTCTATAGGATGTATGTCATCAACTAGAGGTATGAGGTTCATCCAGGAGTGGATTAAATCCTCCTGTCCCTTAATCTGGGGGGGAGGGCGAGTGTTAGGGAGAATTCTCTGTTTAGGCTGAATTTCCTAACATAGTGAGTCCCCCCAGATTTTTGGGGTTTATTTTATTCTCCTGCCAAGAGTGAGACTCTTTTACCCTCACTCTTGGGCATGATTTGAGTGTGTTTCTTTGACTCTAGATGTGTTTAATGGGCTATGGGGTCTTTTACCCCATAGGGCTTCATGTGTTTTTGTGATGTGTGTTACACAGCACCCTCAGTGCAGTAACACAGGGGTGTCATAGTGACCCTGTGACAGATGTTGTAACCTTGTCTTTCTTCTTCTTCACGGGGTCCGAGTTCGTGGATGCGGAGTGCAGTGCTCCGGTGTCGGGATCAAGATCACGGGATGTCAGGAGATGTGTCTGCAGATGAAGCGATGAAGCACCAGTTTCCTGGAGGTGAGTATGCAGGAGAACGCCTGGTTTCAAAGGTAAATAAACTGGTTCAAGCGGCGGTGAGCGTCATGTTCCACACCAGTGCACAGTAACACGAAGCACTGGCCTTAAGGATGGAGCAGCTTACATAGCTGAGGTTCTAAAGCCACGCCCGCCAGGTTCAGCCTGCCTGCCACACCCTGCCACACCTGATGAGTCAGCACATGATGACCAGGCCTAAGGAGCCACACCTGATGAGTCAGCACATGAGGATGTTCTCTGGAATAAAGTCTTTCAGCTCCTGGAAAGTGCTTGTAAAATAAAAGCACTCCTGCACTGAAATAAAGTTCTTCCTCACATCTCTATATGAGCTTGGTGCAAAAAAGGCGCCAGGACTGAGTCCAGTCAGGACCCGTGTGTTTATAGGTCCCAAAGGAACATAAGTGAGTCAAGTGACCCATTGCCCCCATCACTAGATGGTGTGGTTTTTGTGTTCTAGGGCCTGTGGCCATGACACTTAAGAACTTGTGTACCATCCTCAAACTGATGGCTTGGTAGAAAGATTCAATAAAACTCTGAAATGATTCCTACAGAAATGGGTTGATAAGGACGGGAAAGATGGGGACAAATGATCCCTTGGGCACTATTTGCAGTAAGGAAAACCACATTCTCTCCTTTTGAACTGCTTTATGGTAGAAAGCCCAGAGATGTTCTGGACATACTCCTGGAAACCTGGGAAGAACGAGAGGAGGTGCCCATTCCCATCTTGCAAACCGCTACTAGAATGCGAGAGCATGTGAGACTTGTTTGAGATCTAGTCTGTACTCATATGGAAAATGCCCAGAGCGCACAAAAAATCCACTTATGACAAGAAAGTGAGCCTAAGATCATTTTCAATAGGACAGAAAGTACTGGTCCTCTTACCTAACTCAGAAAACAAGCTTGTCTCTAAGTGGCATGGGCCCTACAAAATATTAGAACGAAAAGGAACCTGTACTTATAAAGTAGCCCAACTGGATAGGATACAAAAATTCCATTTATATCATGTAAATCTCCTAAAGGAGCGGAAAGAGAACCCGTCAGCCACCCATTCCAAAGTTCTATCCTGTTTGGTTCTGGAAGAAATAGACAGGTTTGAATGAATTGCTCCAAAGCTATCCAATCAACAACAAGAAGATCTAAAAGATGTAGTTACCTAATTTCCTGATGTATTTTCAGAAAAACCAGGAAGAATAAAAGGCACCTACCACTATATTAGAACACCTAATGATATGTTATGATATGGCATTTATAACGCGCCTATACACAGGTGTTTAAGGGAAAAGTGGTTCATTTAAAGCTGTATAGACTCCTGGATGCCCATAAACAATTTGTGGTGGAGGAAGTAAACAAAATGTTGAAGGCCAATATTATCGAGCCTTCTTTGAACCCATGTTCCTCCCCTATCATATTAGTCACTAAACCTGACCACTCCTGGAGGTTTTGCATAGATTTCTGTCAAGTCAATGCAATCTCCGGTTTTGATGACTATCCCATGCCACGCATCGATGACCTAATTGATAAACTCGGATCCGCCACCTTTCTATCCACCCTAGACTTCACAAAAGGGTACTGGCAAGTCTTGGTATATGGGGCAGCGTTTTCAATGCCTCTAGGAGTGTTTCAATTCAAAGTCATCCTTTTTGGCTTACACGGCGCTCCAGCCACTTTCCACACCTCATGGATAAAATCTTGCAGCCTTATTTCCGGCTTATATTGACGATATCAGAATTTATAGTAAAATTTGGGAGGACCATCTCTTCCATTTGTATACTATTATGAAAGTCCTCAGAAAGGCTGGCCTGACTGCTAATCCATCTAAGTGCAGACTGCCCAATCAGCCGTAAAATACCTCTGCTTCTTTGTAGGAATTGGGAACGTGCAAACTCACCATGAGAAAGTGAAAGCCGTCTTAGATACACCACCACCCAAAACCAAAAGGGATCTTAGAGCCTTTCTATGGTTAATAGGATATTACCATAGGTTTATCCCAAACTTTTTTCAGACAAAACAGCTAGGCTGACATATCAATTTAAGAACGCTGAACCCCAGAAACATCATTGGACTGACGAGGATGACAAATGCTATAACACTTTGAAACAAACCCTGTGCCAGAACCCAATCCTAAAGTTAGTAGATTTCCCTAAAGATTTCATATTACAAACAGACGCCTCCCTTACAGGGTTAGGAGCAGTCCTATCTCAAGTTTGTACGAGTTAGAACATCCCATCTTGTTTACAAGATGCAAGCTTTTCCCACATGAAAAAAAAATACTCTGTGCTGGAATTAGAGGCCTTAGCCATCAAGTGGGCCATAATCCACCTTAGATACTACCTCTTAGGAAGGAAGTTTACATTAGTCACATACTATTCTACCCTAGTTTCGATTAGCCAACGCAAAGACTCCAACCCTCATGTCATGCGATGGTTTCTAGACCTGCAACTCTACTATTTCACCTTGGAACACTGAAAAGGAAAAAAAAGGGAAATGTAGATTTCCTTTCTTGGTTCCCCTGTGAAACAGATGCGGCTACATTGCATTGAGGAAGGTTTCGCACACCCGCTCGTCCCTGGGGATCTGTCATCCAGGTGGCCACATCCAGGTGGCCAGGACACAGCCATCGCTATTGGATCCAGTTCCAGGGGTTGGACCAGTGCCGGAGTATCACCTGGATGGGGGGTCTTCAGGGAGTGGACCGAAAGGTGAGACACGGTGCCCCCTTCCTTATGACACCTTTTCCCATCCTACCCCATAAGATATTTAGAAACTCTACCCCCCTTTCCTGCATGAACACTTTCTCACACCGCGATAGACAACGGACTAACAGCAGAGCCGTTTACCTGACATGTCCCAACACAAGGGTCAGGCAGAGTCAGGCAATTGCCAATAACTACACACACCTGACAGCCCTTTCCCTTCCCCACAGGGATAAAAGGCAGACACAAGAGCACACTTGGAGCAAGGCTGAATGCATGAGGTTCCGGGATGGCAGTTCAAATGGAGGAGAAAGTCGGTGGAAACCGAAAGGACGACAAGGAGGGAATTGCCCTTGCCCTTTTCAACCCAGACCCAAAAAGCCTTCTATAAAAGAACAGTAAAACCAGGAATAGCAGCTGCCGCATTGATAGCCATGGACGGGGACGAGAGCTTGCCGCTGTGGCACCATCCTTGACTCCAGCGGAAGAAAAGCCAACGAGTTCAGCACAGCCGGTTAATCAGAGGAAATTGATACTGGCCCAGACTGTGTTAAGCTCAAAGCTGCAGTGGCAACATTTGTGTAAAAGAAAAGAAGATAATAAGACAAAGGTCTTTTGTGAACAACTGAGGTATTAAGGTTAGAGTGGTCCGGCGCTGCGTGGGCGGTCATTTGAAAGACTCTAACGAATTCCCTGCTACTGAACCAGGAGGATATGCTGAATTGAGAAAACTACAAGAACCAAGAGGCCCTTGGTGAGGCAAGAGAGAGATGTCAAAGTGGTCACACAAGGGTCAAGTCAAAACCCTGTGTACAGTCGAAGGTCTTTGACACTTTGTGAATTGAAAAGCTAAGTGAACTGCATTGTGGTGACAAACGTGAACCTGACTGCGGGATGTGTAACGCTCACCTGATTCCCACGGAGGCGCTGATCCAGGCTGGGCTGCTATTGTTTCTTCAATTGAGAAGCGTAGAGCTCGGAAGACTCTCAGGACTGGGCTTCCTCTTATCGAATGTCTGACTTGCAGGGTAAGTTTTCTGCAGGTGGAAGAAAAAGGGTTAATCACCGTTTGATGGGATTCCTTCTCCCACCAATCGCCAGTTTCTCCCACAGCCTAGCTTTCTACTTGTTTCGGCGAGCTCTCACCTTAGGCGTATAAATGCTGAGCTCTCCATCCTGCGTCTGGTGCAGGGGTGCGCGGATTCCAGTTACGTCACTGGATGAGTTCAGTGTTGAGGCTCAAGTCTTTTGCGGCCTTAGTTGTGGCACTGGTGCTGGGATGCCGAAGAGCGATGCCGCCGTTACTGCACGAGCGGATGCCTGTAAGTATACTGTAGTCTTTAGGCCTTAAAAGATGGGCACCTCAATAATGTCCCTTTTCCTTTGTTTCAGGCCTCGGGATGCTGTGGGCGTAGTTTTCCGTTGCCTCTGCACGTGCCGATGCACGTAAGTATAATGTTCGTTGGCCGCTTTTAATGGCACCTCTAATAATGTCCTTTTTCTAGTTTTCAGGTGCCGGGATGCTGCGGGCTTTATATCCGTTGCCACTGCACGTGCCGATGCACGTAAGTATAATGATCGTTGGCCGCTTTTAATGGCACCTCTAATAATGTCCTTTTTCTAGTTTTCAGGTGCCGGGGTGCTGCGGTTGATGCGGCCGCTTCTGCGCGTGCAAAAACTGGTAAGTTAAGATGAATGCGACTGCCTTCACCCGAACCCCTTTTTAATTATGTCCTTTGCCTTTCAGGTGCAGAGAAGCTGCCGAAGAGAAGGCCGCGGTTAGCTCCGATGCAATCACGGATGGATCAGGTAAGCGGGCGCGTCTGCGAGCGAGTTGCACTTTTCTAACCTTATGTTTATTCTTTGCAGGTTTTGCCGGTGACTGGATTCCGGGATCTGGTAAGTATTGTTCTGTGTCTTTCTTCATCCGCAGGTTGCTGCGCGGAAGCTGAAGATGACTCTGGACCTGGAATGCAGGAGCCGACTCGGTGAGCGTCCTGCTGCTGCTGCAGAATAACGCGAAGCACGTGTTTTCCATCGGGCGTGGTTTAAATAGCAGAGAAGTGCTTCCAGTGTGTGTTCTTCCACCGGTTCCACCCAGGTAAGAAAAGAGTTCCTGAATGGAGGGAATAGTTCCTCCCAGCCCTGATGGCTGGGGACTTCAACCAGACTGGATTGTTCTAGGTAAATATGCAGCATGGTCTGCCTCAGGTAAGTCCACCCAAGCATTACACTGTTTATCAATATGAGCCCGGCGCCTATGGCACCGGGACTGAAACCCTTCATGAGCATGGCGCCAAAGGCGCGAGGACACGGTCCAAAGGGCCCTTGTAGGGGTCTGCTGGGTCTGGAGTAGTGGAAGACGGGTCTGCTTCTGAGGGCGCTGGGCCAGTCCTAGCCCCTCGGGAGTAGCGCCCATGACAGCACCCCCCCTCAAGGCCCCTCCCAAACTTGTCCTCCCCGGGGGTTTTGGTTTATCGGGAAAGGTTCGGTGAAATTTCTGGACTAGACGAGGAGCATGGACGTGGTCATAGGGTTCCCATGTCCTTTCCTGAGGTCGTAGCCTTTCCAGTCGATTAGGTAGAATAGCTTCGATCTGATGATTTTAGAGTCCAAAATGTCTTTTACTTCAAATTCGGGCTCCCCATTCACTTGAATGGGCTCTGGAGAATTGGTCAATCTGGTTCCAGGTTGCATGGGTTTCAAAAGAGATACGTGAAATACAGGATGTATTCTCATATGGGTTGGCAATTCTAATTTAACGGCCACTGGATTAATTATGGCCGTAATTGGATATGGTCCCAGGTATTTGGGGTTGAAGGTGCGAGGCCCTTTAAGCGATAAATGTTTGGTGGACAGCCAGACTTGATCCCCAACCTGGTATTGAGGGGCATTGCTTCGGTGTTGATCTGCTCCTTTTTTGTACCTCTCTTTAGCTTGTTGTAGATGTGCAGTCGCTTCCTTAAAAGCTTGGGTAATAACGGTGTGCAATTAATCCACGGCGGGTGTTCCAAGATCTTGAGGTGGATCAAGGTTGGAGGTTCGAGGATGAATCCCATACAAGATGTAGAAGGGACTCTTCCCGGTACCCAAATGAACTGAATTGTTGTAAGCATATTCAGCTATCCAAAGGATGTCCTTCCAGTTACTCTCCGACTGTTGTAGCATGCATCGTAAATATTGCTCGAGAGTCTGGTTTGTTCTCTCGGTTTGCTCGTCGGTCTGGGGATGATGGCTGGTCGAAAGTCTTACATCGATTTGAGCTAATCGACAACAGCTACGCCAAAAGTGGGAAATAAACTGGCTCCCCCTATCTGAGATTAATACTGACGGGAAGCCGTGTAGCCGGACGATGTTTTCAAGAAATACTTTGGCTAGGACTGATGCTGATGGTAAGCCTTTTAGCGGAATGAAGTGGGCCATTTTAGAAAACAGGACCACAATAACAAGAATGGTGTTGTACCCGGAACAGGAGGGTAAGTCTGTGATGGATGAAGTCCATGGAAAGGGTATGCCAGGGACACAGTGGGATGTATAATGGTTGCAGAAGACCAGCCGGCCTCTTCTTCTGACCCTTGTTTTGAGCGCACACACCGCAGGACATCACGAGTTCCTTTATGTCTTTTCTCCACGAAGGCCACCGGAAGTGTCTCTTCACCTTTTCTGTGGTTTTGGCAATGCCAGGGTGACCCTCAATTAATGAATCATGATAGCAGGAGATTACCTGTCTTTGTAAATCAGCGTGTGGTAGGAACAATCGTCCTTGGAAATAAGGCAAGTCATTGCTTACGGTGAAATCTTTTCCTTTTTGTAACCAGTTCAGTAAGTCTGGTGAGGTTACAAGTTGTTTAGTTTTTTCTTCAATATCCTCAATGGATTGTGAAGAAATCAGACCCACGATCCTTTGTTCAGGAATTATTGGTACAGGTTCTGGATTGGCAACGTTATCTCCCATTCCAATTCGGGAAAGAGCATCCGCTTTGCCGTTCTTGTTGCCGGGGCGATAAGTGATCACGAAGTCAAATTCAGCAAAGAATAGAGCCCAGCGAAGCTGTCTGGAGGATTGAGCCTTGGCGGTTTTCAGATACTGCAGATTTCGATGATCGGTGATCACTGTGACGGTGTGTCTGGCCCCGAGGAGATAATGCCGCCATGCCTTAAAGGCTGATTTAATCGCTAGAAGCTCTTTGTCTGTGATGGTGTAGTTGATCTCAGGCGCCGAGAACTTCCGAGACCAGAATGCCACAAGATGCAGTTGGTTAGTCTCTGGATCTCTTTGTGATAGGACTGCTCCCATTGCTAAGCTGGAGGCGTCGGTTTCAACGATGTAAGGGAGGTCCGGGCGTGGGTGTTTCCGTATTGGCGCCGAGGTGAATTTAGCCTTTAGCTCTTGGAAGGCTTGTTCGGCTTCTGCGGACCATTCAAAGCGTTTATTTTTTCTTAAGAGGGCGGTGATTGGTTGTACCACTCGTGAAAACTCTGGAATAAATCTACGGTAAAAATTGGCAAAGCCTAGCATGCTTTGAATGCCTTTCACGGAAGTAGGAGACGGCCATTTGAGGATAGCGTCTACTTTTCTCGAGTCCATGTGGACTCCTTTGGGTGTCAGAATAAATCCCAAAAATTCGACCTCAGTAACATGAAAAACACATTTTTCGAGCTTGGCAAAAAGTTTATGTTGGCGAAGTTTTTCAAGGACCGCCCTAACATGATTTCGATGGTCAGCTTCTGAAGATGAGTACACAAGAATGTCATCTATGTAGATGACAACGCAGACATCAATGAGCTCTCTGAGGACATCATTCATAAAATATTGGAAGGAGGCCGGTGCATTGCATAGTCCAAAGGGCATCACTTGGTATTCAAATAGCCCATATTTAGTGCGAAAGGCCGTCTTCCATTCATCTCTTTCCTTGACTCGTACCAAGTGATAAGCTCCCCGGAGATCAAGCTTAGTATAAATACAGGCGTTTTTTACCTGGTCAAGGAGTTCCGGGATCAGAAGTAAGGGGTACCGGTTTTTTACTGTTATCTGGTTCAGAGCACGATAATCTATACAGGTTCTGAGGTCACCTTCTTTTTTTGGTACGAAGAACAGAGCCGAGGATGCAGGGGACTTCGACGGACGGATAAAGCCATTAGCCAGGTACTGGTCTAAATACTGTCGCAGATGAAGGTTCTCAGGCTCGGTAAGGGCGTGAATCCTACTGCAAGGGGGAGTTGCACCGGGTAGCAAATCTATCTGACAATCGTATGATCTGTGGGGTGGCAAGGTGTTAGCCTGTTCCTTTTGAAAAACATCTTGGAACTCTCGATACTCTAGAGGTAATTGTGGACAGTCAGCCGTTACTGACGCTAGGCCAATGTTGGGTCGTGGATAACAGGTTGGTGTGCACTCTGGGAACTTTATTGTCTTTGCTCGCCAATCAATCTGAGGATTGTGTTTCTCCAACCAAGGAATCCCTACAATTACTTGGAATTGAGGAGCCTTGATCACGTCGAACACAATTACCTCCTGATGCCCGTCTTGGCCTAGTATCGTCACTTCAGTAGTGGTATGGGTCACTGGTCCGGAGGCGATTTCCGTCCCATCCACCGTGGTAATGACGTCTTTAACCACCTTTGGACAAAGAGGTAAGTTCATCCTGGAAGCCAATTCGCGGTCCACATAATTTCCAACTGCTCCGCTATCAATGTACGCCTTAATTGCATGCAAACGATCCGGTTGCTCTGGGTTTACGAGGACCATTGGCATTATGAAGTGCGAGGACAAAGAACTGGTTTTTACGCTCGGCAAGCGGACCTCTACACTTGTCGGGCAAGGTCGTTTCCCGGCTCAGGCTTTTCAGAACTCTTATCAGAAGCTCCCACTGTCTTCTTAGGTGGTTTCACCGGGCAATCTCGAAGAAAATGTCCTGAATTTCCACAATGGAGACATAGCTGCATTTGTCGTCTCCTGTTGCGTTCTTTCTGGGTTAAGGGACCCTTTAAAACCCCAATTTGCATAGGTTCGACGGCTTCAACTCCTTTGGTGTGACTTTGAGGCTTAGGGAACACTCGTGTTTCAAACCTGGATCGATCCGCCTTTCTGTTTTGTAGTCTGTGATCCAATTGGACCACCAAATCAATGTACTCTGAAGAATCCTGAGGAGGATTCACTACCTGGGCAAGGACGTCTTTGAGTTCGCCACGCAACCCCTGTGAAAAAGCGTGATTCTTTTGTCCTCAAGCCATCTGGTTTCCACGATTAGCCTATTGAATGATGCAATGTAGGCCAAAAGATCTTGATTGCCTTGTCGTAGGGAAAGGAGTTCGTTGTCCAGGGCCTGCCCCTGGGAATGCCTTGCAAAAAGTCTTTCCATATTTGCCTGGAAGGTCAGGAAATCACGAAGGATCGGGTCATCCTGTGTAACCAGAGGGATCGACCAATCAGCGGCACTGCCGCTAAGATACGAAAGCACAAAGGCTACCTTAGTCTGGTCAGTCGGAAAGGCTGCAGGTCTACAAAGAAAGTGCAATCGGCATTGATTTATAAACACCGCAAACCTTTTAGGGTCACCAGAGAAGCGTTCAGGGGTTCCAATGGCACATTTCCGGGTAGGTTGATTTGAACAGGATTGGCTGAAGCCGCTGGGATATAGCTCCCTCCTGAATTAGGTAGCTGGGTTTGCCCCGCTTGTGTCTGTAATAACTGTCTGGCGAGATCATCAGTTTGTTCTTTTGATATTATCAATTCCCTCCTAAGGGCATTCGTTTCCTGGCGGGCAGCATGAACTTCAGCTCTCAATTCCCCTAATACCTGGGCCAGTTGGTCTGTGTCGGAAGTTTCCATAGCGCCTGGGTAGGAGGTTATTGGTGGGCTTCGCGTTCTGTAACGCTCACCTGATTCCCACGGAGGTGCTGATCCCGGCTGGGCTGCTATCGTTTCTTCAATTGAGAAGCGTATAGCTCGGACGACTCTCAGTACTGGGCTTCCTCTTATCGAATGTCTGACTTGCAGGGTGAGTTTTCTGCAGGTGGAAGAAAAAGGGTTAATCACCGTTTGATGGGATTCCTTCTCCCACCAATCGCCAGTTTCTCCCACAGCCTAGCTTTCTACTTGTCTCGGCGAGCTCTCACCTTAGGCGTATAAATTCTGAGTTCTCCATCCTGCGTCTGGTGCAGGGGTGCGTGGATTCCAGTTACGTCACTGGATGAGTTCAGTGTTGAGGCTCAAGTCTTTTGCGGCCTTAGTTGTGGTGCTGGTGCTGGGATGCCGAAGAGCGATGCCGCCGTTACTGCACGAGCGGATGCCTGTAAGTATACTGTAGTCTTTAGGCTTTAAAAGATGGGCACCTCAATAATGTCCCTTTTCCTTTGTTTCAGGCCTCAGGATGCTGTGGGCGTAGTTTTCCGTTGCCGCTGCACGTGCTGATGCACGTAAGTATAATGTTCGTTGGCCGCTTTTAATGGCACCTCTAATAATGTCCTTTTTCTAGTTTTCAGGTGCCGGGATGCTGTGGGCTTTCTATCCGTTGCCACTGCACGTGCCGATGCACGTAAGTATAATGATCGTTGGCCGCTTTTAATGGCACCTCTAATAATGTCCTTTTTCTAGTTTTCAGGTGCCGGGATGCTGCGGTTGATGCGGCCGCTTCTGCGCGTTCAAAAACTGGTAAGTTAAGATGAATGCGACTGCCTTCACCCGAACCCCTTTTTAATTATGTCCTTTGCCTTTCAGGTGCAGAGAAGCTGCCGAAGAGAAGGCCGCGGTTAGCTCCGTTGGAATCACGGATGGATCAGGTAAGCGAGCGCGGCTGCGAGCGAGTTGCACTTTTCTAACCTTATGTTTATTCTTTGCAGGTTTTGCCGGTGACTGGATTCCGGGATCTGGTAAGTATTGTTCTGTGTCTTTCTTCATCCACAGGTTGCTGCGCGGATGCTGAAGATGACTCTGGACCTGGAATGCAGGAGCCGACTCGGTGAGCGTCCTGCTGCTGCTACAGAATAACGCGAAGCACGTGTTTTCCATTGGGCATGGTTTAAATAGCAGAGAAGTGCTTCCAGTGTGTGTTCTTCCACCGGTTCCACCCAGGTAAGGAAAGAGTTCCTGAATGGAGGGAATAGTTCCTCCCGGCCCTGATGGCTGGGGACTTCAACCAGACTGGATTGTTCTGGGTAAATATGCAGCATGGTCTGCCTCAGGTAAGTCCACCCAAGCATTATTACACTGTTTATCAATATGAGTCCGGCGCCTATAGCGCCCGGACTGAAACCCTTCATGAGCCTGGCACCAAAGGCGCCAGGACACGGTCCAAAGGGCCCCTGTAGGGGTCTGCTGGGTCCAGAGTAGTGGAAGACGGGTCTGCTTCCGAGGGCGCTGGGCCAGTCCTGGCCCCTCGAGAGTAGCGCCCATGACAGATGTCGATAGTGAGTTGTTGATCTGAGCACGATGGAGGGAGTTCTCACGTTGTGAAGGGGAATGGAGCCCGGCTGAGGGGGATCCTTGGGTGAAGAGTAATCACCCAACATGAAGATTAATAGAAGGAACTTTTGTTTGCTGTTTATGATACATCAGGTCATCTGAAGCAAGAGACTTTGCGTAAAAGAGACTTGGGCACAAAAGGCCCTTATATTGGAAAAAGGAACTGTGAACTCGGGCTGGAGAAGGCCATAAGTGTGCAGTGCTCGAGAGTCTGGCCTTGTCCTGTGTTTCAAACGTGGGGAAGGGAGTCCCCGACCATAACATCCTGACTTATCATTTGAGAACACTTCTTACTTTCTTTGTGAACATTATCGCACAGTATTTTGTAGCATAGCAGTAAGGATTAGGTTTTTCTTAGTATATGCCCTTTTTATTTGACTAGACTCCACTAGGACTGTATTATTATTATTTTATGGTCATAGCTTGCTCTTATCTTAGATTTAGGTTAGGTGTTTGTCTAACCCTTTTGTACAGCTTAATAAAAACACTTGAACTGTGATCACTTGTGTATGTCTGTCTTGCTTTGATACCATGCCTTCCTTACAATGGAGAAGACCCAGGCTGCAGGATGCCAACTACTGGCTTCCCCTCCTGCAGAAAGCCAAACACTCACCACCCGGGGAAGCGCTGTAGATTGCAGCCACTTTTGATGCAGGACACAGCTCAGATAATGGGCCCCCATTTCAGATTTCATAATTCCGGGTATTTATGGAGGGCTATGGAGTCCATGACACACATATCACACCATGCTGGCCTTGAGCAAATGCAGAAGCAGAGAAATGCATGAGGACCCTAAACAATTACTTTTTAACAAAATTGATCGCTTTCGGATGTTCTTTGTGATTTCTTGATGGCATACCGCACAACCCCACACTCATCCATGGAACTATCATCGACAGAAGCACTCCATTCATCAAGACCATGACCTATAGTAGACAACAAAAAGGTACAAGATTAGCAGGTAACACATAACCAAAAGGCAAAATGAGAGGCGTGGATTGAACAAGGTTGCAAATGTAGTTGATAGCATTTTAGCGTAAAATGGTCACCCGTCACACAGGTTATTTCTGCCATATGAAGTTTAGGCAAGGGAGGTTACGGACACCAAAGGCTCCATGTTCACACTGTGAATGCATCAGGAAGCAGACACAGACAACTGAGTAAAACCTGGGTCACAAACATGTTTTACACTAAAAAGAAGGTTGGGAAAATGCCTAACTTGCTAAGATGGGATATCAGTACCTAACTGAAACTAAGGAGAGTCCAAAGCAAATGTCTGTCTGTGTCCAAACAAACACCCGAGAGACTAGAGGAAAAATTTCTCTAGACCACGTGTGAACAGCCCTCTACAATTTGGTACAATATAATGTATTCACCGGGTCACTTGTTTCCCCTTATTCCATTCGTGTCTGCCACTTGTATGTGTTGTTAATCATTAAATCTTCACATACCCATTTAAAGTATCAAAAATATCAATGTATTGTTTTTTTATATATAAAACATAGTATCATAAAAGAGCATACACTTTTATGTCAAACGTGCACAAAGCAATATAAAACAGATTATACAATTTCCAACCCATTGATAATGTACTTCAACAATATACTGTGGTCTTTAATTCATCAATGTTTTCATTCTCTCATTAAATCAATTTTCAGTATGGATTTGTGGTCAGAGCCTTCTCCAGTTGAGCCGGCACACCCTAGTCCTTTTCAGTTTTACCCATTAGTCTTTACTCCACTCATTCCAAACTTTCATACTGCATCCACAAACACTCCCAACATGTTTCTTTCCTTAGACTCTTATCACTACTATTAGGAAATTCATCAGGGGTAGAGCCACATTCAATTGCAATGTACAATACAATGGTATCTTCTTCGAATCATAAGGGGATCCACATCTTGTCCCTCCCTTAGTTCCTCTCTTCCGGCTAAGACACCGAGTGGATATCTGTGGGAAACAAGTAAAGGACAATCAACTTTTAGTGTTCGACATATCCTGGCTGTATTTATCATTAAATACAACTTGCTATGCTTAACATCACAGCAGGAGGGAACCATTCATTTATTAACTCCTCCTTTTCACCTTTCGATGGCGCAACCCCACTTGATAGTAATGACAGGTTTCACAGGTATTATTCTCTTAGGTATTCTTATCTCTATATCTAAATCTCTTTACAATTTCTTTAAACCATGTTCTGATCTAGGCTCCATCATGTCCCAGAGATGATTTTTAATTTATTCTTAATATTACATTAGCAAGACGCCCATATTTTGACCAGTTCTCATTTTACCTCAATATCCTATTTCAATCCCGTGTCGAGATCTGTCTTTACTTCGCACACGAGTGTGTTATGGTTCTGCTTATGTAGCACAAGGTAATCCCTCAATGGTTCTAGCCATTCAATGGTTCACCATTCCTGCAAAACCTATGCAGAGTAACAGACATGCACCGTATAAAATAGAAAGGTTCTTAACATGAATTGCAATAGTTGTCCTTGAGTGCTACAACGCACACTTTACTACGCTTATACCAATGTCTCCAATTTTATATCTCTGTTTCTATTCTGCTGGCTCCACAAGAGGGGCAGTAGAGAGGCAGGGAGCCATGCAGGAGCTTCTGCATGTTGGGCCATTCGATTTGACAGCGTTCTCAAGACCGGGTGAGAAGAAAAGCTGCCATGTGACTGCGGAGCCCCAAAGGGTTCTGGAAGAATGTCTGCACACCCTAAACTGGAAAGCGGCAGAAGTAACCACACCGCAGAGGCACGAGCAGCATCAACAATGCTGGAAGGATCCGGTAAGTCTGCCCAAACCAGCTTGGGACCCTGGGGCGTTCTGACAAGCGCGCCAACAAGTGTTTGAATGGTATGTGATTGCTGATGCAGAAAATACACAAAGTTTGTTTGAATGCAGTCAAGGCAAAGTACACATTCAACACCACCCAATAAGAAGAATCTTTAAAATGCAGACAAGGCAAAGTGTAAAAGCAAACCCCAATTGAGTATAGATGCATGAGATTCTAATGTATAGAGACAGATTTGAGTAAACGATACTATAGAGAGATATACCAAGTAGCTCATGGTGTAGGCTTTTGTGGTATAATCAAAGAACTCTGATAACCAAAGAACTGTGAAACGTAACGGTAGGCGAGTACACGAGGCAGTTGAAATTGTATTAAGATTCCTGGCAGTGGAGTATACCAGGGAATCTGAAAAACGCTAAAGAGAAATCCTGGCAGGGGAGTACACAAGGCAGCTGAAATTGTATGAAGATTCCTGGCACATGATTATACCGGGTAATCTGCAAAGTTAAAAGAGATTCTACAGAAAGACTATTACCAAACTGTTTGCTTTTGCTTGAACAAGAACTTTGAGAGTCCAGTGAAGACACACAGGGATGGTTAGCTAAAGAGATATTTTTGTCATCCTGTTTAAGAATCCAGATATAGGGGACACCCTCTGGATCCAAGGGTCTTGACCTTGGAGAACATTTTCTCTTAATACTAATATTCTTATACTTTTGGTTTTGAACAATTTTTGCCAGCATCAAGTTAAATACATTATCTTGCACCCATTGTTGTTTTGTTTATAGTGTGTGGGTGTGGATAGGACATTTTAGTCACAAGGACAGCTTTTTCGTTACTGCCATCCTGACACAGACATCAGAAAGATATGGTGCCCCCTTCTTTATAATGGGTGCAAGCTAAACAGAATTGGTAAAATGCAAGACTGCCTTAAGGGGTCTGTGAGGAGCAGGGAATGAGAAGCTGACACAGGGGGTTTATGATATTGACCATACATGTGTATTACAAGTGAAAAGGGGGTTGGAAAATGAACTGCCTCTCTGTCCCTACTCTAAGAGGTATTTCTCTACCTGACATAAACTAAGGGTTTGTCCGAAGTCAAGATGCCCAAAGCAAACCGTCCTGTGTCCAAAGTACTATTCTGGCCCTCACATTCTAGCAAAATTAACTCTAAGGTGAAATGAGTAACGTCTTTCGCCTTGAGTGGAGCACACATGTTCAAAAAGGAAATGCGTAATTCCAACTCCAACACAAAACATTCCAGAAGGATGGAGTTCCTTGTTCCAGAGGGTGGTTTCCTTCCCCTGGATTTCTCTTCACTTTCAAGAACATCAGTGGTATACAAAACAACTTGGATGTTAGTCTGTATCTTTGTAGGATACCCAGTGTACCTCTCCTGCCATGTTTTCTCTCCTCAGGGGTATATGTCAACCTAGCCTTTGCCAGTCCTGCAGTATCCTTACCAGGACTTCCTTGGTTGCTGTATTTTACACACTGTTCCAGCTGACTTTACCTGGTATGCTTCTTTACCAGGACCTTTTTATATGAATACTTTTGCAGCTTGCATCTGCCTGGACGTTTCTATATGAACAGACTTGCAACTTGCATTTGCCTGCTGTACTCTCCTGCCAGAGCTTTTCTTTTGTTACTTGAATCTGCCTGGTATACTCTCCTGCCAGGGCTTTTCTCATATATGCTACACACACACTTACAGACATAATAGTCTCTTATATCTATTCTGTTCTCTCTTGCCTCTGCCTCATATACTATCCTGCCAGGGCTTTCCGTTGAGGTATGTGACATACACTCACAAAATTCACAGTCTCTAACATTACCTTTGTTCTGTCTTGTTAAGTAATATTCATTTGCTCATTCTTTCTCATACACTGTATTCAATGTTATTTGCTTTCGGGAGGATTGTCAATATGCCCTGGTGTCCCTGCTCACCTTGTGTGGACTCACCGGCTCTTGATGCATGTGTAGGCTTTCCCGCTGCTAGCCTGCAGCTCTCTGCATTCTGTTCCTTTTCACTGCAACTGCCTTGAAGCTTCTGTGCCTTTTCGCAGCTCCTGCTCTTCCGTTCAGCGTCTCTCAAGCTCTGCGATGAGGAGGCTGCCTTTGGGCACCTGCGAATGCTCTGGAGCTTCTCCTCTGCTTCTGGCATCCTGGCAAGATGCCATTCCTTGCAGTCCATTTCTCAAAGTTCCTTTGGTGTGCTTGTTGGCTCCACAGACCTCGCACCAGCCCTGCAGCCCCTCGGTCCACACTGTGAGAAACCAGGAGGTGTCTTACCTGGTAGTCCCAACGGATCTCTCTCTCAGGTGGCCAGGACACAGCCATCGCCTTTGGATCCAGACCCTAGGGGTGGACCAGTACGGGAGGATTACCTGGGTGAGGGGTCCACATGGAGTGGAAGTGGGACACCGGATGGTGAGACGCGGTATCCCTCTCATCCCTGTAGCACCTTTACCCCATCCTAACCAATGGGATACTTAGAAACTCAACTCCCCCCTTTTCCTGCATGAACACTTTTACATGGACAGCCCGCTCTGGGAGAACACAGACTCACACCCAAGCCGTGTACCTGACATGTCCCAATACTATGGTCAGGCAAGGTCAGCCAATTATCGAGAATCAATCACACCTGACTTCCATTACAGCACACTCTGAGCGAGGCAAAACACACAAAGGTACAGCAGTTTCGAGTCGGCAGCTGAACGAGGGGAGAAAGATTGACAGACATGAGAGGTTCGTGAGAGGGACACACTCTTGATCTTTTTGACAGGAAGCCGTTACTTTCAAGATACCTTCAAGGCAGAAAACATAAGACCAGGAAACCAGGCTGAAGAAACCTACATTGCGTGTCGGAGATACCAAGGTTCTTCCCGTGTAACTGACCAGCCGGGACGACCGATGCCAGACCGGTCTGTGTTGAAGTCAAGGTTGCAAGCGGCAACATTGTAAAAAGAGGGCTGGAACGAACATTGCTAAATGCGTGTGATCAAAAAAGCGAGTGAAGCTAAATTGCTGGTGAATATTTGAACATTAGAAGGAAAAATATTATACTGTTCACAGAGTGGTCCAGAACTGTGAATGTGCTCAGTCAAAGGTCTCTGTACGGTATCCTGACAAACAAAACGAAAGTCGAAGATTTATATAAAGTGTAAATTGTGCAAAGTGAATCAAAGTGGTCCTGCGACGGTTTAAGCAAAACCCATTGCACATTCGAAGGTCTTTGATTCTGTTATTGGTCTGAGCCCGAATGAGGGAGACCAAATTGTGAACATTGTAGAAAAGGGGTCTGAGCCCGGACGCGGGGGACCCGTTGTCTTAGCCCGAAGGAAGGAGACCAGTCCTGAACATATGAAAGTGAAAACCCTGACAAAGAAAAAATACTTTTGTGTTTTGTTTGTTACATCAGACATTCTGCAATAAGAGACTGTCATTGCGAGAGAGACTTTGGCGGGAGGCTCTGATGCCTATGTGTTGAACTGTTACCTCGTTGCCAAGATGCCAGAGTGTGTGCTAAGCCTGCACGTGCCGCCTTGCCCTGTGCTGAAAACGTGGGAAGGGAAGCTAACTACTCATCTGACCAGACATATCATTTCTTGAACACTTTTGTTTTGTATACATTGTTGTCCCACACCATTTTGTATTTAGAAGTAAGGATTGGCAATAGGTTCATTAGTATAGCCCCTTTTATTTTGACAGACTCCACTAGGAATACGTTATTATTATTTGATGGTCGTAGCTTGCTCCCATCTTTCCGTTTAGATAGGCGTTCTATCAACCCATTGAAATGCAATAAACACCCTTGGACTGTGATCACTTGTATCTGTCTTCACTTTTTGATACTATGCCTTCCTTACTGAGAGGACTAGAGTTCTCCAACCAGCGTCTCCCTGTCAGCTTGTCTGCCATTTTAAGTCTCCCGGCAACGTACCTTTCCCTGCAACAACTAGAGTGCAGCTTGTGCTCTTGGCCTCCATTGATCTTCATTACTGGGCACATCTTCTTCGTCCCAGTACTTTCACATTTAGGAAAAAGGAAGTCCGTTCTTGATGACTTCTATGGAAAGTCTGGAAAAGTATATTCAGTCATTTTGAACGGAAAGTAGGTTCTTGAGGACTTTTATGAAAAGTCTGGAAAAGTAGTTTTGAAAGCAAGTCAGGTTTTGGCGACTTGTGAGGGGAGGTATGAGCATAGGCCATTGAGGCATAGGGAATGGATGGGGTATCCTCAAAAGAAAAAGGGGGATACTATGTCTCGTCCGATGAATGTCATATAACTCCCTCAGGGTTCCTCTGCCCCCATGTGTTCCTCTGTCATATAGTCACCCTCCTGGTCAGGATCAGGTAGCGGTTGCTGTCCCCTGGCTACATGGGGAGAGGTCACCACTGGGAATGGAGTGATAAACCCTCAGATTCACCACAAGTCCAATATCTTGTGAAGTTTACTCGTGCCTTCTGACTTGTTGCATCATACCCAAAGTGCTTAGCTGTGCAGGAAGTGTCAAATATAGGAAGGAAACAGAAGCCCACAGAACATCAAGATGGAGGAATCCTTTCTCCCGTGTGCACCGCTCTGCCCGTCTGTCTAAACCCACCTTATCCACTAACCATTGATTCAAAGGCCTCTTGGTGTGCAACCCCCATTGTGAGGCAGGTCTTTGTTATGGAATTGTCTCTTTGAAGCCTCGCTCCACATAGGAAATCCCAGGCCCGGCAAGTGAGGAGTTACCCTTTCCTCCCAGAAAGTCAACAGAGGCAGGGCTCCTGTCCTTTCTCTCATTCACTGGAATGAATACAGGCAGGTGCCAGGAATCCACATTGCCTCTCTGAGCTCACAAGGTTGACACTAGTATGTTACAAAACATAGCAGCAGCATTAGTGTGCAGCTCCCACAATGAAAGACAGTGACTGTATCTGCACAGTGAGAGGTCTAGTTGGTGCAATGTACTGGAGTAGAGGAGGTGGGGACGAGTGACATTGTGTACGTCGATCAGAAGCTATATTGAGCATCTGGAGTTTGTTGGAGTTTATAGCGTCAGTGAAGAAGTCGAGAGCCTGAGTTGTTTTGAGTTCCATACATTTGCAGACTGTCTTAAAGGTACTTTTTCTTGTTTTCCTTTTCAATTTATAATGATTATTGCCATGCCATTGCTAAAATTAGAGACATGAGTAAAGAGTACAATGTGACGAGTAAAAGCATGAAAGGCCAGCAAGTCCAAGGGTCCCTCGCTCATTGAATGTAAAGCTGATGATTCCAGGCTTGTTTGTGGATGTGCTCAGAGTAGCACTCCTACAGATCTGCCCATTCCTCATTTAAAAATCAGGGATTACTGGCCTCATCAAGTAACCAGAGGACACAGTGACACTCTCCAAGGAAGTGGTCTAAGCAGGGTACCCCCGCACTCTATTTCAATATCAGATTTACAGTGATATGATATGATAAGTCATTTATAACATGCCTGTACACGCGTGTTTCTAGGCACGTACTAGATATTCCTTCCACAAGATGTTTCTTTACTTAAAATGTGTCTCAGTTTAGAATAAAATGAATATCCCTTTTAGGTGATGTTTCTACAAACCTGAGCATATCACCGTGTTTAGACACCTGCTCAAGTGAGTTCAAAAGACAAAATACTTTTACTAAGAGATGCTGTGTGCATCGCGATCTGTACTGCCTCCTCACGTACGTTGTTCTACTCTTACCGGACACTAAGTCGTGCTTGCAACTATAGTAGGAATTGCCCCATGATAATCGCCACGTACCTGGTGCCTATGTACATTTGGTCGTATGCTCACGCTACCCTAAGGCACACTAGTAGACTGCTCCTACTACTGTTTGCATTAATCTGAGCTACATACCAGTAGTTAACATACCCCTCCTATATCCTGTCACCTGTCACCTTATTGAATGACCTTGTTTTTCTGTCCTGCAACATCACCATTTACCACCTACTCTAGGCACAGTATAAGTGCGCCTATGACCCTGACTCAGAAATTGTATTCGCATCTAGCACAGAGCTGATACCAAGTCCGCTGCCTCACCTAAAGTAGCACAACCTAGACACTGTAATTGAATCTAGCTGCTAGGAGGAGAAGCGAAAGACTGGTAACGGAGCGCCTGCCTTCACATCTTTAAACATAGCTGCTATTATACCTCAACCTAGCATGTCAGATGTGTCACTGTATCCCATTCCATAACTGCACCATAGCACTAGCTCTGAGAATATTCTAGTGATAGGCATTTTTGCCAGATTGCACCAATCTCGAATCTAGATGTTTGCCTTACCTAGGCTTAGTACCCATGAATGTCTTTACCTCTTAGTCTGTCTGCATTGAAAATGAATTTAGCCAGCTCTGAGAATATTCTAGTGATAGTCATTTTTGCCAGATTGCACCAATTTCGAATCTAGATGTTTGTATTTTGCAAAATCGAACTAGCCTATTGTTGCACAATACTAGCAAAGTCGAATTTAGCCTGTTTTTGCACTGCTTTAGCAAAATTGAATCTGCCTATCTGTGCATGACACCTGTACAATAGAAGTAGCCTACTTGTTAGACCACTAGCATAATTGAATTTGCCCACTCTGTTAAAACACAGACTAAGTCATACCTGTATACGCCTAATCTCTTGTAATTGCCCATGGTGCTTACATGCATGTGTCCAGCCCACAGCACTTAGCACCCCCATAGCGCTACAGCCCAACCTACATTGCTTTCTCAATTATGCCCGCCTGGCTCATCCTCATCATGTTCCTTTTTTGTGTCATGCCCAACATCACGCCAGGTAGCAGAAACAGCTACATATCGCTTATTAATGGACTAGCCAAACTCGGCTGCCCAAGACACCACCCCATCCCTTGTCCCACACCCTTCCTGCACACCCTGCCACCATTCCCCCATAATGCCCTCTCATACCATACCGCTAAAACCAGCGCCACCTCAGACAACCCTCTACCCAACATTCCAGACCACACTAAAGATAACTACACCGACACTGACCAGAACTCCCCCAAGTTACCAGAATACCGCCCCACAGCCAGCCCTAACCTTACTACCCACAACAACAGACTAGTCTATAGACTCCACACCTTATCTAGCAAAGTGCCTGCAACTTCTATGACTTAGGCCACCAACAAGAACACCACTAATGTTAACACTGCTTCACTAAAAGGTGCACTACTTAATGTCAGATCCCTTGTTGCTCACCCCACCGAAATTGCCGACATCATCTGCTCAGCAGATCTCGACTTCCTTGCCACTACAGAAACATGGCTACATGATGCAGCAGGTCCTTATCTAACCCTTGCGGTTCCTAACAACTACTCCATCCTCAGGGCCGACAGACCCAATGCTCGCGGAGGAGGTGTAGCTATCATATTTAAATCCTCGCTTGACATCAGATCTGTTACCTCCCTTCCACTGAAATCATGCAAGCACCTCTCCATTAAAATACAAACCACCCCTAAGAATACCATCACTCTGGAATTAATATATAGACCCCCAGGCCCCACAAGTACCTTTGAGGAAGACATTACCTCTCTTATAGCAGAGAACTCTAACCCTCTCTCACAAGATATCATTTTAGGCGACTTTAACTTGGGGTACAACAACCCTCACGGCATTCCTGCGTCCTCCCTTGTTAACGCCCTTTCTGAACACAACTACACTCAATTCAACACTCTACCTATCCATCAGAAAGGCAGAACCATTGATTGGCTTGCTGCCCACATTTGCAATATCATCTGCAAAGCCCCCCAACCTCTCGTAAGGACTGACCATCTCCTCACATCATTTGACATTATCATTAACAACCCGAACCACAAACAGTGCCCCCCTGCACCTGCATGTCTGACCAGAAACAAGCGAAACATTACTGCGGAAACCCTTACACCACTGGTTCTCCCCATCCTAAATACTCTCCCCAACACTGCGGACCTCAATTTACTAGTAAACACTTACAATGACGCCATGACCAAAGCCATTGACGATGTTGCCCCACTAAAGCTACGCAAAGGTAAACCCAGAGCTCATCTTAACTCTTGGTACACACCTGAACTCAAAAAAAGAAAGCCAAGATGGAAACCCTATGGAAAATGACTCCATCAGTGGAAAACAAAACCAATCTCACAAATATTTCCTCCCTTTATAAAAAAGAGATAATACGCACTAAAACGGAAGCTTACAACATCAGAATAAACAATGCAGGATCCAGTGCTAAAGAACTCTTCACCATTCTTTAGGAGTTAGAAAACCCTAACCCACCGACGGACACGTCCGTGAAAGACCAACCATGGTGCACGAGCATCCAAGATGCCCTTGCTAACAAAATCACTGGCCTGCAAACGAAAATTGAGGTCAAACGACTACAACTTTCCAACAGTAACTCCTCCACCTCTAGCATACCTACTACCACTAATACCACCTCAGGCTTCACATTCAAAAAGGTAGCTATACCGGAAGTCCGAAAAATCATAACATCCCTCAAACCGTCAAACTGCAAAGGGGACAGCTGCCCTGCACAGATCATCAAAGATGCAGCAAGAGACCTATCCCCCTTCATTTCCAAGCTAATAAACCTATCATTCTCCACCAACTCAGTGCCCAACAACCTGAAACAATCATGGGTTCTCCCTCTTCTAAAAAAACAATCTCTAGACCCAGCCATTCCCACCAATTACAGGCCTTTCACCACGGTTCCTTTCCTGCTAAAAATCCTTGACAGAGTTGCCTACCTGCAAATTCAGGATTACTTAGAGACCAACCAACTATTAGGATTGCGTCAATCTGGTTTTCAACCTCAACATGGAACAGAAACCGCCCTTGTTGACCTCAAAAGTCAGATTGATGACATTAAAGACAATGGTAAGGCTGCCATCCTACTCCTCCTAGACCTCTCAGCAGCTTTCGACCTGGCCGACCATAAAATACTCTGTAACTCTCCGTGGCCAGCTCCAAGTCACTCACTAACTTGTATCTTGCAAAGGCAAGTGGTGGCTCCGCCCCTTTACCCAGAAGCCTACTTAGACTGACTTGTTGCTACATACCCAAAGCATCTGCGCGCGCGCATCGAAGTACGCGCTCTAAGTAGCGCTGTTTGCTGTGAGGAAACGCTTCTCAAACAAGAACTACTACACCCAACGTTCCCTCTTTTGGACTTTCATGGTATTACTCTGCTAAAATTGTAAAGGACATTAACAGTATTGAATGTATATGTTTTATATTTCTATATAAGCTAGTAATACTGTTTATATCTGCATTTATTTAGGTGGCTCCGCCCCTTTACCCAGAAGCCTACTTAGACTGAAGTGCGCGCGCATCTGCGCGCGCGCATCGAAGTACGCGCTCTAAAAAGCGCTGTTTGCTGTTAACTGGCAGCTGGTGGCCCCCTACCTTACACTTCCTATATTAAGTAAACAAGAGACACCAAGATTGTTTACATCCTCAAAGCGTCATTAACATAACCAGGGCGAACGACACCAACAAAGGAAGTAAGTCTGTAACGCTTCGGGGCTAATTGGGTTTTGTCACGCACGTTCTCTTAACATATGAAAGGCTAACATTATTGTCTTCCTGCCACTTCGAAGTCAAAAAGGCAATATAATTACTCATTTTCCGCTTTCCGTCAGGAAAATCGACTCGTTGGTTTGTCCGGGGAATTCTGCTTATTTCGAACCAGTAGCCTCAGATTCCCAGGACATGATATCTGATAAGGCAAGCTTAATTCTGTCCCCTTTGGTCCCTCAGAGTGCACAAATTCACAAGCAGGGATCTCCACTTGCTATTAAGCATACCTTATGCACGGAACCCTTGATGCCTTCCTCACCCGGCCCTTCTATTAGCCCCGAGGTGCGAAAGGCCATTGATGACTTTACAAGTTGTTCCGACTCTCCGTTGGCCTATGAATCAGACAAAAGGCAATTTGATGCTACAATGGAGAAGATGGAGGCACTTGACCGGGTGGTTTGCCGCTCCATAGGCACTCTGACTCCAATTGTATTCAATTCAGTAAAAAAACGTATGTCCTTTCGCTCACATTTACCTACCGATCCCAAAAATAACTTGCATATGAGTATTGAGATGGAGGAAGATATGAATAACAAGTGCTCCCCACCACAAACCATTTCACAATCAGAACTTGGGGGGATCCCCACTCAAATTGCTCACCACTCACCTTCTCCAGAGGAGAGCCCAAGTCAGTACTCTCCGGGCTCCTTTCCTGTTATGATATGGATTTTGGACCTCCTCGATGACCCACCTTGACCTAAAGGAGATCAAAACCATGCTTATACACATGTCTTCAAAGATGGACCGCATTGAGGGTTTTATTATGGCTGCTGAAACCCTAAAAAAACTCAATGCAGTTCCAATTTCCATGGTCTCAAAGGAGAGCAACCTAACTACGAAAAATCAAGAGTCTCAGTGCTGTCTCGAACCATCCTCCACACCCCGCCAAACTGATATGATAGCTTCACCAATATCAGCATCATGCACTTGCAAAAATACTCAAGTAGAGCTAAAAGAAGTCACAGGAAGACTGAATGAGATCATGACGCTACTCACTTTAAGAGCATCCATGCCTCCAAATGGCGCAGACAGCCTAACTCAACTTCTTAATGCATTAGATCAAATGTCTAACGAGGTTCCTGAACAAGTCCCTGAGAGAAAGCCTACTAGCTTCATGTCTCGGAGAGCCAAAAAACTACATCAAAGAGCTCTCAAAAGGCATGCTAAAAGATCAAAGATCACAGTGGCTGTAGACTCGAACTTGCAAAGTAACATAGTGGCTCAACCTGCCTGCATAACTTCAGAGGAAATCATAGATATAGACCACATCGACGTTCAACAACTTTCTAAAGAAAGCCAAGAGGCCTTACTTTTATCCATCAATCCCTCATGCGAAACAGCTGACACCGCCATACGCACATTAGCAATTCAACCATCTCCCAGTAAATTAATTCCTTTGAAGGAGTCCAGTGCCACGAATTCTGTTACAATAGTATCTATGGCTGACTCCAATGAGATTATTCAATCGTCACGAATATCTAAACGGAAAAATAATACAAAAAATAATAATCATGTACCACCCAAGAATGTAACGGAAGGGGTAAACCTCTCTACCGTAGAAAATATTCCTAAATTGTCTAGTACCAAAACGACCTTAGTTAATTATTTCCCAATATGTGGCAGAACGCGTACAATGCGTCAGGAGGACACCGCATCTAATGGGTGCCCCCCCAACCCAATGATCAAAACCTATAATGAAACCTGTTCTATGAGTAAGGGAGCGGCGGAGCTTTGTAATCACATTGGTCCAGACTTCTTGATAATTGACCAAGCCAATTGTTCCCCTGCCTCTATCTCGTCAGGTGATCATTCATTACCCTCACACTGGAAGAACAAGAATGTGATTGGCAAGACTCCACCAACCTTGGCTCTTAACAAATTATCCACGACCTATGGTCTTCCCGCCAATAGTACTAAAATCGACCTCCCCATATTGGTGGGACAAGGGATAGTTATTAATGGACAAGGTAAAACAACTGCGATCTCAACTCGACCTGTAATAGATTCTCCCTTCCTACTAAGAACTACTTTAGAGCAACAGAATGTACCATCAGTGATGGAAGCCAATGGCACTATGTTACATGGCCCCTCCCAACACAGAGCAGCTTTGGAATCACAACCACCATTGTTGCTCTCCCATCATGATATCTTAGATATCTTAAGAAAGGAACTCTATGAAAGATCGAACAAAAGTTCCCTAGAAAATCAAGAAATTAATCTAAACTCAAATAATGTTTATAAATCTGTTACTTCTGCTGACAACCAGCTTGAATTTCAAGCTAAAACGAGCAACCAACAGACGAAGGAGACTCCGCAAACCATCACAGAAAAACAGCATTTGGTAGATTTTGAAGGAAAGCGCGATCTGCTTGGGAGCAACCGTATTAATCGCTCTTTTCTTTTAGCATTATTTAGTCAGATTCCACAATTAAGGATGTTTAAATCAGAGGACATACTAACTGTTTCATTATTTACTGAAAATAATTACCGTGCAGTATGTCGCCTATCCTCAGAAGCAGTACTGAAATACTTATGGTTTAATAGGGAAGACATAAAAGAAGAAGGCTTGATTCTAACCTCATTGGAAAATGAACAAGAGGCTTCGAAATGTGTGCAATATAATTGCCCATCGATTTCCATCTTGGATCTGCATGCCAACTTGCTACCTACAATCAAGGGAGATGAAAATGGAACTATTAATGAACTGTTAAGCAAAGTTGGCACTGCCCAGGGCTTACCGTGGCTGGCCCCAATGCTGAATTCCATTCTCAAATCCAATGATTCTCTGCCTAGATCGTAGCCGTCATCCACAACGTTTTTAACGGTTCTATCTTGGAATTCATGTGGTTATCAGAACCTTTTGAAATGGCATACAAGGCTAGATGACCATCAGCGACCATCTATCATAATGATCCAAGAAACTATGAAAACGAATATATTTATATTGCCTAATTATACCACACATTGTATCCCGGCCATTCAATCCCCAGTTGGCCGTCCTTCTGGAGGCATTCTGATTGCTGTGGACAATGCTTTAGGGTTTACCTCCAACATGGTGTGGCAAACAAATAACCTGTGTGCATTACTCTTACAGACTAACCTTAAGCAGCATCAACACATAATTGTAATTTCTATCTATTGGAACCCAGCGAACGCATCTATTGATGCGATGTTAGACCAGGTGAAGAACTGCTTAGAATATATCACCAATGAATACATGAACACAGAAATTATCTTTGGAGGTGATTTTAACTGTGACTGCAGGACGACCACCGAGCGTGGGAGCTCTATTGGTAGCACTTTATCCAAGAGCAGAGGCACTAAATGGAGGTGCTTTTTGAGAGACTGGGATCTCGAGCTTATTATTCCCGAACAGACATCTACCTGGACTACATGGTATAGAGATACCAAATCCTCCACAATTGACTTTCTATTTATAACCCATAAATTACTATCAATAGCGGTCCCGCTAAGGATTATTCCTATGCCCTATGGCGATCATGCTCAAATTTTGGGGAAACTAAATATCAATGTTTCCATTGGTGCACCTGATCATTCAATCCCACTTTGTGAAATCGATCGCCCTAATTTGTCCATGAGATGGAGCTGTACCCTTTGCAGACAATTTGTCGAATATATAACACTGGCGATCGCAAATTACCCCATCCCAAGGAAATTCTCTATTAGCAGCTTAGATTCAATCTACGCCGAAATAATTCAGGTGGCTCTACTACACTTTAGTAAAATTAGGAGAATCCCTATTACACATCGGCATATGCTTGATCCACTCTGCAAAAACCACAAACGAGAAAAAAACAAAGCCCTGAGAGCCTTAAGCAAAAACAAATATACTTCATGTGAAAGATACCAGCAACAGGGGAGCCGTATTATGGCGACATATAAACAAAATCTAAAACACATAAAAATCCAAAGATACAATGAAATTAATTGCAATCTTATTAGGGCCATCACCAACCATGATACAGGCACGATTTTGCGAACCATTAAGAGCCATCAGAAGCTAGTGTCCCTTTCACAAACCAATGTCATATCGGAGCCCATATGGCACTCCTACATTTCTCAGAAATTTCGAATGCCAGATCAGTTTAGAATCACACACATCACTATGCCGAGATACCAAGATCTTCAACAAATAACTTGGTCCATAGATGATGTAAAATGGGCTATTTCCAAACTCAACTACTCCAAGTCTGCTGGCCCGGATGGTTTTCCCCCCTGTTTGTATAAAGCAGATCCAGACCTATGGGCAATAATTTTACAATCCAAATTCCAGGCTATTCACAATTCAGGAAATATCCCAAGATCTTGGCTCTCGGCCAACATCATTCCGATCTTTAAAAAAGGGGATCCCTCTTTGCCCCAGAATTATCGGGCGATCGCCTTAATTGACACGGAAGCAAAATTATTTGCAAGACTTCTCCTCCATGATTTGGAAAAATTCACTGAATCACACCAATTATACTCCAAATGCCAAACGGGCTTTAGGAAAGGGATGGGGACCTCCTTGAACGCAATTATAATGGCTTTTACCATTGCTGGAGCTAAGCAAAAATTTGCAAATCCGGTTTACATTGCACTCATTGATATGTCTTCCACTTTTGATACGGTAATCAGGAACTTATTATGGATCAAACTAAAGAAATGGGATATACCGTTAGTGCTAATTTACTGGTTTAGAGCTCTATACTCTAACACATCCTATAAAATTAAACTTACATCAGAGGGCCGCACTACTAATCCAATCGCCACGGAAGTAGGCCTAAAACAAGGCTGTGATCTGGCGGCCACGTTCTTTAATTTATATTTAGCTGATTTGGACAAAAGATGGGATGAGGAGTGTTTGTTCTCTGTAAGGACGGGGCTCTTGAAACTAAATTGGCTTGCCTTTGCAGATGACATTATTCTCTTCGATCCTACTCCCGGGGGTTTACAAACTAAGTTACGCTTATTTGAAGATTTCGCCATTAGGCATAATTTATCTCCGAATCCACCAAAAACTGCTGTAATGAATTTTGGTGTCCTGAAAAGAACTGGGAAAGCTCAATGGTACATCATGAAAACATCATACCCCTAAATATCGACACCATTTATTTAGGATATTATCTAGCAGGGAAAAATTCCATCAATAAATGAACTGAATTACTTAATACGAAGATCCGTCCACTTACTTCACAGCTAAAAATCATATACTCCAAATATTGCAAATTTTCACTAACTCCACTGATTGAATTCCTCACATTGAAAATCGAAACTGTGATGCTCTATTCATTAGACATTTGTCTGTGTGAAATGGGAGTGACACTGGACCAATTGCAAGGGTCAGCTCTGAAGAGAGCAATGTCCCTCCCACTGTCACTACCCAATGTAGTGCTAAGGCATGAGTTAGGTATCATAGCTTTATCTACTCGTTGGAGATGGCGACTCCTGACGAATTATGCAAAGATTATGTATCCTAAACCAAATTAACTATACATTGATATGAAACAATCAATCGATAAAAGGCCAACGACTGACATCGTCCGATATTTGACAAGGATACATACTATACTGAATGATGCTAACATAACAGTGGAGGACGTCCATAATCGATCTGCCTATGCTAAAAAAAAGAATATTTGAAAAGGATTGGTCGAATACTATTGATCAGATAGGATCTTATAAATCGTTTAAAGAATATCATTTGTTCACAAAAAAGCGTTCGCCCAGATATGACTACATTATGATATTTCCGTGTAATCATATACGCAAGGTCATCCTTCGGTTTAAATTTAATTTATTTTATACGAAAGACAGAATTACGTCCTGGACTAGTAATACGTTGTACAAAACGAATAAGAGTTGTAGATTTCCCGTATGTAATGAACAGGTGGAAACGCTAAAACATTTGATTTTATACTGTCCGCATTTTAAAGATCTTAGAACTGTTTGTTTTATGGACTTTGTCAATATCAATTTTACTGATTGTTTACCATTCCTATGGGCTCGTATGATGCAAGGAAATCATAAACTGCTTATTTATGCTCTAGGGAGATTTTGCAAAGCAATAGAGAAAGAACTCAACAATTACAGTAATCTGACGATATGCATAAATGGAATGCAAACTGAGAGAAGGTAGAATGAATTATTAAAATGATAATGTACTCGTTTTTCTCCACTTTACGATGCAAAGAGGAATAACATTCCTATTTTCTCTCATGTAATGCTATATTCCGCTGGTTCTGGCGAGTCCACATTTCCTGGATATGTTTTCATGTGTTTTTATATGTAATGTTGTTTTTTGCATGTTTTAAGACATATAATGTAATGTTTGTTTGTTATTTAAAATTTTGTAAAGGCTCTGTTACGTTTGTAGTAGAACCATATACAAAAAAAAAGAAAAAAAAAATACTCTGTAACCACCTCTCTTCTGCTGCCCATTTCTCCTCCTCTGCTGTCACGTGGATACAATCCTTCTTGGCCAACAGAACCACAACGGTTTTTTCTTCCGCAGCAGCAGCAGACCCCATCCCCATCACCTGTGGGGTCCCACAAGGATCATATGTTTCCCCCACTTTATACAACATTCTTACAAAGCCTCTGTTTGACAAAGTGGACCTTCTGGGTGTCACCTACACCAACTACGCGGATGACACCCAGATACTCCTCACCATCTCTGGCAACTACAGTGCTGATGTCACCAGGATTAACAAAATCTTCTCCTTCATTCAGGCATGGATGGCCACACATGGCCTCTGCCTAAATGATGAGAAGACTGAACTTCTCCTTCTCGGATCACCTAATAACTTACAAAAACTGAGCCCTGACTATTCCAACATCATCATCGACGGTAACACTATCCCCGTCATTTAGAATTTGAAAACCCTCGGCTTTTATCTCAATGCCAATACTAACCTCACCAAACAAGTTAACTCGACCGCCTCAGCTACCGCCTACACAGGGAAACTAATTAGAGCTTGCAGACCTTTTCTATCCACTAATAATTGCCTTACGCTGGCTAGGGCTCTTATACAATCCAATCTAGACTATTGCAACAGGCTCTACCTAGGTGCCAACCAATCTATAATCAATAAACTTCAGGTTCTACAAAATAATGCACTACGAGCAGCACTAAACATTCCTAGGCGGGAGCATATATCTGCCACCAGAATATCATGCACATGGCTTTCCATTCAACAAAAAATTGACTTAAAAACTCTTTGCCTCACCTACAAAGCCCTTAACCACCTAGCCCTTCCCTACCTTACCAACAAATTCACCATGAAACCGGCCATCAGAATCACTAGATCTTCCAACACTTTATGCCTCACTGTGCCCAGATTCACTTCCAAAAGAGCCGGCGGTTCTATTTTCACGGTCCTCGCCTCTCAACTCTGGAACACCCTGCCCTTGAACATTAAATTGACTAAATCCTTCCAGTTATTCAGGAAACGTGTCATTGGGTGGTTACTGACTAAAAACCAACCCTAAGCTAGACCTAGCCTACTACAAACTGTATATATTGTACATGCCTCACCTATGCCTCAACTGCAAGTTTTAACTACCTCTGTCTGTAAATACTGTACATAACCTTACTAATGTACTACTGCAAATTTTATATATATTGTGCCTTGTAATTTGTCCTAAGCGCCCTTTTACTCCCGGGTCTGGAACGCTATGCAAATAAAATATACAAACAAACAAAATCAAAGTAGACTTTGAAGGGGTAAAAAAGTGATTCATCATTACAAAAACAGGTTTTCGGAACACAGAGAATCATTTACAACTCCATTAAATGTATAGGCCGAACAGAGGTTGCCATCCACCACCAAGGGTTTTTCTTTCGGATCTACTTCAATCGCAGCTCTGAATTCTGTTCTACAATTAATTGGGAGACTATATGATAAAGTAGAATGCTAGATTCGGTCTCATACCAGCCAATTAATGGAGATTACAATATTGATTAAATCCATTACATTTTATATATCCATGTTGAACTTTGGCAATTTGAAACCTCAGCTTTCTATTGGCATGACTCTGGGGCAAGAGCAGGCACAGGAAGGTGAATGTATTTCATCCATCATCGGCCGATCATGCATTGCTTCCTTCAGGGGCACTAAACCATTGTTATGTGTGGTAATTTGCAAATACACATTTCGATCAGTGATAACAAGAGCTGAACTTTCTCATTGTGCTGGAAAAATTAAATTAAGATCAATAAGAAGGAATCTAAAAACATGAAGTTCCTGGCGAGTATAAAAACAAAATCCTCACATACATCTTTAAGATCTCTTGCCAAGAGCTCTGCTCCAGTACCCAATTAGTTGTCCTCGAATAAGAGCAAACCTCCAGTACCAAGGCACCTGAAAGCAAAAAATACAAAAAGAAAAAGAAGAAGAAAAAAAAGAACAAGGCAGATGTTTGAGCTTTTTCTTTTACAAATCATTCCCCTGTGGTTACTAGGAATCATCAGGATGACGCCAGGCAAACTGATGCCTTGCAGGAGGGTACTTTTGGGGAACCAAAGATAAGCTTAGAGGACTCCACAGCTACCCAGGAAATATGAGAGGGTCCAGTTTTTCTTAACACCAGCCCTAAAGAACTTGGCAGGTGATAAGCAAAAAGGTTCTATAAAGGATACCGGAAGGTAAAAAAGGGTTGCATATGTTTGGAGCCAGTCTTTAAATATGATAAAGTTTATCCTTTGAATAGATCAAGAATCCTGTCTATTTTCGCGGGTATTCTCAGGTAGTCCCTCTCTCTGTGCCATAACTTCTTCAGATATGAAGTGGAATTTAGATGAGATAGAGACATGGACAGTTTCACACTTTACTTCGATTGCAAGGTGCTGGTTATGTTGGTATGTAGTGCTCAGGGTTATGACATCTTTTCCCCCACGTTTCAACATGATGATCACTTCAACTTCATGTTGGGAATGGGAAGCGCTCTATTAGTAACCATCCTTCTGTCTGACCAGTGAAATCGATTGAATTAAAAAATCACCTGCTCTATGGGGGAATTAAGATGGAGGCAGGTTTTTTATGACACCCTCTAAGACAAACCAAGATGTGTGGGCACCGATGATAGCTGGACATGGTTGCCCACAATTCTGCAAGCCGCAACTTCAGATTGACGCGGGTGCTAATTTGGGGCAATTTCCATTTGCTGAGCTGGACTACAAGATGTTTTAATTGTTTTTTTAATACTAATGTTGCTTATCAGTTTTTTAAGTATGATATATTATTTATTTATTTTATTTGTTTATTTATATAGCGCCGGTCGCTCACAAGTATCAGGGCGCTAACATATAGACGGTTGGTACAAAAGACGTAATCACGGGACGATTAAGAGGTTTAGCTCTCATCCCTTATGATTATAAGTTATAGATGGTTTTAATGTTTGCTTAAAGAAAGACGTGAATGGAAAAAAGGTAGGTCCATCTCGGGGCCTTTTAATTGCCATCAGTGTCTCTTTCAATGCCACATTGATTGCACGGCCAGTGGATTCCAGATCAAATACAAGCTGTAGTCTTCTCAGGTGACGATGGAAATATCGGAAAGTATCTGTTATTAATCAAGTTGTATTGCAATCCTAGAGTGGAATGTGAGGATCTGTTGATGTTCAAGTTGGAAGATATTTTTACTTGGTGGATTGACTTCGAATATAGTCTATGCAGGTGATTTTAATAGTATCTGCTCCGATTTGATAGGGCAGCTAATAATGCACCTATTGTAATGGTTAATATTCAGATCTTCAGGTCTCTCAGTAATAGTTCCAAATCAAGGGGTTGAATTGGGCGGAATGTATGTCTAATTGGAACTTGTTGAAACTAAATGGTGCTCTTAAAGGAGACCTCCCAAGCCAAAATACTCGGTCGAGATTGGCCCCGTGATCCACTACTGATTATAACTTTGTGTTGCCTCCCGTCTATGATATGTGTGATTCATAAATAATAGAACAATCTTCATACAGTGACTATGCAAAATTAGTTTAAAATATTTTATAGTCCGTATGCTGGTATGATCTGGGGGTGTTGGACTATTTAGGTATATTACAATGTTATGATTATCAGGTTTTTAATGAATTCCTACAATAGTGGTTAAATGGTGAGTCTAGTGTGAGAAACCTGAGGATATTCTCATTCCTACTCCCCTGGAATCCTCTATGGAGGTGGCCAGGAAAAGGCCACTGCTTTTGGATCCTGACCATGTGGGTGGAGAAGAGAGGAAGGATCACCTGGATGGAGGGTCCTTGAAGATTGGATGTGGGATGCCTTTAGGCGAGACATGGTATCCCCCTTTCTCTAGTGAAGACCATCTAATCCTACCCCAACCTTTATGGGCTGCATTAAGCCAGTTCCTCTCATTATTCCACACATAACACCTAACAGTACTGAGACGAAGAAGAGGAACTGAGATTAGTAAAGATTACCCTCCTTCACCACGTAGGTAATGAGACGAGGAAGCTGCATCCCAAAAACTGGGAAGGTCAAGCATGTCTGCCTACCTATGGTCACGCAGATCCAATGGACCAAGCACACCTTCAGCCAGTTAGAAGGCTACAGGTACATACAATGAGAGGTGAGAGGCATAGCAGAGAATCCTGCAGAAAAGCCAGCAGAGAGTCCAGCAGAGAAGCCAGAGAAGACCTTGCAAGGAGAACAGTGCAGGAGGAGCAGGGAGCCGCTCTTTGTGGGAGCAGCCATGGTGGGACTGGACGCCAAACCAGGACGCCGGCAGACCCAAAGTGCCTGCGTCCCTGAGGAAGCAGCAGGGTGAGCATTGGTGGTGTTCCCCGCTCCAGAAGCGGAACAGAGACAGCAGCAGAAGTCGGCGGGAGCAGGCCACTGGTGAGTGTCCATGGGACACGCTGACACCGGGGAGCTCCGAATAGAACTGCATGCAAGAGGAGCGGGCCGCTGGTGAGTGTCAGAGGGACACAAGAATCGGGGAGCTCCGAACAGAACTGCAGGCAAGTGCACGTCCATATATTGAATACCGAACTACATGAAAACTTACCATTGCAAGAAACCTAGGTATACTAAATACCGAACTACATGAAAACGTAACATGGTAAGAAACCTAGGTATACCTAGGTATACTAAATACGACCTATATGACACTTTTACCCTGAAATAAAACCAATGCCTATTGAATACTGCATTACAGGGAAACATCCCATTGAAGCAAACAAGTACATTGAATAGTGAACTCCAAAATGCTTTAACCTTGAGACAACATGAGTGAGCCTTAAATCTTGAATCTAATTAAGCAACATAGGAACACTTTTGAACTCTGAACTGAAACTCAAATCAGGGAAAACCTATGTTGCATAACAAATTACATCTAACCTTACAGTTGACTACATTAAAGGCTCAGGAAAGCATGAACAATGAACTTTGATGAGTGAATGCACTGCAGAAAGGCAACAGCTTAGCGAAGGGGGTAGGACACATGGAAGCAGGACCACAAGTCAATCAAGGAGCAGACCAAGAAATATAAGATTGCACCCTAAAGCCAGGAGGCGAGTACAGAGGAATCAAGTATGGGTGACTTGGTGTACAGGAGCGAGCGCCAAGTAAGTTGTGTGGGCAGAAGTCCAGGGCCTCCGGTTGCGTGACCTGTGACCGGTGTACTGTGTGGTCTGACAACTGCACCCAGACCAGAGGACCCTGAATGGTGAAAGCTAAGTACACCCCAAAACAAGCCCCAATGAGAGTCCAGTGATCTTGGTTGTTCGACCTGTGATGGGTGGACCATGCGGTCTGCAACTGCGCCCAGACCAGAGAATCCTAAATGTTGAAAGCTAAAGACATCATTAGACAATTTCAACAAAATCACTGCAACACTTTTGAACTATACTTGTCATCTTGGGAACGGAGTCCTGAGACCCTTTTTGTTTGGCTTCTACTACTTAGAACTTGGGGAAGGGAACCCCAAGGATTGGTCATGAACTATATTGCCTTGAACTAGAGAAGGTAACCTTTGAGACTTTTTCTTTCATGGAACCTTCTTATGCTTGGGGAAGGGGAGCTGAGAGAAAGCTGTGAGCTGGAAGAAGCTTTGAGTTAAACACAGTTTCTTTTGAGTTTGACATCACTACACATTGGTTTACTATAGTTGTGTGGGCAAGGATAGGTTTTGGACACAGACAGACCTTTACATTGAACTCTTTGACACAGACTTCCCTTAGTTTCAGTCAGATAGGGGAAACCTACAGTAGTGTGGGGCAAGTTAGGCCTTCAACCATCCTGATATTTCAGTTAAATAAACATCTTTTGTTTAAACTTCAAGTCTGTTTTCTGTGTCATACTTCATGATACCTTCACACTAGATACTCTATCTCTCGCCTAACGCCATTTGTAGAAAACCACAGAAATGTTTTCGCGCCAGAAGTTAAGTATAGGTACAGAGATCGTATGTCTGTTTTAAAAAAAGTTGGGATCTCGGTTTAACTATTGAAGTAGTAATCATAGGAAGCAAACTAACTAAGCAATAGCTTAAGCACTGGTAAAAGGTGCAAAATTAACATGTGCATTAGAGAGGGACAAACAATGTGGTAAAAGCTCCTAAAGAAAGATTTCAGAAGAATGTGGTCATTATTGAATAACGAGCAAGAAAATCAACCTCACAGACAATCAAATTGCATCTTAGAAACGGTGTGGGATGCTCATTACAAGCAATTGCAGGACATGCGGTTCCAGATTGGTTTATCTAACACAGTCTTTAAGGCAGACATAAGCACATGAGTGATATGTTAATGACGTTATTTTAGAAACTATTACCCACAAAAAATTTCATTAATCATGGTTTAAATCAATAATCGTCCCAATTCACAAAGAGCGAGATAAATGACAGACCAATATAATTCATAGATATTAGTAGTACGGTCTTGGGAGCTTTTCTGCTAAAAGAGCCAACATGATGGGCAAATACAGCTGATAGGCTTAGGCCCTTATTCACACATCGTTTTCTATTGGGGTGGGTTTTGCCATAATAATACGCTCCTGTGAATTAGGAACTTCCAGAATGGCTTTCGTATAAACATGGGTATGTCTTTGAATTGGCTAATCTATCTTATGTGTCAAAGGCAAGCTATGTGTTCCCTATACTCAGAAAATTTGGAACTGTCAGCAGCCTTTGTCAGCATTGATAGAAATGTGCTGTGGAAGAAATTAGCCACTTAGGACATCCCTAGGATTAGCCGCCTGGGACATCCCTAGGATTAGCCACCTAGGACATCCCTATGGTTAGTCACCTAGGACATCCCTAGGATGGGCTGCTAAATATTCTAATTAGGCTGCACAAAAATACTACACATCAGATAAGGTTAGACTAGGAAGGGTCATTGACTAAGGAGATACATGCTTTTTATGGACTCAGGCAGGGCTGCTTACTGCAAGATGACCTAATGATGTGTAATGTTTTTCCTCTTCCAATTGGCCCTTTCCGCGTAGGCTGGTTGGCGTACGCCGATACATGACTCTACTCTGCTCGGCCTATAAAGGAGCTTGCACTGCTTTGGGGAATATGCTGCTCATAATCATTTGGAAACATACCCCACTAAAACAAAGGCTATTCATTTTAAAAGACATAACATTATAACAGTTTTAAATAGTTCATTTGTGGTTACTTATTAGAGGAAGTTAATCAATTTACTTATGTGGATTTTATTATCGCTAATAAGCAACTCTAATTAAACAACATTGAGAGTGAAGGTGGGTGCTATCATTGCCCAAATAAAAAATGACCAATGGCAAATGTGCACAATATTGCATACAGCCAATTCGAGATTTTTATAAGCTAATGTATACGAGGACTCATTGGCCTCCTTAGGAACCTCTGCTATCTCCAGCAGAAGAACATTATTTCGGGGTGCTCAATGGCTGACATGGACCAATAGCTGGGGCTTAGAGCTTGGAGCTAATAATTTTCTGACCTGGCGTGCCTGAGGTGCCTTGTCAGTCATTGACTATCTCTTTATCTCAGAACTGGCCGAAAAAATGGCTGCATTTGAGTTATGTCCACCTGATTTAAGCGACCACGCTAAGCTTACCCTGAATTTGAAATGGTTCACTGTAGTTGACCATCCTCGTACTTACTGTAACAACGTAGAGTCTAATGTTAGAGGGACCAGATTAAAATGGAATGTACATAAGACCCAGAAACTATTGCACAATTGCACAATTACAATTCCATTTCTCTCGAGGGTATTTGGAGAAGACGATGAACTTGGTTATTAATTCGGACAGTTTATCTAGTACTATACACTGCAATCATAAGCATACTTTTGATAAGTAAAGAAATAAGATCTGCTCTCAAAATAATTAGTGAAAAAGAGTTATTAAAAACCTCAATTACACAGATAAGACAATCTTATAAAAATTGGTTGATACATCATAGATCCACTCTACACCAGAGAGATAATGAAATAATGTTGGCTTCTCTGAAAGGCCACAATACTCGTAATATTTGGACTCTAATTAACAGCACTGAAGTCACCCAGGTTCAGCTCCATATAAACCCTAGTCCACAACACACTTGGGTCACCCACTATGAAAAGTTGTACAATCCTTTAGATCTAGGACCAAACTCGCAATAAACAATTTGTACTAGTGGTCCCTTGACGTCACTGCTGAGAACATTCCTAGACTAATATTGAAATCTAAACCCTCAAAAACTCAGTGACCGAACAATTTATCATATGTAATTTTGAAACAGAATGTTCCACTATGGTCCACAATTCTAAATATCTACTTTAAAGAAGTAATTCATCGTAGACGACTGCCTTCTTCATGGCAGGTTTCCTACGTAATCCCCTTCTTCAAAAAGGGAAATAGAACTTGTCCATTGAACTACAGGCCCATTGGGTTGATGGACACTGACTCGAAGATTTTTGCTTTCAAAGTTTACAGGCCTGGATAAATGAAAACAATATTCTAGACCAAAGACAGATTGGTCTTAGAAAATATTTAGGGACGGACTGCGGGAGTCACCTTTTAACCACTCTCCATAGGCAAGCCTGTGTGAAAAACGCCCTTCCAGGTTATGTCGCGTCCATGGATTTGTCCATGGCATTCGATATGGGGAATCGAACCATCTTGTGGCAAAGGCTTCAGTCTCTGGGTCTTCTGGTGGGACTCCTAAATATAATTATTCACATACACGCTAACACCAAAATGAAGGTGAGATTAACCGCAGATGGCTTAATCTCCACCGAAATTATAACACTAAAAAGGCTTCGTCAGGGCTGCATTTTAGCACCCACTTTGTTTAATTTATGCGTCTCGGGATTAATAACACCCAAATTGGGTTCCTTGAGACTGAAATGGGTGGCCTATACAGATGATTTTCTCCTGCTAGATTGCACTAGAATTGGCCCTCAATGACTAATAAACTTGTTTGGAATATTTGTAAGAGAACTCTGTCTAAAGATTAATCCATCCAAAACAGTCATCCTTCATCTTGGCAAGCAACATTCTAACTTCAAGTGGAAATTTGAAGATAAAATCATAAAAATTCAAAACATACTGCACTATCTTGGCTATTCCGTCGCAAGTTTTCACAGTACATTTTTAATAAGAATTGTCTTAAGGTAAAGAGTAATTGACTGTAAATACGGTAAATTTACCATGATTCCATTTAGACAATTCTATCTTATGAAGGTGCTGCCCAGACTATTATATGGATTGGAATTTTTTACACTCTCGATAATACTATATCTTAAAACTGTGGAAGGCATAGTCTGGCGAGGATTCTTTTTCAATATTCCAAAATGTATGCCGATTGAGTTAATTTATTATGAACTGGGTCTTCAATCTTTAAAATGCTCTATGCAGACTTTCACTGCTGAGGAAATGTATAATATCTTCCAATACAGGTTTTTATTCAGTATTGGATGAAAAGGATACTGTAGGCTTTATGAATGAACTAAAAAACTAAGGAGATTCAATTTTGTTAAACTTGGGTACTTTGAAGTGTTGGTTGATAATCCAAACAAGGAAACAAGGTACAAACAGGAACAAGGCTCTATAGATTTAATGTTCTGAATACTCAAGAAATTCTAAATGTTCGATATGTGGGATTTGGTATTATTACTTGTATGCCCTGCTATGCTTCCGCAACGACTCTTGTATTTTTTTGCAATTCGTGAACACCGTCCATCAAGTCTTCAGAGAGCAATTGTGGTTTTTAATGTTACATGAAGACTCAACAGTCTTAAAAATTAGAATGAATGCTTTTCTGAAAAATGTATGTGATTTATCATGAATTGGTGGTTCTGAACAGATTGATAGTGCACGACTACGCGTATGAGCTATAAACTATTTAATTATTTAGTGATTTTGTTAAGCTTTATCCTAAGTTTGCTTAAAGGAGCTATTTTGCATTCTATTGTTGCCCATAGAGTTATGATTTGTAAATGAAATATGTATCCATTTTGTATTGTGATCTTATAAAATTTCTGTTTTTTTGTAAAGGTTTATTTAAACCAATACAGTAAATAAAAATAAAAAAAATAGGCTAATTTAATTATAAGTCTTTTACATGGACTTGTAGTTGTCCTAGAGCTGTATTATGGCGTGCCGTTTTGAGATTGCCAACTTCTTTTCCTATTATTTTTGGGAGACTGGAGTTGTGTCTATGTTCTGGGGTTTCCATTATTAAATGGAAAAAATTGGGCCTGTATGTAAAGATCTATTCCGCGAACAAAGGGAATTTATTGGCAGAACTAAAATGGACAGAGAAGCATAGATATTTAGAGATAGTACATTCCTTTATTATCCACAACAAGGCTTATCTTAAGGAAGTAAACCTCGACAGGAGTACAGTCTATGATAACCTGAACGTGGCAAAAAAAGAAAATCAAGAAGTTAGATATTATAGAAAATGAATCTGCGCAAACTAAATAAAGTCAATGAGTAAGTATGTGAAATATCCCCCTAATGAATTTGCCCATAGCATTTTTGAAAACATTTCCATGCCCAACCATAACTCTACAGCACAACAAACAGAACACACTTCACTAAAACACAACAATGAAACAAACCACACATAGCCTTGCACAACAGCACATGACAACAACTGACTGAAAATTCACACCTACGCTGAGCGAACAGTGTAAACTGAACTGAAGCTGCCAACAGCACGTCAAAGCTCTCTTGTGCTTTTTTCCCACTCGGTACCACTAACCTACCCCCCCCACACCTTTCCCTCTTGCTTTTCAGGTGCGCCAGAGCGCCAGGGGACCACTCAGGTGGTGATAATGTGTGGTATAAATATCCTTTTACATAACATATAGAAATTAGTATTTAAGTTTTTGATTTAACCTCTTAGATAAGCTGGATATAGTTGTCACAAAAGGAAATTTGGACCATAGCCAGCAGCTCTGTAGAATTTGCAATAAAGCTATTTGGAGACTCTGAGACACATTGTTCTTCAGAGCAATGCATTAGGGGGAATAAGGAAAAGCCGCTTTAAATGATTTGTACACTCTACCAAAAGTTTAGCTTCAGAACATTTTTGGGCAAGACATATTGACTTCTCTGACAGTCGCATGTTATTATTTTACTGGCATTATTGACAAAGCCATCATGATGAGTGGTCTTAGATGGTATGGCCTTGCTGGCCTATATTGGAGCAGCGAGTATGCACATTTCTTCTTATATTGGTATTTCAATGTTTACTGGTATTATAAGCAAAGGCAACATGGTGAGTGTTGTTACCTGCAGCAAGCATGGACATGTTTTCTTTCAGTGAAATGGCACTGTTTACTGACCCTACGGTCAAAGCCAATATGATGAGTGCTTTTAAATGACCATACCGGCCTACATTGGTGTCTTCAGTATGGAGGACATGTCTTCCTACAGTATCATGCCATTTTTAACTGGCCTTATGGACAAAGCCAACATGAGTATGTTCTTACGTGGGGTTAATGCCATATATTGGCAGAGCCAGCATGTGCATGCTTTCTTACAATATCAATACTGACATTAAGGGTTAGGCAAACATGAGTATGATCTTACGTTGTAAAATCGGCCTATATGTAAGGGCAGAGCCAGCATGAAAATATGTGTGTACACTGGCAGAATACTGGTATATATTGTGGGAAAAGGAATTATAAAATGTGTTGAAAAATGTTTCCGTCCACTGTTGGTGACTATTGGATTTTTTCATATGCTACCCTACAAAACTGATTGCAAACTATGTATCTTTTTACTACATTTTTCGCATAAAGTGTGCTGTAAAAGACACCAATTTGACATACTTTCAGACGTTTCCATCCAAATTCCCCCATCGTTGGTTCAAGTTTCCTCTATTTGCTCAGTTACTCCTGCATATTCATGGGACATTTCTGTGCTCCTCAAGTTAGAAAAGTGCTACCCTTTGACATGGTGCATAGTGGTGTGCCCCTCCCGGCTCAACTCTGAAACAAGTTTACTGAAAATTCATGAAATTATTCTCTGAGAAGTCATGTTTGCTACATGTGGACCCACATTTGGAGAAATCCTTATATATTTCCCAAGCCCCAACAAGGTCCTGCCTATCGAAGTCTGAGATATCTGGGGCACGTTCTGTCAGATCTCAGGCCGATCAATTGAGGGGACTGTCATTGCAAAATTTCGCAGACAGCAGATGAAAAAATGGAGCCGGAGAGTGTGTGTAAAATTGGGGCCAAGTAGAACATGTATAATTGGCTCCTGAGAGTATACGTGTCAATGCCCCTGGTGTCTCATGTGCCCTGGAGGATGTTGCTCTTGTCCTCATGCCAGAAAGTCTTGCTTCAGTTTGCTTTGGCATCTCATTTGCCCTGGAGAAAGTTGCTTTTGTCCTCTGGTCGGCAAGTCGTGCTGTTGTTTGTTGTGTTTCCGAAGCTTTTGATATTGATTTTTGCTTTGCATCATATGGAGCTTTTCCAAGTGATGTTCGTTTCTTGTACGGCATGTTTCAGTCAGTCAATGACTTTAGCACATTTGAGAAAATGTCCAAGAAAGATTGATTGATTTTGCTCTCTTCTCGTGAATGAACATAAGTAGCCTGTAACCTTGCCATTTCCCATATTTGGAGAGCTTTAATAACCACGTTTGAACTGTATACAGTAGTAATACATTTCAAAAAAATAACCAACACATCGACCATTTAGCTTCAGACACTTTTTCAAATGTTGCCTCCTTCTAGTACCTACTGTAGTAAATCGGGGTGAGCATCCGTAAATAAGGGTGTCTACGCTGTGAATTATTTACATCCAAACATAGACTTCAATCTTGCCCCAGACAATTGAAGATTCCATACAAAATGTGGTAGCAGTGGGCTCAAGGGTGTGGATTTGTATAGCCGGTCAAACACACACACACACTCAAAAGTAAAGTGTTTTTGCATATAAGATTTTTGCATCCAAACATAGACTCTGATCTTGCCCCCGACAAAAGAGGAATCCATGCAAAATTTGGCAGACGTGGGTTCAACGGTGTGGATTTGTACAGCCGGACAAACATACACACACACATACATACATTCAGCTTTATATATAAAGATTTCTTTACTCATTGTTTCTTAGACTCAGTCAGAAATGTTGATAATTAAAATAGAATATCACAGCTTTGTATGTCTAATGAATTCTGGATGACTTATTTTACAAATTTTACTTTCATAATTGTGTATAGAAAATATATTTTGTCTGTTTCAATTTTCCTTATAGTGGAACCGTTCGTTGAGAAAATATGTATTACTCTTGGATTCCTGTTTGGCGTACATGGCGGCTCCTCATCACCTGCAGCGCCCACTAGGGGATGTGCATGTGCATCCTGCTCCTCTCCACCTGCCCGCCACACTCACATTGATCTCTATGGGAACACAGCGTTCACTATTGGCAGCGCTGGTGACAACCGCAAGGCAGACCTGGTCAAAGAAACAGGAGCAATCTGTGATATGGGCAAAGCAGGGCATTGACTGAGAGTGAAGCCAGACTACTTAGTACATCACAGCTGTGTTTCAGATTAAATGCTGATTCTACCAATTCAAATGCAGTCAGTCGTCTATTTCCTAATGTATCAATAGTGAAAAAGTATAGCACGTTGGAATTTAGCACAAATCCCAAAGGTCTTTGCACAACATGCAGGCCACATATTTAAAAATGAGATGGTTTACATAGCATTTTTTCATTTTAAAGTTGATACAATTAATGGCAAGTCTTTTTATTAACTGCAGTTGTGTTACAAACGTTGACAATTTATTTGGCACAGTTCCTATGTGCAAAACGTACGTTGATCAGTAATGGACGAGGGTAAGTTGTGCGTTCAGGATGACAGGACACCATGTATTCATTATAAGGAATAATGTTTTCCCAGTCCCATTCACTGTATTAGTCATGCAAGCCACTGTGACCATCATTGTCCTGTTATTGTGGTTACTTTGTTCTAAATATTCTGCACACGTGCCTGTATGGGTATCAATGCCTTCCAGAGAATACAGGGCTATATCATATCCAAAAACAGGGGGGCAGCGCCTGGGAAGATTGCTGACACTCCTAAAATATTTCACATTAGAATAGTCCCAACTATCATGCTTCTAACAAACCCTTTTTTGGCTGCCTGTTTAATATAAGCACTTTGGAACACATGATTTGTTTTACCGGCATGCAATTCCCCCAGTTTCTTCTTTTAGAAAATCAAGACAGCTAACAATGGTTCCCATTTGCAGTGTGTTATTTTGATCTAAATAGAAGTGATAAAGTTGGCCACTAGATGGCGGTGTTACTCACATTAGGCTCTATGAGTGACATGGCTCTTTGTATCCAAGGAAATGATGTAATAGGGATTAGAGGGGAAGGCCGAACTTCCTGCTGTGGAGACTGTAGACCGAATAGCATTGTTGTTGCTTCAGTCGGTGATCTAATCGGAGGCAATCTGTAATCATCCAGCAGATTTCTCTTTTTTTAATTAAAGACACTAGGAGAGAAACATTTGTAAAATAAGGTCTCGTGGTTTATAAACGTTTTGTGACCCCTCTGGCCACTCGATTTGCCACTCCTTCTATTGTTAATACGGATATGTTTATTTTATTTATAAAACGACATCTGATTTTTAAAAGTGAATAATTTGCCAAATCCCTCAATTTCGTTTTAGAGCATCAGTCAAGTCAGTCAAGCAGTAAAGTATTGTGTAGGATTTTTATGAGGTTTTAAGTGTCATATATGTTTGCTTTCTCATAGTTTTACTTTAAAGTGAAGTGTTAGGTTTATGATATTTGCATCAAATGTCCCCATCAGCTATCTCTCCCCCTAACGTGTCGTGCCAACAATGCAAGAGATGAGGAAGGCCGGTTTAAAGCTCTGTATTTAAACCATGTTGCTGCAGTGACTGCTCTCCTGGGGCACTATACGCACATTTGTGATTAGTTCATGTATTATTTTGTCTTTCCTGGTATTATTTTTGAACAGCACTGATTTTCTCAGTGCTTTTAGAATGTGGCATGGGATATGGGATACTTTTATTTTGTTTCGAGATTGTACAAAGACCTCCTTCCTCTTTTTCAAGTGATTGTCCTGGGAGGTGCGCTCTATTATGATAGCATGTCAGGCATTTAGCTTTCTTTCAAACATGTTTTGATCTTAAAATAACCTTACGTTTGTGTTTTCTGGACATTGCCATAGGTCAGCATTACATATCACAGTAGCAGGCATTCAGATAAGAAACATTTTAGCAAGAATTCATATTTAATCCTTTGCAACGCACCTTTTTATACTCTTACACCTGTGCTTATTATAGAAAAAGAATTTGGCGGCAGGTTCGTTAAAATGCATCAAATTTAAAGCAGTCAGTACAAAGCTATCGGGAGACTTCCCGGGGCGCTGTTGCTAATCCCAAACTGTAAATTCAGTAACAGCGGGTATTCAAATGCTTACAAAAATACCAGTTCTACCCCCCCTCCACCCTCAGACCTTCCTTGGGCATTCACTATTGTCCTTTCCGAACAGCTAATCTGACTACCTTGGCACAGGTGCCAGATGTAAGGGGTGCCGTTATACTCCATTTATTACACAATTGCTGCTTTCGGATTACACGCTGACTGCTTTAGGAGGGCTTGTCCATCATCTTCACCTAGCTTTTGCATTTATTTAGACTTATGTTAAAAGGCTTGCTTTGGGGAATGCTTTCTGTTTATTTGTACTTGATTAAATAGGCTTTTCTGGCAGGCTGTTTACACAGCTACACCTTTGTGAAGTAGGGCTTTTGATGTTCTGGACTTGTGAAACCCCTTCAATATATGCCCTTGTGGCGGGCCAGTGCTGCCGTCCTTATCTGGCCAATCTGTTTGATAACTAAGCCACTTTGCTCTGGGCTGGTCCATCTCTCATTTTTTTGGACTGTATCCCATGCCACCTCTTAATCCTACTCTTAAGCATTTAACTTTAATACTCCCTAAATGCTTGGTGCATGTTTGCCAGCATGTACATCACTGCTATCATAATTATGAAACCACTATTTTGTAGGGCAGGACAGGGCCTTCACTATAGCATTCCAAATGAGTAAATGTCCTCAAGAGTGTGGTTCCGCCACAAATTCGTAATTCATTAAATAATTTGCTTTTGTCGTGGATCGTCCTTTGCTGTACAGTCATTACAAGCTACATCACCTATATACCTATTTGCCTTCTATATATCTATATATATATAAAGTGGGTTTGTATGTTCGGGGTTGGCTCCAGTCCCATAACAGTTGGTGGGCTGAAACTTTGGCCAAGGTCTGGTCTGGTGCTTACTGCCGATATTGAAATTTGACCAACACCACCTATTCACCCTGCACGTGGCAGGTCCCGGCCTGTGCTATCAGTATAGGCGACTTCGGGAGATTAACGATTCCGTGATTGTTTGCTCCAGCCCCACAACAGTTGGCAGGCTGAAATTTGGTATACGGTCGGCATACATGTCTGGGGTGTACTGGCGATAGTGGCATTTTACCAACACCACCCATTCGCCCTGCACAGGACGATTTCTGGCCCTGTTCTATCAGTATAGGCGATTTCGGGAGATTGACGATTTTGCGATTGTTGGCACTGACCCCACAACAGTTAGTGGGCTCACATTTTGGCCCAAGGTCGGCATACTAGTCTGGGATGTACTCGCAATGGTGAAATCTGACCAACCTCACCCATTTGCCCTGCACAGGGCTGGGTCTGGCCCTGTGCTATCAGTATAGGTGATTTCGGGAGATTGACGATTTTGCGATTTTTCATAAATAGGAAGTTATGACACAATAAAACATACACAAAGCTATCGCAGGCAAACCCAGGTGGTACCGCTAGTGTGTGTATATATATATATATATATATATATATATATATTACACAGCCACGTTAGTGGCTGTGTAGTTATGGTTAAGTTGCTGTTTCCATAGGAAGAGCCCTTTTTGGGTGGCTTATAACTTTGCTCCCCCTGGACGGATCCTCACCAAACTTTGCAAAAAAAAAGTATATGGCCCACTATGAATTTGTCTGCACAGTTTGGTGAGGTTTGGTCCGGGGGGGCAAAGTTATAAGGGGGGTCCCAAAACTTCTTTTTTTCCCATTGACTGAATGGGGAAAAAACTTTGCTCCCGCCTACAGCCCAAACCGCTGGATGGATTTTCACCAAATTTGGACCAGGAGCAGCGGCTTGGTCCCGAAAGCGTGCTTTTGCAAATTTGGTGAAAATCCGTCCAGTAGTTTTTTATAAAATTAGCAAAAAATAGGTCAAACAAAATTAGTGATATCTATGTTGGGTCCGCGAACACACTTCCCTGTTTGCTCCGCAGACAGTGTCCTGATTGGCCAATCGGCTTACGTCATGTCCACGGACATGCAACATGTTCGTTGATTGGACAGTAAAGAGAGTGAGGCGTGTCAGATTTTCGGGAACGCCCGCCATCTTGGATTCGCGGACGTCCGCGGACAGCGCGGTGAAACTTTGTTGAAAAATACTATTAAGTAGATTGTGTTGTGTGAAAGTGTTTGGGGAGGGTCGGGGAGTAAGAGATGGGTTAAATGTTGTATTTATTTAAGTGGTAGACCCCCCTGTTGTGTTTGTTTTGTCTGCAGACAACGCAGATGTTCTAAAATGTTCTAAATAAAGGAAATGGGGGTGTTCTGAGGACACTACGCCTGTCCGTATTGTTCGCAAGCAAGCTGAAAGTGTTCTAAGAACACTGGCGGTGTCCTGAAATGTTCGAAAATAAACAAAATGGGTGTGTTCTGAGGGCGGTAAGCCTGTTTGTTTTGTTCGCAGGCAAGTTGAATCTGTTCTAAGAACACATCTTGTGTCCTGGGATGTTCGTCAATAAATAAAATGGGGGTGTCCTGAGGACGGTATGCCTGTCCGTTCTGTACGCAAGCAATTTCAAATTGTTCTAAGAACACATGTTCGCAAGCATGTTCAGAGTGTTCTTAAAACACTGTGTGTCCTGGGATGTTCGTAAATAAACGAAATGAGGGTGTCCTGAGGACGCTATGTCTGTACGTACCGTTCGTAGGCAGGTTGAAACTGTTCTAAGGACACTCATGATGTCCGCAGACATTAAACGTGTCCATATAGTATAGCAGGTGTGATATGCTGCGGTGGTTGTGGCTAGGGCATAGAGTCTTGGGAGCATGGCCATGCACCCAGGACTCAATGCCCTGGCCACAACCACCGCAGCATATCACACCCATTGTGGCTTATAACTTTTGGATCCAAGAACAAATCTATAAGCAACGCAGTTATAAGCCACTATGGGTGTGATATGCTGTGGTGGTTGTGGGAAGGTCTATAGTCTTGGGTGCATGGACAAGATCAAATTTATAGGCAGCAAAGTTATAAGTCACTATGGGTGTAATTTGCTGTGATGGTTGTACTTAATATAATATACTTACTGTTTGGTTTAGTAACTGGGAGTACATGTATTTCTTGTTTATTTCTGTGATAAAAGAAAAGATAATGTTAGTATTGGTATTTTGTAACAACTTATAACATTTAATCAACATGTTTTTTTTTACCCTCATATTTAGTAAATTACAAACCAGTGTACTGTGCAATTTGCTCAGTTTCTGTGTTTGTTGCTAAAATCATTGGGTCTGTGGGAGAAAAAGAAAATCCATGTTGGATTAAAAAAAAAAACTTTTTTTGTTATGCTACAGTCTATTTATTTGTTTGTTTTCAGTGTTCACTTGTTGTTTCTGTCTAATGCTCTATATATTGGCTTGTTGCAGATTTTTGGAGCAGTTACATACCTGTTGACATATTCTAACAGTCTATTTTTTGTTATAATGAAGTGGTATTGATTTATCTGTTTGGTTATTGAAAATCTTGGGGTAGTTAGATACCAGTTGGCGTATTCTGTCTATTTTTTGTTACAATGAAGTGGTATTGATTTATCTGTTTGGTTATTGAAAATCTTGGGGTAGTTAGATACCAGTTGGCGTATTCTAACTGTTTATTTTTTTTATATAATTTAGTGGTATTCATTTATCTGTTTAGTTGTTGTAGAATCTTGGGGCAGTTATATAGCTGTTGGCATATTATAACCATTTATAGTTTTCTAATAGAAGTTTAGTTAATGTTTAAGTACAGTTTACTTAATAAATTTTGGTTTTAAGAAAATTAAATAAGCGTTTGTAAGATTTGCAGGTAATCTCTGCTTTAGAGTAATGGTACTATCACTACATTCGAACCATCCACAATTCTTTTTTATATATGCAGTATAGTGACCTGCATTGGTTGTGGCTCCTGTGTGGTAGATTATACCTATTGTTGTGAAAGTTTTCTTACCAAGTGATACTTGACCTTGTGTGAATCCACAGCTTGCAGTTGTTTTTGGTACCATCTGCATTGTAACGGAGAAGCATTAGTATTACGTATTTACTATGTGTTTGTATTAGTAAGGTGGAGCGATTATCTGAATTGCAGGTAGTACATAATCTACCATGGTTTGCATTTTGTACAAGTTGCTGAAATGGAACAGATTCACAATTAGTTATTGATACATACACAAAGCACTCATTGGGGATTTGTTCTTGTGTCACATTGTTGCACAGAGTGCATGTATGTTTCCACATGTATGACATCTGGAAGATTTCATTTATAGGTATGTTTTTGTTTTCCAGTACTTGTAGTAAGTACATTAGAAATTCTTGTGGATCTTCCTGTGAGTTTATAGTGAATTTCACCATTCCAGCACAGTAGTCCAATTCGTGTCTTATTCCATAAACACTATACGTGTTGTCAGGATTGTTTGTTGCGTTTCTATGAAGTACTAACATTTGCAAACACAATTGGTCTGTACTGTGTAAGTAAATGTCAACTATTGGTGGTAATTGAAAAAGAATATTCATTGCTACATTTGTGTAGCAACTTACACCATTTACATTTGAATGTTTAAATGGACCAGGTAATTCTGTATCTGAGTGCTTTTTTTGGAGTTTGTCTTCCTTCTTTGAAGAAGTACCTGGTTTACTTTCCCTGATAGGTTCTTTTTTGATTGTGGTACTTGGTGAAGTATTACTTTCATTTAATCTCTTTGGAGGATTTGCAGTGACATCCTGTTGCATTTCTGTTTGATTTAGTTTTCTTTTAGAACATTTTACTTTTTGTGGAATAGGATATGTTTTTAGATGGGGGTATATAGTGAACATCGTCTATTGTAGTCTGAAATGCAAGGAATATCAGCGTTTACTTTACTTGCATCAAAGTTGATTATACATAGACAGTCAAGTGTACGTAAGCGTGCTAGTGCTACGTAGCTCATGCCTTCTTTAAAGACTGTGTTACCAATGTCTATCAATGCTTTGTCTAGGGTAAGACCTTGTGATTTATGAATGGTGAGTGCGTATGCAAGAGTTAGAGAAAATTGTTCTCTACGTACATACATGTCTTTGAAAAGAAGGAATCGAGCTGTTGCGCGTTCTATCCTTTTCACTTCTGAAAGTTTGTCAAAGAGAATATTGACAAACTGAATGTTGTTGTCACGTGGGTATGTTTGAAAGCCAACAACTGTACCTAGTGCTCCATTAACTAGTCCTTAATCCACGTCAAGGTTTTGTTTAAACATTACTCTGCAATTTAAGGATAATTTTAATATTTTTTCCAATCCAGCTGTGTTGGAGGTTGAATCTTCTCAACTATTTAGTCTCGTTGTGGCTTGTTCACACATGGGTAGGGTCATACCATGTATGTCTAGTTTGTCTGTGGCGCTAATTTCAATTATTGGTTGCATTTCTTTTTTTAACATTGTTTCATTGAATTTGAAACAGTTTGCAAGAGTTGGCATTAAGGCCATACAATTGACATTTCTGTGGGCTAATTGTTCCATAACTTCCGTAGCACATGCATTATGGCTATAGCGTGCATGAATGTGCCGGGTTTTCAATATTGTTTGTGCTTCTTGAGATAATATACCAACTCTAATACTTTTTAAGATGTTGGCATAAGTGAGATCTGCAGATTGCCGCATGTTTTCTGTTAATTCTCTGTATTGGAAATGTTGCCAAAGGTTGACATTTCCAATGCTGCCAACAGTTTTACGGCAGAGTTTGTGTCCTAAGGTTTTAAAAATAGGCTCACCTTTCACTGGTGTCAATTGAAGAAGATCTCCGAAAACAATAATGTGTTTTCCTCCAAAGAGCTCTTCGTAGTTTGTTTTGAGTACTTCTTGTAATCCGAGGTGAATCAAGGCCAACATTAGGTTGGAGACCATGCTCACTTCATCTATTAGTAGCATTTTGATTTGTTTTAATACTCTGCGTAGTTCCATTGCAGCTTCTGCAGAAAGTTTGTAATAGTCTAATTTGTTTTGTTGTTCTACTGGCAGGAGTAATAATCGGTGTCAAGTGGCACCGCCTATGTTGTAGGCAGCTAAACCTGTGGGGGCAGTGACAACAGCTGACAGTTTGTTGTTTGTCAATTGTTGAAGGAATTTACTGATGATTTTGATTAAGAATGTTTTGCCAGAACCAGCTTCACCACTGACGTACAGTAGTATAGGTTTACAATTTTGGCAGGTGCATTCTTTGTTTTCATGTTGTACACCATGTGCAATTTCTTTTGTTACTTCTTCAAAAATGCTACTTGTTCATTGTTTAGTTTTGATTGTAGTATAGTTAAGTCTTCTTTATCTTCATACTGAGACATGCTGTTTTCTACTTCTGTCATAGCTAATTCTGCCTCATTTGCTATTAGTGGCTCTCCCAGTGGTTCTTGGCTTCCTGTTACAGAAGGTTGACTACTGTCAGGAGTGTCCTTATCTAGTTGGGCCTGCAGTTCTTCTTCGTGTTGCTGCTCATTGTGCAACATTGTTTTGTACTGTGTAAAGTTTACATCAGTTATAGTGCTTTCATTTGCTTTGAAAGCGTCTTCATAGGAGTCATAATTATCTAGTATTTCTTCTTCTTTTCTCCATGGTTTAAAGAGTTGTAGTAGGGACATGTAATATAGGTCTTTATGTTGAGGAGTCTTTAATGACAATTTGATATGATTAATTAAATTTGGTTTGGTGAGTTTTACTAAACTGCCTTCACAATTTGCACCTGTATCTACCTTTTGTTTCATCGGGTTTTATATTAGTTTTGTATGTGAAGTTTTGAGCTATGTGGTATAGACACATGGTTTCCAAAGTGGTACTTCTGTTTGGGTAGTATGTGTCCAGCAAATTGTTTTTTAATATGTCTTGGCTGTTGGGATCATGTTTTGCTATTGTTTCTATATCTTCGTATGATTTTAGAACTCTTTTTCTAGATTTAGCTGGACCAAGACTTAGCCATACTATATTTTCAGATTTTCCATACAAAGCAGTACCATTTAAACGATCTGCTGCTTCATAGGAGCCACATTCTCTATGGGAGAGCATTTTTATGCCCAAGCTGTATAATTTTTTAGACAGTGTTTTGACTGATGACAGGTCATTCCAGAGGTCTTGTAGCTCTGTTTTTTCTGCTTTGGTTAAATATGCTGTAACATATCGTGCAACTGCAGTGGAATTGTCTGCAATGTACTGCACATCTATGTTTGCATTCCATAAGTGGGCAATGATTGCATTGTAATCATTGATATATTTTTCTTCTTCTGTTCTTTTTATGTAATATGTATTTTTAGGTGATTTGCCTTTAATACTATGTCTAACTGAAGACATGAAGTTGTTCACTTGACCTGTTTTTGTAACCGGTCTAGGGAAACCAAATCGGCATTTGGTGTAGTATTTCCCTTTGTTTTTGTATTTGCGAAGACAATATTTTCCACATTTGTGTCTTTGAAATTGTAAAATGTGTGCTTGAAGATCACTATTTGTCGCTTCTGACGGAATTTGACAAGTGACATATTTTTCAATAAACTGTAAAACAGTGGCGTCACTGTCTTGACTAAATTTAGGAGCATCTTTAATCCATAAAAGCATGTGGATATGTGGTGCTCCTCTGGGTTCGTATTCATTTCTCCAAAAGAAGTGTTGCACTTCTCCAAGGGGAGGAGCAGTTTTAATACAAATAAAGTGTAGCATAGCAATGAAGCGATGGGGAAAATATCTTGAAACATTAACAGGATCTAGAGAACAAAGTTCTCCAGGTGTTAGTATATCTATGTTTGTTTTGTTTTTGTTTGATATGCGTAGGAAATCATGTAAATCTTCCCATGCATATTCTGCACAACTTAATGTAACAAACCAAGTGGGTGGGCCAAGGTTTCTTATCATACAACGTACATCTCTGTGATGTCGAAACCAGTATTCTTTAGTACCACGCATATTTGCTAATAGATTTGTAATATTTGATTGTAAAACCTCATCTTTTTGTTGCACTTTTTGTAATAATTTTGTAGCTGACATATTTTGAAAGTGGGATCCTGATTATAATGTGTGTGCAACTCCATAACATAAACTTGCAAGTTCACTTTCAAAGAGTAGGTGGAATATGTATTCCACATTTTGTCTAAATCTGGGATCTTCAGAATACATCCGTAATGAGCGATATTCTGATGCTGTTATTAGAATAGGTCTATCATCGTACCTTCCTCCTTTGCCAGTAGGAAAGAGTAGAGGAAAAGCACGTGCTTCTATACTTTTTTCCCATATGCTGATTGTGGATCCTTTTGTTTGACGCATATGGTACGTTTCTAGTGCATCTTCTACGGTGTCATTAGAATGCAATGGGTGAATTGTATAATGGTCTAAAGTATTGGATATTGTAGTAGGATCTAGGAGCTCAAATTGACCAGCTTCTTGTGTCTCTTGAATTATTTCAGTGGTATCCTTCAAGTTTTCTTCAATATTAATTTCTTTGTAGTATTCATTGTTATCTTTTAGATATTGCAAAGCTTGTCTAACTTTATGTAAATCTACCAGTTGTTGCCAATTTTTTTTGCCTTTTGTAGGTACACCATTTACTAAAATAATTAAAGATTGCTCCATTGGACGTTGCACTCGTACAGTGTGCACATTTTCTTTTAGATCTAATGGTGAATACACTACTTTTCCACGAATACCTTTCACTAATTCAGAGGGAGGTAATTTTGCTGTTTTTGGTTGAAGGCGTATTATTGCTTGAAAGGGGTGCACTGTTTGAATTATGATGCTCTCATATAAATTGAGTTGTTGTAGTGGAAATAATTCCAAATTTATTTGTGATAGCACGTGAAGGAGTTTGGTTACTGTCAAGTTTTGTAGTGCAGTAACTGCAAAGTATTAAGGGGTCAGTTATTTCGTATTTGTTTTCTGCTATAAGGTAGAGAGCTAATTCAAACCATTTAGAATCTTCATTGTTTTCTATTTTATATGTTAGGTCTACAGTTTTTGTGTTACTTTTATAGAAAGTACCACACATGGTTTGGTATTTCAGCAGATGTACTTTTAAATTTCAGTATTTCTTTTTTGTATGTGTGTAGAAGAAGTTGCCATGCATAGAATTGTTGCTAATTTGCTTTAAAGCTTTTTCATTCTGTAAGTGGCTTTCACTTTCAAAATATTTTTTCTGAATATAGTCGATTTCGTCAAGTAGGTCTTTTGCTGTACCATGTAGAAGAATGTTATTTAAATTGGCTAGTGCTAAAGCAGGACTTTTAGCATAGTACAGTGTATAGACTAGATTTCTTATAGTTGAATGATGTGTTGATATCATTTTGATATAATGGAAGCTGGTTTTGCAAATAGGTCCTGAAATGCAGGCCAATGAATATCCTTGTAGTCCTGTGTACTTGCACACTGGACAGGTATCCATATTTTGCAGTAGTTTAATTTTCATTTTGTCTTTGCCTTTCACATATTGATTGAGGAATTGGCGTAAAGACTTGAAAGATTCTTTGGGAATGTTACACATTGACGTGCATGTCCATTTGTATACTAGGCGTTCTGATTCAGTTGAATGGAGAGGTAATTGTACGTTTTCTGGGGATATCTTTTTAAGTAGTATTTCTTGTTCCATTATGGTATTATTAACTTTTTCATAACCTCGTCCACTGCTATGGATGGCAATTGTGTTTGTTTGCTTTTGTTTGTATGCTTCTTCATTAAAGTATGGTTCTGTGCTCGTAGTGTGACTCCATTCACCTCCACATTTCGTTTATTGAGAAGTCTTTTTTGTAATTTAGTCATTAGTTTTGTTAGTGGTTTCATTTTGTTTAACACTAAAATAAATAACTTTCTTTTGAGAAGGATTGCACTGTCTATCAACGCTTCTAAAATTAATTTCCTACAATAGGTTTTAAGGGTTAAGTTTGATTTCTCCTGTTTTTATAAGATTTTGCAGGACTCTGTGACGGAACATTTTTGCTAAAATACTTTTTTTGGTATGCTTAGTTTGCCCTATATCAAGATTGATAGGAGCAGTTTTCTCTGTAGTGGTAGCTGATATTTTGTTAATTGCGCTTTGTTTTACATTTTGATAGAGGAGGCAAAGTTTCTGTACTTGAAGTTTGTTTTGTTTCGCTAAATGACTGTATTGTTTTGTTTTAACTTTTTTTGCAGATTCTGCTAGAGATGGATGCTTGTTTTGGACACTTCTATTTTCATTTGCTCTGTTTCTGCGTTGCTTTCTACGGACTTGATTTTTGTTAGGCATTCTTTAGGGTCTGTTGAAAAAAATAAAGATGGTATGGGTTGGGGTGTTCTTAATGTATGTGTGCTGTTTGCATGAGTGTGTGAGTAAGATAATAAAGGTGTATGTAATGGTGTGTCATTGTGCATTGGGCAACTACAACTAGTTGGGATGGCTATTCTTGAATTTATGTGCTACTAAACTGGGGTTCAGATGATAGTAGAAAGTAAGCTGGTGGTGGCGAGAAGTAGAAATAGTAAATATAATAGTATACAATTAAAACAGTTGTTTGTTCAATAATATCAACATTCTAGGAGTTCAGTTGGGTTATTTGTCTGTCGAAAACTAAGAAATTGTGTGTCATTTTGCCTGTAAATCTCTGTTTAAGAAATGGGGATTTGTAGACAGAATGGTGCCAATCTCTATTTTTAGACACAGAAATAGTATGAATTAACCTTACAGTGTGTTTGAATAATAGTACAAATAATATGGTGGTATTCAACTTACTTTTTTTCTGAAATGAGCAGGTGTCTTCTTAGTTGTTCTTTGTACTTCAAATTCGGCTGTTTCTTTTCAGGAGAATGGTCTTCACTGCAATTGAAAAGGAAATAAATAAGGAATTTTGTTTGTATATAGCATTATTTTTAATTTAGACATTGATTTTTTTAATTGACATTGAACCTCAGTGCCTTCCTCAAAATCATGAAAACTATCTTATTCACATAAGATGTGTCGCACCAGTTGAATATATATCATATGTTCTTAATGCATAAACTGTATTGTAATGACTAACTGTACCAACCAAAATATAATTTGTATGCCTTGTGGACTTCATAATGTACCACTGAATACCACTATTTCTGTAACTAAGCTCTTGTAAGTAACAGCGCCTCAATGCCATGGGCTGCTTGCGCAGTATATAAATATAAGTAAATAAATGTTTACATTTTTGTACTAGTATTGTTGTTTGATTTGTTAACATACTGTGTCTATGCAATTTTGTTTGAGTATGTTAACTCTTCATATTGTACTTTAAATATGTTAGTTCAATGTGCTTTGAAAATGTGAGTGTATAAAGAAATTAAATAGCAGATAGGTTTGGAAGTGACAGTTGATTTTAGGAGATGGAAAAAATGACAGTAAATTCATTTTATATATTATACAAGCTAAAAGTCAGTTAATCTGTTTATATGAATCTATAAAAATTGTGCATGTACTATATAGAAAATATCAATAGTTGTAGTTTGTGTTCATACATATGGATATGCAAGCAGCTGCAAGTAGAAATCTTAGAGTCGTGTACAGTATTTCTATGATATGACACTTGTACTCAGAGAGATTAACAGTACATTGAAAGTGCTGATCTATGATGATGCAGTTAGATGTAGAGGTCTTGAATGTGATTGGTGGATGTTAATGTAATTTCTTAGCTATATCCAATGGGGGAATGGCACAGAAAGTGAAAAGGAAATGGTAGAAGTACTGTTCATGTTACGATATGTCCGCGGACATCGGGTGTTACATCCGGGGATTTTTGGGTTGGGGAGCCATGCAAATGAGAATGAGCAGGGAAAGGGATTGGTCAGGGATGTTTAGTGGATGTGTTGTGCCAGGAGAGAGTTTCTCAGATACTATTTCTGCTGAGAGAAGAACAGATAGCTGTTAAGATGGATTTCTGAACTCTGTCCTGGAGGGGCAGAGGTTCAGAAGGCCAGCCTAGTTTCTTGGAACAGGGGAACCTCTGGACAAGCCAGACCAATCAAGGTAGCGATCGCGGCAGTCAAGACTAGGTCTCAAGAGGGGTGAGGGTGACTGAAAGCCCGCAAAGAGCACACAGAGCAAGGACGCTTACAAATTACTCCAAGCAGGTGTTATATTAAAAATATACACACATTTATTACAAGGCCTTTGTAATATTGACCATAGCAAAGAATCACGATAAAACTCAAGTAAACCAACACATCACAATCAAATACAATATATATACAATTACCAAAGGGTCTAAAGAGTTCGAAGCACGAAATATGCAGACCACCTAGATGGGGAGGAAAACAGGCAGTGCAAGTAATCGTTAGACCCAGTTCGCCTTCAGAGGCCACCTAACTAGAAGGAAGTCCGAGCCCTACGAAGAGTGGAGCCTTGTGCTCAAAAGTACCTGCACACGCTGTGCCAATGGGAGTCTCTTCAAGGAAGTCAGGCAGTTCAGAGCGGTGAACAAAGGAGGGCGAACAAATCTCTGCGCGGCCTCCACTTGCGGGCAGAGCGCAAGCGCGAAAAAGGTGTGCTGTTTAACACAGCGAGGAAAGGCTACGGGCTACTGCAGGAGGGCGACCAGTTCCTAGCGTTGCTACTCACCGGTCCCCGATGCAGGCAGACCCAGGCTTTTCCGTGTCAGTTTCAGTGCTGGAAGGTTCAGATGCGAGCCAGGGACGTCTCGGCGTCGTGTAGATTCCACGGCAGCAGAAGTTAGAGTTGAGGATGTCCCAAACGCAGTGAACCCGCACAGATTGTTACCACAGCAGGGCAACGAAGCGGCCGTGTGTATTTCAGCCCAATGTACACTTCTCACTTCAGACCTGGGAATGCCAAGTGTACGAATCGTGTGAGATTGTCAAGGACTCGGAATACAGCAGCAACCTGACGGCGGTTACAGAGTGTGAGAGTGTCAAGGACTCGGAATACAGCAGCAACCTGACGGCGGTTACAAAGCAAGACTCCTGGGTAAGCTGGTCAGTCCACTGGATGGCCCAGAGACGCTTCCGAAGGCTTACGTGCAGGAGATGATGAAGATGCCGAGAATAGTTGCTCCCACTATTCCAAAGGGTCGAAGTACCAGTACAGGCCTTCTCGTTCGATCAGAGGCAGAATGGTTTCACAGAGCGACAGCAGTGCAGAGGAGCAGTCCTTCAGAGGGTCACCAGCGATTCGGGTCACCAGCGATTCCTCGGTTCAGCCTCTTGGTTGCAGGATACTTGGCTCCTGTATCCGTCGTTCGCGAGAACTCAGGAGATCCACATGGTAGTGGTGTTTCCAGCTTCCACTTATCCATAGTTCCCTTTGCGCCAAAACGGAGAGGACCCAATGGGAGATCTGCTCACAAAACACTCACACCATACGTGGACCTATCACGGCCCACAGTGGTCCCAGGCATTCACGACACACTAGACTCTCTGGCACTCTCTGGATGTGTATTGGGACCAGACATCCCAGCCCACATCCTGGAGGCACACACAAGGCCTGTAGAAGCCCGCAAAAGCATCTGGGTTTCGTGGGAAAGTATATGCCCAAATAAGGAAGGCCCTGGGTCGGCTCGACCTGGGGATGTTGAAGGGGGCAAGACAGTTAGCGGGCAGGACAAAGAGCCTCGTGGTCTGGCCATTTTGGGAGCCAGACCACCATTTTGGGCTAAGCACGAGAAACGCGCTTAAACAGCCAAAAGGAGCTCAAAACACAAAGAAACGATCGCTGCCACCAGTCCCGTCTGTGATTCACTTGCATCGTTCGTTAACAATCCAAAGAGAGTGTCTAGGGCCTGCAGAGTCACTAGAGACCCAAGAGAGCAGTAACTTAGCTTACAGTGCCCTCTTGTGTCATGTTGCGCGAAAGCTGCAACATGCAAAAGAACTACGGAAAAGCAACGTTTCCAGGTACTGACTGTCTTAAGGGCATGTCAGTTTCCCCGTAAGAATGGAGCGAAAGCCCAGAGGAGTGCGGCGGAAGGCTGGGCTTCTCTGGCAAAGTCTAGATCAGGATGAAAACAACAGCAACAAGTTTAGGGGTTGCCACATGGAAGGAAAATTACCCACAATTAAGAAATCTTTCCTAACAATAGCTATGGCTGTGTGTTTCAAAAAACAGATTGTTTGGATTTTGGGAGACTCGTGGATACATTGGTTGAAGGTGCATGGAGAAAGCTGTGGAGTAGCTGTATATCTTGGATTCCCACATGTGGAAGTGCACTGGCATGGAGTACGTGGAATGAAGTGGTTGGACTTGCTACCCTCTGTGCTACTTTGGAAAGAGAGCAACAACCGGACATAATTGTAATTCATTGTGGAGGGAACAGTTTAGGACATGTGTCTGGAATTTCTTTGCAATTTGCAATGAAAGAAGGACTTGGGAAGGTCATGGACATGTTTCCAAATTCTCAAATAATTTTTCGACCGATTGCACAGAGACACATGTGGCTTCGTTCTTCTTCATTTGGTCCACAAATGGAGAAAGCAAGGTGCAATGTCAATAAGGCTGTTTGTGCCTTTCTAAGAGATTTTGGCATGTCCTCTTTTCACAATGAAAATATAATGTTTTGTAGTACATACATATTTCACAGAGATGGAGCCCATCTTACTTATGCTGGCAATCAGATTCTTTGGAGAAATGTACAAAATGCATTGCGACCTTTTTTGGAATTACAGCATCCATTTTATAGTAGGTGTTGAGCATTTCAAATTTTTCAAACACAAATAAACACCACCAAAAGGCTCTTTTCAGAGCCACCACTTCCTCCCAGATAAAACTGCAATGGTTATGATAGGGTAGCACCCCAAAATGTTATATGTCCGCGGACTTCTAAAAAATACACAGAGTCCTGCTTCATTTATTTTCACTTCTATTTTTTAACTATAAAAGGCGGCTCTGAAAAAAAATGTTGGGTTTTTTATACAAGACACACTAGGAGAGGAGGGGAAAGGAGGGTTAGGGGGGACACCAACCACGGGGATACCAACCATGGGGATAAGAAAGGGCGAGCTGAGAGAGGAAGATGTAGAGTGGGTTTCACTTGGGTAGTGAGCAGACTTTATCGTGCTCTGAAACGATAGCCTCAAAAGCACTACAAAGTCTCTCCCCCCTGCACAGTACTGCGTCGCAGTACATACACACAACTGTGACCCTCGAAAGGTAATGGTCATCAGCATTGCCTATGGCCTGTGAGGCAGCTTGAGGAATACGCTGTCCCACAGGAGTGTTCCTTGTGGTGACAGGATCGGAAACAGAGGATGAAGTAGAGGAAATCAACCTGCTACGCTCCTCGCAAGGTACAACCTTGCGAATGGTCCATGAGTGGAATGTCCTTAGGTGTCGCTTCATGGTAGTTGTCCCAAAGCTGTATGAACCAAGCCTCCCGCGACCGAGTACCACTCATTGCAAGTGACTTGGTTCGCACGCACCTTAGGACCATTACTACGAATGGTAAATAACCACCACACCCAAGACTCACGCCGAGTGCTGGTAGTAGGGACTTCCACTACCTCATTCTCATCATCCTCTTCTTCCTCCTGTGCATCCTCACTCATGTTCCCCTCTTTAGGCCCTTGGGGAGGTGGTGGTGGTGGAGGGGGTGCGGGTGGTGCTGAGGCAGATGCAGCACCAGGTGGCAGTAGTGGAGCCATGGATACCATCAAGTTTGTGATGGAAATCTGCAAATTGGCAGGAAAATTTGCTGTGCTCTGTAGGATAGCCAGAAACACAATGAGAATGAGATCTAGGGCATGGTCTTTTATAGGGGTGCTTGTGCGCGGTCCACGGACAGCTGTGCTGTCCGTGGACAGATCGAACACCAAAAAAAGGTTAAAAAAGTCCCAAAAAGTATGTAGAAAGTCTGGATTACTGTCTGGGACTTGTGGTATGCTGATGTATTATTGAAAAATATTGTGGATTGCCTGAAAAGGTAGTTTAAAATTGTCCGGGGACACAAACAGTGTCCGCAATCAGAACACACGCTCAGCGTGGGCGCGGTCACATGATGGCTTTGCGAACACGTCCGCGAAGGGAGCTATTGTCCGCAGGACACCAAATGCACTGAAACTATTTTGCGCATGCGCGTTGGTGTTCTACGGACACTGTTCGGGTCCTGGAGTGATTAAAACTGCGTCACAAGTGAAACAAACAGTTCCGGACAGGTGTTTGTTCTTAAAACAGTTTCAACTTGTATGTGAACAATACGGACAGGCATAGCATTCTCAGGACACCCCCATTTTGTTTATTTACAAACATTCCGGGACACTTGATGTGTTCTGAGAACATTTTCAACTTGCCTATGAACAGTAAAGACAGGCATAACGTCCTCAGGACACTTCCATTTTCTTTCTTTACGGACATTTTAGGCCACAGCCTGTGTTCTTAGAACAGTTCAACTTGTCTGCGAACAATACGAACAGGCATAGCGTCTTCAGGACACACCCATTTTATTTATTTACAAACATCCCAGGACACATAATATAATAAATAATAAATAATAATAATTAGGCTTTTATATAGCGCTACAAACCCTCAGGTATCTGAGCGCTGCTTATTATTACCCACGGTGTGTGGTGCTCATTTATCGACCTCGGAAGGATGAAAGGCTGAGTTTGGCCCCGCCGGGATTCGAACCTGCGTTAACAGGCTCTGCACGGGTGTCAAAGCGGGCGCTCTACTCGCTGTGCCACTTGACCGGCTAAGAACACGGACAGCGTCCTCAGGACACCCACATTTTGTCCATTGATGAACATTTCAGGACACTGCGTCTGTTCTTAGAACAGTTTCAACTTGCCTGCGAACAAAACGGAGAGGCAGAGCGTCCTAAGGACACTCACATTTTGTTTCTTTACGAACATTTTAGGACACTGCCTGTGTTCTTAGAACAATTTCAACTTGCTTGCGAACAATACGAACAGGCATAGCGTTGTCAGGACACCCCCATTTTGTTTATTTACAAACATCCCAGGACACATAATTTATTCTAAGATCACTTTCATCTTGCCAGCGAACAATATGGACAGCGTCCTCAGGACACCCCATGTTCGTCCATTGACGAACATTTCAGGACACCACGTGTGTTCTTAGAACAGTTTCAACTTGCTAGCGAACAGTACGGACAGGTATAGTGTTCTTAGGACACCTCCATTTTCATTTCTTCACGGATATTCCGGACACCCGCTCTGTGCGCGGACACCTAAATTGCTTTAAAAAAAAAACAAGAAATGAATTAGGACACAATATAATAATTTTACTTTATTTTACATGTATGTTAAATTTATGACAGAGAAGGTGAGGCAGAAACTGAAACAAAAACAGGAGAATTAGGGGTTTGAACATGATTGATATCAGGTGAAGAAGGGATGGGAGTATCATCAAAACGTTTTGGTAAATGGAGAGGGTTTGGGGATAATTGACTGGGATATGGTGAGGGGGAAAGGTACATGTGGGACAATGGTGTGTAGTTTTTTGTTTCAAATGATCCTCCACAAAGTTTTTTAAATTATTAAAATTTGCCAAGAGTAGGTCCATTTTTTCTCTTCTATGTTGTGAAGAGTCTTATCCACTACAGTTTTTCTGTAGTACTTTCAATTTTGGTATGGTCTGTACAAAAGAATATATATATGTTAAATGTATATAAAATAATATTAATTAATTGGTTTATATAGTAAAGTGTCTACCATTAGATTCACTATCTTCTGACATTTGCTCACGTGGGAAATGCTCCTCTAGCCACTGCAGAGTACTAGACATTTCTGTGAGAAAAAAAACATAATATCAATCTATTTTTTGTATCTAATACAGAAAGTTTACAAATATATGAGTAAAATGCAGTAAACTTACTATTTCAGGTAAGGTGTGTTCTGAGTGGTCTGTAGATCTGCTGTTCTTGGTTGTGGGGTTTCTGTGAGGTAATCATGTTGGAAGCCTATCTTTCTTCTTTTGGTATATTCCAGTTTAGAAAATATGTATTTAAATGAATGGTTAGTGTGTTACATATATGGATTACACTTTATATGTATTCATACATATAATGTGTATGTGTGCTGGTTTGTGAATTTGTAAAATGTTCATATGTTATGATATAACAATTAAACATACCCCCATAGTTTTTGGGTAGTGGTGCTGTTGTCCGAACATGTCCGCGGACATTAAAAGAGTTCGCGGACATCAAATTCAGTAGAGGGGGTTCAGTATGTTCCATATTACATGTACATAAAGTCAGAGTTATTATTGTTAAGTTGCGCTACTAAAAACCTATGAAATTCAATGAAAAAACTTTGTTAAAGGGACGTTATGGTTAAGTTGCGCTACTAAAAACCTATGAAATTAAGTGAAAAAACTTTGTTAAAGAGACGTTATGGTTAAGTTGTGCTACTAAAAACCTATGAAATTCAGTGAAAAAACTTTGTTTAAGGGACGTTATGGTTCCAAGTTAAACCGAAAAACCCCTGAAATTCGCCAGTTATGGTAAGCTACGCAACCATAACTCGCGCCACCACTGTACACTGCTAAGACTAACATCCACGACATCAAAGATGACATCACAAATGTCATTGATGACATCACTGATAACATCACATGTGCATTTACCTTACATGAAATGTGTGTACAAGGGATTCTTAGTATAATGTTGAGAAAAAACTGTCAAGGATCATTGGAATAAATATCATGAGCTAATTAGTGCATTAAGCAATGCATTGATATAAATATATATATTTATATTATAGGGCAGTTAAGGTGAGTCGCAGACACATAGGAACCCCTCAAAATTCTATTGTTAATAACTTTAAATTATAGTAACGGATTTGGCGAAAGTGATTAAAAGTCTTTGGGCCTCCCCATACTGCAAAGTTTCGTAAAGATTTGTAAAAAATAAAAAGGTATTAAGTGTGAAAAAGTTTAGCCTACTTTCCATTAATTTTCCCATAAACGAAAAAGGTCAATTTGTGCTAAACCGCACAGCCCAAACTGCTGGACGGATTTGGACCAGGTCCGAAACAACTTGGGCATGAAACGTTGACTTGCCATCCATGCCTGGTTCGAGGCTATTGCGTGCCATAGTTATTTTAAAATTTGATGGAGAAAGGAGTGCCCCTTCCCCAAAAATGTGTTATATCTCCTATGGTGCATTGCAGGATCATGATTTTCAGAAATGAAACGACCAACATCTTGTTTTTCTCTCGATGCGAGAGATATTTGCATATATTGTTGAGGTTATGAGAAAATGAAACGCAGTATGTTTATGTTTATTGAATTTATATAGCGCTTTACGCCAAAGCGCTTGTAAAAAGGTAGTTGCAGGTCAAAAACATACGAATGCCGTCAGGGTAGAGGTGGTTGGATGTCTAGAGGGCACTGAGTGAAATTTGGGAGTTGGAGGGGATTCAGGGAACGAGTTTGCAACACAAGACTTTCCGTAGCCTCGGCTATATCCGCGAATAGCGGACATCGCATAGCAAACTGTGTCACAGAAGCAGCATGTGTTTTGGGGGGAAAGGGAGAGGGCAGGGGAGGTGAGGAGGCCATCTGGGGAGTGGGGGGAGCTGGCACAGATAACCGGGGCACTTAGTGAGGTGCGGGGGGGCAGCAGGAAAGCATTTTTTCACCACCCATTTTGCTGATATTTGTGGCTATCTCCAAGGCTACAAAGGTCTACAGATAGCCGAGGGTATGTGTAGTTCTGTATACGTGGCTATATAGTATGGAGTACAAGTGTTTTATACTTTTTTGAAAGTACTTTGTTTAGGTATAGTGACGTCAGTGGTGAAAACTCACTGGCCATGGCCAGAGACCATGGCAGGTATTAGAGAGTATTTTTTATTTTAGATGTGTGTTTTCAGAAGTTTGCGCATGTGAGACTTTGGAGTAAGATAGAAGAAAATATTGTAACAAAATTAATATAAAAAGGAGCAATTGTATTCTAGTTTTAGGTGCGCCATACAATGTATTTTAGGATGTGTATTCTCACTTATGGTATTATATTGTGTGGGTGTGCAATGTTTGCCTATCTAGTTTACTGTTATGTATTTTTCTATGGTTTCTTATTTTTCAGTTACTTTACATAAGTACATGAGTAGTGTTTTGTAGTCATCATTTAAGTTGGATTGTAGTATAAAACTTAAGGTCAGTCTCTTGTCAACTGATTTTTTTGTAACCGCTGTTATGGTAAAAGTCAATGAGCTGTAGCCACGCTTATAATAAAATAAAATGTTGTTATTATTTATTGTATTTGTGTGTTTTTATATTATAAGTAGTCCTTAAAGTCAGGAATATACTGTCATTTCTATGAGAAGTTGGACTATATACTTGATGGTGAGAAAGGAGACAAGGGTGGGGATCCAGGGGTGGGTTGTAAAAATGTTAATAAAAATGGCAATACAACTTAAGTGGAATAAAGGTTTAGGGGTACCCTGAGTGTGGAACATTATGAGTACTGTTTTGATGTTATGAAGGAACACTGCATTTCTTTCATCTGTTAGTTGTACTCAGTCATGTCTATAGAAACTGGCCATGTAGAACTGTATGTTGTTGTTCGCAATCCATAATTGGTTGTGGTCCGTGATGAATGCTGAAACTGCTTTATTAACATTTATCAGGGATTTTTCAATTGTACCATTAAATCTGGTGGACCATCTCCATTTTTGCCTCTGAGTGAGATTGGAAAAGATAATGATAGTTTTCCCATGTCTTGTTTCATCATTAAAGTAAGGGACTCCCCTCGTATACTTCCCAAATCATTGCCTCCACAATGAATTAGTATGACACCTGGGTGCCCTCTACTTCTCAGACTTAACAACTTGGGAAAAACCTGGAACAAGGCATTCCCTGCAATCCAAACCATGTACATGTAAAATCTCTCAAACCTAGGTCCATGTTAATATTTACTTACTCACAAAAAGCCAGCAACCAAAACAGCCAACTGTCTCCAATCAGCCACACAGTCCAGTCGTCTTCAAACCAGCCATGATATCTGCAGTATTTCTCTGTTTCCAGGAAAATTATTCCTGTTTTGAATTTCTAGTAGTTTGTCTGAGCGCAGGGTATGTATGATGTGTGTGTGTGTTGTACTTTGTAGTTGTTCGATGGTGCTGTTATTATGATTAGCGGCTATCCAACAGCCGCAGCTATATTCGAGCAAATGACACGTTGTGTGTTTGTGGACGTGTGGTCGCTGCGTTGGGTGGGGTGGCATCTCATATGCATTGAGTGTTTTGGGGGATTGTAAGAGACTGAGAGTGGAAGAGGACTATGAGGAATGGAGGGGGTGCTGGTAGGCATGTTGGGGACAGTTTTGGGAATTTGGTGGAGTGGAAATGCAATGCGGCTACAGGCAACCGATGGGAATGTTGAAGACCAAGGATGGATGCGGTCTATCTTATGCTATAGGGGCTGAAATGCACCGCGTTGACACGATTATCTAGCAGCTTCTTCCACTGCCCATTAGTACCCCTGAGAGGAGATAGGTTAAGAGAAAACCTTCAAAAAAACACTAATTCTGAAAGCTGTCAGAACTTTGAGTGATTGAAAAAGGAAAAATATGTGCTTCAAGTGGCACTTTACCCAACCTATGTTGTGATACATTTTTAAAAATTGTATGTATATAAGTATATGTCCTGATTTAGACATTATATGTTACATTTGTCTTTTATGTGAAATGGTGTCTCAAAGAGTGACATACTTGACGAATATGAACCTAATGAAGACAGGTTAATAAAAATTCTAGGTACTCTGCAGGCTCCTATGATTCGCATAAGCTTTTCTCTTTTTTATTAAAAAAGGCCTTGGGTGTTTGGGTTAAAGAAGTTGTTTGTGTACCTGCAACTTCTGGGTTTCTTCCGACATGGTCTCTAGAGACTGAGTGATGGATGTTTGTACCATTGGGGGTACAGGTTGAGTTTGTTGTACATGGTAATGAAGGCAAAATCTTTGCTTTTTTTCTGTGAAAAAAACACAGTATAATATGTTAGGTAGGATAGTTTACAATGTCTCATTGCATACAATCTCACATATTCATGTACTTTTTAGACCCTCATAATCAGTACATTCTAAGTACTATGTTTGAAACAACACTACTGTGAGTTCTGCACAGTTGCTGTTTTTGTTTCCATAATCATTGGGTCATTGGGGAAAATAAATCCATACAGAATTATTTTTTAAAACTACTACATTTATTTGATGTTACGTGTCACAGTATGTTTGTTTGAGTGTACATTACTTAAGGGACTGTTTAAGGTGCACAAATAAGTGTGTTTGTTGTTACAAGCAGTGTTGCAGTAGGAAGAATCGTAATGGTGTATTTGCACTAAAGTGAAATGAAGGGTATTTTTGAAATACTTAGATATCTGTTGGCATATTGAAACTGTTTTCCATTTTAAAAGCAGCATTGCAGTACTATAGTTGTAGTTAGATACTAGTTGGCATACTCTAACTGTTGATAGTTTTATAGTTCTGAAGGGTATTTTTTGACCAATTAGATACCTGTTGGCAGTGGCGGCTGGTGACTTTGGAAGGTGGTGGGGCGCAAATTTAGCACTGTGAATTTGCAAGCGAGCAAGCCCGACCGTCAGCAAGAGGATCTGAGAGGGGAAGGATCCCCCGCGTAACTTTGGAAAAATGGCTTCCAAAATGTGTAATTTACTACCCAAACCACACAAAGATGACCTAAAAAAAGATTACGGTTTAGGTACTAATGATAGTCCATTATTCTTACGTGTGCAAGTGTGATGGTGTATTTTACAGCACCTTGTATTGAGAATAGAAAGGTATTATGTTGAATGCATAAAGAAATTAATTAGATAGGTATACAGTAACGCCAGGAAAGGCATGTTTCTAATGAGTTGCCCACATATACTCAACTCGTGTAAGACTTTCTTTTCACTCTTTGATCGTACTCCTCTGCCCCCTCTATTTGGCAAATGTTTCAAGTACTTCCTTCTGCATGGCTCTCTGGCACTTTTTATTTTACATCAGTCAAGCATTGTGCTCTGTACCTCTTGATGAAGACGTTCAATAAACATCCTACGTCGAAACCCGTTGAGCTTACTCTCCAGGGATGTGATCTACACAACATTCTTTTTCCTAGATCCACCCTTGCGATAGATTGTTTTTTTTTTTTGAAAATATGTTTTTATTGACATTTTGTAGGTTATTATTGCAGACATTGCACCAAAAAACAAAATTACATGTTTAGAAAGCGTACCCACCAATAACCCTTTTCTCCCCCCAACCCCCCACCCCCCTAGCCGTTCAGTCAAAATAGACTCTCGATTGCACACTTTGGAACACACTGCACAGTCTCAGAACACAGGTGATGGGCACATTTTGGGCACTTGTCCTTGGGCTCAACCTATTAAGACCCCCTTATTGGGGGAAAAACATGTCCCAGTTAATGGGTGCCTTTGGAGTCTCCCCGACTTTACAGTTTAACAGTGTTCAAAGGACAGAGCCAGGTCCCCCGTGAAGACTGGGCCCTTTATGCACTGCGCTCGTATCTTTCAAAAAATGGGAGCCAGAGTTCTCCGATGCTGGTTTTAGACTCATCCAGAACGTGTGTAAGGAATTCCATGTCATAAATTGCTCGGACCTTGGTGACCCATTCCTTTTCCTGTGGCATGTTTGGGTTTTTCCATTTTTGGGCCAGGCAACACCTGGCCGCCACGAGCATAACCTGGAGCATGTGGCCCTGGGTGTCCTCCTGATCGTCCCCAACCTCAATCCCAAAGAGAAGTAACCAGGGGCAAAGGGGTCTATCTATCCCATCAACTCCCCTGATCCAGGATAGGACCTCGCCCCAATACATCTGTACCCTAGGGCATGACCACCACATATGTATGTAGTCTCCAGTGGTATTTCGACATTTCCAGCAGTGTGGGTCATAGCCTGGGAGCATTCTGGATATTCTCTGGGGGGGATAATGCCATCTATGTAGGACCTTTAATGCCTGGTGTCTGTATTGGAGGGACGTGGTTGAGCGATGGGCTCGGATGCACATCTTAGTCCATCTCCTATCATCTATTGCCACGCCAAGGTCTCTTTCCCATTGCGTTCGTGCTGGAGGGGGGTCCCTTGGTATTGAAAACAAGAGGAGTCTGTACAACCGAGCTATCACCCCTCTGGAGCCCCGGGTGGAAATAATCATTTTCTCAAAATCTGTAAGGTCCCTCCTGAGAGTGTCCCCCCATGAGGATTCTGTAAGGACTCCCTTAAGCTGAAGGTAGCGGAATGGCGACAGCCTACCCAGACCCAGAGCCTCCTCGAGATCGAGGAGGGGCATGAAGGACCCACCCACCCATAGATGGCCGGCCATAACCAGGCCCGCCTCGTACCAACTCTGGTATGCTGCTGGTTCTGCTATTTTGGCCAGGAATGGTGGCGCCCAGATGCAACTCAGCGGGGAGGGCCAGGTCGTAAGCCACCTGAAGTAGCTCCCCTCCTTCCAGGTGACCAGAGAACCCCCAACACTGGGTGTTTGTGTACCCTTCTGGGAATGCATGTTCTTGGGACCCATAACTGCTCGTCGATCGTGACTGGGGCAAGAAGTCTGTTGTCCAGAGCCACCCACTGCTTCTCCGTCCCAGGATTAAAATGGTCAACCAGAATCCTTAGCTGGGATGCCCTGTAATATGCATCGAAATCGGGAAACCCCACCCCTCCCTCCTCCTTCGGTCTTGTCAAGACATCGTAAGAGATTCTGTGTTTTTTCCCCGCCCAGAGGAATCGAAGCAATACCCGCTTCATTGAGTCGAAAAAGGGCTTCGGCACCTGGGTGGGGAGCATCTGGAAGAGGAATAAGAACTTAGGGAGTATTACCATCTTAATCAGATTGATGCCATCCATGAAAACCCCGCCGCCGCCCACCTCTCAATATCTCTCTTGACAGCAGTCCATAGTGGGGTAAAATTGCGCGCAAAGAGGTCACCCGGAGTGGATGGGATTTGGATTCCCAGGTACCGGAACCCCTCCCTCTGCAGTTGGAAGGGTAGGCTATCTACGTATTGTATCTCCGATTCTGGCAACTGACCCCCCACGAATGCCACAGACTTGTCTAAATTGACCTTGTACCCAGAGAGGTTACCATAGCGCGTCAGGGCCTGTAGTAAATGAGGGATCGTCTGCGATGGCTTAGTAACGTACAGGAGGACGTCATCTGCGAACAGACTAATCTTGCAATGGGAGTCGCCCAACCGAACCCCTGTGATGGTTTCATTGTTGCGTACCGATACTGCCCAGGGTTCCATAACCAGGGCGTATATCAGGGGGGATAGTGGGCATCCCTGTCTTGTACCTCGCCCAAGGGGGAAAGGCTCTGACTTCGTCCCGTTAGCCACCACCCTGGCTGTTGGGGAGGAGTACAGTGCCGCCATCCAGCCCAGCCACCTCTGGCCCATCCCCAGCGCAGACAAGACCTCTCCCATGAATTCCCAGCTCACCCTATCGAAGGCCTTCTCCGCGTCTAGGGACAGGAGCAGAGCTCCCTCGTCCCGGATCTCCCTTGAGTACAGCACATGGAGAGTTTTACGCATGCTGTCCGAGGCTTGTCTATTAAGTATGAAACCCGCCTGGTCAGGGTGAACCAATCGTGGGAGGCTCTTCTCTAGGCGAGACGCCAGGATTCTAGTGAATATCTTGGCGTCAAGATTTAAAAGGGAGATGGGTCTGTAGGAGCCACAATCCCTCGGGTCCCTTCCCGGCTTCGGGATAACCGTAATGAGGGCCTGGAGAAAGGAGGGTGGGAGCGTCTCCTCGTTTCGGATTTGGTTAAAGAGCTTGGCTAGGGGCTCCACCAGCGAAGGTGAGAACTGTTTGTAAAAATCGGCTGTATAGCCGTCTCCCCCCGGTGCCTTGCCCACCCTCAGCCTCTTGATGGCCGCCTCCACCTCGTCAACCGTTATGTCCGACTCTAGTTCCTGTAGTTCCGCCTCCGTCAAGCGGGGCGGGGGGTATTCCTCCAAGTAAGCCCGCATCTCCTCTATTGATGTTCCTCCCTGTTTTGTATATAGTTCCTTATAATAATCTGCGAAGGAGCCCACAACCTCTGCCTTGGTATTAAGCATGGAGCCCTCCCGGCCTCTGATGGGGCCAACCCTTCTCTCCAGTCGACATCCCCTGGCTCTGCGAGCTAGCAGCGTTCCCACCCTGTCTCCCCTCTCGTAGTACCTCTGTCGTGTGTATCTCAGCTTCTTAACCACCTCTCCTATGAGAACCGTGTGTAGGGCCTGTCGTTTCTCGCTCATTTCCACTAAGATGGATTCCCTGTCCGTCCCCCCCTGGTTGAGCCTACCCCGCAAGCTTCCAAGGTCCGCCCGTATCCTGGCTTCGATGAGCCCCTTTTCCCGTTTACGTCTGGCTCCCTCCGCTATGAGGAGGCTGCGAAAGGTGGCCTTTGCTGCCTCCCACACCGTCGGCATGTCTGTTTCCCCATTATCGTTCGTTTCGAAGTATGCCGCCATTTCGCCTCTCAGGAAGTCCCTAAAGACTGGGTCTCTGAGAAGCACATCATTGCACCTCCAGTGGGTTGATCGAGGGGAGACGGGGAGAAACCAGCTCGCCACTAGGAGCTCGTGATCGGACCAGGTTATTGCCTCGACTCGTGGATCCGTGGCCACCCCGCCTCCTTCCTTAGAGGTCAGGAGCAGGTCAATTCTGGTGTATGTATAGTGTGGAGGGGAGAAAAACGTATAGCCTCCCGGTTCTGGGTGTGTCGCCCGCCAAACATCTTCCCAATAGTGTTCCCTCAGGAGAGCCTGGAATGAGATATTATCTTTGGATGTCGCCTTGGGTTCAACCCCTCGGGCCGTCCACCAGTCTAGTTTGGGGTCCACTACCAGATTGAAATCGCCCCCGAGGATCATGGCCCCCTCCGCCCATTCATCAATTACCCCCATAATTTGGGTTAGGAACCTAATCTGACCAGAGTTGGGTGCATAGAGGGTGGCCAGAGTGATACGTTCGCCCTCATGAGTGCCCTTGATTGCCAGGAACCGCCCCCCAAAGCCCCTCTTGGTTTCAATATTGGAGAGATGGAACATTTTGTTCAGGAGGATCCCTACCCCCTCCTTCTTGGAGCTTCTGTGGGATGCCCAATAATTAGATCCAATGTCCCTTCCCCTTATGGGTGATTCCTTGCCCTGTCTATAGTGGGTTTCTTGGAGGAAGAGTACCATTAGTTGTTGTTTGCAAAACATGTTACTTGTCAGGGATCTCTTGTTCTGGGAGTTAAGGCCCTTGACATTAAGTGTGCCTATCTTGCCCTCAATCATTGTCGTATGGGGATGCCCCCTCTGTTTGTCCTGTGTCGCAGTGTTTCCCTGTAGTCTGTTTCCGCATTGCGAGCACTAGTTTGATTCGGCTATTCCCCCCTCCCTTCCCCTGTGTTCCGCACCCCCCCTCCCCCACCCAGTCCTCCCCTCTCACCCCCTCCCCCCATTCCCTTTTCCCTTTCATTGTAAGGCGTCCGTCCACGCCCCCCAACTAGTGTCGGGGTTGGTCAACGAACCACCAAGGACTCTTACCCCAGCCCCGGGTGTTTCTTATATTAGGGATCCCCAACTCTTGTTTTTCCGTCTATATCGTCCCCAACCATTACCTCGGTGGGGGTAGTCAGCGCGGGAGCCAAAGAGTCCCCCGGCCCCCACACCCACCTCAAGGTTCAAACTCAGCCCCACACCGGGAAAACCACAACAAAACCATTAACATTGCATCAAACTGCTTCCCGCCCTTCCACCTGGCGGGCTAAAACTCGCGCCAACGTGGCGCCCGGCCCTGGCCCTGTGAGGCCAGGCCTCAATTTCCAGCTCTGCCAAAGCTTAGAACACAGGAGCCTCCGTAGCGATCCTCAACCCCCGAGAGAGTGGTATAGTCATGAGTTCGGGTGGTCCTCGGAGGCCGTTGATGGGTGTCTTGTTTTCTGGAATTTGCGAGTACCTTGACCTTGGACTTGCCGCTGAGCTTTCCCGGACCGACTGGGCCCCTAGGGAGGTCTTGGGTGCCACCCACTCTACCTCCCGAGGAAGCGGGGATGTCGCCAAGTAGGTCGTCTGTGGCCCTCTGGATGTCCTCCTCTGAGATCAGATGGTACTTCTCTCCCTGCCATTCAAACGATAAACTAAAGGGGTGGCCCCAGCGGTATCTGACCCCCTTCCCCTGCAGCCATCTTGTGTGGGTGCCACATTTCTTCCTCATTAGTAGGGTGAGGGCTGAAAGGTCTTGAAATATGGACACCCTAGAGTCCCCGTATTGGATGTTGCCTAAGTTCTTCGCTTTCTCTAGGATCTTGGCTTTGTCTCTGTAGTGATGCAATCGAGCCAGCACCGAGCGCGGGCTCCTGCCCCCTCCGCCCGCCCGGTGGACCCTATCAAATTTGATCTCGCCTCCAGCATTCTCACCCAGGGCAATCCTTATAATGTCCAGTACTTTGCCCTCCAGACCTTGTGTGGTCTCGCCCTCGGACTCCGCCAGCCCAAAAATGCGTAGGTTATTCCTCCTTTCTCTATTTTCCATGTCGTCTACTTTAAACCGAAGTTCCTCCTCCCGCCGTTGCATATCCTGGAATCTGACCTCCATTTGGGTCTCGAGACGCGCCGTGGAGAGCTGATTGTTTTCGACCCCCTCCATCCGGTCCTCGAGGGTGGTGACTTTGGTGGTAAGATCCGCCAATTTGGCCCCCATGTCCGTTCTCATCCCGCGAATCTCCTCTAGGATTATCTGGATATTGTTTTGTATAGCCCCCAGGTCGGGGGGAGGGGTAGAGGTGCCCCCCGCCGCCATCTCGCCCTCAGAAGCCACAAATTGGTATTTGGCGAGGTTCTCCCTCCAGCTCATGGGAAGAGCACTCCGGTGGGCTGTAGTTAGTGTGACCTATCCAACCCACAATTTTGATCATGGGAGGATGCAGTATGTAGTTGACAACCCCGGAGGCGGGACGGGTAGGTACCTGGTGGACGAATGCCCCCCCGACGACGGTCCCGGGCGGTGGGGGCAGCCACGCCGAAGCTTTCGTGTGTGGAATGTGGCCTAGTCGAAAAAATTGGGGTCCTCTGGTGTGCCTCCGGTGCCCTCTCTTCCCACAGTGTACTCGCGGCGTCGTGTTCTGGTGGGGTGGATGTGAGGGGAACGGTCCGATTGACCTCCCACCAATAGTCCGTGGTCCCTTGTCTTTCTCCGTGTATCTGCCTCTTTGTCGTAGGTCTCACCTCCCAGGGTTCCACCTTGATAGTCAATCTGGGTTCACCTCCCTTTTCTGCACTCGCTCTATCATCGGGGGAGGGAGGGAGAGCCAAAGCCGGGGCGAGAGAGAGGGCGGCGGGGGGGGGTGAAGCGCGCTCCCAGATGGGGAGAGTCAAGACTGGGGGGCGCGCTCCTGCGTCGGCCCCCCGGGATTCACTGGCGCAGTAGGGGCTAGGGCCGCCACGGACCCGCTTCGGGCCCCGTTCGTCCCCCGAGAGGCGGCGTCCTGTGTGGCACCTGAGAGGCGGTGTCCTGTGTGGCACCAGAGCGGCACCCGCCTCTCGCGTCGGCCTCCCGTGTACGTGGGGGTGTCTGGGGTCGCTGTCCCACGTCGAGCCCCGTGCGTCCTCAGGTACGGAGGTTGAAGCCCCTCTGGACCCGTGGGTGCGCCGGGGGCGGTCTCACCTCTCGCGCCGGGCCGACGCGCCACACTGCCGGTCCGGGCTTCAGGTTGTGTCCTCGCTCGGCCGCGGGTCCCGCCCCGGTCTCTGCCTCGGCCTCCGCACTCTCCGCGTCGGGTCCCTCCTTCTCCGGGTCTGGCGCGGCCGGCGCTGCCCACGGTCGAGCTCCACTCCAGGGTGTAGGGGGAGGGGCCGGCGGATCCCTCGGGCGGCGGAACTCGGTGATGCCTCGACGGACGAGGGTCGGAGTTGGACCCAGCTGGTGGCCGAGGGTTCCCACAATCTCGTGGGGGGGTCTCGAGGAGGGTGGGGCCCCCACTCTTCTTTGCTGCCAACGATTACCCGGGGCTGGGTACGGAGCTCTCAGCTCAGGTGGCCATGTTGCCTGCGCCCCCTGGTGGCCTGCGATAGATTGTTTTTAATTGGCTCTATTGTTGTTTGTTAACTAATTTTCAAATATTAAAATAACCAGATGGGAAGTGAGGAATGTTTATCCCACCCCCGACTGTTTGTTGCTTGGTTGAATGTCACTGAGTGTGATGTATGGTCTGAATGCTGCACTGTGAATTGTTGTTTTGATGTATTAATTTTAGCCATTTTTTATGCATACCCATGTTGTCGTGTTATGTGATATAATGATGCTATATAAAGTAATGTGTCATTAATTGACTTTTTTGAATATTCTCTGTATCATGGTGAATAAAATTTGATACACTTTTGTAAGTAATACAGTTTTGCTCTCTGACATTTTTTCAGACTTGTGATTTATAATAATACTCTGGTCCCGAGTACAGAGTCTTCCTGCTTCTTTCAGTTATTGTTGCATTTGTTTAGAAGGCATGTTTCTAATGAGTTGCCCACATATACTCAACTCGTTTAAGACCCTTTCTTTTCACTCTTCATCCTACTCCTCTGCCCCCTCTATTTGGCAAATGTTTCAAGTACTTCCTTCTGCATGGCTGTCTGGCACTTTTTATTTTACATCAGTCAAGCATTGTGCACAATGAAACTCGAGGTTCATAGCCATGAAAGGTTTTCGTTTACAATTTGCTCAGACCACCCTTTTTGTCTCTATTTGCCACGTAATAACTATACAACACAGATACTTAAATAGAAGTACACACATGTATTCCTGCGTATAATATGAATAGGCGTGTATCCCTATATTTGTCTAGGAAGTGCGCATTGAATAAATGGACAATCTTTAGACTCCCAGCCTTGAGGTGTGGACTTTTCGTTCTCACATGATCTGAATGGCACAAGGCCTATTAAGATCGTTTCTTAGGTCCACAGGCGCGTTATAAATGACTTATATCACACAGGCTAATGCAGCATGCAGTCGAAGTTCACTATTGGGGCAAAAAATAACAGGGGCCTGCTTACCGGAGCTGTCCTCGGCGAGCGCATCTACTTCTTTCAGTTTGACATCCAATTCAAAGTAAACATTACCACAAGAAAGTGGGAGAGGGGAGGGGCTGACTGAACCCTCCCGTGCCCCCAGCCATCCCCACATCCCGTCAATGTTTAACATCAAATTCACCCTCCCCAAAACACAAGAGCCATAATTAATTGCGAGGCTCAGTGGGTTTCCTGGGGAGGGGCCAGGTGGTGCCGAGAGCTGTGGGAGGTCCGATTTCATACACCAGGGTGTTAATGTGGTACCGCGACTAAGACCACATCTCAGTAACGTAACACAAGTGATATGGCAATGAATTTTCTTTATGGCCCCTGCGTGACGAAATAGATGATTCTTGCTCAGTTAAGAAACTTAATTTAAAGGGCCTACCCGGCCTCAGCCAGCCTGTGACTGTCTCCACAGAACGGCATTGGAACTCAGGCCCCAAGGTGTTTCCAGCAACTTCCGCATGGACAGTTAGCCTCGTCAGCCACCTCTCTCACATGAGGAGAGAGAGAAGAGGTGCCGGACTGGCTTGAGCACTGCACAACAAGGGCAGGCCAAGTAAAAGTTGTCAACAACAACAGTGACGTTCTTACCGGCGGACCGGAGGGCAAACTTCTTTGGCCTGGAATGCTCTGCTGACTCTGGCGTGCACGGAGCAGTTCAGCTCAAACACGAGGTTACACCCACGAAGAGAGAGAGAGAAGTGGCTGGCTCATGCAACCTGCTCCATCACGACTCTACCCCCAAACTCAAGTCATTGGCTGCCTCCTGCATAGATACAGTAATGTCATTGGCTGTTGCCAAACAGCCAATGACATTACTGTATCCATGCAGGTAGGAGAGAGATTATAGATTCTTTGGTGCGCTGTTTGCGCACACATTAATACTGGCGGGGCCACCCCTCAAGAGCCCCGCCAGCCTCCTAATTCAAAGGCTTATGTAAAGTGTGTGGAGCTATGAGCTCCACGCACTTTACTATGCCAAAAAGCAGTGTAAAACAGGATGCGCCCCGCTGTTGCGGGCGGCGTCATGAATAGGATGGAATTGTTGCCACAGCGAGGGGGGGGGGCGGCACCCTGCCGCCCTATGATAGCAGCCGTCACTGCCTTTGGTGTATTCTAACTATTTTGCTATTCAAAAGTAGCATTGCAGTACTATGGACGCAGTTAGATACCAGTTGGCGTATTATAACTGTTTATAGTTCTACATGTTAGTGACCACACTTGGTAGACCCTCATAATCAGTACATTCTAAGTACTATGTTTGAAACAACATTACTGTGTGTTCTGCACAGATGTTGTTTCTGTTTGCATAATTATTGGGTCATCGGGAAAAAAAATCAATACAGCGTTAAAAAAAACATACTACATTTATGTGAATTTGACTTTCATGTTTGTTTGAAATGTGCAGTACTTAAGGGAATGTTTAAAGTGCACTAACTGTTGATAGTCAGTGACAAAATTCAGGTTTAAGGAATATTAAGTAGGCATTTGTTAGATTTGTGGGTAATCTCTGTTTTAGAGTAATGGAAGTGTTGTTGCATTCAACCCAACCATATTTTTTTTTTTATGTATGCAGTATAGTGACCTGCAGTGGTTGTGGCACCAGTGTGGTATATTATGCCTACTGTTGTGAAGGGTTTCTTGCCAAGAGATACTTGCCAGTGTGTGAAGCTAGTAAGCTTGCAGTTGTTTCTGGTACAATCTACGTTGTATCTTAAAAGCATTAGTATTACATATTGGGTGTGTGACTTTATGTGCAAGGTGGAACGATTGTCTGAATGGAAAAAGTGCTTAATATGACATGATTTGCATTTTGCACCAGCTGATGAAATGGAATGGATTCACAATTTGGTAACGATACATACACACATCGTTCATTAGGGATGTGCTCTTGTGCAACATGGTTGCAGAGTGCATGTATGTTTCCACGTGTATGCCATCTGGAAGATTTCATTTATAGGTATGTTTTTGGTTTACAGTACTTGCAGTAAGTACATTAGAAATGCTTGTGCATCTTCCTGTGTGTGTATGGTGAATTTTAATTCACCAATTCTTGCCTTATTCCTGAGTCGTGTTGTCAGGATTATTTGTGGCATTTCTATGAAGGACGAGCATTTGTAAACACAACTGATCTGAGCCGTTCAAGTAAATGTTTTGAACAATTGGTGGCAATTGGAACAGAAGATTCATTGCTACATTTGCATAGCAATTTACACCAGCTGTGTTGGAAAATGTAAATGGACCAGAGAGTTATGTCTCTGTGTCATTTGCTGGACCTCCACTAGAAGAAATGTGTCTCTTCATATCTGCTGATGTATGTGCACTTGTGTTTGCACTAGATAGTTTTGTGGTTGTACTACTTGATGGATTAGCATTTGTTTTTAGTTTCTTTGGTGGTATTTCTGGGGGGTCTATTATAAGTTCTGTTTGTATTACTTTTCTTTTCAAAACGTTACCTTTTTCAGGAACAGTGTTGTACTCTATGATGCAAGGAATGTCAGCCTTAACTTGTTTGCTTCAGAATTGACTAGAAATAGTATTTCGAGTGTACGTAGACGTGAAAGTGCTCCTAGCCAAATGTGAAACCTACAATGCTAGAATATCCCAAGCTAACTCTAGTATAAAGGAACTCTTTGTCATCCCTAAAGAGCTAGAAGCTCCTATTCCATTGCCGGACAACTGTATAAAGGATAAACCTTGGTGTTCGAGCATACAGCAAGCACTTGCCAACAAAGTTAAGACTCTACAAGTAAAAATTGCTAAGAAAAAAGCTTCACTAACCAGCACTATGCCTAATAGAACCATACTAGACTCTTCCAATAGCGCTGTCAAACCTTCCCATTTCAAGTTTTCTAAAGTCACCATAATTGAAACTGAAAAAACGATACTATCACTCAAACCTTCTAATTGTCAGGGTGATCGATGCCCTGCCCAACTCATAAAGGATGCAGCTAGAGATCTGGCACCCTTTATTACAAAACTCATCAATGCCTCATATGCATCCAATACTATCCCATCTAACCTAAAGGAATCATGGGTGCTCCAACTATTAAAAAAACAGACTCTAGACCCGCTGGTTTCTACTATCTACCGACCCAATACTATGATGCCATTTCTCGTGAAAATTTTAGACAAAATGGCCTATTCACAGATACAAAGGAAACTAATTCCTTACTAGGAGCAAGGCAATCAGATTTTCGCCCTCAGCATGGGACCGAAACAGCGTTAATAGACTTAAAGGCACAGATTGATGAATTTAGGGACAAAGGGGAATCAGCCCTTCGTCTCCTCTTGGACTTATCGGCCGCGTTTGACTTGGTTGATCACTGGGTCCTATGTAGCCACTTGGATTCGGCGGCATACTTCTCAACATAAGCCATAGCGTGATACGATCCTTCCTAAGTGATCGTACCATGTGAGTCTTCTCAACTATGGCTGCAGCTGACCCCATATCTATCAGGTGCGGAGTGCCCCAAGGATCCTGTGTCTCACCCATCCTATACAACATCTTTACAAGCCCCTTTTCGATGCTCTGGATCATATTGTGTTAGGCAGAATTATATGCTGTAACCTTTGGGAACACCACACACAATTAAGACTACAAGTGACAGTACAAATTCACCTTTGGTACAAACCTCTACTGCACAGTAAAGTGGTAGCGATGGCTGAGCAGCCAGACTTATCTCAAGAGCAAGTGAGCAGTATCAATAGTTACACAAAGGACAGCAATTACTATGATTCAAACAAACACTGACTCAAGGTTTCTGAGTAAAAGAATATACATTTATTTACACATCAGTTATAAAACATTTCACTAAAGTAAAGCACTTGAAAGAAAAATCATGTTACCAATACACCACACCACTTCCAATAGATTCTGGACAAGTTTAAACTCAACATTAAGTGTGAGCAAAATGGCACTCCAGTAATTTAAAAAGGGAGGGAATAACAAGTTAGGCTAAAATTGAGCAGCACCAACAGGTAAGTAAGCAGGGCAATCTAGAAAGAGGAACTCAGTGAGGGAATCAAATCAAAAGGGCTTAGGGCAAAAGTTGCGGTTAAGTCTTTGCCAAGAGTTCCGGACGAAGTCACAACATTATACCGTAAACCCACAGATAAGAACACCCTATTACATTACGACAGCTACCATCTCATCAATTTGAAAATGAATTTACCTTACGGACAATTCCTCCGTATTAGGAGAAACTGCAGCTTTAACCAACAATTTGAGCAACATGCGAATGATCTAACAGCGAGGCTAAAACAACGGGGGTATCCTCGGAATGTGATAAAAAATGCGATGCAAAGGGCGAAATATACGCCAAGAGAAACGTGTCTGACCAAAAACACCAAGGAGAAAGAAGACAAAATCAATTGTGTCACGACCTGTAGTCCCCTAAACAATTTCATCAAGAAGACGATTTTAAGACACTGGCCCTTAATCACGACGCCTGACTTCAATTTGGACAAACCAGGTTCGCTTTAAAAAAAACAAGGAACCTAAAACAAATGCTAGCCCACACCTTTGAAAAACAGAACAGCAAAGATGACCAATTAAACCTCTGGGGTTTGCCCCGGGTCAGAGGGCAGCTCAGTCTGCCCCCTCACAGATAATTTGAAAACTATCCCTCTAAAAAATATCAACTGGACATGTGCAGAATTTACCAACTGTAACACATCATGGGCGATTTATGGGATACGTTGCCCGTGCAACCTGTTATACATAGGAAAAACAAAGATACCGGTTAAACAACACATATGCGAGCACCGCTCATGCGTCAAGAATCAGATAACCGACAAACCCTTGGTAGAACATTTCAAGAAGAAACAGCATACAAATTTGGACATCAAATTGTTCATTATACAATCAGTGCCCATGAAGAAACGGGGAGGAGACCGAGATCTAGCCCTGAGACGTCTTGAACAACGATGGGTTCCGAAGTTAGATATCTGAAATTCGATAAGAAGCATCCACCTGAATACATGAACTTGGGAAGGCAGTTATGCCGTTTAAAACAGAACAGTGTTTGAAGAAATATGACACAGAGATTTAAGAACTCCAGATACAGTGCATTTTCTAAAGCATCTGTTCATTGATCACGATGCAATTGAAGGTTATAGTCTAATTCGCATTGTGCCTTAACACACAGTGTAGAGATGCATGATATCAATAGCGGCACTTATGAAGAAACAACACAGGTCAGGTCGGGCGTGTGGTGTCCTTGGCTATTCTCATTACACATAGGCGGTATTGATAACAAGATGATGGCGAGGTACTGGTCTATGTATACTAGAAGACTTTGTTGGGGTCGCGTTCACCTTCCATGTGATGGGTACCGCCCTTTAGTATGCCCTTTGTCTTGACCGAACAACAGACTATTGAATACAAGCTGTAGTGACAATGGCACGGTGCCCCCTCACAAACCGAATATTCAAATGGTTTGTGTAAATGTTATTCAAATGTTTGGTTTGTTTTTTCAGCCATATGTTACATGCTATACATTGATTATGTTTGATACTCCAAATGTGATATGCCAAATAAGTTGTATGACCAAGGAGTTTACTGTCTTCCTTGGTGATGAATGCACTACGCTGTACTATGTGTCTGTATCTGTCAAATAATGCCCCGTAATCATTCTGAACAGGCTTTACGGCCGTTGTGAAGCGAATAGCTTGTACAACAAACAAATGAGGGCATGAGTTTTGCTATTTTGACTATGACATAGGAGCTGCATGTTTTCCTGCACTAGGTGTAATCGGAATAAGGTTTTGGTGTAATCAAAGAAGGAAGAAAAGTTTGGTAATGAATATCCCTCTCCTTTTACTTTGAATGATAAACTGAATGTGGAGATCGGCCGGGAAAACTTCATTTACCAAGATGCTCCCGTAGTGACACTCCCCTCCGGCATCACGTGACCGTGCGTCACGTGCACGCTCTGCACGGAAAAGATAAAAAACCTGGCCTTAGCCGATTTGTGTTTTTCAGTGCTCGTGCAGTCAAAGGCTGAGTACGATCGAGGGAGCAGTAAGCAGTTGAGAGGAATGGGAACAACGGAACATTGCCACAAGTAAATACAATAAATCATGTTGGGGCTGCTCCCCGCCCTCTCCCTATACTTAATGCGAATAGAAAATAAGACCGAACTGAGTGGTCCTAACATGCTCCCCTACCCTGTTTTCCCTACGAGTTGGATAATGAGCCCTCTCAAGTAAGGAGACTTGACAAATTCCTCAGGCTGATTAATTACACTAGACCACTACACAGCAAAAATAAAACCTTCCAGCCTTCCAAAAGAGGTATTATCAACATGTACATAATTGAGTGTTGCCAATGTATGCTAAAGCTATTAGCTACTCCTTTAGCATTTTGATGCTAAATATATGCCCTGTGTTTATTGTACCACACAGGCCACTACAGTCAACTATAATCAACAAGGGACTCTCTCTCTGTCCCTGTGTCGCTCACCATAAAAGGTGAGTGATGTGTGCATTTTGAAACCTAATGTCAGATATGCTCTACTTGAATGAGAATTTTGTAAAAACCATAAACCTTGGGCCTAGTTCTAAATGGCTTTTATTTATTTTAACTTTAGAAAGAAGAGAAGTATCACACGGGCTATAGGAGCCCTACAATTAACTCCCCGTCCTGATGAAGGCCCGGCACCACTAAAGGAGAAGAGCAAGGATGGATGTGGTCTATCTTATGCCATAGGGGGCGAAACACACCGCGTTGACACGCTTATCTAGCAGCTTCTTCGACTGCCCATTCCCTGAGAGGAGATTAAGAGAAAACCTTCAAAAAAACACTAATTCTGAAAGCTGTCAGAACTTTGAGTGATTGAAAAGGAAAAATGTGTTTCAAGTGGCACTTTACCCAACCTATGGTGTGATACATTTTTAAAAATGGTATGTATATAAGTATATCTCCTGATTTAGATGTTATATGTTACATGTGTCTTTTATGTGAAATGGTCTCTCATAGAGTGAGTCACTTTTTTTATACTTTGATGAATAGGAACCTAATGAAGACAGGTTAATAAAAATTCTATGTACTCTGCAGGCTCCTATGATTCGCACAAGACCCGGGGTGTTTGGGTAAAAGAAGTTGTTTGTCTACCCGCAACTTCTGGGTTTCTCCTGACATAGTCTCTAGAGACTGAGTGATGGATGTTTGTACTATTGGGGGTACAGGTTGAGTTTGTTGTTCATGGTAATGAAGGCAAAATCTTTGCTTTTTTTCTGTGAAATAAACACAGTATTAACCACCGTAGTGACCACCTTACTCCTAGTCCATAGTCCAAAGTCCCCTTTCCTCCATACTTATGGGACATTCCTCCGTCCTGTGGTACTGGACCGGAGCACTTTGTGAAAGCATCAAAAATGTTGCAAAAATGTTTAGTCCTTCGTCTCTTTCTACGCGGGGTTTGGCACGCGGCCGTAACGCCGCCCACCTTAGCTCCGCCCCGCGCATCGCCCATCAGTCCTTTTCTGTCGCCAGGTCAGAGACCTTTTAGCAATAACAGAGGAACCTTATTAGAGGGGACGGCGGGCGGGCGGGCGTATGGAGGGAAGGGGACTATGGACTAGGAGTAAGGTGGTCACTACGGTGAGTAACCTGGTTATACTCCTACGTCCCGTGCCCTTTCCTCCATACTTATGGGAGATTCCCAAGCACTCCTTACAGGAACTATGGGTGGATGGAAAAACCCCTATTGAAAAAGGTTCTTCAGCACAGCCTGGTCAAACTGAGCATCAGATCTGGAGCTCAAGTCTAGACAATAATGTTTACAAAAAGCCGATGGGGAGGCCCAAGTAGCTGCTTTAGCGATGGTCTCCCAGGGGACATATTTTTGAAAGGCAACTGCGGCTGCCTTGCCCCGCACCTGGTGTGCATGAATACCTTTAGGAGGCTGCAGTCCTTGGACAGTGTAAGACTCCGTAATACAGGCAGCGATCCATCTGGAGATAGTCGCCTTAGTGGCCTGTTTACCTTGTGGATTACCAAAGGTCACCAACAGTCGAGAAGAGTTCCTAAATTCAGATGTTCTGTCTAGATAGAATTTAAGAGCCCTTCTCACAGCCAAACAATGCAGAACCCTTTCCGCTTCTGAAGCAGGGTTTGGAAAGAAGACCGGTAGGGAGATTGACTTATTCAGATGGAAATCAGAGACCACCTTTGGCAGGAAAGAAGGATCCTGCGGAGCGGGTGCCTCGGGTACTGGAACATCCAATAGACACATCATGTCCAGCACCCGGTCGTGGAAAGCTCGAATAGAGTGGGGCTGGTCTTCGCTGTCCTGATCGTCCTGTGCATCATCCGACAGGTCAGGGTCTTGCTTAACTACGTCGGGAACCGCCTTGTCCACCGGGGACAACGGAGGCAAGGGTGGAAGGGTAGGGGGAGGCACCATAGGCAAAAGCGGCGTTGGCGGTACCACCGGAGGCACGTGTGTAGCCGGAGGCGCAGGCGGGCATATCTCCCTAAAAAGACCCTTGAAATACTTGCTCATGGGTCGGTACGCATGAGTGTCTGAAACGTGCCGAAAAAGGCGTCCTCCGGAGAAGGCTTTAGAGCTGCAAGAGGAGGCCTCTCATGAGGATGATAATTCCAGGGACGCAGAGGGGAGCGCTGCCAAACCAGCCCATCCCTAGCGGTGTCCACATAAATCAAGGGTGCCGAACCCACAGGTAGCGAGATGTTGTGCGGCAGGGGCATCCGAGCGTTCCAGTCGTAAACTGGATGAAACGGATGCGCACAAGGAACCTTATGTTCACCCCCAGAACCAGTCCCCACACCTGAAATTGATGGCATAGTTTTAGGGGAAGCACCCAAAATGGCCGCCGTGGTCGAGGCGGGAACGCCCGCCATTTTGCCGTCACCTAAGGGGAACTGCGGCACGTGTGGAAGTGCGGCAGGGGTCCCCCCGGTGGATCAGGGGTCTTCATTTTAGCCTTTACACAAGGAACCTCGCCGAGCCAGTACTATGCGGCCTGGAATGTTTCTGCGACATACCAATAGCCAAACCAGCCTTCACAGGAAGGACCTCGGCACTGCCGGTAAAGGAGGAACTTCGGTTCGAAAACTCACTCCTTGCCCCCTCAACGGTTCTGGCATTGCCACAAGAGCGGGAACGGTGAGAAAAACCTTTCACCGATGTTAGGCAGAATCCTGTGCAGTGCCCATAGGGACCACTACACACAATTACGACTACAGGTGGCAATAAAAGTTTTACCTTTGGTACGAGCCTGTACTACTACGTTAAAGTGGTAGCAGTAGCGGAGCAGCCAGGCTTATCTCAAGAGTATATGAGAAGTAGCAGAGATTACAAAAAGGGACCACAATTACTGTGACTCAAGCAAACACTGACTCAAGGTTTTAGGTAAAAAATATAAGTACATTTATTTTTTAAACCAGTTGTTATGAACACGACACTTCTATTAATTCTAAAACCACACGTAAAATATACTACACACTGACCAATTCACTTGTACGGTATACTTCAAAGTAAGTACCCTGTGTTTTAGCGGACCGGTGTTATGGAACAAAAGACGTTACCGGGAATACACTTGCGGTCACTTTTTGACAGTAATGATAGTTCGGTCGCACTAAAGAAACGCGTATCTGCGGCAAGAAATGTTACCGGGGCAAAAATCATAGGCAATACTTTTGTCAAGGCAGACAGAATCAGAGAACACTTTTAGACAGAAATTCAAAAGTCAATAGGCCGGAGCCAGTGTCAAGTGGAACCGGGTTCCTGTTGTCGAGGATCACACAGTCAGATAGTTCACGATTCGGTGGAGCCAGGAGTACTTAGATATTGTCAACAGAGGAAGCAAAAGTTATAAGAAGGAGGGAAGACAAGGGCAAGCCTTGGAGACGAAGAAAAGGGATTCACCCAAATTCCTTGAGCAGAACACAGTACCTTATTCAAGGAAGAAGCTGGTGCCACAGCAGTTGTTCCTGGTAGTTTCCTGCAGACCCTCGGTTCCTGGAGCTTCGATCCAAAGGAGGACGTCTGGAGGGGTCTGCACCACACAGGGATGAAGCCGGCAGCAGCAAATAAAAAGGTGCGCTCCTTAAAAACAGGAGAGGCTCTTCAGATGGCTATCCGGACCACTACGGCAGTGAGCAGCGATTTCGACCACGAAGAGGATCCTCCCCACCAAGCTCAAGGGAAGAAGACTGGATCTTCTCTGGTCGTCGAAGGGTAATAGCTCAGGGCTGCAGCAGGGCTTCACTGGGATGGGATAGTTGCAGCAGTCGATTTCTTCTCCGCTTCTCTTCGGTTCCTTATAGTTCCAGTGGCGACTCTGACTTCCAGACCAAGAGACCTGCCTTTTATGCGAAAATCCCCCATTCACACAGCCTGGCTGTCAATCACGCAGCAGGGGGTTGTCCGGCCCGGACAACCACCTCAGCCAATCATGGCAAAGTGCGACTTGGGTTTCCTAGGATACCTTGTGCAGGGGGTGACTACACCCTTCCCTCACATTCAGCCCACCTAGACACCCTGGAGCCTAGAGGAGAGCTCCTGGGCAGAAGCCAAAAGGTAGTGAACAAAGGAGGCAAACCTGGTTTGTCGTGCAAAGTAAAACACAAGAAGGACTTTAACAAAAAGAAATGGTGATTTAACCCAACCGGAGGCAAAAGTAAAAGCATTTGGTCAAGTGGGTTTAAGTTCAAGGCTAATACAATAGCCTACAATACTACCACGTTTATATAAGATAACCGCGTAGAAAAGTTTAGGGTAGATACCACTGCCACTAGCCAAGTCTAAATGTTAAGAGCGAAAAAATGCTCTAGGAGGTACAGATAAAAAGGGCTAAGGATTAACCCTTTCCAGTACTTCATGTAAGATGGGGTGTACTGGATCTGTGGTTAAATGACTAAGTAAAGTTAATGGCAACTTTACCCTTTTCTGGGGAACAGTAGTCAGCCTCAGAAATGGAGTCGGTGGGAAGTCTGAAAGACAACCCTGTGTCACTGTACTGAAGGTGCTGTGTAACACACAAAAGAAGGGTGCTACTGAAGTGGTGTACTCCAGAGTCCACAATCACAAAAACAGATGAAATACACAGGGCAAAACACAGGTAAAAGTGGAAAGAAAGGGGTACACTCTTACCAAGAACAATAAAATAAACTCCAGAGATCCAGCAAAGATGCTGGGGGACTCACTAGGTAAGGGAAATTAGCCATTGAATGAGAATTCTCCCTTACAACCGATACAGCCTTCTCTGGGCTCTCAGAACTGTTGGTAACCTTAGCCTCTGTACGAGGGACCTCAGACCCGAGTCCGGTAGAAGCCTCTTCACGGCGGGCCTCGAACATACGTTCGGTCTTACCAGGCCCAGTCAAGGCCTCAGGGCGCACCCCGGTACTTTTGAGGGAAGCCGATAAGGAGGCCTCGGAGCGAGCTCCGGTATCCCACGACTCAGTAGAACTAGGTCTACACGCAGCCCCCACAGGAAGGGCCTCGTATTGTAATCCAGTGTCCACAGGACCCTTAGGAGACCCTCAGATAAAACTCTGGTAGACTTTTTAGGCCCAGAAGGCACCTCAGGGCAAGCCCCAGTGACAGAGCGGTCGACGCTCCTCTCGGACCTTGAAGACCCCGGGAAGGAGTCTTCCGGCCGGGGTGCTCTAAAAAGTAAAGTACTTACCGGGCGTTTCTTCTTTTCGTCGACGAAGGATTAAAAATGCGTAGGAGGAGTGCGCTGAAAAACCTCCTCCCACCGCTCTAACTGACGCTGAAGGGCCCGGATCGAAAGGGAATCACAATAGAAACAGGAGTCCCAACGGTGATCGGGACCCAAGCACTCTAAACAAAGAGGATGGGGGTCCGCCCTCGTGATGCGCTGCTGACACGAAGCACAATTTGAAAGTCTAGTTTAAACGACATAGACTACTACGCATTCGCTAGCGAGAGCCAGAGAGGAGTAAAAAAGGAAGAAATTGTTCCGCAGATGCAAGTGCGTCCAGTCCCGACGAGCGGAGAAAAGGACTGATGGGCGATGCGCAGGGCGGAGGTGGGCAGAAAGAGGAAGGACTAAAAATGTTTGCAACATTTTTGATGCTTTTACAAAGTGCTCTGGTCCCGTCGCACAGGAATGTATGGAGGAAAGGGGATGGGACCTTGGAGTAAATTTGTTAGGTAGGATAGTTTACAATGTCTCATTGCATACAATCTCACATGTTCATGTACTTTTTAGACCCTCATAATCAGTACATTCTAAGTACTATGTTTGAAACAAAATTACTGTGAGTTCTTCACAGTTGCTGTCTTTGTTTCCATAATCATTGGTTCACTGGGGAAAATAAATCCATACAGAATTTGAAAAACAACTACTACATTTATTTGACGTTACATGTCACAGTATGTTTATTTGCAATGTGCATTACTTAAGGGACTGTTTAAGGTGCACCAATAAGTGTATCTGTTGTTACAAGCAGTGTTGCAGTGTTGCAGTAGGAAGAATCGTAATGGTGTATTTGCAATAAAGTGAAATGAAGGGTATTTTTGAAGTACTTGGATATCTGTTGGCATATTGAAACTGTTTTCCATTTCAAAAGCAGGATTGCAGTACTATAGTTGTAGTTAGATACCAGTTGGCGTACTCCTAACTGTTGATAGTTTTATAGTTCTGAGGGGTATTTTTTGAACAGTTAGATACTTGTTGGAAGTGGCCGCTGGTGACTTTGGAAGGTGGTGGGGCGCAAATTTAGCACGGTGAATTTGCAAGCGAGCAAGCCCGACCGCCAGCAAGGGGATCTGAGGGGGGATCCCCCGTGAAAACTTTGGAAAAATGGCTTCCAAAATGTGTAATTTACTCCCCAAACGCACACAAAGATGCATAAAAAAAATTACGGTTTAGGTACTAATGATAGTCCATTATTCTTACGTCTGCAAGTGTGATGGTGTATTTTACATCAGCTTGTATTGAGAATAGAAAGGTATTATGTTGAATGCATAAAGAAATGAATTAGATAGGTATACAGTAATGCCAGGAAAGGCCATATGCAAATCAGGCCTGGGCCCCACCTGCTTGGTCACATATTACAACAAGAAGTGGTCACAACCCTTCTGCACGAGACCAGATGGGCATAGTGTCATGGTATCTAGCATAGATCTCTAGTGCAACAACAAAGCAAGATGGTTAGTCCCTATCCAAAAATCTAAAAATAGAAAAATCCAAAAATCTAAAAATAGAAAACAAAATCTGGGTCTCCGACAATTATAACAGTGCATATTAATGCATATCGGGACAGTAACAAGCTGCATAATGTATTAACTCAAAGTGGCCCACATTGTCGCAGAAAAGTGACCCACACTTGCCAGACGGGACAGCCTTGCAAGCATTGTGCTTTTGCCCTAAAGGCCAGTCTGAGCCTGGCTTTTGTTATGCTGATCCCTTCATTTCATTCGGATCATTGGCCACCACAGTCTGCCATTTGTACCATTAATCATGTTCTAACATCTTGGCTTTTTTATCTGAAAAGCAAATCACTAAATTGCCATGAATCACGTCCTCTATTCGTAATCCATTTATGACTGTTTTCCCAAACCCCTTCTTCTCCCATTTCCCCTAATGACACTTCAAATGAACTTCGGTATGCAATCGTGCATTACAAACGTCCCACATAAATAAATAAATCCCCTTAGATGCCATTATCCCAGTGGCTGTAAAGAGACCCCCTTTTTCGGGCACTTCTGCCAGGCCACATCCCTTAGGTGGTGGTGAAAGGGAGGCCAGCCTGGAACCTGTGAACCCTGAGAGCATATTGTGACTACTCCTGCCTGCCCCTGCACTGCTGGTTTCAGATTAGGAAAAAGGAAGTGCACTTAATTCATCTCATGAGAAGAGACACGATTAAAGCATTGAGCTCTTTGGTGCATGGTGGCAAACAATGGTGCTTTGGGAGCATATGCTTATTATCCCACTGCCCTTTAAGTCCACATTTACTCAACTCGTGTAAGACCCTTTCTTTTCTCTCTTTCATCCTACTCCTCTGCCCCCTCTATTTGGCAAATGTTTCAAGTACTTCCTTCTGCATGGCTCTCTGGCACTTTTTATTTTACATCAGTCAAACATTGTGCACAATGAAACTCGAGGTTCATAGCCATGAAAGGTTTTTGTTTACAATTTACTCAGACCACCCTTTTTTCTCTATTTGCTACGTAATAACTATACATCACAGATACTTAAATAGTACACATGTATTCCTGCGTATAATAGGTGTGTATCCCTATATTTGTCTAGGAAGTGCGCATTGCCTAAATGGACAGACTTTAGACTCCCAGCCTTGAGGTGTGGACTTTTCGTTCTCGCACGATCTGAATGGCACAAAGCCTAGTAAGATCTTTTCTTAGGTCCACAGGTGCATTATAAGGGAGTAGATTCTTAACTGTAACTCCATTTCTCCAGCATTGGTAACTTTCATGGATTCACATGCTTAGAACATTCCCCGTTGTCAGGTATATTTATTAAGACGTTTTCCATAGGAAAAATTTCGACACTTCTGTGTCCTATCTACGTCGTTTTGGGCCGCTTAAGCATGACCCAATAGGACTTAGGCCCGCGGCTCCCTTCAGATTTTAATCCCCAAAGTAGCAGGGGCATATAAAGTTTGCATTCAGGGGAGGCCGGTGTTAGGGAGAATTCTCTGTTTAGGCTGAATTTCCTAACCTAGTGAGTCCCCCAGCGGCTTTGCTGGATTTCTGGAGTTTGTTGTTTTCCATCCTGCCAAGAGTGAGACTCTTTTCCTCCCACTCTTGGACATGAATGTGTGTAATTCCTTTGAATGTCAATGTGTTCTATGGGCTATGGGGTCTTTTACTCCATAGGGTCTCATATGTTTTTTTATGTGTGTTACACCGCACCCTACGTGCCGTAACACTGGGGCGTCCTAGCGGACCTCCACCATAGACTCCATACCCGGGGACTGACTACTGTCTCCCCGGGCATGTAAAGTCACCATTGGCTTTACTAGACCTAAATTTACTAACAGAACTAGTACCAACCATCTTATTGTGGACGTACTAGAAGGGGTAGTTCGATTACTCCTGGGTCTGTTACTCGAGGGGGGCACTGTCCCGTCCCCCCTCGTCGAGTTTTGGCTGGTGGCAGTGGAAACTACTTGTTATGTTCGACCCCGGACATAACCCTATGGGATTAGTCCCATTGTTGGAGATTGATACTTTTCCTCGTTAATCTCTAACGTACCACCGGTCTACTTATCTTAAATAGGTTTATCGGATGGTATCTTCTGCCAGAACTCGGTTTTTAAAATGGCGTCTGTGTTCGTCTCTGTGACTCCTAAACCAAAGGTTGAGCCCTTTGTTCCACTTTTGGCGGGCCTCTGTACAGAGACCCTCCAAAGTGGTGCCATTCTGTCTGGGTTACCACAGGGTTGTGGGAGGGGGTTTAGGCACCCTGGACCAAGTTGCCTTGCCAACTCCGGTCGCACTCTGGAGTGATTGGCCCAAGTGGTGAGCCTCCCCGCTCACCGCTTAGCGAGCTTAGCGAGTGTTGATTGACAGCTAGGCTGAATGAATGGGGGTTTTCTGCATAAAAGCAGGGCTTTGGGACTGGATCTTCAGAAGTCGCCACAGGACCTAAGAATCCGACCAGGGTAACGCTGAGCCGATCTGCACGACGACACCTCCGGTGGAGCCCAGCGGAGCCGACTCACCACTTCCCGACGACAGAGGAGATCTCCTTGCCGGAGAGTCTCTTCCCTTGACTGGTGGGAACAACCAGTCCCCTTTGCTTTTTCTTCGCCTCAGGACGCGGTGGTCGAATTGCCCGTGCAGAAGCACCCTGGCAACCGGATAGCCACTTCCCCTGTACCGTGACCAAAAGGTGGGGCCTTGTGACGGTGCACTCCGCGGCTGGTCTCTTCCCTGGTGGTGCACCGGACTTCACTTTTCTTCGACAACGAGATCATCTCTACTCTTGGCAAAGACCCGTCGTGCATCCACCACCAGGAACAACTGCCCCCGCCGGAGCTGTCTCTCCACAACAAGGTACCGTGTCCGCCTGGCTTCCCTTTCGATCGGTTCGAGTGAGGTGTCTTAATCCTCGCCTTTCCGTTGGGTCGCCTCCGAGCTTTTTCTCACGTATTGTTCTGAACTGGTTCAATCTGCCGATAACAATTTGCTACAAAGACTCGGACGCATTTCCACTAGAGACTTTTTGGAACATATCGCCTTGCCTCTCTCCGAGTGGGCCTGGCCTCTGAACTTTATGATCTATTGTGGTTCTTGCCTTCGTGCCTTGCATTTTATCTGTGAAGTATTGAACTGTGTTGATTTCGTAACCTGCCTATTTTTCTCTCCCGTCCTAACTAATATTAGAGTGCCATGTAGGTTGAGGTATACACCTCTGTCTGAAAATAAGTGATACCGGTAGAACCTAGACTTGTCGAAATATTGTTAGGGGGATTGATCGTTTTCTTCTGCGTAGAGTAATTGTAATTGAAGTGTTTGCCGTGATAGTGCCATAGTGTTTTCTATAGATGTTCCGTTATAAATAAATACCTTAATATATCTTTACACTGAAGCCTTGTTGCGTGTTTGCTTGTCTTACTGTGAAGAATTGTCCTATATTGTATACTCCACATACTGCTCAACTCTTCTTGAGAGAAGTCTGACTGCTCAGCCACAGCTACCAAATGAATCTGTGTGGTACAGACTGCTACCAAGTGGGTTCACCGCCAAACACCTGTAGTCCTAAATCTTTTGCAGTGGTCCCAGAGGGAACTGCACAGGTTTCCGCCTAACAGCCGGCGGGCGCATGTGAATCCATGAAACTACTCCCTTCTCCAGCATTGGATCTTTCATGGATTCACATGCTTAGAATAGATTATATAGCAGTGTTAGGGAGAATTCTCATTCTATGGCTAATTTCCCTTACCTAAAGAGTCCCCCAGCAGCTTTGCTGGATTTGAAGGGTTTGTTTCTTTTTACCTGCTAAGAGTGAGACTCTTTTTCCCACTCTTAGGCATTTTTGCTATGTGTGTTCTAGGCTATTTTTGTGTTTAATGCCTATGGGATTTTCTCTCCCCCATAGGAACCATCTTTATTCACGTGTGTCACACAGCACCCTCAGTGCAGTGACACAGGGGTGTCGTAGCGACCCCCAAACATAGACTCCATACCATGGGACTTACTACTGTATCCCAGGGCATGTAAAGTCCCCATTGACTTTACTAGCCAATTTCTAGGAACTAAACCAGTACAACATATCTTACAATGGAGGTACTGGAAGGGGTTAATAGTTTTACCCCTATATTCATTTTCGAGAGGGTACCGTACAGTACCTCTCTCAAAAGTTTCTGGCTGGTGGCAGTAGTTACTACCATAAATATTCGACCGCGAATATTTCCCTATCGGATTTTCCCATTGTTCGAGGCTACCACTTTTTCTGACAGCCTCTAACATACCGCTGGTGCATTTTAATATTAACTTTGCTCCGGTAGGTTTTATTTGCCAGAACTTTAATATAACTTCTTTCTCGTGTCTTTCTCTACAATCCTAACTCAGGTCGGGGATCCTTTGTTCGTCCTTTTGGCGGGCTTCTGCCCAGAAGCTCTCCTTCCGGCACCACTGAGTCTGGGGTGGGTCCATTGTGTGGGAGGGGGAGTAGGACCCCTGGACAGGGTTGCCTCTGCATCCCATGTCGCACTCTATCCTGATAGGCTGGAGGGTCTCCCGCCAAGATGGCTACTCCACTGTGTGAGTGACAGCTAGGCTGTATGAATGGAGCTCTTTTTGCAAAAAAGCAGGGTCCTGAGGACTGGAAGAGCAAGACGTCGCCACTGGAACTAAGAAGCCGAAGAGGAGAGAAGTCAAAGACATCTGCAACGACTGAACCACCGGAGAAGCCCTGCTGCAGCGTCTCACCACTTTTCTCCACACGACGAGAGGAGATCTTCATCCGAAAGAGCCTTCTTCCCTTGAGCTGGTGGGGCCAACCAGTTTGCCAATCGCCTTCCCGAACCTGCTGTGGTCGAATCGCCAGTGCCCTGCACTTGGTGACCGGATAGCCAGGCAGCTATCGACCCAGACCGCGATTAAAAGGAGCCTACCTTTTAAACTTTGTTTGGCAGCACGGCGGCTGGTTTCATCACTGGGTAGTGCAGTACCTCGAACCTTCCTCCACGACGAGAGTCTTCCTCTGCTGGACCCCTCGAACTGCAGGAACTACCAGGAACAGCCGCCACCGCAGGAGCCACTTCTTCACTTTTAAGGTACATTGTTTCCGCCAGACCGCCCTTTCTTCGCGGTAGCACTAAAGGTGTTTAAATCCTTTACCTACCTGTTGGGTTGGCCGCCCACCTCTCTTAACATTGTATTTTCAAACTTTTGCAACCACCATTTCAAATATCGTTAACCAAAGACTTGACTGCAGCTACGAAACATTTTTGCTCCTGGGCCCTTGCCCTGTACCACTAACTTTGGCACAGGCCTATTGACTCTGGTCACATTTGTTAGACCTGCCTTCTCAAGATTGATTCTCCATTTGAACTGTGTGGTGCATCCCTTTCTTATAACTACTCTTTCTTCCCACTGTGAAATCATTGTGAAGTGCCATTTTGCTCAGTTTTCATTCTAAGAATTGCTTATATTGATGCACTGGCTTACTGAAATGGTCCACGACTGATGGGAAGTGTTGCTAGGGTGTATAAGAATCTATTTCTGAATAACTTGTGCTTTCCCTCCCTTGAGAGGAATTGTTAGAGGATCCCTTGTGTGTAGTTGTCACTGTGCCGTTTTGCTCAGTTTTCACTCTGGTTCACTTGGTCTACAATTCATATAGGGAGTGTGTATATTTTTCCTTGGCTTAATTTAACTTGCTTGATACTTGTGATACCTGTGTTTTGATTAGAAGTGTATAAAATAAATATATATTTACTTTTAACTACAAAGCTTTGCTCAGTGTTTCCTTGTTCCATAGTCTTGTGTGCCTAATGTGTAAACCCTGAATACTGCTCATCTCCCTCTTGTGATAAGTCTGACTGCTCAGCCACAGCTACCAACTAAATCTTTGTGGTACAGACCAATACCAAAGGGGATTTATTGCTCTCACCTTTATTCCTAATCTTGTGTAGTGCTCCCTAAGGGAACTGCACGGGATTCTGCCTAACAAGCAGTACTCCTAATTCAGAGGTGTGCAATGCAAATCAATATTATCATAGCCACACATGCAGTTAGCAACACAAAAAACCATAATCATGGTAAATTGACAGTATCCCCAATCGTGGTATATTAACAAGAGGATACAACCCTCGGTGGGGCTTACCTTACGGTGTCACAGGACTGCTCGTCCCATCTGCATATCCGCTGCATGCTGTTGCTCTAGGCAATAATGGCGAGTAAATGTATGCAGCACCGGCCAGGATGCCGCTTGACAGATGTCCACCAGCGGGATTGCGGACCACAATGCCGCCAATGACGAGGTGGATCTTGTTGAATGAGCCTTTGGACGTCTTTCCAGAGGCTTCCCTGCTTTAGAGTGGCAGACGGCAATAGTCGACGACACCCAGCGGGCTAGTCCTTGTTTGGAGATCGGATTTCCCTTCACCGAAGGCCCATAAACCACAAACAGTTGTCTTGTACGCCTAAAATCTTGAGTGCGACTGAGGTAAAACTTCAGAGCTCTTTTGACATCCAAAGTATGGAGACCTTTTTCCACGAAAGAAGAGGCTGCCGCGAAGAATATTGGCAGCCCAATTGAAGAATGCTTGTGGAATGTCGTTGGAACTTTTGGTATGAAATGAAGGTTGGTTGCCAATACCACTTTGTCCTTGAAAAACCGCAAGTATGGGGGATCAATCTCCAGTGCTTGCATTTCCGAAAGTCTTATTGCTGAAGTTATAGTGACTAAAAAAGCCATTTTCCACGACAAAAATTTCAAGGATGACGACGACATAGGCTCAAAAGGAGCCTTCATTAGTACTGACAGCACCAGATCGAGACTCCAGTTAGAAGGAAACTTTTTGGCTGGAGGAAAGGTCCGAAATAAGCCTCTCAGGAAATGCTTAACCAGTCGATCGCTGAACAACAGAGTTGCATGTCTTTTACAAGTAAATCTTGAAATGGCTGCCAAATGAACCTTTATGGAGGAGAAAGACAACCCTCTTTCCGCTAAGTGTAGCAAATATGGAAGAACTTATTCTGACGCGATGTTTAGGGGGTCCACACCCGATTGATCCCTGCACCACAAACAGAATCTTTCCACTTACATGCATATGAAGTATTCATGGACGGAGCTCAGGCTGCCTGTAAAATTCATCGGCAATTCGAGGAAATGTTCAGGGCCCCAAATTCGGAGAAGTCAGGAGCCAGGCTGTCGGGCTGAGGACGCCCGGGTCGTGATGCCAAACTGCTCCCTTGTCTTGGGATAGAAGATTCGGAATCTTCTGGAAACTCACTGGTTCCGTTATCGACAGCTGGAGCAGGTCCGAAAACCACGACTGCCTCGCCCAGTAAGGAGCCATAGAATCACACGACATGGGTATTTGTGAACCCACTGGAGGGTCCGACGAATGAGTGGAAACGGAGGGAACGTATACGCGAACTTGCCTGCCCACGGGAAGTAGAATGCCTCCCCCAGCGAGCCGGGTTGTGGCCATCTGCTCGCGTAATGTCTGCACTTCTTGTTCTCTCGGGTTGAGAAAAGATCCAGGGAAGGATGACCCCACTTCTTGAAGATGTTTGCCAGTTGTTGATCATTCAACTCCCAGTTGATTCCTCTCCCTGCTGAGAGAGTCTGCTTGTACATTGTTCACCCCTGGAAGATGGTAAGCCATCATGCTTATTTGCTGTTCGAGGGCCCAAAGCCATATTTCCTGAGCTTCGCTCGAGAGTGTTCTGGAAGGAGTGCCCCCTTGCTTCCTGAGGTAGAACATTGTTGTCGTATTGTCCATTAATATTCTTACGACTGATCCCTGTATGCGTGGTAAAAATGAACTCAGAGCCCAAAGTACCGCTCTTAACTCCAGCACGTTGATGTGAAGGGTCGACTCTGCTGGGGAACATTGACCTTGAACTTGCAGGGATCCCAGATGGGCTCCCCATCCTTTCAGCGATGCATCCATTACCACTGTCAATTTAAAATCCGGTTCCTGCAGGGGCATCCCTCTCGTCAGATTGTCTGAGAGCTGCCACCACCAAAGCGCTTGTAGAAGCTCGCTGCTGATGCTCAACTTGTCGGACCACAAGCTGCGTCTTTGGGACCATCGGTCTGCCAGAAATTCCTGTATTGACGTATTTTCTGACTGACACTTTGGTGCCAATTTTCCACTCCTTTGCTTTTTGTTTGAGTTTTTGAACTCTCTCCAAGGACGGCTTCACTCGCCCTGATTGAGTTTGGAATTCCGCGCCCAGAAATACCAAGCTCCTTGAGGGAGCTAAGGAGGATATCTCGAAGTTGATTGCAAAGCCTAACCGATGTAGCAGTTGCATGGTGGCCTCTAGGCTTGCTTGTGCCATTCTCGGCGACTAGCCCCTTACCAGCTAATCGGCCAGGTAAGGGTAAACATGATGACCTTTTCTTCACAGTAATGCTGCCACTGGAGCCAAGCATTTTGTAAACGTCCTGGGAGACGACTTTAGTCCGAAAGGAAGCACTTTGAATTGGTAATGACTCTGACTGACTACGAACCTTAGAAACGTTCTGTGTCGTTGACGCATGGGTATGTGGAAATATGCGTCTTGTAGGTCTAACAACTCCAGAAAATCCCCTGGCTGTATAGATCGGATGACCTCCTGAAGCGTATGCATTTTGAACTTCAGGCTTTGCAGTCTTGTTGAGAGCTCGAAGGTCCAGAATGGGTCGCCACTTGCCGTTGGGTTTAACTCCCAGACCTCTCTCGGCCACCGGAACAAATTCTATAGCCCCTTTTTGCAGCATAAGCACCACTTCTTGTTGTAATATGTGAAGATGGGGTTGCGCCGAATAAACAGGTGGAATGTGCGATGGTATATTCTTGAACTGCAAAGAGTGGCCTAGTTTTACCTTGTCCAACACCCAACTGTCTGATGTTATCCTTTCCCACTCGTCGACGCGACGGGAAACTCTGCCTCCCAGGACGTCCTGAAGCTCGTCATTGTTGGGACTTTGACTGCTTGCCTTTGGTGGACGACGAATATCCTCCTCTTCTCCTCGAAGCCTGGTAGTCTCGGCCTCTTTGTGTCGCTTGGACAGCTCGCCTATAACCTTGATACCACAAATCGCGAATTCCCCGATGCTCTGCAGAAGGGGCGAAAGGACCGAAATGCTCTACCGCTCTGTAGGGCTCTGAGCGACCTTGCCGTGTCTGAATCTTCCTTCATGCCTTTTAGTGCCTCGTCCACCTTCTCCCTGAACAACTGCTCACCCTCACATGGCATATCGAGCACATTATACTGGACATCCGGTCTAAAGTTCGTATATTTCAGCCAGGTTTGTCTTCTCAAAACCACTCCATTGTTTATTTGTTTGAAACCGGATTTCGCCAAGTCCACAGCGATGTTGATCGAGTGGTTTGATGCCTCTTCCCCCTCACGGACCAGCAACATGGCTGGCTGTTTTTCTGTGCTCCTCCGGTAGGTGTTCCAGGATGGGGGCCAAACGATGCCACATCTCAGTCATATCTTGCCACGATAGCCAGCGAGTTAGCTGCCTTAACCGTTGTCGCTCCTACTGACAAGACCTTACCAAAGGCATCCTGCCTTCTAGCTTCATTGTCCGGAGGTGTTGTATGCTTATGCTGCGATCTGCAGCTGCTGTCGACAATACCGACTCCGGGGAGGGCTGTGCGGTTAAACATTTAGGAGTAGAATCCGGGGCTTTGAATTTCTTTTCCAACCTTCCCTTGATTGCAGGTTCCGAAAATGGATGGCGCATGGTTCACAAACCTTCCTGCCAGACGTGGTCCAAAATGGGAACCGAGAAGACTGACTTCCTCCTCTTCCCCATATGGTCGAATAAGAAGCATTCCTTCTTTTCTTCCTCCGGGGTCAAACCAAATTCAATACAGGCTTTGCCCATCATCGTGTGAAAGGAGCCGATGTCATCTGGCGGCGATGGCTGAGCCAGGCTTCCAGGAGCTTCCACTTCTGCCTCCGATTCCCATGTAGGATCTCTCGAAGGGGACGATGAAAAATCCCAAAAAGAGTCTCTAGGCCCTTTGTCTGACTCTGCATCTTGCAATTCCCCTTCTTCCGGGTGTGAGCGTGGAGGCTCCTCGCTAACTGGACAGGATGCCGGCAACCCGGTCGTTGACCGCGGAGTGGGACCTGGTTCGTTGTCGGCAGGTGTCACTGGTATCTCTGTAGGTGCACCTGTAGGGGGTCAACTTGCGTCCAATTGGCTCAAAAGAGACTGCAGCGTGGTCAACACCTGCAAGGATAACACCGACTGAGGATTTAGCAAAGAGGATGTAACAGGGACACTTTGCATTCCCGAGATCGTCGACGAGCCAACACCTTGCAATCCAAGATCAGCTGGACCAACAATCTGTTCACGGTTTTCCTCCATTGACGATATTGAGAAAGCTGATTCCTGCTGCAATAGGGTATCTTGCAAAACTGCATTGTACACTGCCTGTTGCCAAACCTCTGGAACATCCACCGTCGACGATGTCAATCTCGGAGCTCTTTCAATCGTCGCTGCCGGGGTCGACAAAGCCACTGCAGGTATTGCCTGCGCCAGTGGTAATGAGCCTGTCAACGACGGAACTCCTGTTGACGACAGCGGTGGCTGTGACGCAGGCTCTTTAGGCGATTCTGCTTTTTTTTAGCTAGATCTGTGTTTCGTCGAGTCTCTACACGAGGAAGACCTATGATGGTCTCCTGAGGAGAAGGTCTTTAAAGGATCTTTCCTGTCTTTTTTCGACAAAGATGAAGAAGATTTTCTTGACCATGTTTTGATGATGAAGAGAATTCTTTCGCCGGATGTGTCTCTGAGGGACGTTTCTCTGTAGAATGTGGCTTCTTCACCGGAGGCTCTGTAGATACAGAGCGGCGATGAACTACTGAAGACTTAGGCCTCGATGCCAGACTGTGTGCAGATCCTACCTCCGATGAAGGGTAGGTCCCTTCATTCAGCCACGTCACCAGACGCCTAATACGATCTTTCAGCGTCTTCTGTGAGAATCCCTTACAAATCTCACAGCTGTCCGCAGAATGATGCGGGTGGAGACAATAAAGGCAATCCATGTGCCCATCTCCTTCGTAGACTTTCTTCAGCCTGCACGTGACACACGGACGGAACAACACCTTTGTAAAGAGTAGAAAACACGAGGTGCTCCCACTACTTTGGAGATGGTTGAAATCTGAAGGTAGCCGCGGGGGCAGGCTATTTATACCCTATGTCCTATTGGGTCATGCGTAAGCGGCCCAAAACGACGTAGATAGGACACAGAAGTGTTGACATTTATCCTATGGAAAACGTCTTAATAAATATACAGAGGTTTCCCAGCCTGACGACGGGGAATATTCTAAGCATGTGAATCCATGAAAGATCCAATGCTGGAGAAATGACTTGTATTATACAGGCTAATGCAGCATGCAGTCGAAGTTCACTATTGAGGCAAAAAATAATGGGGGCCTGCTTACCGGAGCTGTCCTCGGCGAGCGCATCTACTTCTTTCAGTTTGACATCCTATTGCAAATTAAACATTACCACAATCCCCACATCCCATCAATGCTTAAACATCAAATTCACCCTCCCCAAAACACAAGAGCATAATTAATCGCGAGGCTCAGTGGGCTTCCTGGGGAGGGGCCAGGTGGTGCAGAGAGCTGTGGGAGGTCCGATTTCATACACCAGGGTGTTAATGTGGTACCGCGAATAAGACCACATCCCAGTAACGTGACACAAGCGATATGACGATCAATTTGCTTTATGGCCCCTGCATGACGAAATAGATGAGGGCCTTTAAATTAAGTTACTTAACTGAATAAAAAATCATCTATCCGAAGATAGGCGCCGATGCAGCAGGGCAGGCAAGGGCCCAGGGCCTACCCACCCTCAGCCAGCCTGTGACTGTCTCCACAGAACGCCATCGGAACGCAGGCCCCAAGGTGTTTCCAGCAACTTCCGCACGGACAGTTAGCCTTGTCAGGCACCTCTCTCACACGAGGAGAGAACAAAGAGGTGCCGGACTAGCTTGAGCACTGCACAACAAGTGCAGGCAAAGTAAAAGTTGTCAACAACAACAATAGTGACGTACTTACCGGAAGACCGGAGGGCAAACTTCTTTGGCCTGGCATGCTCTGCTGACTCAGGTGCACGGAGCAGCTCAGCTCAAACACGAGGTTACACCCACAAAGAGAGAGAGAGAAGTAGATGGCTCATGCAACCTGCTCCATCACGACTTCACCCCCAAACTCAAGTCATTGGCTGCCTCCTGCATAGATACAGTAATGTCATTGGCTGTTGGCAAACAGCCAATGACATTACTGTATCCATGCAGGGAGGAGGGAGATTATAGATTCTTTGGTGTGCTGTTTGCGCACACATTAATACTGGCGGGCCCGCCCCTCAAGCGCCCCCCCGCCAGCCTCCTAATTGAAAGGCTTATGTAAAGTGCGTGGAGCTATGCCAAAAGCAGTGTGAAACGGGACGCGCCCCGCTGTTGCGGGCGGCGTCATGAATAGGATGGAATTGTTGCCACAGCGGGGGGGGCGCCCTGTCGCCCTATGATAGCGGCCGCCAATGCCTGTTGGTGTATTCTAACTATTTTGCTATTCAAAAGTAGCATTGCAGTACTATGGATGCAGTTAGATACCAGTTGGCGTATTCTAACTGTTTATAGTTCTAGTGGTCAGTGACTGGGTAGACACTCATAATCAGTACATTCTAAGTACGATGTTTGAAACAACATTACTGTGTGTTCTGCACAGTTGTTGTTTCTGTTTGCATAATTATTGGGTCGTTGGGAAAAGAAGTCGATACAGCATACTACATATATGTGAATTTGACTTTCATGTTTGTTTGAAATGTGCAGTACTTAAGGGAATGTTTAAAGTGCACTAACTGTTGCTAGTCAGTGACAAAATTCAGGTTTAATGAATATTAAGTAGGCATTTGTTAGATATGTGGGTAATCTCTGTTTTAGAGTAATGGAAGTGTTGTTGCATTCAACCCAACCATATCTTTTTTTTAATGTATGCAGTATAGTGACCTGCAGTGGTTGTGGCACCAGTGTGGTATATTATGCATACTGTTGTGAAGGGTTTCTTGCCAAGAGATACTTGCCAGTGTGTGAAGCTTGCAGTTGTTTTTGATACAGTCTACGTTGTATCTTAAAAGCATTAGTATTACATATTGGCTGTGTGAGTTTATGTGCGAGGTGGAACGATTGTCTGAATGGAAAAAGTGCTTCATATGACATGATTTGCATTTTGCACCAGCTGATATAATGGAATGGATTCACAATTTGGTATGGATACATACACACATCGTTCATTAGGGATATGGTCTTGTGCAACATGGTTGCAGAGAGTGCATGTATGTTTCCACGTGTATGCCATCTGGAAGATTTCATTTATAGGTATGTTTTTGGTTTACAGTACTTGCAGTAAGTACATTAGAAATTCTTGTTCATCTTCCTGTGTGTGTATGGTGAATTTTAATTCACCAATTCCTGCCTTATTCCTGAGACACTGTAAGTGTTGTCAGGATTATTTGTGGCATTTCTATGAAGGACGAGCATTTGTAAACACAACTGATCTGAGCCGTTCAAGTAAATGTTTTGAACAATTGGTGGCAATTGGAACAGAAGATTCATTGCTACATTTGCATAGCAATTTACACCAGCTGTGTTGGAAAATGTAAATGGACCAGAGAGTTATGTCTCTGTGTCATTTGCTGGACCTCCACTAGAAGAAATGTGTCTCTTCATATCTGCTGATGTATGTGCACTTGTGTTTGCACTAGATAGTTTTGTGGTTGTACTACTTGATGGATTAGCATTTGTTTTTAGTTTCTTTGGTGGTATTGTTGGGAGGTCTATTATAAGTTCTGTTTGTATTACTTTTCTTTTCAAAATGTTACCTTTTTCAGGAACAGTGTTGTACTCTATGATGCAAGGAATGTCAGCCTTAACTTGTTTGCTTCAGAATTGACTAGAAATAGTCTTGCGAGTGTACGTATACGTGAAAGTGCTCCTAGCCAAACGTGAAACCTACAATGCTAGAATATCCCAAGCTAACTCTAGCATAAAGGAACTCTTTGTCATCCTTAAAGAGCCAGAAGCTCCTATCCCATTGCCGGACAACTGCATAAAGGATAAACCTTGGTGTTCGAGCATACAGCAAGCACTTGCCAACAAAGTTAAGACTCTACAAGTAAAAATTGCTAAGAAAAAAGCATCACTAACCAGCAATACGCCTAATAGAACCATACTAGACTCTTCAAATAACACTGTCAAACCTTCCAGTTTCAAGTTCTCTAATGTCACCATAATTGAACCTGAAAAAACTATACTATCACTCAAACCTTCTAATTGTCAGGGTGATCAATCCCCCACCCAACTCATAAAGGATGCAGCTAGAGCTAACCTTGAGGCATAACCTTCAGTAAAGCCTCCAGCCCCCCACATTCCATGTTCCTGCTCCCTCAATAAGTCACATCACAAGCATGATCTAAAGAGCTGCTGACTCTGATCTGACTCTAGAATGGTACATTCGCAGCTGCGAGCCCCAAGGAAAACATTATCAGTGCACTGAATGCCAGTAAAGGTTGTGTTTAAAGCGTGGAATGCTTGAAGAAACATACTGATGGGAAATATATATTACTGTAATGAATCGGTCTTGGTGTGCAGTCATGTCGAGAAAAAAAAAGTCGAATGACAAAATAGTAAAAAAAAAAATGTCAAAAAAAAAGGTTGAATATATTATTTTTTTATTTATATGTATTTTTTGGGTTTGGTAAGTATAAAAAATGGGTAAAATATAAAAAAGGGGGTTGGGGGAACCCCCCCCCATTCCGAAAAAAAAAGTATTGGAAAAAAAATGTGGCTTTTTTTTCGACATTTTTGTTTTCGACCAAATGACTATAAACCATCGGTCTTCAGTCATAAAAGCTGCCTGGCCTTCCATGATACTTTTTGTTCTAAAGACACTGTAAAACAACATTAATAAATGTGCATGGAATGTTTCAGTTTGATTTTATGACTTAAAAATAAAACAAATGTGGACAGTGGTAAAGATGCTTAACCAATTTAGCATATCATAGAAACATGTCCTGTACACCCACAGTGATGATATTCACGGGCAGTGCAGTCCTAGGCAATATGAACGTTCCTAATGTCTTTTCCACCAGAGCTAAATTCATAATATTCTTGTAGGACCTTTGCTTCCTTCTTTGTGAGCGGGTGTAGGAGTGTAGTAGTGTAGGGTGTAGGAGAGGCACTTGCCACCTGTGTGTCCTTGTATAGAATGTTGGCGCTGTGCTCTTAAGTGGCACCTCACATGAATATTGGCCTCAGTTTAAATCATTATGAACACCTGCATTTAACCACCCTGGCAGTGGCTCTAGAGCAACCACGTGGGGTCTGGAATTGGAACCAGAACCAGAGCTTACTTGTTATGCTTTTCAATGGTTTATTTAGATGTTCTGCTGGTGCTGGTGTGCAGGGGTCTTCAAAATCCACTTATGATATGCAGGCTCAAAGGGCATCATGATTTCCTTCAACTTATTCTGTGCTAGAACATGCACATTTGGAGTGACATTCTAAGAATAAACTGTTCAGTCTTGAACCTTAACATGGTCAAAATGATAGGAAAGTTAAAACCCTGCATTTCATTCTTATTCAAAGGCAGTTAACTTCGTGGAGGGACCAAAGCACATGCCAGCCACATTGATGCACTGAATACGACACCAGCCTTTTGTGCTATTTCTGTTTGTATTCCTAAAGTGAAATTGAAGATCATTCTATGTTGTACATGCATTGTGACACAACATGCTCTCTTAGAAGTTTAAATAGGTTTGTTTTCACATTATAGGCAAGCATTGGTACTGTTGGTTCATATATTATAGCAAGAGGCACCCGTTCTGAGAGCCAAACCAACAAGTGAGAGCCTTTCACAAGGATCCATGGGCCGAAACAAGCCAGATTGTCCCTCAGAACGGGTGCTTATGAATGTTAGCACCCATGTAAATTCATGGTTGCAGAGAAGCACAACCTCTGGGATGACTAGAGACTTTGGAAGCTCATAAAAAGGTGCAGAAGTTGGTGTGGGACTTTGGTGGACAGAGTGAGGCGGGAGGTAGGTTTAAAATAGCAGTGAAGTGCTATGGAGAAGATGCAGTAAAATGAAAATGTCAGACACAAAATGCTGGTGGAGGAGGGCAGGAAAACTAGAAAGTGTTGCGTTTTACACACCTTTTAGACATAGTGGCATTCATGTTTTTTAATTATTGGTCATTTATTATGCGCATATACATTCGTGTGTCAAGGCGCAACAAGGCAAGCGGGTGTGAGGGCAGGAACAATGTTATTAGTCCTTGTACATTAAGATTGTGCAATAATAATAATAATTTAGCATTTATATAGCGCTCCGAACCCTCAGGTATCTGAGCGCTGCTTATTACCCACGGTGTATGGTGCTCATTTATCGACCTCTGAAGGATGAAAGGCTGAGTTTGACCTTGCCGGGATTCTAACCTGCATCAGCAGGCGCTGCACAGATGTCAAAGCGAGCGCTTTACTCACTGTGTTATTGGACCTCAAGTGCAGGATATTTATAACGCGCTTAATCCCGATATCGGTTTCAAGCGCAGATCTGGGGTCGAACCTGTGTTGCTCAGCGTGGTCCTGATTCCAAGACCTGTGCGTTGCCACTGAGCTATCTCACTGATTAGCAAGATGTTTATAATTACACACAGTGTATAAAACAGAAAGATGGAAACTGTCAGGAAGTAACAGTTTAAAAAAATATATAAATATGAGAAAACCCTGTATATAAAAGGAATTGAGGAAGTGTAACACTAACGTTTAAAGTTAAGGCCGTGATTGTGTAAAATAATACTTCATATGCTACCAATGGCAAAAAAGCAAATAAAGGGGGTTAAAATGATTTTAATAGGAATCTCCATGAGAAGATAGTGAAGACTGTAGTGGTAGGCAGGGAAAAAGTTTATGGGAGTTTAGGGGCGGGTCAGGTTGTGGTGAACAGATTCTGTTTCAGAATCATTTGCCACATTTAAGGAGCCAGTAGATGATAAAATGGAGGTATATTGACAGCGTTTGCGTGCTCAAGGTTGCCAATACCTTTTATTGGGGGATTTAGAATGATGGCCAGTTACAGAAATGATTTGTCTTGTTTCAAGGCACTGCTGTATATGAAGGGTTTTGGCGGGCGGTGGACGTGGCCACTGTTCTTAACATTATTATCCCAAACAAATGGTTCCAATGAGGGTGAATTCTGTAGGTTTAGAGTCTGTTTATCGTGAGTCCAAATGTTCAAGCGCCGATGTACACATCTACACGGCACCCATTGGTGCACTCCTTAGTGTGCACTCTTCTGTTACATTTGGCATACACAGTCTTCTGACCAGGGCAAATTGGAGAAGCAGCAGAATGCAACCTACTAGCACAACGGAAGCATAATCGCTTGTTTCCTTTTTGGTTCTGCTGTTTGTCCCCTCTATTCTCTTCCCTGCACTTCTTATTCCACTTTTCCTTGCTCTTCTGTTTACCCTGGGACACTTTTAAAACTTCAACCTTGGTATCTTTGTTCTCTGCTTGTGTCAACTTTGCTACGCATGCTAGGGAGTGTTCAACGCACTTTGCTATTTCTAAAACCTCATCTACAGTTGGTTCATCTTTCAACCAGAGTTCCTCCCCTACTCTATTACAGTTGCAATGAATCATAAACCTGTGCCTAATATGTTCATCAAATTTCTCTCCAAATTTGCTGGAGAGCGCTAAATAGCTCAAGGCCATAACATATTCTTGCAAACTTTCTCCACGTTCCTGTACTTGCACGCTAAGGTTGTAGCGTTCTAAAATGGTACTAGTCTTGGGGTTGAAGTGTCTATCTAACTTCAACAGCGCCACTTCTAATTCATTACGTGTATCTCCATCTCCTGTCTCACTCAGGGGCGGTAGAGTGTTGAATATGCGTTGCCCCTCATACTCCAGGAAGTGCATCAGTAATGACATTTGTATATCATTTGAAATGGAGTTACCACATGCCGTTTATATGTAATGCAAGAACCCCTTCCTCCATTGGTTCCACTTTAACTTCACTGGTCCAGGTGAGGCCATGAAGGTTGGTGGTCCAGGAAGACCCAGCATAGCCATGTTGCAATCCTTCAGAGAATGTTTTTTTCCTATGCATTACTTCAGTTCCTGTTTGGGCTTACTGCACAAAAAATACCCAGACTCGCTTTAAAGTGGAGAAGGTTACTTTAATGTGACAGGCCAGAGCTCACCAAGAAACGCTACCCTGGCTCCCTGGCATTACAGACTAACATATCCGTTTGAATAAATTGCCAAACAATTAAATAAATAAACAATTTCCATTCCCCCACAATTAAATAATGAAAGCATTTCAAATTCCTCCTTCCTATCCCTTGCTCCCTTCTGTCTCCTTAAAATCCTCTCAACCTTCATTCCTGCTTTCTCCCATCTTCTCCCCGAGGCCACGCCCCTCCTTCTTCAATACCTGTTTCCCCTCTTTGTACCACCGGGATCACCCGTTCGTGCAAACAGCACCACCCCCTTCCTTTACCGCGCTAGTGCCCCATTGTGCTTCGACCACCACTCCTCCAAAGGGCCATGGCCCTGGCACCAGAAAATCCCTCCCCTGAGGTGTTCTTTCTGCCCCGCACATCTAACCTAGGTAGGAGAGTAGCTGGCGTAGATTAGTGGTCATTTTCTTTGAACCAGTTGAAGATGTTATGTCTGAAGTTGGAGTATGTTTGGTCCACCCTCAGAAAAGGGGGTAAGGAGTTCCAAAGCTGAGCAGCTTTGACTGGCAAGCTGCTTCCTCTGGCTTTTGTCAGTTTGAATCTTGGTGCAGTCAGCCAGTTTGTAGTAGCAGCTCTGGTGGGCCGGCTGGAGGATTTTCTATTAATTCTATCTATGAGATAGTGGGTGCAGCGTTGTTAAGCCACTTGCGAGTTAGTGAAGCAGTTTTAGCTGGATTTTGTCGCTGGTGGAGAGCCAATTATTCTGCTTCCTTCCTCAGAGACATGCTCTTTCCTAGCTATGTCCAGTGCTGCTCTAAGAGCGTTGTTCTGTAGAATCTGAATTTTTCTGACGATATACTTATTGGTGCCAAGGTATATGGCGTTACAATAGTCCAATTTGGACAAGATTAACGCTCTGGCCAGAGTAGTACAGCTACTTTTAGATAAGAATGGTTTGCCCGCTCTAATCAGTTTACATGTAGGCCGTGGCAGAGGCCATGTAATTAACCTGTTTGGCAAAGGTAAGGCTAGAATCCACCATGTTGCCATCAATATTGAAGGAGGTGTTTTTGTGACCAAGTTTATTGAGATTAGGCGTAGTTCCAAGAATGATGAGTTCAGTTTTGTCATCATTCATGCATAGAGCATGGACTGGCATCCATGCCTGGATGATGAGGTACATTTATTTACCAAGGCCAAATCCTTATCATAATCCCCAGTAAGTAAGGGGTATGAGAATCTGGGTATCATCTGCATAGTTAGTGTAGGTGATACCGAAATGATCCAGATCATCAAAAAGGGGCTTGGTGAATATATTATACATTGTGAGTGTTAGGGAGAATTCTCCAGAATGGCTAATTTCCCTTACCTACTGAGTCCCTCGGCAGCTTTGCTGGATTTCTAGGATTTTTTTATTTCACCTGGTAAGAGTGTGAGCCTTTTTTCCCCACTCTTACATGTGTTTTGCTGTGTGTTTAACATTTTTGTGTTCATAGATTTTGGATCTTCACCTACTGCATAGGCATAATCTTTTTACTGTGTGTCACACAGCACCTTTAAAGTTCCCACTTTAAACTCCATTTTCTGGAACTGACTATTGTCCCCCAGAGCATGTAAAGTTGGCATTGACTTTATTAGTCTTTTTAAATGCACAGGCCCAGTTCAAACTATCTTACATAAAGTATTGGAAAGGGTTAATAGTTATCCCTTTTTGTCTGTTTCTCATGTAACATTATTTCGTTCCCCTTTCTTTTAGATTTGGCTGGTGGCAGTGGTATCTACCGTATTTTTCCTACAGCGGTCTATGAAAATAACCTTGGTACTGTTTTAGGCTATGTTAGTAGCCTCAAACTTTAATCCACTGGACCCCATTTACTTTTATTTGGTTCCGGCTGGGTTTCTTCGCCATTTCTTTTTGTAAAGGTCTTTCTCGTGTTTTACTCTGCGTGCCAAACCAGGTTTGGTTCCTTTGTCCGCCGTCCTTTGGCAGGCTTCTGCACAGAAGCCCTCCTTAGGTGCCTGAGAGTCTGGGTAGACAGGATGTGAGGGAGGGGTTTTAGGACCCCTGCACAGGGTTCCCTTGGAAACCCAAGTCGCACTCTTGTTTGATTGGCTAGGTGACTGTCCTGCCAGGACAGCCACCCTGCTGTGTGATTGACAGCCAGGCTGTGTGAATGGGGGAAAACTGCATAAAAAGCAGGTCTCTGGGACTTGGAAGGCAGAGTCGCCACTGGATCGAGAGAACTGAAGTGAAGCTGAAAGAAGAGGACCTCTACCACGGCTGAACCTCTCGGTGAAACTTCGCCGACAGAGAAGATCTGCAAGGAATCTTCTTCCCTTGAGCTGGTGGGACCAACCAGTTCGCCAAACACCAAGCAAGGCCTCCCTCCCCAGGTCGAATTTGTTGTGCACAGCTGCAGTGAACCGGATAGCCAGGAGGACCAGACCCTGTTTGGGTTTTAAGGAGCGCACCTTTTATTCATTGCTTTGCTCTGCTGCTGGTTTCTTCCCTGGGCAATGCAGGACCCTCCAGTCTTCCTCCATCATGTCAGTCCAACAGTCGCTTCAGGAACCGTGAGCCTGCAGGATCTGCCAGGAACTTCTGCCTCAGCTACAGCATTCTTCTTCTTCTAAAGTACTGTTCAAACCTGGTTGTTCGTTCCGTCCGACCGCGGTGAAAGTGTTTTAAATCTTTCGCCAATCGGAGGGCTTGTCCTTCTCTACTCTTTTAAATAACTTTTCCTTCGACCAACTTTGTTTGGAACTCTTGGCAAAGTCTGAACTGTGTGATCCTCTGCAAAGACTCTGAACCATTAACATTGGCCCAGGCCTATTGATTTGAATCCTCATTGTAGCAAGCCTTTTCTAGATTGCCCTGCCTACTTACTTGTTGGTGCTTCTTAATTTTGTATAACTTTGTCTTTCCCTCCCTTTTTAATTGCTGGAGTGCCATTTTGCTCACCCTTTATTTTGAGCCTAACTTGCCCAGAATTGATTGGGTGTTGTGTGGTATATTAAGAGTGTGATTTCTCTGCTGCTTTATTTAGTGAACTGTTTTACAAATGAATGTGTAAATAAATGTATATTCTTTTTCTCAGAAACGTTGAGTCAGTGTTTGTTTGAACCATAGTAATCACTGCCCTTTGTGTAACTTCTGATACTGCTCACTTTACCCTTAAGATAAGTCTGGCTGCTCAGCCATCGCTACCACTTTACTTTGTAGTACAGGCTTGTGAATTTTTACTTACACTTGTAGTCTTAATTGTGTGTGGTGTTCCCAAAGGTTACTGCATATGATTCTGCCTAACAATGGGTGAGACACATGAGCCCTGAGGCACTCCACAAGTAATGGGGATAGGGTCTGCTGCATCTGAAGACGAGAAGACTCTCATAGTCCTGTTGTTAGGAAGGATTGAATCCAGACTATGGCCGTATGGGAGAAGTGTGCTGCTGAATCGAGGTGGTTGCATAGGACCTTGTGGTCCACCAAGTCGAACGCTGCTGAGAGATCAGGAAGGAGTAGTAAGGCAGATTCCCCTTTGTCTCTCAGCTCGTCAATTTGGGCCTTGAGGTCGATTAGCGCTGTCCCAGTGCCATGTTGGGGCCTGAATCCTGATTGCCAACCTAGTAGCTGGTTATGCTCAAGTTAGTCCTGTATTTGGAGGAAAGCCACTCTAAAATCTTTAGTAGGAATGGCACTGTTGTTATAATCTTATAGTTGGTGGGCTCCTTTAGATTACTTGGTATGGTGCCAGTAGAGAATGAGGCATTAATTAGCTTTGAGATGAAGGGTGCCAGGTCTCTAGCCGCATCTTTGATGATTTGGGCTGGGCATTTATCTCCCTGACAGAGAGTTTGAGCGAGAATATTTTTTTTTTACCTCAAGAATTGAGACTTTGGTAAAATTAAAACATTGTGCTGGTTTGGGTGGAGTCGATGTAGTGCTAAACTGTGGGGTCATATTAGGAATGTTTAGGTTTTTATTGGCAATTTTATCCTGTAGTTTGGAGATTTTGTTAGCAAGGGCCTTCTGTATATCACAACACCAGGTTTTGTCCTTTACACAGTTATCAGGTACGGGGATCCGTTTTTCAAGTTCTTTTAGTTCCTGTGTGCATGAGTGGCTTGCAGGATCCTATTGTTGTACGTTTCCTGCTTACTTCATTTTTGTACATGGTTGAAATATTGATAAGGTTGGCTTTGTTTAAATCGGACGGTATCTGCCTCCAAGTAACTTCACGTTTCTTTTTTCCTTTCTCAAGGTTTTGAGATATGGAGTGAACAAAGAGTTCAGATGTGCTCTGGGTTTACTTTTTCTCATTTTTAGAGGGGCAATAGTGTCTAGGGCTTCAGTCATGGCCTTATTGTATTCATTAACTAGGACGGTAGGATCAGTAGTATCTGGTAGTGAATTGAGGGTAGGTATTATTAGGGGTAGGAGTTTATATACGGTTATGTTCTTTTTATTCCTCGTTAGGGTGGGAGGAGCGATTGGGTTGTTTTGAGTTGAGAGGATTTTAGCATCTAGTGTAAATGCTACAAGAAAGTGGTCAGTCCATAACTGGGGGATATGGCAGTGATAAAGGTATTACAATTGTAGTCTGCCACCATTCAAGTGTTCTACCTTTGTCATGATTTGGTAGTGTCACTCTTTGAGTAAGGCCAAGTTCAGTGAGGACATTAGCTATTGCTGTTGCTTGCTGGTCTTTAGGGTCGTTAAATCCCAGGTTAAGATCCCTGAGCAAGAGTACCTGCGGGGTATTTTTTAGGTTGTCAGAGAGGATGGTGGAGATGTCCTCCTCGAATGCGCCGATGGGGCCTGGAGGTCTGTAGATCATATGAATGGTGAGCGTTTGGGAGTCCCAGATGGAGAGTTTGGCAGTGAGGGATTCACAGGATTTGACATCAGGAGAGGCGACTAGTCTCAACGCTAGGTTGGATTTGACTATGATAGCTATGCCTCCTCCAGGGGTCTCAGTTCTTTCTGCTCTGAGAATGGTATAGTTGGCTGGTACTGCAAGCATGAGAGCAGGGCCTGCTGCTGAGTGTAGCCATGATTCAGTAATGGCAAGAAAGTAATAGGTTTCTGCATGAATTAAGTCAGCTACCCCTGTGGCATGAGCCACTAAGGTCCTAGAGTTTATTAAGGCCTCGATAGCTATGCCTCCTCCAGGGGTCTCAGTTCTTTCTGCTCTGAGAATGGTATAGTTGTCTGGTACTGCAAGCATGAGGGCAGGGCCTGCTGCTGAGTGTAGCCATGATTCAGTAATGGCAAGAAAGTAATAGTTTTCTGCATGAATTAAGTCAGCTACCCCTGTGGCATGAGCCACTAAGGACCTAGAGTTTATTAAGGCCCCGATAGCTATGCCTCCTCCAGGGGTCTCAGTTCTTTCTGCTCTGAGAAAGGCATAGTCATCTGGTACTGTGAGCATGACGGCAGTGTAGCCATGATTCAGTAATGGCAAGAAAGTCATAGTTTTCTGCATGAATTAAGTCAGCTACCCCTGTGGCATGCGCCACTAAGGACCTAGATTTTATTAAGGCCCCTTTAAGGTTTGGAACATGAGTACCTGTCAATGGGACAGGAGAGGAGCTGTTGTTGACTTCATGAGTTGATGTCGGGAAGTGGGATTTGTGCTGCTTATATTTTCTGTAGGTAGGCTTGTCAATCTTAGGCGTGGTGACTAGAGTAGTAGGATTACACATTTTTGTTAAAATAGTTTGTTTTTTATAGAGACATTTTCTCCTAAGGCCAATATTGGTTATTAAGCTGGGAGTTGGTTCAAATAATGTTGTCAGTCTAGAGCGGAGTCTAATGTTTCTAGACAGAAAGTGACAGGGTGTATTAGTTCTAGGTGGACTCTGGGTGGGATTAGAGATAAATGACAATTGACCCTTGGTACTGATGGGGTGCCTACGTCACCTGGTGTGGCTACCATGGTATTTGTTGCAGTAAAGTCTGGAGCAGGAGTACTAGTAGAGTCTGTTGGATCTAGAGCTAATGCCAGTATGGCCCAGAGTAAGATTGACTGAGAGGCAGTAGCATACATTGTGTGCTTAAGGCTAGTTAGGGTATGTGATAGGCTAGTTCAGACATGCACTAATGTATACAAAATGGTGTGGGCTAGTTCAGATAAGCATAAGTGCATACAACATGGCGTGGGCTAGTTCTTGTGAACTGCCGCTGCATTAGCAGGACGTACGCTCAAGAATACTACATTCGGAGTCCAATAGATGATGCATCTAAGCACGCTCAAGAATACTACATTCGGAGTCCAATAGATGATGCATCTAAGCTTACACAGCAAATCTTTCTCCAACAGGTTCACTGGAATAGACAGACCCAAATAAAATTCTGGTCAGTAATCAGCCCTCTAGTGATGTGAGGGGCCCGGTAAATGGATTTGTTACTGGGTTGTAGGATATGCCAATGGCTTGAACTGTCTCTGCAGAAACTGGGGTATCACTGAAGATATCCCTTTTAAGTGCAGCCCTACTGGCCCCAGTGTCTTATAAGAAATCTACAGCCTTTCCCCCTTTTTGACACTGAACATATGGACCATCCTCATCCACTGGAATCAAAGGGGTTCCCAGAGTCTCTCCCTTCGCTGGTTGTCATAAAACACCCTCACTCATTGGAGTAACATGGGGTTCTCTGTGGGTAAACAAATATATATTAGTGTTGGGGAATGGTGGTGGGGCTCCCTGCTGGACTTCAAGAGTCTGAGGTAGTCACCCGGTTGCAGTATTATGGTATTTCCGATCCTGGCATTCCCCTGATAGTACGGTCATTGTGGTCAGTATGGACAATAATTTTTCCAATGTCCTTCCTACCTGCATAATTATAAATCAAGGGACTGGGTGCTGGTGATCTACTGCCTGGTTGATTCAGCCATCTCTGCTGTCTTTGCTGTTCGATTGGGCCTCAGTTTCTCTGCTGATCTAGTGGTCCCCAGAATTGCTTCTGGGAAGCTCTCCCGGATAACTGTTCGTCTGCCCAGTCTATATTGACCATCCCATGGGGGGTCTCTTCCTGGCCCCTACCGGTAGGCATGCCGCTCCTTTGGGGATTTGTCTGGGCATTGTGTATCTGTCTCTGAAAACTCTACAGCTTTAATGCCATCCATTTGTTCTCAAAAGTTTAATTTTTCTGTTCTTGTTAAGCCACACAGTGATTCGCAACCACCACTAACTTCTCTAATGTTTTTTTCTGCCATCCGATACACATGTTGTTAGGTTGTGCCTGTACTTTGGGTTAAAAACCAGTGACAAAGGAATTTGCTATTGCTTCTTGAGTGGTTTCATCTAGCTTAGTGGTGCCAGAGTGTTAGTCAAACACCACCTTCACTCTGTCCTCATCCTACTCAATCTCTCTTCTGCCTTTGACACAGTCAACCATACTATCTTGCTCAACCGTCTCCGTGAGAACCTGGGTATCACTGATCAGGCTCTGGCCTGGCTGACCTCTTTCCTCTCTCATCGACCTTACCAGGTCCAACTGGGGTCCTTCCTATCATCTATCTTTCTCTCTACCTGTGGTGTTCCCCAGGGGTCTAACCTCTCGCCCTGGCTTTTCAACCAATAACTGGCAACTCTCGCCCACTGCATTGCCATTCTATGCTCAAATTTCCAGTGCTACACTGATGACACTCAACTCATTTTCAGGCTGCCCTCTGCCACCTCCTCTCCCTTTCTCATCTCTGATTGCCTAACTGCTATTCAAGATTGGTGTGCCGCCAATGATCTTTGCCTGAATGCCAGCAGGACTGAGATCCTCCTCATCTGCACACCTTCTCCATCCTTTCCCCTCTCTCTTGGCTGGCCTCGCTTGACCATCCTCTCATCCCCACCCGCGAGGCTAAGAACCTCAGGGTCATCTTTGATTCCACACTTTCCTTCTCCTCCCACATCTCGGAGGTCTCTAAAATGTCAAACCTCCTACTGCACCTCTTCAGAGGTTCTCTTCCTTTCATCTCCTTCCCCCAGAGGCTCACTGTCTCCCAAGCTCTGGTTCTATCTAGGTTGGACTATTGTAACAGACTCTTTCTAAATGTACCTGCCTCTACTCTTCGCCCTCTGCAACTAATCCAGAACAGGACTCCAAGAATTGTCCTTGGCCTCAAGCCCTCAGATCGTATCTCTTCAGCTCTGAAATCTCTCCATTGGCTCCCAGTGGATGCAAGGATTAAACCTCTGCATCGTCCACAAGGCTTTCTGGGGCCTTGGCCCAAAATACCTTCAACTATCCCTCTGCAAATAGCTCCCCTCTTGAACCCGTTGCTCCTCTACCTCTAACTCCCTCAAGGTCAGTCGTTTTTCAGAGAAATGAGCTGGGGGGAGATCTCTGTCTTCGGCTGGGGCCTCCCTCTGGAATAGCCTCCCTGCCACTCTAAAACTTGAGGAGAACCATCTCCGGTTCTGGAAGCACCTCAAGACCTTCCTCTTTGAATCTGCCTTTGCTCCCCCTCTGCCCTGCTGATCTGCTCTCTTGGCACTGAGCACCTGGCCACCTGCTGTGACCGGGTCCAGGCACCTGCTCACCCTGCCACCCCTCGCACTGGGGACTATATCTGTACCCCTACAGTCCCCCACACCCTATTTTCTTCTTTTTATGCACTTATCAGACTTTTCCAGTTCTGCTGCCGTAAACACAGCACTTGCCACTTTCTGACCGGACTATACCCTGTTTATTGCTTCATTATCTATTTATTTGTTTTTATTATTATTTATCTGTTCTCCTCTGCTCTGCACTTTTCACTCTCCCCCTTCCATACACTTTTCCCCTCCCCCTCTCCCATGCACTTGCACGTTCTCAATGTCACTGGGCCTAGTAAGATAGTTGTTTTGTTCTCCTTTCTTCCCCTCCCTTGCCTTGTCGCGCTCTAAAACACTTGTGTGCGAGCGCGATGCAAATAAAATATCATATCATATCTTGATTGGGTTTGACTGCTTTAGGCAGTCGCATAAAGCATGCGGACCCCATATACCTATATACAATATACACTTCCTTGTGAATACCAAAGATTGGGGGCTGCGCACGGCTCATCTATCAGATCGCATGGAGAGGTATTCCTGCACCTGGACCCCCTTCATAGATTTTGTCCAGGAGAAATAACATATGCTGTTGCGCCTACAAATCATGAGACATCTCTTTGAAAATTGAGGGGAGCTGGGAAGGTGTGATCATTTTGAGTTTGTGAGGCTATTGGTGTTTGCCCATGTAACAACATTTAAATTGTTAATTGTATTTGTTTTCTTTATTTTTAACTGTTCCTTCTTTGTTAAGTCATTTGCTTATATTGAAATATAAAATGTGAAGACAATTTTCAATTTTCCTTAAGGTTGGATGGGGATGAAAGCTGTAATATGCATTTTAGGAACTGATTCTCCTGCAACTGAATAGCATCTGAATTGCAATACACAAAAATTGCAACCCTGTATGATGTGTTTGCCTTTAGTTTAGCCTCATAAAAACTCAAACTCTGAACTATCTGCTATACTCTAAACTTGTACATAAAACCAAATATTTCAATCTTAGTATATGTGCTGCCGAAGCGAGCACATATATAAAACAAAATATTACACCAATGGCATGAGACATCTTACTAGTAGTTCCCTCTGTATGTCTTTGGTTCTTCATTTTTTCTAAAAAGGCAATCCATAGATATGGATTATCCACATTTCTTTTAATATCCCCAATATTTGTTCTAAAAAACATGTAATTGTCATGATGAATCCTGCATAATGCTGATAGAAGAACGAAGAACATAGTAAACCTGAAACTCATCGTAAAACAAAAACGCTGGCATCTTTTCAAGAAATTAGATAAACTCAACTCTCTAGACCTTACTTTGGACCTTTATGAGGCTCAAGAAATATAGGTATAATGACAAACTTAACAAAACTAGAGCAGCCCAAGACACTGCCATCCAAACACTCTTATCTACAGTGGCGGGTCGGAAGAAATCTAACACACTGAGGACATGCTTCAATACCTTTATTAAACTTGTACCTAAACCAATACCCCATTATTTGGTATGTCTTGGCAACCCATGCATATTAAATATTTAGGGCTACATATTGCTAAAGATATTCACACCACAATTACCCTCAATAACCTCATAATCGAAAAAAGTAACAAATTATCTTGGGATGGTCACCCCTCTTCTCATCTTGGTGGGGTCGTCTTGATTACATAAAAATTATGATCAGCCCCATTATCTTCTACTCATTATTATTGATTCCCTTAGCAGTTCATACCAAATTTGGCAAAAAACTTGATTCCCTACTTCTTAATTTCTTATGGAACCATAAAACACTGAGAATTGCCATCAACAAACTAAGACTCCCAAAGCTTTTAGGTGGAGTTACATTTCCCAACTTTCAATTGTATCATAAAGCCTTTGTCCTAAAATAATTAACTATCTTTAAACATTATGAAACCCATTCTGAAAACGCTCCTTTATGGTTCAATGTATAAGCCAGTATTATTTCCCTGCATTCCCTTTCCCACTTCTTAACTACGTCCTCATGGCCTAATATTACTTAATTTCCTTCACTGCACTTTTTCAAATCCACTTGGAATAAACTCCCTACAAACTCTTTCTATGAAACCAATCTGGGTGACATCTACCTCTGGTTCAATAAACACAACTATACCAAATCTAACCCCACTATTATTTATAGATGGTGCTCATCAGGCATCAAATATATCAAACAATTACTCCACAGTTCCGTAGAAATCCCCTTTGTACAGATTTGGGCACAATACAATATCCCTAAATCTGATCTCCCTTTTCACACAACCCTCCTCAAATCACTAACTAAACCATTGCCCTCACTGACTTTTTTAAACAACAACCCTTCCATTAGAGCAGCCAAATTATATGTGTTCCTAAATGAACCCCTTTTCCCAATCTGTTCAATTCTATTATTATCTGGCAAAGGGAGAGCAACTGGAACTTTAAACCTACCTCAGACTTCTGGGCTCAGATTTGGAAACTGTGTCGTTCTACGTGTAAAGCTGCCAACATTACCCAAACCCACTTCTTTAGTCTACACTGCTTTCCTTACACCCATGAGAATTGCCAAAGTAGCGGATAACTCATCCAACGATTGCTGGTCTTGTCATGAACCAAATGCAGATTTTCTTCATTTAATTTTTTTTTTTTAAACTTAGTTTTATTGGAGTTTATATCAAACAGATTACAGCTTATACATCCAAAATTAACCATCATAACATAGAAGCAGGTATTACAGTAAAATAGAGAACGTGTTTAAGATTCAGTGTTATATTGCAGCAAAATTCTTGTATTCCGTCCTATCAATAAGTAGCTCCTCTTTACAGCGTCAACAAACATTGACTAATCTTCTCCCATTTTTCCCCTTACTCCCCCCTCCCTCTACCCCGCAAGACTTTATACTCGGCCGCCAAGAGATGTATTGTCTAGCAATTGGCGGATTGGTTGATAGGTCTGTAAGGCCTTGAGACCTACCTTGTTCGGGAGGACATTATGATGTTTCATTACCCATGGCACTGATCGTCCGGTAGGCGTTAGTGAGCTATTCCGGGGATGTATTTATTGACAAACTCCAACCATAAAATGTCACATTGCGTGGCTTTCCCATGTATAGATGCTGTGATTTTTTCCATAGTACACATATTGGAGGCCACGTTAACCCATTCTTTTTCTGTGGGGGTAACTGAGGATTTCCATTTTATGGTCAGTAGAGCCCTCGCAGCTAGTAAGAGTGGTGCAGCTATGTCTGTGACCCTTCTCAACTCATCCTCGATTTTCTCAAGACCAAATAAGATCAGGTAGGGGTCCGCTGTTCGCTGGATCCTGTCTAGATCCCTAATCCAACCTAGCACCTCGTTCCAGTAAATTTTGATCTGAGGACAACCCCACCACATGTGCCAGCAATCCCCTGTGGACCCACATCCCCGCCAACACATTGGACTAGACGACTGATACATCTTAGAGAGCCTGCGCGGGTCCTATTGCCACCTATTCAACAGTTTGATCGAGTGCAATTTATACTGGTATGAGATCGAGGCTTTGGCCGCAATCCTACATATCTTATCCCATGTCTCCGGGTCGATATCCTTGCCCATGTCCCTTTCCCATTTTAGCCTAAGCGGTTCTGTTGAGCCCTTTCCATCTTCCATTAGTGTTTTATACAAAACAGATATCAACCCTTTCGTTTCTGTCCTGGAGTTGAGTATGATTTCAAACGGGGTAAGTTCCCTGCTCAGCTTATCCTTCCATTCTGGTTTTGTCAAAACTCCCTTAATCTGCAGAAAGTGGAATGCTGACAGTGTGCCTATTCCGAGTGCCTCTTCTAGTTCAGGAAGCGTGATGAAGGAGTCCTTCCTCAAGAGCTGTCCCACCCTCTCCAGGCCTGCCTCATACCAAGCTTGAAACTTCTCCACATTAGGGATCTTGTCGTTAATGCCCGGTGACCAGAGGTGACTCAATGGTGATGGGCATATGGTAATCCTCCCCACATCTCCACCCTCCCGCCATATGTCCCATATGGTTGCGAACATCGAGTGTGTCTTAGATTTCTTCAGTACTCTCCGTCTAGGGGACCACAGCCATTCAGAGATTGTTGCTGGGGACAGATAATGATTGTCTATAGAGATCCAGTGGGTCCATTTTTGGTCACGGAGATGGGGAATAAGGATTCGTAATTGAGCCGCCTTGTAATATTTTTGTCTGGGAGGCCCACTCCACCCTTGTCTGTCGGTAATGTCAAGTTGGAGTAAGCAATCCTGGGCAAAACCCTTGCCATAGAAATTTCAGAATAGCCTTCTTGACTTCTGTAAAGAATTTGCGTGGCATCTGAATGGGGAGCATTTGAAAGGGGTATAAAAATCTCGGAAGACAGGTCATTTTTATCGCGTTTAAACGCCCCAACCAGGATATGGTTAGGTTGTCCCATCTGGCGGGGTCTGCGTGACATTTTTGGAGAAGTGCTGGGAAATTGGCTTCATATAAATCTTTTAGCGACCTTGTGACCTGTATTCCTAAGTACTTCATTTTTTCATGTTCAATCATAAGGCCCAGGGGTTGGTATCTTTCAGTGTTTACTTCCAATGAGCCCTGTAAGGGGAAAAGTGTGGACTTGGATTTGTTAACCTTGAACCCGGACACTTGGCCGTATTCGTCCAGGAGGTGCAATGCTCTGCTGAATGGATGCGGTGGGGTTCGTCACATGAAGAAGTAGGTCATCGGCATACAGCGCTACTTTAAATTCCTCTTCCCCCAGACGCATGCCTGCTACTTCGGTATCCTCTCGTAATTTTTGGGCCAAGGTCTCTACGGAGAGGGCGAAGAGGATGGCCGAGAGGGGGCATCCCTGCCGGGTACCGCGTTTCAGCTCGAACCATCTCGAGTACTCCCCGTTAACAGACACTGAGGCTTTTGGAGCGGTGTAAACTGCTTTTATCCCCCTTCTAAAATTCGGTCCCCCACGGCATGGAGGACTGCGGCAAGGAAACCCCATTCCACTCTATCGAAGGTTTTTTCAGCATCGACGGAGAGTAATCATTGCACATGGTTTGGGAGGCCTCGATCAAATTGAGAGTCTTTCTCATGGTGTCTGCACCTTGTTGTCCAATTTTGAACCCTACCTGGTCGGGGTGGACAAGATAGGGCATGGGGACCTCTAACCTGGCTGTCAGGACTCGTGTGTAAATTTCGGCATCAAGATTGAGCAAGGATATGGGGTGGTATGATCCGCAACACGTGGGGTCTCTGCCTTCCTTGGGAATGACCGATATGAGTTCTCGGTCGAAGGAGCCGGGACAGTCCCCGTGTAAACGATATCGTTAAATAGGGTGGTCAGGAATGGAGTTAGGAGGGCACAAAATGTTTTGTAGAAGCCGGCAGTGAAACCATCTACACCAGGGGACTTGCCCAGTGTGAGTCGTTTTGATCGCCTCGTGTAATTCGTCCTCGGTTATGGGGGATTCTAGATGGGCTGAGTCAGCGCTTGCAACATTTGGAAGGGCAATGCTGGCAAAGTAATCGTCTATCTCCTGTGAGTGTGGATCTACTTCTGAAGTGTATAGGGACTCACAGAAGTTTGCGAACAGTTCTGGGATGGGGGATGTATGTCGCGCTTGGTCAGGGGTTGGATCCGTGATCTCTTTCACCCTATGTTCTGCCCGTTGGATCCTGAGTTTAGCCGCTAGCAGCGCATCTGCCTTATCTCCATTCTCATAGAATTTCTGCTTCAATAAATGTAGTTTACGTGCTATCTGGCCATGCTCTAGGTGGCAGAGTTCTTCCCGTTTTTTCCTAGCCTCTTGGATCTTTTTGGGGTCTATGGTGTCCCCCATCCTAGCCTCTCTATCAAGTTGTCATATTTCACTCCGGAGCGTATTCTCGATAAGGGCTCTCTGCCTTTTCTTCCGAGCCCGTTCCCGTATCAAGATCCCCCTCCAGGTTGCTTTGGCCGCCTCCCACACACTCTGCTTAGAGACCTCCCCAGTATCGTTTGCCTTAAAGTATTCTTTGATCTCTGTTTCGAGTTCTTCTTTGAAAACAGGGTCTTTCAACAGGGCCTCGTTACATCTCCACTTCCCACCCTTAATTGGCAGCTGTTCCCATTGTATATCAACTTTGACCATGTCATGGTCGGACCATGTTATTGGAGTAATCCCCGAATGTGTGGCGGTGTCGTTCAGCTCTCGTGAAATGTAGATGTAATCTATTTTGGTAAAAGTATTGTGTGGAGGTGAATAAAATATATACCCTCTTTCATCAGGATGCATCGCCCTCCATGTGTCTACCAACGCATATACCTGCATCATGTTTACAAAGTCCCTACGTTCCCCTCACAGGAACTTCAACTCCCGGGCGCCCTGCTTTCCGGTCCAGGTCGTGATCCGCCCACAAGTTGAAGTCCCCGCCTAGTATAAGGTGGCCGGTGGCCTCCAACATTATTTTGGGGAAAGTTTTAGAGAGGAATCGGAGCTGTCCTGCATTGGGGGAGTAGATTGTGGCAATCATTACTTCCACCTTTCCAATAGTCCCCACAACTAGTAAGGCCCACCCTTCTGCATCTGATCAGGTCTTGGTGACAAGACAATCATGTCCCTTTCTGATAAGGATTCCCACTCCCCCTTTACGCAGTGCCTCCGAGCCCCAAAACTCCATGCCGAAACGTTTCCCCAGAATGGACCTCTCCTCCCCCTTCATATATTTTTGTTTCCTGTAAAAGTAGGATATCAATATTACCCCTTCAAAATTCCCGTAGCACTAACAACCTCTTAGTAGGTGAGTTAAGGCCTTTGACATTAAGCGTCCCGACTTTCAAGGGGCCTTGTGTGTTACCATCAGAGGTGGCCATCAGCATGTGACAGTACAATATTCACAACAATGCATTGCCATACCTTGTGTTCAGAGCCCTCGACCAATATTAGTGTTTGTCCCATCTCTGCAGCGAGTTCTATAACAGTTCCACCTTCCCCCTTGTCTTGTATATCCCTCCCTCTCCTTCCCAGGCACTCCCTCCCCCTATGTGTCGGCGTCCGAGCAGGTCCATTTAGATTCACTGAACTAGCCCCGAACCACCAATAGGGACCATTGTCGCGCGGTCCTTTAATCATCAATGAACACCACATAGGTCTGAGCCCCCCCAAACCCCGTTCAACCGCAACTTACAACCATCAAATTTAACTTTTGTGTTGGGCCGAAAACGGCCCATGTCTCGAACATACTCATAGTGTCAACGTAGTCACCGCTAGTCCAGTTCACTTGTCCCCCTCCGGGGAGCTGTTACCTCTCCGAAATGTTCTCGACCCTTTCACTCTCTGCCTCTTAGGTCCTTGGAGTTTCCATTTTCTCCCTTCGTTTCTCAGGTTATTTCCATTTTCCCCTCGTTCGCGGGGATCAACAAGTTCGGCTATGCAGGCCTTTATTTCCCTCTCCGACCGTAGTCTGATTCTCATGCCTTCGTGTTCAAAAGAGAGCGAGAAGGGGTATCCCCACCGGTATCTGGTGTCTCGTTCCTTCAACCATTTCGTCAGGGGGGCCACACATCCTTCTCAGCGCCTATGTCATGGCAGACAGGTCTTGATATATGGTGACCTGGGCACCGTTGAGTGTGATCACGCCTCCACGCCTTGCCTTCTCGAGAATCTTTGCTTTGTCCTAGTATCTATGGAAGCGAGCGAGGAACGATCTCGGGCCTCAGGTGGGCCACCTGCTCTGTGGATCCGTTCGGTTCTCGGTTCATCAATCTCATCATCTGCCGCCAAGATTTTGATGATATCATGAAGTGTTGCCTTAAGGATCTCCTCAGTCTCCCCATCCTGTTCCGGGATCCCAAAAAAACCTGAATTGTTCTGCCTCTCCCGGTTTTCCAAATCATCCATCTTTAGCCTGTATTCTTCTTCCCGCTGTTCAAAATCTTTGATTCTGTGTTCGAGTTGCATTTCCCTAGTATCTATGGAGGTTTGGTTGTTTTCTACCCCCTCCAACCTGTCCTCAATCTTGGATTTTATCAATCTTGCCGCCTATGTTGGCCCCCATATTCTTTATCTCCATCAGGGGGACTGCTATGTCACCTTTCGTGGCTGCTGTCTCTCCATATTGCCACGGATTCCGTTTCCATCGTGGGGGCGATGAGTGTGTGGGAGGAAGGAGCGTAAGCGTAACTGGCTAGCTTTATTTTGGCCTGCATAAACTTAGGTGCTTCACCTCGATGTCCCGGGTTTGGGCAGGCGTGGGAGGGACGTGTGGGCTTCACCCTCAGACTGCTCCGTAACCTCACGCAGTTCTCAGTCGTCCGCCAGTGGCAATTCGCTCGCCCAGTAGGGGGGATAAGTTGGCGACACCCCACAGCAGGTAATGTTTGGAATTTGCTGGATCCCTGGTGCAGGAGCGAGGTTGAAAGATGTCTCCCAGGTCTCAACTGCAATCGGTACCAGGGACCTGAGGAGGCACACGCCCCTGTTTCGGGGGCCCTACCCTCAGTCCGAAGGATTCCGTGCCCTGTGCACTGGGAGGGGCAGATGATATGCGGTGTGCAGGGCTCCAAGGCGGGGTTCCTCATTCATGGGCGTCCCGCTTAATCCCACGCGTCTTTCGTGTGTGCCAGGGTACGCATCCACGACACGCAGAACGTTTGTCGTGGAGGCCCACCTCTACGTGAGCCCAGCTAGTTCCTCTGAGAGCCGGGGCCCTGCATACAGGCCGCGCAGGGTTGGAGGCGCAGCTTACTTCTTCGCGGGGCCTCTGCCGTGTTCCAATAGTCTGCGGGCCCGAGGTCGCGGCTGGAGGGTCCACACTGTGGGTCGAGTGGGGGCACTGCAAGGGAGCAGCTCTGTGGGTCGGAGGGGGGGGAGTGTTGGCCAGCACCGCACAGGCTGTGCGTCACTCTCTCGATGGGCCCGTTCGCTGGCCCGGCCCATCCGCTTCCGATTTTGCGCCATCACCGGCGAAGAACTTCACCCGAAGTTTAATCAGGCTTCCCGGGTCCGATTTCGATCGGGTTTTCTCCAGGGAGGTGCAGGAGTATTCCAACGCACGATGCTCTGCTCTTTTCACCGTGGGGGGGTCACGAGGTGGGGGCACATGTCACCTCGCAGACCTACGGGGACGGAGCTCACACGGAAGAGGACATCATCCATGCGCCCCCTGGTGGCCGATCCTTCATTTAATTTTTATTTGTAAATATGTTTATGCTTTTTGCTTTTTGGACAAAGACCTGGTCATGTCTGCAAGTGATCTTGCATTTTACAGAACCTTTGTCACTCTCTAATCTTATGATTGGCTCTATTGTTAACCCGTTTATACCACAGGTTGAATCTCATGCATTATATAATGTATTCACCAGTATTGCTTTTCATAACATTACTTATAACTGGAAGAATACATCAAATGTATCTTATAATATCTGGTGGAATTCTATTTGCTCCACTCATGCATTTTCTGTTGACTGTTAACTCAAATTTAACAACAAATGTAATGTGTTTATTCATTAACTTAACAATCTTGAATAAGTATAATCAGTTCCTGATCACTGATGCCCTCCCCCCTCCTTTCCTATTGTCTTCTGTCTTGTCTTTGTCACCCAGTTTGTCTCAATATCTATTCAGTAAAATAATCGTATCATATTTATTTTATTAACTCGTTGTATCAAACCTTCTGGCTATAATGCTCCAAGAGAGCATACATGTTCAAATGTTTACACCATATATTTATATTATCTGTTTATGAATTTACCTAATAAAAATTATTTTTTTTAAAAAGAGATGTTGATTTACTTTATGCTACGTGCCGAAGCAGTAAATGGCTTAAGTTGTGATGCTACTGACTGTTGCAAGATCGTTACAACATATTGTTCTATTATCACTTTGCTCCCAGGGTCTTATCTGTTTACACATCTCTAAGATGTCTCCAGTTTGTTGTGCTTTTCACTCTCCCTCTCTCTTGCTCTCAAAGTCTCTCTATCTCCTTTTACATCTCTCTGTGTGCACCAGAAGTCCACCTAAATATGAATACCAAAGCAGTTACTAGTAGGTCCTGTAAAACAGTCTTTCTTAGTGTATTATTTGGAAAAAATGTGCATACAATTTTGACTTCTGCCAAATAATATTGCGTCTTGTAGCTCTCCCAAACATAAAAAGTGATGGGTGTCTTAATGGGCTAACTAACTTGAAGAATGAAACATTTGTTCAACTTGGATTAATGGAAAATTGAAATATTTGATAAATCCCGTTGGGATTAAAGGGTGTGTGGCCCACACCGCAGACAAGATTGTCGAGGTCATTTTTCAGTTGGCTTTAATCTTCTACCACGAACGCGGCAGTTGGAGTGCGCATTAGTCTCGAAAGACTAGACAGTGCATTCAGGTCTTTTGATATGGAGTGGAAAGGAGCCATGTTGGAAGTAATGCTCCCTGCCCCTCCATATCAGTGGTCAAAGCCATTTTTAGTGTTCTGCATTTTTGGATTACACTGCCACTAGGTCACTTTAAAAAAGAAAGGGCCTGTTTGAGTGCAAACCTTAGAAGAAAAAACACATACAAATTGGTTTAAAATGATAATACCAACGGTTTAATGAAAACGATTTAAGATATTTCAAAAATAACAGCAGTGAGATGAATATGACATGAAAAGCATTATTGCCCCAAAAAATAAGGAAATTAACTTTTTCTTTTTTTTGACTGGAGGAGTCATTTTATTGAATACAAAAAGCAGCAGATCACTGGACTCTTGAAGTGCAACAAGTACCTGTGTCTGCCAGCGGAAGTCCACCCCCTTGTGTACCGAAAGCTGATTTCACGGACTGGTCGTGAGAACGGAAGCTTTTGGGTAGGGAGGCATGTTCTGGTACATCCGGATAGCCTTTAGCAGCAGAGTACCTGGCAAATATTACCTCATTCTTGAAGCTTCTCTCAAACGTTTTGCTGTGCGGTCCGCCTCCGTGGGGAAGTCTGGGGGTCTAGTAGAGGCCTGGGTCATGAGGATGTGGTGCAGGCTGTTGCGGGGGTCCAGTACTTTCTTTGGCACTCTGGACTTGCGCTTAGAGGCAGATGGGCTGGAGGAGGACTCCCTGTGCCTCATGGATGATTCATGTGACCGGTCTCGTCCCATTCAGGAGTGCCTGAAAATCAAATGGCTTTGGCTTTATGCGCTGACCTAACACGCTGACCTAACACGCTGCTCCAGCTCACCTCATCTCAGCAGCCAGCAGCAGAGTCATTGAGGTCGCATGGGCTGCGCTCTGCATCTGTGCAAACAGTGTATCAGAGTCGGAAATTAACTTTTTAAAGAGACTTAATGCATAATATGACAAGCAATAACAATAGTGCTATTAGGAGACCAAAAAAGATGTTTAAAAAGTGTTAATGGTAGTGAAAATAATTTCCAAATAAAATCATTATTTAACCCTTAAAAAAGAATTTGGAAAAAAATATTGAACAGACTTAATGCCCAACACGGTAAGCAAAAACATTAGTGCTATCGATAATTTGCATTAAGATAATGGATTAGAGAGTCATGTTTTACATATAGTGCAAAGAAATACGAGTAGTACATTTAATAGCGCAAAAATTAGAAGACAATAGGACTCATTACGAGTCTGGCGGTAGCCATGCCGGAAAAACCGGCAGGCTGCTGCCGGACCCGTATTACCATTCCGCCTCCGTGATTACAACCCCGGTGACCTGGTAATTCCGGGGGCGGAATTCTGTAAATCTCCATGGGGACCATGGACACAATGGTTCCGCCTATGACAGAGCCGGGTTTTCCATGTCCTCCTGCAGGCGGGTGGTGTTAATCCCGCCAGGTCAGACCTGAATCAGCCGGTCAGTGACACCTCCCGCCTGCAAGACTCTGAATCAGCCGGTCCGGAAACAACAGTGGCAGCGGTTTTACCGCCACCGTTCTTTTCGGCCCGGCAGTGTCGTAATGGGGCCCAATTACTTGGAATTAAATTGCATATTGCCGTGGAAAGTAAAAGAACAATTGGCAAACTGGGGATTAGAACTATTATCAGAAATGGTGGACATTATAGAAGTGAAATATTTAGAAGAAGAAGGAAGAGGGGACGAAACAGATGTTGCTTCAGCCTTGTTACATAGAAGAGATTGAATGAGAGGAGGGCAGCATTAGGGTGCTTCTCCCAGGTGAAGAATTGTAGACCACTTATCACGTTGGGGTGGTTGTGGTTACCAGTAGTTGTTAAAGGGGTAGTTTGGTCAGAAATGTTATTGGCCTAATGGGTCGGGCATGTATTTCATTGCATACATCGATTGTTCTTAAATACATCTCGAATGCAACTTACCCGGGTTTTTCTCAATTTAACACATGTGAAAACGATGGCTCGGTTACTGCGGCTCTGGTACTGCCTTCTTGTGCTATTGTTATCTGTTTATCTCCCTAACTTCAAGTACCCTTGCAGCACTGATTCGGATCTCCCCCCAACGCTGACATCACTAGACGCTCATGCCCCATTTCACAATGCCAATGCACGTCTCATGTCAACGTCCTCTGCGTGCTTTCTATTGACGTGTATAAACAAACCCTTTCTGATCACACATTGTTGGAGTTTATTTTCCCTTTGTGTCAGTGTATTTTATTTCCAGCCTCCCTGACTTGTTTCTGCTCTGTTCTTATACAGCCTAAAATCAATTAACACATTAGTCGCTTTTCATTTCTTAGATTCTGTACAGAGTTATTTTCCAAACCATATTTAAAAAATATGTCCATGTGAGTTTTTAAATTTTGAGACTACTAATCTTGATTTTGTACGATGTGCTTTTGTGACTTTGGTAGTTTCTGTGCTTGTCTTTTTTTAACATTCAGTGTTAATGAGAAACCTCTTTTCATTGCTTTATACAAACAAAAAGGTGTTTATTTGCCTCTCTATTGATTCTGTTCTTCTTCACTATTCAGGAACAATGGCAACAATTCAGCCCTACATGTACAAGTCTGAATACTCAGAAGAGGAGGTCCTTGAAAGAGAAAAAAGTGGAGACGATGTGGAATCGGATGAAAGTCATGAGGATCAATCGCTGGAGCCTGAACCCAGTCGCATGAAAGACGTTTCCACTTGGTGTACCTGCTTTCATTGTGAGCTTTTGCCTACTCTGGTGGAGAACTGCTGTTGCAGAGAAAACTCTGGCTGCTTGGCCTACATTGCCGAAGAAGAGACACCACCACTATGCGTTAGCGAGCTGCATGACTTTAGGCAGCCTGCCTTACAAGATCTGTGCTGCGAATGATGATGGTCCTTATGCACGAACTTCGAGCTACAGTGTGCCCTCGTAATGCAAGTTAGGGGTAAGTTCACTCTATATTTCTTATGTGTTTCAAAATATAGAGGGGTAACGTAATATTTTGTTACCCTAGATCAATATAAGTTTGACGGATCACTGACATGAGAATGTTTCTGTAAACGTAATAATTTACTCATTGTGAAATGAAGCCAAAGTGTTCCACTGTAGATTTATCGTCCGACCAATAAAACATTTTTTTAGTTAGAAATAGTTCCAAAAATGTTCTTTCTTTAATGTGCGTTCACATTTGTAACTGATCCGAGTTCTGAGAAATGTTTTGTAAGTCCACTACATCCAAACATATAATAAGAGTATTGTAAGATATTGTTGTGCAGTAACATGTGTATTGGTCTAACGCGGTAGCCCCATCCTCATCCACCCCCATGCAGTATCAATGGCCGTTCGCACCTCTGCCTGCAAGTGTGCTGGGAAAATGGGAACGCTCAAGATGCCGAATACTATGTACACCACAAAGGGTTCTATCGCACAGGGACCATTGTCCACATGGCCACCCCAGACCAGGTGTCTGCAGACTCCCCTTTAAAGACCCCATCCCTGCACTCAACATATATCTGTGTCCCTTGAACATTGTGCTGGTCCTTCTGCGCTCGCCCCATCCACACCCATTCCCCCATCGCTATCAATTACAGTTCACACCTGTGACCGTGCACTCACAAGGGGTGTTTTGAAAGATTTCATTTATATGTCATTTTCCCTCTGTTCATGGACCCCCCCCCAAACGTTTTGCTTTTGTTTGGCTATCCTATCTTGAACTCTTACCAGTGGAGCCCAGCCTTCAGCTGTAATGACCTTTTGGTTTCTTGAACTGTGGTGGTTGGTTCTGATACTTCTCCGCCCAAGTGTAAACCTCGTCTCGCAAATAGTGAAATGTGTCATGTCGAAATTTGCATATCTTTCTTGCTTCTAAATCTGATTTGTAGCTCTCAAGCCGTGCGTTTATATCTGCTAAAGTATCTGCAAAAGATTCTTCGTTAGTGAGTGTGGTAATTTCTTTAGCTACATCTTGTATTTCTATTTCCAAAGTGGACAAATTAGCTGCTAGCTCCTTGATGGTCAAGAGAATCAGATCCAATGAGCACCTATTTAGGATCTGTTCCCACTTCTTGACGAATTCTTTATTTTCCTTACATAGTGTTGGCTTAAGACCAATTATTAGTCCCCGAGGGATGCGTTGAGCTTTGTAATAGCGTCCAAGTGTCACTGCATGTAATTTACGATTGATTTCTCTACGAATGAGATATTCAAGTTGTTTGATCTTTTTGTTTGGATCTGTGTTTGTTGTAGCTGAGTGTGTTTCCTTGATTAGGCCAAGAATGGTGTTGGCTTCATCGGCTGAAAAGCCTAAAGTGGTGGCTCGTAAATCTGTTAACTTCTCAATATCTTCATATGACATTATTGCGTGCCACCGCTCCAAGTTACACGGAAGTGTGAATTATGGAGAAAGCTGGGGATGCGAGCGGGCACTGCTTGTTATTCTTTGTTGCGCGTGGGTTTATCCAAAAATAATGCTGCTTGGGGTGCAGCCCACTAACTTGTGGTACCGTGTGCCAGGACAGAAGAAGTGAACCGAAAAATGACCTTGACAATCTTGTCTGCGGTGTGGGCCGCACACCCTTTAATCCCAACGGGATTTATCAAATATTTCCATTTTCCATTAATCCAAGTTGAACAAATGTTTAATTCTTCAATAGTGTATTTTATTCTCAAAGTGTAGCGTGCTGACGTTGTTTATAAGTCAACATCATCAAATGGCCAATGCATTTCGGACTATGTAGTCCTTCATCAGGGCCTTTCCTAATCAAAGTAAATAGCCACAAAGTAAACAACAAAGTGCAGTGGTGTGGAATTACAAGGAGTATATCATTGTTCCAATTCCGAAATATAACCAAGTTAAAAAAGTACCATATTGAAGCAAATGAAACATGTGCAAAGAAAATTACAATAAAATCAACAGGGTACCCACGTACAACAAACATATATTTATTTATTTATTTTATTTAATTAAATTTGTATAGCGCGCAAGCAGCCCAGGGGCATTGAGGCGCTGTTACTTGCATGAGCTTAGTTACAGGCATGGTATCAACAAGAGGCATATTACAGAAAGGAACAAGCACGGTTATCATTGCAGATTATGCGGTTGGTCAATACAACTTAAGCAGTGGGTCCTATGGTTGGTATTCATGCTGCTGCGAGGGACCTTATGAGAAGAGGGTGGTTTTCAATGCTTTGCGGAAGGCTAGGAGGGAGGGCTCACTGCGGATGGTGGGAGGTAGGGCATTCCAATGAGTGGGTGCGAGATAGGGGAAGCTAGATCCACCTGCTCTGGATCTTTTTACTAATGGCACAGAGAGCATGTTGGTGTAGGGTGATCTTGTTGGCCTTGTAGAGGCGACGGGGTGGATTCTTTGTGAGAGGTAGTCGGGGGCAGTGAGATGGATGCATTTGTGTGTCAGTGTGAGAGCTTTGAAAATTATTCTCTCCTTTATTGGGAGCCAGTGGGCTAGTTGTCTGGCTTCTGAGATGTGGTCCCTTTTGGCAATACCTTGGGCTGCTCGGAGAGCACTATTCTGGATGACTTGTAGCCTCTCCAAGTTTCTTTTAGAGGTTCCTAGGAAGAGTATGTTACAGTAGTCTAGCCTGGAGCCGGTGATGGCTCTGGCTACGTTTGTGCTGTTATCTTTGGAGAGGAAAGGCCTGACTGCGTTGATCAGTTTAGCATGATATGCGGCTGAGGAGGCAATGGCGTTGACTTGTCTGTCCATGGAAAGGTTAGAGTCTAGATAGACTCCAAGAGTTTTGACTGAGTCTGATACAGGTATTTTGATGGTGTAGATGGTGAAGTGACTGAATTGAGAGTCAAGTTTTTTTAGCGTTTCGGGGGAACCTATCAGTAGGAGTTCTGTCTTGTCAGAGTTGAGGCATAGTCCATTGTCTGCCATCCAGGCTTGGATGGTGTTGTAGAGGTTGTTAAGGGTCCTGGCATCAGTGTCGTAGCTGCCTGTGAGGGTAAGGAGGATCTGGGTATCGTCCGCGTAGTTAGTGTAGGATATACCCATAGCGTCGAGGATGAGGAAGAGGGGTCGTGTGAAAATGTTGTAGAGTGTGGGGGAGAGGCATGATCCTTGGGGCACGCCAAAGAGTATGGTAGTGGGTGAGGCAGAGGCTAGGTCGGAGAATACTTGCATGGTTCTGTCTTGTAGGAAGGATGTGATCCATGCTGTGGCGTCAGGGGAGAACTTGGCAGTGGAGGAGAGATGATGGCAAAGGACGTCATGATCTACGAGATCGAACGCTGCAGATAAGTCAAGGAGTAGGAGAAGAGCTGGTTTGCCCATGTCTCTGGCATCGTCCATTTGGTTTTTCAGGTCCAGTGGGCGGTTTCAGTCCCATGTCTAGGGCGGAAGCCAGATTGGCGGAGTCCCAGGAGTTTGTTTTCTTCGATGAAGTGCTGAACCTGCAGATAGGCTGCTTTGTCGAGTATTTTGAGGAGGAAAGGGACAGTGGTGATGGGTCTATAGTTGTTGGGGGAGGTGGGATCGAGAGTTGGTTTTTTTAAGAGGGGGCGGACCAATGCTTCCTTGAGGGAGGTGGGGACCTTCCCTGTTGCGAAGGAGGCATTAACAAATGCAGTCAGGAAGGGAGCAAGCGCTTCAGTGCAGTCCTTGATGAGAGTGGCTGGGCAGGCATCACCTTTACAGTTGGATGCTTTGATGTTCTTCATTATGTTAATGATGTCCTTTTCCTGTATGGATTTGAAGGAGAAGGGTTGGGGAGGGTCTTGGGCTGGTGGTGGGACAGGGATATGAGTATTGGGCAGGGCTTGTTTGGTAGCTAGTATTTTGCTTTGGAGGCGGCTCAGTTTAGTTAGCATTGCCGTTTGAATTTCGTCGCACCAGGCTTTGTCTTTGGTGAAGTTCTGGAGGGTGGGAGTAGGAGTCTCTAGCTCCCTAAATATTGCAAAGATTTCTTTAGTGCTGGATTGGGCTTCCGAGATTCTGGATTCAAATGATTTGGATTTTGCCCGGGTGATAGCTTTTTTGTACTCCGTAGAGCAGGCTTTAAAGAGCAGCTTGTCTTTGTCAGTGTGGGACGTTTGCCACTGAGTAAGTGCTGCCTTTTTCTCGTTTCGGAGTGCGAGCAAGTCTGAGGTGAACCAAGAGTTAGAGTGGGTGGTGGGTTTGTATTTACGGAGTTTAAGTGGGGCAATGGAGTTGATAGCTGCTTTAATGGCAGCATCGTAGGTTGATGCAAGAGTTTCTGGGTCTGTGGAAAAAGGTGGTCTGAAGGCTGGGCCTTGGAGGAAGGGCAGTAGTCTTTCCCTAGTGAGCTGGCGGGAGCTTCTTGTGAGGCAAGATGGTAGGGGTTGGGGTGGCGGGGTAGAAGAGCTAGTGGTGAGGATGCTAAATGTGATGATATGGTGGTCAGACCATGGGGTGGGAGTGTTTCCAGTGATGATGAGTGGGCAGTTGTGCTGAGCAATCCAGTCGAGTGTTCTGCCCTGAGTGTGCGTTGGGCTAAAGATGGTGTTCTTATAGCCTAGTGTTGTTAGGGCTGAGTCAAAGGATTTAGCTGCTGAGTCCTTTTTATCCTGTAGGCCTAGGTTGACGTCCCCAAGGAGAATGGCTTTCGAATGTTTTTTGAGGTTGTCAGATAGGAGATGGATGAGGGAGGCTTGGAAGTCTTCTATTGGGCCAGGAGGGCGATAGACAATATGGGCGGTAATGGTGCAGTTGGGGGAGAGGTCAATTTTGACTTGGAGGTAGTCGTTGTTGCTGTGTAGGGATTTATCTATCTTTCTAATACTATAGCAGTCCTTAGCGATGATTGCGACACCTCCACCTTTAGAGGGGCGATCTTGTCTGGTGATGGAGTAGCCAGAAGGGAGTGCCAAGGAGAGCGCAGGGCCAGAGGCCTCGTGTAGCCAGGTTTCAGATATCATGAGCAGGTCAAGGTCATGGGTGGTTATGAGGGCGTGAATGTCTAGAGCGTGGGCGCTGATGGATCTGGCATTGATCATGGCACATTTGAGGTGGGGTTCTGTGACGACTAGGGAGGGGTCTGTGGGAGGAGAGGGTGAGGTGATGGGTATGGTCGGTGTGGGGCTGGGGGCTCCAGTGGTGTTGTGGTGGGGGGCAGTAGAGGCATTGCATATCATATATTTTGCACAGGGGGGCGCAGTTTCAGTGGTGGTGGGCACAGGTGAGATCACATTTGGCACAATAGCATTCACAATGGGGGTAGAAGAATTGCATATCACGCATTTTGTACTGGGGGGCGCAGTTTCAGTGGTGGTGGGCACAGGTGAGATCACATTTGGCACAATAGCATTCACAATGGGGGTAGAAGAATTGCATATCACGCATTTTGCACTGGGGGGCGCAGTTTCAGTGGTGGTGGGCACGGGTGAGATCACATATATGTACACAAAAGAAAGAGAGGGAGGGAAAAAAGGGAGGGAAAAGAAGGAGAGATACATAAATATTCTTCATTGACCATGCCAATAGTCATCATGTTTACATGTGTTTACATATGTTCACCCAATACTGTTACGGTGCATGTGTCTACTAATGTAACTGTACACCTTCATTGTGACCGTGCATGACGCCAGAGTGTTGGTCTGACAACTGTATTGTTGTGCCTGAATTGTGGGTACCAATTCCCCAGATGGGGTGGAGAATTGTGTGATGTTGACTTATAAACAACGTCAGCACGCTACACTATTGAAGAATTAAACATTTGTTCAACTTGGATTAATGGAAAATTGAAATATTTGATAAATCCCATTGGGATTAAAGGGTGTGTGGCCCACACCGCAGACAAGATTGTCGAGGTCATTTTTCAGTTGGCTTTAATCTTCTACCACAAACACGGCAGTTGGAGTGCGCATTAGTCTCGAAAGACTAGACAGTGCATTCAGGTCTATTGATATGGAGTGGAAGGGAGCCATGTTGGAAGTAATGCTCCCTGCCCCTCCATATCAGTGGTCAAAGCCATTTTTAGTGTTCTGCATTTTTGGATTACACTGCCACAAGGTCAAGAAAGGGCCTGTTTGAGTGCAAACCTTAGAAGAAAAAACACATACAAATTGATTTAAAATGATAATAAAAACGGTTTAATGAAAACAATTTAAGATATTTCAAAAATAACAGCAGTGAGATGAATATGACATGAAAAGCATTATTGCCCCAAAAAAATAAGGAAATTAACTTTTTCTTTTTTTTGACTGGAGCAGTCATTTTATTGAATACAAAAAGCAGCAGATCACTGGACTCTTGAAGTGCAACAAGTGCCTGTGTCTGCCAGCGGAAGTCCCCCCCCCCCTTGAGTACCGAAAGCAGATTTCACTGACTGGTCGTGAGAACGGAAGCTTTTGGATAGGTAGGCATGTTCTTGTACATCCGGATAGCCTTTAGCAGCAGAGTACCTGGCAAATATTACCTCATTCTTGAAGCTTCTCTCAAACGTTTTGCTGTGCGGTCCGCCTCCGTGGGGAAGTCTGGGGGTCTAGTAGAGGCCTGGGTCATGAGGATGTGGTGCAGGCTGTTGCGGGGGTCCAGTACTTTCTTTGGCACTCTGGACTTGCGCTTAGAGGCGATGGGCTGGAGGAGGACTCCCTGTGCCTCATGGATGATTCATGTGAACGGTCTCGTCCCATTCAGGAGTGCCTGAAAATCAAATGGCTTTGGCTTTATGCGCTGACCTAACACGCTGACCTAGCTCACCTCATCTCAGCAGCCAGCAGCAGAGTCATTGAGGTCGCATGGGCTGCGCTCTGCATCTGTGCAAAGAGTGCATCGGAGTCGGAAATTAACTTTTTAAAGAGACTTAATGCATAATATGACAAGCAATAACAATAGTGCTATTAGGAGACCAAAAAAGATGTTTAAAAAGTGTTAATGGTAGTGAAAATAATTTCCAAATAAAATCATTATTTAACCCTTAAAAAAAAATTTGGAACAAAATATTGAACACACTTAATGCCCAACACGGTAAGCAAAAACATTAGTGCTATCGATAATTTGCATTACGATAATGGATTAGAGAGTCATGTTTTACATATAGTGTAAAGAAATACGAGTAGTACATTTAATAGCGCAAAAATTAGAAGACAATGGGACTCATTACGAGTCCGGCGGTACCCATGCCGGATAAACCGGCAGGCTGCTGCCGGACCCGTATTACCATTCCGCCTCCGTGATTACAACCCCGGTGACCTGGTAATTCCGGGGGCGGAATTCTGTAAATCTCCATGGGGACCCTGGACACAATGGTTCCGCCTATGACAGAGCCGGGTTTTCCATGTCCTCCTGCAGGCGGGTGGTGTTAATCCCGCCAGGTCAGACCTGAATCAGCCGGTCAGTGACACTGTAGTGTTTTCCTTTATACAATGAAGAGGCATAACATTGTATATAAAGTATTATGTAGATTTAATCAGGAGAGCCCCCGAGCGGGCCATTTCACCAAAGCAACATCTTCGTGTATGATGCCATCAACATTCTGGAATCATACACGAAGCTGTCACCATAGTAACAATAACATTACATTCTCACATCTCCCTACCTAAACACAAATACAAATATATAATATTATATTTGAAATTAACTAAAAACACTTTATAGTATAAAAAAAAATAACATATTATCATAACATTTCTATACCAATAAAGGATACAAAATCTTCCAGATTTTAGATACTCAGCCAATCTTGGATCATGTCACAAGTTGTGAACTTCTCAATAATATACATAGTCTTGTTTGTAATTCCATATTCTTTTCCTACATCTAGATCCTGACTGAACACTGTCATTTCTTCCTTCAATTGAATTCTCCTGTACATCCTTCCCTTGTGACCTTTCTTTGACCAGTACGCTGGGTTCATCAAAACCACTCTTAAAATTCTCGACTTCAGCTGAATCATCTCCTCCATATCTCATCACTTCCTTCTCCTTTGCCAAAACAACATCATCACATGACCATTTCTTGCCATCCTCTAGTATCACGGACTTTCTTGAGCAATCCATCACTCTCTGGGGAGCGCGAAACCTTGACTCCCCTTTCATCACACGTTTTGGTTTTCTCACTCTCACCAAGTCACCTCTTCTCTTGTTTTCTTTTCACTGTGTCAACAATGTCATCCATGTTAATTTTTTTACTTTCATTGCTCATCATCCAAGCAGGCCTCAACCTATTTGTGAAAAGTCTTCCTCTCATCAACGTGAATGGTACTTCCTCAGTTATTGAATGCGGCGTGACTTTATATGTAGTGAGAGCTTCCTTAAGTGTCTCCTTCCATGGTAAACCATTCACACAAGCTAACTGTATAATTCCTTTAATGAAACGGTTCATTCTTTCTACAAGACCGTTACCCATTGTGTGGTACAACGCTGTAGTACTGTGTTTAATAGATCTGTCCTTTAGAAATCCTTGAATTTCCGACGACATGAACTGGGCTCCATTATCTGACACAATTTCTTGCGGGTCTCCTTCTCTACTAAAAATTTCATCCAAGAACTTCACAACTTTAACAGCTGACACCGACTCCTCTACGATGCCACACTCCACCCATTTGGATGTATAGTCAACCAACACTATAAGATAGATCTTTTGAGACTCTAAAGATTCATATGGACCAGCTATATCAATAGCTAATTTTGTCCAAACAGTAACCGGAATGTTCACAGGTTGTAATGGAGTCGACCGTATGGATTTGCTCTTATCGCTTACAGCACAAGTGGTACAATTCCTAACCAGGTTTTCCATATCACCCCACATGTTGGGCCACCAGTAAGCCTCTCTTACTCTTCTTTTAGTCAACATTCTACCCACGTGGCCCTCATGGGCGATGTCCATGATCCTCTTCCTTAAAGCTGTCGGGGGTATTATACGGTCTCCTCTATAAACACATATTTCATCACTGGACAACTCATCCTTAAATCTTTCCCAGGACCTTGACTCATCATCAGTATCTCTCCAACCAGATTCGATAGCTTTTCTCAGCATTTCTTGTTCAATGTCACTGTCCCTTGCTTCTATCCATTCTTTTTTCGAGAAGCTAGGATGTACTTGAGCTATAATACAATCCATATTCTGTTCCTCCATTAACACTTGTCCATCTTCACAGTCATCTGCAACACCTTCACATGGTAATCTGGAAAAACAATCCGCAACCACATTGTTCGTTCCTGGAGTGTACTTTATGGTCACATTAAATTGCATAATAATCAAAGTCCACCTTCTTATGCGCGGAGACATCATGTGAGAATTTTTCGAGTTCAAAACATGAACAAGAGGCTTATGGTCTGTTCTAACATCCACAGGAATGCCCCAAATGAGACTTTTAAAATGCTCCAATATCCACTTGACTCCATGAGCTTCCTTCTCTATTGTCGAATAACTTCTCTCAGCACCTCTTAATGTCCTTAATGCAAATGCAATGGGAACAGCTTCACCATCTTGGACTTGTTCTAAGACACCACCTAAACCTACATTGCTCGCATCAACTGCTATCCTTGTTCTGGCACTCGAGTCAAACATTTTCAAAGCCGGTGCTTTATTAATCATATTCTTTATCTGTACAAATTCCTTTTTGCATTCTTCAGACCATTTAAACTTCATTCCTTTACTCATTAAACTCCTCATACTTTCGGTGTTATCAGAGTAGTGATCAATGAATTTGGAATAATATTCTGTGAGTCCCAAAAAACTCCTCAGCTGGTCTTTATTATTTGGTTCTGGAATTTTGAGAATAGTGTCTACCAATGGTTCTTTAGGCATGATGCCCTTGGCATTTATGCAATGTCCCAAATATGTCACCTCATTTTTCTTTACTTTGCACTTTTCAATTTTGAGTGTCATCCCTTTCTGTTGTAACACTTGCAGAACAGCTAACAACTTTGCATCATGCTCCTCTTGAGACATTCCTGACACCAAAATATCGTCCTGGAAGTAATATACTCCTTGTAAACCTTCAAACAGATGATGCATTAACCTCTGGAATACAGCAGCATCCGAAGCTAACCCAAAAGGCATTCTCTTGTACCTAAAGGCTCCCAACGGCATTGCAAAAGATGTCAAATGTCTAGATCCTTCCTCTAGTACCACCTGATGGTAGGCCGACGACAAATCCAGAGTCGTAAAATACTTTGCAGGACTCATGGTGGACAACATCTCTCCAATATTCGGTAAGGGATGTCGATCTACCCATATGTTAGCATTTAAATCTCTTAAATCGACACACATCCTGATAGATCCATCTGTTTTTTTAACTAATACAATAGGCGATAACCACTCCGAACCCTCAATTGGCTCAATGATATATTGCCTGCATAGTCTCTCTATTTCAACCTTTAATGCATCTCTGGTGCCGATGGGTATACTTCTCACTTTATGTACAACAGGTGTCACACCTCTTTTGAGAATAATGCGATGTTCAAAACCTTTGAGTAAACCAATCTTGTCATTGAAAACTTTTGGAAAAGCTCTTGCCAAACTCTCTGCATTGTCACAAAAATTCTCAGAAACGCAAAGGATGGGTACACTCTCTCCTGAATGAATCTTGATATTCAAAGAAGCTTGCTCCCACCATCCTACTATTGAAAAACCATTCTCCGCCACATACAGTCTGCAGTAGGTTTTGCGCCCTTCAAATTCCAATTTCACCCAAACACAACCTACAATATTGATAGGTGTCTTTCCATAACCTGTTGCTCTGGTGTTTGTCATCTGTAGGTCTTCCATTTTTTTCTTTAAAACATTGACATATGTCTGTACATCGACCATAGTATATGGAGAACCTGTGTCCACCATCACTTGTAAAGTTATACCATCAATATCCATAGGAACCCAAGATCCTACACCATTATCTCTTGGTGTGACTGTAAGTATCTGAACCCTATCTTCGGTTTGATCCGTTATTGCTATCAAGTTACTGGGACCAGCAATTTCCTCCACAGCTCTCACACCCATCGTAGTTGCACCTCTGCTTCTATAAAATCGACCAGTATTTCTACCAAATCTGCCATTATATCTGCCTCTCCCTCTGTTGCTGCGACACACCTTTCCAAAATGACCTGTATGTCCACACCTAAAACACTCTGCCGAGACTGCCGGACAATCCTTTTCCGTATTTTCATGTTTGTACCAACCACAATATGTACATCTATTACTTTGCTTGAATGTACCACCTCCATCTTGTCTGTATCCACTAGATGCATCTGACCTGACCATCCTCTTAACCATGGCAATACATTTTTCTTCTTGGGTGTTATGCTGTTCCTCATTTATCTCTTGGACTGACTTAATTCCAGTGTGTTCCAGTTTACTTTGAACTTCTCTCATACATTTTTCACCCATTTCAATTGACCTGGCTATCTCAACAGTTTTTTCTAATGTAGGGTTCTTCGCCTGCCAAAGGCGTTGCTGAATGCGCGGATCGGCCACATGCAACACTATCTGATCTCGCAAATATTCATCAGTAACCCCGGTGAATGCACATGTGGCCATTAATCCTCTCAATGCAGCCAAATATGAATCAATACTTTCCTCTTTGCCCTGTTTTCTTGTGAAAAACCTGTATCTTTCCAATACAATGTTGGACTTATTTCCAAAATGTTTATTCAATTTAGCAACTGCTATATCATACTTTCTAGAACCACTTGATGCTTCACCCCATGTTTCCTCATCATGCTCTAGTTCAGGCAATGACCTGAATATTCTCAATGCCTCCGTACCAATGCAGTGCAACAGGGTTGCTTCCTTCTGATCATCATTAAATTTTGCCCCTCCTATTGCTCTCAAATACACTTAAAAATTGTCTTGCCACTGCTCCCAAGGGCATGCTGGATTCCCAGGTGCTGGTAAGAATTTTATTGGAGCAGCCGTGTTTTGCATGACTAGAGCTTGATGTTGATTCGTATGTAATGTCCTCCTCATATGTAGTATGCTCCAATGGATCGTTTGTTCCTTTCTTTATATTGATATTTTATTTCCTATTCACCAACAGTTTTCACTTAATATTTCATAATGTCACTTAAAAACTCCTCGAGCATCCATCAATATCACATCTGTCGAGAGAACCAGTTCCAATGCCTCCATGCAGACGCGTACGAGCGTTCGTTTATATTTCACATACTTTGTTTACATAGGCCCAAACAGCTGTTCGTCGCATTCATGAAACGTAGTACATCGGCCTTGTTCCTCCTAAAATGGCGGCACGCATAACACGCTCGAAGGTCCTTTTCTCTAATGCCCAAGGACGGTTGATCCACACTCGCGCACAGCCCAATGCAGCTCTTGCCAGGCGATTTCAGCGTTTATATTTCTCCTCAATGTCCTGCCGCTCACCTGCCCTTCATCCATATGTATTTCACGCAACCGCTCGTAGCCGCAGGCTCACAAACTTCGCCACACGCATCGATTGATGGTTATAAACAGCATTCTTCATAATCAGATCCGGGGGCTCCCTCCACGTAGCTAGCTCCTCGTCGCCAATTGTAGTGTTTTCCTTTATACAATGAAGAGGCATAACATTGTATATAAAGTATTATGTAGATTTAATCAGGAGAGCCCCCGAGCGGGCCATTTCACCAAAGCAACATCTTCGTGTATGATGCTATCAACATTCTGGAATCATACACGAAGCTGTCACCATAGTAACAATAACATAACATTCTCACAGACACCTCCCGCCTGCAAGACTCTGAATCAGCCGGTCCGGAACCGCCACCGTTCTTTCCGGCCCGGCAGCGTCGTAATGAGGCCCAATTACTTGGAATTAAATTGCATATTGCCGTGGAAAGTAAAAGAACAATTGGCAAACTGGGGATTAGAACTATTATCAGAAATGGTGGACATTGTAGAAGTGGAATATTTAGAAGAAGAAGGAAGAGGGGACGAAACAGATGTTGCTTCAGCCTTGTTACATAGAGAGGTTGAATGAGAGGAGGGCAGCATTAGAGTGCTTCGCCCAGGTGAAGAATTGTAGACCACTTATCACGTTGGGGTGGTTGTGGTTACCAGTAGTTGTTAAAGGGGTAGTTTGGTCAGAAATGTTATTGGCCTAATGGGTCGGGCATGTATTTCATTGCATACATCGATTGTTCTTAAATACATTTCGAATGCAATTTACCCAGGTTTTTCTCAATTTAACACATGTGAAAACGATGGCTCGGGTACTGCGGCTTGGGTACTGCCTTCTTGTGCTATTCTTATCTGTTTATCTCCCTAACTTCAAGTGCCCTTGCAGGACTGATTCGGATCTCCCCCTAACGCTGACATCACTAGACGCTCATGCCCCATTTCACAATGCCAATGCACGTCTCATGTCAACGTCCTCTGCGTGCATTCTTTTGACGTGTATAAACAAACCCTTTCTGATCACACATCGTTGGAGTTTATTTTCCCTTTGTGTCAGTGTATTTCATTTCCAGCCTCCCTGACTTTTTTCTGCTCTGTTCTTATACAGCCTAAAATCAATTAACACATTAGTCGCTTTTCATTTCTTATATTCTGTACAGAGTTATTTTCCAAACCATATTTAAAAAATATGTCCATGTGAGTTTTTAAATTTTGAGACTACTAATCTTGATTTTGTACGATGTGCTTTTGTGACTTCTTTGCTTGTCTTTTTTTAACATTCAGTGTTAATGAGAAACCTCTTTTCATTGCTTTATACACACAAAAAGGTGTTTATTTGCCTCTCTATTGATTCTGTTCTTCTTCACTATTCAGAAACAATGGCAACAATTCAGCCCTACATGTACAAGTCTGAATACTCAGAAGAGGAGGTCCTTGAAAGAGAAAAAAGTGGAGACGATGTGGAATCGGATGAAAGTCATGAGGATCAATCGCTGGAGCCTGAACCCATTCGCAAGAAAGACGTTTCCACTTGGTGTACCTGCTTTCATTGTGAGCTTTTGCCTACTCTGGTGGAGAACTGCTATTGCAGAGAAAACTCTGGCTGCTTGGCCTACATTGCCGAAGAAGAGACACCACCACTATGCGTTAGCGAGCTGCATGACTTTAGGGCAGCCTGCCTTACAAGATCCGTGCTGCGAATGATGATGGTCCTTATGCACGAACTTCGAGCTACAGTGTGCCCTCGTAATGCAAGTTACGGGTAAGTTCACTCTATATTTCTTATGTGTTTCAACATATAGAGGGGTAACGTAATATTTTGTTACCCTAGATCAATATAAGTTTGACGAATCACTGACATGAGAATGTTTCTGTAAACGTAATAATTTACTCACTGTGAAATGAAGCCAAAGTGTTCCACTGTAGATTTATCGTCTGACCAATAAAACATTTTTTTAGTTAGAAATAGTTCCAAAAATGTTCTTTCTTTAATGTGCATTCACATTTGTAACTGATCCGAGTTCTGAGAAATGTTTTGTAAGTCCACTACACGTCCAAACATATAATAAGAGTATTGTAAGATATTTTTGTGCAGTAACATGTGTATTGGTCTAACGCGGTAGCCCCATCCTCATCCAGCCCCATGCAGTATCAATGGCCGTTCGCACCTCTGCCTGCAAGTGTGCTGGGAAAATGGGAACGCTCAAGATGCCGAATACTATGTACACCACAAAGGGTTCTATCGCACAGGGACCATTGTCCACATGGCGACCCCAGACCAGGTGTTTGCAGACTCCCCTTTAAAGACCCCATCCCTGCACTCAACATATATCTGTGTCCCTTGAACATTGTGCTGGTCCTTCTGCGCTCGCCCCATCCACACCCATTCCCCCATCGATATCAATTACAGTTCACACCTGTGACCGTGCGCTCACAAGGGGTGTTTTGAAAGATTTCATTTATATGTAATTTTCCCTCCGTTCATGGACCCCTCCCAAACGTTTTGCTTTTGTTTGGCTATCCTATCTTGAACTCTTACCAGTGGAGCCCAGCCTTCAGCTGTAATGACCTTTTGGTTTCTTGAACTGTGGTGGTTGGTTCTGATACTTCTCCGCCCAAGTGTAAACCTCGTCTCGCAAATAGTGAAACGTGTCATGTCGAAATTTGCATATCTTTCTTGCTTCTAAATCTGATTTGTAGCTCTCAAGCCGTGCGTTTATATCTGCTAAAGTATCTGCAAAAGATTCTTCGTTAGTGAGTTTGGTAATCTCTTTAGCTAAATCTTGTATTTCTATTTCCAAAGTGGACAAATTAGCTGCTAGCTCCTTGATGGTCAAGAGAATCAGATCCAATGAGCACCTATTTAGGATCTGTTCCCACTTCTTGACGAATCCTTTAGTTTCCTTACATAGTGTTGGCTTAAGACCAATTCTTAGTCCCCGAGGGATGCGTTGAGCTTTGTTTTTTTTTTTTAAACGTATTTTATTAACTTTTGTTGCATTACATACAAATGGTGACAGAGGAAAAGAAAAACAAAACCATGAGAACAAATTAACCTAATAACCTAAACAGTCTTCGATTTTTTGCTATATGGTTTTCAAGTTCAGTTTGGGCCGGTGGTCTAGAGGGCTGGAGTTTCGGGACGCCAGGGGTGACCCATCCAAGGAACCCATGACGTTAGGGTGGTGTTTTGCTCTTTCTCGCTGGTGTAGGCAGTCTGCCTAGGGGGGCTTGTGGTCGGCGGCAAAGTTTATGTCTCGGAGGAGCGCTTTCCATGATTCAAGAGTGTCGTTCCCGCCATCTTCTTCTGCATTAGTTCCTTCCTGCCATGCTCTGGTTTCAGCTTCTGTCCATCTCTCCAACTCTTTGATCCATCGCTCTTGCCTGGGCCCTCCTGGCGCCTTCCATGCCATTGCTATTGTTCTTTTGGCAAGAATACATGCAATGTCCATCAGCTTGGTTATATGTTTGTGTTTGCTCATCCTGGGATATGTACCTAATAAGCATTCTTTCGGGCTCCATTCATATCTGGACATCCCAGCGTCCGTGCAGGTCTGTTGTGCTTTGGACCAGAGTTTTCTCGTTCTGGTGCAAGTCCAGAACATGTGCATTAAGTCTGCATCGTCCGTGGTGCACCAGGGGCACTTTGAAGATGTGTTTTTGCTGAAACCAGCCACTCTCTGTGGAGTCATGTACGTACGATACAATACATATAGCTGAATTTGTCTAAATCTGGCGTTTCTTGACACCTCTTTGGAGTAGGTTAACTCTCTTTCCCATTCGTTGTCTGTTAGTGTCATTCTTAGATCCGCTTCCCATTTTTCTTTCAATGGTGCACTCTTCGGATTGGGCTTGTCCATTAATCGACTGTAAATTCTAGTTATTGGTTTCCAGCCATCTGTAAGGTCAAACATCTCCTGCAGGAGGGGGTCCGGGGTGGGTTCTTCCGGCCAGCTGTCCCATTTCTTCTTGGCTATTTGTCTGAGTCTGTGATACCACAGGAACTGTCCGCTAGTGAGTCCTTTCCTTGCTTGAAGCGTTTCAAACTCCCTGAATTCGTCTTCATCGAACATATCTCCCCAGGCATAGAGTCCGGCTCTTTCCCAGCTTCTTGCTACCGTGAGGTCTGTTTGGGTTCTACATGCGTCCACCAGGATGGGGATGTTGGGGGAGTAGGGGTGTTTCGTTTGTCGGATCAAGCAAGTTCTAGACCATATCTGCCTACCCAGTTTTGCAATCATTGGGTCATTCTGTGTCTGCTTCAGTGGGTTCCAGAGTGTCTCTTTGGGGAACAGCTTGGAGGGTGTTTGTTCCAGCATCTCTGATTCGGGGGTTGGGTCATCTGAGAGCCATTTCGTGACATGGGCGAGCTGTGCGGATAGGTAGTATGTTTGGAGATCAGGTAGTTGTATTCCTCCTTCTTTGTACGGTAGTGTGAGAGTAGATAATGACAGTTTATGTCTGGCTGGTCCCCATAGAAAGTCCCTGATTATTGCTTCAAGCTTTTTGAAAAATGGAGGTCTGATATAGTGACTGATGTTAATAAAGTAATACAAGAAGCAGGGTAGGATTATCATTTTGACAATTGCTGCCCTACCCATCATTGCTAGTGGCAATTTAGACCAAAATTTCATAGAGTTTCGGAGGCCCTTTATTACTGCTTCAGTATTGTGTTCATGCGTTAGTTCCGGGGTGTGTCTCACATTGACACCTAGGTATCTAAATGTTTCCGGTTGCCATTTCATCCCCACATTTGGCAGGTCCGTTTCTTTCCGGCCCCTGAGCCTAGCCAGGGGAAACGCACAAGATTTCTGCCTGCTGAATTTGATTCCAGAGTAGCGTGCGTAGTTGTCCAGTACATCCAGTGCCACTTGTGCATTAAGTTGGGGGTCTTTTATGTACAGGAGCACGTCATCTGCATATAGGGATATTATAGTGTACTTGTTTCCCATTCTTATGCCCGCATCAAAAAGCTGTCTCTGGAAATATATGGCTATCGGCTCCAGTCCCAAGATGTACAGCATTGGTGACAGTGGGCAGCCCTGTCTGGTACCCCTTTGTATGTCCCAGGGTTCAGATATCGTGCCTCCGGTCCGGACTCTAGCCACTGGTGAATTATAAAGTACCTTGATCCATTTCACAAAGCCCACTCCGAAGCCAAATTCTCTCAGCACTTCCATCAGCCACTCCCAGAATATGGAGTCGAAGGCCTTGATGGCGTCGAGCGACAACACTGCCAGGTCTTCGTCTCTCGAGTATGTCTCAGCCATGGTGTGTTGTACTGCCAGGTCTTCGTCTCTCGAGTATGTCTCAGCCATGGTGTGTTGTAGCCTTCTGACGTTGGCTGTTTTGTTGCGTCCTGGGACGAAGCCGTTTTGGTCGTTATGGACTATAGAACCCACCACTCTTGCTAGTCTCTTGGCCAGGATGGTGGTGAGGATCTTACTGTCATAATTTAACATCGCTATCGGGCGATAGGAGTCGCATTCAGAGTGGGGTTTGTTTGGTTTGAGGATTGGGGTTATTATCGTTTCCTTCATTGAGTTAGGTAGGATCCCGTTCTCATATGATTCTCGGTAGACCTCGTAGAGTATAGGGGTGGTGAGGGTTGCTTCATATGTTTTGTAAAATTCGGGTGGGAGGCCGTCACTTCCGGGGGTCTTGCATGTCGCTAGGGATCTGATCGCTTCAGCCACATCTTCCGGGGTGATCTCCATTTCTAGGGATTCCCTTTGTTCATCGGAAAGTTTTGGGAGTCCTATTTCTTCTAAGGTGTCTCTGATTTCGTCCCTGGGCACCTGTTTGTCGTGGGCGTACAGTTTGGCGTGAAATACCGCAAATGCCTCGTTAATGTCTTGTTGTGTTCTATGTGTTGTTCCATTGTCATCTGTGATTTCGGTTGGGAGGTGTCTTGGGTGCTCTCGTTTGCAGAGCCAGGCCAGCAATCTTCCAGGTTTGTCGGTTTCTTTATGCGTTCTGGCGGTGTGGGTTGCGAAATCAAACTTAGCGAGCCTATCCCAGGCTGAGGTACATTCTTCTCGGACTTCTCTCAGTTTAACTTCCCCCTCTGGGCCAGCTTTGGGGTTCGTTTCCAGTTTCATTATTTCCTCTTCTAGTCCTTCTAGTTCAGCCTTCAGTCTTTTGCGGATACCTCCCGCTTTTGCTATGGCTTCCCCGCGTGTTACCACCTTCATGGCTTCCCATAGCGTGCCCCAACTTGCCACTGAGCCTTTGTTGTTGTTAATGTATTCCTCCAGCGCTGTGTTCAGGTTTTCTCTGAATTCTTGGTCAGTGAGTGCTGCAGTGGGCATTCTCCACGTTGGGATCGGTGGTCTAGGTCCCCTAACCTTCCACTGCATGAGTAGGGGGGAGAGGTCCGAAATTGTTCTGCCAAGGTATGTTGTTGAGTCTGCCATCAAAACTTGCTCCCGGTCTATGAACAAATGGTCAATCCTAGTGTGGATCTTGTGCGGGGCTGAGTAATAGGAGTAGATCCGATCCGTGGGGTGTTGTTCTCTCCAAACATCGACCAGATTTAGATGTTCGAGCGCACTGTTCAGAGACTGGGTTGCGGCATTTCGCAGTTGGTGTGGAGGTTCGGACCTATCTATGGTTTCGTCCCTGACGCAGTTGAACCCATATAAAAGTTCTATCCCTGTGGTGTATCATTTTTTTGCACAGGGCCTTGAGATGTGCCAGTATGCCGTGTTGTGGGAAGTAAGAGTTTACCAGGCAAATGGACGTGTGTTCTATGGTTCTCCACATAATTAGGTACCTGCCTTCTTTGTCCGCTTCAAAGCCCTGTAGTTGAAATGGCACGTTCGGGCTCACCCAGGTGAATACCCCTCTAGCGTATTTGGAATAGTGCGCCCCCCTTCCAGTGCCACCCCAACGCTCCGATATTTTGGACGTAGATTCTTCTGTGAGGTGGGTCTCTTGTAGCATTGCAATTGAGATCTTTTTTCTGCGGAGGTAGGATAGGATCCGGTTTCTCCTTAAGTATGAGCCCATTCCCCTCACATTCCATGTCATGATTTTAAGTTGGGATGTCATTTGGTTGGTATCTGGGTTCCGTCCCCTCAGGTGCCCCCCTGTTTTCTCGGGGTGGTTCTCCTTCCCGCTGCGGGTTTTCGGGTGTTGGTTCAGGAATCTCTTTAACCCCGGGTCCTGAGTTCGTCCTTTCCTGCGCCTCTTTGGTTTTTAGTGGTTCGAAGACTGTGTAACTAACATAACAATTAACAAAACTGGAACTGGTGCGCCCAGCGGCTGCATTCATCCTGCGGCGCTCGAGCGCTCTCGTGTCCTTCAGACCCATCCAGGTATCAGGCACGAGCGGGGTCAAACTGTCTGTGGGGGTAGCGTCCTGTGCCTGGTGGGAGGCCGAGCGAGGGCCGCTTCTGTTTAGCCAACTGTTGTATGGATTACCTGCTTATTTTTTGGTCGCCCTGTCTTTTGCTTCAGCCATGTTAGTGCTTGAGTAGCTGTGATCCTCCCTTACCCTGGCTGGGTGTGTCTGTGGGATCCGTTGGGTGGGCGTCTTTGCCTTCTGCGAGGTTATTGTCCTCCAGCCACATGTTGGCAGCTTCCGGGTTCTCCAGAAATATCGCTCTACCTTTAAAGATGACTTTCAATCTCGAGGGGTAGAGGAGCATGTATTTCAGGTTGAGCTGACGGAGTCTGGCTTTTACTGGTACAAAGGAGTTCCTTTCCCTTTGGACTTTTTGGGTGTAGTCTGGGTAAATGGATATTTTGGAGTTGTCTCGTTCTATCGGCCCTTCCTCCCTGGAGTACTTCAGGATGGTTTCTCTATCTTGGAAGTTGAGTATTTTGGCAATTATGGGGCGAGGGTGTGAGCCAGGCGGGGGCCTCCTTTGTAGGGATCTATGTGCCCTTTCAACTGAGAATCCTTGTGTTAGTTTCCCGGCGCCCACCTCTTGTTGTATCAGGGACTCTATGTAGGCAGTTGGGTTCGGGCCTTCACTTCCTTCTGGCACCCCAAGTATTCGGACATTACCTCTCCTCGCCCGTCCTTCAGCTTCCTCGGATCTTGTCTCTAGCATCGCCACTTTCTTTTCTAAGTCCAACACCTTCGCCTTCAGGACCCCTGTGTCTTCCGATGTTTCTTTTATGGCCGTCTCAGTGTTTGCTACTCTCCCTGTAAGGTTTCGGGCATCCTGACGCATTAGTTGGAGTTCAGATTTAAATTCTTCAATCCTTGTATCTATGAACGTCCGTAGTGATGCAATGGCCTCTAACACCTGTGATTGGTTGTCTGCGGGCTCCTCTGCCCTTGTATGTGGCGGTTCTGGGGTGGAAAGGGATGATTGTGCGGGGTTTCTTGTCTTAGCAGAGACATAATTGTCCAGGGTTGTTGGTTTCCCTTTGTTTCTGTTGGCCATACTGTGGTTTTGTTGGGGCGCTGTTCAGTTGTTCTGGCTGGGGTGTTTCTGAGCCAACAGGGTATTCCAGTTGTTAGTTGTTGTGCCTTTCTGTGTGGGAAGGGGTCCGTTCCGTGTCTTCCCTGGGATATGGTTAAGTGTTTGGGTGGTACCAGGTGTGTTGGCAGCGCGTTACTATATTGTGCAGTGTCACTCCGGCATATTATCGCGGCCCGGCAGCCAGCTCCTAAGGGGGGCCTTCGGCCGTTTGGGTGGTTCAAGCTCCTGCTTTGCCTCCCGTGGAATGTGTGGTGCGTTACCGTTGGTGTACCCTCCCCACGGATCTCCTCACCTCTGGTCTCATCTGCCTGCCGGGCGCTGGAGCCGGGCGGGGAAAGCGGCGCCCCCAGCCAGCTGCCCCGCGCGTTGTCTCTCGCTCCGTCTTCTCCCGTACCGCTCCAGCCGCAAACGTCCCAGCAGGCTTCTCAGCAGGCGTTCCGTTCTCCCTCCTCAAGCGGGAGGCGGAATTGCTGCCTCTGGGCACCCTCCCCCGGCTCGCGGGTCCAGCTGGGTCTCTGCCGGTGGTTGTCGTTGGCTCCCGGTTTTACGTGTCCCTGGGCGGGAGGGAGCAGGGAGTTCCTGGCCGCAGCTGCCTCAAGGACCTCGCCACGTGTGTTTTACACAGCGCTATTGGGGCCGGCGGCCCTGGAGTCACTGGGCAGACACCATCTTGGTTGTGTGCGGAGGTTGGGTGGGATCCCGTTCCCGTCGACCGTCTGCTTGCTCACTTGTTCGGCAGAGTTAGGGAGGATCGCACGGAGTTGCGTTCCCAGCGTCGGCGAGCAGCTTGTTTGCTTTGTCGTGCCTCTCCGCTTCCTCAGGCAGGAGGGGGGTTCGCTCCGGCGCGGGCACCTCCCCGCCGATTCGCGTCTGCTGGATCGCGGTCAATGGGTCTCCCTTGAGAGGACTGCGTGTCTCTGGGCAGGAGGGAGAGGTTCTTTTGAGCTGCGGTTTCCTCAGAGGGATCGCCTCGGTTGAATCGCGCGGAGGGGGCCGGGCAGGATTATTGTTGCCGGCAACTCGAGTGTCTCTAGTTAGGCGCCATCTTGGATGCGGGTGAAGGTTAGGGGGGGGGGCCCGTTCTTTTGGGCCCTCACGAGTTCCACGGGTCCGATTCTTCAGTGGGTTTGCTGATGTCTGCTGGGAATTGCTTCTGCTACCCTCGTAGCCGTTTTCCAGCGCTGGGGGTGAGGATTAAGTACGGCGAAAAGGATCTAGAAGCGGCGCCTCGGTCGGAGCTCCGCAGCTCACCCTCCTCCCGCCATGAGCTCCAGGCCACGCCCCCATGCGTTGAGCTTGGTAATAGCGTCCAAGTGTCACTGCATGTAATTTACGATTGATTTCTCTACGAATGAGATATTCAAGTTGTTTGATCTTTTTGTTTGGATCTGCGTTTGTTGTAGCTGAGTGTGTGTCCTTGATTAGGCCAAGAATGGTGTTGGCTTCATCAGCTGAAAAGCCTAAAGTGGTGGCTCGTAAATCTGTTAACTTCTCAATATCTTCATATGACATTATTGCGTGCCACCGCTCCAAGTTACACGGAAGTGTGAATTAAGGTGAAAGCTGGGGATGCGAGCGGGCACTGCTTGTTATTCTTTCTTGCGCGTGGGTTTATCCAAAAATAATGCTGCTTGGGGTGCAGCCCACTAACTTGTGGTACCGTGTGCCAGCACAGAAGAAGTGAACCGAAAAATGACCTCGCCAATCTTGTCTGCGGTGTGGGCCGCACACCCTTTAATCCCAACGGGATTTATCAAATATTTCCATTTTCCATTAATCCAAGTTGAACAAATGTTTAATTCTTCAATAGTGTATTTTATTCTCAAAGTGTAGCGTGCTGACGTTGTTTATAAGTCAACATCATCAAATGGCCAATGCATTTCGGACTATGTAGTCCTTCATCAGGGCCTTTCCTAATCAAAGTAAATAGCCACAAAGTAAACAACAAAGTGCAGTGGTGTGGAATTACAAGGAGTATATCATTGTTCCAGTTACGAAATATGACCAAGTTAAAAAAGTACAATATTGAAGCAAATGAAACATGTACAAAGAAAATTACAATAAAATCAACAGGGTACCCACGTACAACAAACATATATGTACACAAAAGAAAGAGAGGGAGGGAAAAAAGGGAGGGAAAAGAAGGAGAGATACATAAATATTCTTCATTGACCATGCCAATAGTCATCATGTTTACATGTGTTTACATATGTTCACCCAATACTGTTACGGTGCATGTGTCTACTAATGTAACTGTACACCTTCATTGTGACCGTGCATGACGCCAGAGTTTTAGTCTGACAACTGTATTGTTGTGCCTGAATTGTGGGTACCAATTCCCCAGATGGGCTGGAGAATTGTGTGATGTTGACTTATAAACGTCAGCACGCTACACTATTGAAGAATTAAACATTTGTTCAACTTGGATTAATGGAAAATTGAAATATTTGATAAATCCCATTGGGATTAAAGGGTGTGTGGCCCACACCGCAGACAAGATTGTCGAGGTCATTTTTCAGTTGGCTTTAATCTTCTACCACGAACACGGCAGTTGGAGTGCGCATTAGTCTCGAAAGACTAGACAGTGCATTCAGGTCTATTGATATGGAGTGGAAGGGAGCCATGTTGGAAGTAATGCTCCCTGCCCCTCCATATCAGTGGTCAAAGCCATTTTTAGTGTTCTGCATTTTTGGATTACACTGCCGCAAGGTCAAGAAAGGGCCTGTTTGAGTGCAAACCTTAGAAGAAAAACACATACAAATTGATTTAAAATGATAATAACAACGGTTTAATGAAAACAATTTAAGATATTTCAAAAATAACAGCAGTGAGATGAATATGACATGAAAAGCATTATTGCCCCAAAAAAATAAGGAAATTAACTTTTTCTTTTTTTTGACTGGAGGAGTCATTTTATTGAATACAAAAAGCAGCAGATCACTGGACTCTTGAAGTGCAACAAATGCCTGTGTCTGCCAGCGGAAGTCCCCCCCCCTTGTGTACCGAAAGCAGATTTCACGGACTGGTCTTGAGAACGGAAGCTTTTGGATAGGTAGGCATGTTCTGGTACATCCGGATAGCCTTTAGCAGCAGAGTACCTGGCAAATATTACCTCATTCTTGAAGCTTCTCTCAAACGTTTTGCTGTGCGGTCCGCCTCCGTGGGGAAGTCTGGGGGTCTAGTAGAGGCCTGGGTCATGAGGATGTGGTGCATGCTGTTGCGGGGGTCCAGTACTTTCTTTGGCACTCTGGACTTGTGCTTAGAGGCAGATGGGCTGGAGGAGGGCTCCCTGTGCCTCATGGATGATTCATGTGAACGGTCTCGTCCCATTCAGGAGTGCCTGAAAATCAAATGGCTTTGGCTTTATGCGCTGACCTAACACGCTGACCTAGCTCACCTCATCTCAGCAGCCAGCAGCAGAGTCATTGAGGTTGCATGGGCTGCGCTCTGCATCTGTGCAAACAGTGCATCGGAGTCGGAAATTAACTTTTTAAAGAGACTTAAATCATAATATGACAAGCAATAACAATAGTGCTATTAGGAGACCAAAAAAGATGTTTAAAAAGTGTTAATGGTAGTGAAAATAATTTCCAAATAAAATCATTATTTAACCCTTAAAAAAGAATTTGGAAAAAAATATTGAACACACTTAATGCCCAACACGGTAAGCAAAAACATTAGTGCTATCGATAATTTGCATTAAGATAATGGATTAGAGAGTCATGTTTTACATATAGTGCAAAGAATTACGAGTAGTACATTTAATAGCGCAAAAATTAGAAGACAATGGGACTCATTAAGAGTCCGGCGGTAGCCATGCCGGAAAAACCAGCAGGCTGCTGCCGGACCCGTATTACCATTCCGCCTCCGTGATTACAACCCCGGTGACCTGGTAATTCCGGGAGCGGAATTCTGTAAATCTCCATGGGGACCATGGACACAATGGTTCCGCCTATGACAGAGCCGGGTTTTCCATGTCCTCCTGCAGGCGGGTGGTGTTAATCCCGCCAGGTCAGACCTGAATCAGCCGGTCAGTGACACCTCCCGCCTGCAAGACTCTGAATCAGCCGGTCCGGAAACAACGGTGGTTTTACCGCCACCGTTCTTTCCGGCCCGGCAGCGTCGTAATGAGGCCCAATTACTTGGAATTAAATTGCATATTGCCGTGGAAAGTAAAAGAACAATTGGCAAACTGGGGATTAGAACTATTATCAGAAATGGTGGACATTATAGAAGTGAAATATTTAGAAGAAGAAGGAAGAGGGGACAAAACAGATGTTGCTTCAGCCTTGTTAAATAGAAGAGATTGAATGAGAGGAGGGCAGCATTAGGGTGCTTCGCCCAGGTGAAAAATTGTAGACCGTTTATCACGTTGGGGTGGTTGTGGTTACCAGTAGTTGTTAAAGGGTTAGTTTGGTCAGAAATGTTATTGGCCTAATGGGTCGGGCATGTATTTCATTGCATACATCGATTGTTCTTAAATACATTTCGAATGCAACTTACCCGGGTTTTTCTCAATTTAACACATGTGAAAACGATGGCTCGGTTACTGCGGCTTGGGTACTGCCTTCTTGTGCTATTCTTATCTGTTTATCTCCCTAACTTCAAGTGCCCTTGCAGCACTGATTCGGATCTCCCCCTAACGCTGACATCACTAGACGCTCATGCCCCATTTCACAATGCCAATGCACGTCTCATGTCAACGTCCTCTGCGTGCATTCTATTGACGTGTATAAACAAACCCTTTCTGATCACACATCGTTGGAGTTTATTTTCCCTTTGTGTCAGTGTATTTCATTTCATTTCATTTCATTTCCAGCCTCCCTGACTTGTTTCTGCTCTGTTCTTATACAGCCTAAAATCAATTAACAAATCAGTCGCTTTTCATTTCTTATATTCTGTACAGAGTTATTTTCCAAACCATATTTAAAAAATATGTCCATGTGAGTTTTTAAATTTTGAGACTACTAATCTTGATTTTGTACGATGTGCTTTTGTGACTTTGGTAGTTTCTTTGCTTGTCTTTGAAACCTCTTTTCATTGCTTTATACACACAAAAAGGTGTTTATTTGCCTCTCTATTGATTCTGTTCTTCTTCACTATTCAGAAACAATGGCAACAATTCAGCCCTACATGTACAAGTCTGAATACTCAGAAGAGAAGGTCCTTGAAAGAGAAAAAAGTGGAGACAATGTGGAATCGGATGAAAGTCATGAGGATCAATCGCTGGAGCCTGAACCCAGTCGCATGAAAGACGTTTCCACTTGGTGTACCTGCTTTCATTGTGAGCTTTTGCCTACTCTGGTGGAGAACTGCTGTTGCAGAGAAAACTCTGGCTGCTTGGCCTACATTGCCGAAGAAGAGACACCACCACTATGCGTTAGCGAGCTGCATGACTTTAGGGCAGCCTGCCTTACAAGATCCGTGCTGCGAATGATGATGGCCCTTATGCACGAACTTCGAGCTACAGTGTGCCCTCGTAATGCAAGTTACGGGTAAGTTCACTCTATATTTCTTATGTGTTTCAAAATATAGAGGGGTAACGTAATATTTAGTTACCCTAGATCAATATAAGTTTGACAGATCACTGACATGAGAATGTTTCTGTAAACGTAATAATTTACTCATTGTGAAATGAAGCCAAAGTGTTCCACTGTAGATTTATCGTCCGACCAATAAAACAATTTTTAGTTAGAAATAGTTCCAAAAATGTTCTTTCTTTAATGTGCGTTCACATTTGTAACTGATCCGACTTCTGAGAAATGTTTTGTAAATCCACTACACGTCCAAACATATAATAAGAGTATTGTAAGATATTGTTGTGCAGTAACATGTGTATTGGTCTAACGCGGTAGCCCCATCCTCATCCACCCCCATGCAGTATCAATGGCCGTTCGCACCTCTGCCTGCAAGTGTGCTGGGAAAATGGGAACGCTCAAGATGCCGAATACTATGTACACCACAAAGGGTTCTATCGCACAGGGACCATTGTCCACATGGCCACCCCAGACCAGGTGTCTGCAGACTCCCCTTTAAAGACCCCATCCCTGCACTCAACATATATCTGTGTCCCTTGAACATTGTGCTGGTCCTTCTGCGCTCGCCCCATCCACACCCATTCCCCCATCGCTATCAATTACAGTTCACACCTGTGACCGTGCGCTCACAAGGGGTGTTTTGAAAGATTTCATTTATATGTCATTTTCCCTCTGTTCATGGACCCCCCCCCAAACGTTTTGCTTTTGTTTGGCTATCCTATCTTGAACTCTTACCAGTGGAGCCCAGCCTTCAGCTGTAATGACCTTTTGGTTTCTTGAACTGTGGTGGTTGGTTCTGATACTTCTCCGCCCAAGTGTAAACCTCGTCTCGCAAATAGTGAAACGTGTCACGTCAAAATTTGCATAGCTTTCTTGCTTCTAAATCTGATTTGTAGCTCTCAAGCCGTGCGTTTATATCTGCTAAAGTATCTGCAAAAGATTCTTCGTTAGTGAGTTTGGTAATCTCTTTAGCTAAATCTTGTATTTCTATTTCCAAAGTGGACAAATTAGCTGCTAGCTCCTTGATGGTCAAGAGAATCAGATCCAATGAGCACCTATTTAGGATCTGTTCCCACTTCTTGACGAATCCTTTATTTTCCTTACATAGTGTTGGCTTAAGACCATTTCTTAGTCCCCGAGGGATGCGTTGAGCTTTGTTTTTTTTTTTAAACATATTTTATTAACTTTTGTTGCATTACATACAAATGGTGATGGAGGAAAAGAAAAACAAAACCATGAGAACAAATTAACCTAATAACCTAAACAGTCTTCGATTTTTTGCTATATGGTTTTCAAGTTCAGTTTGGGCCGGCGGTCTAGAGGGCTGGAGTTTCGGGACGCCAGGGGTGACCCATCCAAGGAACCCATGACGTTAGGGTGGTGTTTTGCTCTTTCTCGCTGGTGTAGGCAGTCTGCCTAGGGGGGCTTGTGGTCGGTGGCAAAGTTTATGTCTCGGAGGAGCGCTATCCATGATTCAAGAGTGTCGTTCCCGCCATCTTCTTCTGCATTAGTTCCTTCCTGCCATGCTCTGGTTTCAGCTTCTGTCCATCTCTCCAACTCTTTGATCCATCGCTCTTGCCTGGGCCCTCCTGGCGCCTTCCATGCCATTGCTATTGTTCTTTTGGCAAGAATACATGCAATGTCCATCAGCTTGGTATATGCTTGTGTTTTCTTATCCTGGGATATGTACCTAATAAGCATTCTTTCGGGCTCCATTCATATCTGGACATCCCAGCGTCCGTGCAGGTCTGTTAGTGTGATTCTTAGATCCGCCTCCCATTTTTCTTTCAATGGTGCACTCTTCGGATTGGGCTTGTCCATTAATCGACTGTAAATTCTAGTTATGGGTTTCCAGCCATCTGTAAGGTCAAACATCTCCTGCAGGAGGGGGTCCGGGGTGGGTTCTTCCGGCCAGCTGCCCCATTTCTTCTTGGCTATTTGTCTGAGTCGGTGATACCACAGGAACTGTCCGCTAGTGAGTCCTTCCCTTGCTTGAAGCGTTTCGAACTCCCTGAATTCGTCTTCATCGAACATATCTCCCCAGGCATAGAGTCCGGCTCTTTCCCAGCTTCTTGCTACCGTGAGGTCTGTTTGGGTTCTACATGCATACACCAGGATGGGGATGTTGGGGGAGTAGGGGTGTTTCGTTTGTCGGATCAAGCAAGTTCTAGACCATATCTGCCTACCCAGTTTTGCAATCATTGGGTCATTCTGTGTCTGCTTCAGTGGGTTCCAGAGTGTCTCTTTGGGGAACAGCTTGGAGGGTGTTTGTTCCAGCATCTCTGATTCGGGGGTTGGGTCATCTGAGAGCCATTTCGTGACATGGGCGAGCTGTGCGGATAGGTAGTATGTTTGTAGATCAGGTAGTTCCTCCTTCTTTGTACGGTAGTGTGAGAGTAGATAATGACAGTTTATGTCTGGCTGGTCCCCATAGAAAGTCCCTGATTATTGCTTCAAGCTTTTTGAAAAATGGAGGTCTGATATAGTGACTGATGTTAATAAAGTAATACAAGAAGCGGGGTAGGATTATCATTTTGACAATTGCTGCCCTACCCATCATTGCTAGTGGCAATTTAGACCAAAATTTCATAGAGTTTCGGAGGCCCTTTATTACTGCTTCAGTATTGTGTTCATGAGTTAGTTCTGGGGTGTGTCTCACATTGACACCTAGGTATCTAAATGTTTCCGGTTGCCATTTCATCCCCACATTTGGCAGGTCCGTTTCTTTCCGGCCCCTGAGCCTAGCCAGGGGAAACGCACAAGATTTCTGCCTGCTGAATTTGATTCCGGAGTAGCGTGCGTAGTTGTCCAGTACATCCAGTGCCACTTGTGCATTAAGTTGGGGGTCTTTTATGTACAGGAGCACGTCGTCTGCATATAGGGATATTATGGTGTACTTGTTTCCCATTCTTATGCCCGAATCAAAAAGCTGTCTCCGGAAATATATGGCTATCGGCTCCAGTCCCAAGATGTACAGCATTGGTGACAGTGGGCAGCCCTGTCTGGTACCCCTTTGTATGTCCCAGGGTTCAGATATCGTGCCTCTGGTCCGGACTCTAGCCACTGGTGAATTATAAAGTACCTTGATCCATTTCACAAAGCCCTCTCCGAAGCCAAATTCTCTCAGCACTTCAATCAGCCACTCCCAAAATATGGAGTCGAAGGCCTTGATGGCGTTGAGCGACAACACTGCCAGGTCTTCGTCTCTCGAGTATGTCTCAGCCATGGTGTGTTGTAGCCTTCTGAGGTTGGCTGTTGTGTTGCGTCCTGGGATGAAGCCGTTTTGGTCGTTACGGACTATAGAACCCACCACTCTTGCTAGTCTCTTGATTAGGATGGTGGTGAAGATCTTACTGTCATAATTTAACATCGCTATCGGGCGATAGGAGTCGCATTCAGAGTGGGGTTTGTTTGGTTTGAGGATTGGGGTTATTATCGTTTCCTTCATTGAGTTAGGTAGGATCCCGTTCTCATATGATTCTCGGTAGACCTCGTAGAGTATAGGGGTGAGGGTTGCTTCATATGTTTTGTAAAATTCGGGTGGGAGGCCGTCACTTCCGGGGGTCTTGCATGTCGCTAGGGATCTGATCGCTTCAGCCACATCTTCCGGGGTGATCTCCATTTCTAGGGATTCCCTTTGTTCATCGGAAAGTTTTGGGAGTCCTATTTCTTCTAAGGTGTCTCTGATTTCGTCCCTGGGCTCCTGTTTGTCGTGGGCGTACAGTTTGGCGTAAAATACCGCAAATGCCTCGTTAATGTCTTGTTGTGTTCTATGTGTTGTTCCATTGTCATCTGTGATTTCGGTTGGGAGGTGTCTTGGGTGCTCTCGTTTGCAGAGCCAGGCCAGCAATCTTCCAGGTTTGTCGGTTTCTTTATGCGTTCTGGCGGTGTGGGTTGCGAAATCAAACTTAGCGAGCCTATCCCAGGCTGAGGTACATTCTTCTCGGACTTCTCTCAGTTTAACTTCCCCCTCTGGGCCAGCTTTGGGGTTCGTTTCCAGTTTCGTTATTTCCTCTTCTAGTCCTTCTAGTTCAGCCTTCAGTCTTTTGCGGATACCTCCCGATTTTGCTATGGCTTCCCCGCGTGTTACCACCTTAATGGCTTCCCATAGCGTGCCCCAACTTGCCACTGAGCCTTTGTTGTTGTTAATGTATTCCTCCAGCGCTGTGTTCAGGTTTTCTCTGAATTCTTGGTCAGTGAGTGCTGCGGTGGGCATTCTCCACGTTGGGATCGGTGGTCTAGGTCCCCTAACCTTCCACTGCATGAGTAGGGGGGAGTGGTCCGAAATTGTTCTGCCAAGGTATGTTGTTGAGTCTGCCATCTAAACTTGCTCCCGGTCTATGAACAAATGGTCAATCCTAGTGTGGATCTTGTGCGGGGCTGAGTAATAGGAGTAGATCCGATCCGTGGGGTGTTGTTCTCTCCAAACATCGACCAGATTTAGATGTTCGAGCGCACTGTTCAGAGACTGGGTTGCGGCATTTCGCAGTTGGTGTGGAGGTTCGGACCTATCTATGGTTTCGTCCCTGACGCAGTTGAAGTCTCCTCCCCATATAAAAGTTCTATCCCTGTGGTGTATCATTTTTTTGCACAGGGCCTTGAGATGTGCCGGTATGCCGTGTTGTGGGAAGTAAGAGTTTACCAGGCAAATGGACGTGTGTTCTATGGTTCCCCACATAATTAGGTACCTGCCTTCTTTGTCCGCTTCAATGCCCTGTAGTTGAAATGGCACGTTCGGGCTCACCCAGGTGAATACCCCTCTAGCGTATTTGGAATAGTGCGCTCCCCTTCCAGTGCCACCCCAACGCGCCGATATTTTGGACGTAGATTCTTCTGTGAGGTGGGTCTCTTGTAGCATTGCAATTGAGATCTTTTTTCTGCGGAGGTAGGATAGGATCCGGTTTCTCCTTAAGTATGAGCCCATTCCCCTCACATTCCATGTCATTATTTTAAGTTGGGATGTCATTTGGTTGGTATCTGGGTTCCGTCCCCTCAGGTGCCCCCCTGTTTTCTCGGGGTGGTTCTCCTTCCCGCTGCGGGTTTTCGGGTGTTGGTTCAGGAATCTCTTTAACCCCGGGTCCTGAGTTCGTCCTTTCCTGCGCCTCTTTGGTTTTTAGTGGTTCGAAGACTGTGTAACTAACATAACAATTAACAAAACTGGAACTGGTGCGCCCAGCGGCTGCATTCATCCTGCGGCGCTCGGGCGCTCTCGTGTCCTTCAGACCCATCCAGGTATCAGGCACGAGCGGAGTCGAACTGTCTGTGGGGGTAGCGTCCTGTGCCTGGTGGGGAGGCCGAGCGAGGGACGCTTCTGTTTAGCCAACTGTTGTATGTTTACCTGCTTATTTTGTGGTCGCCCTGTCTTTTGCTTCAGCCATGTTAGTGCTTGAGTAGCTGTGATCCTCCCTTACCCGGGCTGGGTGTGTCTGTGGGATCCGTTGGGTGGGCGTCTTTGCCTTCTGCGAGGTTATTGTCCTCCAGCCACATGTTGGCAGCTTCCGGGTTCTCCAGAAATATCGCTCTACCTTTAAAGATGACTTTCAGTCTCAAGGAGTAGAGGAGAATGTATTTCAGGTTGAGCTGACGGAGTCTGGCTTTTACTGGTACAAAGGAGTTCCTTTCCCTTTGGACTTTTTGGGTGTAGTCTGGGTAAATGGATATTTTGGAGTTGTCTCGTTCTATCGGCCCTTCCTCCCTGGAGTACTTCAGGATGGTTTCTCTATCTTGGAAGTTGAGTATTTTGGCAATTATGGGGCGAGGGTGTGAGCCAGGCGGGGGCCTCCTTTGTAGGGATCTATGTGCCCTTTCAACTGAGAATCCTTGTGTTAGTTTCCCGGCGCCCACCTCTTGTTGTATCAGGGACTCTATGTAGGCAGTTGGGTTCGGGCCTTCACTTCCTTCTGGCACCCCAAGTATTCGGACATTACCTCTCCTCGCCCGTCCTTCAGCTTCCTCGGATCTTGTCTCTAGCATCGCCACTTTCTTTTCTAAGTCCAACACCTTCTCCTTCAGGACCCCTGTGTCTTCCGATGTTTCTTTTATGGCCGTCTCAGTGTTTGCTACTCTCCCTGTAAGGTTTCGGGCATCCTGACGCATTAGTTGGAGTTCAGATTTAAATTCTTCAATCCTTGTATCTATGAACGTCCGTAGTGATGCAATGGCCTCTAACACCTGTGATTGGTTGTCTGCGGGCTTCTCTGCCCTTGTATGTGGCGGTTCTGGGGTGGAAAGGGATGATTGTGCGGGGTTTCTTGTCTTAGCAGAGACATAATTGTCCAGGGTTGTTGGTTTCCCTTTGTTTCTGTTGGCCATACTGTGCTTTTGTTGGGGCGCTGTTCAGTTGTTCTGGCTGGGGTGTTTCTGAATCAACATGGTATTCCAGTTGTTAGTTGTTGTGCCTTTCTGTGTGGGAAGGGGTCCGTTCCGTGTCTTCCCTGGGATATGGTTAAGTGTTTGGGTGGTACCAGGTGTGTTGGCAGCGCGTTACTATATTGTGCAGTGTCACTCCGGCATATTATCGGGCCCGGCAGCCAGCTCCTAGGGGGGGCCTTGGGCCGTTTGGGTGGTTCAAGCTCCTGCTTTGCCTCCCGTGGAATGTGTGGTGCGTTACCGTTGGTGTACCCACCCCACGGATCTCCTCACCTCTGGTCTCATCTGCCCGCCGGGCCCTGGAGCCGGGCGGGGAAAGCGGCGCCCCCAGCCAGCTGCCCCGCGCGTTGTCTCTCGCTCCGTCTTCTCCCGTACCGCTCCAGCCGCAAACGTCCCAGCAGGCTTCTCAGCAGGCGTTCCGTTCTCCCTCCTCAAGCGGGAGGCAGAATTGCTGCCTCCGGGCACCCTCCCCCGGCTCGCGGGTCCAGCTGGGTCTCTGCCGGTGGTTTTCGTCGGCTCCCGGTTTTACGTGTCCCTGGGCGGGAGGGAGCAGGGAGTTCCTGGCCGCAGCTGCCTAAAGGACCTCGCCGCGTGTGTTTTACACAGCGCTATTGGTGCCGGCGGCCCTGGAGTCACTGGGCAGACACCATCTTGGTTGTGTGCGGAGGTTGGGTGGGACCCCGTTCCCGTCGACCGTCTGCTTGCTCACTTGTTCGGCAGAGATAGGGAGGATCGCACAGAGTTGCGTTCCCAGCGTCGGCGAGCAGCTTGTTTGCTTTGTCGTGCCTCTCCACTTCCTCAGGCAGGAGGGGGGTTCGCTCCGGCGCGGTCACCTCCCCGCCGATTCGCGTCTGCTGGATCGCAGTCAATGGGTGTCCCTTGAGAGGACTGCGTGTCTCTGGGCAGGAGGGAGAGGTTCTTTTGAGCCGCGGTTTCCTCAGAAGGATCGCCTCAGTTGAATCGCGCGGAGGGGGCCGGGCAGGATTATTCTTGCCGGCAACTCGAGTGTCTCTAGTTAGGCGCCATCTTGGATGCGGGTGAAGGTTGGGGGGGGTCCCCGTTCTTTTGGGCCCTCACGAGTTCCACGGGTCCGATTCTTCAGTGGGTTTGCTGATGTCTGCTGGGAATTGCTTCTGCTACCCTCGTAGCCGTTTTCCAGCGCTGGGGGTGAGGATTAAGTACGGAGAAAAGGATCTAGAAGCGGCGCCTCGGTCAGAGCTCCGCAGCTCACCCTCCTCTCGCCATGAGCTCCAGGCCACGCCCCCATGCGTTGAGCTTTATAATAGCGTCCAAGTGTCACTGCATGTAATTTACGATTGATTTCTCTACGAATGAGATATTCAAGTTGTTTGATCTTTTTGTTTGGATCTGCGTTTGTTGTAGCCGAGTGTGTGTCCTTGATTAGGCCAAGAATGGTGTTGGCTTCATCGGCTGAAAAGCCTAAAGTGGTGGCTCGTAAATCTGTTAACTTCTCAATATCTTCATATGACATTATTGCGTGCCTCCGCTCCAAGTTACACGGAAGTGTGAATTATGGAGAAAGCTGGGGATGCGAGCGGGCACTGCTTGTTATTCTTTGTTGCGCGTGGGTTTATCCAAAAATAATGCTGCTTGGGGTGCAGCCCACTAACTTGTGGTACCGTGTGCAGCACAGAAGAAGTGAACCGAAAAATGACCTCGACAATCTTGTTTGCGGTGTGGGCCGCACATCCTTTAATCCCAACGGGATTTATCAAATATTTCCATTTTCCATTAATCCAAGTTGAACAAATGTTTAATTCTTCAATAGTGTATTTTATTCTCAAAGTGTAGCGTGCTGACGTTGTTTATAAGTCAACATCATCAAATGGCAAATGCATTTCGGACTATGTAGTCCTTCATCAGGGCCTTTCCTAATCAAAGTAAATAGCCACAAAGTAAACAACAAAGTGCAGTGGTGTGGAATTACAAGGAGTATATCATTGTTCCAGTTACGAAATATAACCAAGTTAAAAAAGTACCATATTGAAGCAAATGAAACATGTACAAAGAAAATTACAATAAAATCAAAAGGGTACCCACGTACAACAAACATATATGTACACAAAAGAAAGAGAGGGAGGGAAAAAAGGGAGGGAAAAGAAGGAGAGATACATAAATATTCTTCATTGACCATGCCAATAGTCGTCATGTTTACATGTGTTTACATATGTTCACCCAATACTGTTACGGTGCATGTGTCTACTAATGTAACTGTACACCTTCATTGTGACCGTGCATGACGCCAGAGTGTTAGTCTGACAACTGTATTGTTGTGCCTGAATTGTGGGTAGCAATTCCCCAGATGGGCTGGAGAATTGTGTGATGTTGACTTATAAACGTCAGCACGCTACACTATTGAAGAATTAAACATTTGTTCAACTTGGATTAATGGAAAATTGAAATATTTGATAAATCCCATTGGGATTAAAGGGTGTGTGGCCCACACCGCAGACAAGATTGTCGAGGTCATTTTTCAGTTGGCTTTAATCTTCTACCACGAACACGGCAGTTGGAGTGCGCATTAGTCTCGAAAGACTAGACAGTGCATTCAGGTCTATTGATATGGAGTGGAAGGGAGCCATGTTGGAAGTAATGCTCCCTGCCCCTCCATATCAGTGGTCAAAGCCATTTTTAGTGTTCTGCATTTTTGGATTACACTGCCACAAGGTCAAGAAAGGGCCTGTTTGAGTGCAAACCTTAGAAGAAAATCACATACAAATTGATTTAAAATGATAATAACAACGGTTTAATGAAAACAATTTAAGATATTTCAAAAATAACAGCAGTGAAATGAATATGACATGAAAAGCATTATTTCCCCAAAAAAATAAGGAAATTAACTTTTTCTTTTTTTTGACTGGAGGAGTCATTTTATTGAATACAAAAAGCAGCAGATCACTGGACTCTTGAAGTGCAACAAGTGCCTGTGTCTGCCAGCGGAAGTCCCCCCCCTTGTGTACCGAAAGCAGATTTCACGGACTGGTTGTGAGAACGGAAGCTTTTGGATAGGTAGGCATGTTCTGGTACATCCGGATAGCCTTAAGCAGCAGAGTACCTGGCAAATATTACCTCTTTCTTGAAGCTTCTCTCAAACGTTTTGCTGTGCGGTCCGCCTCCGTGGGGAAGTCTGGGGGTCTAGTAGAGGCCTGGGTCATGAGGATGTGGTGCAGGCTGTTGCGGGGGTCCAGCACTTTCATTGGCACTCTGGACTTGCGCTTAGAGGCAGATGGGCTGGAGGAGGACTCTCTGTGCCTCTTGGATGATTCATGTGACCGGTTTTGTCCCATTCAGGAGTGCCTGAAAATCAAATGGCTTTGGCTTTATGCGCTGACCTAACACGCTGCTCCAGCTCACCTCATCTCAGCAGCCAGCAGCAGAGTCATTGAGGTCGCATGGGCTGCGCTCTGCATCTGTGCAAACAGTGTATCGGAGTCGGAAATTAACTTTTTAAAGAGACTTAATGCATAATATGACAAGCAATAACAATAGTGCTATTAGGAGACCAAAAAAGATGTTTAAAAAGTGTTAATGGTAGTGAAAATAATTTCCAAATAAAATCATTATTTAACCCTTAAAAAAGAATTTGGAAAAAAATATTGAACACACTTAATGCCCAACACGGTAAGCAAAAACATTAGTGCTATCGATAATTTGCATTAAGATAATGGATTAGAGAGTCATGTTTTACATATAGTGCAAAGAATTACGAGTAGTACATTTAATAGCGCAAAAATTAGAAGACAATGGGACTCATTACGAGTCCGGCGGTAGCCATGCCGGAAAAACCAGCAGGCTGCTGCCGGACCCGTATTACCATTCCGCCTCCGTGATTACAACCCCGGTGACCTGGTAATTCCAGGGGCGGAATTCTGTAAATCTCCATGGGGACCATGGACACAATGATTCCACCTTGACAGAGCCGGGTTTTCCATGTCCTCCTGCAGGCGGGTGGTGTTAATCCCGCCAGGTCAGACCTGAATCAGCCGGTCAGTGACACCTCCCGCCTGCAAGACTCTGAATCAGCCGGTCCGGAAACAACGGTGGTTTTACCGCCACCGTTCTTTCCGGCCCGGCAGCGTCGTAATGATGCCCAATTACTTGGAATTAAATTGCATATTGCCGTGGAAAGTAAAAGAACAATTGGCAAACTGGGGATTAGAACTATTATCAGAAATGGTGGACATTATAGAAGTGAAATATTTAGAAGAAGAAGGAAGAGGGGACAAAACAGATGTTGCTTCAGCCTTGTTACATAGAAGAGATTGAATGAGAGGAGGGCAGCATTAGGGTGCTTCGCCCAGGTGAAAAATTGTAGACCGCTTATCACGTTGGGGTGGTTGTGGTTACCAGTAGTTGTTAAAGGGGTAATTTGGTCAGAAATGTTATTGGCCTAATGGGTTGGGCATGTATTTCATTGCATACATCGATTGTTCTTAAATACATTTCGAATGCAACTTACCCGGGTTTTTCTCAATTTAACACATGTGAAAACGATGGCTCGGTTACTGCGGCTTGGGTACTGCCTTCTTGTGCTGTTCTTATCTGTTTATCTCCCTAACTTCAAGTGCCCTTGCAGCACTGATTCGGATCTCCCCCTAACGCTGACATCACTAGACGCTCATGCCCCATTTCACAATGCCAGTGCACGTCTCATGTCAACGTCCTCTGCGTGCATTCTATTGACGTGTATAAACAAACCCTTTCTGATCACACATCGTTGGAGTTTATTTTCCCTTTGTGTCAGTGTATTTCATTTCCAGCCTCCCTGACTTGTTTCTGCTCTGTTCTTATACAGCCTAAAATCAATTAACAAATCAGTCGCTTTTCATTTCTTATATTCTGTACAGAGTTATTTTCCAAACCATATTTAAAAAATATGTCCATGTGAGTTTTTAAATTTTGAGACTACTAATCTTGATTTTGTACGATGTGCTTTTGTGACTTTGGTAGTTTCTTTGCTTGTCTTTGAAACCTCTTTTCATTGCTTTATACACACAAAAAGGTGTTTATTTGCCTCTCTATTGATTCTGTTCTTCTTCACTATTCAGAAACAATGGCAACAATTCAGCCCTACATGTACAAGTCTGAATACTCAGAAGAGAAGGTCCTTGAAAGAGAAAAAAGTGGAGACAATGTGGAATCGGATGAAAGTCATGAGGATCAATCGCTGGAGCCTGAACCCAGTCGCATGAAAGACGTTTCCACTTGGTGTACCTGCTTTCATTGTGAGCTTTTGCCTACTCTGGTGGAGAACTGCTGTTGCAGAGAAAACTCTGGCTGCTTGGCCTACATTGCCAAAGAAGAGACACCACCACTATGCGTTAGCGAGCTGCATGACTTTAGGGCAGCCTGCCTTACAAGATCCGTGCTGTGAATGATGATGGTCCTTATGCACGAACTTCGAGCTACAGTGCGCCCTCGTAATGCAAGTTACGGGTAAGTTCACTCTATATTTGTTATGTGTTTCAAAATATAGAGGGGTAACATAATATTTAGTTACCCTAGATCAATATAAGTTTGACAGATCACTGACATGAGAATGTTTCTGTAAACGTAATAATTTACTCATTGTGAAATGAAGCCAAAGTGTTCCACTGTCGATTTATCGTCCGACCAATAAAACATTTTTTTAGTTAGAAATAGTTCCAAAAATGTTCTTTCTTTAATGTGCGTTCACATTTGTAACTGATCCGAGTTCTGAGAAATGTTTTGTAAGTCCACTACACGTCCAAACATATAATAAGAGTATTGTAAGATATTGTTGTGCAGTAACATGTGTATTGGTCTAACGCGGTAGCCCCATCCTCATCCACCCCCATGCAGTATCAATGGCCGTTCTCACCTCTGCCTGCAAGTGTGCTGGGAAAATGGGAACGCTCAAGATGCCGAATACTATGTACACCACAAAGGGTTCTATCGCACAAGGATCATTGTCCACATGGCCACCCCAGACCAGGTGTCTGCAGACTCCCCTTTAAAGACCCCATCTCTGCACTCAACATATATCTGTGTCCCTTGAACATTGTGCTGGTCCTTCTGCGCTCGCCCCATCCACACCCATTCCCCCATCGCTATCAATTACAGTTCACACTTGTGACCGTGCGCTCACAAGGGGTGTTTTGAAAGATTTCATTTATATGTCATTTTCCCTCCGTTCATGGACCCCCCCCCAAACGTTTTGCTTTTGTTTGGCTATCCTATCTTGAACTCTTACCAGTGGAGCCCAGCCTTCAGCTGTAATGACCTTTTGGTTTCTTGAACTGTGGTGGTTGGTTCTGATACTTCTCCGCCCAAGTGTAAACCTCGTCTCGCAAATAGTGAAACGTGTCACGTCGAAATTTGCATATCTTTCTTGCTTCTAAATCTGATTTGTAGCTCTCAAGCCGTGCGTTTATATCTGCTAAAGTATCTGCAAAAGATTCTTTGTTAGTGAGTTTGGTAATCTCTTTAGCTAAATCTTGTATTTCTATTTCCAAAGTGGACAAATTAGCTGGTAGCTCCTTGATGGTCAAGAGAATCAGATCCAATGAGCACCTATTTAGGATCTGTTCCCACTTCTTGACGAATCCTTTATTTTCCTTACATAGTGTTGGCTTAAGACCAATTCTTAGTCCCTGAGGGATGCGTTGAGCTTTGTTTTTTTTTTTAAACGTATTTTATTAACTTTTGTTGCATTACATACAAATGGTGACGGAGGAAAAGAAAAACAAAACCATGAGAACAAATTATCCTAATAACCTAAACAGTCTTCGATTTTTTGCTATATGGTTTTCAAGTTCAGTTTGGGCCCGTGGTCTAGAGGGCTGGAGTTTCGGGACGCCAGGGGTGACCCATCCAAGGAACCCATGACGTTAGGGTGGTGTTTTGCTCTTTCTCGCTGGTGTAGGCAGTCTGCCTAGGGGGGCTTGTGGTCGGTGGCAAAGTTTATGTCTCGGAGGAGCGCTTTCCATGATTCAAGAGTGTCGTTCCCGCCATCTTCTTCTGCATTAGTTCCTTCCTGCCATGCTCTGGTTTCAGCTTCTGTCCATCTCTCCAACTCTTTGATCCATCGCTCTTGCCTGGGCCCTCCTGGCGCCTTCCATGCCATTGCTATTGTTCTTTTGGCAAGAATACATGCAATGTCCATCAGCTTGGTTATATGTTTGTGTTTGCTTATCCTGGGATATGTACCTAATAAGCATTCTTTCGGGCTCCATTCATATCTGGACATCCCAGCGTCCGTGCAGGTCTGTTGTGCTTTGGACCAGAGTTTTCTCGTTCTGGTGCAAGTCCAGAACATGTGCATTAAGTCTGCATCGTCCGTGCTGCACCAGGGGCACTTTGAAGATGTGTTATTGCTGAAACCAGCCACTCTCTGTGGAGTCATGTACGTACGATACAATACATATAGCTGAATTTGTCTAATTCTGGCGTTTCTTGACACCTCTTTGGGGTAGGTTAACGCTCTTTCCCATTCGTTGTCTGTTAGTGTGATTCTTAGATCCGCCTCCCATTTTTCTTTCAATGGTGCACTCTTCGGATTGGGCTTGTCCATTAATCGACTGTAAATTCTAGTTATTGGTTTCCAGCCATCTGTAAGGTCAAACATCTCCTGCAGGAGGGGGTCCGGGGTTGGTTCTTCCGGCCAGCTGTCCCATTTCTTCTTGGCTATTTGTCTGAGTCGGTAATACCACAGGAACTGTCCGCTAGTGAGTCCTTCCCTTGCTTGAAGCGTTTCGAACTCCCTGAATTCGTCTTCATCGAACATATCTCCCCAGGCATAGAGTCCGGCTCTTTCCCAGCTTCTTGCTACCGTGAGGTCTGTTTGGGTTCTACATGCGTACACCAGGATGGGGATGTTGGGGGAGTAGGGGTGTTTCGTTTGTCGGATCAAGCAAGTTCTAGACCATATCTGCCTACCCAGTTTTGCAATCATTGGGTCATTCTGTGTCTGCTTCAGTGGGTTCCAGAGTGTCTCTTTGGGGAACAGCTTGGAGGGTGCTTGTTCCAGCATCTCTGATTCGGGGGTTGGGTCATCTGAGAGCCATTTCGTGACATGGGCGAGCTGTGCGGATAGGTAGTATGTTTGTAGATCAGGTAGTTGTATTCCTCCTTCTTTGTACGGTAGTGTGAGAGTAGATAATGACAGTTTATGTATGGCTGGTCCCCATAGAAAGTCCCTGATTATTGCTTCAAGCTTTTTGAAAAATGGAGGTCTGATATAGTGACTGATGTTAATAAAGTAATACAAGAAGCGGGGTAGGATTATCATTTTGACAATTGCTGCCCTACCCATCATTGCTAGTGGCAATTTAGACCAAAATTTCATAGAGTTTCGGAGGCCCTTTATTACTGCTTCAGTATTGTGTTCATGCGTTAGTTCCGGGATGTGTCTCACATTGACACCTAGGTATCTAAATGTTTCCGGTTGCCATTTCAACCTCACATTTGGCAGGTCCATTTCTTTCCGGCCCCTGAGCCTAGCCAGGGGAAACGCACAAGATTTCTGCCTGCTGAATTTGATTCCGGAGTAGCGTGCGTAGTTGTCCAGTACATCCAGTGCCACTTGTGCATTAAGTTGGGGGTCTTTTATGTACAGGAGCACGTCGTCTGCATATAGGGATATTATGGTGTACTTGTTTCCCATTCTTATGTCCGCATCAAAAAGCTGTCTCCGGAAATATATGGCTATCGGCTCCAGTCCCAAGATGTACAGCATTGGTGACAGTGGGCAGCCCTGTCTGGTACCCCTTTGTATGTCCCAGGGTTCAGATATCGTGCCTCCGGTCCGGACTCTAGCCACTGGTGAATTATAAAGTACCTTGATCCATTTCACAAAGCCCTCTCCGAAGCCAAATTCTCTCAGCACTTCAATCAGCCACTCCCAGAATATGGAGTCGAAGGCCTTGATGGCGTCGAGCGACAGCACTGCCAGGTCTTCGTCTCTCGAGTATGTCTCAGCCATGGTGTGTTGTAGCCTTCTGAGGTTGGCTGTTGTGTTGCGTCCTGGGACGAAGCCGTTTTGGTCGTTATGGACTATAGAACCCACCACTCTTGCTAGTCTCTTGGCCAGGATGGTGGTGAGGATCTTACTGTCATAATTTAACATCGCTATCGGGCGATAGGAGTCGCATTCAGAGTGGGGTTTGTTTGGTTTGAGGATTGGGGTTATTATCGTTTCCTTCATTGAGTTAGGTAGGATCCCGTTCTCATATGATTCTCGGTAGACCTCATAGAGTATTGGGGTGAGGGTTGCTTCATATGTTTTGTAAAATTCGGGTGGGAGGCCGTCACTTCCGGGGGTCTTGCATTTCGCTAGGGATCTGATCGCTTCAGCCACATCTTCCGGGGTGATCTCCATTTCTAGGGATTCCCTTTGTTCATCGGAAAGTTTTGGGAGTCCTATTTCTTCTAAGGTGTCTCTGATTTCGTCCCTGGGCACCTGTTTGTCGTGGGCGTACAGTTTGGCGTAAAATACCGCAAATGCCTCGTTAATGTCTTGTTGTGTTCTATGTGTTGTTCCATTGTCATCTGTGATTTCGGTTGGGAGGTGTCTTGGGTGCTCTCGTTTGCAGAGCCAGGCCAGCAATCTTCCAGGTTTGTCGGTTTCTTTATGCGTTCTGGCGGTGTGGGTTGCGAAATCAAACTTAGCGAGCCTATCCCAGGCTGAGGTACATTCTTCTCAGACTTCTCTCAGTTTAACTTCCCCCTCTGGGCCAGCTTTGGGGTTCGTTTCCAGTTTCGTTATTTCCTCTTCTAGTCCTTCTAGTTCAGCCTTCAGTCTTTTGCGGATACCTCCCGCTTTTGCTATGGCTTCCCCGCGTGTTACCACCTTCATGGCTTCCCATAGCGTGCCCCAACTTGCCACTGAGCCTTTGTTGTTGTTAATGTATTCCTCCAGCGCTGTGTTCAGGTTTTCTCTGAATTCTTGGTCAGTGAGTGCTGCGGTGGGCATTCTCCACGTTGGGATCGGTGGTCTAGGTCCACTAACCTTCCACTGCATGAGTAGGGGGAGTGGTCCGAAATTGTTCTGCCAAGGTATGTTGTTGAGTCTGCCATCAAAACTTGCTCCCGGTCTATGAACAAATGGTCAATCCTAGTGTGGATCTTGTGCGGGGCTGAGTAATAGGAGTAGATCCAATCCGTGGGGTGGTGTTCTCTCCAAATATCCACCAGATTTAGATGTTCGAGCGCACTGTTCAGCGACTGGGTTGCGGCATTTCGCAGTTGGTGTGGAGGTTCGGACCTATCTATGGTTTCGTCCCTGACGCAGTTGAAGTCTCCTCCCCATATAAAAGTTCTATCCCTGTGGTGTATCATTTTTTTTCACAGGGCCTTGAGATGTGCCGGTATGCCGTGTTGTGGGAAGTAAGAGTTTACCAGGCAAATGGACGTGTGTTCTATGGTTCTCCACATAATTAGGTACCTGCCTTCTTTGTCCGCTTCAAAGCACTGTAGTTGAAATGGCACGGTCGGGCTCACCCAGGTGAATACCCCTCTAGCGTATTTGGAATAGTGCGCCCCCCTTCCAGTGCCACCCCAACGCTCCGATATTTTGGACGTAGATTCTTCTGTGAGGTGGGTCTCTTGTAGCATTGCAATTGAGATCTTTTTTCTGCGGAGGTAGGATAGGATCCGGTTTCTCCTTAAGTATGAGCCCATTCCCCTCACATTCCATGTCATAATTTTAAGTTGGGATGTCATTTGGTTGGCACCCCTCAGGTGCCCCCCGGTTTTCTCGGGGTGGTTCTCCTTCCCGCTGCGGGTTTTCGTGTGTTGGTTCAGGAATCTCTTTAACCCTGGGTCCTGAGTTCGTCCTTTCCTGCGCCTCTTTGGTTTTTAGTGGTTCGAAGACTGTGTAACTAACATAACAATTAACAAAACTGGAACTGGTGTGCCCAGCGGCTGCATTCATCCTGCGGCGCTCGGGCGCTCTTGTGTCCTCCAGACCCATCCAGGTATCAGGCACGAGCGGGGTCGAACTGTCTGTGGGGGTAGCGTCCTGTGCCTGGTGGGATACCGAGCGAGGGCCGCTTCTGTTTAGCCAACTGTTGTATGGATTACCTGCTTATTTTCTGGTCGCTCTGTCTTTTGCTTCAGCCATGTTAGTGCTTGAGTAGCTGTGATCCTCCCTTACCCGGGCTGGGTGTGTCTGTGGGATCCGTTGGGTGGGCGTCTTTGCCTTCTGCGAGGTTATTGTCCTCCAGCCACATGTTGGCATCTTCCGGGTTCTCCAGAAATATCGCTCTACCTTTAAAGATGACTTTCAGTCTCGAGGGGTAGAGGAGCATGTATTTCAGGTTGAGCTGACGGAGTCTGGCTTTTACTGGTACAAAGGAGTTCCTTTCCCTTTGGACTTTTTGGGTGTAGTCTGGGTAAATGGATATTTTGGAGTTGTCTCGTTCTATCGGCCCTTCCTCCCTGGAGTACTTCAGGATGGTTTCTCTATCTTGGAAGTTGAGTATTTTGGCAATTATGGGGCGAGGGTGTGAGCCAGGCGGGGGCCTCCTTTGTAGGGATCTATGTGCCCTTTCAACTGAGAATCCTTGTGTTAGTTTCCCGGCGCCCACCTCTTGTTGTATCAGGGACTCTATGTAGGCAGTTGGGTTCGGGCCTTCACTTCCTTCTGGCACCCCAAGTATTCGGACATTACCTCTCCTCGCCCGTCCTTCAGCTTCCTCGGATCTTGTCTCTAGCATCGCCACTTTCTTTTCTAAGTCCAACACCTTCGCCTTCAGGACCCTTGTGTCTTCCGATGTTTCTTTTATGGCCGTCTCAGTGTTTGCTACTCTCCCTGTAAGGTTTCGGGCAATCTGACGCATTAGTTGGAGTTCAGATTTAAATTCTTCAATCCTTGTATCTATGAACGTCCGTAGTGATGCAATAGCCTCTAACACCTGTGATTGGTTGTCTGCGGGCTCCTCTGCCCTTGTATGTGGCGGTTCTGGGGTGGAAAGGGATGATTGTGGGGGGTTTCTTGTCTTAGCAGAGACATAATTGTCCAGGGTTGTTGGTTTCCCTTTGTTTCTGTTGGCCATACTGTGGTTTTGTTGGGGCGCTGTTCAGTTGTTCTGGCTGGGGTGTTTCTGAGCCAACAGGGTATTCCAGTTGTTAGTTGTTGTGCCTTTCTGTGTGGGAAGGGGTCCGTTCCGTGTCTTCCCTGGGATATGGTTAAGTGTTTGGGTGGTACCAGGTGTGTTGGCAGCGCGTTACTATATTGTGCAGTGTCACTCCAGCATATTATCGCGGCCCGGCAGCCAGCTCCTAGGGGGGGCCTTTGGCCGTTTGGGTGGTTCAAGCTCCTGCTTTGCCTCCCGTGGAATGTGTGGTGCGTTACCGTTGGTGTACCCACCCCACGGATCTCCTCACCTCTGGTCTCATCCGCCCGCCGGGCGCTGGAGCCGGGCGGGGAAAGCGGCGCCCCCAGTCAGCTGCCCGCGCGTTGTCTCTCGCTCCGTCTTCTCCCGTACCGCTCCAGCCGCAAACGTCCCAGAAGGCTTCTCAGCAGGCGTTCCGTTCTCCCTCCTCAAGCGGGAGGCAGAATTGCTGCCTCCGGGCACCCTCCCCCGGCTCGCGGGTCCAGCTGGGTCTCTGCCGGTGGTTGTCGTCGGCTCCCGGTTTTACATGTCCCTGGGCGGGAGGGAGAAGGGAGTTCCTGGCCGCAGCTGCCTCAAGGACCTTGCCACGTGTGTTTTACACAGCGCTATTGGTGCCGGCGGCCCTGGAGTCACTGGGCAGACACCATCTTGTTTGTGTGTGGAGGTTGGGTGGGACCCCGTTCCCGTCGACCGTCTGCTTGCTCACTTGTTCGGCAGAGATAGGGAGGATCGCACGGAGTTGCGTTCCCAGCGTCGGCGAGCAGCTTGTTTGCTTTGTCGTGCCTCTCCGCTTCCTCAGGCAGGAGGGGGGTTCGCTCCGGTGCGGGCACCTCCCCGCCGATTCGCGTCTGCTGGATCGCAGTCAATGGGTGTCCCTTGAGAGGACTGCGTTTCTCTGGGCAGGAGGGAGAGGTTCTTTTGAGCCGCGGTTTCCTCAGAAGGATCGCCTCGGTTGAATCGCGCGGAGGGGGCCGGGCAGGATTATTGTTGCCGGCAACTCGAGTGTCTCTAGTTAGGCGCCATCTTGGATGCGGGTGAAGGTTGGGGGGGGTCCCCGTTCTTTTGGGCCCTCACGAGTTCCACGGGTCCGATTCTTCAGTGGGTTTGCTGATGTCTGCTGGGAATTGCTTCTGCTACCCTCGTAGCCGTTTTCCAGCGCTGGGGGTGAGGATTAAGTACGGCGAAAAGGATCTAAAAGCAGCGCCTCGGTCGGAGCTCCGCAGCTCACCCTCCTCCCGCCATGAGCTCCAGGCCACGCCCCCATGCGTTGAGCTTTGTAATAGCGTCCAAGTGTCACTGCATGTAATTTACGATTGATTTCTCTACGAATGAGATATTCAAGTTGTTTGATCTTTTTGTTTGGATCTGCGTTTGTTGTAGCTGAGTGTGTGTCCTTGATTAGGCCAAGAATGGTGTTGGCTTCATCGGCTGAAAAGCCTAAAGTGGTGGCTCGTAAATCTGTTAACTTCTCAATATCTTCATATGACATTATTGCGTGCCACCGCTCCAAGTTACACGGAAGTGTGAATTATGGAGAAAGCTGGGATGCGAGCGGGCACTGCTTCTTATTCTTTGTTCTGCGTGGGTTTATCCAAAAATAATGCTACTTGGGGTGCAGCCCACTAACTTGTGGTACCGTGTGCCAGCACAGATGAAGTGAACCGAAAAATGACCTCGACAATCTTGTCTGCCGTGTGGGCCGCACACCCTTTAATCCCAACAGGATTTATCAAATATTTCCATTTTCCATTAATCCAAGTTGAACAAATGTTTAATTCTTCAAAAGTGTATTTTATTCTCAAAGTGTAGCGTGCTGACGTTGTTTATAAGTCAACATCATCAAATGGCCAATGCATTTCGGACTATGTAGTCCTTCATCAGGGCCTTTCCTAATCAAAGTAAATAGCCACAAAGTAAACAACAAAGTGCAGTGGTGTGGAATTACAAGGAGTATATCATTGTTCCAGTTACGAAATATAACCAAGTTAAAAAAGTACCATATTGAAGCAAATGAAACATGTACAAAGAAAATTACAATAAAATCAAAAGGGTACCCACGTACAACAAACATATATGTACACAAAAGAAAGAGAGGGAGGGAAAAAAGGGAGGGAAAAGAAGGAGAGATACATAAATATTCTTCATTGACCATGCCAATAGTCATCATGTTTACATGTGTTTACATATGTTCATCCAATACTGTTACGGTGCATGTGTCTACTAATGTAACTGTACACCTTCATTGTGACCGTGCATGACGCCAGAGTGTTAGTCTGACAACTGTATTGTTGTGCCTGAATTGTGGGTACCGATTCCCCAGATGGGCTGGAGAATTGTGTGATGTTGACTTATAAACGTCAGCACGCTACACTATTGAAGAATTAAACATTTGTTCAACTTAGATTAATGGAAAATTGAAATATTTGATAAATCCCATTGGGATTAAAGGGTGTGTGGCCCACACCGCAGACAAGATTGTCGAGGTCATTTTTCAGTTGGCTTTAATCTTCTACCACGAACACGGCAGTTGGAGAGCGCATTAGTCTCGAAAGACTAGACAGTGCATTCAGGTCTATTGATATGGAGTGGAAGGGAGCCATGTTGGAAGTAATGCTCCCTGCCCCTCCATATCAGTGGTCAAAGCCATTTTTAGTGTTCTGCATTTTTGGATTACACTGCCGCAAGGTCAAGAAAGGGCCTGTTTGAGTGCAAACCTTAGAAGAAAAACACATACAAATTGATTTAAAATGATGATAACAACGGTTTAATGAAAACAATTTAAGATATTTCAAAAATAACAGCAGTGAGATGAATATGACATGAAAAGCATTATTGCCCCAAAAAAATAAGGAAATTAACTTTTTCTTTTTTTTGACTGGAGGAGTCATTTTATTGAATACAAAAAGCAGCAGATCACTGGATTCTTGAAGTGCAACAAGTGCCTGTGTCTGCCAGCGGAAGTCCCCCCCCTTGTGTACCGAAAGCAGATTTCACGGACTGGTCGTGAGAACGGAAGCTTTTGGATAGGTAGGCATGTTCTGGTACATCCGGATAGCCTTTAGCAGCAGAGTACCTGGCAAATATTACCTCATTCTTGAAGCTTCTCTCAAACGTTTTGCTGTGTGGTCCGCCTCCGTGGGGAAGTCTGGGGGTCTAGTAGAGGCCTGGGTCATGAGGATGTGGTGCAGGCTGTTGCGGGGGTCCAGTACTTTCTTTGGCACTCTGGACTTGCGCTTAGAGGCGGATGGGCTGGAGGAGGACTCCCTGTGCCTCATGGATGATTCATGTGAACGGTCTCGTCCCATTCAGGAGTGCCTGAAAATCAAATGGCTTTGGCTTTATGCGCTGACCTAACACGCTGACCTAGCTCACCTCATCTCAGCAGCCAGCAGCAGAGTCATTGAGGTCGCATGGGCTGCGCTCTGCATCTGTGCAAACAGTTCATCGGAGTCGGAAATTAACTTTTTAAAGAGACTTAATGCATAATATGACAAGCAATAACAATAGTGCTATTAGGAGACCAAAAAAGATGTTTAAAAAGTGTTAATGGTAGTGAAAATAATTTCCAAATAAAATCATTATTTAACCCTTAAAAAAGAATTTGGAAAAAAATATTGAACACACTTAATGCCCAACACGGTAAGCAAAAACATTAGTGCTATCGATAATTTGCATTAAGATAATGGATTAGAGAGTCATGTTTTACATATAGTGCAAAGAAATACGAGTAGTACATTTAATAGCGCAAAAATTAGAAGACAATGGGACTCATTACGAGTCCAGCGGTAGCCATGCCGGAAAAACCAGCAGGCTGCTGCCGGACCCGTATTACCATTCCGCCTCCGTGATTACAACCCCAGTGACCTGGTAATTCCGGGAGCGGAATTCTGTAAATCTCCATGGGGACCATGGACACAATGGTTCCGCCTATGACAGAGCCGGGTTTTCCATGTCCTCCTGCAGGCGGGTGGTGTTAATCCCGCCAGGTCAGACCTGAATCAGCCGGTCAGTGACACCTCCCGCCTGCAAGACTCTGAATCAGCCGGTCCGGAAACAACGGTGGTTTTACCGCCACCGTTCTTTCCGGCCCGGCAGCGTCGTAATGAGGCCCAATTACTTGGAATTAAATTGCATATTGCCATGGAAAGTAAAAGAACAATTGGCAAACTGGGGATTAGAACTATTATCAGAAATGGTGGACATTATAGAAGTGAAATATTTAGAAGAAGAAGGAAGAGGGGACAAAACAGATGTTGCTTCAGCCTTGTTACATAGAAGAGATTGAATGAGAGGAGGGCAGCATTAGGGTGCTTCGCCCAGGTGAAGAATTGTAGACCGCTTATCACGTTGGGGTGGTTGTGGTTACCAGTAGTTGTTAAAGGGGTAATTTGGTCAGAAATGTTATTGGCCTAATGGGTCGGGCATGTATTTCATTGCATACATCGATTGTTCTTAAATACATTTCGAATGCAACTTACCCGGGTGTTTCTCAATTTAACACATGTGAAAACGATGGCTCGGTTACTGCGGCTTGGGTACTGCCTTCTTGTGCTATTCTTATTTGTTTATCTCCCTAACTTCAAGTGCCCTTGCAGCACTGATTCGGATCTCCCCCTAACGCTGACATCACTAGACTCTCATGCCCCATTTCACAATGCCAATGCACGTCGCATATCAACGTCCTCTGCGTGCATTCTATTGACGTGTATAAACAAACCCTTTCTGATCACACATCGTTGGAGTTTATTTTCCCTTTGTGTCAGTGTATTTCATTTCCAGTCTCCCTGACTTGTTTCTGCTCTGTTCTTATACAGCCTAAAATCAATTAACAAATCAGTCGCTTTTCATTTCTTATATTCTGTACAGAGTTATTTTCCAAACCATATTTAAAAAATATGTCCATGTGAGTTTTTAAATTTTTAGACTATTAATCTTGATTTTGTACGATGTGCTTTTGTGACTTTGGTAGTTTCTTTGCTTGTCTTTGAAACCTCTTTTCATTGCTTTATACACACAAAAAGGTGTTTATTTGCCTCTCTATTGATTCTGTTCTTCTTCACTATTCAGAAACAATGGCAACAATTCAGCCCTACATGTACAAGTCTGAATACTCAGAAGAGAAGGTCCTTGAAAGAGAAAAAAGTGGAGACAATGTGGAATCGGATGAAAGTCATGAGGATCAATCGCTGGAGCCTGAACCCAGTCGCATGAAAGACGTTTCCACTTGGTGTACCTGCTTTCATTGTGAGCTTTTGCCTACTCTGGTGGAGAACTGCTGTTGCAGAGAAAACTCTGGCTGCTTGGCCTACATTGCCGAAGAAGAGACACCACCACTATGCGTTAGCGAGCTGCATGACTTTAGGGCAGCCTGCCTTACAAGATCCGTGCTGCGAATGATGATGGTCCTTATGCACGAACTTCGACCTACAGTGTGCCCTCGTAATGCAAGTTACGGGTAAGTTCATTCTATATTTCTTATGTGTTTCAAAATATAGAGGGGTAACGTAATATTTAGTTACCCTAGATCAATATAAGTTTGACAGATCACTGACATGAGAATGTTTCTGTAAACGTAATAATTTACTCATTGTGAAATGAAGCCAAAGTGTTACACTGTAGATTTATCGTCCGACCAATAAAACATTTTTTTAGTTAGAAATAGTTCCAAAAATGTTCTTTCTTTAATGTGCGTTCACATTTGTAACTGATCCGAGTTCTGAGAAATGTTTTGTAAGTCCACTACACGTCCAAACATATAATAAGAGTATTGTAAGATATTGTTGTGCAGTAACATGTGTATTGGTCTAACGCGGTAGCCCCATCCTCATCCACCCCCATGCAGTATCAATGGCCGTTCGCACCTCTGCCTGCAAGTGTGCTGGGAAAATGGGAACGCTCAAGATGCCGAATACTATGTACACCACAAAGGGTTCTATCGCACAGGGACCATTGTCCACATGGCCACCCCAGACCAGGTGTCTGCAGACTCCCCTTTAAAGACCCCATCCCTGCACTCAACATATATCTGTGTCCCTTGAACATTGTGCTGGTCCTTCTGCGCTCGCCCCATCCACACCCATTCCCCCATCGCTATCAATTACAGTTCACACTTGTGACCGTGCGCTCACAAGGGGTGTTTTGAAAGATTTCATTTATATGTCATTTTCCCTCCGTTCATGGACCCCCCCCAAACGTTTTGCTTTTGTTTGGCTATCCTATCTTGAACTCTTACCAGTGGAGCCCAGCCTTCAGCTGTAATGACCTTTTGGTTTCTTGAACTGTGGTGGTTGGTTCTGATACTTCTCTGCCCAAGTGTAAACCTCGTCTCGCAAATAGTGAAACGTGTCACGTCGAAATTTGCATATCTTTCTTGCTTCTAAATCTGATTTGTAGCTCTCAAGCCGTGCGTTTATATCTGCTAAAGTATCTGCAAAAGATTCTTCGTTAGTGAGTTTGGTAATCTCTTTAGCTAAATCTTGTATTTCTATTTCCAAAGTGGACAAATTAGCTGCTAGCTCCTTGATGGTCAAGAGAATCAGATCCAATGAGCACCTATTTAGGATCTGTTCCCACTTCTTGACGAATCCTTTATTTTCCTTACATAGTGTTGGCTTAAGACCAATTCTTAGTCCCCGAGGGATGCGTTGAGCTTTGTTTTTTTTTTTTTTTAAACGTATTTTATTAACTTTTGTTGCATTACATACAAATGGTGACGGAGGAAAAGAAAAACAAAACCATGAGAACAAATTAACCTAATAACCTAAACAGTCTTTTTGCTACATGGTTTTCAAGTTCAGTTTGGGCCGGTGGTCTAGAGGGCTGGAGTTTCGGGACGCCAGGGGTGACCCATCCAAGGAACCCATGACGTTAGGGTGGTGTTTTGCTCTTTCTCGCTGGTGTAGGCAGTCTGCCTAGGGGGGCTTGTGGTCGGTGGCAAAGTTTATGTCTCGGAGGAGCGCTTTCCATGATTCAAGAGTGTCGTTCCCGCCATCTTCTTCTGCATTAGTTCCTTCCTGCCATGCTCTGGTTTCAGCTTCTGTCCATCTCTCCAACTCTTTGATCCATCGCTCTTGCCTGGGCCCTCCTGGCGCCTTCCATGCCATTGCTATTGTTCTTTTGGCAAGAATACATGCAATGTCCATCAGCTTGGTTATATGTTTGTGTTTGCTTATCCTGGGATATGTACCTAATAAGCATTCTTTCGGGCTCCATTCATATCTGGACATCCCAGCGTCCGTGCAGGTCTGTTGTGCTTTGGACCAGAGTTTTCTCGTTCTGGTGCAAGTCCAGAACATGTGCATTAAGTCTGCATCGTCCGTGCTGCACCAGGGGCACTTTGAAAATGTGTTATTGCTGAAACCAGCCACTCTCTGTGGAGTCATGTACGTACGATACAATACATATAGCTGAATTTGTCTAAATCTGGCGTTTCTTGACACCTCTTTGGGGTAGGTTAACGCTCTTTCCCATTCGTTGTCTGTTAGTGTGATTCTTAGATCCGCCTCCCATTTTTCTTTCAATGGTGCACTCTTCGGATTGGGCTTGTCCATTAATCGACTGTAAATTCTAGTTATTGGTTTCCAGCCATCTGTAAGGTCAAACATCTCCTGCAGGAGGGGGTCCGGGGTGGGTTCTTCCGGCCAGCTGTCCCATTTCTTCTTGGCTATTTGTCTGAGTCGGTGATACCACAGGAACTGTCCGCTAGTGAGTCCTTCCCTTGCTTGAAGCGTTTCGAATTCCCTGAATTCGTCTTCATCGAACATATCTCCCCAGGCAAAGAGTCCGGCTCTTTCCCAGCTTCTTGCTACCGTGAGGTCTGTTTGGGTTCTACATGCGTACACCAGGATGGGGATGTTGGGGGAGTAGGGGTGTTTCGTTTGTCGGATCAAGCAAGTTCTAGACCATATCTGCCTACCCAGTTTTGCAATCATTGGGTCATTCTGTGTCTGCTTCAGTGGGTTCCAGAGTGTCTCTTTGGGGAACAGCTTGGAGGGTGTTTGTTCCAGCATCTCTGATTCGGGGGTTGGGTCATCTGAGAGCCATTTCGTGACATGGGCGAGCTGTGCGGATAGGTAGTATGTTTGTAGATCAGGTAGTTGTATTCCTCCTTCTTTGTACGGTAGTGTGAGAGTAGATAATGACAGTTTATGTCTGGCTGGTCCCCATAGAAAGTCCCTGATTATTGCTTCAAGCTTTTTGAAAAATGGAGGTCTGATATAGTGACTGATGTTAATAAAGTAATACAAGAAGGGGGGTAGTATTATCATTTTGACAATTGCTGCCCTACCCATCATTGCTAGTGGCAATTTAGACCAAATTTTCATAGAGTTTCGGAGGCCCTTTATTACTGCTTCAGTATTGTGTTCATGCGTTAGTTCCGGGGTGTGTCTCACATTGACACCTAGGTATCTAAATGTTTCCGGTTGCCATTTCATCCCCACATTTGGCAGGTCCGTTTCTTTCCGGCCCCTGAGCCTAGCCAGGGGAAACGCACAAGATTTCTGCCTGCTGAATTTGATTCCGGAGTAGCGTGCGTAGTTGTCCAGTACATCCAGTGCCACTTGTGCATTAAGTTGGGGGTCTTTTATGTACAGGAGCACGTCGTCTGCATATAGGGATATTATGGTGTACTTGTTTCCCATTCTTATTCCCGCATCAAAAAGCTGTCTCCGGAAATATATGGCTATCGGCTCCAGTCCCAAGATGTATAGCATTGGTGACAGTGGGCAGCCCTGTCTGGTACCCCTTTGTATGTCCCAGGGTTCAGATATCGTGCCTCCGGTCCGGACTCTAGCCACTGGTGAATTATAAAGTACCTTGATCCATTTCACAAAGCCCTCTCCGAAGCCAAATTCTCTCAGCACTTCAATCAGCCACTCCCAGAATATGGAGTCGAAGGCCTTGATGGCGTCGAGCGACAACACTGCCAGGTCTTCGTCTCTCGAGTATGTCTCAGCCATGGTGTGTTGTAGCCTTCTGAGGTTGGCTGTTGTGTTGCGTCCTGGGACGAAGCCGTTTTGGTCGTTATGGACTATAGAACCCACCACTCTTGCTAGTCTCTTGGCCAGGATGGTGGTGAGGATCTTACTGTCATAATTTAACATCGCTATCGGGCGATAGGAGTCGCATTCAGAGTGGGGTTTGTTTGGTTTGAGGATTGGGGTTATTATCGTTTCCTTCATTGAGTTAGGTAGGATCCCGTTCTCATATGATTCTCGGTAGACCTCGTAGAGTATAGGGGTGAGGGTTGCTTCATATGTTTTGTAAAATTCGGGTGGGAGGCCGTCACTTCCGGGGGTCTTGCATGTCGCTAGGGATCTGATCGCTTCAGCCACATCTTCCGGGGTGATCTCCATTTCTAGGGATTCCCTTTGTTCATCGGAAAGTTTTGGGAGTCCTATTTCTTCTAAGGTGTCTCTGATTTCGTCCCTGGGCACCTGTTGGTCGTGGGTGTACAGTTTGGCGTAAAATACAGCAAATGCCTTGTTAATGTCTTGTTGTGTTCTATGTGTTGTTCCATTGTCATCTGTGATTTCGGTTGGGAGGTGTCTTGGGTGCTCTCGTTTGCAGAGCCAGGCCAGCAATCTTCCAGGTTTGTCGGTTTCTTTATGCATTCTGGCGGTGTGGGTTGCGAAATCAAACTTAGCGAGCCTATCCCAGGCTGAGGTACATTCTTCTCGGACTTCTCTCAGTTTAACTTCCCCCTCTGGGCCAGCTTTGGGGTTCGTTTCCAGTTTCGTTATTTCCTCTTCTAGTCCTTCTAGTTCAGCCTTCAGTCTTTTGCGGATACCTCCCGCTTTTGCTATGGCTTCCCCGCGTGTTACCACCTTCATGGCTTCCCATAGCGTGCCCCAACTTGCCACTGAGCCTTTGTTGTTGTTAATGTATTCCTCCAGCGCTGTGTTCAGGTTTTCTCTGAATTCTTGGTCAGTGAGTGCTGCGGTGGGCATTCTCCACGTTGGGATCGGTGGTCTAGGTCCCCTAACCTTCCACTGCATGAGTAGGGGGGAGTGGTCCGAAATTGTTCTGCCAAGGTATGTTGTTGAGTCTGCCATTAAAACTTGCTCCCGGTCTATGAACAAATGGTCAATCCTAGTGTGGATCTTGTGCAGGGCTGAGTAATAGGAGTAGATCCAATCCGTGGGGTGTTGTTCTCTCCAAATATCCACCAGATTTAGATGTTCGAGCGCACTGTTCAGCGACTGGGTTGCGGCATTTCGCAGTTGGTGTGGAGGTTCGGACCTATCTATGGTTTCGTCCCTGACGCAGTTGAAGTCTCCTCCCCATATAAAAGTTCTATCCCTGTGGTGTATCATTTTTTTGCACAGGGCCTTGAGATGTGCCGGTATGCCGTGTTGTGGGAAGTAAGAGTTTACCAGGCAAATGTACGTGTGTTCTATGGTTCCCCACATAATTAGGTACCTGCCTTCTTTGTCCGCTTCAAAGCCCTGTAGTTGAAATGGCACGTTCGGGCTCACCCAGGTGAATACCCCTCTAGCGTATTTGGAATAGTGCGCCACCCTTCCAGTACCACCCCAACGCTCCGATATTTTGGACGTAGATTCTTCTGTGAGGTGGGTCTCTTGTAGCATTGCAATTGAGATCTTTTTTCTGCGGAGGTAGGATAGGATCCGGTTTCTCCTTAAGTATGAGCCCATTCCCCTCACATTCCATGTCATGATTTTAAGTTGGGATGTCATTTGGTTGGCACCCCTCAGGTGCCCCCCGGTTTTCTCGGGGTGGTTCTCCTTCCTGCTGCGGGTTTTCGGGTGTTGGTTCAGGAATCTCTTTCACCCCGGGTCCTGAGTTCGTCCTTTCCTGCGCCTCTTTGGTTTTTAGTGGTTCGAAGACTGTGTAACTAACATAACAATTAACAAAACTGGAACTGGTGCGCCCAGTGGCTGCATTCATCCTGCGGCGCTCGGGCGCTCTTGTGTCCTCCAGACCCATCCAGGTATCAGGCACGAGCGGGGTCGAACTGTCTGTGGGGGTAGCGTCCTGTGCCTGGTGGGAGGCCGAGCGAGGGCCGCTTCTGTTTAGCCAACTGTTGTATGGATTACCTGCTTATTTTCTGGTCGCCCTGTCTTTTGCTTCAGCCATGTTAGTGCTTTAGTAGCTGTGATCCTCCCTTACCCGGGCTGGGTGTGTCTGTGGGATCCGTTGGGTGGGCGTCTTAGCCTTCTGCGAGGTTATTGTCCTCCAGCCACATGTTGGCATCTTCCGGGTTCTCCAGAAATATCGCTCTACCTTTAAAGATGACTTTCAGTCTCGAGGGGTAGAGGAGCATGTATTTCAGGTTGAGATGACGGAGTCTGGCTTTTACTGGTACAAAGGAGTTCCTTTCCCTTTGGACTTTTTGGGTGTAGTCTGGGTAAATGGATATTTTGGAGTTGTCTCGTTCTTTCGGCCCTTCCTCCCTGGAGTACTTCAGGATGGTTTCTCTATCTTGGAAGTTGAGTATTTTGGCAATTATGTGGCGAGGGTGTGAGCCAGGCGGGGGCCTCCTTTGTAGGGATCTATGTGCCCTTTCAACTGAGAATCCTTGTGTTAGTTTCCCGGCGCCCACCTCTTGTTGTATCAGGGACTCTATGTAGGCAGTTGGGTTCGGGCCTTCACTTCCTTCAGGCACCCCAAGTATTCGGACATTACCTCTCCTCGCCCGTCCTTCAGCTTCCTCGGTTCTTGTCTCTAGCATCGCCACTTTCTTTTCTAAGTCCAACACCTTCGCCTTCAGGACCCCTGTGTCTTCCGATGTTTCTTTTATGGCCGTCTCAGTGTTTGCTACTCTCCCTGTAAGGTTTCGGGCATCCTGACGCATTAGTTGGAGTTCAGATTTAAATTCTTCAATCCTTGTATCTATGCCCTTGTATGTGGCGGTTCTGGGGTGGAAAGGGATGATTGTGCGGGGTTTCTTGTCTTAGCAGAGACATAATTGTCCAGGGTTGTTGGTTTCCCTTTGTTTCTGTTGGCCATACTGTGGTTTTGTTGGGGCGCTGTTCAGTTGTTCTGGCTGGGGTGTTTCTGAGCCAACAGGGTATTCCAGTTGTTAGTTGTTGTGCCTTTCTGTGTGGGAAGGAGTCCGTTCCGTGTCTTCCCTGGGATATGGTTAAGTGTTTGGGTGGTACCAGGTGTGTTGGCAGCGCGTTACTATATTGTGCAGTGTCACTCCGGCATATTATCGCGGCCCGGCAGCCAGCTCCTAGGGGGGGCCTTCGGCCGTTTGGGTGGTTCAAGCTCCTGCTTTGCCTCCCGTGGAATGTGTGGTGCGTTACCGTTGGTGTACCCTCCCCACGGATCTCCTCACCTCTGGTCTCATCTGCCCGCCGGGCGCTGGAGCCGGGCGGAGAAAGCGGCACCCCCAGCCAGCTGCCCCGCGCTTTGTCTCTCGCTCCGTCTTCTCCCGTACCGCTCCAGCCGCAAACGTCCCAGCAGGCTTCTCAGCAGGCGTTCCGTTCTCCCTCCTCAAGCGGGAGGCGGAATTGCTGCCTCCGGGCACCCTCCCCCGGCTCGCGGGTCCAGCTGGGTCTCTGCCGGTGGTTGTCGTCGGCTCCCGGTTTTACGTGTCCCTGGGCGGGAGGGAGCAGGGAGTTCCTGGCCGCAGCTGCCTCAAGGACCTCGCCGTGTGTGTTTTACACAGCGCTATTGGTGCCGGCGGCCCTGGAGTCACTGGGCAGACACCATCTTGGTTGTGTGCGGAGGTTGGGTGGGACCCTGTTCCCGTCGACCGTCTGCTTGCTCACTTGTTCGGCAGAGATAGGGAGGATCGCACGGAGTTGCGTTCCCAGCGTCGGCGAGCAGCTTGTTTGCTTTGTCGTGCCTCTCCGCTTCCTCAGGCAGGAGGGGGGTTCGCTCCGGTGCGGGCACCTCCCCGCCGATTCGCGTCTGCTAGATCGCAGTCAATGGGTGTCCCTTGAGAGGACTGCGTGTCTCTGGGCAGGAGGGAGAGGTTCTTTTGAGCCGCCGTTTCCTCAGAGGGATCGCCTCGGTTGAATCGCGCGGAGGGGGCCGGGCAGGATTATTGTTGCCGGCAACTCGAGTGTCTCTAGTTAGGCGCCATCTGGGATGCGGGTGACGGTTGGGGGGGGGTCCCCGTTCTTTTGGGCCATCACGAGTTCCACGGGTCCGATTCTTCAGTGAGTTTGCTGATGTCTGCTGGGAATTGCTTCTGCTACCCTCGTAGCCGTTTTCCAGCGCTGGGGGTGAGGATTAAGTACGGCGAAAAGGATCTAAAAGCGGCGCCTCGGTCGGAGCTCCGCAGCTCACCCTCCTCCCGCCATGAGCTCCAGGCCACGCCCCCATGCGTTGAGCTTTGTAATAGCGTCCAAGTGTCACTGCATGTAATTTACGATTGATTTCTCTACGAATGAGATATTCAAGTTGTTTGATCTTTTTGTTTGGATCTGCGTTTGTTGTAGCTGAGTGTGTGTCCTTGATTAGGCCAAGAATGGTGTTGGCTTCATCGGCTGAAAAGCCTAAAGTGGTGGCTCGTAAATCTGTTAACTTCTCAATATCTTCATATGACATTATTGCGTGCCACCGCTCCAAGTTACACGGAAGTGTGAATTATGGAGAAAGCTGGGGATGCGAGCGGGCACTGCTTGTTATTCTTTGTTGCGCGTGGGTTTATCCAAAAATAATGCTGCTTGGGGTGCAGCCCACTAACTTGTGGTACCGTGTGCCAGCACAGAAGAAGTGAACCGAAAAATGACCTCGACAATCTTGTCTGCGGTGTGGGCCGCACACCCTTTAATCCCAATGGGATTTATCAAATATTTCCATTTTCCATTAATCCAAGTTGAACAAATGTTTAATTCTTCAATAGTGTATTTTATTCTCAAAGTGTAGCGTGCTGACGTTGTTTATAAGTCAACATCATCAAATGGCCAATGCATTTCGGACTATGTAGTCCTTCATCAGGGCCTTTCCTAATCAAAGTAAATAGCCACAAAGTAAACAACAAAGTGCAGTGGTGTGGAATTACAAGGAGTATATCAGTGTTCCAGTTACGCAATATAACCAAGTTAAAAAAGTACCATATTGAAGCAAATGAAACATGTACAAAGGAAATTACAATAAAATCAACAGGGTACCCACGTACAACAAACATATATGTACACAAAAGAAAGAGAGGGAGGGAAAAAAGGGAGGGAAAAGAAGGAGAGATACATAAATATTCTTCATTGACCATGCCAATAGTCATCATGTTTACATGTGTTTACATATGTTCACCCAATACTGTTACGGTGCATGTGTCTACTAATGTAACTGTACACCTTCATTGTGACCGTGCATGACGCCAGAGTGTTAGTCTGACAACTGTATTGTTGTGCCTGAATTGTGGGTACCAATTCCCCAGATGGGCTGGAGAATTGTGTGATGTTGACTTATAAACGTCAGCACGCTACACTATTGAAGAATGAAACATTTGTTCAACTTGGATTAATGGAAAATTGAAATATTTGATAAATCCAATTGGGATTAAAGGGTGTGTGGCCCACACCGCAGACAAGATTGTCGAGGTCATTTTTCAGTTGGCTTTAATCTTCTACCACGAACACGGCAGTTGGAGTGCGCATTAGTCTCGAAAGACTAGACAGTGCATTCAGGTCTATTGATATGGAGTGGAAGGGAGCCATGTTGGAAGTAATGCTCCCTGCCCCTCCATATCAGTGGTCAAAGCCATTTTTAGTGTTCTGCATTTTTGGATTACACTGCCGCAAGGTCAAGAAAGGGCCTGTTTGAGTGCAAACCTTAGAAGAAAAACACATACAAATTGATTTAAAATGATAATAACAACGGTTTAATGAAAACAATTTAAGATATTTCAAAAATAACAGCAGTGAGATGAATATGACATGAAAAGCATTATTGCCCCAAAAAAAAAAGGAAATTAACTTTTTCTTTTTTTGACTGGAGGAGTCATTTTATTGAATACAAAAAGCAGCAGATCACTGGACTCTTGAAGTGCAACAAGTGCCTGTGTCTGCCAGCGGAAGTCCCCCCCCCTTGTGTACCCAAAGCAGATTTCACGGACTGGTCGTGAGAACGGAAGCTTTTGGATAGGGAGGCATGTTCTGGTACATCCGGATAGCCTTTAGCAGCAGAGTACCTGGCAAATATTACCTCATTCTTGAAGCTTCTCTCAAACGTTTTGCTGTGCGGTCCGCCTCCGTGGGGAAGTCTGGGGGTCTACTAGAGGCCTGGGTCATGAGGATGTGGTGCAGGCTGTTGCGGGGGTCCAGCACTTTCTTTGGCACTCTGGACTTGCGCTTAGAGGCAGATGGGCTGGAGGAAGGACTCCCTGTGCCTCATGGATGATTCATGTGACCGGTTTTGTCCCATTCAGGAGTGCCTGAAAATCAAATGGCTTTGGCTTTATGCGCTGACCTAACACGCTGCTCCAGCTCAATTCATCTCAGCAGCCAGCAGCAGAGTCAATGAGGTCGCATGGGCTGCGCTCTGCATCTGTGCAAACAGTGCATCGGAGTCGGAAATTAACTTTTTAAAGAGACTTAATGCATAATATGACAAGCAATAACAATAGTGCTATTAGGAGACCAAAAAAGATGTTTAAAAAGTGTTAATGGTAGTGAAAATAATTTCCAAATAAAATCATTATTTAACCCTTAAAAAAGAATTTGGAAAAAAATATTGAACAGACTTAATGCCCAACACGGTAAGCAAAAACTTTAGTGCTATCGATAATTTGCATTAAGATAATGGATTAGAGAGTCATGTTTTACATATAGTGCAAAGAAATACGAGTAGTACATTTAATAGCGCAAAAATTAGAAGACAATGGGACTCATTACAAGTCCGGCGGTAGCCATGCCGGAAAAACCAGCAGGCTGCTGCCGGACCCGTATTAGCATTCCGCCTCTGTGATTACCTGGTAATTCCGGGAGCGGAATTCTGTAAATCTCCATGGGGACCATGGACACAATGGTTCCGCCTATGACAGAGCCGGGTTTTCCATGTCCTCCTGCAGGCGGGTGGTTTTAATCCCGCCAGGTCAGACCTGAATCAGCCGGTCAGTGACACCTCCCGCCTGCAAGACTCTGAATCAGCCGGTCCGGAAACAACGGTGGTTTTACCGCCACCGTTCTTTCCGGCCCGGCAGCGTCGTAATGAGGCCCAATTACTTGGAATTAAATTGCATATTGCCGTGGAAAGTAAAAGAACAATTGGCAAACTGGGGATTAGAACTATTATCAGAAATGGTGGACATTATAGAAGTGAAATATTTAGAAGAAGAAGGAAGAGGGGACAAAACAGATATTGCTTCAGCCTTGTTACATAGAAGAGATTGAATGAGAGGAGGGAAGCATTAGGGTGCTTCACCCAGGTGAAGAATTGTAGACCGCTTATCACGTTGGGGTGGTTGTGGTTACCAGTAGTTGTTAAAGGGGTAGTTTGGTCAGAAATGTTATTGGCCTAATGGGTCTGGCATGTATTTCATTGCATACATTGATTGTTCTTAAATACATTTCGAATGCAACTTTTTTTCTCAATTTTTTTCTCAATTTAACACATGTGAAAACGATGGCTCGGTTACTGCGGCTTGGGTACTGCCTTCTTGTGCTATTCTTATCTGTTTATCTCCCTAACTTCAAGTGCCCTTGCAGCACTGATTCGGATCTCCCCCTAACGCTGACATCACTAGACGCTCATGCCCCATTTCACAATGCCAATGCACGTCTCATGTCAACGTCCTCTGCGTGCATTCTATTGACGTGTATAAACAAACCCTTTCTGATCACACATCGTTGGAGTTTATTTTCCCTTTGTGTCAGTGTATTTCATTTCCAGCCTCCCTGACTTGTTTCTGCTCTGTTCTTATACAGCCTAAAATCAATTAACAAATCAGTCGCTTTTCATTTCTTATATTCTGTACAGAGTTATTTTCCAAACCATATTTAAAAAATATGTCCATGTTAGTTTTTAAATTTTGAGACTACTAATCTTGATTTTGTACGATGTGCTTTTGTGACTTTGGTAGTTTCTTTGCTTGTCTTTTTTTAACATTCAGTGTTAATGAGAAACCTCTTTTCATTGCTTTATACACACAAAAAGGTGTTTATTTGCCTCTCTATTGATTCTGTTCTTCTTCACTATTCAGAAACAATGGCAACGATTCAGCCCTACATGTACAAGTCTGAATACTCAGAAGAGAAGGTCCTTGAAAGAGAAAAAAGTGGAGACAATGTGGAATCGGATGAAAGTCATGAGGATCAATCGCTGGAGCCTGAACCCAGTCGCATGAAAGACGTTTCCACCTGGTGTACCTGCTTTCATTGTGAGCTTTTGCCTACTCTGGTGGAGAACTGCTGTTGCAGAGAAAACTCTGGCTGCTTGGCCTACATTGCCGAAGAAGAGACACCACCACTATGCGTTAGCGAGCTGCATGGCTTTAGGGCAGCCTGCCTTACAAGATCCATGCTGCGAATGATGATGGTCCTTATGCACGAACTTCGAGCTACAGTGTGCCCTCGTAATGCAAGTTACGGGTAAGTTCATTCTATATTTCTTATGTGTTTCAAAATATAGAGGGGTAACGTAATATTTAGTTACCCTAGATCAATATAAGTTTGACAGATCACTGACATGAGAATGTTTCTGTAAAAGTAATAATTTACTCATTGTGAAATGAAGCCAAAGTGTTCCACTGTAGATTTATCGTCCGACCAATAAAACATTTTTTTAGTTAGAAATAGTTCCAAAAATGTTCTTTCTTTAATGTGCGTTCACATTTGTAACTGATCCGAGTTCTGAGAAATGTTTTGTAAGTCCACTACACGTCCAAACATATAATAAGAGTATTGTAACATATTGTTGTGCAGTAACATGTGTATTGGTCTAACGCGGTAGCCCCATCCTCATCCACCGCCATGCAGTATCAATGGCCGTTCGCACCTCTGCCTGCAAGTGTGCTGGGAAAATGGGAACGCTCAAGATGCCGAATACTATGTACACCACAAAGGGTTCTATCGCACAGGGACCATTGTCCACATGGCCACCAGACTCCCCTTTAAAGACCCCATCCCTGCACTCAACATATATCTGTGTCCCTTGAACATTATGCTGGTACTTCTGCGCTCGCCCCATCCACACCCATTCCCCCATCGCTATCAATTACAGTTCACACCTGTGACCGTGCGCTCACAAGTGGTGTTTTGAAAGATTTCATTTATATGTCATTTTCCCTCCCTTCATGGACCCCCCCCCAAACGTTTTGCTTTTGTTTGGCTATCCTATCTTGAACTCTTACCAGTGGAGCCCAGCCTTCAGCTGTAATGACCTTTTGGTTTCTTGAACTGTGGTGGTTGGTTCTGATACTTCTCCGCCCAAGTGTAAACCTCGTCTCGCAAATAGTGAAACGTGTCACGTCGAAATTTGCATATCTTTCTTGCTTCTAAATCTGATTTGTAGCTCTCAAGCCGTGCGTTTATATCTGCTAAAGTATCTGCAAAAGATTCTTCGTTAGTGAGTTTGGTAATCTCTTTAGCTAAATCTTGTATTTCTATTTCCAAAGTGGACAAATTAGCTGCTAGCTATATGATGGTCAAGAGAATCAGATCCAATGAGCACCTATTTAGGATCTGTTCCCACTTCTTGACGAATCCTTTATTTTCCTTACATAGTGTTGGCTTAAGACCAATTCTTAGTTCCCGAGGGATGCGTTGAGCTTTGTTTTTTTTTTTTTTAAACGTATTTTATTAACTTTTGTTGCATTACATACAAATGGTGACGGAGGAAAAGAAAAACAAAACCATGAGAACAAATTAACCTAATAACCTAAACAGTCTTCGATTTTTTGCTATATGGTTTTCAAGTTCAGTTTGGGCCGGTGGTCTAGAGGGCTGGAGTTTCGGGACGCCAGGGGTGACCCATCCAAGGAACCCATGACGTTAGGGTGGTGTTTTGCTCTTTCTCGCTGGTGTAGGCAGTCTGCCTAGGGGGGCTTGTGGTCGGCGGCAAAGTTTATGTCTCGGAGGAGCGCTTTCCATGATTCAAGAGTGTCGTTCCCGCCATCTTCTTCTGCATTAGTTCCTTCCTGCCATGCTCTGGTTTCAGCTTCTGTCCATCTCTCCAACTCTTTGATCCATCGCTCTTGCCTGGGCCCTCCTGGCGCCTTCCATGCCATTGCTATTGTTCTTTTGGCAAGAATACATGCAATGTCCATCAGCTTGGTTATATGTTTGTGTTTGCTTATCCTGGGATATGTACCTAATAAGCATTCTTTCGGGCTCCATTCATATCTGGACATCCCAGCGTCCGTGCAGGTCTGTTGTGCTTTGGACCAGAGTTTTCTCGTTCTGGTGCAAGTCCAGAACATGTGCATTAAGTCTGCATCGTCCGTGCTGCACCAGGGGCACTTTGAAGATGTGTTATTGCTGAAACCAGCCACTCTCTGTGGAGTCATGCACGTACGATACAATACATATAGCTGAATTTGTCTAAATCTGGCGTTTCTTGACACCTCTTTTGGGTAGGTTAACGCTCTTTCCCATTCGTTGTCTGTTAGTGTGATTCTTAGATCCGCCTCCCATTTTTCTTTCAATGGTGCACTCTTCGGATTGGGCTTGTCCATTAATCGACTGTAAATTCTAGTTATTGGTTTCCAGCCATCTGTAAGGTCAAACATCTCCTGCAGGAGGGGGTCCGGGGTGGGTTCTTCCGGCCAGCTGTCCCATTTCTTCTTGGCTATTTGTCTGAGTCGGTGATACCACAGGAACTGTCCGCTAGTGAGTCCTTCCCTTGCTTGAAGCGTTTCGAACTCCCTGAATTCGTCTTCATCGAACATATCTCCCCAGGCATAGAGTCCGGCTCTTTCCCAGCTTCTTGCTACCGTGAGGTCTGTTTGGGTTCTACATGCGTCCACCAGGATGGGGATGTTGGGGGAGTAGGGGTGTTTCGTTTGTCGGATCAAGCAAGTTCTAGACCATATCTGCCTACCCAGTTTTGCAATCATTGGGTCATTCTGTGTCTGCTTCAGTGGGTTCCAGAGTGTCTCTTTGGGGAACAGCATGGAGGGTGTTTGTTCCAGCATCTCTGATTCGGGGGTTGGGTCATCTGAGAGCCATTTCGTGACATGGGCGAGCTGTGCGGATAGGTAGTATGTTTGTAGATCAGGTAGTTGTATTCCTCCTTCTTTGTACGGTAGTGTGAGAGTAGATAATGACAGTTTATGTCTGGCTGGTCCCCATAGAAAGTCCCTGATTATTGCTTCAAGCTTTTTGAAAAATGGAGGTCTGATATAGTGACTGATGTTAATAAAGTAATTTAAGAAGCGGGGTAGGATTATCATTTTGACAATTGCTGCCCTACCCATCATTGCTAGTGGCAATTTAGACCAAAATTTCATAGAGTTTCGGAGGCCCTTTATTACTGCTTCAGTATTGTGTTCATGAGTTAGTTCCGGGGTGTGTCTCACATTGACACCTAGGTATCTAAATGTTTCCGATTGCCATTTCATCCCCACATTTGGCAGGTCCGTTTCTTTCCGGCCCCTGAGCCTAGCCAGGGGAAACGCACAAGATTTCTGCCTGCTGAATTTGATTCCGGAGTAGCGTGCGTAGTTGTCCAGTACATCCAGTGCCACTTGTGCATTAAGTTGGGGGTCTTTTATGTACAGGAGCACGTCGTCTGCATATAGGGATATTATGGTGTACTTGTTTCCCATTCTTATGCCCGCATCAAAAAGCTGTCTCCGGAAATATATGGCTATCGGCTCCAGTCCCAAGATGTACAGCATTGGTGACAGTGGGCAGCCCTGTCTGGTACCCCTTTGTATGTCCCAGGGTTCAGATATCGTGCCTCCGGTCCGGACTCTAGCCACTGGTGAATTATAAAGTACCTTGATCCATTTCACAAAGCCCTCTCCGAAGCCAAATTCTCTCAGCACTTCAATCAGCCACTCCCAGAATATGGAGTCGAAGGCCTTGATGGCGTTGAGCGACAACACTGCCAGGTCTTCGTCTCTCGAGTATGTCTCAGCCATGGTGTGTTGTAGCCTTCTGAGGTTGGCTGTTGTGTTGCGTCCTGGGACGAAGCCGTTTTGGTCGTTATGGACTATAGAACCCACCACTCTTGCTAGTCTCTTGGCCAGGATGGTGGTGAGGATCTTACTGTCATAATTTAACATCGCTATCGGGCGATAGGAGTCGCATTCAGAGTGGGGTTTGTTTGGTTTGAGGATTGGGGTTATTATCGTTTCCTTCATTGAGTTAGGTAGGATCCCGTTCTCATATGATTCTCGGTAGAGCTCGTAGAGTATAGGGGTGAGGGTTGCTTCATATGTTTTGTAAAATTCGGGTGGGAGGCCGTCACTTCCGGGGGTCTTGCATGTCGCTAGGGATCTGATCGCTTCAGCCACATCTTCCGGGGTGATCTCCATTTCTAGGGATTCCCTTTGTTCATCGGAAAGTTTTGGGAGTCCTATTTCTTCTAAGGTGTCTCTGATTTCGTCCCTGGGCACCTGTTTGTCGTGGGCGTACAGTTTGGCGTAAAATACCGCAAATGCCTCGTTAATGTCTTGTTGTGTTCTATGTGTTGTTCCATTGTCATCTGTGATTTCGGTTGGGAGGTGTCTTGGGTGCTCTCGTTTGCAGAGCCAGGCCAGCAATCTTCCAGGTTTGTCGGTTTCTTTATGCGTTCTGGCGGTGTGGGTTGCGAAATCAAACTTAGCGAGCCTATCCCAGGCTGAGGTACATTCTTCTCGGACTTCTCTCAGTTTAACTTCCCCCTCTGGGCCAGCTTTGGGGTTTGTTTCCAGTTTCGTTATTTCCTCTTCTAGTCCTTCTAGTTCAGCCTTCAGTCTTTTGCGGATACCTCCCGCTTTTGCTATGGCTTCCCTGCGTGTTACCACCTTCATGGCTTCCCATAGCGTGCCCCAACTTGCCACTGAGCCTTTGTTGTTGTTAATGTATTCCTCCAGCGCTGTGTTCAGGTTTTCTCTGAATTCTTGGTCAGTGAGTGCTGCGGTGGGCATTCTCCACGTTGGGATCGGTGGTCTAGGTCCCCTAACCTTCCACTGCATGAGTAGGGGGGAGTGGTCCGAAATTGTTCTGCCAAGGTATGTTGTTGAGTCTGCCATCAAAACTTGCTCCCGGTCTATGAACAAATGGTCAATCCTAGTGTGGATCTTGTGCGGGGCTGAGTAATAGGAGTAGATCCGATCCGTGGGGTGTTGTTCTCTCCAAACATCCACCAGATTTAGATGTTTGAGCGCACTGTTCAGCGACTGGGTTGCGGCATTTCGCAGTTGGTGTGGAGGTTCGGACCTATCTATGGTTTCGTCCCTGACGCAGTTGAAGTCTCCTCCCCATATAAAAGTTCTATCCCTGTGGTGTATCATTTTTTTGCACAGGGCCTTGAGATGTGCCGGTATGCCGTGTTGTGGGAAGTAAGAGTTTACCAGGCAAATGGACGTGTGTTCTATGGTTCCCCACATAATTAGGTACCTGCCTTCTTTGTCCGCTTCAAAGCCCTGTAGTTGAAATGGCACCTTCGGGCTCACCCAGGTGAATACCCCTCTAGCGTATTTGGAATAGTGCGCCCCCCTTCCAGTGCCACCCCAACGCTCCGATATTTTGGACGTAGATTCTTCTGTGAGGTGGGTCTCTTGTAGCATTGCAATTGAGATCTTTTTTCTGCGGAGGTAGGATAGGAGACGGTTTCTCCTTAAGTATGAGCCCATTCCCCTCACATTCCATGTCATGATTTTAAGTTGGGATGTCATTTGGTTGGTATCTGGGTTCCGTCCCCTCAGGTGCCCCCCTGTTTTCTCGGGGTGGTTCTCCTTCCCGCTGCGGGTTTTTGGGTGTTGGTTCAGGAATCTCTTTAACCCCGGGTCCTGAGTTCGTCCTTTCCTGAGCCTCTTTGGTTTTTAGTGGTTAGAAGACTGTGTAACTAACATAACAATTAACAAAACTGGAACTGGTGCGCCCAGCGGCTGCATTCATCCTGCGGCGCTCGGGCGCTCTCATGTCCTTCAGACCCATCCAGGTATCAGGCACGAGCGGGGTCGAACTGTCTGTGGGGGTAGCGTCCTGTGCCTGGTGGGAGGCCGAGCGAGGGCCACTTCTGTTTAGCCAACTGTTGTATGGATTACCTGCTTATTTTCTGATCGCCCTGTCTTTTGCTTCAGCCATGTTAGTGCTTGAGTAGCTGTGATCCTCCCTTACCCGGGCTGGGTGTGTCTGTGGGATCCGTTGGGTGGGCGTCTTTGCCTTCTGCGAGGTTATTGTCCTCCAGCCACATGTTGGCAGCTTCCGGGTTCTCCAGAAATATCGCTCTACCTTTAAAGATGACTTTCAGTCTCGAGGGGTAGAATAGCATGTATTTCAGGTTGAGCTGACGGAGTATGGCTTTTACTGGTACAAAGGAGTTCCTTTCCCTTTGGACTTTTTGGGTGTAGTCTGGGTAAATGGATATTTTGGAGTTGTCTCGTTCTATCGGCCCTTCCTCCCTGGAGTACTTCAGGATGGTTTCTCTATCTTGGAAGTTGAGTATTTTGGCAATTATGGGGCGAGGGTGTGAGCCAGGCGGGGGCCTCCTTTGTAGGGATCTATGTGCCCTTTCAACTGAGAATCCTTGTGTTAGTTTCCCGGCGCCCACCTCTTGTTGTATCAGGGACTCTATGTAGGCAGTTGGGTTCGGGCCTTCACTTCCTTCTGGCACCCCAAGTATTCAGACATTACCTCTCCTCGCCCGTCCTTCAGCTTCCTCGGATCTTGTCTCTAGCATCGCCACTTTCTTTTCTAAGTCCAACACCTTCGCCTTCAGGACCCCTGTGACTTCCGATGTTTCTTTTATGGCCGTCTCAGTGTTTGCTACTCTCCCTGTAAGGTTTCGGGCATCCTGACCCATTAGTTGGAGTTCAGATTTAAATTCTTAAATCCTTGTATCTATGAACGTCCGTAGTGATGCAATGGCCTCTAACACCTGTGATTGGTTGTCTGCGGGCTCCTCTGCCCTTGTATGTGGCGGTTCTGGGGTGGAAAGGGATGATTGTGCGGGGTTTCTTGTCTTAGCAGAGACATAATTGTCCAGGGTTGTTGGTTTCCCTTTGTTTCTGTTGGCCATACTGTGGTTTTGTTGGGGCGCTGTTCAGTTGTTCTGGCTGGGGTGTTTCTGAGCCAACAGGGTATTCCAGTTGTTAGTTGTTGTGCCTTTCTGTGTGGGAAGGGGTCCGTTCCGTGTCTTCCCTGGGATATGGTTAAGTGTTTGGGTGGTACCAGGTGTGTTGGCAGCGCGTTACTATATTGTGCAGTGTCACTCCGGCATATTATCGCGGCCCGGCAGCCAGCTCCTAGGGGGGGCCTTCGGCCGTTTGGGTGGTTCAAGCTCCTGCTTTGCCTCCCGTGGAATGTGTGGTGCGTTACCGTTGGTGTACCCTCCCCACGGATCTCCTCACCTCTGGTCTCATCCGCCCGCCGGGCGCTGGAGCCGGGTGGGGAAAGCGGCGCCCCCAGCCAGCTGCCCCGCGCGTTGTCTCTCGCTCCGTCTTCTCCCGTACCGCTCCAGCCGCAAACGTCCCAGCAGGCTTCTCAGCAGGCGTTCCGTTCTCCCTCCTCAAGCGGGAGGCGGAATTGCTGCCTCCGGGCACCCTCCCCCAGCTCGCGGGTCCAGCTGGGTCTCTGCCGGTGGTTGTCGTCGGCTCCCGGTTTTACGTGTCCCTGGGCGGGAGGAAGCAGGGAGTTCCTGGCCGCAGCTGCCTCCAGGACCTCGCCGCGTGTGTTTTACACAGCGCTATTGGTGCCGGCGGCCCTGGAGTCACTGGGCAGACACCATCTTGGTTGTGTGCGGAGGTTGGGTGGGACCCCGTTCCCGTCGACCGTCTGCTTGCTCACTTGTTCGGCAGAGATAGGGAGGATCGCACAGAGTTGCGTTCCCAGCGTCGGCGAGCAGCTTGTTTGCTTTGTCGTGCCTCTCCGCTTCCTCAGGCAGGAGGGGGGTTCGCTCCGGTGCGGGCACCTCCCCGCCGATTCGCGTCTGCTGAATCGCAGTCAATGGGTGTCCCTTGAGAGGACTGCGTGTCTCTGGGCAGGAGGGAGAGGTTCTTTTGAGCCGCGGTTTCCTCAGAAGGATCGCCTCGGTTGATATCAGTGGTCAAAGCCATTTTTAGTGTTCTGCATTTTTGGATTACACTGCCGCAAGGTCAAGAAAGGGCCTGTTTGAGTGCAAACCTTAGAAGAAAAACACATACAAATTGATTTAAAATGATAATAACAACGGTTTAATGAAAACAATTTAAGATATTTCAAAAATAACAGCAGTGAGATGAATATGACATGAAAAGCATTATTGCCCCAAAAAAAAAAGGAAATTAACTTTTTCTTTTTTTGACTGGAGGAGTCATTTTATTGAATACAAAAAGCAGCAGATCACTGGACTCTTGAAGTGCAACAAGTGCCTGTGTCTGCCAGCGGAAGTCCCCCCCCCTTGTGTACCGAAAGCAGATTTCACGGACTGGTCGTGAGAACGGAAGCTTTTGGATAGGGAGGCATGTTCTGGTACATCCGGATAGCCTTTAGCAGCAGAGTACCTGGCAAATATTACCTCATTCTTGAAGCTTCTCTCAAACGTTTTGCTGTGCGGTCCGCCTCCGTGGGGAAGTCTGGGGGTCTAGTAGAGGCCTGGGTCATGAGGATGTGGTGCAGGCTGTTGCGGGGGTCCAGTACTTTCTTTGGCACTCTGGACTTGCGCTTAGAGGCAGATGGGCTGGAGGAGGACTCCCTGTGCCTCATGGATGATTCATGTGAACGGTCTCGTCCCATTCAGGAGTGCCTGAAAATCAAATGGCTTTGGCTTTATGCGCTGACCTAACACGCTGACCTAGCTCACCTCATCTCAGCAGCCAGCAGCAGAGTCATTGAGGTCGCATGGGCTGCGCTCTGCAGCTGTGCAAACAGTGCATCGGAGTCGGAAATTAACTTTTTAAAGAGACTTAATACATAATATGACAAGCAATAACAATAGTGCTCCGTGGGGAAGTCTGGGGGTCTAGTAGAGGCCTGGGTCATGAGGATGTGGTGCAGGCTGTTGCGGGGGTCCAGCACTTTCTTTGGCACTCTGGACTTGCGCTTAGAGGCAGATGGGCTGGAGGATGGACTCCCTGTGCCTCATGGATGATTCATGTGACCGGTTTTGTCCCATTCAGGAGTGCCTGAAAATCAAATGGCTTTGGCTTTATGCGCTGACCTAACACGCTGCTCCAGCTCACCTCATCTCAGCAGCCAGCAGCAGAGTCAATGAGGTCGCATGGGCTGCGCTCTACATCTGTGCAAGCAGTGCATCGGAGTCGGAAATTAACTTTTTAAAGAGACTTAATGCATAATATGACAAGCAATAACAATAGTGCTATTAGGAGACCAAAAAAGATGTTTAAAAAGTGTTAATGGTAGTGAAAATAATTTCCAAATAAAATCATTATTTAACCCTTAAAAAAGAATTTGGAAAAAAATATTGAACAGACTTAATGCCCAACACGGTAAGCAAAAACTTTAGTGCTATTGATAATTTGCATTAAGATAATGGATTAGAGAGTCATGTTTTACATATAGTGCAAAGAAATACGAGTAGTACATTTAATAGCGCAAAAATTAGAAGACAATGGGACTCATTACAAGTCCGGCGGTAGCCATGCCGGAAAAACCAGCAGGCTGCTGCCGGACCCGTATTAGCATTCCGCCTCTGTGATTACCTGGTAATTCCGGGAGCGGAATTCTGTAAATCTCCATGGGGACCATGGACACAATGGTTCCGCCTATGACAGAGCCGGGTTTTCCATGTCCTCCTGCAGGCGGGTGGTTTTAATCCCGCCAGGTCAGACCTGAATCAGCCGGTCAGTGACACCTCCCGCCTGCAAGACTCTGAATCAGCCGGTCCGGAAACAACGGTGGTTTTACCGCCACCGTTCTTTCCGGCCCGGCAGCGTCGTAATGAGGCCCAATTACTTGGAATTAAATTGCATATTGCCGTGGAAAGTAAAAGAACAATTGGCAAACTGGGGATTAGAACTATTATCAGAAATGGTGGACATTATAGAAGTGAAATATTTAGAAGAAGAAGGAAGAGGGGACAAAACAGATATTGCTTCAGCCTTGTTACATAGAAGAGATTGAATGAGAGGAGGGAAGCATGAGGGTGCTTCACCCAGGTGAAGAATTGTAGACCGCTTATCACGTTGGGGTGGTTGTGGTTACCAGTAGTTGTTAAAGGGGTAGTTTGGTCAGAAATGTTATTGGCCTAATGGGTCTGGCATGTATTTCATTGCATACATTGATTGTTCTTAAATACATTTCGAATGCAACTTTTTTTCTCAATTTTTTTCTCAATTTAACACATGTGAAAACGATGGCTCGGTTACTGCGGCTTGGGTACTGCCTTCTTGTGCTATTCTTATCTGTTTATCTCCCTAACTTCAAGTGCCCTTGCAGCACTGATTCGGATCTCCCCCTAACGCTGACATCACTAGACGCTCATGCCCCATTTCACAATGCCAATGCACGTCTCATGTCAACGTCCTCTGCGTGCATTCTATTGACGTGTATAAACAAACCCTTTCTGATCACACATCGTTGGAGTTTATTTTCCCTTTGTGTCAGTGTATTTCATTTCCAGCCTCCCTGACTTGTTTCTGCTCTGTTCTTATACAGCCTAAAATCAATTAACAAATCAGTCGCTTTTCATTTCTTATATTCTGTACAGAGTTATTTTCCAAACCATATTTAAAAAATATGTCCATGTTAGTTTTTAAATTTTGAGACTACTAATCTTGATTTTGTACGATGTGCTTTTGTAACTTTGGTAGTTTCTTTGCTTGTCTTTTTTTAACATTCAGTGTTAATGAGAAACCTCTTTTCATTGCTTTATACACACAAAAAGGTGTTTATTTGCCTCTCTATTGATTCTGTTCTTCTTCACTATTCAGAAACAATGGCAACAATTCAGCCCTACATGTACAAGTCTGAATACTCAGAAGAGAAGGTCCTTGAAAGAGAAAAAAGTGGAGACAATGTGGAATCGGATGAAAGTCATGAGGATCAATCGCTGGAGCCTGAACCCAGTCGCATGAAAGACGTTTCCACCTGGTGTACCTGCTTTCATTGTGAGCTTTTGCCTACTCTGGTGGAGAACTGCTGTTGCAGAGAAAACTCTGGCTGCTTGGCCTACATTGCCGAAGAAGAGACACCACCAATATGCGTTAGCGAGCTGCATGACTTTAGGGCAGCCTGCCTTACAAGATCCATGCTGCGAATGATGATGGTCCTTATGCACGAACTTCGAGCTACAGTGTGCCCTCGTAATGCAAGTTACGGGTAAGTTCATTCTATATTTCTTATGTGTTTCAAAATATAGAGGGGTAACGTAATATTTAGTTACCCTAGATCAATATAAGTTTGACAGATCACTGACATGAGAATGTTTCTGTAAAAGTAATAATTTACTCATTGTGAAATGAAGCCAAAGTGTTCCACTGTAGATTTATCGTCCGACCAATAAAACATTTTTTTAGTTAGAAATAGTTCCAAAAATGTTCTTTCTTTAATGTGCGTTCACATTTGTAACTGATCCGAGTTCTGAGAAATGTTTTGTAAGTCCACTACACGTCCAAACATATAATAAGAGTATTGTAACATATTGTTGTGCAGTAACATGTGTATTGGTCTAACGCGGTAGCCCCATCCTCATCCACCCCCATGCAGTATCAATGGCCGTTCGCACCTCTGCCTGCAAGTGTGCTGGGAAAATGGGAACGCTCAAGATGCCGAATACTATGTACACCACAAAGGGTTCTATCGCACAGGGACCATTGTCCACATGGCCACCAGACTCCCCTTTAAAGACCCCATCCCTGCACTCAACATATATCTGTGTCCCTTGAACATTATGCTGGTACTTCTGCGCTCGCCCCATCCACACCCATTCCCCCATCGCTATCAATTACAGTTCACACCTGTGACCGTGCGCTCACAAGTGGTGTTTTGAAAGATTTCATTTATATGTCATTTTCCCTCCGTTCATGGACCCCCCCCCAAACGTTTTGCTTTTGTTTGGCTATCCTATCTTGAACTCTTACCAGTGGAGCCCAGCCTTCAGCTGTAATGACCTTTTGGTTTCTTGAACTGTGGTGGTTGGTTCTGATACTTCTCCGCCCAAGTGTAAACCTCGTCTCGCAAATAGTGAAACGTGTCACGTCGAAATTTGCATATCTTTCTTGCTTCTAAATCTGATTTGTAGCTCTCAAGCCGTGCGTTTATATCTGCTAAAGTATCTGCAAAAGATTCTTCGTTAGTGAGTTTGGTAATCTCTTTAGCTAAATCTTGTATTTCTATTTCCAAAGTGGACAAATTAGCTGCTAGCTATATGATGGTCAAGAGAATCAGATCCAATGAGCACCTATTTAGGATCTGTTCCCACTTCTTGACGAATCCTTTATTTTCCTTACATAGTGTTGGCTTAAGACCAATTCTTAGTTCCCGAGGGATGCGTTGAGCTTTGTTTTTTTTTTTTTAAACGTATTTTATTAACTTTTGTTGCATTACATACAAATGGTGACGGAGGAAAAGAAAAACAAAACCATGAGAACAAATTAACCTAATAACCTAAACAGTCTTCGATTTTTTGCTATATGGTTTTCAAGTTCAGTTTGGGCCGGTGGTCTAGAGGGCTGGAGTTTCGAGACGCCAGGGGTGACCCATCCAAGGAACCCATGACGTTAGGGTGGTGTTTTGCTCTTTCTCGCTGGTGTAGGCAGTCTGCCTAGGGGGGCTTGTGGTCGGCGGCAAAGTTTATGTCTCGGAGGAGCGCTTTCCATGATTCAAGAGTGTCGTTCCCGCCATCTTCTTCTGCATTAGTTCCTTCCTGCCATGCTCTGGTTTCAGCTTCTGTCCATCTCTCCAACTCTTTGATCCATCGCTCTTGCCTGGGCCCTCCTGGCGCCTTCCATGCCATTGCTATTGTTCTTTTGGCAAGAATACATGCAATGTCCATCAGCTTGGTTATATGTTTGTGTTTGCTTATCCTGGGATATGTACCTAATAAGCATTCTTTCGGGCTCCATTCATATCTGGACATCCCAGCGTCCGTGCAAGTCTGTTGTGCTTTGGACCAGAGTTTTCTCGTTCTGGTGCAAGTCCAGAACATGTGCATTAAGTCTGCATCGTCCGTGCTGCACCAGGGGCACTTTGAAGATGTGTTATTGCTGAAACCAGCCACTCTCTGTGGAGTCATGCACGTACGATACAATACATATAGCTGAATTTGTCTAAATCTGGCGTTTCTTGACACCTCTTTCGGGTAGGTTAACGCTCTTTCCCATTCGTTGTCTGTTAGTGTGATTCTTAGATCCGCCTCCCATTTTTCTTTCAATGGTGCACTCTTCGGATTGGGCTTGTCCATTAATCGACTGTAAATTCTAGTTATTGGTTTCCAGCCATCTGTAAGGTCAAACATCTCCTGCAGGAGGGGGTCCGGGGTGGGTTCTTCCGGCCAGCTGTCCCATTTCTTCTTGGCTATTTGTCTGAGTCGGTGATACCACAGGAACTGTCCGCTAGTGAGTCCTTCCCTTGCTTGAAGCGTTTCGAACTCCCTGAATTCGTCTTCATCGAACATATCTCCCCAGGCATAGAGTCCGGCTCTTTCCCAGCTTCTTGCTACCGTGAGGTCTGTTTGGGTTCTACATGCGTCCACCAGGATGGGGATGTTGGGGGAGTAGGGGTGTTTCGTTTGTCGGATCAAGCAAGTTCTAGACCATATCTGCCTACCCAGTTTTGCAATCATTGGGTCATTCTGTGTCTGCTTCAGTGGGTTCCAGAGTGTCTCTTTGGGGAACAGCTTGGAGGGTGTTTGTTCCAGCATCTCTGATTCGGGGGTTGGGTCATCTGAGAGCCATTTCGTGACATGGGCGAGCTGTGCGGATAGGTAGTATGTTTGTAGATCAGGTAGTTGTATTCCTCCTTCTTTATACGGTAGTGTGAGAGTAGATAATGACAGTTTATGTCTGGCTGGTCCCCATAGAAAGTCCCTGATTATTGCTTCAAGCTTTTTGAAAAATGGAGGTCTGATATAGTGACTGATGTTAATAAAGTAATTTAAGAAGCGGGGTAGGGTTATCATTTTGACAATTGCTGCCCTACCCATCATTGCTAGTGGCAATTTAGACCAAAATTTCATAGAGTTTCGGAGGCCCTTTATTACTGCTTCAGTATTGTGTTCATGAGTTAGTTCCGGGGTGTGTCTCACATTGACACCTAGGTATCTAAATGTTTCCGATTGCCATTTCATCCCCACATTTGGCAGGTCCGTTTCTTTCCAGCCCCTGAGCCTAGCCAGGGGAAACGCACAAGATTTCTGCCTGCTGAATTTGATTCCGGAGTAGCGTGCGTAGTTGTCCAGTACATCCAGTGCCACTTGTGCATTAAGTTGGGGGTCTTTTATGTACAGGAGCACGTCGTCTGCATATAGGGATATTATGGTGTACTTGTTTCCCATTCTTATGCCCGCATCAAAAAGCTGTCTCCGGAAATATATGGCTATCGGCTCCAGTCCCAAGATGTACAGCATTGGTGACAGTGGGCAGCCCTGTCTGGTACCCCTTTGTATGTCCCAGGGTTCAGATATCGTGCCTCCGGTCCGGACTCTAGCCACTGGTGAATTATAAAGTACCTTGATCCATTTCACAAAGCCCTCTCCGAAGCCAAATTCTCTCAGCACTTCAATCAGCCACTCCCAGAATATGGAGTCGAAGGCCTTGATGGCGTTGAGCGACAACACTGCCAGGTCTTCGTCTCTCGAGTATGTCTCAGCCATGGTGTGTTGTAGCCTTCTGAGGTTGGCTGTTGTGTTGCGTCCTGGGACGAAGCCGTTTTGGTCATTATGGACTATAGAACCCACCACTCTTGCTAGTCTCTTGGCCAGGATGGTGGTGAGGATCTTACTGTCATAATTTAACATCGCTATCGGGCGATAGGAGTCGCATTCAGAGTGGGGTTTGTTTGGTTTGAGGATTGGGGTTATTATCGTTTCCTTCATTGAGTTAGGTAGGATCCCGTTCTCATATGATTCTCGGTAGAGCTCGTAGAGTATAGGGGTGAGGGTTGCTTCATATGTTTTGTAAAATTCGGGTGGGAGGCCGTCACTTCCGGGGGTCTTGCATGTCGCTAGGGATCTGATCGCTTCAGCCACATCTTCCGGGGTGATCTCCATTTCTAGGGATTCCCTTTGTTCATCGGAAAGTTTTGGGAGTCCTATTTCTTCTAAGGTGTCTCTGATTTCGTCCCTGGGCACCTGTTTGTCGTGGGCGTACAGTTTGGCGTAAAATACCGCAAATGCCTCGTTAATGTCTTGTTGTGTTCTATGTGTTGTTCCATTGTCATCTGTGATTTCGGTTGGGAGGTGCCTTGGGTGCTCTCGTTTGCAGAGCCAGGCCAGCAATCTTCCAGGTTTGTCGGTTTCTTTATGCGTTCTGGCGGTGTGGGTTGCGAAATCAAACTTAGCGAGCCTATCCCAGGCTGAGGTACATTCTTCTCGGACTTCTCTCAGTTTAACTTCCCCCTCTGGGCCAGCTTTGGGGTTTGTTTCCAGTTTCGTTATTTCCTCTTCTAGTCCTTCTAGTTCAGCCTTCAGTCTTTTGCGGATACCTCCCGCTTTTGCTATGGCTTCCCTGCGTGTTACCACCTTCATGGCTTCCCATAGCGTGCCCCAACTTGCCACTGAGCCTTTGTTGTTGTTAATGTATTCCTCCAGCGCTGTGTTCAGGTTTTCTCTGAATTCTTGGTCAGTGAGTGCTGCGGTGGGCATTCTCCACGTTGGGATCGGTGGTCTAGGTCCCCTAACCTTCCACTGCATGAGTAGGGGGGAGTGGTCCGAAATTGTTCTGCCAAGGTATGTTGCTGAGTCTGCCATCAAAACTTGCTCCCGGTCTATGAAAAAATGGTCAATCCTAGTGTGGATCTTGTGCGGGGCTGAGTAATAGGAGTAGATCCGATCCGTGGGGTGTTGTTCTCTCCAAACATCCACCAGATTTAGATGTTCGAGCGCACTGTTCAGCGACTGGGTTGCGGCATTTCGCAGTTGGTGTGGAGGTTCGGACCTATCTATGGTTTCGTCCCTGACGCAGTTGAAGTCTCCTCCCCATATAAAAGTTCTATCCCTGTGGTGTATCATTTTTTTGCACAGGGCCTTGAGATGTGCCGGTATGCCGTGTTGTGGGAAGTAAGAGTTTACCAGGCAAATGGACGTGTGTTCTATGGTTCCCCACATAATTAGGTACCTGCCTTCTTTGTCCGCTTCAAAGCCCTGTAGTTGAAATGGCACGTTCGGGCTCACCCAGGTGAATACCCCTCTAGCGTATTTGGAATAGTGCGCCCCCCTTCCAGTGCCACCCCAACGCTCCGATATTTTGGACGTAGATTCTTCTGTGAGGTGGGTCTCTTGTAGCATTGCAATTGAGATCTTTTTTCTGCGGAGGTAGGATAGGAGACGGTTTCTCCTTAAGTATGAGCCCATTCCCCTCACATTCCATGTCATGATTTTAAGTTGGGATGTCATTTGGTTGGTATCTGGGTTCCGTCCCCTCAGGTGCCCCCCTGTTTTCTCGGGGTGGTTCTCCTTCCCGCTGCGGGTTTTTGGGTGTTGGTTCAGGAATCTCTTTAACCCCGGGTCCTGAGTTCGTCCTTTCCTGAGCCTCTTTGGTTTTTAGTGGTTAGAAGACTGTGTAACTAACATAACAATTAACAAAACTGGAACTGGTGCGCCCAGCGGCTGCATTCATCCTGCGGCGCTCGGGCGCTCTCATGTCCTTCAGACCCATCCAGGTATCAGGCACGAGCGGGGTCGAACTGTCTGTGGGGGTAGCGTCCTGTGCCTGGTGGGAGGCCGAGCGAGGGCCACTTCTGTTTAGCCAACTGTTGTATGGATTACCTGCTTATTTTCTGATCGCCCTGTCTTTTGCTTCAGCCATGTTAGTGCTTGAGTAGCTGTGATCCTCCCTTACCCGGGCTGGGTGTGTCTGTGGGATCCGTTGGGTGGGCGTCTTTGCCTTCTGCGAGGTTATTGTCCTCCAGCCACATGTTGGCAGCTTCCGGGTTCTCCAGAAATATCGGTTGAGCTGACGGAGTCTGGCTTTTACTGGTACAAAGGAGTTCCTTTCCCTTTGGACTTTTTGGGTGTAGTCTGGGTAAATGGATATTTTGGAGTTGTCTCGTTCTATCGGCCCTTCCTCCCTGGAGTACTTCAGGATGGTTTCTCTATCTTGGAAGTTGAGTATTTTGGCAATTATGGGGCGAGGGTGTAAGCGAGGCGGGGGCCTCCTTTGTAGGGATCTATGTGCCCTTTCAACTGAGAATCCTTGTGTTAGTTTCCCGGCGCCCACCTCTTGTTGTATCAGGGACTCTATGTAGGCAGTTGGGTTCGGGCCTTCACTTCCTTCTGGCACCACAAGTATTCAGACATTACCTCTCCTCGCCCGTCCTTCAGCTTCCTCGGATCTTGTCTCTAGCATCGCCACTTTCTTTTCTAAGTCCAACACCTTCGCCTTCAGGACCCCTGTGACTTCCGATGTTTCTTTTATGGCCGTCTCAGTGTTTGCTACTCTCCCTGTAAGGTTTCGGGCATCCTGACACATTAGTTGGAGTTCAGATTTAAATTCTTCAATCCTTGTATCTATGAACGTCCGTAGTGATGCAATGGCCTCTAACACCTGTGATTGGTTGTCTGCGGGCTCCTCTGCCCTTGTATGTGGCGGTTCTGGGGTGGAAAGGGATGATTGTGCGGGGTTTCTTGTCTTAGCAGAGACATAATTGTCCAGGGTTGTTGGTTTCCCTTTGTTTCTGTTGGCCATACTGTGGTTTTGTTGGGGCGCTGTTCAGTTGTTCTGGCTGGGGTGTTTCTGAGCCAACAGGGTATTCCAGTTGTTAGTTGTTGTGCCTTTCTGTGTGGGAAGGGGTCCGTTCCGTGTCTTCCCTGGGATATGGTTAAGTGTTTGGGTGGTACCAGGTGTGTTGGCAGCGCGTTACTATATTGTGCAGTGTCACTCCGGCATATTATCGCGGCCCGGCAGCCAGCTCCTAGGGGGGGCCTTCGGCCGTTTGGGTGGTTCAAGCTCCTGCTTTGCCTCCCGTGGAATGTGTGGTGCGTTACCGTTGGTGTACCCTCCCCACGGATCTCCTCACCTCTGGTCTCATCCGCCCGCCGGGCGCTGGAGCCGGGTGGGGAAAGCGGCGCCCCCAGCCAGCTGCCCCGCGCTTTGTCTCTCGCTCCGTCTTCTCCCGTACCGCTCCAGCCGCAAACGTCCCAGCAGGCTTCTCAGCAGGCGTTCCGTTCTCCCTCCTCAAGCGGGAGGCGGAATTGCTGCCTCTGGGCACCCTCCCCCGGCTCGCGGGTCCAGCTGGGTCTCTGCCGGTGGTTGTCGTCGGCTCCCGGTTTTACGTGTCCCTGGGCGGGAGGAAGCAGGGAGTTCCTGGCCGCAGCTGCCTCCAGGACCTCGCCGCGTGTGTTTTACACATCGCTATTGGTGCCGGCGGCCCTGGAGTCACTGGGCAGACACCATCTTGGTTGTGTGCGGAGGTTGGGTGGGACCCCGTTCCCGTCGACCGTCTGCTTGCTCACTTGTTCGGCAGAGATAGGGAGGATCGCACGGAGTTGCGTTCCCAGCGTCGGCGAGCAGCTTGTTTGCTTTGTCGTGCCTCTCCGCTTCCTCAGGCAGGAGGGGGGTTCGCTCCGGTGCGGGCACCTCCCCGCCGATTCGCGTCTGCTGAATCGCAGTCAATGGGTGTCCCTTGAGAGGACTGCGTGTCTCTGGGCAGGAGGGAGAGGTTCTTTTGAGCCGCGGTTTCCTCAGAAGGATCGCCTCGGTTGAATCGCGCGGAGCGGGCCGGGCAGGATTATTGTTGCCGGCAACTCGAGTGTCTCTAGTTAGGCGCCATCTTGGATGCGGGTGAAGGTTGGGGGGGTCCCCGTTCTTTTGGGCCCTCACGAGTTCCACGGGTCCGATTCTTCAGTGGGTTTGCTGATGTCTGCTGGGAATTGCTTCTGCTACCCTCGTAGCCGTTTTCCAGCGCTGGGGGTGAGGATTAAGTACGGCGAAAAGGATCTAGAAGCGGCGCCTCGGTCGGAGCTCCGCAGCTCACCCTCCTCCCGCCATGAGCTCCAGGCCACGCCCCCATGCGTTGAGCTTTGTAATAGCGTCCAAGTGTCACTGCATGTAATTTACGATTGATTTCTCTACGAATGAGATATTCAAGTTGTTTGATCTTTTTGTTTGGATCTGCGATTGTTGTAGCCGAGTGTGTGTCCTTGATTAGGCCAAGAATGCTGTTGGCTTCATCGGCTGAAAAGCCTAAAGTGGTGGCTTGTAAATCTGTTAACTTCTCAATATCTTCATATGACATTATTGCGTGCCACCGCTCCAAGTTACACGGAAGTGTGAATTATGGAGAAAGCTGGGGATGCGAGCGGGCACTGCTTGTTATTCTTTGTTGCGCGTGGGTTTATCCAAAAATAATGCTGCTTGGGGTGCAGCCCACTAACTTGTGGTACCGTGTGCCAGCACAGAAGAAGTGAACCGAAAAATGACCTCGACAATCTTGTCTGCGGTGTGGGCCGCACATCCTTTAATCCCAACGGGATTTATCAAATATTTCCATTTTCCATTAATCCAAGTTGAACAAATGTTTAATTCTTCAATAGTGTATTTTATTCTCAAAGTGTAGCGTGCTGACGTTGTTTATAAGTCAACATCATCAAATGGCCAATGCATTTCGGACTATGTAGTCCTTCATCAGGGCCTTTCCTTATCAAAGTAAATAGCCACAAAGTAAACAACAAAGTGCAGTGGTGTGGAATTACAAGGAGTATATCATTGTTCCAGTTACGAAATATAACCAAGTTAAAAAAGTACCATATTGAAGCAAATGAAACATGTACAAAGAAAATTACAATAACATCAACAGGGTACCCACGTACAACAAATATATATGTACACAAAAGAAAGAGAGGGAGGGAAAAAAGAGAGGGAAAAGAAGGAGAGATACATAAATATTCTTCATTGACCATGCCAATAGTCATCATGTTTACATGTGTTTACATATGTTCACCCAATACTGTTACGGTGCATGTGTCTACTTATGTAACTGTACACCTTCATTGTGACCGTGCATGACGCCAGAGTGTTAGTCTGACAACTGTATTGTTGTGCCTGAATTGTGGGTACCAATTCCCCAGATGGGCTGGAGAATTGTGTGATGTTGACTTATAAACGTCAGCACGCTACACTATTGAAGAATTAAACATTTGTTCAACTTGGATTAATGGAAAATTGAAATATTTGATAAATCCCATTGGGATTAAAGGGTGTGTGGCCCACACCGCAGACAAGATTGTCGAGGTCATTTTTCAGTTGGCTTTAATCTTCTACCACGAACACGGCAGTTGGAGTGCGCATTAGTCTCGAAAGACTAGACAGTGCATTCAGGTCTATTGATATGGAGTGGAAGGGAGCCATGTTGGAAGTAATGCTCCCTGCCCCTCCATATCAGTGGTCAAAGCCATTTTTAGTGTTCTGCATTTTTGGATTACACTGCCACAAGGTCAAGAAAGGGCCTGTTTGAGTGCAAACCTTAGAAGAAAAACACATACAAATTGATTTAAAATGAATAAATGCAATAAATAAATAAAAAATATTCACATGCACTGCGCCCGATTGGCAAAGTCCAAGAAATGTTTTAACCAAGCTGTCTGTAACATCGCCTTGGTACCCAAGGGTTTGGGCGAGTAATAAATGCAATAAATAAATAAAATAAATAAATAAATAAAATAAAAGATAATAACAACGGTTTAATGAAAACAATTTAAGATATTTCAAAAATAACAGCAGTGAGATGAATATGACATGAAAAGCATTATTGCCCCAAAAAAATAAGGAAATTAACTTTTTCTTTTTTTTGACTGGAGGAGTAATTTTATTGAATACAAAAAGCAGCAGATCACTGGACTCTTGAAGTGCAACAAGTGCCTGTGTCTGCCAGCGGAAGTCCCCCCCCTTGTGTACCGAAAACAGATTTCACGGACTGGTCGTGAGAACGGAAGCTTTTGGGTAGGGAGGCATGTTCTGGTACATCCGGATAGCCTTTAGCAGCAGAGTACCTGGCAAATATTACCTCATTCTTGAAGCTTCTCTCAAACGTTTTGCTGTGCGGTCCGCCTCCGTGGGGAAGTCTGGGGGTCTAGTAGAGGCCTGGGTCATGAGGATGTGGTGCAGGCTGTTGCGGGGGTCCAGTACTTTCTTTGGCACTCTGGACTTGCGCTTAGAGGCAGATGGGCTGGAGGAGGACTCCCTGTGCCTCATGGATGATTCATGTGAACGGTCTCGTCCCATTCAGGAGTGCCTGAAAATCAAATGGCTTTGGCTTTATGCGCTGACCTAACACGCTGACCTAGCTCACCTCATCTCAGCAGCCAGCAGCAGAGTCAATGAGGTCGCATGGGCTGCGCTCTGCATCTGTGCAAACAGTGCATCGGAGTCGGAAATTAACTTTTTAAAGAGACTTAATACATAATATGACAAGCAATAACAATAGTGCTCCGTGGGGAAGTCTGGGGGTCTAGTAGAGGCCTGGGTCATGAGGATGTGGTGCAGGCTGTTGCGGGGGTCCAGCACTTTCATTGGCACTCTGGACTTGCGCTTAGAGGCAGATGGGCTGGAGGAGGACTCCCTGTGCCTCATGGATGATTCATGTGACCGGTTTTGTCCCATTCAGGAGTGCCTGAAAATCAAATGGCTTTGGCTTTATGCGCTGACCTAACACGCTGCTCCAGCTCACCTCATCTCAGCAGCCAGCAGCAGAGTCAATGAGGTCGCATGGGCTGCGCTCTGCATCTGTGCAAACAGTGCATCGGAGTCGGAAATTAACTTTTTAAAGAGACTTAATGCATAATATGACAAGCAATAACAATAGTGCTATTAGGAGACCAAAAAAGATGTTTAAAAAGTGTTAATGGTAGTGAAAATAATTTCCAAATAAAATCATTATTTAACCCTTAAAAAAGAATTTGGAACAAAATATTGAACACACTTAATGCCCAATACGGTAAGCAAAAACATTAGTGCTATCGATAATTTGCATTAAGATAATGGATTAGAGAGTCATGTTTTACATATAGTGCAAAGAAATACGAGTAGTACATTTAATAGCGCAAAAATTAGAAGACAATGGGACTCATTACGAGTCGGGCGGTAGCCATGCCGGAAAAACCAGCAGGCTGCTGCCGGACCCGTATTAGCATTCCGCCTCTGTGATTACCTGGTAATTCCGGGAGCAGAATGCTATAAATATCCATGGGGACCGTGGACACAATGGTTCCGCCTATGACAGAGCCGGGTTTTCCATGTCCTCCTGCAGGCGGGTGGTTTTAATCCCGCCAGGTCAGACCTGAATCAGCCGGTCAGTGACACCTCCCGCCTGCAAGACTCTGAATCAGCCGGTCCGGAAACAACGGTGGTTTTACCGCCACCATTCTTTCCGGCCCGGCAGCGTCGTAATGAGGCCCAATTACTTGGAATTAAATTGCATATTGCCGTGGAAAGTAAAAGAACAATTGGCAAACTGGGGATTAGAACTATTATCAGAAATGGTGGACATTATAGAAGTGAAATATTTAGAAGAAGAAGGAAGAGGGGACAAAACAGATGTTGCTTCAGCCTTGTTACATAGAAGAGATTGAATGAGAGGAGGGAAGCATTAGGGTGCTTCGCCCAGGTGAAGAATTGTAGACCACTTATCACGTTGGGGTGGTTGTGGTTACCAGTAGTTGTTAAAGGGGTAGTTTGGTCAGAAATGTTATTGGCCTAATGGGTCAGGCATGTATTTCATTGCATACATCGATTGTTCTTAAATACATTTCGAATGCAACTTACCCGGGTTTTTCTCAATTTAACACATGTGAAAACGATGGCTCGGTTACTGCGGCTTGGGTACTGCCTTCTTGTGCTATTCTTATCTGTTTATCTCCCTAACTTCAAGTGTCCTTGCAGCACTGATTCGGATCTCCCCCTAACGCTGACATCACTAGACGCTCATGCCCCATTTCACAATGCCAATGCACGTCTCATGTCAACGTCCTCTGCGTGCATTCTATTGACGTGTATAAACAAACCCTTTCTGATCACACATCGTTGGAGTTTATTTTCCCTTTGTGTCAGTGTATTTCATTTCCAGCCTCCCTGACTTGTTTCTGCTCTGTTCTTATACAGCCTAAAATCAATTAACAAATCAGTCGCTTTTCATTCCTTATATTCTGTACAGAGTTATTTTCCAAACCATATTTAAAAAATATGTCCATGTGAGTTTTTAAATTTTGAGACTACTAATCTTGATTTTGTACGATGTGCTTTTGTGACTTTGGTAGTTTCTTTGCTTGTCTTTTTTTAACATTCAGTGTTAATGAGAAACCTCTTTTCATTGCTTTATACACACAAAAAGGTGTTTATTTGCCTCTCTATTGATTCTGTTCTTCTTCACTATTCAGAAACAATGGCAACAATTCAGCCCTACATGTACAAGTCTGAATACTCAGAAGAGAAGGTCCTTGAAAGAGAAAAAAGTGGAGACAATGTGGAATCGGATGAAAGTCATGAGGATCAATCGCTGGAGCCTGAACCCAGTCGCATGAAAGACGTTTCCACTTGGTGTACCTGCTTTCATTGTGAGCTTTTGCCTACTCTGGTGGAGAACTGCTGTTGCAGAGAAAACTCTGGCTGCTTGGCCTACATTGCCGAAGAAGAGACACCACCACTATGCGTTAGCGAGCTGCATGACTTTAGGGCAGCCTGCCTTACAAGATCCGTGCTGCGAATGATGATGGTCCTTATGCACGAACTTCGAGCTACAGTGTGCCCTCGTAATGCAAGTTACGGGTAAGTTCACTCTATATTTCTTATGTGTTTCAAAATATAGAGGGGTAACGTAATATTTAGTTACCCTAGATCAATATAAGTTTGACAGATCACTGACATGAGAATGTTTCTGTAAACGTAATAATTTACTCATTGTGAAATGAAGCCAAAGTGTTCCACTGTAGATTTATCGTCCGACCAATAAAACATTTTTTTAGTTAGAAATAGTTCCAAAAATGTTCTTTCTTTAATGAGCGTTCACATTTGTAACTGATCCGAGTTCTGAGAAATGTTTTGTAAGTCCACTACACGTCCAAACATATAATAAGAGTATTGTAAGATATTGTTGTGCAGTAACATGTGTATTGGTCTAACGCGGTAGCCCCATCCTCATCCACCCCCATGCAGTATCAATGGCCGTTCGCACCTCTGCCTGCAAGTGTGCTGGGAAAATGGGAACGCTCAAGATGCCGAATACTATGTACACCACAAAGGGTTCTATCGCACAGGGACCATTGTCCACATGGCCACCCCAGACCAGGTGTCTGCAGACTCCCCTTTAAAGACCCCATCCCTGCACTCAACATATATCTGTGTCCCTTGAACATTGTGCTGGTCCTTCTGCGCTCGCCCCATCCACACCCATTCCCCCATCGCTATCAATTACAGTTCACACCTGTGACCGTGCGCTCACAAGGGGTGTTTTGAAAGATTTCATTTATATGTCATTTTCCCTCCGTTCATGGACCCCCCCCCCCCAAACGTTTTGCTTTTGTTTGGCTATCCTATCTTGAACTCTTACCAGTGGAGCCCAGCCTTCAGCTGTAATGACCTTTTGGTTTCTTGAACTGTGGTGGTTGGTTCTGATACTTCTCCTCCCAAGTGTAAACCTCGTCTCGCAAATAGTGAAACGTGTCACGTCGAAATTTGCATATCTTTCTTGCTTCTAAATCTGATTTGTAGCTCTCAAGCCGTGCGTTTATATCTGCTAAAGTATCTGCAAAAGATTCTTCGTTAGTGAGTTTGGTAATCTCTTTAGCTAAATCTTGTATTTCTATTTCCAAAGTGGACAAATTAGCTGCTAGCTCCTTGATGGTCAAGAGAATCAGATCCAATGAGCACCTATTTAGGATCTGTTCCCACTTCTTGACGAATCATTTATTTTCCTTACATAGTGTTGGCTTAAGACCAATTCTTAGTCCCCGAGGGATGCGTTGAGCTTTGTTTTTTTTTTTTTAAACATATTTTATTAACTTTTGTTGCATTACATACAAATGGTGACGGAGGAAAAGAAAAACAAAACCATGAGAACAAATTAACCTAATAACCTAAACAGTCTTCGATTTTTTGCTATATGGTTTTCAAGTTCAGTTTGGGCCGGTGGTCTAGAGAGCTGGAGTTTCGGGACGCCAGGGGTGACCCATCCAAGGAACCCATGACGTTAGGGTGGTGTTTTGCTCTTTCTCGCTGGTGTAGGCAGTCTGCCTAGGGGGGCTTGTGGTCGGCGGCAAAGTTTGTGTCTCGGAGGAGCGCTTTCCATGATTCAAGAGTGTCGTTCCCACCATCTTCTTCTGCATTAGTTCCTTCCTGCCATGCTCTGGTTTCAGCTTCTGTCCATCTCTCCAACTCTTTGATCCATCGCTCTTCCATGCCATTGCTATTGTTCTTTTGGCAAGAATACATGCAATGTCCATCAGCTTGGTTATATGTTTGTGTTTGCTTATCCTGGGATATGTACCTAATAAGCATTCTTTCGGGCTCCATTCATATCTGGACATCCCAGCGTCCGTGCAGGTCTGTTGTGCTTTGGACCAGAGTTTTCTCGTTCTGGTGCAAGCCCAGAACATGTGCATTAAGTCTGCATCGTCCGTGCTGCACCAGGGGCACTTTGAAGATGTGTTATTGCTGAAACCAGCCACTCTCTGTGGAGTCATGTACGTACGATACAATACATATAGCTGAATTTGTTTAAATCTGGCGTTTCTTGACACCTCTTTGGGGTAGGTTAAAGCTCTTTCCCATTCATTGTCTGTTAGTGTGATTCTTAGATCCGCCTCCCATTTTTCTTTCAATGGTGCACTCTTCGGATTGGGCTTGTCCATTAATCGACTGTAAATTCTAGTTATTGGTTTCCAGCCATCTGTAAGGTCAAACATCTCCTGCAGGAGGGGGTCCGGGGTGGGTTCTTCCGGCCAGCTGTCCCATTTCTTCTTGGCTATTTGTCTGAGTCGTGATACCACAGGAACTGTCCGCTAGTGAGTCCTTCCCTTGCTTGAAGCATTTCGAACTCCCTGAATTCGTCTTCATCGAACATATCTCCCCAGGCAAAGAGTCCGGCTCTTTCCCAGCTTCTTGCTACCGTGAGGTCTGTTTGGGTTCTACATGCGTCCACCAGGATGGGGATGTTGGGGGAGTAGGGGTGTTTCGTTTGTCGGATCAAGCAAGTTGTAGACCATATCTGCCTACCCAGTTTTGCAATCATTGGGTCATTCTGTGTCTGCTTCAGTGGGTTCCAGAGTGTCTCTTTGGAGGGTGTTTGTTCCAGCATCTCTGATTCGGGGGTTGGGTCATCTGAGAGCCATTTCGTGACATGGGCGAGCTGTGCGGATAGGTAGTATGTTTGTAGATCAGGTAGTTGTATTCCTCCTTCTTTGTACGGTAGTGTGAGAGTAGATAATGACAGTTTATGTCTGGCTGGTCCCCATAGAAAGTCCCTGATTATTGCTTCAAGCTTTTTGAAAAATGGAGGTCTGATATAGTGACTGATGTTAATAAAGTAATACAAGAAGCGGGGTAGGATTATCATTTGGACAATTGCTGCCCTACCCATCATTGCTAGTGGCAATTTAGACCAAAATTTCATAGAGTTTCGGAGGCCCTTTATTTCTGCTTCAGTATTGTGTTCATGCATTAGTTCCGGGGTGTGTCTCACATTGACACCTAGGTATCTAAATGTTTCCGGTTGCCATTTCATCCCCACATTTGGCAGGTCCGTTTCTTTCCGGCCCCTGAGCCTAGCCAGGGGAAACGCACAAGATTTCTGCCTGCTGAATTTGATTCCGGAGGAGCGTGCGTAGTTGTCCAGTACATCCAGTGCCACTTGTGCATTAAGTTGGGGTCTTTTATGTACAGGAGCACGTCGTCTGCATATAGGGATATTATGGTGTACTTGTTTCCCATTCTTATGCCCGCATCAAAAAGCTGTCTCCGGAAATATATGGCTATCGGCTCCAGTCCCAAGATATACAGCATTGGTGACAGTGGGCAGCCCTGTCTGGTACCCCTTTGTATGTCCCAGGGTTCAGATATCGTGCCTCCGGTCCGGACTCTAGCCACTGGTGAATTATAAAGTACCTTGATCCATTTCACAAAGCCCTCTCCGAAGCCAAATTCTCTCAGCACTTCAATCAACCACTCCCAGAATATGGAGTCGAAGGCCTTGATGGCGTCGAGCGACAACACTGCCAGGTCTTCGTTTCTCGAGTATGTCTCAGCCATGGTGTGTTGTAGCCTTCTGAGGTTGGCTGTTGTGTTGCCTCCTGGGACAAAGCCGTTTTGGTCGTTATGGACTATAGAACCCACCACTCTTGCTAGTCTCTTGGCCAGGATGGTGGTGAGGATCTTACTGTCATAATTTAACATCGCTATCGGGCGATAGGAGTCGCATTCAGAGTGGGGTTTGTTTGGTTTGAGGATTGGGGTTATTATCGTTTCCTTCATTGAGTTAGGTAGGATCCCGTTCTCATATGATTCTCGGTAGACCTCGTAGAGTATAGGGGTGAGGGTTGCTTCATATATTTTGTAAAATTCGGGTGGGAGGCCGTCACTTCCGGGGGTCTTGCATGTCGCTAGGGATCTGATCGCTTCAGCCACATCTTCCGGGGTGATCTCCATTTCTAGGGATTCCCTTTGTTCATCGGAAAGTTTTGGGAGTCCTATTTCTTCTAAGGTGTCTCTGATTTCGTCCCTGGGCACCTGTTTGTCGTGGGCGTACAGTTTGGCGTAAAATACCGCAAATGCCTCGTTAATGTCTTGTTGTGTTCTATGTGTTGTTCCATTGTCATCTGTGATTTCGGTTGGGAGGTGTCTTGGGTGCTCTCGTTTGCAGAGCCAGGCCAGCAATCTTCCAGGTTTGTCGGTTTCTTTATGCGTTCTGGCGGTGTGGGTTGCGAAATCAAACTTAGCGAGCCTATCCCAGGCTGAGGTACATTCTTCTCAGACTTCTCTCAGTTTACCTTCCCCCTCTGGGCCAGCTTTGGGGTTCGTTTCCAGTTTCGTTATTTCCTCTTCTAGTCCTTCTAGTTCAGCCTTCAGTCTTTTTCGGATACCTCCCGCTTTTGCTATGGCTTCCCCGCGTGTTACCACCTTCATGGCTTCCCATAGCGTGCCCCAACTTGCCACTGAGCCTTTGTTGTTGTTAATGTATTCCTCCAGCGCTGTGTTCAGGTTTTCTCTGAATTCTTGGTCAGTGAGTGCTGCGGTGGGCATTCTCCACGTTGGGATCGGTGGTCTAGGTCCCCTAACCTTCCACTGCATGAGTAGGGGGGAGTGGTCCGAAATTGTTCTGCCAAGGTATGTTGTTGAGTCTGCCATCAAAACTTGCTCCCGGTCTATGAACAAATGGTCAATCCTAGTGTGGATCTTGTGCGGGGCTGAGTAATAGGAGTAGATCCGATCCGTGGGGTGTTGTTCTCTCCAAACATCCACCAGATTTAGATGTTCGAGCGCACTGTTCAGCGACTGGGTTGCGGCATTTCGCAGTTGGTGTGGAGGTTCGGACCTATCTATGGTTTCGTCCCTGACGCAGTTGAAGTCTCCTCCCCATATAAAAGTTCTATCCCTGTGGTGTATCATTTTTTTGCACAGGGCCTTGGGATGTGCCGGTATGCCGTGTTGTGGGAAGTAAGAGTTTACCAGGCAAATGGACGTGTGTTCTATGGTTCCCCACATAATTAGGTACCTGCCTTCTTTGTCCGCTTCAAAGCCCTGCAGTTGAAATGGCACGTTCGGGCTCACCCAGGTGAATACCCCTCTAGCGTATTTGGAATAGTGCGCCCCCCTTCCAGTGCCACCCCAACGCTCCGATATTTTGGACGTAGATTCTTCTGTGAGGTGGGTCTCTTGTAGCATTGCAATTGAGATCTTTTTTCTGCGGAGGTAGGATTGGATCCGGTTTCTCCTTAAGTATGAGCCCATACCCCTCACATTCCATTTCATGATTTTAAGTTGGGATGTCATTTGGTTGGTATCTGGGTTCCGTCCCCTCAGGTGCCCCCCTGTTTTCTCGGGGTGGTTCTCCTTCCCGCTGCGGGTTTTTGGGTGTTGGTTCAGGAATCTCTTTAACCCCGGGTCATGAGTTCGTCCTTTCCTGCGCCTCTTTGGTTTTTAGTGGTTCGAAGACTGTGTAACTAACATAACAATTAACAAAACTGCAACTGGTGCGCCCAGCGGCTGCATTCATCCTGCGGCGCTCGGGCGCTCTCGTGTCCTTCAGACCCATCCAGGTATCAGGCACGAGCGGGGTCGAACTGTATGTGGGGGTAGCGTCCTGTGCCTGGTGGGAGGCCGAGCGAGGGCCGCTTCTGTTTAGCCAACTGTTGTATGGATTACCTGCTTATTTTCTGGTCGCCCTGTCTTTTGCTTCAGCCATGTTAGTGCTTGAGTAGCTGTGATCCTCCCTTACCCGGGCTGGGTGTGTCTGTGGGATCCGTTGGGTGGGCGTCTTTGCCTTCTGCGAGGTTATTGTCCTCCAGCCACATGTTGGCAGCTTCCGGGTTCTCCAGAAATATCGCTCTATCTTTAAAGATGACTTTCAGTCTCGAGGGGTAGAGGAGCATGTATTTCAGGTTGAGCTGACGGAGTCTGGCTTTTACTGGTACAAAGGAGTTCCTTTCCCTTTGGACTTTTTGGGTGTAGTCTGGGTAAATGGATATTTTTGAGTTGTCTCGTTCTATCGGCCCTTCCTCCCTGGAGTACTTCAGGATGGTTTCTCTATCTTGGAAGTTGAGTATTTTGGCAATTATGGGGCGAGGGTGTGAGCCAGGCGGGGGCCTCCTTTGTAGGGATCTATGTGCCCGTTCAACTGAGAATCCTTGTGTTAGTTTCCCGGCGCCCACCTCTTGTTGTATCAGGGACTCTCTGTAGGCAGTTGGGTTCGGGCCTTCACTTCCTTCTGGCACCCCAAGTATTCGGACATTACCTCTCCTCGCCCGTCCTTCAGCTTCCTCGGATCTTGTCTCTAGCATCGCCACTTTCTTTTCTAAGTCCAACACCTTCGCCTTCAGGACCCCTGTGTCTTCCGATGTTTCTTTTATGGCCGTCTCAGTGTTTGCTACTCTCCCTGTAAGGTTTCGGGCATCCTGACGCATTAGTTGGAGTTCAGATTTAAATTCTTCAATCCTTGTATCTATGAACGTCCGTAGTGATGCAATGGCCTCTAACACCTGTGATTGGTTGTCTGCGGGTGTCATGATCTCTGCTTCCAAAAGGTCAGGGTTTTCCCAACTCCCTTGGAAGCAGATCCATAACCCAGGTTCCGAGTGCCAACCAGTCCCAATTGGGACCTTTTGGACCCAGTCCTGGCGCCAGTGGCACCAGGCTCATAAATATGCCCAGTCCCAGCGCTGGAAGCGCCGGGCTCATAATGCTTGGGTGGACTTACCTGCAGCAGACCATGCTGCTTACTTGCCTGCCAGTTGAGTCTCTGATCCTCTTCTGTTTGGAACTACTTTTCCTGTTGGGTGGGGCAGGAGCCACTCCCTAGATTCATAACACTGGAACTCTTCTGGAAAGCAGGAACTCTTTTCTTACCTAGGCGTGGCTGTGGAAGGAGACCCCTAAGCACTACAGGAGGCTATTTAAACCACACCCGATGGATGAATCTTGCTTTGCGTTATTCTGCATCCTCAGCAGCAGAACGCTCATCGTGTCTTCTGCATCTGATCCTGGGCCTAAGGAAAAAGGCTTACCATTCTGAATCCAGTCTTCAGCAACACCTATAAAGACAAGAAAGAACAGGTTAGCATTACGGTCTTCAGTGACAGCTCTTCACTTACCTGGTCCATCAGCTGTCACCAACGCCTCGCGCTGCATTCCGGCATCTGAAAGACAAAGGCTTACCTACTCTTCGTGCGCTCCGGAGGTCTTCACACTGCATTCCGGCATCTGAAAGACAAAAGCTTACCAACTCTTCGCACGCTCCGGAGGCCTTCGGCGCTGCATCCCGCATCTGAAAGACAAAACAAGGTGAGTTTAAAGACATTGGGGAACTTTAATACTCACGTGCCATTACTCCTTTCCACATCTAACCCAGTGGGTATTCCGGCACCCTGCAGCCTCCCCGAACTTGTACCTGCAAAATAAAAAGACAGTTAGAGCGCATCGTGAAGCAGGCAACAAGTGCTTACTTACGTGCTTCCAGGCGCTTCTATTCATCACACGGGCTCCATCTTCAACTCACTTCAGCCCGCCATCCGCCATCGCCGGAACCCTGCAAAACAAGAGACATCATTACTAAAGACTTTAAAGACATTAGAATTACTTGAAACTTACCGTTCGTGCAGTAAACGACGGACAGCAGTCCTCTGAAGTCAAGAGGCCTGCTCCCCTTATCCAGTGAAGAAACTGGTTACAGCACCCTGCCTCGAGGCAGATGGAGAGCACGGCGTTCACTTACCTAAGGTGAGAGCGTTAACCTTTGGGGTTCTACAGGAGAAGAGAAAGGGAAGAAGAGAGAGACATTCAATAACCCAGTTCATTAATCCCACATTTTCTATCTGCAGACATCTTACCCTTCGAGCCAGACATACAGTGCACAGAGGTCCAGCCCAAAGAGCCAGCCGTGTGTTACACATCCACTTTGAAGATACGGTATACGCCCAGTCAAGACGGGCGCCTCTACGGGAATCAGGTGAGCGTTACAGAACGCAAAGCCTACCACAAAACTCCCGTCCAGGCGCTATGGAAACCTCGGATACCGACCAGCTAGCCCAGTTACTTGGGGAACTAAGGGCAGAAGTGCATGCAGCCCGTAAGGAAACGAACGCTCTAAGAAGGGAACTGATTATTTCCAAGGAGCGAACAGATGATCTCGCTAGACAATTGCTACAGTCACAAGCCGGACAGACCCCGTTACCCGCATCTGGGGGAAATCTTCCTTCTACATCCTCTATGAATCCAGTGCAGATCAACCGACCTGGGAATGTACCTCTGGCTCCGCCCGAACGATTTTCTGGTGACCCAAAGAGGTTTGCAGTATTTATCAATCAGTGCCGGTTGCATTTCTTATGCCGGCCAGCAGCCTTTCCAACTGATCAAGCTAAAGTAGCTTTCGTGCTTTCGTACCTTAGTGGCAATGCGGCAGACTGGTCGATCCCTCTAGTAAATCAAGATGATCCGGTCCTCCATGATTTTCAAGCTTTTCGGCTCAGTATGGAAAAACTGTTCGCAAGACATTCACAGGGGCAGGCCTTGGACAATGAGCTTCTTTCGTTGCGACAAGGTAATCAAGACCTTTTGGCTTATATTGCGTCTTTCAACAGACTGGTAGTGGAAACTCACTGGCCTGAGGACAAAAGTATTACGCTGTTTTATAGAGGTCTACGCGGAGAGCTCAAAGATGTGTTAGCCCAAGTAGTGAATCCCCCACAAGATTGTTCGGACTATATAGACTTAGTCGTTCAAATAGATCACAGACTGCAGAACAGGAAGGCCGATAGTTCCAAGTTTGATGCTCGAGTATTTTCCAAACCGCCAACTCCTTCCAAAGGAGTAGACTCTGGGGAACCGATGCAAATAGGGGGTCTGAAAGGTCCTCTAACACAAAAGGAGCGGGAAAGGAGAAAACAGTTGCAATTATGCCTCTATTGCGGAAACTCAGGGCACTTTCTTCGAGACTGTCCGGTGAAACCTGCCAAGAAGGCAGTAGGAGCTGCAGTTACCAAAGTTACAAACTCTGAGCAGGGAAACGACCTCGCCCGACAAGAATAGAGGTCCTGTTGCCGAGCGTGAAAACCAGTTCCGTGACCTCGCATTTCGTGATACCTATGGTCCTCATTAGCCCTGATAATCCGGATCGATTACATGCAATTGAAGCTTACGTCGACAGCGGTGCCATCGGCAATTATGTGGATCATGAAATGGTTTTGAGGATGAATCTAACTCTTTGTCCCAAGACTGTAAAGGACGTCATTACTACGGTGGATGGTACGGAGATAGCCTCCGGGCCAGTAACGCATACCACTCAAGAAGTGACGCTAGTAAGTCAAGATGGACACCATGAGAAGATCGTGTTCGATGTGATCAAGGCCCCTCAGTTTCAGATTATTCTAGGAATACCTTGGTTAGAGAAACACAATCCTCTGATCGATTGGCGAGCAAGAACGGTCCAGTTTCCAGAATGTGTCTCTACTTGTCACCCTCCACCTGGTGTTGCACTGGCAGCAATTTCTTCAGAGACTCCCCAGTTACCTCCCGAATACCTAGAATACCAAGATGTTTTCCGGAAGGATCAGGCTAACTCTTTACCTCCTCATAGGTCTTATGACTGCCAGATCGACCTGATACCTGGATCTACTCCTCCTTGTAGTAGAATTTATGCCCTCACCGAGCCTGAGAACCTTCACCTTCGACACTACCTGGATCAATACCTGGCAAATGGGTTTATTCGTCCTTCCAAGTCCCCTGCTTCTTCAGCTTTGTTCTTCGTTCCAAAAAAGGAAGGAGACCTTAGAACTTGTATAGATTATCGCTCCCTGAACCAGATCACCGTTAAGAATAGATATCCGTTACCTTTGATCCCTGAACTCCTGGACCAAGTCAGAAAAGCATGCATATATACAAAGCTGGATCTTAGAGGAGCTTACCACTTGGTACGAGTAAAAGAGGGCGATGAATGGAAGACGGCCTTCCGCACCAAGTATTAGCTATTTGAATATCAGATCATGCCCTTCGGACTTTGTAATGCCCCGGCCGCCTTTCAATATTTTATGAACGATGTCCTCAGAGAGCTCATAGATGTGTGTGTTGTTGTTTACATTGACGACATCCTCGTTTATTCTTCATCAGAATCTGAACATCGGAAACACGTGAAAATGGTCCTCGAAAGATTGTGTCAGCACAAACTTTTCGCTAAGTTGGAAAAATGTGTTTTCAACGTGACTGAAGTTGAATTCTTGGGATTCATATTATCACCTGACGGAGTGCGTATGGATTCAAAGAAGGTCGATGCAGTTCTCAAATGGCCATCACCATCCTCCGTAAAAGGTGTGCAAAGCATGTTAGGCTTCGCTAACTTTTACCGCAGGTTTATCCCCGAATTCTCTCGAATAGTCCAGCCCATCACTGCCTTGTTAAAGAAAACAAACGTTTTGAATGGTCTACCGAGGCGGAACAAGCTTTCCAGGATTTGAAGACTAAATTTATCTCTGCACCAATCTTAAAACACCCTCGCCCCGAACTCCCCTACATCGTGGAAACTGATGCTTCAAGCCTTGCCATGGGGGCAGTTCTATCACAAAAGGACCCGGTAACCAATCAGTTGCATCCCGTGGCATTTTGGTCCCGCAAATTCTCGCCTCCTGAAATCAATTACACGATTACTGACAAGGAACTTCTGGCTATCAAGTCTGCCTTTAAGGCTTGGCGGCATTATCTGCTGGGGGCCCGACACACCGTTACTGTGATTACGGATCACCGAAACCTGCAATATTTGAAAACCGCAAAAGCCCAATCCTCTAGACAACTCCGTTGGGCATTATTCTTTGCCGAGTTTGACTTCATAATTACCTATCGACCTGGTACAAAAAACGGTAAAGCTGATGCCCTTTCTCGGATGGGAGTGGAAGAACACTTGATCAACCCTAAACCTGTACCAATCATTCCCGAACAAAGAATTCTGGGTGTAATCGCCACAGAATCCATAGAGGAAGTTAAGGATAAAGCCAGGCAACTTGTAACTCCAGCAGACATACAGAATTGGCATCTGCAGGGAAAGGACTTTGCAGTAAAGGACAACTTATTGTATTTCCAAGAACGATTATACCTACCCAGCACAGATTTACAGAAAAAAGTAATCTCTTGTTATCACGATTCTTTAATGGAAGGACATCCCGGTATGGCCAAGACCTCAGAAAAGATCAAGCGCTACTTCTGGTGGCCGTCTTGGAAAAAAGATATCAGAGACTTTATAATGTCCTGTGGAGTATGCGCCCAAAACAAGAGTCAAAAGGAAAGACCAGCAGGCCTCTTACGCCCTATTGACATCCCACCTCGCCCTTGGCATACGCTTTCTATGGACTTCATCACCGATCTACCTCCATGCTCCGGATACAATACGATTCTAGTAATCGTGGACTTATTCTCCAAGATGGCGCATTTCATTCCGCTCAAAGGCTTGCCAACAGCAGCAACTCTGGCCCGAGAATTTCTCGAAAACATCGTCCGACTGCACGGTTTTCCTTCGGTTCTAATTTCGGATCGAGGTAGTCAATTTATTTCTCATTTTTGGCGAAGTTGCTGTCGGTCGGCTCAAATTGATGTGAGACTATCAACCAGTCACCACCCTCAGACCGACGGACAAACGGAGAGGACCAATCAAACTCTGGAACAGTATTTACGCTGCATGCTGCAACAAACGGAAAAAACTTGGAAAGACATCCTTTGGATAGCCGAATATGCCTACAATAACTCTGTCCATTCGGGAACTGGGAAAACCCCGTTTTTTCTTTTGTACGGCAGTCGCCCTCGAACCTCGGAGTTGGATCTCCTCCAAGATCTTGAAACACCAGCAGTAGACTACCTGCATTCTACAATCACCCAAGCCTTTAAGGAAGCTGTTTCTCACCTTCAAAGGGCTAAAGAACAATACAAGAAAGGAGCAGATCAACATCGGAAGGAAGCCCCTCAATATCAAGTAGGGGATCAAGTCTGGTTATCCACCAAATATCTACCTCTAAAAGGGCTACGCACATTCAACCCAAGATACCTTGGTCCCTATTATATCACTACCATAGTAAACCCAGTAGCGGTCAAGTTGGACTTGCCCCCGCACATGAAGATACATCCGGTCTTCCACGTCTCTCTATGTCATGATCTCTGCTTCCAAAAGGTCAGGGTTTTCCCAACTCCCTTGGAAGCAGATCCATAACCCAGGTTCCGAGTGCCAACCAGTCCCAATTGGGACCTTTTGGACCCAGTCCTGGCGCCAGTGGCACCAGGCTCATAAATATGCCCAGTCCCAGCGCTGGAAGCGCCGGGCTCATAATGCTTGGGTGAACTTACCTGCAGCAGACCATGCTGCTTACTTGCCTGCCAGTTGAGCCTCTGATCCTCTTCTATTTGGAACTACTTTTCCTGTTGGGTGGGGCAGGAGCCACTCCCTAGATTCAGAACACTGGAACTCTTCTGGAAAGCAGGAACTCTTTTCTTACCTAGGCGTGGCTGTGGAAGGAGACACCTAAGCACTACAGGAGGCTATTTAAACCACACCCGATGGATGAATCTTGCTTTGCGTTATTCTGCATCCTCTGCAGCAGAACGCTCATCGTGTCTTCTGCAACTGATCCTGGGCCTAAGGAAAAAGGCTTACCATTCTGAATCCAGTCTTCAGCAACACCTATAAAGACAAGAAAGAACAGGTTAGCATTACGGTCTTCAGTGACAGCTCTTCACTTACCTGGTCTATCGGCTGTCACCAACGCCTCGCGCTGCATTCCGGCATCTGAACGACAAAGGCTTACCTACTCTTCGTGGGCTCCGGAGGTCTTCACACTGCATTCCGGCATCTGAAAGACAAAAGCTTACCAACTCTTCGCACGCTCCGGAGGCCTTCGGCGCTGCATCCCGCATCTGAAAGACAAAACAAGGTGAGTTTAAAGACATTGGGGAACTTTAATACTCACGTGCCATTACTCCTTTCCACATCTAACCCAGTGGGTATTCCGGCACCCTGCAGCCTCCCCGAACTTGTACCTGCAAAATAAAAAGACAGTTAGAGCGCATCGTGAAGCAGGCAACAAGTGCTTACTTACGTGCTTCCAGGCGCTTCTATTCATCACACGGGCTCCATCTTCAACTCACTTCAGCCCGCCATCCGCCATCGCCGGAACCCTGCAAAACAAGAGACATCATTACTAAAGACTTTAAAGACATTAGAATTACTTGAAACTTACCGTTCGTGCAGTAAACGACGGACAGTAGTCCTCTGAAGTCAAGAGGCCTGCTCCCCTTATCCAGTGAAGAAACTGGTTACAGCACCCTGCCTCGAGGCAGATGGAGAGCACGGCGTTCACTTACCTAAGGTGAGAGCGTTAACCTTTGGGGTTCTACTCGAGAAGAGAAAGGGAAGAAGAGAGAGACATTCAATAACCCAGTTCCTTAATCCCATATTTTCTATCTGCAGACATCTTACCCTTCGAGTCAGACATACAGTGCACAGAGGTCCAGCCCAAAGAGCCAGCCGTGGGTTACACATCACCTTTGAAGATACGGTATGCGCCCAGTCAAGACCGGCGCCTCTACGGGAATCAGGTGAGCGTTACAGAACGCAAAGCCTACCACAAAACTCCCGTCCAGGCGCTATGGAAACCTCGGATACCGACCAGCTAGCCCAGTTACTTGGGGAACTAAGGGCAGAAGTGCATGCAGCCCGTCAGGAAACGAACGCTCTAAGAAGGGAACTGATTATTTCCAAGGAGCGAACAGATGATCTCGCTAGACAATTGCTACCGTCACAAGCCGGACAGACCCCGTTACCCGCATCTGGGGGAAATCTTCCTTCTACATCCTCTATGAATCCAGTGCAGATCAACCGACCTGGGAATGTACCTCTGGCTCCGCCCGAACGATTTTCTGGTGACCCAAAGAGGTTTGCAGTATTTATCAATCAGTGCCGGTTGCATTTCTTATGCCGGCCAGCAGCCTTTCCAACTGATCAAGCTAAAGTAGCTTTCGTGCTTTCGTACCTTAGTGGCAATGCGGCAGACTGGTCGATCCCTCTAGTAAATCAAGATGATCCGGTCCTCCATGATTTTCAAGCTTTTCAGCTCAGTATGGAAAAACTGTTCGCAAGACATTCACAGGGGCAGGCCTTGGACAATGAGCTTCTTTCGTTGCGACAAGGTAATCAAGACCTTTTGGCTTATATTGCGTCTTTCAACAGACTGATAGTGGAAACTCAATGGCCTGAGGACAAAAGGATTACGCTGTTTTATAGAGGTCTACGTGGAGAGCTCAAAGATGTGTTAGCCCAAGTAGTGAATCCCCCACAAGATTGTTCGGACTATTTAGACTTAGTCGTTCAAATAGATCACAGACTGCAGAACAGGAAGGCCGATCGTTCCAAGTTTGATGCTCGAGTATTTTCCAAACCGCCAACTCCTTCCAAAGGAGTAGACTCTGGGGAACCCATGCAAATAGGGGGTCTGAAAGGTCCTCTAACACAAAAGGAGCGGGAAAGGAGAAAACAGTTGCAATTATGCCTCTATTGCGGAAACTCAGGGCACTTTCTTCGAGACTGTCCAGTGAAACCTGCCAAGAAGGCAGTAGGAGCTGCAGTTACCAAAGTTACAAACTCTGAGCAGGGAAACGACCTCGCCCGACAAGAATAGAGGTCCTCTTGCCGAGCGTGAAAACCAGTTCCGTGACCTCGCATTTCGTGATACCTATGGTACTCATTAGCCCTGATAATCCGGATCGATTACATGCAATTGAAGCTTACGTCGACAGCGGTGCCATCGGCAATTATGTGGATCATGAAATGGTTTTGAGGATGGATCTAACTCTTTGTCCCAAGGCTGTAAAGGACGTCATTGCTACGGTGGATGGTACGGAGATAGCCTCCGGGCCAGCAACGCATACCACTCAAGAGGTGACGCTAGTAAGTCAAGATGGACACCGTGAGAAGATCGTGTTCGATGTGATCAAGGCCCCTCAGTTTCAGATTATTCTAGGAATACCTTGGTTAGAGAAACACAATCCTCTGATTGATTGGCGAGCAAGAACGGTCCAGTTTCCAGAATGTGTCTCTACTTGTCACCCTCCACCTGGTGTTGCACTGGCAGCAATTTCTTCATAGACTCCCCAGTTACCTCCCGAATACCTAGAATACCAAGATGTTTTCCGGAAGGATCAGGCTAACTCTCTACCTCCTCATAGGTCTTATGACTGCCAGATAGACCTGATACCTGGATCTACTCCTCCTTGTAGTAGAATGTATGCCCTCACCGAGCCTGAGAACCTTCACCTTCGACAATACCTGGATCAATACCTGGCAAATGGGGTTATTCGTCCTTCCAAGTCCCCTGCTTCTTCAGCTTTGTTCTTCGTTCCAAAAAAGGAAGGAGACCTTAGAACTTGTATAGATTATCGCTCCCTGAACCAGATCACCGTTAAGAATAGATATCCGTTACCTTTGATCCCTGAACTCCTTGACCAAGTCAGAAAAGCATGCATATATACAAAGCTGGATCTTAGAGGAGCTTACCACTTGGTACGAGTAAAAGAGGGCGATGAATGGAAGACGGCCTTCCGCACCAAGTATGGGCTATTTGAATATCTGGTCATGCCCTTCGGACTTTGCAATGCCCCGGCCGCCTTTCAATATTTTATGAACGATGTCCTCAGAGAGCTCATAGATGTGTGTGTTGTTGTTTACATTGACGACATCCTCGTTTATTCTTCATCGGAATCTGAACATCGGAAACACGTGAAAATGGTCTTCGAAAGATTGCGTCAACACAAACCTTTCGCTAAATTGGAAAAATGTGTTTTCAACGTGACTGAAGTTGAATTCTTGGGATTCATATTATCACCTGGCGGAGTGCGTATGGATTCAAAGAAGGTCGATGCAGTTCTCAAATGGCCATCACCATCCTCCGTAAAAGGTGTGCAAAGCATGTTAGGCTTCGCTAACTTTTACCGCAGGTTTATCCCCGAATTCTCTCGAATAGTCCAGCCCATCACTGCCTTGTTAAAGAAAAACAAACGTTTTGAATGGTCTACCGAGGCGGAACAAGCTTTCCAGGATTTGAAGACTAAATTTATCCCTGCACCAATCTTAAAACACCCTCGCCCCGAACTCCCCTACATCGTGGAAACTGATGCTTCAAGCCTTGCCATGGGGGCAGTTCTATCACAAAAGGACCCGGTAACCAATCAGTTGCATCCCGTGGCATTTTGGTCCCGCAAATTCTCGCCTCCTGAAATCAATTACACGATTACTGACAAGGAACTTCTGGCTATCAAGTCTGCCTTTAAGGCTTGGCGGCATTATCTGCTGGGGGCCCGACACACCATTACTGTGATTACGGATCACCGAAACCTGCAATATTTGAAAACCGCAAAAGCCCAATCCTCTAGACAACTCCGTTGGGCATTATTCTTTGCCGAGTTTGACTTCATAATTACCTATCGACCTGGTACAAAGAACGGTAAAGCTGATGCCCTTTCTCGGATGGGAGTGGAAGAACACTTGATCAACCCTAAACCTGTACCAATCATTCCCGAACAAAGAATTCTGGGTGTAATCGCCACAGAATCCATAGAGGAAGTTAAGGATAAAGCCAGGCAACTTGTAACTCCAGCAGACATACAGAATTGGCATCTGCAGGGAAAGGACTTTGCAGTAAAGGACAACTTATTGTATTTCCAAGAACGATTATACCTACCCAGCACAGATTTACAGAAAAAAGTAATCTCTTGTTATCACGATTCTTTAATGGAAGGACATCCCGGTATGGCCAAGACCTCAGAAAAGATCAAGCGCTACTTCTAGTGGCCGTCTTGGAAAAAAGATATCAGAGACTTTATAATGACCTGTGGAGTATGCGCCCCAAACAAGAGTCAAAAGGAAAGACCAGCAGGCCTCTTACGCCCTATTGACATCCCACCTCTCCCTTGGCATACGCTTTCTATGGACTTCATCACCGATCTACCTCCATGCTCCGGATACAATACGATTCTAGTAATCGTGGACTTATTCTCCAAGATGGCGCATTTCATTCCGCTCAAAGGCTTGCCAACAGCAGCAACTCTGGCCCGAGAATTTCTCGAAAACATCGTCCGACTGCACGGTTTTCCTTCGGTTCTAATTTCGGATCGAGGTAGTCAATTTATTTCTCATTTTTGGCGAAGTTGCTGTCGGTCGGCTCAAATTGATGTGAGACTATCGACCAGTCACCACCCTCAGACCGACGGACAAACCGAGAGGACCACTCAAACTCTGGAACAGTATTTACGCTGCATGCTGCAACAAACTGAAAAAACTTGGAAAGACATCCTTTGGATAGCCGAATATGCCTACAATAACTCTGTCCATTCGGGAACTGGGAAAACCCTGTTTTTTCTTTTGTACGGCAGTCACCCTCGAACCTCGGAGTTGGATCCCCTCCAAGATCTTGAAACACCAGCAGTAGACTACCTGCATTCTACAATAACCCAAGCCTTTAAGGAAGCTGTTTCTCACCTTCAAAGGGCTAAAGAACAATACAAGAAAGGAGCAGATCAACATCGGAAGGAAGCCCCTCAATATCAAGTAGGGGATCAAGTCTGGTTATCCACCAAACATCTACCTCTAAAAGGGCCACACACATTCAACCCAAGATACCTTGGTCCCTATTCCATCACTACCATAGTAAACCCAGTAGCGGTCAAGTTGGACTTGCCCCCGCACATGAAGATACATCCGGTCTTCCACGTCTCTCTATTAAAACCCGTGCAACCTCAAACCCGACTAACTAAATCTCCAAAACCTATCCTAGTTGATGGAGAACTCGAGTTTGAAGTCAAAAGCATTCTGGACTCCAAGATCTCCAAATCTAAACTATTTTACCTAATTGACTGGAAAGGCTACGGCCCCCAAGAGAGATCCTGGGAACCTGCTGAATATGTCCACGCTCCTCGCCTAATCAAAAGATTTCACCGAACATTTCCTGACAAGCCAAAACCCCCGTTGAGGGGGGGTACTGTCATGATCTCTGCTTCCAAAAGGTCAGGGTTTTCCCAACTCCCTTGGAAGCAGATCCATAACCCAGGTTCCGAGTGCCAACCAGTCCCAATTGGGACCTTTTGGACCCAGTCCTGGCGCCAGTGGCACCAGGCTCATAAATATGCCCAGTCCCAGCGCTGGAAGCGCCGGGCTCATAATGCTTGGGTGGATTTAACTGCAGCAGACCATGCTGCTTACTTGCCTGCCAGTTGAGCCTCTGATCCTCTTCTATTTGGAACTACTTTTCCTGTTGGGTGGGGCAGGAGCCACTCCCTAGATTCAGAACACTGGAACTCTTCTGGAAAGCAGGAACTCTTTTCTTACCTAGGCGTGGCTGTGGAAGGAGACACCTAAGCACTACAGGAGGCTATTTAAACCACACCCGATGGATGAATCTTGCTTTGCGTTATTCTGCATCCTCTGCAGCAGAACGCTCATCGTGTCTTCTGCATCTGATCCTGGGCCTAAGGAAAAAGGCTTACCATCCTGAATCCAGTCTTCAGCAACACCTATAAAGACAAGAAAGAACAGGTTAGCATTACGGTCTTCAGTGACAGCTCTTCACTTACCTGGTCCATCGGCTGTCACCAACGCCTCGCGCTGCATTCCGGCATCTGAAAGACAAAGGCTTACCTACTCTTCGTGCGCTCCGGAGGTCTTCACCCTGCATTCCGGCATCTGAAAGACAAAAGCTTACCAACTCTTCGCACGCTCCGGAGGCCTTCGGCGCTGCATCCCGCATCCGAAAGACAAAACAAGGTGCGTTTAAAGACATTGGGGAACTTTAATACTCACGTGCCATTACTCCTTTCCACATCTAACCCAGTGGGTATTCCGGCACCCTGCAGCCGCTCCGAACTTGTACCTGCAAAATAAAAAGACAGTTAGAGCGCATCGTGAAGCAGGCAACAAGCGCTTATTTACGTGCTTCCAGGCGCTTCTATTCATCACACGGGCTCCATCTTCAACTCACTTCAGCCCGTCATCCGCCATCGCCGGAACCCTGCAAAACAAGAGACATCATTACTAAAGACTTTAAAGACATTAGAATTACTCGAAACTTACCGTTCGTGCAGTAAACGACGGACAGCAGTCCTCTGAAGTCAAGAGTCCTGCTCCCCTTATCCAGTGAAGAAACTGGTTACAGCACCCTGCCCCGAGGCAGATGGAGAGCACGGTGTTCACTTACCTAAGGTGAGAGCGTTAACCTTTGGGGTTCTACAGGAGAAGAGAAAGGGAAGAAGAGAGAGACATTCAATAACCCAGTTCCTTAATCCCATATTTTCTATCTGCAGACATCTTACCCTTCGAGTCAGACATACAGTGCACAGAGGTCCAGCCCAAAGAGCCAGCCGTGTGTTACACATCACCTTTGAAGATACGGTATGCGCCCAGTCAAGACCGGCGCCTCTACGGGAATCAGGTGAGCGTTACACTCTATTAAAACCCGTGCAACCTCAAACCCGACTAACCAAATCTCCAAAACCTATCCTAGTTGATGGAGAACTCGAGTTTGAAGTCAAAAGCATTCTGGACTCCAATATCTCCAAATCTAAACTATTCTACCTAATTGACTGGAAAGGCTACGGCCCCCAAGAGAGATCCTGGGAACCTGCTGAATATGTCCACGCTCCTCGCCTAATCAAAAGATTTCACCGAACATTTCCTGACAAGCCAAAACCCCCGGAGAAGCCCGGTTTGGGAGGGGCCTTGAGGGGGGGTACTGTCATGATCTCTGCTTCCAAAAGGTCAGGGTTTTCCCAACTCCCTTGGAAGCAGATCCATAACCCAGGTTCCGAGTGACAACCAGTCCCAAATGGGACCTTTTGGACCCAGTCCTGGCGCCAGTGGCACCAGGCTCATAAATATGCCCAGTCCCAGCGCTGGAAGCGCCGGGCTCATAATGCTTGGGTGGATTTACCTGCAGCAGACCATGCTGCTTACTTGCCTGCCAGTTGAGCCTCTGATCCTCTTCTATTTGGAACTACTTTTCCTGTTGGGTGGGGCAGGAGCCACTCCCTAGATTCAGAACACTGGAACTCTTCTGGAAAGCAGGAACTCTTTTCTTACCTAGGCGTGGCTGTGGAAGGAGATACCTAAGCACTACAGGAGGCTACTTAAACCACACCCGATGGATGAATCTTGCTTTGCGTTATTCTGCATCCTCTGCAGCAGAACGCTCATCGTGTCTTCTGCATCTGATCCTGGGCCTAAGGAAAAAGGCTTACCATTCTGAATCCAGTCTTCAGCAACACCTATAAAGACAAGAAAGAACAGGTTAGCATTAACGCCTCGCGCTGCATTCCGGCATCTGAAAGACAAAGGCTTACCTACTCTTCGTGCGCTCCGGAGGTCTTCACACTGCATTCCACTCTTCGCACGCTCCGGAGGCCTTCGGCGCTGCATCCCGCATCTGAAAGACAAAACAAGGTGCGTTTAAAGACATTGGGGAACTTTAATACTCATGTGCCATTACTCCTTTCCACATCTAACCCAGTGGGTATTCCGGCACCCTGCAGCCGCCCCGAACTTGTACCTGCAAAATAAAAAGACAGTTAGAGCGCATCGTGAAGCAGGCAACAAGCGCTTACTTACGTGCTTCCAGGCGCTTCTATTCATCACACGGGCTCCATCTTCAACTCACTTCAGCCCGCCATCCGCCATCGCCGGAACCCTGCAAAACAAGAGACATCATTACTAAAGACTTTAAAGACATTAGAATTACTTGAAACTTACCGTTCGTGCAGTAAACGACGAACAGCAGTCCTCTGAAGTCAAGAGGCCTGCTCCCCTTATCCAGTGAAGAAACTGGTTACAGCACCCTGCCTCGAGGCAGATGGAGAGCACAGCGTTCACTTACCTAAGGTGAGAGCGTTAACCTTTGGGGTTCTACAGGAGAAGAGAAAGGGAAGAAGAGAGAGACATTCAATAACCCAGTTCATTAATCCCACATTTTCTATCTGCAGACATCTTACCCTTCGAGCCAGACATACAGTGCACAGAGGTCCAGCCCAAAGAGCCAGCCGTGTGTTACACATCACCTTTGAAGAAACGGTATACGCCCAGTCAAGACCGGCGCCTCTACGGGAATCAGGTGAGCGTTACAGCGGGCTCCTCTGCCCTTGTATGTGGCGGTTCTGGGGTGGAAAGGGATGATTGTGCGGGGTTTCTTGTCTTAGCAGAGACATAATTGTCCAGGGTTGTTGGTTTCCCTTTGTTTCTGTTGGCCATACTGTGGTTTTGTTGGGGCGCTGTTCAGTTGTTCTGGCTGGGGTGTTTCTGAGCCAACAGGGTATTCCAGTTGTTAGTTGTTGTGCCTTTCTGTGTGGGAAGGGGTCCGTTCCGTGTCTTCCCTGGGATATGGTTAAGTGTTTGGGTGGTACCAGGTGTGTTGGCAGCGCGTTACTATATTGTGCAGTGTCACTCCGGCATATTATCGCGGCCCGGCAGCCAGCTCCTAGGGGGGGCCTTCGGCCGTTTGGGTGGTTCAAGCTCCTTCTTTGCCTCCCGTGGAATGTGTGGTGCGTTACCGTTGGTGTACCCTCCCCACGGATCTCCTCACCTCTGGTGTCATCCGCCCGCCGGGCGCTGGAGCCGGGCGGGGAAAGCGGCGCCCCCAGCCAGCTGCCCCGCGCGTTGTCTCTCGCTCTGTCTTCTCCCGTACCGCTCCAGCCGCAAACGTCCCAGCAGGCTTCTCAGCAGGCGTTCCTTTCTCCCTCCTCAAGCGGGAGGCGGAATTGCTGCCTCCGGGAATCCTCCCCCTTGCTCGCGGGTCCAGCTGGGTCTCTGCCGGTGGTTGTCGTCGGCTCCCGGTTTTACGTGTCCCTGGGCGGGAGGGAGCAGGGAGTTCCTGGCCGCAGCTGCCTCAAGGACCTCGCCGCGTGTGTTTTACACAGCGCTATTGGTGCCGGCGGCCCTGGAGTCACTGGGCAGACACCATCTTGGTTGTGTGCGGAGGTTGGGTGGGACCCCGTTCCCGTCGACCGTCTGCTTGCTCACTTGTTCGGCAGAGATAGGGAGGATCGCACGGAGTTGCGTTCCCAGCGTCGGCGAGCAGCTTGTTTGCTTTGTCGTGCCTCTCCGCTTCCTCAGGCAGGAGGGGGGTTCGCTCCGGTGCGGGCACCTCCCCGCCGATTCGCGTCTGCTGGATCGCAGTCAATGGGTGTCCCTTGAGAGGACTGCGTGTCTCTGGGCAGGAGGGAGAGGTTCTTTTGTGCCGCGGTTTCCTCAGAAGGATCGCCTCGGTTTAATCGCGCGGAGGGGGCCGGGCAGGATTATTGTTGCCGGCAACTCGAGTGTCTCTAGTTAGGCGCCATCTTGGATGCGGGTGAAGGTTGGGGGGGGGTCCCCGTTCTTTTGGGCCCTAACGAGTTCCACGGGTCCGATTCTTCAGTGGGTTTGCTGATGTCTGCTGGGAATTGCTTCTGCTACCCTCGTAGCCGTTTTCCAGCGCTGGGGGTGAGGATTAAGTACGGCGAAAAGGATCTAAAAGCGGCGCCTCGGTCGGAGCTCCGCAGCTCACCCTCCTCCTGCCATGAGCTCCAGGCCACGCCCCCATGCGTTGAGCTTTGTAATAGCGTCCAAGTGTCACTGCATGTAATTTACGATTGATTTCTCTACGAATGAGATATTCAAGTTGTTTGATCTTTTTGTTTGGATCTGCGTTTGTTGTAGCTGAGTGTGTGTCCTTGATTAGGCCAAGAATGGTGTTGGCTTCATCGGCTGAAAAGCCTAAAGTGGTGGCTCGTAAATCTGTTAACTTCTCAATATCTTCATATGACATTATTGCGTGCCACCGCTCCAAGTTACACAGAAGTGTGAATTATGGAGAAAGCTGGGGATGCGAGCGGGCACTGCTTGTTATTCTTTGTTGCGCGTGGGTTTATCCAAAAATAATGCTGCTTGGGGTGCAGCCCACTAACTTGTGGTACCGTGTGCCAACACAGAAGAAGTGAACCGAAAAATGACCTCGACAATCTTGTCTGCGGTGTGGGCCGCACACCCTTTAATCCCAACGGGATTTATCAAATATTTCCATTTTCCATTAATCCAAGTTGAACAAAAAGTGTATTTTATTCTCAAAGTGTAGCGTGCTGACGTTGTTTATAAGTCAACATCATCAAATGGCCAATGCATTTCGGACTATGTAGTCCTTCATCAGGGCCTTTCCTAATCAAAGTAAATAGCCACAAAGTAAACAACAAAGTGCAGTGGTGTGGAATTACAAGGAGTATATCATTGTTCCAGTTCCGAAATATAACCAAGTTAAAAAAGTACCATATTGAAGCAAATGAAACATGTACAAAGAAAATTACAATAAAATCAACAGGGTACCCACGTACAACAAACATATATGTACACAAAAGAAAGAGAGGGAGGGAAAAAAAGGGAGGGAAAAGAAGGAGAGATACATAAATATTCTTCATTGACCATGCCAATAGTCATTATGTTTACATGTGTTTACATATGTTCACCCAATACTGTTACGGTGCATGTGTCTACTAATGTAACTGTACACCTTCATTGTGACCGTGCATGACGCCAGAGTGTTAGTCTGACAACTGTATTGTTGTGCCTGAATTGTGGGTACCAATTCCCCAGATGGGCTGGAGAATTGTGTGATGTTGACTTATAAACAACGTCAGCACGCTACACTATTGAAGAATTAAACACTTGTTCAACTTGGATTAATGGAAAATTGAAATATTTGATAAATCCCATTGGGATTAAAGGGTGTGTGGCCCACACCGCAGACAAGATTGTCAAGGTCATTTTTCAGTTGGCTTTAATCTTCTACCACGAACACGGCAGTTGGAGTGCGCATTAGTCTCGAAAGACTAGACAGTGCATTCAGGTCTATCGATATGGAGTGGAAGGGAGCCATGTTGGAAGTAATGCTCCCTGCACCTCCATATCAGTGGTCAAAGCCATTTTTAGTGTTCTGCATTTTTGGATTACACTGCCACAAGGTCAAGAAAGGGCCTGTTTGAGTGCAAACCTTAGAAGAAAAAACACATACAAATTGATTTAAAATGATAATAACAACGGTTTAATGAAAACAATTTAAGATATTTCAAAAATAACAGCAGTGAGATGAATATGACATGAAAAGCATTATTGCCCCAAAAAAATAAGGAAATTAACTTTTTCTTTTTTTTGACTAGAGGAGTCATTTTATTCAATACAAAAAGCAGCAGATCACTAGACTCTTGAAGTGCAACCTAACACGCCGTGACCTAACACGCTGCTCCAGCTCACCTCATCTCAGCAGCCAGCAGCAGAGTCATTGAGGTCGCATGGGCTGCGCTCTGCATCTGTGCAAACAGTGCATCGGAGTCGGAAATTAACTTTTTAAAGAGACTTAATACATAATATGACAAGCAATAACAATAGTGCTCCGTGGGGAAGTCTGGGGGTCTAGTAGAGGCCTGGGTCATGAGGATGTGGTGCAGGCTGTTGCGGGGGTCCAGCACTTTCTTTGGCACTCTGGACTTGCGCTTAGAGGCAGATGGGCTGGAGGAGGACTCCCTGTGCCTCATGGATGATTCATGTGACCGGTTTTGTCCCATTCAGGAGTGCCTGAAAATCAAATGGCTTTGGCTTTATGCGCTGACCTAACACGCTGCTCCAGCTCACCTCATCTCAGCAGCCAGCAGCAGAGTCATTGAGGTTGCATGGGCTGCGCTCTGCATCTGTGCAAACAGTGCATCGGAGTCGGAAATTAACTTTTTAAAGAGACTTAATGCATAATATGACAAGCAATAACAATAGTGCTATTAGGAGACCAAAAAAGATGTTTAAAAAGTGTTAATGGTAGTGAAAATAATTTCCAAATAAAATCATTATTTAACCCTTAAAAAAGAATTTGGAAAAAAATATTGAACAGACTTAATGCCCAACATGGTAAGCAAAAACATTAGTGCTATCGATAATTTGCATTAAGATAATGGATTAGAGAGTCATGTTTTACATATAGTGCAAAGAAATACGAGTAGTACATTTAATAGCGCAAAAATTAGAAGACAATGGGACTCATTACGAGTCCGGCGGTAGCCATGCCGGAAAAACCGGCAAGCTGCTGCCGGACCCGTATTACCATTCCGCCTCCGTGATTACAACCCCGGTGACCTGGTAATTCCGGGGGCGGAATTCTGTAAATCTCCATGGGGACCATGGACACAATGGTTCCGCCTATGACAGAGCCGGGTTTTCCATGTCCTCCTGCAGGCGGGTGGTGTTAATCCCGCCAGGTCAGACCCGAATCAGCCAGTCAGTGACACCTCCCGCCTGCAAGACTCTGAATCAGCCGGTCCGGAAACAACGGTGGTTTTACCGCCACCGTTCTTTCCGGCCTGGCAGCGTCGTAATGAGGCCCAATTACTTGGAATTAAATTGCATATTGCCGTGGAAAGTAAAAGAACAATTGGCAAACTGGGGATTAGAACTATTATCAGAAATGGTGGATTTTATAGAAGTGAAATATTTAGAAGAAGAAGGAAGAGGGGACGAAACAGATATTGCTTCAGCCTTGTTACATAGAAGAGATTGAATGAGAGGAGGGCAGCATTAGGGAGCTTCGCCCAGGTGAAGAATTGTAGACCACGTATCACGTTGGGGTGGTTGTGGTTACCAGTAGTTGTTAAAGGGGTAGTTTGGTCAGAAATGTTATTGGCCTAATGGGTCAGGCATGTATTTCATTGCATACATCGATTGTTCTAAATACATTTCGAATGCAACTTACTTTTTCTCAATTTAACACATGTGAAAACGATGGCTCGGGTACTGCGGCTCTGGTACTGCCTTCTTGTGCTATTCTTATCTGTTTATCTCCCTAACTTCAAGTGCCCTTGCAGCACTGATTCAGATCTCCCCCTAACGCTGACATCACTAGACGCTCATGCCCCATTTCACAATGCCAATGCACGTCTCATGTCAATGTCCTCTGCGTGCATTCTATTGACGTGTATAAACAAACCCTTTCTGATCACACATCGTTGGAGTTTATTTTCCCTTTGTGTCAGTGTATTTCATTTCCAGCCTCCCTGACTTGTTTCTGCTCTGTTCTTATACAGCCTAAAAACAATTAACAAATTAGTCGCTTTTCATTTCTTATATTCTGTACAGAGTTATTTTCCAAACCATATTTAAAAAATATGTCCATGTGAGTTTTTAAATTTTGAGACTACTAATCTTGATTTTGTACGATGTGCTTTTGTGACTTTGGTAGTTTCTTTGCTTGTCTTTTTTTAACATTCAGTGTTAATGAGAAACCTCTTTTCATTGCTTTATACAAACAAAAAGGTGTTTATTTGCCTCTCTATTGATTCTGTTCTTCTTCACTATTCAGGAACAATGGCAACAATTCAGCCCTACATGTACAAGTCTGAATACTCAGAAGAGGAGGTCCTTGAAAGAGAAAAAAGTGGAGACGATGTGGAATCGGATGAAAGTCATGAGGATCAATCGCTGGAGCCTGAACCCAGTCGCATGAAAGACGTTTCCACTTGGTGTACCTGCTTTCATTTTGAGCTTTTGCCTACTCTGGTGGAGAACTGCTATTGCAGAGAAAACTCTGGCTGCTTGGCCTACATTGCCGAAGAAGAGACACCACCACTATGCGTTAGCGAGCTGCATGACTTTAGGGCAGCCTGCCTTACAAGATCTGTGCTGCAAATGATTTTGGTCCTTATGCACGAACTTCGAGCTACAGTGTGCCCTCGTAATGCAGGTTACGGGTAAGTTCACTCTATATTTCTTATGTGTTTCAAAATATAGAGGGGTAACGTAATATTTAGTTACCCTAGATCAATATAAGTTTGACAGATCACTGACATGAGAATGTTTCTGTAAACGTAATAATTTACTCATTGTGAAATGAAGCCAAAGTGTACCACTGTAGATTTATCGTCCGACCAATAAAACATTTTTTTAGTTAGAAATAGTTCCAAAAATGTTCTTTCTTTAATGTGCGTTCACATTTGTAACTGATCCGAGTTGTGAGAAATGTTTTGTAAGTCCACTACACGTCCAAACATATAATAAGAGTATTGTACGATATTGTTGTGCAGTAACATGTGTATTGGTCTAACGCGGTAGCCCCATCCTCATCCACCCCCATGCAGTATCAATGGCCGTTCGCACCTCTGCCTGCAAGTGTGCTGGGAAAATGGGAACGCTCAAGATGCCGAATACTATGTACACCACAAAGGGTTCTATCGCACAGGGACCATTGTCCACATGGCCACCCCAGACCAGGTGTCTGCAGACTCCCCTTTAAAGACCCCATCCCTGCACTCAACATATACTGTGTCCCTTGAACATTGTGCTGGTCCTTCTGCGCTCGCCCCATCCACACCCATTCCCCCATCGCTATCAATTACAGTTCACACCTGTGACCGTGCGCTCGCAAGGGGTGTTTTGAAAGATTTCATTTATATGAAATTTTCCCTCCATTCATGGACCCCCCCCCCAAACGTTTTGCTTTTGTTTGGCTATCCTATCTTGAACTCTTACCAGTGGAGCCCTGCCTTCAGCTGTAATGACCTGGGCTTTTGGTCACTTGTTATGGGAAAACTGAATCGTCCTTCAGACTGTCAGTACTGGGAAACTATGTTTTCCTTAGTCTTTGACTGTTGCCATTTCTTGGTAATTTTTTATCAGTGCACAATTTTCCTTCCAGTACAGTGCACCGGGGTCCTTTTTGTTTTATGGCCCTAGACACCCTTGAAGGATTTTTTGGTGATTGGACAAACTGGTGGCAGCAGTTACTTTTTATAAATGTTTTACTTCTTTTTACTGAATCAATCGCGTTTACAGTGTTTGGTTCAAGACTGCGGCCAGGTCCAAAAATGGCCGAGCCACAAAGTCTTTTGCTCTGTCCCATTGCCATTTTGTCCCTTGCCTTCACCCAGGTCGAGTAACCCGAGTTTTCCTTATTTGGGCAGGCAATCTCCTGCGAAAACAATCTCTTTCGGAGCCTTCTGCCTGTCACGTGTCTGGTCCCAATCCACACTAGTGGTGCAAGAATGTCTGGAGTGCCTGAATGACTGAGACGGCCGTGGACCATGATTGCCGTGAAGCTAATCTTGGATAAGAGAAGGGGCGCTGCATACATTCCAGGTCGATCACCTGAGTTCTCACCGATATGCTTAGTGTATATAATGACAAGCATGACATTATGGACTGGCTCACTGCATTTGAGTATGATGTATTTGGTCACAATTGAACATATTTTTGCTTCTTGTTCCCCTGAGCTTAAGCAGCACTTGGCTGACTTTAAGGAGAAAGATCCTAAGACGTTAGTCATCGCAACTGATTTTAGGGTGTCACACAGAGTGTCCCAAAATGACAAGCATGCTTTTGTTAAACAGGAGGAGGGGAAAAAGCACAAAGATAAGGAGGGTGGGGGATCTGAAAAATCTTCCTCTCAGAAGGGCCACAAAAAGTTTGAAAGCGGTAAGTCACCTGAGAACAGCCAGAGTAGTAGTAAGCCTCCCTATTTTTTTTATTTTTTTATTGAAACTTCAGTCTAGCAATCACAACTTAACAGTTGATCAAGCACAACATTTGTTACAAGGGACACTTCACGTCTGAACAACATCACTAAAAATAGAATATAAGTCAATTGACACCTGGCGCGTGACATCCACTTTCTACTCAATAACCATAGACAATAAGAAGGTACAAAAAAACCAAAAGAATCACAGAAGAATTAGATAGACAGTTAAACAGATACATAGACAACAATCATTCCAATGACTCTGCTGTCAATTGAGACCTGTGGACCCTTTCTTCCGGAATGAATCAAGATAATTCACTACAGCACAGGTTAGATTTATGTCATGCCCTGCAGTCACGCGTCGCCACCAACTCGCCATATCATCGTCCTGGGGGGCATATGACTCAAGGTGGCATGATCGCTGAATGCTCAGCCCAGTGCATGCTGTGACTAGATGAGGAAGTGATTCCATGTCACTCGAACAATATTGACATATATTGTCTGATGTGTCTTTGTTCTTTCGTTGCCACAACATTTCTTTGGTTTGCATGGCATTTAGGCGGAACCTCAAGAATTGTTCTCGATAGTAACGTGCAGGGCACTTTAGTAAATATCTACACTGTTTGTTCAGTCTGTGGAAACATGTTTCGGCTTTCAGCGTTGATTTCAATTTATCTCGTTCTGAGTTTGAAATCCAGGTCCAGGTTTCAAATTTCGTTTGACCAACTGCGGAAAGTTAATCAGGTCATCAAGTTTTATGTCGGCCTTTAAAAGATGATTTGCCAGAGATGATTTCCACTCAACTAGCAGATTCTTGTTGGATTTGTCTGGTTTTGTGGCAAAAAATTTGTAAGCAGGTATTGTAGGTACTATTAGCATTTTGCGCCAGGCACTCAGTGATTTCCAAATTACCACTGAATATAAGGAATGCAGTGATAACTCATAGCGGATCGCTGTTACAGAGACGTAGTTTGGTAAGTTCAGTACACGCCTCCAAATGAATCCTTCTAGTTTGTACCATGTTAGAGGGTTCAAGTTCCAACGGCTTCAGCGCCGAACGTAATTGCTGGTATCACTTTTTGTAAATAGAATATGATGACGGGTGATAAACTGAATTTCCCGTACTCATTATTAATCTTGGCACCCTGTATTCCAAATTGAGTCGTCCAGGCAACTAGGTCCTGCCTCCAATGATGCTCGTTTAGAGAATTATTAAACATAACTCCAAGATAGCGAATGGATTTTACTGACATTTAGGTGTCGTTATCGATTGTCCATTTGAAGGCTTTGTCTTTCCGGGACCCTGGGTGACCAATAGTCATTACTTTAGTTTTTTCGACATTCAGTTCCAGATCATTAGAATTTAAATATTTGTGCAGCCGTTGTAACCCGATTTGTGTGTGGTCGATCAGCACAAGATCATCTGCATATATTTTGCACTTGATTTGAGTTGTGTTCAGTTTGGGTGAAAAACAATGTACCTGGTTCAAATGCTCCGATACATCTGCGATAAAAGAGCTTAAATAGCTCAGCTGCCAAAGGGCATCCTTGTTTCACGCCTTTTTGTGTTGAGATTTTATTCAACAGGTCGCCTTGATTGTTTAGGCGAACCCGAATTGATGTGTCGCTGTGGAGTGCTTGGATCTGTTCCAATATGGAGCGAGTGTCAAGGAGTTGCCCCCTTCTCACCTGGGTCCGGTGTTTGCCGGTGTCTTCGATCTCTGCCTTCTTGCGAACGCTCCTGGTCTTGAACAGTGCTGCTCGAGTCTCGTCTGGTTCCAGGTTGCGTTTAGTTCCGGGAACGCGGAGTCCAGGAATCCGGGAGACTGGGAAAAGCTAGTAATGCTCGGAATCAGGAAGGGGGAAAGGGTCAGGAGCAGGTAATAGCACTGGGACAAAGGAAACAATACCGCAAGACTACTTTGCAATAGCATTGAGACGTGCATAGCCGCGGTAGGCGTGGTCTATAAATAGATCACGCCGCGTTCAGCGCATGGAGCGAGCAAGGGCTTCAGCTCTGGATGGCCATGTTGGAAGTCGTACGGAATGTAAGCCCTGTTGAGACAAGGACCAGGAGGTCCAAAAGGGGTGTGATCTGAAGTTCATGACAGCATGCCTCCTCCGAAGGCCTTTTCCTCCAGGTTTGCCCGGGTGTATTAGGTGAAATCTTCTGAGCAACCGATGAGCCTTGATATTTTAAACAGATTTGCAGGTCCTTTTGCTAGGAGGATATCCTTTCCACTCCACTAGGTATTGAAGATGGCCCCGCTTATACCTGGAGTCACAAATACACCTCATATTCCAATTGGTTGTCAACCAGTAGAGGAGGAGGTCTACTGGATTTTCGAGAGGATTGGATGTAGGGCTTCAATAGGGATGTGTGAAAAACTGGATTAATTCTTTTCTAGGAGTCAGGTAGCTTGATTCGATATGAGACAGGATTGATAATCTCCTTGATGGGAAATGGACCATAGTAGCGGGGATCCAGCTTGTTTGGTCGCAAGTGTCGGGGGAGTAGTTTTGATGACAACCACACTCGGTCACCTTGGAATTCACATATCTCTTGGTCTGTAATGTGGCTTTCTCTAAGTGTTCTTTAGCCTCCCGGTAAATGTTATTAAGAGTTTCGATCCAGGAGTCAACAGTAGGTACTTGTGTAGGGTAAGGAAGAACCGAGGGTAAAACCGATGGATGGAACCCCTGACTCCAATAAAAGGGCTGGTCTGTAGCGCTGAGTGTTCAGAGTTGTTGTAAGCGAATTCCACAACGGGTATCAGGAGAGACCAGTCATCCTGGACCTTGGTGGCAAAACATGAGAGATATTGTTCCAGGGTCTGATTTGCACGTTCTGTGGCTCTGTTGGTTTGGGGGTGATATCCTGAAGAGAGGGCACGTTGGATTCCTAGAACCCGACATGGGTGTTTCCAGAATTGTGAAATGTATTGGGGCCCCGGTCAGATATGATCTTGGAAGGAAGCCCATGTAGTCGGAATATGTGTTCCAGAAATATTCCAGCTAGCTCTGAAGAGGAGGGTAGTTTCATCAGTGGCGTAAAATGGCCCATATGGGTAAACAAATCTATGGTGACCATGATGGTAGTATATCTTCGGGAAGGTGTTAACTCCACTATGAAGTCTGTAGTGATGATTTCCCATGATTTAGAGTGTAGAGTGGGCTGCAGAAGAAGACCCGCCGGTCTTTTGTTATCATGTTTATTTTGGGAACAGATCATACAAGACTGGATGTATTGCTGTACGTCAGACTTCGTTTTAGGCCACCAGAACTGTCTCTGTATAAGACGGAGGGTGTTGGTGATACCTCGGTGCCCGGAATGGAGTGTGTCATGACAAAGGTTTATTATTTTCTGCTGTAACTTCCATGTAGGAATGAGCAGTGCATTGTCCTTGAATAAGTAGCCTTCAATTTCCACTGGTTTCTTCTTGAAATGTCCTTCCATATTTCCGAGGATTGGGTTTGCAACCAGACTTCTTCCAGGAGATTAACTGCTTGGGCTATGAAGATCTTGGGAGAAAACATTTTAGGATATGCCTTATCTTCAGTGATCACGTAGTCAGGACGGCGAGACAAGGCGTCAGTGATCAGGTTCTGTGATCCAGGGTCATGAGTAAAGTGGAACTGATACGGGGCAAAAAAGTAGGCCCAACGTGCCTGACGACTGTTCCTGCATTCCAATGACTGTAGAATCTGAAGGTTTCGATGATCAGTACGGACTTGGACAGGATGTCTGGCTCCCAGAAGTAGGTGTCGCCATTCAGTGAAGGCTTGGCGAATGGCTAACAGTTCCTTTTCCAGGACGGAGTAGTGTGTTTCACTCGGAGTTAAGGTTCTTGAAAGATAAGCAACGGGGTGTTCCAAGTCGTCCTCCATTTTCTGCTTCAACACTGCTCCTATAGCGTAATTAGAGGCATCCGTTTCCACTAAAAAGGGTCGACTTGTATCGGTTTGAGCCAAAATAGGAGCTTGTGTAAACTCGGTCTTCAAACGCTGGAATGCAGTTTGTTGTAAAGTTGACCAGACAAAAGGGGTATCCTTCTTTAGCAGAGCCACTATAGGTTGTACAATCTCGGAAAAGGTGGCTATGAACTTTTGGTACAAATTGGCTAGTCCTAGGAAGGTTTGCGGTGTGAGTATGTGGATAAGTCACATAGGTCTATTTCAGATCCAAATTCCGGAATTGTCCACCGTTTCGATTTCAGACTCCAATCTTCTCCTTTTATTTGTCTTTAGAGCTGGATCATTTTTGGGGGCATCACTTTCAACTGTAAGAGCGGTGGATTGTCTCACGACATCTTTTGATAGTTCCACTCGCTTAAACAGTCCCAAATGCTTCGGAGAAGTTAGATTTCGAATAAACTTGTTTGCTTTGGTTTTGCCTTTTGTCAGTCAAGGTCGTTTGCCCTCGTGCACATTTTTCATGGAAGGGCACTTCATTGGGAGTGGATTGGCAAGTGATGCATCAGTCTGGGCAGTCGTTATTGATTTTGCAGTGCCCTTGAATATGCCAAAAGAGTTCGTCGGGCACCGAGAAGCCTGTTTTGCTGCTGGCTGAGTCGACTCGAATGCTAAGGTCTCCACAGATCGTTGGGCGTCTGTCGTTGCTTCTTTATGGTTTGGGGCCTTGATAGAATTCGCCGTTAGAGCAATTTGAGTGATGTTATTGGCAGAAGCTTGCGTCTGTGTTGACAAGTCAGCGTCATCAGCAGAGCAGGGTTCGAATTTACTAGATCAATTTGCCCACATTGCAACACAACAGCAGACGCTGGGCCACAATGTGGTCCACTGTTGTTTGCTCCAGGTGGAGAATGGAGCTGATCCCTGGAGGATAATTCAGTTGTTGTCGTAGTTGATGGACATCCTGTCATCATGGTGCCATGGGGTTTCGGCACCGCAAGGTTAGAGGTGGTCGCGTCGGCATTGTGGCGCATCCATTTTAAGGCGTCCAGTAGGCCTTCCGACAAAGTGTTGTTTTGACAGTGATGTCGTGCTGCTAGGTCAGTCAAGCACTCTTGCCAACATACGGTAATATCTGCTTCACTAGAGATCTGATTGGTGAGAAAGATATTGAAATTTTCGACTTTCTCAATTTTTTCGGATAAAGACGATATTAAGGCAGTCTGGTCTTTGAGAACATCATGGATAGATTCATAGAGTTTTGTGAAAAGGATCATCGCCATTGAAGATGCTGCAAGTATGTTATTATAAATCTGGGTATCTGCTGCAGCGAGAGACTTGATTTTTGCATCGAGGTGGAGGGGCCATCAGAGCGAGAGTGTGAGCTCATCGTTGTATCTTCAAGCGTTGGAGGTTGATCGCTCAAATGTAGTTTTCCGGGATTTTCTTGGGGTGTTTTTTTTGTTATGGTTGACCGGACTCTAGGTGTGCTTGTCGCTGCGTGGTTGATTGGTTGAGGGCAAGCATGCAGATTATTCAGGAAATTCGAACTCTGAGTTTTGTTGAGTTCAGTGGAGGGTGGGCATGCAGCTTTGGCTGGTCGTTGTTGGGCCAAATCCGCCGCTGCCAGGGAGGTTTGGTCACACCGAACTCGATTTACATGTGACACCACTTCATGTAGCTCGGATGATTTTGGCAGCGAGCGTTGAGATTGTCCATTTAACCGCTTATGTGCATGGTACGCTATCAATTTTTCTTTGGCAGTGGCATAATCAACATCTAATTGTGCCAACAAACGTATTTCACGTCCTGATTTAAGGAGGCCTGCATTATCTTTTTTAGCGGCAGGGGTGACTGCAGGTGGCGCATGTGGCACTTTGAGCGATGTGGACATCTCATCAATGTGTAAATGACCTGAGACCTCGGTTCCCTCCCGATGTGTTTCCATGGCTAGGCTTTGAGTTTGTTGAGATTGTTGATTTGTGGGACACAAGATGGCATCAGTCGGCCTAGACAGTTGCATTGAAGACACATTACTGAGTGACCCCCATTGAAATGATGGTACCACGGGCGCGGGAGCTTCACTCGCTCTTGCTTATCAGCATAGGCTTGCCTCGTGTACCGTTGACATCTGCTGCAGGACACTTGTCCTATTGTTCGCGGCCTTAGGCTCTCCTCCACATAGGTTCTGTGGGCCTGGGACGAAAAGGGTATGGTCACTTTTCTCCTCGCTACCCTCTCAATTCCTTCCACCTTTCTCTTTCTCTTTAATTGTCGCTTTGTAACCGTCTCATCGTGCTGTCTGTTGTACTCACCATGCTCGTGCGGTGCTCTCTGGCTCCACCTTTTATCTCTGTGGGGAAAGGAAAGGGCTGTCAGGTGAGTGTGATTCTGATCAGTTGCCTGAGTTTTCCTGACCTTTTTATTGGGACATGTCAGGTAAACGGCTGTTTATTCCGTTGTCCTTTGTGTTGTGCAAAAGCGTTAGTTAGATAAGGGGGGGAGGGCAATGGTTTGGAGTGTCCTAGGTTTCAGGATGGGGAAAAGTTGTTAAAAGAAGGGGAATACCGCATCTCACCCATCAGTGTCCCACTCCACGAGGACCCCACATCCAGGTGATCCTCCCTCACTGGTCCACCCAGAGGAACTGGATGCAATAGCGATGGCTGTGTCCTGGCCACCTGGATGACAGATACTCAGGGTTTAGACAGGGAGAGGTTTCTCATACCTCCCTCTGCCGAAGCTACCAAACATTGCGCATGTATTTAGACAGTGGTCAAGTGAGTCAGGTCATCCTTGAATGGATGGGCGTATGCCAGTTAGGTGGGGAGAGGTGGGCTGGCGGGAGGTTGGTTCCACAGTGGAGTGGGGTGAGGAACACAGTCAATAGTATTGGGGTAGGTGGTGAGACCATCTTAGCCATATAGTGCCAGACAATTTGTCCCATACTTTCAGGAATTTGCCTCGGCAAACCCTGGTGGAGTATATGCGTTTTTCCATGGACGCACACCTGTCCATCTCGTTGGTCCATCTGTTAATGGTATGCCCGTCGGGCGTGCCCCATATGGTGGCCACCAGTCTTTTAGTAAGGCCCAATGCTATGGCCAACATTTTTTTTCTACCTTCGTATGATCTGTTTCCCCCCCGGATGCCCAGTAGCGGCCTTGGGTTCCAATGGGGCCGGGTTGTCCAAGACCCTGTTGATTTCATGCGTACATTCCCGCCAGAACCTTAGTTTGGCATCTATGCTTATTTCGCGGGGGAACATCAGGGCCTCCACCCACTCCTCTGACTCCAGGGGGCCCACAAGGCTTTCCCATCTCTCTCGTAGGCAGGTTAGGTCCCGAGTCGAAGTGGGTTTTGCTAGGATCCTTGCGTTTAGTACATTGACCTCGAGAGGTGAGCTTGTAGGGATGTCTGAGGAACTGTGGAAAACTGTTTATGTAGGGCGTGTGACAGTTGCGTTTATCTGTATATGTCACCGGGTGGTAGATCAAACTCCTCTTGTTATGTTGCAAACGGTTTGAGGTGTCCGTCCTGTAGGACCTCCTTGAGGGTTAATATGCCACGGTCCTCCCAACCAGGAAATTGGCCACCTCCAGGATATACCCATTGCCCCACATTGGTTGGTAAAGCGTTGGCCGCCCCTCCCACCCAATATGTCGAAGTGCTTCCCTCCACACAACCCGTATCTGGCGTATCATTCCCGGGAGGTTGGCCGTGACAGGTTCCGTTCCACATAGGACCCGGAGGGGCTTACGTTCTCCCATGCACCTGGTCTCATTACCAACATGTGGGAGAGCAGGATCCGCATGGAGTCATTCATTCAAGACGCCTCGTTGTGCAGCCCAGTAGTAGGCCCAAAGGCAAGGTATACCCAGGCCACCCTCCCAGACAGATTGCTGCATCGTGGTCAAGGCGATGCAGGGCTGTTTCCCACCCCAAAGAAGTTTCTGGAGGATGGAGTCAATATTGGAGAGGGTCGCGGGGAGGATGTGAATGGGGGCCTTTTGGAGGACATAAAGGAACCTTGGGAGAGAAAGCATTTTAAACAGGGCGGCTCTCCCCAGCAAGCCCAGTGGTAGAGATTGTCAGTGAGTGATGTCCGCTTCCAGCCTGCTCAGCACGGGTTGGAGGTTAAGTTGAAGGAAGTCCTCGGGTTTGGGGGTCACCCTGATACCGAGGTAAACGAAACTCTGGATGGAAACCGAATAGGGACAGCACGGCGGGATCGCATCCGCCCTGCCCTGGAGCGGAAAGAAAATTGTTTTCTGCCCGTTAACTTTAAGCGTGCTGAACTCTTGGTATTCTGTGAGGATTTTGGTGACCTTGGGGCATGAGACCCTGGGACTGCTCATGTAGATAAGCAGATTGTCAGCGTAGAACGAGACCCGATCCTCGCTGCCCCAGGGCCACGTGAGCCCGGACCCTGTTGTGGATGTCCTAAGTTGGATTGCGAGGGGCTCAATGGCTAATACAAATAGGATGTGAGAGAAGGGGCATCCCTGCCTAGTTCCTCTGCCCAACGGGAAGGGCTTTGAGGAGATCCCATTCACCCTGATGGTCTCCTCAGGGGCAGTGTGTAAAAGCTTGACCCAAGACATGAAGTTGGGTCCAAACCCCATTCGTTCCATGATGTTCCACAGGGCAGACCACCCGCAGACCACCCCACCAAATCAAAAGCCTTTTCAAAGTCGACTGCGAGAAGCGCCAGGGGTTCTTTGATGTTGGGGGCCTGGCTAATTGCAAATTGGACCCTGCGCAGGTTCATCCTAGTATATTTACCCGGCATGAACCCACACTGGTCTGGCTGGACCAGGGAGCAGATGACCCCCAAGCATTCTGTCGGCTAGGACCCGAGCTAGCACTTTGGCCTCCCCATTGACTGGGGGTTTCCCAGTTTTGAGGATCACAGTGATGGTGGCCTGCCATAGGTCCTCCAGGAGCATACCGTCAGTACGTGAGCGCAGCAGCATACAGTGCATATGGCCTGCGACCGAGTCACCCATTCTCTGCCAGGTTACGGCAGGGAAGCCGTTGGGGCTGGGGGGTTTACCAGGCTGAAGCTGAGACAGCGCTGCGGCCACCTCCTCCTCTGTGATTTCTGCCTCCAGTGTATTTGGCTGGGGCTTGGAGAGCCTGGGGAGAACAGTGGCATGTAAATAGTGTGAGGGCCCCCTACCGTGATATCTCTGGAGGCATAGAGGCTCGGATAAAAGGCAGCAAAGGTATTTGCTATATCTGCGTCCGTTTGATGCAGGACCCCCTCTCACCCTTAAATGGCTCTGACATGTCCACGGGCGCTTTCCCATCGCTCCAGCCAAGCCAGGGTCTTACCGGCCTTATCACCCGCGGCATAGATCTGGCTATGCATAGTGAAGTGGGCGGTCTTGGAGTTATCCAGTGGCAGGTTCCGAAACAGTTCCTGGACTTTGATCATCCCCCCTTTGGACTCTGGCGTACCAGAGGCTAGGAATTCCTCTTCGGCCCTGGCCGCAGCCTCCTCCTTTTCAGAGATTTCTAGGGTTTGGCGGCGACGGTATGCTGTGATCAGAGACAGCTTCTCCTCGGAGCACTGCTTTATAGCCATCCCACATTGTGACGTGGCTGGATACGGACCCTTCATTGAGGGTAAAGTAGTCAGTTGTCTTTTGTACGAGGCATTGACATTCCTCGGGGACATATGCGTTAGGTCGCCAGGAGGATTGACGCTTGGCCTGGGGCCGTTTTATAGTGAGCAGGAGGGTGGAGTGGTCCGAGATACCTCTGGCGAGGTAGGTGGTGGTTTTCAGCATGTGTGACATATCTTGGGGAACAAAAAGGTGGTCTATGCGGGACATGGAGTTAAGGGCATTAGAGAAGAAGGAGTAGTATCGGCCTGTGGGGTGGAGAATGGCCATGCGTCCACCCAGCCCAATGCAGATGCGAAGGCGTGGAGTTTGGTTTGAGTATCAGGGTTTCTATTGCCCACGTGCGTTCTGTCATTACAGATGTCCATGACCTCATTAAAATCCCCACCCAGTACCCACCTATTTGCCCGTGCCCCCAACATCACCTCCTGGAGGTCCCCAAGGAATTTGTGTGCCATCGGGGGAGGGGCATAGGCCACCGCAATGCCCCAAGAGGTCTTCCTGATGTTAACAGTGACCACCACGAAGCGGCCCCTCCAGTCCGCACGAAGTTCCTTCAATTGGAACAGGACCCTGTTGTACAATAGAATCATGGTGCCCCGGGAGCCACTGGAGAACCCGGCATGGAAGGTTGTTGCATTGTTGGATTTTTAAACAAATCTACTTCTGTGCCCATCAGGTGTGTCTCTGTGAGGAGGGCAATATCTGGTGAGTGTCTATTTAATTGTTGGAGGACAAGCCGTCTTTTAACCCCAGAGTCCAGCCCATTCACATTCCAGATGAGCAAGGTAAGGTGGCTCTCATGTGCCATTGATGAGTATATAGAGGTGACATTTGCGGGGGGGTGGGTTCCTGGCCAAGAGCCATTCTGTGGCCCCAGCGCCCCGATTGAGGTTCCCAGCCTGTCCACCAGTGGTTCTGACCCATGCCCAACCTTATGTGGTGAGTGTGATTGCCTCGACCATTTCCAAAAGAACATCTTGCCCCACCCCCAACCCGTACTTCCCCCCAACTTGAAGCACCTGTAGCCCGAACCTAGCGCCAACAGGGCGCGGGATAAAAACATTAACGTGAACCATTATAGGGAAATAGCCCGGACTGGAGCGGCGAAAACACCTCAGAAAGGCGTTGGCCGCTGGTAATACTCCCCTTTGGTACATACGGACACCTCCCGGAAGTCAGGTTGCATCGGCGTCCATCCGTTGTCTGTAGTATTTCAGCCTGTTGTGGTGCAGCCACGGAATCCAGCTCTAGGGAGGGAGGGCGAGGTGGAGGCTGCCCTGACCTTGGGATCCGTACAGTTATTCCCTGTGGCGATCTGCGGGATCCATTGTTATTAAGGATTTGAGTTTCCAACCATTCTCATGCCTCCTTCGGTGTGTAAAACAAGTGGGTGGTCCCGTCGTGGTGAACCTTCAATAGTGCCGGGAAAAAGAGAGCATATTTGATGGACAGTGAATGCAATTTTTTCTTCACAGAATCAAAACACAGTCGGGCCTTCTGGACCTCTTTGGTGTAGTCCGGGTAAAACCCAATGCGGTATCCATTGTATGTAACGGGCCCCGTAGTGTGGGCCATCTGAAGAATGGCGTCCCTGTCCCTAAAGTTTAGGAGGCGTGCAATGATTGTCCGTGGTGGGGCACCAGGGACAGGCCGCCCGGTGGGGACTCTGTGCGCCCGTTCAGTCGAAGAAAACTTAGAGAGCTTTTTGGGGGCGAAGATATGGGTGAGCCGGTCCTCAAGGAAGAGTTCTACACTAGTGCCCTCTTCTTTTTCGGGGATCCCGAGGATCCTTAGGTTGTTCCGTCGAGCCCTTACCTCGCTATCTTCTGCACGGTATTCGAGCTGATTCACCTTCTTGGAGATGGCGGAAAGTTGTTTCTCCATTTGTCTGAGCGAGTCTTCCGTGTCGGATATCCTTTGCTCCGGCTCCCCGACTCTGCATGCCAATATGTGGAGGTGCTGGCGGAGGAAGGAGACATCTGCTGACAGGCCCCCTATCTTTAGCTCTAGGGATGTCCTTGAGTCGCCAATCGCCCTCATGACGTCCGTGAGAGAAATTACAGCATCCTGAACTCCCTCTCCTGGGTCATCACCGCCCTGGGGTTGCGGTGTGGAGTTTGGGGAGATGCCGAACATGAAGAGGTCAATTTTGCTCTGTAGGGTGTTGTTAGGGAGAATTCTCATTATATGGCTAATTTCCCTCACCTAGTGAGTCCCCCAGCAGCTTTTCTGGATTTCTGGAGTTTATTTTTTCCACTTGGTAAGAGTGTGCCTCTTTTTCCCACTCTTACCTGTGTTTTGTCATGTGCATTTCTACTTGTTGTGTGATCTTGGGCTCTGGAGCACACCACTCCATGAGCCCAACTTGTTGTGTGTGTTACACAGCACCTTTCAGTGCAGTAGCACAGGGTTGTCTCTAAGACTTCCCGATGACTCCTTTTTCTGGGGCTGACTACTGTCCCCCAGAAACAGGTAAAGTTGCCATTAACTTTACATAGTCAACTAACCACAGATCTAGTACATCCCATCTTACATGGATTATTTGAAAGGGTTAATCCCTAACCCTCTGGGGCTGACTACTGTCCCCCAGAAACAGGTAAAGTTGCCATTAACTTTACATAGTCAACTAACCACAGATCTAGTACACCCCGTCTTACATGGAGTATTGGAAAGGGTTAATCCCTAGCCCTTTTTATATGTCCCTCTCTGAGCATTGTTTTGCTCTTTTAACATTTAGACTTGGCTGGTACCCTAGCTTTTCTACTGTGATTATACTATATAAACATTGTATTGTTTTAAGCTATTATATTAGCCTCGAACATTAACCTGCTTGACCAAATATTCTTTCTTTTGGCTCTGGTCGGGTTTATTCGCCATTTATTTTTGTTAAAGTCCTTCTTGTGTTTTACTTTGCGCGGCAAACCAGGTTTGCCTTCTTTGTTCACCGTCTTTTGGCGAGCTTCTGCAGAGAAGCCCTCCTCTGGGCACCTGGGTGTCTAGGTGGGCTGAATGTGAGGGAGGGGTGTAGTCACCCCCTGCACAGGGTATACTAGGAAACCCAAGTCGCACTTTGCCATGATTGGCTGAGGTGGTTGTCCAGGCTGGACGACCCCCCTGCTGCGTGATTGACAGCCCGGCTGTGTGAATGGGGGATTTTCGCATAAAAGGCAGGACTCTTGGGCTGGAAGTCAGAGTCGCCACTGGAACTACAAGGAACCAAAGAGAAGCGGAGAAGACGACTGCTGCAACTACCCCGTCCCGGTGACCCCCTGCTGCAGTCCTGAGCTAACTACCCTTTGACGACCAGAGAAGATACAGTCCGGAGTCTTCTTCCCTTGAGCCTGGTGGGGTCAACCAGCTCATCTTCCACAGCCAGAGGATCCTCTTCGTGGTCGAAATCTCTGCACACTGCTGTAGTGGTCCGGATAGCCATCTGAAGAGCCTCTCTTGTTTTAAAGGAGTGCACCTTTTATTCTCCGTTGCTGCTGCTGGCTTCATCCCTGTGTGGTGCAGACCCCCCCAGATGTCCTCCTTCATGTCTCCACGACCGAAGCACCAGGAACCGTGGTTCTGCAGGAAACTACCAGGAACAACGGCCGTGGCACCAGCTTCTTCTTTGAATAACGTACTGTGTTCTACTTCGAGGAACCAGGGTGAATCCCTTTTCTCCTCCTCCAAGGCTTGCCCTTGTCTTCCCTCCTTCTTATAACTTTTGCTTCCTCTGTTGACAATATGCAAATACTCCTGGCTACGTTGAATCTTGAACTGTCTGACTGTGTGATCCTCAACAACAGGAACCCGGTTCCACTTGACACTGGCTCCGGCCTACTGACTTTTGTATTTATGTCAGCGAGTGTTCTCTGATTCTGTCTGCCTTGACAAAATTATTGCCTATGATTTTTGCCCCCAACTCTCTCTGGTTAGCCCAGGTGCTAAGTGTGTTTTTGCCCCGGTAACATTTCTTGCTGCGAATACGCGTTTCTTTAATATGACCGAGCTGTGAAAAAGTGATTGCATTTGTATGCCCGGTAACGTCTTTTGTTTCACAACACCGGTCAGTCAAAACATAAGGTACTTACCTTGAGTTATTCTGTACCAAGAGAATTGGTTGTTTGTAATGTATTTTACGTGTGGTTTTTGAATTCATAGAAGTGTTGTGTTTTACTGATGGTTTCAAATAAATGTACTTATATTTTTTACCTGAAACCTTGAGTCAGTGTTTGCTTGAGTCACAGTAATTGTGGTCCCTTTGTGTAATCTCTGCTACTGCTCATATACTCTTGAGATAAGCCTGGCTGATCCGCTACTGCTACCACTTTAACATAGTAGTACAGGCTTGTACCAAAGGTACCACTTGTAGTCTTAATTGTGTGTAGTGATTCTGCCTAACAGGTGTGTCTTTTGCTCTTGTCCTTTCCCATTGTGCTTGTTACGGAGTCGGGCTGGATATCTGCCGGCGTGTCTGCGTGGTCTCCGGATCAGTGCCAGGTCAGCAGTAGGGTGTGGAGCTGGCCCTACTTATTGATCCGGTTCAGACCATGCGGGAGTCTAATACGTCATGGGTTATCGAGTGGTGTTTAGACCAGTTTTATGTTGGCCACTTCAAAAGTTCCACAGGCGACCCCCAAGGGGAGAGGGGGGCGCAGTGTACAGGTTCCGGTGTCCTCAGTGTGAGCCTGCTCTCCTTAGATGGGCATGGGCCGGAGGCTGGTTGATCGGGTCACTGTGGGGTGATTCCCGCCTTCTGAACGCACAGTGGTGCGTTATGCCCAGATGAGTTTCATATGTCGGGGGTCCCGCAGGAGAGGCCCCACTAGAAGGGGCTGGGCAGGAGTCCAGAAGACCAGCAGCATCAGCGTCATGTCAGAGGAAAAGGAGGTTATTCCGTGGGCCCCCTTCCTTGTGCTGACTGCGGGCAACCGGGGGCGAGTTCCAGGCGTATGGGGTGCCCCTCCACTGGCCTGCCGGTGGTCTGGGTCCAGTGCTGGCGTGGGGGAGGGAAAAGGGAAACTGTCCCCCCGTGGGCTGGGCAGATGTTGGTAGTTATGGTGCCACAAGGGCTCAGAGAGGTGCGTGCAGGCGCGTATGTGGGCCTTGCCTCCGGTCCATAAAGCTTGGTCCCCCTCTGTCCTCTGCTGTGATACAGAGCGGCTGTGGTGGTATCCTCGGCGTGGGGAGCCCTCCTGCCCTGTCGTCACCCCGGGGCCTTGGGCTGCGATGACCTGTGAATCTTCTTGCTGTCTCTGTGTCGCCAGGGGGCCAAAGAGCGGGTCTGGAGCTGTAGGGGTGTCTCACCTCAGTCTGGTGGTGCCCAGGACCGGCACTTGGGGAAGGTCTACCGGGCCGATGGTTGCCGATGATCTGGTCCGGTGGGGGGAGGGAGTTCCAGACGGTATCAGTGGCCGTCACAGGCAGTGTCGGGGTGCTTCCGCTTTGGCAGTTGACATCCGGTCGGCAGTCCACGCTGCCACACACCACTCTGGTCCGTATCGAGGGCACTGCAGAGGTTTTATGCCATGTATGCGGGCGGACTGCCTGCTCCTAAACTGCCGGCAAGATGGCATCCATCGCCCCTCTGGCGGTTTACAGCCCGTATGTCGCTTTCCAGGCGCCGATTTCTGTCGGGCTTGTGGCCAGCGGGGCACTGGCGGTACAGCCGCAGTGTCGTCTCGTTTCTTTTCGGAAGGGAATCCTGAGAGTGAGGATATGTCACAATGTTGTCCGTGGCCGCCGGGAGCTCATTCTTCTAGGTCCTCATGCGCGGCTGGCGCATGCGCAGTCTCGTTTTTTATACAACACTTAACCAACAAACGACAAACAACTTTACATGCAATACTGCACACCGGAACGGGAGTGTTTTACAGCTTACATTTTTTTGGTGCACGTTTCAATTTATAATTTCTCTTATCTCATTGTCTTTGGTGGGTATCCAAGTGTGTCTTCATAGGGGAGGGTTCTGCGCTCTGGTCTGCTTCCCATACTTCTCAACGGGTCTCATCTAAAGGTGTGCACTCACTTTTCCCTGACATTCATGTCTGCAATCCATCCGAGTTGTTTCCAGCAGTGGGTTCGTATAATTTGTGCACCATTGTGTCCCATGCTAGTATTTTCTCCCTGCTTTCACATGCCCCTCTTTGTAATGCCATGGTCCATACCGTTGACTCAGCTAGGGACCATTGTTTCAAGTCTGCCCACCATTCCTCGATTGCTGGGCCGGTTTTGGATTTCCATGCTATCACTATTCAGCGTTTCGCCAGGATGTCCATTAAGTCCTTCATTTTGGCCAGATGTACTCTTTGTTTGCCGCCTCTCGGGAATAGTCCCAGCAGGTAGGATTCTGGTGACCAAGCCTGCATTTGGATTCTGCCTGCAACTGCTTTCATTTCGATTTGGTCTCAGAATTTCGCTATTTCTGGGCAGGTCCAGAACATATGCAGCATATCTTCTGTGCATCTGGGGCAGGACTGTTTTGTTTTGCATCCCATTTTGGATATTTTGCTAGGAGTGAGGTATGCTCTTTGTGTAACATATAGTTGTGTTTGCCCGAGTCTGGCATTTCTAGAAACCTTCTTTATGTACATTAAGACCCTTGCACATTCTTCGTCTGTGAAAGTTTTTTGGAGTTCCATTTTCCATCTCCCACGTGCCAGCGATTCTGTGGCGTTTTGGTTACTCATGAGCAGTTCATACAGTCTGGACACTGTGTGACCTCCCTCAGCCACATCATACCATGCATCGAGTACCTCTTCCGTTCCTGCTTCGTCGCATAGGCCTGGCCACCTGTTGTGTAGCATGAACTGGCCTTTATGTATGTTGTACTCTTCTATTAGGGTTTGGAACTCCACCCACCGTCCCTCTTTCCACAAGTCTCCTACTTGGGCAATTCCCTTGGCTTGCCAGTGTCTTCGATATGCTGTGAGCGCAGCTGGTTGGGTGTTCACCAGTCCCGCTAGAGGGATCTGTGCTGAGCAGGGATGCAGGCTTCCCAGGATTTTCCATGTTTTCCGCCATAGGGTCTGGCCCAATGTGACAAGGGAGGGGATTGTTTGGTGCAGGGCCTTTTCCATCCATATAATCTCTATCAGGTAGCAGTGCCGTAGCGCGGGGTGTAGGAGTAGTGTGTCTATGGAGGTCTCATCTCCCAGCCAGTGTGCCATGAACTGCAACAGTCCCACCAGGTAGTACAGCTCAAAATTCGGTAATTGGATCCCGCCTAACTCGTAGTCTCTCTGCAGTGTGCTTAATGCCAATCTGTTTCTGCCCCCCGCCCACAGTAATTCCCTTGCTATTGTGTTCAGTTCCCTAAAGAATTTCCCAGGTATAGTGTAGGGTATGTTCGTGAAATAGTACAGGAGACAGGGAAGTACTATCATTCCCATGGGCAACGTCTTCCAGAATGGCATGGACTTTATGATGGTCCTGAGTGCCGTCTTCATGTTTGCTTTGTGTGATGTTGCTGCGTCATGGTTTATATCTATTCCTAAGTAGCGCAAGGAGGTTGGCGCCCATTTCAAACCTAGGTTGGGCACGTGGTCTATATTAGACCTCATGAGTGCGTTTAGGGGATAGAAGGATGATTTTTCTTTGTTGACGTATTTATTTATTTTATTTATTTGCATTTGTTAAGCGCGCCTGCAGCCCATATATGCCTGACAATTTAGCAAATGCTTCTACAATGTCTAATAGGTGTGGCAGGTTCTCTTGTGGGTTATTAACATACAGGAGCATATCGTCGGCCTATAACGAAACTAGATGGATGGTGTTATCTATCCTTATTCCTCTGCCACCATACTCCCCCCTGAGGAAGACTGCAAGCGGTTCTAGGGCTAGTATGTAGAGCATTGGTGACAGTGGGCACCCCTGTTTCGTGCCCCTGTATATTCTCCATGCCACCGAGATGTGTTTGCCTGTTTTGACCCTTGCCCTGGGCTCCGTATATATCAGCCTGATCCACTGTAGGAAGCCCTCTCCCATTCTGAAGTGTTCGAGTGCGTGCAGGAGCCAGCCCCAATTCACTGAGTCCAAGGCCTTGACCGTGTCTAGGAAGGCAACTGCACTCTCTTCCTGTCTATGGTTGGTGTGGTCTTTTACATGATGTAGCCTTCTCAGGTTCCACGTGGTGTTTCGCCCGAGGACGTATCCTGTCTGATCCGAGTGCACCAGGGTATGTATGACCTGTTTGAGCCTGTTAGCTAAGGTTGCCGTGAGGATTTTACTATCCTGGATGATCATAGCGAGTGGTCTATATGATCCGTAGTCCAGGGGTGGTTTCCCAGGTTTCATGATGGGTATTATTTATGACTCTAGCATACTGTCCCGTAAGTGTCCATGAGTATGCGCCTCTTCATAGGTTTCTAGCAGTGTGGGTGCTATTATCTGCTTGAATTTCTTGTAGAACTTCCTGAGTAGTCCGTCAGGCCCCGTGGTCTTGGCTGTTGGGAAGTTTTCTATTATTGTTTCAAGTTCTTCTACTGTCAGTGGGGCTTCTAGTACTGCTGCTTGTTCCTCTGTTAATTTTGGTAATTCTATTTGGGTCAGGGTCTCCTGTATCTCCCAGGTTGTCACACCCTGGTTGGGGGAGTACATATCTTCATAGAATTGCAAGAATACCTGGTTAATGTCACCTTGGGTCCTGACCACTTCTCCTGCCTTATTCTTCATTGTATTTATCGGGTCTTTTTGTATTTCGTGTTTGGTCGGCCATGTGAGCAGTCTGCCTGGCATGTCTCCCTCAGCGTGTAGTTTTTATACATATTTCCCATAGTCTAGGTCTCCCAACTTCTCCCAGATTGCGATGCACTGCAGTCTTAATGATATTAGTTTGGTTGGCTCCTCCACAGTTAACCGTGCCTGCTTCTCTGCATCCTCTGTTCTCCTTTATACATCGGAGAGCTCCCTTACAATGCTTTTCCTGAGTCCCCCGGTTGTCCCTATTGATGCTCCCCTGGCCACTTTTTTAAAGGCGTCGCCTAGGGTTCCTGCCTTATCTGCACTGCCAGTGTTATAGCGGAGGTGTTCCTCTATGCTCTCCTGCTTGTATTCCTGGAATACCCTGTCCAGCAGCGCATCCGCTCTCAGTCGCCATGTTGGTGTGGGGGCCCTTCTATTTGTGTATCTCCATGTTGCCAATAGTGGGGCATGGTCCGAGAGGGTCCTAGCCTTGAAGTCTATGTCTATGAATTCCCCCAGGTTTTTTTTTCTCGATCCAGTGAAGATTAAATCTGTGTGTGTGTGTGTGTGTGTGTGTGTGTGTGTGTGTGTGTGTGTGTGCGTGTGCGTGTGCGTGTGCGCGCGCGCGCCCCATGTGGGTCGCTATAGTGGGAGTATCCTCAGGTTTCGTTGTGTCTTCCTCTAAATATCCTCCAGCCTCAGCTGTTTTAAGAGTGTCGGCAGGGCCTTCGCAGGTGGCGCTGGTTTCTTATATTTATTGTCTGACCTGTCTCGTATCGGGTTGAGTGTACAGTTGAAGTCTCCTCCCCAGATGTATTTCACCCCTCGGTATGGATCTAGCCGGGAGCAAGTGTCTTGAAGAACCCTGTGGCATCATGGTTCGGGGCATATGTGTTTACCAAGCTCACTTCTTTATTTTCTAACAGTCCATGCACTATTACCAGCCTCCCCTTGTTGTCTTGTTCCACTGTTATAAGTTGAAAGGGAACATTGGGAACTACCCACGTTGGTACTCCCCGGGCATAATTAGAGTAGGTTGATCCGTATACTGCCCCCCCCCCACCTTTTTGCTATTTTAGACTGTTTTACCTTCGTCAGGTGGGTTTCTTGTAGCATTGCCACTTTCACTTTCGATCTGTTGAGCCATGCATATACTCTTAGCCTTTTAACGTAGTTGTTTAGTCTGCATACATTCCAGTGGCTATGCTTAACTCTTCAGAACTCATTGTGGCAGCTCTTACTACGACCTCTCTCTTCCCATGGACCTGTTTGTTCCACCTGTTTGCGCTTCTGACTGCTTCTACCGAGTTCCTTGCTTTTATGCCTTTGGCTTCTGTTCTCGCTTTCATGTTGTCTTCGACTTCTCCATAGGGAGGGTCCTTCTGGCTTCTGTGGCCTTTCCATTGTCTCAGGTGCTCTCTGGCTCCACCTCTGCTATATCTCCCCTCACCCTTATGTATGTATCCTTTTGTCCCATGTACCGTCATGCTGTTCTCTGAAGATGGTGTGTTCTCCTGCTCTCGTTCCAACGTTCATCCAACAAACTTGAACTTTTAACAAACGCCCAGCCACCCTCCCTCTTCTCAGGCTCCGCTGCTTCTCTTGCACAGTCCCAGTTTCCTGAGAATGGCCGACGCAGCGCAATGCCTTCTAACTGGCATTGCAAACTTTTTGACGTTCCATAGGGTCATTTGCCGTCATTATCTTTTCTCGGTCCTCGAAGTTCATGATTTTGGCTAGCATGGGTCTCGGTGGGGCTTCGGGTGGGGGTTTTCTGGTCAGGGCTCGGTGAGCTCTTTCTACTGCAAAGCCCTGCGACAGTGTTTCCGCACCCACCTCTTGCAGAAGTGGATTTTCTATATAATTCATAGACTCTGCGCCCTCCTCTCCCTCCGGTAGACCAGCGATAAGTATGTTGTTTCGCCATCCCCTCTGCATCCTCGGCCCTGTGCTCCATGGTTTGTATTCTTCCGAGCATGTCTCTGTATTCTTCTGAGCATGAGATTTGAGTATGGTCGCTTGTGATGCTGTTGGTATTGTTCTGCACTTGCTGCCCCGCTGTGGTCATGCGGACCGCCAGGGCCCTAACGCCTTCCCTTAGCAGGCCCACATCCACGAATACCGCGTCAATTTTTTGCTCAAGCGATGTACTCGGCGCTGCTATCGCCTCCAGTATGGGGCCGTCTTCTGGCATCCTGTCTGCTGCTCCGGTCCTCTTGCACCCATGTTTGCGTTAGCCAAAGTGTGCGGACCATGTTCGTTCTTGCAGGCATAGGACTCCATGCTGGTTTGCTTGCCCTTACTCCCTTGTTGCTTGTCCGGCATCTTTTAATTCCTGTTCTGGCACTAGTCGTTGCTACTTCGTCTCAGCAGGTGTGGTTTGTTTAGGTCGATTTTAATTCTTTGGGGGCAGCTAGCGTGTTGTGCCGATTATGAGGCCCTTTTTCCACTGTGCTTTTCCTGTCTCTGAGAAGGCCTCTCTGCCCAGCTCTGTGTACCTGTCGTCTTGGTCGGGTTGCTGTGTGCTGTGCACAGCCCCTCCTGTGATCCTCTTGCTACTCCTGGGGGGAGCGGGGCCCGGCCCTCACCTCACACCTGCGCCTCCGGGGTGTTTGCCTCCTTATCTGTATAATGTCCTGTGCTGTTCTTGCCCTCATCCAGTGTGTGGACTCGTGCCCCCCCCCTTCCTAGAGCACAGCAAAATCTCTGCTCAAGAGCTATCTATGCTCCTCGCTGCTATCTCTCTGATCAGGGTAGTGGTTGTATAGAGGAGGTCTTGTCGTTTCCCTGCTCAGGTCCCAATGCCGTAATATGCCGCTTTCGTAGTCCCCAGGGGGTTAATTGAGGGACGTCAGCTGCGCAGTGCGCCCCTATTGTCCTTGGTTGCCGTATGCTGGCTGCCTCTCTGCACAGTGTATCTTTCTGCTTGTGTCCCGCTTCTTTTAAGGAAGGGGCATCACTCCCCAATTAGAGAGCTGTCCTCTGGGCTTGGGTGAGCCGTTCTCACCACCTATTTTTCCTCTGCGCGGGCGGGATATCACTGGCTTGTCTCTGCTGGTTGCTCGTGTCCACCCTCTACGCCCCTGGGCTTCTTAATGCCTGTCTTGCTGCACTGCACCATGTAAGTAATGGGGTGAGAGGGGTTACCGCTCCGTGCCGCAAACACCCTTCCAACCTCACCTGCAGCCCCGTTTCTCAGCTTTTCGCGCTCCTCTCTGGGCTCACCTGTTCTTTTCCACCGTCGCCTGAGGTCGCCCACGCGGAGCGGTCCACTTCGCTATTTTATTTGGTGGACTTGCGCCTCTCTCCAGCGCCAGCTCCCTCTTATTCTGTCGTGCAGCGGATCCGCCTCTTCCCCAACGTTGCTGTCGTGGCTCACTCGCTTAGGGCTCGCACTTAGGTTGTTTCTTTACCCCGCCATCCACGCTTCAGCTACCCTGTAGATGCCTGTATGCCCGCCTCTCTTCGTTTTCTCACCAAGCCGGCCAGCTCCCGTCTGCCATCTTGTCTTCCATTCTACGCAATTTCGTTGCAAGCTGCCGTGTGGTGGCTCCTCACTTCCCCCCACAGTGGATTTCAGCTTAGGTGCTCCTGACACTTTCCAATACCTTTCTCCGGAATATCTGGGCAAATCGGACCAGTTTGGCGGATTTGCGCTTAGGATCTCTCAGGAGCTCCAAGGTTCTGCTGCCTCACTGCATAACTGCCAAGCCCCATATTTCAAAGCAATCTTCTCCGTCACATTCACAATTTTAAATGTCCTTTTAAACAATTCACTGCTAACCTCCCTTTCATGGATTCACTCTTGTTGACTCAAAAATGGCCTTTGAGGCATCAGGTTTTGCCCTTCTTATCGGCATCCCTCCTTTGGGTTCACTCGTACCAATCTTTTGTCTCACCATACGGGATTTGTTACCTTTACCTTTTATTTACTTGTTGGTCAAAGACTTTCAACTGTACAGCAGGTTTTGCTAGACCTCTGTATGACCACTTTGACACTGTTCTCATGGCCTTTGCACGGACTTCTGGAATTGGTAGTTTCAACAAAGCTGCAGAACCAAACTAGAGTCTCTCGCTGAACACCCACGTGGTGTCGGGCCCCTTTGAGCTGGCTTTCCCCTGCAACCTTCACAGTTCTTTGAACCTTCACAGTTCTTTGAACCTTCTTTAGCTTGCAGCTTTCATTCAACACAGTTCAGCTTATTATCGATTCTCCCCTCAACTCACCAGCTGTGATGAACCGATTGCTTTTCCCTGTATTAGGAGTCAAGGACAGTACCATGGTAGCAAACGTCTTCTGTTCTCCTGTTTATCAACGTAGGCGCACTCAGTGTACTGTTGACATCTGCTGCAGCACACGTTAGCCTTTGTTCGCAGTCTTATGATTTCTTGTACAGAGGAATTGCGGGTCTGGGTGGGAAAGGGCAAGGTCGCTTCTCTCCCCGTCACCCTCTCATTTCTCACTGCCTTTCTCCTCCTCTTGAACTGCCGCCCTGGGATAGCTGTGTCATTGTGCTGTCTGCTTTGTTCGTAATGTGCTCTCGGGCTCCACCTTTTATCCCTGTGGCAGAAGGAAAGGGCCGTCAGGTGTGTTTGATTCTGGTCAATTGCCTGACTTTGCCTGACCCTTGGGTTGGGACATGTCAGGTAAATAGTCATCATATTAGTCCCTTGTCTTTCGTGTCATGAGAAAGTGTTTGTGTCAGAAAAGGGGGCGTGTTAGAGTTTCTGAGTATGGCAAGATGGGGGAAAAAGTATTATAAAGAATTATAGCCCTTGTACCAGGGGGTTTGTGGAACAAGCAGGACTTATCGGGATTCTCATTGTGAAATGTACAGGGGGGATTGTGGGAATAGGAGTGTTTTGTCAGAGTAGACCGGGTGTTCAGAAAAGCCAAGGAACGTGGCGACAAAGGATGGGGAGTATTTGTGTGGAAAACAGGAAATCAAGGATTCTGGGAGGTGTGGTTTTTGAGTGTAGCAGGGTTTGGATTCCTAGTTCGTTTACCAGAGGTGCAGGGGTGGTAGGATTTTATTAAGGGAGCTTCTTTGGGTAAAAGGGAGGTAGATGTGGATAACCGAAGAAAATCTCAGGGACTTTGTCCTCTCTTTCTTCCGTGATATAGTACCGCGTCTCACGTGGGGCATTTCCCCGAGCATAACCCTGGGGTCCCCTACCCAGGTGATCCTACCTTGGTCGTCCACCTCCAGGGTTGGTATCTGAGAGTGCCAGCCCTCCCCTGGCCACCTGAATAAGGGATTCCAGGCATCTACGTGGGAGAATACCCTCAGGTTTCTCACAGAGACTTAGGTCTTGTGGGGGATACAGCACAGAGACTCTTCATAGTGCCACAGCAGAGGTTGGAGCTGGAGCTCCCTCTTCCAGCCAAACTGCACATGCAGTTCCCTGCACCCCCATGCACTGAGGTGCTTAAGGTAAGCCTGGAGGCTTAACCAATGAAAATATGCACAGTCCGTGCTACATCTGAAAAATCGTAATTCCGAATTTATAATTGAGGCAATTCATTTGTGCCTAACCCTTCGAAGCCCCCAGAACAACCTGGGCAAAGAAAACGAAGTGTGTAGCACATATACACGGCATTTGAAAACACAAGGTTTTTGCCGTTCTAAGATGGCCGTCGCCGCATTTCTGGCCAACTCTAACATCATCTGAGCCCCAGCTGGACCCTGATTGGGCTCCCTGGCCTGATAGCCAGCCCCCGACGAAGGCAACCGAAAAAGGCTCCACCTGACTGAGCCTGACCGATCATTACTGAGCACCCGCGGTATCAGCCGCCTGCTCTGTCCCTTACCGACCTGCCTAATAAGGTGAGACTTCTTCATTCACCCAGCTGTGAAACTGCCCTGTCCCTCACAGCCCACCCTATTAGTTTGAGGCTCACGCCACTTCTGTTGCTACCTAGCCCTTACCCCTCCTCCTACCATCTACCCTGAGCAAGCTCTGCCCTGAACCAGCCCATAGTGGACTCCGCGCACCTACCTTCACTCCCCCCACAACCGGCAACCAGCCGACCAACAGACGCTCTGGCAGCTAACTCTCATCCACAAAAATACTGTCTCATGCCTAAAGACCTTTACCCATACGCAAGCAACCGCCCACAGATGCTTCCCCACACGTGCTATTGCTGCCTTGTAATTTAAATCCCTATTATGTTGTTACATAATTGCATATTATACTAAGCGACTTTAATTGCTGTGTATCCGTTGCACTTCCACCTGATTTTATCTACAGTTATGTCATTGCGAATCTGTACTGTACTCCTACATTCTCTCTCTACGTTACCTCTGCCATCATGTGTTCTCCTGGTCATAATGTGATTCTGCGCTCTGCCTGAATATCAGCTTCTGCTGAAATAAGTTCACATAGTAACTAACAGGGTCAGCCCTTGCATGCCACTAAAGTACATTGCCAATATCTTACATGCTATATGTACAACTCCTTTCTTTTGAGCCCTAGCGACACTACTCTACTCATCTGCGCACACTCCCTAATGGTGCATTGAAGCATTGTATTGCGTATTTATGCAACTGCTAAGACTGCCTATGATAATACTAAATGCTCTTTTTCTATTAATCCCCAGGAATCTTGATCACCTTAATGCTATTGTTAACTGCCTTTCTGCTCACACTGCTGCTACTATTAACTGCATACCTAACTCTGTGTGGCTTGTTTGCAACCGTAGTAATTTATGAAGGTCTATTCCCTCTAATCAATTATGTGCCACCCAATTCGTACTGCATAGCGCAGTTATTAATGGAGGGACATTGACATTTTTATCAGGATACAGGCAATATTGAGTAATGGTATATTGCACATGACATAATTTATCATCAGCCTTAGTTAAGCCACAATTGGGCATTTACTGAGGTTGTGTAGAATAAATGGGTCGCTGCATGTTATTTCCAGATTGACCTTCAGACCTGGAGCATACAGAGTCAATTGCCAAGTCAGGCAAATGAGGGATTGGTGCCAAAGATGCCACCACGGGAGGAGGGAAGCAGAATCCGGGCCAGTAAAACGCCATTCATCTAAATGGCGATGCAAGTAAACCTGCCTGACTGTGCCATCATCTAGTCTTCTATTGACTTTGGTTTTATTAGATGTCGGAATAAAAAGTACTGGACGATCTGTCGACTTCATAGCGCTGGAATCATTGTAAAGGGTCACCTTCTGTATATTTTTCAATAATTTGGCCCTATTAATAAGGTTCCTAGGACGCCTTCTTGTCCCTGGCTTTAAGGGCGACTGCGATGGCTCGGCGGCGCCCAGGGCCTCTGCCAATGGGTACAGTTCAATAGAATCATGAATGATCATTTGCGGCAAAGCATTCAATGGCATGTGTTGATCAATAGCAGTCGCAATGTTCCGACTGTTTACTGGCTCATGAGGGTATCAGTGATTTCTGGGGGAATATCGTCAAAACTTTAGTCTTGAATGGATGATTGACCGAAATTTTCCGAATGGCAGCCAAGTTTGTCTATGACTTTTGCCAAAATGTATTTAGACTCTCTCTGATCTTCCGCCATTTTAGTTTAGCGAGTAAACAATGCATCGAGAGTGGCAGCCATAGCATTCAACGTGGGAGCAGATGAGGTATTCTTATGAGTTTCAATAAAAGTTGGATCTTCAGAGTCGGACATGTCATCATAATCACTACCAGTGTCCGAAGATTCAGTACAGGAAAAGTTGCTACAGATCAGGTTTAGCTGGCAAATTCGTGCTGATGATGTTATCAAAACCTACAGATACATTTAGCTGTGTATCTGCTTTCCCAAGTGAATTTCGTTGTGAACCCAGACATACATTGAGTAATGAGTTATTGTTAGTTTGAGGGATATCAAACTGGTTTTCTCACGGTGACATCCAGGGTTTCCAGAGGGATGAGGGAGGCAGTTCGCTCACACCACCTCCCCCCATTAATGTCTAATTTTTTGACTGAAAGAAACCAGTAATCTTAGATTGCACTTCGATATTAGAGTCCTGTTTATCTCTTTTTGGACTAGTTGCTCCATTGGTATTACCATTTCATTTCACAGGACTCTGATTGCGCTTACCAGCTAGGAGCGAGGCATTCCTTAAGCCTTATTTGCGCTGCTTTGTATTTTTCATATTTACGGTTCTAAAATGAACGTAGGATGAACTCACCATTTTTGATGTGCCAAGGTCGATCCTCGGTCCGATAGGAAAGGGGGTAGGTACCACGCACACAGGTCCTCTACAGCAACCTGCGTGCAAGAAAGCGGCCCCTTCGTTTCACTCCTACCAACTGCAGAACACCAAGAACACTTCTGCACACTTTGCGTCCACGCGATGGCAGAGTATCATCACTAAGAACAATTCCGCACACTTCGCATTTATAAACACTACTGTAGAAATTCTAGGTTTTTAAAGTGACTCACATCTCTTTCAATTAATAAAATTGAAATAAAGTGTTCTTTACTGTTTAAACACCAGGCGGGCAGAGCATGATAAAGAAATTGGTATGTTTCAATACACATTTTATGTTTCAGTATAACAATCGAATGTATTGCAATATTACCGTTGTATGAGCCTATTTCATTTGGTGTCCGGTCAAAGGACCGAATCAAAAGGATCGAATGACCTTTTGTTCGAATCCAAAAGGACCGAAAAAAATGTCTAATTCTTTTTATTTATTTATTTATATATATTTTAAGTTTGGTGTACATAAAAACTTATCTATTAAAAAAAAAAGAAAATTCCACACATTTTTTCGGTCCTTTTGGTGTAAAAAAAAGGCATTTGAGCCTTTTGTTTTCGAACCTCTGACCTACAACCCTTTCATTTGACTGTATTGCGGTGTATATTCATTTAGCCTGCCTAGCGTAATATGTATGACTGCCTAGCATATTTGTGACAAATTCACAATTCAGTTTACCGGGCATTACGTGCCACTTCTATGATAGCCATTGGAAAGAGTTTTGTTACAAAGCCCTATCTGTAATAACAAGATGAACTAGCCTTTACTACTTTCCAGCATTGCAATCCAACTAGCCTACTGAATATCAACGTTACACTGGTATACAGAACTAATGAGTCATAAATCTATGCCTGCCTTTTGATCCAGATATGTGTCATTTGTTAACTGTATGAAATAACCAAATCAGCCATCATCACTTCCCAGAGTTGCATTTAAACAAATCCATTACAACACAACTGTTGCATGGATCTGCAAAGTACCTTATCATGCATGACCTGGTGCCTAATACCTGTTGCCATATCTGCCATAATTTGTTAATTTGCTATTTGAATCAGTTGCGCACCTAGTCATAATAATTCATAGCCCTGCACCTAAACATGCCTAATGTATCACAGTGATTACAAAGAAACATAGTACGAGTTAGATAATTGGGCTATAAGTGTTTCATTGGTATCTGAAATCAGTCCTTTGTGTTACTATCACAGTTAGATACTAACTCCAGGATGATCGCACAATTACTGTTATTCTTAGGCCTCCTTAGAGTATTGAACATGCCAACTTCATCCGACCCTACCATGGACCCCCACTTGTGCAAGAATACTATAAATTTAGTATTGACAACAAATTTACCATTAACTAATGACATACAACCATCTACATTCCTTAAACCTTGCATCAATACGTATCATCATACTACCTGCAAGTTCCCACCTTTACCTCCTCTAAAAGACATCTCAATCTTGACTATAAGATCTCACCCGCTGCTAGAAAACCTGACTCTCACTGCACCTCTGTTCACCCTGCCTACGGACACATAACATCCAGCCGACCATTAAGACATTACACAACACTACCATGCCGCACTATGTTAAGAAACCTTAGACTCTGCTCTAGACTCCCCCCAACAACACAGACGAAAAACCAACTTCAATAACACAATTACTAGAAACAAAAATATAGGCACCTTTTGAACCTACGAAAATTGACAACTATATCAAAAAACAACCAGCTGATCAATGCGAGATCTATTCAGGCACACGCGCTAGACATACTGGACATTCTATCCATTAATGACCTCGATATCATCGCTATGGCTAAATTTATCCTCCGGTCCCTCATTAGTTTTAGCCCTCCCAGATAACTACTCCATCCTACATTCGGACAGAACGTCAGCCAAAGGAGGAGGAGTTGCATTTATCTACAAAACTGTATTAGAGTTAAGAATGACTAACTAACAATCAGCACCTACCATCGACTGAACTACTCACAGTTAAACTAGCTACATCTGCCACATCTACCATTACCTTGCATCTGATCTACCGACCCCATTGGAATACCACCACCTTTGAAGCGGACATCTCAAACTTACTACTGTCTAACACTAAATGTAAGTCACAGATCATAATCCTAGTTGATTTTAACCATGGTATTGACAACCCCAAAGATGCCAAAGCTTCTACCCTCAAGGACACGATTTCTGAGTTAGGTTTTACACATCGTATCACCAGCCCAACCCACAACAAAGACTGTACGCTCGACTGGCTAGCGGACCTTAATTGCAAGGTGCTGGCGAATACACCACTTGCATGGACAGACCACCATCTAATCACCTTCACCATAGTTATAGCCACACCACAAAACACACCTAGCCAAGCTCAAGAATCAATGACAAGATGTAAACGTAATCTCACACTAGAAAACCTGCTACCACTAGTACGTTCAGTTACGCACCCAACTAATACACCATCTGACCCATCGGATTTAGTGAATCTCTACAATGACACTATCCTTAACACTATTAATAAAATGGCTCCGCTCAAACTGCAGAAGTTGAAACCATGTGCCCATGTCAACAAATGGTATACTCCACAACTAAAGACTCTTAGAAAAGTGAAACGTTCTGCTGAAACTACTTGGAAAAAGTCACCTTCTAAACAAAATAAAATAGCCATTGTCCAGGCAAAAAAAGATAGCTATAATGACCGAATACCTAAGGCTAACTCTAGTACTAAGGAACTGTTCAATATACTGAAAGAGTTGGAATCACCTGCACCTACACCAGACACCGGCACTAAGGACACCCTATGGTGCTCCAATATTCAGAATGCCTTACAAGACAAAATCACGCTATTACTTAACAAAATATCTATCAAGAAAAATCTCATTGACAATGCCACTCCACAAGACCCGTTATCCACCTCTAACATTGGTCTCCTACAATTCAGCTTCAAACCATTATCTACCAAAGAAGTAGAGAATATAATAACTAAACTCAAACCGTCCCAACTGAAAGGGCGATGTCTGTCCGGCTACGCTCATAAAGGAGGCGGCCACTGCACATGTCCCCTTTATCACTACATTCTTCAATGCCTCATTTGACACCAGTTCTGTTCCCACGAATCTGAAAGATGCCTGGGTACTCCCTCTATTGAAGAAAACTACCTTGGACCCTAACAATCCGTCTAATTATAGACCTATTACCACTGTACAGTTCCTGTTAAAAATACTAGATTGTGCAGCACACATTCAGATCCAGCAGTACCTGGAAACCAATAACCTTCTAGGACTAAGACAGTCAGGTTTCAGACCGAGACATGGGACTGAAACGTAACTTATTGACTTAAAGACACAAATCCACACATTAAAAGACAATGGAAAATCCTCCCTCCTTTTACTACTCGACTTATCTGCGGCATTTGATCCAGTGAACCACTAAATCCTCTGCAAACATCTATCAACGGCTGCACACTTCGCCGACCAAGCAAATTCATGGATTAAATCCTTCCTCTCTAACCGATACATGAGGGTCTTTGCACCAAATGCTACAGCCCCACCCACAGCAGTCTCCTGCGGGGTCCCACAGGGATTGTGCATGTCGCCCACACTCTATAACATTTTCACCAAGCCTTTGTTTGATATACTTGATCATCTGGGTGTCACATATACAAATTATGCGGACGACACCCAGATACTCATTCCTATCACAGGTGGCTACGCTATAGGTAGTAAAAAACTGAATGACATATATAGTACCATTCAAACTTGGATGGCAAACCACGGTTTATGTCTTAACGACGATGAAACCAAACTACTCTTACTAGGTTCCAAAACCAGTCTTAACAAACTAGGAACCTCCTTCAAAGCTTTCAATATTGACAGCATTACTATTGAAGTAGCAGACAATGTGAAAACCATTGGTATTTATATCGACTCCACCTTATCTCTTACGAGACAAACCAACGCCCTAGCATCTTCAACATCATACACCTGCAAGCTTATTACAGCCTGCCGCCCATACCTCTCCACCACGAATTGCATCACAGTAGCAAGAGCTCTAGTATTATCCAAGCTTGACTACTGCAATGCTCTCTAATTAGGTACATCAGTACAGAATATCAACAAAATGCAAGTTCTCCAAAACCATGCAGTTAGATCAGCTTGCAATATACCTAGAAGACAGCATATCACAACAGCCAGACAGAATTTAAAATGGCTGAATATTAAGCAAAGGATTGATCTCAAATCACTCTCTTTAACACACAAGTGCCTTTAAAATCAGGCACCCATATACCTCTGTGACACCTTTGCACAACATACATCTACACGTCCCAGTAGATCTGCCCAATCACATTGCATCACCATACCTCGCTGCAACCAACAAAGGGCCGGCGGGGTCAGCTTCCCAGTTATGGACGCAAAAAAGTGCAACTCACTGCCCATTTACATCAGAGCAGAACCGTCCTTCATGGCCTTCAGTAACACGTTAAAAACATGGCTACAGGATCAAGAACATAGCTGACCTATCCTACTATCTCAGGAATGTTACTGCACGCCCATCACTGTATAAATTGTATAAAGTGTGTTTAGCCTCTTGTTACTGTATATTAATACCCTCTCTATTGTATAATATGTATAATGTATAAACTGTATATTGGTATTAATTGTAAGAACAGCGCTCAGTTGCCTCAGCGCTGGAGGGGCTATACAAATAAACAAAATACAAATACAACCATTGTACTTACGTGTCAAATGCCTATCACATACCTGATGAAGAGCAGCTTTGATTCTTCCTTAGGGCATCACCTGTATGTGTGGGCTTTGAATCTGGACAATGTTTAAATTCCCTATTCAAATCCTGTTTACTTAGATTTTCTTCTATTAGTCTGAATTTGAATCTTCAGAGATGCCTAAGACAAACTGTGACTTGTAAAGTACCCTTGGCTTTTCTTCCCCTGTGCACACACTCTCCTCACCTGAGTCTTCCGAGTCGATGGTCTCTTGAAGGCCTCGACGTGCCAGGTAGTCTCTCTCCTTTTTAAGGTGCGTGTGCTTGTCACGGAGTGAAGCCACAGTGACCGCTGGGTAAGAAACAGCGGCACCGGGACCTTCCTTCCGGAATCAAGCCAGAAATGCAGGGAAAAACCCGTAAGGGAAAAAAACCCTGATCAGAGGTGCCAAGACTCTTGACAGGTGGCCGGTGGTTCAATAGGTGGTAAAGCAATAGGGGATCTCCAACACTGAGGTAGTAGCCCTCAATACGTCCAGGTCCAATGGTAACACCAGGCCATACGAGCTGACGGAGAAGGCAGCAACAGGAGGCTGCGGAAGTAGCAAACTCTTCCGAAAGGGTCTTCAGGGAAGCACGGAAGTATGTCCACAAACTGCCTGGCCCAGTAGAACGAGGAAAAATGAAGGTAAGTGGAAGAGAGCGAGAGAATATAAGTGAAGGAGCAAGAGGGAGAAGGAGAGAGAGAGAGAGAGAGAGAGAGAGACACCGCTGGAGGAAAAAGGCACAGCAAGCGCCGCTCAGGTAAGCGGCGGAGAAAATGAATAGACGAAAAGAGCCGTGTTCCGAGGACGGGAACACCAAAAGTAAAACACGAAGAAAAACTCCTTTAGAAATCCAAGGCGGGGAGCAGAGGACTAGCGAGGGACCCAAAGTCGAGAGATAAACAAACAGTGGGGGTTGCAACGCAACGTCCTGCCGGGAGGCGGGGTCTTAAATACTCCCGGCAGCGTTGCGTACCGTGCTTGGAGCAGGCGGCAGTGAACACAGAAAAGGGACTAAAGCACCCTTCCTCTGTGGCTCCTCAAACTCCAACGCGGAAGTAATCGCCAGTCACGGCGATGTGCGTGACTGCGAATGACACACATAGGTTTCACAATTATATTGTTCTGTTTATTTAAATACTGTATTTATTATTTGTACTTGGAATATGTGGCCTTAATGCACTGGACATACTTGTCTAAAATAATCACAATTTGTACTTTCTTACCTGCGTCTGGATCAATGTTAACAAGCGTTTCTCCTTTGAACAAGTGCATTCCTTTCTCGGCTGCCAAAAGAATAACTTTCGCTGGTTGCTGTAACTCCCGATGGACCTTAATGTCATGGCCCATGAAACTCACAAGTTGGTCTAACTCAGTCGACTTTAGATCAAGAAACTTTGACAATGTAGCCACATGTTTCCACAGTCGCGTGGAAGTGATATAGTCAGGTTTGCCCCACAACTGTGTGTAAATTGTCTTAGGCAGTCACTCACTCTTACATGTAAAAGAGAATTGTAGTATGGCCTTGCAAAAACATTAAAATGCTGTATTATTCTACGCCCACATTGTTCCTAGCAGCAACTAATGCATCAATTTATCGTTTCATATTTTGTGTTAAGAGAATCGGGACTTTCCTTCTCCTTTTACCTCTAATTTCAATTCTTATAAGTTTGTCACAGTCTTCTCTCCATCCTGCATTGGAGAGTCTATTCTTTCAATTTACATTTTTAATAGAAGTCATGAAACTTCAACTTCCCGTCTTCTGTTAAAATGAATAACTTGTTCCAATGTCACTTGGCATAATGTGAACCAAGCGTTTACCTGCTGAGTATTAATTACATCTTTTTTGTTTTTCTCTTGCTGAATTGTAAGAAATGTGTGCAGTTTCTGGATGTGTTCTGTTAGTGGTGGCATGTGTGGCTTATTCCACGTCTGTTGATATAATGTCCTAAATGCAGATGGTGAAATGTGCTGGTTCCACCCACGTGAGTTGTTTGAACTCGTTGGCACGAGTGTGCAACTCTTCATTCCTAGCTCTCAGAATTTCTGCCTCCATGATTGATGTAATCTTTATTGCAGTTGAAGGAATGGCATATTGTCATTGACTTAACAGCCAGAATTACACTGTTTAATTTGTTTGAATTAATAAAATCATTCACAGGACTTTTCTAATGCTCTTTTTTTAAATCACGCATGTTGGCAATATCAATGCTGATTCAGCTTGGACTCCTATTCCCATAAGCACTTATTGCCTTTCTTTTGTTGACATCTTTTTTTCATGTGTCCACAAATCTTTTTTTACAAAAAGGGCCAAACAATGTGAGCATGGTAAATAATTGTCTGCTGAAGAGAAACTACTAGGCTGACGTTTTGTCACAATCTGACCAACTCCCGATTTAAAAATGTCAGACTCTTGATTTCTTAGTTTGTGGAACAACACTGATTTCTCCATTGATCCACTCTTATAGCGTTACGTGTTCTCTACCTGTACCTCCTTGTGGTGGACGTTATCATAATGTCCAGCATTTTTGGTGTATCCTTTTTTACAATAAAATCAGTAGTGCTTTTTGTCATAACTACGTTTTCTACTACCAATGAAACATGATTTGACAGTGACATTTTCCTCTTTTACATTATTTGCTTGTATTATTCCTGTAGTGTTGTTCACTTTTCTCTCCACTTGTCTTATATTGTTCATTGGTTCAATATGGCCCTCCTCTTCCTCTGTTGTAGAGTCATCAAACACACTTTCTTCTGATGGAGCACTGCATTCTCATTGACTGTCTTCATCCAAATATGCATTTCTTACTTCTAAAATCTATACATTAAAACATTAAAGTCAGATTATATTTACAATATTCCATTGATTGAAACAAAAACTGACTTGATTATGATATATTTTGTACTTTTGCAATGATTTAATTTAAAATAGAAAATGATGCTCCCTGTGGTGTATTTTCCACTCTATTGCACATTAGGCAATATGTGAACGTTTATCACCATTACATCTGTGATATGACTGGATTAGTTTGAAATTAGGGATTTCCATTAATGTTATAAAAGCATTACACATATTTTACACTTCTAGGCTGGGGAAGAAAACCATGTTGGTATAAATCATTCATGAATAGTGCCCATCTGGAGAGCTCCAATCATGAATTCCCTTTGGCAACCTGGTGAGGAGTGCTTGGAGGTCATCCAGAACTGCAATGAAAATGGAGTCATAATATTTATAATGGCAGATCTGGTCAAAGCAGTTTTGTCCTACTCCTTTTTGAGGTTTCTGTTATAATGAAGGATGGTCGTGAGATCAGGTAGGTTGAAATGAAGTTCCTTAATTCAGTTACATCGGTGGTATCTTCAGTAAGACTCAGAGTAGACTCTGTAGGACTCACTAGGACTCACTGGCTCCTACCACCCAGGCTCTCGTCCTGCAACTGCCTCTCTGTGGAAGCTCCTTCATGCATAAACATTCTCTCATAACATTCTCTCATGAGGTCACACATACACCATGCATCCAGCAGCCAAGGACATGAGGGGTGGAGCGCAATATAACACACCTCCGCTTCTTTGGTAAACAAAGGATGAAGGGCGTTCACTCATACTGCAAAGACCCCACACGTATCTGGGAAGTCCACACACGTATCTGGAAAGTCCACACACAAAAACACCCACACCTCCCCTTATAAAATAAATGATATGTCAAGCAGAAGTTGCTCAACATAAATCAACATACAAATAGAAAACTCACCACACCAATCTACTCCCAATGGGAAATCAAACAGAACAAGAGGTCCCAAAATGATGGCCAGTCTAATTAGGTAATTCTAAATCTTCCTGCCATCACCTCTTTGTTTTTGCTTTGTCACCCCGAGTGGGACGGGTATGCCCATACGTACCCAAGCTACTCCTCACTGATGAGCCCCAACAAGGGCGAAACATGTTTGGGGATGCTTGTGGTCTCGTGCAGAAGGGATGTGACCTAGCAGTTCGGGTTGGACTGCCCCTTTTGGGGTGGGGCCAAGCCTGATTTGCATATGGTCTTTCCCCTTCTGTAATGGCTTGGCAGGCGAAGAACGGTGGTCTGGAGGGTTGCCCAGAGCAATGCCAGTGGTTAAGATTCATTCTAAACCTTCCAGCCATCACCTCTTTGTTTTTGCTCAGTCTAATTAGGTCAACCAGATATAAAGCAAGGTCCAAGTGAAAGCTGGGTGGCAAACCGGTGTACAATGGTTGTATTGCAACCTACGTTCCAGATGGAAAGACAGCAGGTGCTCTCTATTAACAGTATCCTCTACACCAGAAGACACGCTGACCAATCTTGACCAAGGAGACATTAAGAAAAATCTCTGTACCTTCAAATGCCCCCGCGTGTACAGGCATGACAGAAATTCCTTCCTGCTGATGGGAGCATGTATAAAAACAAATCTCTTTGTGCGGGTCTATTAGTACGGTTAATAACACATACATAAGGTGTGTGGAAACTAAAAACTACATCGAAAAATAGCCCTTAATTTTACTAACTCCTCAAGCCAAACAACATGCTGTAACTACTCCAACATTGCAAGAGGTGCATAATGCCCAGACATGTAACCATCTGTTAGCCAGGAATCTGTTTGATCTCATTAAACTCTCCTACCTAATTTCTTAACACACCTAGTGAGATGCTAACAGTTTCCAAATGGTACTAAAACAACTTGTTGGCAAACCAGGTGTCTGACCCGGACCCATTGTGTAATTCCTGGTCTCATTTACCAACACTGCCAGTTGCCAAGTCCAAAACAATAGTACATCACACGCGTGTGACTAATCTTCAACTTGTACAACACAAATTGTCCACAAGGGTGTTCCCTTGTCTCATTTTCCACTACCACTAGCTAGAACATCCCAAATATCTTCAACAATACAAAATTACGTGCAAAACCGTACCTAAATGGTCTTAAAGGCAGATTGACATACACTACCATCCCTGACAAGCAGATGGTACACACATCACTAAAGGGAGGGGCAACGCACTGCAGAGCAGGTGTTGCTATCTTCCCTGACAAGTGGTTTAAACATGTTCCTCCTTGTCAAAAACTTCAAAGCGTCATGCAATGGGGTATGGTCGTAGTGCCACGGCATAACACCATGACAAGAAGCGATAATGTAATACCACTCCTTACACAAATCACCGTTCCCCACATAACCTTATTTACTTTAGTAATGACTTCACATGTTTCCTTACAAAACTTTTATGAGCATATTCATGAAAGGTATGCTTTTTTTGTAAGTCCTTGCTCCACTTAACAGCGCTAAAACCTGTAAATCCTCAAAATGTTATGAATGTTTAGAATATTCACGTGCCAGCTTAACTTATGCACTGCAGCCAAACATGCACCTAACTATAACATGTAGAAATGTGATAGATGAGGAACGTCTGAAAGTTCTGCTCGCACGTGGCGCCCTAAATACTGAAAAGCCTCAAGTATGTTCAATACTAATCATATAAAATGAATACTATAATGCTGACCAATACTGTACTTTCACACTGAACAAGCTAATCCTACACATCCATGCGTACATCCATCTATACATCGGCAATGCAAACACATCTCTGAAGTAGCGTTTGTGCTGCCTGCTCATTTAACCTGTACCCATTTGCTGCACTCGGTATACTCTGACTTTAACTATCATAGAGCATAACATTTCAAAATTACTGTAAGCGCTCTGTGGACAAGGCATGCAGAAGTGACTTGAAGAGTGCCAGCAGGTCATGAGTTCCAGATTCAAGTAAATAAATGCACTCTGCCTTGCAGCGATTCTCTGTAGAAACCTGAACTTCAGTTAGAAGGTGCACCTATCAGTTCTGTAATATCGATCCGAATAAATTAACTGTTGCCCTGAAAAGTGCCCTTAATAACAGCTGTCGCTGATCCTAATAAAACAAGTAATTTCCTAAAATCACAGATTTACCACTACATAGCCGCAACCACTCTGCAGGCACAACATGTGGCAGGAACCTAAATGCCAGCGTGCAACATATCTCACGTACATTTCATTTTATTAGATGTTAGACGCTCTGCGCCTCACAGGATGTCTTTAAGAAGCAGTACATTAATGCTAGATGCCTCCAACCTACATGCATCCACTGCAGGAACATCACGCTGCAACCACTGTATTCCATTAAATTTGGCATCATTTTGCCCAACACTTTTGCAGACAAACCATAGAGCTTTCTTAACTCTCTACTAGTATGAGCAAGGTGTGATATCATTACGCACTGGAGACGTCAGAGGATTTAAACAGATAAAGAGCTATAGCCGGTTCAGTGACTGGTGTGAGAGACTGAGGGTGCACAGGTAAGTGGGCAAATGCCACATGGGAATGGAATGGAAACCGTTCTATTGCAATGATTAATATGCCGCCTTGTGCGAGCCCATGAACCACACAGGCATATACCCAAGTATTCCCCTGAGAGCATCCAGTCCTAAAGGGGGCAGGTTCCCTAACCCAGTGCCATCCAGTCCAGAAGCGAACAGACTATGTATCATGACGCCAGTCCCCTCACTTGAGAGGTTTGGTATGTCACTGATAATTCCTTGATCCATGAAGTCATAGAGGCCCACAGCTCTCTATCTGTAAACAAATCAGCTAGGCTCTGATGTTTGTCACAGCAAGTTTGTTATTGCTTGGGGCATTCTCTAGAGCAGGGCCACACTTGATGTTGTGGGCAAACATTATGCCTTGAAATGTTGGTGGGTGCTGTAATATTGGCATATTTCATTACTCCTGTTCAAATCTGCCTGTAAATCCTATGACATTTTAACCAATACCCTTTTGAAAGTGATACTGCAAAATGCATAATGTTAACCCATTTTTTTCAACATTTTCATGTGGGGAGACCCCCATTGCCACCCTCAAAACACCTTTTGGTGTAGTTTCAGCTTGCTCGCTATGTTTGTGCTTACTTGGATCAAGCTGGATGCCACACCACTTTAAAACCTCACCAGCCGCCACTGTGTGTACATCAGAGAATGGGAGGGAGGGTTGGGGTCGAGGGGGAGGGGAAGAGGGAGAGAGCTTGACTCTATGAACATTAGTAGAAATGACAGATGGACAACAATGCTTAACAAATCTGCAAGCTTGTGGATGCAATAATGTAAGCAGTATTATTCATCACAAATGACTGCATGCAGTAACGCTGCATGTCCCCAAAGGAGTCAACATCATCCTGTATATAACCCATATGTCATCCAGTAATGCATCCAAACGCATAATGATACACATAGAGCACTGCCCAATGCTATATTCCATTGGCTTAGAAATGTGGCCAATGTGCCATTAATAAAATGGAGCCTTTATAAACCCTTGCCTTTCTTCATTGTAAACTTCCACTGATACGTTTCTTCTCTGTTTCTGCCCACCCCTCCAGCTCGCCTCCTTTTACTTAGAAAGCTGAAGCAAATCAGTTGCATTCAGCCTTTTACAATACCAACCTGTTGACAACAGAAGCATTTGGCCAGATTCTCAAAACTCTTTGGGCGCAAGTGAGGAGTAGCCCAATTAAAAAGAGGTGCTTGTTCAGATGCCCTTTACTCCCCCCTTGGGGACAGGTGCAGGGGGAGGCGCTAATCATAGCATGGTCATTTCTGACCCTTGCATGTTTTTTTCTTGAAGTTTACACTGTGGCTGTCCCACTAGTATTCTTATTTTTTCAGCATTTCCCTTAAGCATGCCATTTTATTGACCTGTCCCAGCGTAATGCATTCCCAGCAACCACTAATGTAATGCAAGGGGCTGGACAACCTATCTTTTCACCACTGTACAGCTGCTAAAGAAATGTGCAGGTCTCCTTTGAGAATAAGGTGACCTGTCCATTTCAGCAATGAGCGCAAGTGGAAAAAGCACGTCCTCTGCGCTTTTTTCATTTGCACTCACTTTTAAGCATCCGGCCCATTGTCATCATTCCTCTTCCTTTTTCAGGCGCAGACTCATTTATTTACAGTGCATTTATTTTTAACCAGAGTCTGATTACAGTTAATCACAATACCTCCAGCTGATGCAGTTAAAAGTAAAAACACAGAAGGATGATGTTTCATCCTAATGCAAAATGACCACATATGTAATTCTCTTGATGTTTTTTGATGAGTGAAATGCTTACCTGCCTGCTATGTTCTGGCATTCCATCCTCAGTTGCTTCGACATCATTACATAGTGCACTTTCATGTACTGAGCTTACTAAAGGTTGAACCACCCAATGTTTCTCAGATGTTTTCTAAAGTTTAAAAAAAAAATTGCTGATTAATGATCTTAATTTGAGATGATATATATACATTGTACCTTTCTTTCTCGTCCTTATAAACTGATTTACTTCGCTTAACACTTCATAAAGAAATGACCTAACAAAAACACAGTTACCATCCTCATTAAATGGCAGGCTTCCAAATACAGGTTTTTATAGATAGCTATCTCCTTGACAAAAGTTTGGAAACATTTTCTTGACAATATGGACATTAATCAAAAACATATGAATTGCTGGTTACACTATTGTAAAGTGTGCAAGGTATAGACACTCAGATTATAGGTTGAGTAAATTATAGAACTGAAGTGAGAGAGAGAGAGAGAGAGAGAGAGAGAGAGAGAGAGAGAGAGAGAGAGAGAGAGTGAGAGTGTGTGTGTGTGTGTGTGTGTGTGTGTGTGTGTGTGTGTGTGTGTGTGTGTGTGTGTGTGTGTGTGTGTGTGTGTGTGTGTGTGTGTGTGTGTGTGTGTGTGTGTGTGTGTGTGTGTGTGTGTGTGTGTGTGTGTGTGTGTGCGCGCGCGCACACTGCAATTACAGTGGTATGAAGTGGCTGAAATCTGCCATTAAGCACTATAAAATAACACTATCGTTGTCCTCACAGTTGTGATACTCATTGATATTACTCAACATTAACATTCTTATTATAATCATGATTCTCATGAGTGCAGATTTTGAGGTTTGCAAATCTGTATGTGGTGAACTATTTCAGTTCTGCTCGTGTGTGTTAACCTAGCCACTCAGTAAGTGCTTGTGTGTATGCTTGCAAGTCTAAAACTATTACACAGCTGCTGCTCGTTTTAGTCTCAGCCTAGCCAGGGGAGAGTAAGGTTTAAGGGATATGAGAAGGTTGTCCTTATGGCCTCTTGCAGTTCCAATGCATGGCCAGCTGATGGCAGTGCTGTGCCCTCTCCTCAGCAATGTATGAGAATAAGAGGCATGCAAAGTGAAGGTGAAATAGTGTGGCTGTCCAGGGAAATGCTGGCTAAGTACAGAGAGGAGAAAGGAGCTACGGGGTTAGGGTGGGTGGTGTGTACGGGTGGAGAGGCTTAGGGTCCAACATTTTAAAATGCTGAAGTTTGAGATTTGGCAACATAATCTGTAAGTGTAACCCGCACCCCCACCATTTGAATTTCAATTGGAGAAAAATAAACAGAAATCCAACTTGTGACCTTTTATCGGACCAACGTAAACTAATCTTTTTAGATGGTAGATGCATAAGCTTTCGAGCTCCTATAGACCTCTTAGAAGTGGAAAGCGGGACAGTTTATATAGTGTGATGCTTGGAGAGATGAGCACATGACCTTGATCCTACAGATGAAGACGTTTAAACCATGCCACTTCACGGCGCTAAAAGGAAACCGCCATTCTAGTCTTTCAAACGTATTCTCTGCGTCATGTCATTACCAGTTCATTGTCAAGGTTTTTTTGTGTCTATTTTCTAATGTTAGAGTGTAGTCTAAAATTGAATGAAGTGAGGTGCACCTTAAGAAATTCCATCTGAACCGGTTTGATCTTTTTTAATCTTTGCAACAAACATTTTTGCATACATTTTACAGCATACAATGGTCCAGCAAAAAGGCCGGCAATTCTTTGCCAGTGCCGGCTTTGTTTTGTTTTTGTTTGTTTGTTTTGTTTTATTATTTGTATTGCGCAGCAGCCCCGAGGGTATCAGGGTGCATCTTATAAGATAATTTACAGCTTGGTTACACATCAGGGTAATACAATACAAAGAAAGCTACTGAACAGAGAAAATGTACAGTCAAGGCAAATCGAATAGAAGCAGAGACAAGGCATGATCCTAGCAAAGTGCATATACAGAGGACAAAAGCAGAAGACAGTCAGTAATATAACTAATAACTACAAGGAGCGAGATAGTGCTAGGTGGCATGAATAGGCCTTGATGTCAGCGTCTTTGAGCCATTTTATTATGTTGTGGCGGACGTTTGGGTACGATTGATCTGCGCTCAGTGGAGTGGGTAGGGATTTCCAAAATTGGGCTGCCTTGACCGGGAAGCTACTGCCCCCCACTCTAAATAACTTAAATCTAGGGACTGAGAGGTGGTTAGTATTGGATAATCTGGTAGTTCTATTCGACGATTTCAATCTATCTGACAGGTTGCAGGGTGCCGTGTTGTTCAGGCATTTGTATGCGAGTGAGGCGACTTTTAGTTTGACTTTATCATCTGTTGAAAGCCAGTTATTGGCTCTTCTAGTCTCAGAGATATGTTCTCCTGGAAATTCCCAATGCTGCTCTAAGGGCATTATTTTGAAGAAATTGGATTTTCTTAATAGTTTGTTTATTCGTCCCTATGTACAGCGCGTTACAGTAATCAAGCTTAGATAAAATAAGTGCGCTTGCCAGGGTAATACAGCTGTCGTTAGACAGGAAGGGTTTGCCTGCTCTAATCAGTTTGCAGGTATATGCCGTGGCTGAGCTTGTTGAAAAATAGGGTTGAGTCCAGATAGAAACCCAATGTTTTCACCTCCTTGGCAACAGTGATGATATTGTTGTCAGTATTAAAGGCGTATTTGGGGCTCAATTTATTTAGGGTTGTGGTCGTGCCCAGGATAATGATCTCAGTCTTGTCATCATTCAGGCATAGTCCATGATTGGCCATCCATGCCTGGACGATGAGATAAACCCTATTCACCAAGGCCAAATCCTTGTCATAATCCCCAGTAAGTGGTATGAGAATCTGGATAGATAGTGTAGGTGATACCAAGATGATCCAGATCATCGAAAAGGGGCTTCGTGAAAATATTATATAGGGCAGGTGAGACACAGGGCATCCCTGGGGGACTCTGCAAGTGATGGGTATTGGGTCTGCCGCAGCAGTAGGCGAGAAAAAACTCTCAGGGTCCGATTGCTGAGAAAGGATTGAATCCATGCTATTGCTTCACTTCTAGGGATAGATTCATCTGTAAAACAGCCACAGAACAGTCATTCAGACTGATTCCAGTTGCCATTAGCTGACTGCAAAAAGGATAGTAGATGCATGTGTAAAAGAGCGCATGGGGTGATTTGATGGTGGGAAAGAGGAGCATCAGTAGTTGAGGCAAAATAAGGTGTCGAAAGGGTTGATCAAATTCAGTGTGCCAGGATATTTTTTTTTATTTTCCCCTTATTAGCCTTATTCATATCTAAAATTGAAATTGGTGTTATACATGTTTAGGTTGGAAGACTGGTGTTTTGTTAATGCGAAGTGTAACTGATCATATTGGCCACTAAATGGCAGTGCACTTCACATTGACCAATATGACTGACATGCATTGCTGTATCCAGGGAAATTATGCAATAGGTGAAGATGGAATGGGTGGGACTTCCTGCTGGGGAAGGAGTTTGGTTTTAAGAAGGTTTGGTGTTTTGTTAATGCGAAGTGTAACTGATTATATTGGCCACTAGATGGCAGTGCACTTCACATTGACCAATATGACTGACATGCATTGCTGTATCCAGGAAAATGATGCAATATGTGAAGATGGAATGGATGGGACTTCCTGCTGGGGAAGGAGTTTGGTTTTAAGAAGGTGTGGTGTTATGCTCTGACCTGATTAAATCCATAAACATCCACCAGATTATTCTGTTTTTTTTCATTTGATAGCTCATTGAAATGATGACTTAAAGCCAAGCCGCTGTCACAGCAAGTGCAGGTTTATTGATTACCATTTTTGGGCACAAATACAACATTTAGTCATAGACTTGACGCTGCTTTTCCTATTGAATTCTCTACCCCTCAGTGTAACAGTGTGATGTTTTTATAGTGAGTTTGTTTTGCTCTTGTATTGATGTCTTTTCTCTGAGCACTCATTATCTTGATTTGTAGTGCAGGCTGTATGTAGATACAATGTTTCGACCAGCATTCAGCTGTTCCTTTGTGCCTGGAATTGGAAGTTCATTTTACAGAGTTGAAGCTAGAAATACAGTAAGTGCCTATCACAGCCAAGGAATGTCCCTGCTGCCGCTGCGCACACATGGGATTGGATATGTACATTTCTTTATATTCTTTTTATATATTACAGGTCGGAGGGATTTTAATAGTATTCTATATTTAGATATTGGTAGTGCTGAATATGGAATCATCCTGCCTCGATGCACCAATCGTCTTTTCTTTTCCAAGTGAGCATGTATTTGGAAAACTCCCGACCCCATGCTTCTTCCCATCGCACGCTTTGCACCTGATTAGTGAGTGACAGTCTATCTGTTTTTGTTCTTGTACACTCCTTATCAAGCAAAGCTACCAACTGCACATTTGTTGTATTGTTTGTACTTTAGTTCTGTTTGTTGGGCTTTTATTTCCTCTGTATTATGGGGAGAACTCTGGTGTGTTTCAGCAATCCACTCATGACTTGCTGGTTGAGTTGTCCTGATGGGATTTGCCATTTTACACCCTTTCATCAGTAAACATGGACTTCTAGGCACTACATAGGAGCCCACTGAATCCATGTATGCATATTTTTTGTTCTCTTTGAAGTTGAGTTAGATTTGACTAGTGACCGCAAACTACACTGGTTTTATGAAAGAGTTGTTAAGGTAGTAGTACTGCAGTGGTAGTAACAAGCTTGTTGGCGTTTACGTATCCCATCCTTAACCTCGGATCACCAAACGTGACTTTTCTGTGGGAGAGCAATAGTGGCTCACAAGTAAAGTTGACGTAGGCATTCTGAAGGACAATTCAGCCTATGCCATATTCGTCTTTGGTTCCACTTCTGCAGTTTGAGGTTTGGCAGCAGGGTGCAATGGAATCGTATCTTTAGTTAAACCAATGTACCAATAGCAATTCTTTCTCTGTATGCTCTCACCATCACTGATCAATCTACTCATCCCTTTCTCCCCCTTTGGATTGCACCTTTCCCTGCTTCCCTACCCATCCTGGCACCTCAGACCCTACGTGTAGCTCCTCGTTGCATCCCATGTGTACAGCGATCTGTTGCTTCCCAGCTGGGATTGCAATATATCTTCCTATTTATCTTTTCAAGGCACAATCAATAAATGGATGTGACAAAGTCCCCTCCTAATCCTCAGAGCCCAAAGCGGGAGGGTGGGCAGGGGGCAGGCCTAAGTTGCACCCCGAGCTGCATGCTGCACCCAGAGGTGTATTGGGGAACCCCCAACAACTCCCAACTGTTTTCCACACTATGTTAAGGGGCAGAATGTTCAACCCCCACTGCCCCTTCTGAGACAGGCCTGGTATCAAGAACGATGACACAGACAGCAGAACTCAAGTTTCAAAGAATGTTTTATTTCAATATCAAGATGGGCCTAACTTGCCGTATAACTAAGGTAGGGGTTTTTCCTGCATAAAGAAAAATAAGGAAAGTCTGTTAGGGTAATTCATAGAATTTCGCACAAAAGTGGCGCACGCGGCTGGCGCACAGTGTGTGCGTGCGAATGTCTGCGCCAGCTGCGTGCGCTAAAATCGATTTCCGCGCACAGCGTATTCATGGATTTTAGCCTCCAAAACCAGCCGTGGCGCAGAGTGGCGCAGCGACCTTGCAGCAGCGCCAGTTACGCCCCCTAGAACGCCCTCGCGCAAGGAAAAGCCATCAAAATTCCCAATTCAGCGCAAAGGGCTGTGCTAACTCTGGACCAGTATACAGGGCTGCCAAACAGCAAACGCCAAGCGGGGAACGTGTATTACTGGGGTGCGCGGGAAGTTCCGTACGTGTATTTCTGGGGCGTGGGGAAGTTTAACACGCGATTTCAGCAGGGTATGTGTATAACTGGGGTGCGGGGGAAGTTCCACGCGATTTCAGCAGGGTACGTGTATTTCTAGGGTGTGGGGAAGTTTACGCGATTTCAGCAGGGTACATGTATTACTGAGGTGCGCGAGAAGTTCCACACGAGATTTCAGCAGGGAACGTGTATTACTGGGGTGCGCGGGAAGTTGAACACGCAATTTCAGCAGGGTACGTGTATTACTGGGGTGCGCGAGAAGTTCCACACGCAATTTCAGCAGGGTATGTGTATTACTGGGGTACGCGGGAAGTTCCACGCGATTTCAGCAGGGTACGTGTATTTCTGGGGTGTGGGGAAGTTTACGCGATTTCAGCAGGGTACGTGTATTACTGAGGTGCGCGAGAAGTTCCACACGCGATTTCAGCAGGGTACGTGTATTACTGAGGTGCGCGGGAAGTTCCACACGCGATTTCAGCAGGGTACGTGTATTACTGGGGTGCGCGGGAAGTTCCACACACGATTTCAGCAGGGTACGTGTATTTCTGGGGTGCGGGGAAGTTGAACACGCGATTTCAGCAGGGTACGTGTATTACTGGGGGGCGCGGGAAGTTCCACATGCGATTTCAGCAGGGTACGTGTATTTCTGGGGTGCGGGGAAGTTTAACACGCGATTTCAGCAGGGTACGTGTATTACTGGGGTGCGCGGGAAGTTCCACACGAGATTTCAGCAGGGTACGTGTATTTTTGGGGAGCGGGGAAGTTCAACACGCGATTTCAGCAGGGTACGTGTATTTCTGGGTTGCGCGGGAAGTTCCACACGCAATTTCAGCAGGGTACGTGTATTACTGGGATGTGCGTGAAGTTTCACACGCGATAGGCCCTGTGCGATTGGGGTATGTGTATTTCGGGGTTGCAGGGAAGTCCGACACGTGAATTGCCAGTGTGGGTCCTCCCAGGTGTTCCCTCTACACCCTCCACGGCCTCTGCAGGCAGCCCACACCACAGGGGACTACCCCGCACCCCTGGTCATGTCCCGCAGGCAGCCCATCCGCCATGGGCATGCACCCCAGCCAAGCCTCCTGTCCGCTTGCACCGCTGATCACCAACTCATGTCCCCTTGCATCCCCACCCCCCAGCAGCGCGGGGCACCTGCCAGCAGGCCCCCACTCATGTCCCCTTGCACCCCCACCCCCCAGCAGTGGGGGGCACCTGCCAGCAGGCCCCCACTCATGTCCCCTTGCACCCGCACCTGCCAGCAGGCCCCCACTCATGTCCCCTTGCACCCCCAGCAGTGCAGGGCACCTGCCAGCAGGCCCCCACTCATGTCCCACTCATGTCCCACTCATGTCCCCTTGCACCCCCACCCCGCAAGCAGTACAGGACACCTGCCAGGAGGCCCCCACTCATGTCCCCTTGCACCCCCAGCAGTGCAGGTCCCCTGCCAGCAGGCCCCCACTCATGTCCCCTTGCACCGCCACCCCCAGCAGTGCGGGGCACCTGCCAGCAGGCCCCCACTCATGTCCCCTTGCACACCCACCCCCCAGCAGTGCGGGGCACCTGCCAGCAGGCCCCCACTCATGTCCCCTTGCACCCCCACATCCCAGCAGTGCGGGGCACCTGCCAGCAGGCCCCCACTCATGTCCCCTTGCACCCAAACCCCCCAGCAGTGCAGGCCCCCACTCATGTCCCCTTGCACCCCCACCCCCACTCATGTCCCCTTGCACCCCCACCCCCAGCAGTGCGGGGCACCTGCCAGCAGGCCCCCACTCATGTCCCCTTGGACCCCCACCCCCCAGCAGTGCGGGGCACCTGCCAGCAGGCCCCCACTCATGCCCCCTTGCACCCCCACCCCCCAGCAGTGCGGGGCACCTGCCAGCAGGCCCCCACTCATGTTCCCTTGCACCCCCACCCCCCAGCAGTGCGGGGCACTTGCCAGCAGGCCCCCACTCATGTCAGGGCAGGAGCGTGGTCTTCCGTGTGTGTACGCGTGGCCAGCTTGATACGGAGTGATTTGGCACGTGAAAATCTTGCACGTCAGCGTGTAATTCGAGGAAAGGCCCTTAGCGCGTAAGCGCGTCAGCACACGTACGCGATATCATTGGACCAAAGGCCCTTAGTGCGTAAGCACGTCTGTGACGTATTGTGCACGGGCGTTGCCCTTTCGCGTGTAAAACTTGCCGCGCACCCCTGAAATTCACGTACTCCCTCGAACAAGACCCTTTCGCGTAAGAAACTTCACGCGAACCCCGTAATACACATACCCTGCTGAAATCGCGGGTGAAACTTCACACGAACCCCGTAATACACGTACCCTGCTGAAATCGCGGGTGAAACTTCATACGAACCCCAGGAACACACGGACCCTGCTGAAATCGCGGGGTAAACTTCACACGAACCCCAGGAATACACGTACCCTGCTGAAATCGCAGGTGAAACTTCACATGAACCCCAGGAATACACGTACCCTGTTGAAATTACGGGTGAAACTTCCCGCAAACCCCAGGAATACACGTACTCTGCTCAACATTGCCCTTTCGCATGTAAAACTTCACGCTGTACCCCAGAACTACACGTACCCCGCTCGCTCGCACAGGGCCAATATTACTGCGGTTCGCATGAAGTTTCACACGCGATAGGCTATGTGCGAGTGGGGTACGTGTATTACTGGGGTTCGCGGGAAGTTTCACACGCGATAGGCCCTGTGCAACTGGGGTATGTGTATTACTGGGGTTTGCGGGAAGTTTCACACGCGATAGGCCCTGTACGAGTGGGGTACATGTATTTCAGGGGTTCGCAGGAAGTTTCACACGCGATTTAGCTGTTAGAGCGGGGTACGTGAATTTCAGGGGTGCGCGGGGAGTCCTACACGGGAATTGGCAGTGTGGGTCCTCCCAGGTGTTCCCTCTACACCCTCCACGGCCCCTGCAGGCAGACCACACCACAGGGGACACAGGGGACTACCCCGCACCCCTGGTCATGACCCGCAGGCAGCCCATCCACCATGGGCATGCACCCCAGCCAAGCCACCTGTCCGCTTGCACCACTGATCCCAAACTCATGTCCCCATGCACCCCCACCCCCCAGCAGTGCGGGGCACCTGCCAGCCGGCCCTCCCATCCACCATGGGCATGCACCCCAGCCAAGCCACCTGTCCGCTTGCACCACTGATCCCAAACTCATGTCCCCTTGCACCCCCACCCCCCAGCAGTGCGGGGCACCTGCCAGCCGGCCCTCAATCATGTCCCCTTGGACCCCCACCCCCCAGCAGTGCTGGGCACCTGCCAGCAGGCCCCCACTCATGTCCCCTTGCACCCCCACCCCCCCAGCAGTGCGGGGCACCTGCCAGCAGGCCCCCACTCATGTCCCACTCATGTCCCCTTGCACCCCCACCCCGCAAGCAGTGCAGGGCACCTGCCAGGAGGCCCCCACTCATGTCCCCTTGCAGGCCCCCACTCATGTCCCCTTGCACCCCCACCCCCAGCAGTGCGGGGCACCTGCCAGCAGGCCCCCACTCATGTCCCCTTGCACATCCACCCCCCAGCATTGCGGGGCACCTGCCAGCAGGCCCCCACTCATGTCCCCTTGCACCCCCACCCCCAGCAGTGCGGGGTACCTGCCAGCAGGCCCCCACTCATGTCCCCTTGCACACCCACCCCCCAGCAGTGCGGGGCACCTGCCAGCAGGCCCCTTGCACACCCACCCCCCAGCAGTGCGGGGCACCTGCCAGCAGGCCCCCACTCATGTCCCCTTGCACCCCCACATCCCAGCAGTGCGGGGCACCTGCCAGCAGGCCCCCACTCATGTCCCCTTGCACCCCCACCCCCCAGTAGTGCAGGCCCCCACTCATGTCCCCTTGAACCCCCACCCCCCAGTAGTGCGGGGCGCCTGCCAGCAGGCCCCCACTCATGTCCCCTTGCACCCCCACCCCCCAGCAGTACAGGGCAATGTCCCCTTGCACCCCCACCCCCCAGCAGTGCAGGGCACCTGCCAGCAGGCCCCCACTCATGTCCCCTTGCACACCCACCCCCCAGCAGTACAGGGCAATGTCCCCTTGCACCCCCACCCCCCAGCAGTGCAGGGCACCTGCCAGCAGGCCCCCACTCATATCCCCTTGCACCCCCACCCCCCAGCACTGAGGGGCACCTGCTAGCAGGCCCCCACTCATGTCCCCTTGAACCCCCACCCCCCAGCACTGAGGGGCACCTGCCAGCAGGCCCCCACTCATGTCAGGGCAGGAGCGTGGTCTTCCGTGTGTGTACGCGTGGCCAGCTTGATACAGAGTGATTTGGCACGTGAAAATCTTGCACGTCAGCGTGTAATTCGAGGAAAGGCCCGTAGCGCGTAAGCGCGTCAGCACACGTACGCGATATCATTGGACCAAAGGCCCTTAGTGCGTAAGCGCGTCTGCGACGTATTGTGCATGGGCGTTGCCCTTTCGCGTGTAAAACTTGCCGCGCACCCCTGAAAGTCACGTACTCCCTCGAACAAGACCCTTTCGCGTAAGAAACTTCACGCGAACCCCGTAATACACATACCCTGCTGAAATTGCGGGTGAAACTTCACACGAACCCCGTAATACACGTACCCTGCTGAAATCGTGGGTGAAACTTCATACGAACCCCAGGAATACATGGACCCTGCTGAAATAGCGGGGTAAACTTCACACGAACCCCAGGAATACACGTACCCTGCTGAAATCGCAGGTGAAACTTCACACGAACCCCAGGAATACATGTACCCTGTTGAAATTACGGGTGAAACTTCCCGCAAACCCCAGGAATACACGTACTCCGCTCAACATTGCCCTTTCGCATGTAAAACTTCACGCTGTACCCCAGAACTACACGTACCCCGCTCGCTCGCACAGGGCCAATATTACTGAGGTTCGCATGAAGTTTCACACGCGATAGGCCATGTGCGAGTGGGGTACGTGTATTACTGGGGTTCGCGGGAAGTTTCACACGCGATAGGCCCTGTGCAACTGGGGTATGTGTATTACTGGGGTTCGCGGGAAGTTTCACACGCGATTTAGCTGTCAGAGCGGGGTACGTGAATTTCGGGGGTGTGCGGGGAGTCCTACACGTGAATTGGCAGTGTGGGTCCTCCCAGGTGTTCCCTCTACACCCTCCACGGCCCCTGCAGGCAGACCACACCACAGGGTACTACCCCGCACCCCTGGTCATGTCCCGCAGGCAGCCCACCATGGGCATGCACCCCAGCCAAGCCACCTGTCCGCTTGCACCACTGATCCCAAACTCATGTCCCCTTGCACCCCCACCCCCCAGCAGTGCGGGGCACCTGCGAGCCGGCCCCCAATCATGTCCCCATGGACCCCCACCCAACAGCAGTGCAGGGCACCTGCCAGCAGGCCCCCACTCATGTCCCCTTGCACCTCCACCCCCCAGCAGTGCGGGGCACCTGCCAGCAGGCCCCCACTCATGTCCCCTTGCACCCCCACCCCTCAGCAGTGCAGGGCACCTGCCAGCAGGCCCCCACTCATGTCCCACTCATGTCCCCTTGCACCCCCACCCCGCAAGCAGTGCAGGGCACCTGCCAGCAGGCCCCCACTCATGTCCCCTTGCACCCCCACCCCCCAGCAGTGCAGGGCACCTGCCAGCAGGCCCTGACACATGTCCCCCAGCCAACATGTCATCACAATCTAGATCCCTGGCCCTTATGGCCAGCCTCCACATGCCAAAGACCCACCCAAGTATTGCATCCACCCACATAGAAATGCCAATTCCATGATATAAACCCAATGGCAAGTATGTAAATGAACACATGTCCGTCACAAACACACAATGGGTGCAACTGAATGTCAAAACCCATATCATGACATGCATGAAACCAATTAAAGATAACATGAACGTAAATCAAATTAAACACACAACAATGGGAATAACAAATGAAATGGTCCATGTCCGATAAATAATGAAAATCAAGAAAACATAAGCAAAAGAAATCCAAAAAGAAATGTTGTCCAAAGTCACAGTCCAAAAAAGCAAATCCAAGGGAAAATAAAAAGTAAAAACCATTGCTCCATGGTGAACCCAAAAAAAATATTAAAAAAGATGAATCCAATGTAGAACTATGTACAATTGAAGAATCCAGGGTCCATGAGCCCAACTTAAGAAATGAAACCTACCAAAAACTACTACCTAATAAAAAAAACTATATACAAAAATGTGGTGTATTGTCCAATCAGTCCAAAATAAAGAAAAAACTAAAGGAAACCTAATACCAACTAACTAACTATTTACAAGGGCAGCGGGCAAGTCCAACGGCTCACTTGTTGAACTATATACAAAAATGTGGTGCATTGTCCAATCAGTCCAAAATAAAGAAAAAACGAAAGGAAACCTAATACCAACTAACTAACTATTTACAAGGGCAGCGGGCAAGTCCAACGGCTCACTTGTTGAACTATATACAAAAATGTGGTGCATTGTCCAATCAGTCCAAAATAAAGAAAAAACGAAAGGAAACCTAATACCAACTAACTAACTATTTACAAGGGCAGCGGGCAAGTCCAACGGCTCACTTGTTGATGGTCCGGGCCAGGGCATCATCGAACTCCTGCTCGATGTCCCGGAGGCGGTCCTCTTCCATGGCCCCGAGGGTTCGCAGGGACGATGACATCTGGATCTCCAGGTCCCTGCGAATGGCCTCGAGGCACTCGGCCCGCCTCAGGGCCCTATGCATGGAGTTCTCCGCCCTGAACATCGTGAGCCGTGCCTCTTCCGCCCGCTGCCGCTCTGCATCTATCGCATGGGCCAACCGTTGCCACACGGAAGACACTTCCCGTCCAGAGTCCTCCTGCCCTCCGGCCGATGCCTGCCCCTCCGATGATGAAGGCCCCGAGCCATCATGGCTCCCACCTTGTTGCTGCTGCTGCTGCTGCGCCGCTGCCTGTGCCCTGGCTCCTGCTGCCTGCACATCCTCCTCCAGCTGGGGTGCAGTTGTTGAGGTGGCCTCCCCTGCTGGACGTCCGACTCCCGACTTTGGCAGGATGTGTCCTCCACCAGCCTGGCTGCAGGGTCAGAGGCAGCTCCACAGGGCACCCAGGTGACACATGGGTGGGAAGATGGCACGGAGGACGACTGGCGCATAAGGGGTTCAGTTGAGGGGGTTGGAACAAGGTCCAGAAAATGGAGGAATCCGGCCCTGGTGAGCTGTCACAGTGGGTCAACGCAGTCAACGAGCCATGCGAGAAGACGTGCAGTCTCCTCATGAAAAGCCTGCAGGTCAGCTCGCATGGCACGTTGATGCCACCCCACCCAGGACAGGCTCAACCCGGTGCCCGATAGCCACATCCGCAGGGAGAGGAAGGCCAGTTAGTGTAAGCCGATCCCCTCCCTGAGAACGGGTCTGGGCGTAGGTATCCCTGCTGGTGCAAGATGATGCAGTCACAGGATCGGGGACAGGATTACACACAGGCACCTCTGCGGCGGCCTGTGCTGCCTCCTGTCCCTGCCCCTGCACTGCACCACTAGCACCAGTGGAATCCCCACCTCCAGACCCCGTCTCTGACCCTTGCACGGCCTCCTCCTCCACCAAACCCCCCACCAACCTGGATGACTCCGTGCCATCTTCCTCCGTCGGGCCCTGTGGGGTCTTAGCTGCCCCTTTGGCTGCCGAGGAGTCCAACTACAACCTTCGCCTCTTGGACCTCCCCTCGGCAGCTGCGACCTAGGATGTGGCACCGGACTCCTAACTCCCCGACGAGATGACAACCTGGGAGGGGAGCTAGGCCTTGCGTCTCCGGCTGGCGGTGCGATCCCTGCCGCTGTGCTCCACAGCACCCTCTCCGCCCTCTTCATCAGTCGACGCTGCAGACGGAGAGATAGGACACAGGCATCAGAGCACTATACAATGGACTCATACACACATGACAGTTGCACAAGAGTGTCATTGTCAAACTTCAGACATGGCATCACAATCCCCAAAACACATGTCATTTCAAATCACACACATGAGCCATTCCACAGCCATATCGCAACAGCCAGCACCATCCATACACATACAACAGCATGAGCAGGCAAAGGTGAGCCAGACATCACATGAGACACAGGGGTCGTGCACTAGACATGCACACACATCACCACACTTACATGCATGTGTACACCTCCACCAAGTGTCGCAGTGATGAGATCGGCATCCATGTCACATCTGGCAATCAGTCTTCTACATATCAGTCTCACATGCATCCATGTTGCATGACAGTTGCACACTTGTCAGATACACATACATGCACATGTACACAGTGCAGATACATGCAGCTGGAACCAACATCCATGTGTGACACACAACCTTGACAACTGACATACACAGTCATTCAAAAATGTGTGCTCACACATCTGCATCTGGCCTGCATGCTTACCCACAAATACACCATCCATGTGTCTCACACATGAAAGGACTCGCATGTGTCAGCCTCACGGCCCTGTACATACACATCCTTACATGGCCCTACAAAACCACATGTGCAACTTGCACACTACTGGCACACCACCACACGCACAGCTTCCAGTCAATATGCATGTACACTTACCGCTCGCCACCACACGCACAGCTTCCAGTCAGTATGCATGTACACTTACCGCTCGACTCCAGACGGGTCTGCCTCTCAAGGACCTGGACGTGTAGCGCTGGGCATACGCGTTCCAGGACCCTCATTTGGTCTTCCGGCAGGTGGCCCCGACGCCCCTTAGCATCCACTGCCTTCAAGAGGCGCCGGGCCTTGTTGAGGGTCCTGGACCTGAAGTCCAGGACCCAGTGCTTCTTGACATGATGGAATTCGCAGACTGCCACCCCCTCCGCGTTGATGGCAGTCATGATGTCCGTCCAGATCCTGGTCCGTCCTTCCTTGTCGGCGCGCAACCTTCCAAAGAAGGCATCATACTGCCCCAGGACTTGCTCCACCAGGACACCAACTTCGGTGGCAGTGAAGCTGGTGGCCCTCTGCCTCTCTGGCTGGGGGTTGCCAGTGGTCTCAGATGGTGGTGTGCCGACATGGCAACCCCAGAGGCAGGAGTGGGTGGGCAACTGGGTCCTGGGGCTGGGCTGTGGAGCGATGGAATCCCAGTCGGGAGTCTTTGGTTCCAGCAGTGGTGGTCACAGCAACAGCACCCTTGGCTGACGTGCAGGCAGCAAATGGCAGGGCACGTGGGCAGCAGGCAATCAGGCAGCAGCAGATGGCAGTTGGGAGCGTGCCCGGGGCTCTGGGGGGCAGTAATTCGGCCTTCTGGGCAGGAGCTCCATGGTGAACACAAAAAACATATTAAAAAAGATGAATCCAATGTAAAACTATGTACAATTGAAGAATCCAGGGTCCATGAGCCCAACTTAAGAAATGAAACCTACCAAAAACTACTACCTAATAAAAAAAACTATATACAAAAATGTGGTGCATTGTCCAAGTGGTCCAAAATAAAGAAAAAACGAAAGGTGAGCTAATACTAACTAACTAACTATTTACAAGGGCAGCGGGCAAGTCCAACGGCTCACTTGTTGATATCCCGGGCCAGGGCATCATCGAACTCCTGCTCGATGTCCCGGAGGCGGTCCTCTTCCATGGCCCCAAGGGTTCGCAGGGACGATGACATCTGGATCTCCAGGTCCCTGCAAATGGCCTCGAGGCACTTGGCCCGCCTCAGGGCCCTACGCATGGAGTTCTCCACCCTGACCATCGTGAGCCACGCCTCTTCCGCCCGCCGCCGCTCCGCACCTATCTGCTGGCCCAACCGCAGCCACACGGAAGACACTCCCATTCCTGGGCCCTCCTGGCCCATGGCCGATGCCTGCCCCTCCGATGTTGATGGCCCCGAACCATCATTGCTCCCACCTACAGCCTGCTCCTGCTGCTGCTGCTGCTGTCCATGTGCCCTGTGCGATTGTGTCTGCACATCCTCCATCTGCTGGTCTCCAGTTGTGGTGTCCACCCCTGCTGGACTGCCAACTCCCGACTGTGGCAGGGATGGGATCTCCACCAAGCTGGCTGTGTTGGTCAGGCCAGGCCCAAAGGGGGCCCTGGTGGAATCTGGGCCGGAAGACGATGTGGAGAACGACCGGCTCATAGCCTCCACAGAGGAGGAGAGGTCCGTCAGAGTGCGCGTCACATGTAGGAACCCACCGACCAGGGCCCCTCTCAGCAGTGCCACGTCACGACGCTGCTCTTCGTGATGGCGTGCGTTCTCAGCCCAGGAACAACGCACGTCATCACGAATGTCATGCGTGCGCAATGCGACACCCACCAGGACGGATTCCATATGGTCGCGGGACCCCTCGCCCGCAGGTAGTGGAGAGGCAAGTGATATGGCGCTCTCCCCTACCTGCGGACGGGCCTGGGACAGGGCCTCCCTGCTGGTGCATGATGGTGCAGTCACAGGGTCAAGGACAGCGACATGCACAGGCCCCTCCGCGGTGACCTGTGCTGCCTCCTGACCCTGGCCCTGGACTGCACCACTTGCACCAGTGGTACTACCCCCACCAGGCCCCATGTGCGGCTCAGTAGCGGGCTCCTCCTCCTCTGTGGAGACCACCAACCTGGATGTCTCCACACCGTCTTCAGCCATTGCAAGCCCCTGTGGGGGCTCACCCGGCCCTTCCGCCACAGCCGTTGTGGCAGATGCGGCACCAGCCCCCTCGCTCCCGGATGATGGTAATTCCTGGGAGGGTGGCTGGGCCATGCGTCGCTGCACGGTGGAGGCATCCCCGCCGCTTGGCTCCACAGTGCCATCTCCGCCCTCTTCTTCACTTGACACGGCGTAGAGGGAGACATAGAACACAAGCATCAGGGTACAGCGCAAAATACCCTAGACAAGAAGCAATAACACATGAGTGGCACTGTCAAATGTCACTTCCATCCTGTCCTTCCACAACACATGTGTCAATGCATGCAACACACATGCAGAAACACTCCCGGCGCCTGCAATCAACAACACCCATGTACAAGGGCCCCTGTAAACCAAGATGTTGCCTTCAAAGTCAAACACACTTCTCTGGCGCACACACACACACGTGCACCATACATGTATATTCCTCACCTCCCCCTCCATGTCCAGGAACAGAGACTGGCATGCTTTCAGGTGTGCATTCTGCATAGAGGTCCCCATGTTGCATTAAAACACATGCACCTACCATGTGGTTCACACATAACTGGTCCCACATGCATGACCATGATGTCCCTACACACACACATCCATACATGGCCTATGTCACACATACAGGCAAGTATCAGACTACCAGCACACTGCACCATGCCCTGTCTCACACAGCAATGCTTGGCCACTTACTGCTCAACTCCAGACGGGTCTGCCTCTGAAGGATCTGGGCGTGGAGCGCTGGGCCTACGTGTTCCAGGACCCTCATCTGGATGTTGCCCAGGCTGACCCGGCCCCCCTCCGCGAGGCGCCAGGCCTTGTTGAGGGTCCTGGACCTGAAGTCCTCCCAGCGCTTCTTGACGTGTTGGTAGTTGCGGGTTGCCACCCCCTCCGCGTTGATGGCAACCACTGCGTCATCCCAGATCCTCTCCCGTCCTTCCTTGTTGGCGTGTCTTGTTCTGAAGAGGGCATCATAATGCCCCAGGACACCAACTTCGGTGGCAGTGAAGCTGGTGGCCCTCTGCCTCTCTGGCTGGGGGTTGCCAGTGGTGCCAGATGGAGATGTGCCCGACATGGGAACCCCAGAGGCAGGAGTGGGTGGGCAACTGGGTCCTGGGGCTGGGCTGTGGAGCGATGGAATCCCAGTCGGGAGTCTTCTGTTCCAGTAGTGGTGGACACAGCAACTGGACCCCTGCAGATGGCTGACATGCAGGCACCAAATAGCAGGCCACGTGGGCAGCAGGCAGACAGACAGCAGCAGATGGCTGGTGGGAGCGTGCTCGGGGCTCTTGGGGGCAGGAAAATGGCCTTCAGGGCAGGAGCGTGGTCTTCCATGTGTGTACGCGTGGCCAGCTTGATACGGAGTGATTTGGCACGTGAAAATCTTGCACGTCATCGTGTAATTCGCGGAAAGGCCCTTAGCGCGTAAGCGCGTCAGCACACGTACGCGATATCATTGGACCAAAGGCCCTTAGTGCGTAAGCGCGTCTGTGACGTATTGTGCACGGGCATTGCCCTTTCGCGTGTAAAACTTGCCGCGCACCCCTGAAATTCACGTACTCCCTCGAACAAGACCCTTTCGCGTAAGAAACTTCACGCGAACCCCGTAATACACATACCCTGCTGAAATCGCGGGTGAAACTTCACACGAACCCCGTAATACACGTACCCTGCTGAAATCGCGGGTGAAACTTCATACGAACCCCAGGAATACACGGACCCTGCTGAAATTGCGGGGTAAACTTCACACGAACCCCAGGAATACACGTACCCTGCTGAAATCGCAGGTGAAACTTCACACGAACTCCAGGAATACACGGACCCTGTTGAAATTACGGGTGAAACTTCCCGCAAACCCCAGGAATACACGTACTCCGCTCAACATTGCCCTTTCGCATGTAAAACTTCACGCTGTACCCCAGAACTACACGTACCCCGCTCGCTCGCACAGGGCCAATATTACTGGGGTTCGCATTTAGGTTCACACGCGATAGGCCAGGTGCGAGTGGGGTACGTGTATTACTGGGGTTCGCGGGAAGTTTCACACGCGATACGATAGGCCCTGTGCAACTGGGGTATGTGTATTACTGGGGTTCGCGGGAAGTTTCACACGCGATAGGCCCTGTACGAGTGGGGTATGTGTATTTCAGGGGTTCGCAGGAAGTTTCACACGCGATTTAGCTGTCAGAGCGGGGTACGTGAATTTCGGGGGTGCGCGGGGATTCCTACACTGAATTGGCAGTGTGGGTCCTCCCAGGTGTTCCCTCTACACCCTCCACGGCCCCTGCAGGCAGACCACACCACAGGGGACTACCCCGCACCCCTGGTCATGTCCCGCAGGCAGCCCATCCACCATGGGCATGCACCCCAGCCAAGCCACCTGTCCGCTTGCACCACTGATCCCAAACTCATGTCCCCTTGCACCCCCAGCAGTGCGGGGCACCTGCCAGCCGGCCCCCAATCATGTCCCCTTGGACCCCCAGCAGTGCAGGGCACCTGCCAGCAGGCCCCCACTCATGTCCCCTTGCACCCCCACCCCCCAGCAGTGCGGGGCACCTGCCAGCAGGCCCCCACTCATGTCCCCTTGCACCCCCAGCAGTGCAGGGCACCTGCCAGCAGGCCCCCACTCATGTCCCCTTGCACCCCCACCCCGCAAGCAGTGCAGGGCACCTGCCAGGAGGCCCCCACTCATGTCCCCTTGCACCCCCAGCAGTGCGGGGAACCTGCCAGCAGGCCCCCACTCATGTCCCCTTGCACCCCCACCCCCAGCAGTGCGGGGAACCTGCCAGCAGGCCCCCACTCATGTCCCCTTGCACCCCCACATCCCAGCAGTGCGGGGCACCTGCCAGCAGGCCCCCACTCATGTCCCCTTGCACCCCCACCCCCCAGCAGTGCAGGCCCCCACTCATGTCCCCTTGGACCCCCACCCCCCAGCAGTGCGGGGCGCCTGCCAGCAGGCCCCCACTCATGTCCCCTTGCACCCCCACCCCCCAGCAGTGCGGGGCACCTGCCAGCAGGCCCCCACTCATGTCCCCTTGCACCCCCACCCCCCAGCAGTGCGGGGCACCTGCCAGCAGGCCCCCACTCATGTCCCCTTGCACCCCCACCCCCCAGCAGTGCGGGACACTTGCCAGCAGGCCCCCACTCATGTCAGGGCAGGAGCGTGGTCTTCCGTGTGTGTACGCGTGGCCAGCTTGATACGGAGTGATTTGGCACGTGAAAATCTTGCACGTCAGCGTGTATTCGAGGAAAGGCCCTTAGCGCGTAAGCGCGTCAGCACACGTACGCGATATCATTGGACCAAAGGCCCTTAGTGCGTAAGCGCGTCTGTGACGTATTGTGCACGGGCGTTGCCCTTTCACGTGTAAAACTTGCCGCGCACCCCTGAAATTCACGTACTCCCTCGAACAAGACCCTTTCGCGTAAGAAACTTCACGCGAACCCCGTAATACACATACCCTGCTGAAATCGCGGGTGAAACTTCACACGAACCCCGTAATACACGTACCCTGCTGAAATCGCAGGTGAAACTTCACATGAACCCCAGGAATACACGTACCCTGTTGAAATTACGGGTGAAACTTCCCGCAAACCCCAGGAATACACGTACTCTGCTCAACATTGCCCTTTCGCATGTAAAACTTCACGCTGTACCCCAGAACTACACGTACCCCGCTCGCTCGCACAGGGCCAATATTACTGCGGTTCGCATGAAGTTTCACACGCGATAGGCCATGTGCGAGTGGGGTACGTGTATTACTGGGGTTCGCGGGAAGTTTCACACGTGATAGGCCCTGTGCAACTGGGGTATGTGTATTACTGGGGTTTGCGGGAAGTTTCACACACGATAGGCCCTGTACGAGTGGGGTACATGTATTTCAGGGGTTCGCAGGAAGTTTCACATGCGATTTAGCTGTCAGAGCGGGGTACGTGAATTTCGGGGGTGCGCGGGGAGTCCTACATGTGAATTGGCAGTGTGGGTCCTCCCAGGTGTTCCCTCTACACCTTCCACGGCCCCTGCAGGCAGACCACACCACAGGGGACACAGGGGACTACCCCGCACCCCTGGTCATGTCCCACAGGCAGCCCATCCACCAAGGGCATGCACCCCAGCCAAGCCACCTGTCCGCTTGCACCACTGATCCCAAACTCATGTCCCCTTGCACCCCCAGCAGTGCGGGGCACCTGCCAGCTGGCCCCCAATCATGTCCCCTTGGACCCCCACCCCCCAGCAGTGCTGGGCACCTGCCAGCAGGCCCCCACTCATGTCCCCTTGCACCCCCACCCCCCCAGCAGTGCGGGGCACCTGCCAGCAGGCCCCCACTCATGTCCCACTCATGTCCCCTTGCACCCCCACCCCACAAGCAGTGCAGGGCACCTGCCAGGAGGCCCCCACTCATGTCCCCTTGCACCCCCAGCAGTGCAGGTCCCCTGCCAGCAGGCCCCCACTCATGTCCCCTTGCACCCCCACCCCCAGCAGTGCGGGGCACCTGTCAGCAGGCCCCCACTCATGTCCCCTTGCACATCCACCCCCCAGCATTGCGGGGCACCTGCCAGCAGGCCCCCACTCATGTCCCCTTGCACCCCCACCCCCAGGAGTGCGGGGCACCTGCCAGCAGGCCCCCACTCATGTCCCCTTGCACACCCACCCCCCAGCAGTGCGGGGCACCTGCCAGCAGGCCCCTTGCACACCCACCCCCCAGCAGTGCGGGGCACCTGCCAGCAGGCCCCCACTCATGTCCCCTTGCACCCCCACATCCCAGCAGTGCGGGGCACCTGCCAGCAGGCCCCCACTCATGTCCCCTTGCACCCCCACCCCCCAGCAGTGCAGGCCCCCACTCATGTCCCCTTGAACCCCCACCCCCCAGCAGTGCGGGGCGCCTGCCAGCAGGCCCCCACTCATGTCCCCTTGCACCCCCACCCCCCAGCAGTGCGGGGCACCAGCCAGCAGGCCCCCACTCATGTCCCCTTGCACCCCCACCACCCAGCAGTGCGGGGCACCTGCCAGCAGGCCCCCACTCATGTTCCCTTGCACCCCCACCCCCCAGCAGTGCGGGGCACTTGCCAGCAGGCCCCCACTCATGTCCCCTTGCACACCCACCCCCCAGCAGTACAGGGCAATGTCCCCTTGCACCCCCACCCCCCAGCAGTGCAGGGCACCTGCCAGCAGGCGTCCACTCATGTCCCCTTGCACCCCCACCCCCCAGCACTGAGGGGCACCTGCTAGCAGGCCCCCACTCATGTCCCCTTGAACCCCCACCCCCCAGCACTGAGGGGCACCTGCCAGCAGGCCCCCACTCATGTCAGGGCAGGAGCGTGGTTTTCCGTGTGTGTACGCGTGGCCAGCTTGATACGGAGTGATTTGGCACGTGAAAATCTTGCACGTCAGCGTGTAATTCGAGGAAAGGCCCTTAGCGCGTAAGCGCGTCAGCACACGTATGCGATATCATTGGACCAAAGGCCCTTAGTGCGTAAGCGCGTCTGTGACGTATTGTGCATGGCCGTTGCCCTTTCGCGTGTAAAACTTGCCGCGCACCCCTGAAATTCACGTACTCCCTCGAACAAGACCCTTTCGCGTAAGAAACTTCACACGAACCCCGTAATACACGTACCCTGCTGAAATCGTGGGTGAAACTTCATACGAACCCCGGGAATACACAGACCCTGCTGAATTAGCGGGCTAAACTTCACACGAACCCCAGGAATACACGTACCCTGCTGAATTCGCAGGTGAAACTTCACACGAACCCCAGGAATACATGTACCCTGTTGAAATTACGGGTGAAACTTCCCGCAAACCCCAGGAATACACGTACTCCGCTCAACATTGCCCTTGCGCATGTAAAACTTCACGCTGTACCCCAGAACTACACGTACCCCGCTTGCTCGCACAGGGCCAATATTAGTGCGGTTCGCATGAAGTTTCACACGCGATAGGCCATGTGCGAGTGGGGTACGTGTATTACTGGGGTTCGCGGGAAGTTTCACACGCGATAGGCCCTGTGCAACTGGGGTATGTGTATTACTGGGGTTCGCGGGAAGTTTCACACGCGATAGGCCCTGTACGAGTGGGGTATGTGTATTTCAGGGGTTCGCAGGAAGTTTCACACGCGATTTAGCTGTCAGAGCGGGGTACGTGAATTTCGGGGGTGTGCGGGGAGTCCTACACGTGAAGTGGCAGTGTGGGTCCTCCCAGGTGTTCCCTCTACACCGTCCACAGCCCCTGCAGGCAGACCACACTACAGGGTACTACCCCGCACCCCTGGTCATGTCCCGCAGGCAGCCCATCCACCATGGGCATGCACCCCAGCCAAGCCACCTGTCCGCTTGCACCACTGATCCCAAACTCATGTCCCCTTGCACCCCCACCCCCCAGCAGTGCGGGGCACCTGCGAGCCGGCCCCCAATCATGTCCCCATGGACCCCCACCCAACAGCAGTGCAGGGCACCTGCCAGCAGGCCCCCACTCATGTCCCCTTGCACCCCCACCCCCCAGCAGTGCGGGGCACCTGCCAGCAGGCCCCCACTCATGTCCCCTTGCACCCCCACCCCTCAGCAGTGCAGGGCACCTGCCAGCAGGCCCCCACTCATGTCCCCTTGCACCCCCACCCCGCAAGCAGTGTAGGGCACCTGCCAGCAGGCCCCCACTCATGTACCCTTGCACCCCCACACCCCAGCAGTGCGGGGCACCTGCCAGCAGGCCCTGACACATGTCCCCCAGCCAACATGTCATCACAATCTAGATCCCTGGCCCTTATGGCCAGCCTCCACATGCCAAAGACCCACCCAAGTATTGCATCCACCCACATAGAAATGCCAATTCCATGATATAAACCCAATGGCAAGTATGTAAATGAACACATGTCCATCACACACACACAATGGGTGCAACTGAATGTCAAAACCCATATCATGACATGCATGAAACCAATTAAAGATAACATGAACGTAAATCAAATTAAACACACAACAATGGGAATAACAAAAGAAATGGTCCATGCCCGATAAATAATGAAAATCAAGAAAACATAAGCAAAAGAAATCCAAAAAGAAATGTTGTCCAAAGTCACAGTCCAAAAAAGCAAATCCAAGGGAAAATAAAAAGTAAAAACCATTGCTCCATGGTGAACCCAAAAAAAATATTAAAAAAGATGAATCCAATGTAGAACTATGTACAATTGAAGAATCCAGGGTGCATGAGCCCAACTTAAGAAATGAAACCTACCAAAAACTACTACCTAATAAAAAAAACTATATACAAAAATGTGGTGCATTGTCCAATCAGTCCAAAATAAAGAAAAAACTAAAGGAAACCTAATACCAACTAACTAACTATTTACAAGGGCAGCGGGCAAGTCCAACGGCTCACTTGTTGAACTATATACAAAAATGTGGTGCATTGTCCAATCAGTCCAAAATAAAGAAAAAACGAAAGGAAACCTAATACCAACTAACTAACTATTTACAAGGGCAGGGGGCAAGTCCAACGGCTCACTTGTTGAACTATATACAAAAATGTGGTGCATTGTCCAATCAGTCCAAAATAAAGAAAAAAACGAAAGGAAACCTAATACCAACTAACTAACTATTTACAAGGGTAGCGGGCAAGTCCAACGGCTCACTTGTTGATGGTCCGGGCCAGGGCATCATCGAACTCCTGCTCGATGTCCCGGAGGCGGTCCTCTTCCATGGCCCCGAGGGTTCGCAGGGACGATGACATCTGGATCTCCAGGTCCCTGCGAATGGCCTCGAGGCACTCGGCCCGCCTCAGGGTTCTCCGCCCTGAACATCGTGAGCCGTGCCTCTTCCGCCCGCTGCCGCTCTGCATCTATCGCATGGGCCAACCGTTGCCACACGGAAGACACTTCCCGTCCAGAGTCCTCCTGCCCTCCGGCCGATGCCTGCCCCTCCGATGATGAAGGCCCCGAGCCATCATGGCTCCCACCTTGTTGCTGCTGCTGCTGCGCCGCTGCCTGTGCCCTGGCTCCTGCTGCCTGCACATCCTCCTCCAGCTGGGGTGCAGTTGTTGAGGTGGCCTCCCCTGCTGGACGTCCGACTCCCGACTTTGGCAGGGATGTGTCCTCCACCAGCCTGGCTGCAGGGTCAGAGGCAGCTCCACAGGGCACCCAGGTGACACATGGGTGGGAAGATGGCACGGAGGACGACTGGCGCATAAGGGGTTCAGTTGAGGAGGGGGTTGGAACAAGGTCCAGAAAATGGAGGAATCCGGCCCTGGTGAGCTGTCACAGTGGGTCAACGCAGTCAACGAGCCATGCGAGAAGACGTGCAGTCTCCTCATGAAAAGACTGCAGGTCAGCTCGCATGGCACGTTGATGCCACCCCACCAAGGACAGGCTCAACCCGGTGCCCGATAGCCACATCCGCAGGGAGAGGAAGGCCAGTTGGTGTAAGCCGATCCCCTCCCTGAGAACGGGTCTGGACGTAGGTATCCCTGCTGGTGCAAGATGATGCAGTCACAGGATCGGGGACAGGATTACACACGGGCACCTCCGCGGTGGCCTGTGCTGCCTCCTGTCCCTGCCCCTGCACTGCACCACTAGCACCAGTGGAATCCCCACCTCCAGACCCCGTCTCTGACCCTTGCACGGCCTCCTCCTCCACCAAACCCCCCACCAACCTGGATGACTCCGTGCCATCTTCCTCCGTCGGGCCCTGTGGGGTCTTAGCTGCCCCTTTGGCTGCCGAGGAGTCCAACTACAACCTTCGCCTCTTGGACCTCCCCTCGGCAGCTGCGACCTGGGATGTGGCACCGGACTCCTAACTCCCCGACGAGATGACAACCTGGGAGGGGAGCTAGGCCTTGCGTCTCCGGCTGGCGGTGCGATCCCTGCCGCTGTGCTCCACAGCACCCTCTCCGCCCTCTTCATCAGTCGACGCTGCAGACGGAGAGATAGGACACAGGCATCAGAGCACTATACAATGGACTCATACACACATGACAGTTGCACACGAGTGTCATTGTCAAACTTCAGACATGGCATCACAATCCCCAAAACACATGTCATTTCAAATCACACACATGAGCCATTCCACAGCCATATCGCAACAGCCAGCACCATCCATACACATACAACAGCATGAGCAGGCAAAGGTGAGCCAGACATCACATGAGACACAGGGGTTGTGCACTAGACATGCACACACATCACCACACTTACATGCATGTGTACACCTCCACCAAGTGTCGCAGTGATGAGATCGGCATCCACTTCACATCTGGCAATCAGTCTTCTACATATCAGTCTCACATGCATCCATGTTGCATGACAGTTGCACACTTGTCAGATACACATACATGCACATGTACACAGTGCAGATACATGCAGCTGGAACCAACATCCATGTGTGACACCACAACCTTGACAACTGATATACACAGTCATTCAAAAATGTGTGCTCACACATCTGCATCTGGCCTGCATGCTTACCCACAAATACACCATCAATGTGTCTCACACATGAAAGGACTCGCATGTGTCAGCCTCACGGCCCTGTACATACACATCCATACATGGCCCTTCAAAACCACATGTGCAACTTGCACACTACTGGCACACCACCACACGCACAGCTTCCAGTCAATATGCATGTACACTTACCGCTCGCCACCACACGCACAGCTTCCAGTCAGTATGCATGTACACTTACCGCTCGACTCCAGACGGGTCTGCCTCTCAAGGACCTGGACGTGTAGCGCTGGGCATACGCGTTCCAGGACCCTCATTTGGTCTTCCGACAGGTGGCCCCGACGCCCCTTAGCATCCACTGCCTTCAAGAGGCGCCGGGCCTTGTTGAGGGTCCTGGACCTGAAGTCCAGGACCCAGTGCTTCTTGACATGATGGAATTCACAGACTGCCACCCCCTCCGCGTTGATGGCAGTCATGATGTCCGTCCAGATCCTGGTCCGTCCTTCCTTGTCGGCGCGCAACCTTCCAAAGAAGGCATCATACTGCCCCAGGACTTGCTCCACCAGGACACCAACTTCGGTGGCAGTGAAGCTGGTGGCCCTCTGCCTCTCTGGCTGGGGGTTGCCAGTGGTCTCAGATGGTGGTGTGCCGACATGGCAACCCCAGAGGCAGGAGTGGGTGGGCAACTGGGTCCTGGGGCTGGGCTGTGGAGCGATGGAATCCCAGTCGGGAGTCTTTGGTTCCAGCAGTGGTGGTCACAGCAACAGCACCCTTGGCTGACGTGCAGGCAGCAAATGGCAGGGCACGTGGGCAGCAGGCAATCAGGCAGCAGCAGATGGCAGGTGGGAGCGTGCTCGGGGCTCTGGGGGGCAGTAATTCGGCCTTCTGGGCAGGAGCTCCATGGTGAGCACAAAAAACATATTAAAAAAGATGAATCCAATGTAAAACTATGTACAATTGAAGAATCCAGGGTCCATGAGCCCAACTTAAGAAATGAAACCTACCAAAAACTACTACCTAATAAAAAAAACTATATACAAAAATGTGGTGCATTGTCCAAGTGGTCCAAAATAAAGAAAAAACGAAAGGTGAGCTAATACTAACTAACTAACTATTTACAAGGGCAGCGGGCAAGTCCAACGGCTCACTTGTTGATATCCCGGGCCAGGGCATCATCGAACTCCTGCTCGATGTCCCGGAGGCGGTCCTCTTCCATGGCCCCAAGGGTTCGCAGGGACGATGACATCTGGATCTCCAGGTCCCTGCAAATGGCCTCGAGGCACTCGGCCCGCCTCAGGGCCCTACGCATGGAGTTCTCCGCCCTGACCATCGTGAGCCATGCCTCTTCCGTCCGCAGCCGCTCCGCACCTATCTGCTGGCCCAACCGCAGCCACACGGAAGACACTCCCATTCCTGGGCCCTCCTGGCCCATGGCCGATGCCTGCCCCTCCGATGTTGATGGCCCCGAGCCATCATTGCTCCCACCTACAGCCTGCTCCTGCTGCTGCTGCTGCTGCTGTCCATGTGCCCTGTGCGATTGTGTCTGCACATCCTCCATCTGCTGGTCTCCAGTTGTGGTGTCCACCCCTGCTGGACTGCCAACTCCCGACTGTGGCAGGGATGGGATCTCCACCAAGCTGGCTGTGTTGGTCAGGCCAGGCCCAAAGGGTGCCCTGGTGGAATCTGGGCCGGAAGACGATGTGGAGAACGACCGGCTCATAGCCTCCAGAGAGGAGGAGAGGTCCGTCAGAGTGCGCGTCACATGTAGGAACCCACCGACCAGGGCCCCTCTCAGCAGTGCCACGTCACGACGCTGCTCTTCGTGATGGCGTGCGTTCTCCGCCCAGGAGCAACGCACGTCATCACGAATGTCATGCGTGCGCAATGCGACACCCACCAGGACGGATTCCATATGGTCGCGGGACCCCTCGCCCGCAGGTAGTGGAGAGGCAAGTGATATGGCGCTCTCCCCTACCTGCGGACGGGCCTGGGACAGGGCCTCCCTGCTGGTGCATGATGGTGCAGTCACAGGGTCAAGGACAGCGACATGCACAGGCCCCTCCGCGGTGACCTGTGCTGCCTCCTGACCCTGGCCCTGGACTGCACCACTTGCACCAGTGGTACTACCCCCACCAGGCCCCATGTGCGGCTCAGTAGCGGGCTCCTCCTCCTCTGTGGAGACCACCAACCTGGATGTCTCCACACCGTCTTCAGCCATTGCAAGCCCCTGTGGGGGCTCACCCGGCCCTTCCGCCACAGCCGTTGTGGCAGATGCGGCACCAGCCCCCTCGCTCCCGGATGATGGTAATTCCTGGGAGGGTGGCTGGGCCATGCGTCGCTGCACGGTGGAGGCATCCCCGTCGCTTGGCTCCACAGTGCCATCTCCGCCCTCTTCTTCACTTGACACGGCGTAGAGGGAGACATAGAACACAAGCATCAGGGTACAGCGCAAAATACCCTAGACAGGAAGCAATAACACATGAGTGGCACTGTCAAATGTCACTTCCATCCTGTCCTTCCACAACACATGTGTCAATGCATGCAACACACATGCAGAAACACTCCCGGCGCCTGCAATCAACAACACCCATGTACAAGGGCCCCTGTAAACCAAGATGTTGCCTTCAAAGTCAAACACACTTCTCTGGCGCACACACACACACACACACACACACGTGCACCATAAATGTATATTCCTCACCCCCCCCCTCCATGTCCAGGAACAGAGACTGGCATGCTTTCAGGTGTGCATTCTGCATAGAGGTCCCCATGTTGCATTAAAACACATGCACCTACCATGTGGTTCACACATAACTGGTCCCACATGCATGACCATGATGTCCCTGCACACACACATCCATACATGGCCTATGTCACACATACAGGCAAGTATCAGACTACCAGCACACTGCACCATGCCCTGTCTCACACAGCAATGCTTGGCCACTTACTGCTCAACTCCAGACGGGTCTGCCTCTGAAGGATCTGGGCGTGGAGCGCTGGGCCTACGTGTTCCAGGACCCTCATCTGGATGTTGCCCAGGCTGACCCGGCCCCCCTCCGCGAGGCGCCAGGCCTTGTTGAGGGTCCTGGACCTGAAGTCCTCCCAGCGCTTCTTGACGTGTTGGTAGTTGCGGGTTGCCACCCCCTCCGCGTTGATGGCAACCACTGCGACATCCCAGATCCTCTCCCGTCCTTCCTTGTTGGCGTGTCTTGTTCCGAAGAGGGCATCATAATGCCCCAAGACATGCTCCACCAGGACACCAACTTCGGTGGCAGTGAAGCTGGTGGCCCTCTGCCTCTCTGGCTGGGGGTTGCCAGTGGTGCCAGATGGAGATGTGCCCGACATGGGAACCCCAGAGGCAGGAGTGGGTGGGCAACTGGGTCCTGGGGCTGGGCTGTGGAGCGATGGAATCCCAGTCGGGAGTCTTCTGTTCCAGTAGTGGTGGACACAGCAACTGGACCCCTGCAGATGGCTGACATGCAGGCACCAAATAGCAGGCCACGTGGGCAGCAGGCAGACAGACAGCAGCAGATGGCTGGTGGGAGCGTGCTCGGGGCTCTTGGGGGCAGGAAAATGGCCTTCAGGGCAGAAGCGTGGTCTTCCGTGTGTGTACGCGTGGCCAGCTTGATACGGAGTGATTTGGCACGTGAAAATCTTGCACGTCAGCGTGTAATTCGAGGAAAGGCCCTTAGCGCGTAAGCGCGTCAGCACACGTACGCGATATAATTGGACCAAAGGCCCTTAGTGCGTAAGCGCGTCTGTGACGTATTGTTCACGGGCGTTGCCCTTTCGCGTGTAAAACTTGCCGCGCACCCCTGAAATTCACGTACTCCCTCGAAAAAGACCCTTTCGCGTAAGAAACTTCACGCGAACCCCGTAATACACATACCCTGCTGAAATCGCGGGTGAAACTTCACACGAACCCCGTAATACACGTACCCTGCTGAAATCACGGGTGAAATTTCATACGAACCCCAGGAATACACGGACCCTGCTGAAATCGCGGGGTAAACTTCACACGAACCCCAGGAATACACGTACCCTGCTGAAATCGCAGGTGAAACTTCACATGAACCCCAGGAATACACGTACCCTGTTGAAATTACAGGTGAAACTTCCCGCAAACCCCAGGAATACACGTACTCTGCTCAACATTGCCCTTTCGCATGTAAAACTTCACGCTGTACCCCAGAACTACACGTACCCCGCTCGCTCGCACAGGGCCAATATTACTGCGGTTCGCATGAAGTTTCACACGCGATAGGCCATGTGCGAGTGGGGTACGTGTATTACTGGGGTTCGCGGGAAGTTTCACACGCGATACGATAGGCCCTGTGCAACTGGGGTATATGTATTACTGGGGTTCGCGGGAAGTTTCACACGCGATAGCCCTGTACGAGTGGGGTACATGTATTTCAGGGGTTCGCAGGAAGTTTCACATGCGATTTAGCTGTCAGAGCGGGGTACGTGAATTTCGGGGGTGCGCGGGGAGTCCTACACGTGAATTGGCAGTGTGGGTCCTCCCAGGTGTTCCCTCTACACCTTCCACGGCCCCTGCAGGCAGACCACACCACAGGGGACACAGGGGACTACCCCGCACCCCTGGTCATGTCCCGCAGGCAGCCCATCCACCATGGGCATGCACCCCAGCCAAGCCACCTGTCCGCTTGCACCACTGATCCCAAACTCATGTCCCCCTGCACCCCCACCCCCCAGCAGTGCGGGGCACCTGCCAGCCGGCCCCCAATCATGTCCCCTTGGACCCCCACCCCCCAGCAGTGCTGGGCACCTGCCAGCAGGCCCCCACTCATGTCCCCTTGCACCCCCACCCCCCCAGCAGTGCGGGGCACCTGCCAGCAGGCCCCCACTCATGTCCCACTCATGTCCCCTTGCACCCCCACCCCGCAAGCAGTGCAGGGCACCTGCCAGGAGGCCCCCACTCATGTCCCCTTGCACCCCCAGCAGTGCAGGTCCCCTGCCAGCAGGCCCCCACTCATGTCCCCTTGCACCCCCACCCCCAGCAGTGCTGGGCACCTGCCAGCAGGCCCCCACTCATGTCCCCTTGCACATCCACCCCCCAGCATTGCGGGGCACCTGCCAGCAGGCCCCCACTCATGTCCCCTTGCACCCCCACCCCCAGCAGTGCGGGGCACCTGCCAGCAGGCCCCCACTCATGTCCCCTTGCACACCCACCCCCCAGCAGTGCGGGGCACCTGCCAGCAGGCCCCTTGCACACCCACCCCCCAGCAGTGCGGGGCACCTGCCAGCAGGCCCCCACTCATGTCCCCTTGCACCCCCACATCCCAGCAGTGCGGGGCACCTGCCAGCAGGCCCCCACTCATGTCCCCTTGCACCCCCACATCCCAGCAGTGCAGGCCCCCACTCATGTCCCCTTGAACCCCCACCCCCCAGCAGTGCGGGGCGCCTGCCAGCAGGCCCCCACTCATGTCCCCTTGCACCCCCACCCCCCAGCAGTGCGGGGCACCAGCCAGCAGGCCCCCACTCATGTCCCCTTGCACCCCCACCCCCCAGCAGTGCGGGGCACCTGCCAGCAGGCCCCCACTCATGTCCCCTTGCACCCCCACCCCCCAGCAGTGCGGGGCACTTGCCAGCAGGCCCCCACTCATGTCCCCTTGCACACCCACCCCCCAGCAGTACAGGGCAATGTCCCCTTGCACCCCCACCCCCCAGCAGTGCAGGGCACTTGCCAGCTGGCCCCCACTCATGTCCCCTTGCACCCCCACCCCCCAGCACTGAGGGTCACCTGCTAGCAGGCCCCCACTCATGTCCCCTTGAACCCCCACCCCCCAGCACTGAGGGGCACCTGCCAGCAGGCCCCCACTCATGTCAGGGCAGGAGCGTGGTCTTCCGTGTGTGTACGCGTGGCCAGCTTGATACGGAGTGATTTGGCACGTGAAAATCTTGCACGTCAGCGTGTAATTCGAGGAAAGGCCCTTAGCGCGTAAGCGCGTCAGCACACGTATGCGATATCATTGGACCAAAGGCCCTTAGTGCGTAAGCGCGTCTGTGACGTATTGTGCATGGGCGTTGCCCTTTCGCGTGTAAAACTTGCCGCGCACCCCTGAAATTCACGTACTCCCTCGAACAAGACCCTTTCTCGTAAGAAACTTCACGCGAACCCCGTAATACACATACCCTGCTGAAATCGCGGGTGAAACTTCACACGAACCCCGTAATACACGTACCCTGCTGAAATCGTGGGTGAAACTTCATACGAACCCCAGGAATACACGGACCCTGCTGAAATAGCGGGCTAAACTTCACACGAACCCCAGGAATACACGTACCCTGCTGAAATCGCAGGTGAAACTTCACACGAACCCCAGGAATACATGTACCCTGTTGAAATTACGGGTGAAACTTCCCGCAAACCCCAGGAATACACGTACTCCGCTCAACATTGCCCTTGCGCATGTAAAACTTCACGCTGTACCCCAGAACTACACGTACCCCGCTCGCTCGCACAGGGCCAATATTAGTGCGGTTCGCATGAAGTTTCACACGCGATAGGCCATGTGCGAGTGGGGTACGTGTATCACTGGGGTTCGCGGGAAGTTTCACACGCGATAGGCCCTGTGCAACTGGGGTATGTGTATTACTGGGGTTCGCGGGAAGTTTCACACGCGATAGGCCCTGTACGAGTGGGGTATGTGTATTTCAGGGGTTCGCAGGAAGTTTCACATGCGATTTAGCTGTCAGAGCGGGGTACGTGAATTTCGGGGGTGTGCGGGGAGTCCTACACGTGAAGTGGCAGTGTGGGTCCTCCCAGGTGTTCCCTCTACACCCTCCACGGCCCCTGCAGGCAGACCACACCACAGGGTACTACCCCGCACCCCTGGTCATGTCCCGCAGGCAGCCCATCTACCATGGGCATGCACCCCAGCCAAGCCACCTGTCCGCTTGCACCACTGATCCCAAACTCATGTCCCCTTGCACCCCCACCCCCCAGCAGTGCGGGGCACCTGCGAGCCGGCCCCCAATCATGTCCCCATGGACCCCCACCCAACAGCAGTGCAGGGCACCTACCAGCAGGCCCCCACTCATGTCCCCTTGCACCCCCACCCCCCAGCAGTGCGGGGCACCTGCCAGCAGGCCCCCACTCATGTCCCCTTGCACCCCCACCCCTCAGCAGTGCTGGGCACCTGCCAGCAGGCCCCCACTCATGTCCCACTCATGTCCCCTTGCACCCCCACCCCGCAAGCAGTGCAGGGCACCTGCCAGCAGGCCCCCACTCATGTCCCCTTGCACCCCCACCCCCCAGCAGTGCAGGGCACCTGCCAGCAGGCCCTGACACATGTCCCCCAGCCAACATGTCATCACAATCTAGATCCCTGGCCCTTATGGCCAGCCTCCACATGCCAAAGACCCACCCAAGTATTGCATCCACCCACATAGAAATGCCAATTACATGATATAAACCCAATGGCAAGTATGTAAATGAACACATGTCCGTCACACACACACAATGGGTGCAACTGAATGTCAAAACCCATATCATGACATGCATGAAACCAATTAAAGATAACATGAACGTAAATCAAATTAAACACACAACAATGGGAATAACAAAAGAAATGGTCCATGTCCGATAAATAATGAAAATCAAGAAAACATAAGCAAAAGAAATCCAAAAAGAAATGTTGTCCAAAGTCACAGTCCAAAAAAGCAAATCCAAGGGAAAATAAAAAGTAAAAACCATTGCTCCATGGTGAACCCAAAAAAAATATTTAAAAAGATGAATCCAATGTAGAACTATGTACAATTGAAGAATCCAGGGTCCATGAGCCCAACTTAAGAAATGAAACCTACCAAAAACTATATACAAAAATGTGGTGATTTGTCCACTCAGTCCAAAATAAAGAAAAAACTAAAGGAAACCTAATACCAACTAACTAACTATTTGCAAGGGCAGCGGGCAAGTCCAACGGCTCACTTGTTGAACTATATACAAAAATGTGGTGCATTGTCCAATCAGTCCAAAATAAAGAAAAAACTAAAGGAAACCTAGTACCAACTAACTAACTATTTACAAGGGCAGCGGGCAAGTCCAACGGCTCACTTGTTGATGGTCCGGGCCAGGGCATCATCGAACTCCTGCTCGATGTCCCAGAGGCGGTCCTCTTCCATGGCCCCGAGGGTTCGCAGGGACGATGACATCTGGATCTCCAGGTCCCTGCGAATGGCCTCGAGGCACTCGGCCCGCCTCAGGGCCCTACGCATGGAGTTCTCCGCCCTGAACATCGTGAGCCGTGCCTCTTCCGCCCGCTGCCGCTCTGCATCTATCGCATGGGCCAACCGTTGCCACACGGAAGACACTTCCCGTCCAGAGTCCTCCTGCCCTCCGGCCGATGCCTGCCCCTCCGATGATGAAGGCCCCGAGCCATCATGGCTCCCACCTTGTTGCTGCTGCTGCTGCGCCGCTGCCTGTGCCCTGGCTCCTGCTGCCTGCACATCCTCCTCCAGCTGGGGTGCAGTTGTTGAGGTGGCCTCCCCTGCTGGACGTCCGACTCCCGACTTTGGCAGGGATGTGTCCTCCACCAGCCTGGCTGCAGGGTCAGAGGCAGCTCCACAGGGCACCCAGGTGACACATGGGTGGGAAGATGGCACGGAGGACGACTGGCGCATAAGGGGTTCAGTTGAGGAGGGGGTTGGAACAAGGTCCAGAAAATGGAGGAATCCGGCCCTGGTGAGCTGCCACAGTGGGTCAACGCGGTCAACGAGCCATGCGAGAAGACGTGCAGTCTCCTCATGAAAAGACTGCAGGTCAGCTCGCATGGCACGTTGATGCCACCCCACCCAGGACAGGTTCAACCCGGTGCCCGATAGCCACATCCGCAGGGAGAGGAAGGCCAGTTGGTGTAAGCCGATCCCCTCCCTGAGAACGGGTCTGGACGTAGGTATCCCTGCTGGTGCAAGATGATGCAGTCACAGGATCGGGGACAGGATTACACACAGGCACCTCCGCGGCGGCCTGTGCTGCCTCCTGTCCCTGCCCCTGCACTGCACCACTAGCACCAGTGGAATCCCCACCTCCAGACCCCGTCTCTGACCCTTGCACGGCCTCCTCCTCCACCAAACCCCCCACCAACCTGGATGACTCCGTGCCATCTTCCTCCGTCGGGCCCTGTGGGGTCTTAGCTGCCCCTTTGGCTGCCGAGGAGTCCAACTACAACCTTCGCCTCTTGGACCTCCCCTCGGCAGCTGCGACCTGGGATGTGGCACCGGACTCCTAACTCCCCGACGAGATGACAACCTGGGAGGGGAGCTAGGCCTTGCGTCTCCGGCTGGCGGTGCCATCCCTGCCGCTGTGCTCCACAGCACCCTCTCCGCCCTCTTCATCAGTCGACGCTGCAGACGGAGAGATAGGACACAGGCATCAGAGCACTATACAATGGACTCATACACACATGACAGTTGCACACGAGTGTCATTGTCAAACTTCAGACATGTCATCACAATCCCCAAAACACATGTCATTTCAAATCACACACATGAGCTATTCCAAAGCCATATCGCAACAGCCAGCACCATCCATACACATACAACAGCATGAGCAGGCAAAGGTGAGCCAGACATCACATGAGACACAGGGGTTGTGCACTAGACATGCACACACATCACGACACTTACATGCATGTGTACACCTCCACCAAGTGTCGCAGTGATGAGATCGGCATCCATGTCACATCTGGCAATCAGTCTTCTACATATCAGTCTCATATGCATCCATGTTGCATGACAGTTGCACACTTGTCAGATACACATACATGCACATGTACACAGTGCAGATACATGCAGCTGGAACCAACATCCATGTGTGACACCAAGAACCTTGACAACTGTCATACACAGTCATTCAAAAATGTGTTCTCACACATCTGCATCTGGCCTGCATGCTTACCCACAAATACACCATCCATGTGTCTCACACATGAAAGGACTCGCATGTGTCAGCCTCACGGCCCTGTACATACACATCCATACATGGCCCTACAAAACCACATGTGCAACTTGCACACTACTGGCACACCACCACACGCACAGCTTCCAGTCAATATGCATGTACACTTACCGCTCGCCACCACACGCACAGCTTCCAGTCAGTATGCATGTACACTTACCGCTCGACTCCAGACGGGTCTGCCTCTCAAGGACCTGGACGTGTAGCGCTGGGCATACGCGTTCCAGGACCCTCATTTGGTCTTCCGACAGGTGGCCCCGACGCCCCTTAGCATCCACTGCCTTCAAGAGGCGCCGCGCCTTGTTGAGGGTCCTGGACCTGAAGTCCAGGACCCAGTGCTTCTTGACATGATGGAATTTGCAGACTGCCACCCCCTCCGCGTTGATGGCAGTCATGATGGCAGCCATTTCTCTAATCGGAAATAGCTGTTTTGGTGTGAGTAGGCTAGTTCCCAATAGATATTTGGCCCTTTTTGCCCCTATTAGCCAAGTCCTGCATAATAATGGGTTTTAGATTACACTGAGAAGGCTAGATCCTATTAGATGAGAGGCCCTTTCTGCCTCTCCAGGTCGGAGGGCTATTTCTCTAATGGGAAATAGCTGCTTCAGTGTGAGTAGGCTAGTTCCCATTAGACAAGGGGACCTTTCTATCTCTCTAGGTCGGAGGGCCGTTTCTCTAATGGGAAATAGTTGCTTCAGTGTGAGTAGGCTTGTTCTCATTAGACAAGGGGACCTTTCTGCCTCACCAGGTCAGAGGGCCGTTTCTCTGATGGGAAATAGCTGCTTTAGTGCGAGTAGGCTAGTTCCCATTAGACGAGAGGACCTTTCTGTCTCTCCCAGTCAGAGGGCCGTTTCTCTAATGGGAAGTAGCTGCTTCAGTGAGTATGCTAGTTCCCATTAGACGAAAAGACATTTCTGCCTCTCCAGGTCGGAGGGCTATTTCTCTAATGGGAAATAGCTGCTTCAGTGTGAGTAGGCTAGTTCCCATTAGACGAGGGGACCTTTCTATCTCTCTAGGTCGGAGGGCCGTTTCTCTAATGGGAAATAGCTGCTTCAGTGTGAGTAGGCTTGTTCTCATTAAACAAGGGGACCTTTCTGCCTCACCAGGTCAGAGGGCCGTTTCTCTGATGGGAAATAGCTGCTTTAGTGCGAGTAGGCTAGTTCCCATTAGACAAGAGGACCTTTCTGTCTCTCCCAGTCAGAGGGCCGTTTCTCTAATGGGAAGTAGCTGCTTCAGTGAGTATGCTAGTTCCCATTAGACGAAAAGACATTTCTGCCTCTCCAGGTCGGAGGGCTATTTCTCTAATGGGAAATAGCTGCTTCAGTGTGAGTAGGCTAGTTCCCATTAGAGGAGAGGACATTTCTGCCTCTCCAGGTCAGAGGGCTATTTCTCTAATGGGAAATAGCTGCTTCACGGTGAGTAGGCTAGTTCCCATTAGACGAGAGGACCTTTCTGCCTCTCCAGGTGCGAGGGCCGTCCCATCAGATGAGAGGACCTTTCTGCCTCTCCAGGTGGGAGGGCTGTTTCTCTAATGGGAAATAGCTGCTTCATTGTGAGTAGGCTACTTCCCATTAGACAAGGGGACCTTTCTGCCTCTCAAGGTCAAAGGGCCGTTTCTCTAATGGGAAATAGCTGCTTCAGTGCGAGTAGGCTAGTTCCCTTTAGAAGAGGGGACCTTTCTGCCTCTTTATGTGGGAGGGCCGTTTCTCTAATGGGAAATAGCTGCTTCAGTGAGTATGCTAGTTCCCATTAGACGAAAAAACATTTCTGCCTCTCCAGGTCGGAGGGCTATTTCTCTAACGGGAAATAACTGCTTCAGTGTGAGTAGGCTAATTCCCATTAGACGAGAGGACCTTTCTGCCTCTCCAGGTCGGAGGGCCATTTCTCTCATGGGAAATAGCTGCTTCAGTGAGTAAGCTAGTTCCCATTAGATGAGAGGACCTTTCTGACTCTCCAGGTTGGAGGGCCATTTCTCTAATGGGAAATAGCTGCGCCAGTGTGAGTAGGCTAGTTCCCATTAGACGAGAGGACCTTTCTGCCTTTCGAGGTCAGAGGGCTGTTTCTCTAATGGGAAATAGCTGCTTCAGTGTAAATAGGCTAGTTCCCATTCGACGAGAGGACCTTTCTGCCTCACCAGGTGGGAGGGCTGTTTCTCTAATGGGAAATAGCTGCTTCAGTGCGAGTAGGCTAGTTCCCTTTAGACAAGGGGACCTTTCTGCCTCTGTATGTGGGAGGGCCGTTTCTTTAATGGGAAATAGCTGCTTCATTGAGTAGGCTAGTTCCCATTAGACAAGAGGACCTTTCTGCCTCTCCAGGTGCGAGGGCCGTCCCATTAGAGGAGAGGACCTTTCTGCCTCTCCAGGTGGGAGGGCTGTTTCTCTAATGGGAAATATCTGCATCATTGTGACTATGTTACTTCCCATTAGACTAGGGGACCTTTCTGCCTCTCCAGGTCAAAGGGCCATTTCTCTAATGGGAAATAGCTGCTTCAGTGCGAGTAGGCTAGTTCCCTTTAGACAAGGGGACGTTTCTGCCTCTCTATGTGGGAGGGCCGTTTCTCTAATGGGAAATAGCTGCTTCAGTGTGAGTAGGCTAGTTCCCATTAGACAAGGGCACCTTTCTGCCTCTCCAGGTCGGAGGGCCGTTTCGGGAAACATCTGCTTCAGTGTGAGTAGGCTAGTTCCCATTAGATGAGGGGAACTTTCTGCTTCTCCAAATGGTAGGGCTGTCCCATTAGACAAGGGGACCTTTCTACCACTCTAGGTCGGAGGACCGTTTCTCTAATGGGAAATAGCTGCTTCAGCGTGAGTAGGCTAGATCCCATTAAATGAAAGGGCCTTTCTGCCTCTCCAGGTCAGCGGGCCATTTCTCTAATCGGAAATAGCTGCTTCGGTGTGAGTAGCTAGTTCCCAATAGATAATTGGCCCTTTTTGCCCCTATTAGCCAAGTCCTGCATAATAATGGGTTTTAGCTTACACTGAGAAGGCTAGATCCTATTAGATGAGAGGCCCTTTCTGCCTCGCCAGGTTGGAGGGCCGTTTCTCTAATGGGAAATAGCTGCTTCAGTGTGAGTAGGCTAGTTCCCATTAGACAAGGGCACCTTTCTGCCTCTCCAGGTCGGAGGGCCGTTTCGGGAAACATCTGCTGCAGTGTGAGTAGGCTAGATCCCATTAAATGAAAGGGCCTTTCGGCCTCTCCAGGTCAGCGGGCCAATTCTCTAATAGGAAATGGCTGCTTCGGTGTGAGTAGGCTAGTTCCCAATAGATAATTGGCCCTTTTTGCCCCTATTAGCCAAGTCCTGCATAATAATGGGTTTTAGCTTACACTGAGAAGGCTAGATCCTATTAGATGAGAGGCCCTTTCTGCCTCGCCAGGTTGGAGGGCCGTTTCACTAATTGGAAATAGCTGCTTCAATGTGAGTAAGCTAGTTCCCATTATATGACAGGACCTTTCTGTCTCTCCAGGTTGGAGGGCCATTTCTCTAATGGGAAATAGCTGCGTCAGTGTGAGTAGGCTCGGTCCCATTAGACGAGAGGACCTTTCTGACTCTCCAGGTCGGAGGGCCGTTTCTCTAATTGGAAATAGCTGCTTCAATGTGAGTAAGCTAGTTCCCATTATATGACAGGACCTTTCTGTCTCTCCAGGTTGGAGGGCCATTTCTCTAATGGGAAATAGCTGCTCCAGTGTGAGTAGGCTAGTTCCCATTAGACGAGAGGACCTTTCTGCCTCTCGAGGTCAGAGGGCCGTTTCTCTAATGGGAAATAGCTGCTTCAGTGTAAGTAGGCTAGTTCCCATTCGACGAGAGGACCTTTCTGCATCTCCAGTCAGAAGGCCGTTTCTCTAATGGGTAATAGCAGCTTCATTGAGTAGGCTAGTTCCCATTAGACGAGAGGACCTTTCTGCCTCTCCAGGTTGAGGGCCGTCCCATTAGATGAGAGGACCTTTCTGCCTCTCCAGGTGGGAGGGCTGTTTCTCTAATGGGAAATAGCTGCTTCATTGTGAGTAGGCTACTTCCCATTAGACAAGGGGACCTTTCTGCCTCTCCAGGTCAAAGGGCTGTTTCTCTAATGGGAAATAGCTGCTTCAGTGCGAGTCGGCTAGTTCCCTTTAGACGAGGGGACCTTTCTGCCTCTTTATGTGGGAGGGCCGTTTCTCTAATGGGAAGTAGCTGCTTCAGTGAGTATGCTAGTTCCCATTAGACGAGGGGACCTTTCTATCTCTCTAGGTCGGAGGGCCGTTTCTCTAATGGGAAATAGCTGCTTCAGTGTGAGTAGGCTAGTTCTCATTAGACAAGGGGACCTTTCTGCCTCACCAGCTCAGAGGGCCGTTTCTCTGATGGGAAATAGCTGCTTTAGAGCGAGTAGGCTAGTTCCCATTAGACAAGAGGACCTTTCTGTCTCTCCCAGTCAGAGGGCCGTTTCTCTAATGGGAAGTAGCTGCTTCAGTGAGTATGCTAGTTCCCATTAGACGAAAAGACATTTCTGCCTCTCCAGGTCGGAGGGCTATTTCTCTAATGGGAAATAGCTGCTTCAGTGTGAGTAGGCTAGTTCCCATTAGAGGAGAGGACATTTCTGCCTCTCCAGGTCAGAGGGCTATTTCTCTAATGGTAAATAGCTGCTTCACTGTGAGTAGGCTAGTTCCCATTAGAGAAATGGCCCTTTTTGCTCCCCTAGTGGTCAGGTCCTGCATAATAATGGGTTTTAGATTACTCTCACTGACAAGGCTAGTTCCCATTTGAGAAATTCCCTTCTTACCCTTAGTGGTCAAGTCCTGCATAATGATGGGTTTAGATTCTTCTCACTGAGAAGGCTAGTTCCCATTAGACCAGAGGACCTTTCTGCCTCTCCAGGTTGGAGGGCCATTTATCTAATGGGAAATAGCTGCTTCAGTGTGAGTAGGCTAATTCCTATTAGAAGAGGGGACATTTCTGCTTCCCCAGGTTGGAGGGCAGTTTCACTAATGGGAAATAGCTGCGTCAGTGTGAGTAGGCTTGGTCCCATTAGACGAGAGGACCTTTCTGCCTCTCCAGGTCGGAGGGCCGTTTCTCTCATGGGAAATAGCTGCTTCAGTGAGTAAGCTAGTTCCCATTAGATGAGAGGACCTTTCTGACTCTCCAGGTTGCAGGGCCATTTCTCTAATGGGAAATAGCTGCTCCAGTGTGAGTAGGCTAGTTCCCATTAGACGAGAGGACCTTTCTGCCTTTCGAGGTCAGAGGGCCGTTTCTCTAATGGGAAATAGCTGCTTCAGTGTAAATAGGCTAGTTCCCATTCGACGAGAGGACCTTTCTGCCTCTCCAGTCAGAAGGCCGTTCCTCTAATGGGTAATAGCAGCTTCATTGAGTAGGCTAGTTCCCATTAGACAAGAGGACCTTTCTGCCTCTCCAGGTGGGAGGGCTGTTTCTCTAATGGGAAAAAGATGCTTAATTGTGAGTAGGCTACTTCCCATTAGACAAGGGGACCTTTCTGCCTCTCCAGGTCGAAGGGCCGTTTCTCTAATGGGAAATAGCTGCTTCAGTGCGAGTAGGCTAGTTCCCTTTAGACAAGGGGACCTTTCTGCCTCTCTATGTGGGAGGGCTGTTTCTCTAATGGGAAATAGCTGCTTCAGTGTGAGTAGGCTAGTTCCCATTAGACAAGGGCGCCTTTCTGCCTCTCCAGGTCGAAGGGCCTTTTTGGCTAACAGCTGCTTCAGTGTGAGTAGGCTAGTTCCCATTAGACGAAGGGAACTTTCTGCTTCTCCAAATGGGAGGGCTGTCCCATTAGACGAGGGGACCTTTCTACCTCTCTAGGTCGGAGGACCGTTTCTCTAATGGGAAATAGCTGCTTCAGCGTGAGTAGGCTAGATCCCATTAGATGAAAGGGCCTTTCGGCCTCTCCAGGTCAGCGGGCCATTTCTCTAATCGGAAATAGCTGCTTCGGAGTGAGTAGGCTAGTTCCCAATAGATATTGGGCCCTTTTTGCCCCTATTAGCCAAGTCCTGCATAATAATGGGTTTTAGCTTACACTGAGAAGGCTAGATCCTATTAGATGAAAGGCCCTTTCTGCCTCTCCAGGTTGGAGGGCCGTTTCTCTATTGGGAAATAGCTGCTTCAGTGTGAGTAGGCTAATTCCTATTAGAAGAGGAGGCATTTCTGCTTCTCCAGGTTGGAGGGCCGTTTCCCTAATGGGAAATAGCTGCGTCAGTGTGAGTAGGCTCGGTCCCATTAGACGAGAGGACCTTTCTGACTCTCCAGGTCGGAGGGCCGTTTCTCTAATTGGAAATAGCTGCTTCAATGTGAGTAAGCTAGTTCCTATTTTATGACAGGACCTTTCTGACTCTCCAGGTTGGAGGGGCATTTCTCTAATGGGAAATAGCTGCTCCAGTGTGAGTAGGCTAGTTCCCATTAGACGAGAGGACCTTTCTGCCTCTCGAGGTGGGAGGGCCGTTTCTCTAATGGGAAATAGCTGCTTCAGTGTAAGTAGGCTAGTTCCCATTCGATGAGAGGACCTTTCTGCCTCTCCAGTCAGAAGGCCGTTTCTCTAATGGGTAATAGCAGCTTCATTGAGTAGGCTAGTTCCCATTAGACAAGAGGACCTTTCTGCCTCTCCAGGTGCGAGGGCCGTCCCATTAGATGAGAGGACCTTTCTGCCTTTCGAGGTCAGAGGGCCGTTTCTCTAATGGGAAATAGCTGCTTCAGTGTAAATAGGCTAGTTCCCATTCGACGAGAGGACCTTTCTGCCTCTCCAGTCAGAAGGCTGTTCCTCTAATGGGTAATAGCAGCTTCATTGAGTAGGCTAGTTCCCATTAGACGAGAGGACCTTTCTGCCTCTCCAGGTGGGAGGGCTGTTTCTCTAATGGGAAATAGCTGCTTAATTGTGAGTAGGCTACTTCCCATTAGACAAGGGGACCTTTCTGCCTCTCCAGGTCGAAGGGCCGTTTCTCTAATGGGAAATAGCTGCTTCAGTGCGAGTAGGCTAGTTCCCTTTAGACAAGGGGACCTTTCTGCCTCTCTATGTGGGAGGGCTGTTTCTCTAATGGGAAATAGCTGCTTCAGTGTGAGTAGGCTAGTTCCCATTAGACAAGGGCACCTTTCTGCCTCTCCAGGTCGAAGGGCCTTTTTGGCTAACAGCTGCTTCAGTGTGAGTAGGCTAGTTCCCATTAGACGAAGGGAACTTTCTGCTTCTCCAAATGGGAGGGCTGTCCCATTAGACGAGGGGACCTTTCTACCTCTCTAGGTCGGAGGACCGTTTCTCTAATGGGAAATAGCTGCTTCAGCGTGAGTAGGCTAGATCCCATTAGATGAAAGGGCCTTTCGGCCTCTCCAGGTCAGCGGGCCATTTCTCTAATCGGAAATAGCTGCTTCGGAGTGAGTAGGCTAGTTCCCAATAGATATTTGGCCCTTTTTGCCCCTATTAGCCAAGTCCTGCATAATAATGGGTTTTAGCTTACACTGAGAAGGCTAGATCCTATTAGATGAGAGGCCCTTTCTGCCTCTCCAGGTTGGGGGGCCGTTTCTCTATTGGGAAATAGCTGCTTCAGTGTGAGTAGGCTAATTCCTATTAGAAGAGGAGACATTTCTGCTTCTCCAGGTTGGAGGGCCATTTCACTAATGGGAAATAGCTGCGTCAGTGTGAGTAGGCTCGGTCCCATTAGACGAGAGGACCTTTCTGACTCTCCAGGTCGGAGGGCCGTTTCTCTAATTGGAAATAGCTGCTTCAATGTGAGTAAGCTAGTTCCTATTTTATGACAGGACCTTTCTGACTCTCCAGGTTGGAGGGCCATTTCTCTAATGGGAAATAGCTGCTCCAGTGTGAGTAGGCTAGTTCCCATTAGACGAGAGGACCTTTCTGCCTCTCGAGGTGGGAGGGCCGTTTCTCTAATGGGAAATAGCTGCTTCAGTGTAAGTAGGCTAGTTCCCATTCGACGAGAGGACCTTTCTGCCTCTCCAGTCAGAAGGCCGTTTCTCTAATGGGTAATAGCAGCTTCATTGAGTAGGCTAGTTCCCATTAGACAAGAGGACCTTTCTGCCTCTCCAGGTGCGAGGGCCGTCCCATTAGATGAGAGGACCTTTCTGCCTCTCCAGTCAGAAGGCCGTTTCTCTAATGGGAAATAGCTGCTTCATTGTGAGTAGGCTACTTCCCATTAGACAAGGGGACCTTTCTGCCTCTCAAGGTCAAAGGGCCGTTTCTCTAATGGGAAATAGCTGCTTCAGTGCGAGTAGGGTAGTTCCCTTTAGACAAGGGGACCTTTCTGCCTCTTTATGTGGGAGGGCCGTTTCTCTAATGGGAAGTAGCTGCTTCAGTGAGTATGCTAGTTCCCATTAGACGAAAAGACATTTCTGCCTCTCCAGGTTGGAGAGCTATTTCTCTAATGGGAAATAGCTGCTTCAGTGAGTATGCTAGTTCCCATTAGACGAAAAAACATTCCTGCCTCTCCAGGTCGGAGGGCTATTTCTCTAATGGGAAATAGCTGCTTCATTGTGAGTAGGCTAGTTCCCATTAGACGAGAGGACCTTTCTGCATCTCCAGGTCGGAGGGCCATATCTCTCATGGGAAATAGCTGCTTCAGTGAGTAAGCTAGTTACCATTAGATGAGAGGAGCTTTCTGACTCTCCAGATTGGAGGGCCATTTCTCTAATGGGAAATAGCTGCTCCAGTGTGAGTAGGCTAGTTCCCATTAGACGAGAGGACCTTTCTGCCTTTCGAGGTCAGAGGGCCGTTTCTCTAATGGGAAATAGCTGCTTCAGTGTAAATAGGCTAGTTCCCATTCGACGAGAGGACCTTTCTGCCTCTCCAGGTCGAAGGGCTGTTTCTCTAATGGGAAATAGCTGCTTCAGTGCGAGTAGGCTAGTTCCATTTAGACAAGGGGACCTTTCTGCCTCTGTATGTGGGAGGGCCGTTTCTTTAATGGGAAATAGCTGCTTCATTGAGTAGGCTAGTTCCCATTAGACGAGAGGACCTTTCTGCCTCTCCAGGTGCGAGGGCCGTCCCATTAGATGAGAGGACCTTTCTGCCTCTCCAGGTGGGAGGGCTGTTTCTCTAATGGGAAATATCTGCTTCATTGTGAGTAGGCTACTTCCCATTAGACAAGGGGACCTTTCTGCCTCTCCAAGTCGAAGGGCCGTTTCTCTAATGGGAAATAGCTGCTTCAGTGCGAGTAGGCTAGTTGCCTTTAGACCAGGGGACCTTTCTGCCTCTGTATGTCAGAGGGCCGTTTCTTTAATGGGAAATAGCTGCTTCAGTGTGAGTAGGCTAGTTCCCATTAGACAAGGGCACCTTTCTGCCTCTCCAGGTCGGAGGGCCGTTTCGGGAAACAGCTGCTTCAGTGTGAATAGGCTAGTTCCCATTAGACGAGGGGACCTTTCTGCTTCTCCAAATGGGAGGGCTGTCCCATTAGACGAGGGGACCTTTCTACCTCTCTAGGTCGGAGGACCGTTTCTCTAATGGGAAATAGCTTCTTCAGCGTGAGTAGGCTAGATCCCATTAGATGAGAGGGCCTTTCGGCCTCTCCAGGTCAGCGGGCCGTTTCTCTAAACGGAAATAGCTGCTTCGGTGTGAGTAGGCTAGTTCCCAATAGATAATTGGCCCTTTTTGCCCCTATTAGCCAAGTCCTGCATAATAATGGGTTTTAGCTTACACTGAGAAGGCTAGATCCTATTAGATGAGAGGCCCTTTCTGCCTCTCCAGGTTGGAGGGCCGTTTCTCTAATGGGAAATAGCTGCTTCAGTGTGAGTAGGCTAATTCCCATTAGATGAGAGGACCTTTCTGCCTCTCCAAGTGGGAGGGCCGTCCCATTAGATGAGAGCACCTTTCTGCCTCTCCAGATGGGAGGGCTGTTTCTCTAATCGGAAATAGCGGCTTCATTGTGAGTAGGCTAGTTCCCATTAGACGAGGGGACCTTTCTGCCTCTCCAGGTCGGAGGGCCGTTTCTCTAATGGGAAATAGCTGCTTCAGTGTGAGTAGGCTAGTTCCCATTAGACAAGGGCACCTTTCTGCCTCTCCAGGTCGGAGGGCCGTTTCGGGAAACATCTGCTGCAGTGTGAGTAGGCTAGATCCCATTAAATGAAAGGGCCTTTCGGCCTCTCCAGGTCAGCGGGCCAATTCTCTAATAGGAAATGGCTGCTTCGGTGTGAGTAGGCTAGTTCCCAATAGATAATTGGCCCTTTTTGCCCCTATTAGCCAAGTCCTGCATAATAATGGGTTTTAGCTTACACTGAGAAGGCTAGATCCTATTAGATGAGAGGCCCTTTCTGCCTCGCCAGGTTGGAGGGCCGTTTCACTAATTGGAAATAGCTGCTTCAATGTGAGTAAGCTAGTTCCCATTATATGACAGGACCTTTCTGTCACTCCAGGTTGGAGGGCCATTTCTCTAATGGGAAATAGCTGCGTCAGTGTGAGTAGGCTCGGTCCCATTAGACGAGAGGACCTTTCTGACTCTCCAGGTCGGAGGGCCGTTTCTCTAATTGGAAATAGCTGCTTCAATGTGAGTAAGCTAGTTCCCATTATATGACAGGACCTTTCTGTCTCTCCAGGTTGGAGGGCCATTTCTCTAATGGGAAATAGCTGCTCCAGTGTGAGTAGGCTAGTTCCCATTAGACGAGAGGACCTTTCTGCCTCTCGAGGTCAGAGGGCCGTTTCTCTAATGGGAAATAGCTGCTTCAGTGTAAGTAGGCTAGTTCCCATTCGACGAGAGGACCTTTCTGCCTCTCCAGTCAGAAGGCCGTTTCTCTAATGGGTAATAGCAGCTTCATTGAGTAGGCTAGTTCCCATTAGACGAGAGGACCTTTCTGCCTCTCCAGGTTGAGGGCCGTCCCATTAGATGAGAGGACCTTTCTGCCTCTCCAGGTGGGAGGGCTGTTTCTCTAATGGGAAATAGCTGCTTCATTGTGAGTAGGCTACTTCCCATTAGACAAGGGGACCTTTCTGCCTCTCCAGGTCAAAGGGCTGTTTCTCTAATGGGAAATAGCTGCTTCAGTGCGAGTCGGCTAGTTCCCTTTAGACAAGGGGACCTTTCTGCCTCTTTATGTGGGAGGGCCGTTTCTCTAATGGGAAGTAGCTGCTTCAGTGAGTATGCTAGTTCCCATTAGACGAGGGGACCTTTCTATCTCTCTAGGTCGGAGGGCCGTTTCTCTAATGGGAAATAGCTGCTTCAGTGTGAGTAGGCTAGTTCTCATTAGACAAGGGGACCTTTCTGCCTCACCAGCTCAGAGGGCCGTTTCTCTGATGGGAAATAGCTGCTTTAGAGCGAGTAGGCTAGTTCCCATTAGACGAGAGGACCTTTCTGTCTCTCCCAGTCAGAGGGCCGTTTCTCTAATGGGAAGTAGCTGCTTCAGTGAGTATGCTAGTTCCCATTAGACGAAAAGACATTTCTGCCTCTCCAGGTCGGAGGGCTATTTCTCTAATGGGAAATAGCTGCTTCAGTGTGAGTAGGCTAGTTCCCATTAGAGGAGAGGACATTTCTGCCTCTCCAGGTCAGAGGGCTATTTCTCTAATGGTAAATAGCTGCTTCACTGTGAGTAGGCTAGTTCCCATTAGAGAAATGGCCCTTTTTGCTCCCCTAGTGGTCAGGTCCTGCATAATAATGGGTTTTAGATTACTCTCACTGACAAGGCTAGTTCCCATTTGAGAAATTCCCTTCTTACCCTTAGTGGTCAAGTCCTGCATAATGATGGGTTTAGATTCTTCTCACTGAGAAGGCTAGTTCCCATTAGACCAGAGGACCTTTCTGCCTCTCCAGGTTGGAGGGCCATTTATCTAATGGGAAATAGCTGCTTCAGTGTGAGTAGGCTAATTCCTATTAGAAGAGGGGACATTTCTGCTTCCCCAGGTTGGAGGGCTGTTTCACTAATGGGAAATAGCTGCGTCAGTGTGAGTAGGCTTGGTCCCATTAGACGAGAGGACCTTTCTGCCTCTCCAGGTCGGAGGGCCGTTTCTCTCATGGGAAATAGCTGCTTCAGTGAGTAAGCTAGTTCCCATTAGATGAGAGGACCTTTCTGACTCTCCAGGTTGGAGGGCCATTTCTCTAATGGGAAATAGCTGCTCCAGTGTGAGTAGGCTAGTTCCCATTAGACGAGAGGACCTTTCTGCCTTTCGAGGTCAGAGGGCCGTTTCTCTAATGGGAAATAGCTGCTTCAGTGTAAATAGGCTAGTTCCCATTCGACGAGAGGACCTTTCTGCCTCTCCAGTCAGAAGGCCGTTCCTCTAATGGGTAATAGCAGCTTCATTGAGTAGGCTAGTTCCCATTAGACAAGAGGACCTTTCTGCCTCTCCAGGTGGGAGGGCTGTTTCTCTAATGGGAAAAAGCTGCTTAATTGTGAGTAGGCTACTTCCCATTAGACAAGGGGACCTTTCTGCCTCTCCAGGTCGAAGGGCTGTTTCTCTAATGGGAAATAGCTGCTTCAGTGCGAGTAGGCTAGTTCCCTTTAGACAAGGGGACCTTTCTGCCTCTCTATGTGGGAGGGCTGTTTCTCTAATGGGAAATAGCTGCTTCAGTGTGAGTAGGCTAGTTCCCATTAGACAAGGGCGCCTTTCTGCCTCTCCAGGTCGAAGGGCCTTTTTGGCTAACAGCTGCTTCAGTGTGAGTAGGCTAGTTCCCATTAGACGAAGGGAACTTTCTGCTTCTCCAAATGGGAGGGCTGTCCCATTAGACGAGGGGACCTTTCTACCTCTCTAGGTCGGAGGACCGTTTCTCTAATGGGAAATAGCTGCTTCAGCGTGAGTAGGCTAGATCCCATTAGATGAAAGGGCCTTTCGGCCTCTCCAGGTCAGCGGGCCATTTCTCTAATCGGAAATAGCTGCTTCGGAGTGAGTAGGCTAGTTCCCAATAGATATTGGGCCCTTTTTGCCCCTATTAGCCAAGTCCTGCATAATAATGGGTTTTAGCTTACACTGAGAAGGCTAGATCCTATTAGATGAAAGGCCCTTTCTGCCTCTCCAGGTTGGAGGGCCGTTTCTCTATTGGGAAATAGCTGCTTCAGTGTGAGTAGGCTAATTCCTATTAGAAGAGGAGGCATTTCTGCTTCTCCAGGTTGGAGGGCCGTTTCCCTAATGGGAAATAGCTGCGTCAGTGTGAGTAGGCTCGGTCCCATTAGACGAGAGGACCTTTCTGACTCTCCAGGTCGGAGGGCCGTTTCTCTAATTGGAAATAGCTGCTTCAATGTGAGTAAGCTAGTTCCTATTTTATGACAGGACCTTTCTGACTCTCCAGGTTGGAGGGGCATTTCTCTAATGGGAAATAGCTGCTCCAGTGTGAGTAGGCTAGTTCCCATTAGACGAGAGGACCTTTCTGCCTCTCGAGGTGGGAGGGCCGTTTCTCTAATGGGAAATAGCTGCTTCAGTGTAAGTAGGCTAGTTCCCATTCGACGAGAGGACCTTTCTGCCTCTCCAGTCAGAAGGCCGTTTCTCTAATGGGTAATAGCAGCTTCATTGAGTAGGCTAGTTCCCATTAGACAAGAGGACCTTTCTGCCTCTCCAGGTGCGAGGGCCGTCCCATTAGATGAGAGGACCTTTCTGCCTTTCGAGGTCAGAGGGCCGTTTCTCTAATGGGAAATAGCTGCTTCAGTGTAAATAGGCTAGTTCCCATTCGACGAGAGGACCTTTCTGCCTCTCCAGTCAGAAGGCTGTTCCTCTAATGGGTAATAGCAGCTTCATTGAGTAGGCTAGTTCCCATTAGACGAGAGGACCTTTCTGCCTCTCCAGGTGGGAGGGCTGTTTCTCTAATGGGAAATAGCTGCTTAATTGTGAGTAGGCTACTTCCCATTAGACAAGGGGACCTTTCTGCCTCTCCAGGTCGAAGGGCCGTTTCTCTAATGGGAAATAGCTGCTTCAGTGCGAGTAGGCTAGTTCCCTTTAGACAAGGGGACCTTTCTGCCTCTCTATGTGGGAGGGCTGTTTCTCTAATGGGAAATAGCTGCTTCAGTGTGAGTAGGCTAGTTCCCATTAGACAAGGGCACCTTTCTGCCTCTCCAGGTCGAAGGGCCTTTTTGGCTAACAGCTGCTTCAGTGTGAGTAGGCTAGTTCCCATTAGACGAAGGGAACTTTCTGCTTCTCCAAATGGGAGGGCTGTCCCATTAGACGAGGGGACCTTTCTACCTCTCTAGGTCGGAGGACCGTTTCTCTAATGGGAAATAGCTGCTTCAGCGTGAGTAGGCTAGATCCCATTAGATGAAAGGGCCTTTCGGCCTCTCCAGGTCAGCGGGCCATTTCTCTAATCGGAAATAGCTGCTTCGGAGTGAGTAGGCTAGTTCCCAATAGATATTTGGCCCTTTTTGCCCCTATTAGCCAAGTCCTGCATAATAATGGGTTTTAGCTTACACTGAGAAGGCTAGATCCTATTAGATGAGAGGCCCTTTCTGCCTCTCCAGGTTGGGGGCCGTTTCTCTATTGGGAAATAGCTGCTTCAGTGTGAGTAGGCTAATTCCTATTAGAAGAGGAGACATTTCTGCTTCTCCAGGTTGGAGGGCCGTTTCACTAATGGGAAATAGCTGCGTCAGTGTGAGTAGGCTCGGTCCCATTAGACGAGAGGACCTTTCTGACTCTCCAGGTCGGAGGGCCGTTTCTCTAATTGGAAATAGCTGCTTCAATGTGAGTAAGCTAGTTCCTATTTTATGACAGGACCTTTCTGACTCTCCAGGTTGGAGGGCCATTTCTCTAATGGGAAATAGCTGCTCCAGTGTGAGTAGGCTAGTTCCCATTAGACGAGAGGACCTTTCTGCCTCTCGAGGTGGGAGGGCCGTTTCTCTAATGGGAAATAGCTGCTTCAGTGTAAGTAGGCTAGTTCCCATTCGACGAGAGGACCTTTCTGCCTCTCCAGTCAGAAGGCCGTTTCTCTAATGGGTAATAGCAGCTTCATTGAGTAGGCTAGTTCCCATTAGACAAGAGGACCTTTCTGCCTCTCCAGGTGCGAGGGCCGTCCCATTAGATGAGAGGACCTTTCTGCCTCTCCAGTCAGAAGGCCGTTTCTCTAATGGGAAATAGCTACTTCATTGTGAGTAGGCTACTTCCCATTAGACAAGGGGACCTTTCTGCCTCTCAAGGTCAAAGGGCCGTTTCTCTAATGGGAAATAGCTGCTTCAGTGCGAGTAGGGTAGTTCCCTTTAGACAAGGGGACCTTTCTGCCTCTTTATGTGGGAGGGCCGTTTCTCTAATGGGAAGTAGCTGCTTCAGTGAGTATGCTAGTTCCCATTAGACGAAAAGACATTTCTGCCTCTCCAGGTTGGAGAGCTATTTCTCTAATGGGAAATAGCTGCTTCAGTGAGTATGCTAGTTCCCATTAGACGAAAAACATTCCTGCCTCTCCAGGTCGGAGGGCTATTTCTCTAATGGGAAATAGCTGCTTCATTGTGAGTAGGCTAGTTCCCATTAGACGAGAGGACCTTTCTGCATCTCCAGGTCGGAGGGCCATATCTCTCATGGGAAATAGCTGCTTCAGTGAGTAAGCTAGTTACCATTAGATGAGAGGACCTTTCTGACTCTCCAGATTGGAGGGCCATTTCTCTAATGGGAAATAGCTGCTCCAGTGTGAGTAGGCTAGTTCCCATTAGACGAGAGGACCTTTCTGCCTTTCGAGGTCAGAGGGCCGTTTCTCTAATGGGAAATAGCTGCTTCAGTGTAAATAGGCTAGTTCCCATTCGACGAGAGGACCTTTCTGCCTCTCCAGGTCGAAGGGCTGTTTCTCTAATGGGAAATAGCTGCTTCAGTGCGAGTAGGCTAGTTCCCTTTAGACAAGGGGACCTTTCTGCCTCTGTATGTGGGAGGGCCGTTTCTTTAATGGGAAATAGCTGCTTCATTGAGTAGGCTAGTTCCCATTAGACGAGAGGACCTTTCTGCCTCTCCAGGTGCGAGGGCCGTCCCATTAGATGAGAGGACCTTTCTGCCTCTCCAGGTGGGAGGGCTGTTTCTCTAATGGGAAATATCTGCTTCATTGTGAGTAGGCTACTTCCCATTAGACAAGGGGACCTTTCTGCCTCTCCAAGTCGAAGGGCCGTTTCTCTAATGGGAAATAGCTGCTTCAGTGCGAGTAGGCTAGTTGCCTTTAGACCAGGGGACCTTTCTGCCTCTGTATGTCAGAGGGCCGTTTCTTTAATGGGAAATAGCTGCTTCAGTGTGAGTAGGCTAGTTCCCATTAGACAAGGGCACCTTTCTGCCTCTCCAGGTCGGAGGGCCGTTTCGGGAAACAGCTGCTTCAGTGTGAATAGGCTAGTTCCCATTAGACGAGGGGACCTTTCTGCTTCTCCAAATGGGAGGGCTGTCCCATTAGACGAGGGGACCTTTCTACCTCTCTAGGTCGGAGGACCGTTTCTCTAATGGGAAATAGCTTCTTCAGCGTGAGTAGGCTAGATCCCATTAGATGAGAGGGCCTTTCGGCCTCTCCAGGTCAGCGGGCCGTTTCTCTAAACGGAAATAGCTGCTTCGGTGTGAGTAGGCTAGTTCCCAATAGATAATTGGCCCTTTTTGCCCCTATTAGCCAAGTCCTGCATAATAATGGGTTTTAGCTTACACTGAGAAGGCTAGATCCTATTAGATGAGAGGCCCTTTCTGCCTCTCCAGGTTGGAGGGCCGTTTCTCTAATGGGAAATAGCTGCTTCAGTGTGAGTAGGCTAATTCCCATTAGATGAGAGGACCTTTCTGCCTCTCCAAGTGGGAGGGCCGTCCCATTAGATGAGAGCACCTTTCTGCCTCTCCAGATGGGAGGGCTGTTTCTCTAATCGGAAATAGTGGCTTCATTGTGAGTAGGCTAGTTCCCATTAGACGAGGGGACCTTTCTGCCTCTCCAGGTCGGAGGGCCGTTTCTCTTATGGAAAATAGCTGCTTCAGTGGCGAGTAGGCTAGTTCCCATTAGACGAGGGGACCTTTCTGCTTCTCCAGGTGGCAGGGCCGTCCCATTAGACGAGAGGACCTTTCTGCCTCTCCAGGTGGGAGGGCCGTTTCTCTAATGGGAAATAGCTGCTTCAGTGTGACTAGGCTAGTTCCCATTAGACGAGAGGACCTTTCTGCCTCTCCAGGTTGGAGGGCCGTTTCTCTAATGGGAAATAGCTGCTTCAGTGAGTAAGCTAGTTCCCATTAGATGACAGGACCTTTCTAACTCTCCAGGTTGGAGGGCCATTTCTCTAATGGGAAATAGCTGCTCCAGTGTGAGTAGGCTAGTTCCCATTAGACGAGAGGGCCTTTCTGCCTCTTGAGGTCGGAGGGCCGTTTCTCTAATGGGAAATAGCTGCTTCAGTGTAAGTAGGCTAGTTCCCTTTCGACAAGAGGACCGTTCTGCCTCTCCAGTCAGAAGGCAGTTTCTCTAATGGGTAATAGCAGCTTCATTGAGTAGGCTAGTTCCCATTAGACGAGAGGACCTTTCTGCCTCTCCAGGTGCGAGGGCCGTCCCATTAGATGAGAGGAACTTTCTGCCTCTCCAGGTGGGAGGGCTGTTTCTCTAATGGGAAATAGCTGCTTCAATGTGAGTAGGCTACTTCCCATTAGACAAGGGGACCTTTCTGCCTCTCCAGGTCGAAGGGCCGTTTCTCTAATGGGAAATAGCTGCTTCAGTGCGAGTAGGCTAGTTCCCTTTAGACAAGGGGACCTTTCTGCCTCTTTATGTGGGGTTGCCGTTTCTCTAATGGGAAATAGCTGCTTCAGTGTGAGTAGGCTAGTTCCCATTAGACAAGGGCACCTTTCTGCCTCTCCAGGTCGGAGGGCCGTTTTCGGGAAACAGCTGCTTCAGTGTGAGTAGGCTAGTTCCCATTAGACGAGGGGACCTTTCTATCTCTCTAGATCAGAGGGCTGTTTCTCTAATGGGAAATAGCTGCTTCAGTGTGAGTAGGCTAGTTCTCATTAGACGAGGGGACCTTTCTGCCTCACCAGGTCAGATGGCCGTTTCTCTGATGGGAAATAGCTGCTTTAGTGCGAGTAGGCTAGTTCCCATTAGACGAGAGGACCTTTCTGTCTCCCCCAGTCAGAGGGCCGTTTCTCTAATTGGAAATAGCTGCTTCAGAGAGTATGCTAGTTCCCATTAGACAAAAAGACATTTCTGCCTCTCCAGGTCGGAGGGCTATTTCTCTAATGGGAAATAGCTGCTTCAGTGTGAGTAGGCTAGTTCCCATTAGAGGAGAGGACATTTCTGCCTCTCCAGGTCAGAGGGCTATTTCTATAATGGGAAATAGCTGCTTCTCTGTGAGTAGGCTAGTTCCCATTAGAGAAATGGCCCTTTTTGCTCCCCTAGTGGTCAGGTCCTGCATAATAATGGGTTTTAGATTACTTCACTGACAAGGCTAGTTCCCATTTGAGAAATTCCCTTCTTACCCTTAGTGGTCAAGTCCTGCATAATGATGGGTTTAGATTCTTCTCACTGAGAAGGCTAGTTCCCATTAGACCAGAGGACCTTTCTACCTCTCCAGGTTGGAGGGCCATTTATCTAATGGGAAATAGCTGCTTCAGTGTGAGTAGGCTAATTCCTATTAGAAGAGGGGACATTTCTGCTTCCCCAGGTTGGAGGGCTGTTTCACTAATGGGAAATAGCTGTGTCAGTGTGAGTAGGCTAGGTCCCATTAGACGAGAGGACCTTTCTGACTCTCCAGGTCGGAAGGACGTTTCTCTAATTAGAAATAGCTGCTTCAATGTGAGTAGGCTAGTTCCCATTAGACGAGAGGACCTTTCTGCCTCTCGAGGTCAGAGGGCCGTTTCTCTAATGGGAAATAGCTGCTTCAGTGTAAGTAGGCTAGTTCCCATTCGACGAGAGGACCTTTCTGCCTCTCCAGTCAGAAGGCCGTTTCTCTAATGGGTAATAGCAGCTTCATTGAGTAGGCTAGTTCCCATTAGACGAGAGGACCTTTCTGCCTCTCCAGGTTGAGGGCCGTCCCATTAGATGAGAGGACCTTTCTGCCTCTCCAGGTGGGAGGGCTGTTTCTCTAATGGGAAATAGCTGCTTCATTGTGAGTAGGCTACTTCCCATTAGACAAGGGGACCTTTCTGCCTCTCCAGGTCAAAGGGCTGTTTCTCTAATGGGAAATAGCTGCTTCAGTGCGAGTCGGCTAGTTCCCTTTAGACAAGGGGACCTTTCTGCCTCTTTATGTGGGAGGGCCGTTTCTCTAATGGGAAGTAGCTGCTTCAGTGAGTATGCTAGTTCCCATTAGACGAGGGGACCTTTCTATCTCTCTAGGTCGGAGGGCCGTTTCTCTAATGGGAAATAGCTGCTTCAGTGTGAGTAGGCTAGTTCTCATTAGACAAGGGGACCTTTCTGCCTCACCAGCTCAGAGGGCCGTTTCTCTGATGGGAAATAGCTGCTTTAGAGCGAGTAGGCTAGTTCCCATTAGACGAGAGGACCTTTCTGTCTCTCCCAGTCAGAGGGCCGTTTCTCTAATGGGAAGTAGCTGCTTCAGTGAGTATGCTAGTTCCCATTAGACGAAAAGACATTTCTGCCTCTCCAGGTCGGAGGGCTATTTCTCTAATGGGAAATAGCTGCTTCAGTGTGAGTAGGCTAGTTCCCATTAGAGGAGAGGACATTTCTGCCTCTCCAGGTCAGAGGGCTATTTCTCTAATGGTAAATAGCTGCTTCACTGTGAGTAGGCTAGTTCCCATTAGAGAAATGGCCCTTTTTGCTCCCCTAGTGGTCAGGTCCTGCATAATAATGGGTTTTAGATTACTCTCACTGACAAGGCTAGTTCCCATTTGAGAAATTCCCTTCTTACCCTTAGTGGTCAAGTCCTGCATAATGATGGGTTTAGATTCTTCTCACTGAGAAGGCTAGTTCCCATTAGACCAGAGGACCTTTCTGCCTCTCCAGGTTGGAGGGCCATTTATCTAATGGGAAATAGCTGCTTCAGTGTGAGTAGGCTAATTCCTATTAGAAGAGGGGACATTTCTGCTTCCCCAGGTTGGAGGGCTGTTTCACTAATGGGAAATAGCTGCGTCAGTGTGAGTAGGCTTGGTCCCATTAGACGAGAGGACCTTTCTGCCTCTCCAGGTCGGAGGGCCGTTTCTCTCATGGGAAATAGCTGCTTCAGTGAGTAAGCTAGTTCCCATTAGATGAGAGGACCTTTCTGACTCTCCAGGTTGGAGGGCCATTTCTCTAATGGGAAATAGCTGCTCCAGTGTGAGTAGGCTAGTTCCCATTAGACGAGAGGACCTTTCTGCCTTTCGAGGTCAGAGGGCCGTTTCTCTAATGGGAAATAGCTGCTTCAGTGTAAATAGGCTAGTTCCCATTCGACGAGAGGACCTTTCTGCCTCTCCAGTCAGAAGGCCGTTCCTCTAATGGGTAATAGCAGCTTCATTGAGTAGGCTAGTTCCCATTAGACAAGAGGACCTTTCTGCCTCTCCAGGTGGGAGGGCTGTTTCTCTAATGGGAAAAAGCTGCTTAATTGTGAGTAGGCTACTTCCCATTAGACAAGGGGACCTTTCTGCCTCTCCAGGTCGAAGGGCTGTTTCTCTAATGGGAAATAGCTGCTTCAGTGCGAGTAGGCTAGTTCCCTTTAGACAAGGGGACCTTTCTGCCTCTCTATGTGGGAGGGCTGTTTCTCTAATGGGAAATAGCTGCTTCAGTGTGAGTAGGCTAGTTCCCATTAGACAAGGGCGCCTTTCTGCCTCTCCAGGTCGAAGGGCCTTTTTGGCTAACAGCTGCTTCAGTGTGAGTAGGCTAGTTCCCATTAGACGAAGGGAACTTTCTGCTTCTCCAAATGGGAGGGCTGTCCCATTAGACGAGGGGACCTTTCTACCTCTCTAGGTCGGAGGACCGTTTCTCTAATGGGAAATAGCTGCTTCAGCGTGAGTAGGCTAGATCCCATTAGATGAAAGGGCCTTTCGGCCTCTCCAGGTCAGCGGGCCATTTCTCTAATCGGAAATAGCTGCTTCGGAGTGAGTAGGCTAGTTCCCAATAGATATTGGGCCCTTTTTGCCCCTATTAGCCAAGTCCTGCATAATAATGGGTTTTAGCTTACACTGAGAAGGCTAGATCCTATTAGATGAAAGGCCCTTTCTGCCTCTCCAGGTTGGAGGGCCGTTTCTCTATTGGGAAATAGCTGCTTCAGTGTGAGTAGGCTAATTCCTATTAGAAGAGGAGGCATTTCTGCTTCTCCAGGTTGGAGGGCCGTTTCCCTAATGGGAAATAGCTGCGTCAGTGTGAGTAGGCTCGGTCCCATTAGACGAGAGGACCTTTCTGACTCTCCAGGTCGGAGGGCCGTTTCTCTAATTGGAAATAGCTGCTTCAATGTGAGTAAGCTAGTTCCTATTTTATGACAGGACCTTTCTGACTCTCCAGGTTGGAGGGGCATTTCTCTAATGGGAAATAGCTGCTCCAGTGTGAGTAGGCTAGTTCCCATTAGACGAGAGGACCTTTCTGCCTCTCGAGGTGGGAGGGCCGTTTCTCTAATGGGAAATAGCTGCTTCAGTGTAAGTAGGCTAGTTCCCATTCGACGAGAGGACCTTTCTGCCTCTCCAGTCAGAAGGCCGTTTCTCTAATGGGTAATAGCAGCTTCATTGAGTAGGCTAGTTCCCATTAGACAAGAGGACCTTTCTGCCTCTCCAGGTGCGAGGGCCGTCCCATTAGATGAGAGGACCTTTCTGCCTTTCGAGGTCAGAGGGCCGTTTCTCTAATGGGAAATAGCTGCTTCAGTGTAAATAGGCTAGTTCCCATTCGACGAGAGGACCTTTCTGCCTCTCCAGTCAGAAGGCTGTTCCTCTAATGGGTAATAGCAGCTTCATTGAGTAGGCTAGTTCCCATTAGACGAGAGGACCTTTCTGCCTCTCCAGGTGGGAGGGCTGTTTCTCTAATGGGAAATAGCTGCTTAATTGTGAGTAGGCTACTTCCCATTAGACAAGGGGACCTTTCTGCCTCTCCAGGTCGAAGGGCCGTTTCTCTAATGGGAAATAGCTGCTTCAGTGCGAGTAGGCTAGTTCCCTTTAGACAAGGGGACCTTTCTGCCTCTCTATGTGGGAGGGCTGTTTCTCTAATGGGAAATAGCTGCTTCAGTGTGAGTAGGCTAGTTCCCATTAGACAAGGGCACCTTTCTGCCTCTCCAGGTCGAAGGGCCTTTTTGGCTAACAGCTGCTTCAGTGTGAGTAGGCTAGTTCCCATTAGACGAAGGGAACTTTCTGCTTCTCCAAATGGGAGGGCTGTCCCATTAGACGAGGGGACCTTTCTACCTCTCTAGGTCGGAGGACCGTTTCTCTAATGGGAAATAGCTGCTTCAGCGTGAGTAGGCTAGATCCCATTAGATGAAAGGGCCTTTCGGCCTCTCCAGGTCAGCGGGCCATTTCTCTAATCGGAAATAGCTGCTTCGGAGTGAGTAGGCTAGTTCCCAATAGATATTTGGCCCTTTTTGCCCCTATTAGCCAAGTCCTGCATAATAATGGGTTTTAGCTTACACTGAGAAGGCTAGATCCTATTAGATGAGAGGCCCTTTCTGCCTCTCCAGGTTGGGGGCCGTTTCTCTATTGGGAAATAGCTGCTTCAGTGTGAGTAGGCTAATTCCTATTAGAAGAGGAGACATTTCTGCTTCTCCAGGTTGGAGGGCCGTTTCACTAATGGGAAATAGCTGCGTCAGTGTGAGTAGGCTCGGTCCCATTAGACGAGAGGACCTTTCTGACTCTCCAGGTCGGAGGGCCGTTTCTCTAATTGGAAATAGCTGCTTCAATGTGAGTAAGCTAGTTCCTATTTTATGACAGGACCTTTCTGACTCTCCAGGTTGGAGGGCCATTTCTCTAATGGGAAATAGCTGCTCCAGTGTGAGTAGGCTAGTTCCCATTAGACGAGAGGACCTTTCTGCCTCTCGAGGTGGGAGGGCCGTTTCTCTAATGGGAAATAGCTGCTTCAGTGTAAGTAGGCTAGTTCCCATTCGACGAGAGGACCTTTCTGCCTCTCCAGTCAGAAGGCCGTTTCTCTAATGGGTAATAGCAGCTTCATTGAGTAGGCTAGTTCCCATTAGACAAGAGGACCTTTCTGCCTCTCCAGGTGCGAGGGCCGTCCCATTAGATGAGAGGACCTTTCTGCCTCTCCAGTCAGAAGGCCGTTTCTCTAATGGGAAATAGCTACTTCATTGTGAGTAGGCTACTTCCCATTAGACAAGGGGACCTTTCTGCCTCTCAAGGTCAAAGGGCCGTTTCTCTAATGGGAAATAGCTGCTTCAGTGCGAGTAGGGTAGTTCCCTTTAGACAAGGGGACCTTTCTGCCTCTTTATGTGGGAGGGCCGTTTCTCTAATGGGAAGTAGCTGCTTCAGTGAGTATGCTAGTTCCCATTAGACGAAAAGACATTTCTGCCTCTCCAGGTTGGAGAGCTATTTCTCTAATGGGAAATAGCTGCTTCAGTGAGTATGCTAGTTCCCATTAGACGAAAAACATTCCTGCCTCTCCAGGTCGGAGGGCTATTTCTCTAATGGGAAATAGCTGCTTCATTGTGAGTAGGCTAGTTCCCATTAGACGAGAGGACCTTTCTGCATCTCCAGGTCGGAGGGCCATATCTCTCATGGGAAATAGCTGCTTCAGTGAGTAAGCTAGTTACCATTAGATGAGAGGACCTTTCTGACTCTCCAGATTGGAGGGCCATTTCTCTAATGGGAAATAGCTGCTCCAGTGTGAGTAGGCTAGTTCCCATTAGACGAGAGGACCTTTCTGCCTTTCGAGGTCAGAGGGCCGTTTCTCTAATGGGAAATAGCTGCTTCAGTGTAAATAGGCTAGTTCCCATTCGACGAGAGGACCTTTCTGCCTCTCCAGGTCGAAGGGCTGTTTCTCTAATGGGAAATAGCTGCTTCAGTGCGAGTAGGCTAGTTCCCTTTAGACAAGGGGACCTTTCTGCCTCTGTATGTGGGAGGGCCGTTTCTTTAATGGGAAATAGCTGCTTCATTGAGTAGGCTAGTTCCCATTAGACGAGAGGACCTTTCTGCCTCTCCAGGTGCGAGGGCCGTCCCATTAGATGAGAGGACCTTTCTGCCTCTCCAGGTGGGAGGGCTGTTTCTCTAATGGGAAATATCTGCTTCATTGTGAGTAGGCTACTTCCCATTAGACAAGGGGACCTTTCTGCCTCTCCAAGTCGAAGGGCCGTTTCTCTAATGGGAAATAGCTGCTTCAGTGCGAGTAGGCTAGTTGCCTTTAGACCAGGGGACCTTTCTGCCTCTGTATGTCAGAGGGCCGTTTCTTTAATGGGAAATAGCTGCTTCAGTGTGAGTAGGCTAGTTCCCATTAGACAAGGGCACCTTTCTGCCTCTCCAGGTCGGAGGGCCGTTTCGGGAAACAGCTGCTTCAGTGTGAATAGGCTAGTTCCCATTAGACGAGGGGACCTTTCTGCTTCTCCAAATGGGAGGGCTGTCCCATTAGACGAGGGGACCTTTCTACCTCTCTAGGTCGGAGGACCGTTTCTCTAATGGGAAATAGCTTCTTCAGCGTGAGTAGGCTAGATCCCATTAGATGAGAGGGCCTTTCGGCCTCTCCAGGTCAGCGGGCCGTTTCTCTAAACGGAAATAGCTGCTTCGGTGTGAGTAGGCTAGTTCCCAATAGATAATTGGCCCTTTTTGCCCCTATTAGCCAAGTCCTGCATAATAATGGGTTTTAGCTTACACTGAGAAGGCTAGATCCTATTAGATGAGAGGCCCTTTCTGCCTCTCCAGGTTGGAGGGCCGTTTCTCTAATGGGAAATAGCTGCTTCAGTGTGAGTAGGCTAATTCCCATTAGATGAGAGGACCTTTCTGCCTCTCCAAGTGGGAGGGCCGTCCCATTAGATGAGAGCACCTTTCTGCCTCTCCAGATGGGAGGGCTGTTTCTCTAATCGGAAATAGTGGCTTCATTGTGAGTAGGCTAGTTCCCATTAGACGAGGGGACCTTTCTGCCTCTCCAGGTCGGAGGGCCGTTTCTCTTATGGAAAATAGCTGCTTCAGTGGCGAGTAGGCTAGTTCCCATTAGACGAGGGGACCTTTCTGCTTCTCCAGGTGGCAGGGCCGTCCCATTAGACGAGAGGACCTTTCTGCCTCTCCAGGTGGGAGGGCCGTTTCTCTAATGGGAAATAGCTGCTTCAGTGTGACTAGGCTAGTTCCCATTAGACGAGAGGACCTTTCTGCCTCTCCAGGTTGGAGGGCCGTTTCTCTAATGGGAAATAGCTGCTTCAGTGAGTAAGCTAGTTCCCATTAGATGACAGGACCTTTCTAACTCTCCAGGTTGGAGGGCCATTTCTCTAATGGGAAATAGCTGCTCCAGTGTGAGTAGGCTAGTTCCCATTAGACGAGAGGGCCTTTCTGCCTCTTGAGGTCGGAGGGCCGTTTCTCTAATGGGAAATAGCTGCTTCAGTGTAAGTAGGCTAGTTCCCTTTCGACAAGAGGACCGTTCTGCCTCTCCAGTCAGAAGGCAGTTTCTCTAATGGGTAATAGCAGCTTCATTGAGTAGGCTAGTTCCCATTAGACGAGAGGACCTTTCTGCCTCTCCAGGTGCGAGGGCCGTCCCATTAGATGAGAGGAACTTTCTGCCTCTCCAGGTGGGAGGGCTGTTTCTCTAATGGGAAATAGCTGCTTCAATGTGAGTAGGCTACTTCCCATTAGACAAGGGGACCTTTCTGCCTCTCCAGGTCGAAGGGCCGTTTCTCTAATGGGAAATAGCTGCTTCAGTGCGAGTAGGCTAGTTCCCTTTAGACAAGGGGACCTTTCTGCCTCTTTATGTGGGGTTGCCGTTTCTCTAATGGGAAATAGCTGCTTCAGTGTGAGTAGGCTAGTTCCCATTAGACAAGGGCACCTTTCTGCCTCTCCAGGTCGGAGGGCCGTTTTCGGGAAACAGCTGCTTCAGTGTGAGTAGGCTAGTTCCCATTAGACGAGGGGACCTTTCTATCTCTCTAGATCAGAGGGCTGTTTCTCTAATGGGAAATAGCTGCTTCAGTGTGAGTAGGCTAGTTCTCATTAGACGAGGGGACCTTTCTGCCTCACCAGGTCAGATGGCCGTTTCTCTGATGGGAAATAGCTGCTTTAGTGCGAGTAGGCTAGTTCCCATTAGACGAGAGGACCTTTCTGTCTCCCCCAGTCAGAGGGCCGTTTCTCTAATTGGAAATAGCTGCTTCAGAGAGTATGCTAGTTCCCATTAGACAAAAAGACATTTCTGCCTCTCCAGGTCGGAGGGCTATTTCTCTAATGGGAAATAGCTGCTTCAGTGTGAGTAGGCTAGTTCCCATTAGAGGAGAGGACATTTCTGCCTCTCCAGGTCAGAGGGCTATTTCTATAATGGGAAATAGCTGCTTCTCTGTGAGTAGGCTAGTTCCCATTAGAGAAATGGCCCTTTTTGCTCCCCTAGTGGTCAGGTCCTGCATAATAATGGGTTTTAGATTACTTCACTGACAAGGCTAGTTCCCATTTGAGAAATTCCCTTCTTACCCTTAGTGGTCAAGTCCTGCATAATGATGGGTTTAGATTCTTCTCACTGAGAAGGCTAGTTCCCATTAGACCAGAGGACCTTTCTACCTCTCCAGGTTGGAGGGCCATTTATCTAATGGGAAATAGCTGCTTCAGTGTGAGTAGGCTAATTCCTATTAGAAGAGGGGACATTTCTGCTTCCCCAGGTTGGAGGGCTGTTTCACTAATGGGAAATAGCTGTGTCAGTGTGAGTAGGCTAGGTCCCATTAGACGAGAGGACCTTTCTGACTCTCCAGGTCGGAAGGACGTTTCTCTAATTAGAAATAGCTGCTTCAATGTGAGTAGGCTAGTTCCCATTAGACGAGAGGACCTTTCTGCCTCTCCAGGTCGGAGGGCCGTTTCTCTCATGGGAAATAGCTGCTTCAGTGAGTAAGCTAGTTCCCATTAGATGAGAGGACCTTTCTGACTCTCCAGGTTGGAGGGCCATTTCTCTAATGGGAAATAGCTGACCAGTGTGAGTAGGCTAGTTCCCATTAGACGAGAGGACCTTTCTGCCTTTCGAGGTCAGAGGGCCGTTTCTCTAATGGGAAATAGCTGCTTCAGTGTAAATAGGCTAGTTCCCATTCGACGAGAGGACCTTTCTGCCTCTCCAGTCAGAAGGCCGTTTCTCTAATGAGTAATAGCAGCTTCATTGAGTAGGCTAGTTCCCATTAGACGAGAGGACCTTTCTGCCTCTCCAGGTGGGAGGGCTGTTTCTCTAATGGGAAATAGCTGCTTAATTGTGAGTAGGCTACTTCCCATTAGACAAGGGGACCTTTCTGCCTCTCCAGGTCGAAGGGCCGTTTCTCTAATGGGAAATAGCTGCTTAAGTGCGAGTAGGCTAGTTCCCTTTAGACAAGGGGACCTTTCTGCCTCTCTATGTGGGAGGGCCGTTTCTCTAATGGGAAATAGCTGCTTCAGTGTGAGTAGGCTAGTTCCCATTAGACAAGGGCACCTTTCTGCCTCTCCAGGTCGGAGGGCCGTTTCGGGAAACAGCTGCTTCAGTGTGAGTAGGCTAGTTCCCATTAGACGAGGGGAACTTTCTGCTTCTCCAAATAGGAGGGCTGTCCCATTAGACGAGGGGACATTTCTACCTCTCTAGGTAGGAGGACCGTTTCTCTAGTGGGAAATAGCTGCTTCAGCGTGAGTAGGCTAGATCCCATTAGATGAAAGGGCCTTTCGGCCTCTCCAGGTCAGCGGGCCATTTCTCTAATCGGAAATAGCTGCTTCGGTGTGAGTAGGCTGGTTCCCAATAGATAATTGACCCTTTTTGCCCCTATTAGCCAAGTCCTGCATAATAATGGGTTTTAGCTTACACTGAGAAGGCTAGATCCTATTAGATGAGAGGCCCTTTCTGCCTCTCCAGGTTGGACGGCCGTTTCTCTAATGGGAAATAGCTGCTTCAGTGTGAGTAGGCTAATTCCTATTAGAAGAGGAGACATTTCTGCTTCTCCAGGTTGGAGGGCCGTTTCACTAATCGGAAATAGCTGCGTCAGTGTGAGAAGGCTCAGTACCATTAGACGAGAGGACCTTTCTGACTTTCCAGGTCGGAGGGCCGTTTCTCTAATTGGAAATAGCTGCTTCAATGTGAGTAAGCTAGTTCCCATTATATGACAGGACCTTTCTGACTCTCCATGTTGGAGGGCCATTTCTCTAATGGGAAATAGCTGCTTCAGTGTAAGTAGGCTAGTTCCCATTCGACGAGAGGACATTTCTGCCTCTCCAGTCAGAAGGCCGTTTCTCTAATGGGTAATAGCAGCTTCATTGAGTAGGCTAGTTCCCATTATACGAGAGGACCGTTCTGCCTCTCCAGGTGCGAGGGCCGTCCCATTAGATGAGCGGACCTTTCTGCCTCTCCAGGTGGGAGGGCTGTTTCTCTAATGGGAAATAGCTGCTTCATTGTGAGTAGGCTACTTCCCATTAGACAAGGGGACCTTTCTGCCTCTCCAGGTCAAAGGGCTGTTTCTCTAATGGGAAATAGCTGCTTCAGTGCGAGTAGGCTAGTTCCCTTTAGACAAGGGGACCTTTCTGCCTCTTTATGTGGGAGGGCCGTTTCTCTAATGGGAAGTAGCTGCTTCAGTGAGTATGCTAGTTCCCATTAGACGAAAAGACATTTCTGCCTCTCCAGGTCGGAGAGCTATTTTTCTAATGGGATATAGCTGCTTCAGTGAGTATGCTAGTTCCCATTAGACGAAAAAACATTTCTGCCTCTCCAGGTCGGAGGGCTATTTCTCTAATGGGAAATAGCTGCTTCAGTGTGAGTAGGCTAGTTCCCATTAGACGAGAGGAACTTTCTGCCTCTCCAGGTGGGAGGGCTGTTTCTCTAATGGGAAATAGCTGCTTCATTGTGAGTAGGCTACTTCCCATTAGACAAGGGGACCTTTCTGCCTCTCCAGGTCAAAGGGCTGTTTCGCTAATGGGAAATAGCTGCTTCAGTGCGAGTAGGCTAGTTCCCTTTAGACAAGGGGACCTTTCTGCCTCTTTATGTGGAAGGGCCGTTTCTCTAATGGGAAGTAGCTGCTTCAGTGAGTATGCTAGTTCCCATTAGACGAAAAGACATTTCTGCCTCTCCAGGTCGGAGAGCTATTTCTCTAATGGGATATAGCTGCTTCAGTGAGTATGCTAGTTCCCATTAGACGAAAAAACATTTCTGCCTCTCCAGGTCGGAGGGCTATTTCTCTAATGGGATATAGCTGCTTCAGTGAGTATGCTAGTTCCCATTAGACGAAAAAACATTTCTGCCTCTCCAGGTCGGAGGGCTATTTCTCTAATGGGAAATAGCTTCTTCAGTGTGAGTAGGCTAGTTCCCATTAGACGAGAGGACCTTTCTGCCTTTCGAGGTCAGAGGGCCGTTTCTCTAATGGGAAATAGCTGCTTCACTGTAAATAGGCTAGTTCCCATTCGACGAGAGGACCTTTCTGCCTCTCCAGTCAGAAGGCCGTTTCTCTAATGGGTAATAGCAGCTTCATTGAGTAGGCTAGTTCCCATTAGACGAGAGGACCTTTCTGCCTCTCCAGGTGCGAGGGCCATCCCATTAGATGAGAGGACCTTTCTGCCTCTCCATGTGGGAGGGCTGTTTCTCTAATGGGAAATAGCTGCTTCATTGTGAGTAGGCTACTTCCCATTAGACAAGGGGACCTTTCTGCCTCTCCAGGTCGAAGGGCCGTTTCTCTAATGGGAAATAGCTGCTTCAGTGCGAGTAGGCTAGTTCCCTTTAGACAAGAGGACCTTTCTGCCTCTCTATGTGGGAGGGCCGTTTCTCTAATGGGAAATAGCTGCTTCAGTGTGAGTAGACTAGTTCCCATTAGACAAGGGCACCTTTCTGGCTCTCCAGGTCGGAGGGCCGTTTCGGGAAACATCTGCTTCAGTGTGAGTAGGCTAGTTCCCATTAGACAAGGGGACCTTTCTGCTTCTCCAAATGGGAGGGCTGTCCCATTAGACGAGGGGACCTTTCTACCTCTCTAGGTCGGAGGACCGTTTCTCTAATGGGAAATAGCTTCTTCAGCGTGAGTAGGCTAGATCCCATTAGATGAGAGGGCCTTTCGGCCTCTCCAGGTCAGCGGGCCGTTTCTCTAATCGGAAATAGCTGCTTCGGTGTGAGTAGGCTAGTTCCCAATAGATAATTGGCCCTTTTTGCCCCTATTAGCCAAGTCCTGCAAAATAATGGGTTTTAGCTTACACTGAGAAGGCTAGATCCTATTAGATGAGAGGCCCTTTCTGCCTCTCCAGGTTGGAGGGCCGTTTCTCTAATGGGAAATAGCTGCTTCAGTGTGAGTAGGTTAATTCCCATTAGATGAGAGGACCTTTCTGCCTCTCCAAGTGGGAGGGCCGAGAGGACCTTTCTGCCTCTCCAGGTGGGAGGGCTGTTTCTCTAATCGGAAATAGCAGCTTCATTGTGAGTAGGCCAGTTCCCATTAGACAAGGGCACCTTTCTGCCTCTCCAGGTCGGAGGGCCGTTTCGGGAAACAGCTGCTTCAGTGTGAGAAGGCTAGTTCCCATTAGACAAGTGGACCTTTCTGCTTCTCCAAATGGCAAGGCTGTCCCATTAGACGAGGGGACCTTTCTACCTCTCTAGGTCGGAGGATCATTTCTCTAATGGGAAATAGCTGCTTCAGCGTGAGTAGGCTAGATCCCATTAGATGAGAGGGCCTTTCTGCCTCTCCAGGTTGGAGGGCCGTTTCTCTAATGGGAAATAGCTGCGTCAGTGTGAGTAGGCTCGGTCCCATTCTGACTCTCCAGGTCGGAGGGCCGTTTCTCTTATTGGAAATAGCTGCTTCAATGTGAGTAGGCTAGTTCCCATTAGACGAGAGGACCTTTCTGCCTCTCCAGGTCGGAGGGCCGTTTCTCTAATGGGAAATAGCTGCTTCAGTGAGTAATCTAGTTCCCATTAGATGACAGGACCTTTCTGACTCTCCAGGTTAGAGGGCCATTTCTCTAATGGGAAATAGCTGCTCCAGTGTGAGTAGGCTAGTTCCCATTAGACGAGAGGGCCTTTCTGCCTCTTGAGGTCGGAGGGCCGTTTCTCTAATGGGAAATAGCTTCTTCAGTGTAATTAGGCTAGTTCCCATTCGACAAGAGGACCTTTCTGCCTCTCCAGTCAGAAGGCAGTTTCTCTAATGGGTAATAGCAGCTTCATTGTGTAGGCTAGTTCCCATTTGACGAGAGGACCTTTCTGCCTCTCCAGGTGCGAGGCCCGTCCCATTAGATGAGAGGCCCTTTCTGCCTCTCCAGGTGGGAGGGCTGTTTCTCTAATGGGAAATAGCTGCTTCATTGTGAGTAGGCTACTTCCCATTAGACAAGGGGACCTTTCTGCCTCTCAAGGTCGAAGGGCCGTTTCTCTAATGGGAAATAGCTGCTTCAGTGCGAGTAGGCTAGTTCCCTTTAGACAAGGGGACCTTTCTGCCTCTTTATGTGGGAGGGCCGTTTCTCTAATGGGAAGTAGCTGCTTCAGTGAGTATGCTAGTTCCCATTAGACGAAAAGACATTTCTGCCTCTCCAGGTCGGAGAGCTATTTCTCTAATGGGAAATAGCTGCTTCAGTGTGAGTAGGCTAGTTCCCATTAGACGTGGGGACCTTTCTGACTCTCCAGGTTGGAGGGCCATTTCTCTAATGGGAAATAGCTGACCAGTGTGAGTAGGCTAGTTCCCATTAGACGAGAGGACCTTTCTGCCTTTCGAGGTCAGAGGGCCGTTTCTCTAATGGGAAATAGCTGCTTCAGTGTAAATAGGCTAGTTCCCATTCGACGAGAGGACCTTTCTGCCTCTCCAGTCAGAAGGCCGTTTCTCTAATGAGTAATAGCAGCTTCATTGAGTAGGCTAGTTCCCATTAGACGAGAGGACCTTTCTGCCTCTCCAGGTGGGAGGGCTGTTTCTCTAATGGGAAATAGCTGCTTAATTGTGAGTAGGCTACTTCCCATTAGACAAGGGGACCTTTCTGCCTCTCCAGGTCGAAGGGCCGTTTCTCTAATGGGAAATAGCTGCTTAAGTGCGAGTAGGCTAGTTCCCTTTAGACAAGGGGACCTTTCTGCCTCTCTATGTGGGAGGGCCGTTTCTCTAATGGGAAATAGCTGCTTCAGTGTGAGTAGGCTAATTCCTATTAGAAGAGGAGACATTTCTGCTTCTCCAGGTTGGAGGGCCGTTTCACTAATGGGAAATAGCTGCGTCAGTGTGAGAAGGCTCAGTACCATTAGACGAGAGGACCTTTCTGACTTTCCAGGTCGGAGGGCCGTTTCTCTAATTGGAAATAGCTGCTTCAATGTGAGTAAGCTAGTTCCCATTATATGACAGGACCTTTCTGACTCTCCATGTTGGAGGGCCATTTCTCTAATGGGAAATAGCTGCTTCAGTGTAAGTAGGCTAGTTCCCATTCGACGAGAGGACATTTCTGCCTCTCCAGTCAGAAGGCCGTTTCTCTAATGGGTAATAGCAGCTTCATTGAGTAGGCTAGTTCCCATTATACGAGAGGACCGTTCTGCCTCTCCAGGTGCGAGGGCCGTCCCATTAGATGAGCGGACCTTTCTGCCTCTCCAGGTGGGAGGGCTGTTTCTCTAATGGGAAATAGCTGCTTCATTGTGAGTAGGCTACTTCCCATTAGACAAGGGGACCTTTCTGCCTCTCCAGGTCAAAGGGCTGTTTCTCTAATGGGAAATAGCTGCTTCAGTGCGAGTAGGCTAGTTCCCTTTAGACAAGGGGACCTTTCTGCCTCTTTATGTGGGAGGGCCGTTTCTCTAATGGGAAGTAGCTGCTTCAGTGAGTATGCTAGTTCCCATTAGACGAAAAGACATTTCTGCCTCTCCAGGTCGGAGAGCTATTTTTCTAATGGGATATAGCTGCTTCAGTGAGTATGCTAGTTCCCATTAGACGAAAAAACATTTCTGCCTCTCCAGGTCGGAGGGCTATTTCTCTAATGGGAAATAGCTGCTTCAGTGTGAGTAGGCTAGTTCCCATTAGACGAGAGGAACTTTCTGCCTCTCCAGGTGGGAGGGCTGTTTCTCTAATGGGAAATAGCTGCTTCATTGTGAGTAGGCTACTTCCCATTAGACAAGGGGACCTTTCTGCCTCTCCAGGTCAAAGGGCTGTTTCGCTAATGGGAAATAGCTGCTTCAGTGCGAGTAGGCTAGTTCCCTTTAGACAAGGGGACCTTTCTGCCTCTTTATGTGGAAGGGCCGTTTCTCTAATGGGAAGTAGCTGCTTCAGTGAGTATGCTAGTTCCCATTAGACGAAAAGACATTTCTGCCTCTCCAGGTCGGAGAGCTATTTCTCTAATGGGATATAGCTGCTTCAGTGAGTATGCTAGTTCCCATTAGACGAAAAAACATTTCTGCCTCTCCAGGTCGGAGGGCTATTTCTCTAATGGGATATAGCTGCTTCAGTGAGTATGCTAGTTCCCATTAGACGAAAAAACATTTCTGCCTCTCCAGGTCGGAGGGCTATTTCTCTAATGGGAAATAGCTTCTTCAGTGTGAGTAGGCTAGTTCCCATTAGACGAGAGGACCTTTCTGCCTTTCGAGGTCAGAGGGCCGTTTCTCTAATGGGAAATAGCTGCTTCACTGTAAATAGGCTAGTTCCCATTCGACGAGAGGACCTTTCTGCCTCTCCAGTCAGAAGGCCGTTTCTCTAATGGGTAATAGCAGCTTCATTGAGTAGGCTAGTTCCCATTAGACGAGAGGACCTTTCTGCCTCTCCAGGTGCGAGGGCCATCCCATTAGATGAGAGGACCTTTCTGCCTCTCCATGTGGGAGGGCTCTTTCTCTAATGGGAAATAGCTGCTTCATTGTGAGTAGGCTACTTCCCATTAGACAAGGGGACCTTTCTGCCTCTCCAGGTCGAAGGGCCGTTTCTCTAATGGGAAATAGCTGCTTCAGTGCGAGTAGGCTAGTTCCCTTTAGACAAGAGGACCTTTCTGCCTCTCTATGTGGGAGGGCCGTTTCTCTAATGGGAAATAGCTGCTTCAGTGTGAGTAGACTAGTTCCCATTAGACAAGGGCACCTTTCTGGCTCTCCAGGTCGGAGGGCCGTTTCGGGAAACATCTGCTTCAGTGTGAGTAGGCTAGTTCCCATTAGACAAGGGGACCTTTCTGCTTCTCCAAATGGGAGGGCTGTCCCATTAGACGAGGGGACCTTTCTACCTCTCTAGGTCGGAGGACCGTTTCTCTAATGGGAAATAGCTTCTTCAGCGTGAGTAGGCTAGATCCCATTAGATGAGAGGGCCTTTCGGCCTCTCCAGGTCAGCGGGCCGTTTCTCTAATCGGAAATAGCTGCTTCGGTGTGAGTAGGCTAGTTCCCAATAGATAATTGGCCGTTTTTGCCCCTATTAGCCAAGTCCTGCAAAATAATGGGTTTTAGCTTACACTGAGAAGGCTAGATCCTATTAGATGAGAGGCCCTTTCTGCCTCTCCAGGTTGGAGGGCCGTTTCTCTAATGGGAAATAGCTGCTTCAGTGTGAGTAGGTTAATTCCCATTAGATGAGAGGACCTTTCTGCCTCTCCAAGTGGGAGGGCCGAGAGGACCTTTCTGCCTCTCCAGGTGGGAGGGCTGTTTCTCTAATCGGAAATAGCAGCTTCATTGTGAGTAGGCCAGTTCCCATTAGACAAGGGCACCTTTCTGCCTCTCCAGGTCGGAGGGCCGTTTCGGGAAACAGCTGCTTCAGTGTGAGAAGGCTAGTTCCCATTAGACAAGTGGACCTTTCTGCTTCTCCAAATGGCAAGGCTGTCCCATTAGACGAGGGGACCTTTCTACCTCTCTAGGTCGGAGGATCATTTCTCTAATGGGAAATAGCTGCTTCAGCGTGAGTAGGCTAGATCCCATTAGATGAGAGGGCCTTTCTGCCTCTCCAGGTTGGAGGGCCGTTTCTCTAATGGGAAATAGCTGCGTCAGTGTGAGTAGGCTCGGTCCCATTCTGACTCTCCAGGTCGGAGGGCCGTTTCTCTTATTGGAAATAGCTGCTTCAATGTGAGTAGGCTAGTTCCCATTAGACGAGAGGACCTTTCTGCCTCTCCAGGTCGGAGGGCCGTTTCTCTAATGGGAAATAGCTGCTTCAGTGAGTAATCTAGTTCCCATTAGATGACAGGACCTTTCTGACTCTCCAGGTTAGAGGGCCATTTCTCTAATGGGAAATAGCTGCTCCAGTGTGAGTAGGCTAGTTCCCATTAGACGAGAGGGCCTTTCTGCCTCTTGAGGTCGGAGGGCCGTTTCTCTAATGGGAAATAGCTTCTTCAGTGTAATTAGGCTAGTTCCCATTCGACAAGAGGACCTTTCTGCCTCTCCAGTCAGAAGGCAGTTTCTCTAATGGGTAATAGCAGCTTCATTGTGTAGGCTAGTTCCCATTTGACGAGAGGACCTTTCTGCCTCTCCAGGTGCGAGGCCCGTCCCATTAGATGAGAGGCCCTTTCTGCCTCTCCAGGTGGGAGGGCTGTTTCTCTAATGGGAAATAGCTGCTTCATTGTGAGTAGGCTACTTCCCATTAGACAAGGGGACCTTTCTGCCTCTCAAGGTCGAAGGGCCGTTTCTCTAATGGGAAATAGCTGCTTCAGTGCGAGTAGGCTAGTTCCCTTTAGACAAGGGGACCTTTCTGCCTCTTTATGTGGGAGGGCCGTTTCTCTAATGGGAAGTAGCTGCTTCAGTGAGTATGCTAGTTCCCATTAGACGAAAAGACATTTCTGCCTCTCCAGGTCGGAGAGCTATTTCTCTAATGGGAAATAGCTGCTTCAGTGTGAGTAGGCTAGTTCCCATTAGACGAGGGGACCTTTCTGACTCTCCAGGTTGGAGGGCCATTTCTCTAATGGGAAATAGCTGACCAGTGTGAGTAGGCTAGTTCCCATTAGACGAGAGGACCTTTCTGCCTTTCGAGGTCAGAGGGCCGTTTCTCTAATGGGAAATAGCTGCTTCAGTGTAAATAGGCTAGTTCCCATTCGACGAGAGGACCTTTCTGCCTCTCCAGTCAGAAGGCCGTTTCTCTAATGAGTAATAGCAGCTTCATTGAGTAGGCTAGTTCCCATTAGACGAGAGGACCTTTCTGCCTCTCCAGGTGGGAGGGCTGTTTCTCTAATGGGAAATAGCTGCTTAATTGTGAGTAGGCTACTTCCCATTAGACAAGGGGACCTTTCTGCCTCTCCAGGTCGAAGGGCCGTTTCTCTAATGGGAAATAGCTGCTTAAGTGCGAGTAGGCTAGTTCCCTTTAGACAAGGGGACCTTTCTGCCTCTCTATGTGGGAGGGCCGTTTCTCTAATGGGAAATAGCTGCTTCAGTGTGAGTAGGCTAGTTCCCATTAGACGAGGGGAACTTTCTGCTTCTCCAAATAGGAGGGCTGTCCCATTAGACGAGGGGACATTTCTACCTCTCTAGGTAGGAGGACCGTTTCTCTAATGGGAAATAGCTGCTTCAGCGTGAGTAGGCTAGATCCCATTAGATGAAAGGGCCTTTCGGCCTCTCCAGGTCAGCGGGCCATTTCTCTAATCGGAAATAGCTGCTTCGGTGTGAGTAGGCTGGTTCCCAATAGATAATTGACCCTTTTTGCCCCTATTAGCCAAGTCCTGCATAATAATGGGTTTTAGCTTACACTGAGAAGGCTAGATCCTATTAGATGAGAGGCCCTTTCTGCCTCTCCAGGTTGGACGGCCGTTTCTCTAATGGGAAATAGCTGCTTCAGTGTGAGTAGGCTAATTCCTATTAGAAGAGGAGACATTTCTGCTTCTCCAGGTTGGAGGGCCGTTTCACTAATGGGAAATAGCTGCGTCAGTGTGAGAAGGCTCAGTACCATTAGACGAGAGGACCTTTCTGACTTTCCAGGTCGGAGGGCCGTTTCTCTAATTGGAAATAGCTGCTTCAATGTGAGTAAGCTAGTTCCCATTATATGACAGGACCTTTCTGACTCTCCATGTTGGAGGGCCATTTCTCTAATGGGAAATAGCTGCTTCAGTGTAAGTAGGCTAGTTCCCATTCGACGAGAGGACATTTCTGCCTCTCCAGTCAGAAGGCCGTTTCTCTAATGGGTAATAGCAGCTTCATTGAGTAGGCTAGTTCCCATTATACGAGAGGACCGTTCTGCCTCTCCAGGTGCGAGGGCCGTCCCATTAGATGAGCGGACCTTTCTGCCTCTCCAGGTGGGAGGGCTGTTTCTCTAATGGGAAATAGCTGCTTCATTGTGAGTAGGCTACTTCCCATTAGACAAGGGGACCTTTCTGCCTCTCCAGGTCAAAGGGCTGTTTCTCTAATGGGAAATAGCTGCTTCAGTGCGAGTAGGCTAGTTCCCTTTAGACAAGGGGACCTTTCTGCCTCTTTATGTGGGAGGGCCGTTTCTCAAATGGGAAGTAGCTGCTTCAGTGAGTATGCTAGTTCCCATTAGACGAAAAGACATTTCTGCCTCTCCAGGTCGGAGAGCTATTTTTCTAATGGGATATAGCTGCTTCAGTGAGTATGCTAGTTCCCATTAGATGAAAAAACATTTCTGCCTCTCCAGGTCGGAGGGCTATTTCTCTAATGGGAAATAGCTGCTTCAGTGTGAGTAGGCTAGTTCCCATTAGACGAGAGGAACTTTCCGCCTCTCCAGGTGGGAGGGCTGTTTCTCTAATGGGAAATAGCTGCTTCATTGTGAGTAGGCTACTTCCCATTAGACAAGGGGACCTTTCTGCCTCTCCAGGTCAAAGGGCTGTTTCGCTAATGGGAAATAGCTGCTTCAGTGCGAGTAGGCTAGTTCCCTTTAGACAAGGGGACCTTTCTGCCTCTTTATGTGGAAGGGCCGTTTCTCTAATGGGAAGTAGCTGCTTCAGTGAGTATGCTAGTTCCCATTAGACGAAAAGACATTTCTGCCTCTCCAGGTCGGAGAGCTATTTCTCTAATGGGATATAGCTGCTTCAGTGAGTATGCTAGTTCCCATTAGACGAAAAAACATTTCTGCCTCTCCAGGTCGGAGGGCTATTTCTCTAATGGGATATAGCTGCTTCAGTGAGTATGCTAGTTCCCATTAGACGAAAAAACATTTCTGCCTCTCCAGGTCGGAGGGCTATTTCTCTAATGGGAAATAGCTTCTTCAGTGTGAGTAGGCTAGTTCCCATTAGACGAGAGGACCTTTCTGCCTTTCGAGGTCAGAGGGCCGTTTCTCTAATGGGAAATAGCTGCTTCACTGTAAATAGGCTAGTTCCCATTCGACGAGAGGACCTTTCTGCCTCTCCAGTCAGAAGGCCGTTTCTCTAATGGTTAATAGCAGCTTCATTGAGTAGGCTAGTTCCCATTAGACGAGAGGACCTTTCTGCCTCTCCAGGTGCGAGGGCCATCCCATTAGATGAGAGGACCTTTCTGCCTCTCCATGTGGGAGGGCTGTTTCTCTAATGGGAAATAGCTGCTTCATTGTGAGTAGGCTACTTCCCATTAGACAAGGGGACCTTTCTGCCTCTCCAGGTCGAAGGGCCGTTTCTCTAATGGGAAATAGCTGCTTCAGTGCGAGTAGGCTAGTTCCCTTTAGACAAGAGGACCTTTCTGCCTCTCTATGTGGGAGGGCCGTTTCTCTAATGGGAAATAGCTGCTTCAGTGTGAGTAGACTAGTTCCCATTAGACAAGGGCACCTTTCTGGCTCTCCAGGTCGGAGGGCCGTTTCGGGAAACATCTGCTTCAGTGTGAGTAGGCTAGTTCCCATTAGACAAGGGGACCTTTCTGCTTCTCCAAATGGGAGGGCTGTCCCATTAGACGAGGGGACCTTTCTACCTCTCTAGGTCGGAGGACCGTTTCTCTAATGGGAAATAGCTTCTTCAGCGTGAGTAGGCTAGATCCCATTAGATGAGAGGGCCTTTCGGCCTCTCCAGGTCAGCGGGCCGTTTCTCTAATCGGAAATAGCTGCTTCGGTGTGAGTAGGCTAGTTCCCAATAGATAATTGGCCCTTTTTGCCCCTATTAGCCAAGTCCTGCAAAATAATGGGTTTTAGCTTACACTGAGAAGGCTAGATCCTATTAGATGAGAGGCCCTTTCTGCCTCTCCAGGTTGGAGGGCCGTTTCTCTAATGGGAAATAGCTGCTTCAGTGTGAGTAGGTTAATTCCCATTAGATGAGAGGACCTTTCTGCCTCTCCAAGTGGGAGGGCCGAGAGGACCTTTCTGCCTCTCCAGGTGGGAGGGCTGTTTCTCTAATCGGAAATAGCAGCTTCATTGTGAGTAGGCTAGTTCCCATTAGACAAGGGCACCTTTCTGCCTCTCCAGGTCGGAGGGCCGTTTCGGGAAACAGCTGCTTCAGTGTGAGAAGGCTAGTTCCCATTAGACAAGTGGACCTTTCTGCTTCTCCAAATGGCAAGGCTGTCCCATTAGACGAGGGGACCTTTCTACCTCTCTAGGTCGGAGGATCATTTCTCTAATGGGAAATAGCTGCTTCAGCGTGAGTAGGCTAGATCCCATTAGATGAGAGGGCCTTTCTGCCTCTCCAGGTTGGAGGGCCGTTTCTCTAATGGGAAATAGCTGCTTCAATGTGAGTAGGCTAATTCCAATTAGAAGAGGAGACATTTCTGCTTCTTCAGGTTGGAGGGCCGTTTCACTAATGGGAAATAGCTGCGTCAGTGTGAGTAGGCTCGGTCCCATTCTGACTCTCCAGGTCGGAGGGCCGTTTCTCTTATTGGAAATAGCTGCTTCAATGTGAGTAGGCTAGTTCCCATTAGACGAGAGGACCTTTCTGCCTCTCCAGGTCGGAGGGCCGTTTCTCTAATGGGAAATAGCTGCTTCAGTGAGTAATCTAGTTCCCATTAGATGACAGGACCTTTCTGACTCTCCAGGTTAGAGGGCCATTTCTCTAATGGGAAATAGCTGCTCCAGTGTGAGTAGGCTAGTTCGCATTAGACGAGAGGGCCTTTCTGCCTCTTGAGGTCGGAGGGCCGTTTCTCTAATGGGAAATAGCTTCTTCAGTGTAATTAGGCTAGTTCCCATTCGACAAGAGGACCTTTCTGCCTCTCCAGTCAGAAGGCAGTTTCTCTAATGGGTAATAGCAGCTTCATTGTGTAGGCTAGTTCCCATTTGACGAGAGGACCTTTCTGCCTCTCCAGGTGCGAGGCCCGTCCCATTAGATGAGAGGCCCTTTCTGCCTCTCCAGGTGGGAGGGCTGTTTCTCTAATGGGAAATAGCTGCTTCATTGTGAGTAGGCTACTTCCCATTAGACAAGGGGACCTTTCTGCCTCTCCAGGTCGAAGGGCCGTTTCTCTAATGGGAAATAGCTGCTTCAGTGCGAGTAGGCTAGTTCCCTTTAGACAAGGGGACCTTTCTGCCTCTTTATGTGGGAGGGCCGTTTCTCTAATGGGAAGTAGCTGCTTCAGTGAGTATGCTAGTTCCCATTAGACGAAAAGACATTTCTGCCTCTCCAGGTCGGAGAGCTATTTCTCTAATGGGAAATAGCTGCTTCAGTGTGAGTAGGCTAGTTCCCATTAGACGAGGGGACCTTTCTATCTCTCTAGGTCGGAGGGCCGTTTCTCTAATGGGAAATAGCTGCTTCAGTGTGTGTAGGCTAGTTCTCATTAGACGAGGGGACCTTTCTGCTTCTCCAAATGGCAAGGCTGTCCCATTAGACGAGGGGACCTTTCTACCTCTCTAGGTCGGAGGACCATTTCTCTAATGGGAAATAGCTGCTTCAGCGTGAGTAGGCTAGATCCCATTAGATGAGAGGGCCTTTCTGCCTCTCCAGGTTGGAGGGCCGTTTCTCTAATGGGAAATAGCTGCTTCATTGTGAGTAGGCTAGTTCCCATTAGACAAGGGCACCTTTCTGCCTCTCCAGGTCGGAGGGCCGTTTCGGGAAACAGCTGCTTCAGTGTGAGTAGGCTAGTTCCCATTAGACGAGGGGACCTTTCTGCTTCTCCAAATGGCAAGGCTGTCCCATTAGACGAGGGGACCTTTCTACCTCTCTAGGTCAGAGGACCATTTCTCTAATGGGAAATAGCTGCTTCAGCGTGAGGAGGCTAGATCCCATTAGATGAGAGGGCCTTTCTGCCTCTCCAGGTTGGAGGGCCGTTTCTCTAATGGGAAATAGCTGCTTCAGTGTGAGTAGGCTAATTCCTATTAGAAGAGGAGACATTTCTGCTTCTTCAGGTTGGAGGGCCGTTTCACTAATGGGAAATAGCTGCGTCAGTGTGAGTAGGCTCGGTCCCATTAGACGAGAGGACCTTTCTGACACTCCAGGTCGGAGGGCCTTTCTCTAATTGGAAATAGCTGCTTCAATGTGAGTAGGCTAGTTCCCATTAGACGAGAGAACCTTTCTGCCTCTCCAGGTCGGAGGGCCGTTTCTCTAATGGGAAATAGCTGCTTCAGTGAGTAAGCTAGTTCCCATTAGATGACAGGACCTTTCTGACTCTCCAGGTTGGAGGGTCATTTCTCTAATGGGAAATAGCTGCTCCAGTGTGAGTAGGCTAGTTCCCATTAGACGAGAGGGCCTTTCTGCCTCTTGAGGTCGGAGGGCCGTTTCTCTAATGGGAAATAGCTTCTTCAGTGTAAGTAGGCTAGTTCCCATTCGACAAGAGGACCTTTCTGCCTCTTCAGTCAGAAGGCAGTTTCTCTAATGGGTAATAGCAGCTTCATTGTGTAGGCTAGTTCCCATTTGACAAGAGGACCTTTCTGCCTCTCCAGCTGCGAGGGCCGTCCCATTAGATGAGAGGCCCTTTCTGCCTCTCCAGGTGGGAGGGGTGTTTCTCTAATGGGAAATAGCTGCTTCATTGTGAGTAGGCTACTTCCCATTAGACAAGGGGACCTTTCTGCCTCTCCAGGTCGAAGGGTCATTTCTCTAATGGGAAATAGCTGCTCCAGTGTGAGTAGGCTAGTTCCCATTAGACGAGAGGGCCTTTCTGCCTCTTGAGGTCGGAGGGCCGTTTCTCTAATGGGAAATAGCTTCTTCAGTGTAAGTAGGCTAGCTCCCATTCGACAAGAGGACCTTTCTGCCTCTCCAGTCAGAAGGCAGTTTCTCTAATGGGTAATAGCAGCTTCATTGTGTAGGCTAGTTCCCTTTAGACGAGAGGACCTTTCTGCCTCTCCAGGTGCGAGGGCGGTCCCATTAGATGAGAGGCCCTTTCTGCCTCTCCAGGTGGGAGGGCTGTTTCTCTAATGGGAAATAGCTGCTTCATTGTGAGTAGGCTACTTCCCATTAGACAAGGGGACCTTTCTGCCTCTCCAGTTCGAAGGGCCGTTTCTCTAATGGGAAATAGCTGCTTCAGTGCGAGTAGGCTAGTTCCCTTTAGACAAGGGGACCTTTCTGCCTCTTTATGTGGGAGGGCCGTTTCTCTAATGGGAAGTAGCTGCTTCAGTGAGTATGCTAGTTCCCATTAGACGAAAAGACATTTCTGCCTCTCCAGGTCGGAGAGCTATTTCTCTAATGGGAAATAGCTGCGTCAGTGTGAGTAGGCTAGTTCCCATTAGACGAGGGGACCTTTCTATCTCTCTAGGTCGGAGGGCCGTTTCTCTAATTGGGAAATAGCTGCTTCAGCGTGAGTAGGCTAGATCCCATTAGATGAGAGGGCCTTTCTGCCTCTCCAGGTTGGAGGGCCGTTTCTCTAATGGGAAATAGCTGCTTCAGTGTGAGTAGGCTAATTCCAATTAGAAGAGCAGACATTTCTGCTTCTTCAGGTTGGAGGGCCGTTTCACTAATGGGAAATAGCTGCGTCAGTGTGAGTAGGCTCGGTCCCATTAGACGAGAGGACCTTTCTGACTCTCCAGGTCGGAGGGCCGTTTCTCTAATTGGAAATAGCTTCTTCAGTGTAAGCAGGCTAGTTCCCATTCGACAAGAGGACCTTTCTGCCTCTCCAGTCAGAAGGCAGTTTCTCTAATGGGTAATAGCAGCTTCATTGTGTAGGCTAGTTCCCATTAGACAAGAGGACCTTTCTGCCTCTCCAGGTGCGAGGGCCGTCCCATTAGATGAGAGGCCCTTTCTGCCTCTCCAGGTGGGAGGGCTGTTTCTCTAATGGGAAATAGCTGCTTCATTGTGAGTAGGCTACTTCCCATTAGACAAGGGGACCTTTCTGCCTCTCCAGGTCGAAGGGCCGTTTCTCTAATGGGAAATAGCTGCTTCAGTGCGAGTAGGCTAGTTCCCTTTAGACAAGGGGACCTTTCTGCCTCTTTATGTGGGAGGGCCGTTTCTCTAATGGGAAGTAGCTGCTTCAGTGAGTATGCTAGTTCCCATTAGACGAAAAGACATTTCTGCCTCTCCAGGTCGGAGAGCTATTTCTCTAATGGGAAATAGCTGCTTCAGTGTGAGTAGGCTAGTTCCCATTAGACGAGGGGACCTTTCTATCTTTCTAGGTCGGAGAGCCATTTCTCTAATGGGAAATAGCTGCTTCAGTGTGAGTAGGCTAGTTCTCATTAGACGAGGGGACCTTTCTGCTTCTCCAAATGGCAAGGCTGTCCCATTAGACGAGGGGACCTTTCTACCTCTCTAGGTCGGAGGACCATTTCTCTAATGGGAAATAGCTGCTTCAGCGTGAGTAGGCTAGATCCCATTAGATGAGAGGGCCTTTCTGCCTCTCCAGGTTGGAGGGCCGTTTCTCTAATGGGAAATAGCTGCTTCATTGTGAGTAGGCTAGTTCCCATTAGACAAGGGCACCTTTCTGCCTCTCCAGGTCGGAGGGCCGTTTCGGGAAACAGCTGCTTCAGTGTGAGTAGGCTAGTTCCCATTAGACGAGGGGACCTTTCTGCTTCTCCAAATGGCAAGGCTGTCCCATTAGACGAGGGGACCTTTCTACCTCTCTAGGTCGGAGGACCATTTCTCTAATGGGAAATAGCTGCTTCAGCGTGAGTAGGCTAGATCCCATTAGATGAGAGGGCCTTTCTGCCTCTCCAGGTTGGAGGGCCGTTTCTCTAATGGGAAATAGCTGCTTCAGTGTGAGTAGGCTAATTCCTATTAGAAGAGGAGACATTTCTGCTTCTTCAGGTTGGAGGGCCGTTTCACTAATGGGAAATAGCTGCGTCAGTGTGAGTAGGCTCGGTCCCATTAGACGAGAGGACCTTTCTGACTCTCCAGGTCGGAGGGCCATTTCTCTAATTGGAAATAGCTGCTTCAATGTGAGTAGGCTAGTTCCCATTAGACGAGAGGACCTTTCTGTCACGCCGCTTCCTAGACCACGGACACACCCCCCCACTCGCCCCTCCTTGCCTACCCATTCCCGCACTCCCCAACACTCGTGCACCGTGCCCCCCACTCACGTCGCACACATCAGGGCACGGCATGGCATGTTTGGGGGAGCGGGTGTTTATCGCCCTTCACGGCGGTGGCAGATCGACTGGAAGCTCCGTCACTTCAGGAACTTACGTCCTTTGCGGAGACCGGCACTTCCCGGCGCTTTACGGATCACGTGACTTTGGTTGCCTAGCAGCATTGCAACGCTTTCGGGTCACGTCACACGTGACTATACGTGCGTCCCTTCCGAGGATAAAAGGAGTCGGTGAACCGAAGGCGTTGCTTCACAGCTGTTTAGTTTCGGATCACGTGACTTCTCTCTTTGTTCAAGGACCTGCTCTGATTCTGACCTCGGCTTGCTCCACGGACTCCTCTTGCTTAAACCCTTCAAGTACTTTTGGATTTGCCTGTTACCGACTCACGCCTGCTCCACGGACTCCTCTTGCTTAAACCCTTCAAGTACTTTTGGATTTGCCTGTGCCCGACTCACGCCTGCTCCACGGATTCCTCTTGCTTAAGCACTTCATTGGCTAGGACCTCGGTCCTACAAATAGGTGGTTGCCTGTTCTACCCTACAGCACGTTTCCAGCCTAAGCTAGGAGACCCACGCCTTGGCCCAAGTTCTCACAGGAATTCTGGTAGCTTTGGGGTTTATGTACATGAAGGTATTCGGGCCCTATTTCATTGCTTAACCACTGTATCTTGCTTTGCAGCGCTCAAGGGGTTCTTCCGGCTGTTCCCGCGTCCTGGCTTTCCGGACTTCCACCTGTGGCCTTAATATTCACACTGACCATATAACCAAATCGGTCAGGGTGTTTCTTGGGGACAGAGGGGTTGTCCATACTCTACACGACCAACGAACTTCGTAACAGACTGTGAAGCCTATTTTTTGGTCGTCCAGAGTATGAATCCCTCCGCCGGGGATCCAGTGACCGCCTTGTTACAAGCAGTAGCGGCTCTTAGGGCTGACATGACAGCAATACACCACCGTCTGGATGCCCTACAAAGCACACGTTTTCCGTTACCCACGGATGCAGAATTCGGTGACACAGTCCCCTCAGACCAGCCAGCCCCAGCCATGGCCCCTGCACCCACTCCTATACTGCTACCTACACCTGTTCCCCTTGCTGCCCCGAACGTTATCAAGGGGAACCTCGGAAGTATCGCACTTTCATTAATCAATGTAGATTACATTTTTTGTGCAGACCCCTAGCGTTCCCCGACTCTTGTACTAAGGCTGCGTTTCTTCTATCCCATTTGTCCGGGGTAGCGGCCACCTGGGCCAACCCGATGTTAGAGAATGACCATCCTGCTCTCTATGACTTCGACCTTCTTGTATCAGAAATGGCCAAAGTCTTTGATACACGACACAAAGCCCATTCTAGAGATCTCGAACTCTTGGATCTAACACAAGGCAAACAGACTCTGATAGAATATATCGCCAAGTACAACCAACTCGCTGCTGAGACCTCCTGGCCTGAGGAGAAAAAGGCAATCGTGTTCTACCGTGGTCTATGCAACTCCATGAAAGATGCCCTCTCAGTAGTTCCTGCCCTTCCTTCAGGGTTCTCAGATTTGGTGGATCTTGCTTTACAAGTAGACGCAAGGAGATCCGAGAGAAGGGCCGAAACATCCTTCTCTATGCACTCCGGACCTTCCGTATCCACCACCCCTGTTGAACCCATGCAAATAGGAGGTATCCGTAGCCCGATAACCCCATTAGAACGGGAACGTCGGAGAAACGACAATGCCTGTTTCTATTGTGGGTTAAACGGACACTTTGTAAGGGAATGCCCTCGACGTCCCAAGAACAAAATACCGGGTTTTCCGAAGGCTCGCCCATGATACAGGGGGCACCGGCGAGCCTGTCTTCGACCCCCTCCGAACCTGCCTTTGGCCCTATTAGACCGATAGAGGTCCAGGCTCTGTTAAAACCCGCTGGAGAGATAAAACACACAGTCCATGTTGTGATCGATTCCGGGGCCACTGGTTGTTTCATCGATATTTCCCTGGCCCGTCGCCTCAATCTGCCCTTGGTTAGGAAAGAACATCCGGAACCAGTACATGCTGTAGACGGTACTTCGCTATCCTCCGGTCCGATTAAGTTCCAAACTGCTCCTATGGAAGTGGTGATCCAAAACATCCATAGAGAAACCCTGGCATTTGATTTGATCAATACACCACTGTTCGGCATAATACTGGGAATACCATGGTTACGACAACATAACCCATTGATCAACTGGGGCAACGGACAGGTCACGTTTGAGTCGGAGGTATGTCAACATTTCTGTCTCATCGACACTGATTCCTTGTCCACCCCTGCCACGATTCTTGGTGCCATGGCTGCCACCCATGTCAACGATAGTGCTTCAGACCCGGTGCCTTCACACACTGTGGGGGCTGTCACAGCCAACATCCCTGCTGTCATGATCTCTGCTTCCAAAAGGTGAGGGTTTTCCCAACTCCCTTGGAAGCAGATCCATAACCCAGGTTCCGAGTGCCAACCAGTCCCAATTGGGACCTTTTGGACCCAGTCCTGGCGCCAGTGGCACCAGGCTCATAAATATGCCCAGTCCCAGCGCTGGAAGCGCCGGGCTCATAATGCTTGGATGGACTTACCTTCAGCAGACCATGCTGCTTACTTGCCTGCCAGTTGAGCCTCTGATCCTCTTCTGTTTGGAACTACTTTTCCTGTTGGGTGGGGCTGGAGCCACTCCCTAGATTCAGAACACTGGAACTCTTCTGGAAGGCAGGAACTCTTTTCTTACCAGGAACTCTTTTCTTACTTAGGCGTGGCTGTGGAAGGAGACACCTAAGCACTACAGGAGGCTATTTAAACCACACCCGGTGGATGAATCTTGCTTTGCGTTATTCTGCAACCTCTGCAGCAGAACGCTCATCGTGTCTTCTGCATCCGGTCCTGGGCCTAAGGAAAATGGCTTACCACCCTGAATCCAGTCTTCAGCAACACCTATAAAGACAAGAAAGAACAGGTTAGCATTCTGGCATCTGAAAGGCAAAGGCTTACCATCCTGAATCCAGTCTTCAGCAACACCTATAAAGACAAGAAAGAACAGGTTAGCATTCCGGCATCTGAAAGGCAAAGGCTTACCTACTCTTCGTGCGCTCCGGAGGTCTTCACACTGCATTCCGGCATCTGAAAGACAAAAGTTTACCAACTCTTCGTACGCTCCGGTGGCCTTCGGCGCTGCATCCCGCATCTGAAAGACAAAACAAGGTGCGTTTAAAGACATTGGGGAACTTTAATACTCACGTGCCATTACTCCTTTCCACATCTAATCCAGTGGGTATTCCGGCACCCTGCAGCCGCTCCGAACTCGTACCTGCAAAATAAAAAGACAGTTAGAGCGCATAGTGAAGCAGGCAACAAGCGCTTACTTACGTGCTTCCAGGCGCTTCTATTCATCACACGGGCTCCATCTTCAACTCACTTCAGCCCGTCATCCGCCATCGCCGGAACCCTGCAAAACAAGAGACATCATTACTAAAGACTTTAAAGACATTTGAATGACTCGAAACTTACCGTTCGTGCAGTAAACGACGGACAGCAGTCCTCTGAAGTCAAGAGGCCTGCACTACCTATCCAGTGAAGAAACTGGTTACAGCACCCTGCCCCGAGGCAGATGGAGAGCTCGGCATTCACTTACCTAAGACATCTTACTCTACACGTCAGGCATACAGTGCACAGAGGTCCAGCCCAAAGAGCCAACCGGGTGCTACACATCACCTTTGAAGATACGGTAGGTGAGCGTTACAGAACGCAAAGACTACCGCAAAACTCTCGCCCAGGCGCTATGGAAACCTCGGATACTGACCCCCTAGCCCGGTTACTTGGGGAACTAAGGGCAGAAGTGCATGCAGCTCGTCAGGAAACAAATGCTCTAAGAAGGGAACTAATTATTTCCAAGGAGAGAACAGACAATCTTGCTAGACAAGTGCTACAGTCACAAGCCGGACAGACCCCGTTACCCGCATCAGGGGCAAATCTTCCTTCAACATCCTCTATGAATCCAGTGCAGATCAACCTACCTGGGAATGTACCTCTGGCTCCGCCCGAACGATTTTCTGGTGACCCAAAGAGGTTTGCAGTATTTATCAATCAGTGCCAGTTGCACTTCTTATGCCGGCCAGCAGCCTTTCCAACTGATCAAGCAAAAGTAGCTTTTGTACTTTCGTACCTTAGTGGCAATGCGGCAGACTGGTCGATCCCTCTAGTTAATCAAGATGATCCGGTTCTCCATGATTTTCAAGCCTTTCAGCTTAGTATGGAAAAACTGTTCGCAAGACATTCACAGGGGCAGGCCTTGGACAATGAGCTTCTTTCGTTGCGACAGGGTAATCAAGACCTTTTGGCTTATATTGCATCTTTCAATAGACTAATAGTGGAAACTCAATGGCCTGAGGACAAAAGGATTACGCTGTTTTATAGAGGTCTACGTGGAGAGCTCAAAGACGTTTTAGCCCAAGTAGTGAATCCCCCACAAGACTGTTCGGATTATATGGACTTGGTCGTTCAAATAGATCACAGGCTGCAGAACAGGAAGGCCGATCGTTCCAAGTTTGATGCTCGAGTATTTTCCAAACCGCCAACTTCTTCCAAAGGAGTAGACTCCGGGGAACCCATGCAAATAGGGGGTCTGAAAGGTCCTCTAACACAAAGGGAGCGGGAAAGGAGGAAACAGTTGCAATTATGCCTATATTGCGGAAACTCAGGGCACTTTCTTCGAGACTGTCCGGTGAAACCTGCCAAGAAGGCAGTAGGAGCTGCAGTTACCAAAGTTACAAACTCTGAGCAGGGAAACGACCTCGCCCGACAAGAATAGAGGTCCTCTTGCCGAGCGTGAAAACCAGTTCCGTGACCTCGCATTTCGTGATACCTATGGTCCTCATTAGCCCTGATAATCCGGATCGATTACATGCAATTGAAGCTTACGTCGACAGCGGTGCCATCGGCAATTATGTGGATCATGAAATGGTTTTGAGGATGAATCTAACTCTTTGTCCCAAGGCTGTAAAGGACGTCATTACTACAGTGGATGGTACGGAGATAGCCTCCGGGCCAGTAACGCATACCACTCAAGAGGTGACGCTAGTAAGTCAAGATGGACACCATGAGAAGATCGTGTTCGATGTGATCAAGGCCCCTCAGTTTCAGATTATTCTAGGAATACCTTGGTTAGAGAAACACAATCCTCTGATCGATTGGCGAGCAAGAACGGTCCAGTTTCCAGAATGTGTCTCTACTTGTCACCCTCCACCTGGTGTTGCACTGGCCGCAATTTCTTCAGAGACTCCCCAGTTACCTCCCGAATACCTAGAATACCAAGATGTTTTCCGGAAGGATCAGGCTAACTCTCTACCTCCTCATAGGTCTTATGACTGCCAGATAGACCTGATACCTGGATCTACTCCTCCTTGTAGTAGAATTTATGCCCTCACCGAGCCTGAGAACCTTCACCTTCGACAATACCTGGATCAATACCTGGCAAATGGGTTTATTCGTCCTTCCAAGTCCCCTGCTTCTTCAGCTTTGTTCTTCGTTCCAAAAAAGGAAGGAGACCTTAGAACTTGTATCGATTATCGCTCCCTGAACCAGATCACCGTTAAGAATAGATATCCGTTACCTTTGATCCCTGAACTCCTGGACCAAGTCAGAAAAGCATGCATATATACAAAGCTGGATCTTAGAGGAGCTTACCACTTGGTACGAGTAAAAGAGGGCGATGAATGGAAGACGGCCTTCCGCACCAAGTATGGGCTATTTGAATATCAGGTCATGCCCTTCGGACTTTGCAATGCCCCGGCCGCCTTTCAATATTTTATGAACGATGTCCTCAGAGAGCTCATAGATGTATGTGTTGTTGTTTACATTGACGACATCCTCGTTTATTCTTCATCGGAATCTGAACATCGGAAACACGTGAAAATGGTCCTCGAAAGATTGCGTCAACACAAACTTTTCGCTAAGTTGGAAAAATGTGTTTTCAACGTGACTGAAGTTGAATTCTTGGGATTCATATTATCACCTGGCGGAGTGCGTATGGATTCAAAGAAGGTCGATGCAGTTCTCAAATGGCCATCACCATCCTCCATAAAAGGTGTGCAAAGCATGTTAGGCTTCGCTAACTTTTACCGGAGGTTTATCCCCGAATTCTCTCGAATAGTCCAGCCCATCACTGCCTTGTTAAAGAAAAACAAACGTTTTGAATGGTCTACCGAGGCGGAACAAGCTTTCCAGGATTTGAAGACTAAATTTATCTCTGCACCAATCTTAAAACACCCTCGCCCCGAACTCCCCTACATCGTGGAAACTGATGCTTCAAGCCTTGCCATGGGGGCAGTTCTATCACAAAAGGACCCGGTAACCAATCAGTTGCATCCCGTGGCATTTTGGTCCCGCAAATTCTCGCCTCCTGAAATCAATTACACGATTACTGACAAGGAACTTCTGGCTATCAAGTCTGCCTTTAAGGCTTGGCGGCATTATCTGCTGGGGGCCCGACACACCGTTACTGTGATTACGGATCACCGAAACCTGCAATATTTGAAGACCGCAAAAGCCCAATCCTCTAGACAACTCCGTTGGGCATTATTCTTTGCCGAGTTTGACTTCATTATTACCTATCGACCTGGTACAAAGAACGGTAAAGCCGATGCCCTTTCTCGGATGGGAGTGGAAGAACACTTGGTCAACCCTAAACCTGTACCAATCATTCCCGAACAAAGAATTCTGGGTGTAATCGCCACAGAATCCATAGAGGAAGTTAAGGATAAAGCCAGGCAACTTGTAACTCCAGCAGACATACAGAATTGGCATCTGCAGGGAAAGGACTTTGCAGTAAAGGACAACTTATTGTATTTCCAAGAACGATTATACCTACCCAGCACAGATTTACAGAAAAAAGTAATCTCTTGTTATCACGACTCTTTAATGGAAGGTCATCCCGGTATAGCCAAGACCTCAGAAAAGATCAAGCGCTACTTCTGGTGGCCGTCTTGGAAAAAAGATATCAGAGACTTTATAATGTCCTGTGGAGTATGCGCCCAAAACAAGAGTCAAAAGGAAAGACCAGCAGGCCTCTTACGCCCTATTGACATCCCACCTCGCCCTTGGCATACGCTTTCTATGGACTTCATCACCGATCTACCTCCATGCTCCGGATACAATACGATTCTAGTAATCGTGGACTTATTCTCCAAGATGGCGCATTTCATTCCGCTCAAAGGCTTGCCAACAGCAGCAACTCTGGCCCGAGAATTTCTCGAAAACATCGTCCGACTGCACGGTTTTCCTTCGGTTCTAATTTCGGATCGAGGTAGTCAATTTATTTCTCGTTTTTGGCGAAGTTGCTGTCGGTCGGCTCAAATTGATGTGAGACTATCGACCAGTCACCACCCTCAGACCGGCGGACAAACCAAGAGGACCAATCAAACTCTGGAACAGTATTTACGCTGCATGCTGCAACAAACTGAAAAAACTTGGAAAGATATCCTTTGGATAGCCGAGTATGCCTACAATAACTCTGTACATTCGGGAACTGGGAAAACCCCGTTTTTTCTTTTGTACGGCAGTCACCCTCGAACCTCGGAGTTGGATCCCCTCCAAGATCTTGAAACACCAGCAGTAGACTACCTGCATTCTACAATCACCCAAGCCTTTAAGGAAGCTGTTTCTCACCTTCAAAGGGCTAAAGAACAATACAAGAAAGGAGCAGATCAACATCGGAAGGAAGCCCCTCACTATCAAGTAGGGGATCAAGTCTGGTTATCCACCAAATATCTATCTCTAAAAGGGCCACGCACATTCAACCCAAGATACCTTGGTCCCTATTCCATCACTACCATAGTAAACCCAGTAGCGGTCAAGTTGGACTTGCCCCCGCACATGAAGATACATCCGGTCTTCCACGTCTCTCTATTAAAACCCGTGCAACCTCAAACCCGACTAACCAAATCTCCAAAACCTATCCTAGTGGATGGAGAACTCGAGTTTGAAGTCAAAAGCATTCTGGACTCCAAGATCTCCAAATCTAAACTATTCTACCTAATTGACTGGAAAGGCTACGGCCCCCAAGAGAGATCCTGGGAACCTGCTGAATATGTCCACGCTCCTCGCCTAATCAAAAGATTTCACCGAACATTTCCTGACAAGCCAAAACCCCCGGAGAAGCCCGGTTTGGGAGGGGCCTTGAGGGGGGGTACTGTCATGATCTCTGCTTCCAAAAGGTCAGGGTTTTCCCAACTCCCTTGGAAGCAGATCCATAACCCAGGTTCCGAGTGCCAACCAGTCCCAATTGGGACCTTTTGGACCCAGTCCTGGCGCCAGTGGCACCAGGCTCATAAATATGCCCAGTTCCAGCGCTGGAAGCACCGGGCTCATAATGCTTGGGTGGACTTACCTTCAGCAGACCATGCTGCTTACTTGCCTGCCAGTTGAGCCTCTGATCCTCTTCTGTTTGGAACTACTTTTCCTGTTGGGTGGGGCTGGAGCCACTCCCTAGATTCAGAACACTGGAACTCTTCTGGAAGGCAGGAACTCTTTTCTTACCAGGAACTCTTTTCTTACTTAGGCGTGGCTGTGGAAGGAGACACCTAAGCACTACAGGAGGCTATTTAAACCACACCCGGTGGATGAATCTTGCTTTGCGTTATTCTGCAACCTCTGCAGCAGAACGCTCATCGTGTCTTCTGCATCCGGTCCTGGGCCTAAGGAAAAAGGCTTACCATCCTGAATCCAGTCTTCAGCAACACCTATAAAGACAAGAAAGAACAGGTTAGCATTCTGGCATCTGAAAGCCAAAGGCTTACCATCCTGAATCCAGTCTTCAGCAACACCTATAAAGACAAGAAAGAACAGGTTAGCATTCCGGCATCTGAAAGGCAAAGGCTTACCTACTCTTCGTGCGCTCCGGAGGTCTTCACACTGCATTCCGGCATCTGAAAGACAAAAGTTTACCAACTCTTCGCACGCTCCGGAGGCCTTCGGCGCTGCATCCCGCATCTGAAAGACAAAACAAGGTGCGTTTAAAGACATTGGGGAACTTTAATACTCACGTGCCATTACTCCTTTCCACATCTAATCCAGTGGGTATTCCGGCACCCTGCAGCCGCTCCGAACTCGTACCTGCAAAATAAAAAGACAGTTAGAGCGCATAGTGAAGCAGGCAACAAGCGCTTACTTACGTGCTTCCAGGCGCTTCTATTCATCACACGGGCTCCATCTTCAACTCACTTCAGCCCGTCATCCGCCATCGCCGGAACCCTGCAAAACAAGAGACATCATTACTAAAGACTTTAAAGACATTTGAATGACTCGAAACTTACCGTTCGTGCAGTAAACGACGGACAGCAGTCCTCTGAAGTCAAGAGGCCTGCACTACCTATCCAGTGAAGAAACTGGTTACAGCACCCTGCCCCGAGGCAGATGGAGAGCTCGGCATTCACTTACCTAAGACATCTTACTCTACACGTCAGGCATACAGTGCACAGAGGTCCAGCCCAAAGAGCCAACCGGGTGCTACACATCACCTTTGAAGATACGGTAGTCGCCCAGTCAAGACCGGCGCCTCTGCGAGAATCAGGTGAGCGTTACACCTGCGGCCTATCACGATTTCCACACGGTGTTCGATAAGGCCACCGCTGAGGGTCTCCCCCCTCATAGACCATACGATTGTCCGATTGACCTGGTCCCAGACGCTCCTGTACCCAGGGGTAGGGTTTATTCATTGTCACGGTCAGAGGAGAAAGCCCTTAAGGATTACATACAAAAAGCTCTGGAGTTGGGTCATATACGTCCTTCTTGTTCTCCTGCTGCTAGTCCGATTTTCTTTGTGCCGAAAAAGGAGGGCGATCTCCGTCCATGTGTGGACTACAGACGGTTAAATGCCATTACCATTAAGAACAGGTACCCTCTTCCGCTCATATCCACGCTACTAGACAGGTTGACTAAAGCATCTGTTTTTACCAAGCTGGACCTGAGGGGGGCGTACAATCTGATTCGTATGCGGCTTGGGGATGAGTGGAAGACGGCGTTTTGCTCCCGACAGGGGTTATATGAATACACGGTAATGCCCCTGCCACGTTCCAACGTTTTGTCAACGAAGTGTTCTCAGACATCCTGGACACGTTCGTGGTGGTATATCTGGACGATATTCTGATCTATTCGTCCTCCCTGGAGGAACATGTCGGGCATGTTAGGGAGGTGCTCTCTCGCCTTAAGACCAATGCCTTGTTTGCCAAGCCTGAAAAATGTCTGTTTCATTCCAAGGAAGTGGAGTTTCTGGGTTTTCGCATATCCCCTGGGGGCCTGTCCATGAATTTATCTAAGGTCCATGCCGTCACCGAATGGCCGACTCCTGTTACTCTGAAACAACTCCAATCTTTTCTCGGCTTCGCAAATTTCTATCGGCGATTCATTGCCGGCTTCTCTTCTATTGTTGCTCCGCTGACCGCCCTGACCAGCCCCCTTGTCCCGTTCACTTGGACCTCCGCCCATCAGAAGGCTTTTGAGGAACTCAAGGCCAGGTTCGTGTCCGCCCCTGTTTTACAGCATCCTGATCCAGAACTCCCCTACATTCTGGAGGCTGATGCCTCCTCGTTTGCTCTAGGCGCAGTATTGTCTCAACCTTGCCCAACCACGGGTTGTCTACATCCAGTGGCCTTTCACTCACGAACGTTTTCGGTGGCTGAAGCGGACTATACAGTAACCGAAAAAGAATTGTTGGCCATCAAGGATGCTTTACAAACGTGGCGTCATCACCTAATGGGTGCGAAACATCAGACAGTGGTGTATACAGACCACAAAAACCTACAGGACCTGGCCTCATTAAAATGTGCTAACAGCAGACAGGTGCGTTGGCATTTATTTTTTGCCGCGTTTGATTTTGTGGTCAAACATAGACCAGGTCGCAGTCATGGCAAAGCTGATGCCTTGTCCCGTTCTCCCGGAGGGGAATCCTTGTCCGTGTACCCCGACACACTGCTAGGAAAGGGCCATGTCATCTGTACTTGTACCCCATCCCCCACCATGCTTATCGACATCAGGCGTTGGGTTTCCCAGAATCCTCAGGCTCTCAACCAATGGGACATTGCTCTTCACGAGGGGTTGCCTTTCATCCACGACAAACTGTTCCTTCCCACGTGTGACGTCCGCAACCAGGCGTTAGCATGGTCACACGATGCTGCTGTAAACGGCCATCCCGGGCAACAGCGTACCTTGGACCTGTTGCAACGCTGGTGCTGGTGGCCTTCCATGAGGAAAGATGTCGAACATTATGTTAACACTTGTTCCATATGTGCCCAATGCAAAACACGCTAGGGACGGCCTTTAGGGCTGCTCTTACCTCTTCCCGTACCTCCCAGACCTTGGCACACCGTCTCGATGGATCTCATCACTGATCTACCCCGCAAACAGGGCTACGACACCATATGGGTTATTGTCGATTCATACACCAAAATGGCCCGCTTTATCCCCTGTACTGGTATACCCTCTGCTCCAACCCTGGCTCGCTTATTCTTCAGATCTGTCTTCTGCCTATTTGGTTTACCACAGGTCATCATATCAGACCGTGGGTCTCAATTCACGTCCTGTTTCTGGCGCACGCTCACCAGACTCCTGGGGATCGATGCTCGCTTCTCTTCAGCTTATCACCCCGAGAGTGAAGGGCAGACCGAGCGGGTAAACCAGGCTTTGGAGCAGTACTTGCGGTGTTTGTCCCTCCAGTATCAGGACTCATGGGCCAATCTGCTGTATATTGCTGAATTTGCGTATAATAACTCCCGTCATTCGACCACAGGGTTTTCCCCCTTTTATGCTTTATACGGGCAGCACCCACGTGCCCTCCCACTTCCTGATTTCCCCTCTACTACTCCCGCTGCTAATGCCTGTGTTCGGGATCTGGCCGGTGTCCATGCCCAGACCTTGGTCCATCTCCATGAGGCCCAGACAGTTATGAAGACTAAAGCGGACCGCAAACGGACCGCAGCCCCGGAGTATCGGGTGGGCGATCGGGTGTGGCTTTCGACCAGGCATTTGCGGATCCCTGGCTGTCGCAAGTTGTTGCCTCGTTTTGTGGGCCCTTATAGGATCTCCAGGGTTTTGAATCCTGTGGCCCTCAAGCTTTCGGTTCCCCTTTCCTGGAGGATTCACCCGGTCTTCCATACTTCTCTCTTGAAACCTTACCTGGCTCCTACCCGTGTCCTGGTCCCGCCCGCTCCTGTCTCGGTGGATTCACAGGATGTTTATGAGGTCAGTGCCATCCTTGGGTCCCGTTTCCATCGGGGTCGTCTTCAATACCTGGTGGATTGGCTGGGCTATGGTCCCGAGGATCGCTCTTGGGTTCCCGCCCGGGATGTCCATGCCCCGCTTTTGGTTTCCCGCTTTCACAGGGACAGTCCTGCTAGCCCACGGGGTCGTGGGCCTTTGAGGGGGGATTCTGTCACGCCGCTTCCTAGACCACGGACACACCCCCCCACTCGCCCCTCCTTGCCTACCCATTCCCGCACTCCCAAACACTCGTGCACCGTGCCCCCCACTCACGTCGCACACATCAGGGCACGGCATGGCATGTTTGGGGGAGCGGGTGTTTATCGCCCTTCACGGCGGTGGCAGATCGACTGGAAGCTCCGTCACTTCAGGAACTTACGTCCTTTGCGGAGACCGGCACTTCCCGGCGCTTTACGGATCACGTGACTTTGGTTGCCTAGCAGCATTGCAACGCTTTCGGGTCACGTCACACGTGACTATACGTGCGTCCCTTCCGAGGATAAAAGGAGTCGGTGAACCGAAGGCGTTGCTTCACAGCTGTTTAGTTTCGGATCACGTGACTTCTCTCTTTGTTCAAGCACCTGCTCTGATTCTGACCTCGGCTTGCTCCACGGACTCCTCTTGCTTAAACCCTTCAAGTACTTTTGGAATTGCCTGTTACCGACTCACGCCTGCTCCACGGACTCCTCTTGCTTAACCCTTCAAGTACTTTTGGATTTGCCTGTTACCGACTCACGCCTGCTCCACGGACTCCTCTTGCTTAAACCCTTCAAGTACTTTTGGATTTGCCTGTGCCCGACTCACGCCTGCTCCACGGATTCCTCTTGCTTAAGCACTTCATTGGCTAGGACCTCGGTCCTACAAATAGGTGGTTGCCTGTTCTACCCTACAGCACGTTTCCAGCCTAAGCTAGGAGACCCACGCCTTGGCCCAAGTTCTCACAGGTATTCTGGTAGCTTTGGGGTTTATGTACATGAAGGTATTTGGGCCCTATTTCATTGCTTAACCACTGTATCTTGCTTTGCAGCGCTCAAGGGGTTCTTCCGGCTGTTCCCGCGTCCTGGCTTTCCGGACTTCCACCTGTGGCCTTAATATTCACACTGACCATATAACCAAATCGGTCAGGGTGTTTCTTGGGGACAGAGGGGTTGTCCATACTCTACACGACCAACGAACTTCGTAACACTTTCTGCCTCTCCAGGTCGGAGAGCCGTTTCTCTAATGGGAAATAGCTGCTTCAGTGAGTAAGCTAGTTCCCATTAGATGACAGGACCTTTCTGACTCTCCAGGTTAGAGGGCCATTTCTCTAATGGGAAATAGCTGCTCCAGTGTGAGTAGGCTAGTTCCCATTAGACGAGAGGGCCTTTCTGCCTCTTGAGGTCGTAGGGCCGTTTCTCTAATGGGAAATAGCTTCTTCAGTGTAAGTAGGCTAGTTCCCATTCGACAAGAGGACCTTTCTGCCTCTTCAGTCAGAAGGCAGTTTCTCTAATGGGTAATAGCAGCTTCATTGTGTAGGCTAGTTCCCATTTGACAAGAGGACCTTTCTGCCTCTCCAGCTGCGAGGGCCGTCCCATTAGATGAGAGGCCCTTTCTGCCTCTCCAGGTGGGAGGGGTGTTTCTCTAATGGGAAATAGCTGCTTCATTGTGAGTAGGCTACTTCCCATTAGACAAGGGGACCTTTCTGCCTCTCCAGGTCGAAGGGCCGTTTCTCTAATGGGAAATAGCTGCTTCAGTGCGAGTAGGCTAGATCCCTTTAGACAAGGGGACCTTTCTGCCTCTTTATGTGGGAGGGCCGTTTCTCTAATGGGAAGTAGCTGCTTCAGTGAGTATGCTAGTTCCCATTAGACGAAAAGACATTTCTGCCTCTCCAGGTCGGAGAGCTATTTCTCTAATGGGAAATAGCTGCTTCAGTGTGAGTAGGCTAGTTCCCATTAGACGAGGGGACCTTTCTATCTTTCTAGGTTGGAGGGCCGTTTCTCTAATGGGAAATAGCTGCTTCAGTGTGAGTAGGCTAGTTCTCATTAGACGAGGGGACCTTTCTGCTTCTCCAAATGGCAAGGCTGTCCCATTAGACGAGGGGACCTTTCTACCTCTCTAGGTCGGAGGACCATTTCTCTAATGGGAAATAGCTGCTTCAGCGCGAGTAGGCTAGATCCCATTAGATGAGAGGGCCTTTCTGCCTCTCCAGGTTGGAGGGCCGTTTCTCTAATGGGAAATAGCTGCTTCATTGTGAGTAGGCTAGTTCCCATTAGACAAGGGCACCTTTCTGCCTCTCCAGGTCGGAGGGCCGTTTCGGGAAACAGCTGCTTCAGTGTGAGTAGGCTAGTTCCCATTAGACGAGGGGACCTTTCTGCTTCTCCAAATGGCAAGGCTGTCCCATTAGACGAGGGGACCTTTCTACCTCTCTAGGTCGGAGGACCATTTCTCTAATGGGAAATAGCTGCTTCAGCGTGGGTAGGCTAGATCCCATTAGATGAGAGGGCCTTTCTGCCTCTCCAGGTTGGAGGGCGGTTTCTCTAATGGGAAATAGCTGCTTCAGTGTGAGTAGGCTAATTCCTATTAGAAGAGGAGACATTTCTGCTTCTTCAGGTTGGAGGGCCGTTTCACTAATGGGAAATAGCTGCGTCAGTGTGAGTAGGCTCGGTCCCATTAGATGAGAGGACCTTTCTGACTCTCCAGATCGGAGGGCCGTTTCTCTAATTGGAAATAGCTGCTTCAATGTGAGTAGGCTAGTTCCCATTAGACGAGAGGACCTTTCTGCCTCTCCAGGTCGGAGGGCCGTTTCTCTAATGGGAAATAGCTGCTTCAGTGAGTAAGCTAGTTCCCATTAGATGACAGGACCTTTCTGACTCTCCAGGTTAGAGGGCCATTTCTCTAATGGGAAATAGCTGCTCCAGTGTGAGTAGGCTAGATCCCTTTAGGCAAGGGGACCTTTCTGCCTCTTTATGTGGGAGGGCCGTTTCTCTAATGGGAAGTAGCTGCTTCAGTGAGTATGCTAGTTCCCATTAGACGAAAAGACATTTCTGCCTCTCCAGGTCGGAGAGCTATTTCTCTAATGGGAAATAGCTGCTTCAGTGTGAGTAGGCTAGTTCCCATTAGACGAGGGGACCTTTCTATCTTTCTAGGTCGGAGGGCCGTTTCTCTAATGGGAAATAGCTGCTTCAGTGTGAGTAGGCTAGTTCTCATTAGACGAGGGGACCTTTCTGCTTCTCCAAATGGCAAGGCTGTCCCATTAGACGAGGGGACCTTTCTACCTCTCTAGGTCGGAGGACCATTTCTCTAATGGGAAATAGCTGCTTCAGCGTGAGTAGGCTAGATCCCATTAGATGAGAGGGCCTTTCTGCCTCTCCAGGTTGGAGGGCCGTTTCTCTAATGGGAAATAGCTGCTTCATTGTGAGTAGGCTAGTTCCCATTAGACAAGGGCACCTTTCTGCCTCTCCAGGTCGGAGGGCCGTTTCGGGAAACAGCTGCTTCAGTGTGAGTAGGCTAGTTCCCATTAGACAAGGGGACCTTTCTGCTTCTCCAAATGGCAAGGCTGTCCCATTAGACGAGGGGACCTTTCTACCTCTCTAGGTCGGAGGACCATTTCTCTAATGGGAAATAGCTGCTTCAGCGTGAGTAGGCTAGATCCCATTAGATGAGAGGGCCTTTCTGCCTCTCCAGGTTGGAGGGCCGTTTCTCTAATGGGAAATAGCTGCTTCATTGTGAGTAGGCTAGTTCCCATTAGACAAGGGCACCTTTCTTCCTCTCCAGGTCGGAGGGCCGTTTCGGGAAACAGCTGCTTCAGTGTGAGTAGGCTAGTTCCCATTAGACGAGGGGACCTTTCTGCTTCTCCAAATGGCAAGGCTGTCCCATTAGACGAGGGGACCTTTCTACCTCTCTAGGTCGGAGGACCATTTCTCTAATGGGAAATAGCTGCTTCAGCGTGAGTAGGCTAGATCCCATTAGATGAGAGGCCCTTTCTGCCTCTCCAGGTTGGAGGGCGGTTTCTCTAATGGGAAATAGCTGCTTCAGTGTGAGTAGGCTAATTCCCATTAGAAGAGGAGACATTTCTGCTTCTTCAGGTTGGAGGGCTGTTTCACTAATGGGAAATAGCTGCGTCAGTGTGAGTAGGCTCGGTCCCATTAGACGAGAGGACCTTTCTGACTCTCCAGGTCGGAGGGCCGTTTCTCTAATTGGAAATAGCTGCTTCAATGTGAGTAGGCTAGTTCCCATTAGACGAGAGGACCTTTCTGCCTCTCCAGGTCGGAGGGCCGTTTCTCTAATGGGAAATAGCTGCTTCAGTGAGTAAGCTAGTTCCCATTAGATGACAGGACCTTTCTGACTCTCCAGGTTAGAGGGCCATTTCTCTAATGGGAAATAGCTGCTCCAGTGCGACTAGGCTAGATCCCTTTAGACAAGGGGACCTTTCTGCCTCTTTATGTGGGAGGGCCGTTTCTCTAATGGGAAGTAGCTGCTTCAGTGAGTATGCTAGTTCCCATTAGACGAAAAGACATTTCTGCCTCTCCAGGTCGGAGAGCTATTTCTCTAATGGGAAATAGCTGCTTCTGTGTGAGTAGGCTAGTTCCCATTAGACGAGGGGACCTTTCTATCTTTCTAGGTCGGAGGGCCGTTTCTCTAATGGGAAATAGCTGCTTCAGTGTGAGTAGGCTAGTTCTCATTAGACGAGGGGACCTTTCTGCTTCTCCAAATGGCAAGGCTGTCCCATTAGACGAGGGGACCTTTCTACCTCTCTAGGTCGGAGGACCATTTCTCTAATGGGAAATAGCTGCTTCAGCGTGAGTAGGCTAGTTCCCATTAGACAAGGGCACCTTTCTGCCTCTCCAGGTCGGAGGGCCGTTTCGGGAAACAGCTGCTTCAGTGTGAGTAGGCTAGTTCCCATTAGACGAGGGGACCTTTCTGCTTCTCCAAATGGCAAGGCTGTCCCATTAGATGAGGGGAACTTTCTACCTCTCTAGGTCAGAGGACCATTTCTCTAATGGGAAATAGCTGCTTCAGCGTGAGGAGGCTAGATCCCATTAGATGAGAGGGCCTTTCTGCCTCTCCAGGTTGGAGGGCCGTTTCTCTAATGGGAAATAGCTGCTTCAGTGTGAGTAGGCTAATTCCTATTAGAAGAGGAGACATTTCTGCTTCTTCAGGTTGGAGGGCCGTTTCACTAATGGGAAATAGCTGCGTCAGTGTGAGTAGGCTCGGTCCCATTAGACGAGAGGACCTTTCTGACTCTCCAGGTCGGAGGGCCTTTCTCTAATTGGAAATAGCTGCTTCAATGTGAGTAGGCTAGTTCCCATTAGACGAGAGGGCCTTTCTGCCTCTCCAGTCAGAAGGCAGTTTCTCTAATGGGTAATAGCAGCTTCATTGTGTAGGCTAGTTCCCATTAGACGAGAGGACCTTTCTGCCTCTCCAGGTGCGAGGGCCGTCCCATTAGATGAGAGGCCCTTTCTGCCTCTCCAGGTGGGAGGGCTGTTTCTCTAATGGGAAATAGCTGCTTCATTGTGAGTAGGCTACTTCCCATTAGACAAGGGGACCTTTCTGCCTCTCAGGTCGAAGGGCCGTTTCTCTAATGGGAAATAGCTGCTTCAGTGCGAGTAGGCTAGTTCCCTTTAGACAAGGGGACCTTTCTGCCTCTTTATGTGGGAGGGCCGTTTCTCTAATGGGAAGTAGCTGCTTCAGTGAGTATGCTAGTTCCCATTAGACGAAAAGACATTTCTGCCTCTCCAGGTCGGAGAGCTATTTCTCTAATGGGAAATAGCTGCTTCAGTGTGAGTAGGCTAGTTCCCATTAGACGAGGGGACCTTTCTATCTCTCTAGGTCAGAGGGCCGTTTCTCTAATGGGAAATAGCTGCTTCAGCGTGAGTAGGCTAGATCCCATTAGATGAGAGGGCCTTTCTGCCTCTCCAGGTTGGAGGGCCGTTTCTCTAATGGGAAATAGCTGCTTCAGTGTGAGTAGGCTAATTCCAATTAGAAGAGCAGACATTTCTGCTTCTTCAGGTTGGAGGGCCGTTTCACTAATGGGAAATAGCTGCGTCAGTGTGAGTAGGCTCGGTCCCATTAGACGAGAGGACCTTTCTGACTCTCCAGGTCGGAGGGCCTTTCTCTAATTGGAAATAGCTGCTTCAATGTGAGTAGGCTAGTTCCCATTAGACGAGAGGGCCTTTCTGCCTCTTGAGGTCGGAGGGCCGTTTCTCTAATGGGAAATAGCTTCTTCAGTGTAAGTAGGCTAGTTCCCCTTCGACAAGAGGACCTCTCTGCCTCTCCAGTCAGAAGGCAGTTTCTCTAATGGGTAATAGCAGCTTCATTGTGTAGGCTAGTTCCCATTAGACGAGAGGACCTTTCTGCCTCTCCAGGTGCGAGGGCCGTCCCATTAGATGAGAGGCCCTTTCTGCCTCTCCAGGTGGGAGGGCTGTTTCTCTAATGGGAAATAGCCGCTTCATTGTGAGTAGGCTACTTCCCATTAGACAAGGGGACCTTTCTGCCTCTCAGGTCGAAGGGCCGTTTCTCTAATGGGAAATAGCTGCTTCAGTGCGAGTAGGCTAGTTCCTTTTAGACAAGGGGACCTTTCTGCCTCTTTATGTGGGAGGGCCGTTTCTCGAATGGGAAGTAGCTGCTTCAGTGAGTATGCTAGTTCCCATTAGACGAAAAGACATTTCTGCCTCTCCAGGTCGGAGAGCTATTTCTCTAATGGGAAATAGCTGCTTCAGTGTGAGTAGGCTAGTTCCCATTAGACGAGGGGACCTTTCTATCTCTCTAGGTCGGAGGGCCGTTTCTCTAATGGGAAATAGCTGCTTCAGCGTGAGTAGGCTAGATCCCATTAGATGAGAGGGCCTTTCTGCCTCTCCAGGTTGGAGGGCCGTTTCTCTAATGGGAAATAGCTGCTTCAGTGTGAGTAGGCTAATTCCAATTAGAAGAGCAGACATTTCTGCTTCTTCAGGTTGGAGGGCCGTTTCACTAATGGGAAATAGCTGCGTCAGTGTGAGTAGGCTCGGTCCCATTAGACGAGAGGACCTTTCTGACTCTCCAGGTCGGAGGGCCGTTTCTCTAATTCGAAATAGCTGCTTCAATGTGAGTAGGCTAGTTCCCATTAGACGAGAGGACCTTTCTGCCTCTCCAGGTCGGAGGGCCTTTTCTCTAATGGGAAATAGCTTCTTCAGTGTAAGCAGGCTAGTTCCCATTCGACAAGAGGACCTTTCTGCCTCTCCAGTCAGAAGGCAGTTTCTCTAATGGGTAATAGCAGCTTCATTGTGTAGGCTAGTTCCCATTAGACAAGAGGACCTTTCTGCCTCTCCAGGTGCGAGGGCCGTCCCATTAGATGAGAGGCCCTTTCTGCATCTCCAGGTGGGAGGGCTGTTTCTCTAATGGGAAATAGCTGATTCATTGTGAGTAGGCTACTTCCCATTAGACAAGGGGACCTTTCTGTCTCTCCAGGTCGAAGGGCCGTTTCTCTAATGGGAAATAGCTGCTTCAGTGCGAGTAGGCTAGTTCCCTTTAGACAAGGGGACCTTTCTGCCTCTTTATGTGGGAGGGCCGTTTCTCTAATGGGAAGTAGCTGCTTCAGTGAGTATGCTAGTTCCCATTAGATGAAAAGACATTTCTGCCTCTCCAGGTCGGAGAGCTATTTCTCTAATGGGAAATAGCTGCTTCTGTGTGAGTAGGCTAGTTCCCATTAGACGAGGGGACCTTTCTATCTTTCTAGGTCGGAGGGCCGTTTCTCTAATGGGAAATAGCTGCTTCAGTGTGAGTAGGCTAGTTCTCATTAGACGAGGGGACCTTTCTGCTTCTCCAAATGGCAAGGCTGTCCCATTAGACGAGGGGACCTTTCTACCTCTCTAGGTCGGAGGACCATTTCTCTAATGGGAAATAGCTGCTTCAGCGTGAGTAGGCTAGATCCCATTAGATGAGAGGGCCTTTCTGCCTCTCCAGGTTGGAGGGCCGTTTCTCTAATGGGAAATAGCTGCTTCATTGTGAGTAGGCTAGTTCCCATTAGACAAGGGCACCTTTCTGCCTCTCCAGGTCGGAGGGCCGTTTCGGGAAACAGCTGCTTCAGTGTGAGTAGGCTAGTTCCCATTAGACGAGGGGACCTTTCTGCTTCTCCAAATGGCAAGGCTGTCCCATTAGATGAGGGGACCTTTCTACCTCTCTAGGTCAGAGGACCATTTCTCTAATGGGAAATAGCTGCTTCAGCGTGAGGAGGCTAGATCCCATTAGATGAGAGGGCCTTTCTGCCTCTCCAGGTTGGAGGGCCGTTTCTCTAATGGGAAATAGCTGCTTCAGTGTGAGTAGGCTAATTCCTATTAGAAGAGGAGACATTTCTGCTTCTTCAGGTTGGAGGGCCGTTTCACTAATGGGAAATAGCTGCGTCAGTGTGAGTAGGCTCGGTCCCATTAGACGAGAGGACCTTTCTGACTCTCCAGGTCGGAGGGCCTTTCTCTAATTGGAAATAGCTGCTTCAATGTGAGTAGGCTAGTTCCCATTAGACGAGAGGGCCTTTCTGCCTCTCCAGTCAGAAGGCAGTTTCTCTAATGGGTAATAGCAGCTTCATTGTGTAGGCTAGTTCCCATTAGACGAGAGGACCTTTCTGCCTCTCCAGGTGCGAGGGCCGTCCCATTAGATGAGAGGCCCTTTCTGCCTCTCCAGGTGGGAGGGCTGTTTCTCTAATGGGAAATAGCTGCTTCATTGTGAGTAGGCTACTTCCCATTAGACAAGGGGACCTTTCTGCCTCTCAGGTCGAAGGGCCGTTTCTCTAATGGGAAATAGCTGCTTCAGTGCGAGTAGGCTAGTTCCCTTTAGACAAGGGGACCTTTCTGCCTCTTTATGTGGGAGGGCCGTTTCTCTAATGGGAAGTAGCTGCTTCAGTGAGTATGCTAGTTCCCATTAGACGAAAAGACATTTCTGCCTCTCCAGGTCGGAGAGCTATTTCTCTAATGGGAAATAGCTGCTTCAGTGTGAGTAGGCTAGTTCCCATTAGACGAGGGGACCTTTCTATCTCTCTAGGTCAGAGGGCCGTTTCTCTAATGGGAAATAGCTGCTTCAGCGTGAGTAGGCTAGATCCCATTAGATGAGAGGGCCTTTCTGCCTCTCCAGGTTGGAGGGCCGTTTCTCTAATGGGAAATAGCTGCTTCAGTGTGAGTAGGCTAATTCCAATTAGAAGAGCAGACATTTCTGCTTCTTCAGGTTGGAGGGCCGTTTCACTAATGGGAAATAGCTGCGTCAGTGTGAGTAGGCTCGGTCCCATTAGACGAGAGGACCTTTCTGACTCTCCAGGTCGGAGGGCCTTTCTCTAATTGGAAATAGCTGCTTCAATGTGAGTAGGCTAGTTCCCATTAGACGAGAGGGCCTTTCTGCCTCTTGAGGTCGGAGGGCCGTTTCTCTAATGGGAAATAGCTTCTTCAGTGTAAGTAGGCTAGTTCCCCTTCGACAAGAGGACCTCTCTGCCTCTCCAGTCAGAAGGCAGTTTCTCTAATGGGTAATAGCAGCTTCATTGTGTAGGCTAGTTCCCATTAGACGAGAGGACCTTTCTGCCTCTCCAGGTGCGAGGGCCGTCCCATTAGATGAGAGGCCCTTTCTGCCTCTCCAGGTGGGAGGGCTGTTTCTCTAATGGGAAATAGCCGCTTCATTGTGAGTAGGCTACTTCCCATTAGACAAGGGGACCTTTCTGCCTCTCAGGTCGAAGGGCCGTTTCTCTAATGGGAAATAGCTGCTTCAGTGCGAGTAGGCTAGTTCCTTTTAGACAAGGGGACCTTTCTGCCTCTTTATGTGGGAGGGCCGTTTCTCGAATGGGAAGTAGCTGCTTCAGTGAGTATGCTAGTTCCCATTAGACGAAAAGACATTTCTGCCTCTCCAGGTCGGAGAGCTATTTCTCTAATGGGAAATAGCTGCTTCAGTGTGAGTAGGCTAGTTCCCATTAGACGAGGGGACCTTTCTATCTCTCTAGGTCGGAGGGCCGTTTCTCTAATGGGAAATAGCTGCTTCAGCGTGAGTAGGCTAGATCCCATTAGATGAGAGGGCCTTTCTGCCTCTCCAGGTTGGAGGGCCGTTTCTCTAATGGGAAATAGCTGCTTCAGTGTGAGTAGGCTAATTCCAATTAGAAGAGCAGACATTTCTGCTTCTTCAGGTTGGAGGGCCGTTTCACTAATGGGAAATAGCTGCGTCAGTGTGAGTAGGCTCGGTCCCATTAGACGAGAGGACCTTTCTGACTCTCCAGGTCGGAGGGCCGTTTCTCTAATTCGAAATAGCTGCTTCAATGTGAGTAGGCTAGTTCCCATTAGACGAGAGGACCTTTCTGCCTCTCCAGGTCGGAGGGCCTTTTCTCTAATGGGAAATAGCTTCTTCAGTGTAAGCAGGCTAGTTCCCATTCGACAAGAGGACCTTTCTGCCTCTCCAGTCAGAAGGCAGTTTCTCTAATGGGTAATAGCAGCTTCATTGTGTAGGCTAGTTCCCATTAGACAAGAGGACCTTTCTGCCTCTCCAGGTGCGAGGGCCGTCCCATTAGATGAGAGGCCCTTTCTGCATCTCCAGGTGGGAGGGCTGTTTCTCTAATGGGAAATAGCTGATTCATTGTGAGTAGGCTACTTCCCATTAGACAAGGGGACCTTTCTGTCTCTCCAGGTCGAAGGGCCGTTTCTCTAATGGGAAATAGCTGCTTCAGTGCGAGTAGGCTAGTTCCCTTTAGACAAGGGGACCTTTCTGCCTCTTTATGTGGGAGGGCCGTTTCTCTAATGGGAAGTAGCTGCTTCAGTGAGTATGCTAGTTCCCATTAGATGAAAAGACATTTCTGCCTCTCCAGGTCGGAGAGCTATTTCTCTAATGGGAAATAGCTGCTTCTGTGTGAGTAGGCTAGTTCCCATTAGACGAGGGGACCTTTCTATCTTTCTAGGTCGGAGGGCCGTTTCTCTAATGGGAAATAGCTGCTTCAGTGTGAGTAGGCTAGTTCTCATTAGACGAGGGGACCTTTCTGCTTCTCCAAATGGCAAGGCTGTCCCATTAGACGAGGGGACCTTTCTACCTCTCTAGGTCGGAGGACCATTTCTCTAATGGGAAATAGCTGCTTCAGCGTGAGTAGGCTAGATCCCATTAGATGAGAGGGCCTTTCTGCCTCTCCAGGTTGGAGGGCCGTTTCTCTAATGGGAAATAGCTGCTTCATTGTGAGTAGGCTAGTTCCCATTAGACAAGGGCACCTTTCTGCCTCTCCAGGTCGGAGGGCCGTTTCGGGAAACAGCTGCTTCAGTGTGAGTAGGCTAGTTCCCATTAGACGAGGGGACCTTTCTGCTTCTCCAAATGGCAAGGCTGTCCCATTAGATGAGGGGACCTTTCTACCTCTCTAGGTCAGAGGACCATTTCTCTAATGGGAAATAGCTGCTTCAGCGTGAGGAGGCTAGATCCCATTAGATGAGAGGGCCTTTCTGCCTCTCCAGGTTGGAGGGCCGTTTCTCTAATGGGAAATAGCTGCTTCAGTGTGAGTAGGCTAATTCCTATTAGAAGAGGAGACATTTCTGCTTCTTCAGGTTGGAGGGCCGTTTCACTAATGGGAAATAGCTGCGTCAGTGTGAGTAGGCTCGGTCCCATTAGACGAGAGGACCTTTCTGACTCTCCAGGTCGGAGGGCCTTTCTCTAATTGGAAATAGCTGCTTCAATGTGAGTAGGCTAGTTCCCATTAGACGAGAGGGCCTTTCTGCCTCTCCAGTCAGAAGGCAGTTTCTCTAATGGGTAATAGCAGCTTCATTGTGTAGGCTAGTTCCCATTAGACGAGAGGACCTTTCTGCCTCTCCAGGTGCGAGGGCCGTCCCATTAGATGAGAGGCCCTTTCTGCCTCTCCAGGTGGGAGGGCTGTTTCTCTAATGGGAAATAGCTGCTTCATTGTGAGTAGGCTACTTCCCATTAGACAAGGGGACCTTTCTGCCTCTCAGGTCGAAGGGCCGTTTCTCTAATGGGAAATAGCTGCTTCAGTGCGAGTAGGCTAGTTCCCTTTAGACAAGGGGACCTTTCTGCCTCTTTATGTGGGAGGGCCGTTTCTCTAATGGGAAGTAGCTGCTTCAGTGAGTATGCTAGTTCCCATTAGACGAAAAGACATTTCTGCCTCTCCAGGTCGGAGAGCTATTTCTCTAATGGGAAATAGCTGCTTCAGTGTGAGTAGGCTAGTTCCCATTAGACGAGGGGACCTTTCTATCTCTCTAGGTCGGAGGGCCGTTTCTCTAATGGGAAATAGCTGCTTCAGCGTGAGTAGGCTAGATCCCATTAGATGAGAGGGCCTTTCTGCCTCTCCAGGTTGGAGGGCCGTTTCTCTAATGGGAAATAGCTGCTTCAGTGTGAGTAGGCTAATTCCAATTAGAAGAGCAGACATTTCTGCTTCTTCAGGTTGGAGGGCCGTTTCACTAATGGGAAATAGCTGCGTCAGTGTGAGTAGGCTCGGTCCCATTAGACGAGAGGACCTTTCTGACTCTCCAGGTCGGAGGGCCTTTCTCTAATTGGAAATAGCTGCTTCAATGTGAGTAGGCTAGTTCCCATTAGACGAGAGGGCCTTTCTGCCTCTTGAGGTCGGAGGGCCGTTTCTCTAATGGGAAATAGCTTCTTCAGTGTAAGTAGGCTAGTTCCCCTTCGACAAGAGGACCTCTCTGCCTCTCCAGTCAGAAGGCAGTTTCTCTAATGGGTAATAGCAGCTTCATTGTGTAGGCTAGTTCCCATTAGACGAGAGGACCTTTCTGCCTCTCCAGGTGCGAGGGCCGTCCCATTAGATGAGAGGCCCTTTCTGCCTCTCCAGGTGGGAGGGCTGTTTCTCTAATGGGAAATAGCTGCTTCATTGTGAGTAGGCTACTTCCCATTAGACAAGGGGACCTTTCTGTCTCTCCAGGTCGAAGGGCCGTTTCTCTAATGGGAAATAGCTGCTTCAGTGCGAGTAGGCTAGTTCCCTTTAGACAAGGGGACCTTTCTGCCTCTTTATGTGGGAGGGCCGTTTCTCTAATGGGAAGTAGCTGCTTCAGTGAGTATGCTAGTTCCCATTAGATGAAAAGACATTTCTGCCTCTCCAGGTCGGAGAGCTATTTCTCTAATGGGAAATAGCTGCTTCAGTGTGAGTAGGCTAGTTCCCATTAGATGAGAGGGCCTTTCTGCCTCTCCAGGTTGGAGGGCGGTTTCTCTAATGGGAAATAGCTGCTTCAGTGTGAGTAGGCTCGGTCCCATTAGACGAGAGGACCTTTCTGACTCTCCAGGTCGGAGGGCCATTTCTCTAATTGGAAATAGCTGCTTCAATGTGAGTAGGCTAGTTCCCATTAGACGAGAGGACCTTTCTGCCTCTCCAGGTCGGAGGGCCGTTTCTCTAATGGGAAATAGCTGCTTCAGTGAGTAAGCTAGTTCCCATTAGATGACAGGACCTTTCTGACTCTCCAGGTTAAAGGGCCATTTCTCTAATGGGAAATAGCTGCTCCAGTGCGAGTAGGCTAGATCCCTTTAGACAAGGGGACCTTTCTGCCTCTTTATGTGGGAGGGCCGTTTCTCTAATGGGAAGTAGCTGCTTCAGTGAGTATGCTAGTTCCCATTAGACGAAAAGACATTTCTGCCTCTCCAGGTCGGAGAGCTATTTCTCTAATGGGAAATAGCTGCTTCAGTGTGAGTAGGCTAGTTCCCATTAGACGAGGGGACCTTTCTATCTTTCTAGGTCAGAGGGCCGTTTCTCCAATGGGAAATAGCTGCTTCAGTGTGAGTAGGCTAGTTCTCATTAGACGAGGGGACCTTTCTGCTTCTCCAAATGGCAAGGCTGTCCCATTAGACGAGGGGACCTTTCTACCTCTCTAGGTCGGAGGACCATTTCTCTAATGGGAAATAGCTGCTTCAGCGTGAGTAGGCTAGATCCCATTAGATGAGAGGGCCTTTCTGCCTCTCCAGGTTGGAGGGCCGTTTCTCTAATGGGAAATAGCTGCTTCATTGTGAGTAGGCTAGTTCCCATTAGACAAGGGCACCTTTCTGCCTCTCCAGGTCGGAGGGCCGTTTCGGGAAACAGCTGCTTCAGTGTGAGTAGGCTAGTTCCCCTTAGACGAGGGGACCTTTCTGCTTCTCCAAATGGCAAGGCTGTCCCATTAGATGAGGGGACCTTTCTACCTCTCTAGGTCAGAGGACCATTTCTCTAATGGGAAATAGCTGCTTCAGCGTGAGGAGGCTAGATCCCATTAGATGAGAGGGCCTTTCTGCCTCTCCAGGTTGGAGGGCCGTTTCTCTAATGGGAAATAGCTGCTTCAGTGTGAGTAGGCTAATTCCTATTAGAAGAGGAGACATTTCTGCTTCTTCAGGTTCGAGGGCCGTTTCACTAATGGGAAATAGCTGCGTCAGTGTGAGTAGGCTCGGTCCCATTAGACGAGAGGACCTTTCTGACTCTCCAGGTCGGAGGGCCTTTCTCTAATTGGAAATAGCTGCTTCAATGTGAGTAGGCTAGTTCCCATTAGACGAGAGGGCCTTTCTGCCTCTTGAGGTCGGAGGGCCGTTTCTCTAATGGGAAATAGCTTCTTCAGTGTAAGTAGGCTAGTTCCCATTCGACAAGAGGACCTCTCTGCCTCTCCAGTCAGAAGGCAGTTTCTCTAATGGGTAATAGCAGCTTCATTGTGTAGGCTAGTTCCCATTAGACGAGAGGACCTTTCTGCCTCTCCAGGTGCGAGGGCCGTCCCATTAGATGAGAGGCCCTTTCTGCCTCTCCAGGTGGGAGGGCTGTTTCTCTAATGGGAAATAGCTGCTTCATTGTGAGTAGGCTACTTCCCATTAGACAAGGGGACCTTTCTGCGTCTCAGGTCGAAAGGCCGTTTCTCTAATGGGAAATAGCTGCTTCAGTGCGAGTAGGCGAGTTCCCTTTAGACAAGGGGGCCTTTCTGCCTCTTTATGTGGGAGGGCCGTTTCTCTAATGGGAAGTAGCTGCTTCAGTGAGTATGCTAGTTCCCATTAGACGAAAAGACATTTCTGCCTCTCCAGGTCGGAGAGCTATTTCTCTAATGGGAAATAGCTGCTTCAGTGTGAGTAGGCTAGTTCCCATTAGACGAGGGGACCTTTCTATCTCTCTAGGTCGGAGGGCCGTTTCTCTAATGGGAAATAGCTGCTTCAGCGTGAGTAGGCTAGATCCCATTAGATGAGAGGGCCTTTCTGCCTCTCCAGGTTGGAGGGCCGTTTCTCTAATGGGAAATAGCTGCTTCAGTGTGAGTAGGCTAATTCCAATTAGAAGAGCAGACATTTCTGCTTCTTCAGGTTGGAGGGCCGTTTCACTAATGGGAAATAGCTGCGTCAGTGTGAGTAGGCTCGGTCCCATTAGACGAGAGGACCTTTCTGATTCTCCAGGTCGGAGGGCCTTTCTCTAATTGGAAATAGCTGCTTCAATGTGAGTAGGCTAGTTCCCATTAGACGAGAGGGCCTTTCTGCCTCTTGAGGTCGGAGGGCCGTTTCTCTAATGGGAAATAGCTTCTTCAGTGTAAGTAGGCTAGTTCCCCTTCGACAAGAGGACCTCTCTGCCTCTCCAGTCAGAAGGCAGTTTCTCTAATGGGTAATAGCAGCTTCATTGTGTAGGCTAGTTCCCATTAGACGAGAGGACCTTTCTGCCTCTCCCGGTGCGAGGGCCGTCCCATTAGATGAGAGGCCCTTTCTGCCTCTCCAGGTGGGAGGGCTGTTTCTCTAATGGGAAATAGCTGCTTCATTGTGAGTAGGCTACTTCCCATTAGACAAGGGGACCTTTCTGCCTCTCAGGTCGAAGGGCCGTTTCTCTAATGGGAAATAGCTGCTTCAGTGCGAGTAGGCTAGTTCCCTTTAGACAAGGGGACCTTTCTGCCTCTTTATGTGGGAGGGCCGTTTCTCTAATGGGAAGTAGCTGCTTCAGTGAGTATGCTAGTTCCCATTAGACGAAAAGACATTTCTGCCTCTCCAGGTCGGAGAGCTATTTCTCTAATGGGAAATAGCTGCTTCAGTGTGAGTAGGCTAGTTCCCATTAGACGAGGGGACCTTTCTATCTCTCTAGGTCGGTGGGCCGTTTCTCTAATGGGAAATAGCTGCTTCAGCGTGAGTAGGCTAGATCCCATTAGATGAGAGGGCCTTTCTGCCTCTCCAGGTTGGAGGGCCGTTTCTCTAATGGGAAATAGCTGCTTCAGTGTGAGTAGGCTAATTCCAATTAGAAGAGCAGACATTTCTGCTTCTTCAGGTTGGAGGGCCGTTTCACTAATGGGAAATAGCTGCGTCAGTGTGAGTAGGCTCGGTCCCATTAGACGAGAGGACCTTTCTGACTCTCCAGGTCGGAGGGCCTTTCTCTAATTGGAAATAGCTGCTTCAATGTGAGTAGGCTAGTTCCCATTAGACGAGAGGGCCTTTCTGCCTCTTGAGGTCGGAGGGCCGTTTCTCTAATGGGAAATAGCTTCTTCAGTGTAAGTAGGCTAGTTCCCCTTCGACAAGAGGACCTCTCTGCCTCTCCAGTCAGAAGGCAGTTTCTCTAATGGGTAATAGCAGCTTCATTGTGTAGGCTAGTTCCCATTAGACGAGAGGACCTTTCTGCCTCTCCAGGTGTGAGGGCCGTCCCATTAGATGAGAGGCCCTTTCTGCCTCTCCAGGTGGGAGGGCTGTTTCTCTAAAGGGAAATAGCTGCTTCATTGTGAGTAGGCTACTTCCCATTAGACAAGGGGACCTTTCTGCCTCTCAGGTCGAAGGGCCGTTTCTCTAATGGGAAATAGCTGCTTCAGTGCGAGTAGGCTAGTTCCTTTTAGACAAGGGGACCTTTCTGCCTCTTTATGTGGGAGGGCCGTTTCTCGAATGGGAAGTAGCTGCTTCAGTGAGTATGCTAGTTCCCATTAGACGAAAAGACATTTCTGCCTCTCCAGGTCGGAGAGCTATTTCTCTAATGGGAAATAGCTGCTTCAGTGTGAGTAGGCTAGTTCCCATTAGACGAGGGGACCTTTCTATCTCTCTAGGTCGGAGGGCCGTTTCTCTAATGGGAAATAGCTGCTTCAGCGTGAGTAGGCTAGATCCCATTAGATGAGAGGGCCTTTCTGCCTCTCCAGGTTGGAGGGCCGTTTCTCTAATGGGAAATAGCTGCTTCAGTGTGAGTAGGCTAATTCCAATTAGAAGAGCAGACATTTCTGCTTCTTCAGGTTGGAGGGCCGTTTCACTAATGGGAAATAGCTGCGTCAGTGTGAGTAGGCTCGGTCCCATTAGACGAGAGGACCTTTCTGACTCTCCAGGTCGGAGGGCCGTTTCTCTAATTCGAAATAGCTGCTTCAATGTGAGTAGGCTAGTTCCCATTAGACGAGAGGACCTTTCTGCCTCTCCAGGTCGGAGGGCCTTTTCTCTAATGGGAAATAGCTTCTTCAGTGTAAGCAGGCTAGTTCCCATTCGACAAGAGGACCTTTCTGCCTCTCCAGTCAGAAGGCAGTTTCTCTAATGGGTAATAGCAGCTTCATTGTGTAGGCTAGTTCCCATTAGACAAGAGGACCTTTCTGCCTCTCCAGGTGCGAGGGCCGTCCCATTAGATGAGAGGCCCTTTCTGCATCTCCAGGTGGGAGGGCTGTTTCTCTAATGGGAAATAGCTGATTCATTGTGAGTAGGCTACTTCCCATTAGACAAGGGGACCTTTCTGTCTCTCCAGGTCGAAGGGCCGTTTCTCTAATGGGAAATAGCTGCTTCAGTGCGAGTAGGCTAGTTCCCTTTAGACAAGGGGACCTTTCTGCCTCTTTATGTGGGAGGGCCGTTTCTCTAATGGGAAGTAGCTGCTTCAGTGAGTATGCTAGTTCCCATTAGATGAAAAGACATTTCTGCCTCTCCAGGTCGTAGAGCTATTTCTCTAATGGGAAATAGCTGCTTCAGTGTGAGTAGGCTAGTTCCCATTAGATGAGAGGGCCTTTCTGCCTCTCCAGGTTGGAGGGCGGTTTCTCTAATGGGAAATAGCTGCTTCAGTGTGAGTAGGCTAATTCCTATTAGAAGAGGAGACATTTCTGCTTCTTCAGGTTGGAGGGCCGTTTCACTAATGGGAAATAGCTGCGTCAGTGTGAGTAGGCTCGGTCCCATTAGACGAGAGGACCTTTCTGACTCTCCAGGTCGGAGGGCCGTTTCTCTAATTGGAAATAGCTGCTTCAATGGGAGTAGGCTAGTTCCCATTAGACGAGAGGACCTTTCTGCCTCTCCAGGTCGGAGGGCCGTTTCTCTAATGGGAAATAGCTGCTTCAGTGAGTAAGCTAGTTCCCATTAGATGACAGGACCTTTCTGACTCTCCAGGTTAGAGGGCCATTTTTCTAATGGGAAATAGCTGCTCCAGTGCGAGTAGGCTAGATCCCTTTAGACAAGGGGACCTTTCTGCCTCTTTATGTGGGAGGGCCGTTTCTCTAATGGGAAGTAGCTGCTTCAGTGAGTATGCTAGTTCCCATTAGACGAAAAGACATTTCTGCCTCTCCAGGTCGGAGAGCTATTTCTCTAATGGGAAATAGCTGCTTCAGTGTGAGTAGGCTAGTTCCCATTAGACGAGGGGACCTTTCTATCTTTCTAGGTCAGAGGGCCGTTTCTCTAATGGGAAATAGCTGCTTCAGTGTGAGTAGGCTAGTTCTCATTAGACGAGGGGACCTTTCTGCTTCTCCAAATGGCAAGGCTGTCCCATTAGACGAGGGGACCTTTCTACCTCTCTAGGTCGGAGGACCATTTCTCTAATGGGAAATAGCTGCTTCAGCGTGAGTAGGCTAGATCCCATTAGATGAGAGGGCTTTTCTGCCTCTCCAGGTTGGAGGGCCGTTTCTCTAATGGGAAATAGCTGCTTCATTGTGAGTAGGCTAGTTCCCATTAGACAAGGGCACCTGTCTGCCTCTCCAGGTCGGAGGGCCGTTTCGGGAAACAGCTGCTTCAGTGTGAGTAGGCTAGTTCCCCTTAGACGAGGGGACCTTTCTGCTTCTCCAAATGGCAAGGCTGTCCCATTAGATGAGGGGACCTTTCTACCTCTCTAGGTCAGAGGACCATTTCTCTAATGGGAAATAGCTGCTTCAGCGTGAGGAGGCTAGATCCCATTAGATGAGAGGGCCTTTCTGCCTCTCCAGGTTGTAGGGCCGTTTCTCTAATGGGAAATAGCTGCTTCAGTGTGAGTAGGCTAATTCCTATTAGAAGAGGAGACATTTCTGCTTCTTCAGGTTCGAGGGCCGTTTCACTAATGGGAAATAGCTGCGTCAGTGTGAGTAGGCTCGGTCCCATTAGACGAGAGGACCTTTCTGACTCTCCAGGTCGGAGGGCCTTTCTCTAATTGGAAATAGCTGCTTCAATGTGAGTAGGCTAGTTCCCATTAGACGAGAGGGCCTTTCTGCCTCTTGAGGTCGGAGGGCCGTTTCTCTAATGGGAAATAGCTTCTTCAGTGTAAGTAGGCTAGTTCCCATTCGACAAGAGGACCTCTCTGCCTCTCCAGTCAGAAGGCAGTTTCTCTAATGGGTAATAGCAGCTTCATTGTGTAGGCTAGTTCCCATTAGACGAGAGGACCTTTCTGCCTCTCCAGGTGCGAGGGCCGTCCCATTAGATGAGAGGCCCTTTCTGCCTCTCCAGGTGGGAGGGCTGTTTCTCTAATGGGAAATAGCTGCTTCTTTGTGAGTAGGCTACTTCCCATTAGACAAGGGGACCTTTCTGCCTCTCAGGTCGAAGGGCCGTTTCTCTAATGGGAAATAGCTGCTTCAGTGCGAGTAGGCTAGTTCCTTTTAGACAAGGGGACCTTTCTGCCTCTTTAGGTGGGAGGGCCGTTTCTCGAATGGGAAGTAGCTGCTTCAGTGAGTATGCTAGTTCCCATTAGACGAAAAGACATTTCTGCCTCTCCAGATCGGAGAGCTATTTCTCTAATGGGAAATAGCTGCTTCAGTGTGAGTAGGCTAGTTCCCATTAGACGAGGGGACCTTTCTATCTCTCTAGGTCGGAGGGCCGTTTCTCTAATGGGAAATAGCTGCTTCAGCGTGAGTAGGCTAGATCCCATTAGATGAGAGGGCCTTTCTGCCTCTCCAGGTTGGAGGGCCGTTTCTCTAATGGGAAATAGCTGCTTCAGTGTGAGTAGGCTAATTCCAATTAGAAGAGCAGACATTTCTGCTTCTTCAGGTTGGAGGGCCGTTTCACTAATGGGAAATAGCTGCGTCAGTGTGAGTAGGCTCGGTCCCATTAGACGAGAGGACCTTTCTGACTCTCCAGGTCGGAGGGCCGTTTCTCTAATTCGAAATAGCTGCTTCAATGTGAGTAGGCTAGTTCCCATTAGACGAGAGGACCTTTCTGCCTCTCCAGGTCGGAGGGCCTTTTCTCTAATGGGAAATAGCTTCTTCAGTGTAAGCAGGCTAGTTCCCATTCGACAAGAGGACCTTTCTGCCTCTCCAGTCAGAAGGCAGTTTCTCTAATGGGTAATAGCAGCTTCATTGTGTAGGCTAGTTCCCATTAGACAAGAGGACCTTTCTGCCTCTCCAGGTGCGAGGGCCGTCCCATTAGATGAGAGGCCCTTTCTGCATCTCCAGGTGGGAGGGCTGTTTCTCTAATGGGAAATAGCTGATTCATTGTGAGTAGGCTACTTCACATTAGACAAGGGGACCTTTCTGTCTCTCCAGGTCGAAGGGCCGTTTCTCTAATGGGAAATAGCTGCTTCAGTGCGAGTAGGCTAGTTCCCTTTAGACAAGGGGACCTTTCTGCCTCTTTATGTGGGAGGGCCGTTTCTCTAATGGGAAGTAGCTGCTTCAGTGAGTATGCTAGTTCCCATTAGATGAAAAGACATTTCTGCCTCTCCAGGTCGGAGAGCTATTTCTCTAATGGGAAATAGCTGCTTCAGTGTGAGTAGGCTAGTTCCCATTAGATGAGAGGGCCTTTCTGCCTCTCCAGGTTGGAGGGCGGTTTCTCTAATGGGAAATAGCTGCTTCAGTGTGAGTAGGCTAATTCCTATTAGAAGAGGAGACATTTCTGCTTCTTCAGGTTGGAGGGCCGTTTCACTAATGGGAAATAGCTGCGTCAGTGTGAGTAGGCTCGGTCCCATTAGACGAGAGGACCTTTCTGACTCTCCAGGTCGGAGGGCCGTTTCTCTAATTGGAAATAGCTGCTTCAATGTGAGTAGGCTAGTTCCCATTAGACGAGAGGACCTTTCTGCCTCTCCAGGTCGGAGGGCCGTTTCTCTAATGGGAAATAGCTGCTTCAGTGAGTAAGCTAGTTCCCATTAGATGACAGGACCTTTCTGACTCTCCAGGTTAGAGGGCCATTTCTCTAATGGGAAATAGCTGCTCCAGTGCGAGTAGGCTAGATCCCTTTAGACAAGGGGACCTTTCTGCCTCTTTATGTGGGAGGGCCGTTTCTCTAATGGGAAGTAGCTGCTTCAGTGAGTATGCTAGTTCCCATTAGACGAAAAGACATTTCTGCCTCTCCAGGTCGGAGAGCTATTTCTCTAATGGGAAATAGCTGCTTCAGTGTGAGTAGGCTAGTTCCCATTAGACGAGGGGACCTTTCTATCTTTCTAGGTCAGAGGGCCGTTTCTCTAATGGGAAATAGCTGCTTCAGTGTGAGTAGGCTAGTTCTCATTAGACGAGGGGACCTTTCTGCTTCTCCAAATGGCAAGGCTGTCCCATTAGACGAGGGGACCTTTCTACCTCTCTAGGTCGGAGGACCATTTCTCTAATGGGAAATAGCTGCTTCAGCGTGAGTAGGCTAGATCCCATTAGATGAGAGGGCCTTTCTGCCTCTCCAGGTTGGTGGGCCGTTTCTCTAATGGGAAATAGCTGCTTCATTGTGAGTAGGCTAGTTCCCATTAGACAAGGGCACCTTTCTGCCTCTCCAGGTCGGAGGGCCGTTTCGGGAAACAGCTGCTTCAGTGTGAGTAGGCTAGTTCCCCTTAGACGAGGGGACCTTTCTGCTTCTCCAAATGGCAAGGCTGTCCCATTAGATGAGGGGACCTTTCTACCTCTCTAGGTCAGAGGACCATTTCTCTAATGGGAAATAGCTGCTTCAGCGTGAGGAGGCTAGATCCCATTAGATGAGAGGGCCTTTCTGCCTCTCCAGGTTGGAGGGCCGTTTCTCTAATGGGAAATAGCTGCTTCAGTGTGAGTAGGCTAATTCCTATTAGAAGAGGAGACATTTCTGCTTCTTCAGGTTCGAGGGCCGTTTCACTAATGGGAAATAGCTGCGTCAGTGTGAGTAGGCTCGGTCCCATTAGACGAGAGGACCTTTCTGACTCTCCAGGTCGGAGGGCCTTTCTCTAATTGGAAATAGCTGCTTCAATGTGAGTAGGCTAGTTCCCATTAGACGAGAGGGCCTTTCTGCCTCTTGAGGTCGGAGGGCCGTTTCTCTAATGGGAAATAGCTTCTTCAGTGTAAGTAGGCTAGTTCCCATTCGACAAGAGGACCTCTCTGCCTCTCCAGTCAGAAGGCAGTTTCTCTAATGGGTAATAGCAGCTTCATTGTGTAGGCTAGTTCCCATTAGACGAGAGGACCTTTCTGCCTCTCCAGGTGCGAGGGCCGTCCCATTAGATGCGAGGCCCTTTCTGCCTCTCCAGGTGGGAGGGCTGTTTCTCTAATGGGAAATAGCTGCTTCATTGTGAGTAGGCTACTTCCCATTAGACAAGGGGACCTTTCTGCGTCTCAGGTCGAAAGGCCGTTTCTCTAATGGGAAATAGCTGCTTCAGTGTGAGTAGGCGAGTTCCCTTTAGACAAGGGGACCTTTCTGCCTCTTTATGTGGGAGGGCCGTTTCTCTAATGGGAAGTAGCTGCTTCAGTGAGTATGCTAGTTCCCATTAGACGAAAAGACATTTCTGCCTCTCCAGGTCGGAGAGCTATTTCTCTAATGGGAAATAGCTGCTTCAGTGTGAGTAGGCTAGTTCCCATTAGACGAGGGGACCTTTCTATCTCTCTAGGTCGGAGGGCCGTTTCTCTAATGGGAAATAGCTGCTTCAGCGTGAGTAGGCTAGATCCCATTAGATGAGAGGGCCTTTCTGCCTCTCCAGGTTGGAGGGCCGTTTCTCTAATGGGAAATAGCTGCTTCAGTGTGAGTAGGCTAATTCCAATTAGAAGAGCAGACATTTCTGCTTCTTCAGGTTGGAGGGCCGTTTCACTAATGGGAAATAGCTGCGTCAGTGTGAGTAGGCTCGGTCCCATTAGACGAGAGGACCTTTCTGACTCTCCAGGTCGGAGGGCCTTTCTCTAATTGGAAATAGCTGCTTCAATGTGAGTAGGCTAGTTCCCATTAGACGAGAGGGCCTTTCTGCCTCTTGAGGTCGGAGGGCCGTTTCTCTAATGGGAAATAGCTTCTTCAGTGCAAGTAGGCTAGTTCCCCTTCGACAAGAGGACCTCTCTGCCTCTCCAGTCAGAAGGCAGTTTCTCTAATGGGTAATAGCAGCTTCATTGTGTAGGCTAGTTCCCATTAGACGAGAGGACCTTTCTGCCTCTCCAGGTGCGAGGGCCGTCCCATTAGATGAGAGGCCCTTTCTGCCTCTCCAGGTGGGAGGGCTGTTTCTCTAATGGGAAATAGCTGCTTCATTGTGAGTAGGCTACTTCCCATTAGACAAGGGGACCTTTCTGCCTCTCAGGTCGAAGGGCCGTTTCTCTAATGGGAAATAGCTGCTTCAGTGCGAGTAGGCTAGTTCCCTTTAGACAAGGGGACCTTTCTGCCTCTTTATGTGGGAGGGCCGTTTCTCGAATGGGAAGTAGCTGCTTCAGTGAGTATGCTAGTTCCCATTAGACGAAAAGACATTTCTGCCTCTCCAGGTCGGAGAGCTATTTCTCTAATGGGAAATAGCTGCTTCAGTGTGAGTAGGCTAGTTCCCATTAGACGAGGGGACCTTTCTATCTCTCTAGGTCGGAGGGCCGTTTCTCTAATGGGAAATAGCTGCTTCAGCGTGAGTAGGCTAGATCCCATTAGATGAGAGGGCCTTTCTGCCTCTCCAGGTTGGAGGGCCGTTTCTCTAATGGGAAATAGCTGCTTCAGTGTGAGTAGGCTAATTCCAATTAGAAGAGCAGACATTTCTGCTTCTTCAGGTTGGAGGGCCGTTTCACTAATGGGAAATAGCTGCGTCAGTGTGAGTAGGCTCGGTCCCATTAGACGAGAGGACCTTTCTGACTCTCCAGGTCGGAGGGCCGTTTCTCTAATTGGAAATAGCTGCTTCAATGTGAGTAGGCTAGTTCCCATTAGACGAGAGGACCTTTCTGCCTCTCCAGGTCGGAGGGCCTTTTCTCTAATGGGAAATAGCTTCTTCAGTGTAAGCAGGCTAGTTCCCATTCGACAAGAGGACCTTTCTGCCTCTCCAGTCAGAAGGCAGTTTCTCTAATGGGTAATAGCAGCGTCATTGTGTAGGCTAGTTCCCATTAGACAAGAGGACCTTTCTGCCTCTCCAGGTGCGAGGGCCGTCCCATTAGATGAGAGGCCCTTTCTGCATCTCCAGCTGGGAGGGCTGTTTCTCTAATGGGAAATAGCTGATTCATTGTGAGTAGGCTACTTCCCATTAGACAAGGGGACCTTTCTGTCTCTCCAGGTCGAAGGGCCGTTTCTCTAATGGGAAATAGCTGCTTCAGTGCGAGTAGGCTAGTTCCCTTTAGACAAGGGGACCTTTCTGCCTCTTTATGTGGGAGGGCCGTTTCTCTAATGGGAAGTAGCTGCTTCAGTGAGTATGCTAGTTCCCATTAGATGAAAAGACATTTCTGCCTCTCCAGGTCGGAGAGCTATTTCTCTAATGGGAAATAGCTGCCTCAGTGTGAGTAGGCTAGTTCCCATTAGACGAGGGGACCTTTCTATCTCTCTAGGTCGGAGGGCCGTTTCTCTAATGGGAAATAGCTGCTTCAGTGTGAGTAGGCTAGTTCTCATTAGACGAGGGGACCTTTCTGCTTCTCCAAAAGGCAAGGCTGTCCCATTAGACGAGGGGACCTTTCTACCTCTCTAGGTCGGAGGACCATTTCTCTAATGGGAAATAGCTGCTTCAGCGTGAGGAGGCTAGATCCCATTAGATGAGAGGGCCTTTCTGCCTCTCCAGGTTGGAGGGCCGTTTCTCTAATGGGAAATAGCTGATTCATTGTGAGTAGGCTAGTTCCCATTAGACAAGGGCACCTTTCTGCCTCTCCAGGTCGGATGGCCGTTTCGGGAAACAGCTGCTTCAGTGTGAGTAGGCTAGTTCCCATTAGACGAGGGGACCTTTCTGCTTCTCCAAATGGCAAGGCTGTCCCATTAGACGAGGGGACCTTTCTACCTCTCTAGGTCGGAGGACCATTTCTCTAATGGGAAATAGCTGCTTCAGCGTGAGGAGGCTAGATCCCATTAGATGAGAGGGCCTTTCTGCCTCTCCAGGTTGGAGGGCCGTTTCTCTAATGGGAAATAGCTGCTTCAGTGTGAGTAGGCTAATTCCAATTAGAAGAGCAGACATTTCTGCTTCTTCAGGTTGGAGGGCCGTTTCACTAATGGGAAATAGCTGCGTCAGTGTGAGTAGGCTCGGTCCCATTAGACGAGAGGACCTTTCTGACTCTCCAGGTCGGAGGGCCGTTTCTCTAATTGGAAATAGCTGCTTCAATGTGAGTAGGCTAGTTCCCATTAGACGAGAGGACCTTTCTGCCTCTCCAGGTCGGAGGGCCGTTTCTCTAATGGGAAATAGCTGCTTCAGTGCGTAAGCTAGTTCCCATTAGATGACAGGACCTTTCTGACTCTCCAGGTTGGAGGGCCATTTCTCTAAAGGGAAATAGCTGCTCCAGTGTGAGTAGGCTAGTTCCCATTAGACGAGAGGGCCTTTCTGCCTCTTGAGGTCGGAGGGCCGTTTCTCTAATGGGAAATAGCTTCTTCAGTGTAAGTAGGCTAGTTCCCATTCGACAAGAGGACCTTTCTGCCTCTCCAGTCAGAAGGCAGTTTCTCTAATGGGTAATAGCAGCTTCATTGTGTAGGCTAGTTCCCATTAGACGAGAGGACCTTTCTGCCTCTCCAGGTGCGAGGGCCGTCCCATTAGATGAGAGGCCCTTTCTACCTCTCCAGGTGGGAGGGCTGTTTCTCTAATGGGAAATAGCTGCTTCATTGTGAGTAGGCTACTTCCCATTAGACAAGGGGATCTTTCTGCCTCTCCAGGTCGAAGGGCCGTTTCTCTAATGGGAAATAGCTGCTTCAGTGCGAGTAGGCTAGTTCCCTTTAGACAAGGGGACCTTTCTGCCTCTTTATGTGGGAGGGCCGTTTCTCTAATGGGAAGTAGCTGCTTCAGTGAGTATGCTAGTTCCCATTAGACGAAAAGACATTTCTGCCTCTCCAGGTCGGAGAGCTATTTCTCTAATGGGAAATAGCTGCTTCAGTGTGAGTAGGCTAGTTCCCATTAGACGAGGGGACCTTTCTATCTCTCTAGGTCGGAGGGCCGTTTCTCTAATGGGAAATAGCTGCTTCATTGTGAGTAGGCTAGTTCCCATTAGACAAGGGCACCTTTCTGCCTCTCCAGGTCGGATGGCCGTTTCGGGAAACAGCTGCTTCAGTGTGAGTAGGCTAGTTCCCATTAGACAAGGGGACCTTTCTGCTTCTCCAAATGGCAAGGCTGTCCCATTAGACGAGGGGACCTTTCTACCTCTCTAGGTCGGAGGACCATTTCTCTAATGGGAAATAGCTGCTTCACTGCGTAAGCTAGTTCCCATTAGATGAGAGGGCCTTTCTGCCTCTCCAGGTTGGAGGGCCGTTTCTCTAATGGGAAATAGCTGCTCCAGTGTGAGTAGGCTAGTTCCCATTAGACGAGAGGGCCTTTCTGCCTCTTGAGGTCGGAGGGCCGTTTCTCTAATGGGAAATAGCTTCTTCAGTGTAAGTAGGCTAGTTCCCATTCGACAAGAGGACCTTTCTGCCTCTCCAGTCAGAAGGCAGTTTCTCTAATGGGTAATAGCAGGTTCATTGTGTAGGCTAGTTCCCATTAGACGAGAGGACCTTTCTGCCTCTCCAGGTGCGAGGGCCGTCCCATTAGATGAGAGGCCCTTTCTGCCTCTCCAGGTGGGAGGGCTGTTTCTCTAATGGGAAATAGCTGCTTCATTGTGAGTAGGCTACTTCCCATTAGACAAGGAGATCTTTCTGCCTCTCCAGGTCGAAGGGCCGTTTCTCTAATGGGAAATAGCTGCTTCAGTACGAGTAGGCTAGTTCCCTTTAGACAAGGGGACCTTTCTGCCTCTTTATGCGGGAGGGCCGTTTCTCTAATGGGAAGTAGCTGCTTCAGTGAGTATGCTAGTTCCCATTAGACGAAAAGACATTTCTGCCTCTCCAGGTCGGAGAGCTATTTCTCTAATGGGAAATAGCTGCTTCAGTGTGAGTAGGCTAGTTCCCATTAGACGAGGGGACCTTTCTATCTCTCTAGGTCGGAGGGCCGTTTCTCTAATGGGAAATAGCTGCTTCAGTGTGAGTAGGCTAGTTCTCATTAGATGAGGGGACCTTTCTGCCTCACCAGGTAAGAGGGGCGTTTCTCTGATGGGAAATATCTGCTTTAGTGCGAGTAGGCTAGTTCCCATTAGACAAGAGGACCTTTCTGTCTCTCCCAGTCAGAGGGCCGTTTCTCTAATGGGAAGTAGCTGCTTCTGTGAGTATGCTAGTTCCCATTAGACGAAAAGACATTTCTGCCTCTCCAGGTCAGAGGGCTATTTCTCTAATGGGAAATAGCTGCTTCACTGTGAGTAGGCTAGTTCCCATTAGAGAAATGGCCCTTTTTGCTCCCCTAGTGTTCAGGTCCTGCATAATAATGGGTTTTAGATTACTCTCACTGACAAGGCTAGTTCCCATTTGAGAAATTCCCTTCTTACCCTTAGTGGTCAAGTCCTGCATAATGATGGGTTTAGATTCTTCTCACTGTGAAGGCTAGTTCCCATTAGACCAGAGGACCTTTCTGCCTCTCCAGGTTGGAGGGCCATTTATCTAATGGGAAATAGCTGCTTCAGTGTGAGTAGGCTAATTCCTATTAGAAGAGGGGACATTTCTGCTTCCCCAGGTTGGAGGGCCATTTCTCTAATGGGAAATAGCTGCTCCAGTGTGAGTAGGCTAGGTCCCATTAGACGAGAGGACCTTTCTGACTCTCCAGGTCGGAGGGACGTTTCTCTAATTAGAAATAGCTGCTTCAATGTGAGTAAGCTAGTTCCCATTAGATGAGAGGACCTTTCTGACTCTCCAGGTTGGAGGGCCATTTCTCTAATGGGAAATAGCTGCTCCAGTGTGAGTAGGCCATTAGACGAGAGGACCTTTCTGCCTTTCGAAGTCAGAGGGCCGTTTCTCTAATGGGAAATAGCTGCTTCAGTGTAAATAGGCTAGTTCCCATTCGACGATAGGACCTTTTTGCCTCTCCAGTCAGAAGGCCGTTTCTCTAATGGGAAATAGCTGCTTCAGTGTGAATAGGCTAGTTCCCATTAGACGAGGGGAACTTTCTGCTTCTCCAAATGGGAGGGCTGTCCCATTAGACGAGGGGACTTTCCTACCTCTCTAGGTCGGAGGACCGTTTCTCTAATGGGAAATAGCTGCTTCAGCGTGAGTAGGCTAGATCCCATTAGATGAAAGGGCCTTTCGGCCTCTTCAGGTCAGCGGGCCATTTCTCTAATCGGAAATAGCTGCTTCGGTGTGAGTAGGCTGGTTCCCAATAGATAATTGGCCCTTTTTGCCCCTATTAGCCAAGTCCTGCATAATAATGGGTTTTAGCTTACACTGAGAAGGCTAGATCCTATTAGATGAGAGGCCCTTTCTGCCTCTCCAGGTTGGAGGGCCGTTTCTCTAATGGGAAATAGCTGCTTCAGTGTGAGTAGGCTAATTCCTATTAGAAGAGGAGACATTTCTGCTTCTCCAGGTTGGAGGGCCGTTTCACTAATGGGAAATAGCTGCGTCAGTGTGAGTAGGCTCAGTCCCATTAGACGAGAGGACCTTTCTGACTCTCCAGGTCAGAGGGCCGTTTCTCTAATTGGAAATAGCTGCTTCAATGTGAGTAAGCTAGTTCCCATTATATGACAGGACCTTTCTGACTCTCCAGGTTAGAGGGCCATTTTTCTAATGGGAAATAGCTGCTTCAGTGTGAGTAGGCTAGTTCCCATTAGACGAGGGGACCTTTCTATCTTTCTAGGTCAGAGGGCCGTTTCTCTAATGGGAAATAGCTGCTTCAGTGTGAGTAGGCTAGTTCTCATTAGACGAGGGGACCTTTCTGCTTCTCCAAATGGCAAGGCTGTCCCATTAGACGAGGGGACCTTTCTACCTCTCTAGGTCGGAGGACCATTTCTCTAATGGGAAATAGCTGCTTCAGCGTGAGTAGGCTAGATCCCATTAGATGAGAGGGCTTTTCTGCCTCTCCAGGTTGGAGGGCCGTTTCTCTAATGGGAAATAGCTGCTTCATTGTGAGTAGGCTAGTTCCCATTAGACAAGGGCACCTGTCTGCCTCTCCAGGTCGGAGGGCCGTTTCGGGAAACAGCTGCTTCAGTGTGAGTAGGCTAGTTCCCCTTAGACGAGGGGACCTTTCTGCTTCTCCAAATGGCAAGGCTGTCCCATTAGATGAGGGGACCTTTCTACCTCTCTAGGTCAGAGGACCATTTCTCTAATGGGAAATAGCTGCTTCAGCGTGAGGAGGCTAGATCCCATTAGATGAGAGGGCCTTTCTGCCTCTCCAGGTTGTAGGGCCGTTTCTCTAATGGGAAATAGCTGCTTCAGTGTGAGTAGGCTAATTCCTACTAGAAGAGGAGACATTTCTGCTTCTTCAGGTTCGAGGGCCGTTTCACTAATGGGAAATAGCTGCGTCAGTGTGAGTAGGCTCGGTCCCATTAGACGAGAGGACCTTTCTGACTCTCCAGGTCGGAGGGCCTTTCTCTAATTGGAAATAGCTGCTTCAATGTGAGTAGGCTAGTTCCCATTAGACGAGAGGGCCTTTCTGCCTCTTGAGGTCGGAGGGCCGTTTCTCTAATGGGAAATAGCTTCTTCAGTGTAAGTAGGCTAGTTCCCATTCGACAAGAGGACCTCTCTGCCTCTCCAGTCAGAAGGCAGTTTCTCTAATGGGTAATAGCAGCTTCATTGTGTAGGCTAGTTCCCATTAGACGAGAGGACCTTTCTGCCTCTCCAGGTGCGAGGGCCGTCCCATTAGATGAGAGGCCCTTTCTGCCTCTCCAGGTGGGAGGGCTGTTTCTCTAATGGGAAATAGCTGCTTCTTTGTGAGTAGGCTACTTCCCATTAGACAAGGGGACCTTTCTGCCTCTCAGGTCGAAGGGCCGTTTCTCTAATGGGAAATAGCTGCTTCAGTGCGAGTAGGCTAGTTCCTTTTAGACAAGGGGACCTTTCTGCCTCTTTAGGTGGGAGGGCCGTTTCTCGAATGGGAAGTAGCTGCTTCAGTGAGTATGCTAGTTCCCATTAGACGAAAAGACATTTCTGCCTCTCCAGATCGGAGAGCTATTTCTCTAATGGGAAATAGCTGCTTCAGTGTGAGTAGGCTAGTTCCCATTAGACGAGGGGACCTTTCTATCTCTCTAGGTCGGAGGGCCGTTTCTCTAATGGGAAATAGCTGCTTCAGCGTGAGTAGGCTAGATCCCATTAGATGAGAGGGCCTTTCTGCCTCTCCAGGTTGGAGGGCCGTTTCTCTAATGGGAAATAGCTGCTTCAGTGTGAGTAGGCTAATTCCAATTAGAAGAGCAGACATTTCTGCTTCTTCAGGTTGGAGGGCCGTTTCACTAATGGGAAATAGCTGCGTCAGTGTGAGTAGGCTCGGTCCCATTAGACGAGAGGACCTTTCTGACTCTCCAGGTCGGAGGGCCGTTTCTCTAATTCGAAATAGCTGCTTCAATGCGAGTAGGCTAGTTCCCATTAGACGAGAGGACCTTTCTGCCTCTCCAGGTCGGAGGGCCTTTTCTCTAATGGGAAATAGCTTCTTCAGTGTAAGCAGGCTAGTTCCCATTCGACAAGAGGACCTTTCTGCCTCTCCAGTCAGAAGGCAGTTTCTCTAATGGGTAATAGCAGCTTCATTGTGTAGGCTAGTTCCCATTAGACAAGAGGACCTTTCTGCCTCTCCAGGTGCGAGGGCCGTCCCATTAGATGAGAGGCCCTTTCTGCATCTCCAGGTGGGAGGGCTGTTTCTCTAATGGGAAATAGCTGATTCATTGTGAGTAGGCTACTTCACATTAGACAAGGGGACCTTTCTGTCTCTCCAGGTCGAAGGGCCGTTTCTCTAATGGGAAATAGCTGCTTCAGTGCGAGTAGGCTAGTTCCCTTTAGACAAGGGGACCTTTCTGCCTCTTTATGTGGGAGGGCCGTTTCTCTAATGGGAAGTAGCTGCTTCAGTGAGTATGCTAGTTCCCATTAGATGAAAAGACATTTCTGCCTCTCCAGGTCGGAGAGCTATTTCTCTAATGGGAAATAGCTGCTTCAGTGTGAGTAGGCTAGTTCCCATTAGATGAGAGGGCCTTTCTGCCTCTCCAGGTTGGAGGGCGGTTTCTCTAATGGGAAATAGCTGCTTCAGTGTGAGTAGGCTAATTCCTATTAGAAGAGGAGACATTTCTGCTTCTTCAGGTTGGAGGGCCGTTTCACTAATGGGAAATAGCTGCGTCAGTGTGAGTAGGCTCGGTCCCATTAGACGAGAGGACCTTTCTGACTCTCCAGGTCGGAGGGCCGTTTCTCTAATTGGAAATAGCTGCTTCAATGTGAGTAGGCTAGTTCCCATTAGACGAGAGGACCTTTCTGCCTCTCCAGGTCGGAGGGCCGTTTCTCTAATGGGAAATAGCTGCTTCAGTGAGTAAGCTAGTTCCCATTAGATGACAGGACCTTTCTGACTCTCCAGGTTAGAGGGCCATTTCTCTAATGGGAAATAGCTGCTCCAGTGCGAGTAGGCTAGATCCCTTTAGACAAGGGGACCTTTCTGCCTCTTTATGTGGGAGGGCCGTTTCTCTAATGGGAAGTAGCTGCTTCAGTGAGTATGCTAGTTCCCATTAGACGAAAAGACATTTCTGCCTCTCCAGGTCGGAGAGCTATTTTTCTAATGGGAAATAGCTGCTTCAGTGTGAGTAGGCTAGTTCCCATTAGACGAGGGGACCTTTCTATCTTTCTAGGTCAGAGGGCCGTTTCTCTAATGGGAAATAGCTGCTTCAGTGTGAGTAGGCTAGTTCTCATTAGACGAGGGGACCTTTCTGCTTCTCCAAATGGCAAGGCTGTCCCATTAGACGAGGGGACCTTTCTACCTCTCTAGGTCGGAGGACCATTTCTCTAATGGGAAATAGCTGCTTCAGCGTGAGTAGGCTAGATCCCATTAGATGAGAGGGCCTTTCTGCCTCTCCAGGTTGGTGGGCCGTTTCTCTAATGGGAAATAGCTGCTTCATTGTGAGTAGGCTAGTTCCCATTAGACAAGGGCACCTTTCTGCCTCTCCAGGTCGGAGGGCCGTTTCGGGAAACAGCTGCTTCAGTGTGAGTAGGCTAGTTCCCCTTAGACGAGGGGACCTTTCTGCTTCTCCAAATGGCAAGGCTGTCCCATTAGATGAGGGGACCTTTCTACCTCTCTAGGTCAGAGGACCATTTCTCTAATGGGAAATAGCTGCTTCAGCGTGAGGAGGCTAGATCCCATTAGATGAGAGGGCCTTTCTGCCTCTCCAGGTTGGAGGGCCGTTTCTCTAATGGGAAATAGCTGCTTCAGTGTGAGTAGGCTAATTCCTATTAGAAGAGGAGACATTTCTGCTTCTTCAGGTTCGAGGGCCGTTTCACTAATGGGAAATAGCTGCTTCAGTGTGAGTAGGCTAGTTCCCATTAGACGAGGGGACCTTTCTATCTCTCTAGGTCGGAGGGCCGTTTCTCTAATGGGAAATAGCTGCTTCAGCGTGAGTAGGCTAGATCCCATTAGATGAGAGGGCCTTTCTGCCTCTCCAGGTTGGAGGGCCGTTTCTCTAATGGGAAATAGCTGCTTCAGTGTGAGTAGGCTAATTCCAATTAGAAGAGCAGACATTTCTGCTTCTTCAGGTTGGAGGGCCGTTTCACTAATGGGAAATAGCTGCGTCAGTGTGAGTAGGCTCGGTCCCATTAGACGAGAGGACCTTTCTGACTCTCCAGGTCGGAGGGCCTTTCTCTAATTGGAAATAGCTGCTTCAATGTGAGTAGGCTAGTTCCCATTAGACGAGAGGGCCTTTCTGCCTCTTGAGGTCGGAGGGCCGTTTCTCTAATGGGAAATAGCTTCTTCAGTGTAAGTAGGCTAGTTCCCCTTCGACAAGAGGACCTCTCTGCCTCTCCAGTCAGAAGGCAGTTTCTCTAATGGGTAATAGCAGCTTCATTGTGTAGGCTAGTTCCCATTAGACGAGAGGACCTTTCTGCCTCTCCAGGTGCGAGGGCCGTCCCATTAGATGAGAGGCCCTTTCTGCCTCTCCAGGTGGGAGGGCTGTTTCTCTAATGGGAAATAGCTGCTTCATTGTGAGTAGGCTACTTCCCATTAGACAAGGGGACCTTTCTGCCTCTCAGGTCGAAGGGCCGTTTCTCTAATGGGAAATAGCTGCTTCAGTGCGAGTAGGCTAGTTCCCTTTAGACAAGGGGACCTTTCTGCCTCTTTATGTGGGAGGGCCGTTTCTCGAATGGGAAGTAGCTGCTTCAGTGAGTATGCTAGTTCCCATTAGACGAAAAGACATTTCTGCCTCTCCAGGTCGGAGAGCTATTTCTCTAATGGGAAATAGCTGCTTCAGTGTGAGTAGGCTAGTTCCCATTAGACGAGGGGACCTTTCTATCTCTCTAGGTCGGAGGGCCGTTTCTCTAATGGGAAATAGCTGCTTCAGCGTGAGTAGGCTAGATCCCATTAGATGAGAGGGCCTTTCTGCCTCTCCAGGTTGGAGGGCCGTTTCTCTAATGGGAAATAGCTGCTTCAGTGTGAGTAGGCTAATTCCAATTAGAAGAGCAGACATTTCTGCTTCTTCAGGTTGGAGGGCCGTTTCACTAATGGGAAATAGCTGCGTCAGTGTGAGTAGGCTCGGTCCCATTAGACGAGAGGACCTTTCTGACTCTCCAGGTCGGAGGGCCGTTTCTCTAATTGGAAATAGCTGCTTCAATGTGAGTAGGCTAGTTCCCATTAGACGAGAGGACCTTTCTGCCTCTCCAGGTCGGAGGGCCTTTTCTCTAATGGGAAATAGCTTCTTCAGTGTAAGCAGGCTAGTTCCCATTCGACAAGAGGACCTTTCTGCCTCTCCAGTCAGAAGGCAGTTTCTCTAATGGGTAATAGCAGCGTCATTGTGTAGGCTAGTTCCCATTAGACAAGAGGACCTTTCTGCCTCTCCAGGTGCGAGGGCCGTCCCATTAGATGAGAGGCCCTTTCTGCATCTCCAGCTGGGAGGGCTGTTTCTCTAATGGGAAATAGCTGATTCATTGTGAGTAGGCTACTTCCCATTAGACAAGGGGACCTTTCTGTCTCTCCAGGTCGAAGGGCCGTTTCTCTAATGGGAAATAGCTGCTTCAGTGCGAGTAGGCTAGTTCCCTTTAGACAAGGGGACCTTTCTGCCTCTTTATGTGGGAGGGCCGTTTCTCTAATGGGAAGTAGCTGCTTCAGTGAGTATGCTAGTTCCCATTAGATGAAAAGACATTTCTGCCTCTCCAGGTCGGAGAGCTATTTCTCTAATGGGAAATAGCTGCTTCAGTGTGAGTAGGCTAGTTCCCATTAGACGAGGGGACCTTTCTATCTCTCTAGGTCGGAGGGCCGTTTCTCTAATGGGAAATAGCTGCTTCAGTGTGAGTAGGCTAGTTCTCATTAGACGAGGGGACCTTTCTGCTTCTCCAAAAGGCAAGGCTGTCCCATTAGACGAGGGGACCTTTCTACCTCTCTAGGTCGGAGGACCATTTCTCTAATGGGAAATAGCTGCTTCAGCGTGAGGAGGCTAGATCCCATTAGATGAGAGGGCCTTTCTGCCTCTCCAGGTTGGAGGGCCGTTTCTCTAATGGGAAATAGCTGATTCATTGTGAGTAGGCTAGTTCCCATTAGACAAGGGCACCTTTCTGCCTCTCCAGGTCGGATGGCCGTTTCGGGAAACAGCTGCTTCAGTGTGAGTAGGCTAGTTCCCATTAGACGAGGGGACCTTTCTGCTTCTCCAAATGGCAAGGCTGTCCCATTAGACGAGGGGACCTTTCTACCTCTCTAGGTCGGAGGACCATTTCTCTAATGGGAAATAGCTGCTTCAGCGTGAGGAGGCTAGATCCCATTAGATGAGAGGGCCTTTCTGCCTCTCCAGGTTGGAGGGCCGTTTCTCTAATGGGAAATAGCTGCTTCAGTGTGAGTAGGCTAATTCCAATTAGAAGAGCAGACATTTCTGCTTCTTCAGGTTGGAGGGCCGTTTCACTAATGGGAAATAGCTGCGTCAGTGTGAGTAGGCTCGGTCCCATTAGACGAGAGGACCTTTCTGACTCTCCAGGTCGGAGGGCCGTTTCTCTAATTGGAAATAGCTGCTTCAATGTGAGTAGGCTAGTTCCCATTAGACGAGAGGACCTTTCTGCCTCTCCAGGTCGGAGGGCCGTTTCTCTAATGGGAAATAGCTGCTTCAGTGCGTAAGCTAGTTCCCATTAGATGACAGGACCTTTCTGACTCTCCAGGTCGGAGAGCTATTTCTCTAATGGGAAATAGCTGCTTCAGTGTGAGTAGGCTAGTTCCCATTAGACGAGGGGACCTTTCTATCTCTCTAGGTCGGAGGGCCGTTTCTCTAATGGGAAATAGCTGCTTCATTGTGAGTAGGCTAGTTCCCATTAGACAAGGGCACCTTTCTGCCTCTCCAGGTCGGATGGCCGTTTCGGGAAACAGCTGCTTCAGTGTGAGTAGGCTAGTTCCCATTAGACAAGGGGACCTTTCTGCTTCTCCAAATGGCAAGGCTGTCCCATTAGACGAGGGGACCTTTCTACCTCTCTAGGTCGGAGGACCATTTCTCTAATGGGAAATAGCTGCTTCACTGCGTAAGCTAGTTCCCATTAGATGAGAGGGCCTTTCTGCCTCTCCAGGTTGGAGGGCCGTTTCTCTAATGGGAAATAGCTGCTCCAGTGTGAGTAGGCTAGTTCCCATTAGACGAGAGGGCCTTTCTGCCTCTTGAGGTCGGAGGGCCGTTTCTCTAATGGGAAATAGCTTCTTCAGTGTAAGTAGGCTAGTTCCCATTCGACAAGAGGACCTTTCTGCCTCTCCAGTCAGAAGGCAGTTTCTCTAATGGGTAATAGCAGGTTCATTGTGTAGGCTAGTTCCCATTAGACGAGAGGACCTTTCTGCCTCTCCAGGTGCGAGGGCCGTCCCATTAGATGAGAGGCCCTTTCTGCCTCTCCAGGTGGGAGGGCTGTTTCTCTAATGGGAAATAGCTGCTTCATTGTGAGTAGGCTACTTCCCATTAGACAAGGAGATCTTTCTGCCTCTCCAGGTCGAAGGGCCGTTTCTCTAATGGGAAATAGCTGCTTCAGTACGAGTAGGCTAGTTCCCTTTAGACAAGGGGACCTTTCTGCCTCTTTATGCGGGAGGGCCGTTTCTCTAATGGGAAGTAGCTGCTTCAGTGAGTATGCTAGTTCCCATTAGACGAAAAGACATTTCTGCCTCTCCAGGTCGGAGAGCTATTTCTCTAATGGGAAATAGCTGCTTCAGTGTGAGTAGGCTAGTTCCCATTAGACGAGGGGACCTTTCTATCTCTCTAGGTCGGAGGGCCGTTTCTCTAATGGGAAATAGCTGCTTCAGTGTGAGTAGGCTAGTTCTCATTAGATGAGGGGACCTTTCTGCCTCACCAGGTAAGAGGGGCGTTTCTCTGATGGGAAATATCTGCTTTAGTGCGAGTAGGCTAGTTCCCATTAGACAAGAGGACCTTTCTGTCTCTCCCAGTCAGAGGGCCGTTTCTCTAATGGGAAGTAGCTGCTTCTGTGAGTATGCTAGTTCCCATTAGACGAAAAGACATTTCTGCCTCTCCAGGTCAGAGGGCTATTTCTCTAATGGGAAATAGCTGCTTCACTGTGAGTAGGCTAGTTCCCATTAGAGAAATGGCCCTTTTTGCTCCCCTAGTGTTCAGGTCCTGCATAATAATGGGTTTTAGATTACTCTCACTGACAAGGCTAGTTCCCATTTGAGAAATTCCCTTCTTACCCTTAGTGGTCAAGTCCTGCATAATGATGGGTTTAGATTCTTCTCACTGTGAAGGCTAGTTCCCATTAGACCAGAGGACCTTTCTGCCTCTCCAGGTTGGAGGGCCATTTATCTAATGGGAAATAGCTGCTTCAGTGTGAGTAGGCTAATTCCTATTAGAAGAGGGGACATTTCTGCTTCCCCAGGTTGGAGGGCCATTTCTCTAATGGGAAATAGCTGCTCCAGTGTGAGTAGGCTAGGTCCCATTAGACGAGAGGACCTTTCTGACTCTCCAGGTCGGAGGGACGTTTCTCTAATTAGAAATAGCTGCTTCAATGTGAGTAAGCTAGTTCCCATTAGATGAGAGGACCTTTCTGACTCTCCAGGTTGGAGGGCCATTTCTCTAATGGGAAATAGCTGCTCCAGTGTGAGTAGGCCATTAGACGAGAGGACCTTTCTGCCTTTCGAAGTCAGAGGGCCGTTTCTCTAATGGGAAATAGCTGCTTCAGTGTAAATAGGCTAGTTCCCATTCGACGATAGGACCTTTTTGCCTCTCCAGTCAGAAGGCCGTTTCTCTAATGGGAAATAGCTGCTTCAGTGTGAATAGGCTAGTTCCCATTAGACGAGGGGAACTTTCTGCTTCTCCAAATGGGAGGGCTGTCCCATTAGACGAGGGGACTTTCCTACCTCTCTAGGTCGGAGGACCGTTTCTCTAATGGGAAATAGCTGCTTCAGCGTGAGTAGGCTAGATCCCATTAGATGAAAGGGCCTTTCGGCCTCTTCAGGTCAGCGGGCCATTTCTCTAATCGGAAATAGCTGCTTCGGTGTGAGTAGGCTGGTTCCCAATAGATAATTGGCCCTTTTTGCCCCTATTAGCCAAGTCCTGCATAATAATGGGTTTTAGCTTACACTGAGAAGGCTAGATCCTATTAGATGAGAGGCCCTTTCTGCCTCTCCAGGTTGGAGGGCCGTTTCTCTAATGGGAAATAGCTGCTTCAGTGTGAGTAGGCTAATTCCTATTAGAAGAGGAGACATTTCTGCTTCTCCAGGTTGGAGGGCCGTTTCACTAATGGGAAATAGCTGCGTCAGTGTGAGTAGGCTCAGTCCCATTAGACGAGAGGACCTTTCTGACTCTCCAGGTCAGAGGGCCGTTTCTCTAATTGGAAATAGCTGCTTCAATGTGAGTAAGCTAGTTCCCATTATATGACAGGACCTTTCTGACTCTCCAGGTTGGAGGGCCGTTTCTCTAATGGGAAATAGCTGCTTCAGTGTGAGTAGGCTAATTCCTATTAGAAGAGGAGACATTTCTGCTTCTCCAGGTTGGAGGGCCATTTCTCTAATGGGAAATAGCTGCTCCAGTGTGAGTAGGCTAGTTCCCATTAGACGAGAGGACCTTTCTGCCTCTCGAGGTCGGAGGGCCGTTTCTCTAATGGGAAATAGCTGCTTCAGTGTAAAGTAGGCTAGTTCCCATTCGACGAGAGGACCTTTCTGCCTCTCCAGTCAGAAGGCCGTTTCTCTAATGGGTAATAGCAGCTTCATTTAGTAGGCTAAGCCTTGAAAATGGTGAATTCAGCACAAACAATGTGTTCCTAGCTCTTACAAGGAAACAACCACAGGCTTCTTTGTACATCATTTTATTGGCACTTTCTGAAAAAACACAAAAATGTGCTCACTTTTTGGTTATTTTCTCTCACCCCCATACAGCAAACTAGGGTTCCTTGGTGGCGTTCTGACCGCTTACATGTGGAAAGAAAGGGGGCCAAATTTGGCCGAGATATCACATGTAACAAAAAAGTTATAAGGGATTGAATGGCGACATACCGAAACCACCAAAAAAGGGCTTGGCACGAGGGTGGCAGGGGGATCCATTGGCAGTGAAGGGGTTAAAAACAAATAAAACAATAATAGCTTAATGAAATAGACAGACAATTGGTTAATGGAAGTGTTTTTATTATGACATGTGCTTACACTGTAATGCAAAAAAATAGTACATAGACATACTATACACACAGTGGCCCTCATTACGACCCTGGCGGAAATCGAAAAACGATGGCGGAAATGCAATACCGCCATCGAATAGCGCTCGGTGCGACTATGACCCGTCACCGCAAAGTACGATGCCATTAGCGACACCGTAGTGAACGCCAACGCTAACTGCACCAAGTACGCGCGCGCGCGCGCTATGCCAAACCGTAAATACCACCATGGCGCAACGGTACGCGAATTCCGACCCTAGCGGACATGTACCTAACGCCATCAAGCACGGCGGAAAGTACCATTCCGCCATGGTGAGAAGTACGGCATCGCGAATCAACCGTAAACGGCCCCACTGAGTGCCTGTACACCGCTCCCTGGCCACATTGTACAACTCCCCGTAGGTGCAATGAAGTCACAATGCAACCAGTGAAATGTACAAGTCACCCATGCATGCCAACGAACAAAAGAATCTCAAGAGGGGCCAATGGGAGCTGCAGGGCACAGATGGCACGAATACAGAAGCCATTCCAATGGACATGACCTCAGTCTCCCACCAAGAAACGCACGCAAACACAGGCACCTGTGACCAGCAATATTCCGAAAATCACATCATTCCACCAGTCCACCTGGCTGACCGGCATCTGTTACACAAAACCTAATCCCCCGCCCCTGAGCATGACATCATTCAAACAGTCATAATGGCAGCCCTCATCCCTGACCTCACTGGGCTTCGTAGGCAAACGCGCCCAGCACAGTACCACGCAACTATACTCCAAAGCTGGAACCCAATGCAGATCTCCTCACAATACATCGCTCCCCAAATAGGAATATGCCACATCACTTGCAGAGAAGAACGCTACACGGCCCATATCAGAATAGAAATTTAATGCACAACAAATTCACCAAGCCCATACAGCCATTAGGCCATGAATTCCAAAACACATTTCACCATTGTGGGCTGCATCCGCAAGAAATGACCAGCTACTTCTTGTGTGACGCCCTGTTCCTTCATGGTACACAGGGCCACATTCTCGTACGAAAAGGCAACATGGAAGCGCACAGAACCGCAGGGCCGTCCCAATGGGGAGGCACTAGTCCAGCTGAAAGGCCGAAATGTTGCTCCGAGCCACTAGTACTGCGTAAGGGCATGTGGCCCATTGGCGATCGTCCCATAAGATCGTAATGCTGCTCCACTGATTAACACGAAGCAGCAGGTGTCGGGAGTAAAAGCCATCTGCAGGAGTGGCATACAGATGGCAGTGGCAAAAGGGGAGGAGATACCTGTCAACCAAAAGAAAAGAAAAAGAATAGAATGGCCATCAGAACTACATTCGAACAACTCACTTCAATGATCACACTAAATCCACAGCCATATGCATGCTAGCCCACTCCAAAGGATCATCACCACCCAAAAACCACTTGCGACTCATAACTATCTATATCGAGGTGAAAACACCATCACAAACGAGTGTACCTGTGCATGCGTCTGTGAAAACAGAATCCATCAGATGGGATTGGTAACGTGCATGGACACAAGTGTCTGAAGGCGCGTCGAGACAGGGAGGGCTCAACAAGGCCAGATAGACGATGGTCCCACTATGGCAGCGCTGCATCACATAGCTCAGGGGAGGCGGACAGATTCCAAGAAGCCCTGTACATGGCAAACACTGTATCAAATCATCTGTCCATGCATCCATTCATCATTCCCTCATCCCGTAATGATAACGCCTGTTTCCATACTCACATAACATGTGAGAATTCCATTGAGTCTGTGCGTTATGCAGCCTGCAAAATCCACTGTGCCCCAGCCCATAATTCCAGTGTTGTGAAGTAACATGTATTTGGGAACGTCCGGCCTCATCGTCCACTTCGCTATTGCGCATCCCAAACTATTCATATCAATAATTGCATCCTCGCCATGGCCCCTGTCCCAAGGACATTGAACAATAGAACGTTATATTTGCAGTCAGACCTGTGGGCATCTCCTCGCCGCTAGCTGATAACCGAAAGCGCCGCCCTTCGAATTCCTCATTTGCAACATCACGTCGAAAAGGCATCTGTGGCCGCTTGAAATCACAAATTAATCCATCGAGTGCGGCTGTGTGTGAAAATGGCAACTGCCTTCACTCACAAATGGGACGCCCCGCCCGTCGTTGCAACTCGGTACAGTGATGCATGAGGGTCCACCGTTACTCGAGTACTACGTTCCACTGACCCTTCACAAGTCTGTTTGCGACTGCTAAGATAGTATGTGAAACAATGGGACCATAGCCGATGTAGGGGAGGACTGGCCGCGAGGCCCTCCTCACCTGCAGCCTTCTCCCCAGGTGAGGACCATGACTCGGTGGCCGTCCCCTCATGCCACCCGGGCCCAGGTGGAGGAGGGTTCACCCGCCGACGACATTGCCCACACGTATCCGTTCCCTGCATATACCAAAATTCAGTTAGGCCTAGAAGCCATCTTGTCTAGCAAACATGGCGTGAGTTCAGCACACTGTAACGAGGCCCCCACCTTTGGAGGGCCTTTCATGCATCTCTGCCGCCGCAGTAGCCCTGGTAGATCCGCTGCGAGCGCGTTCCCATGAGAAAGTCGGGTATGAGCTAACCCGAGATGTTAACACTGTAACATTTTATCGTTCACAATGTAATATTGCACCCCGCACGACCTGGTCCGCGAGGCCAGGGTGACGGGAAAAAAGCTGAAGCATCACTATCTGAAGAAAGTAGAAAATAATTCAAGTATTGGTATTAACGAACTACCTCTGTTTAAACAGATCCTGTAAACTGTGAATAAACTATAAAGATGCAACGTTACATGATACCACCCCAGGTCTGGACTAGTGCTGCTATAACCACAGAGAAAGATGTCGACCAAATGTGTAGCCTTTATCTGTATAAGTGTTCTTACAATTTTATGTAGAAACCTGAACTCATATATGTTTTCTTAATCACCTAAAGCAGCGAGCATTAATCTCTGTAGGCCATAACCTAGAACTACCTCGTGTAACGTCTAATGTACATAAAATAATCACACCATGTAGTAAATATAATGTTAGGTAATGAAAAGGTACTCGGACCGACTGTATTAAAGAAATGTGTAACGAAATTGAAATATATATGTGTGTTTAAATAACATTAAAATAAGGCGGAACATTATAAAAGTTCTGCATTCAAAAGTTAGCAACGCACGAGGAAAAAACCTTTGTGAATATATGCAAGGCCATTCTCCCTCCCACCCTACCAAGCCTGCCAGATAAAGAAGCTAAGGCATGTGCCGCGCTCCCTCACCTCCCCCAACCAAGCTGGAGCCGCTTCAGAGAGTCAGAGGCCCCGGTACCGCACCCAAGGCCACAGCCCGCCACCTGTGTTATTTACAGCACGGTAATAAACCCACGTTCGAATCTACTGATCTACCAGCACCCTCTCGTAAATCCCACAACCCCCCTAGACCACCCCAAGAATCATGACGACCCCCATCACTGGGACAAGACACAGAGACCCATTTATATAATAACTTCTAACGCGGCAGACAGACATATATCATTCGGCCCAGGCCCCAGAGCCCAGCCCCTCGACCTAAAATACCGGTCAATAGGACACAGGTAAATCTCACCCCAACCGACAACCACCGGACCTCTCACGAGGTGCATTCCTCATGTGTTGCGTTTATTTTATAAGACAAACTGCTGAGCGATTTATTGATGAACTTAGATGTCGTTTCTTGAATAACTGCAGTATGCATGGCCTAGGGCAAACGAGTCAGGAAAGGTATTCATCTTTGTCACAGGCTGCCCCAGCATACCAACACCGCTCGGATGACCTCAAGCTGGCCTGCCAGGCCCAACCCAACCCACGAGGCGGACCAGTGACGTCCTCACGCCAAGACCAACCACGCTGCAGCAACACCTATAGTTAGTCGACGCCACCCAATCCCAATTAACTTGTGCCCCCTATAGTGTGTAGGTTCTGATGACGTTTTTTGTATTAGAAATACGCCTGTCTTTGCTATTGTCAGACAGAGCGCTCTCGGAGGTTGCAGAGTTCTTTGCATGCCCTATTCTTTGGATAAACTCCCACTTACGCTCACCCGCACTCTGTCTTGGTCTTATTCCCACTACGGGAGAGTCCCTTATTGTCTCTCATTGCGGGGAGGATCGTGCTGAAATTGGGGGCGCTTCCTTTCAGTGGTGACCCCGATAGCGTGATATCTCCAAATTATTTTTCCTAACTCCTTTTTAACGACCCCCTTGTGGCACGAGAATCTCCGGTCGAGAAGGGATACGCACGGTGAGCCGGCTCCGGGAGGCTGCCCGCCAACGGCGACCGGCACAATAAGAAGTGCCCACTCAATGAGAAAGGGTACGGGATCCCGATTGGAAAAAAATCCCCTTTGAGTGCCGCTCGCCGGAGCCAGGGGCTGACCGTTGAGTTACCGGTGACACCGCCTGGACGGACCCAGTTTCGGAGACTATCGGTTCAAGACGGGCACGTGAGTACTGAGTGCGAGCGATCGTAAAGGGGAAGGGAGGGGAAATTATAACAGGAGAACGGGGACAGGTAGAGGAGAAGAATAACGGGGGTCTACTAAAGACGGGTCTTGAAACTTTCTTTATCTTTTCTTTGCATATGGCCATTAGGAGTAAGAAATAAGTGAAGTGGTAGAAGTGACGGAAACCTAGCTCCGAAAGGGGGTGGAAGGCGGCGCCGCATAGTGCTATCTAAACTAGTACTGGGAATATATGAAGAAGTAAGAAATAAGTTATTGGTGTCTGGCAAAGGGAGACACCGGGAATATTTTTTAGTGATTGCTACTCTATTTCTTTTTTCCATTCCACGGGGCAGGGGGAGAAAGCGAAAAGGGTATAAGGTAAATATACTTGTAGAAGAACTATAAAATAGGGAGCACATTTGTAGGAGTGGGGATTAAGTAGTGGCACGTACAGACGTGAACATAGTAACCTTAGCAGAAAAACAGGGACAGCTGGCCAGGGAGGAAAGGGAGGGAAAAAAAAAAAAAAAGACGAGGTGTGAGTGGAAAAGCATTGTGAAGGGTGCGCGCACCGTGTGAGTGTTGGAGACGAACGGTTGACCGCGAGGTGGCGCCAGAGAGTGTTGACCATAACTAGTACTTGATCAGTTGCAAGTGAAATCACATGAGAGTGTATGGGAATGGGAAGGAGATGAGCTATGGTGAGTGAGAAAGGATTTGCGTAGTGAATAAAGTTGGGTGATAATTTTTGAGACGTCCGCTCTTGTCTGTGCCATACAGGTATACATACACATATCTACACCTAACTAAAAGTAAAAAAGGTGGACACGGCTGTGTTAGTGATTTAGAGGATGGGGGCCGAAACTCCCTTGTCACATATTTGTAAGAGCTTACCGGGATACGCTGAACGAATAAATAAATATCACGATCAATGGGTAACAGAATTGAAAGGGGAGGGTCTGCCCCAGATTTGGCCCGAGGGAGGGTCTTTTGACAAAAGCGTTCTTGATATGGTACGAGCATGCATTAGCCTCAAGTATAAGGGGAAACAATGGCAAAATAGGAAGGAGATATTAGACCTCTGGAGATTGTTTGAGGAAGTACCCCCACCCAAAGCTCCGGCACCAAATATTGATCTACCTTCCACCACAGATAATCCACTGATGATTCCAAGAGAGGAAAAGGAACAGCTAAGTACAGAACAACCTGCGGAGGTGATTAGTTTGTACCCGATATTACCTAAACCAGCCCCCGCAGCAGGATATAGCGACCCTACTTATGTGCCTCCCCCCACAACTGGTACACTACAAAGACCAACAGCCCCCCCGCCATACGAAAGCACCAGAGAGCGCGCCCAGGGAAGCACACAGAGGGTGGATATAGAGAAGCTAACAAGTGACTTAGAGTCGAGGCTTACTGTGGCAAGGGATGAACTCTCAAGAATAAAAGACATATGTGAGCGCACGGCGTGCGCCCCTACACAATCAGGACGCACGTCTAGAGCGTCGAGCGAAAGTAGACAAATTGAGGAAGGATGGAAAAAGGGGGAAATACTGTTCAGAATTGAGGAAGAGCCGACACGAATAATAGAGGTAGGAGCAGTAGAAGGGAGCATTGGTGATGTATCACGAGAGAGAGGGATCAGAGAGGACTTGTTATGTGATGTCAGAGGAGGGTTGGATGAGAGTGATAGGTTGAGTATGGCAGTAGGAGGGGAAAGCGAGGAGGTGGACGGTGCATGTTCGCTAGGGACTATAGACGACGAATGGATGGGACGACTAAGAAATAGGGTGGGGAAGATGGCGTCATTGGAGTCAGCAGCGACTAAGGAAAGGGAGGGTGCAACCGCAAAAGGGAAGCTACAACTTCCATTGATACACAGAGGGGGGGGGAGACCAAACTATATACCATGGGCTCAGATGGATAAGGCTAATTTAATGAAATTATTGCCCCAGCTGTCAGGAGGGGCGAGCAAGTGGATATATGCATTTGAGAAACATACCGCCGGCATACCGTTGGCAGTAGGCGATGTGAAAAGCCTACTAGTAACCGCAGTAGGAGATCAAGCGGACAGAGTATGGGCTAAGGCTGGTTTCCCGGCCGTGACATTGGACTGTGATCGCCATGATGGGGCTTCCTTTAATACAGTACGAGCAAGGGTGTGGGACGCACTGCGGGAGACATTCCCAGATACCCCTGATTTACAGTCAGTAATGCAATGTACAATGAATGACGGGGAGGATGCTATGGATTACATTCTCCGGGTGCAGGAGATGTGGAGAGCGGAAACGGGCACGCCCTGGCACCAATCCACATCTCTATTTTATTTTATCATTAAGAGAGGGCTCCCAAAAGAGGTGCAGAAGGCACTCGATAAAATAGCGGGCGTCGAGGCAAAGGGGTGGCCAGAGATCCAAAGTATAATAGTGCACCATTGCAAAAGGATCAAAGAGAGAGAGAGGGAAGTGGCACAGAAAAGGTTGGCAGACGAGGCAAAGTTGGTACAATCAAAACTGGTGAAGGTTGCAGCAGCGGTAGCAGGGCTCCCACTCATGAGGGAGGGAGAGGAAGGAGAGGAGGGGCAAATAGCAATACAAGGAAGAATAGCAGCAAATTGGACAGGACAAGGACAACGACAGTGGACGGAGCAGGAGCAGAACGGAGGTCCAACGTGGCAAGAGTGGGCCCCAAGAGGGGGAAGAGGTGGGTACAGGGGCCGAAGAGGAGGACAAGGGTATGGAGGAATGGGAGGAAATGGGTGGCAGGGTCCCAGAGGTCCACAGGGGAGCTGCTGGAATTGTGGGAGATGGGGGCACTACTCAAGAGAGTGCAGGAGCAGACAAAACAACGGGTTCCAGGAGATAGAACAGTACGGTCACCCCCACCCAGGAAGCCCCTACGGCCTCCCCATGGGACAATACCAACAACCAGAAAATGTAGGACAAAGAAGTAACGCACAACTACACGGACATCAGTACAGAACACAAAACCACCCACAGAATAATGACAATATGCAATACACGCAAGGTAACACTTTCGCCACAGTAGCTAACGGAGCTCCTGCTCCCGCACCTTACAGCGGGGTGTCAGTAGTTTCGGGGAACATTTTTGATCAAGAGGGGCAATGAGACACCCCGCATAGGACAGCCCACAGAGAGCACTTGCGTGTCCAGTACTATCTACGACCCACAATGCATCAGAGGAACCATTGATAGGAGCGCAGATAGGAGACAAGCAGTTCATATTCATGGTGGATTCGGGAGCGGAGAAATCATGCATTAGAGAGGGCCGGTTCCCGTTATCTAATAGAACGTTAGAGACGCAGGGGTTCTCTGGGGCTGTAATTGAAGTTCCTTACACAGAGGCATTGGATGTGACAGTGGGGGGTAAAACAGTGAAAGCACCCTTACTGTACTATGAACACTCTCCCATTAATTTGCTGGGGAGAGATCTCTTAAGCAAACTAAATATGACAATATCATTCACAGGGAGCGGTATCGTATGTTCGACGCCAGGCATATGCCCCCTCCGCATATTAGCAGTAATACACGGCCACACAATCATGCAAGAGATCAGAGGGTTACCAAGAAACGAGGAGATGCTTGTTGAGGGCATGAGAACATTGGCTCTCATAGTACCAGAACTAAAAAGGATGGATTGGAGGATTCCAGCCGAATTCCTTTTCCGCCCCATAGCAAGCCCCGACACTGCTCCCGGGTCAGTGCTATCGTTGGATTTACACGCAGTACACGTGTCAGCAAACAGAATATGTGTGATTGGCGTTGACATGGAAGGATGTGAGTGGCGGACAGTACTGTGTACAAATGCAAATATCCCACTGAGGGAGCTCTCGGACGAGGAGCTATTTTCTGACACTGAGACAGATGGCGAAATAGTGATGGAACTAGCAATGCCGTGCGACATTGTAGTTACAGCCAGAAAAACTCAAGTTGAATTAATGGCAGTAGTAGGAGCACCACATGCATTTTTTGATGACGACATGAGGTTAGTACCCACTAACATATGGACAAATGGCCCCCATGATGTGGGGTTATTACATGGGGTTCAGCCTGTGGTAATAAAACTGAAACAGGGAGCAATTCTACCCCGGGTAAAACAATATCCATTGTCACGCGAAGCAGAAGAAGGGATCAGAGAGACACTAGATGCACTGCTAGCACAAGGAATAATAGTGCCCTCAAACTCCCCATGCAACACATGCATTTACCCGATTAAAAAGGCGAAGGGAGGTTCATGGAGGATGATACAAGATTTACGCCCACTCAATGATGTGATTCAGAAGGAGTTCCCTTTAGTCCCGAACCCGGCGACAATACTGTGCAACATTCCGAAAACGGCATCCCACTTCACAGTTATTGACTTAAAAAATGCATTTTTCTCGATTCCCTTAGCAGAAGAAAGCAGGTACTTAACAGCGTTTACACTAGGGGGGAGGAGGTTCGAACACTGCAGACTACCACAAGGATATTGCGAGAGCCCAAGCATATTCAACAGAGTACTACATGAAGATCTGGGGAATTTGTCTGTAGAAAGCACAGTGATTCAGTACGTTGATGATTTATTGGTTTGTGCACAAACTGAGGAAGAGTGTAGAAAGGACTCAATAACACTCCTGACATTATTGGCCAATAAAGGGTACAAGGTGGACAAGGGGAAGTTACAATACTGTCTGACAGAGGTCCTATACTTGGGACAGCTGATATCAAAGGATGGCAAGCGGATCATACCAGACAGGGCACAGGCGATTAGAACAGTTGGGGAGCCCAAAACAGTAAAAGAGATGCAGAGATTTCTGGGTATGTGCAACTATTGCCGAGCATGGATATTGGATTATGCAGCGTACACAAGGCCCTTGTTACAGGCACTAAAAGAGGCACAGCAGGAAAACAAACACATAGAATGGACAGAAGAGATGAACACAGCATTTAACTCACTAAAAGAGCTGATCTCAAGCGCTCCAGTACTGGCAAACCCAGATTATGGGCGCGAATTCTTCTTATTTTCACACTGCAAAGGAACACTGATGACAGCAGTACTGACACAAAAGACATCGTTAGGGCACAAACCACTGGCTTACTATAGTGGCACCCTAGACGCAGTAATGCAAGGTCATTTCGCGTGCGAGCAATCCCTAGCTGCAGCCGCGTTCGCAATTGAGAAAAGTGCCACGATAGTGATGGGCTATCCTGTGACACTGTTTGTGGAACACTCACTCTTTGCAATATTAGAGCGATCAAAGAGCACATTGATGACACAACGCGCCACAGCATATGAAATAATACTGTCCAGCGCAAACATCCACATAGTAAGATGTAAAACAGTGAACCCGGCTACATTCATCACAGAGGCATGCACCGTAGAGGACATGCAGAACCACAACTGCGCTACATACACAGGTGACGAAGGTCAGGATCAAGTGATTTTTGAGAATGCCCTGAACGAGGGAGAGGTGTATTTCGTGGACGGGTCAGCATCAATAGACATGGAGACAGGAGAGAAACATGTGGGTATGGCAGTTGTACGATTAGAGGAAGATGAATACGAGACACTAGTGCAACACCGCCTCCCATCACACTATTCAGCCCAAGCAGCAGAACTAATAGCGCTAATAGAAGCATTGCATGCCGCCAAGGGGTGCGCAGTGACAATATATACCGACTCAGCATACATGACAACAACAGTACACGGCGGGTTGGCACGGTGGGGGCGGAGAGGGTTTCGACGAGCAGATGGAACACCGGTCCAGCATGCAGAATTATTGAAAGAACTGATTGAGGCCCTGCAAGACCCCACGGCAGTGGCCATCGTAAAATGCCAAGCCCACACCACAAATACAGATTTTATATCTTTGGGGAACGCGGCAGCAGACGCCGCTGCCAAAGAAGCTTCGTATTTACAGAAAGGTGAAGTAGGAGAGTACATGTTGCACCACACAGCAAGCCAAGAGGTCCCCACCGGATACAACATGATGCCCACACAGGAAATAATAGAGCTGCAAGAGAGAGCTAGTGCAGAAGAAAAATTGCTGTGGACTAAGAGGGGATGCAGCAAATCGCCGACTGATTTATTGTGGCGACAAAAAAGTTCAGGAAAAGCGGTAATGCCAGTTACATTGTTAGAAATAGCATTTCAACAACTACACTTTCCCGCACATAACGCAAAGCAACACATAATGGCGGACATACAAGAAGATTGGTTTGCACCTTGCCTCCATGAACACATCACAAGGCTAGCTTTAGAATGCACTACATGTCAGATTTACAACTCAGGTATGACATTGCGCACACTAAGAGGAACGATACCAAAACCAAATGGCCCATTCAGAGAGCTCCACATTGATTATGTAGACATGGGAGAAAGATGTAACGGGGCTCGCTACATGATTGTGGTTGTATGTCCATTTTCGAGGTGGGTGGAGGCAGGCCCCTGTGCGCGCCCTGATGCGAAGGGCGCCGCGAAGTTCCTAGTGCGGGAAGTATTCCCGCGCTGGGGGATTTGCGAAGTTATTCGCTCAGACAACGGCACGCATTTTGTTAATGAACTATTCAAGGAGGTGACTACGCTATTGGGAATAAAGCACAAATTATGTTCGATTTATCATCCTCAAAGTAATGGCGTAGTGGAAAAGATGAACGGTCTGTTAAAAAGCAGATTGTCAAAACTGTGTTTTTCCCTTAAAAAGACCTGGATGTACTGCCTGCCTTTGGCCCTGTTTGAGTTACGAAATCAGCCAAGTAAAGACCACCATTTGTCCCCGCATGAGATCGTCACGGGAAGGAGAATGCACACAGCGCATTCGCCTCTCCGTGAACGTTCTGATGCACACAGAAGTGCAGCGATATTGGGAGAGGAGTTCACAAATTATTTGAAAAAACTGACACGGGCAGCGCGCGTAATTGCGAAGCAACTAGCCCCCCCCTCTACAAGAGAGGAGGGGAACACAACAGAAACAGAGACACTGCCTGAAAAACCATTACAACTAATGCCTGGTGACCTTATATATGTCAGAAGTTTTGTGCGAAGGTGGAATGCGCCACGTTTCCATGGCCCTTATGAGGTAGTGTTTTGCACACCCACAGCAGTAAAGGTGAAGGGCCTACGATACTGGGTGCATTTGACAGACGTACGCAGAGCCTATAGCGCCGTGGAAAGTGAGGTGCAGGACGAGGCACAGGCAACTGCGGACAATGAAGTTGTGCAGAATGAATGATGGGAATTTTGTGTGCATTAAGTGATGAACATTGAACGCGACTGGCGCACGACAAGTGTACTGAAATAAATATGTACATATATATATATAATTTTTTACAACTTTTGAAGGTTTTTGTGGGGTTTTTTTTGGTTTTGGAGAAGTTTTCTCTCTCGACTTTCCTTTTTATATATGAAATAATGAACGGATAGTAATGATTGTAAAGTTACCTTGTCTGTGGACACACCCCCTCCCTCACCCACTCCCATACTTTGTCGAAATAATGTCACAACGTTAGAAATGTTTACATGCTTGTACTTAATGCACTTTTATGTTTCAAACAGGATTTACTATGGCATCGAATGGGCAGCCTGCAACTAATAGATTTGTTAGATTTAGAGAAATGTTAGTAGATAGATTGACATATTCATACGAATGTGGTTTATCAATGTGTGTTATTGTGTTCTTCATCTCAATATTTTGCCTGGTGACATATTGGTTCGTAGCGTTCATCTCTACCGAGATGAACGAGGGGGGAGGGGGGAGTAACACCACCCTTGCCCCTGGCACGAATTCAATTACAAGTATGAATGCTGGAGAAGGCGATTTTTTGGTCTGGGATGGATCACACTTTGTATGGGGTTACTATACTGCACCACCCACTGCTGCCCTGTCACAATCAAGAAATAAAGATATGGAAAATGACACAATGTCCCTACCTGAAATATATAACAGCCCCACTACCCTTCCCGCCCCGATACAAAACAGCGATTTGTTGTTTATTGAGGAAAATGGAAAAGTAATTACGATGACAGAACACAAGTCCCGATATGAGGAATTGGAAAAGGGGGGTGGGAATGAGAAAGGGGGGCCTATTATTTCACCTATCGAAACTAAAAGGTATAGGAGGGGGGAGAAAAGTAGGCGAAGAAGAGAGACAAGTAGGAGGGGATATGATGAGTATTATGGGTTAGGATTAGACAAGATGGAAGACCCACGACACCCCCACCAAGCAAATAAATGGTATGCAGATATGAGTACAACAGCTAAACAGACAACCAATGAAAGCTGTTATGTCTGTTCGCTCATCCCCCATGCATCAGGCACACCCAAAGTGTTGTTGCCAAGAGAATTGCCCATTGTGGATGCCCAATGTCTCCTTCATCTCACGCTGTGTAGAATAAAGAACACCTTCCAAGCACACGATGTCTCTTTCAAAATGATACAAGACAACAAAACGTGCTATTCAAGAGCGTCTGGAGTGGTCTGTCTTAAAGAACCTTTCTTTGCAATACAAGGGACGCTGTTTTCCGAAAACAAATGGAAAGATGAAGAAGTACTGTGCAAAGCGGAAGCACTGAAAGGTGTCCAACAAGACAAGCTGCGGTGGATGGAAAAAACGTGCTTACCAATATGGAAAGAACACATCTCTAAACTAACATGGGTAACAGCGATGGAGAAACCCTTCAAGCTACAAAGTGAAATACAAAACGAACTATGTTTCAAGGGAGAAGGAAAAGTGGCAATGGGAACGAATAAAAACTGTAACAAAACTCTCACCATCCCAGACATGAAAAAAGGAACAGCAGCACTAATGGACACATACTGGGTATGCGGGAATCAGGCTTACTTGCACCTTCCCCAGGCATGGAGTGGCAGCTGCTCAATGGCCACTTTGCATTCGGCCCTAATGGTGATTCCAGAAAGTCATGTCGACGAAAATAAAAGGACGCAAGGAAACGTGAACCAGGATGTGACTCCTCCCACTGCAAAAGCGCACCTCTATGTCCTGTCCTCCGGAGGGAAAGAAGAGGAACTATCACGGAACAAGCGAGCATCGAACTACATATCACAAGCATCATCGGATTTATTGGCACAGATCCCAGACAGGTATCGCCTGTTCAGCTCCGTGGAAACATTTTTTGCCTCACTAGTTTCAAGTGTCCAAGCAAGAGCAAATGCAAAATGGCTCCAGATCACACGGTGGGAACTGATTCAGCTGGCCAATGACACTGAAGAAGGGTTCAACATAATAAAGGTGGAACTACGAGCTCTGCGACTAATGACCATGCAGAACAGGTATGTTCTGGACCTGTTAACAGCGATCGATGGAGGTGTTTGCCGAAAAATAGGAAGTGCGTGCTGCACGTTCGTACCTTCTGAAGACGCAGAAAATGGGTCCCTGTCCCACGTCATTGAAGCAGTACATAACCTGGGAGAGAAGATGAAGATGGAAGGTGGGGCTAAAGATAGCTCATGGTTCGACAATATCTTCTCCTGGGTTCCCTCATGGCTTGGAATGGCAATAAAGTTCTTGATACCAGTTGTGGTGGTCCTCCTCGTGGTGTTCTGCCTGTGCCAGGTGGGCCTCCGATGTTGTGCTAACGCAGTCCCTAACGGTGCAATGATGATGGTGACAATGGGCAACTCTGGTGGTACAATTAAGGCGACACAAGAAGTACATGTACAGACAGGAACAGATAACACTCCCAGGTACCAGTTAGTGCCTATGTACCGTGATAAGTACATAGTAGATAAACTATGGCACACCACTATCAAAGAACCACGAGACGTGGAACTGGAATGGTATGAGGAGGTCTGGGTAGACTTGGAAGAAACTGGTGACTGTATATATTTAACATGTACACCAGATGAGTATGCTAGAAGAGGTGAGAGCTTGAGGGGGGTATGCAGAGCCTGGATGCCTAGAAAAGGAACACCTGCATGGGATGACGCAGTGATAGAGGAGCAAGAATGTAGAAGATTAGAAGAGCTAAAGAATTCGTTACTTTAGTAACGAAAGGGGGGAAATGTAGGGGAGGACTGGCCGCGAGGCCCTCCTCACCTGCAGCCTTCTCCCCAGGTGAGGACCATGACTCGGTGGCCGTCCCCTCATGCCACCCGGGCCCAGGTGGAGGAGGGTTCACCCGCCGACGACATTGCCCACACGTATCCGTTCCCTGCATATACCAAAATTCAGTTAGGCCTAGAAGCCATCTTGTCTAGCAAACATGGCGTGAGTTCAGCACACTGTAACGAGGCCCCCACCTTTGGAGGGCCTTTCATGCATCTCTGCCGCCGCAGTAGCCCTGGTAGATCCGCTGCGAGCGCGTTCCCATGAGAAAGTCGGGTATGAGCTAACCCGAGATGTTAACACTGTAACATTTTATCGTTCACAATGTAATATTGCACCCCGCACGACCTGGTCCGCGAGGCCAGGGTGACGGGAAAAAAGCTGAAGCATCACTATCTGAAGAAAGTAGAAAATAATTCAAGTATTGGTATTAACGAACTACCTCTGTTTAAACAGATCCTGTAAACTGTGAATAAACTATAAAGATGCAACGTTACATGATACCACCCCAGGTCTGGACTAGTGCTGCTATAACCACAGAGAAAGATGTCGACCAAATGTGTAGCCTTTATCTGTATAAGTGTTCTTACAATTTTATGTAGAAACCTGAACTCATATATGTTTTCTTAATCACCTAAAGCAGCGAGCATTAATCTCTGTAGGCCATAACCTAGAACTACCTCGTGTAACGTCTAATGTACATAAAATAATCACACCATGTAGTAAATATAATGTATGAAAAGGTACTCGGACCGACTGTATTAAAGAAATGTGTAACGAAATTGAAATATATATGTGTGTTTAAATAACATTAAAATAAGGCGGAACATTATAAAAGTTCTGCATTCAAAAGTTAGCAACGCACGAGGAAAAAACCTTTGTGAATATATGCAAGGCCATTCTCCCTCCCACCCTACCAAGCCTGCCAGATAAAGAAGCTAAGGCATGTGCCGCGCTCCCTCACCTCCCCCAACCAAGCTGGAGCCGCTTCAGAGAGTCAGAGGCCCCGGTACCGCACCCAAGGCCACAGCCCGCCACCTGTGTTATTTACAGCACGGTAATAAACCCACGTTCGAATCTACTGATCTACCAGCACCCTCTCGTAAATCCCACAACCCCCCTAGACCACCCCAAGAATCATGACGACCCCCATCACTGGGACAAGACACAGAGACCCATTTATATAATAACTTCTAACGCGGCAGACAGACATATATCATTCGGCCCAGGCCCCAGAGCCCAGCCCCTCGACCTAAAATACCGGTCAATAGGACACAGGTAAATCTCACCCCAACCGACAACCACCGGACCTCTCACGAGGTGCATTCCTCATGTGTTGCGTTTATTTTATGAGACAAACTGCTGAGCGATTTATTGATGAACTTAGATGTCGTTTCTTGAATAACTGCAGTATGCATGGCCTAGGGCAAACGAGTCAGGAAAGGTATTCATCTTTGTCACAGGCTGCCCCAGCATACCAACACCGCTCGGATGACCTCAAGCTGGCCTGCCAGGCCCAACCCAACCCACGAGGCTGACCAGTGACGTCCTCACGCCAAGACCAACCACGCTCCAGCAACACCTATAGTTAGTCGACGCCACCCAATCCCAATTAACTTGTGCCCCCTATAGTGTGTAGGTTCTGATGACGTTTTTTGTATTAGAAATACGCCTGTCTTTGCTATTGTCAGACAGAGTGCTCTCGGAGGTTGCAGAGTTCTTTGCATGCCCTATTCTTTGGATAAACTCCCACTTACGCTCACCCGCACTCTGTCTTGGTCTTATTCCCACTACGGGAGAGTCCCTTATTGTCTCTCATTGCGGGGAGGATCGTGCTGAAATTGGGGGCGCTTCCCTCTCATTGCGGGGAGGATCGTGCTGAAATTGGGGGCGCTTCCTTTCACCGAATGAACATATCAACCAATGTTACACGGCCATCGGGTACAAATACATGATTGTAATAGCAAGATGCCATTCCTCGAATTGCAGCGTTGTGTGCGGGACGTGCTCGGCCAAAGGGGAGAGCAGCTTGCACAGGTGGAATGAATCACCACAGGTGGAGGCCATACAGCCTGAAAACACATAAATTGCACACCCAGTCTCCTCCCACAACCACACCCACTCCGAAATGCTACCGGCAGGACTAGCTATGTTGGCCCTGGGGGACCTGATAGCACTGCAAGTACTCCAACTTCAAGAAGACGAACACCAACTACAACCGGCCGCACGGAGGAGACGCAGGAGGAGGAGGAGGGCAAGGCAGGGCCAGCAAGGGCCGCCAGCACAGCCACTACCACCACGCAGGCAGCCCGCAATCCCACGCCTCCGAGCACATCCGTTCAACCTCACTGATGAGCAGATCCACACCCTCTACCGTTTGGACCGGGACACCATAGCCGCCATTGTGGACATGACACAGGCTGACCTTGTCAGCATGATAGATAGCCCAACCGCCATCCCACCCCTACTGAAGGTGGTGTCTGTACTCCACTTCCTGGCCACAGGCACCTACCAGCACACAGTCGGACAGTTGCATGGCATTTCTCAGCCACTGTTCTCACGGACACTATTGCAAGTGCTCGATGCCCTCCTGCAGCACGCAGACGACTACATCTCTCTACCACGCTCGGAGCAGGAAATTACCAACACAAAAGTGGGATTGCATGCACTTGGCGGCATACCGGGTTGCCTTGGTGCCATCGACTGCACCCATGTGGAATTGGTCGTCCCGTCTCTGAATGTACAAATGGTGTGTGACTCCAACAGGATCATTACACATTGTTGTGCCCGATTCCCTGGATCAACCCATGATTCTATGGTCTTGAGGAACTCTACAATACCACGCTACATGGAGCGACACGCAGGGTACAGATCCTGGCTACTCGGTGAGTCTCATTTCATGCATGATGATGTGGGGTATGTGATGCGGCAATGACCTGGCAGGAAGGAGGGGGGGGTGCGTACGTAGCAATGGCATTCCACATAATTCGTTTATCGTCCAAATACAGGTGATGCCGGATATCCACTGAAGAGATGGCTCCTCACACCAGTCCGGAACCCACGGGACCAGCATGAGGAGGACTACAACCATGCCCACTCACGTACCCGTGTAGTCATTGAACAGGCATTCGGCCTACTGAAGACTTGTTTCCGGTGCCTCAGCAGGTCTGGCGGGGCACTCCTGTACCGCCATGAGAAGGTTGCAAAGATGGTGATGGCATGTGTCATGCTACACAACATGTGCGTACGTAGAAATGTGCCCATGCCCCCTGACGCAGAACTGCAAGCACCTGAAAATGGTCATGATGAGGGTGGGGATGTGGCAGCACCTCAAGGAGTCCGCGAGGCACAGGAGGGCCGTGACATTCGTCAGCATCTCATTGATGCATGCTTCTAGCACTCACGCCTGGTGGCTGATACATGGACACGGGACTCGTGGCACTGTGTGTGTCTGGTACATGCACAATATGGACTGTACGCCTATGATGGCCTAGTACACAAAGATCATTGTCCACACATCTCATTGGTTGATCGTGCATTGTTTATGGCATATGTGATATCATGTTGAACACCCTATCGACCCGCCACGCAAGTGAGCCCAACACACCCCCTCCACCCTCCTACCTCCCCCCCGAACACCAGTGTCCAAAGATGCACATTGTCAGTGGGCAGTCGCTATTGCAAGCCCCCTCTGCGGGTATCAGGGGCACCCCTGCCTGTGGAGCGCAGGTTCCTCCCAGATCTACGTTGGGGGCTGCCCTGGACGGAACTTGCAACGGATGATGTCTCTGCCTGCTCACGTCCATGCATGTCCCTAAGGGTTTGTGGGAGCTCAGTGAGCACACGGCGCATGCGGCAAGTTCGGCACATACATCTTTGGACGTCGCATGCAGTTCCCCCCTCAGGCTCTCGGTGCTTCTCTCCATTTGGACTCTCAGGCTCTCGGTGCTACTCTCCATTTGTGCCCTTAGTGTCTCTGTACTTCTCTCCATTTCTGCCCTGAGTGTCTCAGTTGATGTTTCTATGTCTGCCTTAGTGCCCCCACATTCATCGGCATGGTCCTTGAGGAGCGTGGCCAGTTGCTGCTGTTGCACGATTAACTGGTCGAGGGACTGTTGCCTCTGCTGGGCCATGGCCATTTGCGGTGGTGTCACAGAGTGGCTGTTCGCCTCATGTTGCCCTGCCACAGGGCTTGTGGGGGATGGCCAGTCGTCGTCTTGTGGGTGCCCCTGCGTGGTATCCTCATGGTGTACGGGATGGAACAGACAGGGGGATTGGGACAGGTCATGGATGGATCTGACTTCGACATCCCCGTCTTCTGTGTCGGAGCATGCTGCCATTAATGGGGTGTCACCTATGGTGCTGCTGCCACCAGAGGCAGTGCCTTCTGTGGCATCCATTGGGGGGACCTGTGGTGCTGCTGTTGTGGGCATGCTGGCTGCTGGGGTGCATGTTGATGTTCCCTCCTCTGTGCTGCCACTTGATTTGTGCTGCTGCCGTGTCTTGATGCGTGCAGCTGAGGTGGAGGGTCTTTGGCCGTTGGTCTTGGCCCTCTTTGCAGGTGTGCTGGTAGGGGTGTCCTGAAGCTCGTCGTTTGGATCGGACCCTGTGGTGGAGTAAAGGAGGGCGAGCGTTATTAATGGGTCTGTGGGAATTGGAATGGCAATGTATCACATGCATTGGGGTGGTACCGGAGGGTGATTTGGGTCGGGGCCTTGGAGGTGCTTTCATTTGTGTGTGGAGTGAGGGTGCAGTTGTTTGGCAGCCTGCAGTTAGGGTGTGCCTGCTGCACGTGTAGTTGTCCGGATGTCTGCACTCCTTTCTCCATCCCTCCGACTCCCTCTATGCTCTCCATTCCTATGGTGGAGGCACAGATTTCTTCCCAGGGGGTCAACTTGATGGGTGATTCCGATCCTCCCCCGGTGGCTGTGGCAATGTTGCGGTTGGCAGAAAGTATGCTACGGACGCGTATCCGCAGGTCGTCCCATCGCTTTCTGCATTGCTGTGGGTTGCGGGGTGCGGTCCCCACCGCACTTACCCGCTGTGCCACCAGGGCCCATATGGCCTTCTTGTTCGCAAGTGCCGTCCTGGTCATTTGCGTGGAGAAGACGGCGGCGGCATTCTCCTGGAGGGTCTCTGTAAGCACGGTGAGTTCCTCACGGGAGAAGTGGACCTGCCGCTTGCGGTCGCACGCTTTCTTCGCTACTTTTCCCATTTTTCTTGGTTTCACTAGGGTGGATGACGGGTTGGGATGTGTCTCAGGGTAGTGTTTTTAGTGGTTGTGTGGATTTTGTGGTTTTATAGGTGTACGGCGTGTTGTTTCCCGTTCCGGGCCCATGTTTTTACTTCCGTTTCCGTATATTTACGGTCACCGTACTTTCCGGTTGGCGCTCACTGCGGTGTCCGCTAAGATGGGTGGCGGTATTGCACCTAGGGCGCCGTACGGCGGCGGTGTGGGCCGTTTTGGGGTCATTTCCGCCATCGCGGACTTTGCACTTCCGCCATGCCGTGGTGCTCGTGCCCGATGGGTCGGAATGGGCCGCACTTTGCTCCATCGTGCAATGGCGGAAACGCTATTTACGCTGTGGCGGTCCGGTCAGTCACTTTCCGCCAGGGTCGTAATGAGGGCCAGTATATTTGGCAATGACCTTTTTAAAAGCAAAGATCGAATTGGTGGAGCCATATGGATTGAACCTTTCTTTACCTGGGTGATTGGATGAAAAAGAAGCCAAATAGTATTTGTGGAAAAACAGTTCTCATAACTGCGCATGAAAAGCTGCAAGAATTTGATTACAGAAAAAGTAAACTTTATTATTGCAAATGGCTTGGGGATCTTAACTCGACTCCCTTTCGATCGGCTGAGGGCAACGGAGGCCATAGCCCGTTCCTTTCAAACTACGCTCGCCCATCTCTTAGGACAGACTGACCCATGTTCAACTGCTGTTCACATGGAACTCTTCTCCACTTCGGCCTTCAAAGTTCTTGTTTGAATATTTGCTACCACCACCAAGATCTGCACCTATGGCGGCTTCACCCCGGCACTCACCCCAGGCTTTCATGCGCAACGCAGTGGCCCTCCTACTCATCGCGGATTAACCCCCGCAGCTCTCTTCGCCGGCAACGGCTGGGTAGGGACCCGACGCTCCAGCGCCATCCATTTTCAGGGCTAGTTGGTTCAGCAGGTGAGTTGTTACACACTCCTTAGCGGATTCCGACTTCCATGGCCATCGTCCTGCCGTCTATATCAACCAACACCTTTTCTGGGGTCTGATGAGCGTCAGCATCAGGCACCTTATCCCGGCGTGTGGTTCATCCCGCAGCGCCAGTTCTGCTTACCAAAAGTTGCCCACTGGGCACTTGCATTCAATGGCTTCTAACCCATTTAAAGTTTAAGAATAGGTTGATATAATTTTGGCCCCAAGACCTCTAATCATTTGCTTTACCAGATAAAACTGGCGTTTCCGTGCTCCAGCAACATCCTTCTCTCCAGACATACATTCACACCCAGATGCCCCCCTTCCTTCCCAGCAGAGTGCTCGAGCCCTCACTCAGGCCCACATGCTCCATCATTCCGTGACATGCCCCCCCATCATATGCCCTGTCTCTCCGTTCCAGATCAACAATGCCGCCTCCGATCCAGACTCCAGCAAGATGCCCAATCCCTTCCTCAAGACCAATACCATGATGCCCCAACCTCCATCCACACATCAAGATGTCCCTATCCCTCCCCTGACCAATGAGCCCCATCACTCCCTCCAGACCCACACCAACGTACCCCCTCCCTCCAGACCCACACCAATGTGTCCTTTTCCTCCCTTCACACCCACAACAATGTCCCCATCCCTCCCTCCAGACCCACACCCATGTGCCCCATCCCTCCCTCTCAGAGGCACACCAATATGCCCCATCCCTCCCTGACCCACACCAAGATATCCCATACCTCCCTCTCAGACCCACACCACGATGCCACCATGCCTTAGACCCACACCAAGATGCCAACATGCCTCCAGACCCACACAATACCCCATCCCTCCATTCCATAGCCCACAAAGATGCCACCAACCCTCCATGCCAGACCCCACCTAGATGCCACCAATCCTCTATCGAGACCCATACCATGATGCCCCATCCTTCCTCCACGAAGGAAGAAGCCCCCATCCTGCCCTCCAGACTCAAACCAAGATATCCATCTTAACACACACCCGGATGCCCTATCCCACCCTTCTGACCCAGACAAATGTGCCCCATCCCTCCCAGACCCACACAAAGATGCCCCATCCCACTCTCCAGATGCACACAGATGTCCCCATCCCACCCACACTAAGATGCCCCATCCTACCATCCCAACCAACACCTAGATGCCCCATACATGTTCCAAAACAACACTAATGTGCCCTCGTCCATTGCAGACCCCCAAGATGCCACTATCAGTCCCTCCACACAGCAAGATGCCCATCCTGCCCTCCAGACCCACACTAATATGCCCTGTCCCTCCAAACATGCATCAATGTGCCCCCTCCCTCCAGACCCACACCAATGTGTCCTATTCCTTCCTTCACACCCACAACAATGTCCCCATCCCCCCTTCCAGACCCACACCCATGTGCCCCATCCCTCATTCTCAGACCCACACCAAGATGTCCCATACCTCCCTTTCAGACCCACACCAAGATGCCACCATGCCTCTAGACCCACACCAAGATGCCTCCAGACCCACACAATACCCTATCCCTCCATTCCATAGCCCACCAACCCTCAATGCCAGACCCCACCTAGATGCCACCAATCCCCCATCGAGACCCATACCATGATGCCCCATCCTTCCTCCACACAGGAAGAAGCCCCCATCCTGCCTGCCAGACTCAAACCAAGATTAAAACACACTCAGATGCCCTATCCCGCCCTTCAGACCCAGACAAATTTGCCCCATCCCTCCCCCCAGACCAATGTGCCCCATCCCTCCCAGACCCACACAAAGATGCCCCATCCCACTCTCCAGATGCACACAGATGTCCCCATCCCACCCACACTAAAATGCCCCATCCCAGCCAACACCTAGATGACCCATGCCACCCTCTAGAACAGATGCCCCATTCCTGTTCCAAACCAACACTAATGTGCCCTGGTCCATTGCAGACCCCCAAGATGCCACTATCAGTCCCTCCACACAGCAAGAAGCCCCATCCTGCCCTCCAGCACCACACCAATATGCCGTCCCTCCCATCAAACCCACACCAATGTGCCCCCATTCCCACCCTCCAGATGCACAGATATCCCCATCCCACCCACACCAGGATGCCCCATCCCACCCTCCAGACCAACAGATGCCCCATACCTGTTCAGACCGACACCAATGTGCCACATCCATTGCAGACCACACCAAGATGCCCCATCCTTCCATCCAAACCCACACCTAGATGAACCATCCCTCCTCCCAGACACAAACATTTCCCCATCCCCTCCCTCCAGACCCACACCGATGTCCCCATCCAACCCAAACCAGGATGCCCCATCCTTCTCTGCAGACCCACACCAATGTGCTCCGTCCCCCCCAGACCCACACCAATGTGTCTCCATCCACTCCCTCATAGCCATACTAAGATGCCCCATGACACCCTCCAGATGCACGCAGATGTCCCCATCGCACCCACACCAGGATGCCCCATACCTGTTCCAGACCAACACCAATGTGCCCCCATCCATTGCAGACCCCACCAAGATCCCACTATCTCTCCATCCACACAGCAAGATGCCCCATCCCGCCATCCAGACCCACACCTAGATGAACCAACCCTCCCCCAGACACAGACCAATGTCCCCTATCCCTCCCATCAAACCCACACCAATGTGCCCCATCCCCTCCCCCACACCAATATGCCCCATCCCACCCTAAGATGACCCATGCCACCCTCCAGACACCCCATACCTGTTTCAGACCGACACCAATGTGCCCCATCAATTGCAGACCCCACAAAGATGCCACCATCCCTCCCTCCAGACCCACACCAATGTGCCCCATCTCTCCCCCAGACCAATGTGTGTGTCCCTCCCATCAAACCCACACCAATGTGCCCCCAACCCCTCCCTCCAGACCCACACTGTTGTCCCCATCCAACCCAAACCAGGATTCCCCATCCCTACCCGCAGACGCACGCCAATGTGCCCCATCCCTCCCATCAAACCCACACCAATGTGCCTCCATCCACTCCCCCAGAACCACACCAAGATTCCCCCATCCCACCCACACCAGGATGACCCATCCCACCCTCCAGAACAGATGTCCCATACCTGTTCCAGACTGACACCAATGTGCCCCCATCCATTGCAGACCCACCAAGATCCCACCATACACACAGCAAGATGCCCCATCCCACCCTCCAGACCCACACCTAGATGAACCATCCCTCCCCAGACCAAAGTCCCCCGTCGCCCCAGCCACACCAAGATGTCCCCATGCCACCCTCCAGAACAGATGCCCCTAACCTGTTCCAGACCGATACCAATGTGCCCCCATCCATTGCAGACCCCACCAAGATCCCGCCATCCTTCCATCCACAGAGCAAGATGCCCCTATCTCTCGCCGAAGACCCACAATGTGCCCCATCCCTCCCCTAGACACAGACCAATGTGCCCCATTCCACCCTACCAACCCACACCTAGATGACCCATTCCACCTTTCAAACCCACTGTGCCTTATCTCTCCCTCCAGACCCATGCGCCCCATCCCTGTCCTCAAACCCACACCAAGATGACCCATGCCACCCTCCAGACCCACTGTGCCCCATCTCTCCCTCCATACCCACAACCGTATGCCCCATCTCTTCCTCAGACCCACACCAATGTGCCTGAATCCTCCCTCCAGACCACCACAACTGTCCCTATCACTCCCTCCAGACCCACACCACTATGCCCCTATCCCTCCCTCCCTCCAGACCCGCACCAATGCGCCCCATCCCTCCAGACCCACACCACCATGCCCCTTTCCAACCATTCAGATCCCATCAAGATGCCCCATCCCTCCCTTTAGACCAATACCATAATGCCCCATCCTCCCTCCACACACCAAGATGCTCATGTGCCTCGCCTGAACCACACACAGCCCCAGCCAACCCCCTCTAAAACAATCCATCCTAAACACACCCTCATACCACCATCCACTGTCTCTTAGCCCTCCATACCTCTCACATTGAATAGCTGAACATGATTTTTAAAGTAAATGTAACTTTCTGCTCCGTGTCTAAATCTGGTGTCGTGCAGAAACGTTCCCGGTATTCCCAGGAAAATGCCATCCCCAACCACTGCAAGCCAAAGCCACTCAGAGTCCGGTTGCACTTGCATCGGGAGCTAGAGTCTTCCCACTTCCGGCATCCCGCTCATTTCCCGCTCGCTGAAATTGCTCCGGAAGCGCTTCATTGCTCCGGAAACCTCACAATGCTGAGGTCGGAAGTCAAGCGAAGGAGAGTGGGCGGGCCGTTGCTATGCGCGGTTTCTCGGTTGGGGACTGGTCGCTTGTGTGGTCCGTGTCAGGGAAAGTGTTACGTCAGAGCGCTGTGCGTCATCCAGATGAACCTGTGCAGCGAGGGGATGTCGCCAATCGCCATCAACGTGAGATTCTAAACAACCAAGTGAAGGTACTACATTTTGCTCTTGAGCCCACATTATCAAGATGTTTTTATTTAAATCACGAGGCGCTACACCGAGCCAGATGCGTTTGAAGATGCCAATGCCTGGAAGGGGTTCCTGCCTTTCTTCCCCTGCATGATTCGCTCGTGAAAATCTTTCTTATTTATTACGTGTTCTGTAATAACTCTGCACGTTTACGGCAATATAGATGCTATTCGCTTGTTTTGAATATTGATTAGTCATTTGGAAGTGATGCTAACATCTATTCTTTACAGGAGGACATTTCTCTATTTCCTAATGCAGGAAAGATGTGAAACGCACATGGATATACATGTTTTTCTAAATGTGATAGAAGAAGAGATGCTAATATATTCAATTTCGTATGGCCATTTAGTGTAATGTTTTAGGTGGAGTGGATTTGCTTATAAATACTTAGGTTTAAATGTGAAATGTTTTTTTCAGGTGGGACATTTCTTTGAAAACAGGAATGTTCCACAACGTATCATTTGGGGCACTAGTTTAAACTAATGTTATATTATTCCTATCACTAAGCATGTCCCGTACGTCTTTAGGGTGCCTTTCCTGTGGGTGGTGCCCAGTGTTGCCAGGTCCAGCAGAAAAAATAAGCTGAATGCCCAGTCAAAACAATCCCAAAACAAGCTGCCTCCCAACCAAATAAGCTGAAGAAACAAGCGCACCTCTAAAACACCATGGCTAGGTATAAAAAGTACGAAATATAACAATAACGCCAATAAACATAGAGAAAACACAAACAGAAAATGTTAGAACAAAAAGCATTTATTAAAAAAATGTATTTTATTTTTAGTCTTTATTAATATGTGTGCTTGCCACACAGCGATCTTCAACTCGTGTGGTCCCCAGCTTTCCACCTTAAAACATAATACCCCTCTAACGACCTCCTCCATTGAATATGAAAGAAGCCTGACTAGGACTTGTCAAACACAAGCATGTCCACATGACCCATTCCATCCAGTTTTTATTTTGTATTCTAATATATTTTATTATCTTTTGAGAAACTGTTCATTCCTTAATGAAATGGGGCATGTTGGCATTCCAACACAAATTCCTGATTCTGTATCGTGTCTTGTGGAGTTTTTTCAATAAGACAAAGGTACATGTTAACAAACTAAAATGAGAACTTATATAACAACAAGAGCAAGCAAACATTTCTAGGGGCAGTATTTTTGTAACTTAGTTCAAACTTGAACAATATAGTATTAACCCAGCCTTTTCTCCAACGCCAAAATGCTAAATTGTATCTTTCTCCCATCTGTTAAATGTTTATTTGTACCCATTTTAAAAAAATCAATAGAGATATTTGAACATAGAAAATACAGCACCACTCTCAGTCCTCTCCTAAGGTGTATTCTTCCAAAAAAATCAAACGTTAGAAGCATAGAACCAAGATAGCCAACGCAGAAGCACACTTATTCCTTTGGGTCTACAAAGTGTGTATTTTTGTAAGGCGAGAATAAAAGATAGCTTTGAGCAATAGAAACGACTTTCTATTTGCTTACGTTGCTGCTAAATTAATCCAACATGGTTTCACAAATATCTACCATTTGTGTTATCGACCTGATGAATTATGCAGCACACGGAGGCATATCAGTGTGTCCAGAGCTGTAGTAAAAAGTGTCACAAAAGAGGGGCCTGGGTAGGTGGTTTAGCACTTAGAGTGCAGTGAAAGTCACGGGCAGATGATAAAAAAAGCACGATTTCCATAGAAAGCATTTATGCATGTGTGAAAGTGAAGGCGCCACAGGCTTATTGTAGTGCTTCTTCAGATCCCTGCTGCAGCACTGACAGTGGGCCCTGCTACTAATGGAATTTAGCAGCAGGGGTCGCTGTGCCGCAGCAGGGATTGAAGAGTGCTGACTGCCGGGGAAGCGATTCTGCTTGTTACGCTTTTTGCCCGCTTACCCCTGTTAACCGCTTATTCAGTTCACTAAATCGGTGAACTGAATAAGTGCAACAATAAGCTGTCAATAAGGGAAATAAGCTGACAAAAACCGCGACCAGCAAAAATTATAAGCGACTTCGGGCAAAAAGAAGCCCAAAGTCGCTTATAATAAGCGGACATGGCAACACTGGTGGTGCCTGATCACACCCACCCGCAGGGAAGTTTAATAACGTGCATGTCAGCACCACTCCTGTAGGAAGTGCCTATTGAATTGTGAACTACCTGTTTAAATGCAAGGAGTGTTTAAGTTTTTTTGGAGGATGGATGTATTTACTTATGAAATTGAGTTTTGATTTTGTTATATTGTTATATGGTAGGAGACACCCAATGATGTATGGGTGTTGCATTTATTTTACCATAATGACAGTTATGGGAATGAGTTATGAATCATTCTACATTGATATTTTGCCACTACTGTGTAGGTAGGAGAAACCCTGTGATATGTATGGTTATTACATTTGAGTGTGATTGATGTTTCTTAACCCCTTAACTGCCAGGGATTTTACCCTCCAGTGCCAAGGCCTTTTTTGGTGATTTCATTATGTCGCCATTCAATCCCTTGTAACTTTTTTGTTACATGAAATGGTGCAGCAAAATTTGGCCCCTTTTTCCCCACATCTAGGCGGTCATAATGCCACCAAGGATTCCTAGTTTGCTGTGGGGGGTGAGAGAAAATTACCAAAAAGTGAGAACATTATGAGTTTTTTCAGAAAATGACAATAAAATGATATACAAAGAAGCCTGTGGTTTTTCCTTGTAAGTGCTAGGAACTAATGGTTTGCTGTGCTGAATTCCCCATTTTCAAGGCTTTCAAGAACAGGTTTGGTGCAAACCAAAAAAACATATTTATAGTTATCAACCGTTTTGTGAGATGTAGCCGATTTTGCCCTTTGTTTTTCCAATGGGACATGCGTGGAAGGAATGGAAGAAAAGGATAGGAAAGTGAATGGGAGGACAGAAAGGCATGCATTTCTGAAAAGTAGACAAAATGACAAGTTTAGGAAGCAGTGATATGCGCATGTCAGGCAACAACTATGTAGGGAAAAATTCCATAGTTGGGTGAAAAATCAGGAAAAAAGGTATGTGGTGGACATGGTTGGCCCGGTAAGTCAGTGGCTTCTGTGAATTTGGAGAAAAACAATGCTCCACGACATCCCTCGACTCTTCCAATTAGGAAATCGTACTTTTTTTGTAATGTTTCACAAAATAACAATACCACACGCCAAAAACGGAGCCATAGTACACAGGAGTTTAATGCTTGTGGCCTAAACAGATGTACTTAGCATGTGTAAATAAGGAAAACCAATTTGGTGAGGATGGGCAAGCATACATTTTTTGAAAGAGCACAGGCAGCCCTTTTGAAGGGTAGATGACTTGTGCATGTTAAATGTTACTTGTGCAAGTGTATAGTCCCTAAAACAGCAAGTAAATGTAGGTCACATTTGGGAAATTAAAGGGCTGTGTGACAAAGGGCAGCAGTAAAAGGGTCAAAACATTATAAAACTATGCAAACACAAGAAATGTCGTACCTTCCCGCGTTCCCACATGTGTCCCGATGAAAACGGTACCTTACATGTGTGGGTGCACCTACCTGGGCGCAAAGGGAAAAGGCTAAAACACGGGTAACCCCAAGTCTTTGGGCCGAGCAGATTTTCAGGAATATTGCTCTTGTGGACAACCTACAGATTTGGGCCTAGGGCGTCGAAGCCACCAAGGAAAACAGGAAACCCCATTCATTTCCAAAAAGAGGAGACACGTGGGAATCCACAGAGGTCTGACTTGCGCGAATCGGCCCAGAATTTATTACCCACAACCCCAGCAAAGTCCAAAATGTGGCGAAAAAAACACAATTCTCGCACATTTCACCCTGCTCACCCACCAAAACATGCTGCCAACAACACATGGCTTATCTTGTCGCGTTCCCACAGGTGTCCCGACGAAAACGGTACCTCCAAGGCATAAAATAAGCAGCATCGCAATTTGCGATCCAATACTGCTGGTTTGCTGTTTAATTAAACAACCGTGTCGCACCAACTGCGATATGACTTCCACGCAAATTAAATAAAGTGTGTGCCTAAATAAAGTGTGTGCCTTTTTAAATTGTGCATCTGCACAGCTTGCGGGTGAAGCAGAAGGACCCGGGCTGGGCTAAATACATTGTATCAATTTTATGAGCACAGCCCGGGTGCAGCGTCATCACATGGAGAGACGTCAACAGCACAAGCATCTCCGAGTCCCACTCCCGCATTCGGCTTGGGCTTCTTCCTAGGTAAGGTGGAGTGCTGGGGTGGTGGAGCCCTTCTACAAGCAAATGTGTTAGTAATATCAGCATGCACGCATAAGGCTTTAAAATATTCTTTAATTCGAGTGAAAAGCGTTGCTTTAATCACGAGAATGAAAGAATATTTACAGCCTTTTGCAAGCAGGCTGCGTTATTACTGCGGGTGCTGGGTGTTAGCAAGTGGCTGCCAATAATATTTCTCCCGCCAAAATGGCAGCCACTTGCTAACACCCAGTGCCCACAGTAATAACGCAGACTGCTTGCAGAAGGCCGTAAATATTCTTTCATTCGCCCTGATCGTGCGGGAGAAATATTATTGCCAGCCACTTTCTAAAACTCAGGTCCCGCAGTAATAAAGCAGCCTGCTGCTCGCAGAAGCGCTTTTGAAATGGCTTCTGCAAGCAGCAAACGGGCCCGGCTAAAGATATGTGGCCCCTGGCCACCCCCTGCTGACTGGGTCGGACTGGACCATAACCTTCTCTCGGGCACCAATGAAAAAGTGGCCCACAGTTGCAAATGGCTATTTATTCCTTTTGTAACACTGTTTGAATAACCAAGGGGGAGTTTTTTTGATAAATTGTAATGCAAATTGCGCGTTTGAAAGAATATGCTGGCACCATGGACATGACACTCCTCCGCCCCGATATGCATGCACACGCACCCCTCCCATACCCAGAACCCAAAGGGGGTGCTAGGTTCAGGATTTCTTTCCCCTCTTCTCCCCCTCCATTATAGCCCAAATAAAAAATGCTCATGTAATCGATGTGGACGAATGAGAGCTGAATCAGCCTTGCCCTAACACGTGACCTGTGTTCACTCTAGTCAGTGGGTGCTCACCCAAGGAACTATTCAGACACTTTGTTATTAGACACTTCTTTTATTTAATGTTCGAGCATGCTCCCAGTTTAGTGATAGGGCTGGATAGGAAGTCTCGAACGCCTTTAAAACCAATCAATAAAGATTTTATAACTTGCACCACTGTGTTGTTTCTGTACTTTTTATACCATGGGTTCCTCACAATACCCACACCAGTACTGGTAGACAAGAAATATCTGGATTTGCTTGTACCCATAAAAATAACCATTACGTGAGCAGAGAAGGACTGCCATGAGAAAATAGGATTATTGAAGCAAGTTTCTTTGGAAGCTGGCTTGGCGAAGGAAAGTTCGGGGGATCCCGAAAAGCTTTTCTGGGAATAAATCTCAACAGGGCTCAGGAATCTTGGTCCCAGAGACCAATCTAAGGTCACTGCACATAACACCCCAGTTGAAAGGAACAGGAGCTACAGGAATCCCTGATGCCAGATCATGTTGGAGATGAGCGCAGACCCAGCAATCGGAAACATTCTGAAGGCAAATTGTAATGCATCTAGCAAGATCATCACTGATTCTCTGGATGAAAGCTTCTCTTACGTAGCCAGGCAAAGGCAGAAGCTACCTGACTCTGACCCTGAGGGTGGCTATCTGTGGGAGGACTATGTTGGGGGAGGTCAAACTCCAGGGAGACAGAAAAATACTGAATACGAATAATCCTTCAGCTGTAATTCTTAATGACTCCATGTACCTTTGCATTCATACATTCCTGTATGGCTTATTGTTATGTAGATAGATAATTAGAGAATTCCTGGGTTCTCATGGTGAAAAACATTATTTACCCCCCACCCCCTTCTACAGTACTGAGATGAGGGAGAGGGATGGAGTAGTGAGGATGGACAGAAGCAGTAAGCCAACGCCGCGTTTTAGTCTTTGGAAAATGCTAACCAAACCGGGACATTTAAAACTGACAAAGATGAACAGAACGTGAGAGAGACAGAGACTGCTGCTGAATCCAACTTGTTCTGATGCTGTTTGGGACACCGGAGGCGAGCCGACTGCAGGATGCAGAACGGAGGCTGACGAGAGCGGCGTGCAGACAAACCGAGCCGAGAGAAGCTTGGCGCATTGTTGCTACGGGCAGCTGGAGCTGCCAAAAGCAGAGGAAGGCAAACCGGGAACCAAGCGGCTAACGAGAAGCCCTCCCAGTCAGGGGACCGAGAGCAAAGAAGACGCTGAGACGCCAGGAATGCCAAAGCTGCTAGTGAAGACCGCTAAGCCCAGTGAGAGTGAAATGGGACACCAGGGGCGCTTCAGGGCAAATGCTGCATACCACTGACAGCATGAGAGTGCCTACTTAAAGGAACTGGAATAGTTAATTACGAATATGAAAATTGTTCAAAAAGGGTCGGTGACCCAGTAATTGAAAAGCATTATTTCCTGGATGCAAGAGAGAGTGAATGGAAAACGGAAAAGCCCTGACGGGATAGTGAACCAGGCAAATAGTAAGTCTGGGACTCACACTCATGATAGACAGGCAAAGACCAGAAGAAACATGAGGGAAGGGAGGGCACCTTTTCCTTGGTTAGACTTTATTCCTTTTCTTTTCTGCACCTTAGAACTTTGTTTTGGAGCTTTGATAGAAAGCTGTAACTGTATAGCTTACAGAAATTCCAGAGTTGCACGTTGTATTGAGTTAAGTGTGCTAGTCAGTTTAGGGTTTTTGGACACAGGACGGAGGACACTTTTTGGTTGAACATCCTGACACAGATGGCCCTTAGTTTTGTTGAGGCAGGGAACCCCCTTTAGAGTTAGGGTGAGGTAGGATTTTCTCCATACCCTTTCTTTTATTTCATATTAATAAAAGTCTGACCAAAAACTTAATGCCACTGTGTCCGACTCTTACTCTTGACCTCTTTAAAGATGTACTGCCAGTCAATCAGTTCAGCTTTATTTCTATACGTTTTTTATCATAAAAACTGCACACATCAAACAAAACACAGTAATAAACCTTAAAAACTCAACAATAAAACCAAGATCCAAAAAACATTACCCTCTGTCGACCTTTGCTACCTTCGCGCCTTGAAACACTTATAGGCACATTATAAATGCCATATCCTGTCATATCTGCCTCATTTCCTGAGTAGAGTCTCTGGATGGCCTTCAACAATGGCACTGGGATCTTAAGGCCGAGGACATTATCCCATAGCCAGGCCTGTGGAACAGCGTTGAAAGCTTTTCGCAAATCGACAAAAAACACATAAATGTGCATCTTCCTCGAGACTACATATTTATCACATAACAAACGAAGCCGCATGTTTTGGTAATTTGTGCTTATTCCGCTACAAAAGCCTGCTTAAAGATGGTTAATGACCCCATTGTCCTTAATCCAGATTTCAAGATGCTTCAAAATTGCCCTTGCAAAGGTTTTTGCACGCCAAATCTCATAATGAGATTGTGCAGTAATTGCTGGGCAGGTCGCTCAAGCCAATTTCAGCACAGGTCCACAAAACAGGTACCATATTGTGTCTAAGAGCCGTCTTGAATAGTTCTGGCAGGTATGGAATCCAAATTCCTGGCTCTTTGGCATACAAATCAATGGGGACTTTATCCCAGACCAGCGCTTTTCCCAATTTCTGGCTTTTAAGGGCATCACTAGCTTCCTCTCTAGTGAGAACCAGTGAAGTGTCATCCCCTTTTCTACCCGCAGTTACCCTGGGACTTGGCTCCTAGTTTCATGGTACAATTGTGTTCAGTAGTCGACCCAAGTTGACTCTGATACACATCCCTGGAAAGAGTTGCAATCAGCCAGGCAACCAATACTCACTAATGCCCAAAATTCCAGCGAAACGGAGTTCCAGACCCTCCCTACCCAAGCAGATTTCTTACTTTTCATTAGTAAAGAGTAATTCTTCCCGGCCTCTCAGAGTGGCAGAATGCCATCCTCATGAACATGCTTTGCATCCCTACCAGCAGGCCTTTGGACCGACGACAGATTGTTCTAAATGGTTTGGGAAAACTGCCCCCAGAGTTTAAGTTCTCGTGAATGGCTAAGATCTCAGGAGAAACCCCTGAGGTTGTGGCAAAACATGCCTCCAGATCTGCCAAAATACATTCATAGCAGGGGAATTACCAAAACGTTAAGTCCAAAGTCCAGTCATGCCCAGCTGACCGTACGCCTTGCATGGCCGGTTACAGATAAAACAACATTCAAGCTTCTGCCTGTATCAGAACTGCTCCCAGAAAGGCATCGCCAATGGCCTGGATTAAAGGATGGTGATCACTCTCTATTCCCGGGACTATTGCAAAGTCCCTAATTAATGCCCAGGCTTTGAGGATGACTAAAATATAGTCAATCCTACTCATGCCACGGTAAAATGTTATCCGCGTTAGAATATCTGCGAACCTGCCATTGCAGGCCATAAGGTTAGATCTCAAAATCAGACTGGCCACCTCTTCAGTATTCTTATAACGCCTTTTAGGTTTACTTGTTTTAAGCCCATGTATATCCCGCACAGAATCCTCGTCATCAAGGATTCCTACCATAACATCAAGGGGTTCAAATTGGAGATTAAAGTCTTCCATTACCACAATCCTTAAAGGGCCAGTATAGTTTGCCCTCCAGATATTGATTCTTTCTTGGAGGTAGACAAAGTCCCCCCAACCCCTGATTGTTTATTATACATATATATAAAGCGGGCCTCTTCTCCACCCCCCCCCCCCACGAAGCTTTGCCTGGAGCTCCAAAAAATCTTTGGACCATTAGCCACCACTCCTACAGAAGAGGGTAAAATGCAAACAAGTTAAAAGCCCCCTACCGGATCGACACCCCGCGCCTTGCGTGGCCAGATGGGCAACCGTGGAATAGCCCTTTAAATTGGGAGCTTTAGAGGGCCCAGGACTCTTTTTAGGCTGATGACCCCAAATGTACGAATACAATCCAGCCAGTCGTTGTTGATTAAATATTTATTAATCCCTGCTATGTTCCATGATGAGATACGCACCCCAGCCCCTCCCACATGTTGCGTCCTACAATAAGAGCCAGGGATTCTGCAGACAATGCACATGGGGACCGGTCAGGGTAACGAGTGCCCTCTCCTCTCTCACTCACTGAATTTGTGAGATCTAAAGGGTGATAAGATACTGGCATTTTTATTACATTTTCCAATCCCATAGGTGGGAGAGCAGCCCTCTGATCAATGAGTAGTATTTCCTCGACTAACTGTTCCTCCGCCATCTGTACCTTGATGACATCCCTCTGCCTGGGGCATATCATGCGTGAGCATGACACTATATGATTCAGAATGATGGGGCAGCAACCCCTTTTTTCTTTCAACCTGTACGTCGCTTTATTAATAAAGCTATCTCCAATTTTGTATGTAGGGTTCTCCGGTTTGGAGACATTTACCAGATAGAAACAATTCTTGGGGATATATTGCCCAGATGGAAGACCTCTCCAGTGCTGGCTGCTATCTCCTGGTAGACCCCTGGGATAGTTTCTCCACTCATGAGTGTTAATAACTTCCATGACCTTATCAATATTTGTATTGCATTTCCCTCTAAGAGGTACGCGACTTTCATTTGTCTGAACCAGAATTGTTGAGTTTATCTCCCCTCCAGGCTTCCATTGCTTCCATTGCAAGACAAGTGTCTTCCGGCCATCAAAGGTCCTCTTAATGAACTCGATGTGGCCAGGGAAAGGCAGACGCTTCCTGATCCCAACCCTGGGGGTGGTGTACTGCAGGAGGATCACATGGGGGTGGGGGAGGTGGGCAGTCCAGGAACCCCCCTCTTTAACTTTCCTCATAATCCCACACTTTTGATGGCTGTTTGCCAAACCGCAGTAGTTAAAAGAACTAACTTTGTTGTTGGTGACGGCAAGTCCCATAATCCCATGAGTACTGGGACAAGGAAGAGGGCTGGAGGCATGCTTTAGCACTAGTCCTGCAATTAAGCCTAAAAGCCCACACCTGAACGAACCTGGGAGGCATAAAAGGCCCCCTCAGGTGTATGCAAGAAAACCGAGCTGGAAGTGTGGCTGGAGTACGTGCTGTAGTAGCAGAAGCGGAATGAAGAAGACACAGGGCCCCATCACGAGTTGGGCAGTAGCCCTTAAATGCGGCGGTATCGCTATTATTGCCACATTTAAGGTCCAGCCCAATCTGGCAGCATTTACCCTCAGCTATAAACTGGGTGTAAATGTGCCAACTTAACGGCCATTTTCGGGCGCTATTAGCGCATGCTAATTGCACCGAAAATGCCACATTGGGTCCAATGGACCCAATGAGGAATGGGGAATACCCTTGAGTCGGAACTAATAGCGCTGGACCGGTTGGCGGTAACGCTATTAGCCTGGGCGGTATCTTATTGGTAATACCGGGATACCACCCAACTCGTGATGAGGCCCACAGTGTTGGCAATCCAGGCAGAAGTGGGAGAACGAAAGGGACGCTGTAAAGTTGATGCAGCAGATTTCACCTGCTTGTTCTGTGAGGGTACTGCTGAGTTGCAGAGGCTACGCAGCGGAAGGTGTGCAGGAAGTCTGCCTTTCCCCATGTGAGCGTGATGGTGGAGATTGGCGTACAAGAAGTGGGTCGGAGATTGAGGTGAGGAGATGCTGTCAAGCCATGGTTCTCAGGAGCGAGAGGGGCTCTCTAACGAAGTGGCCAACCAGAGTCACCTTCAGCGAGGAAGGGTGTGGGTCCCTGTGAAGCCAGAAGCAGTAGAAGTTGTCCCAAAGTTGTGGAAGTTGGCAAACCCACAGAGCAAGGATCCCAGAACCCGGTGAGTCAAACCTGGCTTTCTGATTCCTTGCTCAAGCACTGCCAGTAACTGTATCCTGTTAAATCTTCCCTTGTGTAGAAGCAGAAGCAAGCTGCAGTTGTTCATTGAACTTTTAAACTATGGGACAATGAAAAAGTAGCACTTGCGTGTGATTAGTAATTTCTCTTTTCACTCGTGTGAAGAGCCACCGCTGCAGAACTCAATTGTGAACCTCTTTAAACATTGTAAACTTATGAAAAAGTGGTCGCGTGTGCCTAATTTCGCTTTTCAATGGAAGAGTGACCTTTGCATCTTTTATTCACGCGAACGTTAAATGCTCATAGAGTAAGTAACATGTTTAAATCGTTGTATCTACAGTTGAAGGGAGAGAGCAAGCATTGCCCAAGTCAGGAGTATTCCCCTATTAAGACTGAAAGTAGCCTTTCTTAAAGCCAGAAACCAATCTAACCAAGATGTGACACTCTCCTGGAATGTTAGACCAATAGAAGTTTAACCTTACCTAAGATACAAGTGTGAAAGCATTGACTGAAGCAAAGGGAGTGGCACCAAGGCTCCTTGGTAATTATTTGGCTATCAGTTGGCAGAGAGATGAAGGTAAAATTTCTGCTCATAAATATTATTTGAAGTTGACACTATCATATTGCCAAAGACTTAAGAGCGTCGGAGGGAAGTGTTTCATAGAGGCAAACAAAGTGGTGTTGTTGTGGCAGACCAACAAGAGAGGTAAAGAGGCTGCCTTGTTTGAAGAGAGATATTCAGAGGAAGGTGTGTTGTCTGTTTGAAGGTGTTGAAGTGACTTAACATAAATCTTGTCAGAACTAAAACCTATTATAAATCACAAAGTACTTAAGCTGTGGTGGATTCACAAAGTACTGAAGCTGTGGTGTTATATCTGGGTATCAGTGGATGCAAAACGTCAGTAGTACAAGTGAAGTGGAGAACTATGAGACAAAGGTAAATGTCCTCATGGTACACTTAAGTAGACGTGAAGTTGTTGAAGGATAAGCAGCAGTACTGTGAAGTGTCAAACCTACTGTGAATCCTAAGTTATTACTAGTGGCATAGTAACTGTTGACCAAGAACTTTATTTTATTAACAATTGTAGAAGTCACATTTCTTTTGAACTGTGGCAAGTCTTCTTAGCTAACTGGAAGTGATGGCAAAGCACTGTGGTTGGGAATACCATTGGTGCTGTTTTGAGGAAGTGGAAAGTCCATATTTCACCAAGAATAAACCAAAGTTACAATAGCAAATATTTAACAAGACTTTACCTTGACGTTGAAACATCAATAACTGATCTGAGACTATCTTACTGACAGGGATATCCTTGTTTCTTTTTGTTGAGCATTGGTGTTGAATTCACTTTGAATCCTGGGGAAGGGAACTCACCCAGGTTATTGAGACGTCATCAAGAAACTGTGAATGTTGTTGATGTTATTTGAATTGCCATATACTTTTCTTTGTATTTAATGGTTAAGTGTGAGGGCCACTTTCTTATACTTTGAGACATGCCATTGACTTTTGATACAGCAGCAGCGAGGTTATCCCTGGTTACATACCATCTTCTTAGACTACAAACCAGCCTGGACTGCTCGTATAGGCAGAATGCACTAAAATCTTTTACTCATTAGATTTCAATTCATTAGATAATTTAATAATCAAACGATCACAACAATCTCACCCTTCGGTTTGACATGAAGGTAGTACACATAAACAAGCCAACATTAAATACATCAATCCATTTAAAACACATATAAAAACCAATATAAAGAACAAACGTGCTAAAGTATCACTGTGTTGAGTCATGTGCAAAACGTACAATTGCTCTCTAGAGCCTTTTAGAGATCCATACAATCGTCATGTGCCCAACATGTTTCGTTCTTTTGTCATTAGAATCAATCTATAGAACTTTTTCAGTAGCTAGTACCCCTTCTCAAACCTATTCTACAATTTGCTGTACTCAGGTGATGTGTGCCTTACTTCTGTATGCTGCCAAGAGCCATACAATCTTAACTCTCCACCTTCCACGGTGGGCTAGAAGTCATGCAACTCTTATACCTATACTTGCTAGGGGTGCTTTTTTAAATTTAGTTTTTTTTTTAATTGAATTTACAACATGGTAAAGCCCCCCCACCCTCCCCGCCCGTCCTTGAGGCACATCTGCTCAGCTTCTGGCCCATTACTTCCATGCACCAGTCACCAAAGTTCTTTGTAAATCCAACAATTTAAAGCGTTTTGGGCACCACATTACCCGAAAGTCGTCTTTAAGAAAAGCCAGAATTTCTCCCCAGTCGTTTGCAAAGTTATGGACATAGTTCATGGCATATGTCGCCCATTCGAGTACAATGATTTGCCATATCTTTCGCAACCAGTCCTGCATCCTGGGTATCTCTGCGCTTTTCCATCTCTGCGCTATTAACCTCATAGCTGCCAGTGTTAGGATCACCCTCGCTTTCTCTCAAGCTCTGGGTTCCCCCCATGTGGAGCTCTCTCTAATACGCAACAGAATTTGCTCCGGAGGTCGAGCCTCCCCAGGACCGAAGGCCTGGTCTTGCGCCCTCTGGACCTCTTGGCAAAGTGGCTCAATTTTCGGGCACCCCCACCAGATGTTCTGCTATGCCTGTCATCCCGCAGCCCCTCCACCAGTCCCCCGTGGTTCCCGGGTATATCATGTGCAGTCGGGCTGGTGTGTAGTGCCAGCCTAATAGGATCTTGTATCATGCTTCTTGCAGCTGGGATGCTCTTGCCAATTTGGGAATCTTTCTTCACAGCCTTTCCCACTCCTCCCTTCCTTTCTCTCTCCCCAATATTTCTTCCCATCTCCTCATATATGGCCACTGCTGCCTATCGGTTGCGTTGTCCAATATCTTGTATAAGTTGGAGATTAACCCCTTAGACCTGTCGTTTGATAGGAGGAATTTTTCAAATTGCGCTGTGTCCCTATTTGCCGCTTCCTTGTACCCAATGCCTTATTTGCGCATACCGAGTCTTTCCCCCCTCCTTCAGCCTAATTCCCTTTTACAGTCCACAAAGGATAATATTTCCCCCCTCTGAACATGTCTCCCAGCCTCTTACACCCCCGGTTCTGCCATTGTGTAAATGCCCCTTCTCCACCCCTGGTGTAAAGTCCCCCTTATTGAAGATGGGCGTGAAGGGAGACGGAAATGTCGTTATCCCCTTGGTTCTCACTAGCTTGTCCCAGTTATCCGGCTACCAGTTTGGTTATAGAGCTTTTATATAGATGCTTTGGCCTGCAATATTTCGGTAGCCACAGGACCTCCGCAAGATTGTGATGTGTGACCGCCCTATCCATTTTAACCCACTGCTTATTTTGCCCTCGTTCCCCTTCCTTGAGCCATTCTCTAATTGCCCTCAATTGCGCAGCTTCGTAGTACTGTTGAAAGTTTGGTAGCGCCAGTCCCCCCTCCCGTTTGGATGCCACCATCAGGTTCCTACTGGCGCTCTCTCTTTTTCCCTCCCATATAAATTAGTTGGTCAGGGTTTTTAACTCCCTGAAGAGACTTGCTGGCACCTCTTGGGGTATTGCTTGAAATACGTACAACAACCGCGGAAGAATGACCATTTCCACTGCGGCTAGTCAACCCAGCCATGAGACCCGGAGGTTCCTCCACCTGTGGAAGTCCTGCTTAATGTCCTTCAACAGTGGGGGATAATTAGCTGCATACCAACCCGCAACGCTCGCCATGATTCTCACCCCCAGGTATCTATTTCCCCCTGGGCTCCACACAAAGGGGGTGCTTGCCCTCAGAGCGTCCCGTTCCCCTGCCTTCAAGGTTAAGCTTAGTATTTACGATTTACTAATTTTCACCCTCAGACCAGAGTCCAGAGAACTCCCCAAATTCCTCCAGCAGGGTTCTTCTTGCCCGGATAGACTCAATTGGTGTCGTCAAGGTGAGCAGCATGTCATCTGCGAACGCTGCTACTTTTTGCTGCCCCCCCTCCAAATGGGATACCCCGTATCCCTTCGATCTCCCTTATCGCTTGTAGGAGGGGGTCTCAGTAAAGTGTATATAATGTCGGGGAGAGTGGGCATCCTTGTTTTGTCCCTCTGCTCAGCCTAAAGGGCCTTGATAGTGTGCCGTTCGCCGCCACTCTCGCCAATGGTGTCTGCTAGTTTGCCCAAACCATTGTCGGGTACTCTCCTTCAAAACCCATCTGTTGCATCACCCGAAATAGAAAGGACCACTCCATGCGGTCGAACGCCTTTTCTGCGTCCAATGTTAATAAGTGTCATGATCTCTGCTTCCAAAAGGTCAGGGTTTTCCCAACTCCCTTGGAAGCAGATCCATAACCCAGGTTCCGAGTGCCAACCAGTCCCAATTGGGACCTTTTGGACCCAGTCCTGGCGCCAGTGGCACCAGGCTCATAAATATGCCCAGTCCCAGCGCTGGAAGCGCCGGGCTCATAATGCTTGGGTGGACTTACCTGCAGCAGACCATGCTGCTTACTTGCCTGCCAGTTGAGCCTCTGATCCTCTTCTGTTTGGAACTACTTTTCCTGTTGGGTGGGGCAGGAGCCACTCCCTAGATTCAGAACACTGGAACTCTTCTGGAAAGCAGGAACTCTTTTCTTACCTAGGCGTGGCTGTGGAAGGAGACACCTAAGCACTACAGGAGGCTATTTAAACCACACCCGATGGATGAATCTTGCTTTGCGTTATTCTGCATCCTCTGCAGCAGAACGTTCATCGTGTCTCCTGCATCTGATCCTGGGCCTAAGGAAAAAGGCTTACCATCCTGAATCCAGTCTTCAGCAACACCTATAAAGACAAGAAAGAACAGGTTAGCATTACGGTCTTCAGTGACAGCTCTTCACTTACCTGGTCCATCGGCTGTCACCAACGCCTCGCGCTGCATTCCGGCATCTGAAAGACAAAGGCTTACCTACTCTTCGTGCGCTCCGGAGGTCTTCACACTGCATTCCGGCATCTGAAAGACAAAAGCTTACCAACTCTTCGCACGCTCCGGAGGCCTTCGGCGCTGCATCCCGCATCTGAAAGACAAAACAAGGAGGAAGAAGAGAGAGGCATTCAATAACCCAGTTCCTTAATCCCATATTTTCTATCTGCAGACATCTTACCCTTCAAGTCAGACATACAGTGCACAGAGGTCCAGCCCAAAGAGCCAGCCGTGTGTTACACATCACCTTTGCAGATACGGTATACGCCCAGTCAAGACCGGCGCCTCTACGGGAATCAGGTGAGCGTTACAATAAGACCGCAGGAGTGTCCGTATTTTGAACTTTTTCCACCAGGTGCGCCACTCTCTGGATGTTGTCTGCCGTTGGCCTGCCCCAAATAAAACCCATCTGATCCGGATGGACCAAATCTGGGAGGTATGTTTCTAGCCTATTTGCCAAGATCTTTGTGTATATCTTGGCATCAACATTTATCAATGCAATGGGCCAGTAGGCTGTCCTCAACTCTGGGTCCTTATTGGGCTTATGGATAAGGGTTAGCTTGGCTTCCTCCATGGATGGAGCTATCTTGCCTGCTGACCTGAATGTGTTGAAAAGGGATGTCATGTGTGGGATAAAGGGCGGTTGCCAATGTTTTATGAAAGGTAGCAGTGTAGCCATCTGGGCCAGATGCCTTATTCGGTGGTAGGTTCCCTATTACTCTTCTTACTTCATCCTCTGAGATCTCCCGGATAAGATCCTTTTGCGCCTCCCTCCCAATCTTTTGCATCTTCACCCTCTTCAGGAACTCTGCCTGTGGACTGGGCTGGGGGTTTTGTAATGCGTATAGGGATTCATAGAGTTCTGCTAGCGTTTCCTGAATGTCCCTGGACCGTGTGACCCGCTCCCCTGTTGTTGTTTTTAAGGTTGTGATTGCATTCTTCGAGGTCGCACCCTGCAGTAGACGTGCCAGAAACGCGTCTGCCTTGTTTGATATGGTGTAATACTTTTGATGGACGGAGAGTAGTGCTCCAGTCAATGCTAAAATTCACCAGGCGGAGTTCTCCATCAATGAACACACTAGTAAGTGAGTTTAACAATCATTTATTGCAATACAAAGCTTCCGCGGAAGGGCTGACTGCAAGATGCACCATAGGGATGCTATCTAGAGTGAGCTACTAACATTACAGTGAGCATGCTCTTTATAGGAAAACGTTTACATTGAGTCTTATGATTGGCGCAAAGCCCAGGCACTTCCTGACATACAGTTTCCTGCCAAAACACCTTTGGCTGTTATTCCAGCCCTTGCGGTGACATTTTACAAAGGCCGGACATTGCAAATGGTCGTTACTCATATAGCTTATCTAAGCAAGTCAAAATATCCTTCAGGATGCACGTGTAATCTTTAACATGCGTGGTCGTATAAACAAGCTAATTCATCATATTTGACACAGTGGGGAATTTGCAAACTACACATATCTTGCCGCGGTAGTGATAATAATATCCATTCATGGGCTGCTGGACAATAGCAGGACATATCTTTTTACAGAGTGACGCACGAGCGTCTGACACAAGTTCCCCTTACCACATATCCCAGAGAATAACAACTCCGAATATAGATACGCTTTATGCTTATGTTTAGGGAAAGAGTGCGGATGCTAGCAATCATCATTCATAGAGGAGACCCCAGGGTCAGTGAATGCATGCTGTCTCGCACGGCAGCTTTAGAAAGGACGGGGAGTGCAAGAGCGTTAACAGACATTATTTATGTAGCCTTTACAGGAAAGGAGAGCAGAGGGAACATTCCTAAACCTATGAGTAATATATGTTGCGAAAACCCTGGGCCTCGTGTGCGGACACAAAAGCAGTTGGTTTAACATGGACATAATGCTATAACATGGGCAATGGGTTTAAGTCTTGGTGAGGCAAAGAAACATGGCAATTACATGAATTTGGTATTTACACTCCCTCTGCCGGAGAGTAGTGCTCCCTCTCCCAATCGCCCTCCTGTATTCCCTCATGGAGTGTCTAGTCTGGGTTGACCCATCCTTTTGCCTAGCCGCCTCTACCTCGGCCTCAAGTTGTTCCTCCAGCGCCCTCATTTGTTTCAACCTCTGCGCTGAGTCTGCTATTAACTCCCCCCTGAGCGTGGCTTTAAAGGCGTCCCACCTTGTTTCCTCCCTTGTGTCCCCTTTCTTGTTATCTGTGAAGACGTTTTAATTTTTTCTTTCATTTCCTCTAATTACTGGGTCTCTAATTAGGGACTTCGGGTATTTCCAACCCCACACACCTCTGTCCTTGCGCCCCAGCTCCATGTGAATAGCCACCGTCTTGTGGTCTACTATCCCAATAAGAGCCTATTTGTACATCACACATCTGGCCCACCAAGCCCACTGATACCCAAATGTAATCAATCCTTGACTGAGTAGTCCCGCCCTCCCAATCCTGTCTCTTAGATCCACAGACATCACCGCTCCCCCACCTCAACCAGGGCCCCCAGACCTATCCCGCTCCCTGTCCCAGGTTATGTTGAGGTCCCCCATCAGGATGATATGGCCCCATGTTTTCTCTTCCAGTATCGTCAGGACTTGCCTCAGGAACTGCTCCTGCCCAGTGTTCGGTGCATACACCACTACTATGGTGTAGGGAACGTCCAGGTATGTTCCATTGACTATCAAATATCTACCCTCCTTGTCCCTTAATGTCTCCGTGACTCTAAAGTCAAACGTGTTTTTAATAGCCACGGCCACCTAGCCCCCCTCGGCCCCCCAGTTTTGCTCTGCCGGGAGGCTTGTAACATTAGGTCGAATTCCCTCAGTCGCAACCGCTCTTGGTCCTTATGTAAGAGGTGCGTTTCCTGCAACCCCAGGATATCCGGCCCTTCCTCCCCCATGAACTGTTCCCATTTCTTGCTTTTAAGGGGGGGAATTAAGCCCCCTAACATTATGTGTTAGCCACTTAAATGACCGTAGCGCCAACCTTGTTCCTCACATGTTGGTGAAACCCCCCCGCTCCCTCTGAGCTTTCTAATGTGCCCCTCCCCACCCAACTCCCACCCCCAATTCTCGAAATCCACTCCCCCTGTATACCCCCCTCCGGGCTCCCTCTCTGCCACCTCCCCCAACTCCCTTAGCCTCACTGGAGGAACTTGCCCTCCCCGGTTCCCCACCTCACCTGTCTCGGGCACTCAAGCCCTTGTCGATTCCTAGATGGCTGCTCTCTCCCCCCTGTGCGTTCTTACTGCCTTTAGAGGCCCACCACCCCTAAGCTGCCAATTTCATTTATGACTCCTCCCGTTCTGCTGATATGGGTGTCCCGGCCGGCGCACTGTTCCTGTCTTTTGAGGGTAGTTGGATCAATCTTGGCCCCCTCCTCCTGTTCTCTCCCACCGTTGTCCATTTCCACGGCTTCAGCCTTGGTCTATTGTTCACTGCTTGTCCCCCTTCCTACGTCCACCCTCATCTATATCAATTTGTAGGATGCTCGCTCCTTCTCGTGCTGATGTGATGCGCCTCTGGGTCCCCTCCCAGTCAAACACCAACCCAAATGGGAAAGTCCATTTATAGCGGATGCCTCTCTCATTGAGTGCCTTCAGGACTGGACCCATCAACCTTCTCTTTACCAGCGTACTGCTTGCCAAGTCTTGAAATAACGCTATATGGTGCTAAAGATTTACAAAGGGCCCTTTCTGATGACAGCGTGTTTCGGCAGTTCACCTTTATCAAATCAAGGCAAATTCTCATTAGTCATTATGAATTCATTGTTTTCAAGTTTGAAATTATAGTGGGTTAGATCCCTTCCTGCTTTGTCATATTTGCCCTCATGTGATAAAGGCGAACTGCCGAAACACGTGTCATCGGAAAAGGCACTTTGTAAATCTTTTATTAAACGCTGGTGATAAACACAAACCTAATTGGTGCAGTTCTCTGAGTACTTTCTTCCTATGTTTATTCTGAGCTGTCTTTTGGCTTTTCATCGCCGTACTCCATTGAGACGTGACAACTATTACAACTTACTATAATTAAAATATAAAAAAGAAAAAAGTAACTATATAGGTGTAGCCTAGCAGATCAGCCTTTAAAACAAAAGCCCACTTTTTGTTAAATACAGTTTAAATATTCATGTTTCCAGCAGTCCTACAAATGCACCATGTTCTAGCGCCCAGCTATGCAATTGTCCAGAAGAAGCCTCGAGGGTGAAGAAGCAAAAAAGGCACAACAGTCTGTAGACAATGATGTTGCCATAGAATTTGTCTAAGTATTTATTTTAGTAGGCCCGGGAGGATAGCTAAGAGGCAACGCTCTAGTCTTGGAAACAAGACTACCCTGAGCAGTCCAGGTACGATACCTGGTCCCGCGCTTAGAGGCTGGAGTCTGGCATGAAGCACAATATAAGAAGCCAATTTTTATTTTTTTACTTCAATATTTTTAAAGCAACATGCGTAATTTGTCATTCTCAAAGGTCAACTAGTAGCCAGTGTCTATGTGTGGGGCTTATGCTGGTCTCCTTAATGAACATATACTTACATAGATGTATGGTGTATGCTAATTAAGTGCTTTAAAAAAAAGATGAACTGATGTTTCCTTACAACTGGGCCTGTGTACTAGACCATGCAGGCCAAACAGTGGGATCCAGTCAACCTGCGGACCGGGGAAAGAGGACAGCACTGGACAACATTTGGAAACATAGGGATGGCACAGAGAGCCGTTTGGGAAACTATATACAAATACCTGTGTAAATAATCTAAAACCCCAAAATGTGAGGCTGTGAGAGGTCAACCTCACTTGAGGAGCTTTTCTTAGTTTATATTGTTTACAACGCAAACCTAGCTAGGGAGAAACAGCGCTGTATAGAGCAAAACATTGGTATTGAGAATTTAACAAGTCATCAAGTAAACATTGGTAACAATTATCAGAGTAGAATAAATATGGACTTGAGGTGTGCTCAAGATAGCTGGAATCTAGGTTACAAAAATGTGTTCTTGGAAAAGCCCCGTCATCCGCCGTTCCTGAATGGAAGCAGGCTTGGAGTAGTCTGGATGGCCAACGGGATGGCATTCCAGAGAACTAGAGTGTAGCATAATGTTCTATCCTTCATAGGTTCTAGGAGCAGGAGTTGAGAGTTCCCTTGACATTTCCTAGCAAGTGATAGTGGGCTCTCGCATTCCTTTCTCGTCTCCCTGTGCTTGTATTTAGGAGCGAGAGAGAGCGAGAGAGAGAGCGAGAGCGAGACTATTTGATAGAGGAAGATGGACCACATGGTAGAGAGGAGGTGACAGTGAGGAGATGCTTAAGGACGACGAGGAAGAGGAGGAGGTAATCAAATGGTTGGAAGAAGTGAAGAGTATTATAGAGAGGTAGTGTCATGCCTGTACAATGGGCCCACACATTGGCAACCATCATGGACTATTTGTTATTCATTTATCTTCAGAATACTCTTAGAACAACCCCTATTCACACTTTGGTCCTTAATTACCATTTGCGTGACTTTGGTGCTTTCTTATTTAACTCAACTAACTACGTGTACCACAATGCACCTTGCTACAGCTATCAATTCCTGGCCATTCCCATTCGTCAGCATTGGAACCACAATCCCCAGAAGCCCGAGGGATCAGAGCTGCTTCCACCATCTCGGGACCAGAGAGGCAGGAGGCAGATTGTATTCAGGTGTGCTGCTCCACATGCTGCCAATTAGCCTGCCTCAGTACAGGGCAGGGCGGTATTTAAGCAGCTGCCTGCAGGAGCTTGCATCAAGAGTCTCCCAGCCCCTGTTTGCTTTGAGCCACGAATTTGTATGCTGTTCCTGCTTTATCCTGCTTTTTGTTCCAGTGACCTTTCCGGGCTCCCTGCCTTGCGCCTACTAGAGTCCTCTGCAGCCCTCTACAGTCAGCGGCCCTGCTCCTCTGGGCTCACTCCTTGCTGCCCTGCTCTTCTGGGCTCCCTGCCTTGCAGCCTCCTTCACTCCGCTGCCAACAGCCCTTGTCCTCTGGGCTCCCTGCCTTGCAGCCTGCTTTACTCCGCTGCCTACAGCCCTTGTCCTCTGGGCTCCCTGTCTTGCAACCTGCTTCACTCCGCTGCCTACATCCCTTGTCCTTTGGGCTCCCTACCTTGCAGTCTGCTTCACTCCGCTGCCACAGCCCTTGTCCTCTGGGCTCCCTGCCTTGCAGCCTGCTTCACTCCGCTGCCTACAGCCCTTGTCCTCTGGGCTCCCTGTCTTGCAACCTGCTTCACTCCGCTGCCTACAGCCCTTGTCCTCTGGGCTCCCTGTCTTGCAACCTGCTTCACTCCGCTGCCTACAGCCCTTCCTTTGGGCTCCCTGCCTTGCAGTCTGCTTCACTCCGCTGCCACAGCCCTTGTCCTCTGGGCTCCCTGTCTTGCAGCCCTGCTTCTTTGGGCTCGATCCTTGCTGCCCTGCTCCTCTGGGCTCTCTGTCTGCCGCCTACTACCTCTCTCTGCCCTGTTCCTCTGGGCTCCCTGCCTTGCAGCCTATTACAGTCCTCTGCAGTCCACAACAGTTTACCTGCACATTGTGCCATCTTTTACTGCATCCCTGCTTCCCTGTTTGCAGCCCCCCTGTTTCCTGGCTGCTGATCACTTGCTCTCGTTCTTGTTTGCTACCCCCTGTTCTAGACCCCTGTCCTTCTCTTCCTTGAGTCCTCTGTCCTTCCCTTATGTTACCCATTTCAGTTATACTGCCTTGCTTTCATTTCCTTCTGCTAGATTGCTCATTGACTTCCTTTTCCCTGCATATTTCTGTGTCTTCTCTTGTGTCTTATGTAGATCCCTTTGTACAGAGTATGACTGTTGGTTTCCGGCAGGCAACCTCTGCCCCTTCCCTTGTCTCGATTTCAGTGTAACAGACACCCACAGCTGTTGTTCCCAGCTATGAGCATACAGCGTGGGCCTCTGTAATAGCAATCTGTGCAGAAGGCTGGAGTTTCCTAAGGTCCGTGGAATACTCTTTCCCATTTCTGCATACACCCCAAGAGGGAATCCAGTTTCTTTGTACCTTTTGTATTTCCTGCTACAGTTGCCTACTCTTCTTTCTTGTTGAGCTTCCTACTGTATGTGTGCTTATCTGTCACCTTACATCAGCACAGCCACCCAAACCCTATCTGGGGCCATGTGCCACTCTTGACAGAGTGCTATTTCTGACAGGTAGTTTCAGAGGAAGAAGATCTGGCTTTAAGTGACAGGTGGGGAAAGAAGGAGAGCACCTATGAATTAAGATAATGGGCCTTTATTGAAGAGCTTCTCAATAATGCTAAGGTGCAGGAAGAGTTGTGTTTGAATAGGAAGGTTCCAGAGATCCAGGTCAAGCCCAAGGGAAGACTGGGTGGTGGGAGTAGGTGGTCCCAATTGTATACTATCTATCAGTATCCTGTAGATGTGCTTTTCTCTCTTTGACTCAGATTGTACAGATTCTGAACTTGCTCGGGAATACAGACTTGCAGGCTTAAGCTTTGCAGGCTTAAAGGGCCATGGGGAAGCCTGTGTGATGGCAACTGAGAACCTGGCATCCACAAGCCTGAGCCTCCTGGTGTATGAGCTGGGATTACGGGCACACGTCACCACTCCCAGTGGTTCCAGCCTGGGACAGAGAGCCTAGAGCTAGTTCAAAGAGGAGCTGCAAATGAACTAAATGCTCGGAGTGATCCATCTGCTTTTCCTCTGATCAATCCCACTGCCTCTTTACGAGATCTAGAGGGCAGTGCAAGAGATCAAGGAATGGGTTAGTCATGGGGTGGGAGCACGTAAAGGCAGCATTTAGGCTCCATTAAATAGAAGAAGGTTCTGTCACGCTTGAGCCTGAGACGCCAGGGAACGCTGAAGTAACCCTGTCAACTATTTTGGACCCCCTCCTTTGGGAAACGGTAGAGGCTTGAACTGTTGTTAGTGTCCTGAAGGGCCAAGTACTCCCTTGAACAGCAAGTACATAGGAGGGCAAGAGCGTCATTTGGAAAGGATCATCCTGGTTATTGATTCTGTAGAATGTCACTGGTTTATACTTTTGAGTTGGACCCAATTTGTAAATACTTCGCTAATAAAGGTAGTACCTACCCACCTAATCTTGCTGCACCTGTCTTGGAATATCTTGACTCATGAGCACTTGCCATCCTCTATGCCTACTACTAAACCAGCACTGATCCCAATCATAAAGGTGAAACGGGCACAGTGCGACATGTTTACCACTTTCACCTCTCGGCACAGGCCGAGGGCAGACTATACTCTTCACAGGGGATGTGAGCCAGCTCGGAAGCATTCCAAATAGCATTACTGTTGTACCAAAGTAAAAGAATGCCCAATAAAGGCTCTATCAAAATTGGGTACTTAAACTAGCAATTCAAACACACTAGTCCAAACACTATAGCTCAATGCTGTAAAGGAAAACGCAGATAATGCAAACTTTGAATAAAGTGGCATCCTGGGTTTGAAGATGCATTTCTGCAGCAATATCAAAGTTGTTGAAGATGCTTTTAAAAGGGTAGAGTGTTGGTTCTTAATAGTCACTAGCACCCTTTAAGGTGGGCCGGGGGGGGGGACAACTACTTGAAATACCTTTTAGTACTTGTACCTGGGGCTCCACAACATCGAGCTGGGCTTCTAGGTGCTTTTACTGGGTCGAGTTGGTATTGAGATGTTTTGAGTCAGTGGTTCCCAATGGATCATGGTTGTTGATGGAGCCCAGTGATGGGGTGCAGTCCTGTAGCGGTGATTGGCTCGAATCGGGTGGAGCACAAGTAAGCAAAGGGCCAAATCGGTGTCTCCAATCGAAAAGGTCCAATGTTGTGATCCAGTGGTGATCGACTTAAAGATGTTGGAGTGCAGGCAGCCTGTGGGTCAAGTCAGTGGCTCGATGGTAGATAAAACAAGTGTCAAAGGCAGCTCTGTATGCTTGCAGCGGCTAAGTGGTCAAAATAGGTAAAAGCTGGAAAACGGCATCTAGAGCTGTTTTCTAACTTCTGGGTGCTGGGGACACTCCGCCCATGGTCTTCTGCACTTCTCAGCCAGAAAAGGTTTAGAGAGCACTTGCACTGTTTGGTCAGTGAACAGGTTCCTGGATGCCAGTAGACATAGCTTCAGTAGGCCTGGTCCAGCCAGCAGGTCACCTCTAATGTTACTCTGGGATGGCACAGGGTAAAGGCTGCTGGTCTACACCTCCTATCACAGAGGGCTTTGCAGCAGACTGTACTGCAGAGTTCCAGATGTATTCCTTCTTCAGTAGTCCGAAGAAGAATCGAATAAGGGAGCGTTTTCCAACCCCATGAAATAGGCAAAATGCCACAGTGGATTGCCTTCCATCTAGCCTTCTGTAAGTGGTACAGTCTAGGCTTCTGTGTGCAGAGTATGTTGCCTGGTAATCTCATTTCCAGAGTTCTCAGTCTGCTGGAAGTAGGGAGGGAGAAAGAAAGTTTGGGAGCCATTGCAGAATCCACGATGGTGGGACCCTTTTGTGGACTCTGTCCCCTCCCTCTGTCTGCCTACATCAGAGTCCATGTTTATTTCCACTCTTGCATGAGTTTGGTTGGCCTGGCAGAGGTGTTGACGCACTGGACTCCTCTGGGAGAGGGTCCTGCCCAGGGAACACAAAGGCATTTCCAGGGGCGGAGCAAAAATAGTCTATTTCCTTTTGAAAGTCAACCCCAATCAGTGAATAGGCTCTGTCAGGCAGGTCCTAGGAACCAAACTGAAAATGACATTGAACGGTTTGGCAGAACATGTGTGGATCCCAGAGACCACCGTGTCATAACCAGACATGGCATATATTTAGTTTTGTCATCTGCCACCAGGTCCTGGGGGATGACAATTGTGTGGTTTAATTCGGATCAGGACTGCCCACGGTTAAAGGCACACCCTGCTCTTGGCGCTTTTGCTCCATTGGGCTGTTGGGAGAAATATACGGCTAAGGCGGCTGCTGGAAGGTGTCAGGCCCAGCAGTGTGACATGCCGACACTAAGTTTTTCAGCACGGCACATTTTGAAAGGGCAGGGGTCTGAATTGCAGACCTCACTTCGAGGGACAGATCTACCTGCATGATTGTATTAGTTGTATTTATTGTATTAATAAAAGTAAAAAAAGCTCACGCTATTCCACCCTCAAAGGTGAACTGTGTTTTGAGAAAAGTGGTGCTTGCCTTTTGTTTTTTGTTTTGACAACTGCAAAGCTTTGTGTAGGTCTTGCTAACTCCACACATGTAGGGTTTGAAAGAATATCAGTTTGGTATTTTATTGGCCAATGCTTTTCAATGTAACGCAATAGTGTAAATTGCAAAGGTAAAATCGGCTATGATGTTGTACCGTATTAACATTTTTAAACATGTATTTCTCTTTGTTTTCAGGGCAATGTCTTTTAGTAGCTCCTGGACCTTTCTGAAGACGTCTGCAGTACTTCCCACCTTTTTTCCAAAGAGACCAAATCGTTTTCTTTCTGCAATACTTTTTAATTGTCTTAAAGACTCAGTAGCCACGATGACAGAGAGTACAGCCAGACCTCTCAATACCTCTGAGACTGTGGCTGCTGGAACAAGCAAATTGCCAAATGTTAAGAAGCTGTCTATTGAAGGGAATATTGCAGTGGGCAAGTCCACATTCCTAAATCTACTGGGTAAAACATTCCAGGGCTGGCACATGGTTACAGAGCCCGTGAACAAATGGCAGAGCATCCAGGGCTCCAGCGCTCATTCCAGTACCGGGAACTTGCTCCAGATGGTTTATGAAGATCCTTCTCGATGGTCCTACTTGTTTCAGACCTATTCCTGTATGAGTCGATTCAAATCCCAGCTGGAGCCACTCTCCGAGCAGTTGATAAAGGTACAGAATCCAGTCCAGGTATTTGAGAGGTCTGTGTACAGTGACAGGTATGTGTTTGCCAAAAGCCTCTTTGATCTGGGAGTTCTGAGCGAGATAGAGTGGACCATATATCAGGACTGGCATTCCTTTCTTCTCCGTGAGTTTGAGGAGCGAGTGGCTTTAAATGGAATCCTGTATCTCCAAGCGACTCCGGAGAAGTGTTATGAAAGATTGCAACACAGAGGTCGGCTGGAAGAGAAGGAAGTGGAGCTCGGATATCTGGAGCGGCTGCATGGCCAACACGAACGCTGGCTAATAGAAAAATCTACTGATGTCCACTTTGAGAACATGAAAAACATTCCTGTTTTGGTGTTGGATGTGAATGCCAATTTTCATAACAATCCTGCCGAAGAAGAGAGCCTCATCAATAAGGTTAAAACCTTTATAGAGACGCTGTAAACAAACAGTGTTTTTCCTACGAGATGGTGATGCACTATTGTTCTCAATTCACTTCTAAACTGGTGCCCATTATAATTGCAATATTGTCATTGAATGGATGAATGGATGTTTTTCGATTGCAGGACCTGAGAGCTTTGCCTCAGAGAATTTGCCTGAAAACTCCCCTGGAGGAACCCTAGGGAGAAGCCATTCTTCCTCCAGGACGGTGCAGGGTATCGGAGCGTAGTCCTATTAGCATGGGAGCTGCTTTGCAAAGTCAAAGGCGATTAATGCTATTTTCCTATTTGACGCCTGTCAAATGACAATAGGTATGTGACTTCATGTGGAAATCAAACAAAAACATGATGTGATAGAAAGAAAATTAAAACCATTTCACAGTGACCTGAGGGGGCTTGGCAAGACCTCTCTGGACAATAGGGCACACATTTTTAATTCCTTCTTGGAACCTCTAAACAGTTATCATTTTCGGTCTCTAGTGGGAGTCGTTCAGACATGGTGGTCATTTTGAGGATCGAATCACCATTCTTTTCAGATATTTGATTAACTTTGAATCATGCAGGAAACCGGGGGATTCAAATGTTATCAAATGGGTTGGTGCAGGTCTGCCTGTTGCTGGTTATGGACGGAGCACCATTGGGATTCTGAAATGCAGGTTTGCTGGCTGCTGGATGGAGCACAATTAGGATGCTGGCTGCTGGTGAAGGGAGGGAGCACCATTAGGATCCTGGCGTGCAGGCCTGCTGGCTGCTGGTGAAGGATGGAGCACTATTAGGATTCTGGCGTGCAGGGCTGCTGGTGAAAGGATGGAGCACCATTAGGATGCGGGTGTGGACTCCTGCTGGCGGCTCGTTGCTGGTGAAAGATTTTGCACCATTAGGATGCTCGCGTGCAGGCCTGCTGGCTGCTGGTGAAGGATGGAGCACCATTAGGATGCGGGTGTGCAGGCCTGCTGGTTGCTGGTGAAGGATGGAGCACCATTAGGATGCTCGCATGCAGGCCTGCTGGTTGCTGGTGAAGGATGGAGCACCATTAGGATGCTGGCGTTCAGGCCTGCTGGCTGCTGGTGAAGGATGGAGCGCCATTAGGATACGGCTGAAGGATGGAGCACCATTAGGATGCGGACGTGCAGGCCTGCTGGTTGCTGGTGAAGGATGGAGCACCATTAGGATGCTGGCGTGCAGGCCTGCTGGCTGCTGGTGAAGGATGGAGCACCATTAGGATGCGGGTGTGCAGGCCTGCTGGTTGCTGGTGAAGGATGGAGCACCATTAGGATGCTGGCGTGCAGGCCTGCTGGCTGCCAGTGAAGGATGGAGCACCATTAGGATGCGGGTGTGCAGGCCTGCTGGTGGCTGGTTGCTGGTTAAAGATGTTGCACCATTAGGATGCTGGCGTGTAGGCCTGCTGGTTGCTGGTGAAGGATGGAGCACCATTAGGATGCTGACGTGCAAGCTATCTGGCTGCTGGTGATGGATGGCACACCATTAGGATTCTGGCGTGCAGGCCTGCTGGCGAAGGCTGGAGCACCCTTAGGATGCTGGCGTGCCAGCCTGCTAGCTGCTGGTTAGGGATGATGCACCATTAGGATCCTGGCATGAAAGCCTAGTGACTGCTGGTGAAGGATGGCGCACCATTAGGATGCTGGCGTGCCAGCATGCTGGTTGCTGGTGAAGGATGGAGCACCATTATGATGCTGGCTGCTGCTTAGGGCTGGATCACCATTTGGAGGCTGGCGTGCAGGCCGGGGGACTGTCTGTTAGGGTCTGAGCATCCTTAGGGTGCTGGCTGCTGTTTAGGTCTGGATCACCATTACGATCCTGGCGTGCTTGCTGCTGGTTCGGACCGAAGCCGAATCTGACTTGCCGAATCTTTACCTTTAGTGCACCTCGTGCTTTGGGCTTTTCATTATGTGCGCAAGTTACTGGGCTAAAATGCACATACGGCTGTCCTTAAAGGACGCGTATGTATGTGACTAGAAGGAACATTTTCATCTTAGTGCAGCCAAACGGTTAACATCTGATTCGGATCTGCTCTCTTTTTGCACATTTCTGAAAATGTGCTCTTCTGCGGGGCATTCACTTTGCAGGAATAGCCGGTATCCGGTGATGAAGTAGCTGTGAACCGAATAGCCATGCACTCTGTCACTCTTTTCCTTTTTCTCTGGCATGAGTGGGAGTTCGGCTTCGGAGAGTCTGAGCTCTGTTGGAAATCAAATAGTCATTGTCAGCATTTCTTCGAGAGAAGTGATCTAACCCAAGCAATGCAGCTGGGTCTCCTAGATGATGGACTCTATGCTCAGAGAGCGCACTTTTTAGCAGATTTGTATGTGGTTTTGAAACTGCGCACAACATGACAAGCTCTAGATCACTTTAACTAGTCCTTCCATCTAGCTGGGTACCAGCCCTTATTATATATATGTCTTTGGTATTTCCAACATTCAGACACCAATAACAAAGCTTTGGTATCTGATTGTCTCCTGTCCTTACGTTTCTTGTAGGTAGACTCATTCAGGGTTTACTTTCATAATATTTCTTTTTACGGAGGGGGTACTAGGGTATCTCTACACGGCCGAATTAATGTATTAGAGCTCAACATTGAGGCACTGTACAGCAACCAGCGCTTTGATATTCTGCTGAACAATTCTCCACTTTCAACTTTGACAACTTTTTAGAAATAAGACTGTTGCATTTTGTTCAGCAGGTGTCTGTGATGTCATATTTCTTTTTATAGTACATATTCATCCTGAAAGACACTGTGGTGCTGAAGAGCAGCTGAGAGTATGCTGAAATATCTAGTGTTGGAAGATCTAAGGTTTAAATTCCATATAAAATTGTAGGTATATGGAAAATCCTATTGGCCGGAAAGGGCCATTGCCATTAAACATGTTTGGGGGTTAACTCCTTAATTGCGTATTTTTGTCCATTGTCAATTAGTGGAGAGAGCGAAGTGCAGGATTCCCATCAAATATTCCCTCTTTTAGCAGAGACACATTCATAAATGTCTTTCCTTTGTAATGCAAAGACGTTACCAGCTGTTAACTGATAAGAGAAACCTAGTCGGACCTTCCAAGATTTTGCGGCATGAAATGGCAAATTTTGTGGCACAAACCTTTATTTATTGCAGCATTTTTGCGGGACATTTTGTATTAACTGGAGTGTGTAAGATTGCCACATTGCAGGAGATAGGCAGAGTGCAAGGCTACAAGAGAGCCAGGGTATCATTATTATGTATCTTTTGTATTAATTTAATAGGAAGAGTCCCAGATGTCTCTGGCTTGGCAGAACAGTGTTTGATTTGGCTACATTTCTGGTTTAATGTTCATGCCTATTTAATAGTATTAACTAAATTGATCATTATCAATTGTGATGCTGAAAATATTCCCCTTCCATGTTCTCCAATCCCCCAAACACCCACACACCTCTCTCACCAACACACATTTCACCAACTCTCCATCACAACTTGCATTCCTTAACCTCTCCCTCTGTCATACAAATACTCACATGCTGTGTCACACTGTCAAGTCACAATTTACACTGCCCAGCCCCTGCCACACTCCAAATCATACTCCCAACTCTTCCCTCATCCTTTTTCCAAGTCTGCAGCTCACTGCCTCATTCTGGCCAACCGCTTCCTCTCTGCTTTCTGGCTCACTGACCACACGCTCCCTCTACTTTCTGTACCTCTGCTCGCTCTCAGATTTCTGGCCCACCGCATCACTGCTTCCTCTGCTCTCTTGTGCAGTGCTTCCTCCTCTGACCCACTGCTCTCCCTCTGCTTTCTTGCCTATCACTTCACATCTAACCCATCACTCTCCCTCTCTCTCATAGTGTAACCATTTTTTAAATTTTTTTGAATGGTACATTTTGACCCAGTTCCTCAAATAATGGGGCATTTAAAAAAAAGAACAGAGGATATGCTATTTTTAGACAACCCATTTTTGGAAATGAGAAGGTCACCTTATTCTCAAAGGTGACCAGCGCATTTCCACAGGCTTGAGCTGTAGCGCAAATTGTGCGCTGGCCAGCGGCCTTGAATGGTGATCTGGGTTGTTTGACCGAAGTGTAATTATTTGCGGCAGAATTGACCGTAGTGAATTTCGCTGCAAATTGATTTGCACTTCTGCCAAACAAGCCAAAATGTACCTTTCACCACCATCCTATCCCCTCCCCTACTTAACTGCTTGGTCGCTGCCGCTTCTCCTGCAACCCTGCGGTGCCAGACCCGTCCCTCTAACGCGGGTTCGATCCGACTCCACAGGGTCCCTTTTTCGTTATTTTCTTTTTTTCTGTCCCACCTCAAATTTTGAAGAAAAAGGGGAAAACACTTCTGCAACCACCCTAGACCAAAAATACTGAGCATGGGGAGCGGGTGACACCCCCGCAACACATGTTCAGTATTTATAAAAAATCAATCGAACAGTACTGGACGAAATAGGTCAAATTGGAACATTCGATAGATTTTTGTCATCAAAATGGGCAGTACTTTGAATAGAATCGCTCACCAGACAGTGTTCTGCAAGCTCCGAGCTCCTTTCACAGGGACAGGCCCTCCAGGTGCCTGCCCCTGTAAAATGCGACCCAAAAAATTCATTTTTATCCTGTTTGAGGAACAGAAATGCAAGCGACACAAGCAACCCGAGGGATGTTATGGCCTTGTTGGGCCTCCTCCATGAGGTGCAGCTTGGTTCCCTATACATGTCTGGGGTTGTTTGTGTTTCCGTCCAGAGGGGACCTGACCAAGCAGTTCGGGCTGGGCTGCTACCATTGGTGGCAGTACCAGACTGATTTGCATATGGCTGGACCCCTTTTGCAATGGCGCAGACGGGCTAAAAAACGGTGGTGTGGAAGGTTGCCCAGAGCAACGCCAGTGGTACAGATTCATTCAAAACCTTCCACCCATCACTTTTGTGGACACTTTCCTTCTGTGGCAGACCTTATCTTAAAAAAAAAAAAAAGATACCGACTCAGAGAAAGAAGATACCAACGCCAGAACCCAGTTCATCGGGTGAGGAGGATGAGGGGGACTTTGAAACCGAGTCTACTGAATCTGAGGAAAGCATTACTGACAGTTTGTGTTAGGCAAAGTTTGAATGCAGTTCCCTCTGGGAACCCTACAAGCAACTATGACTAGAGGTGTAAGCAAATCAACTTTTGGTATAAGTCTGTACTACACAGTTATGGTAGCGTTTTGAGCAGCCAGGCTTATCTCAAGAGGGAATGTGAGCTGTAATGATGTTACACAGAGGTTTACAATCACAGGTGTTCAAATAAACTCTTACACTCAAGGTTTCTTGGTTAAATACTTATTAATTTATTAACCAGACAGTTATAAAACATTCATTAGAAGGAGGCAATCATATATAACACACAAATATACTTCAATACTGTACACTCTACGTTTCTGAATCAGATAGGACCCTTTTGTGGATGGCCCACAAAACACAACCTACAACCACAGGTAGTAACTTTTAGTAACCAGGGTGCTGGGGACATGAATATCTTACTGTTGGCATTCAGAATACTTTTCAAGAGGAGTAAAAGGCAAAGGTTATAAGAACATGAAGTGTTGCAATTATTCTTAGACAGTGCAAATACTTTGAGTTCACGAGAAGAGTCAATTCAATTCAATAGGCGAGGCCAAAGTCAATAGGCTAAAGTTTGGATAGGATAAAGCAGTTCTGGTAGTTAAACTGAAAAGTCTCTGCACAAGTTCTTAGGAGTAGTTTGTAGCAAGAAGAATCATTTGTTGGGTCACAATCTGATTAGGCCTGTGAGTTGCGAGTTTCAAGCACTTTCACTGTGAGAGGGAAGTACTCTGTCTTTTTTTTACAGTACCTTACAAATGAAGAAAAAAAGGCAGCTGATGACTCCTGTTCCTGCAGATCTCGCTGTTCCTGGGCCTCAGTCGTGGGGACAAGAGGGAGGACGTTGGGGGGACTCCTGCACTGCACTCGGACAGTCAAAACAGCTTGCAACTGGCAAAACTTCAATTTCAGTGGCTGTAAGTAAAGCACACAAACTGGTGTCCCTCTCCCTGGTTCTACGATTTCCTGCAACAAGTCTGAGGAAATTCAACCAGCTCCGAGATGGGTGTCCTGGTGGCTTACTGAGTTGATTGGACCCACCAACTCAAAGGGAGAAGTCGTCTTTGCAGGGGCTTCTCTGTCGATGCGAACTTGGCGATGGCTTCACCGGGCAAACCAACGGTCCAGGAGTTTCAGCAGCCGTCCTCTTCAAGCTCTTCTTCGGTTCCTTCGTTCCAGTAGTTGACTCTGCCTTCCAAGCCAAGAGACTCGCCTTTTATTCAGTTCTCTCCTATTCATTCCAGTCTATCTGTCACTCACCCAGCAGGGTGGCTGTCCTTGCCGGACTGTCAGCCAGCCAATCGCTACAGAGTGCATTTAGGTCTCCTAGGAGACTAAGCACAGTGAGTTTCGGGCACCTCCCTCACTTCTTGCCCACCCCATACACTCGGGTGCCAGAGGCGGTCTTCACTCCGGAAGCCCGCCAAACGCGAATGAACAAAAAGACCAAACCTGGTTTGGTGCGCATAGTAAAACTCTAGAAGGACCTTTCCACAAAGAAATGGTGAAAAAAAATGACCGGGACCTATTTTAACAAAGGGGGCTCATACACCATCTTGAAAAACATGGCTCCCCCGATTTACGTTACCGGAGCTACAAATAGTTTGCGGTCAGGAAAATTCATGGTAGTTCATTGTAAAACCACTGCCACCAGTCATTCTGAGAGGAAAGGATAGCATTTGACTGCTACATGAGTATCTAGACATAGGAGATACTAAGTAACCCCTCCAACACTCTATTGTAAAATAGGGTATGCTGGGTCTAGGCATTTAAAAAGACTAGTAAAGTCTTTACTAAACAGTAGTTTATCCCAGAGAAGGTATTTAAACCTTGGGAAAGCCTGAAAAGGCTTCCCTGTGCCACTGCACTGAGGGTGCTATGTGACACAAATGAAAAGATGATGCCTCTGGAGTTGGTTAGACTTCATAACCAAAGGAAACACAAGAGTAAAACATGTATCAAAATACATGAGAGAGTGGGGAAAAAGGGTCACACTCTTTCCAGGTAAAAAAAGTCCTCAAAATCCAGCAAAGTTGCTGGGGGTCTCTAAGGTGAAGGGAATTAATACGTTTTTGAGAATTCTCCCTAACAGTTTGCAATGCCTGAACATAACCAGGGCTACAACGGAGCAGGTCCAGGAATTGGTGGCAGCAGTTACAGGCCTAACGCTGGAAGTACAAAATTTGAAGACCGAAATACAGTTCTGCATCAACTGATCACAGCCAGAGCGCAGCATCCTACAGATCTCCCTCCCATGGCCCTAGTTTTGGGTAAATTCGACGGTTCCCCCAATAAGGTGATAGAGTTCATTGAAGCTTGCAGAGTTCATTTCACCTTTGGATGGGGTACTTTTGCCTCAGACCACGCTAAAGTAGGGTTCATGATCGCCCACATGACAGGAAATGCCCTGGCTTGGGCTACCCCACTGGTTACACAGGCCAACCCGGTCCTTCAGGACTATGGAGCTTTTGTGACACTTCTTCGTCAGACTTTTCAAAGGCCATAGACCACATTTGCTGCCTCTGAGGAACTGCTTGATATCCGTCAAGGCAATTTCGGATTTGTTGACTTGCATAACCACGTTTAAACAACTTGCTGTAGATGTTGGGTGGCCGGAACAGGCGCAAATACTCCCATCTTCCATAGAGGCTTACAAGAAGAACTCGAGGACGAGTTAGCTCGCACCCCACGCCCTCCTTCTTTCTCAGAACTCCCATCAGCTGTTCTCCGGATCGGATTTTGCCTATCGGAAAGGCGGTCAGAGAGGAGAAAAAGCTGCAGCTTCTCTTTGCTTCCCAAATTGCATAGCTCATCCTTCTCACCTACGACTCGTCCACCAAAAGAAAAGGATAAACCCATGCAAATAGGTAATCTCCAAGCTCCTCTTACTCCTGAGGAATGGAAGAAGAGAAGGGAATCTTTGCATGTACTGTGGTTCTGAAATCCACCTGCTAATAGACTGCCCCGAAGTCACTCTTAGGCGATCGTGAAACGGGCGTCCTCGGTATTAGAAGGCACAGATTACTGAGGTACCAAACCTGGTCCCTACACCACTCTCGCATTCTCTACCCCAACATCCTCAGAGGACTCTTGTCTCATGGTGATTTCTGTACAGTTTTTGTTGGATTGAAGGAAGGTCGATATGCTTGCGTTGCTTGGTTGTGGTGCCGCAGGGAATTTTGTCAACACCTTATGGGCTGAGAAGGAAGGCCTCAGATGGATTTAAAAGAAAGAAGACCAGAAAGTAGAAAGGGTGGATAGGGAGCCCCGGAGCTCAAGCCTCATAACCCACTCTACCGAAGAATTGTCTGCGACTATCATGCAACATTCAGAGATGTTGTCGTTTGACATCATTCGCGCGGCCCATTTTCCTGTTTTTTTGGGCATAGGATGGCTTTGCAGACATAATCCCACCATCAACTGGTTTGATAACCTACTCAGTTTCCACTCCTCATACTGTAAGAAGAACTGTCTCAAGGGAACCTGTTTTGAGACCGTTAAGACAGTATCAAGTACACAACCCTGTTCCATACATTGTCTTCCAGGATACCTTAAAAAGTTCCGAGATGTGTTTTTGGAGAAAATCCCCATGGAACAACCACCCCACCGACCTGAGGATTGGTCTGTTGACCTTATCCCTGGAGCCTTAGTACCATTTGGCAGAATGTACTCTTTCTCCATAACGGAGAAACAGGCTCTCCGGGACTCTCTTGATGCCAATCTTACCAACAGCCTTCTCTGACCCTCTCGCTCACCTGCGGGGCCTCACTTTTTTCATAACTAAGAGGGATTCTAAGGAATTAAGGCCCTGCATAGACTTCCGTGGACTCAATAACGTAACCATCAGGGACCGATACCCCAATGCACCTGATCTTCCGATATCATGGAGGCGGTCCAAGGGGCAACCATCTTTACTAAACTAGACTTGCGGAGCGCATATCATCTGCTCAGAATTAGATCAGGAGATGAATGGAAGACGGCGGTTTGCAACCCATTCGGGCACTTCGAATTTCAAGTTATGCTGTTGCCCCGTCCATATTCCAAAGATCCATGGACAGGTTGTTTTTAGATCTACTCTGCCAATCTACCATCGTCTATCTCAATGATATCCTGGTATATTCAAGCAACAAGACTGAACACCAGGACCATGTTCAAGAAGTCCTTTGCAGACTTAAGACTAACCTGAGAAGTGTTTTTTCCTCCTCCACCATTCCTTACGTGGGTTTTATACTATCTGATCAAGGAATCACTATAGACCCGCGAAAGGTATCTGCCATTATGGATTGTCCCTCACCTAAAACAGTCAAGGATGTGCAGAGGTTTTTAGGATTAGCCAACTTCTATCGGAAATTCATTTCGGAGTTTTCCAGCGTGGTGTTACCAATCACCTCTTTACTGAAGAAGTCTTCTACCCCCTTTAAATGGACTCAAGCAGCTGAAGAAAGCTTCTCCCAACTCAAGTTTTTGTTCAGCACCCATTCTATGCCAACCAGACCAATCCAAACTGTTCATTTTGGAGACGACGCACTCTGCGGCTGTTGGAGCTGCTCTCCCTCAAGATCATAAATGTAAGGAACACCCTGTCTCATATTTTTCCAAGAAGCTGACCTCCAGTTAAAAAAATTACTCTTATAGAAAAATAACTTTTGACTATGAAAGTAGCTTGTGAGGAGTGGCGTCACCTTCTTCAGGGTGGAGAGCATCTCTTTCTCATCCAGGTCCTCCAACAAATGGAGTGCGTTAATACCCGCCAAGCCTGATGGGCTCACTTTTTTTGCTCAGTTTCAATTCACCATTACCTATCTGCCTGGCACCCAAAACATTCTGGTGGATGCCCTCTCCCGTTGCTCAGATCAAGATACCGAACCCATCAAAGAACCTATGTTTCCTCACACAAGGATTGTGTCCGTGGTCTTTGCCTTCCTGCAGCAAGTCAAAGATGCGTCTCGAAGCACGATGGAGTCATCAGATCTACAGGTCCGTAGCCAGTTTGAGGTAAAGGATGGCCTGCTTTTTTGTGAAACATAGATTGTTCTTGCCCACAGAGGAAGTGCGCCGTTTGGCTCTTTTGATGTCATGACTCTGTGACGGCAGGTCACCGAGGCTGCAAGGGGACCTTAGATTTACTCAAGCAATCTTTCTATTGGCCCGGGATGCCAAAGTACACTAAAGGTTACACTAAGGCTTGTCCTGTATGTATATGCAGTAAACACCAGACCAAGAAGCCCATCGGTCTTTTGGAACAGAGCCTGATTCCCTCGGGTCCCTGGAGTCACATCTCCACGGATTTTGTGGTTGAACTACCAGTGTCACAAGGTCGGTATAGTGGTGACTGTTGATTCCTTCCCAAAACTGGCACATTTTTCACCTTTACCTGGTATACCCACTGCTTCGGAAATGGCGGAGGTGTTTGTTAGACACATATTCCAACTTCACGGGTTGCCCAGGAAGATTGTGTCAGACCGAGGTAGTCAATACACCTCACGATTCTGGAAGGCCCTCTGTGGACGTCTGGGTTTAGAACAAGCTATGTCATCCGGGTTCCACCCACAGACTAATGGCCAGACTGAGCGCCTGAATAGTACTTTGGAACAGTACCTCTGCTGTTATATAAACCAACTACAGGACAATTGGGTTTCGCTATTACCTACTACAGAATTTTCCTATAATAATACCATCCATACCGTGCTGGGCGTGAGTCCGTTTTTTTGTACCTATGGCCTACATCCTCGGTCGAAACTACCGGGAGATCGTTACCAGAGTCTGGCTGTCCACTAAATATTTCCCGCGTTGGGTGCATCCCACTAAGCTATCGCCTTGATATATTGGGCCATACAAAATAATCTCTAAGATGAACCCTCTGGCTTTCCGCCTTCGTCTTCCCAACAGACGTGGGCGCATCCACCCCATTTTTCACCCTTCCCTGCTCCGTCCTGTGGTCCCTGATGCTTTAGCACGTCCCACTCCAAACGACAGGGCTCCTTCTGAGACTCCGCCTCAAGAATACAAGGTAGCACAAATATGCGACTCTCTGTATCGCAGGGGTCGGCTTGAATACTTGGTGCAATGGAAAGGGTATCCAAGTTCTGGTGCACAAGGTTCACCGGGCACACCTGGGCAAGCCTAGGGGGTTGAGACACAGGGGGCGAGGGGGGCATACTGTCATGAATCCAGGGGGATGACGACTTTGGAATCATTGGAGTCGCCGACTCCATTGATTGTCCCTCCACGCACTGGCTGCACCGTATCTGTGCGGTCTAGTGTTTGTTCAGCATGACCGCCACCGGCAGGCTCTTAGCCATTCCTCTCCCGGTGACCGGCACGTTGCAACTTGCTAGGCTTTCCTCTGTATTGTCATGCTTCGCTGTCATTTCGCTTAAGCGGTGCTGCGCTTTCTGTCCTTTTGATCCACTCTGTTACTCCCTCTGCTGGTGCTCTTTTTCGCTTTCCTTTTTTGCAACAGAACTCTTTCCGTTTGCCTTCCCGTCTCACTTGCTTTCTTTCTCTCTCTCTCCGTATACCTTACTGCCTCCTGGCCGCCTTCCGGTCCGTTATTCTCTGGCTTACTTTCTCGGCTGCCTTTCCTGGGTCCGCAGCCGTTCGCTCTCTCTGGTTTCGCTCCGGCTCTTTTCTTTACTCCTCTCCTCCCTTCTGCTTCGTTCCAGGTCCTTTACAGGGCATTTTTCTACTATGGTCATCCTTCTGGTATTTGTCTTTGCTCCTTGCCTCTGCCTTATGGAATACTTCTGAATTCCATCCCCGTCTGCCTAGGGGCTTTTTCTGCCTTATCCCTTGGAACATAATCCCTGTGCAACTTCTACCAGCAGTTTATCAGCTGTTTTATCTGGAAAGGTCCGGTATCCAATTTGAGCAATTCATCACCGTTGAAATATCAGAGCACACCATCAGGGATCCACGTTCCTTGGAATCTCCTGTTTTTTTTTATGCCTGAAGGCTTTTTCCCCTACTACTCGGCTGTTCCGGAAGCGGGGTGACTGACCTGCCTAAATCTTGCGGCCACAGTGGCTTCCTTCTGTGACAGACCATATCTTCTTAAAAAAATACTGACTTTGAGAAAGAAGAAGATACCAATGCCAGAGCCCAGTTCATCAGGTGAGGAGGACGAGGGGGACTTTGAAACCGAGTCTACTGAATCTGAGGAAGGCATTACCTCCCCGTCCACTCTTCCTCGTCCCAGTACTTAGCTCGTGAGGCCGCTGCCTCCGACACATGACTTTTTTTATATTTTTACTATCCCCTATAACTCCTCCCTTCCAACCACGTCATCCAGTTTTTAATTTTGAACTATTTTTTTCCTGGTGCGGGGTGCCAGAGAACGACGATTACTGGCCCGCTGATGGGACTGTTTGGCAGGGCCTTTGGCTCCAGCAGGTGCGGCCGGGCTCCCTGTGGGGCTCAGGCCCGGTTGAGCTGGACTACCTTCTCCGGTCTTGTGGCAGGGCTGTAGGCCGGCACGGGTCCTCACGGTCTGGGCCAACGGGCCCAGGGTCAGGTAAGGAGCTGGGGGCATGAGGGGGGTCCGAATTGCTCGACTTGGTGGAGTGTGGATCCTCAAGGCACGCCTTTTTGCAATGTTTCCTGATTATCAGATGGTAGAGCCGTGTGTCCCTTGCAGCTTCCAGATCTTTGAAGTTTTCGCTTGACGTTGCACCGGAGGCGGGTGGGCTCCTCCTCCGGTGGTAAGGAGCGGGTTACCTAGGAGACCTATTGTTGGGGTTTTTCTATTGGTTGTGGCTTCTGGCCTCTCGTTGAATGGCGGCTGACAGTGCGGAGGATGGCAGTGGTGTAACAGGCTTCCTTTGGTCTCTGTTTTGACGGAATTCTCGCGCTGCGTAAACATTCTGCTAAAAACAGGCATCTTCATCTTCCTCTGAGTTGTACAGGAGTAAAAAGAAGGCGGCAAAACATTTTTCCATGACCAGTGAAGAGTTGAAAATGTTGTTTAGACATCATGGAGGAGGTCACAGCCATGTGCATGGACGCAAGCGCTGGCGTCTGTCTTCCTCTTCATCATCTTCTGGCACTGAGCCCTCAGCCTCTTCCAGTTTCTCACCAGCTGATGCAGAGGGGAAATATCTGGACAGGGAAGGAGTAAAAGGTGCTTGCTCAAGTTTCAGACTGCATGGGGTTTTCATAGCCCCTGGTACCGGTGGAGGGGGCTGACCCTTCTATGCGCCAGTATATGCATACACCTAGGAGGGGGTTGCCATTGGTATCTGATATCCAGGATGTAATACTTCGGGAACGGCGAGACCCTGAGAAGATTACAATGCCCTGCTTTATGTCCAGACTTTACCAATTGAAAGGGTTTGAGACTTTTCTGTCTGATCCAGTTGAGCTTGACAATATCCTCCCCAATCTGGTGGGTCGCTCCTCTGTCAGCCGAGGAAGCGGCGGTCAGGGCCCCAGTGGACTGCAGGGTTAATTCCGGCCTTGAGTAGGTTCATGCAGGAGCTCATCTGGCCCTTAGGGCGAATATCTACAGTTCCTACACAGCTGAAACTGTGCTCCATTGGTTCAGAAAATTGAAAAAGGCTGTTGATGGGGGTGCTGATTGTGCCCCTTTGCTTTCTGATATGCAGAGACGGGTCGAGCTGTTGTCGAACCTGCGGCTCGGCCATGGGGGCTGGTGTGTCTGTCTGGAGGCATGTGCATCTATGGGATTGGAAGACGGAAGGTTTGCAGAAGGCGGCTGCCCTGAAACTTCCTTTTGATGGGTCCAAACATTTTGGAGATTCTCTTGAGGAGAAAGTGCATAAAGTGTTTAGGGCAAACAAACCTGCTGACGAATTGCGGTGCAAGCCTATTTCAATGGCTAAGAAGTCCTCCTCTGGTGCTGGTGCTGTGCCTGGCAAGGATTTCCCTAGCTCCTCATCTCATTCTTTTCGGAGATCAAGGGGAGGCGAGGCCCTCCATGCTCCTCTCGTCCTGGTCCGGTGCAGAAGTCCTGACGGTTTGGCCATGCCGGTAGGCGGGCTGCTTTGGCAATTTTTTCCGATATGAGACCGGTGGTGTTCCAATTGCTGGGTCTGGACACAGTTCGGAGAGGTTATCAAGTGTTTTCTCATGTCTCCTCCTGTACAGGGGGCCATGGTTCGGCCGGTGGTTCCCAGGTCTCGGGCCAAAAGGTTGGCCATGGAAACTGCGCTCTCCGAATTGTTGTTGAAAGCGGCCATCATGCCCGTTCCTCTCCCTGTTCATGGTCGGGGGTTCTGTTCACGGGTGTTTCTGGTTCCCAAACCTTCGTGGAAGTTTTGCCTAATACTGGACCTCAAGGCACAGAACTGTTTCGTCCGGAAGGAACACTTAAAAATGGAGACTTTGCATGAACATTCTCCCAATGTTGTTCAGGGGGGATTGGATGTAATCCCTGGATCTCCAGGATGCGTAATTACCACGTGGCTCTCCGCCCTGGTCACATGAAGTTCTTTAGGTTTGCAGTTGGATCCCAGCATTTTCAATTCAGAGTGCTCCCGTTCGGGTTGCGATCGGCCCCAAGAGTGTTCACCAAGCTGGTGGCGCATTTGCATCTGAGGGGCATTCAGATTTTTCCCTACCTGGACAGTTGGTTGATCAAGGCGTCCTGCCGGCAGACTGTCCTGACTCATCTCCATTTGGTCTGCCAGGCATTACAGGACTGGAGATTTCTAGTGAACTGGCAGAAGTCTCAGCTGGAGCCTTCTCAGGATCTGGTTTTCATCGGGGCACAGATTTGCACCAGGATGGGGATTGTGTTCTTGTCCCAGGAGAGGGTCCATTGCTTGCTGGCTGTTCTGGGCAGGGTTCTCAGGAGGCATTATGATATGATATGGCATTTATAATGCACCTATACATAAGTGTTTCAAAGATCGCCTATTGCTCAAGTTGCAGGGGCACATGGCGTCTTGCGTGTTTCTCGTTCCGTGGACCTGTCTTCATTTACATCCTCTGGTGTCTTATCTTCTCTCCCACTGGCTTCCAACGTCTCAGGCTTTCAAGGCTTTGATTCCAGTGTCCCCAGCGCTGCGGACTCCATGCTGTGGTGGTTGAAGGTTCTGAATCTCAGAGCCGGGGTGTCCCTGGTCCTTACTCCTGTGACCACTCTTACTACTGACACCAGCAGAAGGGGTTTGAGAGCAACGTTGGGGGTCCTCTCAGCTCAGGGGTTGTGAGATCCAGAGGAGTGCCGTCGATCATCCAATTGGTGAGAGTTGTGTGCCATTCTCCGGGCTCTGGTGTACTTCAAGGTGTTTCTGGCAGGCCGGGCGGTTTTGGTCCGGACGGACAATAGGACGGCCTTGGCATATGTCAACCGGCAGGGGGGTTCCGGCCACTCCTTGAATGCTCTGGCGGCTCAAATTGGTTTCTGGGGTGAATCGCATCTGGTTGCCTCAAATGTCATGTGGGTGAACAATGTTTGAGCAGGTCTTCTCATCCACTGGTTTCCCTCCTCTGCGGAACTGGTTCTGTCGGACCGGATCTTTGCGGAGATCTGTGGCAGATTCTGGACCCCTGTTCTAGATGTGTTTGGGTCTCTGGCCTCGGCAAAGGATCCCCTATTCTGCTCTCGGTTTCCGGCCAGAGGGGATTGGGGGGGTGGACGCCCTCTCGGTGCAGTGGCCTCAGTGTCTCTTTTATGCTTTTCCTCTTCTGCCCCAGGTGGTTCAGCGCATCAGAGTGTTCAGGGTGTCTGTGTTGTTGGTAGCTCCTTTCTGGCCCTGCCGAAGTTGGTTTCCCTCTCTGTTAGAGCTTCAGTCCTGGGACCCTTGGCTGGTTCCGAAGTGGCAGTGTCCCCTTCAGGGGAATCTGAGGTTGGGAGTCCAACAGATTCAATGGGCAGTGTGGCTATTGCACGGGCTAGGTTGAGGTTGCAAGGGTTTTCTGGTCCTGTGGTCGGGTCTATCATGAATGCTCTTCGACCCTCTAGTCTTAAGATGTATGGCAGGCATTGGGGCCATTTCCGTGACTGGTGTGGGTGGTCTGGGATCTCTCCCCTGCGTTCTGACCTCCCCGCCATCCTTCAAATCCTCCAGTAGGGGTTTGACAAGTGCCTGGCGGTTTCCACGCTTCACTCTCAGTGGGCCTCCATTAAATTCCTTTTGGGGAACTCTGATGGTCACCTGGATGGGAAGGTGTTGATGGGGAAGTTGCTCCGGGGTCTGTCTTCTTCCCGTCCTTGTACTTATAAAAGGGCTTCCCCCTTGGGATCTCCCTCTTGTCTTACGGTTCCTTCAAGGGCCTCCCTTTGAGCCCATTTCCGAGATTGATATCAAACATCTTACGCTGAAGACTGCCTTCACTGATAACGCCATCACTTCTGCCCGTAGGCTTTGGGAGATTGGGGCTCTGTTATGTCACCCCCCTTTCCTGAGGGTGCTGCCGGACTCTGTGGTGCTGGGGTGTGACCCGAAGTTTCTTCCTAAAGTTGTTTCTCGGTTTCACACCTCTCAGGATATGGTTCTCCCTACCTTTTTACAGGATCCGCAAACGCCAGAGGACATGGCTTGGCATAACATTGAAGTGCGGCGGGCAGTGTTGGAATATTTGGCTAGGACTGCCCCTTTCTGCCAATCTGATAGTCTTGTGATTACTTTTGGCCCAGCTGGTGCTGGGCATAAGGCCTCTGTGGTTTCCAATAGCCGGTGGATCCGTGTTGTGGTCTCCATGGCCTATGTGACTTCTGGCCTGCCTGTGCCTGCGTACGTTCAGGTGTGGTCCACCAGGGGTTTGGCGGCTTCCTGGGCCGATACAAGGAGGGTTTCTCTGCAGGAGATTTGTAGGGCTGCCACCTGGGCTGATCAAAGCACTTTCATCAACCACTATAGGTTGAATGTCTCCCACTCGGGGGTTGGTTCCTTCTGGGTTGAAGTTTTGTCTGTGGGCATGTGAATTTGGAGTTATTAAAGGTGTGTGTTTTTCTGCGCCGTTTTTGGCTCTGTGTCACATTGGGACATTTTCCCTGTTGCTGCTTTGGTATACCTCATAAGGTAAGTACTGGGATAAGAAAGAGTGGACGTGGAGTTAATGCTCTGGTTACTTAATGGTACTCTTCATTACTCCTACTCTTCCTCGTCACTGTAATGACGACCCTCCTCTCCCTCCCTGCGTGGAAGGTCCCATGCTCTGGCTTGGATATATAAACTGGATGACGTGGTTGGAGGGGAAGAGTTATAGGGGATAGTAAAAATAAAAGAAGTTCCTGTGTCGGAGGCAGGGGCCTCATGAGGTAAGTACTGTGACAAGGAAGAGTAGGACTAGGAGTAATGAGGATTACCGGTAAGTAATCCGAGCATTACTGACAATCGTCTTCCATGGGGATCAATGTCTTCCATGGGATCATCAGCTGTGAGAATAGGATTCATAGACGGGCCTGTGGTGCTCAGAAGCAGAGAGAGCTCTACTTGCTAGGGGTTCATTCATTTTATTTTGATTGTTTAAAGTGCAGATTTAGCTCAAAGCAGGAGAGCGCTGTACAGAGTGTAGGTAGCCAGCATTTGGGGGCTGCCAGCATTTGGGGGCTGCCATCTTTTAACAGTAGTGAGGTCTGTGCGTCGGTATGTGCGTCCATTGGAATTAGTCCTTGGTCAGGTGTTGTTGAAAGAGTCATGTTTTGAGAGATTTGTGAAATTTCAGAATTGTGGAGGCATTCCGAGCCAACACTGAGATCGAATTCCAAAGGGTGGGCGCATTACAAGAGAAGGATAGTTTGCAGGTCCTCTCTTTGCAGACAAGTTGTGATTCAAGCCGGTTGGTTGATTTGCTGCCACCAGATATGCAGAGCTTAGCCGCCAGGTACTATGGTGTGCTATTCGTGACTGCTTTGTAGATGATACATGTAGCCCTGAGCAGTATCCTGTCTTGGAGTGGAAGACAATGTAGTTTGCGTAGGATGGAAGTCATTCTGTCAAATTTACGTGCTCCTGTATTAAGACATGCTGCAGTGTGGTGGACTGCTTTTAGGGGATCCAAGTGAGCAGCTGGGAGCCCTGTCAGCAGAGCATTGCCCCCAGCGATGTGAGAGACCACAAGGGCCTGCATTACGGTCCTGAAGTCCTGCGGCGGGCTGAATGGTTTTATTTTTCGAACTGTAGAGATTCTGAGCCAGGCTATTTGGGCCTTCTTGGCTATGTGTTTCTGGAAGGACTGGTTGCTGTCAATGCTGAAGCCAAAGGATGTTGCTGAGTCCGTGAGTTGTGGATCAAATCCTTTTAGGTGCGTATCTTTGAGCCATTGTTGGACGAGTTGTTTTTAGCGGGAGGACCGATAAGGACAAATTCATTCTTGGATGGATTTAGTTTGAGGTATGCAGTCGGCATCCATGACTGGATGATGGCTAGGTAATCGTGGAGATTAATGATGTCCTGCACGCTATTTACTCTCATGTACAACTGAGTATCATCTGCATATTGATGGATGGCTCCATGTAAAGGTTAAAAAGGATTAGTGAGATGATGGAGCCTTGGGACTCTTCTGCAGGTGACTGGGAGTCAAGTAGAACGCAAGACGTTCATTGAACAGCCTGGTTTCTGATATATTTATTCGTTAAGTTCTATATATGTGTCTTGCTCATCCATTTTGCAAAGTCGTTTAAATGTGGTGTTTTCAAGAAACGTCACAATTTATACCATTATTCTCCAGCTGACTACCATGCTTCGCCCACATTTGCCTCTCTGTGTGCCTTTCTGATTGCTGCAACAACCATTTCTTTCCAACATATGTCTGACTTTACTAGACTTGACAAACCTTCCCCTTATACAACTACATTTTCATCATACTTAGTTCATCATCATCTGTTTATTTTAGGTTGCCTATAAAACTTCAGAAGAAAAATTTAAACCGAAACAGAATCACAAAATATTACAAATCCCAAATCCACAGAAATCACATAAAATCTGAAAGACTCAATAATCATGATGGAAAACTACTAATGATAATGTTTTTCAGACCACTGTAATACAAGCAAACCATTGTAATCAAAATGTATTTAATAGAGTAGTCCTAAAAAGACATAAAGAAAATGCTACAAGATTTCAAGAAAAAAAATATCTAGGGGCCAGTTCCAAAAATTCGGCCGTTTTAAAATAGGATTAATAGTCACACACCGGATCAGCTTGTACATAGAACAAAAGAACAAGTGCATTTGGGTTTCGCCAACACCAGGACAAAAAGGACAGATCTGACGTTTTGAAAAAACATTAAAACAGGTTTCATACTTCATGCATCTTCAAAAGATTTCATACCAAGTTTATTATGACACCGAAGGTAGGGTCCATGGAATGTAAACCAACTAACTCTTTAAGAGAAGCCATTTTGTGCCCTTTTGTGAAGATCCAGGGTCTAAAACCACCACACTCTGCTCTATGCAGCCTGTTGCTACTGATTTTGCAGAGTAAACCTTCCGGGCCGTTTTCATTGGGTGGGCCCTATAGTGAGCTTAGAACCAGCGGATACCTACAATCGCTTGTCTCATAGCCAATTCAAGTTTATCAATATGTAACTTCTGTTATAGGTCAGAAGAAAATCTAATACCTAAATAATCATAATGCAGGACATGCTGAATAGTTTGAGTGCCTCCTTTTAAAGATAAAACTATGGTGTGTCCTACTTTTTGAAGCGATCACCATGGCAGCTGACTTTGCAAGCCAAGTCTAGCCATGTGTTCCACGCAGAGATTGCGCGAGGATTGGAGGGAGCAGGGAGTACAGGCCAATGGAAGAGCATTATCCATGTATGTGAGCGTAGGATTATTCTCAGGAGCATACTTGATTAACATTAAACATGGCGGATGTATAAAACCACCTTGTTTTACATTTATTGTAAGCTTTTATGTTCTTATAGTTATCAGACCGGGGAAGCTTGTTGCTAATTTCTGTTAACAGAACTGTGCGTTTTGGGGGGCTCGACCACCTATACTATAGACTGCGCCCCTAAGGGTTTGTCTAATCTGTTAGATCATTGGTGCTCTACAGGGTTATACTTGGTCGTCAATACAGGGAATCGAAGTCTGCTGTCTCTTGCCAAGAAGTTATGCGACGTGTGCCTCCACTGGATCCCTTTGTCTTCTAGGACCTTTCAGCATATGGAGGCCACTCAAAGGAATATCAAGAGCGGCTTAGACTTCCCGTAGCATGCCATGTACCTCCACTGGCTCCCTTTACCTTCTAGGACCGTTCATATGGAGGCCACTGTGCGGAATATCAAGCGAGTCTTAGAATTCCTCAACATGCCATGCTCCTCCACTGGCTCCCTTTACCTTGTAGGACCTTTCAGCATAAGGATGCCACTGAGAGGAATATCAAGAGCGGCTTAGAATTCCTCACCGTGCCATGGTCCTTAAGCATCTTTTAATATAACTTTTACTATCACTGCTCATCTGTTTGACTGTTGTGATTGTAGAAACAATGCTTGCTGTTATGCTTAACGCAGCGTTTGCTGGATTTAAAGGTATGCTCTTGTCATTCCTACTACAGTATGTATTTTTCCATTCTAAAAAAATACTTTACTATACTGAAAATGCCATTTTAGTCCTCCTCACCAACCTCAGAAGGGCGAGTGGGTGTATACACACATTACTCCAGATGTAATCTGCGTACCAGCTGTGTAAAGGGTGATCGTGACACCTTCAACTGAGGAGTCTGAAGTTTATTAAAGTTGGACAACATGGATTAAACACCTGTATATTTGTATAGAGCAAAGGGGATTTTCAGAGAAATTGAGAGAAAATAACCAAAAAGGGCGAAAAGTCAGTGCTTTTTCCTAAAATGAGAATAAAATGATGTACAAAGAAGCCTGTGTTTTTTTCCCTTGTAAGAGCTAGGAACAAATGGATTGCTGTGCTGAATTCCCCCATTTCCTGGCATTCAAGAATAGGTTGAGTGGAAACGAAAAAACATTATTTTGATGTGGTTATCAACCGTTTTGTTAGAGGTAGGCGATTTTCGCAATTTTTGCCAATTGGACATGCATGGACGGAATGGAAGAAAAGGGTAGGAAAGCCGAATTGGAGGACAGAAAGGCATACATTTCTGAAAAGTAGACAAAACTCCAAGTTTAGGAAGGGGTGATTTGCGCAGGTCGGGAAACAACTAGGTAGGGGAAAATGCCATAGATTGGGGGAAAAGCGGGAAAATGACCAGAAAAAGGTATGTGGTGGACATGGTTGGCTTGGTACGGCAATGGCTTGTATGAAATTTGAGAAAATCAATGCTCCTCTACATTCCACCGACTCTTGCAGTTAGGAAAGCACAAATTGTTTGTAGTGTTTCACAAAACAATCAATACCACAAGCCAAACACTGAGCTATGGTACACAGCAGTTTTATGCTTACAGCCTGAACAGACGTGCTTAGCATGTGTAAATCAGGAAAACCAATGTGGTGAGGAACGGCAAGAATACATTTTTTGAAAGGGCCCAGGCAGACCTTTTCAAGGGTGGGTGACTTGTGCAGGTTACAAAAGTGTATGGTGCCTAAAGCAGCGACTAAATGTAGGGCACATTTGGGAAATGAAACGGTTGTGTGACAAAGGGCACCAGAAAATGGGTCAACACTTTATGAAAACCACACAAACACAACAAATGTCATACCTTCCTGCGTTCCCACGTGTCCCAATGCAAACGGTACCTCATGTGTGGATGCACCTACCTGGGCGCCCAGGGGAAAGCAGAACACACCCCTAACCTCAAGTCTTTTCCGACATCTGAATTTCACGATTTTTCCAGACGGACACACCATATATATATATATATATATATATGGGCCTCGTGTGTCCAAGCCACCAAGGAAAACGGGGAACCCCATGCATTTCCGAAAAGAGGACACCCGTTGGAATCCACAGAGGTCTGACTTGCGCAAATCGGCCCAGAATGTATTACTCAGAAACACCAGCAAAGTCTGAAATGTGCTGACAAAAATGCATTTTCCGCACATTTCACTCGGCTCACCCAACGAAACACGCTGCCAACAACACATTCCCTACCGTCCTGCGTTCCCACAGGTGCCCCGATGAAAAAGGTACCTCACATGTGTGGGTGCACCTACCTGGGCGCCAAGGGGAAAGCCTAAAACACAGGTAACCCCACGTATGTTCTGACAGCTGAATGTCACACTTTTTCCAGACGGGCACACCATACAGATATGGGCCTACGGTGGGTGTCCAAGCCGCCAAGGAAAACGGGGAACCCCATGCATTTCCGAATATGGGACACCCATGGGAATTCGCAGAGGTCTGCTTTGCGCAAATTGCCCCAGTTTTTATTAGCCACAATCCCCGACAAAGTGTGATATTTGGTGGGGAAAAAACACAATGTTCACTTTGTCTGGGGTTCTGGGTAATACATTCTGGGCCGATTTGTGCAAGTCAGACCTCTGTGCATTCTCACGGGTGTCCTCTTTTGGGAAATGCATGGGGTTCCCTGTTTTCCTTGTTTGCTGTGACACCCTAGGCCCAAATCTGTAGGTTGCGCACATGAACAAAATGTGCTGTGCCGAAAGGCTTGGGGTTACCAGTGGGTTACCCTTTTCCTTTTGTGCCCCGTTAGGTGCACCCACACATGTGATGTACCGTTTACGTCGGGACACCTGTGGGAACGTGAGAAGGTATGACATCTATTGTTGGTGACTTGTTTCGGTGAGTGGACACAGGACAATGTCTGGCCACCCACCGAAACACACCGCCAACAACACATGGCCTACCTTCCCGCGTCCCCACACGTGTCCCACCCACCCCACTGCCAGTGGGCACTAACCATAGAATAATAAAAAAACAGTACTCGCAAAATGCTGCAGCTGCTCGAGTAGAAAAAGCTTTAAACAAAACAAAAAACGTGTGTTGCCTACGGTCACACCAGCAAAAACAAATAATTTTCAAGCATGCCCCACCCCTTGCAAGCCATCCCTGGTGGTCCACTGAACCTCACCCCCCCCCCCCCCCGAAAACCCATTTGCCCCTTCCTATGGGCAGATATCTACCTCCAGGGAGGCCTGCATGAGTTACCCCTGCCACCTATTTTGGGTGAGGGGGGAGAGGGCCTCCAAAAATTGTGCGACAGGCCACCCAACTCCCTTTGGCGCAGAGGGGCACATTGGTGTGCCAATCTGGCCCCGGGGTGCCCAAACCTTACTGCCTCACCCACTGGGGGGCCTGTCGCACAATATTTGGGGGCCCTCTCCCCCCCCTAACCCCAAATGGGTGGCAGGGGCACCTCATGCAGGCCTCCCTGGGCCTCCTACAAATGGTTGCGTGAGGTACACCCCTCCCCCTCCATTCTGCACCAAGGCAAGTTTAGTAAACAAAGAAAATAATTCAAAATGGCAGGCTACCCGTTAGTGAGGGCTGACCCTACACCGCTGGGGAATTTTCTAATGTGAAGGGGGTGCACCTCTCCACCCCCCACCCCAATTGGAGGGGTGGCGCATCTCATGTAGCCCTCCCTGGGGGCGGATAAAGGGGGGCTGTCCTACACTCCTCCCTGGGCTCAGGTGTCCCTTCCAAGGAGCAGATATCTGGTCCCAGGGAGGACTGCATGACATGGCACCCACTCCATTGCGGGTGGCGGGGGGGGGTCAACGCCCCATCCCATTATAAAATTCCCCATCCCTTTGTGGTGCCCCACAGCCCCCCCTAAAATGCGTTCCACCATTTTTCTTTGATAACCCAACTTCCCTTGGTGCATATGGGCACATTGGTGTGCCAATCTGGCCCTGGGGTGCCCAAACCTTACAGCCCCACCCATTTGGGGGCCTGTCCCACAATTTTTGGGGGCCCTCTCCCCCCTCACCCCAAATGGGTGGCGAGGGCACCTCATGCAGGACTCCCTGGGCCTCCTACAAACGACTTTGTGAGGTACACCCCCACTCTATTTGGCATGGGGTGGGAGGGGCCCTCCAAAATTATGGGACAGGCCCCCCTGTGGGTGGGGCAGTAAGGTTTGGGCACACCGGGGCCAGATTGGCACACCAATGTGCCCCTCTGCTCCAAGGCAAGTTTAGTAAACAAAGAAAATAATTCAAAATGGCAGGCTGTCCTTTAGCGGGGGCTGAGGGGCACCCTACACCGCCAGATAATTTGCTAATGTACTGGGGTTTGACCCTCTTCCCCCACACCAAATGCAGGAGGGGGGCCTCTCATTCAGCCCTCCCCGGGGGAAAATTAGAGAGGGGGTTCTCATGCTGCCCTCCCTGGGGTTACATGCCCCTATCCTAAGAGCAGATAACTGCCCCCAGGGAGGGCTGCATGACATGACCCCAAGTTCATTTTGGGGAGGGGGGGTAACCCCTTTCCATAAAAAAAAAGAATCCCTGGTGGTCCTTTGGGGACGGGGGGGCACTCCTCCCAACACCAGCCATTATATGTATTTCTTATTTTTTGCCAACCACCCCTGGGGGCAGATGGTCACCCCCTCTGCCCCATGCTTTGGGGCCATGGGGCGGAGGGGGCCACTTACCTAGTAAGCCGCAATGAGAAATGGAGGACCAAGTCCTCGGGAAGCCGTGAGCCAAACGGGAAAGGTGCTGAGCGCCAACAGAGGAGGGCAGGGACGACAGAGTCTCTAAATGGGCAGAAAGCTTGCTAGCGATCAGGAAGGATAGCAACAACACATACAGCGTTTGAACCAAGCGGAAAATGAAACCAGGTTGCAACGCGCCAAAAAAAAGGGCAGAGCCTGCTTATGAATCCGACAGTGGACAAAGACTGAAATGGGCCAAAATGTAATGGAACATTCAATGGAGGATCTTCCATCTCCTCCACAGACTCCAATTGTGCTGGGCCGGTGACAACTATAAGGAACCAGACGATTCTGCAGAGAAAGACATAGAGGCTCTGCCTTTTCCACTATGGTGGCCAAACTCTGAAATGCACTGCTGAGGGATATCTGCACCCTAAAATCCTGCCTGAAATTCAGGAACAAACAAAAACCCTGGTGCTTCTATGCGCAATCGGCAACAAAAGTACCGCACCCATCAAGCAGCAGAAAAACCCTCTTAATCGGTCCACTTTCACATGCAGAAACAACCTAGGGGAATGCCATTTCTGCTCCCGGCCTTCCACCTCTAACATAATGCACGGCTTCCAGAGAAACATAAAAACTAGAAGACAACCTATCAAGCCCACACCATCAATACCTAAGTGAATGCCTTCCCTATTAACCGGAACGGTTGAACTACAACGCAGGACATCGTCAGGCATCTTCCAAAAACACCAAACACCAAACACCTCTCACCACAATGCAATCTAACAACCTGAAGAAAATAATTGGAAACCACTACGATAACCCACAAAAAGACTGTCTATGTTTTGACTGTCAACTGATCTCCGCCTTTCTCAACACATACCCTTAGCAACCACTTGCATGCCTTTTAAAAACACCTTATTTATAGGTCATGAGCAGGAGAAAATGTACACCTATGACTCCACTCACCCTCTGGCTGACACATGCCCACACTGCAAGAACAAGGCCACCTCTATGAAAACAAAGCGCTTGACGCTTCCTACACTTCACCCCTAGAAAACCTGCAGGCACACAGTACTCTGGGTACTTGCAATCTCAACATAAAGCACTGCATTCTTGCCTTCCACTCTCCTCCCAACTAACCACCCCACTCAATCTATTCCTGATCTACCAGAGCGCCAGGCGTCCATGCAAATGACAGCAGTGCACGGTTCAATTCCTAATAATACAACATATGAAAACATAACACTTGTAGTAGATGCCGTACATACAAAAAGATATAGTATGTATGAAAACATCTTACACAGGCAATGTGCGTCACACCACGACAACAGCACCCATGTTGCATAACATTCTTCTGTAGAAAAGATGAAAACATCCAATTTCCGATATTCACAAGACTACAGAGTATATGTTTCAATTAATACACTCACAATGCAGTCAAAACAGGTAGTAGATTGCCTAGTGAAATTTATTTTCATTCCTACATCAGTCCATCAGCGAGTACACAACAAACAACGATTGCAAGGGGTATGGAGTTGTTGTCGGGACAAGTTGGTTCCCTGCGCAACCAATTATCGGTGGTTAGAGTTGGGCCTGCGGCCTAGCACATGGTTTTGATGGGGAGCCAACTCCAGGGTTCCCGGGAGGTTTAAAGATTCTGAGTGGGGTTGCAAAACCTTATTAGTTGCTGGCGCTGGCAGGAAGTTGGTGCTCCAATGCTGTCAGTAGATATTCACACTTCAGTCTCGAGTTTCAGTTGTGTGTTTTTTAATAATTCAGGTGCAAAAATACACAAGAGGCACATTGTGCTCGGGTGGTGAAACAGAGAAAACAGCCGACGCGCGTTTCAACCAAAGTCTTTCTCAAGGCGATCGTTATTTTGTCCTCCCTCTGAGTCCCCCTCCTTTTCTGGTTTTTGCGCCTAGGAACACTTGTAAACAGGCACGTAATAAAATCCAAATCATATCATATGCAGCACAACAGAGTCAAACTGGAACTGAGTGTGGAACCAGTAGTAAAATAGTTGTGAAACTATCCTGTCACCCTTTGAGCAGAGCTGAAAGAGCTACTATTGGCTGTGGAATAGTAAGCAGTAATAGACCGAGTGGAAGCATCAGAATGGGTGTCTCTGTTAGTAGCAATTCACAAACCTATTGGAAAGATGAGATTATGTATTGATCTGAGCTAAGACAAGTACATTTTTATTTGATTAGCATCCAAATGCTATTACAGGCAATATATATCACAATATGCTGGTATGGTAAAATGAAATAAAGATAGTAAATGTTATGGTCATGAAGTCAGGGGCACAGGCATGCAGGGGTCGCATGCACAGGAGACCTGGGTGGACACTGTCCTGGCGCCAGGCTCATGAACAAAAGTAAACAAGAACATCCATTTAACACCAAAAAGCTTTTATTATGGACATAGCACTACAGATGCATTAACCTTGAACATTCCATCCATTAAGCAGCCCCAAGTGTATTCTTGGGTGTGGCTGCTATTGGATTGCCTTCGCACGTGCACACTCTAGGAGTGAAAGGGTGTGGCTGGTAAGCCGGCCCTAATGGGCGTGCCCACGATCTCAGCTATATAAGCTGCCCCGATCCTCAAGACAGACGCTTCGCGTTAATCTGCACTTGCAAGCTGCGTATCGCTTACCGTCGCCTCAGGTCAGACTTCCCTTCGAAGATCCTGCTTCCTACCAGCATACTTACCCACAGGGGGAAGCTGTTCTTACCTGTACATCTCTTCGGTGAACCAACTATTGATCTTTACATTTTCCGGAACGCCGTATTCTTCATCTTGGCACTGCAGCACGACACGCTCCATCGTCGACAGCAGCGCCTGCAAGGAAAAACAGAAGACAAGGTTAGACATCGAAAAAACAGTTTAAGATTGCGCTTTGCATACTTCATGCTTTTCCTTAAACCATCACTTACCTGCTGTTGGACATTGCGGTAGCATCCATCTTCCATCCGGCCACGTCTCGCGTCTCACAGCTGCATTGAGGCCGCATTTCCAACTAAGGGAAGAAAACAGAAGAGAGACATTATTGCGGGCATAAATAGGAGCAACATATAAAGACATTAAACGGAACGAACAGCATCACAAGAGCTCAAGAAAGACTTACCAATCATAAGGAGACGCATAGTCGCAGCTGGACTGGACTAATCCTTATCAGGGACCAGTGAAGTAACTATATCCCATTCGACGCGCCCCTGCCAGAAGTAGCAGGACGGAGAGCTTATCGTCCATAATTCACAGGTGAGCGTTATGAGCCGGTGTATGCTCACAGAAACCGTACTTTGGGGTGAAGGGTTTGAGAGGTTCAACAATCACAGATTGGCGCACTCGCACACCGTTATCTCCACGCAGGAGCAGTCTCACCACATAGCACCACTCACAGCTTTTCTACTGAGGGAGAGGCCTGAAGGGGGTGATTCAAGTTCAGGGAGGGCTGCAACCGTGCCCCAACGCCTCCACAGAGACCAGGTTAGCGTAACAGATATGTTCATCCGGGGAAGTGCTCATTTATAAATTTGGAAGCCTCTTCTGGAATAGTAAACAAAAAAAACCTGATTTGAATGTTCGATCCTGAGCTTGGCTGGGTACAGCCATCTCCTTTTTTTTGACAGGTTCTGTGTGGAGAAACGCTGGTTGCATTACCCGCTGTCAGCAGAGCAGATGTGAAGCACACGTTCCAGCGGAGGCAGGGCTTTAGTAGCTCCTCCGCAAATATGACTATAATAATGCTGCTACTTGTAAATGGGTTTTGCGGCTGCCATGTTAAGTGTATGCAATTACTGTTGAACTTCACAGGAGTCTATGGAAGTAGATGCTGTGGATGGTGTAAATGCCAGGCCAACACTCCCCTTTGACCAGCTGATTGATATAAAGTTCCCTGCCTAGCCTGAATGAGGACTATGCTCACTGACTGGGATCATGACAGTCCCCCCACCTCCCCAAGACTCCTCCCAAGGATGGACCCTCTGGCCCTGGCTTAGTGGAGTGATTCTGATTAAACTTCTGAAGCAATATGGGAGCATGAATATTGGAACTAGGTTCCAGAGTTCTGTCCTGTGGACCAAACCCTTTCAAATCTACTAAGTAGAACAATTTCTTTTGTCAATTTTGGAGTCTAAGATTTCTTTCACTAAGAATTCTGGTTCATCTTCTATGATCATGGGTTTGGGTGATGGTTGTAGCCTGGTCCCTGGATTCATTGGTTTTAACAAGGAAACATGGAACACAGGATGAATTTGCATGTGAGAGAGTAGGTTTAACTTTACTGCTACAGGGTTGACAATAGCTTCCACAGAGAAAGGGTCCAGAAACCTAGGCTGGAATTTACGTGGGCCCTTAAGTGCAATGTGTTTAAAATACAGCCATACCTTGTCTCCCACCTTATAATCTGGAGATATTCTTTGAAGTTTGTCTGCAAATTTCTTTTGACTTTCCTTTGCTATAATTAAATGTCTCAGGACCTCTTTCTGTACCCGGGTAATGTTCTCGTGAAGATTGTGTACTGCTGGCATCTCTAAGGATTCTGTTGGATCGAAGGTAGAGGTCCGAGGATGTGAACCATTAAGGATGTACAAAGGAGTATAACCTGTGGAGGTGTGTTCAGAGTTATTGTAAGCATACTCTGCTACCTAGAGGACATCCACCCAAGAACAATCTATTTGGTCGAGAAGACATTGATTGATTGATTGATTTATTTATAATAGGTATTGTTCTAAGGTTTGATTGGTTCTCTCAGTTTGACCGTCAGTTTGTGAGTGGTGGCTAGTAAATAAACGTACTTCAACTTTAGCCAACTCACAACATTTCCTCCAGAATTGGGAGAGAAATTGACTCCCTTTATCAGAGATCACTGCTGATGGAAATCCATGAAGACGTACAATTTGTTCTAGCAGCACCTTTGCTAAAACTGATGATGTGGGAAGTCCCTTGAGGGTAATAAAATGAGCCATTTTGGAAAACAAGTCCACCACTACAAGGATTGTATTATAACCCGAACAAGGGGGTAACTCATAAATAAAGTCCATAGAAATGGTATGCGATGGTGCTGGTGGAACAGGTAATGGTTGAAGAAGTCCTGCTGGCCTCTGCTTTGAGCTTTTATTATGAGGACAAATACCACAAGTTTGGATGAAATCTATGATATCCTTGCGCCATGTTGGCCACCAAAAATGTCTTTTGATCTTGGCTGTTGTCTTAGCAATTCCAGAGTGGCCTTCTAGTGTTGCTTCATGGTAATCTTGCCATGACCTTCCGTTGTAGCTCCTGATTTGGTAGGTAAAGACGACTCTGGAAATAAGGTAAGCCTTCTTGAATGCAACACTTTGGTACTTTTGACTTCCAGGCCTCTAATTCTGAAGTGGTCATGCTCATTCAGTAAACCTTTACAAAATATCAAAGAATTCATTTAACATATGTACATCTAATAGTAACGCAAGATAAAAATAAATCCTTATAAAAATGAATCTATATAGTATCAGCAATTACAAAATTACTTTTTTCAAGTGTATAAAATGCAGAAATACCAGTATCACATTTAAAATTGGAACTTTGAAGTTTACAATGAGGAAGGTAGCAATTCATTTTCAATGTGTATGAGCAATCTCACCAATGCAAAAATAAGCGGCCTATGGTGACCCAACATCATTCTGTCCCAGAGTATATTGAGACATTCCTCATAATTGATGGTGACAAATTTCATTAGTAGGTGCGTGCGGATTGTTTTAAAGTGAGGACACTCAAGAACAAGATGTTTCAGAGTTTCTTTTTTTTCATTGTAAGGTGAGAATCGACAATTTGGTTCTTCATTAGTTTTGTGGATGGCTTGCCAATAAAGAGTTCTTTCTTTAGTATGGTACTGGTTAAATTTAAACCTCATATAACATTTTCGATATATATTGCTTGGAAAAACCTCTAGATAATGACATGAGGAAGACGTTTTCTAGAGTATTTTGCATATGCTGTATAAGAGGAGTAATTATTCAGCTCCAAGATCGTCTTAATCCAGTCATATTCAAGCAATTTCTTTTTTACGTAAGCTGATCTAGTTATTAACTCGGATTCATTAATATCTAAGGTTGCCAGTGTATTTAGGATCCCGTCACGATCTCTGTGACTTTAGGTCTTCTCAAGATCCAGTGACTCCCAGCACCTTCTCTTCTGGAATTATGCTTACTGGATTTGAGGTACTTTGGACCTCATCTTTCTCTCCAATACGTGACAAGGCATCCGCTTTACCATTACTTACTCCTTGGCGATAAGTTATAACAAAACCGTATTCCACAAAAAACAATGCCCAGAGGAGTTGTCTGGATGATTGAGTCTTTGCATTGCGTAAATATTGTAGATTTCGGTGGTCTGTGAGAACTGTGACAGGGCCCCCAATAAATGGTGACTCCATTCCTTGAAAGCGTGATTTATTGCTAGTAATTCCTTATCTGTAATACTGTAATTTAATTCTGCTGTTGAAAACTTCTTTGACCAGAAGGCCACTGGATGCAGTTGTCCGGTTTCTGTATCTTTTTGAGATAATACAGCTCCCATTGCAGCACTGGATGCTACAGTTTTTACTACAAACGGTAGCTCAGGTTGTGGGTGTCTCAAAATGGGAGCAGTGGTAAAATGTTTTTTCAAGGTCTGGAAAGCCTCTTCCACTTCCTTGGTCCAGGAGAATGTCTTGTGCTTTTGCAATAACAAAGTTATTGGATGGACTAGTTGGGAAAATCCTGCAACAAAGCGTCTATAAAAATTGGTGAATCCTAAAAAAACTTTGGACTCGTTTCACTGACGTTGGGGAAGGTCAATTCAATACTGCTTCAACTTTTCGATTATCCATTTGAATTCCCATTGGTGACAGAATGAAACCCAAACATTCCACTGAGGTCGCATGAACTGAGCATTTCTCCAGCTTGACAAATAACTTGTGTTGCTGTAGTTTCATAAGTACTGCCCTTACATAAGTTATGTGTTCTTGGGCCGAATATCATCGAGGTACACTACGGCACAGACATCTAGCAATTTGCGACAAACCTCATTCATAAAGTTCTGAAAAGCTGCTGGAGCTTTGCATAAGCTCAAAGGCATAACTTGATACTCTTATAAACCGTATTTTGTGCGGAAGGCAGTTTTCCATTCATCCCCTTCTTTGATTCTCACTAAGTGGTAATCTCCTCAAAGGTCCAGTTTGGTAAAAACTTTGGCATCCTTAACTTGGTCCATTAACACTGGAATGAGTGGAAGGGGGTACCTGTTCTTAACTGTGATCTGGTTTAAGGCACAATAGTCTATGCAAGTACGAAGGTCCCCTTCCTTCTTGGGCACGAAGAACAGAGGAGACGTCATAGGGGACTTAGAAGGCCGAATAAAACCATTGGCTGGGTAGTTTTCCAAATATGTCTTCAAATGAATATTTTATTGTTCGGTTAAAGCCTAAATTCTACTACATGGGGTTTTGGAACCAGGGATTAAATCAATTTGACAATCATATGGCCGGTGTGGAGGCAACACGTTAGCCTGTTCTACTTCAAACACTTTTTGAAAATCTTGATACTCTGGTGGAAGGGTTCCTATTAATCCTAAAGGGGGGGTTCTTCTTTTAAATCGCTTGAACTTATTTTCCAAAGGTTCCGCCTTGAACATAGCAGGAGTGTTTGCATCCCTCGGTAAATACTAAGGTTCTGGCATGGCAATCAATCTGTGGATTATGTTTCTCTAACCATGGAATACCTAAGATTACCTTAAACTGTGGAACACTGATTAGGTCAAACAAGATATTTTCTCGATGTCCCTCCTGGCAAAGCAAGGTGCAAACTTCAGTACACTTTGCCACTAGTCTGGATATCAGTTGAGTACCATCCACTGCGGTGACATTTTCCACCACAGCCTTTGGATGTATACCAATACCCATCTTGCCTGCTAGTTCATAATCTATGTAGTTGCCAATCGCACCACTGTCCACATATGCATCCAGAGCATATACCTTGGAAAGTTGAAGGTCACTACTTAAGATTGCGGGAACAACGAAATGTGAGATCTGAATTTCCTTCTTCTGGCTCGACAAGTCGACCTCTACACTTGTCTGGCATTGGAGTTTTCCGTCAGTTCATTTTTTATTACCTTCCTGTCTGTCTTGTCTACGGCTCCCACTGGTTTCCACAGCGGTTTCACTGGATGATTACGAAGGGGGTGACCGGCTGAAACACAATAGAGGCATACATTCTGCTCTCTCCTTTTGTCTCTTACTTCTTTAGAAATTGGACCCCGAACACCCCTAACTGCATTGACTCAGAGTGACTTTCAGTCACTTGACGAGTTCCACTGTCTCTTGAACGAACATAGTGATCTAGTCTCTGATCTAGCCCAATCAGTGCGCCGGTCCTGCAACCGGTGATCCAGTTGTATAGTTGGGTCATTGAATTTGGCGCAGCCTGTAGGATGGTTCACTACTTGCGCCAATATGTCCTTGAGTACTCCTCGTAATCCTCGATAAGAGTGTTGTTCTCTTCTCCTCAGGCCAATTAGTCTCTGCTACTCGTCGATTAAAGGAAGCTATGTGAGCTAACAATTCTTGGTTACCTTGATGTAAAGAGAGCCACTCATTATCTAAGGCCTGTCCCTGAACATGATGGGCAAAGAGTTTCTCTAACGCCTGCCGAAAAACCAAGGAAGTTTCATAATAATGTGTCATCTCGATTGACTAAGGGAATGGACCAGTCAGCAGCATGTCCACCCAAATATGATTACACAAACGCCACCTTAGCCTGATCTGAAGGAAAGACACCGGGTCTACACAGGAGGTGTAAATTAAATTGGTTCATGAAGACTGCAAAACGCTTCAGATCCCCCATAAACCTTTCTGGGGCTGCTAGTGGAATGTTACCTGGTAAAACCAACTGTAGAGGAGGACTGGGAGCAGAAACTTGACCCTGTGGGACACCACCTGGAAGTGTTTTTTGTCCTGCTTGGGACTGTAATAATTGGCGACCCAATTCATCAGTGCGTTCTCTGTTAAGCACCAACTCTCTGCTGTGAGAATTGGTGTCTGACCTAGCTGCATGGACATATGCCATTAACTCCCCCAAAATCTGGGATAAATTGTCTATTTTTGTGTTTTCCATTACGCTCAGGTAGAGTATTTTAAGTACGGCTTTGCGTTCTGTAACGCTTACCTGGACTCCTCAGGAGCGTAATACCTTCCCAGCCTGTGGACCTGTTACCTTGGAGCCTTTAGGATTCTTTTTCTGTGTTAAACAAACAAATGACATCAATAAAAATACTATAACATCTATTAACTGAGATAATACTGCATGAGATATGTATTCCCTTAAATAACTCCCTTCGAGCTGTAGGGCTGAATTCCCTTCTCACCTGTGTTTTACTTTTGTGGAGCTCTCCATTCTGCTTTTCTACAGGGGTGCGTTGAGATGGAGAAACAATGGTAACTTGGGTTGCCGATGAATTCTAGCTTCTTGCCTTGAAATGTCTATTCTTTTAAGAATGAGTCTTTGGGTAAGTAAGCAGGTGAAAATACTGTAATCTTTAAGGGCTTGAATTGATTCCTACGTTGGAGAGATCTCTCTTTCTAATTACTTTGTTCTTTTTCACTTTTTCACAGGTTCTAGGAATTCGGAATTAGGGAAAAGAATTATGGCTGCGGATGGCTGCGAAGTTACTCGGGATGAGAAAACTTTTTAAAACCTAAGTTCGCCAATACGGAGTAACTGCAGCCTTCAGGATGGAGCGCGGTGACAACTGCGAGGTGAAAACGTGAAGAACCTTCAGGTACATAAATGCTTCTCTGCTAAACTGTTAAGTTTGTTTTTTTAATTAAATACCTCTTGTGTTGTCTGCAGATTTTCAGAAAGCTGAGGAAAAAACCTTCGGTAGATGCGGTGGCTGCGGAAGAAACTTCTGACTGAAGATGCTGGAGCTGTGAGTGAAACTTCTGACTGACGATGCTGCGACTGTGAGCAAATAAATGTTCTAAACTGAAGATGACAGCGTCGGAGATAACTTCTGTCGGGTCTGTGATAACTTCTGTCTCTTCTGTGAACTATGTAGCTTTTTCGTAACACTAATGTCTCTATTATTATATATATATTTTTAAAATAGTTTTTATTGATTTTTACAACATAAACAACCAAATAACCCAACAATAAACACTAGTCATAGATGCAAAAATAATGACTTCCCACACACCCCTATCTTCCCCCCCCCCTCCCTCTCGAGCTTACTCCAATCCATCATTCTCTGTAATCTCCTCTAAGGGTGCACTCTGTACTATGCCTGTCGAGGAGTCATCTGCTCCATCACCCGTCTGAGCCAACTCAGACAGTGTGGTCACTAAATGCCTTCAAGCCATCAATTTCTCTCCTAGGCTGTCCCCCCCCGTTAACTGCTTCCCTCCACACCACAGTCTCAGCTACCACCCATTTCTGAAGGTCACGTTAACACCCTTCCACCCTCTGTCTATTATTAGCTTTCCAGCCCATGGCAATCCTGAGCTTGGCAAGTATGTAGGCCAGATCCTTAAGCTTACATGCATGTTTCATCTTACGCAGCCTGGGAAACCCCCTACCATGCACGCCCACAAAGATTCTACTTCCAGTTTAATCCCTTTATCGTTCAGGCAACGCGGCACCTCTCCCCAAAATCTCCCTATTTCAGGGCATGCCCAGAACATGTGCATCATTCCCGCATTTACTTCCCCACATCTAGGACATGTCTGTATCGCTGCATTCTTGAATCGCGCAATCCTCTGAGGGGTCATATACGCCCTATGGGTAATATACAACTGGATTTACTGCAATCTCGCATTCCTAGACACTTTATTGTGGCATCTGTCTGCTCTCACCCACACCCCATCGGTTCCCTGGCTTCCTCTTCCCAGTCCAGTCTCAGCTGGAGCACCTCTTTACCAACCCTAGACATGAGTAGCTCATAAATACGGGGGACCTCATGGCCTCCATCTGAGATTGTTTCTATGGCCGTGTCGTGCTGACCCTCCAGCACTGTATCTGCCCATGTATTTGTAACCATCCGCACCAACCTGGTGTAAGTGATATGTTGTCCCCGTTGCAGACCTGTGTTTTGTACAAGCGTGTCAAATTCCACCGCCTTCCCATCTTGCCACATATCCCTGAATGTTGCAATGCTATGTGGTTCCCAATGTCTAGGGATTATCTTCCGCAGTTGTTCGTCCACCCCCATCAGTGTTACTAACGGTATCTGTGAGGAACACGGGCCGGGTTCTCCATAGCCTGGCAAGCTCTCTGCCATATTCTCCCTCCCAATCCCAGCATCCTTGTACATCCCTTCTGTTGTGCCTTTGACAACCAAATCCATTATTTCAGGATGAACGGGGAACATTCAGCCTTCAGTAGTCTAGACATTGTCGTCGGGTCATCCGACAGCCACCTGGCGACATATTGCAGATGACTGTCTAGGTAATAAATCTTAGTTTGGCAACCTAATGCCCCCTTTATCATATGTGTTTTGTAGTTCCCACAGTGCTATCCTATTTCTAGTATTGTATCATGAATCCCCTGCACAAGCTGTGAAGCCTGACGAAGAATAGCTTGGGTATCATGTAAGTTATGTTTCCGAAGATGTGCAGCAACCTAGGCAACACCACCATTTTTAGCAGTGACACTCTTCCCCATCATTGTCAAGGGGAGCTTGGCCCAGAACTTCATACTGCGTTCAATATTAGTCTCCGCCTTCTCTGTGTTATGTTTATGTTCGACCTTGGGTGTATGATATACATCTATCCCCAGGTATCTGAAGGTCTCAGTCTCCCATTGTATTTGGAGTACTGGTAGCTCTTCTCGTGGTATCCCTTTATATCTGCCGAGGGGGAATATACATGACTTCCTGGGATTGACTGTTATCCCTGAGAACGATGCATATCTATCCATCACTTCCAATATGTATTCTAGATTCTCCTCTGTGTATCTGAGATATAACAACACATCGTCAGCATACATTGAGATCAAGTGTAGCCCCCCCCTTCGTAGGAATCCGCACTTCTCCATAATGATGCCTCAGATATATTGCTAGGGGCTCCAGAGCTAGGATAAACAACATCAGGGACCAGGGGCATCCTTGTCTGGTGCCTCTACCAAGTTGCCACAGATCAGAAATGATGGCGCCCATCTTGACTCGCGCCAGTGGCGCTCTATATAGTAGGTGCACCTACGTAAGATATACTGGCCCCATCCCATAACCTTTTAGGGCTGCCTTCAATCAAGGCCATTTGACAGAGTCAAAGGCCTTCACCACATCCAATGATATTATTGCCACCTCCTGTGAGTCCTTCTCCGTTTGTTCGATGATATGATGGCGCATCCTGAGGTTGTCAGATATGTTCCTGTGTGGGACACACCCCGTCTGATCAGGATGTATACGTTTATTAATGACCGGTCTCAACCTGTTCGCCAGCACTGCAGTAAGTATTGTCTTGGTTTAGCAGGGATAGCGCTCTGTACGACCCACAATCCATGCTGGGCTTGTTTGGCTTAAGGAGCGGGATGATAATTGCCTTCCTCAACTATTCCGGCAACATCCCTTTTTCTAATGCTTCATTTAACATTGCCAGCATCGGGGGGAGTAGTTCCGCCCTATATGTTGTAGGCAAGAGCTTGATCACCGCCCCCAATTCCTGTAAGGTAATTGGGACCTCTAGGTTCTCTTTCCAGTGTCTCCAGTTTGGGAAGGCCAATGTCTTCCAGAGTGTCTGATTTGTCATTTTCTGCTTCCCTGCCTGTATCCGCATACAGTTGCTGGTAATATTCTACAAAGCCATCATTCACTTCTCTGAGTGTTTGCCCATTTGTGCCTTGTATTGCTCTAATTGTTTGCTTGGGCGTCTCACATTTGTATAACCAGGCCAGAAGCCTGCCCGGCTTGTCTCCCCACGCGTGCTGTCTTTCTATGTATTTTTTATAGTTCAAGTTACACAATCTTCCCCAACATTCCTCACAATCTTGTCGCAATCTACTAATAGTCCTTTCCTCTTGCAGGGAGTGCCCACCCCTGAGCATAATTCCTTCCAGTTTCTTATCCGCTGCATGTAACTCTAACAATCTCGTCCTGTAGCCTTTTAGATTTAGATATTGCTGCTCCCCTCACAACCACCTTAAATGCCTCCCATAAAGTGCCGGCCGATTCCACACTTCCCGTATTTTGTTCAAGGTATTCTACTATCTCTTTTTTCAAGTCTTCTCTAAACATTGTATCTTTCAAGGCCTCCGCCCTAAGTCTCCATGTCGGTATCCGTGCTCTGAGTGAAGTGTATTGCCACTCCACAATCAATGGTGAGTGGTCCGATAGGACTCTTGCCTTATATTCTGAGCGCATTAGCTCTCCTGTCAGGTCCGAAGTGGCAAACATATAGTCTAGCCGTGTGTGCACGTCCTGTGGTGACGTTTAGTGGGAATATTGTCTGTCCCGTGGGTGGTGCATCCTCCATATATCCACTAGATGAAAATCCCCCAATAGGGCTCCAAGGGCCTTGGCTGCCGGGCCAGGCTTCACCATCTTGCTATCTGATCTATCCACTCTGGGATCTAGCGTGCAGTTGAAGTTTCCCCCCATATGACTGCCCCTCCTATGTACAGGCTGATCTTTCTATATAAGGACTTGAAGTATCCCACTGTATCTTGATTTGGGGTATACGTGTTTATAATACTCACCTCTCTATTTTCTACCAGGCCTTTTATCAGTACCAACCTCCCCTCAGGCTCTATATTGGACTCTAACAACTTAAAGGGTACATGTGGTGCTATCCATGTGATAACTCCTCTGGCGTACGCGGAGTATGTCGCACCTATAGTGGTGCCTGTCCATTTCCTACCTACAATTTCCTGACTAATGTCTCTAGTATCTCCTTAGTCAGTAGCGTTACCCGCTGTCAGCGGAGCAGGCGCAAAGCGCGCATTCCAGCGTAGGCGGGGCTTAAGTAGCTCCTCTGCAAATATGACTAGAACAGTGCTGCTACTTGTAAATGGGTTTTACAGCGGCCATGTTATATGTATGCAATTACTGTTGAACATCACGCGAGTCTATGGAAGTAGATGCTGTGGATGGTGTAAATGCCATATGTGCCAGGCTAACACCCACCTTTGACCTGCTAATTGATATAATGTTCCCTGCCTGAATGCCTGAATGAGGACTATGCTCACTGACTGGGGTCATGCCACCCTCCCACTTCTGGTGGACATCGGTTCATCCTGGTCTTGGTAGATCATGCCACCAGGTATCCTGAGGCTATACCCCTTCAGAATATCACTGCCAAGGTGGTTGGCAGGGCTCTCCTGGGCATTTTCACCCGTGTTGGATTCCCTAAGGAGGTTGTCTCCGACAGAGGATCCAACTTCATGTTGAGTTACATGAAAACCATGTGGAAAGAGTGTGGGGTAACCTATAAGTTCCCCGCCTCTTACCATCCCCAGACCAATGGTCTGGTTGAGAGATTTAATAAAACTCTGAAGGGCATGCTAGGTGCTTTGGAAGAGCCCCTAAGGAGGAAATGGGATATCCTCCTACCATGCCTGCTGTTCGCTTACAGAGAGGTACCTCCAGAGGGTGTTGATTTCAGCCCCTTTGAGTTACTCTTTGGCCATCCACTGAGGGGGCCCCTTGCCTTGATCAGAGAAGGTTTGGAAAACACCCCTCCAGGTCCTGCCAAGCAAGTGGGGGACTATGTGTTAGGCCTCAGACGGAGGATGACACAGATGATGGGTCAGGCGACAGCGAATCTCAAGGCCAGGCAGGAATTAAACAAGTATTGGCATGACCTTAAAGCCTTGCAAGTGGATTGGACTCCAGGACAGGAGATCCTTGTGATGGAGCCTACCAAGCCTCGAGCTTTGGCAGATAAGTGGACTGGACCCTTCAGGATAATCTCCAAGATGGGCTCAGCCAATTATCTGGTTGATATGGGAGTCCCTGGGGTAGCCCCCGAGGTATTCCATGTTAACAGGCTCAAGCCTTTCTATAGGCAACCAGATGTCTCATGTCTCTTGCTAGCTTCAGAGCAAGAAGAGGATGAGAGTGAGCCCCTTCCTGGTTTGCTGCATAGCAACTCTCCGGATGGCTCAGTGGAGGAGTGCATCTCTCTCCAGATCTGACGACAGAGCAGCAGAGGGCCTGCAGGGCTTTGCTCCGGCAGTACGCCTCTCTGTTCTCACTGACACCAGGCCTTACACCGTGGTGTAGGCACAAAATTGACACTGGTGATCCAAGAGAGGAACTGGTTAGGAGACCTCTTCCTGAGCTACGAGGGACCATCGTGCACCAGCTGATCTTTGCCAAAGCTCCCTGGTAGACAGACCTACGAAAGGCTGCTGACCGGAGGAGGGGGAACACCGGACAGCCGTCCACCATTGCAGACCGCTGTCGCCGACCGGAGCCGTAGTGATACTTTTGCCTACGTTCATTTGATCCGAGGACTCCCTTGTTCATCCTCGTCGACCGCTTTCGTCCTGGTGGAGAAAGTCGAGGCCGCTGACGACCGAGGATAATCCAATCGTGGGTTTCCAGCCACCTAAAGACCCCAGAGATGCTGACGAAGCTACTGAGCCAGCCGTGTTCCTGTCCTGTTCGTCGACGCCAGACGCTGACGACCCAACGCCCTTGCTGGCCCAAAGTTCTTCATTGACTCTTTGCGGCAATGAACTATCGTCATCGAGGTGCACCGCATGCCTCTTCTTCAAAGGACGTTCACAAGTTTTCGTCAAAGAGCACCGCGAAGATCGAAGCTGCTCCCTCAACGACAAACGTTCACCTCTTTCTTTACCGAATCTCGACGACCCAAGGCTCCTGCCTTGAAGGGAGTGCGCTCAAGAGGGGCCTGTCGCCGACTCACCGAAGAACTCTACAAAACCAGGTACTTTGGGGCAGTAGAACTTTTATAGAAGAAAAGACTCTAATAGACAATATATGGATTGGGCTTGTAGTGCATCTTCATTTACAGGTTGCCCAGGTGGGGGGATCCTCATACAGAACTGTGCCTTGTGGTAGGGGCCCAGTATTCTGCCAATTGTCTAACCAACTTGTTTTCCTCCTAGGTCTATGGTTGATATCGTTTTGCTGTGTTGATTCGTATGCTATTTGGACGGAGTACAGTTGATGCATTTTAATGGAATCAGAGTAATCGTGGTACCACCTAGAACTGTATATATTTACCATTTTAGAATTGTCGGAGTACAAAGTGTGTTATTGTGATTGTGTATATAGTGTGAACCTTATTTATATAAAGAGCTGTGTTTTCATTAACACAGTGTGTGGACAAACCTTTGTGGGTGCTTGGGGACTACACTGTACTTAAGAACCAGCCTGCATCGCCTCCTGAGAGCTAAGCCTTGATTGCTCGCCATGATACCAATAATGGAGAATCTTGGCTGGGGTCCTGTGCCTCTCCTCTGCCATATAGAGAGCAGGAGTACAGATGCCCCCCACCGGTGGAGTCTTTACAATCAAGATACAAGAACATCTGTGGCTAATTTATGATATAAATACTGTGCATCGCATGGCAGTAGATTCTGCATCCCATGAGCCCAGCTATCTGAAACCTCTACAATTTGTAGGACTCAAAATGTTTGACATACACAGAAGAGGAGAAAATGGAGGATTTCAATTTTTACAAAGAGATGAGAAAGATTGAAAATGGATACCATGAAGCAGCATGGTCATAACATGGCAGAAGGACACCCCCTGTTTCTAAATGGAGTGCAGAAGTGTCGAGGACAAGTGGTCCTTTGTGGTTTGTGTGGCAGTATTTCTACAGTGACTATTGAATTGGAGGCGGAGCACCTACCCGGAACAAGCTGCTGAGACTATTAGAGATCATTTTGTGCGCGGAGCGCGCACTGAGAAGTGGCGAGGACAAGTTGCCCTTTGTGGTCGCTTGTGGGCAGGAGGGGGTTGGAGCATGCAGTTTACGACATTGGCGGTGGCAGTGACGGATGCACAAATAAGGATTGGCCTGTTTCGTCAGCACAAGATTTTGCAGTAAGCAAACATTGAGTGGCTCCAGCCCTACGGGAGACTGCAGAAGTATTGTCTTCTTTGATCCTGTTTTGCTAGGCTGACTATACGCTATTCGCCGGGTCATTTACGGGCCAACCCCCTCTTGATAATATCTAGATCAGATTACCCCCTCTTCTTGAAACGGGGAGCCAAATATCACACAACATAATAACTATAGTGGTTTAAACAGTATGACGAAATCAAAGACAACAAAATCTCGATACAACCTAAGGAAGGGGAATACCGATAAAGACATTACAGAGAATCCCAAAAAGAATATAAATACGTCTGCAGGGGGGTGCAGGGGGACTGGAAAAGTAGACAATACCAGCTCTATTCCTAAAGGCAACCCCCAAAGTGAAAGACAAAGAGGTGGGAGGAACTATCCCGGTGTCCAATCCAAATATGACTGAGGCTATGGATGCCTCTAATTACGATGATATCGACAACAATTCCTGGCTGATCCTTTGCCTCTCGATCCAAAGGTCTGTGGCGACAACAGCAAGGGTAACAACCCAAATGGATAAGGGTTCCATTGTAGTGGAGGCGCAGGTTCTGAATGCTGCTAGCGCTGAAACATCCAGTGCTAGGGAGATGGAGAATTCCAAAGCAGTGAGAAATTCCACATCAAACATGTCTGAAGACTAACCCCTCCACCCTACGACCATCTCACCTGTAGTCCCTGTAATGGGACGCCTTTCGCCGTCCCCTATTCTATCCATAGATATTGAAGACTCGGAACTTGTAGATGACTTAAGAGCTGGGGAGCCTTCCTGTCTTAATATTACAGCCATAAACAAACTGCAGGATTCCATGGCGTCGATGCAGTTTGCATTAAAAATGTTATTGAAGCTATGTGGAAGGATACATGTTAATACGATTCTCCATCTCGGGCTGCCTGATTCAAGGGCTGTGCAGGAGCCGGAGTCACAAGAAGCTGTGCATCCTGTTGAGGAGCTGGCGCCCCCAGCCCCTCCCGCCAACGATGTCCCAGCACCATTGCCTAATGGAAATATGCCCATACCTCTTACAAAAAAAACGACGTGTGGGCAGACGAGCGGCATTGAAAAAAGCTGTAGTGGAAATTGCCTCCCCACTTCCAGCAACTAATATCCCCCTGGCCAAGTCAAAGAAAGCAAAGAAAAGAGGGCGTAAAACTAAGAAGCGCCAAACTAAAGGGGCCAGGACCCTGACGAGCTGGATACTTGCGGATAAAACCAATGAGACTACGCTCATGAGTGAAAGTGATCAAGATACAGATTCTTCGGTCTGTACAATCAGTGAAGCTACCAAATACTCAAAACCCCGCAGGAAGGCTAACCCAAGGGCTCAGTAATACCTTGTTTTGGTAGAACCTGCAGGGGTGGCTGACAACAAGGACAACAAAATATGCCTAATCAAATACCTGAACCAAAAGAAAAGGGACAAATGGCCGACGAGATCTGAGGTAATAACTAAGCTGCATCTCATCCCCAAACTGCGAGTCATACTATCTGATGATTTTTCCTTTGTCGAGCCACTTAAGGTGTGCAGCCCTAATGTCACGGCATTACATTGTAGGGTTTTTGATTCTGCACAATTGATTCGTACTCATAGGAAAGGTTTAATGCAAGTTGGGATGGAGGTAGATGCAGACGAGGAAGAAGATCCTTCTTTACCGTGCAGCCCCAAGATACAGAGCAATAACAAACTTGGCAAGCCAGTCCTGCCTACTGGAAGGAATGTGCAGATGTGTGACATTCAGAGTGGTTGGCAGACTCGCTTCCAATGGTACTGCAGCAACCATGAGATTGTTCTTTACTCACCTGGAACACACGTGGCTACCAACATTTGCTTACAACTAATGGCTCATTATCCCTTATTGACATCAAACACTCTTCCTCCTACAAGAGACGTGGCTACTCCTACCAATTGCTATGGACGGATACACCTTGTATCACACGCCAGCTAAGAAGGGGGCACGTGGGCAGCCTTTTGGGTGCCTACTTATTGGGGTCTCCAATACAATAACAAGCAGAAGGATAAAAACCGGCTATGAGGACGATATTAGTGCGGTTGAAGTAACTATAATGACAAAACTGAACTGGGAAAAAATGTTATCGATCAATGTTTATAATCCCCATGGGCCCAAACATGGGGAATTTATCCAGAAGGCATTGCATAAACTATTGGGCAGGTGGAGGTCTGATACCAGAAATTATTTTGTTATTCTGGCCGGTGATTTGAACTGCCATATTAAAGGAGCACCACTAACAATGTCTTTTTGAACGGTGCAAGCCTCCTGGAATATAAAATACAGGACATAGAGGGCGATTGTTGGTCGAGTTTCTTTGGGTGTTGGGAGCTTGAAATAATTAATGGCTGTACTAAGAGTGACAGGCCTGGCAAAAACACTGGGAGGAGCGGCACACTTCGGAGCACCTTGGATTATATATTCACTAGTGCGTAGGTAGCCTAAATCATTAAGGCAGGAGAGTGCATGAGACTGCGTGGAGTGACCACGACCCACTCATCATGAATATAGGGGCTATTGCCCACTCCCTAGACCACAACCTTAGGTAATCTCATAACTAATCATACTGGTAATCGCATAATTTGGTCAGAAAAGAACATCCAGAAAGCCATTAATGAAACGGGTGAGTGGGATCTGAATCACACACGCAGTTTCAATTGTATGTCACTTGAGGAAATTGAGAAGTGGATATGTATATTTTCAGGCAATCATGCCACCTGTACATTCCGTATGGTGCTCAAGAAATCTGCTAATGATAATTCCTATGATAGAGAAATCAGGGATACCAAACAAGGCTCAGAAGAGACATCCGTAAGCTCAAAGCCAGGGTCTATCCCTGGACTATAATGCATAATAACATCAGGAAACTAAAAAACAAATACCGCTCCTGGCTAAAAACTCAAAACAACCTTAGGAAGCTGGAACAGTGGCAACATACGGTTAAAACACTATGTACCAGAAATACACTAAATATATGGTAATTATTGGGAGAAGCTAAGGGGAGTAGATCTACCCCCACGATAAACCCCATCGGTAAACATGAATGGGCCATCTTCCTGGAAAGCTGTAATGGAACGGAGACCATTAATAGAACCTCACAGAACAGTTTTAAAACAATTATTCCCCCATTTGTAGTTACCACAGAAGTGCTTTGGGATAGAATCAGTGAGTTAAATTCCTCCCGGCCCCTAATGGCCTATCTAACGTGGTAATGAGGAACAATCCTCAATTCTGGGCAGGCTTGATGAAAATATTGTTCGAAAAAAATCATAGCTGAGGGTCGTATCCCTGAATCATGGCAAGCTGCCATACTTATACCGGTATTTAAAAAAGGCAATAAAACCGAGCCTGGTAACTACCGGTTATTATCTATGCTGGACAGTACTGGTAAATGTTTGCTTCTTTGCTACTAAAGGAACTCCAACAATGGGCAGATAAAATATGAGTACTAGACGGGCTACTCCACATCATATAATCTGTTCATTATGGACTCCCTGAGGAATAAGGCATTGCAACAAGCTAGCCCTCCGCTATACGCCCTTATTGTCGATTTCAGGGCGGCATTTGACTCTGTTAACAGAGACAAATTGTGCCATAAACTAAGAGTACTGTCCTGCCCAGAGGCTTTTTTTTTTACTACCTAGAGCTTCTCCATACCAACACCACCATCCAGCTTAGACTAGACAATCACGGATCCATGACTAGCCCTATTCTGCAGTTAAGGGGTGTAAAGCAGGGGTGCGTAGCTGCCCCCATACTCTACAACCTATTTGTATCAGATGCCCCTGAGTATCTAAAGGGAGCTAGTAACTGTCCGCCTAAAATCGGTTCAAAGCACTGCACGATAATAGCATATGTAGACCACCTTGTGATATTTGATCACACAGTCGAATTCTCGGATCGGCAGAGCGACTCTGGCAATATGCAGAGGTTAACGAATTGGTCATAAATCACAGTAAGACAGAATTAATTTTGTACACGGCTTGTAAGGTTGCACGGCCTCGTATGCTGATGGGAACAGTGGAAATAAAATGCACTCACTCCTATAAATATCTGGGGGTTGATTTTGACAGTGAAGGTAACTACACCACATGCATGCAGGCCCGTAAAATAAAGGCAGCACAACTAACAGCAATGATCTATAGATTTACGCGGGACCAGAGTGGGTTTTCCATTTGGTCTGCGCATCAATTATATATACAATGCCTAGTACCAATGGTAACCTATGGTCTGGACCCATTGATAAACATGAACTTTAGTTGGCTCCAGCTTATAGAGGGTACATTTTGGAGAAGACTTCTTGGTCTCCCACAATGCATGTCCATGGCTGTTTTAAGATTAGAGCTTGGGATCATTTCTTTGAAAGCAGTTGTACTGTGGAAGAGAGCCGAATTGCATGTCAAAATTAAAAACAATCCCTCTAATCCCCTACCTAAAGCTGTAAAGGAAGATCTGTGTGCTGGGAGACAACATACTCTAAAAATCCAAATGGAAACACCATTTGAATCAATCTGTTAGACTCCTGAGTGAGGACAGGATAATGAACATATGTTCTACCATCTGCATAAGCGTTTAAATCTGTGGGATTGGCATCATAACTATGCACATTTAGAGAACTTGAAGAGCTATAAGTTCATAACATATGTTCTATTTACCTTCAGAAAGGCCCAGTTAGATTTTAAACCTGTGTCCCTCAAACGCTAAGGCGATTCATACTGCTGCTGCGTATTAATCACCTGCCTATTCTGGAGTCCATTGGCCCAGAATTGGGTCTACCTAAAACAGAAAGGCACTGCAGAATATGTGAGCTGTGCACTGAGCCAGAAACTGCGAGACCTATTCTAACCCAATGCCGATCGATGTGTCTTAGTCATGAGAAAAACCTTGGGAAATTCGTCAATAATCCTGAATATATTGGGCAAGTGGAATTCTGGAATGAATGTATCAATACTCTCAATCCCAGGTTAAATTTCGCTTTGTTCCAGGTGTGGTCAGAAGCAGTGACTTCTATTAGTCATGGTATGAGGGCCGATCTGGTGGCCTTGTATCTCCTTTAAAAGGACCCTAATGGGAAACTAGAGATTTAGGGCCTGACATTTTCCTCCTCTTTTCTGGTACTCCTAACTGATACTCAAGGGTAGCCAGGAAGGGCTACTGTGAGCAATGTAGTGACCACTGAAACCTGCATCAATTTATATATATATTTACCTTACCTATTTTACTTCATTTTATCTAATTTTTTATATCTGCTAATTTTCCTCTGTATTAATACTATGTTTTTTTTCATTCATTCGTTTTTCTGATCCAATTTTTATTGTAACAAGAATTTGCTTTTGATTTAATATGATTCTGTTTAGTTAAATTTATGTGTAAAGTTCTATTTGTATATACAACTATATCACATTAAATAAATATACATTGAACGGCACTATTGGGATTGCGGCAGACGAGATATGAGATTATCTTTTTTCGGAATCTATCTTCAGCATTATTTTCTCTTTCTTTCTCTTCCCATTACCTAAGAGAATCTTGATGCTGGGGACTATGCTACTAACAGTACAACAGTTGGTTACATATTGCGGATTAGTAACACACAAAACTATTTCTTGTTTACTTACAAATGATATGGTGAGTGCAAGATAGAGGGATAGGAATAACTATTTCCTTGCAATATGAAACTGATATTTACCCTGAATCAATCCCTCCCAACTATGCCCTGAATCTTCCCCATTCTGGATGCAAATGAAATAAATAGTACTTCTCCACCTGTTGTAGCAAATGTTAGAAGTGCAGAAGAAATGTGAAGATGTTCATTAACTGGACAGAAAGTGTGTTAATTAGGGTTTTCCATTTACACACACTACATATGCACTGACGGCAACATAGACATGTTCAGAACAGTCATACGAACATTTGTATGGATTACAAAATGTGGATATTAGAAGGATGTTCCTCAACCTTATCTGTAGTGCATAAGAAGATCAGTCGGCAACTACATAGCCAGACTTCTCCTTAGATGTGTCAGTTGAGCGGGGAAAAGCTCTTTAGAGGGGAGCAGGGCAGTGTAAAAGTGTACTGTAACATAAATTACAGCAGTATACAGTGGGAACATGTCCACATGGTATAGCTAGAAAAATATTTTCTTTACCCATTGCAGAGGGAAAATGCAGTGAATTACAGACGGGGCCTTTTGTTAGACATGGACATTTTAGAAATGAGGCAAAACCCAATGTTACAGCTTGCTCTCGATATTATCCAGCAAGCCACTGATAACCTATGGGCCTAAAGCAGCACATTTACAGGATAAATGAGCCGATGGCTCATGGACACTGGATGAGGTTGTTAGCGTGCCGAATGGGCACGTATAATGGTTGGTTCCGGTGCGGCTAACTGGGTAGAACAGAGATCGGTCTCAGTGGACAGAAGTAGTGGTGATACAGTGGTTTGCCAATGGATTCGCCAGAGATTCCCTGTAGTCCCTGAAGATGATACAGGTGCCTTGAGCAGTTGATACAATCCTACTGTATCTGCCATACATTGGGGAGATTCAGTGGGGGAGCTATGGTGAATCCACCAGGTGCCGGGCTAGTAGATGTCGGGTGCTGACTCCATCAGCAGCAAGGACTCAGGAAGGCAAGTTCATAGATGGAGAGAGTAGCACAGTAGCAACATGAGCAAAGTGAAGGGTGGAAAAGGTAGACCTGTAGACAGAGTGGAACCCTTGGAGGAACTGCATAAAAGAGGAGAGGAGGACAAGAGATGAGTGGTCCCGCAAGACATGCTGAAGGGATTTATGGATGCCCACCAGTATCGAGGAGATGGAGAGACACTGAGGTAGCCAGAGCGTGGAATAGATGTCTTTGATGATAGCTCTGGTGAAGAAAGTGTGGGGGTGGTAGAGAAAGGGAGAAGCGCTGATGGTTGGGAGAGAGTTCCTAAAGGACATTGGAAACGTTTTTTGCCAGAAGAAATAGTCATGATAAAAAGCCTTCAAAGGCTAGTTAGAAGGAAGTGGTGGGGTGGGGGGGGGGTGCTTTTGTAGCTCTTGCCCGTATTTGGAAGGAATTGAAGGCCTATGTCTTATGTAAGCAGTAAGCCCACCCTGTCTCAACTACTCCAATTCCTACAAGGACGCCAAAATCAATGACAGTGAGCGCCTGCTCCTCACATGGCCACAGATTTTTGGGTGGCCGTGGCGATGCACTTGCTGTAGTCAGGCACTTCCTACAGAGTTTCGAAAACAGCACCCAGATTTGCCTCTTCTGGTTCTGACAGCATTTCTGGATCTGGGCCGCCTTGCGTGGAGCTGTTGCTTCAGCAGTTACATTTTGCAGGATGCCTTCCATATTTTGTTGAGCTGATGTTACGGGATCATCGATCGCCTGGGACCTAGGAGGCATCAGCCTCCTTCAGGATTCCATCCAACAGGACTTTGAGCTCCTGATCCGTGAAGTTAGATAATGGACTGTGGTTATGCTTAGAAGTGAATTTCTTTGAAAGCAGTTGTACTGTGGAAGCGAGCCGAATTGCATGTCAAAATTAAAAACAATCCCTCTAATCAAGAATTTGCTTTTGATTTAATATGATTCTGTTTAGTTAAATTTATGTGTAAAGTTCTATTTGTATATACAACTATATCACATTAAATAAATATACATTGAACGGCACTATTGGGATTGCGGCAGACGAGATATGAGATTATCTTTTTTCGGAATCTATCTTCAGCATTATTTTATCTTTCTTTCTCTTCCCATTACCTAAGAGAATCTTGATGCTGGGGACTATGCTACTAACAGTACAACAGTTGGTTACATATTGTGGATTAGTAACACACAAAACTATTTCTTGTTTACTTACAAATGATATGGTGAGTGCAAGATAGAGGGATAGGAATAACTATTTCCTTGCAATATGAAACTGATATTTACCCTGAATCAATCCCTCCCAACTATGCCCTGAATCTTCCCCATTCTGGATGCAATTGAAATAAATAGTACTTCTCCACCTGTTGTAGCAAATGTTAGGATAGAAGTGCAGCTGTTGCTTCAGCAGTTACATTTTGCAGGATGCCTTCCATATTTTGTTGAGCTGATGTTACGGGATCATCGATCGCCTGGGACCTAGGAGGCATCAGCCTCCTTCAGGACTCCATCCAACAGGACTTTGAGCTCCTGATCCGTGAAGTTAGATAATGGACTGTGGTTATGCTTAAAAGTGTTGCTGGCATGTGCCCAATGTTGAGGGATCAGGCGGAGGGAGGCTGGTCAGGCAGGGAGTTTGCCACTTGCTGTGGCTACAGGAGCATGGGAGTTGGGGGGAGACAGAGAATGTGATTGCAGCGGCTCAGGGCCGAGCAAGGGAGTTGGGAGGTGCCTGTAGTTGGAGGGTGATGCCATGAGCAGGGGAATGTGGGTGTGTGCAAGGAAGAAGGTTCAGAGCCATCCATGTCTGGGGAGGATAGCTCAGGAGCAACGTGCTCGCCGTTGGAAGCAAGAAGACAAGGAGCATCACAGGTTCGATCCCCGGGTCCGCGCTTAGAATCCTCTGGGTATTAAGCAAGTTATAAATAACCTATCATATGGTCACACCGGTAGAAATGGGGGTATCACCTGAACAGGGGGTTTTCAGGGGATAAACATTTAGTAACAATTGGTTGAGAGACCGTTGCTGATATGCTATATATTAAAAACGGGATAATCATAGGATTTTTTGCAACTCCTTATAAATGTGCTATAAAATGTGTTTGGCCTGGCCATGGGTAGGACTGGTTGCCTGCATATATTCAGGGCGCAGGTGGGGGTATTTCAGGCCCTGTAGTGAAAATCAAAAGTTGGACCCACAGTTTAATTTCCTAATAACTGCTGTCAGCACAACAGAAACATGTATTTGTCACTAATCAGTTTGACAAGCATATAACATCTTCATAAATATAACCTGTGAAAAAACACAAAGGAAGGAAGGGACACAAAAACGACGTGTATTTGTGTGGTAGTCCAACAAAAAAAAGAAACACCTTTTAAAGAAAACTAGTGAATGCAAGATTAAGTAGAATTTTTGAGTTTGGAATGACTTTTCTTTTCTATGAAAGTGCGGGGTGCGAGCTCAGCAGGAAACACCCCTCCAAGATGCCTAATTAAGACTCTTCTCCCCTGCTCAGCACAGCCAGCACCTCTCCCCCCCCCCTCCATCCCTCCAGCAATTGGCAGCCCGGACAGCTCCCGTGGGTTAGCCCTTTTGATGTTTTGTTTGCAAGCCGCTTCACCCCCTGCAAGCTTGCTATGTCCACCTGAGCTAGACACAGGCGTCGTGGGGAGGGGTGCCTTTGATCAATCAAAGGCGTTGCTAGGGGGTGGGGGGGCTGATGGAACTATAGCCCCGGATAGAAGCTCAGGTGCTACAGCCAAAAGGCTAGCTAGCCCTGAGTCCCAACAGACCTGACATTAGCGTAGCCCCGGATCTTTTCCAGACCTAGCAATACTCCTGGTGAGAATTAAAGCTGATACTATGCTCAAGAGCGCTCCTGGCGCCAATGTGCTGTGTGCGGCTCCTCTTCTCCACTCTATACCATAGCGCAGCAAGCGCTTTGGTTTGTTGTGTGGGGTGAGAGGCAGAGGCAAGCCGGGAACTGATATCCGGCTAGATATATGATGCCGGATATCGGACCTGGCGAGAGCCGGCCCATGGGCCAGCGCTGGGTCAGGTGGAATATAGCTGTAGTAATGTAGTCACCTGTCCAGGAGGGGTCTCTGGCAATACAAATGGTGTCAAATGTCCAGGAGGGGTTTAGGATCAATACAAGAGGTGTTGCCTGTCCAGAGGATTGTCAAGGGGAATGTAGGGGTCACCGGTCCAGGAGGGCAGCAGGATTCAGTGGATCAAAGGGTAGACAGAGTCATGGAAACCAGGGTGTAGCAGGTGGCAGCAGGTGTAAGCGTGCAGGGCAGTACGAGTCATGGCTGCCATTGGGCAGCAGGAACCACTAGTGGCCAGGGGGGCCTAGGGGTAGAAGGTTTTAGAGGGAACAGGGAGCTCGAAGAGTCGGGGGACATAGGTGGCAGTGGAACTAGGGGCAGCAGGAGGCAGATGGGCTGAGGGTTCATGGGGCAGCAAGTATCAGGGCGAACAGGGGGTATCGAGAGTCAGGGCTGACATGTGGCAGCAGGAGTAAGGGGGCTCAGGGGGCAGCAGGTGTCAGAGGGGCCAGGGGGCAGTATGAGTTAGGGGAGCTAGATTGCAACAGTTGTCACTGGGCCAAGAAGCAGCAGAGGTCATGGATCAGGTCTTTTTTTAATTTTATTTTGATTAGGCCCGACAGATCTTTGCCTTACCCTGAAAGAATAACATATTTCTATGTTTATAAAAGATGGCTTGAAAAGTACACAAACCACAGTAAGGTATGCACACAAATATATAACATTTATATATTTGTGTGAATATCTTATGGTTACTTTTCAACCCATGTTTTTTTAAACATTTCTCTTTTCCATCGGCAAAGCTTTATAAAAGATGGATTGAATTGTTTACTTTTCAACCCATCTTTCATAAAGACAGAAACACAGGAATCCCCAGATTCGCCGAGGGTGAGATGCCTGGCAACCTGGGGAAACAAAGGGACTGTAACTTCCTTTGGTGACCCCTCGCGCAGGGGGTCATCAGAGGGATTTACAGTGACATTAAAATGGGCCACTTGTTGGAGGCATGCCCCGGCCCACTTAAAGCACTGGGTAAATGCAAGTGTGTGCGTGTTTGAATGCCTGTTCGTGTGTCCGTGGTGGAAGGTGGGATGGGCGCAGTGGGAGTAAAGGCGGGTCCAGGGGGTGAAACCTTTGATTGACAAAAGAACTCATCAGTGTGGGAGTTGTGGGAGCGGATGGGGGTCGGAGTGTGAGAGGGAAGGGGGGTTAGGTTGGGGGTCATGTAATGTGATATTTCTGCATATTGAGGGTTGTACAAAATCAACCGAAACAAATCAGTCTTTTTTTTTTTTTTGGACTTCAATATGCAGAAATATCACATAGAACCCAGCTCTCTGCTATGCTCCAATAAGTGCTTCAGCATGACTTTCCAATATAGTTGTACGCTATCATTGGTGAGGATCCGGAAATGGAAATGACGTGCCTTGCTTCTCTGTCTTATGCAGACTTCCAAAGCAGTACCTGCATTTTTGTGCTGGAAACCCAATTATTGCATTAATGGACTGATATGAGGCGTGCATGCCTCGCTTTATGCTTGTATATTCATAAATGCCATTAGTGGTTTAAAAGATATGTACTCACAGCAGGTACACCTCAACTGACACGTTTTCACTTGGAAACATGGAAACTGTTTAGAAACGGCACTTGTGAGTCAAATGCAACTGCCAGGAGAGTTGTTTACAACCAGACACCAGGGAATGATAGGGCGATATTGAATCTGAATAAAATGAGCCAGCTTTATTTGTAACTAAATCTTTTATGTGTTTAACTAAAAGAGAAAAAACATGATTTTTAAACAACGTAAAGATAATCAATAACACACAATGCTGTATGTATCATTTAGTTGACCGATCATTAATATTATACAGGGAACAGTATGTAACATCAATATTCATTATCAGGGCTGAGTAAAATCCAAAATGCTTTAATTCATTTGATTACAATGATGAATACATTGCTATGCTGGCTTTTAGCTCCTCGGTTCCCTTTCTTCATTCGGCACATACGAGAGGCGGCACTTCAGTGTGTCCAAAGACCTCCACTTCACAGGGCGTCAGGTAGTCCTCCCTGCCTCTCGTGATGAGGTTTACATAGCGACCGACCATCCCATTGCACTGAAATGTCTGGCTAAGTCCAGCGGGAAGATAAGAAATCGTTCCACAGCTGAAATGAGAAAAGGCAGGGCACACGGTTCAGAAGAATGATAGAGCGGCGAGTTCATTGAAGCTGCTAAGCAGTGCATATATAGGAGGACTAACAAGCAATCTATCCATTTGGCGGCAGCACCGCTACATTTGCTGTGATATTTCATAAAGGAATTATCCTCTGCCATAATTCTGCAACACTTAAAATAAAATGTAGGACTTCAACAAAGCACAAGCTCCGACAGTGACAGTCTATTTGGATGGAAGTTTGGGCGGATGTAGAGAAAAGGAATTGACTCGGTTTTAACTTCCCCGACCCTGTCTATCTCAGGTTTTATAACTTTCTAATAATGGATGTGTCATTTACAGCTGAGATGACAGCTCACAAGTCTGCAACTGGGTGATTGGTATTTGCCTGCCATCCATACCTGCCTAACCTCCGGATTTGTCTCGGAGACTCGGGGCATTTTAGCCATTTCTCCGGTTCTCCAGAAAAGACCCTGGAATCTCAGGAATTTTTATGGGGGAAAGATTTCACTGATTACTTTCTTTGTTTTGTTATGCTTGCAGAACTTTGCAGCCATGGACTCCCTGCCTGAGTGTGGCTTTATCTCTGCAGCAATGACTGTAATGCTTCCAGCACATTGGCAAAAAGAATGCAGGTGAAGCAAAATAACGCGCGTTTATTTTGCTTCACCTTTGATTCTTTTTTGCCGACTTTTAATGGGAATGCGCGTTTCTTTTGCTTTCATTCTTTTTGCCCAGGTTAGGGTGGACTCAGCCCCATTGAACCATAGCCCTCAGGTTTGCAGGGTGGACAACTCGCCACTGCACTACATAAACTGATGAAAAACAACTAAAGGGAAATGTCCAATGTCGGTACTGCAAAATTCAGGGAAAACCTTTGTATTGGTTCTTGGAGTTTACATGTGAACATGTGTTGATTTTATGGAAGGCGAATGCCTTTTGTCCTATACAATTTGGGTGGTTGTGAAAAGGCAATTTAATGAAATATGCATATTTCACATTGAACTGCAAATTTCTGACATCAGATTACAATAGAGTTTACCTTTTGACATGTGGGCGGGGACATGTAGAAATGGGTGGAGTTTTGTTTGACTGTGGGCGGGGCATACATCTAAGGAATTTTGATTTTCAAATGTAGGCAGGTATGCTGCCATCTATTTGTCTGAGGTTGGTAGAATGAGCATTCTCACCCGGGGAGGGTGAGCCAAACAATCAGCTGTCTGGAACAGCGAGCGAGAATACACAATCCCCTCTTGCCCCCCCTCCCCCGGTGTTCCAGCCACCCGAGGCTTTTCCCCAAGTGACCCTTTTTTCTTTTTTTCCTAACGTGGGAGGCAACAGGGAGCATCTCTCTGTTGCCTACTCGCCCCCCACAAATCACACGATTCCCCTTCCCACCTCCCCCAGCCCCACTTACCTGCCAGACCGAAACCTTGCGCTCCGGTCCCTGAGCTCCTCCCTTCTGGCCACTGCCATTGAAACAGAAAAGAGACTAGGTACCATTTCAGATGATGGCGGCCATTTTGGAACATGTTTCAATGGCTGCCATCATCCGAAAAGGGCCCTATTCCTTTTTCCATGTCAATGGTAGTGGACTTTTTTTAAAAAAAATCCCTGACAGGAGATGGGCTATCCCAGAGCTGATCTCCTGTCGGACCAAAAACAAGAAAACTAGCCACACCCCGGTAAATCCTGGAGTGCGAATAGCTTTCACGCCCCGGTTAAAGGCGGACATGGACTTTAAAGGCCTGCAGCCTGAGCTGAGACACTCGTTTCGCTCTGGTCCTGCCGGGGTGTGAAAGCTACAGTACAGCAAGTTAAAAAGCGAGCAAGGGATAGTTCTTTCTGATTGAGCGAGCATTGGTGCCAGGTCATGAGGTTTATTGTGCCTGTAAATTCTGTGCAATCAACAATTTGGGCTTCTTTGTTACTGGCTATGTGAATGCATTCTTTTCCTTTAGGTGGTGGCAACATGGTGTGGTAGTAATGAGGACAGTCTAAGCTCTTTCTAAAGTATGCGAGGGTGATTGTATTCTTCAGTTTTGCTTGGACATCAAGGACATCAATTCGTTTATGATGTTGCATTGTGTGGATATGAGTAAGATCTGGATAGTTGAGTTTATTTAATTTCTTGGAAGGATACCAGTGTTCTTTCTTAGCATGAGTTTCTGGCTAACCCTGTTCTTCATTCTTGTATTGACTTTATGCAAGATTCATCATGACAATTAAAGAACCAATATCGGGGTTATTAAAAGTAATGTGGATAATCCAGATTTGTGGATTGCCTTTTTAGGAAAACGTGACCAGCCGAAGATATACAAAGGGAACTATTGTTTGTTTATTTAATATGCATATAGTCATCAAAGGCTTTACATATATGCAACCATAAAACATCCACATTTAAAATATACATGTAACAAAAACATCAGAATCAGCTTAAAAATGATAAAACCAACCAAGCTAATACATTATGCAGCTATGACTAACAAGTTATTAAAATATACATTCTGAAAATTGTGTAAGAATAATTAAACAAGACTCATAAAAATTCTTCATGTAGAATATAACATTAACATCATTGCCATGTAAAAGATACTCCCAAATTACATTCATGTTGGCAAGATCACATGCTGTCATGATGCCCGCTCCCTGGGAGCCAGTTCAAGCCCGGCGTCCCCGAAAGCTGACATCCAGTCCCCAAGGAAGGACCCAGCAACCCCATATAGGGGCCCTTTGGACAGTGTCCTGGCGCCTATGGCGCCAGGCTCATAAAAGACATCAGTCCTGGCGCCATAGGCGCCAGGCTCATTATGGGAATGCTTGGGTGCACTTACCTGATGCAGACCATGCTGCAGGATCCCGGCCTCCTTGAGGCCTGAAAGGAACTACTTTACCTGTGGGACTAATTTACCATCCGGGCGTGGTCGGGGGAAGGATACATACCTGATTGGAGGAAGGATACATACCTGGAACTTCTTCCAAGGCTATTTAAACCCCACCCGAACAGCCACACGTGCTTCGCGTTGTTCTGCATCTAGCAGCTGGACGCTCACCGTGTCTGCTCCTGCATCCTGACTTCTGCCACGCTTGCCAGCATCCTGAATCACCTGCAAAGGAAGAGAAGAAGAGAACAGAAGAAGGAAAAGTCCTTACCTGCTAAATCCGCATCCCGGAGACATCTCGCCGACAATCCTGAAAAGGAAGACTTTAATTTAAAAGCTCATTGCGTCGATCGCTGTAGCACCGCATTCCACTCACCTTTACAGGGCGCCTCCATGTTCAGCAGCGATCATCCGGATTCGCAGTCACGCCCCAGCGCCTAGGGAGAAAAAGACCAGAACAAAAGATGAGAGAGAGAAGGGAATAAGGAAAGCTAAATCTCCATGTTAAGACTTACCTGTTGATTCATTCCCTCTTCATTTCGGGTCCGCGCCGCATCCTGGCATTTCCGGACCCCGGCCCCTAAGGGGAAAAAGAGACATCAGCGTTAATGAGCGAATGAAAAGACATTACCAAAAAACGCTCATTAAAGACTTACCTGATTTCTACAAGGATTTCACCTCTCATCTCGGGCCGGTGCCTGTTCCCCGGCATTCCGTACCCCGGCCCCTATGGGGAAAAAGACACTTGCATTAGTACATTAATGCATGGACACAAGGGGAACCTCTTATCAAAAAAACTTACCTGGAAGCCAAGCAAGTTTGGTTCTCACCAATCTGAAAATCCAGTGAAGTAACTGGATACCAACGCGCCCCTGCATCAGAAGCAGGATGGAGAGCTCGTCCTTCCAGACCCTAAGGTGAGACGCTACGAGAAATCACAGAAGGGTTTCAAGGAGGGTGAGAGGGGAAAGTGGGAGGCCGATTGCATTACCCCGCAGACAGTTAATCCCCTATTTTCGCCTACAGAAGGATACTTCTGCGAGCCAGACAAGCGAGATTTGGGGGCCCGGTCCAGTCCGTCTTCCGAATCCTGCGCATCACCTTAGAAGAGGTCACAGCAGCACGAACCAGGCCAGCGCCTCCGTGGGAGTCAGGTGAGCGTAACAGAACGCAAAGCCTTCCTACAAATTCCCACCCAGGCGCTATGGAAAGTTCTGAGACTGATCAGTTGGCCCAATTACTGGGGGAATTACGGGCCGAAGTACATGCCGCTCGTCAAGAGACTAATGCCCTCAGGAGGGAATTAATAATATCAAAGGAAATAACTGATGACCTGGCCAGACAGCTTTTGCAAGGTCAAGCTGGGCAAACTCCTCTACCCGGTTCCGGAAGGAACCCCGCTCCTGTGGTTTCCAGTAACCCTGTGCAGATTAATCTACTTGGAAACATGCCGCTGGCCCCCCCGAACGCTTTGCTGGTGACCCCAAACGATTCGCTGTATTCATGAATCAGTGCCTTTTGCACTTCCTATGCAGACCTGGGGCCTTCCCTAATGATCAGACCAAGGTAGCCTTTGTATTGTCATATCTCAGCGGCTGTGCTGCCGATTGGTCAGTTCCACTGGTTACTCAAGATGACCCGATTCTCCGTGATTTTCAAAGGTTTCAAGCAAGCATGGAAAGGTTATTTGCTCGACACTCTCAGGGGCAGGCTCTGGATGATGAACTTCTATCCCTGCGACAGGGCAATCAGGACCTCCTATCCTATATTGCAACCTTTAATAGACTAATTGTGGAAACGGGATGGCCAGAGGATAAAAGAGTCACGTTGTTTTATCGAGGCCTTCGCAGAGAACTTAAAGATGTCTTGGCCCAAGTTGTAAATCCGCCCCAAGAATGCACAGAGTATATAGACTTAGTGGTCCAATTGGATCACAGACTTCAAAACAGAAAAGCAGATCGGTCCAGGTTTGAGACCCGGGTGTTGGTCAAGACCCATGCTAATCCCAAGGGAGTTGATGTCTCTGAGCCTATGCAAATTGGAGGGGTTAAAGGACCCTTAACTCAAAAGGAACGTGAAAGGAGGCGGCAGTTAAAATTATGTCTTTATTGTGGGAATTCTGGACACTTTCTACGAGATTGCCGGCTAAACCGCCCGAAAGGGGGTAGGAGCCGCTGATAAAAACCATGAAGACTCTGTTTCGGGAAACGACTCTGCCCGACAAGTGTAGGGGTCCGCTTGCCGAGCTTGAAAACTAACTCTCATACCTCGCATTTCATTGTGCCAATGGTTCTCGTAGATCCAGAACAGCCTAAGCGGTTGCATGCAATAAAGGCATACATCGATAGTGGGGCTATTGGAAACTATGTGGATCGTGAATTGGTCTCTAGGATTAACTTCCCTCTCTGTCCTAAAACCAGCAAAGATGTCATCACCACAGTCGATGGAACTGAAATTGCCTCTGGACCGGTAACACATTCCACTACTGAGGTGACTCTTACTGGTCCCGACGGCCATCGGGAGGGTGTTGTGTTTGATGTAATGAAGGCTCCACAGTTTCAGGTTATTCTTGGAATCCCTTGGTTAGAGACACATAATCCTCGAATTGATTGGCGAGCTAAGAGAATAACCTTCCCGGATTGTACACAAACCTGCTACCCAGAAAACCTGAAGATTAATCTAGCATCTGTAACCTCTGCCTCCATGCAACTACCTCCGGAATACCATGAATTTCAGAACGTCTTCCAAAAGGAACAGGCCAACACGTTACCTCCTCACAGATCGTACAATTGCCAAATCGATCTGGTGCCCGGTGCACAACCCCCTTGTAGCAGGATTTATGCCCTTACCGAACCTGAGAATCTGTATTTGAGACAATATTTGGATCAATACCTAGCTAATGGTTTTATTCGCCCGTCAAAGTCCCCGGCATCCTCGGCTTTATTCTTCGTGCCCAAAAAAGAAGGCGACCTTAGAACTTGTATCGATTACCGCGCATTGAACCAGATAACGGTTAAAAATCGTTATCCTCTGCCTCTGATCTCTGAACTCCTTGACCAGGTGAAGGACGCTTGCATATACACCAAGTTAGATCTCCGGGGGGCTTATCTGGTACGAGTTAAAGAAGGCGAAGAATGGAAAACTGCCTTCCGTACTAAATACGGATTATTCGAGTACCAGGTGATGCCTTTCGGATTGTGTAACGCGCAGGCTGCCTTCCAATACTTCATGAATGATGTCCTTCGGGAACTCATCGATGTTTGTGTTGTCGTATATATCGATGACATTCTGGTGTACTCCTCTTCGGAATCTGATCACAGAAAACACGTCAGGGCAGTACTTGAAAAACTGCGCCAACACAAACTATTTGCTAAATTGGAGAAATGTGTTTTCCATACCACAGAAGTCGAGTTTCTAGGTTTCATCCTGACACCCAAAGGAGTCCGAATGGACTCAAGAAAAGTGGATGCCATCCTCAAATGGTCATCACCTAGCTCTGTAAAAGGGGTTTAAAGCATGCTCGGCTTTGCCAATTTCTATCGCAGGTTTATCCCGGAATTTTCACACGTGGTACAACCCATTACTGCACTCTTGAGGAAAAATAAACGTTTTGAATGGTCTGAAGAAGCCGAGCAGGCCTTTCAGGATTTAAAAGCTAAGTTTACCTCCGCACCTATATTGAAACACCCGCATCCAGATCTCCCTTATGTCGTCGAGACTGACGCATTCAGCCTAGCCATGGGAGCTGTCCTGTCCCAAAGAGATCCCGAAACCAACCAACTGCATCCCGTAGCATTTTGGTCCAGAAAATTCTCGGCACCCAAGGTTAATTATGCAATCACGGACAAAGAACTGTTAGCCATTAAGTCCGCTTTTAAAGCCTGGCGGCATTATCTGCTTGGCGCTCGACATACCATCACAGTGATCACTGATCACCAGAATTTACAGTATTTGAAAACCGCCAAGGCTCAGTCATCTCGGCAGCTCCGATGGGCTTTGTTTTTTGCTGAATTTGATTTTGTGATTACCTATCAACCTGGCTGCAAGAATGGCAAAGCAGACGCCTTATCCCGAATTGGAATGGGAGAATCTGATACAAACTCAGAACCAGTACCAATAATTCCCGAACAGAGGATTCTAGGCATGACTTCGTTACAGACGTTTGAAGACATTCAAGCCAGAGTGAAACAACTCCTGGACCCTACAACCTTACAAGAATGGATACAAAAGGGATCAGACTTTACCATAGATAATGGTTTACCTTATTTCCAAGGACGCTTATTCCTGCCACATAAGGAATTACACGAACTAGTTATTTCCGGTTATCATGATACATTAATAGAGGGACACCCCGGTATTGCCAAGACAGAGGAAAAGGTGAAACGACAATTTTGGTGGCCCTCTTGGCGAAAAGATGTTAAATCTTTTGTGATGTCCTGTGGTGTTTGCGCCCAAAATAAAAGTCAAAAGAAAAGACCAGCCGGTCTCCTTCAACCTCTAGACATACCACCAGCACCCTGGCACACCCTATCAATGGATTTTATTATGGACCTGCCTCCTTGTTCGGGGTACAATACTATTCTGGTAATTGTGGATTTGTTTTCCAAAATGGCCCACTTCATTCCTTTGAAAGGTTTACCTTCAGCTTCTGTCCTAGCCAAAGAATTCCTCGAAAATATTGTTCGGCTACATGGATTCCCATCTATACTAATCTCTGACCGGGGAATCCAATTCATTTCCCACTTCTGGCGCAAATGTTGTCAAATGGCGCAGATCGACGTAAGATTATCGACCAGTCACCACCCTCAGACCGATGGTCAGACCGAGAGGACAAATCAGACCCTTGAACAGTACTTACGGTGTATGTTACAGCAATCTGAAAGGAACTGGAAAGACATTCTTTGGATAGATATAAAGAATATAACGCATATAATTCGGTACACTCTGGAACTGGCCACAGTCCTTTTTATACTTTGTTTGGGCATCACCCTCGAACCTCAAACCTTGACTCACCTCAGAACCTCGGAATGCCTGCAGTAGAACATCTGCATTCTACAATTACCCAAGCCTTCAAAGAGGCAACTACGCATTTACAACAAGCCAAGAGAAAATACAAGGAGAATGCTGATCTACATCGGAGTGAAGCACCTCCGTATCAGATTGGGGATCAAGTGTGGTTAGCTACCAGACATTTACCACTCAAAGGGCCTCAAACTTTTAACCCAAAATATCTGGGACCTTATTCTATTATGGCAATAATTAACCCAGTGGCTGTTAAACTTGATTTACCAGCTAGTATGCGAATTCACCCTGTTTTTCATGTGTCACTTCTGAAACCAGTGGTACCCGGAACCCGACTACTCAAACCTCCAGAACCTATTCTAATAGATGGGGAGCCGGAATTCGAAGTGAAGAACATTTTAGACTCAAAAATGTTTAGGTCAAAACTGTTCTACCTAATTGATTGGAAGGGGTACGGACCTCAGGAGAGGTCGTGGGAACCCAGCGACCATGTGCATGCACCTCGATTAGTCAGCAAATTCCACCGACTCTTCCCAGACAAACCAAAACCCCCGGAGGGAACAACTTTGGGACGGGCCTTGTGGGGGGGGGAGTGCTGTCATGATGCTCGCTCCCTGGGGGAGCCGGTTCAAGCCCGGCGTCCCCGAAAGCGGACATCCAGTCCCCAAGGAAGGACCCAGGAACCCCATATAGGGGCCCTTTGGACAGTGTCCTGGCGCCTATGGCGCCAGGCTCATAAAAGACATCAGTCCTGGCGCCAGGCTCATTATGGGAATGCTTGGGTGCACTTACCTGATGCAGACCATGCTGCAGGATCCCGGCCTCCTTGAGGCCTGAAAGGAACTACTTTACCTGTGGGACTAATTTACCATCCGGGCGTGGTCGGGGGAAGGATACATACCTGATTGGAGGAAGGATACATACCTGGAACTTCTTCCAAGGCTATTTAAACCCCACCCGAACAGCCACACGTGCTTCACGTTGTTCTGCATCTAGCAGCTGGACGCTCACCGTGTCTGCTCCTGCATCCTGACTTCTGCCACGCTTGCCAGCATCCTGGATCACCAAGGAAGAGAAGAAGGGAACAGAAGAAGGAAAAGTCCTTACCTGCTAAATCCGCATCCCAGAGACATCTCCCCGACAATCCTGAAAAGGAAGACTTTAATTTAAAAGCTCATTGCGTCGATCGCTGTAGCGCCGCATTCCACTCACCTTTACAGGGCGCCTCCATGTTCAGCAGCGATCATCCGGATTCGCAGTCACGCCCCAGCGCCTAGGGAGAAAAAGACCAGAACAAAAGGTGAGAGAGAGAAGGGAATAAGGAAAACTAAATCTCCATGTTAAGACTTACCTGTTGATTCATTCCCTCTTCATTTTGGGTCCGCTCCGCATCCTGGCATTTCCGGACCCCGGCCCCTAAGGGGAAAAAGAGACATCAGCGTTAATGAGCGAATGAAAAGACATTACCAAAAAACGCTCATTAAAGACTTACCTGATTTCTACAAGGATTTCACCTCTCATCTCGGGTCGGTGCCTGTTCCCCATCATTCCGTACCCCGGCCCCTATGGGGAAAAAAGACACTAGCATTAGTACATTAATGCATGGACACAAGGGGAACCTCTTATCAAAAAAACTTACCTGGAAGCCAAGCAAGTTTGGTTCTCACCAATCCGAAAATCCAGTGAAGTAACTGGATATCAACGCGCCCCTGCATCAGAAGCAGGATGGAGAGCTCGTCCTTCCAGACCCTAAGGTGAGACGCTACGAGAAATCACAGAAGGGTTTCAAGGAGGGTGAGAGGGGAAAGTGGGAGGCCGATTGCATTACCCCGCCGACAGTTAATCCCCTATTTTCGCCTACAGAAGGATACTTCTGCGAGCCAGATTTGGGGGCCCGGTCCAGTCCGTCTTCCGAACCCTGCGCATCACCTTAGAAGAGGTCACAGCAGCGCGAACCAGGCCAGCACCTCCGTGGGAGTCAGGTGAGCGTAACACATACATTATCATAAGCCTTTACATATTTTAGTCTTATAGTGTTAAGACTCTCACAATGACAGATGATGCATTCTGCTGTTTCAATGGAAACAAGTCCCACATAGTCTACACCATCTGTTCTCTCGTGGGATTCCACATTTTGCACCTATTATTTCCAAACAATCAGATACGTTAAACTTAAATATAAAGTACCATCTGATTGTTTTGGCATCGGGAAAAGCTGTCAAATAGTTTAGTGTCCTTGGATAGTTCCCCCAGTGTTGTAAATACATACCACTGTTGGTCTTAGTGGCTAGCTGAATCATGTTGCTTTCCTTTCCTACACCATGTATGGCATCTGTTAAGAGATGTCGAACTCGAGCTGGTGAATATTCTAGCCAGACATGTGCATTCTCTCTAGCCCACTCATAATAAGCGGATCTGATATGTCCTAGCGCACACAATACTCTCTTATTATCAACACCATCAGCTGATTTTATCAATTCAACAATCGTCTCATTGTCTAGGGTGCACAATTTCACATGCATCATGGCCATCTTGTACTCCATGATGTCACTAAGTTGCATTCTAATAAAATGCATTCACATGGCAACACGATGATCATTTTAAGTACAATTTTTAAAGGTTTTCGTTCAAATCTGTCTAGCTCTGATTTACATTTTTTTACCCCAGATCTCTGCTCCATATAATAAGCATGGTACTACTTTTGCTGCATATAACATAATTATCGCACTTAACGAGTACCCATCTTGATTCACAATGAAATGGCTCAGTTTCATAGGGATGTTCATACATTTGCATTTAATTTCAAGCCATTGCTGTTTCCAGGACAAATTTTGATCAATGATGATCCCAAAATATCTATAGCATTCAACCACTTCAATATTCTGGTTAGCGAAACCTACGGGATTTACGATTCGTGTTTCCTAAGAAGGCAATCACCTTAGTCTTACCGAGATTCATTTTTGACCCATTATCAGTTGCAAATGTTTCTAATGCTGTCAATTTATGTTGCAGGCCTCCCGGTGTTTAGTCTATCAACAGGAGATTGCCCTCATAGCCTAGCCATCCAAATTTGAGTGAACTTATTTTAATATCATTAGACATAGTCACGTTAAATGCTGTAGGTAGATCTGCTAAATATAAGTTAAATAAAATAGCAGCCAGGTTACACCCCTGTTTGGGTATCAGTCCTGAGTCTTTGCCTTCTCCGTCTAATCTCACTCAACAGATGTGTTTGAGTATAGCAGTCCAATCATAGATAGATGACCAGGTGGGATATTCCACCGCTTCAGTTTATTCCATAGTTTCTTTCTGAGGATCGTGTCAAAAGCGGCAGGAAAATCTATTAACGCCCCATAGATTGGTGGCTGGCATCTAAACCATGCATATTCAAACACTGTGACCAAAGTGGTAATATTATGGATCGTCAAAGATTTTGCACGAAATACAGATTGATTAGGAGGGAAAATATGATGATCTGAGATCCATTGGTTCAATTCTTTATGCAGTACTTTCGCAAATATTTTAGCTGGAACATACATCATCGCTAACATGCGATAATTAATTGGATCTTTCCAGCTGCCCTTTTTATGTATGGGTAATATGGAGTTTTCTTGCCAGGTCCTAGGCACCTTACCATATATATATATATATATATTTCTTGTTTATAATTTGATTTGGATAATACAATCATCCTTTCAAATATACAAAAGAGACGAATTTACAGACTAAAATATACAACAATTTACAATATAAATATATATAAACAAATGCACAGCATACTTTAGGAAACCAGAAACCTAATTTTTAAAAAAAGGAAAAAAGCGCATAAAAGTGGTCATTGATGGCAAATGCATCATTATCAGTAAAAGAACAAGGATATTGAATTTCAACCACCAAGACTAAGCAAATCCAACTGAAAGCATTTACCTATTGCATTTATGCAAGATAATATACAACATTATGGATCTCCAGTTTATATGAAAACATTAAAGTTGCCTACATTTACATGATCCTTTCATCAGGAAGGCATTTTGGAAAGATAGCATCTAGAAAGTGCACTATAGCCACACGCATACCCAATTTGGGATTATTGGATATTTCATGCCAAATATTGTCCATTGCTATATGGCTGGATCTAGTCAAGAGACATTTTTTAAAGTGATTTCCCCTTTGGACGGATAACATTGGACAATACAAGATAAAATGTTCTAGGGTTTCTCTTTGTGACTTATCAGCACAAAAGCGGCAGTAATTGAGTTCTTTCGGTATCAGATTGCGCCTGGACATGACCTCTCTTGTTGGCCAGAGATTTAGACGAAACCTCAGAAATTGTTGGCTAATAAAAGGACATGGGCATCCTAATAAGTAAGCCGCCGTCTCCCGGAGAGCTTTGTTTCCAAAGACGCAGATGTCAACATTCTTATATTCTAGACATAGCCTTCGATTTTCTATCCAGTCATATAAGTGCCATTTTTACCATATTTGCCAATTCATGCAAGCAGTAAGTGTAGAGCATGGGCCCATTTCTTTGGAGATAGTTTAAGCAGCACATTACAAGTGCAGTCTGGGCCAATCCCACGAGATGTTGGTAAAGTTAGAATCATTACTTTAATTTCATCCACCGAATGGCTACAATTCCATTCAGTCACCCCAGCCTCTGCTATTTCGTCAATCGGTTTGAGTGCAATCTGTTCATATTCACCAACACAATTAATGGGTAGTACATTATTTTTTGTTCTATTTATTACTGCCCATATTCCTTTATTGTTATCAGTTGTTGGTAACTGGGCCAGTGTTTGCCATATTTTATTTGCCTCAGATACTTTGTGCTGACGAAGCCACTTTTTGTGTTCGCCCTTGGCCGCTCTTATTTTCTGATGAGCGTCACTCTGGTTTTTGTTTTTGATCATAGCTATGGTAATTTGCAACTTTTTCTTAGAAATATGGATGGATTTATCAAACGTTGGTTTTTGTTGATGTGTCAAGTTCCAACTTTCACTTGTAGAAGTCTAGACACGTTTATGTGCCGACACAGTTTTAATTGCAACTATCACTTGTTCAAACGCTGGTATCACATGGCCGTCACTGTTGTTTGTCAGTACATGCATCTTATCGATAAAGATATTAAGTACCTGTTCGGCTTTCTGATTTCCCTTTGCTAAATTAGTTGGATTCCATTTTATACGATTACCACCGTTATTGAGAGATACGTTTCCATTTAATTCATATACACTCTTTTCCTCCATACCATTCACTAATAAAAGATAAAGTGGCAGATGGTCACTTTCTTCTTGGATGCCAACAGCCAAATCCATCACAAATTCCTTAACGATGTAATTGATTATAATATTGTCAATAGTCGTCATACTTGTTCTACCAATTCTAGTGGGACTTCTAGTAGCTTCACTTTGACAATTTCCATTCATTACTTTCAGATGATATGTTTGTATCGGACAATACCAACCTTTCCTATATCTATTGGAAGTGTGGACTCTATACGGTCCTGTTTTACAATCATCATCCTCGTAGGGAACAGCTTCAGCTATGATGGCATTGAAGTCACCTAACAAGATTATCAGAGTCCTCACATCACATTCATGATATGATATGGCATTTATAACACACCTATACACAAGTGTTTCAAGGCGCGAAAGATTCTAGTGATTGTTTGGGTGTTTATTTTATTGTAAACAGCATTCGGAGGATTATAAATATTACCCAATAGAATTGGTGAGTTCTTATGGTTCTCACATTCAATTAACACAGCCAGAACCATATCTGTGGACCATCTAGTGTCAACGCCAATCCACGGATGTCGGATCGATGTCATTAGGCCTCCCTTGGGGCGTCCCAATGGTCCTTTTAATAGCTATTCTTTGAATCGTGCTGTGCCCATCAATGTCACACTGTTCTCACATTCATGTTTCTTGCAGCGCTACCACAAAAAATAGGTGTATATTTGCAAGAATTCCATCACCTGCTGTATATTGGAAATTGCCTCTCGTGTTCCAGGACAACACAATTTTATTGTGTGATTGTTCTCAAGACTGTTTACCAAATTGAGCTTTAAATGCAACCGTAATACTTTGCCAGTATCCTTCAAGATTCTCAAAAGGAATATCAGGTTTAGGTTCTTTTTCTACTTTCTTTTTATCTGCAGAACCAATCTTATTATTTTTCATCAGACTTTCTTTTCCCGATGTTTCTTTAAGTAATCCTTGCAGTTTCTGATCAACTTTAGCATTATATCGATTGCTCCCATATTTGGTTGGTTCATTAATATTTCTTGACGCAAGTATCCTAATTTCCTAAACTCATTACCATATTGTAAAATGTACTGTAATATGGGTACATTGGTACACCATACATTTGTGGTCACACTTGTTGTATCAACTAGTTGATCTACGATACTTTGATCTTCCGAAGTTACCATTCTAAGAGGTATTATCATTTGACATAAGTCAAGAATATGCGCTCTATTAAAAAGCGTGCTTCTATTACTTTGATCAGTCACTTGAAGTTGTAATGCACATATTCTATTCTGAAACTGGCAAGGATTCAACATTCGCTGCTTCTTGATTATTATTGCATTTAGATTGATCAGATTTTTCCTGATGTATTTTATTACTATCAGAGTCTACACTGGGATTTGTTTGTCGTTCTATCTATCATAGGTGGTATGTTTATGACAGCATTATCGCTTTCTGGAATTTCAATAAAAATGCCTTGCATATCAGAAAGTATGTTATCTGGGATGCCTTTGTTTTTCTCAGCCTTCTTCTTTTGTTTTGTCTCACGTTAACAACATTTTGGTCTCAAAGGGGATACGGAAGAGTGATCTTTATCCTGCAAATTGGCTAGATAATTGCGTATATCAGTAGTTGTATTAGGATACTTGCTCACTTTATTCTTCACAGGGCTCACGTGCGGTGCAGGGACTGCAGTGTTCATTGTCATTTCTATTTGGTCCTGATACGTTAATACTAGCTGTTGGCATACTGCCAGTACAATTCGAACTTGAAGATTGATTTTCAGTATCACCCATAATGGTCATCCCTAATTGTGCAGACACAATGCACCCATTTTTAATCGGCTTATGTCTTTTATCAGCATACTTGGCTGCTTGAGCATATTTCTTACTCTGATTGGTTTTCCCCCCTTTTCTTTTTTTTATAGTCATTAGTTTAAAACTCTAACACAAATTATTTTTTATTTTTAGGATTCGACGTATGACTACTTTCTCTTGTATTATAATTTTCCGCTACAGCATCCAGAGTTACCTCATTTATACCTTCTACATTACAATCAGTTACGGGTGTTTCATTTGATAACAGGCATGCATTATCTGTATTCATGCTACTGTCTCTCATTACTTTTCTCCCTTTTATTTATACTTTGGTTTTGTAACATTCAGTGAACTTCTAATTTGCGCTCAATGTTTTCACGTTTGTCAACTGGTGTGGCTAGCAAGTTTTCTAATGCCTCAAACATTTCATTGGAACACATGCTAGTATTACTCAAATACAATTGACTTTCAGAAGTACAACGCTCATGCTCATTGGATGTCTGAAGGGGCAGTTCAGCTGAGCATGACAGCACATTGTCACCACACGTACCACCCATCACAACTATCTGTCCAGTTTCAGCATCAACTTCGAATCTAGTATTATTCTCAACTTTACACTGGACCTCATCTCGAGTAATTTCTTCATTTACAATAGAAGTATTCAGTTGGTTGTTCCCACCCAGTGCAATATCAATCATACCATTCATGTTCTCACCACTTACACTTTGATTCTTAGCTAATTCAACATAATGGTCCGGCATTTCAGTTCACGCCACATTAGTTTCAGATTGAGCCAGTCCCACTATCTTGTCCACACTAGTTTGTATGCTAGGACATCCTTCCACCACACTAAGGGCGTCCCTATGCAGACCGGTATCAACAAGCAGCAAACAATTACTTTCACTAGTCTCCGTTACCTCTATTTGACTTATGTCATTCTCATTATTAATTACAGAGAAGTTTGTCTGTTGCACTTCAGTAAGGATTCCAACACTGCTAATGTTGCGAGGATGATGAAGCATTTGCGATATTATTTTAGTGCCTAAACAAGGTAATGCTGAACTCGGCTCTTCTGTTAAAGTGCTTAAGATATCCCCCTCATCTATATTACTTACTGTCTGTCCGTTTCACACAAGTTTTCATAGGTCCTTTTTTAGAAAGAAACTGGTGATTTTTGCTAGACTACTGTCATTAAGTAAGCCCTGCTTGTGAATGGTTTCCGGGCACAAGCACAACTCGGTTCTTTTGGGCCGATCAGCTACTGTTCTTCCTATTTGACTATCAGTAGCATGACCAACCTCGATGATCTCTATCAAGTAGAAGCCGTCAGGGTGCCAGTCTCAATCACCCTTGTCTCCATTTCTTGGCACCAAAACATCGCCCTTGCTGCTGAGTTTCGTTTCCTCAGCGAGAAACTGGCAGCAGTTGCGCAATATAACTCGCCAATCCTGTTTGCCGGTAGTCATGATGTCTTACATTGGTGCAGATCACAGGAAACGATTCACACTAGGGATCTCCCACACATGAGTGGGGTTAATACCTCTACCAACGTAGACAACAGACAAGAAAAGCTACCTCACCTCAGGTATCTATGCTCGTTACGATTCGAGAACATGAGAAATTGTACAAACAAGTAGCTCACACGTTCAACAAGTGTATTGCACCGTGAAATGCTGCTGCTGACGCAAACCATTAAACAGCACTACACGTGCACTTCCACGAAAGTGCGCGCGTGCATGCCTGGCTTGAAATAGGTTTGCTGGGAAAAGGGGCGTGGCTTGTCCAAAACACACTAGGTTTACCTGTTAAAGCAGTCGTTAGCTGCAATAAAGGTAAAAATATATTATTAAGAGTTGAATAATGAAGTAAAAAGTCCATATATTATTTCAAGGTAGAAGCAGATAACAAAGTCCAGCAATAATGGTAGTATCTTCAGCTTGCTTCACAGAGCTTCCTCACAGCCAACAGCACTTTACGCGCACTTCCACTAATGCTTGCACGCCTAGCTGAAATAGGTTTGCTGGGAAAAGGGGCGTGGCTAGACCAAACACACTAGTTTAGCCGTAAAAGCAGTCGTTATCTTGCTTCTCAGAGCTTCCTCACAGCCAACAGCACTTCACGTGCAATGCCACGAAAGGGAACTATTAGTAAGATGGCTCATGCCATTGGTGAAATATTGTGCTTTATGTACAAATTAATGGTACAGACAATGGCTCTGATTTTATGTATATATGAGGCTAAATTAAAGGCAACTGCATCATAGAGGGTTGCCGTTTTTTGGGTACTACAATTCAGATGCTAATCAGATGCAGGAGAATCAGTTCCTAAAATGCATATTAGAGCTTTCATCCTTATCCCTCAATCTTTGGTAGTCACAATGAAGTGTATATGGGGTCTGCCAAGTGGTTCCATTGTTTTATATTAACACAATGTTGGCCTTACTTTATTGTGTGCACTTGGGTGTTGCGTAAGATGGGACGCTTGTCTGCATGCCATTTATTGAATTTATTGTACAGTATGTAATGTACAGTTTATCAAGGAATATGGACTTTCAAAATACTTTTAGTGACTTAACACTTGTTTTTCTTTGTGTTTTCTGTGTGTGCGTCCTTTCTCATTTTGAGAATTTACCAGTGCCATGATGGATTTTTAGAAATTGGATACCATAATTCTTATTCATTTACATATTGTGGTGTGTGACAATGTTTTTGACAGTAGCGACATAACTGTCAGCATATTGTTTTTCAAATATGAATTCTTTATCGCAAGTTCTACTAAAAACACCTTAAGACTTGCGTTTGATGTTTCGAATTGTTGACCAATTGTATATAGTATTGAGCCCTGAGGAAGAGAATCAATTCTCGAAACACGGGTTGGCTCATGGTCAGTTGGATAAAAAAAATACTTATGATCAATTTCATGACCTGGGATGCTAGGGAAAGGTCCCATACTCCATTTGCGACATCTGATTTTTATTATACACTAGCATATCAGCGCATTGATTAGGTTTGGTTTTCCATAAATTGTTTGTTTTCAAACCTTGCTGATGCCCCCATTTCTGCAGAGACTGTTAAAGGCATTGCCATAGTGTGATGAATCCAATGGAGCTATCATGGATTCCCTGTCGGTGACCTTCTCCCATGTGGCCAGGCAACGGCTACCGCTGCGTGATTCTGATCCTCACCCTGGGGGTGGCTATATGAGGGAGGATCACATGGGATGAGAAAACTACCAGGGAGATGTCATGACTTCATTGAATGAGATGCTGTATCGCCTCCTTTCCCATGAGGAAGACCCTATGATGCCTAAAACCTTAATGGCATATTGTCAGGTATTGGTTCCTCCTTGTAGAGGGAGTAAAGAAACCTATTCTCAATATCACTTTCATGAATCCCCCACCCATGACCAAAACACACAAAGCACCACCACAACACTTTTTGCTTCGGAAGTGCCTTTATGTAAAATCATTAAGAAGTACGGTTTAAACACCATGTTTCCAATGACACCCGTGGACTCCAACTCCAAGAATCACCCAAGTACTGAGATGAGAATGATGAAGTAGTTTGTACAAGGTATCAAGAACCTCGAAGTGCAACATGCAGTCTAGTTGTTTTTCCAAGTTACCTGTGCACGTGACATTTAACGATTGCAACCACACTACTGAACACAGCAGTACAGGAGAAGACGTCGGCTTGTATGCAAAGGCTTGTTAGCGTGAGAAACACGTACCGGTGTGGCGGAGCGGAGAAGACGGCCAGGATCGAAGGAGAAATGCAGTGCGCAAGCAGGACATCCAGTTGAGACGCTGGGAACCGCAAGAGTTTCTGGGTGATCAGTAGTTCGCAGAGGCAGAGTTCTCCAAGCCGGGACCTGAAAGGAAGTAGGTGTGTGACCTTGAAGCCGCGAAGGAAGCTAGAAGGACGTCTGCGCACTCCAGAATGGGAAGCGATGAAAGAGCTTCACTGCATAAGCGCAAACTGAACCAGACATGCTAGAAAGAACCGGTGAGTGTACAAAAGTGTGCGCAAAAGTTTGAGTGAACATTATTGCAGACATATATACAAAACCAAGAACCACACATACAATGTTGGTGATACAGAGGTACTATGAAATGTATAAGAAGTCCTGGCAAAGGAAAGATACCAGGCAATTGAAACACATAAGACGTTCTGGCAGGGGAGTACACCAGGCACTGAAATCACAAGGGAAGTCCTGGCAGGAGAGTACACCAGGCAGTTGCAATTGAATGAGGAATCCTGACAAGAGAGTACACCAGGAAGTTGGAATTGCATAAAGAGTCCCAACAAGCGATTTGCAAAGCTACCAGAAATAATAGTGTTTTGTAAACGGAGGAGAAACGTGTGTTAAAGAAAGACTGTTACAGAATTGTTGCCTAAACAGGAACCTTGTGAATCAAGGAGACGCACAAAGGAACTGTTAGTAAAAAGAGATAATTAAGATTACTTAAGAATCCAGGGGAAGCGGAACACCCTCTGGATCCAAGGTATTTTACCTTGGAGAACATTTTTGGGGGCGCTATTCTTATTTTCATTTGTGAATACTTTATTTACTAATATCCGGTTGAAGACATTCCTTGCACCCTTTAGTGTTTTGTTTATAGTGTGAAGGTCCGGATAGGAGGTTTTGGACACAAGGATGGCTTTTCAGTTACTGACATCCTGACACAGACAGATGCTTAGTTTTTGGTTTTTAGGTAGCGTAACTCTTCTTTAGAATAGGGTCAGAGAGGCATTTTCCCAACCCATTTTGATTTAATAAATGTTTTTAGCCACAAAATGATAACCGTGTGTCTGACTCTCATTGCTGACTCCTCACATATGCTGTCAGAGTGGGATCAGGCACAGTTGACATAAAATGGGAGACCCTTACATTCGAGAAACTCAGTAACCGAGCATCCGATCCATCAAATGCCAAAGAACACTCTATCAGATATGACTTCTGCAGTAGCAGGGTAGAACTGATCCAACCTGGGGACCAAGTTTTAATACCTAGTGGCTTATGTGCAGAATCCAGTGGATCCCCCACTCAAGACCTGCCTAAAGTCTCCACCCAGGTGGCCACAAGACAGCAGACGCTTCCTGATCCCAGTCCTGGGTGTAGTGTACTGCGGTAGGATCACCTGGGTGGAGACAACGCCCAGGGTGGTGGGGTGACTTCACAGGGTGAGACGAGGTATTTTTCCATGAAACCGACACTTTTGTTGTGGGATTAAAGGAGAAATTGGCATACTGTCAATTTGAAATATCTCAACCTCCTGTTAAAGATGGGGAGATAACATCTCAGGGTATAACCCAACAAAGTGCCATATTGGAAGAACCAGTCTTTTTCATCCCTAAAAATATCTATCCTCCCCGAGGCCAAAGGTATGCCAAAAGGAACAATGGAAATGTGGTTGTTCCTATTCCAACTATATCTAAAAAGGCTAGGTCTTACAGTTCCCTTTCTAAAAACATTGAGGGACGTGAAATTGTTGCTAAAACTATCAAGGCAGTGGGAAAACGAAAATTCCTTGGAAGGGACTACATGTCCCAGAACCCCTCAGAAACTGTGACGAAGAAGAGGGCCAAAGAGGCATGCAGAAGTAGAGAACAGGCAGGCAAGCGTAATAGCCTACGGCAAGGTCAGGCAATCGGGATTGAGGGTCTGCACCTAAAACCAATTAACTCACCTGAGGCACATAAAAGGCTGCTGCAGGAGGGAGTCACAGAGAGAAGCAGGAGCTGTAAAGTCGGCAGCAGCAGTAGAAGAAACCAAACTGGAGGCTGGCAGTTCACAAGGACGTGTGACCACGGAAGGCACGCCATAGCAAAGAACAAGAAGATTTCACCTGCAGGCTCTGAGTTGGTCGTAGGCTCACAGACGCTGTCTGGTGGTGGGTACATTGGAAGAGACTGGAGAAAGTCTTTCCAGGTGCGCAGAATTCTTGTGAATGCAGAGCCTGTGTTTTACCCGAGGCCCATGTGCAGAAGCAAGCCGAGTGAACCTGGAGAGAGGAAGACTCACCTTTAATGAGGCCCGATCCAAAACACCCGTGGTAAGGAGAGGTGTGGAGCCATAGATTGCCAGTGGTAGCAGTAGCAGAGGAAAAGAAGTCGGGAAGTAGAGGCAGCCCGCAGCAGCTGTAATGCTGGAGCTGACAAATCAAAGGCTGTACTCCAGAGCAGCAGAAACCTTTTGCTGGTAACTATAACTAGCTGAAATTCATTTGCGTAGAAGGTAAAGCGAATGAACTCATTCGTAGTGGTGGGAAGTCGTATACAACAAAGGGAAATGTATCACGTGATTATCCTGCAATAACTGAAGTGCTTAAGCACAAAGAAAGTCTTTCTTTTCCAGTTGTTAATATAAAATCATTGACCAGAGAAGTCGCGTTTCTCATATTAACAGGGAGAATGGTAGCGGTAATGATCGCATAAGCAGTAACAGAGTTTCCCATTCAGTTAAAGAAAACCTCACTTCAGAGAGGCAGCGTATGACATTTTGTTTCCCGATCATTGTTGAAGACGAGTGCTGTCTTCGTAAAAGGGAACACAAGTAGCACGTTGAAGTTTACCATCAAGTAGCAATTGTATATGCCTAAATTTGAGTTTGAAGTGATTCTTAACTCTTGTAACATTCTACATTCAATTGACGCAGAAGCTGTTAAACTCAGAAGTAGAGCAAGCTTTGCCCAAGCCAGTAGACAGAACCTTCTAAACAGGAAACCAGTCAAAGTAAGAACTGGAACTCATTGTCTTGAAGTTGTTGAAGCTGAAACTAAGCCAGGGTCCTCTTACACAAGGCTGACAAAGTAATATAACACTGGGAGTGTGGCACTACAATTTTGGGTTAAGCCCTAGAGACGTGGAGATGCATATGAAGCTGGGGAAGGGAGCGGAGTGCTTGTAATAATGAATAATTACGCATCTGTAAAGCTGACACTGTGGCAGTTAGAAGCTGAATCAGATTCTGTGGTAGATACAATACTCAGAGGAAAGACAAAGAGGCTGCCCTTTGTTGTAGGAGTAGAATGAAGAGTGCCTTACCAGCCTGTAGCGGTCAAAGAGTCTTGTTCAAGTTGCCTAGAGACATTTCCACAAAATAAAGATGTAGCAGCAGAAGTTGAACTGTGGTTCGCTAGAATTTTGTCAGAGCTGTCGCAAGTTGAAGAAGTTGAAGTGGAAGCATTCTGTGAGGCAGAGAAGCCTGCTCTCACAGTAACACAGAGAATAGGAAGTTGTCACAGGGAAAGTAACTATCTTGAAGAAGCATCCTGACAAATTGCATACAAGACGCTGCAGAAAGTAACGTTGTTATTAAAGTGGAAGCGGCATTTTTGTTTTTGAACATTATCCAGGATTACCATTGGTGCTGTTCCTTTGTGAAACTTTGAAAAGGGAGCTGTTCATGCAGAGAAGAGGAAACTGTTACCTGTGGTTTTTTGTGTTTGAGTGACTTTTTATTTCTTTGTAACCTTTCAAGAACGTATATGAGACTTTGTTTTTCCTTGTAAGAAATTGACTTTGGACATTTCTGGGGGAGCAAAATTTGCCCACAACAAGGAGAAATCAACCAAGATCTTAATTGTTTGGTAATCGTTTATTTATGTTATTGTTGCTTTCATTTGATTGTTTGGTTGTTTAGTATGAGGATTAGGTTTGTTTATGCCAGGAGGTGTTCCCTTAGATCTTATTATAGGTAGGGAATCCCCTGGTAGAGTAGGTTAAGTTAGGGTTTATTTCATTGTTTCTTTTCAAAATACTATACCAACCTTAAGAAAACTAAACTCAGTTGTGAGCCTCACATTACTGACCCCTCCTGGAACCTACATTATACTTGCCTCTAATTCGGGTTTAGCCTGGCGGCATGGCCTGGATGTATTGGCAAACGTCAAAGACCCTGACTTTAGAGGGGACATAAAGGTGTTGATGCATAATAATGGTAAAGAGGCATGTCAAGTGAAGGCAGGGAAGAGAATAGCCAAAGGACTCTGTAAAAGGCTGTGTTTCCCAAGCCCTAGGAAATTAGGAACTCTGATAAAACTGAAAGAGGGACCGACCACAGGTTTTGGGGAGGCAGATATAGAGCTTCACGTTACACCAGAGGCAGCTCCACCTCAAATGACAGAAGAGCCTGAAGCTATCCCTGAATTAGCCTTTGCCAAAGGAATGATCCCTTACTTGCTGAGCCTTTTCTTCAGACTTTACCCGAAGAGGAAGGAAGGAATAAATTGGACCATTTCTTTTCTTAAAGACCGGGTTGCTATATAGGGGAGACAGTGGACCAGATAGTAATCTTAGATTGCTAATTATACTACCTAAATATCATAAGAAAATTGTACTAGAAATTGACCATTCCCACCTGACAGGTGGACATCTTGGAACAACCAAAACTCAAGCCCAGGTCGTGAACCGTTTTTATTGGCCCAGGATCTATGCAGATGTCAAGAACTTTGTGCTCAATTGCTCCCTACGTCAGAAAACTAGTAGTTTAGTTTATTTATTTGTAACGCAGACCAAACCCTGGGATAACTGGCTGCCAAAAAGAGTGTTACAGGCATACAAAGGATTACAACAAAACAAAAATGAAAAACTGCTGGTCGAAGTAGCCAAATTCCTCCTCCTGCTCCAGTACAGCTTCTGCCCATCATCGATTTATCTTTTCCATGCATAGGTATGGATATAGTTGGACCCCTTCAGCCATCGAAGTTTAGAAACTGATACATTCTGGTGATATTATACTATGCAGCCTGTTACCCTGAAGCCTTTCCTTTACGGAATAACACGACACAGCACATTCTCAAGCATTCAATTCCATTTTTATCAGAGAGTTGGGATTCCGAAGGAGATCTTAACCGGCCAAGGATCTAAAGCTTACTTCTACATGTCACCCTCAAACTGATGGTTTAGTGGAACGGTTCGACAATACTTTAAAGCACATTTTAAAGAAGCTGGTTGAAGCCGATGGGGAAAAATTGGGATGTGATGACACCATGGGCCCTTTTTGCCATTAGGAAAACACCACAATCCTCAACCAGATTCTCACCATTTGAACCTTTACATGGGAGAAAACCTCAAGATGTTGAGTGAAACCTGGAAGGAACGAGAGGAAGCTACTTTACTGTTATACCAAACTGCCCAGAGACTAAAAGAACATATGGTGGCATTTAGAGCCATAGTACAAGCCATCATGATTAAGACCCAAGAACATCAGAAAGGCTCTCATGATAGAAAAGCAGTATTAAGGTCCTTTTCTATCTGGCATAAGGTTCTAGTTCTCCCCCCTTCATCTGAAAATAAAATGCTTTCTAAGTTGCATGGTCCCTACAAAATAATAGAGCAGACAGGGCCTTATGATTACCGGGTTTTGCAACCAGACAGAAAAATCCAAGACTCACATCTATCAGCTGAATCTTCTTAATGAGTGGAAGGAGAATACCACTGAAGAGACTACTGTGGTATTAACCAGCTTGTTGTCTGATGAAACCAATATGAATGCATTCATTCCTTCCTATTTATCTCTAAATCAAAAGGAGTTCTTAATGAACCTGGTAGGGTTAAAGGAATGTACTTTTTGTGAGGGGTCAGAAATGCGAGATGGACACAAAGTTGTCCATTTCTCAATTTTTGCCATTTTATTGAAAATAAAAGATGGGTAAGATAAATGCCCATCTGTCCCTAACCTAGCAAGACGGTCCCTACCTAGCAAAATAAATACTAAAGAAAGATGACCTAGTGTCCAATTATATCTGACCCTCACACTAATAACACCACCAATGTGTATAAGGTAAATATATGTTTTTCATTCAACAAAACAGTTTATAAGTTCAAACCTATAATTCCCCCAAAGTACTCCTTGTGAAACAGGGTGTGGTTCCCTTCCCGTGGATCAATTCAGTAAGTCCTTTGGAAAGCTCTTGGGTCAACAAAGTTATATTCAGACCAACACAAAAAAAGTATTTTCCACCCAAGACGTCTTTCAACTTGGTAAATACAAATTATTTTCCAAAAGCACTGTTTCACAACCCAAATCAATGGTTTCCTTCCAATTGGCAAAGTAAATGTCTTTTCCACAAAACACATATTCATATCCCAAAGCAATGGTTTCCTTCCCAAGATGTAAGGTGAATACAAGAATATCACAATTATTCTTTCAGTGGAATACTTTTTGTCAGGACAGCACAACACATGTCTTATGTAAAGCAACACATTTTTCAAGGTGACAGAGTTAACAGTTTCTTTCCACAACACTTTTTTCGCAACCACATTTCTTCAAAAACAATCTTTCTTTCCTGTTATACTCACCTGCCAGGAAGAAAAAACTGCTCAAGTTACAATTGGTCTCTTCTGTTATTGGCAATGTTTGTTCCAACGTACTCCACACCCGTTTCCTATGTGCGGAAAGTTGAACAATGTCTGTCTTCCTTTATAGTCTCCTGACTATTGCCAATGTGGGTTATAGGTCTCCCCAAACTAGCATCTCAAGAATGGAGATTTGGCTGTTGGCAATGTGGGTTACAGGTTTCCCCAAGTTGATGTTTCATACAATGAGAATTGCGCCCTTGCTAACTCTTTACTGCTCCCTTGTTGCCTCTCTACTCTACTGGTTCGGTATTCAAAGTAATTTATTATCGCATAATATTCTGCTCGAAGCACCCCGGGGTTACCTTTTCCTTCAGGCCAACTCACTGGTCTTCTTTGCCGTCTCTGCGGTATTCCTTGTTGCTGTGGCAGAACCTCTGTGATCTGCCCATACCATTGAGAGCTCCCACGTAGCTTTAGCGGTCTGCACAGCTCTTCTCCGGAGCTCCACAGGCTGTGTTGGGTCTCCGCGTCCTCACACACCTGGGCAACTCACATCGGGTTGGGAACCTGTCTCCCACACAGCTAGGCTGCTCTCCCTGCTGCCGTCCATGACATCACTTCTTGCTGCGCTTGCTCTGCAAAACCGCACACCTTCTTTTCCTGCGTTGGCTTCAGCTGCCACTCTTCCTTCTGCGGCAACCACAAAGGTTTGAACTGCTTCTGCCTCTGCCACTCCTTTTCTCATCTGTAGCTCATTCTCACATTTAAATGTCCTGCAGAGGTGCCTTGCTATGCAACAACTAGACTGCACATTCTTTTCAATAGCACTTCTGATCCTTACTAACTGTGGGCCCCTCTACCTTGTCCCAGTACCAGAGGCATTATGGATCCTGAAGTTCATAGTGGTTTTGGTTCTTTTACATTCATTTAGTTTTGACTGCTTTGTGAACTGAGAGTTATCGGATTTAGGAGATGTCATATAAACAGTTTGTGATTTAACATTGGGGTTAGTACTTCTACCTAAGACAACGTAATGATAATTAGAGGATTTCACATTTAATTCATGAACTCCTAAGGTATAAACCTTATTCTGTCTGGATAACATTTCATAGCATGTTTGAGTAGTTTCATCGGAGGAACTTGTGTAGTGACAGCATGCCATTAGGTATCTGGGAATTATACGGTCCTCATCCTCATAGGAGGATGAATACATTGTCTCTCTCACCACTTCCCCTTGACAGCAATCTCCTCCAATGTGATCCTCCCTCATAATTACACCTCTATGGTTTGGATCTGGTAGTGGCTGCCTCCCCCATGCCATATGGGAGGAGAATTGAGGCTGGGGTTTAGAGATGACAACACAGGATTCATCACACATTCTATCCATACACCACCAGGAAAGTTGGTGCATTTAAAACAATATTGGATACCTGAAGGCAGAAAGTACATCATAGAGGAAAAAATAGAAACTATGTTAAGGGCTGTTAAGGGCCTGGTCATCCCCAATCGTGGCCAAACCAGATCAATCGTGGAGATTATGTATTGATTTCAGGAAGGTAAACGCGGCCTCCCAATTTACAGCTACCCTATGCCTAGAATATATGATGGTATTGATCGATTGAGGTCTGCCGTTTTCCTCTCAACAATTGATCTAATGGGTACTGGCAAGTCCCTGTTAATCCAGCAGATGGGGAAAGGACAGATTTCTCTATTCTCATTGGGCTTTTTCAGTTTTAGGTGCTACCTTTTGATTTACATGGGGCATCGGCTGCCTTTCAAAGGTTAATGGACCAATTCCTCTGACCCTATGCCTCTTTTTGTGGAGCATACATTGATTATATCATCCACAGCAAATCCTGGAGAGAGTATGATATGATGTGGCATTTATAACGCACCTGTACATGAGTGTTTCTAGGCGCAACAAGACAAGGTGGGGGAAACAAAAGGGAGGACAAAATAACAATCTTACTAGGCCCTGTGTCAAACAAATCGTACAAGTGCAGGGAAGAGGGAAGGGGAAAAGTGCCAGGGGGGAGGGGGAAGTGCAGTTAACTCACAAGTGCAGCCAGCGGGTGGCTCATACGTGCAGAGAGAAGGGACTGTAGGGTTGCAGATACAGACCCTTAGGTGCTGGGGAGCCCAGAGGCAGTGCAAGGGTAACTGAACATGCAGGAGCCTGGGCCAGGGTTCAGAGGGTGACCAGTGCGCGGAGCATTTCAGTGCATCAGCAGGGGAGAGGAAGAGAGAAAGCAGAAGCGAAAAGGAAGGTCGAGTTGCTTTCGGAACCAGAGGTGGTTCTGCTGCAATTTGAGAGAGGCAAGGAGGCTGTTCCAGAGGAAGGCCCCAGCTGAGGAGATACATCTGCCCCCAACTCTCTGCTTGGAGAAGCGTCTGACCATTAGGGAGTTGGAGGTGGATGAGCGGAGAGTACAGGAAGGAAGATGTTTTGGAGGCAGAGCGGTCTCAGGCCCCAGAAAGCCTTGTGGGCGATGCAGAGGGTCTTGCACTTGATCCTTGCAGCCACAGAGAGCTAGTGAAGAGATTCCCAAGCTGGAGAGATAGGATTCATGGCTTGAGGCAAAGGACAAGTCTCGCGGTCCTGTTCTGGAGATGTTGTTAAGGTCTAAGGAAGATTTACAAAGAGGTTGTTGCAATAGTCCAGCCTAGAGAGGACCAGAGCTCTGGAGACAGTGAGCTTCTGGGGGAAAGTGAATAAAGGAAGAATTGTCGCTGAGGAGGTGCAGCTGATAGTTTGATTTCTTAGGATATGTGAGGAAAGAAGGAGAGGGTGGAGTCGAAGATGACACCAAGGTTCTTAGCCTCACCGGATGGAGCAGGAAGAGAGCCCAGTGTGGGTGGCTAGAGAGAAAGAGAGTAAATGAGGGAGTGGGTGTCCCAATGAGAAGGATCTCAGTCTAACTGGCATTAAGGCAGAGATCCTTGGCGGCACACCATTCCTAAATTGGGGCCAGACAGTCTTGCATGGGGATGCTCGTGATTGCGTGCAGTGACCTAGCAGTTTGGGCTGGACTGCCACTTTTGGGGTAGGATTAAGCCTGATTTGCATATGGTTTTTCCCCTTCTATAATGGCTTGGCAGGCTGAAAAACGATGGTCTGGAGGGTTGCCCAGAGCTGTGCCTGTGGTTATGATTTATTCCAAATCTTCTAGCCATCACCCTTTTCGTTTTGCTAAAGTCACCCCGAGTGGGACGGTTATGCCCAGACGTGGGTCCCGAGTCTTTCCCGGGCCTAGAGACCCAAGCTACTCCTCACTGATGACGCCCAACAAGGCTGAAACATGTCTGGTGATGCTTGTGGTCTCGTGCAGAAGGGATGTGACCTAGCAGTTCGGGCTGGACTGCCCCGTTTGAGGTAGGACTAAGCCTGATTTGCATATGGTTTTTCCCCTTCTGTAATGGCTTGGCAGCCTGAAAAACAATGGTCTGGAGGGTTGATCAGAGCTGTGCCTGTGGTTATGATTTATTCAAAACCTACTAGCCATCACCTTTTCGTTTTGCTAAAGTCACCCCGAGTGGGATGGGTATGCCCAGACGTGGGTCCCGAGTCTGCCGGCCTAGAGACCCAAGCTACTCCTCACTGATGACGCCCAACAAGGGGGGGCTCCTGCCAGGGCAATTATTGCAAAATTACTTAAATATAGAGATCGTGTCACGGCTCTGAAGGGCCAATACACTATGGCAACACTGTACTTCACCTATACCCTGATATTTCCTTGGCTGTCCAACAAGAATGACGATCCTTTGTGGCCGTGAAACAAATGCTCCAAGAAAGAGCGATCCCATATGCTATGCTATATCCAGCATGCCTACGAATCCTACATCGGGGTAAGGCAGTATTTTTCACCCTCCCATAGGAAGCAATGAACTACATCGAAGCCAACAAACTGATAATTTCTAAATCTGCGTAGGAAGACATAGGAGGGACACACCGATCACCATCCTAAATAGGCTGCCGGAACACTGTCGACTTGTTGAAAGTGTTGGGAATTAAATCCTTATTTACTTAAGTTTAAATACTCAATACATGATTGAAATCATTTTGTCCTGGTAACGTGGTCATAATTGAAAGTTAAAGGGTTATCCTTGATTTGGGCTATTGCCCTAGGTATCGAGTACCCCCCCCAGCTGACTGCCGGCGGCCCCTGGTCGGCCCGGGAGTTAAAACTGCTGCCACCCATGCAAGGGTGCAGGGTACTGCTTTGTTAGTGTACGAATGCACAAGTTGCGGACGTGCACAAATATTTGAGGAAGAGGGTAGGGGGTAGGGTGTTATACATGACCCTGATTGGGAGGGCGATGCGGGAGGTGGGAGGGGAAGCAAGTTGGGGGGGAAAAAGGGAAACAAAATTTCAGCAATACATATACAAAGATTCAGAGAGACATGCAAGATACAGTGGTAACGAAATTGCATTCACATAGTTGCATGGTAAACACTAACAATTTAGGTCATCCTGGAGACTATTAGGCTTCTTAGTTGGAATGTCAGAGGGCTAGGTAATTACACAAAGGCAAGGAGAGTTGTGGCCTATGTGAACCGTTACAAAGTGCAGGTCCTGTTTATACAAGAGAAAGGCTGTGGGTGCTGGAAATACTTATTGTGCTGCAACATGAGACCCGAATAGGTACTATACTGCGTATTATGCACAATACAGAAAAGTGTTAACTTTGGTCCATAAAAAACAGCTTTCACACAACTACATACGCACACAGACCCGGAGGCCCAATACGTTATTGTGCACGGTAAACAACTTAACAAAGAGGTCCCTCTGGTGAATACTTACATGCCTAACACTGACAACCCTGACTTTTACTCTACAATAGCGGATTTGGTATTGCCTTATTTGTCCGCTGCAGTAATCTGGGGGGGAGACATGAATACTATTTTAGATCTAACCATTGATCGTACTGGATCCAGCGCCAGACCACTATTGAAGGCTGCTAGCTGCATTCTCACAATACTTGATAAGATACACTTGCACACCGTATGGCGTACACTGCACCTAGAGAGGAGCCATACATACTACTCCACGGTACATGACATGATATGTTTCTGTTATCAGACCACCTAGTGGGACAAGTGACGAACTTACTCAGACCACTCCCAGATCATGATATCTTTATTGTGGGGCAGCACCCCTTTAAACCGTGGCATGTGGAGGTCCAAATCACTGGCTTTACGGGACCTTGTTTTTAGAACAGATATTAAGGAGGATATCCGCCAATATCTCCAAACCAATGACAATGGGCCTCATTATAAGTCCGGCGGTAACCCTACAGGTGCAGGGCCACACTTAGCCGTTGATCCTTCCGAGGTCGATAAATGAGCACCACACACCGTGGGTAATAATAAGCAGCGCTCAGATACCTGAGGGTTCGTAGCGCTATATAAATGATAAATTATTATTTTTATTATTAATTATTATTATTACCGGCGGGTTCCCGCCCGACTTACCAGCGCCTCGCTTGCCGGTAACACCGGGGGTTTACAACACTCGCGTTCCGGAAAGTCAGGCACTGGTAATGTGTAAATCCCCATTCCCATTTTGGTCCCATAGGACTCAATGAGAGCGGGGACCACAGAAGCACTGGCAGCGTTAAAAACGGTGCCGGTGCTTCCGTGTAACTCTGCGGGCAGGAGCCGTTCCGCCTGCCAGGTGTGACCCTGGCGGGTGGGACGGCACCCGCCCGCAGACTTGTACTGTCCCGGTCCGGTAAAATTTGCTACCAGACCAGCACAGTTGTAATGAGGCCCAATGGAACAGCAATCTATCTTATGGCAAGCATTTAAAGTTCATATAAGAGGGATGGCGATGTCACGAGAACTGGGAGTAGTACGCACTATAGGTGGGGAATTGACGAAATGTGAAAATGCACTCCAGATATTAGAAAGGCAGTACGCTGCGGCACCTAATCGTAACATCCTAGTGAATATTCATACAGTACTTTGCTAAACCGGCCTCGCCGTGAAATATGGTGAGGAAGACAGACTTGGGAAACTGCTGGCCAATCTTGTGAGGATTGAAGGGGGGCAGAATCATATGATCAGGGTAAAAGATGAGAGTCAATCAATGGTTTAAACTGAGCAGGGCATCAATGAGGTGTTCACAAGATTTTACACTAACCTATATGGTAAGCATTGAGAGCCAGATGAACATGAATTAAGTGACCTCTTAAACGACATTCCCCTATCCTTACTGTTCCCCGAGGAGAGGACACTGTTGAATGCCCCGTTAACAGGAGCAGAGCTCATGCAGGTGATTAAAGAGCTACCTAGAAACAAAGTGCTGGGACCAGATGGGCTCACCGCCAAATTCTACATGGAATACGGTGCTCTGCTAGTTCCCCCGTTACTGAAACTTTGGGAAGAATTGGTTCGTAGTGGCTGACTACCACTATCTTTACGTGAAGCTGTGATGATGGTCCTGCTTAAACCTGGGAAAATTAATTATGAATGGTATGCAGTGATAAAATCGCGGCAACAATGTTGCCTGTACAAAAAATCCCAGCAAAAATGCTGTGGTTTGACCCGGTAAAGGTGTACCCTATAACACTATTTTAGGGGAGCGGGGGTTACGGGTGTGTTCCTCGCTCCCCTTAAATGGTATAATGGGTCTGGGGATTGCGGGGGTGTCCCCCGCATCGTTACATGGATTGCAGTGGCAAAACCACAGCCTTTTTGCCGCAATATTTTGTGTCCACTGACATATTTGCCGCAATTTTAACACATGGAACCTGATGAATGTGGGTCCTATAGACCATTGTCATTGATGAATGCAGACACCAAAATGTATACTAACGCCCTAGCTAACAGTATTTTCCCCCTAATGCCTGCTCTGATTCACCACGATCATGCTGGGTTTATACCAGGCAGGGCAACTTCCCCCAATCAGAGGCGTTTTCTTAAGGTCCTGGCACGCATATCCCCAGATGCCCAAAAAGCATTTGACATGGTCTCATTGCCTTTTTTATTTGCAGTCTTATAGAAAGGTGGGTTGGCGCTACTTTTATAAGTTATGTTAAATTACTATACATGAAACCCAAGGAAACTGTTCGTACAAATGGCACCCAATTTGTTTCATTTGAGCTATGCAGAGAAACTCGACAGGGGTGCCCCCTGTCACGACTGCTGTTTGCTTTGGCCATATAGAACCCATGGCCGACATGATTTGCTCTCGGCACCGGAATACAGGTATCCACATATTAAGCACCCTGGAACTCATATCATTTTACGCAGATGTATTATTATACGTCAGAGACCCACAACACAATCTGGACCCAATAATGCAAGACATAGCCCGGATTGGCGCATACTCTGGATTCACTGTAAACTACAGTAAGTCGGAAATATTTCCCCTGACAGACAATACCCCAAATACAATCTCTATTTGCAGTGGTTCCCTGACCGATTGAAATACCCAGGGGTGACAGTGACTAGAGCCAGAGATTCTCTCCTAGTGAGTAACTGTACTAGCCTGCAAAAATATGCAGATACTAAAATATCTGTCTGGTCTCAAATACCTATGTCCTTTGCGGGTAGGATGGATTTAGTAAAAATAATTTTGGTAGCCAAGATGCTCTATACATTTGTTGATATTCCTATCTGGCCGCAGAAACAATTTGTTTTCCAATTTACATAGAAATCTTTCCCAGTTCTTGTGGCATGCCGGTGCAGTGCGAACAGAGTGGTCGGATATGGCACTCCCATATGCATTGGGGGATTCAACAGGCCCGAATTAGAAGTGTACTGCCTAGCGGCCCAAACTCAACACGCTAACTTCTGGTATGGTAAAGGTGCAGCCCCACCACATGTTAAACTAGAAAGGAAGGCAGCAGGAGGTATGGAGTTGATGTCACTAATACTTGGCAGAGCATGAAAAGATGAATGTCAGTTCAACCCAGTGTCGAGTACTCTGGAGGCATGGAAGGTTATATTTAAAATAGAGATTCGGTATTACCATTGGCTCCCATTATGCAACCATCCCCTGCTAGCCCCTACAAGCGACTTGGCGATCAAACAAATATGGTAATCCCCAGGTTACTGTACTATTGGAGACGTATTCGTAGAGGGTGAATTCATGTCACTGGACAGTTGCAAAAACAAACATGCAATAATATTAATTGATGCTTTACACCATTATAGAATGCAAGCTGCTTTATGAACTTAATGGCCAGATTACCCAAATGAACCCCCAGAAACTAAACTATTGTCATATATCTCTAATTCTGCGGGATGGCGCCATGTATTGTCTACTTTGTATAGAGAAATTTTGATAACTACCCCCAGGAGACTGGACCGTCCACGGGAGAAATGGAACACTGAGCTTAATTTAAGTGTCAGATTAGCAATGGGCTACAATGTGTACACTTACTGCTGAGGTGTCCACGAATAGTCACCTAAAATTGTTAAAATACAAAATACTGCATATGCTACACTATACCTACTCCCCTAAACTCCCAAAAATGTACAAAGATTGTAACGGGCAATGCCTGAGGTGTGGGTCGAGGAAAGCTGGTACGCTGCATATGCTGTGGAGTTTTCTCGCGCTGATACAATAGTGGGAGTCAATTTATGATGCACTGGCAAGTATCATGGGAGACAGATACTTACATCTCCATCGTCTGCTATCTTTGGACTGTGGCAGGATATAACCGACAATAGACTAAGAGCCCTACTTAACATTGGTTGTATTGTGGCAAAAAGTTGTATACTGAAAACATTTCAATCTAGTATCGCACCTACTTTTAGCGAATGGCTCAAGGAATTAACGTGGATCAATGACAACAAAGAGCAATATACACCGAGACTGCCCCATGTGTCTAGACCCAAGAAAATCTGGTGTGAATTCAGAGCCTATCTATCCAAGGACTGAGCTTGTTGTAAATACTAATGATCTATTTTGGAAATTTTGGAAATTGAAATGCTGATTGAGTTTTTAGATATCATGTAATCCTTTGTAAGATTACTGTCTAATTAATTGTATGTCATAGTACCATCTCATGCTGAAGTTAAATAAACGTTTTTTAAAAAGCCACTCCTCTGACATCTGTCTCCTTCTTGAAGACTTGGACCTTGGCGTACCTTGCCCTTACCGAGACATGTTTCAATGCCACCTCAGTCACTGCTCTTGACACCCTCCTTCCTGCGGGCTACAAACTCCTCTCAAAAACCTGACCCAACCAACCAGGATGTGGAGTGGCACTGATTTTCCTTGAGCGAGTCCCTGCCTCTATCATACCTGCTCAATCCTAGACCTCCTTTGAATGCCTTGTCTTTATGCTAGGGGTCTCCCCTACTCTCTCGCTCACCCTCACTACCATCTACAGGTCCTCTGCCCCTATCCTCTCTTCTTCTCTGAATGGGCTGACCTCACCTCCTCCCTCTTGACCTCTACTTCCAAACTCCTCCTCCTTGGTGAGTTCAATATCCACTTTGACTCTCCTGAATCAGCCACTTAACAATTTCGTGACCTCTGTGACTCCCTCTCTCTTACTATCCTTCGTTCCCGTCTGACCCACTTAGCTGCCGGACACATTCTGGATGCCTTTATCTCTGGCACATTCCTATCACTAACCTGCTCGCCAGCCCCCTCTCGTGGTCCGACCATTCTGTCCTCTTCTCCCATTTGGAGCCTCTCTCCGAATCGCCTCCCGCAACGCCAGCCTCGTTCGACGTAATTCGACCGATGAAGCGAGTGTCAGTCACTACCTTTGCCTCCAATTTCATCCCACCCCTGCATCTGACTCTCCCTCTGACTCTGTCCTTGCCAACTTTCATCTCTCCATCTTAAACACCCTTGACATCCTTGCCCATGTCACGAGGATCCGCCTGAAGCCTGCCTCCAAGTGCAGCAGCAGTTATGACTCTGATGTAGATTCTCTGAAACGTAAATGGAGAGTTGCTGAACAGAAAGTGGCAGACCTCCGGTTCACCCTCTGACAAACTGGCCTGTCGCCTGCTCCAAAGGCAACATCGTTTCTCCATCCGCTCCAAGAAGAGGGCCCACATCTAAGCCCGCATCTCTGGAGTCACTAAAAACGCAGCTGAAATTTTCAAAATCTGCAAGACACTCACCAATCCAACTACATTCTCCACTAATCCCCTATCTTCCCACGCCTTCTGCACTGCTTTGGACTCCCATTTCACTTATAAAACTCAGGACATCCTGTCCTCATTCTCCGCCACCACCATCTTACTCGCGCTCCTGCCCCCCTGCCTCCCCTGGCTCCTCTCCCTCCACCCCCCAAACTGTCTTCCTGTCCATAAGACCTGATGAGGTATCTAAAGTTGTCCGCTCTATGAATGTCTCATCCAAACAGGTGCTCCCCTGCTCCTCTAGAACCATTAAGGACAACATCTGCTCTCTTGCCGACTTGTGTAACCACTCTTTCGCCAATGGCTCTTTGCCTCTATCTCTCAAGCACTCCCTTGTACACCCACTCCTAAAGAAGCTGTCTGCTAAACCCTCATGCCCGGCTAACGATCACCTTATCTCCACCACCCTCTTCCTGGGCAAACCTTCGAAGAAGTTGGCCCTCCCCCAATTGATCATTCATACTGAATGTGTTAGTTGACTCCATGACCATCAATTTGAATTTCGGGCATCCAGAGGCAAGGCAACTGCTCTCCTAAACACATGTGAAGACTCTCCTGCTGTTCTCATTATCCTCAACCTCTCCTCTGCTTTTGACACGGTCAACCATTATATCCTCATAAAACGGCTCTGCAATACCCTTGGCATCATGGACAGGGCACTGAACTGGCTGATCTCTTTCCTCACTAACTGCCCTTCCCAGCTGCAACTTAGCCCTTTGTCCTCTACCAACTAACTCTCCACCTGTGGCATCCCCTCAATATCTATCTAGCCCCTCTCGCTCACCTCACATCCTCCTTCTCTCCTCACTTTGTGTTATGCTGATGACACACATCTCTCCTTCAAACTTCCCTCTTCTACCTCCTCCTCTCTCATCCCTGACTCTCTAACCACCATCCAGGCATGGTGTGTGGGTACCGATCTCTCTCTTAATGCCAGTAATACGCAGATCCTTCTCATTGGGATCCCTGCACCATGTTTCCCTCCTGCCCTTTGGCCGCCCTCCTTGGGCCCTCTACCCTCACCATCCTGTAGGCAAAAACGTTGGGGTCGTCTTCGACTCCACTCTCTGCTTCACCCCTCACATCTTGGCCAAGAAGGCCCACTTCCAGCTTCACCTCCTTGGAGGCATCCTCCCTTTCCTCACCTTTCCCCAGAAGCTCAATGTCTCCAGAGCTCTGGTCCTTTCTAGGCTGGACTACTGCAACTGCCTCTTCCTCAATTTCCCCCTTTCCTCCTTATGCCCCCTTCAGCTACACAAAAATAGGGCTGCAAGACATATCCTTGGCCTCTAGCCCAGGGACTGTATCTCTCCAGCCCTAACATCTCTCCACTGGCTCCCGGTGGCCGCAAGACACTCCATCATCCACAAGGCTTTCTGAGGCCTAGGACCATGCCATCTCCAACTTTCCCACCCTAAATACTTCCCTGCTAGAGCCCTCCGCGCCTCTAACTCCAACTCTCTGGTTGTCGAGCGCTTCTCCAAGCAGAGAGTAGGGGGCAGGTCTCTCTCGTCGGCTGGTGCCTCTCTTTGGAACAGCATCCCTGTCGCCCTCAGACTTGAGCAGGACCTCCTTAAGTCCTGGAAATTTCTCAAAAATCTGTTTTTCTCTACCTCTTTGCCTTCTCTGCTAATCGCCCCACTGCCGCTGGGACTAGCGGCCTGGTCCTTCATGAATGTCAGTTTGCCAGGCCTCAACCCAGTCAACACCAGCACCTTATCACCCCCCAGCACTGCCCCGCGGGCCCCCTGCCTGGCAGTTGTGCATCCCACGTGTGGGATTCCTCCACCCTAGCACTTGCCATTACTCCCTTCCACCCGCCCTCCCTCCCTCCCTCATCTCCTGCACTTCTCTTCACTGCCCTTGCACGTCCGAATGTCACATGGTCTAGTAAGACCACGATTGTATATTTACTATTTTTGCCACTGTTAATTTTCTCCCCTTTATCCCTCCCCACTTTGTCTTGTGGCGCCTGGAAACACCATTCGGTTGTATAGGCACCTATTGAATGCTGAATAAATAAATAAACTCTGAGAATTTCATAATTTCTGCATGTTCCTTATTCAGATGGAGTGGTAAATGTGGTGCTTGGAGTCTTTGGGATGATAGCAAGTGGGACTTCTTGTAATTGAGGGAGAAGCCCAGTTTGTGAATAGGCAGTTTACGCTGAGATGTTCCCAGGCTTGTTCGGGTGAATGAGCAATGATCAGCCAATTGTCCAGGTTGTTAAAGATGGCGTCTCTAGGGCGCTGAGTACCTGGGCTTCCGGTAGTTGTTCGTGGTGAGGTCGCCAGGCTGTCCGATAGGTTATTGTAGATTATGAAACGCGAGAAACCAGCGCACCCCTTTCCCTGAAGTCAACAGGGTTAGAGGTGGACCAGCTCCCAACGCCCCAAAAGTGCACCTTCCTTGTTCTTGCAGAATGTAACAATATGCCAGGTAGGATTGCAGACTGATTGCAGTAGTATATTACAGAAGACGCAATCTGGAGGCAGCAGGTAGGCGGAAAGGAAGAGGCAGGCAGGTCTTGGAAGGCGAGCCAGATGAGCAGGACTGAAGAGTAGATTGGAGGCAGGTAAGGACTGGAAGGCAGGCTGAGGCAGGTAAGGACTGGAAGGCAGGCTGAGGCAGGTAAGGACTGGAAGGCAGGCTGAGGCAGGTAAGGACTGGAAGGCAGGCTGAGGCAGGTAGGACTGGAAGGCAGGCGGACTGGAAGGCAGGCTGAGGCAGGTAAGGACTGGAAGGCAGGCTGAGGCAGGTAGGACTGGAAGGCAGGCTGAGGCAGGTAAGGAACTGAAGCAGCAAGGCTTCAGGAGCGAGGACACGATCCGCAAAACAAACCGCGTTGAGACGCGTTGAGTTTCGAGATCTCGCTGCTTAAATAGGACCGGCAGCACTCAGGAGGCTTGGAACGCAAGCCGTGCTGTCCCGAGTGCTGCCGCGTCCGGAACGAGGCTTGGGAAGCAAGCTTGTGGACTGCGCATGCGCGGAGACCGAGACGGGGCTTTCCGCGCATGCGCAGACCCCGGGACACAGAAACCCCGGAAACGCTGGGTGCCGCGGATGGCCGCGATCCCCCCAACCGGTATCGGGGATAACAACGCCAGGAGGGGGCGCGTCGGAACCCATAACCGCGCCCCCTCTGACAGGTAAGTGAGGTGGTAACACTTTGCCCCCTCCCAGAAAGCCCAGAAGCCCCAGGTTTCCAAGGAAAACGGCAATAGAAATCTCGGACCAGGCGGGGGGCATGTACATGACTGTGTGGTTCCCAAGTTCTATCACAGGCTGGGTAGCCTTTCCAGTCCACCAAATACTGCAACACCCCTCGCCTGAAGCGAGAATCGCATATTTCCTGTACCTCAAATTCGGGAGACCCCCGGATCACAACAGGCGCTGGACGAGGAGTAGATCGGCCAAACGTGTCCACCACGTATGGCTTTAACAAGGAGACATGAAAAACCGGATGCACCCGCCAAGTTTGAGGCAGTTGCAAACGGAAAGCCACAGCAGACAGACGTTTAGTGATCTTGAAAGGGCCAAAATACCGGGGAGCCAATTTGGTGGGTAGATTGCGAATGGGAAGATGTTTTGAGGACAACCAAACTAAATCCCCCACCTGAAAAGCAGGTTCAGGTGACCTCCCCTTATCAGCCTGTCTCTTCATCCGAGTCTGGACCTCTGCCAAAGTACTGCGAGCCAAGGAGTGTTGATCTTGAATGGAAGTGATGAGCCAATCAGCAGAGGGAACCACACTCGAAGGTACAGGACAAAAGGGTACCAATCTAGGATGTAAGCCAGACAAACAGAAAAACGGACTCAGTCCCGTAGCTGAATGGACTGTGTTGTTATAGGAGACTTCAGCAAAAACCAGGTGAGACTTCCAATTGGATTGAGTGGCATTGGCAAAACAGCGAAGATATTGTTCCAGAGTCTGGTTAGTCCTTTCTGTCTGGCCGTTGGTGTGAGGATGATATCCAGAACTGAGTGCACGATGAATGCCGAGATGGCTGCACAATTGACGCCAGAATGATGACAAGAACTGAGACCCTCGGTCGGATATGATTTTTTGCGGTAGTCCGTGTAACCTGTATATCTCCAAAAGAAATGCCGATGCCATCTGAGTAGCAGTTGGTATTTTAAAGAATGGAACAAAATGCGCTGCTTTGGAAAAACAGTCCACTACAACCATGATACAGGTATATTCTTCAGATGGAGGAAGTTCCACAAAGAAATCAACCGCTATGGTGTGCCAAGGGTATGGAGGAATCTCGGTGGGATGAAGCAATCCCAGGGGCCTCTTCCTAGGAATTTTCACCTGGGCACACACAGGACAACTCTTTACGTAACGTTCCACATCATTGGCCCAACCAGGCCACCAGAACTGTCTGGATATTATTTCTTGAGTTGCCCCGATTCCCCTATGACCACCAACTCGGGAGTCGTGAAACCCCTGAAGCACTAGAGTTCGAAGACTGGTCGTGGGAACATATAGCCTGTTCCGGAAGAAAAGCAGTCCATTATCTTCAGTAATCTGTGGACGTTTCATGAGGTCTTCCCGATCAGGATCGGATATTGTTTCTTGTAGTATCTTCTGAAGATAAGGTGAGAGAGTGAACAAGAAATGCTTTGGGGATATTATTGGCTCTTCTCTGTACTGCTTTCCTGCTTCTACCTCCAAGGATCGAGACAAGGCATCAGCCTTAAAATTCTGAGCACTGGGAATGTATGTGATATGGAAGTCATAATGAGAGAAAAAAAAAGCCCATCGGGCTTGACGAGAGGTTCTGCACTGAAGGGACTTCAAATACTGCAAATTTCGGTGGTCAGTACGTACTTCCACGGAATGCTGACCTCCGAGGAGATGATGTCTCCACTCTTCGAAAGCAACTTTTATTGCCAACAATTCCTTCTCGATTACTGCATAATTCTGTTCGCTAGGTGTTAACTTGCGGGAAAAATATGCCACAGGGTGTTCCACATCCGTTTCTGGTTCTCTTTGTAAAAGGACTGCTCCCACCGCAAGGTCGGAAGCGTCGGCTTCTATAATGAATGGCATCTCGTCATTGGGATGACGCAAAATTGGAGCAGTACTAAAGGCCTGTTTCAAGACGTTGAAAGCCTTGGTGGCTTGTGTATCCCAGAAAAAAGGTGTTTTACTGCTAGTTAGTTGAGTTAAGGGAGCTGTGAGTTGGGAAAAATGGGGTATAAATTGCCGATAAAAATTAGCAAAACCCAAAAACCGTTGAAGGGACTTTACATCAGAAGGTTGAGTCCAATCCTGAATGGCTTGTACTTTGGCTGGATCCATGAAAATTCCAGTGCCACTGATCACATAGCCCAGAAATTCCATTCTTTTCTGGTGAAAAGAACACTTTTCAACTTTCACGTACAAGTGGTTCTGGGACAAACGTCGAAGCACCTCTCGAACATGTTCCACATGTTGTTTTAGGGAGACAGAGAAAATAAGGATATCATCGAGGTACACCCAAACAGATATCCCGATTAAATCACAAAAAATGCTGTCCATGAAACGCTGAAAGACTGCCGGGGCATTACATAATCCGAATGGCATAACCCTGTATTCGTAATGCCCAAAAGGGGTCTTAAAAGCCGTCTTCCACTCGTCTCCCTCTTTAATTCGGATTAAGTGATAAGCGCCTCGTAAATCCAACTTTGTAAACACTTGAGCAGTTCGAAGGGACTCCATGATGCTTCGAATTAAAGGCAATGGATACCTGTCTTTTCTTGTGATATCATTTAATTGACGGTAGTCAATACAGGGTCGTAGGGTTCCTTCCTTCTTCTTCACAAAGAATAGTGGGAATCCGGCTGGTGATTTCGAGGGAGTGATATAACCCTTCTTAATACAGTCTGACAAATAGTCTTGAAGAACTGCCTTTTCAGTAATGGTCAAGGCGTATACCTTCCCATGTGGTATCACTGAACCCGGTACCAATTCAATAGTACAATCAAATGTTCGATGAGGTGGTAATGGTATGTCTTTGGGTTCAGAAAACACTGGCTGGAATTCAGCATACTCCTGAGGAACAGACAATAGAGCACAAAATTCAGGACAGCCAGTACCCCTCGTGAGGGGTATGGAGGAAATCTCCTTCCTTGACACACCGGCCAAACAGCAGTCCTGGAGGCAGAGAACTGAGGTGAAATCCAAAAGGCGAGCTCCCCAATTGATGGTAGGATTGTGGTGAAGAAGCCAAGGTAAACCCAGGACCACGGGATAAGAGGGTGATCTGATGACATCCAAGACGATCTTTTCCCCGTGTTCTTTAATCTGCATATGAAGACACATGGTTTGTTGACGAATCGGACCGGAAGATAATGGAGTTCCATCAATAACCTCGATGGGCAAGATACTTCTCCGGGGTAACAAGGGTATTTCTTGGCAGACTGCAAATGTCTCATCAATATAGTTCCCAGATGCTCCACAATCCAGTAAGCCCAGCACCTCTGTCTCCTTGTTTAACCATGACAACTTGATCCTCACCACCAATAAAACTGCCGGTTGCATGGGCTGCAATGAAGAGACTGAACTGGAAAGGACTGAATACGAATCTGGACCTGTCGTTGCCCTTCCTACTGACGACAGGTCAACTAGTTTTCCGACTTTCTTTGTGGGCGTAAAGGGCAAGTACCCAAGAAATGCCCAGCAGCCCCACAGTATAGGCAAAGTCTTAAATTCCGTCTGCGTTTCCGTTCAGCTTCCGAGAGCGGACCCCTAACGGCTCCCAACTGCATGGGTTCAGGGCCAGAGTCCGAGGGTCCGGAATTTCCAGTTTGAGCGTTGGGTGGTCTTGTAAACAGCCGTTCAGCTCGTCTTCTTTCACCCTTCCGTTCTGCCAATCTGTGGTCTATTCGCAAGACTTGCTCAATTAATTGTTGCAGGGTATCAGGCTCAGGAATATGTAATAATTCATCCTTGTACTCCTCTCGTAGACCTCTTCGGAACAAAGTCTTTTGGGTTATCTCAGGCCATTGGGAGTCGGTTGCCAATTGACGGAAACGACCAATGTAAGCTATGATATCTGTAGCACCCTGTTTCAGTTCCATCAATATGTTCTGGGCAGTGGAGGCCAAATTAGGTGATTGAAAGACTTCCAGAAATGCTTTTTCAAAAGCTGCAAAGTCATTAAGTATAGGGCTATTGGTGGACACCAACGGAACGGCCCAAGCCAAGGCATTTCCGATCAAATTCCCCAAAATATATCCTATCTTGGCTTTATCGGAATTGAAATGTGAGGCTCTGAAGAGGAAATGTATTCTGCAATGATTGCAAAACTCCGCTACACGTCTCGGATCTCCGTCAAACTTGATGGGCGTAGTCTGGGACATGGCCCCTTCTCCCTGAGACGTTCCTCCAGAGGATTGTGACATCATCTGTCTTAGACCAATGTTCTCTTGGCGGAGTGCTGTCATTTCGGCCCGAAGAACGCGCATCTCCTCCCGGAGTTCTTGAGTCTCGTCCATCTCGGAATCGGAAGGCAGGCGTCTCAATCTGTTAAAGATGGCGTCTCTAGGGCGCTGAGTACCTGGGCTTCCGGTAGTTGTTCGTGGTGAGGTCGCCAGGCTGTCCGATAGGTTATTGTAGATTATGAAACGCGAGAAACCAGCGCACCCCTTCCCCTGAAGTCAACAGGGTTAGAGGTGGACCAGCTCCCAACGCCCCAAAAGTGCACCTTCCTTGTTCTTGCAGAATGTAACACTATGCCAGATAGGATTGCAGACTGATTGCAGTAGTATATTACAGAAGACGCAATCTGGAGGCAGCAGGTAGGCGGAAAGGAAGAGGCAGGCAGGTCTTGGAAGGCGAGCCAGATGAGCAGGACTGAAGAGTAGATTGGAGGCAGGTAAGGACTGGAAGGCAGGCTGAGGCAGGTAGGACTGGAAGGCAGGCTGAGGCAGGTAAGGACTGGAAGGCAGGCTGAGGCAGGTAAGGACTGGAAGGCAGGCTGAGGCAGGTAGGACTGGAAGGCAGGCGGACTGGAAGGCAGGCTGAGGCAGGTAAGGACTGGAAGGCAGGCTGAGGCAGGTAGGACTGGAAGGCAGGCTGAGGCAGGTAAGGAACTGAAGCAGCAAGGCTTCAGGAGCGAGGACACGATCCGCAAAACAAACCGCGTTGAGACGCGTTGAGTTTCGAGATCTCGCTGCTTAAATAGGACCGGCAGCACTCAGGAGGCTTGGAACGCAAGCCGTGCTGTCCCGAGTGCTGCCGCGTCCGGAACGAGGCTTGGGAAGCAAGCTTGTGGACTGCGCATGCGCGGAGACCGAGACGCGGCTTTCCGCGCATGCGCAGACCCCGGGACACAGAAACCCCGGAAACGCTGGGTGCCGCGGATGGCCGCGATCCCCCCAACCGGTATCGGGGATAACAACGCCAGGAGGGGGCGCGTCGGAACCCATAACCGCGCCCCCTCTGACAGGTAAGTGAGGTGGTAACACAGGTAGGGGTAGTCATGAATCCCCCTCTCCTGAGACTCGCTGCCACCACCGCCATCAACTTGGTGAAAACCCTTGGGCGGAGGTCAGTCCGAATGGCAGAACTCAAAACTGATAATGAGAACCGCCAACCGGTACTTTCTATGTGATAGATTGGCAAATGAAAGTAAGCATCCTGAAGGTCCAATGGTACCAACCAGTCTTGGAGTTGGAGAGCCTGAAGGATCTGAGAAAGGGTAACCATCTTGAACTTGTCCTTCCTGAGGAACTTGTTCAAGTTTCTTAAGTCCAAGATGGGTCTAAATGCTGTGTCCTTTTAGGGGATTAGAAAATACGAGGAGTACCAACCCTTGTTCCTCTCTGCTACAGGTACATGTTCTATTGCACCTTTCTCTAGCAGGGTCAATATTTCCTGCAGAAGGAGCAGATCTGGAATCTTGACAGAGTTGTATCCTGGTGGATGATCCCAATGCCTTTTCTGAAAAGGAAGGCAGCTTGGGTCACAGTTTCCAATGCCCAAGTATCTGACATAAAGCCCTGCCAATCATCAGATACTGAGAAGGTCTGCCTCCCACCGGGGTCTTGTGGGTAAAGGCTTCAGAGTGTTTTAGAGTTGGCTGAAGCAGTAAATAAGTTTACTCTTGCACATTGGGGGTGCCAAACTGTAGATCAAATGGTGGTGCATCATCATCAGAGGGTTGGTCTTACTAATAAATTGGCTGAAAGCAACTTAAAATAGTGTTTCTTAGGCAAAGGCTTGTAAACATTTACTTGCCCTGTCAACGGCTTCGACAATGTCGAAGTAGTCGTCGAAGGTGTCGAAGACAGTGTCGATCTCGATTTGGTGCCAACAGCTCAGAAGTTTTCGCCGCCTTGTGCTTCTTCAACAGAACCACAGTTGGACTTGGTTCTCATCTCGTTGAAGTACTCACGATTTTTTGTCAGATCGAGAATTTTCTCGATGTGACGGCGGCTTTAAGCTCGGCATCGAAGTTTTAGAATTCGACTTCCTCTTGTTGTCCTTATGCGGAGCGACTGGGGCATAGCTCTTTTGCTTTTCATTCGAGGGGGTCGACGACGCATTCTCGAAGATTCGCATCATCTCACTATGAAATGCGTCCCATTTAGCAGGGGAATCGGATTTCGTAGGACACCTGATTGCCTCCATGGAGGAATCACTGGATCGGGGGAGACCTATGGCATCTCTTCTTGGCCTTCTTAGAGGAAGAAAAAGAGTGACGAGATTGACTCCTCGATTGGGACCTTTTTGACTTTTTTGCGTCGGGAAGAACCCCTTTACTCATCAGGCCTTTTCTCCCTCTTTGAAGGTGACTTCGAAGCTTACCTCCCCATTGCCAGTTTACCTCTACGCTCCCTGAGAGCTTTCTTGGTCATTGCCTGACAGGATCCGCAGTCGGCCGTATGGTGTCCGGAACCCAGACACCACAGGCAGACGCAGCGAGGATCAGAAAACGACATTTACGACCCGCAGTCCTGCCATTTTTTAACTCCGATTTGGGCGTCGAAGTTGAAGAAGAAGACTTAAGGAAAATCTTTCACTGAAGCGGCCCGTAAATCGCTTGAAGTGTTAGCTCGGAAAAACAGAACTGAAGCCAACGGGCCTGCATGCTCTCTTTATGCTGATGATGACATTGACTGTCGAACAGTGGGACATCGACTCGATGAAACTGCATACAGCGCCCTCTATCGAAAAAAATCTCCAAAGCAACAAAGCTGGAGAGATATTTATCATAAAATGAGGAATACGTTGGATGACAAAGTTTCTTTTTTTTTTGGCTATGTGGCAAGAGCCTCCACATTGGATGGAGGGGCCAAAGAATATCACTCCCTGGTTGCAGCAGAAACTATTGGTCCAAGTTACTCTGCAGTTGTGATCCATGCATGCATGCAAACAAAACTGGACGCATATTGAATGTTGACACTACGCTTTACTATTTACTCAGCCAAACCTTTTCCATGTATCCCACAATGGTGCATTTTGAAAAGTGGAAGAACATGTAAAGCCTGTCACTGAATAATTGCTCAAGCAAGAAATTATACTCCTGACTGGTAGCCATTGTAATAAACCTATTTTACATGCAAGCAAATGCCCAGTAAAGAAACTTATCAATTTGTCCAAGACCTCTGTGCTATTAATTCAGCTGTTTTGACCATCTTTCCTATTTTTCCTAATCCTGACACCATTTTATCTTGTATTCTCACATACACAAAACACTTTACAATGGTAGATTTATGTTCAGCATTCTTCTCTGTACCTGTAAGTCCTGCTAGTCAATATTTATTTGGGTTTTAGTTATAGAAACTTGCACTACACATTCACTTGCCTCCCACAGGCATTTGTAGAGAGTCTAATTGTAATTTCTCAGATTTTGAAACGCGATCTTCATTCACTGGTTTGGGGCGTGGGGGTCGCCGCTTTGCCCTTTTGGTTAAGCATGTTAATTAACTTTTATTAGCATCCCCATAATTTGAAGTGTGTAAAAAGATTAACTTAATTTGATGACAGCTTTGAAAGGACACAAAGCCTCAAAAGTAAAGCTTTTATTGTGTCACACCTGACTCCCATTATCTTTGTTACAATTTCTCAGCTGAGGAGAGACACTTTTCCAAAGCCCAAATTGTTGCAATACTGTAGGAACCCAAACCACAGACCACAAAAACAAATTAGCAGATTTCTTGGAATGGCTGGTTCTGGCTGCAACTGAATATTGGACTATGCCTTCATTGTCCATTACATAACCTTACCATTAATTGAACTCCTGAATCCCTTATGTGGTCCACTAAGACGGACAAGGCATTTATGAAGATAAAGTTAAGAAATGTCAAAGTCTCCGGCCTTATGGTTGCCGGATTATCAAAAATCGTTTACACGTTATTGTGATGAGCCTGACTGGTTTGCTCTGGTATTCCTAACTCAAATGCATGCTGACAAACATTGCACCACTACTACTTATTATAGTGCAGCATTGGATCCTGTTACGGCGGGTTTACCAACTTGTATATGTCATGCTGCATTAGCATTACTTATGAAAGGAAAGACAGCATATTTCCAATGCCATTTCATTAAATATGAGAAATTACTGTCCTCTGCGGATAATGTAAGTATGCCGCTATGCTCTCTTTCAAACACGCCTGTCTGCTTCCAACACCTTCTGATGGCGAACCACATGACTATTGGTTAATAACTGAACATCATTTGACTCCCAGAGTTGATTTCAGAAGGAAAGGTTACTCACTGTAGTGGATACTGTGCTCCTAGCCCAATGTCCTCTTTCTTCCATATTTATGGGAGTTCAAGTAGAGCTAGACGGGACAGGACCATGGAAAACTCAAGCATGCTTCAGCAGGGACATTGGACTAGAGTACAATAGTCACTAAAGGGAGTAGCTTTTCCTTACGCCTATGTCCCATCCCCTTTCCTCCATAATTATGAGAGAGGGTACTCTAACCCAGGGAGGATAGAATTTATACTGATGCAAAGATATTCCTTAGGACTGGTTATCCGAGTTGGGTGTCAGCCCTAGAGCTGGTCCAGCGCATTGAGTTTACAAAAAGCTGAAGGTGAGGCCTCGGATGGCACGTGACCTTGGAAGGCTTCTGCTGTGATTTTTGCTCTTGTCAAACGTACATGCAGATCTTGCTCTGCATTTAGTATACGAGAAATGCATGAGACTATCCCTCTCCTTCGTGGCTTTAGCCGCTTGTTTGCTTGGCTGTAGAAAGGTGATCCTATCTGAGGTTCCAGTGATGTGCTCGTCACAAAAGATCCTGCTGGAGCAGGCCAAAATGGAGACCACCTTGGTTAGGAAATTAGATACCTGTGTCCAATTTGTTGCCAGATGTAGCTGGGTGCGTAGCATCTGAAACCTGGGCATAGGTACTGGCAGATCCTGATGGACCCAATTCTGATGTGAAGAGCACCTTAGTTGGGGGATCAGAGACCTAAGTCCAATGTGTTTCCAGATGTTGCTGGGTGTGGTGCATCCGCAACCTGGCCATGGGCACTGGAAGAACACAGGCTGCCATCAGGCCCAACAGACCTATAAACCACCTGGCAGCCATTTGAATATGAGAAATAAAAAGGGTTACTGTCTGTAGGACGTCTTTTATTCATGTTTCTGAAGGAAAGACATTGTCTGATGCAGAATTCCATAAGAAACCTATGAACTTTGTGTTGGGACGAGACTGGATTCCTTTATTTTGTCCGACAGACCCAGTGAATACCTTAAATCCATTAGAAACTACAGGTGGCAAGAGGCTTGAGCAGGGACACTGCTCTGTTTAGTCAGTCGTTCAAGTTGGGATATAGAGGAATCCCTCGGAGCCACAGGAATGCTGCCACCAGTTATTAGACAACAGTTTTGGGAAAACCCTTGGGCCGAACTAAGAGCGAAGGGTTAGACTTTGACTGGAACGTTAAAGAACCTTGAGTACAAACCCTGTTCTTTCGCTGAAAGAGGAACTTTCTCTATCACGTCCAAGACCAATTAATTGTGTATCTCCTGCAATTGAGAGTCTGATTCCCTTTGCAGGTAGAGGGGAACATGCACTGTGTGAAAGAGGAAGGTGATAGCCCATGTGTACCACAGATAGGGACTAGCTGTTGCGGGTTATGTCCTCCACTGAGCAAGGTGATGACACACTCTTCTCGGACCAGCGAGCTGTTGGTCTACACACTCACCTCACTCAGACTGCTTGACATTTTCGGGGTAGTGGTGCTTGGAAAAGAGTCCCTGGGTGACAGACGTGCTTGTTTTTTGCATGGAGCACTCTGAGATCTGTCTTGTCTACTCCGGAAGTTGTGAAAGCATCTAAAACCTAATTTACTCTGTTAGGAAAGGTTTCATAATTGTATGTCATTTTCCTTCCATGTGTCAACTCCCAAACATTTTTGCTGCTGTTTTAACACCATTGACTGACTTTGCCAGAGAAGCACAGCCCTCGGCTGCACTCCTCTGGGCATTCGCTCACTTCTTATGGGGAAACTGACATGCCCTTAAGACAGTCAGTACTGGCAGACTTTGTTTCCCATAGCCCTTTCCTCATGTTGCAACTTTTGTGCAACATGTAACAAGTGTGCAATGTAACTTACCGCACATCACACTTGGGTCTCTAGTAATTTCCAAAGACCCTAGACACTCTCCCTGGACTTGTTATGAACTCTGCAGATGTGTCAGGGACAGGAATTGTGGCAGCTATCGTTTTCATATATTTGTAACCCTTTCTTGCCATGTTAATTGCGTTTACCGCGTTTGGCACGAATAGGTGGCCTGGCTCCAAAATGGCCATGCTACAAGGTTCTTTGTCCTGTCCTTTGGCCATCTTGCCCCTTCAACTTTCCCAGGTCGAGTCGACCCGGGTCAGTCCTTATTTGGTCATGCACTTTCTCGCGAAACCCAATGTTTTTGCGGGCTTCTGTATGCCTTGGGTGTGTGCCTCCAGGATGTGGGCTGGGATGTCTGTTCCCAGTACATATCCTGGGTGCCAGAGAGTCTGAAGTGTCCTGAATGCCTGGGACCACCGTGGTGCATGATTGGTCCACGTATGGAGTGAGTGTTTGTGAGCAGATCTCCCATTGGGTCCTCTCCATTTTGGTGCGAAGGAAACTTTGGATAAGAGGAGGCTGAAAACACCACTACCGGGTTGATCTCCTGAGTTCACACCGAACAAGTGATAAGGAGCCAAGTATACTGCAACAAGAAGCCGAGTCCAGGAACCGCTGGTGACCCGCTGGAAGGTTTGGCACCCTCAGCACGCTGTCGTCCCGTGGGACTCCTATGCATCTGATCGTCCTAGAAGGTCTGCAAAGATGCTTCGACCCATTGGAATAGTGGGATCAACTATTCTCGGCTCCTTCATCAAACCCTGCAAGTAAGCCTCTTCGGAAGTGTCCCTAGGCCAACCAGTGGGCTGACCAGCTTACACAGGATATTTGCTCTGTTACTGCTGCTGTTTCGAGGAGGCCCTCGAAACTTGGTATACTGCTAGCTCTGTGTCCATGGCACCCTCACACCGAATTTCGTACACTTGGCGTTTCCCTGTCTGAAGTGAGACGAGTGTGCCCGGACTGGAGTAAAAGCGATTGCCGTGTTGCCCTGCTGTGGCAACGACCTGTGCAAGTTTGCTGCATTTGTGACCCCATTGCCCCTGAAGCCTGCTGCAGTGGAATTGGGCTGATTCCTCCACCCAGAGCGCAGAAATCGCCACTGTCCCGTTTGGGAATCCTCTGTATCTCGGGAACTACACGATGTCGAGACGTCCTGATTGTCGCATTCGAACCTACCAGCGAAGTGGACTGTACTGGCGAAGTTTGGGTCTGCCTTCGTCGGGGACCGGTGAGTAGTCCTTACCCCAACCGGTAGCCCCTAGCGCAGGAGCCCATTTCTACACGCAGTGGCCCCCGAGGGCCCCTTTCTTTTCCACAGCTATTGTGAAATAGCGACTCCATCCTGCACTCTCAAACTGCCTCTGCCCTCAAGTGGAGGTGCTGCTTGAATAGTGGGAACTTGTTCTTCATTGCCTTATCCACCGTCCTGACATGCTAGAGACCCTTGAAGAGACCCTATTTTGTCCATTGGCACCAGCGCGTGCAGGTACTATTGAGCATAAGGCTCTTCTCTTCGTAGGGCTTGGACTGCCTCTTAGTTGGGTGTATTCTGAATGTGGAACTGGGTCTAAAGATTACTTGCACTGCCTGTTTTCCTCCCCATCTAGGTGGTCTACATATTTCGTGCTTTTAACCCCTTTACCGCATTGGTCTTGTATATATATTGTGTTGATAATGATGTATTGGTTTAGGTTAGTTTTACTGTGATTCTTTGCTATGGTCTATGTTACAAAGGCCTTGTAATAAATGTGTTTATATTTTTAATATAACACCTGTCTGGAGTAATTTGTAAGTGTCCTTGCTTTGTGTGCTCATCGAGGTCTTTCAGTCACCCTCACCCCTCCTGAGACTTAGTCTTGACTGCCTGCCATTGCTACCCTGATTGGTCTGGCTTTTCCAGAGGTTACCCTGTTCCAAGAAACTAGGTTGGCCTTCTGAACCTCTGCCCCTCCAGGTCCGAGTTCAGAAATACATCTTAACATACTCTTAGAAGTGAATGACTGTCTCTGAAGGCCTGTAGACCCAGGCTTTGCAGGTGGTTAGGTTAGAGCTGCTAAATACTCTGCCAACACTGCTTTTCCGTTTATTGAGCTCCTTGTTTGTATCAGGGCTGAAGAGCTCCACCATCACACAGAAGATCAATAATTCACTCCTGCATGTCTGCTTGGAATTTGGTGGCTTTGAGCAATGCTTGCTTTTCCCTTGCCCGACTGGCCCGTTCACTAAAACATGTAATGCTATCTGTCATCAACATAGACTGGTTTGTACCATATTTTCCTACAGGTTCTCAGAATTACTGCACAATATGGGACACGCTGTGAGAACTTTGCCTTCTGTGCCCTCTGTTCCCGAAGGTCCGCTTGTGAATACCCAAATGGCCTTCATTTAACTACCAAAATTTGGGCTTTTTTAGTATATCTTGAGAGGAATGGCCATGTGCTCCCTCTTATACCCCTACTGCCTTTGGCCCAATTACAGAGCCGCTACAAATGAGGGCATCAAGTTACATGAATTAAACCTTTTATGGCAACACCTTCCATAAGACAGCTTTATTAGCGGGCCACATCATCATGGTCCGAACAAGGCCCCCTCTCCTATTGTAGCACTAATTCAACTATTGCCCACCTTTATGCAAACCCCCGGTTTCAGAATTAGCCTAGAGAAAATTGAGGCACTCAATCTTAGTCTACTGGCACAGCTAAAGGTGGATTCTTTGTGTGAGAAGACAATTTAATATTAGGTTTTTACCTTACTCTTAGAATGTTTGGCTTATTCCAGGCTACTTACCCCATCATTAGTGAAGACATGCACCCTTAGCAGAATATATCCACAATGTGTCAAGCGGTTACCATTAAGATGATCCTTCCCCCCCCCTTTACTTTGCCTTTTCCAGTCTCTCTCCATCTCAATGCCAGTATCTATACTCATGAAAGTGCAGCAGGATTTACTGTTTTTATCAGTCACAAGAAATTGGTGGCCTCACCTGCCCACGCCTTTTGAAATATTTCCAAGCAGACGAATCAATAATAGTGGGCCAGATATGAACATAAATCATAATGGGTAATAAATGCACATACATAATAATAGGTCCATGATCCTTTGGCAATGGCTCAACCCCCTCTGACAAAATGTGAAACAGAGTAGAAGATGTTACTCAAAGAACCCAAGATATATGAGTGTACTTCTAAAAAAAGACAGCGTATTAGAAATATACAATATCCGGTCTACCCAGGTGGTAGCTTGGATTTGGGACAGTGTGGCACAGAAATCTGATGTCTTCTCTCCTGAGCCTAGCAATACCCACACATGACAATCTTAGCTTTTCCACAGATTACAAGAGGCAAGATATCCAACAGTGAAGGTGAAGTTTTTGGGATTTCACTGCACAACTCTTCCAGGATGTGAAAGTAAGACTCTTGAAGAAAATATACGCAACTTCCAATTGGAGCACTGGGCCCTTAGCAAAGATGTAAAAGTAGGTCATCTAGGTCATCTGGTTCTTGACATTGAGAAATTAATCGCCACCTAGAACTCATCTAATGGCTTAATCACAAACATATACAAAACCTGTATAGCCCAACCTGAGGAAGGTGTAACCATTTACCCTAATAATGCATGTAGTGATCTTAAAAATAGAATTCCAGGAAGATGATTGGGACTTAGATAGATTAAAGCCAAGAAGGCACTGATTACTGTACAACACACAAAGCACACCTTCAAAGTAATGTCCCACTGTTATTTTACCCCCTGCAGGAACAAACAATACACCAGAGATAAATTGCGGCTCTGTGGGTGTTTCTGAGGAATAGCTGGTATCTATACTCACACTTGATGCTCATGCCCTAAATTAGTGCAGTATTGGAATTCGACTGAAATTGACTCTTTCATGGAGGTGGGGATCTATAGGGGTTTTCAATTGGGATAATTGAATGCCAAAAGACAGCAAGTTCTTTTTTGGCTGTCACATCTTCTTTAATGTTGCTTATCCATGGCAAAATATATGTAATCTCTCAATAAGAACCTTTTGACAGATAAAGGTTTTCAGTCATCACAATCATATTGTAAATATTTTGCACTGCACTGTGAACTTCAGTGATAATTATATTTAAGAAAAGTCTTACGTAAGGCTCTCACTGTACCTTGGATTATCATTTCCGTTGTTTGACAATGAGTTGCCAATAAGAAGTTCGGCTCCAGTCATCCGTTCTGGTGCAGTGAGCGTGTTTGTGACGGTCACGTATAGAATCTTGTGCGATGACAGCAGATCTACCCTCCACCAGGGGGACATTTCAAAATCTGTATGAGCACAAGATCCAAGCGAGGCATTGGGGTTTAGGTTCCCATCAATCGCATTCATGGCAAGCCCAAGGTAGCCAGTGCTGGAGTTTGATCCTGCAAGGAGGCTTGACATCGATGCACGACCACGCAGTGCTACATTTTCAACTGAAAGAAATGAAAAACGTGTGAGGACAGCAACACCACAGATTCATGCTGTGTTAGTTCTTATGCTCATCAGAAGACAGGTATTAAAGAGACACAAGTACTAAGGTCATGAAATTTATGTCTCAAGGGATACATTGCATTGTGTATGTACAGTAAAGAAAAGCGTCCTGCCCAAGGCACACCTTTTGATAAACATGACCACTTAAGCAATATGACCCAAGCAGGGGGGCATTAACAGTCAGGGAATGACCCGGGGCATCAGTTACAAGCCCAAGTGAAGAAAGGGTTTTAACGTTGGCCCCAGGGCATTATCTGACTAGCAATGCCCCCCTGCACGGGTTATATTGCTATTAGTACCCCAGCATGTTGTACCAGGGTACTAATAGTATTGTTAACGCAAGCTGAGAAATGGCGTATTTGCTGTTTTTCATTTTGCGATAAAACTACTAGAAAAATATGGCCGCTACGGATCAGGGAGCTACTTGTAGTTCCTTCTCCCGTTGCATGGTGGCCAATCGGGAGTCGGAGATGCCCAGGGAACACTACTGTAGGAAGGGCGGCTTTAATAGGTTTAGTTTTTTTGTCTTATACCGTGCACCTTTGCCATTGGTATGGTCTCCTGGCGCTCATGTGGCTCTGCTAGAAAGAGGACCAGGTGGGTTAGTGAGGGAAGAGTGATAGGATAGGTCCAGAACCAGGGAAAACTGGGGTCTGTGTCCGTTGGCTTGCTGGTGAGTTGATTGCCTGCACTAGCTTTTTGTATCCGTAAGGGTAAGGCTAAGTGTCTGGGTTGTTATGTTGTATGCAAGTGTTTGTTATGCTGGGTGTGTGTTTGTGTGTTTCATGTGTAATTTGGCTGGTAGTTTGATCATGCACACAGGCTTGTTGAATCTGTAGGGGAAAGGTCCAGTGTATGGGGTAGTTTGTTGTATGCAAAAGTTAGCTATGTTGTCTGTATGTTTGTGTGTAGTTTGGCTAGCCCATAAAGCGTGTATAGTATTTGGGAGGTATGTTGGAGGGAGCAGGAGCAGGGTGGTTAGTACACTGGCTTATCTCAAAGTTCTTCCAAGTATGTCTTCTGAGCTCATCCAGCTGCAAAACAATGGTACCCTTTCCTTCTTCCAAGAGCAATACACTGGCCACCCTCACACCCCTCCAAGCTCAACACGCTAGCCACTCCCACAAATTCCTCCAAGTGCAATACACCAGCCCCTATGTGCGCAGCAAGGATTACTAGGCACGAGTGTACTACTGAGTGTAGCAAGATTAAACAGCCAATGTGACACATGGCTCATCTTCACAGTTCTTCTAAATGTGACGCATGCCTAGTCTTCACAATTCTTTATTAATATGGCGCATGGTTAATCTTCACAGTTCTTTCTAAATGTGGCACATTTCGATCTTCACAAGTGCAACACACTACTTATGCTTCGAATGTATCTAAGTGCAATACATTTCCTACCCAAAAATATAGCTAAGTGCATCACACAGATAACTGCTAATACATCTATCAGGTTATCTGTGTTGCATCAGGTAATCTACACAGTATCATGATATGATGGTGGTAAATAAAGACGTGTCACAGTTTTAATTGAGCACAGAAATGGCTGTGTTCACTGCCCATGCCACCTTACCTTACCTTAGCTGTTGCTGCAGGTCGTCCATCGGTGAACAGGGGCAAACAGGGATGGGAGCCGCCCAGAAAGGGGCTGCCCTTTGTGATGGCCCTTAGCCGGCTGCCCGGGGCGGACCCATGAAGTGGGAACTTCTGGTCACATGACCTCTTCAACAGGTCAATCCACCTAGGGGAGAGAGGGGAGGGAGTTGGGAAGTGCAGAAAGGGAAACGCATATAAAGAGAGGGGAGCGGGCACAGGAGTGAACAGGAAGGGAAATGGAGGGGCCACGAGGGATGAAAGGGGAAGCACCTAGCCCAGTGTTAAGCACAGGCGACAGGAAAAGGAATGGCCAGCAATGTGGAGGTATGAAGAGGAAGTTTCAGTGCCTTTGGTCATGTGACCTCTCCAACAGGCCAATCCGCCGAGGGGAGGGCGGCGGGAAGCGCCGAAAGGGAATGAACAGTGGCAAAAAGCATGAACCTTTTCAACCATGGACTGATCCTATGCATGTGACCTCTCCAACAGGCCAACCCGCCTAGGTGAGGGCGAGCAGAGAGAGTGGAGGGCGGCGGGAAGCGCCGAAAGGGAATGAACTGTGGCAAAAAGCATGAACCTTTTCAACCATGGACTGATCCTATGCACAGTTTCATTCCTAAGTGGAAGATGGGGTCCTGGACCTTCCCATTATTAAGTGACTGTTTTGGGGATGAAGCAGGATAGTCCCCAACCACTAGTGAAGTGAATGCCAAGGGGTTGGCTCAGATGTGTGGGGGAAACTCAGTAGGAGAAATTAAACACAAAGTAGATAACCTTGATTTTAGGTTATCAGAGCCTTACAAATTTAAGGGACACATCCACTACTGCCCCAAAATACTCCTCTTAATGTGACTTCGACATCCTGAGCTTCAACTGCCTAGCAATCTTGCCTTCGGTTCTGGATGGACTTCAACTGGCTAAAGCTGAATCCATCAAAGGCAAATTGCGCTCCTTAGTGAAGGCCTCACTTCTGGAGTGAGATCCTTTCCTGATGCCCTAGGTAGCTGCACCTTTCCAACTGAATTGACTATATAGACTCCCTTATTGACCACGTCCTTTCCCTTAATGCTTCAGTGAGCTCAGGTGTGTACTCCTACTTTCATGAATGAAACCTCTAGCAAAATATAATCTCCTTACTATCCTTTCCTGGCAGAGTTTCTGCCATCAATGACTTGTTTCTAATGTCTGGATCATGGCAACAGTATTATATTGGCCCTTCAATCTTTTTTTTATTTTGATTGTGATTTATATATATTTCTTTTTAAACCAAACCTTCATAAAGACACATCCATTCAAATAATTGGGCCTTCAATCTAGCCAGCTGCAACACCTCCAAAGGGTACAAAAAAAAGCTGCCAGACTTCTCCTAAACATTGATTGCAGAGACCACATCTCACTACCTTTAACGACCCTACCAATACCTACTTATTGCAAAAGATAGCCAATTCAAGGATGCGTGCAGAATACATAATGCAGTTCATGTACTTGGCTTATATGTCTTCATTTCCAAATGTTACCCAACATTCCTTGCAGAACTCTGTCATCCACTAATGCTGGAGCTTTGACCATCTAAAAAATCGAAAAGACGCCCAAGGAAGGAAGAGCCTTCTCCTATCTCGGAGCGAAGCCACTGGTGGCATGCAGCATGTAATAATGGAAAAAAACACCCACTACAGAAGGGGGACGGATAGGAGTCACAGTCTAGACCTCTTGTTTATCACATTACTGGGTATGAATATATATATACACTGAACTCCTGGATGGAGTACATTGATACCAAAACATCATTGATGCTTGTGCAGCAGTTTAGTAAAATCTTTCGTTAACTTTTTTATAAATCATGCATAACTCAAATATTTTTCTATTTGAGACAGTTTATGGGGTCACTGAGCAAGCAAGCAAGTCTTTGTTTAACGTGGTTCATGAATTAATCTCCACTAAAATTATTTTTCAATTAGGACCCAAAAAACAAATTTCAAGAAAATGTTTCTCAAGTGCATGGACCAAGAATACCCACATCACTGTCACTTATTGTACAGCGCAATGATGTAAAAACAGTGTCAGAAAGAATGGCCATCAAACAAGATTACAAAATACAACATGGAGCTTATTTTGAAATGTAGGCCAACAGGCAACTGATTCACAATATTGACTTATCGAACTGTTTTCAATAATGACCATCGCACACCATTAGCAATGCTAATGATCATGTAGGGTATTTACAATAGTGATTAACTGGGACGGTGATGAGCAAAATACATGTAAATACTAGATTAATAAAGGCCACTCAATTGCACATGAATAACAAGCTCAAAATAATAATGATGTCAGAGTCAGGGGTAGAGGCCGTTGATCAGCCTAGACCCTCCCTCATAAACCCGGACAAAGGGGGCCTTCAGCAGCAGAGTGAACTGGCTGGGGATGTAGACACAGTCCAACCGCTGAGGGATTGAGGGATTCACGTGATGCTTGGGTGAGTAATGTCCTCTCAGCAAAGAACAGTATCCCAGGTGAGGGGAAGGCAATAGAACGAGTGGGCACTGCTTGCACAGGAGAGGCTGTAGAAGCAGTGGGCACTGCTTGCGAACTGGCATCTCTACCACTGAGAGCCTCTCCTAGGCTGATTCTCTCATGAATGACTCAAATGAATACAAATCCTCAAACGAAACTCAAAACAAACCAACTGCGTACTGAGAAAGCCCCTGCTAAGTCTAATGGAAACTGACTGCTAAATCTAGGGGAAGTCACGGATGCAGAGATATTGGATGGCACAATGGATGAACTTGTGGAGGGAGGCACCAATAAAGAGGTTTTAGCTTTTAATAGTGATCTGGCCCATGCGCTGACCAACTCGAACGAACCTTCAAAACTAGCTACAAACGCCAAATTGAGGGCATGTCTACCAACGCTGCACACTAGTACCCCAGAACCATCTGTGAAAAGTGGTACCCTCGACTTGAACAGTCTCCCTTGAATCAAGGCTCGCAATGGATATCTGTTGTATTGAGAAGCTGATTCAGGGGGGAAGTGCAGGGCGTGTGCATTCAGACTTACAAAGAGTGGTGAATATGGATGTCATATCGGGGTCGGGAAATCTGAAGACCCTTTGGGTGATCTCGAGAAAACATTAGTGGATGAAAGATCACTCGAATTGGATGAGGTGGAAAAGAACATTGACTCATTGGTTCAAAGTACAACAGTGATTCTCCACTCTCATCGACATCCAATTCTTCATCTTCTGAAGAGAATTCCCAGAGAACAAGGAGAGGTTCCACTGAGAGGAATGCAACCTGTCTAATCCTGGAAAACCTTAACATCATGTCAGCCTTAACAATATCTCTTGCACCTTTTCTGAAACAGTTTTAAGCCATTAACGACACCATGAAAGATCAGGCTACATTAATAGCTATGTTGTATTCGAAAATGCTTTTGTAGAGGGCTTTTCAGTACTACCGTTAGAGGCTATCAGTAATGAATCAACAACAAAACAAGTAGCTCTGCCGATCAAAAAACTTGTCATAATGGGTGGCCGTCGGACTGAAAATGGCTGCTTACAAAGTCAACCTTAAGAGAACATATGATATGATATGGCATTTATAACACACCTATACACAAGTGTTTCAAGGCGCGAATAAGCAAACACATGGTGCCTCTATGCATGGAGGATTCTCCTAATTCTGTCACTAACGATGACTCAAAATGATACAATCCGAGCCAAAGTCATTGCTGATCTTACAACCTAAAATGGAAACTGTGACGTCAAATGAAGAATAACCAGCGATGTCCTACCTAACAGCAGAGGAGCGTGCGGTTGAAAGGGAAGTGTCTCCTGAAGAGGTAGGAAGCGGTGTGGTCGGTGACAGATCAAGCCCTCAGGAAACCTTTCCCATTTCCAGCATAATAAAAGTGAAAGGCAATGGAGGAAACGGGTGGCTAGGAAACAGTTCAAAACAACTCTGCAAACCGAACTCAAAAAATAAGGATACAAACTAATAGATTCAAGGAAATCTAAACGGTAACTGTCCCTTGTGCGCCCACAACCCTCAAAGAACATGAAGATGCTAAAATCAAGCAAAGCTGTTCAATCAGTGTGTGAAGCAAGTATTGAATCACAAACGATCCAGAGCTCTAGTAGGAGTGAAATAGAACGCTTCGTTACGGAAGATCTATTAAACATATCAGTCTACACTTTGGATACTCAAGAGGATCCCATAAAATCCATGATTCTTAGCCTCCCAAACTCCTGAATTCCTGACTGGCTCAGAAAAGTTTAAGAGCAGACGGGTAACAAAGATCAGCTTTAACAATTTCAAAAACATTAGACAAAAAGCTTTGCCAAGAGAAAAGAGAAGACCTGCCAACATATACAAGACCACTTGGAAACCGGGAAAACCTACTCTCGATTCCCAAAGGAAGATTCTGGGAACCCGTGACTTCTAAACCCTCCAACATCAAGGACCAACCTAAGAAAAAACAACAGAGGGAAAACAAACGTACCCAACATCAGTGGGATAACTGTTTGCTATTGCAAAGGTTGGTTTAGACAAAAGACAGTTTAATTCTAAACCAAGCAACGGTCCACTGTATTCCAAAGCTCAGAGTGAGCTGCTCCTCCGACATCAGAGTGGTGGCGTTTATAAATGACTAAGATTTAGAAAGTGTGCCCCGACACTTAGATTCTGGTATGGTGCAGCAGATGATGTTGGAGGCGGCACCCTGCTTTCTACCCTTTGGCCTTGAACTAGCAGTGGCCCAAGCTAAATACCACTCACAAGATAACACATTATTTGAAGCAGACTCTGCTAAGAAAAAGCCATTTTGTGTGGCGACTTGAACATCTCATGTAGTCCGCTGAGGCATGACTTGAGAGTACGAACCCAGAACTTTCAATCAGATGTGGAAAAAAGAGGTCAGCGTTGGTTACATCAAATGCAAGCTTGGGGCCTGCACATCCTGAACGGCTGTAATTTGGGTGATATGCCCAGCAAACTGACATGGCATAGAGGATTTCAGCCTGTAATCATGTTTTCTTCACGGAATATGATGCCTCTGATACAAACTTTCAAGTTTAGTGAAATGGGAAACAGCGACCATAATCTTTTAAGTACAAACTGGATGGCTGGTAAAGGGGTAGATAGGTTTGTATATATTATGTCCTGTCTCTCTTCCCTGTATGTGTGTGGAGTCATGTCATGATGGCATGTCCTGCAGGAGCTTGGAATGTTTGTGTGTTCAACCGAGAGCAGTTGGAGACATGAAGCCTGGGTGGTGGGAGCCAGTGGGCTCTCGTTAAGATCTTGTTCCTTATCTCAGTACCTGCTGTCATGTATGTAACCTGATATGAATGTAACTCAATTAAGAGCTTAAGTGCTTTCCTGCAGCCTCCAAGATGACTTTATTTCACTAAACATAGCTATTCTTGATACGTACCCCAGGAGGACAGTCTGAACAGGTACTTGCCAATGGAGATATAAATCTGACTGCTTTGGGGGCGCAGAGTGAGGAATATGTGTAACGTTCCCCTGATTCCCACGGAGGCACCGACCCGTTCTGGACTGCTACAACTTCTTCCACGGTAAAGCGTAGTGCTTGGAAGATGGACTGGACTGGACCCCCAAACCTCGTCTGTCTGGCCCGTAGAATAATTCTTCTGTAGATGGGGAAAAGGGAGTTAACTGTCTGTTAGATTGTGTGTGAGATTCCCCCCTTTTTCCCCTTCTCACCCTCCTCGAACCCTAGCTGTGCCTTCCGCAGACTCTCACCTTAATTTCTGTATGGACGAGCTCTCCATCCTGCTTCTGACGCAGGGGCGCGTAGATTTCCAGTTACTTCACTGGATCTCGGATTTGGCGAGGGTTCGATGTCTGCTTGCCTTTACCAAAATGCTGCCGTAAGTATATAGTTCAAAAAGATTAAGCCTTATTTGTCCCTTGGCCTTTGTTTAATTTTCAGGGACTCGGTGAGGAATCCGTGTGGAGGAATGGATTCGCAGAGGTAAGCTCAGGTGAGTACTTTTAATGAAGGTGTGCCGTAGTGGTTTGCTCCGACACCTTAATGAGTGTGTCTTATTTCCCCATAGGGGCCGGGGTACGGAAAAGCCAGAAAAGCCGCTCCGACCCGAAAAGGGAGCTGAGGTCCCAACAAAATTCAGGTAAGACTTAAGGTGAGTAATCTGTCCTTTTGCAATTAGTTCGTTGCTCACCTTGTTTTGTCCTTTTTCTCCGTAGGTCTTGAATGCGACTGATGTCGCCTATGGGCACTGAAAAGGTTGCCGGCGCCACGTTAAGGTAAGTGGAAGCGGCGCGGCAGCGTGAGAAGCGGAGCGCTTCTAACTATTGTCTTTCTTTTCCGTAGGTGCTGGTATGCAGCCGATGTCGCCTATGACCGCTGAAGAGCTAGACAGCGCCACGTGAAGGTAAGTGGAAGCGGCGCTGCATCGAGCGATGAGATGCGTTTCTAACCCTTGACTTTCTTTTGCAGGATCGACGGAGTGAAGAATCCGGATGCTGGATGAAGGTAGGTAATGTCCTAATGCTTGCCTTTCTCTCCTTGCAGGTGTTCCAGGTGCTGGCGGGTGTGGCAGGAGCCAGGATGCAGGAGCCGACTCGGTGAGCGTCCTGCTGCAGATGCAGAATAACGCGAAGCACGTTTGGCCATCCGGGCGTGGTTTAAATAGCCTTGGAAGAGCTTCAGGTGAGTGTTCTTCCACTGGCTCCACCCGAGTAAGAAAAGAGTTCCTGAAAGAAAATAGTTCCTCCCCAGCCTTAGTTGGCTTGGAGCTTCAGACAGCATGGTCTGCCTCGGGTGAGTATGCAGCATGGTCTGCCTCAGGTGAGTTCACCCAAGCATTACCATATGTTCAGCTATGATGAACCTGGCGCCTATGGCGCCAGGACAGATGCCTTTTATGAGCCTGGCGCCTTTGGCGCCAGGACAAGGTCCAAAGAGCCCCTATAGGGGTTTACTGGGTCCTGCTTGGTGAGTATGAAGTCTGCTTCCGGGGACGCTGGGCCTGACCTGCCTCCTCGGGAGCAGGCAGCTTGACAATATGGTACACAGGAGAAGGAGACTCACTCCCCCACAAGGATATAGGTCCCACCACCTGGGGCAAGGGGATGCTGGTAGGGCAAGGAGTTTGAGGTGGTCCCAGCGCTCCAGGAGTAAGGCGACTCATCTCATACTGTAAGAAGGAGGATGGCTCCCCAAAAGAAGGAAAGGGAAAAGAGAGCGTAATCACTGAGTGATCCCAAAGGTAGCACTGCCTGAACCCTGAAGAGACATGGTTGTTTCCTTTCCCTGGTGCGAGCAGTGAACTGGAGAGAACTGCGTCCACGTGGCAGGAAGATGAAGGAGAAGAGGATGAGCACCCCTCTTTACAGAGCATCTCAGTCAACATCACCAAGAAGCTGGGGAGATGAAGTCTGAGTAATTTGCAGGCTAACAAGTGTGGGCTGACAGCTGAGAATATGAGAATTGTTATTCTTTCTTAAAGGTTGAATTGTTATGATGTGATTTCGTGTTTGCTATGCAAGCACTAGTAAGAGTTTAATGCAGCTTAATGTTACACTAAAGGCAAGGTTTACAGATGCGAGTATGGATAGATGTGCTGATTCAATCTGTCTCAGTTGTGGTTGATAAAACTTTATACTTTAGCTTAACAATGCTTTGAGGATTTTTCTTTTGTCTTATGGCTGCAGGGAGGCAGTAAGGACTTTTAGAATGTTTGCTCTTTACTGTGTGTTGGGCTTTGAATAGAGTGATGTACAATTAACCATTTTGAGGATTTGCAGGTTTGGGCAGCATTGTGCTCATGCAGTAAGTATGTTTAGCTATAATAATCCAACATCTCAATGCCATATGTAGATGTTTAGTGCTGTTGGTGGAGGTGTATGATGTGTATTGCAAAATCATGGATGACGCTGTCACTTGCTACAACGAGTGCTGCGGGCTAAACATTTGGAGATATCTATGCACCCTGTAATATGGTGTATAAAGTGTTTTAACCAGCAATACAATTGAATAAAGTGGTGACCATAGAGAAATATATAGTGTGGATTATGGTAGCATGGAGAAGTGATTCACAGTATGATAGAAGTGTGGACTCGGGGTATGTAGTGTGCATTATGGTACCATGGAGAAGTGATTCACAGGATGAGAGAAGTGTGGATTGAGAGGTTAATGTTGATTTGAGACGTTATTATTGTCAGTGTAAGGGGGACACTTGGGCAAGAAACATGTTGATGAATTATTGGTCAGTGTCATGAGGACACTTCGACAGTGAATATGTTGGTTAGGACGATGTCAGTGTCGGTAGGACACTCGGACAGTGTACTTGTTGGTAAGGATCTTGTCAGTGTCAGGAGGGCACTTGGATGGTGAATATGTGGTGAGGAATTTGTCAGTGGTAGGAGGACAATGTCCTTCATTGCAGCTGATGTGCTTCAGCTGGCCAGGATGGGAACGCCCTTCTCCAATGTTAGTTTCTTTGTCTTTTTTGGGTTCAGACGACATATGGACTACGGTCACCATCGATGGTCATGGAGGCGTCTGCTGAAACACTCAAGGAGCTATTATTGTTTGTGTTGATTGGGGTTCAGACGTATGGACTACAGGTGAGTTTAATGGTTATGGAGGTGTTTTCCGATATCCTTGTGTTAATGGGATTCAGACAAATGCTCTACAGTCATGGTCATGATGGTGTTTGCTGAGCACCGTCAGGCGTTCTGATTCTCTTCTTTTTTTTGTGTTGTGGTTGATCACCCCTTGACCTTCATGTGGGTTTGAGTGCTTCTGGTTTGGTCAGCCTGGTGACCTTTCCGCATCCCTCTTCTGGTGCGTTGTGGTTATGGATGGTGGGTTTTGATTTTCCTGGCCAGCAAGTTGGGACCCTAGTGGTTGTTGGCAGAGAGGAGGATTCTGGTTATTGTTGTTGCCACGTTGTGAGTGTGATTGTGGGTGAGTGATGGTTTGAGTGTCATATCTTGTCAGGGTATGTGCGCCCTTCCCCCTGTGTGTGTCTGTTCCTCAGCGATGCTGTCCTGGTGGGACACTGTTGTTGGTCTTTTGCATTGGTGGAATGGTAGCTGGAACTTTGTGGTATAGTAGGTTTTATATCCTTCAGTGGCGGGTACGAGATGTAAAGTGTATCAACAGTGGTTGTGAATGTGGGTTGGTGTTGTGTGATCCACAGTGCATGTTAAGTTTTGTTGTAGGAATGGAAGTGTGTTGTGTTTCTTTTCCTAGTGTGCTGCTCCGTCCACTTGTGGTATGTTGAAGGAAGTGTGGTGTGTTATATCCTGTCTACCTTTCCTGTATGTGTGTGGAATCATGTCATGATGATGGAGTGTCCTGCAGGTGCTTAGAATGTTTGGGTTTGTATGTGAGAGTTCCACCTGAGAGCAGTTGGAGACATGTAGCCTGGGTAGTGGGAGTCAGAGGGCTCTCCTTAAGATCTTGTTCCTGATCTCCAGTACCAGATGTCCTGAATGTAACTTAATAAAGAGCCTAATGACTTACCTGCAACCTCCAAGATGACTTTATATCAGTACAAGAGGACATATTCGATCGAATTAGGAAGGCAAGTAGTTCTAGTGCATGAGGGTCCGACGGGCTCTCAAATGCTGCCTTGAAAAAAGATCTGGAGATGTGGACTGACTTTATGTTTTTGCTTTTCACACAGGTGTTAAAGACAAGGATGGTGCTACTGTCTTGGAGACTGTTGATTATAATCCCGATATTCAAGAAGGGCCATAGGGGTTACCCAAGTACTATCGACATTCATGTGGTTGTAAAAATGTTCGCCTCTAAAGTTCTGCAAAGATTCAATGAATGGTCAAAAGTCATGCCCTCCAACCGGACAGCTTTAGATCCACTGTTCAAGCACCGTTAAAGCACTGGTCCTATCCCACCTGGATGGGGCAATGCCCTCCTCAAAGGCGCCCGTTGTCCACCCTTTTTCCCCTGAGAAGTGTCCTCCACGCAGATACATTCCTCATCAAAGGTCTACGCAAATACGATCAGATCACCCCGGCCCTCATCGACCTTCACTGGCTCCTACTGCATTCAAGAATCACCTTCAAGTCTTGCTGCATCATCTATAAGGCAGGCGCCCTCAAGTCACCCAGCTAACTTGTGGAGAAATTCAGCAGCTCCAGCGGACTACGCACCACCAGAAGTCGGGACATGTGCAGTCTTAAAATCTGCTGCTGCAAAAAGGAAAGGACCAGAAAACAAGCCTTCTCTGCCTATGGCCCAAGTCTATGGAACCTCCTCCCCATCAGCATCAGACTCCCCCCCACGCTCCTACTATTCAGCACCTGATTTGTTAGACGCTGTCCGCCTGTCTGCTCCCCTCCACCCTGTACAACTGTACCCCTCCTCTGTGCCCCTCTTTATCCTAACCCTATCCTAATCCTAACCCTACTGTATATCTGTTCTGTTGTTACCTCTGAAAAGCACTCTGTTATACATCTGTACTGTTGTAGACCCCTGTAAAGCGCTCCTTTGTGTATCGCTCTGTTACTTCTGTTACTTCTCAAAGCTAGGGCCACACTCAATAAATACTATAATAATAATAAAGGGTATGTACCATTTTGGCGTTTCCGATGAGCTGTTTATCCGAGTTCTCGAACAACACCAACTCTATTTTGGAGTAGATGGAATGTACCTATGAAGAGTATTTGTAAGCCTTTGCATTCTCCCTGACAACGTTCCAAAAGTCGACCCAAATGTATTTTTCCAATAGCAGGCCTAGTTGATGTTTTCCTGTATCACCCCTGTTGCCCTTTCTTGCCCCTTGATTGTGAATCTATCTCATGTTGGGTAGATCACTTGATTAGAATGCCCTCCTGGAATCCTATGTCTCTCATCCCAACTTTCACATTTTGCAAGAACCTTTTTTTGCAAATTTCTGGTGGCCTTGGTTAGGGGCATAACAAGTAGCTATGGTACAGCTGTCATTCTTGTAATGACCCTTGATCATGAGCAATCTGTTATCTAAAGCCTTCTGAACCTGTAAATCCATCAACCTCATCTCCTTCGCTAAAATTATACCTATTCCCCCTTTCTTCGTTTGCCGGTAGACCCAGAATGTCTTATCTATGCCTGTCCCTCAGAGCACTTTCTTCCCCTTCTTTGTACTGTGTTTGTTGGACTAGGAGGCCACATCTCTTAAATTCTCTTGTTAACATTGACCGTTATTGTGATGTATTTAGACTCCTTACGTTTAAGGAATGATATTATAGCCTTTTAGGCCTTCACCTTGGTTGTCATGATTTTCCTTACTTCTATCTTGTTTTCCACCCCTTTGTTGCAGATTTCAGTGGTTTTCTATCGTCGCTCTGCATTTTTTTTATTTTTTTAGTCCTTCACTCAAATGTTTTCTCTGGGTTTCTACCTTATCACCCTTTGTACTCCCTTGACCCTCTGTTTTTCCTTCCCCACCTCTTCCCTTTCTTGGGGGGATTATCCTGGGCCCCCTTTCCCAATGCTCTTGTGATTGTGTTACCTTTCCCGCAATCTCTCTTTTGCCGTTCGCTGGGCACGATGTAAAGAGACTTCCCAATTAGTATAACCAGTTCTCAGTACACCAAGGCATGCGTTCGTTCTCCATCCATCCCACTCCCATCTAATTATACTCACAGTTCAACCCCCTCCCTTTGTCCTCTGTTACTATTCTCCGCCTTCATAAGGTTACAGTCCATCTCCTACTCCTTTCAGCCATCTAGATAGTTATCTTAGTATGGTAACCATTTCCACAAGCACTCGTCTGGTTAGTACCCAAAAGTGGCAAATTCCAAAATCCATTTGTCAAGTTTCCTTCCGTCCTTGCTCTTTGTACACTATTGGGGGAGTCAGGCCTTCATTCCTTTTTTCACTCCTTGTAGGAAATGTTCATGAATTTTCTGGATTTTGTCATTTTGATTATTTTTCCTTGTCCATCCTCTTTGTAAATGTCCCGAGCTGGGGCTGCTCCTCTTTATCTCTTTTCACTTTGGGGTCAGATTCTACCAGCTTAGTAACTGCTTGCTCAATGTCCTCAGTGTCTCCAAGAATATAGTGGTTGCTACCAATTACGAGAGCTAAGCAAAGCTGGTATAACCACCTGTATTTTATTTTATTTTGTTGGAGCCATTTTACAAGTTGTTCACCTTCTCTTCTCTTGGCTAGTGTAAGGGTAAGAGATAACAGGTCTTGTAATATAAGGACCTCTCTCCGTATTCCCTCACTTTGTAATCTTGACAACGCTCCACAATGGTTCACGGCCTGTCTTTCGGCTTTGATGATTGATTTTAATTTGCACAGCCCTTCCATCACCAAACAAGTTGTATGCCAGCTGTTTAATTTCACTTTCTATCTCCCCCCCTTAGTTCTGAAATAGTTGTGTGCAATTCTGCTGTCATTGCTTTTATCACACCAATATAATAATTTGTCATTTATACAGTGCTTTCATCAAAATCGCTTTACATAGAACATTTTTATTAACAATTATTACCCAATTGAAATTGGTACTAATTTTATCAACCTCGGAAGGTGAAAGTCTGAGTCAACCTTGCCAGGTTTTCGAACCTGCGACCTGCAGATCACGCACAGATCACAGTAGCAATCTCTCAACTCACTGAGCTATCTTACCAGTTTACTAATTTGATATTTTATTTTTATATTTATGTTGCAGGCGTCAGTATGGTGCCAAGCAAGGAAGTGAATCTGTGTGCAGATGATATAGTAGTAACAACTCAGAAGCCATATTTATCAAGCACAGTTAGTCAAAGATAGGTTTTTAACTTTTTCCTGAATTCAAAGAGGGATTCAGTTTTACGATGGTCATGAGGCAGGGTATTCCAGGCCCGGGGACCTGCGCAGGAGAAACATCCCTCCAGGACACACATCTTGATGGTGGGACCACCAGAAGGTATTGTCCTGAGGATATCTAGCGGCAGTCCCTTGGAGACATTTAGAAATTAGACAGAGGGTCTTGAACAGAACCCTTTGCTGTATCGTTAACCAGTGAAGGTTTTTCCATAACTGAGAGATGGGCGAGCATCTGGCCAGTGAAAAGACCAGCCTAACATCTGCATTTTGAGCACCCTGCAGATGTTGGATTTGACCTTTTGGAATTCCCATTAATAGGGCATTGCAATAGTCTGATCTGGAATTTACCGATGCACCAACTACCAGTGGCCGGTCTTCATCTGAGATAAGCGGTAGGAGAGGTTTTAACAGTTTGAGATTGTAATATACGGATTTCACAATTTCATTTACCTGCAGGTTACAGCTTAAATTTGCCTGCCAGATACATCCAAAGGTTTTTACCTTGGCTGAGAATGATGTTGAAACCTCAGAGTGGTGGACAGGACAGACGCTGTGAGACTTTAGCCAGTTTTGTCTTGGGTCCAAATAATATAATATCAGTTTTGTTTGGTTTTAGTTGGCGCTTATTTGCCACCATGCAGCACTTTATTTTACTGGCACAGGCTAGCACTCAGTCCATTGCTTCCTCAGGTTCTTTTAGCCGAACATAGATCTGTGTGTCGTCGGCATAGGAATGATATTGCAAATCAAATACTGAAAACATATCCAGCAAGGGGCAAATATAAATGTTAACAAGCAGTGGAGACAGGGAGGAGCCCTGAGGCACTCCACATGTAACGGATAAAAAATCAGAGATAAATGTCCCTAGTTTAACTGGCTGAGTTCGATTGATCAGGAAACATTTAAAACATTGTAGTGACTCATTGGATAACTGAACCACTGTGGAGAATCTCAAGAAAAGACTCTCAATCAACTGTGTCGAAGGCTGCCGATAGGTCCAGAATGACTAGCATGCTAATGTCACTCTCATCGGCAGCCTTCAAAATATCGTCCCAAACTGACATAAGGGCTGTCTCAGTCCCATGTTCTGGCCTAAATCCTGATTGGTACAAATCCAAATCCCCTGATCTTCCAGGAAATCCTGCAATTGCACCGTAAGGATTTTTTCCAGGATTTTGGATGGCCAGGATAAGCCTGCAATGGGACCTCAATTAGCGAATACCATGTGGTCCAATGTGTTTTTCTTTAAAATGGGTGTAAGACTTTTTCAACGCCATTGGAAAACGCTGCTGGGTTAGTGAAGCATGTATGACTGATAGAAGAGGCCCACTTAGAGCCTCCACATGTCTTTTAGCTAACTAAGCAGTGATGGGGGTCATAGTTATGGTTAGTGGTCTTTAACATAGAATTGAGGTTGGAAAACTGTTTCCAAGTCCAAAGGTCTAAAAGTAAACTTGGGAGATGTCTGATCTTCTTTAACAGTCTTTATTTTGTTTGGCGTAACTAGTGGTAGGGTGGGGTACTGAAGATCAGTTTTATTTATAATCTGATCCATTTTTTCAGAAAAAAGGTATTGAATTAATTTGCCAGGGACAAAGATGGAAAAAGATGCAGAATTGTACATGACGGACATTACTTACATTTGTGAATACCGTTTTTGGTCTGTTCTGAGAAAGACAAATCTGTTTTTGAAAAAACAAGGCTTTACCTAAAACAGTACTCCCCTTACAGGCTTTCGATGCTATTTTTGCCTCTAGAAGATTTACAAGAGATTTGGTTTTGGCTGAGAATGATGTTGAAACCTCAGAGTGGTGGACAGGACAGACGCTGTGAGACTTTAGCCAGTTTTGTCTTGGGTCCAAATAATATAATATCAGTTTTGTTTGGTTTTAGTTGGCGCTTATTTGCCACCATGCAGCACTTTATTTTACTGGCACAGGCTAGCACTCAGTCCATTGCTTCCTCAGGTTCTTTTAGCCGAACATAGATCTGTGTGTCGTCGGCATAGGAATGATATTGCAAATCAAATACTGAAAACATATCCAGCAAGGGGCAAATATAAATGTTAACAAGCAGTGGAGACAGGGAGGAGCCCTGAGGCACTCCACATGTAACGGATAAAAAATCAGAGATAAATGTCCCTAGTTTAACTGGCTGAGTTCGATTGATCAGGAAACATTTAAAACATTGCAGTGACTCATTGGATAACTGAACCACTGTGGAGAATCTCAAGAAAAGACTCTCAATCAACTGTGTCGAAGGCTGCCGATAGGTCCAGAATGACTAGCATGCTAATGTCACTCTCATCGGCAGCCTTCAAAATATCGTCCCAAACTGACATAAGGGCTGTCTCAGTCCCATGTTCTGGCCTAAATCCTGATTGGTACAAATCCAAATCCCCTGATCTTCCAGGAAATCCTGCAATTGCACCGTAAGGATTTTTTCCAGGATTTTGGATGGCCAGGATAAGCCTGCAATGGGACCTCAGATTTGGTTTTTAACCATAGCTTTTTCTTTCGACAATAATCTTTCTTTAACATTCTCAATGATTCATTGTACCACTGGTTGTTCCTACTTCTAGGTTTGTTGGTACTTATTATAGGGGCAAAGCTGTCACAGTTGTTTTTAAGACAAGACACAAGAGTCTGATATAATTCAGAGCATTTTGAGTCAACCGGGGGAAAAATGAGTCCATTGAGTAATTGTGCACTTGTTATAGTATCCATTTTCTTTTTACTGCTTGCCAATTGAACATTAGCAGCTATGGTTTTTCCATGTTGCATTTGTCCCATTGGAATAACAAACCTTACCACAAAATGATGAGACCATGTAAAAGGTGTATTCTCCTGATGGCACACAGTTTTTCCTCCAAACATTACTATATCTAAACAGTGGCTGCCTACATGGGATGCCAATTCGGTCAATAGCCCAAGGTCATGGGAGTACATGATATCCTTGAGCTGAACGTATTCCGAGTTATCTGGTTCATTGCTCCATACATTAAAATCACCCAGCTGACAAGGCCAAGGGGTCTATAGCAAAATACTAAATGATTAAAAAAAAATGTGTGGGATGCGAGTAAAGTGCAAGTAAAAAGTTGGGAGTTTGTATTCCAAGTTGGTGTTTGAAAGTTAAGTAGCCCCAGAGAGGACCTTGCAATAATAGCAACTCATCCCCCCATGTGAGCTATTTTCCCACTTCATTTGGAAATACTCCGGAACCAGAAGTGTGCAACAGATGTGGCTTCAAACCAGGATTCTGTTCTGAAAAGAATGTCTAGGTTTGATGAGATAATAAGATAATTTAGCATTCTTTATTGCCGAACTGGCATTAATCAGTGCTGCCTGCAGGGATGGTGTAGAGTGCACAGCTGGTGCATAATGGCTGTTCAAAATGCCCAGTTGCCTGATTTTAATCAGAGCCTTCAAAGTGATTATACCGCCCTTGTTTAACTGCAATTCCTGCAGAAACCCTGATGAATACTGCAACATTATGTACTTCCTCCCAACACAAATAGGTGTACCCAACAATAATAAAGGGGTGCTCAACAAATTGATTAAAAATAAGCAGCCCACCAATAAGTGTTCCGTCTTACTGGCTTGTGCCTGTGGGAAGATGTCTGTCTCTGATGTTTGGTTTTGTGATTGAGTTCATCCCTTTATCAGCTTCAGTCAATGGCGTCACCATCTTTTTGTTCGGTAAATATTAGGTTGTGCCCCTCTTGCAAACATACTTAATTTCTCCTTCCAGCAATGAAGGTGGTATTGGTGGCCGTGCTGTTCAATGGACCCCTCTTTTTGGCACGGCCATTCCTTCTACTTCTGATCACGGTTTCCCATGGAGCAGTGCAAAGGCCCTTACAAGGAGCCCTTGTCTCCGCCTCCACCTGCTTGTCTACTCCTCCATTAAGATCTGCTAGCCTTAGGGGGGAGTTTCACCATCCTTACTTCTGGTGGACATCAGAGTTTGGATTCCCTATGTTTGGAGTCTCAATGCCTTTGTGGTCTCTGCACCATCCAGGAGATCTGTTTTCTTGCACGGTATATCTGTTAACTCTTGACCAGGGCTTGTGATGTCTTTAGGCTGGGTTTTTTGGGGCTTAATTATCGGCAGATAAGACCATGTAGGTGGAGCGTATGTTAACTGTGGGATCTCCTTGTAATCCTCTCAGTTGTTTGTTTGTTTGTTTTATTCACTTATAATGCGCACCAGACCCGAAGGTAAAAGGGCGCAGCAGTACAGGATATGCGAAGCTTACGTTACATAATTACACACAATACTATTAATAAATACAGGCAGGATCATTAATACAGTAAATTATATACAAGGATATTATACAGGTTACAGGTAATATGTAGGCAAAGTCATTTTACGGGCAGTAGGATACAGATCAATCAGAAATATACGGGATTGAATGAGAATGGGCATGTAGATATACTATACATGGTCTATACTAGTGGCAATACTGTTGGTGATAGTACACAGATTAGGGATATACAGAACATAACTGTCACAGCTATTCACTTATAAACTGGAGGCGGGGTGTATAGATGCTAGGTGCAAGGTAAGTAGACAAGGTGCAAGGTATATAAACGCTGGTGGAGAGGGGGGATAGGAAGCTCTGGATAGTTGATTGATTGCTTCAGATGGTTGATGTAACCGGATCTGAATTTAAGGTAGGATTTCTCAGCACGTATAGGGTGGGGCAGTGAGTTCCATACTTGGGCCGCCCGGACGGGGAAGCTGGCGCTCCGGCCTTGGTCAATTTGAATCTTGGAATGATAAGTGTGTTGGCATTGGAGATTCTTGAGGGTCTGGAGGATCTTCTTTCTACAAGTCTATCAGTGAGTTAGGGAGGAGCCCCATTGTTCAGGGATTTGTGCGTTAGGGATGCAACTTTTAGTAGGATTTTGTCTTGTGTCGACAGCCAGTTGTTATTACGCCTTATCTTAGATATATGTGATCATCTATAAATACCAAGGTCTGCTCTTAAGGCATTATTTTGTAGAATTTGTATTCTATGTGGGATGTATTTGTTGGCAACAATATATACGGCATTTCAGTAATTGAGTCTAGATAGAATAAGAGCTCTAGCTAAAATCATAGAATTGTCATCTGAGATAAAGTGTTTACCTGCTCTGATAAGCTTACATGTGTAAGCTGTGGCTGAGGCCAGTGAGTGTACCTGTTTGTTGAAGGAGAGGGTGGCATCTAGGTGGAAGCCAAGGGTCTTCACTTCCTTGGCTACCTTAATAATATTCCCATCGATCTCAAAGGCAGAGTAATCCTGGCCTAGATTTTTTAGATTGGAATCTGTGCCCAGAATGATTAATTCTGTTTTGTCATCATTCAGGCATAGACCGTGAGTTGCCATCCATGCCTGGATGATGAGATACACCCTATTTACTAAGGCCAAAACCTTATTGTAGTCCCCTGAAAGTGGGAGGAGGATCTGGGTATCATCAGCATAGTTAGTGTAGGTGATACCAAGAAGGTCCAGATCATCAAAAAGGGGCTCAGTAAATATGTTGTATAGTGTCGGAGATACACAGGAGCCCTGAGGAACGTTGCACAAAATGGGATCGGGTCCGCTGCATCTGAGGGGGAAAACACCCTCATTGTCCTTTCGCTTAGGAAGGATTCAACCCATGTTATAGCTTCTTTAGAGAAGTGTGCAGCGGAGTTTATGTGGCTATAGAGGACTTTATGATCTAAAAGGGATCATGAAGTCATTCTTTTAGTTGTTCCAGTGCATTTCAGAGGAACAAGAGGCCTTGTTGCTGGGAGTGTGGACAGAGCACTCTATTTAGGCAGCTTTGCATGTAGGTGGGCACCACGTGGGTTTCACTGTCCGTATCCAGTAATTCAAAGTTAATTATCACAAGAGTGATTCTGTGCGCAATGTTTCTAGGGAGCTGATTGAAGAAGAGTCCAGAGACACCTGAACTCAAAGTACAGCAAGGCAGGAAGCTAGATGAAAAACATCCTATGGAATATTCACAGTTACCCCTTTTCTTCGGGTATAGTTTGTGAGTGACTGATTAGCTCAATGTTTTTCATCTAGCTTCCTGCCTTGCTGCTCTCTATTTAGGCTGCCATTTTCGTCATGCCCTATGGTCGTTTTCTTAAATACACTATTTTAATCCCCCATAGTTAATGTGTGTTTCTTCCTAGGATCCAGTCCTGGGGAGCATGTAACCCCAACTGGGCAGGTGCTAGCTGGGCTAGGGGTTACATGGCTCCCTTTCTCTTAGGGGTATTTCCAAATGGTACAATACAAGTGTGTCAAATTGTCCCTCTTGGAATGATAACCTTGCATCAGGAAATATTTTATATGTTTTTTCTTGGTTTTGGTAATGTGCTTTACTTTGTAAGAAAAATGTAGCATTCCTATTAATTCTACAGTATATAGTGGATGGGATCATTAGAATATGTTACTGAGCTTCCCTACAAGGGTCTGCATCAGAGGTCTAGCACATGCCACGGAGACTATAACCTCAGTTTTTCCATTACATATAAAAGTGTGATTGCAACACTCCAGCTCCTTTTAATAACAGGCTCGCCCCACCATGGGATATGCCTCTGTTGATGGCCGCATCATACTATTTAACCATAAAAACAACCCTTTGTACCCTTTACGATATCTGTGCTTTGTGTCTAGACACACTCCTGTCTGAAACGCAATGGCTGGAGTGGCTCTATTAAATGCACACCTGACAGCGTGACTCTTGCACACAGAGTGAGAGACAGAGACATAGAATGAGACAGAGAGAGAGTGCGAGTAACAGAGAGAAAAAGAGCATAGAGAAAGCGAGAGCGCTAGAGTGGCATATGATATGCTGGGTACATCTAGTTCATGTTTTATGTCCTCTGACCTGTATGCTCAAGAAACCTTCTGCGTCTCAAGTGCACAGCCACAACGCCATGCTGCTTGGCCTACCCATGACAACCTTCTGCCCATAAATCATGTTATTTTTCCACCAAAGATGGATTTAAAAGGGTTGAGTGGAGATAGGTGGGTGTATGAACGGTGGTGGGTCACCTTAAATTTGACATTTTTCAGAAATAGTGCTATATAAAACAATTAGTGATGGTTTGTAACTGTGTGTCAGACAAGAAGACTTGGCAGAAAATAGGAAAAGGGCCCTACTCCCCCTCATATATGCTTGTTTGCTTTCTCTCATTCCTTCCGCTCCTGTCCCCTGACCTTTTTCCAAAACACTGCACATTCAATGTTATATTGTTTTTTTTGTAAAACAAATTGTATTTGGATTCAGCTATTTTGAGGAATTGTAGCCAATTTTGAGCTATTTTTGTGGTTGACGATTCACATCTTAAAATTGGCTAAACTTCCTCAGAACAACGCTTGACCACTGACAAATATTTGTATTTACAAAAAATGGTTTAACATTTATTTTTCAGTGTCTCTGTGACCACAGACCCTCCGTGTATTTGTATCTGTCTGGAGGAGAGCTGAAAAGTGTTAGCTGCCTGTCGGCTTTGAAAGGAAAGCCGTGTGAGACTTCCATGTATGAGGTTTGCGTGAGGCCACAGTGTCACAGTCACCTCCCAACCTCCTGTGAGTCTCTAGAGCACCTGTAGCGAGCGGCCCATCAGAAGCTGCAGGCCCCTTAATTGCTGCTTAGCACTTTCTTTCTTCAAGAGGAGTTTTGAATTTAGGAGCGATTTATAAATGATGGCTCATTTAAGGCGCCCTTGTTTTGGACAAGACGCTCGTAACCTTTCAATGTGAAGAAATGCAAATGGGCATTTCAATTTCAAAGCACACAGAAAGAACAAGTAAGTTGCCTAAATCTACGCCGTCCTCTAGGCCAATGTCACATAGAGCAGTTTTAAACTAACTACATTATTTTTACATGTTTATATTTAACACCAACAAGTGTTTATTGTTGGTAGAATCACATTTTTTTTTAAACATCTCTTTATCTCTTTATTAACTTTATGAACTGGTTCACATCTCCATCTCAAACCATGTCATGCGCACAAGGAAATTCATGCTTAACAGCTGAGTACCAGCAATGTACACCTTGCAACCTTCAGGATTACCTAATGCTGGCCGCTTTATTCACTCATTCCAATGGCCGGGTGCGGGAGTATATCGTCCACGTCCGCATCCCTTGCCAGCAGATACACCGTCGACGGGCCCCAAATGTCCTTAGGCCTGTTCCGCAGGCCACACAGGGCGGCGTAGTCTTTGTCAGTATCGCTCAGCCAGAGCAAGTCCTTCATCCACACTTTCACCTCCGGAGGGGAGGAGTGAGTCCATTTCATAAGTATGCATCTCCTAGCTATAATTATGCAAGATGCTAGAAGCTTACCACATTTCATGGGCAGGCCCGGAGACCACTCCAGCATTCCACATAGCATTGTACACGGGACACTGTCCCAGAATGTCCGTCACAACCTTAAACAACCCCTCCCAGAAGGGACCCAGAGCCGCACAATCCCATAGCATATGAATCATATCCGCCTGAACTTTTCTGCACCTCGGGCAGGCGTCAGACCTAGTTACATCGAACTTATGCACTCGCGCTGGTGAAACATATGCCCTATGAAGTGTCTTAAGCTGAATCAGTTGTAGCCTCGAGCTGAACGCCCCTGTGTGCGTAATTTCGCACAGTCTCCCCCATTGCTCAGCCCCGAGAATGACCCCACTATCACGCTCCCAGCAACCTCTACTTGGGGGGGGCTCGCGATGTGTATCTGCTAGTATCATTTTATATATTGTCGATATCACCTCTGGACATCCCGGGGAGTTACATATATAATGCAACAGGGGCGTTATCTGAGGGACCGCCGGAAATACTGGCGACCATTCTTTAAAGGCCACCCTCATCCTGTAATATTGTAATGTGCACCGGGGACCCATGCCCATCACGCCTCCAACTACCTCCGGGGTCATGAATTTCCCCTCCGGATACATATCTCCCAGAGTTTCGAACCCCTCCCCACTCCATTCACTTACAATGGACTTGTTGCACGTAGGCGCCAGGGCCTCTATCTGCCATAGCCGGACGCTCGGTTCAAACGGGTGTTCCACAACTACCCTCTTCAAGAGCCTCCTCCATGCATGCATGGTGCACGCCCCGGGGTCAAATCTGCATTTATTAGCCACCCTCCCCGAAATCAAGAGTCCCTGCAGTGAATAGGGGTATACCGATCCTCTCTCAATGTGCACGTGTTGCGGCCCCCGCCCCTCCCACATCCAGTACCTCGCAAAAGACAACTGGGCCGGTAGGAAATATGCCTCAACATCTGGGGCCCCCAATCCCCCACGCTCCCATGGCTGCACCAGAGTCTCCCAGCCTATCTGCGGGGCACTGGGATGCCAGATCAGACGAATCAACTGAGACCTTATCTCTTTAAAAAAACTCTTCCCTGGCCAGACGGGTATGTTTGCAAACATATACAAGAGCTTGGGGACCACTACCATTTTAGCAATGGCCATGCGACCCATTAGTGTGAGGGGAAGCTTACAACACCGATCTGTCTTCGCCCTCAGTAACCTCAAGTATTCCCTATGATTCATGTCCAGCAGAGTCTGAGCCTTCCTACTAACCATCACCCCCAGATACGTAACTGAATCCTGTACCCACCCAAACCCCTCCATTTTAGTCGGGGGAACCGTTACCTCGTTCAGGGGGAAAAGAGAGGACTTGGCCCGATTCAACCGAAGTCCGGAGGATTCACCAAACTCAGCTACCGCCTGTGCAAGGGGTCTAAGATTAGCCTTAGGGATCCTTATGTAAATAATAGCATCATCCGCATACAGTGAAATTAAATCTCTCGGCCGAGGCCGAGACCCCTATGCCCTTGTAGTCTAGAGTCTACCTGCCAAGACCTCTATGGCCATTACAAAAAGCAATGTGGAAAGCGGGCACCCCTGCCTCATCCCTCTCCCGAGCAGAAATAACTCTGACCAAACCCCTCCCACACTTATCTGAGAGCTACACCCCGAATACAATAACCTCACAGCCTTCACAAAATAAGAGGGGGTTCCCACCCATGCCAGCACCTCGAATAAATACTCCCACTCAACGGAGTCAAACGCCTTCTCCATATATAACAGTGCCGCCACTGCTTGCGTCCCTGGGTCAATTTGTGCTAGAATCGTGAATAGTCGCCTAAGATTCAAGGACGTCAACCTCCCTGGAATAAATCCAGATTGGTCTCTACGCACTATTTGCGAGACATGTGGCAGAAGACGGTCCGCCAAGACCTTCGCAAAGATTTTCGTATATCCAAATTTATCAAAGAAATTGGCCGGTACGACGCACAATCGACCGGGTCCTTACCAGGCTTTGGGATCAAAGTAATTACCGCCTCTCGAAGTGTAGGTGGGAGTAGCCCCCTATCCATCCCCTCTTCCCACACCCCCAGAATATGGTTAACCACTTCGGGGCCCCATTCCTTATAAAACTCAGCCGTTATTCCGTCAGTGCCCGATGCCTTCGCGGTCGGTATGGCTTTTATCACACCCAGCCGATCCTCCACTGTTATGGGTCTAGCAAGTGACTCTACTGCCTCTGCATCAAACCTGGGGAGCCCCGCCCCCTCAATGTAATCCCTCAGGGCAGAATCTGGGGGTGTACCCCTCGCAGCATACAAGGATTCATAGAACCTGCGGAATTCCCCGGCAATCTCACGCGGGTTCACCAAAATCTCACCGCTACCGGATTTTACCGCTGTTATTTCCCCAAATCCCTGCTCACCCCTAACAAGGGCTGCCAGATATGTGCCCGGCCTCCCCTCCTCACCATACACACAAGCTCTTGCAGGTCGCGCAAAGTACTGAACCTCCCTGTCTGCTAGCTTCCGAAACCTATCTAACCCTTCCTTCAACTTAACCAGCGACTGTGAGGAACCCGACCTCTCCACCTCCCCCTCCCATTCCTTTATCTCCCCTTTCACCGCATCGAGTTCTCTCCGTAGCGTCCTCAAAAGCCCAAGTTCTACTGATAGGCACCCCCCCTCTCAGCACCACTTTAAACACTTCCCAAGGCATTCCCTTACTCTGTACTGAGCCAGCGTTTTCTTGGAAGAAATGCTTAAGCACACTATGCACATCACTCTTGAAGGCGATGTCTTGCAAGGCTGCTGGCTTGAACCTCCACCTTGGCCGAGGCAACGGCTCCCCCAGGTCCACTGACCACAAGACCAGGGAATGGTTGGACAGAGTCCTAGGCAACATTTCACATCCTACAGTGTGCTGAATGACATAAGGGCATCCCAACACATAATCTATCCTGGTTGAGGTATTGCATACTGTTGAATGGTGGGAAAAACCTGGCATTCCCGGATGCAGCACCCTCCACACATCTCCCAGTGCAAGGACATCCATGGCCCCCAGCACTGCATCCGCCACTTTCGTGCACCTCTTTCTCTCCCCAGTTGAATCTAGCCCCGGGTCCAGGATGACATTCAAATCCCCTGCCTACAAGACATGTGTATCATGATATTTCAAGCATTTTTTCCAGAAGACCCTCAAAGAAGCCTGGATCGTCCACATTCGGACCATAAATATTAACCAGCGTTGGCTTTAAATGACCTAGACACCCGAGACAATCACGTACCTTCCAGCCGGATCTATCTCCGCCCCACTGACCCTGAATCCCAGCGATTTATGGAACAGTGTCATCACGGCCACCGAATATGATGAATATGTGGTAAAAAACGTACATTTACCCCACCCGCGGGCAACCCATTCATTTGCCTGTTCCTTGAGGTGCGTTTCTTGCAACAACACAATCTTAGCGCCATGCCGCTCACAATACTGTATGACTTTCCTTGCTTTGCGTGGGTCGTTCAGTCCCCGCACATTGCAACTCATGACCTTATACACCATGGCTGAGGCCAATACAGTTACTAGCGGTGCTATACCTTGCCCAGGTGGCTCCGACCACTCCTTCACCATGGTCCTTCCGATGTGATGTGAACCCTTCTCATGAACCCCACTCCTGCCAACCGGGCAGTTTAACCCCCAAACCATCCTCCCGCCACCCCCCACCCGCACTGCCCACCCCCAACTTGCAGTGAACACCCCCCCCAACCGTCCCGCTGATACATCAGCATGGGCCACTGCCGGGGGCGATTGACCCCACTTTCCAAGCGGCCATCCATGCTTCAACAGCAGAGGAGGATCGACCAAATAGGGAAACAAAATGGAATAATAGCATTTATGCATGCCGCTGGACTGACTAGTTACATAACTCGTTATATTCCAGCTTGACCCTCCAGAGTACAGGTTCCGATTAAACCCATTACATCTTGATCTCCTTTCCTTGATGCCTATACGCCTACTTGCATATCTCCTCAGGCACAGCCTGACGGACCTTCTCCCTTATCCTCTCGACGTGGCAAGTTCTCAATAAATTCATGCACAGCCGGCACATCTGTAAAGAAGTACGCCCTTCCATTGTGCTGCACCCTAAGTTTGGAAGGGTACTGCATAGAATACTGCAGACCCCACTCCCGCAACCTCCTCATCACTGCCGCGAACGACATGCAAGCTTTCTGGACCGCCGGGGTAAAGTCAGGATAGAAGGATACTCTACTGTTCTCGTGTACGTAAACTCCCCCAGCTCCCTTGCCCTCCTCAGTATGGTGTGCCTATCGCGGTAATTAAGTACCTTGGCGATGATTGGCCTTGGGTTTTGACCCGGCCTTGGCACCACCTGCGTTACCCTATGCGCCCTCTCTACTAAAAATTGCGAGGACAGGGCGGGTCCCTGCAGAACGTCCTTGATAAAAGTCTCCATAAACACCTCTAAGTTCCGCTGGGGGACCGATTCTGGGATGCCAACTACCCGTAAATTATTCCTATGTGACCTTGCTTCGAGGTCCTCATTTTTAACCCTGACGGCCTTCACCTTCTTCTCAGTTCCTGCACCACCTGGGCCATCTCACTGCTCGTATCCTCTAGTGCCCCAACCCTGGTCTCCACCTCTGAAGTTCTGCTGCTTTCCTTATCAATCCTTTCTTGCATCCTATCCACCTTGTACGTCAGACCATCCAGCTTGGAATTAATGGCAGCAAATCCGGACCGCACCTCCGCCAGGATCAGTCCCAGCTCAGAGGAGGGGGGTTCCTCACTCGGGCCCTTGGATGACTCGGCGATGCACTCCGTTTGAGCCATAGTGGCTGCAGTTTGTCCCCTTCTCAGGCTCCGAGGTCCCTCCCTATGCGTGAATGGCAACCGAGCTTGCTTCTTGCCACCCATCTCCAGCAATATCCTCCCGGTTGCCAGCCGCCATGCAACTTTCTCCTAGAAACTTGTTTCTGCCCCAACAGCGCGCAAAGTCCCAAGGCTTCCTGTGTCAACCCACCGCCCACTGGATGTCACACCGCCAACAACCGCTGGGAGCTCCAAAAACCAAACTGAGGTTCACTTCTGATGCATCCAATTGCAGTACTGCCACTATGTACTTGTCCAGCAGCACACCACTGTATAGTCCACAGATCCAAATTCACTGCACTAGTTCAAGCCACATCTCATCCGTGGGTGGCAGTGTTATTGCAGGCTAACTAAAGCACTGGGGCTTTCATCCACAGCCTCCTCTCCAGCCTGGGACCTCCCACCACCACACTCCTCTGCCACTAGCCTGGAGAGCCACTTCACCGTCCCCCCCTCAGGCCCAGCGCTGGCCACCCACTGATGCTGAAGATTGGGGGAGGGGGCCCATGCACAAGTCACACCCGCAGGGGTCCCAGCACTCTCCCGCCCCACCGGCTGCTCGCACCGGCCTGCCGTCCACAGCCTCCTCCTCACCTACTTGTCCGCCAGGCACACTGTCCCTCTTTCCCAGCCGGCCGCACACAGACTCTCAGGGCTGGTGCTCCACGCCCCCACTCCTTCCCGAGGGCCGCGGCCAAGCACCCTCTGCAACCAGGGATGCTCCTCTTCCTCTTCGCACGCGCTTCAGGGCCTTGCCTGCCCCGGGCTCCGCGCACCTTCCCGCTGATTCCTGGGCTGTCTCTGCAGCAGAGTGCCGGCCGCGGCTGTCTCCACGCCACTCCGTGTGGCCACACCGTTGCTACCCGTCTGGCGGCGCACGAGTACTCGGACACACACACCTCCGAGCCGTGTTGCCCGACCCGGGCCTGCCACCACTCTCCGACAGCCTCCTCAGTGCCACGTGCCGCCTCCACCTCTGCCCCGCCGCATCCACGCCAGCCGTCCAAGCTGAGCCAGACACTGCTTCGGAACTCCTGCCGATGTTTCCTTCACTCGAACACAGGACTAGGTCCCGGAGGGTCAGATTATGTCCTCCTCTGCTGCCAGGCTATGAAGCGCTCACATAGAATCCGCCATCTTGGTCATGGGCTCTCTAACGCCCCCAGAATCTAATATTTTCATCACATCATCGATGAACCCTGCATTTGTCAAACACAAACAGGTAACCCTTTCAAACGTTATATTTTGTCATAAGCCTTACAAAATCCAAAGGCCATTTATTTTGCCTTTTGCTGAATTACATTCTGGTACTTGTAGTCTCCCAGTCAAGATGGGAGGAATAATGCCACAATTGTAGACTTTTTCCCTAACATAGTTCTATATAGATTTTTATATTTGTGCGAGTAGCTTATTATGGTATGTGTACTTTTCAAGTTATCTTTATAAACCGGAGCATGTTGAAAGTCAGCCATGAATATTTGCCCATGATGTGGCAAGAGAGGTTGTAATTCTGGAGACAGGTGCAGTTATTTTTCCCTGATTGTGGCTGCTTTTCAGGGCACAAGTAAATGATAAATGTGGGTGGACAGCGTAACATTTTTTCAGAGGGCAGAAACCATCCCAATTTTTATTTTTAGGTTGGCAAGCTTGCTAGAGTATTTGGCTACCAGGATTTTACCCAGGCTGTCATGTTCCCAGTGCAGTCATTTACCCACAAGAAAAGAAGCACTTGTATCATATTGGGATTTTGTTTTCCAAGGACTATTTCACTACACATTGCTGGGTTTGAAAGGTTACTACCTTTTATACTTTGCCAGCATATGTATTGGAACCTTTCCTCTCTCGTGTTATTTTTCTGGTGTTCATAACTTTTTATTAAAGGTCCAATTCTCTTTTGTGTTGCACACTTTCTTCTAAGGGAAAAGCCAATTGAACTATGTTTGCATATTTCACTTTAAGATATGTTCACTTACTGTGCGTATATTCATGGGTGCTAGCTTTTGATGTTTGCTATGGGGACAAAGGTTCTCACACAGAGTTAAGCGAAAGAGCCGTGCTCATCCCCAGTCAAACACCACATTTTACAGCACACGTTGCAGCAGGAATAGAAACAAAATCCATATGATTTATAGGAAGGTATAAACATATAACATCTCAGCAGCAATCACCTAACCTGCTGAGATGCCTTTGCAACATTCTGCTATAGAGCCCCTGATATTCCGACACCGAAAAAACAGTTCTGGCCTTCTCACCCCCTCCAATCAAGCCTCGGGGTATATTAATGAGACTCCCTTCTCATTGTGTAGTGATGAACAGTTATTATCTGCCTGACATTTATTTCTTTTGACAGTCCAAATAATCCTTATCTCCACCCAAGTGAGTGCTCTGGGGAAAATCCCTTTATCACACTTTGCCTCATCTGCTACAATTAGAAGTCTCTACAATGTGGAAAGGTCGTTTTGACAAATCAAAGTCTTTACGGGAAAAAGAGAAAGGGCAAGGATGGACAGAGTCCCTGAAAAAGTATTGCATAATTTACTGCAATAATTTGGACGTGTAGAAATGTTAGATATCACCGGATTAACAAATTCATCTTTTATTCTGCAGAAAGTGTTCACAACATCTTGCTCTGAAAGCTATTACCCTACTGTGAGGAACCTGAGGGCATCCTCCCACCTGCTCCCCTTAGATCCTCTTCTCAGGTAGCCAGGGCAAAGCCATCTCTTTTGGATCCAGACCCTGGGGGTGGATATGCGTGGGAGGATCGCCTGGGTGGAGAGACCTTGGGGAGCGGGGAGAGGATGTCTTCAGATGAGGCATGGTATCCCCTTCCCTTGTCAGAATGCACCCTGCCATCCCCCTACCTTTGTAGGGTATTATCAGTCTGCCCCTCTTTCACACACCCACACAGTCCCACATTCATATGCCTTTAAGACTGGACCAAGAAGAGGCAACTAGGAGTAATGCACACTACTAGTTGTGCACACCACTCTGGTACTGAGACAAAGAAGAGGACTGTGAAACACTACCACCATGGTCAGGCATGTCGCACAAATTGGGGTCAGGCAAAGGACTTACACCTGCAGCCAGTTGAAAGGCTACAGGTGTATATAAGGAGAAACAGGTTAGAGGCAAGGGAGGATCTGCCTGAGGCGGGAGACCTGCTTGGAGCGAGAATCCCGCCTGAAGGAAGAAACCTGCTTGAGGATAGGGACTCTGCATCCTGGTACAAAGCAGGCTGGAGAGGTGCCTGTAGAAAGGTCACGGAATGTAGCAGGGGAGCGAGAGAGACATCGCAGCTTGAACGGGATGTAAGAAGGTTGGGAGCCTGCAGAATCCAGTGCTGTGTGTCCCCTGCTGGAGCTGGGGGACACTGAAGACTTTAGAGAGCCGCCAAAAGAAGCAGGAAGGTTCGGAAAAGATGAGCGCTGCTCGTCGGAGCTCCCGGCGACTGAAAGGGGGGCAGAGGAGCTGCCGGAGACCGGTAATTGGCGGAGAGGGAATAGTCACGCCAAGGCACTCCAGGAGCTGGGTTTGGGCACAAGGAGAAGCCGATAAGAGTAAAACTCACGATAAGAGTTTTAGGAGACTGAAGGACATATTTGTGAATGCCGAACGAGCTGCAAAGTGTCTCATGCATTATCGAATTCCGAACTAAAGAAAAGTAGTACAAAGTACATGAAAGTATTGCACGAGTGAAATTAAAGTGATATGCAATTTAGAATACAATGAAAGCAAGAAAAAAGCATTGATGGACAATGTCAAAGTATGATGCAAATGAAAGCCCGTATCACAGACTTCGGAAACAAGTGAAAAGTCATGTAACAAGCACTACTGTAAAGTGTGAAAGCAAGGTGGTGACAAAGAAAGCACCCCTGGAAGTGAATGGTGTGAAAATCACATTATGGCAGACGCAAGAAGCTGTCAACGCTAAAAAGAATTGCAAATGGGTATTTGACACCGGTTCACAGAGGGAGCCTGTGTTGGTAAAGAAATCCAATGAGAACAAGTGAAAATAACAACGTGCCAAGGGTTATATGTTGTGTGACCTGTAGTGGGTGGGCCTTGTGGTCCGACAACTGTGCCTATACCAAGTAACCCCTACTTGGAGTGAACCAGGGAAAGTTAAGTTACTGAAACTGTTTGGAACTTGAGGATGGGGCTGGAACACAAGCCAGAAGCTGGAGGAAGCTCAGACCTTTATTTGAAGAACTGTTTCTTTTGGTGCTGACATCCCTACACATTGTTTAGCTTTAGTTGTGAGGGCAAGTACAGGTTTTGGACACAGGCATACTTTTAAGTTGAATTTACTGACTCAGACTATCCTTAGTTTCTTTAGGTAGGGAAAACCCACCTTAGTATAGGGCAAGTTAGGCCTTACATGATGCCGACATTTAAGTTAATAAAAGTATTTTATTTGAACATTGAATCTGTTGTCTGTGTCTTGCTTCATGATGCCTTCACACTACGTATTTACATAATGAAACAATAAAATAATAGTTGTGTTTACAATGGGAAAAAAAAGTTATCTGTGATTTTTTGAAGGGGGCAAACAGAAAAACCCTGATAAGGAATACATTACTTACCTGTAACTGTCACATCACGGCAGGGATGGCGGGTATGGAATCGCTGGCGCGGGATCGCTGGCGTGACAGTCCGTCATTGATTTTCATGCTCGGCTGATCCCTGCGGCGTCCAAGACGCTGCGCGCGTACGTGGCTGGAAGTATAAAGACCACCGCTTCCGGGTTGCGTACGCGTTGCAACGTTCCGGGTTCCTTCCTGTGTTGCTGCCGCTCCTGTGTTTTGTGCCGCTAGCTATTCTCTCGGTACCCTTGCCTTGCTGGGTATTCTTTCTGCCATTCCCTTGTTCCAGTTAGATTTTTCCTTCTTTCCCTCCTCCTCCCGTTTCTCTGCCTGCCTTTCCTTTCCTCTTTTCTCCTCCTTCTCCTGCCCTCTGCTGCCCTAGCCCCTTTTTTCCTTTTCTTTCCCTCCTCACCTGTTTCCTTCTATTCTTCGTTGTTTTCTTTCTTCCCTGGCCTGCTTCCGGATTGCTTTGATACTCCCTTGTATCTTGTTGGATCTGCTGGTTTAGTGACCCGTGCCTTCTCACCGGACTGCCTTTGCTTCTCCATTGTACCTTGTATGATCTACTGCTTACCAGACCCGTGCTTACCTACCGAACTGCATTTGTGTTCCCCTGGTACCTCGCTGGATTTCTGGTTTCCATCATGTGCTGGTTGGTTGGACTGCTCATCCATCGCCTACCATTCTTCAGCGCAACTTTGCCAATTCAACCAGAAGGAAGTCTTTGGGGGTTTTTTGTGCCTTTGGCTTTTTCCCCTGGGTGGTGCTCCCGGTGGGAACGCCCCCGTTGCCCCTATCTTAGTGGCACGGTGGCATCCTATCGAGGGCGTCCTTATCTTTATAAAAAAAAGGAGAAGCCTTCAAGACACAAGGAAGGAAAACCCAAGAAGAAGGTGGAAGGTGAGGAGTTGGGGGAAGGGGGAGAATCTGCTTTCTCATCTGAAGAAGAGGATATCACCGACGTTATTGACAGTTTGCAACACCAACAAGAAACCGAAATGGCAACTCCGCAGCAAGTACAGGAACTTGTAGCTGCCGTCCAAAACCTTAACCTGGATTTTCAGAACCTCAAGGCCGCCAATGCAGCACTACAACAAAGAATGACGGATAGAGAACGACCTTCTTCAGACCTACCCTCGCTCCCTTTGGTGTCAGGCAAATTCGATGGTTCGCCTAAGCGAGTAAAGGAATTCCTAGATGCATGCAATCTGCACTTTTCCTTCCGCCCACAGACATTCGCTTCAGATCATGCCAAAGTAGGATTCATGATTACCCACATGACGGGTAATGCATTGGCTTGGGCCTCTCCTTTGGTCAATCAACCCGATCCTGTGCTACAGAATTATGATTTCAAGACTCTACTTCAGCAGACCTTTTTGCGTACGGAAAGTACTTTCCTGGCATCCGAAGATCTCTTGGACATCCGACAGGGCAACACAGATTTACTCTCCTATATTACCACCTTTAAGCAGATAGCCGCCGAAGCTGGCTGGCAGGAACAGGCTCAATACGCCATTTTTCGTCGAGGGCTGAGAGAGGATCTCAAGGACGAGTTGGCACGTATAGATCGTCCGACATCCTTTTCGGATCTCATAACTGCCACTCTTCGGATTGATTTTCGGCTGTCGGAACAGCGGTCTGAAAGAAAGAAGACCAAATTCTACAGTCTGCCTCCCCCTGAGACTCAGTCACATTCCTCTGTATCGTCTTCTCGCCAAGGCAAAGAGGAACCAATGCAAATAGGAACAGCTCGAGCCCCGCTCACCCAGGAGGAACGTAAGAGGCGACGGGATGGCAATATGTGTATGTACTGTGGAGCCTCTAACCATTTGCTACGTGACTGTCCAGATGTCCCACCAAGACGTTCGGGAAACAAGCGCCCTCGGTAAGTGTTAGGACGCACTCCCGAGGGGCCATCCCAAGTCCTCACGCAACTCTTTCGGTGTCTTCTTCTAGTACACCAGAGGATTCCAGGCTGATGGTTCTTACAGTTACCCTAACATTGGGCAAGACAGAGATCCTAACCCAGGCCTTGCTCGATTGTGGTGCAGCCGGCAACTTCATCGACACCTTGTGGGCAGAATAGAAGGGTATCAACCGCCTGGCTAAACAAGAGGACCAGAAGGTAGAGGGTGTTGACGGAGAACCTTTGAGTTCCGGCATGATCACCCACACCACAGAAGAACTGAACCTACGCATCCAGCAGCATTCTGAAATGATCTCATTCGATATCATTCGAGCAGCTCATTTCCCCATCATACTGGGGATAGGGTCGCTCAGAAGACATAACCCTCACATAGGCTGGACTAAGAACATACTGAGCTTTCAGTCCGCTTTCTGTAAGGCCGAATGCCTTCCAGAGCCAAGGTACGAGACAGTCCAGACCACCAGTATCTACGATTCCAGACTCATCCACTGTCTTCCTCATCACCTCCAGGAATACGCTGAGGTAGTGACAGAGAAATCTCCTAGCGAACTACCACCTCACAGACCGGAAGATTGCTGCCTAGACCTTGTCCCAGGAGCATTAGTACCATTTTGTAGGTTGTTTCCTCTATCACTCAGGGAGAGACACTTCCTCCGGGAATACCTGGATAACAATTTGGCCAATGGGCTCATAAGACCATCGAAATCTCTGGCAGGAGCTTCACTGTTTTTCATCCCCAAGAAGGACTCACAGGAATTGAGACCCTGTATCGATTACAGGGGTCTGAACAAGGTGACCATTAAAGACAGATACTCTATGCCACTCATTTCCGAAATCATTCAAGCCGTTCATGGTGCCACGGTTTTTACCAAATTGGATCTCCGGAACGCCTATCACCTTCTCCGGATTCAAAAGGGGGATGAATGGAAAACAGCGTTCAGGACTCCTTATGGGCTATACGAATACCAGGTGATGCCATTTGGACTAGTAAATGCCCCTTCGGTATTCCAGCGCTTTTTGGACAGACTATTTTCAGATTTACTGTGCCAGACCACCATTGTCTACCTCGACGATATCCTAGTGTACTCTAGGACTACGGAAGAACATGAAGGCCATGTCAAAGACGTTTTCCAGAGATTAAGAGACAACCGTCTCTCGGTCAAGATCGACAAATGCGTGTTTTCTGCAGCCTCTATTCCGTATCTGGGATTCATATTGTCTAGTCAGGGTATCGCCATGGATCCTCGCAAGGTATCCGCCATCCTGGAATGGCCTTCCCCTACCTCTATCAAGGAAGTACAAAGGTTCCTAGGTCTGGCAAACTTTTACCGAAAATGAATCTCCAACTTCTCCCACAGGATACTACCCATTACCATCTTGCTCAAGAAATTTTCTAAGCCGTTTTCCTGGTCCAACGAAGCTGAAGACAGCTTCTGCCAGCTCAAAGAAGCCTTTTGTACTGCTCCCATCCTTCAACAGCCAGATCAAGACCAGCCCTTCATTGTCGAGACTGACGCCTCCTCATCTGCTATAGGGGCGGTTCTATTACAAAAACATCAAGGAGTGGAACACCCGATTGCCTATTTCTCTAAAACCCTCAATGCCAGCCAAAAGAACTATTCAGTCATTGAGCGCGAACTGTTGGCCATGAAGTCGGCCTGTTTGGAGTGGCGACATCTACTACAGGGAGGTAAACATCCATTTTCCCTCAGAACCGATCATAAGAACTTACAAGTACTGCGACAGTTCGAGTGCTACAACACACGTCAAGCTCGATGGGCCCACTTCTTTGCACAGTTTGATTTTGATATTACCTACATTCCAGGACGTCAGAATCTTGTCGCTGACTCTCTGTCCCGCCGAGGAGACTACATGTCGGGATCTGATCATGTTCATGATCTGATGTTTCCTCTGCCAAGACTGATAGGAGTACTAACCACGTTTCTGAGTCAAGTGAAAGAAGCTTCTGGAGGCAAATTTGAGTTAGAGAAACATCCTCACAACATCCAATACAACATCAAGGAGGGTCTCTACCTTGTGGAAGGCAAGTTGTATTTGCCTACTTCCTACTTCCGGAAACTGGCTTTAAATTGGTGTCACGATTCCAAAATGGCTGGTCATAGAGGCACCACAGGCACTTTGGACTATCTGCAGAGACATTTCTACTGGCTGGATATGAAAAGAGATGTGAACCGTTATGTACAATCCTGTATGTACTTGCCTTCGTAGCAAGAGCACCCGTCTAAGACCAATGGGGCTTTTGGAACCAAATGCCGTTCCTGATGGACCTTGGAACGTCATTTCAACCGATTTCATCGTTGACTTACCTCCATCCCAAGGGTGCACATGCATCATGGTGGTGATCGATTATTTCACTAAGATGGCCCACTTTTCTCCACTACCAGGTATCCCGACAGCGGCTGGTATGGCCGAAACGGTTATCAAGGATGTCTTCCGTCTCCATGGGGTACCTAAGAAGATCATCTCCGATCGAGGTAGCAAATATACTTCTCGATTCTGGAAGAAGTTATGCGACCAATTAGGCATAGAGAGAGCCTTGACGTCCGGATTCCACCCTCAATCCAATGGACAGACGGAACGCCTCAATGGTACCTTGGAGCAATACCTGCGATGCTATGTGAACCTTCAACAGGATAATTGGGTCTCTCTACTACCTCTGGCCGAGTTATCTTACAATAACTCTTTTCATTCTACTCTCGGTCTAACCCTTTTTTTCTGCAACTACGCTTATCACCCACAGTCCGTACTGCCCGTCTCTAACATATCTACCAGCTTACCCACTGTAGATTCCACTCTCGCCATATTGCGGGATGTCTACCTGCAGGCCAAACAAAACCTTAGTGAAGCCCAAAAGAGGTACAAGATGTAGGCCGACAAACATCGCAACCAGGTCCCTAGATCGGAGGTGGGTTCTCGTGTCATGTTATCCACGAGATACTTACCACGATGGGCACACCCTTCCAAGCTTTCCCCTAGATATCTGGGTCCGTACGAGATTACACAAGTTATCAACCCGATGGCCTTTAGATTAAAACTACCCAAAGGCCTGCACAGAGTCCACCCAGTGTTTCATGCTTCCTAACTGAAACTTTTTCATGAAGACACTTGGTCCCGGCAACCCAATAGAACCCTCTTGCCCAAAAATTCTACCCAGGAGGAATTTGAGGTTGCCCAAATCTGTGATTCCTGTTACCGCCGGGGTAGGTTGGAATACCTGGTACGTTGGAAGGGTTATCACTGGTCAGAAAACTCATGGGAACCAGCCTCCCACGTCCATGCCCACTTTTAGTCCGCAGGTTCTATCACTTTCATCCTGGCAAACCTGGGGGAGGCCTCCCTAGGAGGGGGCATACTGTCACATCACGGCAGGGATGGCGGGTATGGAATCGCTGGCGCGGGATCGCTGGCGTGACAGTCCGTCATTGATTTTCATGCTCGGCTGATCCCTGCGCCGTCCTAGAAGTTGCGTGCGTACGTGGCCGGAAGTATAAAGACCACTGCTTCCGGGTTGCGTACGCGTTGCAACGTTCCGGGTTCCTTCCTGTGTTGCTGCCGCTCCCGTGTTTGTTCCCGCTAGCTATTCTCTCGGTACCCTTGCCTTGCTGGGAATTCTTTCTGCCACTCCCTTGTTCCAGTTAGATTTTTTCTTCTTTCCCTCCTCCTCCCGTTTTTCCGCCTGCCTTTCCTTTCCTCTTTTCTCCTCCTTCTCCTGCCCTCTGCTGCCCTAGCCCCTTTTTTCATTTTCTTTCCCTCCTCACCTGTTTCCTTCTATTCTTCGGTGTTTTCTTTCTTCCCTCGCCTGCTTCCGGATTGCTTTGATACTCCCTTGTATCTTGTTGGATCTGCTGATTTACTGACCCGTGCCTTCTCACCGGACTGCCTTTGCTGCTCCCTTGTACCTTGTTGGATCTGCTGGTTTACTGACCCGTGCCTTCTCACCGGACTGCCTTTGCTTCTCCCTTGTACCTTGTATGATCTACTGCTTACCAGACCCGTGCTTACCTACCGAACTGCCTTTGTGTTCCCCTGGTACCTCGCTGGATTTCTGGTTTCCAACCTGTGCCGGTTGGTTGGACTGCTCATCCATCACCTACCATTCTTCAGCGCATCAGCCAACTTCGCCAATTCAACCAGAAGGAAGTCTTTAGGGGTTTTTTGTGCCTTTGGCTTTTTCCCCTGGGTGGCGCTCCCACTGGGAACGCCCCCGTTGCCCCTATCTTAGTGGCACGGTGGCATCCTATTGAGGGCGTCCTTATCTTCATAAAAAAAAGGAGAAGCCTTCAAGACACAAGGAAGGAAAACCCAAGAAGAAGGTGGAAGGTGAGGAGTTGGGAGAAGGGGGAGAATCTGCTTTCTCATCTGAAGAAGAGGATATCACCGACGTTATTGACAGTAACTCCTGTTCTCCAGCATTGGTATCTTTCATAGATTCATATGCTGTGAATATTCCCCGTCATCAGGCTGAGACCTCCTCAGCAACATAGAGCAGTTTAAAATTAAACTGAAAACGTCACTTTTATGCTCTATCACAGACGTTTTGGGTCATACTGCCCACAGCCAATAGGAACACCTCCCTTAGCTCCTCCCCTGTCGGCCATCTTCAATTTAGACAGCACACGCGAGTGGCAGTAATAGCCAAAAGATGAGCTATGCACGTTCAGTGGGAGGGTCACATGTGAATCTCTGAAAGATACCAATGCTGGAGAACAGGAGTTACATGTAAGTAACGTATTCCTTCTCCAGCACTGGAACTTTCATAGATTCACATGCTGTGAATGGATTACAAAGCAGTATTACAATACCCATGGGCGGAGGCAAGCTCCCGGCATTACTTACCACTGGAGACTTACTCACTGCACGCAAAAAGGTTCTGCAGAACCGATTGGCCGACTCTAGATTCTTCTGCAGAATGTCTGTCGAAATAATAGAACCTGGTGAATGTATGCACGTATCTCCAGATGGCTGCACGGCAGATGTCTGGCAGTGGAATTCCAGAGAGAAAAGCTGTGGTTGTAGCCCGGCGCCTGCCGGGAAGCGGTCTGGCGGCTTGCTGATAGCAGAACGAGATACAAGTAGAAATCCATCTTGGAGAGAGCCTTCCCAGGACCAGACAGTCTAAATGAAACAAACAACTGATCAGTTATGCAGAGAGATTTAGTACATGCCACGTAGTACTTGAGGGTGTGCACCACATCCAGCAAGTGCAGAGTACTGTGAGAAACCTGAGGCGATTCTCCTAGGTTATTCCCAGGAATCCTTTGTTCAGGTGGCTCTTGGATCTTAACCCTGGTGGTGGACGAGCGGGGGAAGATCACCTGAGCAGTGGGGTCCTTGGAGGCTGCGAGAGGAGCGCCCTTGGGCGAGATGCTGTATCCCATTTCTTTCAATGCACCCCTACCAGATATCCCAGCAGTCTTTATGGGATGTTGTCACCACAATCTCACCCCCGCCCACCCCAACACTTTCCCTTACAGAAAAGACAGGGAAAACAACAGGGGAACTCCAAATTACCTCTAAACCCCAATACGAAGTGTACCTCTCCACAACACTACAACTTCCATAATCCCATTCCCCCATGGAAATCCACAAGTACTGCGATGAGGAAGAGGCAGATGGGAGTCATGCAGATTTCCATTGCCCATTGATTCCTATGGGCAGTCTACATGTTGTCCCGATAACGAGGTCATGCAGAGTCAGGCAGGGAGGGACAACTATTAACACCTGACTCCAATTAACTCTAGCTGGGAGTATTAAAGCAGCAGCCAGGAACAGCATTGTGAGTGGCCCACCATTGTGAAGACCCTGTGAAACCAGCCCTGCTGTGACAAGTCCAGACAGACCAAGAAGAAACTTAACCCATGACTAAATACTTAAACCGAGAGGATGGAGTAATGAGGCTCAAGCCTCGGTATCCAAGAATCACTGCTGATGTCTACAATCTATCAGTAAGAAGACAGACAGCATTGTGAGCGATTCAGGGATGCTGGAAGGTACCGGAGAGCAGGAGAGAGCTCTAATGAGCTGGAGAGAGGCCGGGAGGCCTAGAGGAGGAGAAGGAAACCACCCAAACACTGGCCCTGCTACCAGAGAGGAGATTGCAGTGTGGAGGAGGAAACTATCTCTCCAGAAGGCAAGACCAGTGACAGCTGGGGTTGCCTGGTGGTACCGACAGTTAAAGTCCTCCCCTGGGCCAGGCAGGCACACCCAGGTCTCGGAGGGGCAGAGGGAGAGACCCTGACCTCCTACAGACATCCCTCTTTGGCTCCTGCAGCTCCCAAAGACAGAAAGTGCAATTTCAGGAGGCAACGAAGCGGGAGCAAAATCAGCCCAATGCATTCTTGGACTAGCAGTCCCAAAACCTTTTTTTGTTAAAATTGTGACTTTTGGGAAGCAGGGTCCGAGCCCGGCTGAGGGAGAACCTTGAAGAACTTGAAAAAGGTTCCGATCCCGACAGAGAGAGTACCAGTGGTGAAACTACAAGACGCAAATACAACCGTCAAGACCCGCTGCAGAGTGTTCCGGCGCCACATGGATGCTTGTGTGAAAGACTCATGCTGATCCCCCTTTGTTTTGCATTGAAACTATAAGAACCAGAAGTCTGTGCAAGAGCCACAAGAAGAATGTCAAAGTGGTCCTACAGAGGTTGAGCAACATCCGCTGTACAGTCGAAAGTCTTTGACCGGCAAGTAATTGAAAGCGAAAGGAAACAAATCCGGCATGGTGAGAGAGAAGATGGGAAAGAGTGAACCCGGTTGAGGGATGCCACCAAGAGGAGTCTGCGCCCGGGACCCAGGGATGAAGAACCATCACCCTAACATTTTGTGAAAAGCTACAGTGAACCTGGCGGGGGGAGGCTGAGATTCAAGAGGGATCTGCGTCTGGAAGAGGGGGACCCAGGGGTGAAGAAGCACACCCCAAAATTGTGGATAAAAGGGGCGGAGTCTGATACCTCAATGAACAGTAGTGCTGACAAGGGTGAACCCAAGGAAGTGCGGCTCACCATAAACTGGTTAAAAGGCATTAAAAATCGTGAATGTAATGGAGAAGATTGTTTACAGAGCTAGCTTGGAATACAAGCCAGAGTGAACCCAGCGGAGGGTGACCGACATCCAACACGGGTCTTAGTCCAGAAGACGGGGACCCTGAGTGTTATCAAGAAAGGACATTTTGTTTTGTTGTTTGAGACCCTTGGAACCTCAAGATACGTAAACCTCAGAGGCCCTGATACTATTAAAAACACGTTGTGGGTTTCACGCCTGGAAGAGGGGGACCCAGGGGTGAAGGCATCACCCACCGAACAAGGGAAAGGAACTTTAGTTTTGTTATCTGTGTACACCATTAGGTCCCTGGAGGCAGTACACTTTTTATAGAAAAGAGACTTACCCAAGGAAGACATTGATACTTGCCAAGCAACTGTCAGCTTGTGCTGGGAAAGCTTGAACGTGTGCCATGCACAGGAATGCCACCTTATCCCGTGCTAAAAACGTGGGGAAGGGAGACCCCTGGCTAAAGCCCATCCTGACATATTATTTAAGAACACTTCTTTATTGAAAACCCAATCCTGCACCCTTTCTATAATTAGTTGTAAGGATTTGGCAATAGGTTTTTTAGAATAGGCCTTTTTACTTTGACAAGACGCCACAAGGACTGCCTTATTTTTCATTTGATGGTCGAAGCTTACTCCCATCTTAGATGTAGCTTAGATTAGGTATTTTTCCAACCTGCATATTGTTTAAAATAAACACCCTTAAATCGTGATCACTTGTGTCTGTCTTTACTATTGCCACCATGAGTTCCTTACAGTACGTTCCGCTGGAGATGTGGGTGTGCCAAAGAATACAGGTAAAACCACTTGCTGGTGTAGGTGGAAATCAGATGGCACCTTCGGCACAAATATTGGGTTAGTACATAGAACTGCCTTGTCCTTATGAAACGTTAGATATGGCAGTTTCACAGAAAATGCCTGGATTTCACTCAATTGTCTGGCTGAAGTTATGGCCACTTAGAATGCAGTTTTCCAGGAAAGGTGTTTAATAGATGTGTGGTGCATGGGCTCGAAGGGTGGCTTCATGAGTCTTGAGAGTAGCACATTGAGCTCCCAAGCTGGTGATGGGCAGCGGACCGGTGGAAAAGACTGGAAGAGCCCCCGTAAAAACTCCTTCACCAGCTGGTGAGACCCCAGGAAAGGCACATCCACTGCGCGGTTGTACCTAGAAATCACTGCTAGGTGCACCTTTATGGAAGAATGCGTTAACAAAGATTGAGCCTGGGACAGTAGATATGGCAACAGCTCGTCCGGTCAGATGGTTTGTGGTTGCAGTCATTGCATTCTGCACCACACTTGAAAACGTTTCCACCTGCTCTTTTAACATTTCAAGGTGAATGGGGTTCTAGCCTTGGCCAGGACAGCTTGGCCATCTTGCGCAAGGGACAGTGCCCCGAACTCTAAGAAGAAAGGAGCCAGGCTGTCAGACAGAGGCCAGGCCATGGTGCAGTACTGCTCCTTGATTCCTGGACAGGAGTGCTTGGTGAGGAAGCAGCTTGATGAGTGGGGCTGACGAGAGGGCAAGGAGGTCTGATTACCAAAACGGTCTCGGCCACGCAGGGGCCACTAATATCAGTTTGCACCAATGCAGTCTGAAGGTGTGTAGGACGCGAGGCACCCAAGGAATGGGGGCGAAACACATAAAGAGGAGCCCTTTGGATGGGGAAAGAGGCTGGCAAATGTCTTGCAGCATCTGTACTCGTGGGTGGCAAAGGGGTTTATTGCCAGACTGCCCCATGTCTGAAACAGCTGTAGCTGGTCGTTATACAGTTCCCACTCATGGCAGGAGTGTAACTCCCTGCTGAGGGAGTCCGCCAGAGAGTTCTGAATCCCTGGTAGATGAAGGAGAATGAGAAACATGCCCTGCTGTAAGGCCAAGTTCCATAGGGCTTGGGCCTCCTTGGAAAGCTGTGGGGACCTTGTTCCTCCTTGCTTGAGGAAATAAAACATCGACATTGTGTTCTCAGTGTAAATGCTCATGAACTTCCGCTTAAGGAGTGGGAGAAAACACTTCTGGGCCCAGAAGATTGCTTGTAGCTCTAGCAGATTGATATACTGGCTCTTTTCCTCTTCCGACCAAAGCCCTCTGGTGTGTTGTCCTTGACAGTGGGGGCCCCAGCCCCCCAGTCAAGCATCCGTTGTGACGGCTGCCTGGTGGTCCGGCAGCCTGAAGGGGGAGCCCTGCACCAGGTGTTCCCTTACTGACCACCAGCCAAGGCTTTGTCTGAAAGCTGGTGTTAGGGGAACGCGGTTGTCACAAGACCCGGAGGACCGGACCCAGTGGGCATTGAGGAATTCCTGAACCAGTCTCATGTGTAATTGGCAGTTGGAGACTGACTGGATACATGATGACAACATCTCCAGCAGGGTTTTGTAGTTGCGGACTGGCGTCACTTGGACTATTTTACTCAAGGTAGAGCACCTTGAGTAAAATAGCCGCCAGCCTGTTGTCCGAGGGTCTGGCGTTTGGAACCTGCCACACCTTCCCTGCAATACCTGGGAGCAATGCAATAGCGATGTCATTTCCATACTGGAACATTTCTGCGTCCACTGGCACCCCCCTCAGTACTGTGCGTCCACAATAGGCTTGAACAATCTGTCTAACATTGAGCATGTATATTCCTGGTGTAGAACACACTATTCCCTTGTGTGTGAATGAGATCATCATGTTCAGTCTGCTCATAATGTCTCGTCCTAGTATGTTAACAGGTGTCTGTCGAGACTAAAGTAACAGCAGTGATTGATTGTGATCTCATATAGATAGTGAGATGGTGTCTGTGAAAGGAACCACTTCCCGAACCCCAGAGAATCCTTGAGTGTTCATGGCATCACCTGACAATGTAAATGCTCCTTTGGTAATGCAGACCTAGTCGCCCCTGTGTCAACAAGAAAGGAAAAAGTTGTGTCACCTATCGCCACCCCTATGCAAGTTTCCTCCGCAGAGTTGGGTATGATCGACAGGATGGGACACATCAAGTTTGTCTGTGGGCGGTCCTATTAAGGGTATAAGGACATTCCATTGCCTGTAAAGGGGTTGTTCCCCATCATGGTAACTCCTTCCAGTTGTCTGATGGGAACTGCTGCCATTGAGCCCATGTGTGCTGCTGCGTCATTGTTCTGTATTTCTGCTAATTGCTGGGTGTACCCTCTAATCTGTGGTGTTCATAGATATTGTACTGGAGCTGGCATCTGTGGTACTTGCATTTTTGTTTGTGGTGCTTGTACTTGGTGGCATCTGCTTATGTGTGCCCTGCATCTGTCCTTGTTGTTGTTGGTCCTGTGTATAGTAATCGTCCTGGTCCCCTTGATAGGGCTGCTGGCCCTATGCTCCCCAATTCTGCTGCTTCCCCTTGTTCCTACACGCTTTCGAAATGTGTCCCTAAATGTTCCCATGAAACACTTTGGTGGCTCCCTCCCTTGCGCTTGAAAACCGCCTGAAAAATCCCCTGGGCCTTGCTGCATCTGTTTCCCATATCCCCGAAACCCTCTTGGAAAGACCCCTTGGTTGTGATGCATATGTGGCCGCCCCTTCCTCGGAACCCTTTCAGTACACCCACCCCATGATCCCTCCTCCTGCGCGCGGTTCAAACTGCTGTAATTGTTGCTGCTGTTGTGGATGCTGTCCCAGTTTTTTCTGCACCAATTTCACTTCGTCTATCTTCCTGTCCTCTGCCTTTTTCTTAATCTTCTCCTGCCAGAGCCTACAGTGGTGAACTATCATGAGTTGTATCTCTGGCAACCCTTTCACTTCCATACCTACCAATTTCCTTAAACTTTTCTGGACGGGCTCTGGCAGCCCCTGTACTAGTATGTGATAGACTATTGCTACTGTTTTCTCCCAAGGCTCTCGAGTTTCAAGGCGCAAAAGCTCTTGAATGTCCTGAATATACTGCACAGGGTCTTCGTCTTCCCTCATTTTCCGGGACGTAATCGCCCCAATGTCTGACGTGTCTGTATTGTGTCCTTGCCATACTGCTGCCCTGAAGTTTGCAAACGGTGAACCATCGTCTGCTGTGTTTTATGTCGTCATCCCCGGGAACCCCACCCTTTTCCCCAGCCCCTGCACTCAATGAGGGCAGCCTACATTTCACATTCTCCTTGTCTGCTTGCTTCCATGGTATATACTGGGGTCATACTCCTCCTCTCTCTAATAAGGGAATTTGCGTGAACCCCTCCTCCTCATGCAATCTTTTAGTCAGTCTAACCTGTCTATCCCATCTCTCGCTTTCAATGCCTGCGCATACATCTACCGGCTCTAGTATGGGTACCCGGATACTATAGTCATATCTCCCTGTTAACCTTCCCCTTGAACAAGTCATTGCTGTCTCCCCTTTCCTTCGTCCTGGGAGGTCTCGAAGTCTATCGACATATGTAGTGGTGTCATGCAGGTTGTGTAAATCGGTTGCCAGTCGTGCCTGCTCAGTCGAGCTGCCGCCTCCTTTTTGCCCTGTGAGTGCCCTAAACTCCCATGACACCCGCTTGTCTGTCCCCGTCCCCATTGACAGGGGTCTGAACTGCTCCCCCCTCTAGTCCCCACTGTTCTTGTCTTCATTGTCAGACCATGTGTCCATGTTACTACAAAAATCGTCTCCTCAATGTCAAGTCCATGTTGTGTTTCGTGCTAAGGTCAATGTCCCTTAAGTCGTATCTACTTCCTCCCCCCTAGGCTGGCACTGTCGCTCTATGTTGTGCTCTTGCCCTGTGAGCTTGTACTATCTGGTTCTGTCTGTCTGTCCTCCACCAGTCTGTCATTTCCCCTACCGATTTCTCCTTGTGTGTTTACCACTCTTATTGCTCGCTCATCCTCCTCTCTTCGTGCTCGTTCTCTTGCCAGTCTATCCAACTGTAATGTCCTATGTTCCCTCTCAGCCAACTTGCGTTATTCCCGCTCTGCTACTTCCCTTTGCATCTCGATCCCTTCCACTTCTCCTATCTTTCTATCCGACTGCTCCCGTTCTGCTCTTTTCTTTTCCTTGAGATCCCTTTCGATCTTCTCCTCTCTCTTTCCATGCGTGTTAGGCCGAATCACATACAGTACCCTTGGGGAACACTACATGCAATTAAGACTCCGAGTGTCAGTCCAATTTCACCTTTGGTACAACCCTGTACTACACAGTAATGTGGTAGCAGTGGCTGAGCAGCCAGACTTATCTCAATAGTAAAGTGAGCAGTAGAACAAGTTACACAAAGGACCAATAATTACAGTGATTGAAACAGACACTTACTCAAGGTTTCTTGGTAAAAGAATATACATTTATTTACACAGTCATTTGGAAAACATTACACTAGCAAGAGCAGCTCAATATCATATACTAATATACTACAAATACACAACCAATAAGTTACTAAACAAGTTCAGTTCCCCTGAAGTGGGAGCAAAATGGCACTTTAGTTACTTTAAAAAGGGGTAAAAAGACAAGGTTATAAGAAATGAAGCACTAATACTTTCATAGGCAGGGCAAAGGGTTTCAGTTAACTACAACCAGCAATTCAGTTAATAGGCCTGGCCCAAAGTCAATGGTTCAGAGTCTTTGTATAGGATAGCACAGGTCTGGTAGTAAACGGTTAAGTCTTTGCCACGGATCTTAGAAGAATTTGGTCAGACGAAAAGTTAGATGTTGGTTTAGGGAAGGACAAGCCTTCGAAGTCGGGAAAGTTTCACAAACTTTCACCATGGCAGAAAAGATTTATGGACCGTGTTTGCACAGTACCTTTAAAGTGATGAAGAGCTGTAGTTGAGGCAGTTCTTCCTGGCAGTTCGAACAGATCTTGCTGTTCCTGAGCTTTAGTCATGAGGACAAGGAGTACATCGGGGGGTTCCTGCACTGCCCAGGGAAGAGGCCACAAGCCATCGGTTTAAGGTGTGAGTGCCTTAAAGACCACAAACTGGTATCCTTCACACTGGCTATCCGGTTTTCTACAGCACTCTGCAGAAAATTAGACGAGGAGGGGATGGTGTCCAGGCGGCTTATGAGTTGGTTGTACCCACCAACTCATCAGAAGAAGTTAACCTTAAAGGGCTTCTCTGTCGATGGAGTTTCAGGCAATTCGGACCTGCAGCAGAGCTTTACCGGTCGTCCAGGAGTTGCAGCATTCGTCTTCCTTCACCTTGTCTTCGGTTCTTTCGTTCCTGTGGTCGACTCTGCTTTCCAAGTCCCGAGACCTGCTTTTAAACAGTTTTCCCTTATTAATTCCAGCCTGGCTGTCACTCACACAGCAGGGTGGATGTCCTTGCCGGACAGCCAGCCGGCCAATCACGCCAGAGTGCATTCAGGTCTCCTAGGAGACTAAGAACACCTCCCTCCCTCACATCCTGTCCACCCCAGACACTCAGGCGCCAGAGGAGGGCTTCAGCACTGAAGCCCGCCAAAGGCCAACGAACAAAGGGACCAAACCTGGTTTGGCACGCAGAGACAAACACAAGAAGGACTTTTCCAAAATGATAAGGCGAAAAAAAGTTGACCGGAGTGTCTTACACAAGTGCTGAAGGGGCGTGTTTCCCCCCACATTTCCCTTGGTACATCTTCCGTGCCTTTACCTGACCTCAAGTCGAGGGTTTCGGCAATCCGCACTTTAGGGGAAAAGGTACAATATTATGGCAATACTTTTCAGTGTCTACGAGCCTCTCTGGCTCCACACTTATCAGGCATGCTCTGTGCACCGGCCCTTCTTCACAACCACTGCCTCCTTAGGCAAACCCAGAATCTTGCGCATGCACCTTCCATGCACTGTCACTTGTTCATCTCGTCTGTCAATCCCAATTTTCCAATACTAACTCCTCACTGTCTCATGCTCTCCGTGTCCTATGTGCAAAGCTATGGATGACGTCACTAGTTTACTAAACAAGGTAGTGCTAAGGAAAATCAAATACCGTGCGCACACTGTACTATCCTGGTACTCCCAACCCACCCAAAAACCCCAGCTGTCTTCCTGTCTGCAGGTAGAGAATACCAATATTCTCTTATGATCGAACTGTACCCGCTGCGTCACCTAGCGTGCAAAACATCTCACTTCAGGAGACTTAATCAGTGGACTCACCTTTTGCAACCGAGGCCAGCTTTCCTCTCTAACCCTTACGGGATTACCATCATCCCGACCCACAGGAAATCACAATTTACATAACTTCTGTCATCATTGTCCTGAAGTCAATAGTCTAGGTTATTCACCAGAGCCGTTTACCTCTAAAACAGAATATGCCCTGTCAAGGGTTTTGACCCATGTTGAATCAATAGACTGGGTAGATGTGGGGATGAGCTGTCGCCGCCCATTACTCTATCCCAGAACAAACTAAATCAATAGACTGGATGGATGTGGGGATGAGCTATCGCCGCCCACATTCACGCCAGAATAGGAGAACTGCGCAGTTGGCACAAGACCACTCCAAAGATACAACCTTCTTGTGGGGGGTTCCACATCACCACTCTAATGTAAGGATGCCATCAAAACAATGTTAAGCAAGGGTCCTATACTATCAAGCAAAAGACCACTCTATTGAAATGCAGTAATTCAAGACAACTCAAAAATAGATGCAGTACCGACAAATTCCCCAAGGCGGCGCTAGCGGTCTAAACTCTGACAGGGAAATTGTATTTAGGAGTTGCAAGAGGGGCAGGGACTTCAAAGCTTGTTGGTTAATTGCAAATCTTGGCCACCTGCTGTTCCCAGAGGCCAAGAGGCTGAAAACACCCCAGAGACTCACCACAGGAGGCAGGATATCACATGGCCCTTCTGAGTGAGAGGAAGGGGGTTTCCCCTTCAGCCTGGAGGAGAGAGACAATAGCCCCTTTCTGTTGAATGGGGTATGTTAATTTTGAGTGTTTCCTGTCAACAGCCCTCTGCCAGCAAGGAGAGACATGTGATCACTGACCCACCCAGACTTCTGGAGGCAGACCCAAACACTTTGGGGAGTTGAATTGCAACAAATATATATTTTATAGAAACAGTGATAACTTATTGTAACCAAATGACAGGAATGTACAACTTGGAGAGTCTTAGTTTGAAAAATGCCCTCACGATTTGAGTCCAAACTCCAATTTGTACCATGTTCTGGGGCAAAACCCTGCTAATTATGAATATTGTAGACAATGTATTTAAGCTAGAGACATGGATAGTTACTGGGATATATGTGGAAGGGAAATGTACCTTTGTATAATTTTTGATGAAAATCCCATATTGCACAACCCACTAAAATCGAAAATAAGTTGCCATTTTTTAATGCAAGCTCCTACAAACGCCAGAGGCGGACAAGCATGGACCATAAGAAATATATAATGTGGACATGTAATTTCAACAAATTGTGTATCTGGGAAATATGTATTTGAATCAAATATAGATTTGTGGGAAAATTGACCAGGGGAGGATCCTCTGACCCATAAACAGACCTCATCACTCTGACTCACAACCCAATTCCCCCAATCATGGGAGAGGGGAGAATTGGGCCCATGACAAGTAGAGAGGGGCAGGCTCAGTTATGCCACGCACACACCCACTTCCAAAACACATGAAAAGAGACTGCTGGGACAGGTAGACACATTCAATTCCATTTTCTGCAGGACGCTCTGCCGGGAGACTCCAGACTTCACATCCATCAATCTTCAGAGACCAGAAATTTACTTCAGAACTTAAAGCAAGGGCCTAAACCCACAAACTGAGAACTCTTCTCAGCAGGCCTCAGCATCCTTAAAATCATTGGCAAACTATTCCACAGCCGGGCGAGCTGTCTGAATTCTTTGCCAAGAACCTTTGCCAGTACCCAGAAAGCAGTGTTACATCCAGAATCCACTTGATCTGGACCGGAAAGCAGAGCAGCATCCAGAACCAGAGGCCGCTGTATCCAGAGAGGCTAGACCAGCAGAGCAGAGCTGACCCAGACCACTGTGACCAGAGATCCGGATCGCTGTGAGCAGAACCGGTGCCTGATTGACCCACCGAGCAGACAGAACCGCCGCTGGACGTGTTGACCAGATCTGTGACGAGGCCTATTTCAAATTTATATTGTGAGTACCTAGCAGAACTGTGCAGAACCCAATCTCTTAGTTAAAATAATCTAATCCAAACTATTTTAACCTAAGTAGAACTGCCTCCTAGTAATCCTGTCATCTGTCATTCTATTCTAAAGCTGCGAGCTGTCATCTGTCATTCTAAAGCTGCAAACTGTCACCTGTCATTTTGAGTTTTACTTTAAATCCGAAAATCTACCTTTATTAAATCGTCCGTATCTCTTGATACGTTTGGGCTAGTAACCTTTAGAACTAGGAGATTTAACTTTCCTCTGAAAGCTTAGAATCTAAGCTTTCCAACGAACCTAGAACCGCCTTCCTACTCCCTATACTTTTTCTGCAATCGCGATTTATGCACTCGCGAAATTTACCGCGATTTGGCTCAATTTCTCCACTTGCCAAAATAGCAGCTCCATTCTTTCCTTTGTTAAAATCCGTTTGCAACCTGGTAATAACTCATAGAGCATTGCTAAAGTGAGCCTGAACTAATACCAACAAGCATCTCTCACTCCCCTGAATCTCTAGAGGGAATTAAAATCAGTTAGCACATTTTCCCATCCATTGCCATCACATTTAAAAGCATTTTGGACCTGTGTTTCAAACTTCTACCTGTTTCCTCTAAGCTTGCTGGGTGGGGAACTGAGATCCGTATTGTATTTGATTGTATTCCTGAAGACTGCGTGTGTTACTTCCATCTCCTTGCATTGCATATAGGGGGGGTGAATTGCCACCAGGGGAAAAGTGAACATATTATCTCTTGTGAAACCATATCAGTTTATTTTCTGTACTGCATTTATTCCACCTTGCATTTCCTTGAAACCATAAAGAATTTCAGCTACCTCATCCTCTATACTACTCCTAAGTAATCAAGTGTACCACTGTAACATTACCCATTGTGGATCCACATCATATGTCTAAGTTTACTATCAGATATTAATTTGTTATAAAAGTGTGATACATATATATTGTTTAATTTTTCAAATAAACCTTTTAATTTGCAAAACAAACCTACTTCTTGGCTCAGTGGGGTCAGGGGGATTCTAAGAGGGGGGTGTTATACAAGGGTTGTCATCCAGAGTACTGAACTGGACATAAAAATACATCAATAAGGGTTTTCCTCAGCATCCCAGACTAGGCATTGACTTAGCTGTAGTGTTGATTGAATATCGCTTACAAAAGTGGGAGCTCGTAGCCGGAGATTCTGGGTTAGATCTATCACTTGTGCAGATTAATACAGTGTGCTAACTGACAGGAGACATACATCCGGTCGGATCTCCACGCTGTGTTACGCTGTAAAGCACTCCTCAAAGGAACGCTCTAAGGAAACGGTCTGTTTTGCAAAAATAAAATACAAACTTCTGTAAGTCAGGAAGGAACTCAAATTCCAGAATGACGACACTGGTATACATCAAAATAGCCAGAGAGCACTTCTTACATAAGCTATTTGTGAGAGATGAGTGGACTCATCAGGCCCAAACGGTCTGGTTGCAGGCAATCGCGCAACAGGTCACTGAAACAGGGTCAGATATATGGAGAGATCAGCGTCCCCTACATGTGGCCCTGAGTGAACTCTATATGGCCCCTAAAGCCAAAGATGAACATAATAAGATTGCCAGGATAGCGGCATATTTGTACCTATATATGGGAGCCATGCAGGACAAATGTGCTGAAGGCCAAATCTGGCAAATAGGCAACAGATGGCGTTAGAGAAGGCCCAATCTGATCTGGACTCTTCTGAGCAGAGGCTGCTCAGGAGCCAGGAGTCAGAAAAGGACAGCAGACAGTACATCACTAAAATAAAGGAGGATATGGATGTGCTGCAACAGGAAAAGGCTGACCAGGATACCAGATTTCTGGCCTTGCAGAAGGAGTACCAAGAAGGTTTGGACTCCCTACTGCAGAGCCAGAAAAAGCTGGAGCAACAATTAGATTTCAATAGGGCATGTGCTGAGCAGGTAGTCACCCTGCAAAGCCACCTAGATAGGGAGAAGGCAGAGAGCAATAAACTGATTTTGAAAGACCTGGATACCCAGGCAGAGTTTGACCAGGAGCGCCAGAAAGCTGGTGCCTTCCAAAGGCAAAGGGACGACCTGGCGGCACAGATGCAGGCTCTTAGTCAGGAAAGGGATACCTTAGGCCAGGAAGTCTGCCACTTAAAAAGGAAAATGGAAGAAAATCACCTGGCCCTCCAGGGACTGGGTGACCTCCAAAAAGAACACCAGAACTTGTTAGAGCACACCAGGAGGGTGGAGGATGCTCTGGCAAGAAAGGAGCAGGCCAATAGGGACACGGCTCATGAGGTAACCCTCCTGCAGCAAAGACTGGCCCAGTACTCCAGGACCAATCAGGAGGCACAGAGAGAGAATGAGGCTCTCTGCCAGCACAATGATAGGCTCCAGCAACAGGTAGCGATGCAGGAGAGACTGATAGAGTCTAGTAAGGCCTTAACTGAGGAACTGAAAGCGCAGGCTCTTGCATTGCAACAGGGAACAGGGGCGGATAGAGATGAGGTTCGCTGGGAAAGAGAAACTCCTGACCATAACCGCAGGAGCCCTAGTACCAGAGGCCTTCATCTCTCCCAGTCCCTGGACTCTGCCACCCGCCTGTCCCCTCGCGCACATGAGCCCAGGGCCACCAGGATGGCAGATTACTATCCAGCTAGAAGTATGGGGCTCATAGGCCAGTACCTCCCAGCAATGGAGGGGCGGGCATCCGGGTATGGTCACCCAAGCACAGTGCCATTTAGTGGGGAACCCCAGGAGAGTAGGCCCATTAAGGGCATCCTGAAAACCTCTGCCCAGTTAGGTCAGTGGGGGGGTACCCATCAAATCCTGGCAGCAAGGAGGGATCTGAAGACTCTGAGCACTACAGGAGACCAGGTCCCCACATTCTACCAGCCATTCCCAGGCTCGCAGAATCCGGGAAAACCTGGAAGATCAGACGGGCACCTCTGGGAGCAGTGCTTCTGAGTCAGAGGATGAATGGACCAGGGTTACCCGAACCAAAAAGGCCACTAAGTCAAAAAGGGCCTTGCTTAAGGACCCATTGAAACAAATAAAGGCAATAAGGAGTGTCATCACGCCTTATCATAAGAACGCCAAGTATTCTGTTTGGGAACACTTGGAGCTCTATGAGCAAATGATGGAGACTTTCCAGTTGGAGGAAAGCAGTAGCTGCATCCAGTACGTCAAATGGACCTTCTCACCAGAATACTCCAGTTTCTTTGCAGGGCTGGAGGATCAAAACCATTCAAGGTGGTCCACATACAGTGCGGCCATCTTGAAACATTTTTCTGTGCACAGAAATCCTCAGGAGGCTCGCAAGGCAGCCTACAATTTGCAATGTGGGGAGGATCAGGCCCCACAAGAGTTTGTGCAAGAATTAAAGCGTGCTTTTGCGCAGACCACCAGAAGGGTGCGCACGGATAGCAGAGAATTTATCAATACGTTTTTCCATGCCTTACCCAAATACATAATGACCCAGCTCGTGAGAGATTTTCATGAGAAAAGATCTTTAGACTGGGTCATTGAACAGGCTACCCGGATCTATGAGGTGCAGAAGCCCATAGAAAATAAAAGTAATGCGCAGAAAAACCCCAAAACCAACAGCACCCCTGCTGCTGCCAAGGTGGCAGAGGTAAAGGACACCCCCGTTTTGGATTTGGAGATGGGGGGACCTAAAAACCTACCTGCACCAAATAATTCACAGCCCAGAAGGCCCTCGGGCCAGTCACAGACAGGGAGTCTACGAGGTAGTCCCACAAATGGGGTCCCCCGTTCCCCTGACTATGTAAGTCCCCGCTACAAGGGAAACCGACCCATCCTGGGTTATGTGTGGACTCCTCCAGCCCAAGGGGGGGGATCCAGCCAAGCACCTGACCCGGGGAACTTCCCTCCTAACGTCCCCCAGGAGGGCAGAAATTCACCAAATCCTGGTCAGAACTTTTTCCCCAGGTATCCACCCAATTTCCAGCCCCAAAATCATCCATCCTTCTTTCCCCAATTCCCTGAGCCCAGACAACCTAATCCGGGAAGAGGAGAGGCCAAGGGTGGAGGGGTACCCAAATCTTCCCAATCCGGGGTATTACCAGAGAAGGGATAGCTACCCTTCCCGGGATCAGCCCAGGGGAGAAAATAGAGCCCCGTATCAGCCTGACCGGGTTTCACAACTTGAGCGCCAGGTCCAAAATATGGCACGAGATCTGGGTCACATACTGAGTGCTCAACACAACCCTCAGATGAGCATGCCACCGCAGAATGCCCCAAACTCTGGACCTGGTGCTCCAGAACAATGACGAGGCAGCCCCCCGATAACCCACCGGTTCCCAGGGAGGAGGCACAAGGGGAAGGGGGGTGTAAAGCCTTGGAGGAAGCTTCCTTCCCAACTTGTAAACAGCCCCTGGAAAACCAGGAACCGGAAACAAAATCTCCTGCCCCTGAAAGCCTGCCTCCAAAGGAGCAGAGGGGGAGGGGTAGGAGAAAAAAGGACCCAAACAGACCCACTTTGTGGAGGAGGTGCAGGTCTTCCAATTTGAGGGAGAGGGATCCTCAGAAGATCCTGGGAAAAGGATCTTCTCCTTCAGAGATGGGGGAACTCCTCCCAAGGAAAAATGGGTCCCAAGGGATGCCAATTCAGACTGGGGAGATGTGGAGACTGAGCTACCGCCACCCATCATCTCATCCCAGAACCGACAATACCAAAATCCCATGGGTCAAACCCATCCTGATGACTGCCTCCAAAAAGGGGGGGGGGGGGGCGGCCCAGAACCCGAAACCATTTCCAGTTGCCAACTTTTTCTTTCAGATTCCCCAGGCTCTCCACATAATCTGCCCAAATCTCTTCGCTAGCAATGTCCAAAACCAGAAAGTTAGCCCACCAGATGCCCAAAAATGTGCATTATCTGTGCCCCCTTGAGGAGAAGGAGGGAAGATATTATGCCCAGGTACAAGTAAAGGGGCAGGGTACAATTTTGGCGCTGGTGGACACTGGATCTCAAGCTACCCTTCTGTCCAGAAGGGCCTTTGATGAACTGAATGCAGGAAGGGGGGAGAATTACCGTATTCCTCTCACCTCTCTTCCTGGACAACTGCAGAACTTTGACGGGAAGGAAATTCCCGTCGAAGGGACTGCAGACTTGGACATTAAAATTGTGCGTCACAGGTTGAAACACCCGGTCATAGTAGTGACTCCAGAGGGCACCCCTTGTTTACTAGGGAATGACCTCCTGAGAAGGTTGTCACCCCTAATAGATTGCGTAAACAAGGTCCTCTGGACCCAGACTAGCCGACCAATAAAATTAAAACAGAGTGTCAACCATGTTAGTTTAAACGGCACCTGCCACATGGTTGAACAAAAATCTGAACAAGTAGAATTTCACTTCCAGAACAACCAAATTCCAGACGTGACAGTAATAGCATTAGGACAACAGACTGGTGATGGGGGGTCCTCTCTATTTCTGAAATTCAACCTTCCTTCCAGTTTAAGGTGGTATTCCACACTGGAAGGAAACAATCTGAAATTCTTTACCAATCCACAATCAGACACTCCCACTCCTATAGTCCAGAAAGAGGTGAAATCAGCTCAGAGCCTGGCTGATATTCAGCAAATTGGAGAGCAGTTGTTCATCCCTGTTCAATTAAATGATGGGAAGGACTCTGTTCTCGCCCGAGTGTGTGTGAACAATGGTAAGAGCTTCATCAGCGAAGCCATGTTCCGCCAACTCCCAAAAGATCCAGCCATTCCCACATTCAAACTGATAGACAAATGGGAAATGGAACTGCAAACACCCAATTCCAAACATTTCCTGCCAAGCAGGTGTATGCTCAAAATCTCCATTGGCAACAAGAGCATTGTCCATAATTGTTGGGTCGTGCGAGACGTCACTGCCGCCTTTTACTTAGGCAGTGACATTCTCAATCGCTTCGCCATTAGTTTGGACCTAATAAACTTCAAAGCTTGGTCCCGATTAGCGGATAATCCCATGGGCTTTGATAATCCAGAAAAAGCATTTAGGTCAGCTCAATTGCTACCTTATGCAGTCGAAATTCAGCTTAAAGAGGAAGTCACCATCCCAGAAAGGACCCAACAGTTCTCCCTGGAAGTGAAAGTTAAAAGAGGACAAACATTGAAAAACCCTGATGCTTATATTCATCTAAATGCTTCTATCCAACAGCAAGGGTTGGGGGTAAACTCAACACCATTAGTCAACATAGAACATGACACCATTCCAATAGAGGTGGATAACAGCGACTTACAGAGTATTATTCTAGCCGCAGGCACCATCATTGGAATGGCGGTTGATGACCGACATTTCTCCATTGATTTAGGAAATGAACTGTTAGGACAAATCCCCAAGGACTGTTTTGACAGTGACAGGGATGACAATACAACACCAGACAGGATTTTCACCCGGCATGGGGGGAACTTCCTGGTGTACACTTCTTGCCCTTATGGTAAGGAAGATGTGACTTGTGACTTCAGGAGGGATGAGGTGATTTTCCAGGTCCACGAGGGCTGCCTTTCCCACCTGAAGCCTCCAGTCCAAATCAGCACTCTGACCAGGGACTTCTCCACCCAGCTGGAGTAGGCCACTGAGATAGCCAAGCCAGAAGTCTTTCCAGGCTTCAGGCAGATGGTGGAAGAGAGAGTCAACCTAGCTGATGCCTGCGTGACTCTGGAACAGAAGCAAAAGTTGAAACAAGTTTTCTTGGATTTCCAAGATCTCTTTGCGGTAGACTCATATGACTGTGGTTGCACCGACATCCACACCACAATAATTCCCACGGACCCTGGAATGACTCCAGTGTTTGTGAAGCAATATCGTTTGCCTCTCGCATCCATGGAGTCCCTTACTGAAATAATTAAGAACCTTGAGTCCCGGGGAATAATCCGTCCAGTACACAGCACCTTCAATAGTCCGGTGCTGGGAATATTGAAGCCAAACGGCCAGTGGAGACTCTGCACCGACCTTAGGGAGCTCAACAAACGGGTCCATATTTCCCGATGGCCTCTGCCCTACATTGACCAAGGGCTGGCCCAGATCCAGGGGTCACAGGTATTCACTGCAATAGACCTGACCAATGGATACTGGACCGTGCCTGTCAGTAGGGAGGACCAATACAAACTGGCTTTTACCTTTGGGGGCCAGCAGTACACATGGACCCGGACTCCCTTCGGATACCTCAACTCCGGCAATGAATTCAACATTTTCCTACATAAGGCCATGCCCGACCTGGGTGCGAGGGGTAACCTGGCTTATGTAGATGATGTCCTCATCAAAAGTTCATCTGTGGAGGAACATATAGCGGAGATCCGTTATGTTCTGACGCAGTTGAGGGCCGCCGGAGCAAAACTTTCCTTTCAGAAAGCACAGTGGTGTAGAACCCGTGTTAATTTCTTGGGGCATGAGATTACTCCTCAGGGTCTCTGTCCCCAAGAAAAGAAAGTGGAAGCACTTCAGAAGCTGAAAGACCCCACAACTCTGCGGGAACTAAGGAGCCTCCTTGGACTGACTAATTACAGCAGAAAGTTCATTGAAGGCTACGCAGAGATCACTAGACCCCTGATTCATCTCCTGAAGGGGGGGGGTCAAGTGGGAATGGGGTCCAGAACAATCCGAGGCAGTAAGACAACTCAAAAGAAGCCTCTCACAAGCGCCTTGCCTAGCTTACCCTGTCAGAAACAAGGAGTTCTTCCTGGAGACAGGGTTCTCTAATACGTGCTTGACGGCAGTATTATACCAAAAGCATGACAAGGTCAATAAAGTAATCTCCTATGCGAGCAAAACTTTATCCTCTGTGGAGGAAAAATTCAACGATTGTGAAAAGGCACTCCTGGCAATGGTGTGGGCATTGAAGAATTACCGCCCGTTCATCCAGGGGGAACACATCATAGTGGAGACTCCACACCAGTCTCTGCAATATCTCCAAAGTGACAGAATCCGGGCCGGAAATGTGAGTAATTCCCGAATTACTTCCTGGATTCTGTCAATGCAAGGCTTTCCTGTGGAGGTCAGATATGGCCAAAACAAGAAGAGTCCCCTCGCGCAAGGTCTGGCTGACTTGCATGATTGTGCCAGAGAAAACTGTCTCGAGGACGAAAGTCTAAAAATCAAGGACAACATAGAGGCATACCTTAATTCCCCACACAAAGTCTTTGAAGAAGACAAGTGTGAGGGAATGCCCACTGTCTATGTGGATGGATGCTCGTACCATGTTGACAACAACGGGGAGAAAGAACTGGTGGCCGGCGTAGGGAATGCATGGGTGAAGGAGTTTCCAGAACCCTCCGCGGGATACAAAATTGGTCCCCGAAGTAGTCAGGTGGCAGAATTGATGGCTGTGCATAAAGCCATCCTCACTGCTGTCCAACATCAACTCCACAAACTGGTCATAATCACAGATTCAGATTATGTACGGAACGGGTTCGTGGAGCACCTGGTTAATTGGAAAACCAGGGACATGTTATGTGCTAATAACAAACCCCTGAAACATGGGAAGTGAATCCAAAACATTGATGATCTGGTCACCTCGAATGGGATGACCATCTACTGGAAAAAGATCAAGGGTCATTCCGAAGTAGAGGGACCAGACAAAACTGGAAATGACTTAGCTGATCAGCTGGCCAAAACCGGGGCCATCCAAGGGGATCTAATAGAAATAGAGTCCCTGTTGGGGGAAATCCAGGTCGCTGCCATCACTAGGTCCCAGACCAATGCTCACAATGATCTTTCAACTGCACAATGGGGTAAGGAGACCCCTGATGCTGATTTAATTACAGCTCAGAAGGGGGATCCAATTATTGGTAAGTTTTACCAACACCTTGAGGACCCTGAGAACTTTCCCCTGACGGATACCGATTACATTGGGAAAGAGGACCTAAGAGTGTTGATGAAATGTCCAAAAATGTTCCGAATCCAAGACGGTTTGCTGGTAAGGAAATCCAAACCTGGCCACGATCAGTGGGTGGTTCCTACCTCATTCCGAAGCCTGATGTTAAGTCACGCCCATGATGCGGCCACCGCCGGTCATAGGGGGTTTCACACAACACTGGAAATCTTAAGAGAGGTTGCATACTGACCACACATGGGGCAGGACCTCGACCAATACTTGAAGGGGTGCTTTGTTTGTGCACAGTTTCAGCCATCATCCCTCACACACCGTGCGCCTCTCCAAAAGAGGGGGATGACACTGCCATGGTCAGATTTGCAAATCGACTTTGTAGGCCCTGTAATCCGCTCGTCTAGAGGAAACAAGTACATGTTGACCGTTACATGCTTGTTTACCAAGTGGGAGGAATGTCTCGCAGCCCCAAACTGCAAGGCAGAAACAGCAGCTGCCCTGATGATTAACCACATCTTTTCCCGTTTTGGTCTACCTCAAAGGATTGAGTCAGACAGGGGTAGCCACTTCACCAGTGAAGTAATGACAAAGATGTGGGAGATACTGGGGGTCAAAAGGAAGTTACATATTGCTTACAGGTCAGCTTCTTCTGGAGCAGTGGAGAGATACAACCGAACCATTGTGAGCATATTAAAAAAATGTGTGGCACATTCTGGGCCAAGTTGGGATATCCGATTACCTCTGGTCCTAATGGCCATCAGATCTACCCCTTCATCTGCAACTGAAATGTCACCATTTGAGTTGATGACTTGGACGCAAGATGGTGCTTCCCCAGCATTTGCTCTACAGAACCCAAGAGCAAACGTTGATAAATGCCTCCACAACTCATGAGTATGTGGAGAATTTAAGGAAACACCTCCAACATGCTTTTGCCTATGCTCAGCGGAATCTAGAAAGATCAGCTGATAGCATGAAAACCCACTACGACCTGAAGACCACCAGGTAGGAATATACTGTGGGGGACTGGGTCTATCTATAAAATTTCCAAAGAAAGCAGGCCAAACAGCGAACTTTTTTGCCTACATGGAAGGGACCCTTTGAAATTATAGACAAAATCTCCCCTGTTGCATACAAGATCTGCATCCCCAAAGGCAGTTTGGCGGAAGGGGAAGACAAGTGGGTACATATAAATCAGCTAAAGTGTTGCCATCCCAGGCACACGCTGCAGAAACTGGAGGAGTCCTCTGCAATACCAGAGGGGGCCGCTCCAGAGTAAGTCAGTTCAAACTCTAAAATATTCCACATATCAAAAATATAGTAACGTAATGCTCCCTGTTATATATTGTTTTTAAAATCAGACTGCAAAATGCATTCGGATGTATAAAATGTACATGTTCGCCACACCATTAATAGTGGTGGAAAAATGTCTAGGAATGTGTATTGCCGCTTTTGCTTTATCATCCTAGGAGAGAGGAAACGATGGAGATTGACCAAGGAGGACGACCGGGGACCGGGAGCAGAGACCCAAGGGGCCCGGGGTACCGCCCAATATTCCCATCGGGACCGGCGAGGAGAACCGATCGATCCAACTGGGTGGAGGAAAAGATGCTGAACTGTGCCATCTACAGAATTGGAAGAAGACAATGGGGACATACCAGCGCAAGGGCTCAAAACCTCCTTTGCACCCGACTTCCCTCGACTTGAATCAAAGCGTAGTCGGGCGGGGGGGTTTGTCAAGGGTTTTGACCCATGTTGAATCAATAGACTGGGTAGATGTGGGGATGAGCTGTCGCCGCCCATTATTCTATCCTAGAACAAACTAAATCAATAGACTGGGTGGATGTGGGGATGGGGATGAGCTATCGCCACCCACATTCACGCCAGAATTGGAGAAATGCGCAGTTGGCACGAGACCACTCCAAAGATACAACCTTCTTGTGGGGGGTTCCACATCACCACTCTACTGTAAGGATGCCATCAAAACAATGTTAAGCAAGGGTCCTATACGATCAAGCAAAAGACCACTCTATTGAAATGCAGTAATTCAAGACAACTCAAAAATGGATGCAGTACCGACAAATTCCCCAAGGCGGCGCTAGCGGTCTAAACTCTGACAGGGAAACTGTATTTAGGAGTTGCAAGAGGGGCAGGGACTTCAAAGCTTGTTGGTTAATTGAAAATCTTAGCCACCTGCTGTTCCCAGAGGCCAAGAGGCTGAGATCTCTTAACACCCCAGAGACTCACCACAGGAGGCAGGATATCACATGGCCCTTCTGAGTGAGAGGGAGGGGGTTTCCCCTTCAGCCTGGAGGAGAGAGACAATAGCCCCTTTCTGTTGAATGGGGTATGTTAATTTTGAGTGTTTCCTGTCAACAGCCCTCTGCCAGCAAGGAGAGACATGTTATCACTGACCCACCCAGACTTCTGGAGGCGGACCCAAACACTTTGGGGAGTTGAATTGCAACAAATATATATTTTATAGAAACAGTGATAACTTATTGTAACCAAATGACAGGAATGTACAACTTTGAGAGTCTTAGTTTGAAAAATGCCCTCACGATTTGAGTCCAAACTCCAATTTGTACCATGTTCTGGGGCAAAACCCCGCTAATTATGAATATTGTAGACAATGTATTTAAGCTAGAGACATGGAAAGTTACTGGGATATATGTGGAAGGGAAATGTACCTTTGTATAATTTTTGATGAAAATCCCATATTGCACAACCCACTAAAATCGAAAATAAGTTGCCATTTTTGAATGCAAGCTCCTAGAAACGCCAGAGGCGGACAAGCATGGACCATAAGAAATATATAATGTGGACATGTAATTTCAACAAATTGTGTATCTGGGAAATATGTATTTGAATCAAATATAGATTTGTGGGCAAATTGACCAGGGGAGGATCCTCTGACCCATAAACAGACCTCATCACTCTGACTCACAACCCAATTCCCCCAATCATGGGAGAGGGGAGAATTGGGCCAATGACAAGTAGAGAGGGGCAGGCTCAGTTATGCCACGCACACACCCACTTCCAAAACACATAAAAAGAGACTGCTGGGACAGGTAGACACATTCAATTCCATTTTCTGCAGGACGCTCTGCCGGGAGACTCCAGACTTCACATCCATCAATCTTCAGAGACCAGAAATTTACTTCAGAACTTAAACCAAGGGCCTAAACCCACACACTGAGAACTCTTCTCAGCAGGCCTCAGCATCCTTAAAATCAGTTGCAAACTATTCCACAGCCGGGCGAGCTGTCTGAATTCTTTGCCAAGAACCTTTGCCAGTACCCAGAAAGCAGTGTTACATCCAGAATCCACTTGATCCGGACCGGAAAGCAGAACAGTATCCAGAACCAGAGGCCGCGGTATCCAGAGAGGCTAGACCAGCAGAGCAGAGCTGACCCAGACCGCTGTGAGCAGAACCAGAGATCCGGATCGCTGTGAGCAGAACCGGTGCCTGATTGACCCGCCGAGCAGACAGAACCGCCGCTGGACGTGTTGACCAGATCCGTGACGAGGCCTATTTCAAATTTATATTGTGAGTACCTAGCAGAACTGTGCAGAACCCAATCTCTTAGTTAAAATAATCTAATCCAAACTCTTTTAACCTAAGTAGAACTGCCTCCTAGTAATCCTGTCATCTGTCATTCTGAAGCTGCGAGCTGTCATCTGTCATTCTAAAGCTGCAAACTGTCACCTGTCATTTTGAGTTTTACTTTAAATCCGAAAATCTACCTTTATTAAATTGTCCGTATCTCTTGAACCGTTTGGGCTAGGAACGAGATTTAACTTTCTTCTGAAAGCTTAGAATCTAAGCTTTCCAACAAACTCCCTACTCCCTATACTTTTTCCGCAATCGCGATTTACGCACTCGCGAAATTGACCGCGATTTGGCTCAATTTCTCCACTTGTCAAAATAGCAGCTCCATTCTTTCCTTTGTTAAAATCCGTTTGCGACCTGGTAATAACTCATAGAGCATTGCTAAAGTGAGCCTGAACTAATACCAACAAGCATCTCTCACTCCCCTGAATCTCTAGAGGGAATTAAAATCACTTAGCACATTTTCCCATCCATTGCCATCACATTTAAAAGCATTTTTGGGACTGTGTTTCAAACTTCTACCTGTTTCCTCTAAGCTTGCTGGGGGGGAACTGAGTTCCGTATTGTATTTGATTGTATTCCTGAAGACTGCGTGTGTTACTTCCATCTCCTTGCATTGCATATAGGGGGGGGGTGAATTGCCACCAGGGGAAAAGTGAACATATTATCTCTTGTGAAACCATATCAGTTTATTTTCTGTACTGCATTTATTCCACCTTGCATTTCCTTGAAACCATAAAGCATTTCAGCTACCTCATCCTCTATACTACTCCTAAGTAATCAAGTGTACCACTGTAACATTACCCATTGTGGATCCACATCATATGTCTAAGTGTACTATCAGATATTAATTTGTTATAAAAGTGTGACACATATATATTGTTTAATTTTTCAAATAAACCTTTTAATTTGCAAAACAAACCTACTTCTTGGCTCAGTGGGGTTAGGGGGATTCTAAGAGGGGGGTGTTATACAAGGGTTGTCATCCAGAGTACTGAACTGGACATAAAAATACATCAATAAGGGTTTTCCTCAGCATCCCAGACTAGGCATTGACTTAGCTGTAGTGTTGATTGAATATCGCTTACAGCCCTTAACTCGGACAACACTAAACAATACTTTGACAATAATGGACGATACTAAACAATACTCAATATCCTCCCTTATACGCATAGTTGCCATTAGACTGGGTCAATACTTACACTCTGTGGCCTGCTGGTGCTGCTCGGCTGCCACCTCCTCCAGCAGGTGCTCACTTCCCTGTCCTGGTCTGCCTAGACTCCTCGCTGACTTTGGGCAGGACGATTTCCAACTGGTTCCTGATGGCCTTTCGACGGGCATGCATTTCCCGTCTTTTCGAAATATGCGAGGGTCCTGCAACCTCTCAGATTCCACGGGGGAGAAGACCTGGTGCTGTGCTGGTGCAGCCAACCACCCACTTGTTGGGGGGAAACTCCCAGGTATGCCAGAGGGATACTGGAAGTTCGCGGACTCAGAGGGCCCAACACCCTTCCCCAGGATACACAGAGGACTCAGTCAACACCAAGTTCAAACTGCGGTTTATTACAAACAAAACCAACAGGGATCAGCACAGGAACAGAGAATATTCATGCACATCTCGCAGGCCGGTTTTACCCTCAAATGGCATCAGCACTTTGTCAAAACCTGGGCCCTTCTTCAGAAAACCTATCGTACCAGGTGATTGGATACTGAGCATTCTATAACCTATGCAAGACACTATAGATATTGTTCTACTGCCCTCGCATGTCCGGTGACTGGCCTGTTCAATCCACAATACACTAACTATAACATTGTTGCAGTATTGTGGACTCAACATTGGTTATTGCCGTTGCTACCCACCCCTAGGGTACTAAACTGTGTTTGGCCAGAGCTGCGTCCCCAGGCCTGGGACCCAAAATGGTTCTCAGCTTTTCAAGGTGACGAGAACGATTATGTGCTTGTATTGTAACTTGTGTGCACCACCTTTGTCGTATGAGAATGCTCTCCTGTCTGGCACGACACTTGTTGCATACTTGTTGCAGTCTGTGTCTGGCTGCCTGGGACCGGCTATCCTTTCCCACTGCCGACCACTGTCCATTGTCTGCTTCGGCCGCGTCACGTGTTCAGAGACCACGAATTTGAGCTCGAAATTATGAGGATGCATTTGTATTTTCTGCAGCTGGTCCCCTTGTCGTCTGGGGATTGGAATGTCATCTGTATCTCTTGACTTGGTTGCCGGTCCTGTCTCACACGTCTTGCTCTCTGTCCAGCCTGAATCAGTTCAGCTTGTCTCTTGCTCAGTGGCCTGAGGCCTGCTGTGATTTTCCTAAACCTTATAATGCGGTTTCTACAGTGTCCATGCTATACTATATTTTCCATAGGTTAGTCACACTTGCCCTGTCAGGTCCCATAGGTGCTCCTGCAGTTTCATAGGGTTATTTGCGTTTAAGCATCTGCAAGCCTTGCTCAGGAACTCTTGTGCCTTGCGGTTTCTGCGTTGCTGCATTTGGTTAATGGCAAAAATGATAAAAGCTATGACGGTATGTATATGTATATGTCCATGTCCCCTAACTACAGAACTGTACGATCGTGTTCTTCATGCATTCGAGTGTGTGTTTGTGTCCCGAAGTGCGGATGGCACGTGTGCTCCATGTCCAACGGTGCTATGTCGTGGTGTCTCTAACGACGTCAGCAACATGGCTTCTTGATACTTTAGTCCAAACTGTCCATATAGGTGTCGCTGTCCATGGCCTGCGGCTCTTCATCCACACATGGATACATCTGTACTGCTCCTGGTCTGTATGGCTGGCTGAGGGGATACCACTCAACGTATTTATCAATCATTGGCCAGTTAGGGATTCGCCTGAAATAGAATGGGTGATTGCAGTGTTTTCTGGCCTTTCGTCTTGTCATGGATTTAGTGGGGGAAAATAGTGGTGGCAGGATCCTGACCCCCTCTTCACAAGATCCCTGGGGGACCCCACAGGTGACAGTGAACTCCTCTGCCCGAGAGTCCTGATAGAAGACCCTACCCTTACGGTCTGACAGAAAAGATTTCAGCCATTCCGCTGCTGCTGCAGAGAAGTGCGCTGTGCTGCAAAGTCTCTCCGCCAACAAGGTGTGGTCCACCAGATTGAAAGCGGCGGAGGAATCCAGCAGCACAAGCAGTGCAGTATGGCCGCCCTCCATGGTCTTAAGTATGTTGAATTTTAAATCAAGCAGGGCAGACTCTGTGCTATGCGCACATCCAAACGCAGATTGTTTGTGACCAAGGATGTCATGTTCCGAGAAAAAAGCCTTGATCTGTAGGTTTGCCACTCAATGCAGTATTTTAAGCAAGTAGGGAACGTTAGTTATAGGTCGATAGTTGGTTGAAAGGCCTGGATCCAAAGAAGGTTTCTTAAGCAGTGGGGAGATCCAGGACTGTTTGATATCACTTGGCACAAGGTTTTCCCTAAATGAGGCATTTATACATTTTGTACTGAGAGGGACCAGCAATGGGGCACATGACTTTACTACAATGGCTGGAAGATGTCCCCTTTAGAGTTAGTAGGTTTTAACTTAGTGAGGGTATCGGTAAGATCCTGTTCTGTTGTGAAAATTAAACTCAGGGTGATTCCTCATGGAATTAGACGAAACCGGGTTGTTGTGTTCGGACGCAACTGGGTTGCTGTGTTCAGATACAACTGGGTTGTTGTGTTCGGTGTTATCCTGAGAGTTCTCTCTTGCAATATTAGTATGGATGTTATTAAGCTTGTCCAAGAACGTCTTTTGGACAGCATTAAACCACTTAGTGTCTTTAATGACATGCGATCGAAGGGAAAAGGGTCCTCAAGCTCTTTAAGGACTCTGAACAGTTCCTTAGAGCTGGAGGCAGCCCCACAAATGAGTTGGTAGTATTGTTTTTTTTTTACTCGGGAGATGGCTGTTTTTTTGGGCCTTGGCCGCCTTTGAGTAGGGGGCTATGTCCGCGTTAGATTTGGTTCTTTCCCATTGTTTTAAGGCATTGTTTTTCTCTTTGTTTGAGGACATGGATGTTAGGCAAGTACCATTTTTTTATTGAGTAGTTTGCGCAAGTAAAAGCATGATTTCACGGGGGCCACACTATCCACAGCTCTCTGATAGGTAGATGCAAGTTCCTTGGTGGAATGTATATTAGCTAGGTTAACAATCGTAGGTGCAAGTAAGGGTGCATTGCAGAAGGCGTATGCTTGCAATGGTTTCTAAATGTGTTATATTAATGGTAGGAGGAATGGACATATTTCAATCCAACAGATGATGGTGCGACCATGGACATTGATTGGTATGTATGTCCTCAATGATGACATTCTGTGACAGAACCCTGTCCAAAATCATCCCTTTAATGTGGGTAGGCTGGACAATATGCTGGTGTTAGCCCAAATCCAATAGCCTTGTTTTATCCATCACTGATGTGGTATCTGAGTCATCAAAGAAACCAAAGTTGAAATCTCCTAGAAGGAGGGTTCTTGCTTTAGGTTTGAGAGTGGTGGCTAGTAAATCAGTTAGAAATATGTTAATTGTGGCATTATATCAGTCTCAAGCTTAGCCCACATCACTTCACATTTCCGGAATCATGATATTCTCCAGCTTACGGATTTTGCGGGCACTATCATAAAGTAGCGCCGATCCCCCACCTTTAGTGTTTAGGCGATCAGTTCTAAGGATGTTATATCCAGCCGGTCCTGCCAGTGTGAGGGTGGGTCGAGCAGCCTCATGAAGCCATTATTCTGTGATGACGCAACGCTCGATTTTCTGAGAAACTAAGCAAGCTGCATCTTCCGTGGAGTGCTTAATAATTGACCAAGTATTAAGTAACATACATCTCAGTTTCTTGTTATGTCTAAAAACGGGTTCTTTGTTGATGGGGTAGATGATACCTCAACAGAAGATGGGTTATTGTTAGTTGATATAGTATGATAACATGAGGTAACTTGTGGAGTTAGTTCTCCGAGACCCAGTCGCAGGAAGCCCACCTTACTGACATCCTGCTCGGGGGATAATTGTATCAGAGATACTGGTGGCTCGGCTAACCGCCATGTAGGAGAGACGTGTTCGGTGCAGCTCCGTGTGATACGTTTAACGATCCGCCGCCAACTACTGCTTTTTCCGGCTTCAAACATCTGAAAATCACACACAAGCCTTCCTCACTTCTCTTGGGCAGCACCCATTAAACACACAGCAACACGCCAGCAAAGGCGGTGACACCGATGGTACCGGAGCGGCGCCAGACATGGCGTACCTCTTGATAATATCCCCGGAGGCAACCCCTCCCCTACCCCCAGACTAGTTTGGGTGAGTTCACCCGCCCGTAGGGCACCAGGAGACCCAGGTCCGATGGGGCAGAAACGGGAAAGTCAGAGCAAGGGTAACCTCGCTAGACGTGTTGTGTTTAAAGTTAAGTTAGAAGTTATTATTCATGGGGGTCAGAACCCCAAGTTGGGATTTCAGTTTAAGTTCTCCACACGCCAGACCGGGACCACGTGCAACGGAATCGCCACCAGGCCGACCAAGTTTGTTAAAAACCTCAACCTCAGGCTGCCCACAGCCCCACGACCACATCCAGACTATGGCTGACAAGATCAGAGTCATGTCCTGGAACGTCAGGGGACTAAATAGCTACAACAAACAGCGCCGTATCCACGCCTACACGAAACGCCACAGAGTTGGAATCGCTCTCCTTCAGGAGACCCACCTAAGCGCCCCCAAGCTAGCAGCGCTGGCCAAAGTCTGGAGAGGAACCCTGGTGGGCTCCTCGTACTCCACATACTCCAGAGGAGTCTTGATATGGATTGCCCCCTCCGTCCCTGTCTCGCTGACGCACACCAAAACGGACAACGAAGGCAGAATGGCCCTGGTACAGGGCACCGTAGAAGGGCGCGATATACGCCTGATCTGCACCTAGGCCCCGATTCATGATGCAACTGTCTTCTTCCGCTCGCTGTACACCCGGCTTTCCCCGAGTAACGAATGCATAACAATATGGGGAGGCGATAACAACTGCACCTTAGACCCTCGCATAGACAGATCGGATAGTAAGCATGGCAACCCCTCCCCACCCGCCAGAATACTGAACGCCCTCATGCAACAATACGCCCTGAAAGACCTGTGGAGAGCACAAAACCCCGAAACCAGAGGCTACACCTTTTACTCCCCCCCCACATAAGGTACACACCAGAATAGATTGTTTATTCGTTAGTGAAGAGCATGCTGCCAGATTTGAGGACACGCAGTACCTGGCCAGAGTGCTATCGGACCACTCCCCCCTGATGACCTCATGGGCGGTTACAGCCCCTAGACCCCCATCCCGACATGGAAACTGAGAAGCGAAGCGTTACTAGACAAAGCCTTTAACGAACAAATCAGAGAGGGCATCACACACTACTGGCAAACCAACATTGATAGTGTCCAACACATAAGTACATCATGGGAATCCTTTAAAGTGGTAACAAGGGGGGAAATGATAGCCGCCGCTGGAGGGGCCCAAAAACTCATCACGTCCCAACTAGCGCACACCGAAGCCGAACTCCAAGCCCTCGAAGCAACACCATCCCTTGACCCAGCCCATACGTACAAATTGATTGAACTCAAACAAACATTCCTGACACACTGGGAGACACTGGGGAAACTAAGCTATACCAAATACACCGAAAGGAACCACGCCCTAGGCGATAAACCCTGGAAACTACTTGCGTGGCTATACAAGCGGGAAACTCCCAGGAACCCCATCTGCTCTATCCGTAACATAGATGGCCTGACCTTGCACACGCAAGTGGGGATCAATGCAGCATTCAAGGAATATTATCAAACCCTCTATTCCGATCCCGCACCGCCCCCAGACTCAGCAATTGAAGATGTCCTGGAAATCATCAGGCTCCCACGCCTAGACGACCACCTGGCAGATCCCCTCGGAAGCCCCGTCACCCCAGACGAGGTCATGGCCACCATCAGATCTCTACCCTCTGGGAAAACGCCGGGACCAGACGGTCTCCCAGGCGAATTTTATAAAGCCTACAAGGACATACTCGCCCCCCTATTGTCCAAAGTATACAACGAGGCGTACGAAAAAGGCCACCTCCCCGACTCCATGGCTGAAGCCACCATCATCCCTTTACTTAAACCCGACAAAGATAGCACTGACTGCGGCTCGTATCGACCCTTGTCCATGCTTAACGTAGATAACAAAATCCTCACAGCACTATTGGCCAGAAGACTTCAAGCAGCTATCCCACACCTCATACACCAGGATCAAACGGGTTACGTGCAGGGCCGTTCCATCTCAGAGAACCTGCGCAGGCTGCACCACGTCATACACAGCACAAATAGTGTACCTGGTAAATACGCAGTTGCGTCCCTCGACGCTTCTAAGGCCTTTGATTCGGTCCGATGGAAATGGCTCTACGCCACCCTATCCAAGATGGGGATCGGACCGGCCTCCATGAATTGGGTCAAACTCGTCTACACCAATCCCACCGCCAGAGTGTGAACCAATAACACCTTTTCTGAAAAATGGAGCCTGGCCAGAGGCACCCGGCAAGGGTGCCCCCTATCCCCTTTGCTCTACATCTTAGCGATCGAACCAGTGGCGGCATACCTCAGGCAGGAGTACGGAGACGGGGGTATAATGATAAATGGGGTGAACCACCTCGTTTCCATGTACGCGGACGACATGCTCCTCTACTTAAAAGATCCCGAACACATCCTCCCCTAAATTCTTGAAACCCTAGATGGGTTCCATAGATGCACCGGGATCCAGATCAATCACAGCAAGTCTTGCCTATTCCCCCTGGCTGCCCTCAGCGAGACCAAGAAAGAACACCTCCCCCCTCTAGCCCTCAAATGGGAACCCACCACATTCAAATACTTGGGCGTTATGATCCACCGCGACCCCGTAGCCGAACACGCACTAAACACCGGCAGGGCAAAGGAGGGCCTGGCTAAATCAATTGACTTTTGGTGCAAGCTGCCTCTCTCGATGGCTGGCAGGGCGGGCCTCCTTAAAATGGTGGCACTCCCGCACCTCCTACACTTCTTCACCAATGTCCCTTACAATATCCCGCAACAATTGTTCAGGGACCTGAATAAACTTTGTAGGAAACTTCTATGGCGGGAAGGAAGGCACAGAGTCGCCCTAGACATAACACAGAGACCGTACGATAAAGGAGGCCTAAAAACCCCCAACTTTGAGCTCTACTATATAGCAGCCCAGCTCAAGCACGTGATTCAGTGGATGGCTGATGACGCCTCAACGGACACACGCCTCTTACAGCCCCCAGACGCACCCTGGTTGCTCAGGGACCTTCTCTGGATTAAACCGGCGCCGAAAACGCATAATGCACACCTAATCCGCCTGGGCAGCCAGATCTGGAATCGGGCCTGCAAATCGGTCAAGCTGACTGACCCTTACACCCCACAAATCCCAATAGCTGCTATCATGTCCACCAGACCAGAGGACCGAAAGGCGATCCGTAATATATGGGAACCCTCTGGTATCGCCACCCTGGGTGACCTGGTGGATGACCAGGGCACCCACACATTCCCTGAGCTGCATGAGTTGACAGGGATCCCGCTGGGTCAGTTCCTCCTACACGGGGCGGTGTTGAAAAAGCTCAAGAAGCGATGGCCAGATGCAGAATCCCTCTGCGCCGGGCACGAGGTCATCAAAAACTTGCTGAGCGTTGCAGAGGGGGGGCACGAAACCTCGAGGCTCTACGAGATCCTAATTGGCAACACCACACATAACGAACTCAAATGTAAAGGCAAATGGGAATCTGAACTAAACACGCAGTTTGGAGACACGGAATGGGAAACCATAACACATTACCACAAAAGAGTATCCCGGAATGCCCGATTCCAGCTTATTCAATTCTACATCATCCACAGAGCCTACCTTACCCCAGCTGTCATTTCAAGATTCAGCGGCACCGGTGTGATGACGTGCCCCAAGTGCCAAGAACCCGCAGCCACACTGACCCACATGTTCTGGGCCTGCCCGGCCATACAGACCTTCTGGGCCCAGGTTCAAGCTAGGGTAGCAGAAGAGGACATAACATTGGACGTGCAGTCCCCCAGGGCCTGCATCTTGGGCTCATACCCGAGAGGCAAAAAGAACAAGCCCCTTAACAGACTCAAGGATTTAATGTACATCCTGGCAAAAAGACGTATCGCCATGGCCTGGAAGCGCCCCAGAGCCCCTAGCCTCACAACATGGTGGGAAGACCTCCGTAGATGGACTGTGGCCGAAACCGGGGCCTGGGAGCTGGCGCACCGACAACAAAAAATTGGCGACTCTGAGGACCTTTTACAATGGATAGCCCTCACAGCAGCTCTGTTCCGCCCTAAAGAAGACAGCTCCTCAGGCGAGGACCTGGACAGCCCAGGCTCACCCTAGCGCAAACAGTAGACAGCCCAACGTCCCGGTCTGGGTTTACATTGGGGGGGAGGGAAGGGGGAGTTACTATTGGCACATAACTGATTACTATGTTGATGATGCTGGTTGTATTGTATTTGAAAAAACAATAAATATATTTAAAAAAAAAAAAGAGATACTGGTGGCTCCTGAATAAGCTGTAGATCATTGCTGGTAGGAACACCACAAATGTTAGTTGTACGTTTCGGTAAGTTGGGGCTGATAGGGGTGCTAAGACCATCCACCTGTTCACTTGTGATACATCATAATGGTTCACCCGTAAGGTTTCCTCCGGCAATACAGTCTGCTTTGTCGGCTGGAATCCCACATTACGTTTTTCTGATCATGCAAAGTCTTCTGACTGTATGTTTGTTCTCTTTTTACCAGCATGTGGGGAGAAGCAGAGGCAGAGTGTTCCGCCATGATGCTGCAATCCTTTGTATACCAGCGAAAACTGGCCCTTGCCAGCGCTGACGCGCCGCTGAAAGCAAGAAGTGCCGCTGAGCAACTTGGGAAATGTAGTTTTCAGAAACAACTAAATTGCGCAAAATAGGGAAAAATGCAGCAATCAAATCTAGCTGGGCTAAATGATACAGAGTGGAAAGCTCTATAGCAATAATCACAGTCAAAATAGTGACATACAGTGTGAAAAAGTAACTTCTTCCACTCATGCACTCCGTTTTTAACAAATCATTCAACCGGCACAGAAAAAGCCCATACACAGATATCAGGTGCTTTGTAGAAGAGGCAGGCTTAAGTACCAGCAAAAACCGGCCCTTGCCAAAATACCGGTAAGCTGGGACAAGAAACAGAACTAGGTCTCCTCAATGGTTTCTATACGTGGTTCTGTGTTCTACATGGGTTGTTCCCCACATCCAATGATAGATAAGGGACATCCCTGACTGTTCATATTGGGCAAAGCCCATTTAAGCATCCAGTGGTGCCCCTCACACAGTGCCAATCCCTCAAGTTCATTCTTTGACTCTTGCGAGGCTTTAATGCTACCCATGATCCCCTTTATAAAATAAAAAACTTCCTTTGAGCCTTCAGCAACGCCCACTCCTCCTTTTCTGCCATCCAAAGTAATGCATTTGGAGTAGCCAGCTGTGGATCCAGTAAGACTTCAGCAGGGGACATGCTTGCAGGCCGCTCACAAAATGTGTCTATACCATGCAGCATCTGTGGCTCCTGCAAGCCAGAAGCGCCATGCTGATCCAATAAAATGCTTACCTGGCTGGGCGCTTGGGCTAGCCTTTCCACTGACTTCAGATTCTTCTACTTCCGGGGCGGGGGTTTGCTGATGGCCGAGCCTGGAAAGTAAGAACACCAATTCGGAATAATATCTTTTATGACTAAAGGTCTAACAGGTAGAGTTCTTGTGAGCCTTCACCCTTACTACAGCTCCCCCTTTCAAACACACACAAACATTTACAAGCCCCAGTTGTGACCTCCGAGGGGCGTCAGCAGCTGCCCCACTTCTCCTAGCCCAACATCAAAATAATGCCTCACATTCATCCAGCTATAGTTCCAGCACACCTTTAGCAGCGCCCTACTTGCCTACCACTAAAAAGATGCTCACACAAGCCACTGGCCGTAGCTGCTGCGCACCGTTAGCCTCCCCGCCATTATTAAATACCCATTACTTAACTGCGTACTTATGGAAGATGTGTTTATTGTGGACTCTTCTGATTGGCCTTTCTCTGGCCGCCGATTTTTTGACTGGTGGTCCTGAAAGAGAAGCATACAAGAGAAAATTAAGTCAGAAAGTTTCTGTGCAAAAAAATAACACTCCCAGTCTGTGAGCCTTCAGTGCCACCCTAGCTCCTTTCCAAAAAAGCAACGCGACAAGCTTCCGGTTTGCCTTTTTTAATGTATTTGTTCACATAAACCTAGAGGGAAATGGCACTACCAAACGGTAAAGGATCTGTTCCCATGCTTTCAGTCAGGTATTGCTGGCAAGCATACTGGCAACATGGGAACTCATTTAAAGAAGGTGACTCTCCTTGATTGGCGGAACGGTAACATGAGTGGGGCCCCCTGATTGCCTGGAAAATGGTTTCACTTCACGCATCTGAGTTTCACTTCAAGCATCTGTTTTCGGACAGTGTCTCTGGCACGCCAAAAGATTCAGGTTGATGAAAACCTATTCGAATGGATAATCCCCCGCCACAGTGTCTGGTGTGAGACTGGCAAACACGCTTTGTCCTTCTCCTAATGCATTTAGAAGCATTGCTCTGCGCCTCGCAGCAGAGTATGCTGCACCTCCCGGGGCATCCACATATGTTGTAAATAAAGGCTCCCATTCAGGCCATGGATTTGTGGGCCTACCTGGAGTTTGCAGGAAAGGCGGGGGTGGCGTTGCACCTTTCAAGGCTGTGGGTACCTCCTCATTGCCAATTATGTTATATAGAACTTCAGACCTTCAGTGGTGTTGAAACCTTGGATTTATTGAACAGCAAAAGTTGGCAGCATAAATGAAGGCAGTTAAGCACAGTTAAATTCACTGCAATGTAATGTCCAAGTCTCTGGTCTTTAAGGCTGGGGCAAGTCTCTGACTCCTCATGCAGGAGGAGCGCCAGGAGCTGGTGCTGCTGCTTTGCGCTCTAGCCCTCCTTAAAGCTGATTCCGCTCCCTGCAGCCTTCCGTGCCCCTCGCGTCTGATCTCGTGAGATCTCAGCATTGCCGGGTCTCGCGGGTAGTCCTACACCAGTGCAGTTCAATGAGGGTCAGGGTGATGTGATAGAATTTCCCATTTACTTTGATGAGTCTTGCGGCAGCATGCAAGTCACATCTCAGGGGTGCCAGGGTAGTCACTGGAAAGCCTCCCATAAGGGTTTCGCCACCATCCAGCTGGGAGAGGACCAAGTCTTGGACTGCAGATCTGCTGTTGTTTTCTGGGTTGAAGGGCTTGATTTGCGGCAGGATAGAAAGTTTGTACCCAGGTGTTTGTGTCTTCCTTTGGAAGGAGAGGTGTCAGTCAATGTCAAACCCAAGGGACTTAACTTTTCCTCCAGTGGTGCATCTGTTTTGAAACATTTCTTTAAAACTCTGATGATTTGCTCTGGGTGCCTAGCATGAGTAATGTAATTTAGCACAATTTCTAACACTATGGCAGCATTTTGGCTCTACTTCCCTTAAAAGAGAGGGGGAGCGGGCAAGTTAGTGGGAGAAGTGTTGCTAAGTGCAGATGTATGCCCAGTCTGTTTTTTTCAACTACTTGCGAACAGGGCGTAAAAGCAAAACATAAACCAAGACATAAACGTTTATCCCCTTAGTTTTATGCTCTGCCGCACGATGCACAAGACGTCCCTATTGTGAGGGGTCAGAAATGTGAGGTGGACACATTTTTGAGGATTTTTCAAATAATGATAATCATATCTTATCAATGCCATTTATTAAAAACAAAAGTGTCAAACCAACGCCTCATTTGCCCTACTACATCAGGGATTTCCCTGCCTAAGCAAACTAAGGAAAACATCTAACATAACATTTCTGGCCCTCACACTTATACATAAACATAAACAAGAGAGTATATGGCAGTTCACAGTCTCCACAATTTTATTTGCAAAACCTTCAAAGTCGTTGATAGTAACCTTAGAGTTCCAACACAGCACTAGGCAAAGTCAGGTTTGTTAAAGAAAAGATCCCAACCCTCTACAGTTCAACATAGAAAAGATCCTTCTTCTTCAGGAATTGTATAATTCAAAGTTTCTCAAACAATATCAAAGGAATACTTGGGCAGGATGATTTCTGTTGCAACTTATTTGTGGTTCACAAAACACAATTAGGCTGCAGTTAACTTCTCTTTATAGGGCTTCGCTTCCAAACACCATGAAACACAATGGGGCTCATTACAGGTCTGGTGGTAACTGTGCCGGTGCTACGAGCGGGTTGCTGCCGAACCCGTAAATATTTACTTGCGCTGACTTCCCGTTGCCACCGGGGGATTACAACCCCGGCAGCCCAGAAAATCAGGCGCTCGTACAATGTTGTTCCCCATTCCCATTGAGTCCCATAGGAGTCTATGGGAGCGGGACCACGGAAGCTAACGGTGCCAGTGTTTCCATGATGGTCTGCCTACCGTGGCAGCTGTGCCCGGCAGGGTCAGACCTGTCAGGCACGGCAGCTCTGGCAGGCAGACCTGTAGTATGCCAGTCCCGAAACAACGGTGCCAGTAAACTTACTGGCACCGTTGTTTCAAGTCAGGCATACTTGTAATGAGCCCTACTGACTTCTTTGTCTCGACAATGCTCCATTGTTTTTTCTAAGCATAATTACACCAATTGATTTCTTCATAGTGCTTCCCTCTTGGCACCATGAAACACAACTTCTTCTACAGCTCCTTTCACAGTTCTTTGACCTTGGCACTGTGAAATACAACAACTTCCCTGGTTTGAGAACAACCTCACAGTACATTACATTTCCACTGGAGTAGTTCCCACCCGGTCTTCTACTTCCACGTCGATCTGGTCCACTCGCCTGCCAGACCTAACTACTTCAGAGATATGCCATGCAGGTCTCTTTCTGCTACTTCACAATATTTCAATTTGTTCTCCTTTTGAAGTTTTAACTTCACTGAAACGTTTACAGTTCAATACTTCTTCAACTTTTTAACAGCTTTACAGAACTTTGCAGCAAATACAAGTTCTACATCAGTGCCCTTTTGATATGCTAAACAAGCAATGTCTCTTTCACTTCTGAATATCAACCTTGCTATGGGGCCACTTTTCAACCACTTTTGTCTTTTTGTTGAGCAACAACCAAGTACTTTCAGTTCAACCTCTATTAGCTTTGGCAATATGAGTTTATGACTAATTGCGGTTCCCTTCACACCATAGTCACTCATCCACAGACCTTTACCTTTAAAGGTGTTATATTAGCCCCTTTTCCTCTGGTAACAACAGTTATTCCTTTACTTTGGCTTCTTTTGGCTGAGGGCAATGCTTGTTCAACTCATGGCTTAAGGTAATGTTTGTTGTTCCGTTCGTTTCCAATATTGAGATGTAACACTTGGTTTTCCAGGATACAATGTTATTGTGGCTTCTATCAGGCTTTGTCTTTGTGTTTGACTCACTTTTATGCACACGTAACCATTATTAATGTTGTTAAAGCTTTTTTATAATCTGTCAAGTTCAAAACCTTCTCCCACAGCGTATTTGGTTATACTCCCTTGTCTGACATTCTCCAATCAGCTTTATTCAATTTCATTCCTTTCGTGAGTGAAAAGCAACTGGTTACAGTTGCCTGCCGGCACTGCCCGAAGGCTTGAGAACGCGCAGAAAAACTCACCGGCTCCTTGTCTGCTGTCACAGGCTTCAGGACTTATACTATAGGTTTTTTCTTGACTGGCCACACTTCTTCTAGCAAGTTGCCTTCGGTCCTACCACACAGGCATGAAGTTTGGCTCAAATGGATGCTAAACGGAGTCCAATTAATTGTTGCAATGGAGTATTTTCTCATGGGCATGCAGTTGCTCTCCAGACAGCAGGCGCCTTCCCAGCGGATAAACTAATCAATACACAATGATCGTGAAGGACACAGGATGATGCATGAGGGGCTTCAAGTTGCGGCAATGCCAAAACATAGCATTAGGAGGGGAGCAACAGCGCCGCCATTGACCATAGGGCATTAGGATCAGGAATAAAAGTGTGTGGTAGAACAAATAAATAGGAGGAAGTGATTTCTAGTAGCAGGGACGAGCAGGCATTTCTTTCATGCAGCTGTTCATCTTGAGAAGATAACTAGAAGGTTGCGCCCAGAGTTGGCACATGTATCAACACGAGGGGTACAGACTGAACAGGTGCAGGGGCATGAGGGATGAGGGGATACAATCAGGAGAATGGGATTGTGCGTTCCAGAGGCTGCAACATAGCATAATATGACTGGTCAGTTTCGGTTACGCCTCCACCTTTGGATGTCTTTCTGTCCTGTCTTAGGATAGTGTATCCTTGAGGGAGAGCAAGGGCAATAGAGCGGCCAGATGCTTCATGGAGCCAAGTTTCAGTGATGGCTAGTATGTCAAGATTATTGGAGATGATGAGGTTGTTGATCTCAAGAGCATGTGCACTAAGGTGGCGGTGCTAAGTCAGGTTCTAGTGCGAACCCTATTAAGTGGTTTCAGAATCCATGAGCATAGCAAATAGGCTAGTCCAACCCTTTAAATTGGTATGATCAATTAGGCTAGTCAAACAGTAATAATCAGGTAGGATAGTCCCGTATTAGCGATTGGGTAGGCTAGTCAGACAGTAGTAATCAGGTAGGCTAGTCCTGCATTAGCAGTTGGGCTAGTCAGACAGTATCAAATAGGCAGGCTAGTTAAACAGTAGTTATCAGGTAGACTAGTCCCGTATTAGCAGTTAGGCAGGCTAGTCAAGCAGTGGCAATCAGGTAGGCTAGTGCCGCCGTAGTAATGTGCTATAAGTGGGCAAGATGAGTCTGGACATATCACAATTTAGTAAGATAACATACTTTTGCTGTTATGAGTCTATGCATTTAAATTACACGAGCATGCGACAAGTTAGGGCAGGTGGGCAAGTAACAAAGCTAAAGGGCCTGACAGTGTACAAGACCCGTTGCCGACCATGGTCATAGTGTGGAGGATGGACCACTAGACTTAATTACTTGTACAACGTACTGCGTAAAAAACAAGAGAAAGCAGAGTGACTATCTCATTTAACTACATTAAGCACCAGAGCGCTTATGGATGATGAAACAGCGAGTAGGTGGTAGTGTCAGTGTGCGCATCACATGAACTTAGTATGGGATTACGGCATAGGTCCAGACTTACTTCACAGGTAGTGCAGATAGGAAGGCGACGGTGTGATATGAAGCAATGTAGCTTATAGTCGAACTCGCAGTGCTTTGAGTGATGGTGCTGCAGGGCTACCCGACGGCCGTCGTCCCGCTGCAGACAGCCGCAGACAGGCCTTTCGGCTTACGTCTGTTGGTAGAGTTGAGGGGCGGGCGTAGAGGGAAGTGGCCAATCCACGGCCGAGGCTGCTGCTGTTAGGTAGCTGTAGCTTCAGGCAAGTTCAGGAACCGCGGCCATTGACCATGCTGGTCGTAATGGAAGCTCGGGCGAGGAATACCCAACAACAGGGTTGTGCGTTTCGTTTTCGTATTGAATGAAATGTGTAGTGCTAGTAAGCACTAGTCAGGAATTAAGACGGTGGAATCCTGACAAAGACCAATAGTGCCCCACCTTGGTTGTAGTAGGCTTGGATGCTACGACAAGCACCTCTTAGCACACGGGTGCTGCTGAAAGGGGAGAGAAGGCTCCTGCCTTCTCCTTCCGGCGCAGCGTCGGTTGTGTGGCAAAATCAGCCGCAGACGGGCAACTTAAGGGGGCTTGGGCTCTAGCTCCCTGATGCAAACACCCGAACAGAATATGGCAGCTGCTTTGCTGGGTTTAATGCAGTAGATGTGCATAGGGGAATCCTCCCATTGCACATAAGGACTATGAATGGACATTTAACTGGGAAGGAAAGGTTACTGGTGAACAGCGGGCATCTGGAGCATAAGCACGATATCAAGGCATTCTAGGACCCTTGCTCTGACAACTCCTATGTGTCTTGCCTGTCTGGAATGTGATAGAGCGCATACAAATGTTTGAAAATTGCACTTGATTTGTTACACATGGCAGGTTTACTAGTAGAAGCAGGAAGAGCCAATTTTGGATTGACTCCGAGTACATTGCCATTACCAGAGCTTGCATAAAGGTTTCATAGAATTCTACTGGGATACTTTCTGCTCCAAGTGCCTTTTCATTTAGATGCTTGTTGATTGCCTTTCGCACCTCTGCTGCGGATGTAGGCCCATTCATAATATCCCGATAAGCTTAATACAACCAAAGCAGGCCCACCCTATATAACCAGGTACCCATATTTAGTGCAGGCCATGCTATCCCAGACTTATAAAGGTTGGAATACAAATTAAAGATTCATAAATTCACGTGCTCATCATTCTCATTTACCGAGCCATCCACAAGTCATACTCTTTCAATAAAGCTACTCCGTCTTTTCCCTTTGTTGCCCAAGCTAGAGCCCTAATGGGTCTTTCACACTACCCGTATTGCCAGGTGTGTGCCTCTCCCGCTAGTATCTTGGAATCATTTTATCTCTTGATGAATTTGCAGCAGTATTTTGAGCTCTTGAGAAATGTCATACCTTGTTTCTAAGTCTTTAATGATCTTCTCACAGTTAGACAGGGTATTTCTATTAGCTGTCTCTCTGGAGATGCACATATCGCAAATGTAAGAGTTGAGGTTTTCCCAAATCATCCTTGAAGAATATGTCGAGCCGAACTTTGTTTTAAAACATGCCACTATTTTTGTGTATCGAATATGAAAACACTGTATCCAATAGTGTCTTTAGTTTAGACCTCCAGCGTCTGCTTAATCCCCAATTCCCTAGGATTCTAAACATACTTTTCACCTGAGAGTGATCTGTGAGGGTGAAAAGTAGTAGTAGTGATGTGCCACAGTACCAGGACAACATACGTTTTGATACATAAATCAAATTGATCCAAAAGAAAGCATTGTGTACATGGGAGAAAAAGAAGAATTCTTGGGCTCTTGGGTGCCCTACCCTCATGCATCCATAAGATCATACATTTCCTCGATTCGCGTCAATGACCTTGAAGGATCTTGATAGTGGTCGAAGTATGTCACGGGATGTGTCTAACCTTTGCTCCCTGACCATGTTGAAATCTCGTCCCCCAAGTCAATAATGAGTCCCAGTAAGGAAAGGAGCCAGCTTGGTTGACAAACTATGGAAAATCTAGAACCAACAGTAGGTTTATCTTCGCCCCCTTCGGGTGCGTCTCATGTAACTTAGCTATATTAACCCTGTTCTGTTCAAGATATAACAGGATCAGTTGAGACGCCTCTCGAGCCCTCCTTACTGTAAGCTCACCGGCAGGCCTTTGCAGCTATCTTGCGCTGCTAGTTCCAGACAGCACTTTCTCTATTTGTTGAGTGCTAAACGGCATATTCACCACAGCAGTCTGGAACTACTGGTACTTGCCTGCTCCTTCCTGTATCGCTGATCACTCTGATGCATGCAGAGCTAGCGTTGGGGCATTGTCGATGACTGGCCACATCCTCTATCCCAGTCGCACCCTACACCTGGAGAGTCACACCTGTTCTGTGACCCTCTCCACTTGCTCCAACAACTCCTGAGAGCTGCCCGGTAACAGGTAGACTATACCGCTTCCAGGAACAGTAGGGTGTACCAGGATGTGTTGGTGCTGACTGGAACTTGCACTTAAGCTGCGATCTTGGCGTAGGCTCGCAAGCATCCCCTACCTTATATATAGAATTATTGTTTCAATGCATTCATTCATTTAATTTTCTAACATAACTGAAGCATTATTAGTAAAAACAAAAAACTAGACAAGTTAACCATAGACCTAATATGAAAATAAATTATACTGAAGCACCATACTACTAAGAATGGTTAAATTAGAGGCATCTACATTTGGAAATACAACAAAATACCAATGTGATTTAATAATTGAAAATATGAGAAGGCTTGCGCTACAGGAAACTAAGACTGTCTGGTCAGCATGTTAACTTAAACCTTTCCGTAAATATGCAAACAACTGACTGCCAAGCAATGGCTAATCCAAAATAGAATATAATGACATTTATTTACAACTTCGAAGCCTGATGTGATGTTAAGTGGTAGGGGCCTCTGCCTTTCTCCTTTTTCGCAGGACACCCTTCTGTAGGTTGAACCCTACCCATGAGTTCTCTTTTTTTCCGCTGGGAGCTCACACACTTTCAGTGGCCTCAGCCAAGTGCCTGCATTCTGTGATATGGGAACAACATAGGGACGACATGGATTTAGCTTCAGGGACACTGACCGGGAAAGGGTCCATTGTGTTCTCACAAATTTCAGAAATCGTGTCATACAATCTGGTCATACAAAACTATTTCATATTATTTCTTACCACCAGTTGCTCGATGAATTCCTTCTTTCAGGAACCAGCAGCATTACTTGAAATCAGCCTCAACATCTGTGGTTATCTAATCACTAAAATGCTGAAATTACTTCTTCCTACCTGTGACAAATTTGATTCTGTTTCGCAGCAGTACAAGGATGAGTACGGATAAAATAGCCTAATCAATCCTCACACTTCTGCGAACCAAAACACAACACAATCATAAAGGTAAAACAGGGACAGAAACCTCCTTTGCGTTTTGTGGTAACTTGGGCCAGGGAAGGCTATGCTCTTAAGAGCAATGTGAAGTTTGAACCAGTAGTGACCCAAACAACACAGTAACACAGTCTTAAATAAAGGGAATGTCCAATCAAGGTTCTATGAAAATATGTACTTTAATCAAACACACCATCTGCAATAGAACAAATAGAAAATACTGTACAAAAACCCATCCCAAAGGAAGAACAGCGAAGATGCATCCGACTGAGGAAAGTAGTACTCTGAGCGTAGTACCAAGGGTGTTAGGTGTATTACTAGCCACAAAAAGGGTGTGTTTTGCAAGAACTCACAAAATCAGCAGTTTGCCAAAATTGAAAATATAAGCCTGAAAATGCGCAGAAAAATATATGAACATTTCATTCTGGGCTGCTGACTGAATGCAGCTTGAGTGTTTCACTCTTCCTTGTGCTGTGTGAGCGGCCCCCAAGGTGTCAGATTGGACATACTGTTCCCCTACGACCTTCCTGCTCAGTTTTGGAATCCTGCCGCATCTGTTTCTTAGCTGCACACAGTGCATTTACAGCGCAGAGCTCATAATCCTTCCTCTCCAGCGACAGTTAAAAAACAAAAGAACAAATTCTGCTTAATTTGTTTTTTAACTGTCACAGGAGATTTAAGATTTTGAGCTCTGGGCTCTAAAACACAAAACATTCAGCTAAAGAAAGGTTCAGGAGGACAAAGTCAAGGAAAATAAAAGGATTTGGGTTTGGGAAAACGGACTGCGGGAGGATTTATGAAGAATGAAAAATAGTAACGAGAGAAAGTGTAGGGAGGAGAAAAAAGAAAAAAATACAACAGGAGCAGGGTGCCTTGAAAAGAACAGGAGAGATTGAGTGAAAGTAAAAGAGGAAACAAAATGGATTGGAACAAGAGATAAAAATGAATAATCCCCATCACTAACGTGAGAGGGGGTTTAGATTCTATTGAAGACAAGGAGGCGAGTATTATCATTAACCTCTTTACTACCAACAACCAGCAGCAAATAAACAAAACTTTAACTTTCAAAACAAGGTAATTTGAATTTTCTTAAAACACAAACTTAGCATTTAGTTCCATGGCTGACCCCCAATCCAAGATGGATTAGGGTCATGTGACCTGCCATCCTCCAATAGATGAACACTTCAATCTATATAAACCCTTTCCTTCCTTATAGCATTCTCTTCTGCAGCTGTGAAATGACATCCGCCCTCCAGAGGCAAAACCAAACAAGATCATCCCGCAAGCGAATCTGATCTCTGCATGGTAATGCTGCCACCCGGACTCTTGGACTGCGTCTTCATGAACACTGCTTCACCTCGTAACTATGAGAAAAGACAAAACATGGAGAGTTGGCGGGATAATACTCACGTAAGTGGGGGGGATTATTAATTCTATGTCAAGATCAGAGGCTTCCTGTTATGCTCACCTGTCTCCCACAGGGGCGTCGATCGGACCCGGACAGCTGCGACCTCCTCCAACGTGAAGCGTAATGCAGAGATGACAGACTGGACTGGACAGCCTAATCTCATCTGCTTGACCCGTAGAAATATTCTCCTGCAAGTGGAGAAAGGGATTTAGCCACCCGTGGATTCTAGTAATGGCACCCCACTGTTCTCCCCACTAATCACCACCGATATTCACTTTCAGTAAGCTCACCTTATGTTTTTAAATGATAAGCTCTCCATCCTGCGTGGAATGCAGGGGCGCGTAGATACCAGTTACTTCACTGGTTCGAAGGTGTTGGAAGAGTTCCGGATGAATATTGACTCCGAGGTTCCAGGCAAGAACCCGTAAGTATAAAGTTCAAAGAGTTCAATATGTCCGATGTTCACTCTTGTACATTCCTTTCTTGTGTTGCAGCTGGATCCAAGGGAAGATTGTCTTGTGGCAGCTGATGGTGTTCAGGTAAGAGTCTGTATTACCCAACACTGTCCGGTAAAAGATGCGTGTATTTAAATTGCTGGTTTCTATCTCCTTACAGGTGCGGCGTAAGAAGTTGTGGTTTGTTACAGAATAATGCCTCCGGTTGTTAATCAGGTAAGTCTATGGTGGAGAGGTTGTATTTGTTGGCTCTCTCGGCTCACCTTATGTTTCTTTTGTCCCCTAGATGGTGGAATTCGGTCAAGAAAACGATGGAAGCTGCGCCAGATCGAAAAAATGCTGGGAGGACGGGTGAGTATGGCGCGGCGCTGCAGCTGGCGATGCGACGCGTGTAGAAATAATGTCCTTTTCAAGTTCGAAGACGTGATGGATCCGGAATTCAGGTAAGGATTGAAATAATATCTGTGTTCTAACCTCTCCTTCTTCTTTCCTCTTTTGCTAGGAGCTCTGGATTCGAGACGGGCGTGGCTGAAGACTGGATGCTGACTGCATGCACGATGAGCGTTACGCTGTTGGATGCAGAGTAACGCGAAGCATGTGCTGCTGTTCGGGCGTGGTTTAAATAAGTAGTTCCAGGTAAGAAGTCCCTAGAACCACACCCAAGTAACAAAATAGTCCCTGTAGTAAAATAGTCCCATTCAGGCCTCACGTTGGCTTGGATTCATTTGCAGCATGGTCTGCATGAGGTAAGTAAAGTCTATGAGCCTGGCGCCTATGGCGCCAGGACTGATTTCTATTATGAGCCTGGTGCCTAAGGCACCAGGACTGAACCCAGACAGCCCCCAGCCAGGGCTGCTGGGGTTTTATTAAATATCTGGATGCCTGCTGCCGGGGCTGATGGGCTTGATACGGATGCCCGGGGGTAGGCATCATGACACTTCCTATTATTATTTTAAACATTGATTCCTTAGACCAGTCGGCTACTTTCAAGATATGTTCTAACCCCCCTCTGAAATACGCCGATTTTGAGGCCCTGGCGGGATGTGCGCCAAATACTGAAATACCAGTAGCAACCTCATTCATTTCCCATCCGATCAATCTGGCTAACGTGGCTGGGACAGTGGATAGCGAGGGCTACGATAGCAACATAAGCAGCTGAGAGGTAGCTCGAGGGCAAACATTTGCTGGTCTTTGCTGAAAGTATTTCAAGTATTGCACCACACACAGTTTATGATCCTCCTGAAAGGGAATATAAGAAACTGAGAAGGTCATATGTTTATTTCTCCTGGTAGGAGACGCTGCAACTCCCTCTGGGGAAATCACTTGATTGTCAATATTTAATGCCCTCACATCAGAAACTCTCTTAATTGATATCAAACATAATAACATAGTTAGTTTGGCAAACAGTTGCAGAAAAGTTAAATTGTCATCTGGCCAAGATTAAAACAATTGATCAACCAAATGTGCATCCTATAAACAGACACGCATATGGATCAAAGAGCTTTCTTTACCAGGAAATGTTTACCTCCGGGCTCCCCTTTACTAAGCTATGCCCACTATATATTGCTGATCTGAATCCATTGATTGTCTGTAAGCTTTCACTTCCTTGAACAAAGAAACCAAAAAATGTACCACCGCTACTAGAGAGGCGAAATGGGATCGATGTATATGTCTGCGCTCCAGCCCACCCACCGGGCCAAAGAGGAAGAATATCCTGACCTTGTCGTTTGCCCAAGATTCCTTACTTACCCACAAAGCATCTGTGAAAGTTCCTGGAAACACTAGGCAGAGCGGAAGTCTTCCAGGCCATGAGGGATGGGTGACCTAGAAGGACCAGATCGCGGGCAAGGCCTGCAGGGTCTGTCAGGAGATGAGGATGAACTGGGAGGAGTCTGCCAACTGTAGAAGGGCTAGAAACCATATTTGGTAGGGCCAACAATAAGTTAATATTACCATCGAGGAGTGCTGCAAATTGCAAATTGGAGAAAAGCATATGCTGATTTCCCTGACCAATCCTGCAGGAACGCATCCGTTGCTAGTGCTTCTGGGTCTGGTCTCCAAGTGAAGAACTTGGGAAGTTGGCAATTGTTTATGGAAGCGAAAAGATCTATCTATATGAGTTTCCAGAGCTTGTGAATGCAGGAAAGCTGTAGGAAGGGAAAAAAGTGGTGTTTTTTTTGTCGACCTGATTCATAATCGCTTCAGTCTTTCTAAAGCGATTACGAAATACACCCTTTACCCACCCCGTAGCCCATAACCAGACACCTCCCCCTTTCACTTACCTTACTTTCAGTGATGCCTCATTCCAGTGCGCCCACCATTTTTGATTTGACAATTGCTATCTGTCACACAAGCATGCGCAGGGCCTGCCAAGCCCACCCTGGGCTCTGATGTCCTTCGCACTAGTGCGCACAGGGCCTGTCAAGGAATAATGGATTACTCTGCCAGCCACGGATAACAGATTTTCGGCAAGGAAACAAGGTGAACAAACTGAAAGTTAACATTTTGATTTATTTTTAAACCAATGAATTGAACTAAAAGCAACCAAATCTTTAGATAGTTGCATGTAACAAAAGTATATAAATATGAAAAGAGAACTGTTTCTTGAAGAGTAATATATGTGCAAACAAAAATGAAAAATGATCAGAGTTTTAAAAATGCTTGTGCACAGGGTACTGTTCTCAGATTTGGAGTGCAATATTGTCAGCCACTCTCCTTAGGAAGTCTATAACGTTGGCTTCTGTATAGTTAAGCAATATATCATGCAGCCTTTTCTCATGATCTCTGTACTTTTATATTGAGTATGATCAACATTCACTTTCATTATTTTGGGCAATTTTCATTCTTGTGTAAGATTCCTCTTGTATTGCTTTACAGAAACACCATAAAATAGGATGTTTCACTTTGATACCCTTAGAAATTCCGAAATGCCTTGCTATTTGTTTTAACAATGTTTTCTAACACAGATCCACAGCAGTTCCATGTATCAGGGTTGTACTTTGGCTGACGCTCTCCAGTGTGTGCAACCCTTCCAATCCAAGTGTTGGCAAAATATTCTAAAACTGGTTCTAATAATGCCTATTTCCTCTATTAAAAAAATCTGTTTTCACAAGAGAATTCTATGTCAAGTCACAGAGTCTCATATTATGCTTTCTCACAACTTTACTGTTCGAGCAGGATCATTAAAACAATAACAATAACTCAAAAAACAAAAACTACAAGTCCCAACAGTTTAAAGTCTTTGTGTAGTTCATCTGTTATTGGACTTTAAGAACATGTGACATTATCTACCAATCATCATAGTCCACAGTCCATCCCTATATATCCAGCCCACCATGATGAATCCTCCTCTTTCGTTGCTACACGGGCAGCCCATTTTAATACCTACCATTACTTGTTTACTTGATGTAGAATGTATATGCTTTTATGTGAGGAATGACACAAGCGATAACGCACAGCGTTTATTAACTGTGGCGGAACATATCCGCAGAATCTTAGGCTCATATGTTGAATCAATTTATCTGGGCGGGTGCGAAGGGACTAACAGTTCTGGCGACCGCATTCTCCAGCATTGGATCTTTCATGGATTCACATACTTAGAACATTCCCCGTCGTCTGGCTGGGAATCCTCGGTCAATTATATAGACCTTTTCCATAGGAAAATTTCGACACTTTTGTGTCCTATCTACGTCGTTTTGGGCCGCGTACGCCTGCGCCATTAGGACGTAGAGGTATAAGTAGCCCCGCCCCTGCGGCTCCTTCAGATTTCAACCGTCTACCAAAGTAGTGGGATTACCTCGAGTATCTACTATTTTATTAGGTTGTGCGTTCTTCTACTTCTGCTTCGACTGTTTCTTTTCGAAGGATGTCTGGAAAGGCGTTATTTCGTCTGTGTGCTACATGCGGTCTTAAGAAAGTATATGAAGGAGACGGCCATATGGACTGTATTTACTGCCTTCACCCTCATCATACGGCGGACACGTGTGAGATCTGTCAAGGCTTCTCACAAAAGACCCTAAAAGACTGCAACAGACGCCTGGTTACTTGGCTCAATGACGGAGCGGGTGCGTACCCGCCATCAGAGGTAGGCTCAACAGCCTCGAGATCTAAGTCTCCTGTCCCCCCTCGTCGATCAGGGTCGGCAGAGCCTCTGTCGAAGAAATCGCGTTCATCTGAAAAACCCCCCTCGGGGAAACATCCCGCGAAGTCCTCCTCTTCACATAAGGCTTCGTCTTCTTCCTCCTCATCAAAAGGAGAGAAAAGACTCATCGAAATCCTCCTCAGGAGACCGTCATAAGTCTACCTCGAGTCGAGAGTCCTTGTCCCACAAGTCGAGGCCAAAAATGGCGGGAACGCCTCAAGGCCCTGCTCCACAGACTTCATCGACAACGATCTGGTGGTCGACGCCTGCTTTGTCTTCGGCGACGGCTCTTCCGACAGCTATTTCGTCGGCTCAAACAGGACATCTTTATGGAAAAGATGTCATCAACGATGGTGGCCCCGTCGGTGGGATGGCAACCAGAGGTTTTTGACCCGATCCCGCCTGAGGCCTTGCTGCAACCAGAAGCGGCTTTCTCCATCTCGTCGGCGGAGGATGACCGTGATCCGGTCGCACATCCAACCGATCTGGGACTACAACCAACTGGTTTGCGGTCGCTCTTTAGTGGAAGTGCCATTCCAGTTACCTCTTCCTTACTGAATCCCCAGGCTGTTCTGTCCCTGGAGGTGTTGAACACATTACAGAAGCTGTTGGAGCGGTTGGACACTCGGTTACCTCAGCTTGTCCCGACAGCGCTACAAGCCTCGCCAGTCGTCGACGAGCCAGGCCCGGCTCCTCGCCCTCCATCCAGAATTCCTACTGCTTACCCGGTTGAGGAAGATCGTTCTCGTCCACAGGAAGAAGGAGAACTGTCAGAGTCGGAACATGAAGGGTCGGGTTCAGACATCTCGTTATCCCCCTCAAGGGACCCTACACGGGACTCTGAAGCAGAGATGGAAACTCCGAAGAGTCCGGCGCAGCCATAACCACGTGATGGTGTGGGTGCTTTCCATGCCATGATGGGTAAGGCATGTGTGGAGTTTGGCCTAGTGCCAGAAGAAGAGAAAAAAGATTGTTTTCTGTTCGATCATATGGGCAGGAGAAGAAAGGCGATATTTGCTATCCCCATTTTAGACCATGTCTGGCAGGAGGGACTGAAAACCATGCGTCACCCTTTTTCAGAACTGGCAGTAAAAGGTCGATTGGAAAAGAAATTCAAGGCTCCGGAATCGACTCCCAAGTGCTTGACGTCTCAACCTTCGCCGGAATCAGTGGTATCCGCTGCGGCGGCCAGAAAGGCAAGGTCGCAACACAAATGCACGACCCCGCCAGACAACAAAGCCAGGAGACCAGATGCTTTTGGAAAGAAAGTGCTATTGGTTGGAGCAACTACAGTTAAAGCAGCCAACTCCCTGGCTATTATGGCCAGGTATGATAGGGAAATGTGGCATCGACTAGCTCCTATCTTGGACCATCTGCCGGAGGATCACAGGAAGTCTGCCATGCTGCTCGTACGTGAGGGAGAAGAGGCCTCCAATCATTCCATTAAAATTGCTGTCGACCTGGCGGAATCAGGCTTTAGGCAAATCAACAATGGCGTAGTGTTACGAAGGCAAGCCTGGCTTAAGTAATGGATATGCCGTGCGAAGGAGAACACCTGTTTGGGGAGAAAGTCGATGAAGCCCTGAAGGGCATGAAAGAAGATTCTGACATGGCTCGTTCCCTTGGAGCCCTCCAGAGTGGTAGGAATTTGCGTTCCTTTCGTCCCTTCAGAGCAGCATCAGGTAACTCCCGGTTTGGATCATCTAGAGACCGAGGTTTCAGCAGGCCCTCCTACTCTTCCCAAGGCTACAGACGTGCAGCCCAAGCTACTCGAAAAGGCAGAGATTACCAAACCTCCAGACGACGAGGCGCCTACTCCTCGTCGACGAAGGATAAACGGGCCAAAAGCCAGCAATGACAACTTGCAGGGCGTCCTGGGGGGCAGAGTGTCTCGTCACGTCGACGAGTGGGCGCGCATAACAGACCAATGGGTTTTGGACACGATACATCTGGGCCATTCTCTACACGCATTCCACCGGTGTTCTCGACACAGCCCCACCTTCAAATACTAATGCAAGAGGTGATGCTTATGCTGCAGAAAGGGGCTATAGAACTGGTCCCGGTGGCAGAAAGAGGACAGGGAGTGTACTCCCGTTACTTTGTCGTCAAGAAACCCAATGGAAAATGGCGTCCCATTCTAGATCTACGAGCTCTCAACAAACTGCTCAAGAATCTAAAATTCAAGATGCTTACACTCCAAGAAGTCAACCGGGAGACTATTTGTCGGCGCTAGACCTTCAGGACGCATACTTCCATATACCGATGCATCGGCGACACAAAAGATTTCTACGGTTCGTCGTCGGACGAACCCACTATCAGTTCAAGGTCCTCCCATTCGGTCTAAAATCGTCTCCCAGGATGTTCACCAAATGTCTGGCTCCAGTAGCAGCCTGGTTAAGGAAAGAAGGTCATCATGTGTACCCTTATCTAGATGATTGGCTAGTGAGGGGGTTGTCTCCAGAAAGGGCACAGGAAAGTCTGCATGCCACCATGTGTCTCCTACAACGCTTGGGCTTTGCAATAAACTTCGAAAAGTCCTACTTATTGCCATCAAGGACCTTGGTCTTTCTGGGGCAGAGTTCCAGACGCAGTCAGGACTGGTAAAGCCATCTGTTGAAAGGGTTCTGAAACTGCAGCAAAACGCATCGGAGTGGAAAGTCAACACCAGAGTATCAGTGCGAAGGTACATGTCCCTACTGGGGACCATGTCGTCCTGCATACCCTTAATCAACAATTGTCGTCTCTTCATGAGACCGATTCAAGAATTCTTGGTGGATCGATGGGCACAGAGTCAAGGGCGTTGGTCGGACAAATTGACCATCAACAGCAAACTCGTGCAGGCACTTCAGTGGTGGAGAGTTTCCATAAATCTGACAAAGGGAATGCCCTTACTGGAACCGGTGTTCCAGATGACAGTGGTGACGGATGCTTCCCTAACTGGATGGGGAGCTCATCTGGATTCCCTACAGGTTCATGGGCGTTGGTCATCGGAGGAGTCCGGCCTTCATATCAATGTGCTGGAATTAAGGGCGGTGCGTTGGGCCCTGAAATCCTTTCTTCCACAGATAAAGGGAACGGTTGTACGGATTATGACAGACAATACAACAACAATGTTTTATCTAAGGAAACAGGGAGGAACTCGCTCCAGAACTCTGTCAACCGAAGCCCAGGAGATCTGGCATTGGGCCCTTCAGCAGAAGATGTATCTAATGGCGTTCCACTTGCCAGGAGTCAAAAACGTGCAAGCAGACTCTCTCAGCAGGGAGATGAACCGACTACATGAATGGGAATTGAACGACCAACAACTACACCGTGTCTTCGAGAAATGGGGTCATCCGGCCCTCAATCTCTTTGCAATGAGAGACGACAAGAAATGCCCACAATACGCGAGCAGGTGGCCACAGCAAGACTCACTAGGGGAGGCGTTCTCTTTCCTGTGGACGGACAAGTTTCTGTATGCCTTTCCCCCATTTCCGCTCATACGTCGGACGCTGCAATGGAGCCACAGATATCCATGTCGGGTGATCCTGGTGGCCCCGTACTGGGACAGACAAGTGTGGTTCTCCGATCTATCTCCATCTTTCAGCGGCAGAACCAATGAGGTTCCAGAAAGTCCCGAACCTTCTGTCTCAGAATAAAGGGGTTGTTTGGCATCACGACCCGACAGCCTCAGTCTGACAGCCTGGCTCCTGATTTCTCCGAGTTTGGTACGTTAGAGATTCCAGCGGACTGTCGTCGCATTTTGCAAGCGGCGAGGGCGCCATCCACAAACGCTTCATATTCATACAAATGTAGGAGATTCTGCATATGGTGCGCAGGTCAACCAGGTCTGGTCCCACTGGATATCACACTGGAACAGCTTCTACCATACTTGCTACTCCTAGCTCAAAAAGGCTTGTCTGTTCCATCCATAAAAGTGCATCTGGCTGCCATTTCGAGATTTACTCGGAAGAGACATTCAACTCCGTTATTTAGTGACCGGGTGATTAAACATTTCCTTAAAGGGTTGTTCCGAACCTTTCCTCCCGCGAAAAAGTTTCCTCCAAGCTTGAGTCTCAACCTGGTTCTGGCAGCGCTGATGAAGCCCCCTTTTGAGCCGATGTCATCGTCGTCATTGAAATTTTTGTCATGGAAATTGGCTTTTCTGGTGGCTATTACTTCGGCTCGACGACTGTCAGAAATATAAGCTTTAGTGATCGATCCACCGTACTTGAGATTTTTCAGTAATAAAGTCGTGTTGGCTACTAATCCTCATTTCATTCCTAAAGTACCTACCATGTTCCATAAGCACTCTTCTATAGTGCTGCCGACGTTTTTTCCAACACCTTCGTCGGTTGCGGAGAAGACTCTCCATACATTGGACGTGAAAAGAACTTTAAAATCTTACCTCCACCGCACTCAAAGCTTCAGAGACATGAGACAGCTATTTGTGGTTTATGGCCCTTCAGCTAAAGGTAAACCGATCTCGAAACAAGGACTAGCCAGATGGGTGTCGTCTACTATTTCCTTTTGTCACCCAAAAGCAGGAAAACCGCTGGAGAAGCGTCCAAGGGCCCATTCGACGAGATCCACTTCCTCGTCGACGGCATTTTGGTCTGGAATTCCGCTGGGAGACATCTGTCAGGCGGCTTCCTGGTTGGTACCACACACGTTTACCCGGCATTATTGCCTCGAACAGCAACATGCTGAGGATACACAGATGGGTCGTGCAGTCCTACGGCACCTGTTTCAATGAGGTAAGCCCCAATTAAGGGGTCACATCCTTCGGGTAATGTACTTTGAAGTGTGATGTTTTCACTGTTAACATACTATAAGGTGATGTTTTGCCATGATAAATATGCATTATGGTTATGGTGATATTGGTTTGCATACACACCTCCATCTATGAGGGATACTGCTGTACAATCTATTCTAAGCATGTGAATCCATGAAAGATCCAATGCTGGAGAAGGGAATAGTTTCTTACCTGTAACTCCATTTCTCCAGCATTGGTATTTTTCATGGATTCACATGAGCCCGCCAGCCTCCTCTGGCATGCAAACCAGATGTTCCCCCATACTACTCGAAATCTGAGGGAGCCGCGGGGGCGGGGCTACTTATACCTCTACGTCCTAATGGCGCAGGCGTACGCGGCCCAAAACGATGTAGATAGGACACAAAAGTGTTGAAATTTTCCTATGGAAAAGGTCTATATAATTTACCGAGGATTCCCAGCCTGACGACGGGGAATGTTCTAAGTATGTGAATCCATGAAAGATACCAATGCTGGAGAAATGGAGTTACAGGTAAGAAACTATTCCCTTAGGCAGAACAGAGGGGGCACTACAGTCACGGAAGTGCGAGGAGCACGACAGTGACTTATTAAACTTTCGGTGCTCACTTGTTTACAACTTCTGTGACGTTTCAGTGCCTGCAACACAGACCCTCCATACAGATAAAGATTTATCAGGCCTCCTCATCAATAGGATCACTGAGTAGATCAAAGATTTCAAGAACGAATGCATAGAGCATGCAGGGTCTCCCTTACAACACGGAACAAAACTTGTGAGGGATAGAACAGCGTTAGTGAATGCCATTCAGAGAACAATTCCACGTAGTGGCCAAAAAAGGCAAATCAGCTAAAAAAGGGTTTTTACAATGTATACAAGCCTCCAGAGCACTAAATTAATTATATTCTGCCCTAAAAATATATATAAGAGACGGGTACAGGCCCAAGATACCTGGTTTATATAACAGTGGCACACCTGTCTCCACTAAAATAAAATAATGTCCAGCTCAAGTGAAGAGGGAAGAGCTCAAGTGAGCCAGAAAAGAATACAACCCAGCATGGGGGAAATATTACATCAGGCCCTGGGTCACAGTATGGGGCACAGCTCACAGCAGCTGGCGATCATGGATGACTGGATAAAAATCTCCAAAGGGACGGAAGAGCTTAGAGGAACAGCTGCTCAATGTATAGAGAAAGGGGGAAGAAATAAAGCATGCAAGGCCAAGAAGGCCAAGATCCCCCCGGGCTCGCCAACTAATCGAAAGGGCAAGAGAAAGGTGGCAAGCTGAAAAGACAAAGAGCGCAAATGGTGAGATGAAACCTCTGATATGTTCAGACAGTTGTGATGAGGATGATTGGGGCACTCAATCATCAGAGGAAGAAGTTGCGATTATATCCTCGAAGAAGAAGAAACCAATAGAGCTTCCAAGAAACAGAAGAAGTCGGGACCAATATGTCCCGGATGCCTTGATACATCCACGTTCCTCAGAATGGGAAACGCCGGCTAAGATAGCGGCATACATAAAGAAAAGGGTTAGAACCCCGCTGGCAAAAGATGCCAGAAATAAACTGAGGGCATAATGCCCAAGACCACACCTGCCGCAAGGCATTGCGGAGACCCCAGACATTGACGACCGCATGGTCACATTCATGGGGAGGTACGTCAAAGATATTTATGCCAGGACAAAATGCTAGACGTGACTGGGCCTATTGCAAAAATCATGGAGATGGCAGATGAGGAAAAAAAAATGAGGCGATAGACCCAACTATACTATCTGGTTGGGCTCAGAGAGCAATCTGTTTACTGGGCAATGCCAACAGTGCCATGGCGGAAAGAAGATCAATCTTGGTCAAAATCGATCTCAAGCTCAGCAAGCTGGTCACATCAGAGGTGGCAGCGTCCGCAAAAGGGAAACTCTTCGGAGATGCGTTTATAAAGAGTTCACACATTTAGCAAATTCATATGCGGCGATTGATAAAGCCAAGGCTTCATTAAAAAGAGTATTTGGCAGGCAGGTTTTTGGCAGGGCTAAGGGGCGCTGTTGCACGCATGGAGAGATGACTGCTCCCGTGTGAGCTCCTGTGACACTCCAGGCTGAGAAGGCAATTATCCCGCCGAACCGGTCCAGTTCTGACTGACTGTCGGAGAAGATACCATTGAGGGTCCGCAGCATATACTGGAAAGTTTGGAGCAGAACCGCTCCAAAATGCCTGTGTAACACCGTGTTGAAGGGGGGGGCGCCCACACATTCACTGAGGCCATTGAGTTTCCGGGAGGCGGGCAGCAACTGCCTATCTACGCTGGTGAACAGGAGGAAGGTTCCAGCTGCAAGACGACGAGACCGTGAGGTGCGCGGATTACGGGACCCTAAAACACACCTCGCGGGACAGTCGCGGGCGATCCGGTCTCCCGTAGAACGCCTGGCGCACTGGTCCCGTTGAGAGGACAGCCATCCTCCAGTAACAACGGTAGGAGGGGCGCGTGGGCGGCCAATGGAGGATAATGGAAAAATAGGCTGCGTACACCGCCTGCAGCATTGGGACACCACACGCCCCCCCCTACACCCCCCAGTCCTGTGAAGCAACCAGCGATTGCAAAGCCCTGTGGGCCCAATAAATCAGGAAGGTAGTGGCTGGGGAAACCCAACCAAAACGGGTTATGGATCATGACGCATCGCTGGGTCGTTGCCTGACAGAGAGAGGCACAGTCCCGAAAACAACAACGGGTCACGAAAGCTACTCTGCAAAGAGTACTGCCAGATACCGCCACCATTAGAGGCCTGCACCACGCCAACACAGTTGGGACCCTAAATCACAATACACACGTGCTCTAAAGGGCATTGATCTACCTTTCTTCCGGAGTCCATGATCGTGGATCAACATAAGCTCATAAATCAAGAGATCAACTGAATTCTGGCTGACTCCCACTGAACCTCATCCGCCCTTACGACGACTCCTCCGGGCTGGCATAAACTCTGAGATAGGATACAGGGCAAAGGCCACCAGTCACAGGTCACCAAGAATCCCTTCCTGGGCCCCCATTCAGTCATCCCACGAGAATTTGCCTACACACTGGTCGTGTGAACAAGTGGGCCCCCAGGCACAACGCAGCAAACAGGAGGCTCATAATCGACATCCTCTCCCCAGGTGGAATAAAGAGGCCTACTTTGAGCAGAGCTAACGTAGGACGTCCCACCCTCGATGTTAGACTTATGATAGACAGACCACAAGCAGTGCAGCTAAGGAGGTGAGGCGACCCCAATCCCACGAAGCATCTAACATGACATGATTGCCAGTTGGAAATTATGGAATCATAAAACTAGGAACGATCTGAGTGCAAGTAGTCTCTTCCTCATCCAAGAGCTTCGCAATATGACAGTCCTGCAACACTAACACTCTAACTCACCCACCAGATAACGAAGCAAGAAGATAGCCGGCAGGGAACCGGCACCACGCATTACATTACAAAGTAGGACGACAAGGCCAAATTTAACCAGCGGTAGTGGTAAACGATGCCCAAAGGCCCAGCACCGAAGAAGGGTAATGGGGCTATTGATAAATTCACCACAACAACGAGAAAAGTGACTGAAGCTGCCATGTCTTCATATACAGCATCGCAAGCTAACCCTGCGACACCGGCAACAACCATGGACCCACAAGCAGTATTTGCAGCCATGCAACAGGGTTTCTCTGCCCTCAATGAAAAACTAGATGGGATAACAGCGTATGTGGCAACCATCAAAAATCAATTGGACAAGACCACACGCCGCATCATGGAAGCCGAGACCCAGATCAGTACCACAGAGGAAGCGCTGCAGCACTACAGAATACTATGAGGACAATGGCAAAGGAACTGGGCTCCGTTAACATAAAATGCAAAGATTTAGAAGCCAGATCCCGACGCAACAACATACGTATTGTTGGTGTCCCGGAGGAAGCCTTGAAGGGCCCCATGGACATAGCTGTGGAAAAATTGCTACGAGACCTCCTACGAGATTCTGGTTGGTCACCTATGTTCATTGTGGAGCGAGCTCACAGATCGCTGTCACCAAGACCTAAACCTGGGGTCTACCCCAGGCCCATTATAGCTTGTATGATGAACTATAGAGACAGAGACTTGGTGCTGAAGGCAGCGAGAGATGAGCAGGAATTGAGATGGGAAGCCAGTAGTATCCACATATTCCCATACTACACGGTGGCCGTCCAGCAGGAAACACGCTCATTTACAGGAGTCAAGAAACTGCTGCGAGATCGACACATCCCCTACGCCATGCTGTATCCGGCCAGGTTACGATTGCAATACCAAAACAAGACATATTTCTTTACATTTCATGAGGAGGCGACGAGTTTTGTAGAGACCAATATACCTCTGCCCCCACATCAAACAGTGAATGAGGGCGACATCTGAGCTACAACGCGTTCATAGACTTTGCTGTGTGATGGAGAGACACTGAATGGGGGCAAGCCACCCTTTGTGGGCATACGACTAGTTTGCTCCAAATAAGAGATGCCTTAGTAGTGAATGTTATGTATGTACTCCCAAATGTTTATGATGGGTTCAAGGAACAAAGATAGACACAACCGACCAGAGATAAAACTAAGCACACAAGCCTGATTTGTCGCAGCAGACCTCGCCCTGTTGCAGGTGCACATTAAGGTATGGGTAGGGGGAAGAGTTAGTTGGGGAATCATAGTTAAAGTTCGGGGAACTATGAGGGAGAGGGTGGGTGACGTGGGGTATTATTGGAGGGGGGTTGGGACAGTTGGGAGTTTATGTTCAAAACACACAGGTACTGACAATTATCGAAGATACACTCACAATTCCTTATAAGCACGTTGCACATCTTCTGAAGAGGTTACGTGATGATGGCTAAGGTGGACGAAGATACTATTACGTTATTGAGCTGCAATGTGCGGGGGCTGGGGTCCCCGATAAAAAGGAGGAAAATGATGGCCTACATTAATAGGCTGAGCCCTAGGATAGCTCTCCTTCAAGAAACTCATCTATTGCATAATCAGGCAGAAAAACTCGCCCCCAGTTGGGGACCACATCACTACTACACGTCATATTCAAGCCGCGCCAGGGGCATGGTAACTCTAATACACAAATCTGCCCTTTACATGTCTAAAAACAGAGGCTGATCCTGAGGGAAGGTATATTTTGGTTCACGGTACCCTCAAGGAAAAGGAGGTGCTACTGCTAAATGTATACGGTCCCAATATAGACGACCCTGGCTTCTACTCCACATTGTTTGGGAAACTGGCCAGCTACCCCACGGCTCACCTGATATACGGCAGCGATATTAATACCATCCTAGATACACATCTTGACTGCACATCAGATCAGCCGAGGGTCTGACCAACGCAGCCCGCATGATACTGACTCACATGTCCGACCTTGGCCTACGAGACACATGGCGTTCCTTGAATGGTACCAAGCGTGCATACACATACTACTCTTCGATGCACGATATGCACTCCCGAATAGACGTATGGTTGCTATCTCATGAAGCATTAGGGTGGGTCACCAACCCACAAATACATTCTAGGACATACTCTGATCACTCCCCCATTCAGATATCGTTGCAGATCCCGGAGATGCTCATACACAAACCCCCATGGAGATTCAAACCCACAGCATTGAAAGACCAGGTCTACAGGACGTCACTAGCCCAACATATCGAGGAATACTTTGACATCAACAAAGGGTCGGTCTTGACCCACGCATTGCTGTGGCAAGCTTTTAAAGTGTACATTAGAGGTGCCGCAATGTCTACAGAATTTGGAGTGTTGAAAGACATTTGCAGAGAATTGGCACGGCGGGAAAGAGACATCGCTGACAAACAGGAGCAGTATGCTCAATCACCCTTCCCGCAGCTAGGTTTAGATATTAAAACTCAGATGGAGGAGTTCAGGGAGGCTGCTGATCGTGACATCTGCTATTTTTATAGACGCGCTGTTGCACAGCGATATGGGGAGCGGGAACGGCCGGGCAGATTGCTGGCGAGGATGGTGAGAGGTGAGCGTGGACCCACGAGCATTCCATGTATAACACGATCTGATGGAGCCATGACCACTGAACAGAGAGAGATCAAGGAGACGTTCTATGACTTTTACAGGCATTTATACTCCCCACAATCCAATGCTACAGATCCCGAGATAGATCAATACCTAAGGACACTTTTGTCGCCTGCCACCAGAGAGGCACTAGAAGCCCCGGTCACGGCAGCTGAAATATCTGAAGCCATCAAGGCCTTACCCAACGGGAAGGCTCTGGGTTCCGATGGCCTCAGTGCGGAATTCTACAAAGAGTTTGCAGAACTCCTCATCCCTAAACTACACGCCATTTGGATAGAAGCCCAAGACATAGGGGAATTGCCCGCGACTACAAGGGATGCTATCATCACCCTGCTACTTAAACGTGGGAAACCTTCCAAGGATTGCAGCTCATATAAGCCGCTATCATTAATAAACACTGATGCCAAGATTTTTGCTAAAATACTGGCCGCGTGATTAACACCGTTAATGCCATGAGGATCAGGCGGGCTTTGTGACGGGCAGATCCACAGCGACGAATAGAAGACGCTGCCACAAAATTATAGCAGCAATACGGGGAGAACTGCCAGGGGTGGCAGTGTCCCTAGATATGTAAAAGGCTTTTGATATGGTCTATTGGCCATTTCTGTTTAGGGTCTTGCAAAACTATGGGTTCGGACCGATCTTTATTATGTGGGTAATGTTGCTATACACACGTCTTTATGCTAGAATATGCATCAGTGGTACACTGTCAGAGGTGCTAGAATTGCTGGGAGGCACAAGTCGGGGCTGCCTGCCACCCCCCCTTTTATTTGCATTGATTATAGATACATTGGCGGACCTAATCGGGGCAAAATATGGCACATTTGAATTGCTCTTAGAGGGGAGACTGGAGATTATAACATTATATGCCGACGATGTCTTGAAAAATCCAAGTGCACTCTGGGTAGGGTTTTGGCAGTAGTTAAAAAATTTGGTGAATATTCGGCCCTGAAACATAATATTGCCAAATCCAAAGTTTTTCCTCTTACAGCTTCGACGGCACAACCATCAAACCTTCATGGACTTCTCTGGAGACCGGTCCATGTCAAGTATCTGGGAGTGGCTGTGGCTAGAACAGCACGGCTTTCCCGCGCATTGAACTATGAGGTATTGGTTAACACCCTTTGTGTCAAGATGGAAAGATGGAGAACACTCCTATTGTCATTGTTAGGCAGGATCGCCCTTATAAAAATGATTGTTCTCCCCAAACGTTTTTATTTATTTAGCACAGTACCAGTACTGTTTATGAAGATGAGAGGGGCATGCACTGCATTGATATGGAGTGGACACTCCAGATTGAAGTGGAGGGTACTCACAGATCAACATGCACAAGGTGGCCTGACAGCACCAGACTCCGAGGTGTGCTATTTGGCAGCACAAGCACATTATGCAGCAAAATGGGTGTAAGATTATCTTAACCCCACTGCATCCACGGACATGACCATGACACTGAAATCAGCCACACTCCTTCATGGTTGGCGACCTCTTACCCCAAATGCTACAACACTATTGACCCTGCACTAGTCACATACATGGCCTGGGCCAAAATCGCCGATATACAGCAAATAGAAACGTTATATCATCTGAGTATACCAATTTGGGGAGCCCATTATATTCCCCCCACTCTGAATCCAGAGGTAGCAACACACTGGGGTGCCAGAGGTATCATGCAACTGGGACACTTATTTCAAGATAAGAAATGTGTAGCATGGGATAAACTCAAGTACACTATAGGTGATACACCTAAACAAGAGCTACATTACATGAGGATGAGGTCTGCCATTGCAAACGTTTGGGTGAAATTCCCATCTGAACCACTGATACAACTAGGGCTGTGTTACATGTTTACTGCTGGGAAGGGTAATATATCGGCTTCTATACTATACAAAACCATAATCAATACCCGTCCACCGGTCTCTCATGACGCCAAAGGAAAGTGGGAACTAGATCTAGGACACCTGATCACTGACAAACAATGGACACAAATGTGCGACCTGACAAAACGGATTTCATGCAACATTAGATACAAATTGATACACTACAAGATCGTACATAGGATACACTATATCCCAGATAAACTGAAACGCATGTATCCCACAACAGATGGCATGTATCCTAGGTGCGGTAGTGAAGAGGCCGATACTCTCCATATTTTTTGGTCATGCACACTGTTAAGAGAATATTGGGCAGATGTGTGTAGAGCACTGGATGATATGGCAGAACTGTGATAAATGGAATTTATCCAAGAATACAACACAAGTATAACACGGCAACTCCTCCCTACAACATGGAGGAGGCTCTGTCTGACCGCAGCAGTCCAGTGTTCCTGACGCCCAGTGACGTGCCGGGAGTCCCGCCCCCCGTCACGCACAATGCTTATCTGGATACACGGAATGTCCCTCAATGCGTTGCTACTCTCCAGCCACGCTCCGTGAGTTCGTCTCTATTCTTCCTGAATTACTTTTCAGAACACTTGGGGAATAGGCAGGGATTCTGACTTTCTAGCCCTCATCTATTGTGGATTCTATTCTATTCTCTCCTTAGTCCAATCCCGGGAGAACTCAAGATCTATCCCGGCTGTTTTCCCTTTCACTTGCTCCGCGTCATAGAGACGCCGTGTCTGGCACTCAGTGCACAATAATCGGGTAGGTGCCTCTGGGAGTTCTCTCTCTTAGTATTCAGGGCCGTTGGGATATTTAGTTCTGATTCTCCTTTTCTTTATGCTTCCAGCAGTCAGAGCTACGTCCCGGCTAGGAGAATAGTGTCCTCTTCATTTGCAGTCCCGGCAGGCTTCTGCACCTACAATGTCTTACCTCCTTCTCTCTCTAAGGGTAACGAGTGTTTCTAACTGATCCTTATAGTTTCATTTCTGTGCCTTTCCTTTATTTTGTATCTTGAAGCTATCGGTTCCTTATTTCTTAGTTGCAGTCTGGTGCCATATTTCTTCTTGCATCACTTTCCCTGACCACTTCCTCCGTCGTTTGGAGCATTTTGAGTAGTATTTCAGGGTAAGATACGAGTCCTAGTTTAAACCACCCCTATTCCTTTAACATCGGGGGAACAGCCCTCTTTAGTGCATTCTATAACTCACTTTTCATCTTGTTCTTTGACTCTTATGTAGCGCTTACCAACTAGTCCTCCTGGAGAGCAGAGCACTTCAGATCAGAGGAAGAAGGAGTTTGACTGGAATCATCGAACTCTAGCAGCTCTTCCCTGCACAGGGTTTTTTCCCCTTTCGGGGGTTTTCCCTGGATGTCTCACCGCGGGCCAAAGCCTTTGGTTCAGGCCAGCGGAGGGATTTTCAGGTATTTCCCCATTTTCCTCTGGCTTCGAAGAGATCTGCGCAGGAGAAGAATACAGGTGGGTGAATCTAGATTGTGTTTGAACCTTGGCAAGACGAAGATATTACTAGTTATTACAAGAACAACCCATCGATTGGTCTCCAATGGTATGCTTACTGGGGGCCATATGGAAGATGAACCCTACGTGGCGGAACCTATTGAATGTGGGCCTGTTATTGGCCAAAAGGGCGATTCTCTGAAATGGAAGAGCAAATGCCCACCCACCAAGTGTGATTGGGACAGAGACATGATCTGGACAAATGACAATGAAGAACTGTACATAGAGCTACTGCACGATACCACAAGACCTAAGAACATCTGGGGCAGGTATAAACAATACCTTGCAGACAATGCAGAGGAGGAAGAAGTGTAATGATGTAATGTCACCATATGTGAGATCGGAGACCTGAATTTGATACGTAAATTGTGTAACTTGATAATGTTTGAAGAAGTGCTGTACCTGTGTGGAAAATAAACAAATACATTTAAAAAAAAGACAGGTTTTTGGCAGGGCTGGAAGATGCAGGGGTTCCAAGCCGACAGATACCATTGGAAACAAGAGGACGGGAAACCTAACCCGTTCTTCCCATCAAGAGAAAGAGAGCGAGGTTAGGGACACGCAGATAACCAACATCAACCTAACGCAGGTGAAATGAGTGCGCAAGCGCAGATAACACAGAATCAGACTCCCACAGTGGGGGGGGAGAGTAGCAAAGTTTATAGAAAAATGCTGAATGATTTCTACAGATGCTTGGGTGTTAGACACCATACAGGGTTTCCACATAGATTGGCAAAGTTTGCCACGTTGAGAAATGGCCAAAGGCACTAGTGCTCAGCACAGCAGACAAAGAGTTACTAGACACAGAAATAGGAGAACTAGCACGGAAAAATGCTATAAGGCAAGCTACAGATATGAGGGACAGCTTTATAAGCAACATGTTCTTAGTGAGAGGTCGTCTCAATACGAGACTAATTATAAATCTAAGAGAACTAAATGCCTTTTTAATATATAGAGATTTCGAAATGGAGGGCATTCACCTCCTGAGAGACATACTACAACAAGGGGATTGGCTAGCAAGGATAGATCTCAAGGATGCTTACCTGACCATACCTATGGCAGCGGAACAAGGAACATTTCTGAGATTTTGGTGGCAAGGTCAAATTTGGGAGTTCAATTTCCTTCCTTTTGGGCTAGCATCAGCCCCATCGTGTTTCACAAAAGTGATGAAACCAGTAGTGACATTTCTCAGAGAAAGAGGAATAAGAATGATCATTTACCTGGAAGACATTTGTATAATGTGCCAGGACAAATTGCTGATCAAGGAACAGGTGGAAGTCACTTTAGACCTCCTTCAACAACTAGGATTTATAATAAACTGGGAAAAATTAAGCCTACAGGTGGATCAGAGCATGGAATTCCTGAGCTTCAGGTTAGATACAGTAAGGGGAACGTTAACTCTCCCTCTGTGCAAAGTGAACGATATCAAGAAAGAGATAAGGAACAGATTAGCATCAGAGACAATGGGCCTCATTACGACCCAGACGGAATGGGTTTAATGGCGCCGGTAGAGCTGCCGGTGCCGTTAAAACCATTCCGCCCTATTACGAGGTCCCCTTGCAGGACCCGCTCTGGACGTCTGGTCAGACCAGACATCCTTTGCGGGTCCCGCGAGGGGACCAGCATGCTAACAACGGGCCCGTCATTAACAGGCCCGTTGTTAGCATGCTCCCCATTCCCATTGAGCCCTATGGGGGCTCAAATGGGAATGGGGATGGTCTGGGTCCAGGTTCCCTGAATGGGGAAGTACCGGGCCCTCCAAAGTTGGAATGGCCCGGTAATTCCCCATTCAGGGACCACGGACCCGGACCCGTAATGAGGCGCAATATGTCTGAGAGAATTAGCAAGATTAGTGAGATGCCTGGCATCACCAATTCAGGCAATTTCCCCTGGTCAACTACACTACAGTGCCCTTCAAAGATTAAAAATACAACATCTCCGAAAGGGCGCATCCTACGAACAAAGGATACTCCTCTTTATAGAAGGGAAGGGGGAACTGGAATGGTGGTTACACCACATGGATGCCTGGAATGGAAGAACAATATTTGGCTCATCCCTGGACCTAGTGAGAGAATCCAATGCTAGCAGGTGGGGATGGGGAGACAGATGCAGAGATCTATCGACAGGGGGCAGATGGTCTGAAAAAGAATTGAATCTTCACATTAACTGCCTAGAACTCCTAGCAGGATCCTTTGCAGTGAAATGGTGGACACAGGAGAGAGCACTATGCTGTGTGCTCCTCAAGATGGAGAACGTCAGCAGTCCGATACATGAACAGACTAGGAGGCACGAAGTCAAGGATGTTAGCAGTGCTAGCGAAAGAATTTAGGCACCTTTGCCTACAGAGAGGAATATCAGTGACAACAGAATATTTACCAGGCCGTCAAAATGAAGTAGGGGACTGGAACTCCAGATTCCTCAGGGACACCAGCAATTGGAAGCTTGACGAAAGGGTCTTTCAGACACTGATGGAGAGATGGGGTCTGTGAAGGACAGACCTCTCTGCATCGAGGTTGAACAAGCAGAGTGCTTGTTTCTCCAGTTGGAGACCAGACCCTGAAGCGGAAACAATAGACGCTTTCCTGCAACAGTGTGGTCCTATCAAGGAATATGCCTTTCCTCCATTCGCGATGATCCGGAGGACTGTGGCGCAGGTGAGGAGACAGCGAGTTTCCATTGTATTGATTACGCCAGATTGGAGGGATCAATCCCGGTTCCCGGACCTGCTTGAGATGTCATATGACAACCCAATAACACTGCCTAGGTCAAAGCTAATAATGAGAGACCTCACAGGCGGGGGGGGGAGGTCATCCTCTGGTGAGGACAGGCAGCCTCAATTACATTGCGTGGGCAATTTCAGGGGATCTGGACTAGGCCAGGATTATCAGAAGAGGCTGAATAGTTTATCAATGATACCTGGGCGCCTGAGGCCAGGAAGGCTCTGGCATGGCTGACTTCCTTCCTCTCTGATCGACCCTCCCAGGTCCAACTTGGGTCCTTCCTCTCTGATATCTTTTTCTCTACCTGCGGTGTCCCCCAGGGATCTAAACTCTCTCCCTGGCTGTTCAACCAATACTTGGCACTCCTTGCCCACTGCATTGCCGCTCTCTGCCCCAATTTTCAGTGCTATGCGGATGATACCCAGCTCATTTTCCGGCTACCCTCGGCCTCCTCCTCTCCTTCTCTCATCTGTGACTGTCTGTCTGCTATCCAGGTGTGGTGTGCAGCCAATGACCTGTGCCTTAATGCCACTAAGACTGAGATTCTACTCATCGGCACACCCACTCCCTTCTTCCCTGCAGCTCTCTGACCTGCCTCTCTTGGCCCTCTTCCTGCTCCCACCTGCAAGGCAAAAAACCTTGGGGTCATCTTCGACTCCTCAGAGGTATTCTTCCTTTCCTCACCTTCCCCCAGAAGCTCACTGTCTCCAGAGCCCTGGTTCTCTCTATGCTGGACTATTGTAACAGCCTCTATCTAAATCTGCCTGCCTCTACTCTCCGCCCTCTGCAACTTATCCAGAACAGGACTGCGAGACTTGTCCTTGGCCTCAAGCCCAGGGATCGTATCTCTCCAGGACTGAAATCTCTGCACTTGTTCCCAGTGGCTGCGAGGATTAAATTCAAAACCCTCTGCATTGTCCACAAGTCATTCTGGGGGCTGGGGTCGAAATACCTTCAACTCTCTCTTCCTAAATATCTTCCTTCCCGAGCTCTTCGCTCATCCGCCTCCAACTCCCTCAGGGTCAGTCGCTTCTCCAAGCAACGAGTTGGTGGTAGATCTCTCTCTTCGGCAGGGGCCTCCCTCTGGAACAGCCTTCCTGCCTCCCTGAAACTTGAGGAGAACCATCTCCGGTTCCGGAAGCACCTCAAAACCTTCCTCTCTGCTTCTGCTTTCTCTTTTCCTTGCCCCTGCTGATTCCTGGATGAAACTGCACTAGTTCATGGCCTCCCTCTCTGCTCACAGGCCCGACCCTGACAGTTCCTCACCTGCACTGCCTCCCTGGCAACCCCGTACTTGGAGACTGTTTCTGTATCCCTACAGTCCCCCTACCTGCACTTATGCCCGCACTTACCTTGCACTTGCCACTAGCTGGCCGTTCATTTATTCTTATCCTTCTATCCCATGTACTGCAGTTCCCCTCTCCATGCACATTCCCACTTTTCCCTTTCCCCTTTCACATGCACTTGCGCGATCTGATTGACACCTGGCCTAGTAGGATCGTTATCTGTCTTCCCCTGTTCCCCCTCCCTTGCCTCGTCGCGCTTTGAAACACTTGTGTATAGGCGCGTTATAAATGCCATATCATATCACATATCATATCATATCATATCATATAGAACAGCCTGATCAGGTTGGCACAATTGGTGCGTGGAAAGGAACGTATATCCCACTGGAACGGGTGTAATTCACGTAGCCAATTATCTGGCACAGCTAGCAGCTCAGGGCAAAGCCTACAGGACGATCAACACAGCCCGCTCCGCTATTTCCGCCGCGACATCTGAGAATAGAGGGGATAAGAGTGGGAGAACACCTGCTGATTTGCAGACTTTTGAAAGGAGTTAGGATAATTAGACCAGCTAAACAAAAATATGATCAGGTATGGGACGTAGATAAAGTCCTGAGAATCTTTATATCATGGGCAGATAATGACGAACTGACAAGGACTGTGTTATCAGCCAAGTTAGATTATTATTGTCTTGCAAGAGGTTATCAGACGTCAGAGCACTAGGGATCAAAATGAAGACCCTATTTCCTCAGGGAATAACGTTTGATATCGTGAAAAGGACCAAAACCTGGTTCAGATCAATATCGTATCAAGCATTCCAAGATCAGGCCAAATTATGTCCAGTGAGATGCATTGCAATTTATGAGTCCATGACTAGGGAAATGAGACCCCCGGGGGTGAATCAGTTATTTATAGCCATAAGGAAACCTTTTGGGGCAGTAATGTCTGCCAGGCTAGCTAGGTGGATGATTGGTTATGGCCCAAGCAGGAGTAGATACAGATTTCTATGGAGCACACTCAGTGAGAGGAGCAATGGCCTCTAAGGCATTTCATCAGGCAGGGGCCAGATTAGAAGACATCATGAAGGCAGCAGACTGGTCGAAAAAATCAACGTTTAAAACACTTTATTTTGAGCTAGTGCAGAAAGTGGCAACGTTGGTGGTAAGTAAGCTTTGAACAAGCATAATACTAGCCTCCGTGTCTTGACATAGAATTCAGATTTTCCATACATACGTTACAGAAAGTCATAATTCTATTAAAGACACAGAGGCGAAGGATTAGCCCACCCAGTAATCAATGTCAAGTTGTTAATGAGATGTCTTCTGTGATGATAATAATGTTAAAATTATTAGTTGGCAAAAGGAATATGGAATGGTTTCTACTCATGTCCATTACTCACCCTTGGAACAGAAGTCTGAAATATGATTTGTGTTTTAGGTTCTATGGCGGATACTACATCAACAGGAACATGATGTCAGGAGGATTCATCATGGTGGACTGGATTAATAGGGATGGACAATGGACTATGATAATTGGTAGATAATGTCACATGTTTTTAAAGTCCAATAACAGATGAACTACACAAAGACTTTAAACTGTCGGGACTTGTAGTTTTTGCTTAATGATGCTGCTCGAACAGTAAAGTTGTGAGAAAGAATAATCCTTCGCCTCTGTGTCTTTAATAGAATTATGACTTTCTGTAACCTATGTATAGAAAATCAGAATTATGTGCATTCTTCATATCATCAGAACGAACAAATGCGAGCACAGAAAGCATTTTTATGTGAAATTCCAGTTCACTGTTTGTCGTATATTGAACCTGAAGCCCGTCTCTTTGTAATGCACGCCACACAGATTGAGTGAAATGGAAAAAGCAACCTTTTCTTATAGTGCCTGGGTTAGTTATTCTCAGTCCCTTCATGGCAGAGTCTTCAAAATCCATTATGATCTTTCCAGGTTGTTTTTCTAATGTTAGTGTTTTTATTTCTTGAAAGAATTCCTTATGTTCTTTTCTGTCGGTTTGGTAGAAGTGCATGAATTAGTGGATATGTTTCATTATTTATTACTCCATGCACTAAATAAACTTGTTTGAACAGTTTGGAGCAGGTTGTTAAGGTTCCATCAATTCCCCACACTGGACTGTCACCTCGATAACTTAAACTTCTCATTGTAGTAAAAATTAATATTTGCCCTTTCTCCAGTATTGCCTTTCTTTGTAGGAATCTTTCTCCAGTCACTGTTAACTGCTACATCTATCATGATAGCTTTCACTTTTGGTAAGCCAATTGTTGACTGTCTTCTCTGGTTTATTGTCCTTTTCAATAGAAATGAATTTGGCATTGCGCCTGCGATATGTGCAGGCATTTTTAGGCTTACCTCAGACAATATTGTGCTAAAACTAGCTTTTGACTATGTAGCCTTTTTTTAAAAATAACTCTTGTTATTGCTTTTAATAACGTTACAATAAACAAACAAAACAAGTGGCTGTATTTGCAGTGGTTCAACAGTCTCATACATTTGGGAATCGTGTGCAATGCTGTGAAAGTAGCTATTGAGGGTGATGTCCACCGCGTGAAACCTATGGTGAATTCCCCCTGCTGACCCATGCTTATTCCTCCCCTGCCCAGCCCATCCGCCACACACCTTTTGATATTTCTGTGGGCAACCTCTAGCGTTATAGATGCGTCGTTCGATAGACATGCATCTGTCCATCTTGGCAGTCCATTGGCTGAGTCGCGGGCGATCCGCAGAGCCCCACAACATAGCTGTGAATTTGACAGTCCTAATGCAGAGGAGGTTCCTTTATTTCAATTGTATTGCTGCTTGGTGCATGGTTGTGGTCTTTAGTGAACATTAACTCATTATCATGTGTCTGTGCTCTTCCCCGACTTTACCTCTATATTCAATTCACTTCCACACGCTTATTTTACCCCTTGCCTTCTTTGAGTAAATGTAACCTTCATTAATCAACTGCGTCTTTCCCTTTTGAGATTTAATGTATTCAAGTGACATTGTGTAAACAATTTCACTGTGAAGATAGTGAGGTTTTTTAATAATCCTTTAGTATCTTATTATTATTATTATTATTATTATTATTATTATTATTATTATTATTATTATTGTATTTGAGCGCAGACCTAGCTTTGAGAAGCAACAGAGCGCTTTACAGAAGTATACAACAATACAGATACATTACGGAGCGCTTTATAGAGATATCAACAGAACAGAACAGATATACAGCGGGTGGTAGGATACAGAGGGGCACAGAGGATGAGTACAGCGGTACAGGGTGGCAGGGGAGAAGGGCGGGTGGCGTCTAGTGAGTCAGGTGGCATCCAGTGAGTCAGGTGACACAGGGAGGCGACATGATGGCCCCGGTGTTGAGGAGGAGAGACTTCTTGAAGAGGTGGGTTTTGAGTTCTTTTCTGAATTATAGGAGTGTGAGGGCGAGTCTGATGCTGGCAGGGAGGAGGTTGCATATTCTTGGGGCGTAGGCAGAGAAGACTTGTTTTCAGGTTCTTTCTTTTTGGCAGTGCAAGATTTCAAGTCTGCACGTGTCCTGGCTTCTGGTGGTGCACTGTCCGCTGGAGATGCTGAGTTTCTCTGCAAGATAACTGGATGACTTGAGTGTGACTGCCTTATAGATTCAAAGACAATGCCTGGGGACGGACCAAAAATTGCTTAGCCATTCCAATCATCCATGGGGTTTAGCCACCACAGAAGCGCTTCCCTGGGATCTGAAGAGGGAGCGACAAGTTGGGAATATGAGAGGTTCCTGCGCAGGTGTCTGGTGTTTAGATGCTGTAAGGCCCTGGAATGAAGAGGGACCGGGACTATGGCCTGAATTGATGCTGGCAGCATTCCTTGCTGTCCTTGCCAACTGCCTGCGGGAGACCCTCTTCCTGTAAGAAGAAGTTGAATCCCCTTTCTTATTTTGGACATTCTGCTTTCTTGGGGCATTATGATTCACTACTGCAAATCTATGTTGAAGCCCAGAAACTAGATACAGAGTGTATGCTGGAAGACGGATTTCTTTACATCTATGATAAATCCCAATCTCTGGAGCAGGGAAACCGTCATTGCTAGATATGTCTGGAGAGTGTTGAAATTCTGGTCTGACAAGAGCATGTATGGTATTGTATTGTATTCGTCATTTATATAGCACCATTTCCCCATTTCGTATAGCCTCAATGCTCTTTGTGCTTGGAACGCCCTTGGTGGCCGCAGTCCATGTGTGGGAGGTTCTAAGAGTTAAATTAAAGATGCATGTGTGCACTTTGCAAGGTTAGGACCTTGGTGGGCTGGCAAGGCTTCAGTAAGCAGCCCGGAGGCCAGGCATGTGGGCAGGTGCTGTTGGTGGTTTAGGATAGTGTACTAGTGCCGGCAATTCAATGTGTGCCTAGCAAGACCGAAATATTTCATAGGTTGTCACTGTATACGAATGGCAGAGGTGTTGAGGTACGTCATTGGTTTCAGTGTGGACGACTCTGTGAGCTGCTAGACCAGACAATCATAGCCACAACGGCCTTCTAGGTTGCATGGATGAGTGAGCGTGCCTGTGTCCAAAGATATGGTACAAGGTTTGCATAACGTAAGCTTGGATGTGGTTCGGCTTTGATGTCGTTATTATAGGTCCAATGTGATTGGCTGGTCTCGCTAGTCGTGGTCTCCCTGGAACGAAATTCTGAGCAATGGGAGAGGGGCCTTTTCATGTACAACCGTTTGTCAGTGAGGGGATTTGGGGGAGCATGAGGGTTTGTCACGGTGTGCCGCTACGAACTCTGACTGCATCCATGGGGGTGTTGGTGGATAGGAGTGTTGTTGTGTTTGGTTCAGTGTTTCTGTGCATCTATCAACAGTATAGATTGTGAGATGGTTTCAAGAGGAGGAAGGAAAGAGCCAGGTTTTGAGAGCCTTTCTGAATGCCATGTGATTGTCAATGTTGCGGATATGCTGGCGTAGGGAGTTCCAGATGATGCCACTTGGACGGAGAAGGAGGATCTGCCCAGTCTGGTGAAGTCGTAATGTGGGACAACTAGGAGAGATATTGTGCCAGATCTGAGGGTCCTTGAGGGGTGGTAGTAAGTGACTTTGTCTTGGAGGAATTCCGGTCCGGTGTTGTGGATGGCCCGGTGAGTGATGCACTTGGCTTTGTTGTCCAGATACACATTGATCCTCACCACTCTGGATCTGAGATGAGCCATTATCGGTTTCAACAGCTTGATGAACCTCCAAGGGGCTGAGCAGAGGCCTAATGGAAAAGAGGCAAACTGGCATCTGCTACTCTTCCACATGAATTGTAGATATTCTTTTTGAGTGGGAAAACAGGAACAACTAGGTCCATCTTGACCATCCAATCCACAGGCAATAGTCCCCTAGAAGATGGATGCCCTCCATTTTAAAGTGGTGATAAACCACAAAGGAATTTAACGCCTTGAGATTTAGGACTTGATTGTAGGCCTCTTCCATTTTGGGGACTAGGAAAATCAAGCTCAGAAATGGAGGGGCCTTGTAATGGCTGGCACTGCCACCCCGTTTTGGATGAGATCTTGGATTTCTAAATCTATTCATTTTTGTTTGTTGAAAATGAAGGGAACAAGTGGAACCAATTGACACAAGGAGAGTAAAAATCTATATGGAAACCTTTACTGTTTGATGAACCCGAGGATCTGATGTGAGAGATTCCCATTCCGGTAGGAACATGGCCAACCTCCTGCCTAAACTTTACAGGGAAAAAACATTTAAAAGGAGCGTTGTCACATGTTGCTGATCTTGATCTGCCAAACCCTCTTTTGGCACGTCCTCTCCATTGATTCCCTGCCTGGGGAAAGAATCCTGTTCAACCACCTATAGTAGTGGCAGAATTGAGCACACCTCTTGATGTATGCTGGGCAGGGCAGGACAGGACAAACCCTGGGGGACACAGCCAGAGGAGCGGGTGCTGTCCTGGACAGTGAATGTATGGCATACAAGAACACATCCTTGATAAATCTATCTCCTGATGGATTCCCCTGTGCTTTGGGGCCTGCTTCCCCATTAGCCATATCAGCCAGCTCCTGGGCCAGTCGCATGAGGAAAGCTTTACATCTATCTTTGGATATGGCTGAGTTAGTATTTCCGAGCAGTCAAACAGCTCTTTGGACCCATCCAGGTCTTCTGCCATCTCGAAAATCTGCATGAGCAGTACCAATATATCTAAAAGCTTATTCTGACACATCCTCAAAGCTTTGGGTCCTTGTCCTTCTGTGCCAGGAGAGATACCATTCGTGAATCTCTTTTGGGCGTAAGGGATACCTTGTCAGGTACAGTGGGCCGGGGACACTCTGAACAGAGTTTATTGCTGTCTTCTTTAGACAAACGTTTTCTAACCCAATGGCGTACAACTGAGGAGACTGCTTATGAAGGACGCCAATCAGCTGACCTGGGGTCAAAGAAAGTCACTCTCCTGTCATCTAGGATGGAAGCATCCTTAAAAGGGACAGAAATTCGTCTTTTCCTACGTTGGGGAGGAGAATCTGAATCCTCTGAATCCTCAGGAGAGGAATTAGAAATGGACACTCTGAGGGGTATCATCAGCCTAAGACATCCCAGAAGCTGTGTGTGCAGGAGTGAGCAGCCCCTTTTCCTTCTTTTTCCTTTTTAAAGACTTTCTAGGGAAATTTGGTTGTAAAGAAGGGTTGGAATCCTATTCCGTATCCACATTACTGTGCTTAGTTTTGCAAGTGCATTTTTGATTACTTGAGGAGATTTGGAGGTGGGCATGCAGGGCTATCATGTGGCTGGAAATCCGCAATCTTGTCTATCAAACCGTCAAAGGCCGATGCTAAACTGGTATTAAGTTCATACAAGGCTTTGTCCATTGTGTCCTAAACAACTCCAGTGAGTGAAACTGGGGTCTGCCAGGTCACCATTACCAAGTCTGCGTGAAATGCATTCCCCCACAACACCCACATTGGGCTTATCCGCTTCTTGTGTATTTGTTCCCTGTGATAACATTAACTCAGTAGGAAGATCCCTGGGATCTGAATCTCTAGAGGCCTGTAAATAAGTGCCCTTTTAAGGACAAACTTTCTACATTTTTATACAACGTTTTGGCGGTTCTTGAAGCTTGGAAACGGCCTGTGCCAAAAAAGGCAGCGTGCTGGACGATCCGCTGAAGAAAAATGTACTGAGCAGGAGCTGGAAATTAGCAGGAAGAGACCGGCAACGTCGTCCTCGTAGGAGAAGCCGCTCTAGCAGGTGCCTAAGTCAACACCTTTACTGAGTTTTGCTCCGCTGGCACAGTCAGAGTAAACGGGTCTGGAAAAACAAGTACTAAACCTTTTAATTGTATTAAGAGAATGCGCTTTCGACCGCTCGGGTCATATAGTGCTGGTCGCGATGTAAACGACGCAGTGGTCAATGTCTCAGTTCGGAGACCGGTTCACATGTTGTGTATACAGTCATTACCCTGAGAGGTGACGTCCTCGCACTAAGACACCCAACAACACGCGCTGATTGTCAGCAGGCTGCACGGCCACACATGGAATATATAAATATATAGAAGTGGGTTACAATTCAGCATATACCCAACTATGATGTTTTGCATGGCTAATGCTAGCCGCAAGGTGTACAAGAGTTCCTCTGGTGTGGAAAGTCAGTACATTGCTAGTGATAAGAAGAAGAGTCCTTACATGTGTATCGTGTGAAATGTAGTGTAGTGAATCTAAAAACAAAAATCTGAATGAGTATCAATAATGGAATAAGTATCAGGAATATACTTTGGTTAGAAATCTCAAGAATGATATTGGAATCAAGGTCATGGATCAGGCGAGACGTGATGTTACTAAAAATGGTGCACGTGAATTATATTTCATGGGATTACAACACAGCAACGCTGAACATGCTTAAGTAGGAGAAATAAATATGCAGTTTTATATGGGTGTACATACTGTTTGTTATTATGGAGACATTATTTGATGCACTTGGCATTGCATGTAAAATGAGCAGGCACATTGATTTAAGCACTATTTGGATAGTTTATAACACTTAAAACATTACGGCGTATAACTTTATAATACAGAGACAATAATAATACGATAGCGGGCAGATTCGCCAGACATTACGGGAGGCACTGTGTGACATCAGAAGTGCAGATCGCAAGTTGTGTTGTTGTACATTAATATAGTTGAGTTGCAGGCTTAACACTTTATTAATGAACCAGTAGCGGCAATGCAGGATACATATAACATGTGCAGCATTGAGTCCATGGGCAGCTTGCCTCACTTGTGCTGGAAGGAACAGTGGAAGAATTTCTCTGGAAGTAGTTTAATGCCTCATTACAGAGGAGCGCCGGGAGCTCAAACTACTCTGTGTCCTATGCCTGATCAGTCGCGCCTTCGCGCTCTTTCCTCCCGGCTCTTCCGGGTTAGTCCAAGGTCTTGCGAGACTTTGGCGTCATGCGAGATCCCTACACACCTCCCCTTGATAACACAGTAAAGCTTATTGCATAACATAGTCATTATACTTCACCGGACTTCTGTGCTCCCTTCTCGGACTATCTTCTTTCCTGCCACTTGTGTCCAGTATCTGACTTGCTTCAAGGGAGGCTTCCGATGTGTCTCCTTCTGTTCCTTCCACCGCAGTCTCTCTCGCTGTGGCTTCTAGTTCTTGTTCCCGTGCAACCTCTCTGTCGGGGCATTTGCAGGGGTTGGGTTCCTCTTGTGTCCTTTTTGCTTCGCAATGATTCAAACATGCCTACTTGCTCCATGTTCCACATGCGGCCATCCTCAGTGCGGGCGTGGTTTGTCCCTATATGGATAACTCACTTGGTAGTCGTATTTTGATCCATTCTCTTTCCTTGACCTCACGACCCTGGGTCGTTCTTCTTTGGTCGCTCCATCTTTTCATGCTTGCTTTGCTGTTTTCCAGGCAAATAAATAAATAAGTGCTGGTAGTGGGACTGGAGGGATACAGAAAAACAGTCCCCAAGTGCAGGGGTTGCCACGAGGGCAGTGCAGGTGTGCGACTGGTGGGGGAGGGGACCTGGGCCCGAAATCAGCAGGTGGCCAGGTAACCAGTGCAGTATCAGTTTCAGCCAGGAATTCAGCAGGGGAGAGGAGGAGAAAAAGGAAAAAGCAGAAGCAAAGAGAAAGGTTTTGAGGTACTTCCGGAACTGTAAATGATTGTCCTCAAGTTTCAGTGAGGCAGGGAGGCTGTTCCAGAGGGAGGCCCCAGCCGAAGAAAGATCTACCACCAACTCATTGCTTGGAGAAGCGACTGACCCTGAGGGAGTTGGAGGCGGATGAGCGAAGACCTCGAGAAGGAAGATATTTTGGAAGAGAGAGTTGAAAGTATTGAGGCCCCAGAAGGCCTTGTAGACAGTGCAGAGGGTTTTGAACTTAATCCTCGCAGCCACTGGGAGCCAGTGCAGAGATTTCAGTCCTGGGGAGATTCAATCCCTGGGTTGAGGCCAAGGACAAGTCTCGCAATCATGTTCTGGATAGGTTGTAGAGGGCGGAGAGTAGAAGCAGGCAGATTTAGAAAGAGGCTATTGCAATAGTCCAGCCTGGAGACAGTGAGCTTCTGGGGGAAGGAGAGGAAAGCCTCCTTCACTGTTTTGAAGGGATCCATACCTGAAGCGGTTGCCAGTTGGATGGCACCTTTAATGAACCTATTGGCTCTCTCCACTAGTCCATTCGCTTGGGGATGGTACAGCGCTGCTTTTCTCTGATTTATGTTGTGTTTGTGCAGAAATGACTCCATATCCATCGGCACTAGCTGTACTCCATTGTCTGTGACTAGTTCTTTAGGGAGACCTTCCCTCTGAAATATGGATGTGAGGACACCTATGACCATAGCAGTTGTGATGTTGGGGACGGATTCTGCTTCCACCCACTTCGACAAGTAGTTCACCAGTACTATGCCATAGCGATGCTCGGGCGTCATTGCCTCCAAGGGTCCGATAAAATATAACCCCACTTTAAACCACACTGCTTCAGGGATCTCCGTGGGAGTCATCAGAGCTTGCCGGGTCTTCAAGTGTTTGTCACTGTTGAGACACTCGTGGCATCTCTCTATCATTGCGCACATTTCTTGGTCCATGGCGGGCCACCAGTACACCTCCCTCACTTTTCGCGGTGCCATGGTGTTCCCTAAATGTCCTGAGTGGGGTCTGCACAGGATGACTTTCCTCATCCCCACCGGTGGTATCACTTGACCGCTTTTCATGATCAATCCGTCCACCTATGAAATTTCTTCCGCCATTTTCCAATACGGCCTCATGCCTTCCAGTATGGACCTTTCTTCAGGACATCCATTCCTAACCCACTCCCTGAGTCTCACCATCATGGGGTCTTTACTGTCTTCTTTATTCCAATGCCCCTCGCTTAATTCTAGGAAGTCTGGGCCTCTGAGATCATAGTGGCTTTGTCTTTGTCCTCCGGTAGCCTTGACATGCAGTCCGCCTGGGCATTTCTCCACCCTGTTATGTGGTTAATTTCAAAAGTGTATTCCTGCAGTTTGCCCGCTATGCGTGCCAACCAGGGTGTCGACGATTTTGTGCCTCCTGGACCGAGCATATGAATGAGGTGCTTGTGGTCGGTGACCAGTTTGAATTTGGTGCCCCACACATAAGTCCTGAAATGTTCAACAGCCCATGCACAGGCCAGCATCTCTTTCTCCACTGTGGAGAAATTCTTCTCGGCCGTGGGCAGGGATTAGAGGTGAATGCCACAACGTGTTCTGTGTCCCCTTTCTTCTGGGTGAGTACGGCGCCTAACCCGCACTCACTGGCATCCCTGGTGATGATTGTACTCCATTCCGGATTGAACGGCTGTAGGCACAGTGCTTACACTATGCGTCCTTTTATGTTCTCTACGTCCTCCTTCTGGGCCTCCAGCCATATAAACGTTGTGCCTTTTTTGAGTAGGTCTCGCAGTGGCATTGTGGTTTCTGAAAATCTGGGGATGAATTTGGCATAATATTCAGCGAGTCCTAGAAACAACCTCACTTCTTCCTTTTTGGTTGGGTCTGGAGCCTTGATTATGGCTTGCACCAGGTTTTGTTTGGGGTTTATGCCCTGGGAAGAAATCTTGTACCCCAAATACTCAACTTCATGTGCCCTTATGAAACACTTTTCATACCTTAGCTTGACCCCAGCATCCTGTAGTTTGGTGAGGACTTTCTTTAGAATGATGTCATGTGTATGTTCATCTGCGGCATAGACCAGTATATCGTCATGCAAATAGGACACATTTCCTATGTCTCGTAGTAATGAATCCATCATTCGCTGAAACGCCGAAGCCGTGGACGACAGGCCAGGGGTGATGAACGCAGTTAGTGGCTTGGAGTATTTGTGCAGGTGAATTTGATGATACACATCCCTCATATCTAACTTGGAGAACACTCTGGCTTCCTTCATCATGAGGATGAGTTCATTTATGCTTGGGAGGTGGTAGCTATCTGTGATGACTTCCAGGTTGAGGCTGCGAAGATCAATGCATACGCTTAAGTCTTGTGAGTTCTGTTTCTTGATGAGGACAACAGGACTCAACCACTCCGAGGCTTCGACCTCTTCAAGGGTGCCCTCCTTCACCATTTTGTCGAGCTCGGTTCTGAGTATATGTCTGGCTGTCGCTGGCACAGGCCTTACTTTATGTATTACGGGGACTGCATTCGCCTTAAGCAGTATCTTATGTACAAAGTTCTTAATTTTTCCAGGCCCTTCCGAGAACAGCTTGGGAAAATTTTCTTTGACAACCGCCACTCCTCTTGTACTTACTGTTAACAATTGATCTTCCGAGCTGGAATCTAGTTTCATTTTGAGTTTGGCTTGATCATCCCTTCCTAGGACTGTAGGGCCTTCTTGGCTGAAATATATTCTTGTGGTGGTTTCTCTCCCTTTAAACTCCACCTTCCCTTTGATGTATCCTAGTAGTTCAATGGATACACCTCCAAACACTGTGGGTTTCTGACGGGTGCTGAGGACTTCAACCGTTTCGGTGCCCATCATCTCTTTGTATGTGCGAAGTGGCAGTATGGTTAAGTCAGAACCCGAATCTGCCATGACCCTCGTCTCCATGCCGTTCACTCTGACGGCATAGAGGGGCTTTTCTCTCCTGGCTAATGGGCTGTTCAACATTACCACTGTGGGCCTCCCTTCTTCTTGGATGAGGATTCTCTCTCTGGGTTGTACTCCGCATTGACGTTTGTAACATTTCTATTTCGCCACCTGCATACCAGCGCAAAATGTCTGATTTTCTTGCACACCGAGCACTCTTTGTCTCTTGCGGGACATTCTCTGTCGTTGGCCAAGTGCTTTATGCTGGTGCATCTGTGGCACTTCAATGGTTCTCTCCTTACCCACTTCCCTTCTCTTGCATCAGTGACAGGTTTCTCCTTCTTGGTCCGGAAGGCGATGGCTTGGACTTCTGCTGGGCCGGGGCCACTGCCGTATTCTTTCCCTCGTCCTGCAGTCTCCTCAACTGCTCTCGCAATCTCAATGGCTTTATCCAGCTGAAGTTCTTTCTCTAAAATTAATTTGTCCTGCACTTTTCTGCTGTTAGTGTGCACTGTCAGCACATCGCAGATCAATCCTTCAGCGTTCTTTCCAAAACTGCACAGTGTGGCAAGTTTGCGCAGCTTAGTCACGTAGTCGTCTATGGGTAGACCAGATCCTGTGCAAAACTATATTTTCTTTGCTGGCGAATCGCTTTATTATTCTCCTGACCGCCTCCTTATACACGTCGTCGTTATCATCACCCACCACCTCTAGCGTAAGGCTTGCAAACACCCTCTGGCCTTCAACACCCAGCGCATTCAATAACATGGCTCTGCGCCTTGCCGCCGTGTATCCTACACCTCCCAGTGTCTCCAGCGATGTAGTAAGCAGGAGTTGCCATTGTGGCCATGGAGTGGTAGGCCTACCTGGCGTCTGTAGAAATGGCAGGGGCGGTGTCGCTCCTTGTATGGTGCTGCGTGGGTTCAAGTCTTGATCCTCGTCGCCAAATATGTTGTATATTAATACATCAGAGGCTCTTGAGTTGCAGGCTTAACTCTTTATTAATGAACCAGTAGCGGCAATGGAGGATACATATAACATGTGCAGCATTGAGTCCATGGGCAGCTTGCCTCACTTGTGCTGGAAGGAACAGTGGAATAATGTCTCTGGAGTAATTTAATGCCTCATTACAGAGGAGCGCCGGGAGCTCAAACTGCTCCGTGTCCACTGCCCCCTCGGTCGCGCCTTTGCGCTCTTTCCTCCCAGCTCTTCTGGGTTAGTCTGAGGTCTTGCGAGACTTCGGCGTCACACGAGATCCATACATGTGTGTTGAGAGAATACCAAGTATGGATCTATTCCGGTTACAGTACATACTAAATAGAAATGTCCTTATTTTTAAGTAGTGTAGTGTGGAACCTGCATCGATCAGGTGGTGCAGTGTAAATAAACACTTAGTTGAAACTAGAATCAAGCATATACCATACTAGCCACTCCAAGATGGCAAGTCCTCTCCCCCCTCTCTCTCTCTCTCTCTCTCTCTCTCTCTCTCTCTCTCTCTCTATGTTTCACTGTCTCTCTCTCTGTCTCTCTATCTCTCTCCCTCCTCTCCCCCTGACCCCTTCTCTCCCTCTCCCTAACCCTCTCCCTCTCCCTCGGAAACAAACATATAAATGGCATGCAATAAGATGACCCACACAACAGGAAAACACAGATAAATGTGTATTTATTTATTCGGATTTGTAAAGCGCGCAACAGCCTGGGGCCATCGTGGCGCTTGTTACAGAACAATTCTTAGTTACAGATAAGTGAACATTTTGCAAATTACAGTATGGTGGTTATTTTACAGACAGTTAATGCTAGCATTTAGGTAAAACAATTGCAATTTACAGTACGGAAAGTACTGAGTTTTTGAGTTTTCTTCGGAAGGCAAGGAGCGAGTTTTTTGCTCTAATATCTGTGGGTAGTGCATTCCAGGATTTGGCGGCGATGTAGGGGAAGCCTATCCCACTATCTTTGGCCCTATTGATTCGCGGGATGTGAAGTAGGTTGGTGTATTGTTTTCTGGTGGGTCGTGTAGAGGAGGATTTGGTAATTGTCTCTGATAGGCTTAAAGGCCACATTGTGGTAAAATAATGGAGTAATTACAGGTATATTTACATTTAGTATTAGGGGGGGGCATGGTCTACATCCATGGAATTATGTTATGTTTGTTCATAGAAAGCATCCAGAAACATAATACACTCAGGTATCAGTGAGCTCCTGAGGATGCAGTAACTACTTATTTTAATGGAATCCACAGATCCACACGTGAAAGGTATGTTCAAGCTCAAGTGGGTAATAGATGTAACTGTGAATGGATTATTTATAGAACAGATTTCTATTTAATATTACAGACTAGGGAACTAATAAAAGCCAAAACGAAGGCAGTTTGTGAATATTGGAAGGGGGGCGCACGACAGTTTGAAACCACGGGTGCGTATTGGAGTTAATGATGACACTAGTGGGGGTGATGATGGATTTAAGACTAGTCTAAGGATGCTCAGGGTGCAAGATGCACACCCCATAAATAAGTGCATTTTGCAATAAGTTATACAAATGGTACAATGGGCCTCATTACAATCCTGGGGGTCTGGAAATAAGGGTGCCAGTACAGCATACTGGCACCCTTTCCGGACTGCCAGACTACAGGTATGCCTGCAGGAGCCATTGCTCCCAGCAGGTCTGACCTGCCGGGGCACCGGCCCCTAGAGGCACGGTGTTCACGGAAGCACCGGCACCGTAAGCAACGGTGCCGGGGCGTCCGCATACCCATTCCTGTGGAGTCCTCTAGGGGAATTACACTTTCCACCGCCTGACATCCCGGTACGCCGGGACTTGTCTCGGTGGCACTGGGATATCAGGCAGCAGAACTGTGTTTTACGAGTTCGGCTGCAACCCTTGGGTAGCACCGGCAGGTTCCCGCTGAACTCGTAATGAGGCCCAATATGTATTTAGTACTCATACCCAACCTGGAAGATGGGTAGATGTTGGTGATATTGCAATGTAACAATGGAAGTTTGTGAGATTAGGTTGAAATGTATCATGATATTCAACATGTGTGTATTTTTACCTTGTAAGCTATTAAGCTATCATTTGGGTGACTAATTGTATACAATACAATATTATTCACACAGATAAATCAAATGATTGTTATGATTGAGCCATGAAAAAGCTCACTATTTTCTACAAACATTGAAGGTGGACGCTAAGTGAAACACATGTCGGCTAATGGAAGGAGTTCTTTTCAGTTTTCCCAAATCACTGATTTAATGACTACCAAGCTATTGAATATAATAATTTTTGTTGTGACCATATCACTGATTTAATGATTACTATGTTATGAATAAAGGTTGACTAGCCTACATGCCGTTGACAATACAGTGTTAAAGAATACTTTATGTCTGTTTTGATTAAATACCAGGTGCAATATGTTTGGAACCTACATTGTCATTAATATATAAAAGTTGAAAAACATGAACAAATCATGAATAAGTGCATCAGAAGCAAAGAAGAGGGTGTTATAAGGAAAGGACTTATATGGACTGCAGTGTTAACCTATTGGATGATACCAGGGCATGACCTTACTCCATCTTGCGCGGTCCATAGAACTAAGTGCCACTTTTGTGTTTAAAAGAAAAGTAACAAAAAACTTGGTTTGAAAGTTAAAGTTTTGTTTCTTTGCTGCTGGTTGTTGGTAGTAGAGAAGTTAATGCATAATTAGAAGCCTCTGGTCTTGACATAGAATGGCAAAAGATTGTGTATATCAGAGGGGAGAGGAGAAAAAGAGGAAATTAGACCGCGCAAGTGGAGAGTGAAAATAGAATCAGTAGATTGACAGATCACTAGTGAGAGAGTGAACTGGCAAGATAGCAGCAAAGCAGAGAGAAGAGAAACAGTGAGGGATCAGCAAAACTGCATGAGCAAGTGGAAGAGGGAGAGTCAGAAAGGACAAAAGATGCAAGAGTCAGATAAAACGAGAGTTAGACACAGTGAAAGGATGCACAACAGGGAGAGAGCAACCGATTAGAGAAGATGCAGACAAACGTTGAGGGCGGCATAAAAGCATGACAAACAGATTGAGAGAATGTGGGAGAGAGAGAGAAAGAGGCATAACAAGAGGAAAAGAGTGTGGCGACACATTCAAATGTAAAGTGTTACAAAATGTACCTTCTCCTAGTCTCGGTTGGAGCGTCAGAAATCCCATCCTCACAAATCCTGGATCTGCTGTTGCCTGGTGGAAACTCCAAGTGCCTTTCAGCCCACTGTTCCTCTTGTTGCCTCCAATCAGGCAGTCCAGTTCCGCCTGTGGTGACACTCATCCATGTGCCTCGCTTTGCACCGTATTCACTTTAACCACATGCACCACACAGACACACACACACACTGCTGTCACACTTGCCTTATTCGTACGCACCCCACCCCATGGTTGCACCCTGGCCCACACAAGGTCACATACTTGCATGAACACAATTTCCCTTTCTCATTGCCTTATAAGTGTACTTGCATCCACTACCTTGCACGCACCTACCTGTACAATCACATGCATCCACTCTCTATCACATCATCCAGGCTTCAGATCGGTTTATCATAAGAGCTCTTCTGGTTGGAGTGTGTCTCTATCTTGGAACTAGTAAAACCTATAAGATAGTTTATGGAGATCTCAAGCTGTCCAATGTAAGATGTGACATCATTAACCATCCCTAGCTTTAAGTCTCTTATGTTGCATTCTGGTACTTCTAGTCAGACCCTTACAGTCTGTTCAGGAATGCATAATGACATGCACTAAACATGCCAGAACTTACAAACAATGGTTTTATATCCATTTTTCGGCATATGTTTAAACTTCAATGGGCCTCATTACACGGAATGCGGTAAGGGTTTACCGGTACCGGTAAGGGAACCGGCACCGGTAAACCCTTACAGCCTTACTACGAGTTCCCTTTGCGGGACCCGACCTTAACGGCTGGTTTTGAACGGGCCCGCAATTTGCGGTACCATAATTAGCTCCTTCCCCATTCCCATTGAGCCCTATGGGGGCAAAAATGGGAATGGGGAAGTGCCTTGGTGAATGGGGAATTACCACCCGCGCTCACCTTGGAGTAGGGCGGTAATTCCGCCATCCACCAAGGCGGACACGGTAAAATACCGGTGGCAACCATGGTGCTAATAGCGCCATGGTTACCGCATACCGTGTAAAGAGGCCCAAGGTATGTTAGAATTCTGGCAGGCCCATCTCTGTGCTTTTGTGATACCTACCATGCATAACAATAATAATCCTACGTTAATCTGTTGACGATTCTTTGTTGCAAAGCACTCGGGTTAAGGGTTCCATAAAATCGTCATATAAAAACGTCACCCAGTGGCGAAATTCAAAAGTCGGCATCCATTGACAGGATACGTTTACACCATCACAAGAGATAACCATCAATACAATTAATAATTTGCAAAAGGCATGCACCTCAAATGAAATGTAAAAGCTATAGCCAGACAAACACTGTTATGTCAAGCTTGGGACATCTGGGACTCTTTCATTAAAGCAGAAACAATAATCAAAAGGTGCTAACAATCACACCCTGGCTCCCACACACCCTCCATGCCAACAGAAAATATGTGCTGCAAAAATGCAGCAAACTACACATTTCTGCCACAAAATATCATTTTGTCATGCTGCAAAATGTTTAATTGTATGCCACAATATCCTGGGGGTCCTTTAAAAGTAAAGGAGGTAGCAAGGATTTCAGGATGGGATGGTGAGATGGAAGCAGAAAAATTGAAAATCCTGAATGACCTGTTTAAACATAGGGTCTCTGTGTTGATGGTGGTGCCTTAAGCCATTTTGGAAAAATGACTTGTCCCCCCTAATTCAAGGGTCTCAAAGATTGTGCTCCTACATAGCAATAAGGGTCGAGACAAGATGGGAACGTTTGTGTGCTTGATCACTCTGAAAAGATGTCTTGAAAACCACCCCTTTCCTGAATTTAGGATTGGTTGGAAAATAGCAATATTAATGTATTATTTTCATCTACAGTATTTATTGAGCGTCAGCAGTGCTCCAAATGGCAAACAGAGAGAAATACATTAAAAGTAAAAAGATAACAATTATCAGAAAATATGGAAAGAGAAATTATTCACGCATAAAAAGAAAATTCAGATTTTGGGCAAAAATGTTGCTGACTCAACAAAACGAAAACTAATGGCTCAATGCAGTTGAAAGAAATGTGGCCATTTTCAGTTCACACTAATATTGGAAAATCTTAATCACTGGGTGAGGGTGATTCAGTTGCAATGTTCAGACTTGGCTCTTTCAGCTACAGATCTTTGAATCTCTGAAGGAGCTGTCAGAGGCTGGTGATCTCCCTGGTATGTGAATCATCTCCAGTTTTATCAAATTTCTGTAGAGGATTGTTGGTCCACCAATATTACCTCTCAACCATGCCAGAGCGTTGTTTTACACTGCCTTCTTCCATGGCTCACACCCAAATTGTTTAGGCAAGATTGGGACAAAATACATCTCTTTTTTTAATATTGTCAGCTGCCAATGTATCCATTGTCACAGAGAGTTTTGGGTGGATGTACATGCTGTTGTCTTTCCCACCTGACTGAAATTTTGTTTTTTGGGTAGTTTTGCCCTTAATTCCAGCCAATCAGGGGTCCACGCATTTCACAGCTTCCTAATTATATCGAATGCTGAGCAAAACCTTCCAAAAAAATGAACATTCAAGCAGAGAAATGTGTGAAAGGGCTGATTTCGCTCTGTGAATTAAACTGCAGATGGGGTAGATTTTACCCAGCACCCCCCATATTTCTCAGCTGAATAAATTTCAGCCATTTTGCCTAACCCTGACAACAATCCTTCAAATCCTCTATGTCGAATCAATAAAAATCGATAAATGTGTGTTATTTAAGCAATAAACCCTGAGCAGGGGCGGCACGAGGGCCTTAACGATAGCCCTGGGCATTCCCTGAACGAGAATGCCACCCGCCCACCCCCCGCAAGTGGTTTACTGCTGTTTACATAACGGCATGTCATACAGGGATGCTAATAACTTTCTTTTCAAGTTCAGAAACGGCGTGTTTGCTGTTTCTCAACTAGAAAAAAATGTCAATCCAAGATGGCCACCATGGAAGAGTGTGAAGGGAGCTACACATAGCCCCTTCTCTCTTTCAATGGCGCCCATTGCCGTGATGGGAATTCCCTGGAAACACTAGTGTTCACGGTGAGGGACAAGGGAGCGCCAGGTAAGTGGGGTGGGGGTGGGGGCATGGTTAGATATCTGGAAAAGGGAGTGGGCGTAAGGGGACGTGAGGGAACACAGGTGCGCTCTTTACTCAGTCCCGGTGGGGGAAGATGGTGGCCTTCTGCTCTGAGGAGTCTCGGAAGAGGGGTTTTACCGTGTGGTAAAGACCCTGTTCTGAACCTCCTGATTGGCAGGGAGGCTGCCAACCTGCCTCGCAGGGTGCTAATTTACAATTGATTATAGCCAAGAATGTCATACTCAAGGGGCCTTTTGGCCGTTGTTGACTTGAAAATTGCCTTTTCACTCTTGTAGGCTGGCCTGAGAATAAAGGTTTGGGAGTTTGGGTAAGAAAAGATTAAAGAGGCTTTGTATGAGAGGAGTACAGCTAGTGTAAGAAATGGCCCAAATAGCAAATGTACCCTGCAGTTCTCTGTTGACGAGGGGGTAGAAATGGGTTTGTATTAGCTCCAACCATATTTAAACAGTTCCTAAATGATCAGGACTATTGTTTACATGCTCAACATACCAAAAATGTGGAAGAAGGATTAGGACATGCCCTTTCTCGCCTTTGTTTGCTATGGCAGTTTGGTTACCTGGCAGAATTGGCAACTAACCCAATAATCATGAATTACTGCTGTCTTACAAAACTCACAGTCAAGGAAAATGCCCCAGTGCTGGCGATTGGGAAGTTAAAACTGGTTACAGGCTGATTTATGATCAATTGTGATCCGCTGATAATTGTGCACCATTTTCATTACATAGGAAGTTGCTAAAAATTTTCATTTGGGGCTCCCAAGTTGAAAACATTAGCATCAAGTTTAATCCCTAAGTATTCCCAGCAGAGACTTTGGATCTCTATTGTGGTAAGGCAGTCCTGATGGCCATGCGTAGCACATGCATATGAGCCTATTCTCGGAATGCACGCCTAACTGTGCCAGCCAATGTGTCCTTTCGCTAACAATACCCTGAATATCCCATTTGGTTAGAGCAGCAGGTAATATCATGTTAGACCGTGTTTCTCAATGCCTGACATTGCGTTGGGATTTTCCTGTTGGCAATCTCCCCGGCTGATCTATTCATGGCAACCCTGCAAGATATAATCATGCCTGATGGGCATATCATGACACCATGGTTAGCAGGGTTTCTGGGTGATGGGGAGAGCTCTTTTGGGGGGAGATTGCAGCATCCATTAGGATAGAATATGTGGAGAAGGCAAAGGGTAGATTTTTCCATATGAAATGAGAAGAGCTCATTGTCATAATTGGGTTGAATAAATGTTTTTTTGGCACATGTCAAAAGACATGAATGGTGTTCAGAGGCTTATATTGTTCTCACAATAAATGTTTTTTTGGCACATCTCATAAGACATTAATGGTGTTCAGAGGCTTATATTGTTCTCACCTCTCACACAGCACAGAGGAAGATGGATGTTTGCTTTGAGTCAGCTGCCTTCTTTGAGTAGGCTTCTTAAAGAAGTAAGAAGGGCAAAGTGGGAACCTGTGGGTGCGGTAAGGTTGCTCAGGAAACATTGTGGGATATCCTGATAATTGTATTTTGCGAATGAGACGCAGAGAGGTAACTTGTGAGCATCTGTTTAGAAGAGCACTGGAGACTTGATGAGCGATGAGACAATATTTTCACGTGAAGGTGTGTCTTACCACCTTGATTTTTCGTTTGCTTTAAAATAAAATCCTTGATCCTGTGTATATTTTATTTTTATAGATTTTTTATTTTAATAGTTTTTTACAATGCTGTACCTGTGGCAGGATTCAAATCATGTCAGCCACAACATGTACCTGTTTCAATCCTTTAGGGTCGTCTTCAGGTGGCTACAAGAAAAATAACCAAAAATACAAACATAATAAATCCACTGATACTAGTGCCAAACAAAACACACCAGTGAAATTAGACTTAACTCATAATAAATGGACATATTGAACTAAATACTACTGCTTCCAGAATTCTGTATTCCTGAACACTGACGCTTAGTCATGGGTTTTAAATACTGTTAACACAGCCCTTACTTAGTAGTCAATTAGTCCACTAAAGTAAACCATATTGAGCCCGGTGATAACAACATACCTGTAGTGTCCACTTTCTTCATCCTCCATGTTAAAGCAGGTCACAGTCCTCTGTACATGGCGAGCGCCTAGGCTTGGCATGGTGGTAAGCGGGTTTGTTTATAAGAACGGACGCGTGCAGCGTGAGAAGACACGTGCTTCCAGTGCCCATCCTCCGGCAGTGTACACCGATCTCAACTGAGCTTCTGCCGATGGTCGTGCCATCACAGATTGAAGTCCCGGCAGCCCCGGGTACAGTGCACCCACACGACCGGCGATCTGCAGTGAGTAAATAACTCCTCTTGCCTGTAATTACACCCCACAATTTCACAGCGCTGCACCTTCCCAGTAAACGAGTGATAGCCTGTGTGCACAATCATATTCAGAAAGATGTGACAAGGAACTGCCTGCACCTACCTGCTGCAGCCACATTGGCACAGCCGCCACATACCTCCAAGACTGCACTTCCACTTTGCCTGCACCCAACTGCTATAGCTGCATTGGCACACGCTCCATATGCCTCCAGGACTGTAAATTCTCCTCTCATCATGGTGGTCCATGTGCACGGTGCCTCCTAACTCAGAGCACATAGTGAAAAACACATTGCAATATGTCAGGGGACGAGGCAGTTGGCAGCTCTTCCTCGCAAGCCTCCCCACCCCATGTATTCCCGCCTCATGAAAGAACCGAAAGGGGAAACTAATCACTGCAACTACAGGAGGTCCCCCACTTCGACATCACGGACGCCAGCAATTTAGTGCCACGGTGGAACCGATGGTTAGCGGAACTCCAAATATACATTGAGGCAACAGGGGTGAGGGAAGAACGCCGCCTCAGGGGAATACTTCTACACTCGTTAGGACCAGTAGTCCGCAACATCGTCCTTGAAATGCCACAAAGCTCTACCAATACATTTCAAGGTATTATTGACGCCCTAAACAACTACTTCGTCCCACTGTGAAACGTAGATTATGAACGCCATAGTTTTCATACGACCACGCAAGAAAAAGGGGAAACTCTTGACAATTTTGTCATGAGACTCATTAAAAGGGTGAAATATTGTCACTTTGAACATTACTCGACTGAAAAAGCCCTAAAATCACAACAATTGCTGGATGCGAATCAGCAGAATTTCGGAAAAAAATGCTACCGAGGACCAGATCACTAGAGGAATTATTACAATTAGCCAGAGCGGACATGGCTCCCTCCATGCAAACCGAATGATTAGGAAACATCAAGATCACGCATACGCCATCCACTGCACCACTATGCCAGATCTGGGCGTCAGAAAGAGATGGTAATAAAGACCAAAAGAAATGCTACAGGTGCGGCTACAATTTCCCTCATGAGAGCCATGACCGGCAGTAGGTCACACATGCAACAAGTGTGGTGGCGAAAACCATTTCCGATCCGTTTGTAAAAATATCAGACATTACCAGAGAACTACGAACTACAGTGGGCCAAGCAGGAGACGGGACAGCTCCCGCTCCAGACAGCTGACATCACCGTGAAGCTGAAGTCAAAGATCTATGAGCAGGAGGAGGGGATCCCTGTGCAGATCCAGACAAACAAGAGACAGGAGAGATGAATCCAGAAGAAGATGTTCCCCCGAAATCATGGAAAAGAGATCCACAATACACAAAGTGCGCTATATGGAAGTCTCACGAAGACGCAGAAATGCATCAGGCTCATCGTCGTTCAGCAGTGACCGCAAGCGAGGCTATGTACATGTCTTAGGCAACAAGACAGCGACAGAATATAGCCCGACATTATTATTGCAACTCAACAGCAGCCCCAGAGAATTTCTGATTGACACCAGGGAAACCGTGAATGTAGTCAACGAGGCAACATACCAACGACTCATATACAAGAAGACTCTTCAACCAGCTGACATCGACATTTATCCGTATGGAACAAACACACTGTTAAAATGTAAAGGTATGTTTAAAGCAACCTGTACATACAAAGAAAAAATAGCAAAAATATTAATATACGTAATAGAAGGAGAGGGACCAGGCGGCAGAATCCTCAGCTTCAAGTCTGCTATACAAATGGGTCTAGTACACATGGTGTACCAAATAATGACAGCATATACAACAAGCCCAAAAGACATGATGCAAAAACTCTTCCTAGCTTTATTCAAAGGACTTGGCCGCCTTAAAGGATAACAAGTCAAATTGCATATCAGTCGTGATATCAAGCATGTGGCACAACATTACAGAGAATAACCCTGAACATCCAGAGGACGAAATACAGTCTCTCCTAGATCAAGACATCATAGAGCATGCCGCCGGACCTACACCCTGGCTATCCCCTATCGACCCATTCCCGAAGAAGGAAAACAGGAAAAGTATCCGCATCTGCGTGGCCATGAGGGCACCAAACACGGCCATTGAAAGAGAGAGGCATACATAACTGAGAATGACAGACATGATTCACATGCTACATGGAGCAAAAGTCTTCTAAAAATTAGATCATAATAAAGGCTATCATTAGCTTGAGTAACATCCCGAATCCCCATACATAACCACATTCTCCACCCATGTGGGTTTATTTTGTTATAAGCGACTCAGCTTTGGTGTATCTTCGGCCACGGAAATTTTCCAAAAGGAGATACACCAGGAAATTAAGCACATTCCACAATGTCTCAACTATAGTGATGACATCCTAGTGTTTGGCGGCACTCGGGAATCTCATGACGGCGCATTGCTGTGCGTATGCATGGCGCTGGAAGAGGCTAATCTAACCCTGAATGTTGACAAATACGAACTCAACAAAACAACACTCAAATTCTTTGGGCACATCTTCTCGCAAGAAGGACTCCAACTAGACCCAGAAAAAGTTCAAGCACTTGTAGAAACGCCTAATCCAATCTGTTTCAGCCATCTGTTCTTTCCTGGGAATGGCTAGTTACTACACCAGATATATATTTCGCATCCATCAGCACCCCTCTAAGACATCTCACAGGAAAGGGACAAGAATTTGCGTGGTCAAAAGACTGTGAGGATGCTTTTCATGAAATAAAACATTGAATCGCATCGGCCTCGTACTATGATCGAAACCTGCAAACGGAATTGACTGTTGATGCCAGTCCAGTCAGCTTAGGGGTTAATCCTTGCACCATTCAAGCCTGGCTCTCCTTCAGAATGACGCCGAATAGTAGCATATGCCAGTCGCAGCCTATCGCCGGCAGAGTATGCATACTCACAGCCAGAAAAAGAGAGTCTAGCTGTAGTGTGGGTCTGTGAGCAGTACCACCTATTTCTGTATGGTCACAATTTCACCATCATCACAGACCATCAGGCCCTCACGAACATATATGGAAAGTCGACAGTAAAAACGCCCTCACTAATCGCAAGTGGGGGACTCCGCCTCCAAGAATATTCTTTCAAAATACTGCACTGACCCAGAAAAGAAAACCATCCGGCCGATTTCTTGTCGAGATACCCTCTGCCCGCAAAAGATGAATCACAATCACGCAAGGCAGACTAATATCAGCAATGCACTTCCTAAATCACTCACCGTTTCCAAACTTCTCCACAACCTGAACAAGGACTGCGTCTTCTCCGTAGTGAAAGAAAGAGTACTTTCTGGCAGATGGCACGATGCAAAATATTTGGAAATGACCCTGTCGCAGCAAGAACAGAAACACCTCCGAACACTCAATCTTCTGAAGCAGTTCCTGTCACCGTCCCCAGAGGTCTTGCTATTAAAGAAAGACCGGATAGTGATCCCACACAAACTACAGGAATGAGTCATTGACATTGCTCACACTGGACACAGAGGAATAGTTTCCACCAAACAACTACTGTGAACGAAAGTGTGGTTTCCACAAATGGACACGAAAGTGGAAGAAACCACCTTGGCGAAGTGTATGATATGCAAAGCAGTCACTACCCGCACATTCCCAGAACCTCTTAAGATGACAGCCATGCCGACTTAAGTATGGAGTGAAGTGGCAGTTGACATATTTGGGCCCCTTCCCAATGGCAAGCCTGTTTTGGTAGTCATGGATGAGATGTCACGGTTTCCAGAGGTACACTTGAAACGCTCCACTGCAGCACATGCTGTCATTCCAGCTCTAGACAAAACTTTCACTGATTATGGCATCCCAACAGTCGTTAAGACCGACAATAGTCCACCGTTCAGCCCACAAGAATTCAGAATGTTTGCCGAACACTTAGGATTCCAACACAGGAAGATCACCCCGCTATGGTCATTGGTGAATGGCACCGTAGAAAGTTTTATGGCAAATCCGAAATGCATCCTGCAAATATGTCATATCACCAGACGATCGCTCAAGCAGGCGATTTGCAATCTACTGCAGGACTATCGGAACACCCCTCACAGCTCCACAGGAGTGTGTCCGTCAGAAATCATGTTCGGCACAATCGCCAGGACCAACATCCTGCACTCTAGCACAAACAAAACAACCGTTTACACAGAACTAATGGTGAGAGAAAAAGACAGAGAGAGCAAAGAAAAAAGAAGACATATGCAGATGCAAGGAGAAGTGCAAAAGAACCAGAAGTATGCATCAGGGATCAATTACTTGTGCGTCAAGAACAAGGGTTCAAAGAGACACCAGCATTTAGTACACAACCCACTACAGTCACCCACATCAAGTGATCCATGGTGACAGCAGCAAGTCCCCAAGGTATGGTCACCAGAAACTCCTCATTTTTCAAACGGTTAGAGAGTGAAACAACACTGCAGAATGAAGTGAGTGTTTCATCTGATATTGACTTCGACAACTGCTCTGACTTCATGGATGCTGATGTGGACACTGACAGCAGTGACAGTGAGAGGGATGATCACCTCCCAGGAATTTGCAGTCCATCCAAAAGAACAATATGAAGACCCACAAGATAGATAGAGGAGATGGGCTAAAGTCAGAAGTTTATTGTTAAAGCGAAGAGGAGATGTAGTGTCCTCTTTCTTTATCCTCCATGTTAAATGAGGACGCAGTCCTCTGTCCATGGCGAGCGCCTTCGCTCAGCATGGTGGTAGGCGTGAGTGGGCACTCATCACGCAAGATCTCGGGATAACGAGATTTCGGGAGACTTTGCGCAAGAGGGGCGCAACACGAGGAAAAGGCAGCAGTGTTGGAGCGAGGCACGCACATGAGAGTCAGATCTCGGCGCTCCTCCTGAGTGAGGGAAATCATCCCTCCTACACAAGTCTGCCTTACCAGCAGATCCCTGCTAAAGCTGAGCGTAATACCATGGCTGAGGGCAGCATCTTGGGAGCTCCAGCTGGCAGGGGATATTAATACCCCCATTACATTTGCTGTGGAGTGAAACCAACTGCATGGGGCAAAGGAACTGAACAGTGAGTTCTGCCCCCCAGCTCGTACAATTACCCTCTACCCTGTTTGTGTTAGGTGTCATAATAAACACCTCTTTCCACTACAAAAGTGTCCTGTATTCTTTGAGGGCCACTACATAATTGGCGATGAGGACCGGAAAACACCCACGCAGCAACCGTGCAGGGTGCCACGCCATCTCCTGCATTCCTCCAGTCCCCCGCCACGCATGCAATCCCTTGGCAACAATGGGAACCATTGTTTTCCACGTATCCGGAGGCACTGGGAGGAACAGGCATTTCACCGACCAGAAAGAAGGCCATGCTACTAAACTCTATAGGGGGTCGAAGGACAGCGCATTTTCACAGGTTTGAAGGCTGTGCCCAGCGCGGACGAAGGTGATGATGTCTATAAAGAAGCAGTTTGACCCATAATTGAGAGGTTTTACAACAAAGAAAATGTGGTCCTCCACAGGCTCAAGTTTTATTCGGGGCAACAAGAAGGTAACAAACCTGTCGATGATTATATCACCAGGATGAGAGAGCTGGCGGCCTTGTGGGGATTTGGGGACAACGTGTAGCAAGTTATTTGTGACTTGCTAGTGGTCCACACCAATTCCCACAAAGTCTAGGACAAGTTCATCCAAGAGAAAGAGCTGGACCTAGATAAGGCCATGCAAATAGAGAGGGCCGCAGAGGAGACCTCGAGCAGGTGCAGAGAAGTAAGTGCACCGTTTCCCTCACCCGAAATGGCGGCTGTGCAATAGCAGGGGCGTAGAGACAGACAGCCGCAAGAAGCTGCCAGAGAGAAAGGACCAAAGTGGAGAGATTCCACAAAGTGTCACAGATATGCCAACACTAAGCATCTGCTGAACAATCGAGAATGTCCTGCAAGGAACAAAGAGTGCTCCAAGTGAAGGCGATTTGGTCACGTTGCTGTAGTCTGCACGTGCGGGAAAAGAATGTCACCCGCACTGACGGAGGCTAAGGAACGTGCAATAAGGAAGAACCTGACGATATGCCAATGGTGATTACAAAAGAGCAAGGAGAAATCTCAGGGTGACAAACGCAGAGAAACATATCGCACGGAGGTCAATGAAGGGGACTTGGTGAAGATTAGAAGCACCAAGCAAAGGCCCACAGTCTTCGGTGGAGCCACTGTAGGCCTATTGGGCTACATCAAAGCCAAACTCGAATTCAGGGATAGGTGCACCACTACTAAAGTCTACTTCTCGACCGACGGTCCTGCAGTACTGTGATGGGATGACCAGCATAAACTGAGCATCCGGTTAGACCCCAGCACTGCCGAACAAGTGCTGCTGGTCTCCTCTGGAGGAGCGTCAGATCTGAGAAGTGCACTCCCCATGCTGTTCTCTGAAACATCTGGGAAAATAAAAAACCACATGCACAAAATCCGCCTAAAACTCAATGCAGTGCCGGTCAAGCACAAGGTCAGGCCAGTTCCAGCAACAGCAAGGTTGGCACTCGAATCCAGCTTCAAATAATGGTCAAGGAAGGTACAATTGAGACCATCTTGTCCTCCGAATGGCTAAACCCGGTGGTCCTCATAAAGAAGAAATCCTCCAATGATTTGAGAGTGTGCATAGATCTACGCAGCCACAAACTGGAGGTGGGCACAGACAGTTTTCCCTTGCCCAGCATCAACAAAATCATACTGATGATGAAGGAAGCGAAGATCAAAACTCGATATGAGAAATGCCTACCATCAGATAGATCTGCACAAGGCCTCACGCCCACTCACAGCATTCATCACACCATTCAGCACATTTCAGTACACACAAATGCCACTCGGGTTGTCATCCGCTGCATCAGCATTTCAAAGAATGATGAACTCACTGCTGCACGGCATCGACAACATGTCATACTTCCAAGACGACTTCCTTGTGTATGCCAGAGACTCAAAAACCCATGACAGAGTGCTATGAGAAGTCCTTGGCAAATTACAAAGCGCAGGAGTCCACCTTTGCCACGAGAAATGCATAATTGGAGCTTGTGAAGTAGAATACCTGGGCATCTCAAAGGAAGGAGAGCCCAAAGAAAAACCTGCTCCAAGCTATAATTGACGCCCCAGCCCCAACTTCAAAAGACGAGCTCCTGTCATTCCGGGGTCTTGCAGAGTATTACGTGAAATTAGTTCCCAGATTTTCCGAAACCACATCTCCCTTGAGAGAGCTCCTGAGGAAAGGTATAGAGTACATGTGGGAATCACAACAAGTCGTGGCCTTTGCCGAAATCAAGAAGAGAATCCTACATGCACCGTGTCTCAAACTGTTCAATCCCGAATGGGAAACGTACATAACGACAGACGCCAGTGCGTATGGCTTGGGCGCCACCCTCAGCCAAAAAAAGGGAGACACTGAAAATATTATTGCCTTTGCGTCGAAAGCACTGTCCACTTCAGAGAAAAATTGAAAAACGACTCTACGGTGGGGAAGGAGATGATGGCATGCACCTGGGCCATGGAGTACTTCAGTTCGTACACTTGGGGAACCAAATTATGCCTAGTTACTGACCACAAACCACTTGTGCACATGTTGAGACCTGGCGGCACACAAACGGCGACCCTATGCCTAGCAAGAATTGCCACCAAACTGCAAGAGTACACAAACGGGATTACCCACATTGCGGACTGGAAGCACGCTCAAGCAGACTGCATGTCCAGGTTACTGGATCAAAGTACCCCGGACATCACATTCCTGAAAGACAAATGGGTTGTGGCATCCATAGGTGTTAGGCAGAATCATACGCAGTACCCTTTGGGAATACCACACATAATTAAGATTACAAGTGACAGTAACAATTCACCTTTGGTACAAGCCTATACTACACAGTAAAGTGGTAGCGATGGCTGAGCAGCCAGACTTATCTCAAGAGTAAAGTGAGCAGTATCAATAGTTATACAAAGGACAACAATTACTATGGTTCAAACAAATACTGACTCAAGGTTTCTGAGTAAAAGAATATACATTTATTTACACATCAGTTATAAAACATTTCACTATTATCAACCAGTTGAAAAATCACAATCTTAATACCATACACCACATCCAATAGATTCGGGACAAGTTAAGCTCAAAACGAAGTGTGAGCAAAATGGCACTCCAGTAATTTAAAAGGGAGGGAAAGACAAAGTTAGACAAAAGTTGAGCAGCACCAACAAGTAAGTAAGCAGGGCAATCTAGAAAAAGTAACTACAGTGAGGAAATCAAATCAAGAGGCCTGGGCCAGTCAATGGACCAAAGTCTTTGCAGAGGATAACACAGTTCAGAGTAGTTCGCGGTTAAGTCTTTGCCAAGAGTTCAGAACGAAGTTGGTCGGACGAAAAGTTACTTTAAAGAATAGAGAAGGACAAGCCCTCAGATTGGCAAAATATTTCAAGCACTTTACCGCGGTCGGACAGAACGAACGACCGGATTTGAACAGTACCTTAAATGGAGAAGAAGGCTGTAGCTGAGGCGGACGTTCCTGGCGGTCCTACAGGCTCACGGTTCCTGAAGCGACTGTCGGACTGACACGAAGTAGGAAGACTGGAGGATCCTGCACTGTCCAGGGAAGAAACCAGCAGCAGAGCAGAGCAAAGCAACGAATAAAAGGTGCGCTCCTCAAGCAGGGTCCGGTCCTCCTGGCTATCCGGTTCACTGTAGCTGTGCACAGCAAATTCGACCAGAGAAGGGAGGCCTGGCTTGCAGTTTGGCGAACTGGTTGTTTCCACCAGCTCAAGGGGAGAAGATTCCTTGCAGATCTTCCCTGTCGTCGAAGTTTGGAGATTCCGACCCGCAGCAGGGCTTCACCGGGAGGTTCAGTCGTGGTACAGGTCCTCTTCTGTCAGCTTCTCTTCGGTTCTCTCGATCCAGTCGCGACTCTGCCTTCTCAGTCCCAGAGACTTGCTTTTTATGCAGTTTCCCCTCATTCACACAGCTGGCTGTCAATCACACAGCAGGGTGGCTGTTGCGGCGGGACAGTCACCACAGCCAATCACACAGGGTGCGACATTTGCCACCAGCCAAATCTTAATGAAAAGGGAACGAAATTCAGTCCCAGAAAATGGATTTAAAGTGTGAAGTCTGAAAAAGACAACCCTGTGTCACTGCACTGAGGGTGCTGTGTAACACACAGTAAAAAGATGATGCCTAGGGAGTAGGTGAGGCTCCACAGTCAAAAATGTTACACACACAGCAAAACACATGTAAGAGTGGGAAAAAAGGCTCACACTCTTACCAGGTGAAAAAAATAAATCCTAGAAATCCAGCAAAGCTGCTGAGGGACTCAGTAGGTAAGGAAAATTAACCATTCTGGAGAGTCTCATTGGGAGGAGGAAATGATACATGATGATGCCCTGGGCCGAGTAGCAAAACGGGCCTGCAAAGGTTGGCCTAATGAGAGAGCAATCCCGGAAGGTCGGAAAACATATTGGAAAGTCAGCGACAAGATCACAGAAATGGAGGGTCTAGTAATGAGAGGCGGCCAAGTAATTCCTCCAAGAGGCATCCGCAAAGTGATATTGTGTAAAGCGCATGCAGGGCATCTGGGCAGCAATATGACAACGCAGAGTGTGTCACGCGTATTGGTGGCCTGGAATGGACCAAGAAATAAGGGCAATGATCGAAAGATGCCATGAATGCGCAAACAGCAACAAACAGCTAAAAGTGAAGCAAGCACCCATGATAACCACAGAAATCCCACCCAGAGTTTGGCATGAAATAGGGCTGGATTTTATTGGCCCGTTGGACGGCATGTCGAGCAACAACAAGTATGGGGTAGTCATGGTAGACTACCTCTCCAAGTGAGTTGAAGTTGAATTTGTGGCAGACATCACCACAGGCACCGTCATAGAAGTACTCAGCTCCATCTTTCAAAGAGAAGTACTCCCCAAAGAGATTGTGACGGCCAATGGAGTGCAACTATTTTCCAGCGAGATGGAAAGCTTTCTAAAGAAGCACAATATCCAGCAATTGAGATCAAGCCTGTATCACCCACAGGCCAACAGGCTGGTAGAAAGGGCAAACCGATTCATTAAAGGAGCCTTAAAATTGGCATGTGCATCAGGCATGAGCCCCCACAAAATCATCAAGAGGCTGTGGCAGCGCATTGCTTGACGCCAAATGCCATCACAGGTGTATCTCCGTTTCAGATATTAAGAGGGAGAAGGGCCGCAGCCACACTGGTACCACCATGGCTACACAAAGTCAGAGAGGACAACGACATCGACATGAGCGGCATCGTGTTCAGATTACAAAAGAGAAAGGAGATCATGAAATCTCAGGGTGACAAACGCAGAGGAACATATTGCACGGAGGTCAATGAAAGGGACTTGGTGAAGATACGCTTGCCCCACAAAGACAGTGCAACGGGCTCCAAATACAGCTAGGCCATTGAAGTCACACGGAAAGGCACCAACCATGTCTACACCAGTAACGGGAGAAGGTGGAACATGGAAATGGTGTCTGTGACCATGAAAAGGGCATCCACAACCGGCCCCTCCGTGGGAGTAGGAGATGGCCATGACCCATGGGAAATATCCAACAGCCCCCAACAACAAGACATGGAGGTCAGGGAAGAAGAAAACCAGCATGAACATGTACCCATGAGCTCCACACCCCGTTCTAGAGAACCACACAGGGAAGCAACCTCAGCAGAACAAACTCCATGAGACACATCCAATGGGAAAGAAGGAAACCAACCAGATTCACAGACTTCGTCATGGACTAGGAAAAAGCCTTTCCTACGAAAGGAGGTGTGTGGGGACTCATCACGCGAGATCTCGGGATAGCGAGATCTCACGAGACTTCACGCTGGAAGCGCGCAACGTGAGGAAAAGGCAGCAGGGTTGGAGCGAGGCACGTAGATGACAGTCGGGCCATGGTGCTCCTCCTGATTGAGGGAAATCAGCCCTCCGACACAAGTCTGCCTCACCAGCAGATCCCTGCAAAAGCTGAGCATAATAACATGGCTGAGGGCAGCCTCGTGGGAGCTCCAGCTGGCAGGGGATATTAATACCCTCATCACATATGCTGTGCAGTGAAACCAACTGCATGGGGCAAAGGAACTGAACCGTGAGGACTCCCCCCCGCCCCCACCCAGCTCCGGACACTTAACCTCTACCCTGTTTGTGTTAGGTGTCATAATAAACACCTCTTTCCACTACGAAAGTGTCCTGTATTCTTTGAGCCCCACTACAGCGAGGCTACCGCCAAATGTTCGGCGGTTGCTGTTTGATATTAAAAGAAGTGACACGCAATACGGAACGGCTCTGTGTCTTTGTTTGATGTCCATACTTCATTGCTCTTGTGTTAACAATACTGTGACTCAACTTTGATACTCATACTGCTAATTCTAAAGACCTAACAAGTTAAGCTATCCACAATAAGGAAGTGTACACAAAAACAACACCTGCTTTTATACTGTTTAAAACCAAGTATTAATCAGTGCAGGCACTAGCTAATCCATTGCATTGACTCAGATATTCCTACCTTGCATGCTTGTGCTCGTAATTCTAGGTCAAGACTCGGAGGCTCTGATTATGCTCGAATTCTACTCTTTACTTCTAGAGCAGCCATCAAAAACCATGAATGAACATCAAACTAACAATGAACTACATATCCCAATAAAGTGAATTCTTAGTTTGTGCTTCTTAGGTTTGTTTGACCATGTGATCTTTCCAGTCCAATCACGTTCCATATTCTCTTATAACTCTCCGAACTTCCTTAATTCCTCTCTTTCTTTGCTGCTCGAGCAGCTGAGCTAAGTGACATTTTACATTCTATTATTATTGATGTGTGATTGTAATTATTGAAGTGATTGCGATTTGAACTAATAGAAACTGCAGCGGTGCGATTTAGAATTGGCGGAGCTTAACTGCAGTAATAACGCGACGGGGCGAAAAGTTCCAGCATTATAAGCTTCGCTAGGAGGCACTGACCCACGGGAGCTCGCGCCATTGCGAACTTACACTCGCGATCAGATAAAGTCGTTTATGTATATATAAATAGCAAGCAGAGAAATCTGGCAACTACAAAACGTGGTGTAGGAAGTCACACGTTCCACAGAGCTCAGTGGAACGAATTTATCCACACGCCATCTAGTGGACAGAAAACAGCACTGCAGACCCGACTGCAACAGGTGCAGGGGGAAAGTTGATGGGATCAGTCCCATGAAAAAACTGTGATTCGAAGTCCCATAACGGCCACAGGGAGGAGGTGAGGCTCACTGTACATTATATAATATATATATATGCATATAATTTGACGGGCCCACTGCCAAGTAATACTGAGAAAGTTGTGAGTGGACCCGCCTAGCTACGAAGAAAAGTGTGTAATTGACGGGGCATCCCAAGGCAACTGCACAGAGTTAAGACACTTGGCACAACTGCGATTATGGGTGGGTACTCAGATGGAGACTGAGAAGGACCCCATGTAAGTGGCATGATGATGAGTCAGGCGGTACAGAGAGTAATGAGTGCCGGTACGCCCCCCAGGAGAGAGGAAAGGTGCATAATGGAGGACCTGGCGACTTTCTTTCGGGGTATGACAGAACTCAGAAAAGCATGCAGGGATAAAGGGGGAAGAAAAAAGAAAACATGCAGGGTTCGTAGTGCCCAGACCCCCCCCCAGGTTCGCCACGGAAGAGCAAAAGTGGCAAGAGGAAGGCGAGGTTGAGAGCCATATATGAATATAGCTCAGATGACACATCTGACGAAGACTGCATGAGCAGCGACAAGTCGGACGAGCACAGAATATCAAGCCTCCTCCTCGAGTGAAGGGCGAGAGCCCAGGAGCAAGAGAGGCAGACCCGAGAATGAGGCACCTCAGGGAGATGAATTCGACTGGGATGCTCTGGTACACCCGAGGTCATCAGAATGGAACCCCCCAGAGAATATGGCAGAATACTTAAGGAAGAGACTCAGAGCTCCACTAAGTAAACAGGCCAGAAACAAAATGAGGTCAGAATGTCCCAGACCCAGGGTCCAGGACGGAGTGGTAGAGACACCCGAGATTGATGAAAGGATGTTAACATTCCTGGGGAAATATGGCAGAGATGTCAAGAAGGGCATAAACCGTCCTTGGAAGGGCATAGACCGTCCTTGGAGATCCTGCCAAGATAAAGTGTTAGATATGGTCGGACCGATCACAAGGATATGGCAGCTGGCAGAGGAGGCCAAACAAAAGAAAGAAGCCATTGGCCCTGAGATAATTGCCGGCTGGGCCCAGAGTACGATATGTCTTCTGGGTAATGCGAATAGCGTGACAGCCACAGAGAGAAGGAGCTCTATCTTGATGAAGATGGACTCGAAGCTAGGGGATCTAGCCCCATCTGAACTGGCAGCGGCAGCCAAAGGCAAATTATTCAGAGAGTCTTTCATAAAAGACATGGCAAAGTTTGCCAATACTTATGCGTCCATGAACAAGGTGCAGGCTTCCCTCAAAAAGATTTTCGGAAGAACTTTTTTCGATAAGGCTGTCAGAGGCAAGGGCAGCTCGGCAGCCGGTACCCTTATCACAGGTCCTACAGTGACAGACATCACTGGAGAGAGCAGGAGGACCGAAGGGCCAACCCATTCTTCTCTTCTAGTGGAAGAGGCAGAGGCTGGAGAGGTTTATGGTCTTTCCATCGAAAGGGTTTCAATCGAAACCCTTTCCAACAAGAATTTTCCATCAAATTTGTTTGCATTGAATGTATTTTTTTGCATTTTTTTGGGGTACCTCCTCAACCCCCTGTTTTTTACCCTTAGAACCCCACCCCAAAGAAAAATGACCCTTTAGCCCATTCATATATGCATACGAAGCAAAGAAATGTGCATTTGATGCAAACAAATGGATGCAAAACTTTTGTTGGAAAGGGTTTCGATGGAAAGACCAGATACCGCTGGAGAGGCAGCGGCAGACAGCAACATCAAAATGCTGCAGGTGAGACGAGACAGTGCGCTAGGAAAAGGATTGAAAGCTGGGATATCTCCAGTGAGAGGGAGAGTGGTGCTGCACGCAAAAAATTGGGTAGAAATATCCTCAGATGCATGGGTTCTACAAATGGTGCAGGGTTTTCATTTAGAATTCTGGCAAGACCCAATTCAGAACTTCCCACCCAAACAGAAAAGGTTCACCAGGGAAGATGAAGCAGAGAAGTATAACAGCTAAGAATAAAAAAGGCGCTCAGCCCGGCCGGAGAAGAACAGAAAGGATTTGTAAGCAATTTGTTTCTAGTGAAAGGCAAACACAAAGTCAGACCAGTGATAAATCTCAGAGCACTGAATTCATTCTTGATATACAGACACTGCAAGATGGAAGCAATTCATCTATTGAGTGGCATCTTGCAGTGAGGGGATTGGCTAGTAAGGATAGATCTCAGGGACGCTTACCTGACGATACCGATCTACCAGAGTCAGAGGAGGCTATTACAGTTCCTCTGGAAAGGCGAGAAATGGGAATTCACAAGCTTGCCATTCGGGCTAGCGTCAGCCCCTTGGTGCTTCACCAAAATGATGAAACCGGTAGTGGGGCACCTCAGAGAACAGGGAATCAGATTGATTATATACCTGGACGAAATATGCATTATGTGCCAGGACAAGGAAACGTTAGCGGGACAGGTCAAGATAACAACAAAATGAGTGATTAGGATTTCTAATCAACTGGGAGAAATTGGAATTAGATCCAGCCCAGACAATGGAATTCTTGAGTTTCATCCTGGAGATAGTTCAGGGCACCCTGAGCTTACTCCTGGGGAAGGTGAACTCCATCAAGAGAGGTAAAGAACATGATGACAAGGGAAATGATTTCCCTCAGGGAGATAGCCAGGCTGGTAGGCAGACTGTCATCTTCAATTCAAGCAATCTTTCCAGGCCCACTACATTACAGAGCGTTACAACGGTTGAAAATAGAACACCTCAGGAAGGGTTTATCCTATGAACAGAGGGGACCCATTACTCTGGAAGCGAGGACAGAGCTAGAATGGTGGTACCACCACACGGAGGCAGCGAATGGTAAGGCGATATTGGGCTCCTCCCCGGACCTGGTAATAAGGGGCTGGGGTGGCAGATGCTGTGACCAGTCGACCGGGAGAGATGGTAGAGACGAGGAATCAGGCCTCCATATCAACTGTCTCAAACTGTTAGCGGGATCCTTTGCAGTCCGTTGCTGGACTCGGGAAGGAGCGAGATGCGCCATCCTGCTCAAGGTGGACAACGTCTCAGCAGTCAGGTACATAAACCGACTGGGAGGGACGAAGTCCAGGATGCTGGAGGTGATAGCCAAGGATTTTTGGCACCTATGTCTCCAGAGACGAGTCAGCGGAACGGCAGAACATGTGCCGGGGGAAGAGAACCAGGTTGCATATTGGACCTTGAGACACTTGTGGGACTCCAGCGATTGGCAGCTGAAAGAGCCAGTATTCCAGGAGATCATACATCACAGAGGACCTGTTTGCTTCGAGGCTGAACAAGAAGATATCCAGATATTTCAGCTGGAGACCAGACCCAGAAGCAGTAGCGATGGATGCCTTTCTCTAGGTTTGGAGACCAGCCATGGAATATACGCATTCCCGCCATTTGCCATGATAGCACAAACTGTGGCGCAGATCAGGAGACAGGGAGCGACAGTGATTTTAGTGACACCGGTCTGGAGGGGTCAAGCATGGTTCCCAGATCTTCTGGAAATGTCTTACGACTTTCCAATTCTACTGCCACACAGACAAGACATAGTGCTGGGCAGAGCTGGAGAACATCACCCACAGGTTGAAACAGGGAACCTGAGCCTGATAGCATGGGCGATTTCAGGAGATCCTGGACCAAGCCAGGTCTTTCGGGAACAGCTCAAGAATTCATCAGAGAATCCTGAGCCCCGGGGACCGGGAAGGCTTACAGAGTGGCATGCCTCAAATGGTGTAATTGGTACATGGAGAGGGAAGTGCATCCCATACGAAGAGATGTGATTTACGTAGTGCATTTTTTAGCAGCTGAAGCAGCACAAGCCAAGACTTATAGGACAATTAATACTTACAGATCAGCGATATCTGCCGGTCATGAATATGTTGAAGGAAAACCAGTGGGGCAACCCCCCTTGATCTGTAGATTGCTGAAAGGAGTTGGATGCTTGAGGCCACCGACTCTGAAATATTCACGCCTCTTGGATGTGAGCGTGGTGTTGAGAATGTTTGAGTCCTGGCTGGACAACGAAAATCTATCCAGCAAAGCACTCTGGGCAAAACTGACTACATGATTGTGTCTAATCTCTTGCAAGAGAGTATCGGAGGTCAGAGCTTTAGAGATGAACAGGAAGTCTTTTTCTCCCACAGGAGTTATATTCTATATAGAAAAGAGAACCAAGACAGGGATTAGAACCGAGGAGTAAATGGCTTTCCCAGATAGACCCAAAGTGTGTCCAGTTAGGTGCCTTAAGGCTTATGAAGCCATGGCAGATCAAGGTAGGCCCGCAGGAGAGTCTCAACTGCTAATAGCAGTAAGGAAGCCGTTTAAGGCGGCAGCGTTGGCCACGTTAGCAAGATGGGTGAAGTGGTGCATGGGACAAGCGGGCATTGACGTGGGGAAGTTTCGGAGCTCATTCGACTGGAGGGGCCATGGCATCTACAGCCTTTGAGCTAGGAGCACGCCTAGAGGATATTTTGAAGGCGGCAGACTGGTCAAATGAAATGACTTTTAAGAATTTTTATTTTAGTCCAATAGATCAGATAGCACCGTTGGTGGTAAGTAAGCTTTAAACAAGCATAATCAGAGCCTCTGAGTCTTGACATAGAGTACAGATTTTCAACACATTCGTTATAGAAAGTCATGATTCTGTTAAAGACTCGGAGGCGAAAGATTATTCCACCCATGCAATCGCTAGAAAATGATATGGATAATAATAAATTGTTTATCAATGTATTGTAATGGTACTGAACATGTCACGGATTGTTATGATATGCGATTAAACACTTGTCCAGGAAGTGTTGTGTCATTGATGTTTTGTATGTCTTGACAGGAACGGAGGCTAAACCAGTGAAAGCGTGAAGAATGATCAAGGTCCTCGAAAGAGAAAAGTCATCTACCGGTTGGGGCTCAAGTTATTAATGATCGATCAGCTGCAGAAAGAGGAGGAATTAAGGAAGTTGTGAGTGTTATATTAGACTATGGAACCTGATTGACTGGAAAGATTGTGTGGTCAAACAAACCTATGAAGAACAAACTACGAATTCACTCATGCTTTATTGGGATATGTAGTTCATTGTTAGTTTGATGTTCATTCATGGTTTTTGGTGGCTGCTCGAGAAGTAAAGAGAATTGGGCATAATCTTTCACCTCTGAGTCTTTAATAGAATCATGACTTTCTATAACAAATGTGTTGAAAATCTGTGTTATCTGAGGGAAAAGAAGTGGCATTGTCGTGCTATTCCTACTTTGTGTGTTATTCTCGTTACTCTTGTGTTGCTTCTAATAACTGCAGTGACTCGTAATCGAAACATAAAAGATGGCCCAACTCATGCTGGTTGCCAAAATGTAATACTAGCTCGGCATCCATATTTGAATGTAGCAACAGTAGTGATTCAATGGCAGGTATTGTCACGACTCGCCTACCATGGAAACTCACGGCTCGCCTGCCATGGAGAGTATGGAGGAAATAGAGGAAGGACTATTCCCTGAGAACGCTGTACGCGGTCTAGACGTTTGATGCTTGCCGGCCATGTCACCATGAGCAATAGAGGAAGGACTGTTCATCCTTTATCTTCCAGGAAGCAACTAACGCATTCGCGTTGCAACTTCCAGTGCTACAGAAGGTAATCCAGCGCTCCTGTGTGTGTGTACTCTTTGCCGCTCCCAAACGGCATACCCTTAGTTTCTGCCATTCTCAGACGGCTTGTACTCCTTGTGCCTTCTACTTTGCCTACCTCTTGTATTCCCCTTCTTCCCCGTGCACGCTTGTTCTATCTACGCGAGGTGCACGCCACGCTACCTTTCCCTTTCACCTCCAGTCTCAGAGTTTCCATCTGTCCGTGTTATTCAAGCATTCAGATCTCCTCCCGGAGATATCACGGAACACATCATCAACAACATTGTGCATTCTGGGATTTGTTGTCCATTCAGCCATAACCATCTGCCAGGGTTTTTCGGCAAGGCTTTTCCCTGCCCTGGGGTGGGCTCCCCGGGGTCCCCGCTGCCAGGCAAGCTGCATCTCTGGCAAAGTGGCCTCTGGTGGAGCTCACTCCCATCACTCCAAACAGGGGAAAAGGACGTGTATGAAGCCCAGCGATAATTGGAGACAGAGAAGGAAAGAGCTATCTTCGGACGACTCCGGGGACACAGATACAGACGATACCTTCAAGACATCAGGTGCGGAGGGGGTTGGTGAAGATGTTAAAGATCAGACAGAACCTGAGAGGTATGCCACATGCTTCACAATTCACTAGGAACCAAGTACCATTATCCAGAAATAGAGAAAGTGCAGTATACTCGCGTTCACCAGAAACCAGGTGACATAATCCGAAAGTAGACAAAAGTGCAATATACTCGAAATGATTGTCAAGTAGTGATGTGCTTCGACTGAATGTAAGTCAACACCAGTGATCGCTCTCATCTCATGTTATTGGTAAATGCTACCTTCAATACAAAGAAAAAGGGGTCCAGTAATATGCCATAGATGTTAAGAGTCTGATATTCATTGGTTAGCCCTGATGTTTAAAAGAAAATTCAACAGGACTGTGGCTTCTACTGAATTTGGTGCATTCACAACGTTTGCTATGTTGTTAAGATAACAACCATGAAAAACATTTCATGATGGTGGTGATGACAGTGTATAGAACCATTCCGCCCTAATTGACCCTTTCCTTACCTGTGTATCCTGCAGCAATGCTGACCAGCACAGCACAGGCAAAAACGACTGCAATTTGGCCTTTCATTCTGTAGAAAAAAAGATATGTGTTCAACCGACAGTAAAAACGTTGTAAACTTAGACAAATGTAAGTATGCAAACTTGGCTGATTTTCTGGGATTAAAGCAAAATATGATTTCTATGATGCAGCTGGCACCACATAATCCCTGTGTGAGGAATTGATGTCTGGCAAGGGTGTAGAAGCCCTGGCCATTTTCTTTTTTTTTATTAATTAATACAAAGATGACAGCAAGGTGTCAGACTGGAAGGATCTGCCAGAACTGGAGGAGTTGTGTTCAGCTGGTGTCCCAGGTCTGGTTGACTTTTGCCAAGAGCAGAGTGACTGTCCCACTCTGGCCAGTCTGTTGAGGCAGACACAGGAACAGGTGCAGGGTGGAGGTCCTGAACCACTCCTAAAGAGGGAACAGGTGCAGAGAAAAGGCCCTGGCCTATTCCAAAAGCAGGAACCAGTGCAAGGTGAAAGCCCTGACCAGTTCAAAGACAAGAAGCACATGAAATTCTGGGATAAGGCACAGTCAGGAGTTGGTTGTTCACCCAGGAGTTTCTTACAAAACGTGGTTCCTGACAAACCTGCTGGCCACTTAGATGTGGCTGGGACATCTGACAGCTCGTCAAATCATTTCTATAATCACTGTGTGGGTTCAGAGATGAAAAATGTGCACTCGGTGCAGTCCTGCCTAGGCACTGGCATGGCATGTGAAGGACTATGTGAGGTTGCTGCAGGGAAGACCTAAACATGGAGTGAGAATCCACAATTTGAGAAAGGATATTTCATGTGCCAGTGCTCCCATGCCGCCTTAGCTACACCCATGGCCTGGCTCCCTTAGACAAAGGGATCTTCCCTGCCTGGCCCAGATTGACCCTGCAGAATAGGCTCTAAGGCTTTGTTAACGCTTCAGTCCAATCTTTAGAAGCATTCTCTTTCACGTGGTGGCAGTGTTCAAAGTAAAAAAAATAAAGTTGTAGAAACTATGTTCCTCCTGCCCGCCCCCTTCTGCTCCCTCTCCACCCTCCCAAACGGTTCCCCACCGAACCCCTTCTCAAGCCTCCACAATTCAAACACCATACCTTCCTTTTTCCACTCCACCCCACACTGCTGTGTTTACAACAATACTATCAAGTCCCATGAAAACACAACAAACGAAAATGCACTTAAATAACTACCATTAGTTGGTCATTGTCCCCCCACAGTATGCATCTTTAAGCAGCCTCCCCCTTCCAATCACCCACCATTTCCACCTGCGGTTATAAACACATACCCCTGCCCATTATCTGTACAGATATGGTGTCTACAGCAATCCATGATTCATTGCAGAAGACACAGATCACTGCTGAATCAGTCTTTGTGACTGCTGAATAAAAAAAAGGTGTCTTTCACTGCCATCCTGGAATGGTGCTCCAGGTCAAGTAAAATAAGGGAGCACTGACAGATTTTGCCAAAAAGTAAGGGAATTTTGTATCCTTTAGTTCCCGCCCACTTTTACCTCTGCATGGTGATGAAGTTTGAAACTGTGGGGCTCATTACGAGTTGGCTGCCTCCAAACTCGTGTCCGGGTTATCGGAATGGGGACTTACCGGGTCATTCCAACCTTGGAGGACCCGGTAAGTCCCCATTCTGAAAACCATTCCCCATTCCCATTCGAGCCCCCATAGGGCTCAATGGGAATGGGGAAGGCGCTAATAACGGCCCCGCAAATAGCGGGTCCGTTGTTAGCTCCCTGTTCCCTTAGCGGCTCCCGCTAAAGGCGGCTGGTAAAACCAGCCGGTCTTAGTGGGATCCGCTAAGGAACCTCAGAATGCGGCGGTAGGGGGTTAACGGCACCGGCATCCTTACCGGTGCCGTTAACCCCTTACCGCCACACTCGTAATGAGGCCCTGGGTCTAGCCAATCACTTCCTGGGACGGGCTGAAACTATCTGAATTCTGAAGATGCAAATCTCTGATAAAAAATATTTGTTTCATTCTGAGAACCTATGAGTGCAAGGCAAGTTGTATAACTTTATTTATGGTTTTGGTTGTAGCTATGATGCTTTATATTTACTTTAGATATGTGTTATGAAGGAAGGCTCCTGGATACTCCAAATTAAGTTGTGTGGCGAACCAGAAGTTTGGACTCAGAGCAGAGGACATGCTTGTGGCTTCGAGGTACACCAATTGGATTCGGGGAAGGCCATCTCTCTCTCTGTCTCCTCTGTAAAGAAGCTCCCTTTTGATGAAAATGAACGGCCTTGCTACAGAATTGCTCCTCATGAACGATTCATTTGAAGGATTCAGTAAAAATTGGGCCATTCTTTTGGGAAAATGTTAAGCCAGATAACAGAGGATGGTCATCAGGGTCCTTTCTAGAGAGAGAGGGTGTCGGAGTGTCAGAGTGTTGGGCTTGCTGAACCCCAGAGAACCTCTTAATGTTTCTGATAGTTTGGCCGCCTCTTGTAAGGTAGGACTTAGGGCTTGCTCCAGGATCCCTTGGGCAACAGCCTCCCGTACCTTGACATGGTATGGACTTTTCCCATGGTTGTATAGGACCACCTGTATCTCCCCCCTGTAATCTGGGTCTATCACCCACACTGCCACATACAAGGAATATGGCCAGGCTAACCCTGACTTAGCTGCCAGCTAACATAAGCCACAGGTGAAGGGGAGATTCTGACTCCAGTGGTAACCAGCAGTCTTTCATTTTTGGGGATTTGAATGTCCTCAGTGTTAAAAGAATCAAACCCTATCGACTGAGAGGTGACTTGAAAAGGGAGTTTGGCACTGGGGTACAAATATCAGATTAGCATGGTCCCCATCCGTGTGTCGGGTGGTACTGATCCCTCTGGGAGAATTTGACTAATCCTCTCCACCAATGTCTTATACCCACCTCACTTCCTTGAGATGTCCCACTCTGGGGTGGCATTTACACTTTGCAAACCAATATTCTTGTTATGGTGTTGATTACTAAGGAACACTGTAGCATGGGAAGCCATGCCATTGAATGTTATTGGATCAGATTCTTTGCTTCAGGTTCTGATGATGTCACAGAACCTGTATGTGTTTATGTTGTTCTCAAAGTTCTACAGTTTGTCAGTTGAAGCCTCTTGTTGGAGTAGAGGGGTCCTCAATGTTGTGGGGGGTCTTTCTTTCCTGTTATCTTAATAAATACTTAATACGAAGACTTACCTGTGTCCAGAGCGTCTTTGTAACAATTCTCAATGTCATTAGTTCTTGTGTCCCTCTGGATCCCTTGACTCAGATGTCGGCTATGCACAGGCTCTCAAGCACCTTGGTTCACCTTCTAGTAACTTTCTGCCAGGGAAGGCATCCCTTTTCTCCTGTTATGACTCAGCAACCTGATTCTCTGTACTTTCTACTGGAGATTTCCCCGCTTTCTCAAGTTGGGTCATGCCATTCTGAATCTCTTGAGTTGCTACTGGAGATTGCGTCCCTTTCTCCTGTTGGTACTTCGCAATCTGATTCTCTTGAGTTGCTACTTGTAACGCTCACCTGATTCCCGTAGAGGCGCCGGTCTTGACTGGGCGTATACCGTATCTTCAAAGGTGATGTGTAACACACGGCTGGCTCTTTGGGCTGGACCTCTGTGCACTGTATGTCTGGCTCGAAGGGTAAGATGTCTTAGGTAAGTGAACGCCGTGCTCTCCATCTGCCTCGAGGCAGGGTGCTGTAACCAGTTTCTTCACTGGATAAGGGGAGCAGGCCTCTTGACTTCAGAGGACTGCTGTCTGTCGTTTACTGCACGAACGGTAAGTTTCGAGTAATTCTAATGTCTTTAAAGTCTTTAGTAATGATGTCTCTTGTTTTGCAGGGTTCCGGCGATGGCGGATGGCGGGCTGAAGTGAGTTGAAGATGGAGCCCGTGTGATGAATAGAAGCGCCTGGAAGCACGTAAGTAAGCGCTTGTTGCCTGCTTCACGATGCGCTCTAACTGTCTTTTTATTTTGCAGGTACAAGTTCGGGGCGGCTGCAGAGTGCCGGAATACCCACTGGGTTAGATGTGGAAAGGAGTAATGGCACGTGAGTATTAAAGTTCCCCAATGTCTTTAAACGCACCTTGTTTTGTCTTTCAGATGCGGGATGCAGCGCCGAAGGCCTCCGGAGCGTGCGAAGAGTTGGTAAGCGTTTGTCTTTCAGATGCCGTAATGCAGTGTGAAGACCTCCGGAGCGCACGAAGAGTAGGTAAGCCTTTGTCTTTCAGATGCCGGAATGCAGCGCGAGGCGTTGGTGACAGCCGATGGACCAGGCAAGTGAAGAGCTGTCACTGAAGACCGTAATGCTAACCTGTTCTTTCTTGTCTTTATAGGTGTTGCGGAAGACTGGATTCAGAATGGTAAGCCTTTTTCCTTAGGCCCAGGATCAGATGCAGAAGACACGATGAGCGTTCTGCTGCTGAGGATGCAGAATAACGCAAAGCAAGATTCATCCATCGGGTGTGGTTTAAATAGCCTCCTGTAGTGCTTAGGTGTCTCCTTCCACAGCCACGCCTAGGTAAGAAAAGAGTTCCTGCTTTCCAGAAGAGTTCCAGTGTTCTGAATCTAGGGAGTGGCTCCTGCCCCACCCAACAGGAAAAGTAGTTCCAAACAGAAGAGGATCAGAGACTCAACTGGCAGGCAAGTAAGCAGCATGGTCTGCTGCAGGTAAGTCCACCCAAGCATTATGAGCCTGGCGCTTCCAGCGCTGGGACTGGGCATATTTATGAGCCTGGTGCCACTGGCGCCAGGACTGGGTCCAAAAGGTCCCAATTGGGACTGGTTGGCACTCGGAACCTAGGTTATGGATCTGCTTCCAAGGGAGTTGGGAAAACCCTGACCTTTTGGAAGCAGAGATCATGACAGTAGCCCCCCTCAAGGCCCCTCCCAAACCGGGCTTCTCCGGGGGTTTTGGCTTGTCAGGAAATGTTCGGTGAAATCTTTTGATTAGGCGAGGAGCGTGGACATATTCAGCAGGTTCCCAGGATCTCTCTTGGGGGCCGTAGCCTTTCCAGTCAATTAGGTAGAATAGTTTAGATTTGGAGATCTTGGAGTCCAGAATGCTTTTGACTTCAAACTCGAGTTCTCCATCAACTAGGATAGGTTTTGGAGATTTGGTTAGTCTGGTTTGAGGTTGCACGGGTTTTAATAGAGAGACGTGGAAGACCGGATGTATCTTCATGTGCGGGGGCAAGTCCAACTTGACCGCTACTGGGTTTACTATGGTAGTGATGGAATAGGGACCAAGGTATCTTGGGTTGAATGTGCGTGGCCCTTTTAGAGGTAGATATTTGGTGGATAACCAGACTTGATCCCCTACTTGATATTGAGGGGCTTCCTTCCGATGTTGATCTGCTCCTTTCTTGTATTGTTCTTTAGCCCTTTGAAGGTGAGAAACAGCTTCCTTAAAGGCTTGGGTGATTGTAGAATGCAGGTAGTCTTCTGCTGGTGTTTCAAGATCTTGGAGGGTATCCAACTCCGAGGTTCGAGGGTGACTGCCGTACAAAAGAAAAAACGGGGTTTTCCCAGTTCCTGAATGGACAGAGTTATTGTAGGCATATTCGGCTATCCAAAGGATGTCTTTCCAAGTTTTTTCAGTTTGTTGCAGCATGCAGCGTAAATACTGTTCCAGAGTTTGATTGGTCCTCTCGGTTTGTCCGTCGGTCTGAGGGTGGTGACTGGTCGATAGTCTCACATCAATTTGAGCCGACCGACAGCAACTTCGCCAAAAATGAGAAATAAATTGACTACCTCGATCCGAAATTAGAACCGAAGGAAAACCGTGCAGTCGGACGATGTTTTCGAGAAATTCTCGGGCCATAGTTGCTGCTGTTGGCAAGCCTTTGAGCGGAATGAAATGCGCCATCTTGGAGAATAAGTCCACGATTACTAGAATCGTTTTGTATCCGGAGCATGGAGGTAGATCGGTGATGAAGTCCATAGAAAGCGTATGCCAAGGGCGAGGTGGGATGTCAATAGGGCGTAAGAGGCCTGCTGGTCTTTCCTTTTGACTCTTGTTTTGGGCGCATACTCCACAGGACATTATAAAGTCTCTGATATCTTTTTTCCAAGACGGCCACCAGAAGTAGCGCTTGATCTTTTCTGAGGTCTTGGCCATACCGGGATGTCCTTCCATTAAAGAATCGTGACAACAAGAGATTACTTTTTTCTGTAAATCTGTGCTGGGTAGGTATAATCGTTCTTGGAAATACAATAAGTTGTCCTTTACTGCAAAGTCCTTTCCCTGCAGATGCCAATTCTGTTTGTCTGCTGGAGTTACAAGTTGCCTGGCTTTATCCTTAACTTCCTCTATGGATTCTGTGGCGATTACACCCAGAATTCTTTGTTCGGGAATGATTGGTACAGGTTTAGGGTTGATCAAGTGTTCTTCCACTCCCATCCGAGAAAGGGCATCAGCTTTACCGTTTTTTGTACCAGGTCGATAGGTAATTATGAAGTCAAACTCGGCAAAGAATAATGCCCAACGGAGTTGTCTAGAGGATTGGGCTTTTGCGGTTTTCAAATATTGCAGGTTTCGGTGATCCGTAATCACAGTAACGGTGTGTCGGGCCCCCAGCAGATAATGCCGCCAAGCCTTAAAGGCAGACTTGATAGCCAGAAGTTCCTTGTCAGTAATCGTGTAATTGATTTCAGGAGGCGAGAATTTGCGGGACCAAAATGCCACGGGATGCAACTGATTGGTTACCGGGTCCTTTTGTGATAGAACTGCCCCCATAGCAAGGCTTGAAGCATCAGTTTCCACGATGTAGGGGAGTTCGGGGCGAGGGTGTTTTAAGATTGGTGCAGAGATAAATTTAGTCTTCAAATCCTGGAAAGCTTGTTCCGCCTCGGTAGACCATTCAAAACATTTGTTTTTCTTTAACAAGGCAGTGATGGGCTGGACTATTCGAGAGAATTCGGGGATAAACCTGCGGTAAAAGTTAGCGAAGCCTAACATGCTTTGCACACCTTTTACGGAGGATGGTGATGGCCATTTGAGAACTGCATCAACCTTCTTTGAATCCATACGCACTCCGCCAGGTGATAATATGAATCCCAAGAATTCAACTTCAGTCACGTTGAAAACACATTTTTCCAACTTAGCGAAAAGTTTGTGTTGACGCAATCTTTCGAGGACCATTTTCACGTGTTTCCGATGTTCAGATTCCGATGAAGAATAAACAAGGATGTCGTCAATGTAAACAACAACACACACATCTATGAGCTCTCTGAGGACATCGTTCATAAAATATTGAAAGGCGGCCGGGGCATTACAAAGTCCGAAGGGCATGACCTGATATTCAAATAGCCCATACTTGGTGCGGAAGGCCGTCTTCCATTCATCGCCCTCTTTTACTCGTACCAAGTGGTAAGCTCCTCTAAGATCCAGCTTTGTATATATGCATGCTTTTCTGACTTGGTCCAGGAGTTCAGGGATCAAAGGTAACGGATATCTATTCTTAACGGTGATCTGGTTCAGGGAGCGATAATCTATACAAGTTCTAAGGTCTCCTTCCTTTTTTGGAACGAAGAACAAAGCTGAAGAAGCAGGGGACTTGGAAGGACGAATAAACCCATTTGCCAGGTATTGATCCAGGTATTGTCGAAGGTGAAGGTTCTCAGGCTCGGTGAGGGCATAAATTCTACTACAAGGAGGAGTAGATCCAGGTATCAGGTCGATCTGGCAGTCATAAGACCTATGAGGAGGTAGAGAGTTAGCCTGATCCTTCCGGAAAACATCTTGGTATTCTAGGTATTCGGGAGGTAACTGGGGAGTCTCTGAAGAAATTGCTGCCAGTGCAACACCAGGTGGAGGGTGACAAGTAGAGACACATTCTGGAAACTGGACCGTTCTTGCTCGCCAATCGATCAGAGGATTGTGTTTCTCTAACCAAGGTATTCCTAGAATAATCTGAAACTGAGGGGCCATGATCACATCGAACACGATCTTCTCATGGTGTCCATCTTGACTTTCTAGCGTCACTTCTTGAGTGGTATGCGTTACTGGCCCGGAGGCTATCTCCGTACCATCCACCGTAGTAATGACGTCCTTTACAGCCTTGGGACAAAGAGTTAGATTCATCCTCAAAACCATTTCATGATCCACATAATTGCCGATGGCACCGCTGTCGACGTAAGCTTCAATTGCATGTAATCGATCCGGATTATCAGGGCTAATGAGGACCATAGGTATCACGAAATGCGAGGTCACAGAACTGGTTTTCACGCTCGGCAAGAGGACCTCTATTCTTGTCGGGCGAGGTCGTTTCCCTGCTCAGAGTTTGTAACTTTGGTAACTGCAGCTCCTACTGCCTTCTTGGCAGGTTTCACCGGACAGTCTCGAAGAAAGTGCCCTGAGTTTCCGCAATAGAGGCATAATTGCAACAGTTTTCTCCTTTCCCGCTCCTTTTGTGTTAGAGGACCTTTCAGACCCCCTATTTGCATGGGTTCCCCGGAGTCTACTCCTTTGGAAGGAGTTGGCGGTTTGGAAAATACTCGAGCATCAAACTTGGAACGATCAGCCTTCCTGTTCTGCAGTCTGTGATCTATTTGAACGACTAAGTCTATATAGTCCGAACAATCTTGTGGGGGATTCACTACTTGGGCTAACACATCTTTGAGCTCTCCGCGTAGACCTCTATAAAACAGCGTAATCCTTTTGTCCTCAGGCCAGTGAGTTTCCACTACCAGTCTGTTGAAAGACGCAATATACGCCAAAAGGTCTTGATTACCTTGTCGCAACGAAAGAAGCTCATTGTCCAAGGCCTGCCCCTGTGAATGTCGTGCGAACAGTTTTTCCATACTGAGCTGAAAAGCTTGAAAATCATGGAGGACCGGATCATCTTGATTTACTAGAGGGATCGACCAGTCTGCCGCATTGCCACTAAGGTACGAAAGCACGAAAGCTACTTTAGCTTGATCAGTTGGAAAGGCTGCTGGCCGGCATAAGAAGTGCAACCGGCACTGATTGATAAATACTGCAAACCTCTTTGGGTCACCAGAAAATCGTTCGGGCGGAGCCAGAGGTACATTCCCAGGTAGGTTGATCTGCACTGGATTCATAGAGGATGTAGAAGGAAGATTTCCCCCAGATGCGGGTAACGGGGTCTGTCCGGCTTGTGACTGTAGCAATTGTCTAGCGAGGTCATCTGTTCGCTCCTTGGAAATAATCAGTTCCCTTCTTAGAGCGTTCGTTTCCTGACGGGCTGCATGCACTTCTGCCCTTAGTTCCCCAAGTAACTGGGCTAGCTGGTCGGTATCCGAGGTTTCCATAGCGCCTGGACGGGAGTTTTTTGGTAGGCTTTGCGTTCTGTAACGCTCACCTGATTCCCGTAGAGGCGCCGGTCTTGACTGGGCGTATACCGTATCTTCAAAGGTGATGTGTAACACACGGCTGGCTCTTTGGGCTGGACCTCTGTGCACTGTATGTCTGGCTCGAAGGGTAAGATGTCTTAGGTAAGTGAACGCCGTGCTCTCCATCTGCCTCGAGGCAGGGTGCTGTAACCAGTTTCTTCACTGGATAAGGGGAGCAGGCCTCTTGACTTCAGAGGACTGCTGTCCGTCGTTTACTGCACGAACGGTAAGTTTCGAGTAATTCTAATGTCTTTAAAGTCTTTAGTAATGATGTCTCTTGTTTTGCAGGGTTCCGGTGATGGCGGATGGCGGGCTGAAGTGAGTTGAAGATGGAGCCCGTGTGATGAATAGAAGCGCCTGGAAGCAAGTAAGTAAGCGCTTGTTGCCTGCTTCACGATGCGCTCTAACTGTCTTTTTATTTTGCAGGTGCAAGTTCGGGGCGGCTGCAGGGTGCCGGAATACCCACTGGGTTAGATGTGGAAAGGAGTAATGGCACGTGAGTATTAAAGTTCCCCAATGTCTTTAAACGCACCTTGTTTTGTCTTTCAGATGCGGGATGCAGCGCCGAAGGCCTCCGGAGCGTGCGAAGAGTTGGTAAGCTTTTGTCTTTCAGATGCCGGAATGCAGTGTGAAGACCTCCGGAGCGCACGAAGAGTAGGTAAGCCTTTGTCTTTCAGATGCCAGAATGCAGCGCGAGGCGTTGGTGACAGCCGATGGACCAGGCAAGTGAAGAGCTGTCACTGAAGACCGTAATGCTAACCTGTTCTTTCTTGTCTTTATAGGTGTTGCTGAAGACTGGATTCAGAATGGTAAGCCTTTTTTCTTAGGCCCAGGATCAGATGCAGAAGACACGATGAGCGTGCTGCTGCTGAGGATGCAGAATAACGCAAAGCAAGATTCATCCATCGGGTGTGGTTTAAATAGCCTCCTGTAGTGCTTAGGTGTCTCCTTCCACAGCCACGCCTAGGTAAGAAAAGAGTTCCTGCTTTCCAGAAGAGTTCCAGTGTTCTGAATCTAGGGAGTGGCTCCTGCCCCACCCAACAGGAAAAGTAGTTCCAAACAGAAGAGGATCAGAGACTCAACTGGCAGGCAAGTAAGCAGCATGGTCTGCTGCATGTAAATCCACCCAAGCATTATGAGCCCGGCGCTTCCAGCGCTGGGACTGGGCATATTTATGAGCCTGGTGCCACTGGCGCCAGGACTGGGTCCAAAAGGTCCCAATTGGGACTGGTTGGCACTCGGAACCTGGGTTATGGATCTGCTTCCAAGGGAGTTGGGAAAACCCTGACCTTTTGGAAGCAGAGATCATGACACTACTTGAGATTGCGTCCCTTTCTCCTGTTGGTACTTTGCAATCTGATTCTCTTGAGTTGCTACTGGAGATTGCGTCCCTTTCTCCTGTTGGTACTTCGCAATCTGATTCTCTTGAGTTGCTACTGGAGATTGCATCCCTTTCTCCTGTGTGTACTTGGCAATCTGATTCTCTTGAGTTGCTACTGGAGATTGCGTCCCTTTCTCCTGTTGGTACTTCGCAATCTGATTCTCTTGAGTTGCTACTGGAGATTGCATCCCTTTCTCCTGTGTGTACTTGGCAATCTGATTCTCTAGAGTTGCTACTGGAGATTGCATCCCTTTCTCCTGTGTGTACTTGGCAATCTGATTCTCTAGAGTTGCTACTGGAGATTGCATCCCTTTCTCCTGTGTGTACTTGGCAATCTGATTCTCTTGAGTTGCTACTGGAGATTGCGTCCCTTTCTCCTGTTGGTACTTCGCAATCTGATTGTCTTGAGTTTCTACTGGAAATTGCGTCCATTGCTCCTGTTGGGACTTGGTGATCTGATTCTCTGGTTCTTCTATATTTCTGTCTTTTTTTATATCACTTAGGACTATCCGGTCCTGAATTAGTCTGCTTACGGCCTCTTTAGCCGTTAAAGGGTTTGAGGTTTGCATCGCCCCCTTGTAGCACTCAACCACCCACTTGCCTTCTTCCTTAGCGGCCTGCATGCCTACTTTCTCTCAGTACTAGCCTATTTGACCGAAAACAATTGACCTAATGACCAATTTGGTCGAATTTTGCATGGGTGATTTGGCCTTCGGGGTAATTTGGTCACATGTATTGCAAAATACCAACCATGGAGAGCGGGGCCATGGAGAGCGGGGGTGTTCCCCGCTCACCATGTTTGCTATTTTGCAATTTAGGAGGTGCAGGGGTGTCCCCCACTTCCCTAAAATTGGAGGCGGGGAACAAAAAAACAACAACAAAAAAACGCAGGTGTGTTTAAATTGGCACCCGAGCAAATTGATTTTCGGTCAGTTTGCTGCGATTAAAAATAATTTGGTAAAACATACCCAAACCTTTCTCTCATCGCTTCTGCCAGAGAGGGTCAGTGATGCTTGTGTCGGTGGCGTTTGTCTCCACCAGCCTTTCGGTCACTTTTCGTTGTGGCAGCCTTTTTGGAACCTCGCCAGTACTCGCGGTTCTCTCTCTCTTAGCACAGGGTTTGTGAAGCTCTCGTCTCTCGCGTTCCTGGATTCAGCAGCATTTTGCGGTCTCCGGGCCCACCACGTCCTCTGCGTGGTCCCACCTCCACGACAGTCTATGTTCCATGCTCCAGCGGCAGCATCTGCTCTGCATGTCTCCAACCCTGCTGTTCCGCTCTGCATTAGGAAGTCTTCTCCAGGTAAATACTTTAGAGCTTTTATAGTTATCTCGGAAACAAGAGGTCATTGGCTTCTGATTGTAGTATGTCAAGTCTGAGGAGGGTTCAGCAGTGGTGTAAGTCAAACAGAAAGGTTTTTATTACCTTTATAACTTCTATTGTCCCCATACAGGCTGAGAGTACAGATGTTATAGGGCTTCTTACTGCACGCTGGGAGTCCTCATCCCCAAGCGGGGAGTCACCCTCAGTGAGGTCTCACTTGCCCAATCCCCCGAGGGTGGGTCGTACAGAGCAGGATCATCTCCCCAGCCTCAATGGAGGTGGCTCCCTCTTGGGGAGAATGGACAAGTACCCTGGATTCATTACAGTTTCCATAAAGTTCTATTCTACATTCAATCATTCACTCATACATTCCAGACATTCATGCATTCGTCCAGAAGCACATCCTTATCAAACACACATCACAACACACTGGTATGAAGAAGCCACTCAAACATCTAGGCACGCCTTCATTGTTACATATCTAATGAAACTCAAAACACTATACGGTTCTACGTTATTTCGCCACTGTATTTTTCATCGCGGGTTTTTTCATCGCCGTTTTTTTCTTCGAAAAACTCGGTTTTTTTTGTTTTTTTTTTGGGGGGGTTAACCCACCAAGACCCCCCTTTTTTTATTGTTTTTATTCCCTTACACCCACAACCATATATTTATTTTTTTACCCCCCCCAAAAAAAAACAAGTTTTTTTCAAAATAAAAACGGCGATGAAAAAACCTGCGATGAAAGATACCGCGGTGAAATGCGTGTATACCCACTATACACACAAACATCCACAAAACACTATACACACACACACACACATCACTCACCCTCTCGCACTACCACACATTATGACCCACTTTCACACCGGTCACACTAACCGAAAACAAATGCAACTGGCATATTTCTGATGCCACCTGACCAACCTACAGTTACACATGAAGGTGGATGATCATTGTTTGAGTAGACTCTTCTCACAACTATGACTCACCTCCACGTGTAGACTTTACTCAATACTCAGATACTTGCATACTTCAGATTCCTCCTGACCCACCTCAATGTGCTTTCTACTCACAACAATTACCCACCTCCATGTGTACTCTATACTCACAAACTCACTAACTCTGAGAGCATTGAAGTGCTACAATAAATGGCATGCCTCCTGACTAACTTCTAAGTATAGTCATAACTCACTACATTTTTGAGAGCTCAGAGGCCCCATAACATCAAGCATACTTCAGCTGCAAGCTACACCACGTCACTCTATTCCAAAACATGGCACACATATTTTGCTACATTGATATTGCTTGAACGATCCAATCAACAATATCAAACAATATTGCTACCAGGGATATATACTAATAATATTTTTACTAATTCCCTCAAGTCTTTATAACATGTGAACTCCACATGTGTAGCATCTGTGTCTCTGTTGTCAATTAACTTTATTTAAAGATAAATGTTAACTTATCCTACAAGTCCATCCTGCCAAAAGGTGCAGCTCTATCTCTGCAATCCTATGGAGACTTTAAGAAGCCGTTAACTCTACAAACAATTTCCACAGAGTCTCCCACACCCAGCTCCCAAAACGACCTCCTTGTATACATACCTGCCATTGCGACTGGTTGTCTGTGTGTTCCCTATGAGTCTTATTGCGGCCAGGCTCTACCTTAACCAGTCTTCCCCTTCACCCCTTAACAGCACTTGCCCCCGGGCACCCTTCCCTGACCAACTGATTGATTCTGGTCCATCCCCGTCCTTGCACTTAGATTACCCCTACCCCCAGTTTCCCTGGAACTTACCCTCCTGGGCTCCCCCTAGCACTTGGTCAGTCCATAGGGGCCCCTCCTCCAGCACTTCCTCCTCTTCTCCCTATCCCATCCCTCCGCCTTATCCCCCCTTCCTGCACTTCTTGTTACTGCACTTACACGATCTGAATGTCACAAGGCCTAGTAGGACCGTTATTGTTCTTTTTTCTCCCTGTTCCCACTGCCCCCTCTTTTGTCTCGTGGCACCTGAAAACACTTTCTGCTGCATAGGCACCATACAAATGTCCAATAAATTAAAAAATATATATATATAAATACATAAATTCTGCAAGGGATATAGAAGCTCATAACGGTGTCTCGCCGTTCCTATACGGCATCCACCACTCTAATGCAGTTCCTCACACCATCACACCAGCAGCGCCCAATTATTAATTCCATCCCCTTTCTGCATCCATGGAGTTGGCACAGCAACATTATGTGCGAGTATTCTGTCACTGCGTGGTTCTTTACTTTAAAATGTCCGCCATTGTTCAGAGTTTCTCCTCTCAGTGTGTGCCATTGTCCGTCGTGTCACTCTCTTATGCGGTTCCATTGGGATTCAACATTCTGTGGCCGACTTCCTATGGTCATTCACGCTGCTGCGTGAGACCTCTGCATCAGGGCCAAAGCTCTTTATGAGGTGAGTTCCAATGACCGCATAGTAGCAGACCACATCCTCCAGGTATATAGATTGCAGCGCCCCTGCTGCCTCAGCTCCAGCCTAGGTACTGCATTAAATTCCAAAGTTTCATTTTTTTTCTCCACAGCATTTACTCCCCTTTTTTCCACTCCCAGTGTTCGCACATTCTTTATTTCCTCGCACAGTGGCCCGGTTGACAGTCAGACATGACTCTGCTCCTTTTGTTGGTGCCTTCTGTTACACAACCAAATCGTCCTCGCTCAGGTTGCCCTGGGTACACAACAACACCTCTCATTCATGCTTTCTGGGTTTCAGTTTACTATGTTCTCCCCAATCCTATCAGGCACCACCGGGCAGCGCAGCACCGTGTTCCCTCTTGCTAAGGTCGTCTACCTTGCTCTCGCAAGCTGCCCTGGCTGAAGTGGCCTTCTGTGGGGCAGGGGGTCCTACACTTGCTGCACAACCCGCAGCAGCTTACTAGGACTTTTCCACATTTTTATTTCAGCACAGATCTCTTGAGTTGGAAGGAGCAGAGAAGATTAGGCTACACCATGATACGTGTGAACAGGTATTGTCTGTGGGTAGTGAACAGAGGAAGGCATCCGAAGTGGTGAAGTACCCAAGTGTATTCTTAAATACCGTCTGTAAACTGAAAGGAAGTGTACAAAAAATAACCTTGAAGAGTGACCCTAAGCCAGTGACTTCGAAGATGAGACCTATCGCCCTGGTGCTGAGGGCTGTTGTGAAAAAAGAACTAGAGAAATTATATGGGAGAGGGATTATTGAGCGTGCTGGTGCTGTGCAATGGGTATCACCTTTACGTGTGGTTCATAAACCAAGCAGAGAGGTGAGATAGTAGGTGGATCTATGCAATTTAAATAAAACATCATCTATTACCAAAAATGAGTGAGATGATGAGCATGATATGGGCAGTAGGTTGTTCACGAAACTTGATTTGGCACCCGCCTAGGCAAGTGGACCTACATGCAAAGTCCAGGGAACTAACTGCATTTGTGTCACACAAGGGGGAATTTCAGTTTAGAAGGATGCCTTTTGGGTTGGTGTCTGCAGCTTCAGATCTTTCAGAAGGTAATGTATAGGTTATTTAAGGAAATCAAAATGTTTATTGTTTTCAGGATGACATTCTAATAAGTGGAAAGGTTGTAAAGGAGCATGGCTTTATATGAAGTGCTCAAAATACTGTATTCGGGAGGGAGGTTGTTGAATATCTATGGCAGGGTATATTCTGAGAGGATGTAAGATCCAAGGTGGAACTGTTGAACATGATTAAAACTATAAAATCACCAGAATATAGGGCAGAGCTCAGATCATTTCTTGGTTTGTTGGAATTCCAACAGAAGCTCATAAGAACCATATCGGTGAAAGTGGAAAGAATGAGGCTGGTGTTAAGGGATTGAGGCAATTTTGTGTGTAATGCAGCGTGAACAAGAATTCACTAAGATCAAAGAGCAAAGTGAGTGAGCAGGACATCTAGGACAATTTGACAACAGGGATGAAACGACTATTACCACAGATGCCAGTGATGTGGGTTTAAGCATAGTACTATAACAAATAAGGAAAGATGGGAATCAATTAGTGATAGCACATACCACAAGAGTATATAAGGGATGGGAGCGTAGGTACTCTGTTAGTGAAAAAGAACCATTGGGATGTGTGTGAGGAGTGGAGAGGTTTTCAACATTTGAATGGGGAGCGAAGTACCAAACAAAGACTGACCATAAGCCGCTAAAGGCCTTGTTTGAACAAAAAAGTATGGATACCCTTTCGATACGTCTAGCAGGGTGGGTTACTCATATGCAATCTCATGATTTTCAGGTGGACGAAAAAGGTGATTGCAGATCACCTATCCAGGATACTTACTGGAGGAGGAGGTAAAGACACAGTGGGAGTGTGGAGTGAGCAAGTCTTTGCTACCCATAATTGTATTATAGGGAAGAGTGAGTGGATGGAATAGTGTTGTATCGATGCCAATGTTGAAAGGTGAAGGAGTATGTTATGGGTTGGTGGTCCAAGGAACCAGGACTGTCAGAGGAACTTATGAAGTTCTGGGAAGTTCAGGAAGAACTCAGTGTGGAAAATGAAATACTATATGAAATACTAAACAGGTTCTCAGGGTATGTGAGTATACTTAAATCTTCCAATGAAGTCTAGACGAGCCTTTCACAGCAATAACAGTCTAAAACAAGTTACCACCTATAAGGAACAGAAATATCAAAGTCAGTGGACTTGAAGAGTCTACAGGGAGCCAGGATAGCCAAAGTCAATGGGAGCACAGTCTATGACGCGGAGGCACTTCTTAGATAATGAAAGTCTTGCAGAAAGTTAGAGAGTTTTGTAGAAATCACTTGTGGGGTCACAAGCTTTTAACCCTGTGAAAAGCAGAGTTGGAATTGACCCTAAAGTTAAGCCACTGCAAGTCTCAACTGAGAAAAGCACAGCTCAAAAGACACAGAGGTAAATACCCCAAGTCTAAACACTACCTCTGGTTTCAAGAAGAGTGGTCCAGCTGGATTCTGTCCTGTTGCAGCAATGCAGACCGTGGGTTCCTGAGCCTCAGTCGTGGGCACAAGAGGGAGGATGTCTGGAGGGCTCCTACGGCGGAAATTCAGAGGTTGTCAGCAGCTACAGGCTCTTTTCGGATCACCAGCACTTTGCGGTTGCAGTGCTCGGTAAACAGCACCACCATGGATCTCGGATACCGGTTGGGCTTCCTTCGATACTTAGATCCTGCCCTCTGGTGAGGGGACTCGAGCTCTGGTCGTCCTGCTTCTGAAGGGTCCTTAGGAGACTCCTGGAGCTTCTAGCCTGATTTCAGACATTGTACTCGTCTATGGATTTCTCTACCCCTGGCACTCGGTTCTTGCAGCAGCGAAGAAGTACAGCCAAACAGGGAAGATGGTCCAGTGGGTTAGTTGATCCCACTAACACAAGGGAAGAAGCCGTCCCTTCTGGAGCTTCTCTTGTCAATCAGAAAAAGGATTTTCAGCACAGCAGCAGGGCTTCACCGGGCAATTCAAAGGTCCAGGAGGATGCAGCAAGCTTCATTCACGGTTTATTCGTCAGGTGTTTCTACCAGTGGTCGACTCTCCTCTAGTCCTAAAACCCTCGCCTTTTAAGCAGGTTTCTCCCATTCATGCACAGCCTAGGCTGTCAATGACACAGCAGGGTGGCTGTCCTAAAAGGACAGGCAGCCAGCCAATCAGGACTCGTTGCATTCTGGCATTCCTAGAGACAAAGGACAGGGGAGTTTTGTGTACCTCCCTCACATCCTGTCTTTCCAGACACACTGGAGCCAGAGACAGGCTTCAGGGCTGAAGCCCTCTAAAGGCAAAAGGAACAAAGGGCTTAACTCGGCCTTGACGCACAGAGTAAAACCCAAGAAAGACCACACAAACCGAAAATGGCGAAAAAATAAAACTGGGGCCATTTTGACAAAATGGTCACCGATGGGTGCTATACTGCAGCTGAGGATTGAGCCTGCGGTAGAAAAGCACAATGGTAGGAAAATGAAACCACTGCCACCAGCCATTTAAAGTAGTGAGGGTAGCATAAAAATGTTACATGATAATGTAGGATAAGGGGCTACTAGGTAACCCCCCAACCCTCCACATAAGATGGTGTGGTCTGAACCTACAAAGAGAACAAGTAGGCAAAGTCAATTTCACTTTACTATTCTTGGGAACTGTAGTTAACTGTAGTTAACACAAGAAAAGGTAATTAAACCTTATGAGAAATCTAAAAGGATTTCTCTGTGACACTGCAGTGAAGGTGATGTGTCACCATACAAAAAGTGGATACCAGAGGAACCACATAATCCAAATCAGGGCAAAACACATGAGAGAGTGGGAAAAAAACTCACTCACTCCAGGGTTAAAGTTAAAAAGTCCTAAAGTCCTGCAAAAGAGCTGGGGGTCTCTAAAGTGGGAGGAATTAAGCATTAAAATTAGAATTCTCCCTGGCATACACGATTGTGGCATTTTTGTGGATCAGTTGATGGCTTCAAATACATGGTGCACTGGTTACATGCCATGTCAAATTCCAGTGTTATGTTCCTCAGCTGTAGTTTATCAGGGTGACATTATATGTATGCCAGTGTTCTGCAGGCCTTGGCATGATGGATGGGATCAATTGGTGTTGGTTGGCCATACCCCTGGCCATTCCCCCAACACCTCAGCTTGCACGAAGAGTGTCTGGGACTGGGTGCCGTTCAAACTTACAGGGTGCTGTAGTGGCAACTACTCTACTTGTGTATGTCACCATCTGTCATCTTTGCACTTCTTCCATGTTTCTTGGGGCCCCCCTGGACATACCTTGGACACCCCTAGATGGGCCTTCCCCCCCCTGCAGACCATGCATGTAGTGGGATGTACAATGTTGCATTCTGGTACCTGTGGTCCAGTGTGTGTGTGGCTGACCTGCTGGGGTAGAACGTCTTGGCCATTCACTGCTGCATAGTGAGCCATGACCCACTCTGGTGGGTTCCAGCCTGTCATGTGTTGGGTGTATGGGTGGGGCCTGCATGTATGTAGCCTTGTCAAGGCATTATGATGAATCCTACTGAGTCATATATACGGGGTAGAAAATCACTTAGACTCATATAAGACGAATTTTGGAATAACTCCTGATCAAAGTATTCCAAGATGCTACCCACCAATGCTTTGTTTTGCACATTATTTGGGATATTGTCTGTCACAAATTGTATTTGTTAGATTTGTATAGGCAGCAAAGTTTTTGTGGGGTATTATAGGTGCATTTACATGATTTAAAACATTTTTTGTATTGTTGGCTTTTAGGAAATGTGCACACTATTTTATACATTTTTTGTATGTTTAAGAAATGATAAAAATTGTTTTTTTCATCATCTTGTGACTTGGTACCTATTTGGTCCATGGACCGGGTCTTTTAGGGAATTATAAAGGTGACATAGGAGAGAGACGGCTGGATTTGTCTTTAATGTTTGTTTTGGAGTAGAATCCAGGCGTCAATAAGCCACTCCACTTATCTCTTGTTGTTAGATATTGAATCCTGCTGAGTCATCACTGATCCCCAGCCTAAAGTCAACTTCCATGTGGCCAGGGGAAGGCAGCCGCTAACTGATCCTGACCCTGGGGGTGGTATTGGTATTCTAAGGGTGGATCAAATGGGAGGAGATGGCTATCAGGGGAGAGTGGTGACTCCAACAGGAGACAAGCAGTATTCTTCTCTTTCTTGCGAGGAAGCTCCCTTAATTCCAGAGTTTTTGATGGCATGTTGTTATTATTCAGAACCATTTTATTATACAACTCTGAAAACGACTTTGTTCAAACAAAATCCAGTCTTCATGTATATATGATAAGCTTAAAACATACCCAACATCTAATGTGTTCAACAATGTAACTTAAAATCAGTGAAACTTCCCTGGACTCCAAGTCCCCGAAAGCCTTAAGCAATGAGTTGAGGAAGAGAAGCAAGGAGTCAATGTGAAGAGAATATGACACCAAGTGTAATGTGCAGTCTAGTTGTCAAGATCCAAGTCAGCTGCACGGGACATTTAAAACTGGAAATAATCTGCAGCTGACAGACCAGAGCAGGAGAGACGAGAAAGGCTGCAGAGTGCACAGAGTGGGAAGGGAGAACAGAGGCAGCAGCAACCTCACGGAGAAGAGCCATGGGAAGAGCGGGAGCGTCTGCTGGTAACATACTGGTGGCGTTCAGGACCAGAGAGCAGGAACTACGGTGAAGTCAAGGTAAACTGTGTACAGCCGGACAAGTGAAGACGCTTTCCTGCAAAGCGATATTGGTTCCATTGGCAAAGGGCTCACACAGCAACATGGGAGCCAAAAGAGACTCTGCCCAGAAGGAGAAGTTTGCCCAATGGAACCTCCTCACAGAAGCCGCACAGTCAACCAGCGAGTCATCCAAAACAAGTAGAGGGAGCCCGGGACATGCAAACACGTTAATGAACATTTGTGAAGCATATTTGAATACAGACCAAATAGAATTGGAACGCAAAGGCAAATATGGTAAAATTCACGTGATATGAGATGCCAGTTGGGGGAAACCTGGGACCAGCATTGCCATAAGTCAAAAGACATTACAGAAAGAACAAAAGGGCAAAAGTGGTACAATTCTCCTGATATGGGATGTCCGTTGGGGGAAACCTGGAACTAGCATTGCCATAAGCCAAAAGACATTATTAAAGAAACAAAGTGTCATACATTGTATAATTCTCCTTATATGAGCTGTCAGTTGTGGTAAACCCGGAACAAGCATTGCCAAGAACCAAGAGAGATTGAAAGAACGGTTGACATACATAGCTTGAACTAACCGTCATATATGGGATGTCAGTATGGGGGAAGCTGGTACAAGTAATAACTGAAGTCAACAAAGTTCTACTATTGAAGAAGAACAGTTGTGTAAAACCTAAGAGGAATGTCAATGTTGCAGAGAGACCTGATAGGCACATCAGGTAGTGAACCATTTTGGAAACAGATAGCCTGCAGGAGAATACACCAGTGGGCCTGCATGAGCCAAAAGAGAGATATTCCTGGCAGGAGAGTAAACCAGGATATCAAGAGATTCAGTGAGAAGTTTCCTGGCAGAGGAGTATATCAGGAAATCCATTTTGAATGGGTATTTTAAAGAGAAACTTTGTCATATTATGTTTTTGTTTAAGTTGAACATTTTGTCAGCCAGAGAATTAGAAAAGACTTGCCCTGAGTGCTGTTGGCTGCCTGATACCTGCACAGGACTATTACTGACTATTACTGTGATCCTGTGGCAAAGAGAACGCTAGAAATTGCTTTATTTTTGTATTATTTTTGCTGCTGTTTTTAGCCCCGCCCCTTCCCGTCAAACCGCCATAAAACAGGCAAGTTGCGTGCACCAGCGCATCAATGGAGTGCACTGCTGAGTGGGCTACCTGGTAACTGCACAGGACTATTACAGACTACTAATGTGCTCCCGCAGCAAAGAGGTATACGGCGAGGGATGTTTTAAAGAGACTGTTTGCAGCCTGGAAGCGGAGAGACCAACATTCTAATACCAGTATTCTTTCTTTCTTCTCCACTTTAGAATGCTGGAAATTGCTTTATTTTATGATTATTTTTGCTGCTGTTTTTAGCCCCGCCCCCTTCATGCCATTACTGCCATAAAACAGGCTGATTGCGCGCACCAAGGGGGTGCATTGCGGCATGCTGTTGGCTGTTGGGAGGCTGGGCGGTGAAGATGAGGCGTTGGGTTTTGTTTGATTTTGTTTTTTTGTTGTTTTTTTTTTCCTTGCTTTGCTGTTTTTGAACTGGCCTATTGAGGTTGGCTCTGACCTCTCAAGTGACTTCATGACACACATTTATACTTTAAAAACGGCAATGCCCGGGAGAGAGGACCTGCATTGTGGAAAAGATTTCTAGGGCAAATCGCAATTTGAAAAAGATACAAGTAAAGGGCCGCTGCCTGTTTTGGTGGGAAAGAATGTTCAGAGGCAGCAGGCTAAATCTCGAACAGGGGATAATCGGGGCCTCTGGGCTAAACCTAGAGGCTCTATTGCTGTGGGTATTACCCCAGTAAACACTACGGAAAAGATGGTAATTTACTAACCGATTATGTGGATACCGTATACGTGTATCGGTATTATAGCAAATGGATGAGAAAGTTCACTTGTAGCTAAAGTGGGATTTGACCCCCCTGGAGACCCCAATTATGATGGAGACCCTTGCTGGGGTCCCTGTGAAAGAAACTGGGGTTCTCCAAGTAATCAAAGCCCAGATTCACTGTGGGGGAAATGAGGGGCAGGGATTGATTACTCCCCCACAGGGGAGGGAACTAACACCTAAAGTAACAGCAGATTTGAAAAATTTGTTGCGTTCAGACGGCAAACAAAATGTGGAGTTAAACTGACATTTGGGAATAAACTTGGTGAAACTGGATAGGCCTCCAGCCCCAGTGGAAACCAACTCCCCTAGGGAGATGGGTGTAGCTGATGAAGAGGAGGAACCAGAGACTCTGGGTCCTCGTGCACCTTCCCGATCGTATCTCTCGCAGTCCACAATCCTATACCCAGACTCTTCGGGTTTCTCCCCTTCTGAATTGTCTGTATCATTTGCTAATCCTACACCTAGAAGATCTATCAGCAGCTTTCGACCTCCTTGACCACAAAAGACTGTTGCAAAGGCTGACTGACATCGGTGGCTTCTCATAGGAAGCCGTGTCTTGGATGGAATAATTTCTCTGTGGTCGTAATTCTGGAGTGCACTGGGGAGATGCCTCCTCAGACACTGAACCAATTCTGTGTGGTGTGCCACAGGTGTCCTGTTTATCCCCATCCCTTTTTAACATTTATATTCAGCCACTGTGTGAAAAATTGAGAAACTGGCGGTCTTTTTTGCAAATTATGCAGATGATTTCCAGCTCACCCTCAAACTCACTGGGGATCATATGGTAGCCCAAGAAAAATTAAATGACATCTACTTACTCATCAGAGACTGGATGTATTCAAACTGGCTTTGTTTAACTGCCAGTAAAACTGAGCTTATGCTATATGGATCGAAGCATGCCCCTGATGGTGGTCTAGGACAGAAGTATGTCAGCTTCAGCATTGAGGAAGAACATGTATCTGTAACTCAAAAGGTTAAAACTCTCTGCACTTACATGGAGGCCACGCTGAATGCTGACGCCCAAGTCAATCATTCTTTCAAGACATCTAATTACTACCTCAGAGTCTTAATCCAGATCTGCCCATTGGTCTCAAAGGCAAATCGGGAAAAATTGATCCGCACTATTATCATGCAAAGGCTCGACTAGTTCAACTTCCTACTTGGAGGTGCTAGTATGGAAAGTATAAAGAAGCTTCAGGAGCTCCAAAATGATGCAATGCGTATTGTGTGCAATATTGCACACAGAGATACAGTATCTAAAGCTTGCAGGGAACTTCAATGGCTCCCGGTTGCAACCAGAGTCAAATTTAAGATTCTTACGCTAGGACATAAGTGTCTCTTTGGCACCGCCCCTCAATACCTGAGGGAGAAGCTGGAGTCCTATACACCGGAGAGAACTCTGAGATCTTCTGGTGCTTGTAGACTAAGAGTCCACCAGTTCAAGAGAATCCAGGGAAAGGGTTGGTTGTTCCCCATTTTGACATAAGGAAGAGGACTACCTTGTTTTCAGAAAATCTCTGAAGACTAGATCGTTCACTTAGCAAGGTCCATAGACTACCCTACTTGCCTACTGATCCTGTGTTGTTGCGTTTTATGTCTTTTTGTCTCGGTCTTATGTAGCGCCTGGGTGCCTACGGGTTATTGACACTCTAGAGATAGATAGATAGATAGATAGATAGATAGATAGATAGATAGATAGATAGATAGATAGATAGATAGATAGATAGATAGTCAACTACAAGGTCACACATTGCCAACTGATTTAACGCTAGCTGTCATGAATACAGTCCTGTTGGCTTTGACTAAATTGTATGAGGGGATGGATACAAATCTTCATCAACAATTAGGAATCGCAAATGAGACACTGGATAAAGTACTGGCTTGGGAAAATCATACACAAAATCTGGAGTATTTACTAAAGAAAGTAATTGAGGTAAAAAAGGAGGAGGTCGTCTGTAGCCATGAGTGCAGAAGGGAGGAAAGTGATTACCAACAGTGCCTCCCCTTACAGATGAAATATAGAAATGTTTATATCATCTCCCCAGGGGATGACACGAGAGACCAACGTTCTAGAGGGCATGACCCTGGGGAGGAGGCTCCAGATACGGTTTTGGTACCCACTCAGTTGCGATCCTTACCAATTCGTCCCTCTTAGGGGAGTGGTAGGGTTCAAATGGCCAACCAGCTCCCACACCCTCGGACTACTGTATTGCCTCCGGTTAGTAATGCATCTTATTTTCCCCGACCTGAACCCTTATCCCCTTCCTTTCCCACTCTTCTCCCTCCTTCACTTTGCCCTATGCCTCTTCATCCTTTCCCCCCCCTCACCAGTCAATCTTCAAGCACCCATAACCCAAACCACACATGAACCCATTTTCCAAATATTTAATATAAAGAAAGGGGGGTGAAACCTTTACAACTTGTTAAGAAACCTCAAAACCAAAGGCCACTTAAGAAATCTGTGGCATTTGGCTCAAGGGCTTTCCTGTGAAACATGTCTCAACCCCACAGAAAGAGAATGTCAGAAAGATTACAAGGGAGGGGTCCTTGACAAGAGGGTCTGTAATTATACAGAGGAAAGACAGACAATAGGTGATGAGGTGGTTGATTCGACTGAAGAACATATGAATGTGACTGTAACAGGTGAAGATATAAGGGTAGAGGATCTACTAAGGGAGGTGGCCGGCTTTATCTGACGGTTCACTCAAATCAAGAGACATTGAGTGTTGACTCAGACTCGCCGTCCCATGACCAAATGACCGAACAAGGAGAGGCTGATGAGTCGGATATTGATGAGAGGGAGTCTACTATAAGCAGCAGCCCTCCAAACGTAGAATTTGGGGAATTTGAAGAGAGTGAAAGAAGGCCAGACCATCATAGGCACAAACTAAAGAGGATGAATAAGTTAAGGAGTGGTGTACTGCAAAAGAGCAAACAAAGGGGAGGAAGATGGCTCAAAAGGCAGGCTAGTTAGAAAGGGGAAAGCAGATGTTGATAGCTCTAGGGACAGAAGGGAGAACGACGGGGTACCATCATATCATGGTGACAGGGGTGGAAAACCAACCTTGTTTATCTTGTGTTGTAGAAGAGGGCACTTTCCCCAATATGTTATGAATAGATCAAGTGTGTTGAACCTATTTGTTGATATACAGGGCTTAGAGAAAATCCAGTCTGTGGATATCGCACAGGTAGAATTCTGGAGTGAGAAGAACTTGGCAAGGTTCGAGGTTGATCATGCCGTCTATATGTTGTGTGGAGGGTCAAGAAAAACCTCTTCAACCAAGACTTTGATTTAGAGCAAGAGAATGACCAAGAGATATTAAAGAGTATGAAGGATAACATTTTAAGGGTTTAAGAAAAATACCCATGATCGCAAAGAAATGTGCATCAGACCTTGAGGGGTGAACATGAATGGGAATAACATGGGAGAGAGGCACGATGGCTGACCCACGGTAAAAATAATTGGAACCAGCCCGGGAGAAGTAGGAGTGGGTGGGTGAATTCTTGGGCCAGTACCGACTATTGAGACCAGCAGAGGGGGCCCCAGGAAAGTAGTTCTTAGAAAATAGGATTCTGGAACACTAGAGGGTTTAAGCACCTCCTCACTGCTGAAAACAACCCGTTGATAGATCTTGATATAGTGGTCTTACAGAGGACGTGGCTGGTAGACCAACCGGTCTGGGATGGCCATGTATTAACGGTAGTCCCAGGAATTAAGACAAGTAAAGGCTGGCCATCGGAAGGACTACCTACAGCCTGTACAAAGGGCCAAGGCTGGTCCTTAACAGCTTGGGCGTCACCAAACCTCTTTACACAGCTGTCTAAACTAATAGTTTTTTTTTTTTTAAGTTTTTATTATTTTGAAAACAAATAAACAATACAAACCATACTTGCACCATTATTTACAACAGACTCGTGAACATCAATTAATGCACATTACTGCTCCCCAAATCCCTCCCCCCCTCAAGAGCTTGTTTGCGTTTCTCATTCTGTATCTGCTGCGTGTGGCAGTGTATCACTTCCTTCCGAAGCTACAGAATCCATTATTGTGCCAAACAGTCCTGTTATTAACACTCTCCATGCCATCAGGTTACCCACTTCTTCTTCCCTGCACTTGCTACATGCCTCCTGTCATACTACCGTTTCAGCCTCCGCCCATTTTTGCAAATCCCGCCACTATACCTCAACCTGTGGCTTGTGGCACTGCTTCCAGCCCATGGCAATCCTTCTTTTTGCAAGCACATATGCCAGGTCCCTCAGTTTCCCAACATGTTTAGTATTCCGTGGTCTGGGAAACCCTCCCAACAGGCAGGCCCAGGCCGTATCTATGTTGAGCGTGACCCCTTTATCTGCTAGTTTTTGTGCCACCTCCCCCCAAAAACCTTCAATCACTGGGCAAGACCAGAACATGTGTGTCATATCAGCGTCTTCTTCATCGCATTTTGGGCATGCTTGTCTTCCTGCGTTTACAAACTTAGATATTCTCTTCGGGGTCATATAGGCTCTATGCGTTATGTATAACTGTATCTGCTGCAATCTGGCGTTTCTGGACACCTTCTTGTGGTATCCCATAGCACGCTCCCACATCCCATCGGTCATCTGTGCCCCCACATCCGCTTCCCAGTCCAGCCTCAAATGAGTCAAATCCTTTCCCACCCGGGTCATCACCATCTCATACAATCTAGAGATCTCGTGCCCTCCTTCTGATATGTCATATATTGTTCCCATTATGACGTCTGGCTCCTCCGCCAGTACAGTCTCTGGCCAGGTTTTACGAATAATCTGCACTAGCCTAAGATACGTGACATATTGGCCTCTGTGCAAGCCTGCCTCTTCTCCCAGTTCTTCGAAATCCTTAATGATCCCCTCTCGCCATACATCTCCCAATGTGACCAGCCCGACCGATTCCCAATTGGTCCTGATTATCATTCTGAGTGGGTTTTCTCCCCCAGCCAAGGCGACTAGCGGCACCTGTGGGGAACACGGTACGGGTTCTCCATCAGTCGGCATACTCTGCGCCACGTCTTCCACCCAAGCAACATCATACCTGGGCATTCTTCCATTTCAAGTCTAGGCACCCAGATAATCTCCTTTAGGTAAAACGGAGTGCAGTCCTGTCCAAACAGCCTAAATTCAGGAGTTACCTCATCAGAAAGCCATTTGGTTACATATTGCAACTGACCAGCTACATAATAGGCCTCAAAATTTGGCAGCTTAATGCCCCCTCTATCATGGAAGTTCTGCAGCTTCCATAGCGCCACTCTATTGCGAGTGCCATGCCATAGGAAGTCTCTGCACATGCTATTCAGTTTGACAAAAAACTTTTTGGGTATCAAGTATGGTATATTACTGAAGAAATGTAACAGCCTGGGCAAGACCACCATTTTGAGCATCGCCCCCGTCCCATCATCGCCAGCGGCAACCTCTCCCAAAACTTCATACTTGTTCGGATTTTTCCCACAGCCACCTCGGTATTATGCAAGTGTTCCTCCTCCACCGTATGGTACACATCTATTCCGAGGTAGCGGAAGGAATCAACCGCCCATGGTACGGACAACACTGGCAACTGCTCCAGAGGGGCTCCTCTGTAGCTCCCCAATGAGAACATGCTCGATTTTTGGCGGTTCACCGCTCTGCATACCTTTCCATAACCTCTAGAATATATTGAAGATTTTCCTCCGGATATTTCAAGTATAGTAGTAAATCGTCAGCATACAAGGATATTAGATGTTTCTCTCCCCTTACCTCAATACCAACCATGTCATATTGTTGTCTGAGGTACACTGCCAGGGGCTCCAGGGCTAGAATGTATAAAATCGGGACCAGGGGCACCCTTGTCTGGTGCCCCTACTGAGTTGCCATCTCTCAGATATCACCAATCCTGTGCGCACCCTGGCCAGTGGTTCACTGTATAGTAATTTTGCCCACCTAACATAACCTGGCCCCATCCCGTATTCTTTCAGGGCCTCCAGCAACCATGGCCACCTCACTGAGTCAAAAGCTTTGACTGCATCTAGGGACACCACCGCCATTTCCCCCTCGCTCCTGTTTCCCTCTTCAATCACCCAGTGGAGTCGCCTATGGTTGTGGGTTATATTTCTGCTGGGGACATAACCTGTCTGGTCCGGGTGTATCAGTTTGCTAATAACTCTACGCAGCCTATTAGCCAGGACCGCCGTCAATATCTTGCTATCCTGGTTCAACATTGACAAAGGCCTTTAGGAGCCGCAGCTATGCCCTGGCTTGTTGGGCTTAGGAAGCGGCACAATTAACGCTTCTCTAAGCGATTCCGGCAGCCGGCCCATCTCAAAAGACTCATTGAGCATCTCTAGCATATGGGGGAGCACTTCCTCTCTATATGTTTTATAAAACTCGCCCGGGAAACCGTCCGCGCCCGGGGTCTTACAGGTGGGTAGCTGCTTCACCACCTCCTCCAATTCCTCTAAGGTGATCGGTGCGTCCAGCTCCTCCCTTTCTTCAGCACTAATCTTAGGTAATTCCATGTCTTCTAGAGTTTCTCTAATCTCCTCTCGATTGTCCCCTCTTCTGTCCTCATATAATGTCCTATAATAGTCTAAGAATGTCTCGTTGACTCCCTCTTGGGTGTCAACCACCTCCCCGTCTTCTCTAGTTATTGTCCTAATCGGGGGCCTGAGGGTTTCGCTCTTCTATAACCATGCCAAGAAGCGGGCAGTTTTATCCCCACCTGCATGTTGCCTCTCAACATACGTCTTATAGTTAAGGTTGCAGAGCTTTTCCCAAAGCTCTGCACACTTCTGCTGTAGTTCGAGTACAAGTTCCGCATCCCCTCCCGCCCTGTTGCTTTCCCGTTCCAGTTTCTCTTCCGCTTCCTCTAGCTCCGTTAGGACCCCACCCTGTAGGCCTTTTGATTTAGCAATAGCAGCACCCCGCAATGCCACCTTAAAGGCTTCCCAGAGCGTGCACGCTGAGTCCACGCTGCCTGTGTTTACCTCAAAGTACTGTGTGATCGCACTCCTGATATCTTCCCTGAAGACCGGGTCCCGGAACGCCTATGCTCGGAGGCGCCATGTCGGTATCCGCGCCCTGGGGCGGCAGTACTGCCAACTCAGAACCAGAGGCGAGTGGTCTGACAGGACCCTCGCTCTATAGTCTATTTGGGTGGTCTCTATCACCACATCTGGCGTGGCAAAAAGGTAATATTTTCTCGTATGCAGTTGCTGCGGAGCTGAGTAATGCGAGTACTATGTTTCATTAGGGTGTTTCAGTCTCCAAACATCTGCCAACCCGAAGTCATCTAGTAATGTCTGCAATACCCTGGCTGCTGGGGTGGGCCTATCAATCTTATCATCAGATCTGTCTGCCTTTGGGTTGAGCACGCAGTTGAAATCCCCTCCCCAGATACCGCTCCTCCCATACACGCGCCCAGATGAGTACACAGGGTTCTAAAATATGCCGCAGTATTTTGGTTGGGGGCATACATATTTATAATGCACACCTCTCTATTCTCCACCAAAGCCTTTAATATTGTCATGCCGCGGTGGGGATGGCGGAAGTGGAACCGCTGGCGGTTCTGTCCGCCGTAGCATTCCCCTTCTCGTCTTCTGCTTACCGCTCTAGTCATTGTACGCGTTCGTGACCCGGAAGTATAAATCACTTCACTTCCGGGTCGCATACGCGTTGCAACGTTTCCGGATTCCCTCCTGAGTTGCTGCCGCTCCCGTACCTGGTGATATTCCTGCCTTTCTGCCTTTCTTTTTCGCTGGTTCCACACAGCTGTGTTCCACCCTTGTTCTCAGCCTTGTGCATTGCCTCGTCCTTGCCTAGCCATCTCCTCTCCTTAGTTCCTGTTCTTTTTGCTTCAGCTTACCCCTGCCTCTTCCCTTCCCTGTTTCCCTTCTTCCTTCTTTTTCTTCCTTTTTTCTCTCAATTGGATCTACCTCCTGCCAGACCTGTGCCTGCCTATCGGACTGCCTGTGTATTATCCCTTGTGCCTATTTTGGATCTACCTCCTGCCAGACCTGTGCCTGCCTATCTGACTGCCTGTGTATTATCCCTTGTGCCTATTTTGGATCTACCTCCTGCCAGACCTGTGCCTGTTTACCGGACTGCCTTTGGTTCAATCCTTGGTTCCATTATTGGTATCTCTGCTTACCAGATTCTGTGCTTGCTTTTCGGATTGCTCTCCCATCAGCGAACTCACCTCCTGTGATCATCCACCTGAAATACTACATCTAGGGGTTTTTTGTGCCTTCAGGCTTTTTTTCCCCTGTGAGGCGTTCTCGGTAGTATAACCCCCGTTGCCCCTATTTAGTGGCACGGTGGCATCCTATCGAGGGCGTCCTTATCTTCACAAGAAAAAAGGGAAGCTTCCACGACATAAGGACGGAAAGATCAAGCAGAAAGAGGAAGGTGAGGAGTTGGGGGAAGGGGGAGAACTCGACTTTTCATCAGAAGAAGAAAACATAACAGACATTAGTGACAAATATGACCAACCTCCCCTCCGTGTCCACCACTTCTTGTGTAAGTTGGAGCGGAACGTGCGGTGCCACCCAGACCAGCACTCCCCTAGCGTAGGCAGAATAGGGAGAGCCTACTACAGTGCCTCTCCACTTCTTCCCCACCAGTTCCAGTTTTTGCCGGGTCAAATGTGTTTCCTGCAACAACACAATATCAATCTACTGTCTTTTCAAGTACATCATGACTTTGTTTCTCTTTAAGTAACTGTTGAGTCCCCTGACATTCCATGTTACGATCTTAAGGTCCCCCATGGCTCATGAGTGTCTTCTTGCCTTCCGTGTAGCGAATCCCCCTTGCCCACGTGATACAGATACAGCTCTCCATCTTTACTTGTAGCTTTTTGTACCAGCTCAAACTATCCATAACTATGTACACAACAAATTCCCAAATTCCCTCCCCTTCCTCCACCCGTCCCTTCCCCAACACCACACACCCCGACTGCTGCCCAGCTCCGTTCTCGGAACTCAGACACCCCACATCTAGCCCTGCAAGCACCAAACAATGTACAGAGCTCAGTAGGGTGAAGTTGCCCTAATGGCCACTTAACTAAGATTATTGCGGGGTTGTAACGCTCACCTGATTCCCGCAGAGGCGCCTGTCTTGACTGGGTGAATGCCGTATCTTCAAAGGTGATGTGTAACACACGGTTGGCTCTTTGGGCTGGACCTCTGTGCACTGTATGTCCGACTCGAAGAGTAAGATGTCTGCAGATAGAAAATATGGGATTAATGAACTGGGGTTATTGGGTGCCTCTCTCCTCTTCCCTTTTTCTTCTCCTGTAGAACCCCAAAGGTTAAAACCCTCACCTTAGGTAAGTGAACGCCGAGCTCTCCATCTGCCTCGGGGCAGGGTGCCGTAACCAGTTTCTTCACTGGATAAGGGTGCAGGCCTCTTGACCTCAGAGGACTGCTGTCCGTCGTTAACTGCACGAACGGTAAGTTCTGGGCACTTCAAATGTCTTAAAAGTCTTTTGTAATGATATCTCTTGTTTTGCAGGGTTCCGGCGATGGCGGATGGCGGTCTGATGAGAGTTGAGGATCGAACCCGCGTGAGGAATAGAAGCGCCTGGAAGCACGTAAGTAAGCGCTTGTAGCCTGCTTCACGATGCGCACTAACTGTCCCTTTTATCTTGCAGGTACAAGTTCGGAGCTTTAGAGAAGCTGAAGGGTGCTGGAATACCCACTGGATTCGGCGTGGGAAGGAGTAATGGCACGTGAGTAATAAAGTTGCCCAATGTCTTTAAACGCACCTTCTTTTGTCTTTCAGATGCGGGATGCAGCGCCGAAGGCCTCCGGAGCGTGCGAAGAGCTGGTAAGCATTTGTCTTTCAGATGCCGGAATGCAGTGCGAAGACCTCCGGAGCATGCGAAGAGTAGGTAAGCCTTTGTCTTACAGATGCCGGAATGCAGCGCAAGGCGTTGGTGACAGCCGATGGACCAGGTAAGAGATGCGCTGCCACTGAAGACCGTAGTGCTAACCTGTTCTTTCTTTGTCTTTACAGGTGCTGCTAAAGACTGGATTCCAGGATGGTAAGCCTTTGTTCCCTTAGGCCCAGGATCAGAAGCAGAAGACACGATGAGCGTTCTGCTGCAGAGAATGCAGAATAACGCAAAGCAAGATTCATCCATCGGGTGTGGTTTAAATAGCCACCTGTAGTGCTTAGGTGTCTCCTTCCACAGCCACGCCTAAGAAAAGAGTTCCTGCTTTCCAGAAGAGTTCCAGTGTTCTGAACCTAGGGAGTGGCTCCTGCCCCACCCAACAGGAAAAGTAGTCCCAAACAGAAGAGGATCAGGGGTTCAACTGGCAGGTAAGTAAGCAGCATGGTCTGCTGCAGGTAAGTCCACCCAAGCATTATGAGCCCGGCGCTTCCAGCGCTGGGACTGGGCATCTTTATGAGCCTGGTGCCACTGGCGCCAGGACAGGGTCCAAAAGGTCCCAATTGGGACTGGCTGGCACTCGGAACCGGGGTTATGGGTCTGCTTCCAAGGGAGTCGGGCAAGTCCTGATTTTTTGGAAGCAGAGATCATGACAGCACCTCCCCTCAAGGCCCCTCCCAAACCGGGCTTCTCCGGGGGTTTGGGCTTGTTAGGAAATGTTCGATGAAATCTTTTGATTAGACGAGGCGCGTGGACATATTCTGCAGGTTCCCAGGATCTTTCTTGGGGACCGTAGCCTTTCCAGTCAATCAGGTAAAATAGTTTAGATTTGGAGATCTTGGAATCCAGGATGCTTTTGACTTCAAACTCGAGTTCTCCATCAACTAGAATAGTTTTTGGAGATGTAGTTAGTCGGGTTTGAGGTTGCACGGGTTTTAATAGAGAGACGTGGAAGACCGGATGTATCTTCATGTGAGGGGGCAAGTCCAACTTGACCGCTACTGGATTTACTATGGTAGTGATGGAATAGGGACCAAGGTATCTTGGGTTGAATGTGCGTGGTCCTTTTAGAGGTAGATATTTGGTGGATAACCAGACTTGATCTCCTACTTGATATTGGGGGGCTTCCTTCCGATGTTGGTCTGCTCCTTTCTTGTATTGTTCTTTAGCCCTTTGAAGGTGAGAAACGGCTTCCTTAAAGGCTTGGGTGATTGTAGAATGCAGGTGGTCTACTGCTGGTGTTCCAAGATCTTGGAGTGGATCCAACTCCGAGGTTCGAGGGTGACTACCGTATAAAAGAAAAAAGGGGGTCTTCCCAGTTCCCGAGTGGACAGAGTTATTGTAGGCATATTCGGCTATCCAAAGGATATCTTTCCAAGTTTTTTCAGTTTGTTGTAGCATGCAGCGCAAATACTGTTCCAGAGTTTGATTGGTCCTCTCGGTTTGTCCGTCGGTTTGAGGGTGGTTGCTGGTCGAAAGTCTCACATCAATTTGAGCCGACCGACAGCAACTTCGCCAAAAATGAGAAATAAATTGACTACCTCGATCCGAAATTAGAACTGAAGGAAAACCGTGCAGTCGGACGATGTTTTCGAGAAATTCTCTGGCCAGAGTTGCTGCTGTTGGTAAGCCTTTGAGTGGAATGAAATGCGCCATCTTGGAGAATAGGTACACGATTACTAGGATCGTATTGTATCCGGAGCATGGAGGTAGATCGGTGATGAAGTCCATAGAAAGCGTATGCCAAGGGCGAGGCGGGATGTCAATAGGGCGTAAGAGGCCGGCTGGTTTTTCCTTTTGACTCTTGTTTTGGGCGCATACTCCACAGGACATTATAAAGTCTCTGATATCTTTTTTCCAAGACGGCCACCAGAAGTAGCGCTTGATCTTTTCCGAGGTCTTGGTCATACCGGGATGTCCTTCCATTAAAGAATCGTGATAACAAGAGATTACCTTTTTCCGTAAATCTGTGCTGGGCAGGTATAACCGTTCTTGGAAATATAATAGGTTGTCCTTCACCGTAAAGTCCTTTCCCTGCAGATGCCAATTCTGTATGTCTGCTGGAGTTACCAGTAGCCTGGCTTTATCCTTAACTTCCTCTATGGATTGTGTGGCGATTACACCTAGAATTCTTTGTTCGGGAATGATAGGTACAGGTTTAGGATTGATCAAATGTTCTTCCACTCCCATCCGAGAAAGGGCATCAGCTTTACTGTTTTTTGTACCAGGTCGATAGGTAATTATGAAGTCAAACTCGGCAAAGAATAGTGCCCAACGGAGTTGCCTAGAGGATTGAGCTTTTGCGGTTTTCAAATATTGCAGGTTTCAGTGATCTGTAATCACAGTAACGGTGTGTCGGGCCCCCAGAAGATAATGCCGCCAAGCCTTAAAGGCGGACTTGATAGCTAGAAGTTCCTTATCAGTAATAGTGTAATTGATTTCAGGAGGCGAGAATTTGCGGGATGAAAATGCCACGGGATGCCACTGATTGGTTACTGGGACCTTTTGTGATAGAACTGCCCCCATGGCAAGGCTCGAAGCATCAGTTTCAACGATGTAGGGGAGTTCTGGGCGAGGATGTTTTAAGATCGGTGCAGAGATAAATCTAGTCTTCAAATTCTGGAAAGCTTGTTCCGCCTCGGTAGACCATTCAAAACGTTTGTTTTTCTTTAACAAGGCGGTGATGGGCTGGACTATTCGAGAGAATTCGGGGATAAACCTGCGGTAAAAGTTAGCGAAGCCTAACATGCTTTGAACACCTTTTACGGAGGATGGCGATGGCCATTTGAGAATTGCATCGACCTTCTTTGAATCCATACGCACTCCGCTAGGTGATAATATGAATCCCAAGAATTCAACTTCAGTCACGTTGAAAACACATTTTTCCAACTTAGCGAAAAGTTTGTGTTGACGCAATCTCTCGAGGACCATTTTCACGTGTTTCCGATGTTCAGTTTCCGATGAAGAATAAACGAGGATGTCGTCAATGTAAACAACAACACACACATCTATGAGCTCTCTGAGGACATTGTTCATGAAATATTGAAAGGCGGCCGGGGCATTGCAAAGTCCGAAGGGCATGACCTGATATTCAAATAGCCCATACTTGGTGCGGAAGGCCGTCTTCCATTCATCGCCCTCTTTTACTCGTACCAAGTGGTAGGCTCCTCTAAGATCCAGCTTTGTATATATGCATGCTTTTCTGACTTGGTCCAGGAGTTCAGGGATCAAAGGTAACGGATATCTATTCTTAACGGTGATCGGGTTCAGGGCGCGATAATCTATACAAGTTCTAAGGTCCCCTTCTTTTTTTGGAAAGAAGAACAAAGCTGAGGAAGCAGGGGACTTGGAAGGACGAATAAACCCATTCGCTAGGTATTGATCCAGGTATTGTCGGAGGTGAAGATTCTCAGGCTCGGTGAGGGCATAAATTCTACTACAAGGAGGAGTAGATCCAGGTATCAGGTCTATCTGGCAGTCATAAGACCTATGAGGAGATAGAGAGTTAGCCTGATCCTTCCGGAAAACATCTTGGAATGCTAGGTATTCAGGAGGTAACTGAGGAGCCTCCGAGGAAATTGCTGCCAGTGCAACACCAGGTCGAGGGTGACAAGTAGAGACACATTCTGGAAACTGAACCGTTCTTGCTCTCCAATCGATCTGAGGATGGTGCTTCTCTAACCAAGGAATTCCTAGAATAATCTGGAACTGGGGGGCCTTGATCACATCGAACACGATCTTCTCATGGTGTCCATCTTGACTTACTAGCGTCACTTCTTGGGTGGTATGCTTTACTGGTCCGGAGGCTATCTCCGTACCATCCACCGTAGTAATGACGTCCTTTACAGCCTTTGGACAAAGAGTCAGATTCATCCTCAAAACCATTTCATGATCCACATAATTGCCGATGGCACCGCTGTCGACGTAAGCTTCAATCGCATGTAATCGATCCGGATGTTCAGGGCTAATGAGGACCATAGGTATCACGAAATTCGAGGTCACGGAACTGGTTTTAACGCTCGGCAAGAGGACCTCTATTCTTGTCGGGCGAGGTCGTTTCCCTGCTCAGAGTTTGTGACCCTGGTAACTGCAGCTCCTACTGCCTTCTTGGCTGGTTTCACTGGACAGTCTCGAAGAAAGTGCCCCGAGTTTCCGCAATAGAGGCATAATTGCAGCTGTTTTCTCCTTTCCCGCTCCTTTTGTGTTAGTGGTCCTTTCAGGCCCCCTATTTGCATGGGTTCCCCGGAGTCTACTCCTTTGGTAGGAGTTGGTGGTTTGGCAAATACTCGAGCATCAAACTTGGAACGATCGGCCTTCCTGTTCTGCAGTCTGTGGTCAGTTTGAACGACTAAGTCAATATAGTCCGAACAGTCTTGCGGGGGATTCACTACTTGGGCTAACACATCTTTGAGCTCTCCACGTAGACCTCTATAAAACAGCGTAATCCTTTTGTCCTCAGGCCATCGAGTTTCCACTATCAGTCTGTTGAAAGACGCAATATAAGCCAAAAGGTCTTGATTACCCTGTCGCAATGAAAGGAGCTCATTGTCCAAGGCCTGCCCCTGTGAATGTCTTGGAAACAGTTTTTCCATACTGAGCTGAAAAGCTCGAAAATCATGGAGAACCGGATCATCTTGATTAACTAGAGGGATCGACCAGTCTGCCGCATTGCCACTAAGGTACGAAAGCACGAAAGCTACCTTAGCTTGATCAGTTGGAAAGGCTGCTGGCCGGCATAAGAAGTGCAACCGGCACTGATTAATAAATACTGCAAACCTCTTTGGGTCACCAGAAAATCGTTCGGGCGGAGCCAGAGGTACATTCCCAGGTAGGTTGATCTGCACTGGGTTCGTAGAGGATGTTGAAGGAAGATTTGCCCCTGATGCGGGTAACGGAGTTTGTCCGGCTTGTGACTGTAGCAATTGTCTAGCGAGATCGTCTGTTCGCTCCTTGGAAATAATCAGTTCCCTTCTTAAAGCATTCGTTTCCTGACGGGCTGCATGCACTTCTGCTCTTAGTTCCCCAAGTAACTGGGCTAGCTGGTCGGTATCCGAGGTTTCCATAGCGCCTGGGTGGGAGTTTTGCGATAGGCTTTGCGTTCTGTAACGCTCACCTGATTCCCACAGAGCGCCGGTCTTGACTGGGTGAATGCCGTATCTTCAAAGGTGATGTGTAACACACGGTTGGCTCTTTGGGCTGGACCTCTGTGCACTGTATGTCTGACTCTAAGAGTAAGATGTCTGCAGATAGAAAATATGGGATTAATGAACTGGGGTTATTGGGTGCCTCTCTCCTCTTCCCTTTTTCTTCTCCTGTAGAACCCCAAAGGTTAACACCCTCACCTTAGGTAAGTGAACGCCGAGCTCTCCATCTGCCTCGGGGCAGGGTGCCGTAACCAGTTTCTTCACTGGATAAGGGTGCAGGCCTCTTGACCTCAGAGGACTGCTGTCCGTCGTTAACTGCACGAACGGTAAGTTCTGGGCACTTCAAATGTCTTAAAAGTCTTTTGTAATGATATCTCTTGTTTTGCAGGGTTCCGGCGATGGCGGATGGCGGGCTGATGAGAGTTGAGGATCGAACCCGCGTGAGGAATAGAAGCGCCTGGAAGCACGTAAGAAAGCGCTTGTAGCCTGCTTCACGATGCGCACTAACTGTCCCTTTTATCTTGCAGGTACAAGTTCGGAGCTTTAGAGAAGCTGAAGGGTGCTGGAATACCCACTGGATTCGGCGTGGGAAGGAGTAATGGCACGTGAGTAATAAAGTTGCCCAATGTCTTTAAACGCACCTTCTTTTGTCTTTCAGATGCGGGATGCAGCGCCGAAGGCCTCCGGAGCGTGCGAAGAGCTGGTAAGCTTTTGTCTTTCAGATGCCGGAATGCAGTGCGAAGACCTCCGGAGCATGCGAAGAGTAGGTAAGCCTTTGTCTTACAGATGCCGGAATGCAGCGCGAGGCGTTGGTGACAGCCGATGGACCAGGTAAGAGATGCGCTGCCACTGAAGACCATAGTGCTAACCTGTTCTTTCTTTGTCTTTACAGGTGCTGCTAAAGACTGGATTCCAGGATGGTAAGCCTTTGTTCCCTTAGGCCCAGGATCAGAAGCAGAAGACACGATGAGCGTTCTGCTGCAGAGAATGCAGAATAACGCAAAGCAAGATTCATCCATCGGGTGTGGTTTAAATAGCCTCCTGTAGTGCTTAGGTGTCTCCTTCCACAGCCACGCCTAAGAAAAGAGTTCCTGCTTTCCAGAAGAGTTCCAGTGTTCTGAACCTAGGGAGTGGCTCCTGCCCCACCCAACAGGAAAAGTAGTCCCAAACAGAAGAGGATCAGGGGTTCAACTGGCAGGTAAGTAAGCAGCATGGTCTGCTGCAGGTAAGTCCACCCAAGCATTATGAGCCCGGCGCTTCCAGCGCTGGGACTGGGCATCTTTATGAGCCTGGTGCCACTGGCGCCAGGACAGGGTCCAAAAGGTCCCAATTGGGACTGGCTGGCACTCGGAACCGGGGTTATGGGTCTGCTTCCAAGGGAGTCGGGCAAGTCCTGATCTTTTGGAAGCAGAGATCATGACAGGGGTAAAGAGATCCGCTCTGTAAGGCTCCCATTACTTCAATAATAATTACAGTGCTCATAACATCTAGTGCAATAGTCTGACCTTTTCTACTGAAGGATGTGCAAATTACTATATTCAAGTCCCACGGGTCCGTGCCCCGCCATCTTGTCGCACCTTCCTCGTGCATTACTTATCTCTTCTGTGCTCTCTCTCCGTCCGAACTTCTGACTCCTGGGGACATCCCTGCGCATCGAGCCATCCCATGGCATCCTCCGGGGTCTCAAAAAACAAAGTTTTGTGTTTATGTAAAACTTTCAATTTTGCCGGATACAGTAACATGTATGTGTGGCCCGCCTCTCTCAGTCTCCGCTTTACCGTCCCAAAGTTCATGCGGCTACGCTGCACAGACAGGGTATAGTCCGGGTAGGCCGTGATGTTTGCCGCTCCTCGTATAATCGTTCCTCCCTTATGGAAGTGTTCCAATATCCTCTCCCGGTCCCGGTAATTAAGAATTTTGGCTATCACCGGCCTAGGCGGGTTTCCTGGCGGCGGCCTCCTTGTTAGAGCTCTATCTGCCCTTTCCACCGCAAATCCTTGAGATAGGGCTCCTCCGGGTATCTCTTGCAGTAGCATGGACTCAATAAACTCTGTGGGATCGTGGCCCTCCAATCCCTCCGGCAGGCCCACGATGCAGATGTTGTTTCGTCGGGCGCGTCCTTCCGCCTCCTCCGCTCTGCTCTCTAAGTTGCCCACTCTCTGTATCAGGGCATGCAATTCGGCCTTATGGGAGGCACAATCCGCGGTATTCGGGCTAACTTCCTTCTCAAGGGACTCCGTGTGCTCCGCCAAGGCCCTGACGTCCTGTCGGAGTAGATTAACATCCTCCTGCACCTCTCCGACCTTAAGGTCCAGTGGTGTTTTCAGTTCAGTGACAGCTAATTCGAGTTTAGATTCCCAGGCCGCCTTTAGGCCTGCAATCGCAGCTAGGACTTCTTGGTTAGCGCCCGTTGTCATCATGCTGCCTGCAGCAAGGCTTATCCTTGCTCTTGGTATTGTCTTGACCAGGGGACGTTTTAGCGAAGTCGTCCAGGGTGGGCTGTTTCGCCTTCGGCCTCACCGTTCTATTTGACATGACCCAGAGGACCTGTGTTCTGCACAAATGACAACTGCGCACCCAGTACGCCTCTTTCGCTCGATCACCGTGCGGCCTGCTCCTTCCTTTGTTCCTTTAGGTCTGCAATCGCAGCTAGGACTTCTTGGTTAGCGCCCGTTGTCATCATGCTGCCTGCACTAAGGCTTATCCTTGCTCTTGGTATTGTCTTGACCAGGGGACGTCTTAGCGAAGTCGTCCAGGGTGGGCTGTTTCGCCTTCGGCCTCACCGTTCTATTCGACATGACCCAGAGGACCTGTGTTCTGCACAAATGACAACTGCGCACCCAGTACGCCTCTTTCGCTCGATCACTGTGCGGCCTGCTCCTTCCTTTGTTCCGGACATTGGTCGGCCATTTTGTGTCGTCTTTTGTCTCCGGCGCTCCTTATCCTTTCCGCACAGATCTCTGCCACCGTTCTTCCTACACCTTCCAAAAGTTCACCAAGCGTGGCCCAATCATTCACACACCGACATGTGTATTTTCAGCAGTCGTCAGCCCATCGTTGCGCACTTTTACGCCTGGATCATTTCAGGATCTCGGGAGCTCCTCCAGATCACGTCCTCCTACATGGCCCTCGTAGCCACGCCCCCCCCTAAACTAATAGTTGATGGTAGACAAGTGGCAATTCTTAACCTTTATTGGAATCGTAAGGCCATACAAGACAGTCAATTTATTGAGAGGGTGGAGGGTGTTCTGGATTTAATATGCAATGACAGAGTGACGACATTAACACTTATTATGGAGATTTAAATATCAAGGCAGACGAGTCACTAGATTGTGAAATGAGTACTGGTAGGAGCCGCTGGGCTCATTAAATGGAAGAGTGCAGCTTTATTATGCTCAGTGGCTCCCTAAAGGGAGATGTGCTGATGAACCCTACATGGTCCCATAAGGAGCAGTCGTCGACAATAGATGATTTCTATGTCGACAGTAGGAGCTTTCAGAAGGCTGAGAAATGTCATGTGCTACCGCAGACTCAGAGTGTTCATAGCCTACTCCTATTGTCCTGGGGGGCCCTGTAAAAGATGACAAAGATGACAAAGTTCCTATAAATAGGAACTGCAGCTCAATGGGGGCCAAAACAGGTTTAGGTGAACAGCTTTGGCTGTGAATGAACTCAACGCCAGTATTAATAGATTAGACTGGTGGGTATTCCCACGGATGAAGGAAGATGAAACCTCGTATGAGGAAGCCTTTGCTTTATTTAAGGAAATAGGTAGAGGAGGAAGCAAACAAAGCTTGAAACATATTCATACCTTGGATCTGGACTGAAAAAATAGGAAAACACAGCTGAGGAAGAGTATAAGAGCCTTAAGGTATCTAAGACTGCCGGAAAGAATAGCTTCAACGAGTACATTTAAATTGCAATATAGAAACTAGCTAAAGGCTTGAAAAGCCAGAATGTACCAGATAGATGGAGAAAGAATGCTGCGTGCAATTGAGTCTAAGAACAGTGCGCAGATATAGTCCACCTTGAATAAGGGAATTCATGCCAATTAATTGGCACTGCATGCTCACCCGATCCAAGAGAGTGTCTGGGTGGAGTATTATACACAATTATATGACAAATGTCCAAATTTGGGTCTTAGTAGTGATGGGAATTGGAGGGGACGTTCCAATCTACAGTTTGTACAGGATGATATTTTGTTACAGATAAAAAGACTGAGCTTGTCAAGAGCGCCAGGCCCTGATGGCCTGACCAACCTTATGTTGAAGGAACATCCAAAGGAGTGGTCAGGGGTAATCTTTTCCATTTTTAAAAAGGTGATCAGGAGAAGGCAGATTCGGCAGTCTTGGAGGAAATCAATTATTGTCCCAGTATTTAAGAAGGGAGATAGAACAGCGCCCCAGAATTACAGACCAATAGCCCTCCTCGATGCCCCGGGTAAGATTCTTTTGCGGCTGCTACTAAGAGAGTTTAATGATTGGATGGAGCAGAGTGCAATAGGGGACTGGAGGCAGCCCGGATTAGTCCCAGGCCTATGAACCTCAGTGTACCTGCTGACCTTGACCAAGATCAAAGAGAGAGTCATTCGATCAGGCTAGACAGTTTATCTGGCCTTTATCGATTTCAAGTTACTGTTCGATTCGGTATCGAGAGACCTGTTATTTTTTAAACTGGAAAATGCAAAATGTCCATCGCACATTTTAGATTTTATTAAACATGCAAATTAGGTTAAACAAGGTGGGATTTTTGACATGCCCAATTCCAACAGCAAAGAGGCTAAAACAAGGTTGTATATTGGGCCCGGTCCTTTTTAACTATTTCATCTGAGATATTGGGAGATTCTTGTAGGGAATAATTGCAAATCCCCCTAAATTGGGTAATAGTTGTCTGCAGTGGTTGCTCTATGCAGACGACTTGGTTATTATGGAGAAAATACCAGTCGGACTCCAAATGTCATTGAGGGCGCTGGAGCAGTATGTGACTGCCCACTACTTATCTATGAATGTAGATAAAACTAACATACTTGTTTTAAGACCAAAAAATGAAAAAAGGTGTCTTCTGAAATGGAGTGTCTTCAAGAAACCCCGAGCAGTGTTAAAATATTATCGTTACTTGGGAATGAGTAGTAATAATAATAAAGAAACTCCATACCTGCTAGATATCAAGAGAAAGGTGGTAGTGGCAGCCGCACAGGCTTCCATTATACACAAGTTTGGTAAATTCTCTTGTAAACCCCTAGTAACGTTTTTATAAGCAAACAGTAACGCCATCGATAATTTATGGGGCAGAGACAAAAATGACAGACAGTGTGCCAAACTGGAAAACTAGAGGGATTATTTTGGTGGAAAGTGTTGACTGTATGCCTGTGCAGGTAATACCGTTTGAGCTGGGACTGCTGTCTCTTGATATTATGTACAAATGACAGCTCATTAGCCTATATAGGAAATGCATTCTGTGTGACCCAAATCATAGATGCATGCTCTAAAAGATAGCTTTCTTGCTTTAAACCACAGAGGATTGCTCACTCAAAAGTTGGAAGCAAACATGCATTGAGGTAATGAGCGCAGCTGATATTGACCTCAAGATATTATTAGAAACCCCGATAGAGCGAAACTCAAATTATGGCAGTACGAGTGGAGTTTAACCTGGGATGAGGGCAATAACTATTACATTTTTATAAGGGGACACTTTTATATAAAATCAACGAACAAGCCCCAACGATATTTGATGAAATTTACGGCACCAAAGATAAGGATGTTTTTTCTAAGGTTACGTTTTAATTTGTGGCCAACATGAGAAGTGCATGGTATTAGATTGAAATGGACACAGCAAGAGACATGTTGTAGGTTTTGTAAGAACACTAACGAAATAGAAACTTGGAAGCATCTGCTGGTAATGTACCCGAAGTTACTTCCACAACGAAAATAGTTTTTGCAAAACGTTTTTAAGGAGCGCATAGTCCTTACTCCTGAGTTTTTATGGGAAATGATTTTACTAGTCAAAGACAAACAGTGGTTTTAGCAGCAGTTAGATATTTGTTGATCTTAGATATTTTAGAAGACGGAAAACATAATTAAATTCGAAGTATGCAATCAAGATGAAGGCCTAGGATAGACTGCTATTCAGGGTGTTTTTATTTCAATGAAAACATAAAAAGAGAATTCTGTCTATCTAAAGTAGGTTGATTTAATGTTATGATGTATTTATTTATTTATATAGCGTACAAAGCCCTGAGGCATCTGGGCGCATTTCTTACAGGTACATAAGATGCAAGATGCAGTATTTACAGTTACATGGGTGCATTTTTACAGGTACAGATACATATGAAAAATGTGCGCAATAATTACAGTTACATATGGTACATTAGTTACAGTCAGATTATTGTGAGGTGCCTTTTTATAGGTACATATGATACAAATCACTACATATGATACAAGTAACAATACTTAAAGAAGCAGATGGTGCATTTGTTCGAGACAGATTATTGCGGGTAGAGAGTGGTAGAGATAAGAGTAGGGGTAACAGATGACATTAAATTGAGTATAGTCACATGATAATTAGGCTTCATGCGACAGAAGCCATGTTTTATAGTTTTTTCTGAATAGGTGGAAGGAAGGGTATGTTCTTAATGTGAGTGGTAGGGTGTTCCGTAATTTGGCGGCTATTACAGGGAAGCTACTGCCCCCTGCTTTCTGGAACTTAAACCTGGGTATCTTTAAGCAGTGAGCTTGGGCAGATCTGGTGGGACTTGTTGAAGTGTTTCCGGTGAAGTTGTCAGCTAGGTAGCTAGGGACCAGGTTGGCAAGGCACTTATGTGTAAGTGATAGAGTTTTGTACTCTATCCTTTGGTTGACAGAGAGCCAATGGCTGTTCCGTCTTATGTCTGAAATGTGTTGGGAACTAGGTAGGTTCAAAGCTGATCTAAGGGCATTGTTTTGGATTACTTGCAATGTATTAAGGTTGCGTTGGCTCGTACCTAGGTAGAGTGAACTACAGTAGTCAATTTTGGAGAGAACTAAGGCTCTGGCTATGGAAGCACAATTAGATGTAGACAGAAATGGTCTGGACATGCTGATTAACTTACAGGCGTAGACCGTGGACGAGGCGATTGCGTTTATTTGTCTGGTCATGGTAAATGTAGACGCTAGGTAAATACCTAGTGTTTTGACATCCTTAGATACCAGTATGTTATTGCCGTCAATATTGAAAGATAAGTATTGTTCGTCAAGTTTGTTAAATCTGGATTGGGCGCTTAAAAGGAGTAGCTCTGTCTTGTCGTCGTTGAGGCAAAGTCCATGTTTAGCCATCCACGCTTGTATAATGAGGTAGATGTCATTTAGGAGTTTGGTGTCTTTAGTGTGGTCCCCAGTAATAGGGATGAGTATTTGGGTGTCATCTGCATAATTCATGTAGATGACACCCAAATGGTCAAGGTCGTCAAACAGGGGTTTTGTAAACACGTTATATAGTGTTGGTGATACACAAGACCCCTGAGGGACTCCACATGTGACTGGGTCTGGATCGGCTGAGGCTAAACGTGCAAAGACTTTCATGGATCTATTGTTTAGAAAGGATTGAATCCAGGTGTTTGCTTTGTCAGAGAAGTGAGCTGCTGATGAGAGGTGGTGTAACGCTTACCTTAGGTCGACCCAGGAGTGTAATGCCTTTTCAGTAAGAGGATCTGTTATATGGGCTTTCATTCTGGGGAGACAACAATTATAACAACACAACTATTGTAATCCCCATTCACAAACAGAAACTGTGATGTAGTGCCCTTTGAATAAAACCTCCCTTCTCACCTGTGCTTATGTTTTGTGGAGCTCTCCATCCTGTATTCTACAGGTGCGCGATGGGTAGGTAACTATTAATCTGAGGAGGCCGTGGTGTTAGTAGATTCTCAACTGAATGATGTCCAAACCTCTTCTAGAGTTATCTTGGGTAAGTCTTTTGGTGAAAATATAATTATATACAGTTCATCAGGTTCTGAGTAGTTCCTACGTTGGAGAGATCTCTCTTACTAAAATTATCTTTACTATTTGCAGGTTATTGGTTCCTGAAAATGGGCAGATGCTGTGGTATGGCTGCAACTATACTCGTTTTTGAAAAAACATAAAATTATGTCAGTTTGTCAAAAAAGGAGTAATAGCTGCCTTCGGAGATACGTGCGGTAAGAATAAAGCAAAGAAAAAGCCTTGCTGAGACTTCAGGTAAGCACATATGTAACCTCTTCTTTCTTTCCTTTTACAAGTTCATTCATTCACTAAATACCTTTGTTTTGCAGGTCTTCAGAGAAACAGTGGATGAAGATACCATTCGGACATATATAGAGGCTGCTGAGGAAAACATTTGGAAGAAGGCACTGAGACTGCGAACGAAGGCTGCTGAGAGAGGAAATGCTGCGGCTGTGACGGAAACTTCTAACAGAAGATGAGGAGACTACGAATAAAACAGCGGACTGAGGAAAACCTGGAAAAAACTTCGGTGTGGTAAGTCTTTACAATGCTATTGGTATTCTGTGGATTTGCTGTGGAAATTAATATCTTTAAACTCGTTTATTTCTATTGACACGCTCTGTCAGGAGATCGCTGGAAGCATTACCCGCTATCAGCGCAGAAGACATGAATCAAGCGCTCCAGCGGAGGCAGGGCTTAAGTAGCTCCCTCTGCAACGGGTGTAGCATGCACTGCGATTTAACTATGGATTTAGCGGCCACAATATTGAGTGTAGGGAAGGCAATGTAAGTGCAATGAGCCTATGGGTGCAATGCTAAGAGTGAGGCAATTGCCTTTTGTGCCAGGCTTGAAGCCACTGCTGACCCACTGATTGACATGAAGTTCTATGCCTCCCTAGTGTTTCTAACTGGGATCTGTATTCCTTTGCTGGGATCATGGCAGGTGGTTGCATAAGACTTTGTGGTTACCCAAGTCAAATGCAGCTGAGAGGTCTAATAGGAGTAAGAGGGTGAGTTTGCCGTTGTCTTTAAGGTTGTCCATTTGAGTATTAAGATCAACCATGGCTGTTTCTGTGCCTAGTTTTGGTCGGAAGCCTATTTGCCTAAGGCCCAGGAGTTTCTGATTTTCTAGGTGGTTCTGGATCTGCAGGTAGGCTGCTGTGTCCAAGATTGTTAAGAGGAATGGCACTATTGTAATGGGCCTGTAGTTAATGGGAATGTTTGGGTCTAAGGTGGGTTTTTTTTGGAGGGGAAGACCCCACGCGTCTTTCAAGTTGTTGGGGACTATGCTTGATTTGAATGAGGCGTTAATTAGAGTTGTGATAAAGGGGGCTAGGTGCTTTTCTGCATCCTTGTGGATGGGTGCCGGTCAAATATCTCCCTGGCATCTTGATGGTTTCAACTTTGAGATTATGTCCTCAACCTCTTTAATGGAGAGGGGTGTGAAGTTGACATGTCATGAATGTTCGGCTGTTTACTAGGTGGTGGTGGTTGGGCTGTGTCAGGGAGGAGGCTGTGTTTTTTAGCCTCTATTTTAGTATTTTAGTTTGTAGCATCGATACTTTGTCGAGTAGGGCCTTCTGAATGTTAGTGCACAATGTGGTGTCTTTAATACAGGTGTCAGGTACAGGAGAGGGGGGATTCTAGCTCTCTTAGAATGTTGAAGAGCTCTTTCGTATTAGATTTAGCTTTGATAATTCTGTTGTTGAAGGTGTTTTTTTTTTGGGAGACTAGCTTCTTTGCTATAGTAAAATTGTTCTTGTTAGTGTCTGAGGGGGAGTATTTCTCCTAATCTTGCGTAGGGTTTTTAATTCAGGGGTAAACCAAGAGTTTCGATATGATGAGGTTTGCTTGCATTGAGAATGGTAAGGTTATATAGGTCTACTAGGGCAGTATGGTCTGAATTTGCATGCATGAAGTCAGTGATCGGCTGTAATAAAGGAAGTAATTTCTGCACAGTTATGTTTTGATTGCTTCTCGTACATGTTGGTGGAGCAATGGGTCTTTGTTGGTCCATCGGGTTGGTTTCTTTTAATAGTAAATGTGATAAGGTGTGTTACGCTCACCTGGTATCCACGGGGACGCCACCCAGCCCTGGTTGGATGATTTGCATGATATTGGAGAACTGAATTCAATACCAGATTGTCTTTAAGTTTCCCCACCCCCCTTGGCCTCAACTCCTTCCTCCCCTTGGGCCCTCTCCTCACCTTAATATTGTAAAAGGTGGATTCTCAGTCCTGCTCCTTGTGGCAGGGGCGCATAGATGTGGGGGGCGAGCAGCGACCAAGTTACTTCACTGGTGCAAGCCCCCCCTGTGGGAATCCAGACCTGCTGCGACTCTGTAGGTTTGCTGGTTTACAGTCTTTATATGCAGTTGTTATGTTCCTCTTAGTTCGAATAATAATGTCTTGCTTCTTTCCTTTTAGGTATGGAAAGGTATTTTGGTGTTGTCATGCAGTTTGAAGATGAGCATGGGCTGGTAGGCGAAAGCACGGTGTGCGTGATGCTGTCCGGTGAGTAATGCGGGGCGCTGTTTCGCATTTTATATTGCTAACCTGTGTCTTTTCTCTACTTGCAGGTTGCGATGTTCCTCGCCGAACGCCGTAATGTTCCAGCAATGATATTGACCAGGAGATGACTACCCAGGTAAGAATTGTGTGGCTTTCTTCATTCAGGAGGAAACATGAGTAAACGCTTACTTATGCTAGCTTTCTTTTTCCTCTTTCCAGGTTATGGTATTCCAGGATGCACGCGGTGCCGGATGATGGAGTTCGTACCTTCAGGTGAGTGGAGCTGAAGTCGGCAATGGATTGAACACAGGATACTGTTCCAGGTAAGTTTTATAGTGTTCTTTCTCTCTCTGCAGGTCCTTGGTTTCAGGTAAGCACTGGACACGGTGAGCGTTACGCTACCCAAAGCAGAATAACGCAAAGCATGTTCTGCTGTTTGGGTGCAGTTTAAATAGTCTCAGGTAAAGTAGTCCAGGTAAAATAGTCCCAGGCCTGCCACACCCAAAGTAGTCCAGGTAAAGTAATCCCAGGCCTGCCACACCCAAAAGACTAGACCGCATAGCTCAGTTCCTTGTAACTGAACTATGTGTGTGCCTCCATGTTGGCTGAACCCCCCCCAAGTTAAATAGTCCCAAGTAAATAGTCCCATTCTAATGTTTGTCTTCATGATGGTCCGTCCATGCGAAGGGTGTGTTGGAAAGGATATTAGTATCACAGTTTAGGTCGGCCACCCAATCTAAGGTTCTTCCTTTGATATGTGTGGGAGTGGTGATGCGATGTGTGAAGCCTAATTCAGAGATCGTGTTGGCAAGGGTAGTTGCTTTGTCGTCTTTAGGGTCCTGAAGGCCTAAATTAAAGTCACCTAATAATAAAATCTGAGAGCTAAGTTTGGTGTTATTGGAGAGGAGAAGAGTAATGTCTTCTTCAAACGTGAAGGTGGGCCCAGGAGATCTATATATGAGGTGAATGGTGAGCGTTTGAGAAGCTGAAATGGGCAAGCTTGAAAGTAGTTCCCCTGAAGGGAGTGTCAGGTTGGGTGTAGGCCTTATATTTAGAATGGTTTTGGTGATAACTGCTACAATGCCACCTTTTGCTAATTCTCTATCCAATCGGTATATGGAGTATTCATCTGGAATTGCAAAAGCAAGGGAGGGTCCTGACGCCACGTGGAGCCAGGACTCCGTTATGGCCAGAAAGTCCAAGTCGTTGTTTCCATGTGATATGAGGAGTCACTGAGTATAGGTAGAGGCATTGGATGCTTTGGTACTAGAAGAGTGGCGTTTGGCAGTAATGTTGTACTTGTGCTGGATGCTATATGTCCAGGCTGCAGTCTTGAGCCTAGTCTTAAGTTCCTAGACTTAGTTGGGCAGAGTTGATTGGGTATGGGTGTCATGGCCACAGGCCCCAGAACACAAAAATGTCACCATCTAGTGATGGGGCAATGGGTCACTTGACTCACTTATGTCCATTTGGGACCTATAAACACAGGAGCCCTGGCTGGACTCACTCCTGGCGCCTTTGGCGCCAGGCTTATATAGAGATGTGAGCAGGAACCCTTTATTTCAGTGCAGAGGTGCTTTTATTTTACAAGAACTTTCCAGGAGCTGAAAGCCTTTATTCCAGAGAACATCCTCATGTGCTGACTCATCGGGTATTGCTCCCTAGGCCTGGTCTTCATGTGCTGACTCATCGGGTGTGGCAGGGTGTGGCAGGCAAGCTGAACCTGGTGGGCGTGGCTTCAGAAGCTTAGCTATATAAGCTGCTCCATCCTTAAAGCCGGTGCTTTGCGTTACTGTGCACTCGCTTGCAACGTGACGCTCACCGTCGCTTGGACCAGTTTACTTACCTTTGGAAACCAGATGTTCTCCTACATACTCACCTCCAGGAAACCGGTACTTCATTGCTTCATCTGCAGACTCCTCTCCTGACATCCAGTGATCTTGATCCCAACACCGCAGCACTGCACTCCACATCCACAAACTCGGACCCTGTGAAGAAGAAGAAAGACAAGGTTAGAACATCTGTCCTAGGGCCGCGCCGCATTTGAACCCCGTGCGCCCCCTAGTTAACAATTTACCAGCTACTGTACCGCTGCAGCTTCGTTTCTCATTCCCTCCGGCTGTCGCCTCGAGCTCCACAGCTTCTGCCGGGCCGGCCACATCACCTGCAAAGGAAGAAAGCAAAAGAGCAAACATCAAAAGTGGAACATACAGCAATACAAGACAACAAACTTTACAAAACAACAAAAACAGACAGGGAAAGACAAAGGCAAACAGAAACACTTACCTGAAGTATAGTGGCTTAGTCGCAGCAGGACTGGACTACCATGTGCAAGGGACCAGTGAAGGAACTCGGTCCAGATCATACAAGCACCCCTGCCAGAAGCAGCAGGATGCAGTGCTTGCCAAAATGAATCAACAGGAGCAGTCCTGAGCAGCATCACCTATTACCACCAGTCACCACATAAGCGCAGAGGGGAAAGTCGAACCAGAGCGATCTCACCCCTGGGAGGGCTGCAACCGTGCCCCAACGCCTCCGCAGAGACCAGGTGAGCATAACAGAATGCGAAGCCTCTTCGAATCTCTACCTGGGAGTTATGGAAACTTCTGAAACGGACCAGTTGGTCCGATTACTGGGAGAGATACGGGCTGAAGTTCATGCCTCAAGATAAGGAAACCAATGCCCTAAGGAGGGATCTAATTGTGAACCGGGAGCGGACAGATGAACTAGCAAGGCAAATGCTCCAGGCACAGGGAGGCCAGGTCCTACTACCGGGGTATGCCCCTCCTATCGCACCTCCACAGCCCACACCAGTACAGGTGGTTCTTCCAGGGGGTGTTCCCCTGGCCCCACCAAAATGCTTCACAGGCGATCCAAATAAGTACGCCATCTTTATGAATCAATGGCGCCTACATTTCTTATGCAGACCTGGGGCATTCCTCAACGATCAAGCGAGAGTGGCATTTGTACTCTCATATTTGGGAGGTAGTGCAGCGGACTGGTCAATACCCTTGGTAAACCAGGATGATCCTTTGCTTCGAGACTTCGGAGGTTTCCAGCGTGAAATAGAGAAACTATTTGCACGGCATACTCAAGGGCGGGCTCTGGACAATGAACTGTTATCACTACGGCAGTGCAATCAAGACCTACTAACATATATCGCTTCCTTCAATCATCTGATAGCACAAACTAACTGGCCAGAGGAGAAAAGAACTACGCTCTTTTACCGAGGCTTGCGAGGGGAACGTAAGGATGTATTATCCCAAGTAGTAAATCCCCCGGAAAGATGTGCTGAATACATCGACCTGACAGTGCAGCTCGATCACAGATTGCAGGATCGGAAGATGGATCGGGCCAAGGCAGAGGGGCGGTCAGTCTATGTGCGACCCCGTGAGAATCAAACCAAATCACACAATCAGTCCGAGCCAATGCAAATCGGAGGCTTGTGGAGCCCACTCACCAAGGCAGAAAGGGAGAGAAGGTGACAGCAGAAGCTTTGTTTGTACTGTGGTAAGGCAGGTCACTATCTCCGAGTATGCCCGGTGAAACAACCCAGGAAAGCAGTTGGAGCAACTGACAAGGGTGAAGAAGAAGAACAGGACTCAGGAAACTCCAACTCTCGGCATGTGTAGGGGTCCACTTGTCGAGCAGTGAAAAGAAACCTCTACAGACCTCACATCTAGTCATCCCTGTGCTCCTGGTAAACCACAAGCAACCGTCAAAAATACATGCCTTGGAGGCATACATTGACAGTGGGGCTGTGGGAAATTACATGGACCAAGATCAGGCTACCCGGCTAGGCCTTCCTCTCCGATAGAAGCAGGTTTCGGAAAATGTCACAGCAGTTGATGGATCTCAGGTATCATCCGGCTCAGTGATGCATTACACCGAGAAGGTCACGCTTCTGTGTCAGGATGGTCACCAAGAGGACATCACCTTCGATCTCATCGGTAAGCTTCAGTTCCAGATGATATTGGGAATGCCCTGGCTGGAGACCCACAATCCCAGGATTGACTGGCGTAAACGAGTTCTGACCTTTCCGCAAGACTGCGCCAACACCTGTTATAGCAAGGGATTCTCATTAAAAGGTCTTACCAACCCAGGTTTGTCGAAGAAAGAAACCACACTGGACCTCACCAGTTCACTACCACCTGAATACCTGCATTACCAGGACGTCTTTCAAAAAGAGCAAGCGAACACCCTACCTCCGCACAGACAGTATGACTGCCAAATTGATCTTGTACCTGGAGCTCAAGTTCCCTGCAGCCAGATTTACGCCCTGAGAGAACAGGACAACCAGCATCTAAAAACCTACCTCGATCAGTATCTGGCAAATGGCTTAATTCGTCCGTCCAAGTCCACTGCATCCTTGCCCCTCTGTTTTGTGCCTAAAAAGGAGGGAGACCTGAGAACTTGCATTGACTACAGAGCACTTAACCAGATCACGGTAAAAAACAGTACCTGTTACCGCTTATCCCCTAGCTCTTGGATCAAGTCTAAAACATTCAGATATATACAAAACTAGACTTACAAGGGGCCTACCATCTAGTAAGAGTCAAAAAAGGAGACAAGTGGAAGACAGCCTTTCGCATGAAATATGGCCTTTATGAATCTCAAGTTATGCCCTTTTGGACTATGTAATGCCCCGGTAGCGTTCCAATTTATCATGAATGACATGCTCCGCGAACTGTTGGACATCTGCGCTCTTGTCTATATTGATGACATTCTTATCTATTCGACCACCAAGGAGGACCATGTCAACCATGTCCGGGCAGTTTTGGAGAAACTGCGGTCACACTGGCTATATGCCAAATTGGAGAAATGCTTCTTTCATGTGACAGAGGTAGAATTACTCTGCTTTATTCTCACACCACGGGGCGTATGCATGGACACGCGCGAGGTAGACGCCATCCTTAACTGGCCCTCACCAACATCCATAAAGGAAGTACGGAAGTGTACTCGGGATCGCCAACTTTTATCGCCGGTTCATTACCGGGTTATCCGAGATCGTCCACACAGTCACCTCTTTACTACGGAAAAATAAACAATTTAATTGGTCCGCAGAGGCAGAGAAAGCCTTCCAGGAGCTAAAACTAGCATTTACCACAGCACCAATTCTGCAGCATCCTCGACCAGAACTACCATACGTGGTCGAAACTGATGCATCCAACATAGCAATGGGATCAGTCCTGTCACAACGAGACCCCGGAACAGGTCAGTTGCATCCCATGGCATTCAGGTCTCTCAAGTTTTCAGCCCTTCAATTGAATTATGCAATCAGTGATAAAGAACTGCTAGCAATTAAGTCAGCCTTCAAAGCCTGGAGACATTGGGGTCATTACGACCCAGACGCAAAGGGATACCGGGCACCGGTAATGACACTGGTGCCGGTAATCCCTTTGCGGTAATTCTGAGGTCCCTTTGCGGGTCCTTCCCTTAACGCCTGGTTTTAGCAGGCGTTAAGGACGGGTGATGAGCGATCGAAGCGCTGCTTGCCCAGGTAAGTGCTTTGTTAATGCTGACCGTGTTCCTTCTCCCTTGCAGGTTGCAGTGAAACCCGGAGATGGGCGAGGTAAGAGAAGCGCAGGGTGCTGCCAGGACTCACTGCTTGCCCAGGTAAGAATTGTTATTAATGCTGTCCTTGTTTCTTTAACTTTGCAGGTTGCGCCAACTCCGGAGATAGGCGAGGTAAGCGTAGCACAGGATGGATTCAAGACCGGTTACTTCACAGGTATGTGTTCTTGCTCGCTAATGCTGTTCTTGTTCTTCCTGGTTATTAATGGAATACGGATCTAGGGCTTCAGGTTCGGGCCACCAGAGAAGCAGATGAGCAGGTGCTGGACACGGTGAGCATTATGCTGCAGGGGTGCAGAATAACGCGAAGTGTGTTCTGCTGTTTGGGTGTGGTTTAAATAGCCCAGGTAAAGTAGTTCCAGGCCAAGTAGTTCCAGGCCCAGCCGCACCCAAAACACTAGACCGCATGGCTTGGTTCTAAAGAACTGAGCTGTGTAATAGGCATCCATGTTGGATTATGGCCCAAAACTGGTATTGCTTTATTCCTGATAATGAGCCTGGCGCCAAAGGCGCTAGGACTGACTCCATGTATGATTCTGATGGAGTTTTAAGGCCCTTGGGGCTAGTGTGAAGGGCTTTAGCCCCACTGCTGCCAGGGGCAGCAGGTTATACCTGAGGGGGTCAGGGGCATGGATCGTGACAACACTCCCCCCTAAGGCCCCTCTCTGGTATTTCCTCTGTCTGACCCTGGTTGGGTCGGATGGTTCCAATGAAATCGTCTTACCAGGCGCGTGGCGCATGGACGTGCTCGCTAGGCTCCCATGTCCTGTCCTGAGGGCCGTATCTGGGAGAAACCCGGGATGAATCGGCGATAAAAGTTCACAAAGCGGAGCATACTTTGGACACCTTTGATTGAAGACGGTGATGGCCAGCTAAGGATGGCGTCTACTTTGCGCATATCTATCCAGACACCTCTGGGAGTGATGACAAAACCAAGGGACTCGACTTTGGTGACATGGAAGGAGCATTTTTCAAGTTTGGCGTATGGCTGGTGCTGTCGGAGTTTTGCAAGGATGGAGGGAAGGTGCTTGACATGGTCCTGTTTAGAAGAGGAGTACACCAAGATGTCGTCGATGTAAACTAGGGCACATATGTCGATCAATTCCCGTAGTACATCGTTCATGAAGTACTGGAATGCGGCGGGAGCATTGCGAAGCCCAAAGGGCATCACCTGATATTCATACAGCCCATACTTAATATGAAAGGCGGTCTTCCATTCGTCTCCTTTCTTACACGCGTGAGATGGTATGCCGCCCTGAGGTCCAATTTGGTGTAAATTTGGGCATCCTTGACTTGGTCCAGCAGTTCTGGGATAAGGGGTAGAGGATAATGGTTTTTAACTGTTACTGTGTTTAGTGCACAGTAGTCGATGCACGTTCTCAAATACCCCTCCTTCTTGGGTACGAAGAATAGGGGCGAGGCTTCCGGGGATTTGGATGGGCGGATAAAGCCGTTTGCCAGGTATTGGTCCAGATATGATTTCAAGTGGAGATTTCCAGGTTCGGTGAGTACATAAATTCACCTACACAGGATTTATGCATCAGGAACGAGGTCGATCTGACAGTCATATGGCCTGTAAGGGGGTAAGGTATTAGCCTGTTCTTTTTGGAAAACGTCTTGGAAATCGTGGCATTTGCTTGGTAGTGTACTTGTTACACCTAGTACCAACGCCCCTTTATCTTGGACAGGTGTCTCTGGGTCAGACAATGGCATTTCCACTTAGTAGCACGCATGAGCACACTCATTGGAGAAGGTACATTTTTTGGCTCGACAGTCGATGTTAGGTTTGCGAGCCAACAACCACGGCATCCCTAGAATCACCCGAAACTGAGGGGCCTTGATAAGGTCGAAGGCAATGGCGTCCCAATGTCTGTCTTGGCACAGAAGGGTCAATTCTGCTGTGCGTTGAGTTACAGGAACAGAAGCTATCTCTGTGCCGTCGACAGTGGTGACCTTCTCAGTTTTCGTTTTTTGACAGAGGGGAAGCCCCATCCTTGTTACCAGGCCTTGGTCTATGTATGCCTCCACAGCATGCATCTAAGACGGTTGTTGGTGACTGATCAAAATCACAAACGGAGCTCTACGCTTGCCGGGCCTGGAAGTTTTCTGACTCTTGTTCTCCCCCTTCTTTCTCTGTAGGTCCAACTGTTCTCCTAGGAGGTTTTCCGGGACATCTCTGAGGAAGTGACCTGATTTCCCGCAGTAAGGCATAATTGCTGTTGTCTCCTTTTGTCTCGTTCGGCCTTGGTTAATGGGCTCCGTACCCCCCAATTTGCATGGGTTCCAAAGTGTTTTCTGATGAACGCGGAATGTTCTCCTTTCAGTGTACATACACAGTTTGATTCTCCGTTCTGGCTCGATCTGTCCTTCGATCTTGCAGCCTGTGGTCTAGCTGCACCACTAGGTTGATGAACTCTGCACAGTCTTTTGGCGGGTTTACCAACTGTTACGCTCACCTGACTCCCACGGAGGCGCTCGCCTGGTTCGCGCTGCTGACCTGTAGCCGAACAATATTTTCGAGGAATTCTTTGGCTAGGACAGAAGCTGAAGGTAAACCTTTCAAAGGAATAAAGTGGGCCATTTTGGAAAACAAATCCACAATTACCAGAATAGTATTGTACCCCGAACAAGGAGGCAGGTCCGTAATAAAATCCATTGATAGGGTGTGCCAGGGTGCTGGCGGTATGTCTAGAGGTTGAAGGAGACCGGCTGGTCTTTTCTTTTGACTTTTATTTTGGGCGCAAACACCACAGGACATCACAAAAGATTTAACATCTTTTCGCCAAGAGGGCCACCAAAATTGTCGTTTCACCTTTTCCTCTGTCTTGGCAATACCGGGGTGTCCCTCTATTAATGTATCATGATAACCGGAAATAACTAGTTTGTGTAATTCCTTATGTGGCAGGAATAAGCGTCCTTGGAAATAAGGTAAACCATTATCTATGGTAAAGTCTGATCCCTTTTGTATCCATTCCTGTAAGGTTGTAGGGTCCAGGAGTTGTTTCACTCTGGCTTGAAGGTCTTCAAGCGTCTGTAACAAAGTCATGCCTAGAATCCTCTGTTCGGGAATTATTGGTACTGGTTCTGAGTTTGTATCAGATTCTCCCATTCCAATTTTGGATAAGGCGATTGCCTTGCCATTCTTGCAGCCAGGTCGATAGGTAATCACGAAATCAAATTCAGCGAAAAACAAAGCCCATCGGAGCTGCCGTGATGACTGAGCCTTGGCGGTTTTCAAATACTGTAAATTCCGGTGATCACTGATCACTGTGATGGTATGTCGAGCGCCAAGCAGATAATGCCGCCAGGCTTTAAAAGCGGACTTAATGGCTAACAGTTCTTTGTCCGTGATTGCATAATTAACCTCGGGTGCCGACAATTTTCTGGACCAAAATGCTATGGGATGCAGTTGGTTGGTTTCGGGATCTCTTTGGGACAGGACAGCTCCCATGGCTAGGCTGGATGCGTCAGTCTCGACGACATAAGGGAGATCTGGACGCGGGTGTTTCAATATAGGTGCAGAGGTAAACTTAGCTTTTAAATCCTGAAAGGCCTGCTCGGCTTCTTCAGACCATTCAAAACATTTATTTTTCCTCAAGAGTGCAGTAATGGGTTGTACCACGCGTGAAAATTCCGGGATAAACCTGCGATAGAAATTGGCAAAGCCGAGCATGCTTTGAACCCCTTTTACAGAGCTAGGTGATGGCCATTTGAGGATGGCATCCACTTTTCTTGAGTCCATTCGGACTCCTTTGGGTGTCAGGATGAAACCTAGAAACTCGACTTCTGTGGTATGGAAAACACATTTCTCCAATTTAGCAAATAGTTTGTGTTGGCACAGTTTTTCAAGTACTGCCCTGACGTGTTTTCTGTGATCAAATTCCGAAGAGGAGTACACCAGAATGTCATCGCTATATACGACAACACAAACATCGATGAGTTCCCAAAGGACATCATTCATGAAATATTGGAAGGCAGCCGGCGCGTTACACAATCCGAAAGGCATCACCTGGTACTCAAATAATCCGTATTTAGTACGGAAGGCAGTTTTCCATTCGTCGCCTTCTTTAACTCGTACCAGATGATAAGCCCCCCGGAGATCTAACTTGGTGTATATGCAAGCGTCCTTCACCTGGTCAAGGAGTTCAGGGATCAGAGGCAGAGGATAGCGGTTTTTAACCGTTATCTGGTTCAATGCGCGGTAATCGATACAAGTTCTAAAGTCGCCTTATTTTTTGGGCACGAAGAACAAAGCCGAGGATGCCGGGGACTTTGACGGGCGAATAAAACCATTAGCTAGGTATTGATCAAAATATTGTCTCAAATGCAGATTCTCATGTTCGGTAAGGGCATAAATCCTGCTACAAGGGGGTTGTGCACCGGGCACCAGATCGATTTGGCAATCGTACGATCTGTGAGGAGGTAACGTGTTGGCCTGTTCCTTTTGGAAGACGTCCTGAAAGTCTTGGTATTCCGGAGGTAGTTGCATGGAGGCAGAGGTTACAGATGCTAGATTAATCTTCAGGTTTTCTGGGTATCAGGTTTGTGTACAATCCGGGAAGGTTATTCTCTTAGCTCGCCAATCAATTCGAGGATTATGTGTCTCTAACGGATTCCAAGAATAACCTGAAACTGTGGAGCCTTGATTACATCAAACACAACACCCTCCCGATGGCCGTCGGGACCAATAAGAGTCACCTCAGTAGTGGAATGTGTTACGGGTCCAGAGGCAATTTCAGTTCCATCGACTGTGGTGATGACATCTTTGCTGGTTTTAGGACGGAGAGGGAGGTTAATCCTAGAGACCAATTCACGATCCACATAGTTTCCAATAGCCCCACTATCGATGTATGCCTTTATTGCATGCAACCGCTTAGGCTGTTCTGGATCTATGACAACCATTGGCACAATGAAATGCGAGGTCTGAGAGTTAGTTTTCAAGCTCGGCAAGCGGACCCCTACACTTGTCGGGCGGAGTCGTTTCCCGAAACAGAGTCTTCATGGTTTTTATCAGCGGCTCCTACCGCCTTTCGGGGCGGTTTTGCCGGGCAATCTCGTAGAAAGTGTCCAGAATTCCCACAATAAAGACATAATTTTAACTGCCGCCTCCTTTCACGTTCCTTTTGAGTTAAGGGTCCTTTAACCCCTCCAATTTGCATAGGCTCAGAGACATCAACTCCCTTGGGATTAGCATGGGTCTTGACCAACACCCGGGTCTCAAACCTGGACCGATCTGCTTTTCTGTTTTGAAGTGTGTGATCCAATTGGACCACTAAATCTATATACTCTGTGCATTCTTGGGGCGGATTTACAACTTGGGCCAAGTAATCTTTAAGTTCTCTGCGAAGGCCTCGATAAAACAATGTGACTCTTTTATCCTCTGGCCATCCCGTTTCCACAATTAGTCTATTAAAGGTTGCAATATAGGATAGGAGGTCCTGATTGGCCTGTCGCAGGGATAGAAGTTCGTCATCCAGAGCCTGCCCCTGAGAGTGTCGAGCAAATAACCTTTCCATGCTTGCTTGAAACCTTTGAAAATCACGGAGAATCGGGTCATCTTGAGTAACCAGTGGAACTGACCAATCGGCAGCGCAGCCGCTGAGATATGACAATACAAAGGCTACCTTGGTCTGATCATTAGGGAAGGCCCCAGGTCTGCATAGGAAGTGCAAACAACACTGATTCATGAATACGGCGAATCGTTTGGGGTCCCCAGCAAAGCGTTCGGGTGGGGCCAGCGGCATGTTTCCAGGTAGATTAATCTGCACAGAGTTACTGGAAACCACAGGAGCGGGGTTCCCTCCGGAACCGGGTAGAGGAGTTTGCCCAGCTTGACCTTGCAAAAGCTGTCTGGCCAGGTCATCAGTTCTTTCCTTTGATATTATTAATTCCCTCCTGAGGGCATTAGTCTCTTGACGAGCGGCATGTACTTTGGCCCGTAATTCCCCCAGTAATTGGGCCAACTGATCAGTCTCAGAACTTTCCATAGCGCCTGGGTGGGAATTTGTAGGAAGGCTTCACGTTCTGTTACGCTCACCTGACTCCCACGGAGGCGCTGGCCTGGTTTGCGCTGCTGACCTCTTCTAAGGTGATGCGCAGGGTTTGTAAGACGGACTGGACCGGGCCCCCAAATCTGGCTTGTCTGGCTCGCAGAAGTATCCTTCTGTAGGTGAAAATAGGGGATTAACTGTCTGCGGGGTAATGCAATCGGCCTCCCACTTTCCCCTCTCACCCTCCTCGAAACCCTTCTGTGATTCCTCGTAGCGTCTCACCTTAGGGTCTGGAAGGACGAGCTCTCCATCCTGCTTCTGATGCAGGGGCGCTTTGGTATCCAGTTACTTCACTGGATTTTCAGATTGGTGAGAACCAAACTTGCTTGGCTTCCAGGTAAGTTTTTTTGATAAGAGGTTCCCACTGTGTCCATGCATTCATGTACTAATGCTAGTGTCTTTTTTCCCATAGGGGCCGGGGTACGGAATGCCGGGGAACAGGCACCGACCCGAGATGAGAGGTGAAATCCTTGTAGAAATCAGGTAAGTCTTTAATGAGCATTTTTTGGTAATGTCTTTTCATTCGCTTATTAACGCTGAAGTCTCTTTTTCCCCTTAGGGGCCGGGGTCCGGAAATGCCAGGATGCGGCGCGGACCCGAAATGAAGAGGGAATGAATCAACAGGTAAGTCTTAACATGGAGATTTAGCTTTCCTTATTCCCTTCTCTCTCTCACCTTTTGTTCTGGTCTTTTTCTCCCTAGGCGCTGGGGCGTGACTGTGAATCCGGATGATCGCTGCTGAACATGGAGGCGCCCTGTAAAGGTGAGTGGAATGCGGCGCTGCAGCGATCAACGCGATGAGCTTTTAAATAAAAGTTTTCCTTTTCAGGATTGTCGGCGAGATGTCTCCGGGATGCGGATTTAGTAGGTAAGGACTTTTCCTTCTTCTGTTCTCTTCTTCTCTTCCTTTGCAGGTGATCCAGGATGCTGGCAGGCGTGGCAGAAGTCAGGATGCAGGAGCAGACACGGTGAGCGTCCAGCTGCTAGATGCAGAACAACGCGAAGCACGTGTGGCTGTTCGGGTGGGGTTTAAATAGCCTTGGAAGAAGTTCCAGGTATGTATCCTTCCTCCAATCAGGTATGTATCCTTCCCCGACCACGCCCGGATGGTAAATTAGTCCCAAAGGTAAAGTAGTTCCTTTCAGGCCTCAAAGAGGCCGGGATCCTGCAGCATGGTCTGCATCAGGTAAGTGCACCCAAGCACTCCCATAATGAGCCTGGCGCCTATGGCGCCAGGACTGATGTCTTTTATGAGCCTGGCGCCAGAGGAGCCAGGACACTGTCCAAAGGGCCCCTATATGGGGTTGCTGGGTCCTTCCTTGGGGACTGGATGTCCGCTTTCGGGGACGCAGGGCTTGAACCGGCTCCCCGGGAGCGGGCATCATGACACCAACTGAGCTAGGACGTCTTTCAATTCCCCCCGTAATCCTCGATGGAATAACGTTGTTCGTTTCTCCTCAGGCCACCCAGTTTCAATGACATGTCTGTTAAAAGTGGCGATATATGTTAACAAATCTTGGCTGCCTTGGCGGAGGGACAGAAGTTCGTTATCCAGAGCTTGGCCCTGGCTATGTCGGTTGAACAGCTTCTCCATCTCCTGTTGAAACTCCCTGAAATCCCACAGGAGTGGGTCATCCTGACTTACTAACGGTATGGACCAATCCGCGGCACTGCCACTCTGATATGACAGAAGGAAGGCAACCCGCGACTGATCGTTAGAAAAGGCTCCAGGTCTACAAAGAAAATGGAGGCGGCACTTTTTCATGAATACTGCATATTTTCTTGGATCCCCGTAAAATGTTCCAGTGGGGCCAAAAGAACTGCCCCAGGGAGGACCACCTGCACTGGATTGACGGATGTGGCTTGAACTGACGGAATACTTCTTGGCAACGGAGCCTGCCCAGCCTGTGTTTGGAGAAATTGTCTGGCTAATTCATCGGTGCAGTCCTTGGTGACAATCAACTCCCTTCCTCAGGGCGTTAGTTTATTGCCGGGCAGAGTGTACCTCGGCCCGTAATTCTCCCAGTAACTGGACTAGTTGGTCAGTCTCTGATGTTTCCATGACGCCCAGGTGGATGTTTTAATTGAGGCTTCGCGTTCTGTTACGCTCACCTGGTATCCACGGGGGCGCCACACGATACTGGGTGGAGGTCTAAGTGCTATCCTGGACCCCTCTCTGCTTGCTTATGTGCCAGAAGTTGGGTAGTGCCTTAGGTTTTTGTGCGTTGAACTCTCCGTCCTGCGTCTTTGTGCAGGGGTGCATGGTTGGTGCGGGCGTTCTGTGAACCTAGTTTCTTCACTGGTCCGTGTGCCCTTATGTCGGGTCCAGACTGGCTGTGACTCCGACTCTGCTTGCTGTCTTCCAGGTGAGTTATAATGTATTTTTCTTTCCCTCCGTTTTCTCTGTCTTCTCAGCGTCTTGCTCCATTATGCTGTTCCCTAACAATGTCTCTTTTTGTTTTCAAAGGGGTGGTTGCGATCTCGGAGTTGCTGCACCTATGGCGAAGACCACAGTGAGGTATTGATGCGCGGAGCGCTGCACTGTTTATTGGTGTTAATTGCTAACCTGTGTTCTCTTCCCTTCTTTGTACAGATTGCGGTGATGTTCCGGAGTGATGAGCGATCGAAGTGCTGCTTGCCCAGGTAAGTGCTTTGTTAATGCTGACCTTGTTCCTTCTCCCTTGCAGGTTGTGGTGAAACCCGGAGATGGGCGATGTAAGAGAAGTGCAGGGTGCTGCCAGCACTCACTGCTTGCCCAGTTGAGAATTGTTATTAATGCTGTCCTTGTTTCTTTACTTTTGCAGGTTGCGGCAACTCCGGAGATGGGCGAGGTAAGCGAAGCGCAGGATGGATTCAAGACCGGTTACTTCATAGTAAGTGTTCTTGCTCGCTAATGCTGTTCTTGTTCTTCCAGGTCATTAATGGAATCCGGATCTAGGGCTTCAGGATCGGGCTGCCGGAGAAGCAGATGAGCAGGAGCTGGACACAGTGAGCGTTACGCTGCAGGAGAGCAGAATAACACGAAGCGTGTTCTGCTGTTTGGGTGTGGTTTAAATAGCCCAGGTAAAGTAGTTCCAGGCCAAGTAGTTCCAGGCCCAGGCACACCCAAAACACTAGACTGCATGGCTTGGTTCTAAAGAACTGAGCTGTGTACTAGGCGTCCATGTTGGATTAAGGTCCAAAACTGGTATTGCTTTATTCTTGATAATGAGCCTGGGGCCAAAGGCACCAGGACTGAATCCATGTATGTTTTTGATGGAGTTTTAAGGCCCTAGGGGCCAGTGTGAAGGGCTTTAGCCCCACGGCTGCCAGTGGGCTGTTATACCTGAGGGGGTCAGGGGCATGGATTGTGACACTTGATTCACTTATGTCCCTTTGGGACCTATAAACAAAGGGGCCCTGGCTGGACTCAGTCCTTTGGCGCCAGGCTCATATAGAGATGTGAGCAGGAAAACTTTATTTCAGTGCAGGAGTGCTTTTACTTTATTTCAGTGCAGGAGTGCTTTTATTTTACAAGAACTTTCCAGGAGCTGAAAGCCTTTATTCCAGAGAACATCCTCATGTGCTGACTCATCGGGTGTGGCTCCCTAGGTCTGGTCTTCATGTGCTGACTCATCTGGTGTGGCAGGGTGTGGCAGGCAGGCTGAAACTGGTGGGCGTTGCTTCAGAACCTCAGCTATATAAGCTGCTCCATCCTTAAGGCTGGTGCTTCACGTTACTGTGCACTCGCGTGCAACGTGGCGCTCACTGTCGCTTGGACCAGTTTACTTACCTTTGGAAACCAGGCGTTCTCCTGCATACTCACCTCCAGGAAACCGGTGATTCATCGCTTCATCTACAGACTCATCTCCTGACATCCAGTGATCTTAATCCCGACGCCGCAGCACTGCACTCTGCATCCACAAACTCTGACCCTGTGAAAAAGAAGAAAGACAAGGTTACATCTGTTCTAGGGCCGCGCCACATTTGAACCCCGTGCGCCCCCTAGTTAACAACTTACCAGCTACTGTACTGCTGCAGATTCGTTTCTCATTCCCTCTGGCTGTCGCCTCAAGCTCCACAGCTTCTGCCGGGCCGGCAACATCACCCTCAAGGGAAGAAAGCAAAAGAGCAAACATCAAAAGTGGAACGGACAGCAATACAAGACAACAAGCTTTGCAATACAGCAAAACAGACGGGGAAAGACAAAGGCAAACAGAAACACTTACCTGAAGTATAGTGGCTTAGTCGCAGCAGGACTGGACTACCACGTGCAAGGGACCAGTGAAGGAAGTCAGTCCAGATCATACAAGTGCCCCTGGCAGAAGCAGCAGGACGGAGTGCTCGCCAAAACTAATCAACAGGAGCAGTCCCGAGTGGCATCACCTATTACCACCAGTCACCACATAAGCGCAGAGGCTAAGTCGGACCCGAGCGACCTCACCCCCGGGAGGGCTGCAACCATGCCCCAATGCCTCTACAGAGACCAGGTGAGCGTAACAATGGGACTTGTAGCAAAGCGATTGATCCATTCTGTGGGTGTGAGAGGATGAGGCTTGCAGAATGTTGGTGAGATAGGCCTGCTATGTGTTACTGGGTGACAAGCTTTTAGGAATAGTGATGGGGGAATGTTGTCAGATAGTGGTAATGTGAGGGACATGGATAAGGAAATGCTGTGTGTACAGGATGATACATGGAGGTCAGTGTAGGTTGGTAGGAAATCCTTACTTGTATCTTTATGGGCCATCATGGATGAAGACAATAAACTAGGTAGAATTATGAGGCAGGAGAGGATTACAGGAGGTATAAACATGGCTCAGTAGCGTACAATGATTGACTAAGGTAGGTCCTATAAATTCCTATGTACATCACAGCATAATTTGAACATGATGTGGTTGCATAAACTGGGATTAACAAGGTGAGATCACATGGGCACTTATATTGGGCCTCATTACAAGTACTCCGGTCCAGAATTAACACTGCCGGTAAAACCATACCGGCACCATTTCCATGTCCGCCCAATCATGACCCGCGGCCCCGGTAATAGCACCACCCTAAACCGCCACCGCGGAAATAGGGTTCCCGTTAAGTCCGTCTGCACGGAAACCCCTCCGTTACCGTCAACATGAAACACCGTGAGCATCACAACTAGCGCGGACATGGAAATACCGGCAAAAAAATGGCGTAAATACCGTGATCACGGTGGCGGAACCGCCGCCACCGCGAACATGGCGTTATACACTGCCTGCTGAACTGAATCAGGGCACAGGTGCACCAAATCAGCCAAGCTGGACCTAGCAGGCCACTGGGAGCCTACAAAAGGGCCACACCCAGCCCAACACAACACAGAACCATGCAGGCAGCAGGTCTAGTAGCACTGGGACTGGGCCTACTCAACCAACAGGCAGCACTGCACATGGTGGCAGTAATGGCGCAGAGGAGGAGGCGTAGGCGGAGGAGGCGCAGGCGGCAACCAGCCAACCCTGCAGCTATGGCAAACCCCATTGCCCAGCCAGCCCGACCCCGCCGCCAGCCAGCAATACCACGCATCAGGGCCTCACCCTGGAACCTCACCCCAGGACAGATCCACACACTATACCGGCTGGACCGTGCAACAATCCTGCACATCACCGCCATGATTGAGGACAACATCAGCAGCCTAATCGACACCCCCACCGCCATCCCCCCCCTCTTGAAGGTTGTCTCAGTACTGCATTTCCTTGGCACTGGCACCTATCAACACACGGTTGGTGAGCTGCACGGCATATCACAACCCTGTTTCTCCAAAATCCTGGTACAGGTACTGGATGCCCTGTTGCGCCATGTGTCGGAACACATAGCCCTACCCCGCACCCTCCCCGAGGTCATTGCCACCAAGTTGGCCTTCCATGCCATAGCAGGCATGCCAAATTGCATAGGCGCAGTTGACTGCACCCACGTCGAGCTGACAGTACCACATGCAATTGAGGCGGTGTTCCGCAATAGGAAACAGTATCACTCTTTGAATGTCCAGATGGTTTGTGATGCCATGCAACTGATTACACACTGCTGCGCACGTTTCCCAGGCTCATCACATGACTCAATGGTACTGCGGAATTCCACGTTGCCACGGTACATGGAACGCTATGCCGGACAAAGCACATGGCTATTGAGTGAGTACAGCTGACGATGCTACAACCCTGTCGGAGTGGTGTGTGTGTGTCCAGGCCAATGAGCATTGTGAGTGTGCCGCTGTGACCGCACATGCATCACCCCCCTTCCATCTACCAAATATACAGCGGATGCCAAACATCATGAAGGAAGACATGACAGGGCAGCACAATGTGCCCGTGCACACGCTGGCACAGCCAATCCCGTCACTGTCCCATGAACCCTGTGCCACTGCAGACACCCACCCTCAATTGAAACACTGCCTCAAAAAGCACGAGAGGCGTGTAAATGAGACGACGTGTATTTACTACTTCCGTACAGTGGAGTCACTCTGCCATGTGTGGACAGCACTGCACCGTGACATGCACACAATCAAATGTCACCCGCAGGGCACAGTAAACATGCAAGTTAATGTGTAGGCCCATATGCAGTCAGTGACGTACATCGTGATGCCCAAAACATACCTCCATACACTGCATGGTACATATGCATGAATGAATGATGACACAAGAATGCACAGCAGCAGATGAGGACATGATGCCACAAACACTGACATGTTCCCCCATCTACATCCCATGTAGGTGATGCGGGATATGCACTCACGCCATGGATGATGACACCTGTACGGAGACCAAGGAACAGGCATGAAGAGGCATACAATAGGGCACATATCCGCACACGTGGAATGATTGAGAGGACATTTGGACTGCTGAAGGCCCGTTTCCGCTGTCTGAGCAGATCTGGCGGATCACTGCTGTACAGCCCAGTGAAGACGGGTAAAATCACGCTCGTATGTGCCATGCTGCACAATATATGCCTGCGCAGGAACATCCCAATGCCACCAGACGCAGGTGAGGAAGATGGGGATGGGAATGGAGATGGGGATGGGGATGGGGATGGAGATGGGGATGGGGATGGAGATGGGGATGGGATGGCACCGCCTCCCCCTGGGGGTCCACATGATGGCCAGGGAGCACGGGATGCCCTGATTCGCATTTACTTTTGAGTCACAGCACATTCACAGAAATGCACAAACATGGTGACGACAATTAATTAATAGTTGCACTGCAAAATAAATGATCAATGTCCACACATGTATGTCTTGATTTGAAATGGTGATGTATTGATGTAATAACAACAGGGAAGGAGGTGCATTGGTTAGGGAAGCTGTACACCCGGGGCCACCCACCACCCAAACGTGCCCACCCCCACCCAGAGCCCATTGTTCAATCCCCAAAACTACCTACCCCAACACCCAAACGTGCCCACCCCCACCCAGAGCCCATTGTTCCATCCCCAAAACTACCTACCCCAACACCCAAACGTGCCCACCCCCACCCAGAGCCCATTGTTCAATCCCCAAAACTACCTACCCCAACACCCAAACGTGCCCACCCCTCTCACACCCTTGTAGTCCACATGTGTCCTGCACTGCCCCACACACATGCCATCACTTCCGTGTGCGCTTCTGTGCCTGTGCAACCTTGCCCGAGGGTCCCGTTAGCCTACTCGAGCGCCTCCTCGGACTGGCAGTAGTGGAGCTGGATGGGGTGGTTGTGTTTGATTGGCCAGAATCTGGGATTGAGGGCATCTGTGCCAGATTTGCCTGTTGGCCAACCAACATGGCCTCTACAAGCCTGGAGGCGTGGTCGTTGCCCTCCCGCACATGGCGTGCAAGGGTTATTATAGTGCTCGCAAAGCATCCGATGGACCTCGACAGGCGACGCACTGAGGCGCTGTAGCTCTCCCTCTGCAGCCTGGATTCCTCTAGCTGCCTCTCCACCAGCTGGGTGAGAGTAACCTGCTGGTCCTCCATCCGCTGCATGCGGGCATTCAGTTCGGCCATGGATGGGGTGGGCGACCTCATGGGACTCCCCAGTGAAGTGGGGCTGAACCCCAGCTCATGGAAGGATCCCAGGTCTTCCAATGTGGGCATCTCCCCCTGTGGCCCCGTTTCCGAGTGCTCTTGCGAGGCACTGTTATCACTGCAGGCCGCCCCCTCTGCAGTGCTGCTGCCTTCGGTGTTGTGTTGGGTGGCCATGATAGGTTCCCGTGGCACCTGTCTAGACTCAGCCAGTGTGGAGACGGTGGGGATGTCGGTGGTGGTGGTGTGCCGCACATCTGTAGTGGCTGGTAATGTGGCCAGAGGTGCAGAACTGCCGGCAGCATCCTCCTGTGTGGTGGCGGTGGCTAGTGTACTTGCCGGTGCAGATTGGCTGGCCTGTTGTGCAGTATCACTGTCACTTGAAACGATTGTGGGGACACAAAGGGCATGCAATTAGTGTTGTTGTGGTGGCAGATGGGTGCATCACATGCGTCATTAAGATTGTACATTGAATAGTGTTAGTCACATGCATCTGATTGCTGGTGTATGCATTCAGTGATATTGGTTGCCATACGGATGATGATGGGTCCTTTGGCCCTCACATGCACTGACTGGGAGGGGGGGGTTGTTAATGGGTCCTTTGGCCCACACATGCACTGCCTGGGGGGGTTGTTAATGGGTCCTTTGGCCCACACATGCACTGTCTGGGGGGGGGTTGTTAATGGGTCCTTTGGCCCACACATGCACTGCCTGGGGGGGGGGTTGTTAATGGGTCCTTTGGCCCATACATGCACTGCCTGGGGGGGGTTGTTAATGGGTCCTTTGGCCCACACATGCACTGCCGGGGGGGGGTTGTTAATGGGTCCTTTGGCCCACACATGCACTGCCTGGAGGGGGGGGTTGTTAATGGGTCCTTAGGCCCACAAATGCACTGCCTGGGGGGGGTTGTTAATGGGTCCTTTGGCCCACACATGCACTGCCTGGGGGGGGTTCTTAATGGGTCCTTTGGCCCACACATGCACTGCCGGGGGGGGGTTGTTAATGGGTCCTTTGGCCCATACATGCACTGCCTGGGGGGGGGGTTGTTAATGGGTCCTTTGGCCCAGTACTCACAACTGCATATTTACATGTGGCATTCATGTTTGGGCACTTACCGGCATCTGCAGGTGGGCTCACTCCTGCCTCAGCCTGCCCGATCCCATGGATTCCCTCTAGGTGGAGGACGCTGCTGCAACGCTCCTTCCATGCTTGCAGCCTCAGTGGGGAAGGAGGTCCTCCGCCTGTCCCACTGCTGCGTTGGCGGTGCGTGGAAATGAGGTTGCGTACCCTCAGCCTCAGGTCGTCCCACTGCTTGTGGCAGTCCTTCACGCTCCTCACTGCCACGCCCACAGCGTTGCACTTACGTGCAGCTTCGGCCCACACCTCCTTCCTCAGCTGCTGTGTGGCATGCCGTTGGTCGGCGCTGAACAGCATCTCAGCATTGTCCACAATGTGCTCCACCAAGACGGTTAGCTCAGCCTCGCTGAAGCGCTGTTTGCGCTGCCTCTGAGCAGGAATCCTGGCAGACATGCTGGTGGTCCCTTTTGGCTTCTCAGAGTTAGGATTGTGCTTGTGCTGGCTCTGGATGGCAATGGATTGTGCTTTTATATGATGGCCGCCTCTCTGTTTCCTGTTTTGGCGATCATGGTATTTCCGGTTCCGTGTCCGTGGCGGCGGAGGCGGAAACGGGTTTTGCGCCACTTGTGGCTGCGTTATTTCCATTTCCGTGGGGTTTTCCGTGACGGCGGTAACAACGTTTCTGAGTCCGTGTGGTGCGCGCGACCGACAGCGTGTAATCGGACGGTTTTTCCGCAACCTTGCGGACACGGAAACATTTTTACTGCCGTCACGGATTTTGCACGGTCCCGGACTGGCAGGTTGTAATGAGGCCCATTGAGTGTGACTGAAATAGAGCAGGCTAACCCGCAGTCAGTTTGGCTCAAAATTAATACAAGTTAGGCAGGATACAGCATTTAGAGGTGGCGCTAAAATTGGCAGGGTGCATCACTCAGGATTGGTGTCTAAAAAATGGGCAGATGCAATATTCAATGATAGCACAAAAGTGGGTAAGAGGCAGTGAGCAAAGTTGTCAAGTGATAGGTAGAGTCCCACTTGCAATGTTATTTGGTTCAGCAATAAGGTATGCAGTGAGAATCTGGGGTAGCTCAGCAGGCTAGGTGCAGTACCATGGGGTATGTAGTGAAAAACTTGTGGTCCAATATGATCCAATAGTCAGGAAGCAACACAATGAAAGGTGTACCTAAAGCCGAATGGCGCACCATAGGCGGTATGCAGCACAGTTAGGTGCAACATACTGAGAGGTAGCATGAGATGCTAGGTGCAGCCGGGTTGATGCAATGCAATGCAATAGGGTGTACGGCAAAGGTGCAGGGCATAGCACTATAGGCTGGATGCTCTACGGTGTAATTGAAACGTGATAGTTAAGAAACTGGTACATAAGGTTGCTGCAATAATACATGCTACAGTACAAATCAGACTAGGCACACAATGGACAGGGCAAGTAGCACAAAGAATAGGTATAGCTATGGTGGGTAAAAACGAGTTTCAGCTGAAAAGATTGTAATGTATTCAAACTGCTGTTGTTTGTTTGTTGGCTTGCGTCGACAACCCTGTTATGGATATGCGGAGCTCTTTACACTGTTGCCTAGTTAGAAGTCAGTTGTGTTCAAAATCTTATGCTTGATTTTGAAATGCCTCAATGAATTAGCTGTGGTATATTTGTAGATTTTAGCCACTCCTTTGTCCCCAGGAGAAAGCTTTGTACCTTGAGACAACATCTGCTGTAGGAGTGTGAAGAGCTGCAAACAGTTTCAGGAGAGAGGACAGGTTGTGAAATGTCTGATGGAATCCCTGCGGGTTACAGGGAGGGTGCACTCAAATTGATTCCTGCGCTCATGTGTTTAGCCCAGTATTCTTGAGAATATTTTCCCAAAAATGCAAAGAAACTCAGAAATCCAGATCGGGGGATGTGATTTCTGAATCCTCAATCACCTCTTCCCTCACCCTATTGGTGGCTTATTGGGAAAAATGAGCCTTAATTTTAGAAAAGTGTTCAGAAAAAAACAATAGTTTCTTCATCTTCATAAATACATCTCAGGCAACTGGCTAAGCCTGTTCATATTCTCTAAGGCATTTGGGAAAATCACACAATGACACTGCAGTGATGAAGAGGGAACTGGTGTCATTGGGGAGCCAAATCTCTTACTTTACGCAGCAGATCGTCACACAACACGTCTACTGTGGACCACAAGTCACTGTCACAGACCAAACTCACACCTAAAAAAGGCAAAGCAATGTTTAATCCTGTCAACGAGAGAAGAAAGTCATGAGTTAGGGAAATGTGTGGGATGTTAATGTTAAAATGTTGTAATGTTAAATGATTGTACCCTTTTCTGTCAGTGAGAGATTGTGTGGGGTTGTAACCTTGCCTGAATAGTTCCGATGACATGTTTGTTGGAGTATGGATTTGGAGCTTGACCATGAACACTGTTCATTTACATTGGAGGAACATTGGCACAACCTTCCATTGCATTGGGCCATGCATTACGTGTGCACTTTACAGTAATTGAACAGAAACGAAGGTAAATACACCCGCATCAAATGCCAAAGTGTGCTTTATTGTGTACACACTGCTTTTTCTAGCTAATGGAACCTGTGACTTTGGTTACGCAATGTTTAATGTAAAGACGCTTCAAATATTGTCAAACCTTATTACAACAGTGCTGTGCACAATACACCAATGGAGTATGCAAACAGTCATGACACTGATGACTGCCGATGCTGTTGCTTTATTTGCACACCTCTGTCATGACAACATCTGATTCATTTTCACATGCCCTCTCCTGGTCAGGGATTTGAATATTACTCTTGGGGGCCTTATTAGACCAAATGCAGGATATATCAAGAAGGGCCTCATTACACGGATGGCGGTAAGGGTTTACCGGCACAAGTATTTTACCGGTACCGGTAAATCCTTACCGCCTTACTACGAGGTCCCTTTGCGGGTTGGGGAATTTAACGTCTGCTTTTTGCAGGCGTTAAAAACCAACCCGCAAAGGGACCAGGGAGCTAATTACGGTACCGCAATTTGCGGTACCGTAATTAGCGCCTTCCCCATTTCCATAGAGCCCTATGGGGCAAAAATGGGAATGGGGAGAGGCAATGGTGGAAGGGGGAATTAGCGCCCCGCCAACCTTGGAATAGGGCGGTAATTCCCCTTTCCACCAAGGCGGTGCCGGTATTTTACCGGCATGCGCCATGGTTCACCGCCATCCGTGTAATGAGGCCCTTAGACATACTTTTTCAGATTTATATATCATTCTCCCGCCCCCAGTAACATGTAAACAACAGAATCAATGTATTAAGTGTTCAAAGGTGCGCTCCATAGAGTGTCGGGAATTTACATGCACCACACCTCTCTTAGAAGTCCTTTGGGATGGAAACCTCATTAGCAAAGGTTATAGTGGATATGCCTTGTGTCCTGGAAAGTGAACACCACATCATGTGGTAAAGTACGGTACTGAAAACATGTACTGTAGTGTCAAAGACACATCTAATAAAACATACCAAGGGCCAGATTACAGAAACTGGTATGACCACCAGGGCAAAGTTTGCCCTATTTTTTAAATAATGGGACCCATTACAAAACTATTGCACCTCGGCAAGTGCAGTTTGGCAGACTATGAACACCAGGGCAAAAATTGCCCTTGAGCAAAAAAGGTACATTTTCACTGAATTATTGCAACAGGGCAAAGTTTGCCCTAGTGCTAATACGGAATGGTATTAGCACTAGGGCAAACTTTGCCCTGGTAATAAAATGCATTGAAAATGTATCTTTTTTGCACTTGAGCAATTTTTGCACTGGTGCTTGTTCTCTGCCAAACTGCACTTGTCATGGTGCAATAGTTTCTAATTTGTCCCATTGTTTTCAAAAATAGGGCAAAGTTTGCCCTTGTGCTAATACCTTGCAAACTTTGCACTTGAACCGGGGCAACGTTTCTGTACTCTGGCCCCAAGAAGCCAACTACAGTTCAAGGATATTTAGTGAAGCTTTAGAGGGCCCTAGGGCAGTCACCCTCTCTCTCTCTTTCCTCGTCTTATAATGAAACTCCTCCATAGCCCAGGTGTCTTTAAACCTCAGGTTTGTGCTACTGAAGATTGACCCCTCCTGTCTAAAATGCTGGCCTATACTAGAAGTGGTACTCTATCCAATTGTTAGTGATTTACTGGGAAGCGAGATTGTGCCATGCAACCTCATTGTTTGATTCAGGCTTCGTCTAATATGCCCACTCTTGCCTCTCCCTGCTCTACTCTCTCTTCCCGTCTACTCTGTCTCACTCCTCCCACCACCCTTTGATGTCTCACTTATCTCGTTCTTGCTTCCACACTTTGAAGTTACTTCGTCTCCCTCTTCACACTACTACTCCCATCCAGTACTCTACCACTTGCCTGCTATGTGATACTCCTCCCGTCCTCTACTACTCTCCTCCGCCACACTACTACTCCCCATCTCCACAATACTACTCCATCCTTCACACTAGTACTCCCACAACCCCCTCCAACTACTAAACGACCTTCCTTTCACTCAGTATCACCCATTTCACAGTCACTCTTTATACTAATCTCACTACCTACTCACAACACAAACACGCACATTCACACTGCAGAACCACTTTCATTCCTAAACCAATACCTCATCTGCTCCACAAATCTCCTTCACAAACCGCTTCTCCCTTCCTTCTGGTTTCTTGGTCATCCTACACCTCTGCCCTCAACCGAAAAACCCACACTTCCTGCTTCCTGTCCTCTGTTTTAAGACCCTGCTCCCTCCCAGGATTGGGTACCTTTGCCTGGTGAATCTGGCCCTGTCCTCCGCTCCTGTGGTGTGTATATACAGTTCTAAAAAAGGGACTTAGCTATTCCGAATCTATCTGCGCGGGTTCACCGCATGCTATGGATGGTGGCCTGGGAAAGCCAATGTTTATATCCATTTGACCTGATCTGTATCTGAGAAGTCTACCAATAGGTGAATCTGGGGAGTGCGGATTGACTCCTCGTTAGGTCCCTGGTGCCAGAGGGGGTTTTCGGTGCTTTACGTGTGTCCACTGATACACCCAGGTGGTGCGGAGCAGCTCTCCTGCTGGCCCCTGTACTGTTGCAGCTTCATCGGATTGCTCTCTCTATCTCGCATTCAGAGTTCCCTGTGGCGGACAGCCTGGCCATGTAGTGCAGGGTCCTCATCTGGCTGCTTTCTCTCTCATCGCCGGGGCTCCCCGCAGTGTGCAGTACTGTAGGGTAATGTTCCCATCTTGCTCCATTCGTGGTTATTCCTCGTGGTTATTCCTTGAGGTTGATTGTACCATGAGTAGATGGGTTCCTACCAGATGGTAAGCATCTGGTAGTGGAGGTAAGGCTGGAGCACATACTGGTCTGCCTACACACAGATTGGATCAAGAGGGGGGGGGGGTAGGAGTTGAATCTCGTTCTGCGATCACCATCCCCCTCAGAGGTAGGATTGACTATAGATTTCTTCCTGGTGAGTCTCCAGCCCTCCGAACCCCAACAGCGACTTTCATCCCCTCCTGTCACAGCCAGGGTACTGGCCTTGTTACATCATTCAGATCCTTCCAGCCATCACTCAAGAGTGTTTTCACAGTCATCATGCATGGGGCTGGCATGCCCCAACGGTTTGCTGAGTTTGGAGACTCAAGCTACTGCACACCTCACTGATGAAGTCATATGAGGCAGAAACATGACTTATGGTTTCGTACAGACAGGCATAGATATTTTTATTAGTGTATAATAGCCAAATCCATGACTTTTTATACATTGAGTAGCATACTATTACCAACACATAGTTTATAAGACAATTAAATAAAATGATAATAACAAAGATACATAATCAATTGGTGACAACATAACATTGATCAGTGTCAATGGTCGCGGACCATGTTAAAGTCAACCCCCGATAATGAGATGCCCAGTTGTGAAGGTTAGCAATGTCGGGAGAAGCTCCGTTAGCAATTTGTCCTGGCCAGCATTAGGGGCATAGATCCCAGCAATGGTGATCGGTTGCTCTACAATATGCCCTTTCACCAGGAGATGCCTGCCTGCATGATCTTTTTCTACTGAGGGGTAGATTAGTGGGAATTTGTCACTAAGTAGGATAGCGAGCCCCTGCTGTTTCTCCCCTGAGGTGGCGAAATAGGACTTTTTGAGCCGCTTGAATCTAATGCGGTGCTCATCTTCCGCCAACAAATGTGTCTCCTGGAGAATTACTATGTCCCCGCCAATGGCGCTGAGCCTGCTTTCTACCGTCTTGCGCTTTCTGGGGGAATTGAGGCCCTGGACGTTTCACGTGAGGATGCAGACATCTCTATCTTCATCCGATACCACGGGATTCTGGAGTGGTCTCAGCTGTGGGTGTCTGTATATTGGGTCTTGTATTGGACTTCAGGGGTGACCCTGCAGGTAAGTGCGTGCGTGTTTTGATTGAAGATGTCAGAGTTGCAAAAAATGTTGTTAACTGGGAGATTAGGGAAGCAAATCTATGCTCTCACCCCCGGCCTCTTCCCCCCAACCCCAACTCTCCAAGGATGAGACCAGCCTCATCCAACCGGTTGCTAGCCAGCCCCGCTGTCGAATAACTGTGGCCAACGGGCAGAACCTGCCATCAACGGGTTAGCAATAACTGGCGAGATGCTCAGTATGATAGATCTGGGGATCCTGAGCCGATCACATTGTTGTATACTACTAGGAAGGTGTGTGCATGTGCCCCCCAACCCCTGAGGGTTGGAAGTCCGCTATGTAGCAGGGCGCCCACCCCTCCCAAAGCAGAACGGGTGCAGGTGATGCTAAGGGTTTCTGCAGGTGGATTGCGCAGGGTACGGCATCACTGACCTGCCAAGAGATAGCTGTGGTGGAGCTGGTTAGTCCGGGTTGAGTGGCTTCCGGGGACCCCAGAGCCTACGTCACCTACTGGCCCGGGACCACAAGCCGGCCGAAGACGACTTTTCTTGGATCCTGGGTTTGTGCTTCGGACTCAGAGCCCCCACTGTCCGCCCCTTTTCCCATGAAATGCTCTGCTTCCTTTGGTGTGCGGCTCTGCCGACGCGTTCCTTCCCATGTGAAATTCAAGGCAGTTGGGAACTCCAGCGGTATTGCACCTTCCGCTCTTGCAGCCATTCCGTGAGGCCCCGGAGAGCTTTCTGTTTCTGAAGGGTTGCATTGGCTAAGTCTTGGTACAGTAGGATGGTCGCCCCTCTGAAGAGTATTTGCTTAGAAGCTCTAGCCTCCCTCATTATTTCTTCTTTTACTTTGAAGAAATGGATTCGCACCAGGACATCTGGGGGAGACACGGACGCCCGTCTCGGGGCCGTTCGGTGGTCTTGGTCGATCTCCATGGGGGAACTGTCCAGGAGAGTTAAGATGAATCTGAACAGATCCCTTGTTAAGCTTTCCAGCTCAGAGTCGGTGATCGCTGTAGGGATTCCTCGGAGGCGTAGATTATTCCGCCTAGAGCAGTTTTCCACATCCTCCTGCTTGGCCTCGAGGGTTGTGATTCTGTCCAAGCCATGTTCTAGCTCGAAGGCATTATCACAAAGGCTATTTTCCACGCCTTCAGTGCATTTTTCCACCCTTCTGTCTAGTGTGGCGATCTTCCGTGTGACCTTGTCTGTTCCTTTCTGAATCTCCTTTGTTAAGGCAGATAGATCTTTAAGGTCTGATTTGGTAGCAAACTGGAATGGGTCTGGTGCCTCCATGGTCCGGGTTATCTCTGTGGAAGGGCCTGCTGCCGGCACATTTTTTTTCGCCTTTTCTTGGCTGGGATTGTTCATCAGGGTTGCGATGTCGGTTTGTTTCACAGTTTTCACGCTTTTTGCCATGATGCCTGTGAAGTGCGCTATTGTTAACTGCGGAAGGGAGGGACCCCTCACTCTTGGGAGGCTCTGCCGGAGGTCCGACTCCCTGCGGGATTAGGGCGAGGGTGATCAGGGCCAGCTGGACCCTGCGGACGCGAGTCCCTGTTCTCCCCTGCTCGGCTCACTCTGTTGCTGTGAGTAGTACGCTGCTACCGGTTCTGGGCAATGTTGCCACCCTCGTGTGCTCATTGACTGGTGGGAAAGCGTGTGGAGAGTTTGTGAGCTAGTACTTGGCTCTTGCTGATTTAACTAACTTTTCCGGGCCAGTTGCCACCGCAGTTGCCCAGTGCAGGTAGAGGGTCTGGGCGGTTCAGGTGATTAGGGGTGCCAAACAGGTAATGTGTGAAGATTTAAGGCACTGCACAACATCCAGACCCTTGGGCGCTGTAAGTCATGCGGGAGACCTGCGGAACGTTTGCACTACGTTCCCCGAAGCTTTGGAGCTAGGACGCGGATTGCGCTGATGTCCCATGCGCCATGGCGGCTTTGGTCCTGCGGTGGTAGCGGGATCACTCTGTGTGCGGATGTCGGGCCTGGGCTGCCTCTCTGCCAGTGGTCGTCGCTGGGCTCACTTCACACCCCCCCCTTGAAGCTGTTCAGGGCAGGGGAGCCAGCGCTTGATGAGGCGATAGATTGGCTCCCAGACAGTCGTAGGGCTCGGGGACTGCTGTGCTAGCTGTGCGGGGTTGGAGCGGCCCCGCAAGCGCCTTGCTGGGTGACTCACCCTTGCTGTCGCATTCCCAGGTGGGAGAAGCTCTCCGGCTGCTGCAGCAATTCGCAAGGCGTCGGGGGCCGGTAGTGCGAGATTCCTCGTTTTTCCAGTTGGAGGACCGGGATCGGCAGCTCATGGCGAGGTTGCGGTGAGCGGGACAGGATCTCTGCTGGGGTCCGGCAGCAGAGCAACTAGCCTGGATTATCACTTATGGGGAACTTTCTTCACGTGAGGAGAGCGGCCTCGGGTCCAGACATGACCGCAGTTATAGACGCTTGAGTATTACTCAGGCAGGGGATGGTACAGCCCCCCATCCCCCCAGAGTGGTTGCGGGGCTCCAGGGTCGATCGCTCGACATCTTGTCTCTACCGTTACGGGACGTAGACTCCTGCAGCAAATAGCAGCTTACACACGATGTCAGGGTGCGCCGAAGGCTCCAGGCTGCCGAAATTCGCTCTGATGACGAGGCTGGCCAGGAGCATTCACAGAGTCATGCTGCTCAGTCTGCTCCAAGCCACGCCCCCTGTCCTACATAATTTTTAAACCGCTGCACTGTTGCCAGCACTGCCAAGTTTTGTGCCGATTTTTGCACTAGTTCCCCACTTCCATCTTTTGAAAAGGGAGGCATCACTACCTCTTCACCTCTTGGTACTTGTCTCAATGGTGGGCAGTCTCAAAATTAAAGTCCTTTTATATTGGATATGTAACTGTGGCCGCCAAAACAGTGCTTCAATCTCTGTGGGATGTTCACCTTCCAGCTGAATCGTTACAAAATACACTGGATAATTTGCTAATGCCTGCCCAGTGGGTCTAGTTGTGCGCATTTCTGTGTGACTTTGTATGCTCCAACATTGCCTTGTGGCTGCATTCAAATATGGAAATATCAGATCCAGAGTTTAACAGGACGTCTATCCAATCAGTGTTGCTTAGTCTTGGGAATGATTTGATGAGTGCGTGGACTCTGCATTATGTGAAACTCTTAGGCTGCCGTGTGTCTTTTCTCAACTTTCACGTCCTTCCCCCTCAGTTTTAGACCCGTCTGGTGTCCTTGCCTGTGAGGAATGAGAGGAACCCTAATCAGTGCTATCAATTTGTGGACTTCTCGTGTGTTTTCTGTCTCTGAAATCATAGTCTGTTGGTCTAGAATGGGACTGCCCCCTAGGCTTACCCCCAAGATCTTCTACCCCTGTGAGTGCCTTGCCACTGCAGGGCATACTTATCTCCTGTAGCTTTCCCATTCTTTGACTCATGCTCTCAGTATTTTTCTTCCTCTATTGGCGAAAGCTGTCGTCTATGTGGCTTACCACCCTTTTTACCTTGAAACGATCCTCTTCCTTTCGAGGGTTTCCCTTCGTGGTGTCTCCTTGTTTGGCTTACTATCCTCGTTAGCCTTCTTCTGTGTCTCTGCAGGTCTCCTTCCTTTGTGTTCTCTGCCTAGTGATTGATAAGTGGAACGGAAGGAGTGGATGGAACGGAAGAAGTGGATGGAACGGAAGGAGTGGATGGAACGGGTGGAGTGGGTTGGAACGGAACGGGTGGAATGGGTTGGATGGAATGGGTGGAGTGGGTTGGATGGAACGGAAAGGGAGGGTTGGATGGAACAGAAGGGAAGGGTTGGATGGAACGGAAGGGTTGGATGGAAGGGAAGGAGTGGATATCAACAGAAGGGAAGGAGTGGCTATCAATGCAAGGGAAGGAGTGGATACCAACAGAAGGGAAGGATATCAACGGAAGGGGTGGAAGGAAGGGAAGGGTTTGATGGGACAGAAGGGAAGGGGTGGATGGAACGGAAAGAAAGGAGTGGATATCAACGGAAGGTAAGAGGTGGATGGAAGGGAAGGAGCGGGTATCAACGGAAGGAACGGATGAGTAGATGGAACCGGTGAGTAGATGGAACGAACAGAGTCGAAAGAACAGATTGAGTAGATGGTAGAGAGCGAACAAACAGAATGGATGAGTGGACTGAACGGATGTGACAGACGAGTTGATGGAACAGATGAAAAGGTGGGGTAGTTTTAACAAATGGAACAGATAGAATGAATCGAGTGGATGGAACGGATGCAGTGGATGAAACGGACAAAGTAGACTCAACTGATGAAGTGGATGAAACAAATGGAGTGGATGGAATCAGATGGAATGAACGGAACAGGTAGAGTGGATGGAACTCTACTGTTGCTGCTGCTTGAACTATACCCTGAGTAGAACCCAGATGCTGGACATGAAATGTAAGTCAAATACTATTCTTCAATTGACTTTTTGTTGCATTGTTCATGTTGTATTTGTATGAAGTGTTTGGCACTAACCTTGAAAGATGGTTATTTAATCTCGCCTCCATTTACAATAGAAGTTTGGTGCACTCAGAAAATCTAGCAAGAGCTTAGTACTCAGAGTAGGTAGAAGGGAAGGAGTGGATGGAACGGAAGGAGTGGATGGAACGGCAGGAGTGGATGGAATGGCAGGAGTGGATGGAATGGACTCAGTAGACTGAACCGATGAAGTGGATGAAACAAATGGAGTGGATGGAACAGGCAGAGTGGATGGAACAGGTAGAATGGATGGAACAGGGAGAGTGGATGAAACGGGTAGAGTGGGTGGAGTGGGTGGAACGGATGGAGTGGGCGGAACGGATGGAGTGGGCAGAACGGACGGAGTGGGCAGAACGGACGGAGTGGACGGAACACACAGAGCTGATCGAATGAATGGGAAGGATGAAACGGATTGAACACATTAAACGGATGGGAAGGATGAAATGAGTCTACAGAATGGATGGAGTAAGCTATATGACGATGGGTTGAGTGGATGGAATGATGGAAAGATTAATTAGATTAAATGGATAAAACAGACCAAATGGATGAACAGACGTAGTAGAACGAACAGACGGGATAAACAAAACGAATAGAATAGATGGTACAGATGGAATGCCCGATCCTAAACGCCTTACTGATAACCAAATGGATGCAACAGACGAAATGGATGATCCGACGAACTGGAATGAACGGACAGAGTAAATAAAACGGATAGAATAGATGGTACAGATGGATTGCTGGATCTCAAGCCCATAACTGATAACCACCATATTACACCACCACGCTTACTCTCTCCTATACACCAACACTCAACTAGAACACAGCGATACTATGACACATTCGGTATAGCTGTTCTAATACTAACACCCGCCGCACACTCCCCTTCATCCTAACTAAACATCAGCTGAGCACACCGCTAGCTTAAGCGTCTTCTCAGGCCTAACGCAGCCACAAATCAGTCTGGACTTCATCCCTCCAGAATTAATACATATGTCTGACCTCCCAACAGCTACGCCCCCGCTAAAAAGCAGCTATCATGCAACTGCCACACCGGCTACACACATATCCGGTGCACACAAGCACCTTATGACTCTTTCTCTCTCTACTGACTTCCCGAGGGCGTTCAACCTACCAGCCCTTTGAGATCATACCAATGATACATACATAAGGCGCTATATAAATGCCAAGTAACATAACATAACAGTATTGATGTTTAAAATGTAAGTAGTAGCTCGTTCATCACATACTAATATCGCATGTAGTGTGTATTATGTATGAATAATTTCCCGTCATTGTCATATTCCACTGTTTGTTCTTAGATTCTTCTGTGAAATATGGTCTATGGTAATATGGAAAATATATCGTTCTTCATGCATTCATCCCAGTACATGATAGTAGAAAATGTATTAGTGTTTCAGTGACCACAACTGGGCATAATCTACAACCACGAGTACTAAAAGGTGTTTTATTGGTTACATGTGATTTAAATTTAAATTACAGAGAATGCTGTAATAACGAAAATGTTATAACGAAAAATGTCAATTTTTTTATTTTGGAGGTCAGGGGGGCAAAATCCCCAGTTTCCCTATGCGTTTAAACCCACCCAATATACATTTTACATTTTATTTTGTTGTTTTTATTACAGCATTCTCTATAATTTAATTAGTTAAAATCATTGCATACCTTTTTATTTCAGGCACCTATGAACTCAGGAGCAGGCAATCTATTAAATTTAAGGCAAATATAACCCTCTTGCTCTTGCATACCTTATGGATTTCTTATGACTGCCTGATACTGAACCTTTCCACTGGCCTCTCCTGGTCTATGGCCTTCACTCATGATGTGCTGCCCTCCATCCTAACTGACTTTCTGCTGCATAACTTTGATGATCTTTCTGCATCTTCCCACTACTATAAGACTTAAAGTTGTTCTTTATTCCCCTGCCTCTGAGAAGCTGTTTCTGTCTTTAACCTCTGCAGCCCTCTTAATTTGTATGCTTTTGTCCACCTTTTTTGAAATTCGATTCTGACTTTGTTTAAATTGCAGCATTTTCACGTATCCTTGGAAATTCAAATCTGGGTCAATTAAAAATTTGCTGCCCTTGTTAAATTGCCGCATTTTCATGTATCCTTGGAAACTCAACTCTGGGTTTTAAACTCTGCTACCCTTGTTTTAAAATGTTTGTTTAAGGGCCCTGATTCATCTGTGCCTGTTGGCTGCTAGGCCGCCTAGTGCGTTCTTTCGTGCACTGTGCTGCTCTCCATCTCTTTCTCTCTCCACTAGGCATCATCTGCCCTCCCCACCCCCAGCCTCTCTGTGGTGCTCTCCATCTCCCCTATCTACTCTAACTCCTATCCTCCCTCTTTTTCGAAGCCTGGAAGGAAAATGTTCAAGAAGGATCGCCTGATATCTACCCTGGCCTGCCCATTGCCGACACCTATGTTAATGCTTCCTCCAGGAAGACTATTACTGACATCCTCTTTGTCGTCCACTCTCCAGACCTATGGACTCCCCATTTGGTCTCAGTCCTCTCCCCTTTTTCTTCTTCTCCCTTTAATGGTGGAACCAGATGGAAAGTGTTCTCTGCTCACATCTCATCCTCTAGGTGCATCATTAATGTTTACCACAATGGCACTATCATGGCCCAGGGCTCGCAGACCAACCTCCTCCTTCTTAACAGGTGTCTGCCATCTCTCATTAACTTCCTCCCTTCTCCTGCTACTCATCAGCCTGCCACCCCGCTGGCCTCCTTACTCCTACCGACAGGTGTACCTTGACCCTGTACCCATCCTTGGAAGACCTTTTAAAGTTGGCAACCAGCTTCACTTAGCTACAAGTAATTCTCGCTGTGCTGTTAAACACTCCTCCAACATCTGTCAACTCATTGAAGACTTTGACCTCAACGTCCTTGCCCTCACTGAGATGTGGTTCAATGCCAGCTCTGTCACTGCTTTTGACACTCTCCTTCCCGTGGGCTACAAGATCCTCTCCGTGCCCAGGCCTAACCAGTCTTGTGGTGGAGTGTCCCTTATCTTTCCCAAATGGGTCCCTGCTTCCATCATACCCATGCAATCCTACTCCTCCTCTGAATGCCATGTCTGGGAGCTTGGCATCTCTCTTACCCTCTCGCTCACTCTCACCACCATCTATAGGCCCACTGGGCTGATCTCCATCTTCCTTTCAGAGTGGGCCGACCTTGCCTCCTCTCTCCTGACAACTACCTCTACGCTGCTCCTCCTCGGAGACTTCAATATTCACCTTGATTCGCCTGACTCATCCACCCTTCTCTTCCGCAACCTCTGTGATTCTCTCTCCCTGTCCATTATTCCCTCCATTCCGAGGCCCTTAGCCAGGCATATCCTTCTCTGTCATCGGACCCATGAAGCAAGTGTCAGTAGCTGCCATTGCTGCTTCTTTCATTCCCCCTCCACCCATGCTATTGACTCTCACTCTCACTTAGCCCTTGCTAACCTTCACCACTCCATCTCCAACACCCTTGACATCCTTTCCCCTGTCATGAGGATCCGCATGAAGCCTGCCTCCAAGTGCAACAGTTGGTATGATTCCGACATAGCCTCCCTGAAAAGCAAGTGCAGCGTTGGGGAACAGAAGTGGTTGACTTCTCGCACATCCTCTGACAAACTAGCCTGTCATCTGCTCCAACGGCATTACAGACTCTCCATCCAGTCCAAGAAGCAGGCCCATATTGAAGCCTGCCTTTCTGGGGCCGAACATTTCAAAATCTGTAAGGAACTTGCCAATCCTACTGCAGTCTCTATTTCTCCTCTTCCTTCCCAGGCCCTTTGCACAGCTTTGGCCTCCCACTTCCCACCCAAAACTCAGGACAACCTGTCCTTACTGTTCTCTACCCCCTTGTACCCCCACCTGCACTTAGGCCTGCCTAAGACCCTCTCTCACCTCCCTCCTACTCTCCTCCTTCTCACCCATAGCACCAGAGGAGGTCACCACGACTGTTTGCTCTATGAAAGTCTCCACTAAACATGTGCTTCCCTGCTCCTCTAGAACTACCTCTCAAGCACTCCCTTGTGCAACCCCTCCTAAAAGAAGGCATCTGCGTACCCTTCCTGCCCGGCTGACTACCACCCGGTCCCCACTACCCCCTTCTTGGTCAAACATTTGGAGAAGTTGATCATCTCCCAACTAACCCACCGCACTGAATCTGTTGGCTGTCTCCACGACCACCAGTCGCAGAGCAGCCAGAGGCACGGAAAATGCTTCCTGTACACCTGTGAAGACTTGCTCTCAAACCTCGACTCCAACTCTCTTTCTGTTCTCATCCTCCTTGATCTGTTCTCTGCTTTCAACACTGTCCATTATACACTCTCTTAAGTCGATTCTGTGATACCCTGGGCATCACGGACTGGCACTGGCTTGGCTGACCTCTTCCCTTATGAATCGGCCTTTCCAAGTTCAAATGGACCTTTTTCTCTCCTCTACATCACTCTCTACTTGCAGCGCCCCTCAGGGCTCTATCCTCTCACTGTGGCTTTTAAACATTTACCTTGGCCCTCTTGCCCACCTCATCTCCACTTTCTCTCTTCACTTCCGGTGTTATGCAAATGCCACTCAGCTCTCCTTTCAGTTTACCTCCTCTCCTTCCTCTCTCATATCTGATTGTCTGACTGCTGTTCAAGCATGCTAACGATCGCTGTCTAATGCCAGTGAGACCGAGATGCTTCTGATTGGAACTCCCCCCCCCGCACCGTCTCCACTACTCTCTGACCACCCTCTTTGGGCCCCTCCCCTCGTCCTCTTGTGAGGCATAAAATCTGGGTGTCATCTTCGACTCCTCTCGCTCCTCCTCACCCCATATCCCTGACCTTGCCAAGAAGACTCGTTTTCAACTTCACCTCCTCAGAGGCATTCTCCCTTGCCTCATTGCAAGTTTGCCGGTCCTGAGACAAGGGTGCCGCTAAACATACCTGTATGTATGTCAAACAAAGGATAAAGCTTTGCATATGGAAGAAAAAAGAGATTGTCTACATAAGTGACAGGAAACCTTATCTGTGAAAAGGAAAATGGAACAGCCATGGAATGACAGACGTCATTGTCAAGTTATCCTCACATCTAAATCCTGAAGCTACCTGAATCTGTACAAATGGTAACACACACTGGCCCTCATTAGGACCCTGGCGGAGTGGGTTTCCGCCAGCGCTAATCGCGGCGGACCCGTCCGCCGTACTACGAGTTCCCTTAGCGCCATGGAGGTTTTCTCCGCCTGGTTTTACCGGGCGGAGAAAACCATGGCGCTAAGGGACCTCGTTGTTAATTACGCCGCCGTACTTTACGGCGGCGTGATTAACTCCTTCCCCACTCCCATTATACCCTATGGGGCAAGAATGGGAATGGGGAAGGGTAAAATGGGGATTGGGGATTTACCGCTCCGCCAAGGTCGGCATGGGGTGGTAAATCCGCCAACCCCCATGGCGCTATCGACGGCTTTCCGCCGTGCTTCGCGGTGCATTTAGCACCGCGAAATCCGCCAGGGTCGTAATGAGGGCCACTATAATGTTAGTGTGAGCGTTGTGAAAAAATAAATGAGTACCAAACCCAGTGTGCGTTATGTACTTAGCTATTCAAGCATCCCCTCTTTTATAACAAGCATATTTGCCAAGTACAAGCATATGCAGTCATTCTTATGTTCCCAAAATGCCTTTTGATTTAATGCAAACCTTCCAAGAACTCTTGTTGTTGCTGTTTGTCCCCTTTTCCCATAGCATAGAAATACAATAGGAATGAAAGAGACTGTTCATCTGATTTCTTTTCATTTATAGGTGATTTGTACAGAGACAATCGTGGTCCCCCTTGCTTCATGGTGCAGTACAAAAAGTTCCCCCTCCATCTTAGATCACACAAGGCGGCTGTGCGAGAAAACCGAGCTTAGAACATGGGTTCCCTGATTTCATCGTTGAGAATGTAGATACTAGAATACATCTGAGGGTGGATGGGCTGTGCTCGTGTTCGGGGTCTGTGCATCCATTGAGGAGGAGGCCCAGGTAGGCAACTTATTATGCGCATGTTCACTCATAGTGACTATTTTGCGCTATGGTATAGCAACTGTGTACTGTGAGACAAAGTTGAAGAGGCGGTGGTATGGAACAAAAAGGCAGGCATTTAGGAAACCACAAACAGGCTCTTTACTTTCTCTGCTATGCCCAGAACACTTGATAATGGATGTGTGAAGTCTACACGTGTGTTTGAAAGCCTCTGTGTGTGTTTGTATTCTTGGGGTTCTGAACGTTGCCATGCAATCGGTCTGATAGTCTAATTGTTGGAATGCGAGGTAACTCACTGGGTTAAGTGCCTGCTGCATGCACTGTTTTATGATTGAAGGTGGTGGTTTATTCTTACAGACTTAATCACAGTAGAAATGACAATCAATCTGTTGCCCAGAAAGTCCTGTACAATGTCCTGCAGTTGCTTCACTGCCTATGGATCTTGTGTTTGAATTAGGGTCTATGGGTTGACAAGCTGTAATTATTGGCGCTTGACGGATTTAGGAGTAGCAACGGGCAGGGACGTCATTTGGGGGTCGCCAGAGGTCACAAGAGCGACCGCTGGCGATTGGCCAGCGACCCCTGTCAATCTCTTGCGACCTCTGGCCATTGACCAATCAGAGGAGGAGGGGGCGTGGCCACAGGGTTTTGCGATGCTTGTGTTGGCCTCCATTTTGATTATTGCACGTGCAAAACGTGTGTGGTGCTTCTCGTCTCACTGCTGAGGCTGAGTTTGTTGTGTCCAGGCAGGCTGCATCCACGTCGATCCACCCCCACAGCCCCACTGAAGAGGAGGCCAGGCCAGTGACTTTGTTCGAGTCAGTGAATCGAGCGGTGGTCGCCGCCGACGACAGGCAGCACCAAATTCATTTTACTGATGTGCAAATATGTGCCAGCGGGGGCTTGCAAGCTGCCGCCGGCCCATATTTGCACATTAGTAAAATGAATTTGGTGCCGACGACAGCCGCAGCACCAAAGCGGTCTGTGCTTCGCCGTCCTCCCCAGGGCTGAGTCTACTGGCATCGCTGTGGTGCCTTGCCGCACCTCTCTCCCCCAAGCAGGAGCAGGAGGGCACTGTGATGTGGCAGGGCCAGGGCGTCTCTGTTTTCTCTCCCCCGGATCAGCCTTTCGTTCTCGAAACAAAAAAAGAAGAAACAAAGAAATCGGGAGTCCTGATTTCTTTGTTTCTTCTTTTTTTGTTTTGCCTGTGCGCTGGGACCTCCTGCCGCACACACCAGTAGGGGCCTTGCCGGAGGAGCCAGCCGTTGTCGGCGTCGGCTGCCCTCATTCCGCCTCGATGCTGTGTGCCTAAAGAGAAAGCTCACATCTTTCTGCATGTTCTTTCTTGTTTGGCAGTCTGTCAACTGTTGGGCAATCTTTTCTTCTCTACATTTCTCTCCCTAGGTTGCCTGCATCCCCCTCTCAGAGCATGCAGTTTCCCCTGCACTTCTAGGGTTTTTCTCTGCCATTCGGGATCACTGTGGCAGAAAGGGAGTGGCAGGCGGGTGCCGACAGGGCACCATGCCCTTAAGCCGTCTACCATCTAAGTCCTATGATAGTCTTTTTACTATTGGTCACTACAGTTCTATTATGGTATATCATTGCTGTCCTTTCAACCTTTATAGGGGACCTGTGAAGAGCCTGCTCTTTACTTTCCCTTGTTTTGCCTCCCCGCCGTGTCGTAGACAGTGGCATTTTGGGGTGTGGTCCTTATCTGGGGGTTCTAGGGTCTGATGAGCAGGGGTTGGTGTCCGAGTCCGGATGAACCTCTTTTCTAACATGACAGAAAGACTCCAGATACCTGATTCACCACAAAAATAAAAAAGGTTCATTGTCCTCTTGGTAACAGCAGTGGTAAGCAGACGATGAACAGGCTTCGATCTTACAATGGCCTATAGATTTCCTTACAAAGTCACTGCATATAAGAGACAGTAACCTATCACAGAATAGTGTTAAATCAACAGCACACGCCATTTATAGACTTTGCATATAGGGTTTTATTTAAGTGGTGCAGACTATTTTCCAATACTGCATATATTCTCTCCATAGCATGTTGTTTTATAATACAGCCACTGGATGCCTTCTCCATGAATTCTAATGAATAAATACAAAATTTTTAGTTGTGTATGAAAGTGCTCCTCTGGTTTGACGAATGATAATGCAGCATAAACACAGTATGGCTTCTCCATGGCTCTACTTTAGTGAAAGTCTATGGACAATAAAATGTTCTCTAGTTGAAATATGGTCTCGCACTCCGGGTTCCATCCAGGAGATACTTCAGTCACTTAAAGCCTGGGTGGATTAAGTGGATCTGCACTTCTTTCTTCTCTCTTGGTTTCTTTGGTAGCTGGCAGCTTCTTCTCGTCCCGGTTTTTTGGGTCTCAGGAGCTTGTACAATTGTGTCTCAGTTCTTTAGTGGGCCTCGGTGGTATACTGTAGAAGCAGCAAAGGGGATGTCTGAACACCTCTTAGCTGGGCCTCAGAGTTAACACAAAGCGTTGGGCCACCTAAGCAGGTCATGAGGCTGAGTGCGGGATCTTAATTCTTCCCTCTCGTTAGGGGGTTCTCTCTGCATCCCATCACCCTGATTTCCTCTGCCTCCTCACTTTTCTGGGATGCCCACATTCCGAAGGTGTTCCCTGGCTCCTTGTCTCTAATATGCTCATTTCTGCTCCGCTGCTTTTTCTCTTGAATGAACCCCTCGATGTTTCGCCAGACGCTCAGTCCTCCTCCCTTCCTCACTTCTCTCTCAGGCTTAGGGCATGAGGGATTTGTCTAACTACCTCTGGTCTTTCTTAGGATAATGCTCTCTCTCTAGTTCTGAAGGGTTAACCTCTTCTTTCCACTCTCCTTGGTATTCTCTCTGCACATTTGTTCTCCTTCACCTCCAACCCTTTCTTCATTCTCTTTTTTCTCCCCTTTGTTGCTGTTCAGCATCTCCTGATTCAATTTACTGTTGTCATCTCCAGATATGTCTCTTCCTCCTATTTCTAATTACTTCTTCCTCGCTCTCTTCCTTCAACTAGTTGCTTTCCCCTCCTCACTTCACTACTTCCTTTTTTCTGGTTTCCTGTTTCCAACCTCCTCTTATCCTTCTCATCTTCCTTCTGTTATCCTCTCTCCAGCCTCTCCTCCTTCTGACCTCACCTATTCCTTTCTGTCCTTCTGCGTCCAGGCTCATATTTCACTCTCCTGATCGGCCTTTTCTTCCATTGTCTCCTTCCTTCATCCTCCTTTACCATGCTTCCAGACTCTCCCTCCCACATGCCATTATGGCAGACCCCAAACCTTATACGAAGGCCTAAGCCCACCTCCAAGGACATCCCTTGACTAATGGGGCCCAGGTGTGCATTCTTCTCCTTCCCACAATATCATTGGCTAAGCGTTACTGTTCTCTGACCTTCCGACTGCATTCTTGGATCTGCCCCCCTTGTGTGTGCCAAGCCATCAAATTGGTAGAGCATCATCTTGAATTTGTGTCTCTCACCTGCGCAGAGGGAACTGAGCGATGTGCTCTGATGACTCTCTTGTCTTTTTCTGCTCCCAAGCCTTAACCGTCACAAAGGAGACTTCCTTAGTTCCAACACGCACGCTTTTGGGTTAGTCTTCCTTCCTATGTTTTTTGCAAAGTTTTTGAGCCACGTGCTAACTGTAACTCTATACTTTGGGGGCTTTCCTGTCCATGGTGTAGTGCTGGCATAGCGCAGTAAACAGGACACAGAGGCAGGAGTCTGTGGTATTTTTGACTGGTGCACGGGCGGACGGGCGCACCTCCTCTTATTAACTTGATGACACCAATTAATTTTACTAACGTGCAAATATGTGCCAGTGGTGGGCGCGGCTTGCAATGTTGTTAACTGCCGCGGCACATATTTGCAATGCAGTAAAGTGAATTTGGTGCCGACAGCATGGGCGGTGGGATGGTGTGAATACTGCATTTCTCACACAGCTAGACACATTGGAACAAACCTTCCTCTCGGCCCCATTCCCCTCCAAACACAATATAATTTTTGCAGAGCATATAATAAAAGATCACACGATCATGAGAAGATTGTCTTTCTGGCTGTATGGGTGCTTTCGATGTTAGACGATGTTTGCTCTTTTGTCTACAGTGAATTACATAATTAAATTAGGACCGCCATATTTTTTCTAATGAGCCATTTAATTACAACATTAGAACTACCTAATGGCGCACTTCACTGGAGACTGCGTGAAATCATAGTTTCCTCGTGAGCGTCACGGTCGTATGCATCAAGCAGAGTAATGCAACATAACAAAACCGATCGAGTGGGTATGTGGAGAGCACAGAGGTGCTGGTAGATGAGTGGGGAGTTCATGACCCAACAGCATAAAATGCTTTTACTTTGTGCATGGCTTAAAGATATGATTGTTTGCCACTGTGCGTACATGCCAATATCTCCTCTTCAGCGGTTTGCCATTTCCCTAAACATTGCATGCATAATAAAACATTCCTTAAAAGATATGTAGTGGAAGGCCTGGGTATTGCTCATACTTCTGCGGAAAGAGGGCTTCAGAACCCTGAGGGGCGTTCGTTCGTAATCGTAAGGATTATTGCAGTTTAAATGTTGGACTAATTGAACTGCTGCACATGATACGCAAAGTTCCTTTAATTTCTTTAACGGTTATATGCAAGATGTTCAGCATCCTCATTCGGTAGTTATGCCTTCATAACGAATGGTCTGATTTACACATGGTAGCTATACGTAATTTTGCATAAGAAAACAACCTTCTTTCTTTAAGCAAGAACAATGAACGAGTAATAGGGGAACACACGATCCATTAGTCGTACACTGTAAACGTCCAAATTCATTTTCCTAAAGTGCAAATATGTGCCAGCAGCGGCCTGCAATGTTGTTAAACTGCTGCCGGCATTTACATTCTTAACCAGCGCCTCTAGGACTCGTACTAGTGACTGATAGTCTCCCTCTTTCAGCCTGTAGTTCCCCCGCCTGTGTTGTGATATTCAGGCACTCCTATTTCACATTCAGAAGATGCAGGAGTGCAGGGATCCACTGCTCAGCACACCGGATCACCACCTTCCACACCGGCCAGTGACCACAAAGGTCATTCATTGCCTGGTTCCCCTAATCCTAGCTTCCCAGTAGTCTAGTCAGCTGGCTGGGCTCTCTTTCTCCATCATTAGTGAATTCAGGTTTGTGTGCAGAATATCCACACTGCTCAATGTTTGTCCCTACCCCATTTCCTTCATTGGAGCATATGTCTCTTCCAGGGTGGCTCCACCACCCCCCTAAATATTTTTCTGCATGGACTGATGGACACTGAGAACTGTATACTCTCCAAGGCCACACATTGCTCACAGTTGCCAATTCTCTCACGGTCCTGCAATATACATGGGCGTCCCTCACTATGTATCCCATTCATTCAGTCCATCGTCTTGGGGACTGAAGGCTCTTGTTCACGTGCAGACATTGCTGTGATGGTATCACGTGATGCTGATGACCTAATCAACTTTCCTGGATAGCGCTGAGTGCTCTTTCAACCCTGATGTTGAGGATGTTGAGGATTGTTCTTCCCTTATTGCCATGTTTGATGATCCCCACACTGTTGCTTGCTCTCCCGACATTTCACTCCTCGGGGAGAGCACAGGCAGCTCTTGGTTGCAGAGCGATAACAGTATGCAGATATGTCTAGCTGAGCAGGGCATTCCAAGAAGATCTCCAGCTCCCAATTTAGATGACAGTGTGGTGACTGATCTGTCACCAAATCCATGCAGTGATCCGGTACAGCCTAAACCTCCTACATACCCTGTAACTGGATCCCGTAAGTTTAACGGAGACTACCAAACATATCCTTGGTTGGAGTATTCAATTCTGAAAGATAAAGTATACTGCTTTGCATGCAGACATTTTGGTTCTAATTCTGGAGAGGGGGGCGTGCACGTGGCAATGTTTCATTTGTTGACATTGGCTTCGCTAAATGGGAAAAGACACCTTGTTCTTTAAAGATGCACTCAGATTCTGATAAGCATAAGTCTTCGGTTATAGCTTGGGAAGACTTTAAGCGTGTACAACAGACTACAGGCCCTCAACACTCAATTGTTTCAATGCTAGAAAAGGTTGGGGACCAAGATATTGAAGAGAATCGTCAACATGTGCTGCAGTTACTAAAGGTTGTATGTCTTTTGGGTCGTCAAGGACTTGCTTTCCAAGCCAAAGACGAATCGCATGACTCCCACAATAAGGGAAACTTCATAGCAATATTGCGTTTGCTGTCTGATAATAATGAACTTCTTAAAGTAAAAATGGCTAGAAGATATGGGCACTACACATCTCCTGAGTATGAAAATGACATGATCTCAGTTGCGGCAAATCTTATACGTCAGAATATCGTTAGGAAAGTGACAAAGCACTTTGCAGTGTTGGTTGATGAAACCAAAGACATTTCACATAATGAACAGATGAGCTTTGTGATCCGGTTTGTAGATCAAGATGGGAACATTCAGGAAAAAGCCATGGGATGTTACCACATGGAGAAGTTGGATGCCTCCAGTTTAGCTGCAGCCATTGACACATTTGTACGCAATTCTGGCCTTGACTGGAAGAACTGTGTGGCACAATGCTATGATGGGGCATCAGTTATGAGTGGCTGTTTCAATGGAGTGCAAGCAAAAATAAAAGAAATTGCTCCACAGGCAGTTTACATTCACTGTCATGCACATCGTCTAAACCTTGCGTTAGGGCAAACTATCACTAACATACAAACAGTGAAAGATTTTTTCTCAACTTTGCAGGCTGTGTATGTGTTCCTTTCACAAAGTTCTCCTCGACACAAACTCTTTGTAAAAGCTCAAACAGAAAGCGGTCTGGCAGTACAAGAATTAGAAAGACTTTGTGACACTAGATGGTTTTATTGGTACGCTTGTGTTAAAAAAATACAGGCTCGATTTGAAACCATTATAGTTGTTCTCAGTGTAATCGAATCATCGCAACAACGTGACAAGCAGGCTTGTTCAGAAGCCAGAGGACTTCTCCGAAATATGCAGTGCTTTGAGTTTTTGCTAACTTTGTTAAGTATGGAATCAATTATGAAAAAGATTAGTGTGTTATCTGATGAACTTCAGAGAAAGAATCTTGATTTGTCAGATGCGAGTAACCTATTCAAGTGACAAGAACTGCGCTTGTCAACCTTCGACAAGAATGCCATTGGGTGAAAATTGTCAATGACGCAACGGAATTGGCAGAAAAATGTGGTATTGAAACAGTTGAAGACCACGACCGCAGAGCTTTACCAGTAAGGCAGCACCAACTGAGCAGCAAACTAAAAGAACACCTTGTTGGTACTACTGTAGGGAAGAGGCCTGGACATTATGAGCACTCTGAGTATTGAATGCCACAGACTGAACGGATAAAACAAGAGGTGTTTTTCTCCACCTTGGATAGGTTTGTAAGAGAGTTGGATGCTCGTTTTATAGATAACATGGGGCTTATCAAGGCTGCCGGCATGTTCAATCCAAGGGCTAAACATTTCTTGGAGGACTCACCTGCAGATGTTCTTGCTCGGCACTACCTAGGGCCCCAAGCAAATTATGCTGGATTGCATTCAGGCCTTGACATTGCAAGGAGCTATTTATCTAACAAGACTCAATGAATATTCAACAGGCTTTTCTGAGGTCCTAAACCTGTTGGATCTGGTTCTTGCATTGCTGATTACAACTGCAACAAGTGAGAGGTTCTTCTCCTGTTTGAAAAGAGTTAAAAACTATTTGCAAAATAGATGTGGAGAAAACAGACTTAGTGATTTGTTGGTAATGGCAAGTGAAGCTATGGAGGTTGAAGAGGTAAATTTAAGTGATGCCATTGACCGATTTGCTGACATGCGACACAGGAGGTATTCTCTGAAAAGATGAACCATTATATTATTTGGCACTGTTAGATTATAGCTCAATTTTCCAGTTAGGTCTTTCTTTTCAAGTCACGCAGACCTAATCAGCACCACATAGTCTTCAAAACCATCTGCTACTCTCCTACACTACCAGCCTCTTCTCCTCATGAAGTTAGCCATTATACATCGCTCATGCACTACAACCAGTTTGTCTTATCTTCAAAACACTGCATGGTATGCTGTTGAATTTTGTCAACATGTCAACATCCTATTATTTACCAGTGAGCTAAGCAACAATGGACCATTACATCAGAAACATCATGTGTGTCTTTAAAATGGAAGCATCTGCCACACCGCCGGCATCCTACAGATTTTCAGTCTAAGCAACAGCAAGACATTCAATTAGCCTTTTCCTGTGAAGCCAGACAGGCACTACTAGTAGCACAGCCACAAGCATCTGTCAACCGCCAGTCTCTTAGAATTTGAGTAGCCTCCATCAGCATCTTCTTGACAAGTCAGCCAGAAGCTGCAGCACAGCTGGAGTTTTGTGTCATGAAAACATTTGCTATCCGATTCCCGCCTGGCTCTTCTTCATTTCCAGTCAATGAAGCAATGGTGAGCCATCTAAGCAGCAACTTCCTTTAAGCCAGTCACCAGCTGCCCCACAGCTATAGTTCTGTCTTCACAATGCCAGCACCGTATCCTTGATTTGTAGTCAACCGAGCAATGATGAGACACACCCAGTCAGTGTCCTCTGTTAAAACCAGCCCTGCACCATCGGCATCACAGCCAGTATTCTGTGACCTCAAAACAGCACCTGCCATACTTGCAGCCTCTTCTCTGCCAAACACCTGCAGCTCCACTACCAGAGTCTTCTTGATCAGTTGCCATTGAACACTCACAGACCTCTCCTCTGGTTTCCGGTCACCTAAGCAACAACCTGCCTTTGAGTCAGAATCTTCACCTCACATGCCATTGAAACAGCAGCACCGGCACGTCTGTCAAGCCACTGTTCTACTCAATCTGGTAAGAAGCTACATTTTAAGTCTTATGATCAGAGTGAAGGAAGAGCAACTGTTGGGCATTATCCCAAAATCTATATAATAGTACTAATTGTTGGAATGTGTACCATTGTGGAGAGGTGCAGGGTGTGGAGGACAATGAACATGTAGGAACAGAAACCTAGGCATATAAAGAGTGTTGGTGAGTGTGGGAGTAATGCAAAATGCAGCCAGGATTTTTTCCCCCATAAAATATGGGGACATGACTGATGAGGCTTTTGGTACTGAAGTTTGTATCACTCAGTAATGCACTGTATGACTTGAACACATTTTGAACTAATCTTTTGGCAGCGAAAATAACATAAGAAGAAGAATCATTAAAAAGTGCGGAAGCCATACATGTTGTCTGGTGAAATATTCTCCCCCTCCCCTTTTATCCTGGCTTTCCCCTATCCCCATGCCCGCCTATCTGTCCCTGTCCCCCCAGAATGTGATTTCGCTCTGTAGTCCTGTTGAAATAACAGGGCAGATCCACATAAAGAGGGGATTGGAGTTCATACACTTCACGTGGCAACATGGACCTTGACACTGCTACATATGATGATCCATTCTTGTATGAAATGTCACAATACACTGATATCGTAACCATTTTTTTCATTTTTGCACTGAGGGATAATGCTTTATGAGGCCATTTCTGTGATGTCTTGGTGGGGGCGTGGTCAAATGACATCACTTACTGTGGGATGTGGTCTAATGACATATCTTCCTGTGGGGGTGTGGTCTAATGACATCCCACTCTTGGGGGTGTGGCACTGTAATGTCACTTCCGCTACCCCTGGCATTTTGGTGAAATGACTTCCCTGGCAACGGGGAGTGTCTGCTCTGTCCCTCAGTCGTTCATCACCCATAGCACGCCAAGTCAGAACTCTCATTACAGGGCCGAGTTCTTGCGAGATTACGCCTCTACAGATGTCTCATCCCATGATACATGGGTAATGTTAGCATGAATGACCCACTATTGTTCCGGCTGCCGGGACTCTGCCAAGGAAAAGACTGGGCCGAGGACATATTGTTATGTTGGTGTAACATTCTTGTAGTGTTACAAGTGATGGAATCTGCCCAGGTACCAGAACTGATGTATGAAGGGACGTTACAGGAGTTAGAGGACGTACCCAGCTGGGGGCTCTCAAGAATAAAACTTACATATAATGTACCAAGGTTCATGCAGTGATTAATTCACGACACATATCTCTTTAAAAGGCGAGTTCCTGTTATCAGCTCCTGTGGGTGTTGAAACTTCTGTGCTCTAAATTCTGTGACCTTTCAATGGATGCTGAGGAGTTAGGGGTTTGTATATCGCTGGCTGGACCAGTCTGTGCCAAAGGTGAAAGTACGGCTTGTCTCCTCGCCTCTCCAGAATTGTCAAAACTCCAGGGAGAAAAGAAATGCGGGAATTCCTTCTTGTTCCTTTGAGAAAGACGGGGTGAACCTGCACCTTACGGGCAGAGGCGTAGCTAGGATTGTCGAATAAGTAGGGGCCTGAAGTTAATGTAGTTGGGCCCACTGCAGTGACTTTAACATCTGTAAATGCTCACACAGTGCTCCTGAGTGGGCATTTACAGATTTTGGGTGGGCTTTGCCTGCTCAGGCCCTACCCTGTCTACGCCTCTGCATAGCAGGCTAGGAGCCAAATATAGAACTTTCAACTTCTGACCAACTGAGTGCTTGGGAGCAGCGTCTACTTCAAAAACACAATGCACGGCGGACGTAGTGAGACTCCAGGGAGACAATGTGGTTGCTCCCGTTCCAATTGCCTATCGGGATAATCCTACGCTCCAGTCCCGCTCTGCATCAACAGCGTGCTTTCGCTCTTTGAGTTAAGTATAGCACCTCGAACCAGCGTGTGAACGTGAGACGTAGCCGTACAACCGTGGCATTGGCTGCGGACATCAGCCCAACTCACTCAAGGTATGTTATGTTAAAAAGTCTGAGCAAGAAAAAGAGCAAACAAGCTGTGATGGTGAAACAGCCCTTGTGGCTGCTCTGGCGAGGGAAAGGGTGCAGGGAACTGAGGGTTACTAGAAACGTTTGGCGTACCCCATCTGTAGCAATTCTTTCGACGTGCAACTTAAGTGTAGGCAACATTTAGTGCTGATGCACCACCTTTCACCAGTACCCCCCATGTTAATTTGCTCCCATTTTAAACGGTGCTTTTTCGGTTTAGTAAGACTTTTCCAGAATGAGACAGCAAAAATGTGCCGGGTGCAGCACCACCATAACAGTGGTGCAGTTCCGGGGAGGTAACAGCGCGGGTACAGCGCAGGGCGCCACGCTGCTCCTCCTATTGAAAGGGGATCATGCTGGTTCAGCCCCGGGGAAGGTCCCTCTAGCAGCAAAGGACTGAATGGGGGACTAGGGGTGATCAAGTTCCTACACAGGCTGTATCTCATGTAGGGATTTATAGAACGGTCCTATATTCGAGATCAGCCTTCTCGTTCTATTTCACACCTGCACCCCTTATCACATCCTCCTTTCAAACATTGCACACTCCTCTTTGCACTCTAGTGCCTATACATGCATAATACAAAGAACAACAGTAAACGCCAAAACTATTGCCAATGCTTGTTTTCTGGCATCACTGATGTCCATAATAGCTGGAGTGGCTATAGCGCTTGACAACCCAACTGCTGCTCACTGAGAGACATAGAAACAGAGAGTTGGAGGAAGTGAGAGAGAGCGCTAAATCAAGTTTTAACTTTATCTTGCAAGCTGTCAGATGCTAGGAGTTTTGGTTTTTAGTTAAGAAAAATCAAACTAAAGCATACAGGTAAATGACCAGGTTACTCACCATAGTGACCACCTTACTCCTAGTCCATAGTCCCCTTTCCTCCATACTTATGGGACATCTCTCCTTCCTGTGGGACGGGACCGGAGCACTTTGTAAAAAGCATCCAAATTTTGCAAACATTTGTCCTTCCGCTCTTTCTTGCGCGGGGCCCGTCACGTGGCCGTAACACCGCCCACCTTGGCTCCGCCCCGCGCATCGCCCATCAGTCCTTTTCTATCGCCAGGTCTAAGACCAATTAGCAATAACAGAGGAACCTTATTAGAGGGGACGGCGGGCGGGCGTATGGAGGAAAGGGGACTATGGACTAGGAGTAAGGTGGTCACTACGGTGAGTAACCTGGTTATACTCCTACGTCCCGTCTCCTTTCCTCCATACTTATGGGAGATTCCCAAGCACTCCTTACAGGAACTACGGGTGGATGGAAATACCCCTTACTGAAACAGGTTCTTTAGCACAGCCTGACCAAACTGAGCATCAGCTCTTGAGCTCATGTGAAGACAATAATGCGTACAAAAAGCAGATGGGGAGGCCCAAATAGCTGCCCTAGTGATGGACTCCCAGGGGACATATTTCTGAAAAGCAACCGCGGCTGCCTTACCCCACACCAGGTGTGCATGTATACCCTTAGGAGGTTTCAGCCCTTGGACGGTGAAAGACTCCGTAATGCAGGCGGCGATCCACCGAGAAATAGTCGCCTTAGAGGCCTGCTTACCCTGAGAGTTACCAAAAGTCACAAACAGTTGAGAAGAACTACTAAGCTCGGAAGTTCTGTACAGATAGAACTTAAGAGCCCTTCTGACATCGAGACAATGCAGAACCCTTTCTGCCTCTGAGGTAGGGTTCGGAAAAAAGACCGGCAGGGAGATAGACTGATTCAGATGGAATTCAGATACCACCTTTGGCAGGAAAGCAGGATTCGTCCGTAGGACTACCTTATCCTTGTGAAAGACCAAAAAGGGATGCTCCACCGACAAGGCCTGGAGCTCACTCACCCACCTTGCTGACGTAACGGCGAACAAAAAGGACACTTTCCAGGACAAGTACTTGAGGTCCATCGTGGCCATTGGCTCGAACGGCTTATGACACAACGCCGACAGGACTACATTTAGATCCCACGACGGGTGCGGATTACCAATTGGAGGATAGAGGCGTGTCAAGCCTGCAAAATGTCTCTTAACCACTGGGTTACTCACAGAGTAAGAGCATTGGTCTGTAGAAAGGTAAGCGGAAACTGCTGAAAGGTAAGTTCTGCATGACAGAACATGGACACCTGACTCTGCTAGGAAGGATACAAAGGACAAAATCGTATCACCTGTAGCCCCCCTTTGGTCCAACTGCCTGTTTAAACACCAATGACAGAACCTGAGCCATTTGCTTTTGTACTGGGACCTAGTCGAGGGTTTCCTGGCTGCCTGGATAATTCGCATGTTATCCGCAGACAAGTTAAGATGTTCTAAAGACCTGAACACGGGCACCATGCCGCCAAGCTGAGCGATTGTGGGGAGGGGTGCCACATCTGCTGTTCCCTCTGATGAAGATCGGGGGTCACTGGTAACCTGACCGGCGGATACACCGACATGTGTTGAAGTTCTGAGAATCAAAACCTGGCCGGCCACCACGGGGCTATGAGTAGAAGGGAACAGTTCACTGAGTTCTTCAGCTTCCAAATTGCGCAGTGAACTAGAGGCAGAGGTGGGAAGGCGTAAGCTCTCATGTTGTGCCATGGAATATCGAGAGCATCCCCCAGAGAGGAGGCTCCCAGCCCCCCTATGGAGGCATACTGAGGGGGCTTCTTGTTTACCGTCGTAGCGAAGAGATCCACCTACGGTGTGCCCCAACGCAAGAAAATCCATGAGAGGACCTCCGCCTTCAACTCCCACTTGTAGCTGACCACTGTCCACCGGCTGAGGGCATCCGCTGTGACATTCAGCTGGCCCGGAATGTGCACTGCAAGCAGCCAAACACCATGAAGCACAGCCCACTCTCAAATCTGAATGGACAGGTCCACGAGAGGGGGGGCTTGGTTCCCCCTTGCTTGTGATGTAATACATTGACACCACATTGTCCGTGCGTATGCGGTCCACCTTGTTGGCTATGATCGGTCTGAACGCCCTGAGTGCTAGGAAGATCGCCAGAAGCTCCAAATGATTTATGTGGAGGAGCTTGTCCTGAGGCGACCAGAGATCCGAGACCTGAAGAGGATCCAACGTCGCACCCAACCCAGGAGGGAGGAGTCCGTCGTGATAGTCACAGTAGGGGCTGGGTCCTCGAACCTCGCACCCACCGTCAGGTTGCTGAGAGATGACCACCATTCCAGGTCCACTCTCATGGAAGCTGGAATCATTATCAGCTTGGAATCCGGGTCCACAGCCTCACGCCAAGAACTCCGAAGAGCCATCTGAGTCTGAGCCAGAGGAAGAGCCAACACGCACGAGGCCATGAGGCCCAGAAACCTCTGGAACCACGAGGCTGACATACTCTCCGACTCCGCAAACATCTGACACGTGGATACCAGATCCACCATTCTGTCCCCGGTCAGGTACACTCTGCAGTCGATTGTGTTCCAGCAAAAAGCCTGGAAAATCAAGTCCTGCGAGACCGTCATGGAAGATTTCCGCCAGTTCACCGACAGCCCAAGCTGGAACAGGAGCTGAAGGAGAGACTGAAGATTGCCCGCTGCTTTTAACAGGCATTTTGGTAAGAGCCAGTCGTCCAAATACAGATACACATGGATACCCTGCAGATCAAGATAGGCCGCAATCACCGACATCATCTTCATGAAGACACGCGGCGCAGAGCTGAGGCCGAAAGGAAGCACTTGAAACTGGAAGTGCTCCTCTCCCAAAGAGAAACAGAGCAATCTCCTGTGTGGATTCCAAATCAGAATATGCATATACGCATCCTGAAGATCCACCACGCTGAGCCAATCGCCCATCTGCAAGGAGGACCATATCTGGCTGGGCATGATCATCTTGAATTTCTCTTGGGGTAGGAAAAGATTGAACTGGGAAAGGTCTAGGATGGTGCGCAGGCCAGCCTGGTTGGGTTTGGGCACTGTAAACAGCCGGGAGTAGAAGCCCTCCCTCGCCCCCCAAGGGGAACGGGTTCTACAGCTCTGAGATCCAGATGTTTCTGGACCACGGCTTTGAGGGAGGGCGAGCCCGACAGCTGAAAAGGAGGGTTGAAGGTTGGGGTAGGGGGTAGGGGTAAGCGGAAGCCCGCCCGAGTGACTGACAAGACCCATCTTTCTTCGGTGATGGTCTGCCACGCCTCCCAATGAGACGCAATGCGTCCTCCTACCGGGGTCTTATGCGAGCGCTGAGAACCCTCATTTTGTAGGTTTTTCAGTGGAGTTGCCACCTGAACCTGAGGAGGAGGCTGACGAGCGGGAGAATAAACAAGTCCTTTGTTGCCTCCGGTGGTTATTCCCCAAAGGGGTATCCACTCTGCGAGATTTCTGCTCTAGGAAGCCCCTAAAGCCAGAGGAGGGTCGACTTTGCGACAACGGTCTCTGGGTTTTGAAAAGGGTCTTAACAAGGACCGACAAGGACTTAGGTGTCTGAGTGCTATCCTTTGTCTTGGTCAGCTCTACATCTGTTGTGGAATGAAAGAGCTCCTTACCATCGAACGGAAGGTCCAACACCTTGTCCTGCACTTCATTTGAGAATTTGGTTGCATGCAGCCACGCCTGTTGTGAGGTATCAACCCCCAGCATGATGCCCCGAGCCGAGGTGTCTACGTGATGAGCCACAGCCTCCAGGAGATCCTGGGCCAAGACTCTGGCGTTGGATAATCCTGCTTTAAAGTCTTCCAGCTTCACGACCGGGATGAACTCCTCAAACTCCGACAGACCTTGCCACATCTGCATATTAGCCCCCGCTAACACCAGTTCGGCATTGGCCTGCCTGAGCTGCAAGGCCGAGTTGGCGAAAATCTTTTTGCCAAGGGAGTCAAGGAGCTTATCCTCCTTTCCCAGAACCTGAGTAGCCGTCGTGGAAGAGGATGCTGCAGGCCTGGACTGCAAAGTGGCTGCAGCCACTACTGTGGAGGAGGGAGGCGGACAAGACGACAGGGCCACCTCTTCCAAAGAATGCAGCTTATATCACGCGTCAATTTTCTTATTGACGAGAAGTCCAGAGTGTGGCTTTTCCCAGACCCTGCGGACCTCGGCCAGAACGTCCTTCTGCAAGAACAGGCCGGTACGCTCCAAAGGAGACAGGGTGAACGCCCCAGAAAGCACGCCCTCCTGCGGAGCGGGTGCCTCGGGCTCCGGAACATTCAAGAAGCACATCATGTCCAGTACTTGGTCATGAAAAGCTCTAATAGAGCGGGGAAGGTCCTCGTTGTCCTGATCGCCTTGCGTGTCATCTGACGGGTCAGGATCCTGCGGAACCATGCCGGCCGCTGCCTTGTCCATGGGGGACAATGGGGGCAAAGGCGGAAGAGTCGGGGAAGACACCGTAGGCAAGGGAGGCGCCGGCGGAACCAACGGAGGAACGGGTGGAGCCGGAGGCGTGGGCGGACATAAGCCCTTTGAAATATTCCCTCATGGGGTCGGTACGCATAAGCATCTGAAATTTGCCGGAAAAGGCGTCCTCCGCGGACTGTTTTGGAACCAGAGGAGGCCTCTCATGAGGAGGACAATTCCGGGGATGTAACGGGGAAGGGTGCCACACAAGCCCCTCCACCGACATATCCACATAAATCAAAGGTGCCGACCCCGCAGGCAATGAAACATTGTGCGGAAGGGGCATTCGAGCGTTCCAATCATAAACTGGCCGATAAGGATGCGCACAATGAACCCTACGTTCACCCACGGAACCAAGCCCTACACCTGAGGCCGATGGCGTAGTTGTAGGGGTAGCACCCAAAATGGCTGCTGCGGTCGTGGCGGGAACGGGCGCCATTTTGTCATCACCTGAGGGGAACTGCGGCACGTGAGGAAGTGAAGCAGGGGACCCCGTCGAAGGATCAGGGGTCTTAACTTTAGCCTTGACATAAGGGACCTCGGCTGAGCCGGTACTATGTGGCCTGGAATGTTTCTGCGACATACCAATCGCCAAATTAGCCTTCCCAGGAAGGCCCTCGGCACTGCCGGTAAAAGAAGAACTTTACTTCTTTGCCCCCTCAACAGATCTGGTGTTGCCACAAGAGCGGGAATGGTGAGAAACAACCTTCACCGATAAGGCCTTGCCAGGCCTCTCAGAAATATTGGTAACTTTAGCCTCTGTGCGAGGGACCTCGGACCCAGGTCCAGTAACAGCCTTACTGGCGCAGGCCTCGAACATTCGTTTGGTAACACCAAGCCCCGCCGAGGCCTCGGGGCGAACCCCGGTCTTATTTTTGAGGGAAGCCGACACAGGGGCCTGAGAGCAAGCTCCGGTACCACACAACTCAATAGAACAGGGTCTTCAAGCAGCCCCCACAGGAGGGGCCTCGGAATGTACTCTGGTATCCACAAGCCCCTTACGGAGACCCTCGGAGAAAACTCTGGTATAATTATTAGGCCCAAGGGGCACCTCAGGGCGAACCCCGGTGACAGAGCGAGCAATGCCCCTCCTGGCCCGGGAGGAACGCGGAAAGGTATCTCCCGGCCGGGGTGCTGTGAAAAGTAAAAAACTTACCGGGCGTCTCTTCTTTTCGTCGATGAACGCTTGAAAATGCGATGGAGGAGTTTGTCGGAAAACCTCCTCCCACCGCTCCAACCGACGCTGAAGAGCCCGGACTGAAAGGGAATCACAGTAAAAACAGGAGTCCCAACGGTGATCCGGACCCAAACACTCTAAACAAAGAGGATGGGGATCCGCCCTCGCGAAGCGTCATTGACACGATGAACAATCTGGAAAGCCTAGATTGAACGACATAGACAGACTAGTACACGATTGCTAGCGAGAGCCAGAGAGGAAAAAAGGAAGAAAATCTTCTGCGATGCAAGTGCGTCCAGTCCCGAACGAGTGGATAAAAGGACTGATGGGCGATGCGCGGGGCGGAGCCAAGGTGGGCGGGGTTACGGCCGCGTGCCGGGCCCTGCTCAAGAAAGAGAGGAAGGACACATTTTTGCAAAATTTTGGATGCTTTTTACAAAGTGCTCCGGTCCCGTCCCACAGGACGGAGAGATGTCCCATAAGTATGGAGGAAAGGGGACGGGACATAGGGGTAATATGATTTGGAATGGACTGGGTCACAAATTGTTACGCTTATGAAAGAGTACATTTAACACAGCTGTGCTCTCAGAGATTACTGATATATTTCATTCATAAGACATTTTGAAGAAGTACATTTGGCTGTATTGTTTCTAAGGGACCAGACTTTATTTTGATCACTGTCCTTTCAATTTATGTTGGTTTTCCGTTTATTTCATTTACGGCATTACACTAGTAGGGAGTAAAACCTTGATTTCAAAGTATCATGCTTCATAAAAGGCAGCATACACAAACAGTGCAATATATACGCATATCAGATTGTACAACTAATGGTAGGTATAGAAAAGAGAAGATACAGTAAAATGGAACCTATAAAAATGTATGACACTACTTACTCAATTGTTACAGCAATTGTTCTGCACTCAGCTGTAACACAGCTTCTAGAAACATGTACACAGCTGCTGCAGCCTCTCTTGGACACAGGGAGAATATGCATCTAGAAGCTTCTTTTATCGTACTACTTTAGCATTTCCTTAATAATGGAATTAAAAATGTTGACCTGGGATTATGGAAAATTGGGCAAAAGAACAATAGATAGCCAAGTCGACAGATAAAATAACATTACATAAACTTTGAATGTTCAATTCCAGACCCGTAGTTCTTTCTGCTCTGAAAGGTGACTAATGACATTATGAGGCTTGTCTTCAGATGGAACAGGACGCCCCGTACTCGTCTACGATGAAACCAGTGCATATAATTGGCATTTAATCCACTGCAGCCATAAACACAATACCTGAGGACCAACTGTTTTTTAATTCAAAGCGACCTCGCCGTTCCCTCACAACATTCATGAATTTTTGATGCACCATTATGGTGTCCACTCTGGTAACACTCGCCGGGCGGCACAGATGTGTGGCAATTTGATGCTTTCAAAAGCTTTTTCCAATTTGCTCAGCCATAAAATCTTCCTACAAATATCTGAAGATAGCAGATCTTGTATGATCCCGTGGGTTAGGTGATATTCAGTTTGAGGCCATATTTATGTCCAAAATAGCAGAGCGGTTTTAAGTTTATAATATTATTTATATACTCAAGTCATGTTAACGCTCAATTGGGGTGCGCTTTACTGCCCCCATAATGTTCTGCAGAAAGCTATTTTCTTTGCCCTGAATCAGTTGCGAGGAGAACAAACCCCACACCTCTGTTCCGTAGGTGCACGATGCGATGGGCTTGGCCCGATAGATGGTGAGCATTGTGGATTGATAGTTAGCCCACCCATCTCGGCTCCAAACCTGCATAGCGCACTGCTGGCCTGTGTGAATTTCAGTGTTGCTTCAGTGTTGTGGTCAGACCAATTTCCCCAGCTATTGAATGCCACACCTAAATAGGTGAATTTAGTCACCCATTCAAGTTTTTGTCCTATAGAAATATATGAGGGAGATCTTTTACCTGCCTGCCGATACGCATAACTTGAGATTTCTTTGTATTCACTAGCAAGTCCCTGCAGCTTATATATTTGACATAAGCGTTAACTAGCTTCTGCAGTGCAAGCGGAGTGTGCGCCAATAGAACTGCATTGTCGGCATGAGATACAGTGGTGTTTCTCCCTGCAACATTTGGTGTATCCTTAGTGATTGTATTTAATTCTGTAGTTAAATTGTGGACATAAAGATTAAACAATAAAGGGGCCAGGATGCACCATTGCCTGACCCACATAAAATGTCAAAAGGGGGATAAACATTTCCCTCATTGTCCAGCCTCACTGTTGCTTTCAGACCGCTATAACATTTTCCACAATTGTTCTCGGTTGACCCTGTCGAACGCTTGGGGTCCATTGACCCGAGATAGACTTGGCAATCGTATCCTTTGGTGTACTTATCCAGGATCAGGCCAAGGTTCAATAGTTGATCAGTTGTGCCTACTCATGTCCTGAACCCATACTGCTCATGGGGCAATATGCTGTTTTCTTTAACCCAGTTCATAAATGCGCATATCGATCGACCCTGCCTAGCCATTTTGTGGTGGCGTTGATCAGAGAGATTGGCCTGTAACAGCTGGGATCCATCGTATCTTGTTTTTTTAAAATGGGGATTATTATTGATTCTTTCCAACTATCAGGAAATACACTTCTAGCTACAAGCATGTTAAAGATTTCGGTGAACACAGGAACGCATATTCGATGCTCCTGTCTAAATCGATCTGTCACCAAGATAAAATTCCCAAGACAAAATCTTACTGAAAGTTGCCTCCCTCACACATAAAGCCATGAACAATGCAGCTCCTCCCTATCTCTCTGATAGATTTGTAGAACGAAGATCCTCCAGACCCTCAAGAATCTCCAATGCCAATACACTCATCATTCCCAGATTCAAAATTACCAAGGCCGGAGGCGCCAGCTTCCCCATCCGGGCGGCCCAAGTATGGAATTCACTGCCCCACACTATACGTGCTGAGAAATCCTACCTTAAATTCAGATCCAACTACATCAACCATTTGAAGCAATCGATCAGCTAGCCAGTGCCCCCCTGCCACCCACTCGTCTTTATTACAGATACAGCCTGTATACTGTAAATTGTTCTGTTTTTTATTGCCCATACTACGATTCCGATGTTACACTACCGGCAATTACTGAATAATATCCTGTATATAATTTACTGTAAAATATCCTGTATATAATTTACTGTATTACTGCTTCGGCCTGTTTATATTATTAACACTTTGTAAATTGTAACTTGTACCTTTGTAACCTTTGTAAGCTTCACATATCCTGTACTGCTGTGCCCTCTTACCCTCGGGTCTGCTGCGCATTATAAGTGAACAAAACAAATAATCAAACAAACAAAACCTGGTCTGGGCCCTCAGTCCTTCTGGTAGGCATGGAAAACAGTGCTTCCTTTATTTCATTCACCTGAAAATGAGGCAGGGGTTGAGTTATTCTGCTATAATTCAAGTTTAAGCCACTCATTATTTCTGCAACCAAAGTTCCTCTTAAAGTGATCGGTCCAGACCAAGGGAACAGCAAACCCGTTCAATTTTTCTCTCTAGGGCGATTTTCCAAAAGTCTCTTTTGTTAAGCTTTTTAGCTGCTTCTTCTAGTTGTTTCAAGCGTTTACCTTCCCACTTTTCTTTGGCATTTTTCAGGGCGATTTTATATGAGATCCTTGCTCGTCCTAGATCGGTATTATTCCTATTTGGTGCCTTTGCTGTTCTGAGGAGCAAGGTCTTCATATACCTGCAGTCCTAATTATATTATATGTCGCTGTCTGGCAAGTTGTTTGATTACTTGGCCGGTTGGCAGTGGTCAGGTTAAAATGACAAATATTAATTACGTTATGATGGATTTGTAAATACGCCTGATCTTTCATGCAGCCAGAGCAACAGAGCTTATTAAAATGGCAACACACAGCTATAACTTTGTCGGCATATGCTTCTCCATTCACTGATGCTCATTTGATCAACCTCCTACCAAAGATGGAGCCATGAATTACTTTTTTACACTAGTAAACTGCTAAAGTATGTCATAACATTACTGCTCTGAGGACATACAGGCAGCGCAAAACACATGCTTGTGTGGCAGGAACAGCAGAATGAACAACTACTGATTTAAACCAATTTACTAATCTGGACATTTGAATTATTTTTGCCTCAATGTCTAACAAAAGCATTAGGGGCAGTGGATGGAGCATTTAGGGGATGCACACTGGCATCTACAGGTTGCTTGAACTTTCCCTCTGGTGCAGCCTGTTGCTGGCCTGACCGCAGGAAATACTGCAGCAGCAGATGTGTGTAAGTAATTTTAATTCTAATGCAGTGTGTATGTGTGTCTGTGTGTGTGTGTGTGTGTGTGTGTGTGTGGGCGTGTGGGTTTGTGAGTTGGAGTTTGAAGTGTGCTTGTGCATGGGTGTGTGGGTATGTTTGTGTGATTCTGTGTGGGTGTCTGACTGTGTGCAGCAGTGCGATTGTGTGTATGTGTGTTGAACTGCATGTGTGTGTTTGCCAGTAAGTGGATATTTACTGTTATAACTATGGCATATATCACATCAACAATCAATACATTAGTTTGCAGTGGAAATGCTGGCGTCTATTGTAGGTGCTGTATTAAAAAGCATGCAATAAGTTTGTAATCTTGGAATATATTGTGGATGCGGCTTCATGGAAATGATTCACAGTGACAATGCTAGCATATATTTTGGGCGCAGCTTCTGAAAAGCTTTTTACATTGCCAATGCTGGCATGTTTTGGTACGATATCCACATGATTGACAGTGGGCATACAATCATATATTTTGAGTGCAGCATCGCAAAAGTGATGTGGTAATGCTAACATATATTGTGGCTGCAGCTTCATGAAAATGATTTATTGTGGCAATGCTTACATACATTGTCGGTACAGTGAACGTGTTTTACAATGGCAATGTTGCACATATTGTGGATGAAAGTGTGAATAATATGTTCTAAAATGCTGCTGTGTATTATGGTAACCAAGCATCTATTGAATATGTTCATGTAATATCCTAGAGAAGCAGTTCTAAATTGTATGGCTTTTCACCTCATTTTTGCCAAAGGATTTACTGTGAAATGAACAAATTAAACCTTCTTTGAAAGATGTTCTTGGAAGGGAAGCCCCCTCCTAACACCCCCTATATTGCTTAGAGCTCCCTCACTATCACTCTGTTGATGGCACTAACTTCGGGAAGATATTATTGTCACTACATTGCAAATATTCACCACCTACCAGACACCATTTAAAATGCCAGTGCCCCTCTCCAGGCCCTCAAGCTGCCTCCGCCATAGATGGTAGTCCATGCGTGACTGTAGATATGCTACTGCTGCACATGAAGAGTGCTAAGGAAGAGAATGAAGCAATGTGGGCAATGTGGGCCTGGTGTAAAAATGCTTCATTACCTGATTAACAATGAAACCAAAAACTACCACTGAGGCTTGGCTAAAACCTATAGCACGAAGAACAATGCAAACAGGACAATAACCAAGGGTGAAATTGCAGTATCAAGTCCAACAGAAGCATAAAATTGTCACTGTCCAAATGATAATCCTTCACTATCTGGAAAATGTTAACTCTAGACCTGTTACCACTCTACTTTTTGTTTTCCTTTTTAGGGCTCTGTCATGTGACGGCCATAAGGTTAAAAGGTCAGACACAGTAACCCAAGTGCAAGAAATGTAATGGTGACTTTTTACAGGGCTTGGTAAAATAATAAAATGGTGTAGGAGTGAACTCAACTAAGTGGTAGCCTGATTCTACGTGGATTCCTGAAGGCCGATTTCATCGAAAGCCGGTTGACCGAGTCCGATGTCTGCAGGGAATAATTTTTACCTTCCTGGCCCAACCATACCCTACAGTTCCCTAATGCAGGGGGCACCCCTGCTAAACTCGTTGCCTCCCTGCGCCTCCTCCCCCATTCCCAGACATCTATCGGATGCGGACAATCCTGCTAGCCCCGACCTCCCAACTCCTATTCCCCTGACCCACCCTCCATTCCTGATAACATACACACACACACATACACTCCCCTACTCCTCCCCAAACTCCCTCCTTACCTCACAGTCCACTTCCTCTTCCTGTTTTCGCAATGCACAGTAAACGCATGCGCAGTTCCCCGACAGGCTGCTCGTCGATGAGAGCGCCCTGTCAGTAACTTTTTGAATAACTCAGCCAGACCGGGCAGCCTGAAGAAGGCAAATGGAAAACACAAACTCAACTAAAAGTCCTGAATAACTTTAAAGTTCAAGATGGTTTCTCCAGGATGACCTTATGGTGCTTCCTTGGGTTAGCCTTGATGACAGTCCTGGCCCAAGGTCTGTGGCCTCCTGGGAAAGTTCAGGGTCTACCACTGTGTTTCCACTCTTTTGTTGGTTTTGTGCTGCGTAGTATCAGGTGCTTCCTTACTTGTGAGGGTATCTTACTTGTCAAGATCTGGCAGAGCTGCTCAGGTTCTTTTGTACTTGTGGGGCACATGGGGACAGTATCCTGAGAGTACCCAGTTCCACTCAAATCAGCCAGTGAGGCAGGGCCAGTTCTTGTGTGCCACTGGTGCAGGCCTGAAAAGGTAGGTGGAATGTCTACTACTTGCACTTTGCAACCTCACTGATCAGACTCTGCCTGAACCACCTCTTTTGCACGTCAATCTCCTATTTATTATTTCTCCTCCTTTCATTGACAGCTCTCTTACTACCCCTCCTTCTTCCACCCCTCCTGTTTTACCTCTGGTGGAACCTTGCTCTTGCCAGAATATGACCCCTGATGTTCACCTTCTTCACCTCTTTGAGCCCTTCCGTTTCCTCCTTCTGGGCACCTCCTCCTCCCAGAATATGAGCCCTTGTATTCTTAGATTCATGGCTTCTTCTTCGTCACTTTGAGCCCCTTCTCTTTCTGTACTACGGGCACTCCACCAGTTCTGTGTTTTTCTCAATGGGGGTCATTCCGAGGTTGGAGGTAAGGGATTACCGGTGCCTGTAAGGGCACCGATGGCGGTAATCCCTTACCTCCGTATTCCGAGTTCCCTTTGCGGGTCCCTCTTTACCTCCTGCTTTTAGCAGGAGTAAATTACGGATCTGCAAAGTGACCTTGGAGTAAATTACGGCACCGTAATTTACGGTGCCGTAATTACCTCCTTCCCCATTCCCATTGAGCCCTATGGGGGCAGAAATGGGGATGGGGAAGGGCTATGGTGAATGGGGAATTACCGGTCCATCCAACCTTGGAATGGACCGGAAATTACTCCATTCACCATGCCGGTATTCCATGGAGTAAATAGCTCCATGGTTGCCAACCATGGAGCTATTTACTCCATGGTGTAGTCCTAACTCGGAATGAGGGCCAATATCTCTCCATTGCAGATAATCCAGTTCTTCAAACCCCTTATCATCCCCTACTCTCTCTCAATCTCTTCTTGACCACTCCTCAGGCTCACCTTCCACATCCAGATAATTATCATCTCCCAAATCAACAAAACCACCATGACCTAATATTCAAGTATCACTTCCTGATGTTCACCTCCCACCTCCTCATGTTCACCAACCTTGGCCACCAGACCCATCTCACTTGTTTCTGGTATCAGTTTAACTATATTCCTTCTCAACTCTCTGGAATCTATCCTACAGATCCCAGGCTCCTCCTGATCCCACCACCGAATGGCTCTAAACCTGCTTTTGCCCAAGCTCCAGCGCCCTGCCTCCAAACTCCCGCACTGACTGACTGAGTCCTCTTAGTCACTCCATTAGATGTCCCCAGATCAGTCAGGGGACCTCCTCATGGCGCTTACAGGATATTTCCCTATTCACCAAGGATATGTTGCTGGTTGGAGAGACATTGCTGTGTTGCTTTTCCTCTTCATCCTCATGAATTTCCATAATAGAAAGTTGCTGCAAATACTGATATTTCCTTTCCACTCCACTGTTCCCTTGCCGATGCCACATATTATAAGCACCATGGCAAATCTGACCGTTTCACACCTCTGTCGTTCCACTGCATTTGTTTGCTCTAGCAAAGAATGGCACCTTTCCTCACCCATAATATTGCAGACAATATTTGCACAATTAATTACAGGAAACTTCAATTAAAATTCTGACGGTAATGCAATGTGTGCCAAGAATTTAGTCAGCAAGCACAATTTTATTTATTTTATTACATTTATTACTCGCCCAGACCCTTGGGTATCACGGCGAGGATACAGACAACTTAAAGAAGTGCGTACAATTAGTGGGCCATCTGGGTGCCAACGTATCACTAGCAGTGGAACAAAGTGTAGAGATGGAGGCACACAATAAAATATAACAGAGCAGGATATAAAACGAAAAGGAAAATAGTACAAATTATACATATTTACAGGGTGTTGAACTGGTTATGTTATTGATCTTGGTTGAATAACCAGGTTTTCAGCAGTTTTTTAAAACCCGAAAGGGTTTCCTGATTTTTGATAGCGAGTGGAAGTGAGTTCCAATGTTTAGGGACTAGATTTTGGAAACTAGTGCCCCCTGCACTTGTCTTCTTAAATCGCAGTAATGCCAAAAGTGACTGGTTGTTGGATCTTAGGATTCTGATATTGTTTTTTTGGGAAATTACCTGGTTTAGGTAAATGGGTGCTTTTTCTTATTCCAAGCGCAGCTCTCAAGGCTTTATGTTGTATCAACTGCAGTTTATTAAGGTTGGTGGTTGTGGCCCCTAGGAAGAGTACATTGCAGTAATCAAGTCTTGATAATATCAGGGCCCTGGTCAGTGCAATGCAGTTAGTCGGTGTCAGGAATTGGCGGCTGAGGGAGATGAGTTTAGAGGTGTAGGATGAGGATGATGCGAGAGTGCTAATATGTTTTGTTAGTGTGAGGTTGGAGTCCAGGTAGACTCCTAGAGTTTTAACATTTTCCAGTAATGGGATGATGGTGCCATCTAGATTGATGGTCGCATGGTCGGAATGAAGAACTTTTATTTTGGGCTGTGAACCCAAGATGAGAATCTCTGTCTTGTCATCGTTAGGACACAGTTAAGGTCAGCCAGTTTTTGATTATGGAATAGATTTTGTTTATGTTTGATGTGTTTTGGAGGTAGTTCACTGATAAAGGGATGAGGATCTGGGTGTCATCTGCAAAATTGGTGTAGATGACACCCATGTTATCCAGTGCTGCAAATAGGAGTTGGGATAGGCATTGTAGAGTGTGGGTGATAGGCAGGACCCTTGTGGAACGCCAATGGGGACTGGTATAGGGTCAGCAACTTCTTTACCTATGGACACTCTAGAAGTCTGTTCCACCAGGAAGGATTTGATCCATGTAGTGGCATTCTTGGAAAAGCTGAAATCTTTGGCTAGCGTTGCAGAGTTTATTGTGGTCCACCAAATCGAACGCTGCCGAGTGGTCTAATAGGAGTAGGATGCTGAGTTTACCTGAGTCTCTGATAGTGTCCATTTGGATTTTGAGATCCAGGAGGGCTGTTTCCATACTGTGATTGGGCCAGAAGCCCGATTGTCTAGTGCCCAAGAGTTGGTTTTGTTCCAAGTGTGCTTAGACTTGGTTATACGCTATTTTATCAAGAATTTTCAAGAGGAATGGAACCGTAGTTATGGGTCTATAGTTGGTGGGCACCGTGGGTATAATGTGGAAATCAATGTTGAAAAGAGGCAAAGAGGCAGTGCACACAAACTGTTGCTCAACTAACAGAAAAAGACATAGGGCCTCATTACAATAGTGCCGGTCCGGAAACAATAGTGCCTGTAAGATGGGACGCCACCTGCTTGCAGAGTTCCCACAGAAGCACCGGCACCGTTGCTAACGGTGCCGGTGCTCCTGTGTCCCCATTCCCATGGAGTCCTATGGGATTCCATGGGAATGGGGACTAACAAAATTACAGGCGCCAGTAATTTTTTTCAGGTCTGATGGCAAACCGCCGGTATCACCGGCAGAATTCCCTCGGACCCCTAATGAGGCCCATACACATCTTTTGAAAAAATTCCTATTTTGATTCAACCATTGAAATAGTTGAAACAATACATAATTCACGTTTCTGTAATTGCGCCTAAATCACACCTTCATCAAAACCGGGTCCTCAGCACATCTATAGAAGAAGCCAAAAGGTGTGCGAAGCAGTCTCTCTGTTGAAAGAACATCTAAATGCCTAGCGAGGATCTAAAAGTATGAAGTAGATGCTATCTCGGGCCGCCCTGCACCTGCCCAGTGAGGAAATAATGGGACGAGGTAGGTTCCATCCCAAGCTGCTCTGTACATAAATCTTTGTGGGTCATAGTTGACAGCAAACAGAGGCGATAGTACAGACATTTTTGCAATGTTGACAGTGCAAACTGGCACAAGGACTAAAATGGCTCTGTTTATGGCATTTGTCATAGAGCTAACAGCCCATCGGGCATATACACCCTGGGAAAATAAACAACGTGCTACAAAATATCATAGCAAAAGATAGATTCTATCCTTTTTCCGAGACGTCAGTAATTGGTCAATCCCGCAAACATACTCAGGAAACAATTTACACAGTTTAGCCTCAGGACATGAAAGGAGCAAACCATGCCTTGGGCACATGGCTAAAGTCCAAATACATATTGTTTTAAGACATCCATTTAGTGGAGAGAGAGAAAGATAACCCATACTGTATTTCAGGAACTTAATGGCCATCTCAGTAAGAACTTTAGATGTTACCGGAGAGCAGCATACCTAAGTACTCAGTTGGAGTTTCAGCACAGTTACTTCTGTGAAGGGAGTGCAGAATAGAGCTAAGAGCTCTGTGCAGAACTACTGGTGTTCAGCAAACTTCACAGAGGACTTTATCCTCGTTTCAGACCATTGAGTCACCTTAGAACCTCGATTCAAACAACACAATGCTTCACGCTTGTGACCATCTTCTCTGCTTCGCTCCTAGCAAAGCTTGTCAAGCCCTCATTGGAAAGGTATTCAAGACGCCCTTTTCAAAGTTGTTCACAGTGTCATTTAGAACCATTGGCCACATCAAGACTCCCATTAACACAGCATGCTGTGAGTGTTGTGAAGTGTTGCTCGAGTGTGGTTCAGTCCAGGACCTAGTCTTCTTCACACTTTACACCTGCTCTCTCACCAAACTCATCTCATCATTCAGCTCTCATTGCCATGTCTTAGCTGACCATACCCCAATCTTTCTTCCTTTCCCACCTTCACTTTCGCGATCTAGTTACACATGACCGGGGGCCGCTCTGTCATCCATCCTAGGATAGCCATACACTGCATAATGCAAAACTCCTTGAGTTCAGCATCAGTCAGCGTAAACATTGATTTTTCTCCCGGCCTCCATTGAAAAGCCCACTCTCCCATATCCTATACCGTTCCCCCCCCTCCCCATTTTGTCTCCCACAGCTCGCAACCTGTGGTCCTCTTCATTTTATAATTGTCAGTACCACTGGAACCAGAATTAACCTTTGTAAACATCAGGAAGATCCACCCCATCTCACCCACCAAAATCTCTAGTCCCTGCTGTGGTGTTCTGCAAACATGACTACTGCCACAGCATACTCATTGTCCTTCCCTCCTTTACGTACCTTAAAAAAGTTCTCAACTTTACCAGATGCAGCAATTCAAGGGTTTGCCCCCAATTGCGTCTCTCTCTCTCGGCCTCTTCTCAGACTCTGTGATCCCATCACGTAACAACATATCTGTTCCTCACCCATCCGGAGCCACCTCCCACGTCTCCTTCGTCTCTTTACCAGCCCAGCCCGTAACCCCCCCACTGGAATGCTCCCATCCTAACATCAAAGCAATTCAGTGGAACTGCTCAAGGCCAGCCTCAAGGTCCACTTGCCCTCCAGTGAAGAGGTATCCCTATTCTCCCTCTATATCCCTTCTCAGCTGCCTTCCCGGAGTTTCTCGATTGATAGCTAGTGATGGATGTCCTCAAACCCCATTATAGCCTCCTCAACTGACCACCCAGCCTGCCTTTCCTGGAAGTGTCTCATGTATGTATGAATGTAAAGTGCACCTGTTTAAATACTGGCAGGAGACCCTAAATGTATATCTTATTCGTGCACTGTTCCTGAGTCACTTTTTATTTCATTACCCTTACACCTCCTGGTTCACTCTCAACCATGCAACCACTGTCATCTGTTAGGGCACCCTATCTCGAGACTGCCTCTGGTATCTGGAATGTATCCTCTGTATGGCATCCCTTTTAGAAATATCATCCATATTACTAAATAAGTACAAAACCAAAAACACAAACACACAGCAATATAAACCTAAAATGTAACTGAAAGATGTGCATGCACTCACAGCCACACACACATATATGCACACAACTAGGTTGACAAACACACACACAATATGAAACAAAAGCATACACAGATCCATTTCCTAATTGTTGATTGGATGTGCTGTACGACTCCTACCTTTACTGATGAGTTGGAGAGGTCTGTTGCAGTGTGCATTCACTCATGCAGATTTCATGCTCTCTCCTGAGGTGGCGGGAGGTCCTTTATATACCAGTGGAAACATGACTACATTGTATGCTGAATTACCTAATGTTTGTCCACATGCATTTATGCACCCTTTCAAATTCAGTTCCAGGAACTAGTCTGGAAAACACACCTTTGTGTTCTTTGAAAGCTGCAATAGTGAAGCATTGGCTCCAACCTGGCACGTAACTACTGCAGCCCTGAAGCCACTACTCAGGCTCCCCGCAGTCACCTGAATCACTCCCTTACCATCTGTCTCACACTGGCTGTGTCTATAAAACACCCAAATATATCTCACCAACCACCAACAGCTCATCCAGCCAAAACCTACTGGGGATCCCCACTGTGGGATGTGGCTCTGGACCAAATTTCAGAATTCATGGCCTCAACATGCATAACACACTCCTGGTCTCCACTAAGACACAGCTCTAATTGTAAGTGATTTTATTTTTTGATATATTCAGAGTATTTGGGTATTGTGGACCTCGCCCAGGAACATTTACCTTTCCAACATGATGGCTCAGCTTGAAACAGTGATGATGTATTTTATGTACACTTGTACAAACTATTAGTGTTGATACAATAAACCATTGATTTATTCCCTATATTTTACCTTCAAATTCATATTATGATTCAGGTTCCCTTGCTGCTGAGAAGTGTGAATGTTACAGATCATTCATTTTCAGCTCACTGAATTGTTTTTAATTCCATATTAATTTGTGTTTGTATATTTTGGTGGCAGTTCTTGCTCTGTTGTGATCAATTACACAACTGTATTTTCAGATATGTGGTACGAGTCTCAGAATCGTTTTTGCACAGGAAACATGAAGAATGCACATGTGCATCCCTCAACCGTGTGAGAAAAAGATATGGGAATCCTTAATAGTGCGCATCTGGAAAATGCTCACGCACAATGCTCTTGCGCATACATCGGGTACAAAAAGTGAGAAATTAGTCAAAACAATGCATGCAAAATAGTTTAATAAGTCATACACGTAGGAAATAAAAATGGTGTTTTCAAAAATAGTGAACAAGTGTTTTCCTCAGAAAAAGGCTGTGCACCAACACACCAATTGGCCTTGCACCAATTAGGAGCAGTGTAGGTGCTAACACCCACCCATGCATGTCCACATGAGCTGCGATGCGTGAATGTCGCTGATTGAGAAATAAATTGCGCGTCTCTAGTACCCGAGTGGGAGAGCAATGACTGGACAGCTTGCTCAACTCCTATCTCTTATGCCTGGCGATGAGCTGGAAGTCCACAGATGAATCCTCCCTCATTCTGCCACACCCTAAGATGGCTGCTTTTACACCCAGCGCACTTGACGTTATTACAAAGACGGCAATGGCTGCCTGTTATGGCTAGATCTAATTTAAAGCTTTACCTCTAGCTATGCTGTATTCAGAAGGATTCCTTTGTTCCCTTCTATCCTGGACAATCCCTTTTCATGGTGTCCCTTCATCAATGAATATGACTTTGGTGAATACGTCGATCCAGAGAATCTGACAGAAGATTCTTATATCAAGTGGTTAAGGTGTGGAACTCTCTTGTAAGAAAACCCCCAGAATTGCCGACATTTCTTAAGGCCCTGACAAACTGGCTTTGCCCCCACGCAGTCTCCGTTTGTGTCTCTGCCCCAGTCTTATGAAGCCGCGCTCTCCAAATGCCGAATACATGGACACGTAGAAAGTGATTGATGACACAAGTGGCCAAGCAAAGGAAGACAGGGCCTTGCCAAGGGAGCTGGGAAGGATTAATGGAAATGTCCAAAAACTCACCGATTTTTTATCCAGTGTAAAAAGTGTCCCCAAAAATACATGGTCGGTCGCAGTAAGAGTTAAAAGGGGCGGAAGGAGGTTTTAGAAAAATCGAAATTCATAAAAAATGTTTTAATTTAAAATACAAATTTGTGAGCAGCAGTATTTGAAACACCTTCGTAGCTCGCTGCTTAAATCACGCAGGATCAAAGTGCATAGATTCCTACCCTAGTGCCTAAGTATAGATCTCTGCTGACGCTTCAGAATAGACCACGCCTTCCACTCCCCACCCCACCTGAGTGGCCGGTGCTCCACTGGTTGCTTGTAATGATAATAATGATAATGATGTGTTATTTAACCCAAAGCGCTTGTAGATCACTTGCTGCCAATTGCCCACCCTCCCCCTCCCGTCAGCTCCCTGCTCCTTTTAGTCTCTGCTTCCCTCACTGTGTTCTTCCCCCTATGATTGTAAGGCACTCTGTTGCTTCCCGAAGCTAGGTCCACGCTCAATACCCTAATACCCAATACCCTAATAATATTAATGTCTCTTTTCTTGGTAAAAGGGTGAGGGAGAGCACAGCAGTAAAGAATGTGGCCTCTGCAGTGGGGACCCGGCATCATACTGCTGGCCTCACTGTTCCCCTACTCCCACAATTTGACCTAGTGTTGTGGGTGTCGTCACATGGACAGCAGAGGGTGCTCTGGCTTCAACGCCTGGATCACTACTTTAAAACTATGTTGGACACATATCATGAGGTTAAACAATCAGTGATCTCCATCTCAGAAGTGCATGAACCTTTCAAATCACTGCTAAGCATGGCATGGATGATGTCTACACTGCCACTACAGCAGCCCAAACCTCACATTTGCATCCACAAGTGAACCCGGGCTCTGAGCGATTTAACAGGAGACAAGCCAAACAACGTTTAGGCAAATAACTAGACATTTACCATGCCAGGCTTTGCCACCTCGCCCAATCATACACACTGGGAGATGCTAATGATGAGATCACGGCTCAGTTCTTAAAGGGTTGCACATCTTCAACGATGTATGGAAAATCCACAGAGAACCGTGCATATCATCAATGAAAATACTCAAGACGGTGTTTGATTATGACTCTGGTGCTGTTGCCATGGAGAATGCAATGGAGAGACCGGTCTAGGAAAGAGCCTATTGCATCTAAAGCTCTACTGGCTCAATCATCCCATAAACCAATCAGATTTAAAAAACTAGCAGAGGGGTGTATGTCAGGTTCAAATTCTTGAGGCATGGTGGTGAGGAACGAGATATCCTTATGGCCGGAGAAACCGCCTGCTATGTGATATCAGCACAATGACAGCATATGGTGCCCTCTGATTGCCTCTCCCCGCTTCCTTGCCTCCGCATAAACATGAAAAAATGACCCCTTAGAAGGAACCAGACATGCTTCTTTGTTCACAGGTTTGAGGACATGCACATTCCCAGATCCCAATCACAGCCCACAAACATCTACAACACAAAACCCATAGGTGCATAGCTGCGCGGCCCACAAACCACCGCTTATCCCAAGCCAGATGAAATAAAAATTCTGTCCCCAAGCATTGACAAATAGCACTCCAAAGAGACAGACAGTGCAATGAGGGAATTATTTTAAAATCAGACGGCCTTCAGGATGGAGATGCCAGCTTCTAAAGTGGCAGCCTGGGTCTTTGCACACTTGGCCCAGGGACCCATGGCCAAATTAGTTCCAGTTAACAATGACTTCATTACAATGAGAATTGGGGCAGGGTTAGCTCTTAGCAGCCTATCACAAAGCCCAGTGAATGAGACCCCACAGACTCACACTCTCGAACATTCAATGAGTTAAATGATCAAAAGTCCCAGATTTGTAGACTTTCGGTAGATTGTTTAGTTTGGATATGCTCCCAATGATGAGTAATTCCGTTTTCTCATCATTGAGGCATAACTCGTTTTGCACCATCCAGGCCTGTGGATGTGAGGTACATTTTGTTGAGAGCATTTGAGATGTCATAAGAGCCTGTGATAGGTAAGAGTATATGTGTCGTCCACGTAATTGGTATATGTGGCACCCAATTTGTCTAGTTTGTCAAATAGTTGTTTGGTAAAGGCATTATATAATGTAGGCGACACACAGGATCATTGAGGTACGCTGCAGGAGACTAGTGCTGGGGTGGCTGCTGAGGAGGCAGAAAAGACCCTCGCAAAGCGATTGGAGAGAAATCATTCAATCCATTTTATGGCTTCAGGGGAGAAATGAGCTGCCGTTGCTAGGTGGCTGCATAAGATTTTGTGTTTTACCAAATCAAATGCTGCAGATAAGTCAAGCAGAAGGAGGATACAGAGGTCCCTTTTGTCCTTAATCTGGTCCATTTGTTTTTTTAAATCCAGAAGTGCTGTTTCCATTACATGGCCGGATCGGAATCCATACTGTCTAAGGCCTAGTAGAGTGTTCAATTCCATGAAATGTTTGATCTGAAGATAGGCTACGCGGTCTAGCATTTTTAGTAGAAATGGTACTGTGGTGATGGGTCAAAAGTTAGTTGGAATGTTTGGGTCCAACGTGTTTTTTTAGCGGAGTTAGTACCCAGGCTTCTTTTAGGTCGTCCGGTACTTTGCTAGTGGCAAATGGCTGTTGATGAGTGTGGTGATGAAGGGTGCCAGCTCATTGGCACCTTCTTTAATGAAAGTGACAGGGTAAGGGTCACCTTTGCACCTTGTTGGTTTCAAGGTTTTGATGATTTTGATCGTTTCTTTTGTCGTTAAAGGTGTAAAGGCAAATTTGTGTGAGATTTGCATCCCTGTAGTGGGGGCATCTACTAGGGGGGAGTCATGGTTAAGTTTCGTTTTTTTTTACTTTAATTTTAATCGTAAGGGGAGTGATTTTGTCAGCCAGTACATTTTGAATGTTTGAACACTTTTGCTGATCCTTAATGCAAAGGTCCGGGGTAAGGGCAGGCGGACAGTTGATACGCAGAGTATGGTGAACAGTTCTCTGGAACTGGATTGGGCATTCTTGACTCTCTGGTTATAGGCGTCCCCTTTGGCTTTAATGGTTGCTTCCTTATATTTATTGGGAAGGGCATGGAATTGGGCCCTATTTGCTGTTGAGGATGTTTTTTTCCAGGTAGATTCAGCTGATCTTTTGGCTGCGGGTAAGGATTGTAAGTCTGTTGAGTACCAGGAATTGGCGTGCGCTATTGGTTTCGCTTTCCTGACGCTTAATGGAGCTACTTTATCGATGGCTGCTAGAATGGTTTTTGACTTCTTCAGGGCAATGAGGAAGTGAGAAGGATAGGTTTGGGCGGTTTGGTGGTTATGGCTGAGAGAAGAGTATAGTGTTGTGGTCTGACCAGGGGCAAGGGGTGTTAGCTAGAATATCTGTGACTCAGTTATTGTCTGCAAGCCAATCTAAAGTCCTTTTTCATGAGTCAGGAGGGAGATGCGGAGTGTGAATCCTTGGGCTGTCATTGAGTTGGCAAGGAGGCCTGCTTGGGTGTCGAAGGGGTCATTCAGATCTAGGTTGAAGTCACCCAGGATGATTGTTTTGGAGAATGGTTCAATGTTAGAGGCCAGGAGGGAAGTAATGTTGTCTTCAAAGTAGGATGTGAGGCCTGGGGGTCTGTAGACAATGTGGACGGTAAGGGTACAAGTGTAGGTGAGGGCAATTTTCACGGTAAATTCTTCCCCTGAAGGGAAAATGTGTTATGCAGATATTCTTAGGTTGAAGGTGTTTTTGGCAGCTACATCTCCTCCTTTGGCAGTAGGCCTATCTTTCCTGTAGATCGTGTAACGTTCTGGGATGGCCAGGGAGATGGCAGGGCCTGAGGCTGCATGAAACCAGGTTTCCCTGATAGCAAGGATGTCTAGGTAATTTGTTTTAATCAGGTCAGCAATGTCTAGGGCATGGGCCCGGAGTGATCTAGCATTAATCAGTGCTCCTTTCAAGTGAATCATAGTCAATCACTGTTCACTGTCATAGTATGCCTAGCAAGTAGTATACCATTCAGGCTCCAGATCTATCATTCAATTCAGCCATGCAGTCTTTGGCACAAAAGAGTCACATTCCACAAGGTAGAGGAAGAACTCAAGGCAAGCAGGGGTCATTGAAAAGGTCTCTGGGCTTTCCCTACTGGTAACTGCGCATGAAAAAGATCACAATACAGGCAGGTGACAGTCTCGACATGAAGCTATCAAAAAGGTACAACAAAAGAGAACTGCACTTACCTCCAATCATAGAAGGTTTTATGGGAGATTCAACCAGTGCAATACACTTATCCAAACTTGACCCCAAGGTGGGCTAACATCAGTTCAAACTTGAGAGGAACTCAACAGCATCACAATGTATTTGCCCAACATCAGATTAAGACGGTCTAAGAGACTTGATTTTGGCAGACTTATCCAGCGCAAAATACATCTCCAAACTTGACCTCAAGATGGGTTACCATCAGCTCAAACTTGAGAGGAACTGAACAGCCATCACAATTTATTTGCAAAACATCAAACTAAGAAAGTTCTAGAGGTTTGATTTTGGCATCCCCTCAATGTTTCAAAACACCATTTGAGGAGATCTTGTCAGCTTGGAAGTGTTACTCGATGTCAGCAATGACATCTTGGTGTACTCAGTCCAAAGATCAACACATCCGCAGACTCAGAGCAGTGTTTCAACGAGTCAAAGGCTGTAGTCTCTAACCACACAAGGAAAAGTGTAAATATTTCAAGTTGACACTACTATTCTATAGATATTTCTTCAAGCAAGAAGGAGTGAAGACTGGGCCAAAATGGTTACAGACACTAAATCAGCAACACGCAACAGTCGTGTCAGAGCTCGGAAGTCTCTGCATGGCCAATTATTGTGACAATTCAATTACAATTGTCACAAGGCAAAGTCTAACAAGAAATGAAAATCCAGTGAGCTTCTGCCCTCATCTTCCATATCCATACTCCTAGAAAATACCACCAAGCATGCATTAAAACCTACGTATCCTAGTACACTATTTCTTCTTACTTTTCCTTGTATGTATGTAACTATTATCTGTGCCCAGATGCAGTTTACTTTGCCCGGTACTCATTTCATGTGTGTTATAAATATCTCCTATCAAATAAAATGAAGGGTAGACAATTATGCGATTTGAAGTGACAGGGGCCAGGATTTCCAGTTACCTAGAACTGTGTAGTTTCTTAGATGTAGTTCCAGGTTGGAACCTGGAACGGGGGCCAGTTGAGACTGAAGACAGCTGAGGGGAGGCCATGTTGTTGGCTGTGGGGTCTTAGTAGAATAAAGGCTTACAGGGCTTGAATTTGCCTGTCTCCATTTATGCTTCATTTTGGCGACTAGCGGTGAGCGAGCCCTCTACATGGAGGATCAGTGGTAACTTTGCCTGTGGCAGGCTTGCCGACCACCAACGGTGACATAGCTGTGTGAGACTTGGTGGACACTGAAGCAGAGGCAGTCCTGGAAGGAAACCCTGCGGTTCCGTGTCGGCAAGAGGAACACCGGACGAAGACCGAGGACAGTGCAAGTGGATCGTGCATGAGCCACGCAGAATGTGCAGAAGGAGCTGTTACACTCTCGTGGATAGATGCGAGGGGTTAGGAAAAAGGACGTATATATTGTCACGTAACGTAGCAGCCATTTTGGGCTGCATTAACCTAGCTTACATTGCATTGGATTACAGCACAAACATGGCAGCCATTTTTCAACTTGGCTAGTTAGAGGTTTACCCTGTGGTAGCAGGAATTTGCAAGGAGGAAATCATTGAATTCATAAGGAAAGGAAAATCGGAATTAAGGTGTGCATCAATCCTGAGGAATGATTGGAGGTAATATTGGTGTTATTACCTGAGTGCAGTTGAACATGAGAGCAGGACTTCAGAAAGGAAATGGTTGCTGCTGTTGCATTCACATGGTCTGGAAGGGAATGCAATCGAAAAAAATGCACTGCATGAAAAATGTGACCGCAAGATGTTCACTACGCTTTGCGCAGATCGAATCAATATGTTGCATTCCGTCTTGTTTTAAAAGAAAGAAATAATGACGCTTAAGGTTCACTTACTTTGTTTAACATCAGGGTTTTGTTGTTGATGTATACGCGAGCAGTGGTACAAATGAGAAAATGGATGTGAAAGTGTTTGAAAAGCAGGAAACTAAAAAGATATTAAAGGAAACGACATAACAGTCAAATCTTGCGAGATTTGAACAAAAGAACATTACGATCAGTGTTATGAGGGAAATCGAAGCGAAAACATTGACGGAGGTGAACTGAAAGAAGCACATACAAAAATATGATTGTTTATCACATCAATCGTTTTTTAATGTGGATAATTAAACTATTAGCAAAGAAGTAAGAAAGGTAAGTGTGAATTTCAACACCATGTATTACGTTGGGTACAGTTTTCCTGAAATGAGTGTATACAATGAGAAAGCAGTATGTGGTAACAGGATTAACGCAGGTGCTTATTATTAATGTTTGAATGAGTGGTTGATTGAAAGAACCCTCCCCTGCTAACGCTAGAAAAAGCTGTTCTGTTTTTTTTGTAGTCGAGAATTAAAACTCATTTAATTGTAAGTCAATGAGTAGTGTGGAAAAGGTGGCCCAAGAAAATGTGTGGATGCGCAACCTTGAGATATTCACAAATCGCGCTAAGATAAGTCAAAAATAGGAACAGCTGCAGCCGTGTGGTTAGACTGGTGATTTTCCACTGTCACCTTGAAAAACATGTAACTTAAAAAGTTGCTAGCCTCACAGACTGCGCTTCCTAATTTCCAGAGGTAGTCAAGGGAGGGAACATATACAACGAAGAGGTCAAATAATATCCCAAAGGAGAGCAAATGATAAAGTCAGGGAGACAAAAGACAAAAAGACAAAAGAGCATTAGTATAATTATAATAACATTACTATTTTCAAAAATAAACCAATGATTTAAAAACTTAATCAAAAGGTTTTCACTTGAAGAAGATTGTAACTTTTCTATGAAACTTATTGCTGTTTATTTGGTGTACAGGCAATATTAGTAATTATTCTGCTTCGACAGAAAATCATGTAACAAGTGCCGTGACTTAACATAGGAGAAACTCGGGGCCAAGTCTTTCCCCCCAATATCTCACCTAATGTGAAAGTCTTTTCGGGTGCTGAGGCCGTGTATTTTCCGCTGACATCATTAACAAAGACTTATTGGTGATGAAACGTTGCTATTTTAGCAGCGGTCAGATTTCCTGAAAGTGCAAGTAAGTATCTTAGTGCTGGGAGTCACATTAGACCAAATTAATTTGTTTTAAAATATAAGTAACTTTTAGAATGCCATACTTTTTACCTGAAAATGTGAGCAAAGTTTTCAAGCGAGAAATAGTTTGCGTTCGCCTGCTATATGTTTTCTTGCCGCGTTCTGCAACGAGAGAGGTGAGTTTGTTTATGGTGTGCGTGTTGATTTAGCTACTCTAATGGTATTCAGTTAGTTTGAGGATATTTCTAACGTGTCTACGTTATTCAAACTCACCGGCTTGGCTGCAATGTACTGACTGATGTCTGACGCCTTCGGGCAGTGAATGAATCATCGACGGGTTCGAGTCGTTGCCATGGTGCCCTGGTTGCTGGTTCTGATCATGTGACGGTCACATGCTCCATCTATGGGGTCATCTGACTATGGTTGCTAAGCAACTATACCTAACAGGAAAAGGAAATCATTTGAAATAGTGCTTCGTTTCACAGACTTCTTACATGATTTTTCAGCCGAAATGCAGGCAAGAAAACTCGAATAGTTATATATTCAAAGGTATTAAGAATATATTTGCACATGGTTAAATAATTCCGGAATATCCCAAATTTTACTGACTTACACAGACTTGTTACATAAGTTATCATGTAATGTTACCAATATTTTGTCAAACCTTGAAGTGTATTAATTAGTGTGGACAACCTGTAAGTAGACTAAAACCCTGCATCATTATTTCTTACTGTTCATAAGTTTATAAAAAGACATTTAAGTCATGATCCTTATTTAGACCAAGTGATACACATCGAAGTTTGCAAATCATTTTTGCTTCCTGTTGGCGTAGCTTCAACTCTCTGTCACCTCCTCTTGGATGGGGTGGAATCTGCTGTAGTCCAACATATCTGATATCTTTTACATCGTCCATTTGGTGATGTTCCTGCCAGTGGGAAGCCAACGGTAGTCTAATATCTTGACTGTTTAAGCTGTTAAGGTGTTCCCGAATACGGAAGCGAACTTCCCTTATAGTGCTCCCGATATACACTTTTTGACAAACACATTGTATTGCATATATCACAAATTTTGATCGGCAATTAATAAAATCCTTAATCTTAATTTCCAAGTTGCCATGACATTTGAATGTTTTCATTGGTGATAACGTATATTTGCAAAAATTACACATTCCACATTTATAAAAACCCGATGGTTGAGTCTTAGAAGTTAGCCAATGTTCCTGTCCAGGAGGTGCAGGTTTCAGGAAAGAAGGGCATAGCACATTTCTAAATGTGGTAGCTTTGGTAAAGATTATATTAGGACATTTTGAGATATAATTATGAAGATCTGTGTCCAAAAGTAATATATGCCAATTTTTCTTCAACATTTGGTAAATAAGTTTGCTGTCCCGTGAATATTTGGTGGTAAAACTGACAAATTCTGGATACGGTGTATCCTCGCCCTTAGATTTTGTTTCTAATAATGCTTGTCTAGATACTTTCTGTGTTGAATCTATTGTTTGTCTAATCAGATTTTTAGAATACCCTCTTGCCTGGAATCTTGCACCTATGGACTTACATTCTCTTTGGAAACTTTCAAGTTGACTGCAATTCCGTTTTGATCGGAGAAATTCTCCTCTTGGTATATTTTCTACGACACTGCGTTTGTGGCAGCTAGCTGCATGTAAAATAGAGTTGACTGCTGTATCCTTCCTATTTGTGCAGGTATGTAATTCGCCTGCATCTATTGTGATTTTGAGATCCAAAAATACAATCTCCTATGGGTCAATTTGTCCTGTAAATTTAATCCCAAAGGTATTGTGATTCAGGTAGTCTAGAAAATTTACATATTCATCTCTTGTGCCTTCCCATATGGCCAGGACATCATCAATAAATCTTTTCCAAATAACAATATGGTCTTGAAAGGGGTTATTATGAAAAATATATTTCACCAAATGGACGATGTAAAAGATATCAGATATGTTGGACTACAGCAGATTCCACCCCATCCAAGAGGAGGTGACAGAGAGTTGAAGCTACGCCAACAGGAAGCAAAAATGATTTGCAAACTTCGATGTGTATCACTTGGTCTAAATAAGGATCATGACTTAAATGTCTTTTTATAAACTTATGAACAGTAAGAAATAATGATGCAGGGTTTTAGTCTACTTACAGGTTGTCCACACTAATTAATACACTTCAAGGTTTGACAAAATATTGGTAACATTACATGATAACTTATGTAACAAGTCTGTGTAAGTCAGTAAAATTTGGGATATTCCGGAATTATTTAACCATGTGCAAATATATTCTTAATACCTTTGAATATATAACTATTCGAGTTTTCTTGCCTGCATTTCGGCTGAAAAATCATGTAAGAAGTCCGTGAAACGAAGCACTATTTCAAATGATTTCCTTTTCCTGTTAGGTATAGTTGCTTAGCAACCATAGTCAGATGACCCCATAGATGGAGCATGTGACCGTCACATGATCAGAACCAGCAACCAGGGCACCATGGCAACGACTCGAACCCGTCGATGATTCATTCACTGCCCGAAGGCGTCAGACATCAGTCAGTACATTGCAGCCAAGCCGGTGAGTTTGAATAACGTAGACACGTTAGAAATATCCTCAAACTAACTGAATACCATTAGAGTAGCTAAATCAACACGCACACCATAAACAAACTCACCTCTCTCGTTGCAGAACGCGGCAAGAAAACATATAGCAGGCGAACGCAAACTATTTCTCGCTTCAAAACTTTGCTCACATTTTCAGGTAAAAAGTATGGCATTCTAAAAGTTACTTATATTTTAAAACAAATTAATTTGGTCTAATGTGACTCCCAGCACTAAGATACTTACTTGCACTTTCAGGAAATCTGACCGCTGCTAAAATAGCAACGTTTCATCACCAATAAGTCTTTGTTAATGATGTCAGCGGAAAATACACGGCCTCAGCACCCGAAAAGACTTTCACATTAGGTGAGATATTGGGGGGAAAGACTTGGCCCCGAGTTTCTCCTATGTTAAGTCACGGCACTTGTTACATGATTTTCTGTCGAAGCAGAATAATTACTAATATTGCCTGTACACCAAATAAACAGCAATAAGTTTCATAGAAAAGTTACAATCTTCTTCAAGTGAAAACCTTTTGATTAAGTTTTTAAATCATTGGTTTATTTTTGAAAATAGTAATGTTATTATAATTATACTAATGCTCTTTTGTCTTTTTGTCTTTTGTCTCCCTGACTTTATCATTTGCTCTCCTTTGGGATATTATTTGACCTCTTCGTTGTATATGTTCCCTCCCTTGACTACCTCTGGAAATTAGGAAGCGCAGTCTGTGAGGCTAGCAACTTTTTAAGTTAATTGTAAGTCAAATTTACATGTATTATGCATGTGTAAAAAAGACAGAGACAACAGGCCTCATTACACGGTAGGCGGAGGACCAAGGTGCTATTAGCACCTTGGTCCATGCCGGTAAAATACTGTAACCGCCTTGGTGGAAAGGGGAATTACCGCCCTATTACAAGGTTGGCGGGCCGGTAATTCCCCCTTCCACCATTGCCCTTCCCCATTCCCATTTTTGGCCCATAGGGCTCTATGGGAATGGGGAAGGCGCTAATTACGGTGCCGCAAATTGCGGTACCGTAATTAGCACCATGGTCCCTTTGCGGGTTGGTTTTTAACGCCTGCTAAACAGCAGGCGTTAAAGTACCAACCCGCAAAGGGACCTCGTAGTAAGGCGGTAAGGGTTTACCGGTGCCCTTACCGGTACCGGTAAACCCTTACCGCCGTCCGTGTAATGAGGCCCAATGAGTTTTTAAGTGTTTTACTGTATATTAGAGCATGTGAAAACTAGAAATCATGTCTAAAAGTAATAAAAGCTCAAAAGAAATGTAAAAAAATGAAGTGCCTATATACCTTGTTACTAAAATGTATTCATGTATTTATTTAGGTCAACAGATTATGGAAAAGGTATTTTACCTTGTGTCTACCAGAGGAAAAGAACAATTGATAAGAAATGGCTATATTTACAATATGGAAAGGTTTAAAGGCGAAAAGAAATGGTGGAAATGCATAGAATACAGGAGAATGAATTGTAGAGGAAGAGCAATAACAAATGGGAAACACAAAAGAACGTAACCATGCACCAAACATGCTAAAATCAATGTAAAAGAAAAGATACTTCAGTTAAAAAGAAAGTCGAACTAGTTAGATTGGTATTAGGGGAGATCCCACCACATTTGGCTGGCGAGATGCCCTGTAAGAACTTACTAAAAAAAAAGAATACTGTAACAGAGGAATTTAGAATCTAGATCACCAATCATCCCCAAAAAAGTGGGAGGTGTGGAAAAACCAGAAAGCTTACAGAGAACTCTACAGGGTGAAAGATCCATGTATTATGATAGCAAAACAATGGATAACAGATAGATTAATTTTGCAACAAATCAAAACTTGACACGTTTAGAAATAAGCAAAAACTGGATGCTAGACTGAACATTCAAATGTTGTCCTAAACCGTTCATACAGTTGTACAGTGTCCATAGAGAATTTGATAATGCATTTTTTCCACTAGTATACATATTAATGAGAAAAAAGGCGGAAATAAATTACAGAGAAGTGCTAACCAAACTGAAAGAAAGTATGCCCAACGTGGAAAAAGAGGGGAAAAAATGCTCATTGGACAACAAATTGGCGGCAATTAAAGCAATGAAGCAAATATTCCCTATGAATTCTGTACAAGGCTGCTATTTTCACTATAGTCAAGCCCTGTGGCGCAACCTAGAGAAACATGGGCTTCAAACGAAATATAGTGAGGATAGTGAATTTCAGCATCACATCAAAAACCTATGCGCATTAGCCTTCATACCGACAGAGAATGTAGTGGGAGCATATATGACAATAATTAAAGAACCATATTATATAAGAAATGAGAAAGAAATTGCAGAATTGTTTAATTACTATGAAGAAACATAGATTGGTGGACAAACCCGTTTTGGACGGAAACTTCCAAAGATTAAAATTGACTATTGGAATTGTTTTTCAGCAATAGTAAGTAGATCTTCAAAAAGTAACAATAAACTTGAGGGGTGGCATCATGGCCTAAATGTGGCCATGAATCATGCAAAACCTACATTGTGGAAGTTTTTGAGCGTGTTAATAACAGAGCAAGGGTTGCAAGAAAACTCAATTGTTAAAAAAATGAGTCGTCATAATCTGCAAAAAAACAGAACCAAAAGCATGCAAAACATAAAAAAACTGAAAGCGATAGCTGAAAAGTATGAGACATTAACCATTTCCAATTATTCATCAAGCATGGCCTTCTCAGTGAACTTCATTAAAATGTAAAGAAACAAAGACTGATTTAAGAGAAAAAGCAATTGTTAATGAAGAATTGTATTTTGAATTTATTTTAAACGTTATAAACTGAATTGTTAAAAAGAAAAACCGATAAATTAATTTAAAAAAAATTCACACAGCATGAGTTTTCATTTCAAGAAGAAAAGAAAATAAGAAAAACAAGATATAAAACAAGGTATAAAGCAAGGTAAGTGACAGTCAAACAAAAAAAAATGTCATTTTGGACCACACAACAAAAAGGTCAATTTGGACCACACGAAAAAGGTCAATTTGGTCATAAGGTCAAATAGGCTAATACCAATGAAAGATCCCCAGTTGCAAGACATTTCAAAGAGCAGAGAGACACAATAGCACAACTGAGATGTATAGTCTTATAAGTAGTTCACCGACCACCAAGAGGAGAGAATATGTCTAAGGAACTGTCACAGCGTGAGATATTTTGGATAGACAAACTTGATTTCCACTTTCTGGCATTTCTTTGAAATTTCACCTGCACTAACTTAATTATGAAATTATAAAAAGAACTATTGTACTGTAATGATGTACTCGACTGAAATACACTTTACAGCATTGTACATCACAACCAGAAACTGTAAAGCAGAATATGAGGCCATTAATCCTTTTTTGACTTTTAATACCTATAGTAGTATAGTAGAAAGCTAATATTATTTTCTATACTGTGTGTCTAAGCCTGCAAGTCAATACACACAATGTAGTAAGCACATATCATGTTATTTTCTGTACACTTTAATTTCTATCAAAAAGATTTTCCCAAGTACATGTTTTCTCCTTATACCGTCTAGCCCAATTGGTGCTAATTTCCTCTTGTTTGTTTATTCAACCTTGAGAAAACCTTATTAATTGAAATCCTAACACACATTGTTACCTTATTTGTAATAACGCCGTTCCTCTGCGCATGCTTAATGACAACGGAGACGCGGAATGACGAACAACGTGACAGTGTCGTGATGTCACATAAACACATGACGTCACTGCGCTATACATGGATGACATTAGCTTTACAAAGTGGCCATTTTCTTGAACGCTTTTTAGAGATTAATCTTTCTCTCGAAAGAATTGAGATAATAACCCTTGAGCCTGGTTCTCGCACGAAATAGAGAACAGTCAAGACTATTATGAACCCTTTAATGACCAATTGTTATCTCCTTTATTGACAGACCCTCTAATAAATACTACGCTTATCATGCTATGCCTTCATTTTTTTAACAGAAGGTAAACTGAACTTAATATTTAATGCCATTTTACTCACTACTCCAATGGTTAAAATATGTCAGGAAACTATTTTGTTTCCTTGTATCCACAGGTCCAAATAGCTATATCAAACACATATTTCACACCTTTATTTGGATCGCCATACCTGCATAAATTAACTACCTTACCAATTTTTAAACCATTCTAATATTTAGCAAATACATTGGGATTTTCCAAATCAAAAATTCATTAAAATTTGTACCTATTCAGATATTGTTTGTGTTTTTCAACTCTGTTGGGACAGTGGACGTTTTTCCTTTCCCCAAGGTAAGTTAATTTAATATTACACACAGGTTAATTGTTTAGCATTTCAATGCAAATAAGAATATTTACTAAAGAACTTTTTTTTTTAAATTCATTTTATAACTGAAGAGATTTTATGAATTTCGCTCCTGGTTAACGATTTAAGTGCCATAACGCATTGAGCCACGGACTGCAAAATAATATTGAATTGAATAATGGTTGACTTGTTTGTTTTCTTTTTCTCAAATTAATTTTCTTGGATATATTGAAATCCAACTAAACTAACCACTGTTACCCTGAATTTACTGGAAATGTATTAAATATCTTAAAGTTTGACTGTTTACAGTTTGATAGTGTGCAGGGGATGGGAGTGTCCTTACCTACAGGATAAAAGGAGGCATCAAGAAAGGCACTGTCACATACACTACACCACCAGGGAGGTATGTATTAAAGGCTGGTCTAAAAAGTAACAGCGGCCTCCTTTGTATCAATATACCGCCTATAATAGAAACATGGCAAACCAAATGAGAAAAGCGGACAGAGCTTACAAGCCCTTGGAAGCCCTACTCTTAACCTTCCACACCCCTGGAGCAAGGTAATTTTATTGTTATGGGTTAAGTATTCAGTCCTGGGAGGGAAGTATTTAAGGAGGTGTGTGTGAATGGTGAATGGTGCATGGTGCGTTGGTTCGTTACCGTAGATTTCTTCAAATACCATTTCCCCTAATGAGATTTCACTGAATATATTTCACTAAAAATGGTAGGGGAAATGGTATATGTGTAATGCATAATAAGTGGGGTGTGGGGTAAAAGTAAAAGTTAGGGTAGGGAGTGGTTTGGCGGCCTGCGGGGGGTTTACCTACGCAAAAAAAAAGTAGAAAAAGTCAAAAGAAAATTTCGTTTTTCGATCAAATGGATCAGGTGAAATCTCCATTAGGCGAAATATATTTGAAGAAATCACATACATCTGTGTTGGTTGGGTGAGGGCAGGAGTTGGAGGAGGACGTCTGAGAGACCAGAGGAGGTGAGAGCGAAAGTAGTGCAGAGACTATTGGAGAGAGGGGTTCTGTGGAGTGTTTGTGAGCGAGAGTAAGGAGTGTGTGAAATAGCGACATAGTGAGGGTTAGTGGTAGTGGAAGGTAGTAATAGTTGGGAGTAGAGGTAGTGAGAGATATTAAGTAGTAGGAGTGGTAGCGGTCATAAAGTCTAAGACTGGAAGTTAAAGAGGTAGTAGAGAAGTGGTAGTAGCAGTAGTGAAATAGTACCAGTGGTAGCAGAGGAGTGATAGTCGTGAGAGGGGAGTAGCGGAATAAGGAGTAGTTGTAAGAACAGAGAGGTGATAGTAGTAGCAGAGGAATAGTAGAGGCAAGGAGGTAGAACAGGAGGCAGGAAGAAGGAGAAGATACCAATGGAGTTCCAACAGGCGTGAGTGAAGGATTTGAGAAACAGGATGAAATCAAATATCAAAGGGTGGAGGTAATGTTGGGAAGGAAATTAGCTTTTCGCACCCCCCTAGGTGCTTTAGAGTGAGGCGAGTCCCATAGAAAGACATGCGATGTGCCAGGCGGGAAAGGGCTTGTGCTAAGAAACCCGACACGAAAACAATATTGTAGGAATTATAGATGCATAGAGTTAATGCATGCATATAAAGAGACAACATTTTATAGTTATGAGAGACACATTCAGTCCTACATGGCTAATTCACATAGAAACTTCCCTTTGGTCCTTAACTGTTGCAATTACTTATTATCCCAGAAAGGAATGCGCCCTGCAAGGCCATAAGACAGCACCAGGCTGCTTGCGGCGCACATTCATCACAGCCAGGCCAATAGCAGACTTCCAACCACCACCCAGCCCACCAGGATTAATGGCACACACCACTGACCCAGTACAAGAACCCCTACATTCCATGATAGGGGGCGACCTCTGACCACCAGCAATAAAGCCAATGGCCATAAAATATCTAAACAAACACAACCATTTCACCTTATCCCATAAATATGGTTACATGTCTAAATAACGAATAATAAATGTTGACATTTCCCAATAACGAATTACAAATAACGAAACCACGAACAACGAAATGTATTGTATGAAATGTAAAATGCCATTATAACAAAATACAAACAACGACAGATGGGTATAACGAAACTGAATCGAGGTGCTTGAGAAAAGGACCTACATGAGGAAGTAAAGGTGTGAATCGTTGCTAGTGTTCTAAAACGGTTGTTTGCAAATAATAGACGGAGATTCAGCCAAATGAATAGTATAAATAACTAACGCAACACGTGTGACTATTTTGAATAAGATGGTAAGATTTATTGTGTGAACATAAACGCAAATAACTGTACAATGGAGGCTTAGGGAATGTGGTGGAAAACCTGCATGTGGATGGATTTTGTAATGAGACAATGTTTATTTTTTATTTTTGTTTAGATTCGATTATGTCAGACCGAGGACTGGAGTTTGTAACATCCCAAAAGGGGAAAAAAACAGCTGGTTTAAATGGATTTCTACTGTATAAGTCTCCATTGTCGGGGGGATAGCTGTGACAAAGTGCGAAAAGTTGATAAATGAAGGAGTGCACAATCACATGCCTGTTGGTACAAAGGTGGAAATTAAGAAGAAAGTTTCTGAAATGAAAGCGCGCATGGATGCTGCGGTAGATGAACCGAGCGGCTCTGTCATCAGGCCAGTATGTAATGATATACCATTCCATGTAGCAGGCCAAATGCCAAACGTCAAAATTATTACAGAGGCAACTGCAAAAGGAGGCAAAAAAAAGGAAAATGTTCCCGCTCTCCCAAAAGCGTATGCAGAGGTAAAGATACCAGATGAATTAATTGTAACTGAAAAAAAGGAGTGTTTTGTGTTGTATGACAATCAGAAAACAGATGGTAGGCTATTGATTTTCAGCACAAGAAAAAGCATGGATTACCTAAAATATGCAACACGATGGCAGGTGGACGGCACTTTTAAAGGATGTCCCAATCCTTTTTCCCAATTTTATACAGTACACGGACAAATAAATGACAGTATATTTGCATTAGTATATGCCCTGAAACATTTCCAGAAACAAAAACCCAAGGATGATTTTTCATTTTACTCAATCAATTTGGCAAAAAATTCAAAGTAGTGGAATGCAACTAAGACACACTGAGGATCTGGAATTTCAATATAACAACAAATTATTATTCGCCTTGGCAATTGTACCAGAAAATTATGTTGAACAATATTATGAGAAATTGATGCAAACAGAGTTTTTTTAAAGTTTAAATTGGAGCCATCGTTGGGCAACTGACCAGAAGTTGTAGCAGGAGGAGAGCCATTATGCCAAAAAATGTATGGAATTGTTTCTAAGCAAGTAAAAATGAAACGGACAAAACAAATAACAGTTTAGAGGGGTGGCACAATTAGACACATCTTCAAGACCAATAATCTGACATAGTGTTTTTTTTGCTATATTTAAGAAAGGAACAATCCTTTCAGGAAATGCAGCTAATACAGTGCATAGCAAGAGGAAAGACTGAAATACAAAGAAAAAAAGTATAGCGACTCACAAATGCGTCTAAAGGAATGTCTTCTAAATTTTGAAAAAGTAGAGAACATGGCATATTTGCAGAGCATTGCTTTTAATTTGAAAAACTGAAAGTTTAACTAAATTTACCAGTAGAAGTCCAGAAATCCTGTGTATCCAAGAAACCACTAAAACACAAATCCAATTAAATCCAGGGTATAATCAGGTACCCATTAAATCCATCAGCAACAACCATATCCAGGAAAATCTAGTTGTCAAAAATGAAGAATTCAGTCTCAATCTGTAATCCAGGGAGGATATTTTGAGCAAAACCACAAAAAAAAAGAAAAACCCAAGAAAAAAAGGGAAATCCATAAGAACAGGAACTCCAGAAAAGCACTCTGAATGCGTCAAACGAAGAAGTCCAAAATGGCGTCTCAGTTTCTGGTTTATGGAAATGGGAAAAAGCCATTGTCAGAGTGACACCTACTGGCCAGAAACGATATAGCATTTACCAAAATAAACACTCTATTGTTTAAAGTTTGAAAAGTTTATATATAGAAGCAGTATAAAGCACATTATAATACACAGTTCCTTATTAGATATTACACATTTTGTTATAATACATTCACTGAAAATGATGTCGACATTTATTGTGTCGTTATTAACACTGTGTACCGATGCTAAGGTCTCTGAGGAGGAGAAGTTGAGAGGTAGAGGCAAAGAGAGAGGATGAGAGGTCCGCCCACTCTGAGAGGAAGGGGTGACATGGCCAGGCGGCCTGTACATAGTGGCCACAGTGAGAGAAAGGCCAGGAGAGATAGAGAGCCTGCAAACCAAGCAAGCCAAAGAGGATTAGTCCTGCATGGGAATGATAGAAGCAGGGATCCACTCCAGGAAGATCAGGGCTACAAACTCACCGGGACGGTTGGTTCTGGGTTCAGATACGATCTTGTAGGCATTAGGAAGGAGAGTGTCAAAGCTTGCGACAGAGCTGGCCGTGAACCAAGTCTCGGTCAGACCGAGTAGATCCAAATCGAGTTCTTCCAGGAGACGGCAGATGTCAGAGGAGTTTTTGACAGCTGAGCGAGAGTTAAGAGTAGCAGTGTGGAGCAGGTTGCCCCCTTTGAAGGACCTCCGTGGAGGGGTACAGGTCAGAGTTACGTCCTGCGAAATTGTTGCAGGTGCCCGAGGATGGGCAGAAGAGGAAGGAGGAGAAGGCAAGGTAGCCAGGGAGGAGGAGATGGGTGCCAGAGGGTTGGCGGAGGAAGAAGGCAACAGGGTGGCCGGAGGAGAAGCAGAGGCAGCCATAGAGGTGGCTGTAACGCTCACCTGATTCCCACGGAGGTGCGGGTCTTGGCAGGAAGCTGTCTGTGACTCGAAAAGTGATGTGCAGGACTCGATTGGCTTCTGGGGTCGAACCTCTTCGCACTGTGTGTCGGACTCGAAGAGTGAGGTTTCTGCAGGTGAAAGAATATGGGGGTTAATGGTCTGGGTAGTTGAATGTCCCTCTCTCCCTCTCTCTTCCCAGCTTTTTCGTAGAGCCCCCAGGTCAACGTGCTCACCTTATATAGGTGAATGCTGGGCTCTCCATCTGCGTCTGGTGCAGGGTGCCGTTGCAGTTCCTTCACTGGTGAAACATAGGCCTCTTGAATTCAGAGGATGGTTACCGTCGTTGTCTGCACGAGCGGTGAGTTTCTGGACACCTTTTGTCTGTATAGTCTTTAAATGCGTGGCACGTTTATATGCAGACTCTGTATAATGCTTTTCCCTTATGTATTGCAGGGCTCTTGAGATGGAAGATGAAGTAAAGCGCCTGGAAGTTTTTAAGTATGGCAAGCGCTCTAATTGTCTCTTTCCTTGCAGCTTAATTCGTGTTAAAGAGACGCCGGAGTATTTGCAGGCGTTTTATTGCGACGAGCGGATGGACGTAAGTAAATACCTGCTTAATGTCTTTTCTTTTGCCTTTCAGATGTTGGTTTGCAGCGCCGGAGTCCACGGAATGCCAGTAAGTAGTTAACGATGCTTTGTCTTTACAGGCGGCGATGCAGAACGAAGAAATCCGGAATCCACAGCGTGCCGGTAAGTATGGCAATACTTTTGCCTTTGCAGGTGGAGATGCGGCGTGACGAAGCGGCCGCAGCCGATGGATCAGGTGAGTAAGTGCTGCGTGTAAAGTTCGCCTTGCTAACCTGTTGTTTCTGTTCTTTGCAGGTGCTGATGATGTCTGGATACTGAAATGGTAAGTAGATTCTTGCAGGTCCAGGATCAGAACAAGAAAAGCCGGAGCAGACTCGGTGAGCGTTCTGCTGCAGATGCAGAATAACGCGAAGCACGCTTCATCTATCGGGTGTGGTTTAAATAGCCTTGGGGTGATGAGGCGTCTTCTTCCACGGCCCCGCCTAGGTAAGAAAAGAGTTCCAGTTTCCAGAAGAGTTCCAGTGCTGTATCCAGGGAGTGGAGCTGCCCCACCCAGGTAAGAAAGTAGTCCCTGTTCTTAGATAGCTTCTAAGTGACTGGTAAGTAAGCAGCATGGTCTGCTGCAGGTAAGTCCACCCAAGCATCCTTACACCTATTATGAGCCCGGCGCTTCCAGTGCCGGGACCAATGGTTTTGATGAGCCTGGTGCCACCGGCGCCAGGACAAGGTCCAAAAGGTCCCAGTGGGGACCGGCTGGTGCCTAGGATTAGGGTTAGGGGCCTGCTTTCAAGGACGTTGGGCTGGTCCTGGCTCCTTGGAAGCAGTGATCATGACAGTACCCCCCTTCAAGGCCCCTCCTAAGCGTGTCTTCTCCGGGGGTTTCGGCTTGTCCGGGTGATTCAGATGGAATTTTTTGACCAGACGAGGTGCGTGGACGTATTCTGAAGGTTCCCAAGACCTTTCCTGGGGGCCGTAACCTTTCCAATCAACCAGATAATATAACTTAGATTTGGAGATTTTGGAGTCTAGGATGTTCCTTACTTCGAATTCAAGTTCTCCATCTACTAAAACTGGTTCTGGGAGTTTAGTCAATCGGGTTTCTGGTTGCACAGGTTTTAATAAGGAAACATGGAATACTGGGTGTATTTTCATATGCGTAGGTAACTCCAATTTGACAGCCACCGGATTAATTATGGCAGATATGAGATAGGGTCCAAGGTATCTCGGGATGAAGGTGCGGGGTCCCTTTAGAGGCAGGTGCTTCGTGGATAGCCAGACTTGATCTCCTACAGCGTAATGAGGAGCCTCTTTACGGTGTCGATCTGCTCCTCTTTTGAATTGAGCTTTAGCTCTTTGCAGATGGGCCGAGGCTTCCTTAAAAGCACGGGTGATCTCCGAGTGCAAGAGATCCACAGCAGGTGCTTCGAATTCTTGGGGAGGATCCAGGTTAGAGGTTCTAGGATGGTGTCCGTATAGTAAGAAGAAGGGAGTCTTCCCTGTTCCAGAATGAAGCGAATTATTGTAAGCGTATTCAGCGATCCAAAGAATATCCTTCCAGGGGTTTTCAGTTTGTTGGAGCATGCAACGTAGATATTGCTCTAGAGTTAGATTTGTCCTTTCGGTTTGTCCGTCAGTTTGGGTATGGTGACTAGTTGAAAGTCTTACATCAATTTGGGCTAGACGACAGCAACTGCGCCAGAAGTGAGAGATGAATTGACTTCCCCTATCGGAGACTAAAATCGAGGGAAAACCATGTAGCCGCACAATGTTTTCTAAGAATTCTCGGGCCAATACTGAGGCTGATGGTAGACCCTTTAGGGGAATGAAGTGAGCCATCTTGGAGAATAGATCCACGACTACTAAAATGGTAGTATACATGGAACATACCCGAACATGGAGGTAAGTCCGTGATGAAATCCATGGACAGGGTATGCCATGGACAGGGAGGGATGTCTAGTGGCTGTAGTAGGCCGGCTGGTTTTTCCTTCTGACTTTTATTCTGGGCACACACACCGCAGGAGATTACAAAGTCTCTAATATCCTTTTTCCATGACGGCCACCAGAAATGTCTTTTAATCTTTTCCATTGTTTTGGTAATGCCAGGGTGACCCTCCATTAGAGAGTCGTGATAACAGGAGATTACTTGTTTTTGTATTTTCTCACAGGGTAAATGCAATCGTCCTCGGAAATATGGTAGGTCTTGATCCACTGAAAATTCTTTCCCCTTTAATTGCCAATCTTGTAAATCGCCCTGAGTTAGGAGTGATTTAACCATGGTCTTGATGTCTTCAAAAGATTGAGCGCTGACCAAACCCAAAATTCTTTGTTCTGGAATTCTGGGTATTGGTTCTGGATTGGTCAAATGTTCATCTACCCCCATCCGGGAGAGGGCATCTGCTTTTCCGTTCTTACTGCCTGGTCGATAAGTAATTATAAAGTCAAATTCGGCTAGAAACAGAGCCCAGCGAAGCTGTCTGGAAGATTGAGCTTTGGCTGTCTTTAGATATTGTAAATTGCGGTGGTCAGTCATTACGGTGACTGTGTGTCTGGCTCCTAGAAGATAATGCCGCCAGGCTTTAAAGGCCGATCTGATGGCCAAATGTTCCTTGTCTGTAATTAAATAGTTGATCTCGGGAGGCGAAAACTTGCGGGACCAAAAGGCAACAGGATGTAGTTGGTGTGTGACCGGATCTCTTTGTGATAACACTGCCCCCATAGCAAGACTAGAAGCATCCGTTTCCATGATGTAAGGAAGTTCTGGGCGAGGATGTTTTAAAACAGGTGCAGAAATGAATTTAGCTTTTAAGTCTTGAAAAGCTTGTTCTCCTTCAGAAGACCACTCAAAACGTTTGTTCTTTTTCAACAGAGCGGTGATGGGCTGGACTATCCGAGAAAATTCAGGAATGAATCTGCGGTAAAAGTTAGCGAATCCTAACATGCTTTGAACTCCTTTTACAGAGGTTGGTGATGGCCACTTGATAATTGCATCAACTTTCTTTGAATCCATATGGACTCCGTTAGGCGACAATATGAATCCCAGGAACTCGACTTCCGCTACGTTGAAAACGCATTTCTCAAGCTTAGCAAAAAGATTATGTTGACGCAATCTCTCGAGAACCTTTTTAACGTGTCTTTGATGTTCTTCTTCAGATGATAAATAGACGAGGATGTCGTCAATGTAGACAACAACACACACGTCTATGAGTTCTCTAAGGACATCGTTCATAAAATATTGGAAAGCAGCAGGAGCATTACACAGTCCAAAGGGCATCACTTGATATTCGAATAGCCCGTACTTGGTGCGGAAGGCCGTTTTCCATTCATCGCCCTCTTTTATCCGTACCAAGTGGTAGGCTCCTCTGAGATCCAGCTTTGTGTATATACATGCATCTTTGACTTGGTCCAGGAGTTCAGGGATCAAAGGTAACGGGTATCTGTTTTTAACGGTGATCTGATTCAGGGCGCGGTAATCTATGCAAGTCCTAAGGTCTCCTTCCTTTTTCGGAACGAAGAACAAAGCCGATGAAGCTGGAGATTTTGAAGGACGGATAAACCCGTTAGCTAGGTATTGGTCCAGGTACTGTCTGAGGTGAAGGTTCTCTGGCTCGGTGAGGGCATAAATCCTGCTGCAAGGAGGAGTTGTTCCAGGTATCAGATCTATTTGACAGTCGTAAGACCTATGAGGAGGCAGGGTGTTAGATTGATCCTTCCGGAAGACGTCTTGGAATTCCTGGTATTCGGGAGGTAATTTGGGAACCTCCTCAGAAGAGATTGCCACCAGTGAAACATCAGACCGAGGATAACAAGTGGTAAAACACTCTGGAAACTGAACCGTCTTTGCTCGCCAATCGATCTGAGGATTGTGCTTCTCTAACCAAGGGATTCCCAGAATGATCTGGAACTGAGGGGCTTTGATTACATCGAACACGATTCTCTCCCGGTGTCCATCTTGACTCACTAGCGTCACTTCTTGGGTGGCATGCGCTACTGGTCCGGAGGCTATCTCCGTGCCATCCACAGTAGTGATGACGTCTTTTACTGCCTTAGGGACAAGGGGTAGATTCATCCTTGATACCATTTCACGGTCCACATAGTTACCGATTGCTCCGCTGTCAATGTAAGCTTCAATTGCATGCAAACGATCCGGACGTTCAGGACTAATGAGGACCATGGGTATCACGAAATGCGAGGTCACGGGACAGATCTTAACGCTCGGCAAGAGGACCTCTACTCTTGTCGGGCGAGGTCGTTTCCCTGCTCTGACTTTGTGGTACAGGTATCCGCGGCTCCTACAGTCTTCTTAGCTGGTTTCACTGGACAGTCCCGAAGAAAGTGTCCTGAGTTTCCGCAATAGAGGCATAATTGCAGCTGCCTTCTTCTTTCCCGCTCTTTCTGGGTTAAAGGTCCTTTCATGCCCCCTATTTGCATGGGCTCCACGGTGTCAGCTCCCTTATTCAAGGTCTGTGGTTTAGAAAACACTCGGGTATCAAATCTGGAACGATCTGCCTTCCTGTTCTGTAGTCTGTGGTCTAATTGGACAACTAAGTCAATATAATCAGAACATTCTTGTGGAGGATTCACAACTTGCGCTAACACATCCTTGAGCTCTCCACGCAGGCCTCTGTAGAAAAGCGTTATTCTCTTGTCCTCGGGCCATTGTGTTTCCACTATGAGTCTATTGAAGGAGGCTATATAAGTCAAGAGGTCTTGATTACCCTGTCGTAATGAGAGAAGTTCATTGTCCAAGGCCTGCCCTTGTGCATGTCTTGCGAACAGTTTCTCCATGCTGGACTGGAAGGCCTGAAAATCATATAAAACCGGATCATCCTGGGTGACTAACGGGATTGACCAATCTGCAGCGCTGCCACTGAGATAAGAAAGCACGAAAGCCACCTTGGTCTGGTCTGTTGGGAATGCAGCTGGTCGACATAAGAAGTGTAGGCGGCACTGGTTGATGAACACTGCGAATTTCTTTGGATCACCAGAAAAGCGTTCGGGCGGAGCCAAGGGCACATTACCGGGCAGATTGATTTGCACTGGATTTGAAGCTGATGCAGAAGGATAACTCCCTCCTGGAACGGGCAAAGGTGTCTGTCCTGCCTGCGTTTGTAACAACTGCCTAGCAAGGTCCTCTGTTCGCTCCTTGGAAATTATCAGTTCTCTTCTTAGAGAGTTTGTTTCCTGACGAGCTGCATGTACTTCTGCTCTTAATTCCCCGAGCAACTGGGGTAGTCGATCAGTGTCTGAGGTTTCCATTGCGCCTGGGTAGGAGTTTTGTGGTGGGCTTCGCGTTCTGTAACGCTCACCTGATTCCCACGGAGGCGCGGGTCTTGGCAGGAAGCTGTCTGTGACTCGAAAAGTGATGTGCAGGACTCGATTGGCTTCTGGGGTCGAACCTCTTCGCACTGTGTGTCGGACTCGAAGAGTGAGGTTTCTGCAGGTGAAAGAATATGGGGGTTAATGGTCTGGGTAGTTGAATGTCCCTCTCTCCCTCTCTCTTCCCAGCTTTTTCGTAGAGCCCCCAGGTCAACGTGCTCACCTTATATAGGTGAATGCTGGGCTCTCCATTTGCGTCTGGTGCAGGGTGCCGTTGCCAGTTCCTTCACTGGTGAAACATAGGCCTCTTGAATTCAGAGGATGGTTACCGTCGTTGTCTGCACGAGCGGTGAGTTTCTGGACACCTTTTGTCTGTATATTCTTTAAATGCGTGGCACGTTTATATGCAGACTCTATATAATGCTTTTCCCTTATGTATTGCAGGGCTCTTGAGATGGAAGATGAAGTAAAGCGCCTGGAAGTTTTTAAGTATGGCAAGCGCTCTAATTGTCTCTTTCCTTGCAGCTTAATTCGTGTTAAAGAGACGCCGGAGTATTTGCAGGCGTTTTATTGCGACGAGCGGATGGACGTAAGTAAATACCTGCTTAATGTCTTTTCTTTTGCCTTTCAGATGTTGGTTTGCAGCGCCGGAGTCCGCGGAATGCCAGTAAGTAGTTAACGATGCTTTGTCTTTACAGGCGGCGATGCAGAACGAAGAAATCCAGAATCCACAGCGTGCCGGTAAGTATGGCAATACTTTTGCCTTTGCAGGTGGAGATGCGGCGTGACGAAGTGGCCGCAGCCGATGGATCGGGTGAGTAAGTGCTGCGTGTAAAGTTCGCCTTGCTAACCTGTTGTTTCTGTTCTTTGCAGGTGCTGATGATGTCTGGATACTGAAATGGTAAGTAGATTCTTGCAGGTCCAGGATCAGAAGAAGAAAAGCCGGAGCAGACTCGGTGAGCGTTCTGCTGCAGATGCAGAATAACGCGAAGCACGCTTCATCTATCGGGTGTGGTTTAAATAGCCTTGGGGTGATGAGGCGTCTTCTTCCACGGCCCCGCCTAGGTAAGAAAAGAGTTCCAGTTTCCAGAAGAGTTCCAGTGCTGTATCCAGGGAGTGGAGCTGCCCCACCCAGGTAAGAAAGTAGTCCCTGTTCTTAGATAGCTTCTAAGTGACTGGTAAGTAAGCAGCATGGTCTGCTGCAGGTAAGTCCACCCAAGCATCCTTACACCTATTATGAGCCCGGCGCTTCCAGTGCCGGGACCAATGGTTTTGATGAGCCTGGTGCCACCGGCGCCAGGACAAGGTCCAAAAGGTCCCAGTGGGGACCGGCTGGTGCCTAGGATTAGGGTTAGGGGCCTGCTTCCAAGGACGTTGGGCTGGTCCTGGCTCCTTGGAAGCAGTGATCATGACAGTGGCAGAGATGCCAGAGAGGGGAAAGAAGGAACAGCAGGAGAAGAAAGGAAGTTGATAAGGCGCAGGCTGCATCTATCAAATGGGAGGCGGTTGGCTTGAGGGCCTTGGACCAAGATGTTGCCATTTAGCTAAACATTGATGATGATTTTGGAGGAGTGGAAGGGGGCCAGGAGGGCCTCCCACTGGGTGCCACCATTAATGGGTGAAGAAGAAAAAGAAGAGAGAACAGAGACCATATGGGGGGTCCATAGGCCTGGAGAGGGAATGTCAAAGCGATTATCAGTAAGGGTCTGTCTGGAGGAAGCACTGGTAAAGGTACCAGCGATAGGGAGGCCTGGGTTGGAGACCAGGATATCTCTCTTGAGCTTCTTCCTGCCAGACTTAGTGAGAGGGATAGGATAGTCATTAGAAAAGCAGTTAGAGAAGATAGGTGAAACAGAGAGCACCATAGAGGGTGCAGTGAGGAAGGGGGGGGGAGAAGAGAAGGGGTAGGAGGGGACATAGTACTGGGAAGCAGGCAGAGGCGAAACTAGGTGGGACATGGAAGGATAGAGGGCAAACAGAGGACAGAACACGGACAGAAAATCAGATGCAATGCATAGACAAAGTCAGTCACCAAAGGATCCTAGAAGTAAGGAAGCATGGGATAGGCATTTGCTGGGCACTGATGCAATGGTACACCATAATATTCTAGCTGCAGGGAAATGGAGCGTTTACCTGGCAAATGCTTATGTAATAGCTGTAGCCAAAACTGTTGGCTTGGTCCTTGCTTGATTTTAACTGGATTTCAGAGCATAGAAGACAACTAAATCAAGCGTATGGAGTGACATTTCCATTTTTAGAAAAACTACAAAACAAATTGATTTAGGAAGACCGATCAGAGGATGCTCCGAACGGTCTTTCCAAATCAAACTGTTAGCCCCTACGACGCACACGAGTGCAGGGATTTGAGGGGGTGGAACCCCCCCCAGTAATGTGCTATTTGCACTTTTAAAGGCTGCACACAAAACAGCCAAAATAGATCAGCCTTTTTGATGTACAGCCTTTAAAAAGCAGAATTATCAAATAAAACCAAATCAAGTTGCTGAATTCAGACCTTTACCAAGTTGTTCGCCCCACATTTCTGACCCCTTACAGGGCCGAGACAGAAAGAGAGAGAGAGAAGATGGGGGAAATAAATAGATAAAGGAGGAAAACGAGAAACAGGAAAGAAAAGAATTTCCGTTTTGGATGGATTAAGGTGAAGATGACATGCAAGATTGGATGAAGAGCATACAATTAGAAAAAGTGGAGTGAATAGCGTCAGAGAATGACAAAAAGGAAAGAAGCTGTGTATCATGGGTGAGGTGATGATAGGAAAGACCAAACGAAGAGATGATAGAAGCAAGAGGAATAGTTTATAACGAAGAGTAGGGGGCCCAGAGAGAGCCTTGGGGACCCCACGAGAAAAAGGAAAAGATATAGATGTTATTCTGTTGTACTAAAGCAGCAGGGCAGCAGGTTGTGGCACACACACACCGTTTTAAATGGAATGCGCATTGGAAGTTGTTTTGAGTTGGGGTGGAAAGGAAGGACACCATAACTGAAAATAAGCAGCCATGTCGGCCATTATGTATGTGTATGGCAGCTGGCATTACAACAAAGCCCAATGGATCCCGCCTGGTGTTTTCTGGAGGGAGTAAGAGAAGAATGAACTTTACACATTCTGTCACCAAACTCCTTGCAGAAAATGGCATACAAATTTTAGAGAACGTCATTTAGAGGAGAAACACTAGTTTCCACCTGTAAAATAGGTTTCAGGCATTTTAAGACGCAAAACAAAACGAGCCCCACAGAATCAAAGCCAGAGTCCAAAACTCTTTCTGACCAATAACTTTTGAGAATTGTCACTTAAAGATCAAATGCATACTAGATACGGGGTAACTTGTCTCCGGGAATACTCTACCTCCAGCTTTTGCTGCACAAATGCAGAAAGCAGAGCACAAGAACATGCGCACACGTACATGCTAGTAATTCTATCTGTACAGAAGTTATTTACATCTCGTTTCAAAGCCGGAGCAGCGCAGAGCCATTTGCAGCACTGGGCGATTAGAATGCACAGAGGAGACAGAGAGATGTCTGAGAAATTACAAGACCGGGGGGGGAGGTCTGCGGGCTCCGTCGCCCCTTCTCAGCACATCATTCATACTTGATCCGGTGATCAATTACCTTTTGTTACTGAAGTCATCAATCATGACTATCATGGCCAGGTACCTCCTCGGTGTCCGGCATTGTGCTCGCCAACGGCAGCAGCCCCAATCCGTATCAGAGACGAGTAGCAGTGCTGCAGGGCACTTCTGTGTGCGCGTGCATGGCCTGGACGAGGGCATGTGCGCCCATGGGCCTGGCTGGCGCCAATGGCACCGGCGCCACCCAGGAAGTAAAAGCAACAAATGTTGCAAATCGGCCTACCAATTGCTGCCCTGCCTGAGGGACGAGGCTGCCGCCCGCTGCAGTGTGGATACGAACGTAAGTTAACAACACATTACAATGATGCATCATTAGGCAGTTTTAGGCTGCCTAATGATGCATCATTTTAATGTGTTGTTAACTTACGTTCGTATTCCTAGGTTGGCTGGCTTTGGCTGGTGCGTGCGACCTGGCCCAGTGGCTTTGCAGTGGCTTTGCACGAGCGCCCCCTAGAGGCTGACCGACATCAGGCAGCCGCATGAGCTGCCTGATGCAAAGACCGGCCCTGCACTCAGATCATCTATCACATTCCAATACAGTAAATGATCCAAATCTTCAAAACGACTCTTCCTTCAAGGATTGTCTTCTACTAATTCTTGTCATCTGCTCAGGCCAATATCCTGTTTCGTGGCTTCCTCCCATTCTCTCTGTGGTACGGGTACTGAAGCTATGGCAAAAACCATCTTTGAATCCTTTTCTTCTTCATTCAGTTCTGACACATTTGTGAGTCAGCCGCACAATTTTTCACAACAGGTAGATATTTTACCCGGCAATTATATTCTTGCAGTTGGGCCACCCATCTTCTGATGCGACTTGATACTCTGTCCAAACCGTTTGGCATTATTATCTCGACCAAAGGTTTATGATCAGTGCGAAATTTGAAATTCATGCCCCGGATACAATTCTTGGACTTGTCTGCAACCCATTTAATAGCCAAAGCGTCCTTTTCGATGGTGGCATAAGATTTCTCTGAGCCTTTCGATAGCATAGAAGCAAACGCCATGAGAAATTCTTTACCATCGTTCTCTTGAGTAACTACTGCATCCAGACCTACATTGCTGGCATCTGTCGTTATTATAGTCTTCCTGTTGCTCCTAAAGTTTTTTAGTGCAGGAGCACTCACCAACGCTTGTTTGATTGATTGAAACTCTTCTTCACATGCTTTGCTCCACACGAAAACGCTCTTTCCTTTGGTGAGCTCCCGCAAAGATGCTGTCTGATTGGCAAAATCACAGATGAATTTCGAGTATTACTCTGCCATTCGTAGGAATGTTCGAACTTCCTCACGAGGGACTGGTCTGGGCATATTTTCAATTGCATCCGCAAGTTGTTTTTTGGGGCGTATACCTTCAGTCGAAATGATGTGACCCAAAATATGTCTATTGATCCTGCTTTCTTTACTTAGAGTCATGCCTGCCAAATGCAGTTTCTTGAAAACATAGTTTAGTCCTTCATTGTGAAGATCTAAACTATCCGCATAAACCAATATGTCGTCTTGAAAACACAGGATTCCTTTGTCTCCATTGAACAGTTCATGCATGACTTTCTGAAATACTGTAGCAGCGGAGACTAAACCAAATGGCATTTTTCTGTACTGAAATAATCCTTCTGGTATTATGAAGGCTGTCAAACATTTTGATTCTTCATGTAACTTAACCTGATGATACGCAGCTGCAAGGTCTAGAGTCGAGAAGAGTTTCACTGGACCAATGGTGGATATCATTTCCTGTATGTTGGGAAGTGGATGTCTTTCTGGAATTATACATTTATTAAGCTCCCTCATGTTAAAACAGATTCTGAGTTTCCCAATTTTCTTCCTCAGGACCACAAGAGGCAAAAGCCATTCCGCTGCATCCACGCTTTCTATAATGCCTTGATTTTCCAAATTCTTTAATTCTAACTTTACTTCATCGCTCATCGACAGAGGGATACTGCGCAGTTTCTGTGCCACAGGCTGGTGGTCCTTTTTCATTTTAATCTTGTTTACAAAGCCACGTAGACAGCCTATTTCATCACGAAAAATGTCTTTCACAATTTTATCTTCCATGTTTGGTACTTCCTACAGAGAGTACTGATTCCTCTGCATTGGGGTCTAATTTTACCTTGAGTTGCAGCTGATGTGCCCAGCTTAACAACGGGGTACTGCACCTTTTTGTCACATTGCTCCCCCAGAAGCTTTGGGGTTGATATCAACTTCATTAAGAAATTCATGTTTCAATTTTCTCTGTTCACTTTCTGGTAGCAGCGTATATTTGGCGCCTGAATCAATCATCTTGGATACCTGTGTGTCATCTATAAATATTGAGGCTTTGGGGCAGTCTATCTCCTCTTCATCTTCGTCCACTTCCATGGATATACATTATTCTCTTTCTACATCATTTTGTCACTCCCGATCTAATTAGTGGACCTCTTTTTTGTTTTGCCACATCTTGAAAGATGACCCTTTCCTTTGCATATACGGTAGATAATTTTCAAAGCGGGACAATCGGATTGTCAGCCCAGTGACTTGCACTATCACACCTGAAACATCTGCCAGGGCTGTTCCTCCTGGGACTACTTCTTCTCAGTGTATGAAATGATGATCTGCCCCTCCTGTCATCTTTCCACATAGATCTTTGTATTTTGTCTGTCTTTTATTTTCTGATATCATTAACATTGATTGCAGAAAGTGTATCATTCATTCTGGGTGTATTTATTGGTTCTGATGTGACTTCTGTCTTTATATTCATATCTTTCATCCTGTTTTCCAATATTTTTGACACCATTTTCTGTGTGATCTACTTTTTTTGCAACTCTCAAAAGTGTGTCCAACGAAGGATTATCTTCTGACCACAATTATTCCCTGACTTTGGTGCTGTTGCACTCCAGCATAAATTGATCCCTTAATCGTTTGTCTAGTTGTTAGTTGAAATTGCACGTTCTGTCTAATTTCCTTAAACTTGTAATATATTGCTCCACACTCTCCCCTTCTTCTTGCGTTCTTTTCCCCAATTTATAGCGTACTAATATTGAACTGAGTCTTGTCTCATAATGTTGACCAATCTTTTTAACTGTTCTCTCATATTCATTAAGGCCATCATCTTCATACTCCGGGAGATCAGGTAAGTCTTTGAACCCCAACCCCAAACACTTACCTGTGCGCACGGTTGCACCGCACGTTGGGGACTCGTTTTTCAACTGCAACGCCGTCGCCAACGGCAGCAGCCCCCAATCCGTGTCAGAGACGAGTAGCAGTGCTGCAGTGCACTTCTGGGTGCGCGTGCATGGCCTGGACGAGGGCATGTGCGCCCATGGGCCTGGCTGGCGCCAAAGGCACCGGCGCCACCCGGGAAGTAAAAGCACCAAACGTTGCAAATTGGCCTACCAATTGCTGCCCTGCCTGAGGGACGAGGCTGCCGCCCGCTGAGTCTTGTCTCATAATGTTTACCAATCTTTTTAACTGTTCTCTCATATTCATTAAGGCCATCATCTTCATACTCCGGGAGATCAGGTAGGTCTTCGAACTTTTCTTGACCAGCTGAGCCTAGACATTTTCTCCTCTCAACGCTGCAGTTTGGGCCACAGACCACACTGGTATAGTGCTTGAAAGATTTTATCCATCCATTCCATGGTATGGCCGGTTCCCCTACTACGGGTAGAAAAGAAGGCAGGTGATGGAACGTTGCTGAATGCCATGATGAGATGTCAAATCTGCTCACAATGTCTGTGCTGAGACGATGTCTCCTTATTTGTATTTGTATTTATTTAGTTTATATAGCAGTTTACACCAAAGCGCTGCACATTTTAACAACAGGATACATATAACAATTAACATTATAACAGTAACAGTGGAAGCAATTTACAACTGGAGGGGAGAAGGAGAGTAGTGCAGTAAAACTGAGAGGGAGAGGGAGGGGAGGGGAAGAGGAGGAGGAGGGAAATGACTGGGGTGAAGGGTGAGAATGGGGGGACGGGGGAGGGAGATGAACAAGGAGGTAAGGCAAGGTGGGAGGGGAGCAGGAAGGGGTGGGAGGGGTTTCATGGCGGGGAATGGAGAAGGAGAGATTTGAGGGAAGTTCGGAATGAGGAAAGGGTAGAAATAGAGCGGAGTGAGAGAGGTAAGGAGTTCCAGTGCAGGGGGCTAGGAGATGGAAGGAGCGGAAACGGGATGTGGCACAAGGGGAAGGAGGAACAGTGGGAAGGAAGTGGTCGGCAGAGCGAAGGGAGCGGGAGGGAGTGTAGAACAAGAGGAGGGAGGAGAGATAAGGGCGAGCAAGACTGTGGAGGGATGTAAAGACTAGGCAGAGAAATTGAAATTTAAGTTGGGAGTGAAAGGGAAGCCAGCCAAGGGAGGAAAGGGAATTATTAATGGAATAAATGGATGAGCGTGTGATATTAGGTATTATCTTCTACTTGGTGAATGGGTGGTCGAAGTGTTCACTGTTGTGGTTGCTGGTGTTATTAAAAAGGAGTTTGAGCTGTGTTTGCAGGTATTTAGCAATTACAATACGCTTCTAAAATGCCTTTTTGTTTCCTTTGAAAAATGTGCCTGACCTTGAGATGGCAGCTGGCATGTAAAGGTGCACAATGTCTATAAGTTTACTTTACCTTAAGATAGTGTCAATGAAATCTCACGAGCTCTTGTTCTCATTGCAAACGTGCCGTGATAGGCTGCTGCTTTTACTTCCGATATCTTATTACTACCTTTATGGGAGGAGTCGCAAAGGCTTATGGATGAGGGTTGCGCTTATGTCAAGGGCTGCGTTGCTGGAGACACGAATGCCATCTTGCTTATGATGCGGTTTTAAAGGGAAGCAGTTGGCGTGGCTTAAGACCCGAATGCCACGCTGTTTATGGTGCGGATGTAATGGGCGAACAGCTGACTCACCTCCAGTGCTGTAGTGAGTCTGTGCTGCAGCTACGCTTCAGTCACAGTGAGAGCGCTCGGCGGGGCTCGGGATGTTCGGGGTATATCCTCGTCGCCATGTACAATATTAACGGAGCGGAGGCAGCGGTATGTGATAACTGGGGGGTTTAATGTATATTACACAGCCACGGTAGTGGCTGAGTAGTTATGGTTAAGTTGCTGTTTCCATAGGAAGAGCACTTTTTGGGCGGCCTATAACTCCGCTCCCCCTGGACGAATCCTCACCAAACTTTGCAAAAAAAGGTATATGGGCCAGTTTGGTGATGTTTGGTCGGGGGGGAACGTTATAGGGGGGTCCCAAAACGTCTTTTTTTCCCATAGACTGAATGGGGGAAAAACTTTGCGCACACCTACAGGCCAAACCGCTGGACGGATTTTCACCAGATTTGTGGCAGGGGCTTGGTCCCGAAAGCGTGCTTTTGTAAATGTGATGACAATCCGTGCAGTAGTTTTCTTTAAAACGACCAAAAAGTATGTCTCAAAAAATGTGTCATAGCTATGTCCGCTCCGCGGTCACACTTCCCTTCTTCGCTCTGCGGACAAGATACCGATTGGCTAAGGGGCTGGCGTCATGACCGCGGACACACAACGTCTCTGCCGATTGGCTGCAGTGAGCCGTGTTCTGCGTCAGATTGTTTGGATGCTCCCGACATATTGGATCCGCCGACAGCGGCAAAATGCTATTTCGGAAACTGTTTTGGTGTGTCAGAGTGCTTGGGGAGGTTCAGACAGTAAGAGATGGGTGACATACTGTATTTGTTTAGGCTGTAGGTGTTAATGATGTATTCCCTATGCCCGCCTTGTTCGGGATGTTTGTAAGTACAGACAATGAGGGGTCTCATAAGGATAGTACTTCAGTCCGTGCTGTGCGCAGGCAACTTGAAACTGTTCACGCGTGGTGTTAGCGAACATTGAAATTGAGTACATGTCGTAGTTGCATTTTTTTTTCTATGGGTGTGCTATTGATTTATACACCGCCATGGGTGTGACATGCTGTGGTGGTTGTGGCCACGGCATAGAGTCTTGCTTGCATGGCCATAGGCATGTCACAGCAATGGATACACCTGTAGTATTGCTTATCGATCAGATGGTTGTGGGGAGTGTGTAGAGTCTTGGGTGCATGGCTACGTTTATTTCCAGCCCATTTTATTCAGTGTATTTCTTTAAAGCGTTCAGCTTTCTTTGTAAGCCAATTGGAGTCATATCCAGCAGAACAATGTCATCTGCATACAATATCCAGCTGACATGAGTTCCATTTAATTTCGGTGGGAATGATTTTACTCCTTCTAATGCATTGCCAACCTCTGCAATGTACAAATTGAAAAGCGTTACTCCTAGAGGGCATCCTTGTTTTACACCCCGTGCTGTTTTGATTGGTTTAGAGAGGTGTCCGTCCGTATCTAATCTGATCTGTACTTTTGTGTCCGAATAAAGTTCTTTCATTGCAAGTATCAGAGTGGGTGAGCATTAATAATTTTCTAGTTTTTGCCATAGCAATTCGCGGTCAACTCCGCCGAATGCGTGAGCGAGATCTATAAACGCTAGATATACTTTGTGGCCTTTTCTGATTGCTTCCATTTTCAAGAGATTGAGTATGAACAGGTTCAATCCACACCCTACTCCTCTGACAAAGCCTGTTTGCCTCACGTCGAAAGCACTGTTCCTTCTTATCCATTGTTATAGTTGTGCTAGAAGTAGGGTTACAAATATTTTGCCTATAACATCCAGAAGCGCTATTGGGCGATAATTTGATGGTTCAGTTCTGCAACCCTTTTTAAAAATCGGCATAATTATTGCGAGTTTCCAAGAGGCAGGTATTCTTCGCTCTTGTATTATTTTTTTAAACAGAGTAGAACTAAACTCTGTCCATTCAACTGGATTGCTTTTTAACATTAGGTTAGACAAACCATCAGGGCCGGCAGCCCTTGGGGTGCTAAGCTTTTGTATGGACCTCCAGCTATCCTCTCGCTCCATTTTTAGGTTCCATTCATGGGTTGTGTTAAGTTGCGGGCCTTTGGTCCCTCCATGTTTTGCAAATAGATTAGTATAATGATTAATCCATTGTTCTTCAGAAACCATGCTCGTTAGGGCCGCCTTCTGTGGAATTTCCAGGTCATTTAATATAGCCCAGAACCTTCTGAATTTTCTCTGGAACATGGACGCCATTATGGCTTCGGCATCTCTTTGTTCCATAATCACCTTAGCCAGTTTTTATATTGGGTCTTGAGTTTTCTTTTCATCTCATGTTGATTGTCTCCAAGGTTTTTATTGATATTTCTCAGCCCTTTCCGGTATTCCGTTTTTGTTTGGGTGCAATTTGAGGGTCATATTCATGTTTCCTGTATACTGTTTTTTTCAAACCCGAAGTCTTAGTTCTATAGATTTCCATGAATTGCTGATATTCTATCACATCATTCTTAGGGTATTCTATATTCGGTCTGATTTAATTCGCTAAATAGGTTATGTCCCGATTATTTAGTCGAATGCGATTGCGCCCTGGTTCGAGGCTTATATCCTGTCTCCATTGTGCTTTTGATGGGATACTTTCATTGTGGGATACTTTCATTGTGCTTTATGATCGCTTTGTGTTGACTTGATCACATTTAGCTCGCTCATCTCTTTAGCCATTTGTTCACTTACAAAGAAGTAGTCTAAAATGGACTTTTGGCTTCCTCTTTCCCAAGTTTCTGTCGGTGGATTATCGCCATTTGTGTTTCCATTCATTATAGGTATATTTCTGGCATCCATTTCTCCAAGCCAAATTTTTTTAAAGTTCTCCTTCCCCTGCGGCCGCTTGTTCTTTTTTATTACTTGGGTTGTTAGCTCAATTAATTGAATAATCAGGTCCTCGCACAATACTATGTTTGGATTTGTATTGTCGATCAATATAATATCAATGTGGTTGAGGATTTTTGCGTGCCAGCAGCCTGATGGTTCCAGTATACGTTGAAAATGTGTACCTTTGTTTTCGGATTTCTTGGTAGAATTTGCCTCTAGGATTGCCATTTGTATATATGGTGAAAGGTTGAGCCAAGATGTTATACGAAACCCACTTTTACGATTTACTAAAATCAGTAGACCAGACATCGGCTGTCCTTTTTGTTGTTGTATTGGTGGGTTTAGTGCTATCTCAAATCCATCAATGCATGGGTTCTTCGCCAACCATGTCTCTTGTAGACAAATGATCTCGCAAGCCTTTCGCTCTTTTGGCAGGTTGTTCAGTAGATGGGTAAATCCTCTTGTGTTCCAGGAGGCGAGAGCTACCTTTTTTGTGGCTCTTGGCATTAGCTTCTCATGTTGTCGTTTAAAGACTTTGCTACCCAGGACCACGTTTCGACTTCATCTTTTCCTGAGCTCACATGCTCAGAGTTGCCATCCTGATTGGATTTTCCGTTGGTGTTCTGCACCGTGATTTTTATTTTGTTTCTCTTTATCTCAGTACGAAGTGCAGTGTCCACCTCTAAATCCTCCTCTTCCATACCATCCTCTCCGTTAACTTGGTTTTGATATTCTTGTGGGATTTGTGCCGTGTCGTTGTTTTATTTTCCATTTGCATCAACTCGATTTTTCAACGGGAGCCTTGGTTCGCCAGCTCCAGAATCCTTCAAGAAATTATCAACCTCATACACTTGAAATCCAGCATTTAGGAGCTGTTGCTCGCCCATCATTAGAAAAGAACAGAGAAAACACAATTCTTTTCAAACATTCCTAGCAAGGAATCTTAGAGAAGATAAGAAGCAACCAACGTAAACAGAAGCTCGAAAATTAAAGCAAAAAATTGGCATATTGCCAATATACTTCATAAATTGTTTCTTAATTTTTCTGCTACTTTTTCTAAAAAGAAAGTCAGTTCAATTGCCAATTTCCGATCTGAGTCGTTGAAAAGAATACTCCACTAGTCCTCAGAGTCTAAAAGGGATCTTGCCGCAAAATAATTAGCAAAGTGTACATTTCTCTCTTGGATTAAATCCGGGCACGATAAGGTTAAGTGCTTCAAGATTTCACACGAAACTCCACACAGGCGACATGTTGAGATTACAGACTCGTCTCTTGACCAAAAGTTTAACTTTTCTCTTGTCGGTAGTTGGTTTAGCCGGAATTTTAAGAATATAAGCCTATGAATTATTCCAGGACATTTTTCGAGATAATGTTCTGTCATGTTAAATCTTTTTGATTCTGAAGGGACTGCATTCATGGCTCTATGTTTGGTTTGTGTGTCATTGGTGTCAATCCAGTCTTGTGTCCACAGCATGGTTTTGACTTTGTTCGGATTATTTTCCAGGGTGGAAATATCAGAGCTTATATCTGTCAAAATGTTCTCGCAACGCTTGGCCCATATGGTAAGAATATTTTCACAATTACCAGGCTTTGCCTCTTTCAATATTGCGTACTGGGAGGCTACCAGCTTCATGGTCATTTTACGATATTCATTGAGCGTATTCCAGGATATTCTTGCGTTGATAGATATCAACCCTAGCTCATGACGTATACACGCAGTCGGCATGCCCTTAGGTAGCCACAGGACCCGTGACCAGAATTCATGTCGCAGTGATGACCAAAATTCTGATTTGCATCCAAAGGCAGCCTCGGCGCCATGTATCAGTGCGGGGACAGCTTTTTGTTTATAAAAGTTCAGGACTGGTATGATTGAGAATTTGCCAAACTTTTTGTCTAATAAGCATGCTTGGATCGTAAGTTGTCTACATTTGTCTTTTGTTCTTTGTATCCATGGGGCATCATTAATGCTGGAACTAATGCACATGCCTAAATCAATAGTTTGGGTTACCAGTTTAATGGAATCAGTTCCAATTTTCCAATTGAACTTTTTTGCCGCAGATATTTTTTTGTTCTTTTGTAGATTTTGCAAAATCAGAATTTCTGATTTATTGGTGTTGTGTAACGCTTACCTTAGACTCTGCGGGGACACCACTAAAATGTGGACAACCTTCTTCTCTGGGTGCGTTGTGTTCAACTATCTCTATGTCGCTACTCTTCTTCTTGAACCTTTTGTCTAGTGAGAGAACCAGGGACAACTATTAGAAAACCTATTCCTGTAACTGAATGTAACCATTCATTCCCACTGTTCTTTATATTACCTTATGTTCTTTTTTGGTGAGCTCTCCATCCTGCAACTGGCAGGGGCGCTTGTTCTGAAGACTGCGGGAAACGAGAGGCTAATGACATCGATGACTGGAAATTGCTGACTAGAAAAACTGACAGGGGTCTGAGAGAACACAAAAACAGGCAGAAGGACTCACACCATTAATTCTGCTGAAATGCTGTGTGGACAATGAATGATTTCAATTAACATTAGTGACAAACAACTGCGGGGAAATGCGACATAATGTTTCAAGATTTCTTCACAGAAAAATGCGTGCCTAATGCACAGCAGGAAAATAATTCTGCACCTAAACTAGTCATGAAAAAACATGTGCGTATGGTGCTGAAGGAACTCTAGCCTGCGACGTGTGACTAATTCCTAGAATACGTGTTTCTGCTGAGGAGAAAAACAAACATGTGCATGTGGTGCTGAATGAACTCAGTGACGAGTAACTAAATACTAGAATTCGAGTGCCTGCTGAGGAGAGCGAATACACTGAGAAACTCAACGACTTGTCATAACTTAACCATAATGGCACTATTCATGACGAACGCATAAGATTCACAGGTGCACCACAAATTCCAAAACTACTCAAAACTTAGGTTACCTTGAAATTCAGTGATCGATTAGCAAGAAAACTTAATCTTAACAACTTCCAATAAGGGAAACAATACTTGCAGAGATTGTGTAACCCTCCGTACTCCGGATTCGACGGAATTTGACTAACTTGCTCTCTGTGAAAACTCGAACAGGAAAATATCAGGAAAAAACAATGACGTGGGCAGAACAAAGGGCGGACAAGGGAGGGAAAGGAAATACGGGCAAAGAAGGGAAAAATGCTGAGGGAACGCTGCAGGAATTCCGAACCGCGGTAAGCGTCTCTGAAGAAAAATCAGACGCGAAGCGCGGAACGAAAACGGGGAGGGGCTTAAATACCCAGTGAGGTGAGAGTGATCGCAACTAGACTGCGAATTATATTTAGAGGAATTTCGTTGGCAGCCATGTTGAAATCAAATAAGTGAACTACAAGTAACTACCAAGGACTATTTCAGCATTACCCCACAAATACCCTGCTGCACCGGAACCAAAGAAAATCTCTGAAGGGAAACCCAGTGATCATGACAGTTTGATACTTAACCCATTTTGCTCAATATACTGTTGTAGAATGTACAACGTTCGCTGCAAACCAATTGGTGTAAAGTCCAAGAGGACAAGATCGTCTGCATACAGGAGCCAATTTATTTCTTTACCGTTGATTTTAGACGGAAAGACTTTAGCTCCTATGTAGGCTTCGCCGATGTCGGAGATAAACAAGTTAAAAATTATGGATGCCAAGGGGCAGCCTTGTTTAACCTCTCTGCCAGTATGTATAGGATCTGATAAAGAGCCCTGTTGGTCGAATCTTACTCTTATGCATGTGTCCGTGTGCAGATCTTGTATTGCCATAATTAGACTTTCCGGACATCTCCATGCAATTAATTTTGTCCATAACAGCTCTCTATTTATGCTGTCAAATGCCTGCGATCAGTCTATAAACGCAAGATATATATTCTGGCCAGATCTAATAGACTCCCTTTTCAGGACATTAAGAGTAAGCAGGTTTAGGCCGCAGCCTACTCCCTTCACAAAACCGGTCTGGCGGGGATCTTGATGTCCGCTTGTTTTTATCCAATTCAAAAGTTGTTTCTGCAGCTGCATCGCGTTTTTTGGGTCTGCCCGATTACCATTTTTGAATATTGGGACAACGATCACACTCTTCCAGGAGGCAGGTGTTGTTTTCTTGCGGCCTATTTGAGAAAAGGGTAACACACAACGACGCCCACTCTTTTGGGCTTTGTTTTAAGATGTAATTTGTCAGGCCATCAGGGCCGGGAGCCTGTGATGAACTGCAGCGTAAGATACTTTGCAAAATGTCCTCTGCGTCAAACTGCAGGTTCCAGGATGCTAATTCTGGAAGTTCAGGAGTAATCGCTGTTCCTCTTTTTTCGTACACTTGTGTAAAGTCCAGAAACCACTGAGTTTCAGTCACCATATTGTTATTTATTAGCGTCCAGAAATTTTGCGAGTTATTATTTGCCAGACTAAGCATCATTGCGTCTGCATCATTTTGCAGGACAATTGTCTTGTGAGATCATCCAGTTCTTATAGCTTTGTTTGCTTTTCTTCCAAGCCAGTTGTTGTTCCTTACTAGTAAAGGCGCTATGTTGTTTCAGTTCTTTACTTAGTTGTTGTCTTCTTTTCACAAGTTCTTTATTGAACGTGTGCTTCGGTTTGAACGCACCTTTTTTCAAACCGTTTTTTTGATGTGTGTACTGCTGTAATGAATATGAGTACTCCACTTCTGATGTCTGAGAACTACTTGAATTTTTGGCATATGCGACTGCGAGGGCTTTTACCTCTGAAGAGTTTATCTTTAAACGGTTCCGGTTTGGTTCGACTGAGATGTCACCCTTGATGTTACCGTTTAACATTGTTAAATTTCTGTCGGCCATTGCAGTACGCCATCTGGCTGCTAGTTTTTGGGAGCTGATTTTGTATTGTTCCAATCATTACTCATTTTTATACATTCCAGATTAAGATCGCCACAAAGAATAATGTTTGGGGCTTCTTGGTAACTGTTGATATCATTTATTTCACAGACCATTCTTATAAATTTAAAAGTACCAGCCAGATCATGTTGCCAGTACACATTAATTAGATCAAGTCGGTTTTTCTCTTTATTTTTACAGCTTTTAGATTAGACACCAGAATGCTGTATAAATGCAGAATGATTGGTAGAGGAGATGATTTTCCAACATGGGTTTTTCTTGATAAGAGTCATCAACCCTGCAGATGGATGTCCTTTTTTTCTTGTTCTTGCAGGATTGATTGTCAACTCAAAGTCCTCTGAAGGGGGGCAAGTAGCCATCCATGTTTCTCGTAGGCATATGATAGTAAGATCTTCTGTCCATTTTAAAGAATCTCTGAATAAATGATTAAATCCTCTGGTATTCCAGGATAAAATGTTAAGATCACTGTCTTCAGGCCTTGTTTGGCGTTAGCTTTGTTTCCCTCCCAGGACGCCAGCTAGCCAATTCCACTGTCCCACTGGATCTATTGAGTCTGTTGAAATTGCTTCATTTTATTTTTTGTCTTTTATGTTTTGACTGCACATAAAGGTTATTTTGATTTGTTTGCCCGGAATCAGCACAGTTGAATTATCATCGGGTTTAGTTTCAATACATTGTACTTGGTCTTGGCTATTTTCAGGTCCAGTCTCAGTCAAGTTCGAATCCGTAGAAGCTTTTTTTTCGGTCCTGATTCTAGACCTCTCAATCTGTCTCTTTGGGTGTATACTTGATCTTCTTTGGCTGTTTTTTTCCCATGGGTTCTTCGAATTCTTCATGAATGTCAAATCCCAAGGATAAAAGAAAGGGAATCGCTTTTATCAACACGTCACTTATCAATCTTGAATCAAAGTGAAGACGTGCTCTGTCGTTATGGAGTTCATCTATGAATTCGACAGTCTGAATATCACTGGATTCAATAGATCTTAAGTCAGGTACGTGGTGTAATAAGCGAAGCACATTAGTCCGATTGAGAGTTAAGTCATCTTTAGTTGTCAAAATTATTTCAAGGACTAATCAATATTTTGCCGTTTTGAATTGTCTTTTGAGAGATTTATTCTCCATCTGCATTGTGGGCCCTCTCTTTTCTTCACCACTAATGCTTTTATTTTTCAAATTATGCATTTTCAAGTTTGATTGTTTGTAATCATTTGTGCCAGAAATAGGTTTTATTGCACTTGTGGACTGTATTCCATCAAAATGCACTCCCTCATCCACTCTTAGTGTAATGGTTTCATTCGATATTGCTTTTGCTTTGTTTGTTGTTTCCAGCCGTTTTCTTTTCTCATCCATGGTTAAAAACTTTACTTCTTGTTCAATTGGTTTGGGCATCTTGGGGCATCCCGGGGGTAAAACCAACATGCAAACTCTGTCCCGCACTGTCACGTTGATCTCAGTGTTTGTGATATTCTCATGTTTCTCAGGTTTCTCTACGTTGTCAGAATTTATCTTAGTAGCTGAAGGTTCCAGGTTCATGTTTTCCCAGTTTTCCTGATCCTCACTCAAGTCAATTTCGCCTTCATATGTAGACAGGTTCAGTAGATCGTTGACATTTTCCATTTGAGTTTGGTCAACATGGGTAATAGTTTGTATTTCCATACTACGATTTTCTACTTGTTCATCTTTTTTTGGCTTTGTAATAGATCTTCCAGAATTAACAAATACATTCACTGATTTTAAGTTTCTGAGAAATTTGTTTCTTTTCCTTACACTTTTTTGTTTTTTTTGTTTTTTTTCCTTGAGTTGAATTATCTACAGTACCACTGTTCTTTTGAAATATTGAAAATGTTGTGTCTTTTTCTGCTACTGTTTGATGTAAATTGAGATCAGTATTACCGATCAGGCCTTCACCATTTGCAGATGTTGATGGTTTGGGAGAATTCATCACTTCTCCTTGAATTATTTTGTTGCTTTTTTCACTTGGACTTAAGTTTATATTCTCAGAAGATAAGGACGCACAGGGAGTTTCTTGATTTACTTTTATTTCATCCAGGATTATTATTTCATCATCCTTTATTGGTGTGTCAGAAGTTGTTAAGACACAGTCTTTTTGGATCTACTTGGTTATAATGGTGTGACCATCACCGGTTGCATTTGTTGGACTTTTATTTACATTGGGCCCATTATTTTGAAAGTTTAGAGAAGTCTGAGAACTCACTTCCTTATGATCGCCCTGGTTGTGTTTTAGGAGGCCCAGAGCTTCTCTAGCAACCTCTGCCAGCAGCCTCTTGTCTTCACTGTTATTTCTTTTTTGATCGACAAGCTCTTTCAAAGACCCATCTATTCTCCTTATATTATCCCATATTTTAGATTTTATAGAGGCGTCATTTGATTCTACGGTGAGCAGTTTTGTGTTCAGTAGAGCAGACAGTGTTGATAGGTCCTTTATATTTTCGTTTAATTGTTCATATAATTTCATCATGGGTGCTATTGAGATACTTAATGATGACATTATATATAGCCTAAGATTGTTTAAGGCCTCTTTGATGCAATTTTGAGAAATATTTTTTTGCGTTCCTGATTATATTGTGCTTTATATTGGTGATCTCTTATTTTGGGATATTGGCGTTCCATGATAGATGAGTCAAGAGAAAATTCGTCAGAAGAGGAGGAAGTGCTTCTTACTCCTTCAGTCTGCTTTTGAGATGCTTCATCATAAATCAGTTGAATCTGACAAGGACTCCTGTTTTTTAAGCTCTCTCTGCAACTAGAGGTTGTATCTCGTGTATGTTTTCTATTTTGGGAGCATACAATCGGTGGTGATGGGCTTGAATTCAGTCGACGGCGCTTCCGGGCTCCAGGCAGCCCTAGTGCAGCTGGGCTAATCGCCTCTGCAGTATGACAGTGTGGTGATGCCACCGTTGCCAACTCGTTACTATATTTTGGGTTTCCTCATTAGAGTGAATCAAGATCAAACAAAACTATACAAATTGGCTGATAGCACATCGTGCCCTAACTGAACAACATGATGCAGAGAAAATAATGCAGTCCCTAAAAGAGAAAAATTCTTCAGACTTTTGGTCAATTATCAACAATGAATCCGGAACACAGATGGCTTCGAACAAAAACATGGTCACTGAAAAAAAATGGATTGAGCATTTCTCGATCCTGTTCTCAAAAAAAGGCAATACTCCTGACCCTCTGATACCAGCCCTCCCATATTGGGACATCCAGTTTGATCAGGATGACATTCTGTCAGGCATCAAAAAACTTTCGAATTCTCGGGCACCAGGTCCGGATGGTATAACTAATGCCATGCTTAAATCTGATCAGGAAGCCTGGGCCGAGTTTTGTAAGGTTTTGTTTGATAAAGTTGCCATGAAAGGTGCTACCCCTGCGTCATGGGAAAAAGCCATTGTTGTTCCTATTTTTAAAGAGGGCAACCGATCAAACTCAATGGACCATAGACCTATTGCTTTGCTAGATGTAATAGGCAAGATTTATGCAACACAACTTCAGCATAAATTGATGGAATGGCTAGTCCTAAGTAATCATATTGATGCTAGACAAAGTGGGTTTGTGAAGGGTGTTGGCTGTTGCCTAAATCTAATACTCATCAATTTAATGAAAATGGACATGATTATGAAAACATCTAAAGTGTACCTTGCATTTGTTGACCTGTCTCATGTTTTTGATAGCATAGACAGAGAAATCCTTTGGACAAAATTAAAAAGCTGGAATTGTCCCAATAGCCTTTTACATGCTATCAAGGATTTGCATACCGACACTAAAATCTATATTCGGTTAGATGCAAGCGGCACTTTATCGGAACCCATTCGCACCTACTGTGGAGTTAAGCAAGGGTGTCCTCTTGCGGCCATAATTTTTAATGCTTTCATCTCCGACATCGGTGAAGCTCTTGGGAAAGCAAAAGGATTTGATCCTAAAATAATGGATTTGAATGGTATTGTATATGCCGATGACTTAGTATTAATGGACCTTACACCCATTGGATTACAACGGAAACTTAATGTGTTGGAACAATATGTCCAAGCTAATGGGCTCAAGATACATCCAAGCAAGTATGTTATTTTAACATTACAAAATCTGACCAAAAGTACATCTAAGAAATTAATCTGGCACCTTGATGGCAAACTACTTCAACAGGTAAAACAGGTAAAATACCTGGGTATGTGGCTAAATTCCAACATAAATGATCATACTTGGGTTGAGAAAACCAAATCAAAATGTCATCATTTAAGTGCTCAAGCTATGGCCTTAAATAAAAATGATGGTAAGTTTTCATTAGTTCCCACTTTGAAATTTTATAAACAAAAGGCAGTCTCAGCTTTAATCTATGGCACCGAAACTGCCTTTGGATGTCCCGCAAATTTGTGGGATAACCTTGAAAACATCTTTTGGGGAAGAATTTTGAATGTTGCTAGAGGTTTACCAGCAGCTGTAATAAGATACGAATTGGGGCTAATTTCAGCAAATGCAAGCGTCACATGGAACACCCTGTCAATCTTTCGCAAGATAATCCTGCCAAATGGTGCACCGCAAATGAAAATTCTACATGATTTGGTTGACAAACAATCAAACCCAGTTTTCTCAGCTTGGATGAATCAATGTCACAAAATCCTAACAGACATAAATAGTGATATAATCACTTTGAATGAAAACCCAGATGCCGTAAAGAAAAAGTTGTGGGAAACCGATTGGATAAATACTTGCACAAATAGAGCTAATTATTCGCTCTTGAAGAATGTTCCCTGTGAAAGAAAAGCATACAATTCGACTTACAAATACCTTGAAAAATGTCCAGGTAAACAAAAATGAATCTTGCTCGTGAAATTCAGGCTGAATCAATTTAAGACTAAAGAAGTAATTATGCGATGGACGAAATATGAGAAGTTGAATCCGAAATGTAGATTCAGTGAGCATTTTGAAGAGAACATCAAACACTTGGTTCTTACCTGCGAAGCGTTCTCGACGTTAAGAATTACACTGTTTGAATCAATTGTGGCAAATAAACCTTTTCATGCCATGGAAGAATGGTGGGTGGAATGTTTTACAGAGGTAAATAATAAATGAACATATGCCCTGACATTTCTCCTAAAAAAACATTGATGAGGAATTATCCAAATCACACGAAAAATTGATTTAAATATTGCCTTGCGATTTGTGATGTATTTTGCCCAATTCAGTGCTCATTATTATTTATTTTTTCTTTTTTCATTATTTTGATTGTTTAAAATGTGATGCATTCCTTGCATTTTGTACTTTTGGATAGGCAGCTTTTTTTTTTTTTTTTTTTACATTTTCCTTGTTTCATTGTTTTTTTCAGTCTTCTTATTGGCTAAATCAGCATTAGCTATTACTTGGGGCTTTTCAAATATGCCAAACACTTCTTTCTCTTTTGTAATCGGGTTCATTTCAACAATCTCGGCTTGGCTCAAAGCAGTAGTTTGCCTATCTGCCTTAACCGATGTAGAGGGAACCGAAGCCAACGTTCCGGGGATCAAGATTTCATCTTCTAATACCGCCACGTGCACCACCATCACTCCATGGAGTTTTGGTATTTCCTCCAGCACACTTCCTGGATTGGTCTCTTTACAGCTTGCGGGCGGTATTGTTGGTTCCAGAAGCTTTCTTGTAACTTCGAGACTTTTTCGCAAGCTTGTTTTACTCCCACTCAGATTTCTGGGCTCATTTGCTTTTTCAGGCTTATTCACTACAGCCGGACTCTTACGTCACAAGTCAATGTTTTCTATGTGTGTCGATGAATTTGTAATTTTGGTGGACTGTGTTTCCGGGATGTCTGTTATTACTCCTGCTGCTTGTTCTTTTTTTTAAATTGCAAGGGCTTCACGTGCTACCTCTGCCAGTAGTTTCTTATCTTCACAGTTGTTTTTAAGAGCCTCTTTCAGTACTGACACTGAGAGATCATGTTTACTCTGTGTTATTGTGTTTTGACTAGACATTTCGATAAAGTAAATTTCCAGCTTGGTTATATTTGTATTCATCAGAGCTATCAGTGTATTCTGATTTCTATAATTTTCATTTAGTTGTTCGAAGAGCTTTGTCAATTGAGCGACTGCTATTGACGTCGCAGACATCAAGTTTGGTCTCATTGATTACTTTTTCGATGATCATAGGAATTGAGGAGTTTACTTTTCTATCACTCCGCTGCATGTATTTTATTCCTTGGCACCTTAGTTTCATTGATTGAGTTCTTCTTGATTCTGCTTCGGAGGTCGACGAGGAATCTTCGGTAGTTGATGGCCTGACCAGCCTCATTTGTTCATCACCTATCACGGCAGTCTCCTTGCAGGGTGTGCTCTCATGGATCATTGGATTTTTGAGTCTTTTCTGTCAGTGACAGAATTCGCCCTCAGAGCTATCTTCAATTCTGCTGTGTTTTCTCGCATGCCTTGTGGAATCCAATATCGTTTTTTGTTCAAATGCCTTCTTTACAGATCCAGACATGCTCAACTGCTCGCCGACATCCGCTGGGTTGGGCATGCACTTGTCCATCTCTTTCATTCCACTTACTCCATTTTGTCATTGTTTGGGGGCAGGAGTGGAAAGAGCTACCTTGGAGTTTAACAGCACCAAGTCTCGGACCAGTTGGTCTGCCAAGGCAATTGAGTTATGCCGGTTTGTACTTGGGGCTTCCAACTTATCTTCCCAACCAGATTCTCCAACAGCTTGTTCAATTGTTATTCGGCCTCGAGGCATGATTTGACCCGGAATACTTCTATTATGGTCATCCTCTGGAAACCTCTCGCAATATGGTGCAAATGTCTTGGAAAACATCTGGGGTCAAATCATGCGTTATGCGAGCTATTCCATCGATGCTTCCAAATATGCTTGAACCGGCAAGACCATCATATCTGGCTACGGTCGGCTCGATCCTAGTTTGGCTAGACAAATCAGGAGAGTTAGAGTGGCCTTCATTTTGTACCATCTTCCTCTGGGCATTCATTTTGCTGCATCTTTCCACCACTCTCCATGATAGGAGTTTCAACTGCTGAGTTGAATTTGTTGTGCTCATCTTCAAATTGCAGCTCAGTACACCCAGTTGCTGCGTGGCTTTGGTCGGCTCATCCTCCACAGGCGGTACCACACATAAATTAGACATCTTAAGTCCCTGCTCGTTAGGGAAACCCCCCTGTACTGCCAGATTGCAAATTTTTTCCACAGATTTCTCCACATCGTGCCCCTTTTCACAGCTCCTTGTTGTTAAGGTTTCAACATTATTTAAGGACACATGCAAGAGATTGCTATTTGATCCAGTATGCTCTATTGTCATTTTGGTTGCCGGCATACTGGACAATGTTGTTTGTGGGTGGCTCGTTATGACTGTGTTTAAGAGCAGTTTGGAATTAAGGACCAGAGAGTCAGGCGCTGGGCAGGGGCCAAAAGGGGCAATCTGTGATATCAGGTTCACTGTTCAAGTCCGAGACGCCGGTGTGTCCGCCCGCCCAGCCCATTGTTTCCCCTTCACTTACTTCCTTAATGCTGTGGCTCGCAGTGACGTTCGACGCAGTCCTCTTTCTTTCGACATCCTTCCTCAGGGGAATCGGGACGTGATGCATGACACTGTAACTCCTTTTCACATGCGCTCGCGTCAGGGGTATTCCAGTTAGTTTTTCGATCGTCCACACGTCCCACAAGGAACACAAGAAACACTCCTGCCACACTCCGCGACTGGCAGGGTGTTTTGAAGGGTTTGCTCCTCCCTTCACAATAGCAAGTGAAAAAACACTACACAACAAAAAAAAAAAAGTTAGTGTAAGTACATCGGGCAGCGACCTCACACAAGAAACACTCCTGCCACACTTTGAAACCTTTTGTGTTGTTTGGGAGTTGCCTGTGTGGCTTTAACTTCTTTGTTTGGCTGTGAGCTGTGCCAGCGTGGCATTTTTAGGTTTATGTTGAAACCTTGTGTGTGTTGTTGAGGAGTTTCCTGTGCGGCTATAACTACCCTGCTTCACTGTGAGCCGTGCCTGCCTGGCATTTTTGTGTTTCTTTTGAAACATTGTGTGTTTGGGAGTTGCCTGTACACCTGTAACTACCTTGTTTGGCTGTGAGTCTTGCCTGCGTGGCATTTTTAGGTTTCTGTTGAAACCTTATGTGTTGTTGAGGGGTTGCCTCTGTGGTGATAACTACCTTGTTTAGCTGTGAGCTGTACGTGCGTGGCATCTTAGCATAGTGCAATGTTTGCATTAGGAGAAATTAGTTGTAGGCTAGGCCTGGCGGTTCACTTGGCATAGGTGGCAGTTGGAGAGCACTTTCTGTGGTTTCTCTGTGTCTCTGGAATTCTGTGATTTTCGAGAGATTCAGTAGTCTAGCCAATGCATGTTACATGCATTTTGTGATGGAAGGAAAGTGACCTTCGGGATCTGTTTTTTGTTTGGGTAAGGAAGAGGATAGAAACTAGCTGCCCTAATAGTTATTAGTGGCAGTGTGATGCACATGGTGTATGTGTATGTTTTCTGGTGCCATAGCTGCCTGGGAGATTCAGTAAGTTATTCATAGTTGGTTATATCGGGCAGGGATTGATATCTGCCTATAAGTATGTTGTTGGCTGGAATAAGAGGTTGCGGAACAATGGTTGCGTCTTTTGCGTGATTGGTTGGGCGACCGTGTTAGATTTGTGTGGAAAACAGTTCTATACCTTGTTTAGAGAGTTGACATCTATAGTATTGGTGGTGGAGGCCTTGTGGAGTAATGGGTGAGCATCAGTTATAAAGTTTTAAGTTTAGTTATAGTGCGCATCCGTTATAAAGTTGTATGGTTTGTTATTGTGCTTTTGGAAGGGTTGAGGTTCTCTAGTTAGGGTCTGGACTATGTTTTGTTATCCACTATTACTATTAGACTCAGTTATGTCGAACCATAACATTAGGGCGGATTTGTATTGTTAATGAAATATTAGTAGGTTGCATGTGTATGGTGAATGTGACATCTTCAGAACTGCATTTTCTATTCTTTATAGAGTTATGAATATAAGTGCCTGTGGCTGTGAACATTAATTTCCAAACTGTCACAAATCTAGGGTACTATAGATAGTGTTCTTGTGCAACTATTGAAACACCTTATTTTTTATTTTTTATTTTATTGTATGTTAACCTGTTTAAGGTTTTTTACAAATCTGTGCTGTAGTGAACTGTGTTCGTACTACTTCTAAGAAGTTAGACCAGGGCTTAAGACACCACTCTCGAATTTCCTTGAAGATCACTTGCTGGTGTTGATGGTGGTGGTGTTGCAGGCGATGAAGTACTGTCACTGGCTTTTGCCAGGGCTACTTCAAGGAATTTAGCTGCCGCTCTGGACCATCTGGTGGAATCGCCTGCAATTAACCGAAACCATATTGTCTCTTCGTCGAGTGTGAGCGGGCACGTGATGAGTGGTGTCAAGTAGGCCCTTCTTTCGTGTGCCAGTCCAGGACATGAGGTGAGTAGATGACGGACAGATTCTATTTGGTCAACCAGTCCACAGACCCGGCAGTGAGGAGAATTTGCCAGTGCCCTTTTAGCCAAAACTTCTCTCGTATGCAGAAGATTCAGACGGGCTCGTAAAAGAATTTTTCTCAGCCTTTTTTCAGGAAATTTTTCGCAATATTTCAGCGGAATCTTTGGGCGGTTGTAAGTAGGTGGCAGATCTTTTAGGGATGTATACGTTAGGATTTTCTCGTTGGTACACATCCAATCTTGTTCTAAAAGCTTTTGCTTCACACGCCCAGGATTTGAGATGAGGAGGTCGTCCGTGCAGTGGACTTCTTCTAATTTTTGTCCAATTTTCTTCGCCCAGTTGTTGAATGGTGTGCACTTCCCGTTTTCCAGTTTTTTTTCTAATATCCGAAAAATCGGCAGAGAGTCAGGAGTTCGTATTTTCCTGTAAAGTAGAATCGCGCTTTGCATGACGACTGAGGCTAGTGAAGGAAGGCCAAGGTCGCGCCGAATGGCTGGCATGGGGGCTGCGGTAGGAAGTCCCAAGACCGATTTCCATAGAAATCCTTCCAGTCTCAGCCAAAATTCAGCAGGTAGAGTTAAGTTGGCTGCCATTCCGTATGTTATGGCCGGTACTACTTTTGTTTTATAAAATTGCAGTACCGGGGTCCAAGAGAACTTGCCGAATTTACTGTCGACAGCTCGAGATTGGGCTGTCAGGTTCTTGATTTTTGCCCATAACGAGGCTTGAAGTGAAGAATCGTTTAAAGTGTTGTCAAGTTGAATGCCCAGGTACTTAAACTCATCTACTACTTCGATTTTTTCTGCATCGAGAAACCATACCGGACACTTCTTTCTCTTTTTTTTGCTTTTTGAAAAGGATAGGATTTTAGTTTTGCTTTTGTTTATTTGCAGGTTATTTTCTTCCATGTATTGGGCCAGATTTGTTAGCTGTCTCTGAAGGCCTACTGCCGTCTGGTCAATCAGAATTAAGTCGTCGGCGTACCACAGTCTTGGGACTTTAGAGGAGCCCACTCTCGGTGGGAAAGATCTTACTGATTTCATTGTGTCTTGGAAGTCTCCGATAAACGAGATGAACAGAGCTGGGGCTAACGGGCAGCCCTGTTTTACTCCCCGTTTTGTAAAGATTTGATCTGAGAGTGTGCCTTGTTGGTTTAGGCGGACTCTGAGTGAGGTGGTTTCGTGGAGTGCCATTGCTGGTGCGAGAATCGAGTCTGGACATTTCCAGTTGGCTAACTTGGTCCACAGTCTTTCTCGATCTACCAGGTCAAAGGCCTGGGACAAGTCCACCATTGCCATATGGACCTTTCCCGTACCCCTCTTTGCATTAGCTTTCAGTATGTTGAGAAACAGTAGGTTGATTGACGTTCCTGCTCCCTTCTGGAATCCTGTTTGAAGCATGTCGGCTGCCGGGGAGGCACTGGCCCAGACTTTAAAGTGGCGGAGGAGTAGTGCTGCGAAAATCTTCTCTATAACATCCAATAAGACAATGGGCCTGTAATTGGCGGGGATGTCTCTGTTTCCTTTCTTATAGATAGGTACCAATACAGCCTCTGTCCAGGTTTTGGGAATTTCTTTTGTTTTCTGAATTTGAGTAAATATTTCGCCAATTGCTTGCGCCCATAGTAGTGGGTGTGCCTTAAGGTCAATGTTAGTCAAGCCGTCTGGCCCAGGAGCCCTTGAAGATTTAAGATTGTTGATTGCTTCTGTGATGTCCTCGACCGATGAGAGGGTGATCCATGGGGAGTCTGAGAGGACGGGGAGATGTAATGACGTGGAGGTGGGGCAGCGGTATAACTCCGTGAAGTGCTGAATCCACTTTGCCTCTGGGACACAGTTTGCCAGCGCGTTTGCCTTCTGCCCATTAGTTGATTTTAGTAGTGACCAAAAGTCTCGAGTGTTCCTTGTGGCACAAGTGTAGAGCATTTCTTCAGCGTCGTTTTGGTACATGAGCAACCGGTGCTGTTTTAGCCATGATTTGTAGGACTTTTGTTCTGCATGGTAATTCAGCCATGTTTCCAGCGAGTCAGCTTGTATGGCCGTTTTTTTCAGTTTGTTAAGCTTTTTTCTTTTTATTGCCACTTCAGTATCGAAGGAATGCGCATGGGTCGGTTTCCCTGTTTTTGTTCCCGCAAATTTCGTTTTGTGTGCGGCCAACAGCGACACGTATTCTGGTCGTCTGTCGCTTTTGCTCTTTGTTATTTGGACTGTTTTCCTCGCAATATTAGAAAAGAAGTTTTTTACATTTTCGGCCGTTAAGCGAAGCCTGTTTTGTTGTACATTAGTTTCCACTGCTGCAGAATAAAAGGGTCTTGATGGGGCTGTTCCGTTCCATGACATTTTTAAAAGGTTGTGGTCGCTTTCCTGTGTTTTTACCACCGTGAAGTCGGTGAAATAAGCTATCAGCCCTTCCGTGATGAATATGTAATCCAGCGTGGCGGAAGAGCTCAGTCTTTCCCACGTAGGGATTTGTGATTCTCGATCTTGAAGTGATGATACATTATGGAAGTTCCTTGATTTCATTAGGAGGGACCAGGCTCGACCTCTTTCGCCCATCGTTGAATTCGGGCTTTGTTTGTTTTCCGCTCTCCCCTCACATTTAGAGTTCAGATCGCCGCAAATGATGATGTTGGGTACTTTCCGCTCCACCGTTAGGTCGTCAATTTGGTTGGCGACCATGGTGCAAAATTCTGTAGTGCTGGTTTTCGCCGGGTTCCAGTAGAGGTTTATTATGCCTAAGTCCGAGTTTGTCCAAGCGTCTCTGGTTAAGTCTTGATGGCACCATGTGGCCAACGTCGTCAGCATTCCGTAACCCTCTGCTGTTTTCCCTTTTGGAGTAATCCCTGAGCCAATTCGGATAGCTGTTAGTATGCCTCCGGAGGGGCGTCCTAGGATGGATTTGCAGGCGGGTGAGGCTTCTGTTACATATCCGTCCATGGCAAGTTTGTGAACCAACCATGTTTCTTGAAGACAGATCAGTTCAAACATACCTAAATTTGTGTCACTAGGCGTTGTAAGATGTTGATGACCTCTCGTATTCCACGAGGCCATGTTTAGGGAGCATTTTTGTAGAGGGTTTGAAGGACCGGTGTATTGTTTCTCCGTCGGATGTGGTCCTTGGTTTTGTTGCTATTTCTTGTGAGTTTGCGCAAAGGTTTCTGAAATCCATTTCCATGGGTTGCGTACTCGTGGTCTGCTCTCCTTTGTGAGTTCCGTTCTAGATTGTCTTGTTTCTCTTTTCTCGTGGTGACTTTGTGTTTTTGAAGCTTCGTAGTTGTTAGTTCGGGTAGTAGTTTGAAGGGTAGTTTGGTTTCTCCGCCCCCACCTTTCGTCGCCATGTACCGCGTTTTGTTTTCTTGGAAGCCTCTGTGCGTAATTTTCTCTGTGTCGCTCCCTCGAGTTGGATCTTCAGTTTTTTCTTTTGTCGCTTTGATGTTTTCCTTCGAATGTTTCTGAAGGCAGTAGATTTTTAGGCCCATTTTTTGGAGGCCCTTGTGCACGTCGGGAGTTAACTCCAATGCAGTTTTTCTTCTTAAATGGAGGTAGGCTTTTGCTTTATGTTCCCGGTGGTAGGGTTCGACCAATGTGAAGTCTTCCGTTCTTAGGTGGCAGAGTGCTCCTATTTTCCCTAGTATTTTTAAGACTGTTCTGCGGTTTAGGACCAGGTACGAATCTTTAGATGATGTTTGTTCTAGCTTGAAGATTTTTCCCCCTTCATTGATCTTATCTTTGTCTGAAGCTGTGTCCTTTTTTTCTCTTTGTTCCTTCGATGACTGAACTCTGGCAGGATAGTTCGGTTTGTAGTGTTTCTGATCTCGGTCTCTATGAGGCTCGAGTCCAACGAGTTCATGAGTCTCCTTTAAGTTTTCCAGAGCTTCTAAGGCAGTGGATGGAGAGTTTGAACGAGATCGTTTTCTGGGCGGCTCCCTTGATACCTTGGAGTGATTTTTTTTCTTTTGTTCTTGAATAGGTTCGTCATTAGATAAAGGGTTTGTTTGCGTATGTTTTGGAGCGTCGTCGCAGTTAGACCGTAGTGGAGAATCTGTTTCCCGTTCGTCGGGGTACAGCGATATGTTTGACAAGTCTGAGGATGAAGTTGAGTCTACGCTTATTCTGGTTTTATCTATTGCGGTCGACTGCTTCAAGTTTGTGAGTGTGGGGTTTGTACTCACTTCCCCTTGGATAGCTCCCGTCTCTGTTTCTCCAGTACAATTTCGATTTTGAAGGGTTTTTTGAGGGGATTCCGTTGGGCGCAGCCACACAAAGGGTTTGGTACCGTTCTTGATCCTTTCTTTGACTTTGCCCCTAGCTGTGGATTTTGAGGGGGACAGTGCTCGTGTAGTCTCATCAGTTTTATGTTTTGAAGGAATTTTTGTGAAGATTGGGGCAACTTCTTTGTTCTTCTCGGTCTGTGTGGACTGTGTGGTTTTGGTTGGTGGTTCCACATTTTCATACCTAGTGCCCTCTTTCTTTAGTAGTTCTGACATCACGATGTCTATTTTTTCCTCCCATTTTGAATGTGTGGAGTTTGACGTTCTTTCCATTGCTGTAAGGTAGCCTTCCACATAGATTAGCTTATCCTTTAGTTCGCTGATCATTGCTGTATTGTCTTTCAAGGCCTCGTGTATTGATTCGTACAGCTTTGTGAAAGGGTTTAGCACTATTGAGAAAGCGGACATCACTGACAGAAGATCTTTTTTCTTTGTCGCAGGAGAGTCGTTTTCTGAAATGTTTGATGTGTTTCCAGGGCGTCTGCTTTTCTGCGGGGTGTTTAAGTCTTTGGCGGCATGGAGTGGCGCTAATCTTTCTGAGGATCTTCGTTCTACCGTTGACACGTTCATTTGGGGAGGCTTAGGAGGGTTTGCCGATGATTGGGTCAGGTTCTCCAAAGTGTGCGACTTGTTCCACACATCATTTTCTCGTTGTTGGCTGGGGCAGGAGTTGTGGGTCTGCTTTGGTCCCTCTAAGGTGGGCACGGGAGTTTGCAAGTTTGCGTGTGGCAGCTTTGGGAGACTGAGAGAGACTTCGGGGAGCTTGTTTATTTCGTCTGCCTTCTTTTTGTTCGAGTCTTTTCCTCTTTCTTCTTGCTGAGACAGTTCAGGCGGCGCTGGTCTCCTTTGATTCAGGTCTCCCGGTTGCATGGGCTCATGATCGATGACGGCATGTGCCGTCTGAGTCCGTTCTTGAAGATTTGTGTCAGTTTTTCTGGTTTTGCTCAGTGGAGATTTATCTTGGATAGCCTCTAGAATTTCGGCGTCTGACAGCTCAGACTCTTGGCTAATCTTTCGTTTGTGTTGCTTTAGGAAGTAGTCCTTTAAGCTGCTTAGGTTTGTCAGGGTCGGGTTACCTTTGTACCCTCCTAATGGTTTAGAGGTGACTTTTTTTTCAGGGTCTTTGATATCGTTTTTTTTTCCCTTATTACATTCAGATTAAAGTTATCCTTTTTGCATGGAGTCTTTCCTCTCTGGGGTGAGTTTGTTGAGACTGTGCTGTGTTGGTCGTTGTCGCTCAGCTGTGATTCAGCCAGCACCAAAGGCGTGCCTTCTGGTGATTTTGATGGTTGAGGACTCAGATGTCGGTCTGGGTCCTGGGCTGGGGATTCGTTCCCTTCTAGGGACCCTCTGGACCCCACGGACTGAGTAACTACTGGTTGAATTTGGGCCTGCTCCGGGACCGTGGTGCTGGGTGTTTCTGATGGTGAGTACTCTTCCAGCCCTTTGTTCGTAAATACGTCGTCTTCAGATTCCGTGTCCCATGAGGAGGTAGGAGTGCCTCGTCTCGTGGTTAGCTGGGTCTTTCTGAAATGAAATCTCTTTTCAGAATTCATCTGATAGGCTCGGCTCTGATGGACCTGAGCCTGGACCTGTATGGCTGTATCGCATGAGTGTTCTTGTGCCGCGGTCGCGTCAGCGCGCGCCGCGCTGCTGACCGGCATGGTAGCCCGATCTAAGTTTTCTCCAAGATTCTGGGGTGCTGATTGAGTGTGACTTGGCGAGGTATGCGAGGCCTCCAGGTCACTTTTTCCGTCAGTGGGATGAATAGGTTGCAGATGGCTCGTGTTTGGCCTGGCGTGCTCTGCGGTACCCTGCCGAGCCCACCCTCCTGTGGTCACCGGGAGGGGGTCGCACGTCGAGGCGGTAGTCTGACTGGGCGGCTGGAGTCGCTCCGTTCTTGCTGTGTGGCTGGAGTGACTGTGCGAATTTCCAGTTGTAATGGCGAGACTTTCCCGACCCCCTGCTAGTGTGGCGGGCTTCAAGTTTCCGTGATCCGAGTCAAATTCACGTTTTTTTGGAGTAGTAGGTATTATTGATGGACAAGCCTCGCCCTTCCAGTGCCTGTCGGTTGTTTTAGTACGTGCTGGGCGATCATACAGGTTCTCTTGGTCTGTTCTGCTGCTGCTGCGCAGCCGGCGGCTAATGTCGCCCTCCGTGGGTGATAGAGGAGGCATGTGTGTGATGAGTGTGATAAGAGGGTGGCTGCGGGGTTTCTGTGATGGAATTGGGACGACACGTGCTCTTCGGCTATCTGGTGCTGCCACAGTGCGCCAAACAGTCGCTCAACAGTCCCTAGGCTTTACTCCTCTCGGGCTTAACGCCGCGAGGGTGAGTGTCTCCGTCTTTTGAGTCAGCTGGGGTCACGTGATGCCTCACGTGTGTGACTCAAGCCACGCCTCCTCCAGGAAGCAGGCACAGAACAGAGGACCAGAAAGAGCCCCTTCACGGCTCTGGAGCGTTCGTTTCCACAAGAAAAAAAATGCTGCTACCTTATTCATGCCATATGATAACTTCTATCTTCCTTCGTTATTAGGGTGTTTCATGAAGGACATTTATCCCTTGTGCAATTATTTAGCATACTGTACCTTCTTTATATCATACAAGATGCATTCTGTCTACTCAAGTGATGTGTCTTGTGTTCAGCATAAGTTCTTCCAATTCTCTTTTGTTATGAATATTAAGGGGGAGGTGTGTTGTGGTGTGTGATGTCATGCATGTGAGTGTTCTGCTATGACATGTTGTGTGGAATGCTGGGGCTAGTTTAGTGTATGTATTCTGAGGTGGAGAGTTACCTGTTGTCTAGAAGAGTATCAAGTCCAGCTTGGGTGGTGTTCCCGGTATACCTACATTATATCTATAAAACAGCTTATCTACCTGTGAACTGCGCACTACTGAAGGAGGTCATTACCTGGTGACTCCTGGCCTCTTCTTCCAACGTAACAGGTGGTTGCTGGTTGAAGCACTAGGCTTTTGTGAACAGTCTTCGTCTACTAAGGAGATGGAGGACCAGGCATCTGTTTAGTGCACCAGTGAATTATATGATATGATAGGTTATTTATAACGCGCTTAATACCCAGAGGTTTCTAAGTGCGGACCAGGGAATCGAACCTGTGGTGCTCTGTGTCGTCTTGCTACCAAGGCGAGCACGTTGCCCCTGAGCTATCCTCCCAAGAGAATGGAAGTAGGGGCAACTTTGGGACCTTTGCATGAGCATATTAGTTATAGCATGAGTGGGAATGCCACCAGAGGCCATCCTCAGGCCTAACGTATGCACCATCCTCATTATAACAGTCCTAAAGGAGTCCGACCCAAGAGTTGAGATGGGCTGTGGCCCAATGTCCAAATATGGGGAAGTGTTGAAATCACTAACTGGTCGGATTGATCTGAATAGCTTCTAGACAAACTTCCGTTGTCATGATAGGGCTGAAGAATTCAGTATCCTCATCAAAAATACCTTGGAATGTGTATAATTATGTCGGTGTAGTACTGCCCCAATATCAAGTTTTGTTGGCCTCAGAGGAACGGGAGGTTGAGGACTGTTTCTGACAGGTTCGACCAAACCCTGGGATTACATTGCTTCAGTCTAAAGGCAAAAGCATACCAAAGCCGAGAACTGTACATTTAAGAGAAAAGGCACACACGTACCTTATAGTGCAATATTGTGTCAGAGTTGCAGAATCACATTAAATTAAGCATGTCCAGTATAATGTTATACACGTACAAAGCTGCAGAACAAGGGGTACAATCCAATATTAGAGATGTATAATATTTTACCTTAATGCATCATCATAAAACAAGTTTTACATTATATGAGTTTGCTGCACAGCTCGGAGGGTGAGGGGGCATGACGCCAGTCTTCAAAAGGACCTTTAAATAGAAAATCAACTTAACATTGTGAACTGTAAGTACTGGATGTTTAAACATTCACCTGTGCTCAGTCATCAAGTACTTACCAATATTGATTGTCTAAGCTTGGCAATGTGACCTGCATTACTTCATCCAAACTTAAATGCATGATGGTAATGCTTGTTTAGTCAGTTTTAATGCCTTGGCAGTAAGTGACATTATTTTATATCAAATTCAAATTTCAAATGTAACTTTATTTCAATATAGAATTATAGAAGCATCACAGCAACATTCCATCACAAATGTATAACAATGTTAAAAATTAACAATCATGTTGTAAGTGTTACCTTCTGTGACAAGGCCAATAGCCTGGATTCGTCAAGCGGGGACGGAAGCCCCATTCAGCCAGGTGTCGGAAGAGGGTGGCAGAAAACCAGAGCAAGTCCTACCCTGAGGTGGATGGTGGTAGTTGAGAAGGCCTCAATCCCTGCCCCCCTATCCTTGTGACAGTATGTTCTTATGCAGTACACTGTCTTCACAAGCCTTGCTCGAGCAGATATTTCCCAGTGTCTACGTTTTTGCTAGAGACCACACATTTTGTACAGAAGGCAAGTGGAGAGAGGCAGGAGAGACACCAGAATGAGCTCCATGATGTCCTGAGTGGGGAACATGAGAACCGCCAAACTGCTGGAGAAAGAGATACACAGAGAGACGCACATAAAGAGAGTGCCTGCTTCAGAGGAGTCAGACTCGAAAGGAGGGAGAAGCTCTGTAGAGACTCCCTTTAGGTGCACCCAAGAGATAATCATCGTAGAGATGCCGGTAGGCTCTGACATGCCCACGCAATATAACCAAACCCCACTAGACCATAAGAGACTAAAGAGGGAGAAGTATCCATTCTCCCCCTAACTCTGAGATGCCTAGCATCAAGCAAACTCGCACAAGGAAAGTGGACTGGGCTTATCCTATTATTTATGCATTTAAAATGTACATACACAACCGGGATTGCAACACAGACAGGGAGAGATTGTCCATGTAGAGGAGGCCAGTCCCCAAGAAAAAGGGGAAATATCGGGGAGGAACAGAAATCATGAAGTGTGGGTTTTTTGGTTGATGTCTGAGGTGGAGGATGACCAAGAGACCAGGAAGAGGGAGGAAGGGACAGCAGGCTGTGGAGGGGATTTGTGAACCAGGTGAGGTATTGGCTTGAGAGAGGTACACCAGGACAAGGCGGTAGGGCTTAACCTTCAATATCTACTAACCCTGGGTCAAGGACGCATGGATTAGTGTGAAGGATCAATATAAGATGAGAGAAAGGAGTCCTCACCACTAAGAAAGACAGACTTTAGATAGTATGGCCCTCATTACAACACCGGTGCTAAACCATGGCGCTATTAGCACCATGGTTGTTGCCGGTATTGTAACGAGTCTGCCATGGTGAAATGGGGAAGTACCACCCCATTCCAAGGTTGGCTGGGCGGTACTTCCCCATTTCACCATGGCCCTTCCCCATTCCCATTTTTGCCCCATAGGGCATAATGGGAATGGGGAAGGCGGTAAGTACGGTACCGCAAATTGCGGTACCGTACTTACCTCGAAAGTCCCTTTGCGGGTCCCTACTTTAACGGCTGGTCTAGACCAGCTGTTAAGGTCGGGTCCCACAAAGGGACCTCGTAATTAGGCGCTAAGGGGTTAACGGCGCCGCAGCCTTTTACGGCGCCGTTAACCCCTTAGCGCCAGGGTCGTAATGACTCCCTATGGGTTAACTTTCAATATCTACTAACCTGGGGAAAGTGACACATTGATTAGGGTGGATGGTCAATATAAGACGAGGGAGAGTGGGACAGATCAAGGTCTCACAGAAATGACAATAAAATCCCTTGAACCATCTTTGAGACTTAAATTGATTCTTGTGTGAATAAGTTAACTGCCTTTATGCTTAATAGTATGTATAAGGATGTCAGACGTTGGCGCTCTTGAGCTAGACAGCAAGTCTTATTCACCGGAAGGGGTGACGTTCCACAACAGTAGAAGAGCCAAAACATTGATTAAAATGACCACCTTCTCACCTTCCCGGGTCAGCCTAAGCTCTGTCCGGTCAGGAGCCTGAAGCATATGAAGTCAAGTCTGTGCATCTAACCCCTGCGGCAGAAAAGCGAGTGTTCATTGCTCTTCTAAAACCCTTTAAGGTGGTGTCTGGAGCCACCTTGGCAAGGTGGGTAAAGTAGGCCATACAACAGGCTGAATCCCGCTTCAGGACTCATTCCGTGCAAGGGGCTATGGCTTTTAAAACCTTTGTCAGTGGAGCCCGGCTGCAGGATATTCTTAAGACTGCAGACTGGTGGAACGAGTCTACTTCTAAGACTTTTTACTGTAAACTGATCAACCAGGTAGCCTTGGTGGTGGAACTAATGTTCAGGAAAGTCATGATTCTATAAAAAGACATGGAGGCAAAGTATTAACCCACCCGCGCAATTGCTTAGAAATGGGCAGAGCGTGCAGAAGGCAACAGTACGCTACAGACTTCCTGAGAATCTGTGGGCGTTATAAGGTCAAGCATTGTTGCATTTCAGGAAGCTGCAAGAAGACAGCAAAAGAAAGAGTAATCATTAAGGAGGACCTTTAGAAGGAAAATGCTTATCTTTGCTCCGGAATTAATATTGAAAATTTCTGACTGCTTGATAAGGGCTTGAGAGATGTAATGCAAGACTTTTCGTTTTCTGGGTGACATCCCAACAGTCCTGTCTTGTGTGATATTTCCATTAGTGCTTATGTACGTGTTTGAGCTTGGGGTGAGGATTAGAGAGTTGCCCAGGGGGATCCTCTGGGTCCGCGATGCCAAGTATAGCCCAGAGTGCAGAGATTTTAGAGATGCCCATGGTGTTGAGGCTAGCAGAGGAGAAAGTGTTAACAATATGTTTACTAGACTGCCGTTGGTTTATGTGGTTTGGGGTACCACCTCCTTCGACTCACAAATTAGTCTCAGTTGTCTAGACACCAGCTCTACAAGAAGCCTTTCCACAGACATCTACAGGTATGAGATGGTTTGACTCTGGGTATTTTCAGACTTTCCCAAAGCTGATGGGATCGGAATATGGCTGGGCCTGGACTTTCAGCACTTTCAGGATGTTGTTCCCCAAGTAGGAAGTCAGGACACATTTCTGCCCGGATAAGTAAGGCTGGTTCTTAGATGGGTGTTTTTTTTAGAGTAAGAGGTCATAATCTACATGGCTACCTTTGCTTAGCTTGAAGTCCTCTTCTCCCCCTCCGAAAGGCTCCATCCCTTCTACTGACTGAGCTGAAGACTTTGCCTTAGTCTGGTTTGAGCAGGATGGTTTCCATCTTTATCTTTTCTTAGGGGAAAAAGAACATAAATAAGGTATTTATCTTTCCAGCATCATATGTGTGGTTTGGGACATACTTTACTCGGTTGCGCTCTGCTATTCCACTTCAAACACTGTATGTTACAGCCGAGGAATATAACAGAAAACTGGGACAATGCCTCTGCCTGACCGCGTGAGTATGGATCAGGAGTCCAGATCTCCGCTAACCAAAGAGCCAGACTGATCTGCCCATGATGTCTGCTGGCTTGTGTGGATATTCTGTATAGTGGGCATCTTAGCCCATCCGTTTTTGAAAACTGGAAAGTCTGTTTCCAGGATAATTTCTACCGACCAAACCGCCCATTATGACGGCCTCCACCAGCTCTCTTTTGTTTTTCACCAGGATCTCAACTTTTGCCTTTGGATAGGTTTCCTGGTCCGCATGAACAAGGGTGAAGAGGAGCATCCTCCTGGTGAAGAATTAAACCAGGAGACGCAAAGACTGATGTGGGGACGCAGCAGTCTGGGAGCTCGTCGTAGGAGCAGTAGCGACGGACGCAAAGAGAGGGAGAGAGAGCGTGAGCCCTAAGAATGTAGCAGACATGGAGGTGAAACAAGTAGAGTCTTCGAATCAGTGCAAGAACAGGAAGGCAGATAAGGAAGACACATGGAAAGTAATGGTGGAATAAGGAGGGAGAGAGGGAACAAGCAACATTTCTGACCCAGAATGGGGCATGGTGGAGCGAATGAAACTGCAAGTAGTCCAATACAGCGTATCCAAAAACAACTTGCAAAGGGATGGAATGGAATCTAGGCCACTAAAGAATATTTTGAAGCAATTTCTTCAAGCTGGTGCCAGTTATTCATGGTTCCATTTACTCCCTTAACAGGTTTGTCCTTGGTTTACTTTTTCGCCTTAGCTCTAATCCGGGGTCCATCTTTGAATGCTGTATTACATGTTTTCCCAAAAACGAACAGATCTTTTTCCCCTTGGTCGCCTCACTGTTTCAATGCCCAATTTCCATCTCAGACCTATTTTCCAACCTCCTTGTGGTCTTTTTCCCATCAGGTCCCTTTCTCACATATGTGCTTTCAGCTGAGCATTTGGACCTCAATCCATATTGGAGGTGGTCAGCACATGAGTGGAGCTCAAGATAGTTGCCTATGCAGTTGAAAACTACGCTCTTGAAGAATTTCGAGTGGTAGGGAAGGAGTGAAAAATGTCTGTAAAATGAATGTCTGTTGGCTTCTTGAGGAGATGTATCACTTTGGCAGTTCTGAGATAGGTTGGCAAGTCAGCAGTTGAAAGAGATGTGAACAAGGTCCTTAAAGTGTTCTGGTGCAAAGCAGATCCGTCTTCATGGGAGAGATAAAAGGGCACGTGCCCTGGGCTACCACCTTCTGGAGGCCCCCACATGGCTGCTTGATTAAATAAAATCAGTGTCCATTGTTTAGTAAGCATAAATAACACATGTCATGCTATTGTATAATGTGCTGCTCATAGTCTGAGCCTATTACCTGGCTGAAGTTGGCAAGTACATTCTGATCAGATCAAGGAATCAAGGTATGTATTCTTTGTTCACAGCATTTCCAGTTGGGCCCAGTATAGCATAAGTTGCAGAGTATGTTCACCTTTTTGTGGAGACTATATTGACCAGATGCAATAGTCAAAACTTCATTTAAGTGCCACTAAAATTCAGAAGAGAGTTCAGTGTGTTAAGCACTTGTCGCAGAGATCTATGTTCATTTGCTTGATCAAAGTACAACATTTCCGTTGGGCCGCCTCAGTCTTTCTTCACTATGAAGTTGCTAAACTTGTGTGTGTATATATACTTTGGTGGTAGTAACACCTACTATTAAACAAAACAACAGACCCTTACCAGCTAGTGCTTGCTATAAAAACTAACAAAGCATCAATATGGTGCATATATACAGATTGGTTCCTCCAAATGAGGGCTGCGTAAACTCCCGGCAGCTGCTAATGAAGATTATAAAGAGGTGATTAGGCAGCCGATTTGAAGACTGTAGAAAGTTCTGAGGCTCATAATCTGGCGTTGCCTCCAAACAATATGGGGAACCCGGAAAAATCATCTTACATAACCGTCCGTACTGTTCTGTCTTCTGTGAAAATCATGGCCTTCTCACATTTTGGTGGCATTAATTCACTCATTGCCTCATCTTTCCTTCTATGTAGGTAATTTGCATGGAAGGAGTTGAAGACAGAAGAGAGACAACCAAATGTCACAGGGCTCTGGGGAACCTATTTTCAGGTCTGCTTATTTGACACAAAAAGGTTTTATTTTGCACACTTTCAAAAGTTCCTCTGCACATCATGGATAACAATCGGCAAGTCTGTGTGGTGGGTGTCCTTAAAGCTTTAATTTTCAAAGGTAAAACCGAGATGATATTTTTAGACTCACATTAAATATTTTTCTACGATTTGCATACGTTCCTTTGGAGAAAATGCAGTTAGAATCATTCTCTCCTTTTGCATAACATGTTTCTGTAAAAGTAAATGTAAAATATTGCCATGTTGGATTATTATGTGATTTGTGGTACTTCACACTCAAGATGGTTGTGATGACAGGTATATCCGGGCTAAGGTAAGACAATTCAATCTATATACTTTCACATTGAACCATCCCTCCCTGTGCTCTTTTATAAGTCTTCATTCCTCTCTTTCATCGAGAGACCTTTTACCGGGATGTCACACTTTCTTTGCACAATGTTATCTGCCCTTCACCACTGACTCCATGTGAAAGCGGCCTGGGTTCATTGCTGTGTACTTATTGTCTTAGATTGCGCAATAGTCATGCAGCCCTTCCTTTTCCTATTGCGCGCCTGTTTGGAACATGGAACACCCAGACCAAAGGAGTTCCCTCATGATCCCAAAGAATAGAGAGAAAGAGAGAGAGAAAGAGTGAGAGAGAGGTTGGTCTAAGATGGAGCCGGTGGGCGTTGTTAGAGGTAACTATTAAACCTTTCAGAAAGTAACTGCAAATCGGTCTGCTGCAGGGACCCCACTGTGTAGCCGCTGCACCCCGCGACCTTCGCGGCATGCCCGGTCAGATAGTCAGTGATGGCTAGTCAGGAACAAGAGTTGGATGTCAATTTCCCTTCGGAGGGGCTGAACAATGCTGCCCCTCGGGTCTGTTATAATTGCATAGAAGCGGCAAGTTGCTGCTGGCCACACAGCAGCACATTTCATACAGGCAACTTTTAAAAAGCATGCGCGAGCAAGCAGCGACATTCCAATACACCAACTGACTGTTTTGCTGTCTGAGCAAGAAGTACTATGCAACTACCACCGGATTGACTTTACGCAGCCTTGTGCTGTGTTGTTTACAATCTAATTTCTTTCTGATTGACTCTGAGTAGCTTTGCGCTCTGTCACACTTTACCTATTTGCAACCACCAGAATGTCCTTGTACAGCACTGTGCTATATGTAATCTATGTACCTTCGGATTGATCTACTTGCAACTGCATATTATGACGTAGCACCCCGTACCATGAGTTAAGGCTTGTCCATAGTGTGTTCACGAAAATAACCTGATCTTTATCTACCTGTAACTGCACCCTGTACCATGAGGTGAGGCTCTTCCAAAGTGTGTTCATGAAAATAACCTGATCTTTCCCTACCTGTAACTGCATATTTTGACGTAGCACCCCGTACCATGAGGTGAGGCTCTTCCAAAGGGTGTTCATGAAAATAACCTGATCTTTACCTACCTGTAACTGAATATTTTGACGTAGCACCCCGTACCATGAGGTGAGGCTTTTCCAAAGTGTGTTTGAGAAAATTACTTGAGTTTTACTTACTTGTAACTGCATATTATGACATAGCACCCTGTACCATAGGGGAGGCTTGCCCATAGTGTGTTCAACCACTACCTGTCTGGTTTTAGGTTCAATGTAACCACGAACCACAGACAGGCTGTATTTCCTGTTGTTTTCCTGTAACTAAGTAATCCTTTGCTTGTAACAGCGCCATGATGCCCGAGGGCTGCTTTGCGCGCTTTATAAATGTAAAAAATAAATACGAAATATGCATGCCTCTGAGTGAACGACACACCAACGTTGCCACCGTCGGGTGTTAGGCAGGGTGTCGGATGTGTTGTGAATGTCTCGAACAGTGATGCACAAAAAGAGAAAGGCATGAATGTGGAAATTAAAATATTGTGTGTATTTCTATGTAAAAACAAAGCATTCCCAGCAAGTTCACTCAGAAATAATAACTTAAATGTATAAAGGCACAACAGCCAACTCATAAGGACAAACAATTAAAAAAATATAGTAATAGCAATATAAAAAACTAAAAAGAACAGACACTAGAATGTCACAATAGCAAACGATATAAAAGGACAAGCAAGGCGTACCACCCCCTAACTTTGGGGGAGATGGACAAGAGGTTTTGACCACAATGTGCAGGCAGTTTATGGCACTAACTGTGATGAATTGCCATCTGGCAAGGGGGTCGAAGCCATGTTTATATTATTTATATTGATGAAATAATACAATGATGCATGGAATTCAATCTCTGAATGGATAACCTGCTGATCAGCTCCCCCTTTCACAAGCTCCATGACAAAAGCATAATGTGTATCTGTTTCCTTGCTGCATCAGTATCCTGATTTGCAGCGCCTGCTCTACCAGTGGCATGGAGTAGATTCAGAGGCAACAGCTGTCCATTTGATAGCTGCAGTGACAACTAAGTCTCTGCAGTGCAGGTGCTTCATTTAAGATACGCACCCCTTTTCCAAATGTATGATGATCATAAATAGCCCATCATGGTGGCAGGGTGAACTCTAAGAATGAAGCTATGCCTGAGTTAAGGCATGATGCATTGCACTACTTATGATCATTAGAGGCACATCCAATTTGATATCACATATATGGGAGCTCCTGTGAGCCAAACTCAGCTGTGGAAGGTGATGCGTATGTTTTCCAGACTAGGCTCCCTCTGGCCACTGGCAGGACTGTAGCCATGGGGGATTGCCTCTCGTTGTTCCTTTGTAAGGGCTGGTAACACCCTTTCCCCAGGGGCAGCCACTCCACAGGATGCTGGCCTGGGAACAGGAATCAACAGGCACACCCATTCACAAAGGGCTAGCCTCACACCAGGGTGCTGAATTTGTAAAGGCCTTTGATTCTTTTAAGAAGGGTAGGGCGTGGGGTTACTGTAGCCAGTGAGATATCTGTACAGTGTGGGGAAGATTCTGCCATCTTGTTTCTTTCTGCCTCTGTCTCTCTTTTCTGTCTTCTCCACTTCCTATAGAACAAAGCACTTTGGGTGTGATGCCAGAAGGCAAAGTCCACTAATTTCAAGAGCAGGGATTGAACCCTTACAGCTGTGTGGCTTTAGTCCAATTAGCTGTGGGCTTTCGCCTTTAAAAGAAGGAGTCTCACACCACTTCTTTGAATCATCTCTGGAATCCAACCCTGGAAGAAGATTTAACTGGATCCTGCTGAGAGAGCAATCTTTTCTAAAGTCCGCCAGTTGTGTGGTGATGGCAGATTTTCCAAGGCAGAGGTGAGCACTCTCCCCTGACCATCCCCAGGGACCAATTTGGGTGAACTTTGCTGCTGGACAAAGAACGCATCTCTGCCAGCCACCCTGTTCCCTGGGACCTCACAGTGTTGCATGACTCCTGAACGTGTGTGCCAGCCTCTCCCATTTTTGGAAGCCTGGAAAAGGACTAACCTAGGCCCTTGAGATCCTGGAGTAGGACTCATAGCACCTGGAAGCCAGAACATGATCCTTGTTTTCAACGTTGACCAGCTGCAAGGCATGATTTTAGCATGTTCGAAGCCGAGCAAACTATCAGGTACCTTCAATGCTGCCTTTTGCATTCATTGTTCTTATGATCACCTTTTGCCTGTTTGACTCCGTTCGCTACCGTACCGTACCAGCTGCAGCGCATTGTTGCCTCAACTCAAACCAATGAAGTACCACTGCCTTGTATTGATCGAGTCCCCATCGGAAGCACTAGCTTCTTAATTGCCACTCCTGTAAATCCATCCACCCGACCCTGGTCTCTCCTAGGCCGCAACCTCAGAGTCCCTACATAGAATCGACTCACCTGCACATCCCGATACCAGCTTGAACACTGAACCGAGCCTGGTTACCGCCTGATCCGCACAGCTCCAGTAGACGTTTTGAGATCGCAGCCACCTTCCGTTCGAATACGACTCAAGGCCAGCTTGCCCATACCACCACGACTGCCACTTCCTCGAATTGAAGAGAACCCACTATTGACGCCTAGAAGCTTGGTTCGATGCTGTCAAACCATCAAAAGTATTATTGACTAATATCTGCCCCTCTGGTCCATTTTTGCCCCCTAGAGACTGGGAAGGTCATTTGAATCCCTTTTGTAATTTAGAGAACATATCGTTTGAACAATGTAGTCTCTTATTTGCCTTTTCTCCCCTGTTTCATTACCCTGGGTGCTTCATCTAATCTATTTTTGCATATTCTGTGTTTTTCCTACAGCTGTGTATTTTTACAGTATTTTCTAGTTAGTTGTTATTGTACATGGTGTGTTTGATTAAAGTATATATTTTTATAGAATCTTGATTGGACATTCCTTTAATTTTGACTTAGAATTCGCTGTTTGGGATGCTACTGAACCACATTCACACCCCTCTTGAGAGTATAGCCTTCCATCAGCCCATGTTACCACAGAAGGTTGAAGGTGGTATATCTCTTAACTGTGCCTGTTTTACTGTTATGTTTATGTTGGCTCTTGGTTTGTAGAAGTGTGAGGGCTGAGTGGGCGTTTGAGCCTCTACTCATCCTTCCTGTTGAGAAAGTATGATCAAGAAGAATTGGAAAATTTGACAACTCTTAAACCTGAAGAATCACATGGGTTACATGAATATGATAAATGCTCGAAAATGCTGGATAAACGCTATGAAAAGAAAGTCAGCACCATTCTGGAACAATATAACTCTGGCAAAAGAGAACAAGAGAAAGGAGAAAAAGTCGAGCAGTAAATTACTTTAAGGGGGTCTAGCCACTTCGTGTGAGTTTGGAACCAACCTAAAGAAGCAACTTCATGACCAATCCAAGATTGAGTGTAAGGATAGCGAAGCAAGAGAAGCATTAGGGGCCAAGGGAAATACTTCTTTGGAAGAAGTATTAAGAATATCCAAAGAAGTGGTATAAACCAAAGAGTGTGTGATGAAGTTAGTACAGAAAACAACAAGTGACAGCAAGACAACAGAACCCCTAAATCAGTCTGAAGTACTTTCAATAAATGCCCAAAAAAAAGACAAGTCAAGTGTTCCAAAGGAAAACCAACCGCTTGGAGAAGGTAGACAGAGTTGACAGAAAGAGATGTTTTCAATGCAACAGTCTGTTCCACCGAGTCAAAAGCAATAATTGTCCTGCACTGAAAGGGGACATTTTGCTAAGTGTTGTAGGAGCACAACAGGGTCGACAGACTATATTGGCATGTTGCCCGAAGAATTAGATGAATCCACATTTGCCATAGAGGAAATGATGGACTCCCTGATGAAAATAGAAGATGCAGATACTGAAAAGCCAATGGCCCAGTTGTGGATACAAGACAAAAAAGTGGATATGGCAATCGACTCTGGTGGTAAATATACACTTATGCCCAAGAAGATATTTCACAACGTATGTAAAAAGGAGAGCATCCTTAAGAGTATGGTCATAAACGCAGTAGCATATGGCGAAAACAAACTGAGTTAGTGGGATGGTTTTGGGCGATGGTGAACTTCAAAGACCGCACCAGCTGAGGGGAAAGTATTTGTGTCCCACAAGGGTAACGCTCCTTTGATAAGCTGGTCACATCAGAAGACTGAACTTTAAGTTGGATCCCAATGTAGAGGAATCCATTATTGCATGCAATGCTTGTTTGTCCAAGAAAAGAGCTCACATTCAAGCCTGTGTCTCTGCAGCCTCTAACACCACGGTCAAACATTTTAAAATATGCAAGGAACTAGCCAATCCTGCAGCAGTCTCTACCTCTCCTTTTCACTCCCAGGCCCTTTATATGACTCTGGCCATTCACTTCACCAATAAAACTCAGGGCATCCTGTCCTCTAGCTCCTCTTCCTCTCTCGGCCCCCCTTTGGCCAACTCTCCTTCTCCTCCCCCTTTCTCCTCCTCCTCTCTGACTACACTTAACAAGGTTTCTAGGCAAGTCTGATCTATGAAAATACCCCCTCCTCAAGAAGCCATCTGGCGATCCTACCTGTCTAGCAAACTATCGCCTTATCTCTATCACCCCTTTCCTGGTCAAACTCCTGGAAAAACTGTCCATCTCCCAGCTTACTCTCCAAACTGAATCTGTTGGCTGTCTCCATGACCAGCTGTCTGGCTTCCGAGCTGCCAGAGGTACAGAAACTGCTCTCCTGAACACCTGTGAAGATCTGCTCTCCAACCTTGATTCCAGTATTCCTTCTGTCCTCATCCTCCTGGATCTTTCCTCTGCCTTTGACATGGTCAACCACGCTATCCTGATCAATCGACTTCGTGAGAACCTGGGTATCATGGGTCAGGCCCTGGAATGGTTGACCTCCTTCCTCTTGGACTGCCCCTCCTAGGTCCAACTTGGTTCCTTTCACTCCGCCAACTCTCTCTCCACCTGTGGTGTTCCCCAGGGCGCTATCCTCTCACCCTAGTTTTTTAACCTCTATTTGGCCCCTTTGGCCCACCTCATCTCTAACTTGGCCCTCTTCCTGCTCCCACCTGTGAGGCTAAGTACCTCTGGGGCCTCTTCGACTCCACACTACCTTTTTCTCCACACATCTCTGACGTCTCTAAGAAGTCAAACTACCAACTACACCTCCTCAGAGGTATTCTTCCTTTCCTCTCCTTCATCCAGCAGCTCACTGTCTCTAGAGCTCTGGTTCTCTCTAGGCTGGACTACTGCAACAGCCTTTTTCTAAATCTGCCTGCTTCTACTCTCCGCCCTCTGCAACTCATAGTGAACAGGACTGCAAGACTTGTCCTTGGCCTCAAGCCCAGGGATCGTATCTCTCCAGCACTGAAATCTCTGCATTGGCTCCCAGTGGCTGCAAGGATTAAGTTCAAGACTCTCTGCATTGTCCACAAGGCCTTCTGGGGCCTGGGTCCTCAATACCTCCAACTCTCTCTTTGTAAATACTTTCCTACTCATGCTCTTCGCTCCTCCACATCCAACTCCCTCAGGGTCAGTCGCTTCTCCAAACAACGAGTTGGTGGTAGATCTCTTTTTTTCGGCTGGGGCCTCCCTGCCTCTCTGAAACTTGAGGAGAACCATCTCTGTTTCCGGAAGCACCTCAAGACCTTCCTCTTTGCTTTTGCCTTCTCCCTTCCTCTCCCCTGCTGATTTCCTGTCTGATACTGTACTGGTCACCTGGCTACCCTCTGATTTCAGGCCCAGGTCACTGCCCGCCCAGTGCACACCGCACTACTTCCCGGCACCCTTGCACTTGGGTCTGTATCTGTAACCCTACAGTCCCCCTACCTGCACGTTTAGACATCTGCTGTCTGCACTTACCCTTGCACCTTCCAGCTGCTGGCCGCACTTCTTGTTATTGTTTTGATCCCATGTACAGCACTGCCCTTCCCTTTCCCCTGGCACTTTCAGTTGCCCCCTCCCCTGGACTTGCGCAATCTCAATACCACTTGGCCTAGTAAGATCGTTATCTCTGTCCTCCCTCTGTTCCCCGCTTCCTTGCCTCGTCGCGCCTTGAAACACTTGTGTATAGGCGCGTTACTAATGCCATATCATATCATAACTTTCAGTGTTATGCGGATCACACTCCGCTCTCCTTCAGGCTCCCCTCAGCCTCCTCTCCTCCCTCGCTCATTCCTGACTGTCTATCAGCGATTCAAGAGTGGTGTGCCTCCAACGATCTCTGCCTTAATGCCCGTAAGTCATAGTTCTATCTCACTGGGACTCCTGCTCCCGCTTTTCTTCTCTCACTCTGACTGCCCTCCTTGGGCCCTCTTCCCTCGCTTTCCTGTGAGGCATAAAACCTTGGTGTCATCTTCGACTCAACCCTCTCTTTCTCTCCTCACAACTCAGACGTTGCCAAGAAGTCCCACTATCAGCTTCACCTCCTCAAAGGTACTATCTTTCTCACCTTTCTCATCTTCCCCCAGAAGCTCACTGTCTCCAGAGCTCTGGTTATCTCTAGGCTGGACTACTGCAACAGCCTCTTTCTCAATCTGCCTTCTGCTACTCTCCGCCCCCTGCAACTAATGCAGAACAGGACTGCAAGACTTATCCTTGGCATCAAGCCCAAGAACGTATCTCTCCAGCCCTGAAATCTCTCCATTGGCTTCCGGTGGTTTCAAGGATAAAGTTCAAGACCATTTGCATTGTCCACAAGGCTTTCTGGGGCCGGGGCCCACACTACATCCAACGCTCTCTTCCTAAATACCTGCCTCCTCTAGCCCCTCGCTCAGCTACCTCCAACTCTCTAAGGGTCAGATGCTTCTAGAGGCAGAGAGTGGGGATAGATCTCTCTCATCTGCAGGTGCCTCTTTCTGGAATGGCCTCCCTCGCCCACTCAAACTTGAGCCAGATCACCTGAAGTTCCGGAAGGAGCTCAAAGCTTTCCTCTTCTCCTCTGCGTTCTCTATCTCTACCTCCCCTGCTGATGTTACCTGTCTTCTGCACTGACTGGTTGCTTGGCTACCCTCAGAGTCTCACTGGGTTCCAGTCTCTCTCTTGATCGGTCTCCCATGCACTGCCTCTGGGCCTTCCAAGCACTTAGGTGCTGTAACTGTAACCCCTACGGCCCCTTGCCTCCTTTGCATTTACACAGAGCTGCACTGCCCTGTACTGCACTTACTCATAGCATTGCTGCCTTGTTGTCCCCCTGCCTCTCCCTGGTACTTCTCGCCCCACCCTTTTCCCCTTGCACTTCTCGTTCTCGCACTTGCATGATCTGAATGACACAAGGCCTAGTAAGATTGTTGTCTTGTCATCCCCCTGTCTTCCCTCCCATGTCTTGTCCCGCCTAGAAACACTTGTGTACAGGCGCGTTATAAATGACATATCATATCATAATGTGGGAAGCAAAGAAGACAAACTGTTCATACCATACAAGTCACACAGAGAACAATAGGAGGCTTAAGGGATGCATGATGCCTTTTGGGATGAACTAGGAAAGGGTATGTGCATCATATCAGGATAAAAGCTGGGTCTGTCCCAGAGTTCACAATGTCAAGAACGTGCCCTTAACTCTGAAAGACAAAGTTAAACATAAATTAATATTGATGGGGAAACAGGGAGTCACAGATCAGCAGAATGGGTTTCTGCTGTAGACATTGTGAGGAAGGCGAACAGCAAATTAAGCGATTGTGCATTGATTTAAAGGCAGTAAACAATCCATTTAGCCAGATAGACATCTGCTACTCAATATTACAGAGTTATTGGGTAGATTTAGTGTTAGGCGGAAACCTGTGCAGTTACCTCTGGGACCACTGCAAAAGATTTAGGACTACAGGTGTTTGGCAGTAAACCCACTTGGTAGCAGTCTGTACCACACAGATTCACTTGGTAGCTGTGGCTGAGCACTCAGACTTCCCTCAAGAAGAGTTAGGCAGTATGTGGAGTATACAAAATAGGGCAATTCTACACAGTAAGACAAGCAAACACGCAACAAGGCTTCAGTGTAAAGATATAAAGGTATTTATTTATAACGACACATCTATAGAAAACACTCTGGCACTAATACGGCAAACACTTCAATTACAATTACTCTACGAAGAAAAAGATCAATCCCCCTAACAATAGTTCGACAAGTCTAGGTTTACCAGCATCACTTATTTGCAGACAGAGGTGTATGCTTCAATCTAGATGGCACTCTAGTATTTGTTAGGATGGGAGAGAAAAATAGGCAGGTTATGAAATCAACACGGTTCCAATACTTTACGGGCAAATGCAAGGCAAGAAGACAGGAACCACGGTAGATCATAAAGTTCAGAGGCCAGGCCCACTCGGAGAGAGGCAAGGCGATATGTCCCAAAAAGTATCTTAGTGGAAATGCGTTCGAGTCTTTGAAGCAAATTGTTATCGGCAGAGTGAACCAGTTCAGATCAACACGCTAGAGAAAGCTTGGAAGCGACCCTATGGAGAGGCGAGGATTAAGACACCTCACTCTATCCGGCAACAAGGGAAGCCAGGCGGACACAGTACCTTGATTGTGGAGAGACAGCTCCGGCGGGGGCAGTTGTTCCTGGTGGTGGATGCACGTCCGGTCTTTGCCAAGAGAAGAGATGATCTCGTCGTCGAAGGAAAGTTGAAGATCGTTGCACCACCAGGGAAGAGACCAGCCGCGGAGTGCTCCGTCACAAGGCACCACCTTTTGGTCGCGGTACGGGGTAGTGGCTATCCGGTTGCCGAGGTGCTCTGCACGGGCAATTCGACCACTGCGTCCTGAGGCGAAGAAAAAGCAAAGGGGACTGGTTGTTCCCACCAGTCAGGGGAAGAGACTCTCCGGCAGGGAGATCTCCTCTGTCGTCGGGAAGTGGTGAGTCGGTTCAGCAGGGCTCCACCGGAGGTGTCGTCGTTGCAGGTCGGCTCAGCTTTACCCTCGTCGGATTCTTAGGTCCTGTGGCGACTTCTGAAGATCCAGTCCCAAAAGCCCTGCTTTTATGCAGAAACCCCCCATTCATTCAGCCCAGCTGTCACTCAAAACACGCTAAGTGGTGAGCGGGGAGGCTCACCACTTGGTCCAATCACACCAGAGTGCGACAGGAGTTGGCAAAGCAACTCGGTCCAGGGTGCCTAAACCCCCTCCCACACCCCTGTGGTAACCCAGACAGAATGGCACCACTTTGGAGGATCTCTGTACAGAAGCCCGCCAAAAGTGGAACAAAGGGCTCAACCTTTGGTTTAGGAGTCACAGAGACGAACACAGACGCCATTTTAAAAAGCCGAGTTCTGGCAGAAAATACCATCCGATAGACTTATTTAAGATAAGTAGACCGGAGGTATGTTAGAGATTAACGAGAAACAGTATCAATCTCCAACAATGGGAAGAATAGGGTTATATTCGGGGTCGAATATAACAAGTAGTTTCCACTGCCACCAGCCATAACTCGACGAGGGGGGACGGGACAGTGCCCCCTCGAATAACAGACCTAGGAGTAATCGAATTACCCCTACTAGTACGTCCACAATAGGATGGTTTGCACTAGTTCTGTTAGTAAATTTAGGTCTAGTAAAGCCAATGGTGACTTTACATGCTCGGGGAGACAGTAGTCACTCCCCGGGTATGGAGTCTATGATGGAGGTCCGGTAGGACGCCCCTGTGTTACGGCACGGAGGGTGCGGTGTAACACACATAGCAAAACATATGAGACCCTATGGAGTAAAAGACCCCATAGCCCATAGAACACATGGACACTCAAAGGAATTACACACATTCATGTCCAAGAGTGGGAGAAAAAGAGTCTCACTCTTGGCAGGATGGAAAAAAACAAACTCCAGAAATCCAGCAAAGCTGCTGGGGGACTCACTAGGTTAGGAAATTCAGCCTAAACAGAGAAATCTCGCTAACACTCGCCCCCCCCCAGACTAAGGGACAGTAGGATTTAATCCACTCCTGGATGAATCTCATACCTCTAGTCGATGACATACATCCTAGAGAGACCATCAGCATTTTGGTGGTGACACCCTGACCTGTGCTCAATGGTGAAATCAAACCCTTGCAGGCAGATCTACCATCTCAATAGTTTCGGGTTTTCCCCTTTCATTTGCATTAACCATCTCAAGGGTTGGTGGTCAGTCTGAATGACAAAAGTAGAACCATACAAGTACGGCCTAAACTTCTTCAGAGCCCACACGATAGCAAAGCACTCTCTTTCGATTGTTGCCCACCTTGTTTCAGGATCCTTCAGCTTGCGGCTGATGAAGCAAACGGGGTGCTCCCTACCTTTCCCATCCAGTTGACTCAGTACGGCACCTATTCCTACATTTGAAGCATCTGTCTGCACAATGAAGTGTTGGCGGTAATCAGGAGCTCTGAGTGCTGGGGCTTGGCAAAGAGCCTTTTTCAGGTTTTCAAAAGCCTGATTGCACTCCTCGTTCATCTAACCTTTTTAGGAAATTTGGGCAAGGAGATGACATTCAGTGGAGAAGCTATGGTCCCATAGTTCTCTATGAAATTCCTGTAGTACCCAGTGAGGCCTAGGAAGGCTCTCACTTGGGTTTGAGTAGTAGGTGTTGTCCAATTTTGCACAGCTTCAATCTTACTGAGCAAAGGCCTTATTTCTCCACCTCCTACCTCATGTCCAAGATAGACTACCTTACTCTGCCCAATTTGGCATTTACTCGCCTTTATGGTCAGATTGGCTTGTCCAAGAGCCTGCAAAACATCTCTCAGGTGGGTTACTAGTTCTTCCCAGGAATTGCTAAACACTGCGATGTCATCCAAGTATGCCATGCAGAAGTCCTCCGTCCCATTCAGAACCTGGTTTACAATCCGTTGAAACGTAGCAGGTGCATTCTTCAATCCGAAAGGCATTACCTTAAACTGGTATAAGCCACCGGGGTGTAACGCTTACCTTAGACTCCTCGGGGACACCACGTGATATTCGGAAACTTCTCAGGGTGCGCAGTTATCTTTTGTTCACTATCCCAACTGGACTCTCAATCTATGCCATAAAAACAAATTACCACACCAAATAACTGAGGGATTCCTGAAGTAGGGGAAAATAAGAACCTTTTCCAAAAAACTGCATAGTTTGGTTACCTTAGTTGGTGATTTAGTTAGCTCTCCATCCTGCTTCTGTGCAGGGGCGCGTGTTCTGAAGAAAGGATGTGAGAAGGAAGGATGAATTGCCCAATATGGAATTTACCTATCAACAGAACTACACTACTGTGACTGGAGAATGAAGGGAACACTACGGAACTCCTAGAAACACCTAAAAGGGTACACTTCCTAACAGTGCTCAGACAGGAATGGTGTCGCTAGCCAACTAATTGCAAGAAACACCCAAATGTGTCTAAAAACTGAAGTGCACAACTCGAAAGATTTTAGATTCCTAAATGTGTAAACTTAGTGTACCTAATGACGACAGAAAACACGAACACTACTGTTCCTAGAAACAATGTTCTCCACACAACCCCCTTAGCTCTGTGAGGCAGATACAACTAGTATGGTTTTAGCATTCACTTGCGCACTAAGAACGAATGTGTGAAGAGCCCCTATGGCACCTTTAGTAATGGAGAAAACTAGATGAGTAAAAATACTTGCTGTGATACAAGGGGCGACAACTGGAACGAGCGCCTCGAAAATTCTCCTCACAAATTACGCCAAAAGGAAAAGCGTATACTGCCAGCTTAACGCTGACGAACGCCAACTTCACACAGGGTTCACAGAAATAGGGACTGCGGACTGGACGGGAAAAGCAATACCAGGGCACTACTAAAAGGGTATCTATGAAATACTAAGGAAGCTGAGGAATTCCTCTCAGAGGGCTGAACCGCGGTAAGCGTTCGCTGAAACAGCTGAAGACGCGAAGCGCCGTTGAGCAAAGGGGAGGGGCTTAAATACTCCAGAGTGACAGAAAACTAGACTGCTGGCCCAAACTAGAGGTTGTAACATCAGGCCGCCATGTTGGTTGATGAGGAAGAGTCTAACCTACCTATCCTTAGACCAGCAGGAAATCTTGGAAATTCTTTTGCGAGAGAACCCCGTAATCATGACAGTATTCCCCCCCAAGGCCCCTCCTAAACTGAAATTCCCCCTCCCTGGTTTGGACGGGTGGTTGCGGTGAAAAATTCTGAGTAACCTAGTGGCATGAACATTCTCGCAGGGTTCCCAAGTTCTGTCTTGAGGGCCATAACCCTTCCAATCTACTAAGTAGAATAGCTTGTTACGCACAATCTTGGAATCTAAGATGGCCTTGACCTCATATTCTAGTTGGTCATCATCTACGACCACAGGGGCTGGTGCTTTGGAGATTCGTGTGTTTGGGTTAACAGGCTTCAAAAGAGAGACGTGAAATACTGGATGGATTTTCATGTTTTTTGGAAGGGTTCATTTAATGGCCACGGGATTGATGATTTTTTCAATCGCAAAAGGCCCCAGGAAGCGGGGAAGGAATTTTCTAGACCCCTTCAAGGTCAGATTTCGGGTGGCTAGCCAAACCAAATTCCCCACTTCATATTCTGGTGCCACACTTCTTTTGTTATCCGCAAATTTCTTCTGGGATTCTTTAGCCATGGATAATTGTTCTCGAGCTTGAGCGATGGCAGTGGTGATCTTTTCATGCAGGGATTTTACTGCTGGCATTTCTAACGGTTCAGGTGGATCGTAAACTGAGGTGCGTGGATGTCGACCATGTAAGATGTAGAAAGGACTCAAACCAGTGGAGGAATGGACAGAATTGTTATATGCATATTCGGTTATTCACAAAACATTTAGCCAGGTGTCTTCCAATTGATGCAACATACACCTGAGGTACTGCTCCAAGGTTTGATTGGTTCGCTCAGTTTGACCGTCAGTTTGGGGGTGATGACTGGTGGACAAACGTACATCGATTTTGGCCAGTTCACAACATCTTCTCCAAAACTTAGCAACAAATTGGCTACCTCGATCAGAGATTATCACCGTAGGAAAGCCATGCAGCCTCACGATATTCTCCAAAAAGGTTTTTGCCAGAACTGCGGCTGATGGCAATCCTTTCAATGCTATAAAATGTGCCATCTTGGAGAACAAGTCCACCACCACCATGATCGTGTCAAACCCTTCACAAGGAGGGAAGTCGGTGATGAAGTCCATGGAGATGGTGTGCCAGGGGGTTGGTGGCACACTTAACGGAAGAAGCAAGCCTGCAGGTTTCCTTTTTTGATTCTTGTTTTGAGCGCAGTTACCACAAGTTTTCAAATGCTGAATGACATCTTTTCTCCAAGTAGGCCACCAATATGATCTCTTAACTTTCTCCATGGTCTTTTTGATTCCGGGGTGACCTTCCAAAAGAGCGTCATGATAGTTGGTAACCACTTTTTCTTGTAGTTGAGGCGTAGGCAAGTATAACCGTTCCTGATAAAAGGGAAGGCCCTCCTGTACTGTAAAGCCTACTCCTCTGGACTCCCAGTTCACCAATTCATCCTGCGTGAGGTGGTTTTGAATTTCTCTTTTTAATTCTTCAAAGGCAGAGTCCGTTGTGTTCATTACTCCCAGGATCTTTTCTCCAGAAATGATCTCCACAGGATTCACTGGCACATAGGTCTCTTCCCCGTTACCCATTCGAGACAAGGCATCAGCCTTACCATTTCGTACTCCTGGTCTGAAGGTGATAACGAAGTCATATTCAGCTAGAAAGAGAGCCCATCGTAACTGTCTTGAAGATTGTGCCCTAGCAGAGCGTAAGTATTGCAAGTTCCGATGGACGGTGAAGATGGTCACCGTGTGTCGTGCGCCCAGCAAGTGATGCCTCCATTCCTTCAAGGCACAAATTATAGCCAAAAACTCCTTATCTGTAATGGTGTAGTTTAATTCTGCAGCAGAGAACTTCTTTGACCAGAAGGCTACGGGGTGCAGTTCTTGGGTGTCAGGATCACGCTGAGACAACACTGCTCCCATAGTCACGTTTGAAGCATCAGTCTCAATTACAAACGGAAGATCGGGTCTTGGATGTTGTAGAACAGGTGCAGCAGTGAATTGCTCCTTTAGTTTCTTAAATGCCTCATCAGCTTCATTAGTCCATTCAAATTTCCTGTTTTTTCGAAGTAGTGAGGTGATAGGATGAACTAGGCGAGAGAAATCAGAAACAAAACGCCTATAGAAATTTGCAAATCCCAGAAAACTCTGAACTCCTTTGACAGAAGTTGGAGCGGGCCAAGACAGGATGGCATCAACCTTTCTGTTGTCCATTTTGATTCCACTTGAAGATAGAATGAACCCCAAGAATTCAATCTCAGGGACATGAAAATGACACTTCTCCAATTTCACATACAGAGAATTGTCTTGGAGCCTTTGAAGCACCGATGTCACGTGCCTTACATGATCCGCCAGGTTTGCAGAGAAAATTAGAATGTCGTCCACATAGACCACCACACAGATGTCCAGTAGTTCTCTAAAGATATCATTCATAAAGGCCTGAAAGGCAGCAGGAGCATTGCAAAGCCCGAAGGGCATGACTTGATATTCGAAGAGCCCGAATCGTGTCCGAAAGGCGGTTTTCCACTCCTCGCCTTCCTTAATGCGAATGAGATGATAGGCACCTCTAAGATCGAGCTTGGTGAATATTCGTGCCTGCTTCACCTGATCCAGCAAGGTCGAAATAAGGGGAAGAGGATAGCGGTTCTTCACCGTGATTTGATTCAGTGCCCTGTAATCTATGCAGGTTCGCAAATCCCCTTCCTTCTTGGGCACAAAAAAGAGAGGAGATGCCACCGGTGACTTGGACGGTCTAATAAACCCATTGGCCAGGTATTGATCCAGATAAGTCTTTAGATGAGCATTTTCTTTTTCAGTGAGGGCATAAATTCTGCTGCAAGGAAGCTGAGCCCCTGGAATGAGATCAATTTGACAGTCATAAGGTCTGTGAGGGGGCAAAATTTCCGCCTGTCGTTCTTCTTGAAAAATATCCTGGAATTTTTTGTATTCTACTGGTAATGAACCTATGAGACCCAAGGTGGTGTTGATAGTCATCTCAGACTGCCTGGCATCTTTCGAACCTTCTGCAGAAAAACACATACTCTGACACTTGGAGTCAAACTTCAATGTCCGGGAACACCAATCGATCACAGGGTTATGCTTCTCCAACCAAGGTATTCCCAAGATGATCTGGAATTGAGGAGCTTGAATCAGGTCAAAAGAGATCCTCTCCCTGTGTCCTTCCTGGCAGAGCATTATGAGGGGGTCAGTGCACTGGGTCACGGGACCTGACACCAAAGGTGTGCCATCCACCCCGGAGACATTTTCAGCTTCTAACTTATTCCTCAAAGGGAATCCCAATTTACTAGCCAGATGTTGATCCATGTAGTTGCCAATGGCCCCACAGTCTATGTATGCAACTAATGCATGCCTCTGTGTGGGGTCATTAGGGCAAGAAAGGACGATAGGACACACGAAGTGTGAGGTCGCTGCAACCTTTTCCATGCTCGACAAGCGGACCTCTAAACTTGTCGGGCATTGGAGTTTTCCGCCGTCTGTTCTTTTTTATCCGGATTGATTCCTCCTAAAGGCCTCCGTGAAGGTTTTACTGGACAATCCTTTAAAAAATGACCGGCCTTGCCACAATACAAACACAACTGCAACTGTCGTCTCTTCTCTCTCTCTGCTTGGGAAATAGGGCCTCGAATTCCGCCCAACTGCATGGGTTCATTGGGAACATCTAATCCTGACTTCGACACTGGTTCCCTTGAACGGACTACAAAGGGTCGACTGTCCTGACGAGCTCGATCCGTCCTCCTATCCTGAAGACGATGATCCAACTGGATTGTCAGGTCTATGAATTCTGTGAGACATTCGGGCGGATTGACAACTTGAGCGAGAACATCCTTCAGCTCACTGCGCAGACCACGATAAAACAATGTCACTCTCTTTTCTGTAGGCCAATTAGTTTCTGCCACTAATCGATTAAACGTAGCCACATAAGCGAGCAGCTCCTGATTGCCCTGCTTGAGTGACAGTAACTCATTGTCCAATGCCTGACCTTGTGAATGGCGAGCAAACAAGTTCTCTAACTCTCGCTGGAATTCCGAAAAGTTCTGTAACACGGGATCATCCCGATTAACCAAAGGTATGGACCAATCTGCTGCGTGACCACCCAAATAAGACAACACAAAAGCAACCTTTGATTGGTCAGTGGAGAAAACCCCAGGTCTGCACAAAAAATGTAGTCTACACTGGTTTAAAAACACTGCAAACTTTTTTGGGTCCCCCGTGAATCTTTCAGGAGGGGCTAAGGGAATATTTCCTGGAATTACCACTTGGACTGGAACTGAGGGCGATGTAGATGAGGAAGCTTGGGCATTGCCTTGGGGAAGGGGAACCTGTCCCGCCTGATTCTGTAATAACTGGCGAGCCAATTCTTCAGTTCGTTCCCTATTGATTCCCAGTTCCCTTCTAAGAGCACCGGTTTCGGACCGGGCTGCATGGACTTCAGCTCTAAGTTCTCCCAGTAGTTGAGCTAACTGATCTACCTCAGAAGTTCCCATGATGCCCAGGCGGAGTATTTTTATGACTGGCTTCGCGTTCTGTAACGCTTACCTTAGACTCCTCGGGGACACCACGTGATATTCGGAAACTTCTCAGGGTGCGCAGTTATCTTTTGTTCACTATCCCAACTGGACTCTCAATCTATGCCATAAAAACAAATTACCACACCAAATAACTGAGTGGTTCCTGAAGTAGGGGAAAATAAGAACCTTTTCCAAAAAACTGCATAGTTTGGTTACCTTAGTTGGTGATTTAGTTAGCCCTCCATCCTGCTTCTGTGCAGGGGCGCGTGTTCTGAAAAAAGGATGTGAGAAGGAAGGATGAATTGCCCAATATGGAATTTACCTATCAACAGAACTACACTACTGTGACTGGAGAATGAAGGGAACACTACGGAACTCCTAGAAACACCTAAAAGGGTACACTTCCTAACAGTGCTCAGACAGGAATGGTGTCGCTAGCCAACTAATTGCAAGAAACACCCAAATGTGTCTAAAAACTGAAGTGCACAACTCGAAAGATTTTAGATTCCTAAATGTGTAAACTTAGTGTACCTAATGACGACAGAAAACACAAACACTACTGTTCCTAGAAACAATGTTCTCCACACAACCCCCTTAGCTCTGTGAGGCAGATACAACTAGTATGGTTTTAGCATTCACTTGCGCACTAAGAACGAATGTGTGAAGAGCCCCTATGGCACCTTTAGTAATGGAGAAAACTAGATGAGTAAAAATACTTGCTGTGATACAAGGGGCGACAACTGGAACGAGCGCCTCGAAAATTCTCCTCACAAATTACGCCAAAAGGAAAAGCGTATACTGCCAGCTTAACGCTGACGAACGCCAACTTCACACAGGGTTCACAGAAATAGGGACTGCGGACTGGACGGGAAAAGCAATACCAGGGCACTACTAAAAGGGTATCTATGAAATACTAAGGAAGCTGAGGAATTCCTGTCAGAGGGCTGAACCGCGGTAAGCGTTCGCTGAAACAGCTGAAGACGCGAAGCGCCGTTGAGCAAAGGGGAGGGGCTTAAATACTCCAGAGTGACAGAAAACTAGACTGCTGGCCCAAACTAGAGGTTGTAACATCAGGCCGCCATGTTGGTTGATGAGGAAGGGTCTAACCTACCTATCCTTAGACCAGCAGGAAATCTTGGAAATTCTTTTGCGAGAGAACCCCGTAATCATGACACGGGGGTAGAAAATGCAGTTTTCTCCTTGGCATGGTCTGTCAGGGCTATTTGCCAATAGCCTGACGTCAAGTCAAATGTGCTGAGGAACTTGGCGGCGCCAAGTTTATCCACCAACTCATCTGTTCTTGGCAAAGGGTGGGCATCAGTCTTGGTGACTGTATTAAGAGCTCTATAATCCACTCAGAATCTAAGCTCTTTAGATCCGGCCTTTGGTACTAACACAACTGGGCTAGACCATGGACTAGTAGAGGGCTCTATTACCCCGAGATCGAGCATCTTGCTGACCTCACCTTTGATGTGGGTTCGTACGGATTCTCGACATTCTGTATCCTCTGCTTTTGACCGGCAGACAGTCACCAGTGAGTATGTCATGCTGGCCCCAAGGAGTCAAGCCTGGTGAGAGCGAGAACAATGAGGCAAACTGATTCAACATAGATTTGCACTCTTCTTGTTGCTCGGGTGTCAGATTTACTCCTTCAACTTTTACGTCCAAAGGTAAGCCTCTGAGGAGATCCGGAAGAGCTTCACTCTCTTCTTCTTCCTCGGATGATGCTAGAAGCAATGCTCCTACATCGGGTCTTGAGACATACGCTTTGAGTCGGTTGGTGTGAAAGACTGTCGGAGCCTCCTTGGGATTGCCCAAGTCCACCAGATAGTTGACCTCTCCGAGTTTACCCACAACTCTGAAGGGTCCCATCCATTTGTCTTGCAAGGCCCTCTGCTTTGTTGGGATCATAACGAGAACGAGCTGGTCTTGAGCGAACTCAACCATGTTAGCCTTTTGATCGTGCCAGTGCTTGACCGATGCTTGTCCAGCTTTCAAGTTATCGCTTGCTTCCGTCATCATGTGCGACATTCTCCTCCGGAGACCTATCACGTAGTCAGTCACTCTGACTGGCTTGGGGGAAGGAGCACTCTCCAACCCCTCCTTAATCAGGGCCAATGGACCTCTGACGGGATGACCATAGAGAAGCTCGAAGGGAGAGTAACCTACTCCCTCCTGAGGGACTTCTCTATAAGCAAAGAGAAGGCATGGCAGTAGAAGGTCCCACTTACGCTTAAGGGGTTCTTCTAAAGCACCTATCATGCTCTTCATGGTTCGGTTGAACCGTTCTACCAACCCATTGGTTTGTGGGTGGTAAACTGTTGAGAACTTGTAAGTAACTCCACAGGTTTTCCACATGGCTTTCATGTAGTGGGACATAAAGTTTGACCCCCTGTCAGAGATTACTTCCTTAGGAAACCCGACCCTAGTAAAAATACCAAAGAGGGCCTTAGCCACAGCCAGAGCTGTAACAGTCCTCATAGGAATCACCTCAGGATACCTAGTAGCATGGTCTACTACAACAAGTATAAACCTGTTGCCTGAGGAGGTTGGAGGATCAAGGGGACCAACAATGTCAATCCCTACTCTCTCAAATGGGACTCCCACAACTGGGAGAGTCACTAAAGGTGCCACATTCTTGGAGCCCACCTTACCAGAGGTCTGGCAGGTGTGGCAGCTCCTGCAGTGTTTTTCCACTTCGGCCCACATCTTTGGCCAATAGAAGTAGAGAGAGAGCCTTTCCTTAGTCTTCTTGAAACTCAAGTGACCAGCCAAAGGAATCTCGTGGGCTAACTGCAAGAACTGTGGTCTGTTCTCTTGGGGTACTACAAGTCGTTTGTAGTCTCCAGGTGCAGACTCGGTCGGTTCATTGTAGAAGAGGCCATCTTCCCAGTGCAACCTCTATTTCCCAGGCTCTTGCCCTTCAGCCTGAGCTTCTGCCTGGTGGCGAAGACCTTCCAGAGTTGGACATTCTCTCTGTCCCTTACTGAAGTCCGCCCTGCTGGGTCCACCTTCTGCCAGTAACATAGCTCTCAACCATTTGTGTTGCAAAGGCGGGTGAAATCGCCTGATTTTGTTTTTGGCGGGTGAGACGCCCATTGAAATGGATGGGCATGCAGGAGTCTTGGCGGGTGAGTCAGCCCTTTACAAGGCGGGTGACACCCGCCAAAAGCGTGTGAGTTGAGAGCTATGCAGTAAAGACTGCAGCTCAGGATGGTCAACAGGATCCAGATCTCCAATGAGTTCCTGGCCTTCCATTAGCTCTTCCTCAGAGTCTAATTCTACCACACAGGATTGTACCTCCCTCTCAGCCTCGGCTGGAGGTGGAGTTACGGGTGTAACTTTGGACAACCGTGGGGAAGTCCGTGTTGGCTGTACTGTAATGCTGGCTGCTGGTTTCGGGGCAGAAGTCTTAGGTTTCCCTTTCGCTTCTGTTTTCTTCTAGACAGCGGCCGACAATTCCAGTGGAGCAGGAGTGATTTCTTTCTTCATCATCTCCTGGAGAGTACTGCGCATGGTCCTCTCTCTTGCGGGTCTGGTTAGCTCCTGTAACCGTTTACTAGGAGGTCTGGGAGTATGCGATACAACTCCGAGAGTTTTCAAATCGTTACCCAACAGAACGCGTCCTGGTACCTCACTCTGTATGCTGACAGGTATCTTCACAGTCATGTTGTTACACTGGATGAGAACTGGTAATTGGGGAAGCATCTGCACAGGCCCTCCAGCTAACTTGGTGAGGCGTTTGGGTGCCTTAGCAACATCCTCAGCCTGAAAAAACGATTTATCCACCACAGTTATGCTGGCCCCAGTGTCCCTAATGGCAGGAGTCTCCTGACCATTCACCTGGACACTGTCCTTATAATACTCTTTAGTATTATCGGGGATAGAATTATAGACATCTAAATTCTGTTGTTCCCACAACCCCAGAGATACTAAAGAAACGCTGGTTGAGACTCCAATGGGTTCGTCAGCTAGCAGTAGAAAGTTTCCACTTGCCATTTGGACTTCCTCCTCTGGAGCGAAGGCTAAGGAGACAAGCTGGACCCCTGAAAGTTTACCCTTACATCTGGGATCTCCTTTCACGTGGTCAGTTGAGCCACAAACAAAGCATTTACCGAATGCTTTCTGGAATGGTGGCTTGTTCTGGCCTCCTTCCGGATTGGCACCAGAAGACACACTATTCTGCTGTGGTTTTCCTTGTGGCTTACCCTTCTGGTTTTGTTTGGGGCCCTCTTTGGAATTTGAGTTATTCGAATTCTCTTTTGAGTCTTTTTTAGGCTGTTTTCCCTCATCCTTTTTCTGAGTTGCCCCAGAATCCTTATGAGTAGCCCTGTTGGCAAACCATAAGTCAGCAGCCTTAGCTAGCTTCCGGGAATCCAATTCCTTCGAATCAGCCAAGTGCTGTCTGAGCTCAGGAGAACAGGCATCATAAATAGACTCCAACATAAAAAGATTCTTCATACCCTCATAAGTGTTCACTTTGTAACCCTTAATCCATCCCTCTAAGTATTTCAACCCTTCACTCACCCAGGTAGCCCAAGGGGTACCATCATGCTTTTCGAGGGTTCTAAACCTCTTAAGATACTGGGAAGGGGTCTTCCCGAACCTAGCTATCAAAGCTAGTTTCACACTTTCATAATCCGTCTTATCCGCCTCCCACAACTCCATTACCACATCAGTCGCAACAGGAGGGAGCCTAGAGAACAACCAGGGAAATAAATCATTCCCGGTGATGTCCAGGAGCCCATGATTGTACTCAAACAGTTTTAACCAATCCAACACATCCAATCTCGGTTCATACATACCCACTAATTCCTTCGGCATCCGGGGTCTTTTGGGACTGGAGCTCCTAGAGGAACCAAAGGAGAGAGAAGCATTTCCACAGACAACTTTTTCATCTCTAACTCGTGATTAAGTTCTATTTCCCTGAGTGTTAACTCAGCTTGCTTCTGCTCAGCCTAGGCATTCATCCGTCTGAACTCGAGCTCTTGGTTTCGTTCAGATTGAGCCAAGAACCGTTTGTATTCTAATTCGAGCTTCATTTTTTCAAGTTCAAAATAAGCAGGGTTACATGTGGGACCTGGTATGGGCCCCTTAGGTACAGCTGGTAAGGCAGGTAGAGGAGCAGGGGAGACAGTTTCGTTAGCCTCTCCTTCCTCTTCAGCCTCTTCATCGCTATCATCAGAATTACAATTTAGATCAACACCATCACTGTTATCTACATTTGCTGGAGAAATTGGTTACTCTGAACCAGTACCCAGACTTTGGTTCGCCAGCAATCTCTCTATTAGTTCTAACTTCTTGCCCCTTACAGAAAGATTCTCTTGCCTACAGAGAGCTCGCAAACTCTCAGTATTTTTACCTGACAAGGATTCTTGACTGTAAGCTTCCATAGTAGACATGTTTTTGAAAGTTGCTTTTTTTAGTGCTAAGCTTTGTGATTAGTTATCCTAAAGTGTCGAAAATCACTCTAAACTGTATACTCGATACAAATCCCACCGCTGTACACCAGTGTTAGGTGGAAACCTGTGCAGTTCCCTCTGGGACCACTGCAAAAGATTTAGGACTACAGGTGTTTGGCAGTAAACCCACTTGGTAGCAGTCTGTACCACACAGATTCACTTGGTAGCTGTGGCTGAGCAGTCAGACTTCCCTCAAGAAGAGTTAGGCAGTATGTGGAGTATACAAAATAGGGCAATTCTACACAGTAAGACAAGCAAACACGCAACAAGGCTTCAGTGTAAAGATATAAAGGTATTTATTTATAACGACACATCTATAGAAAACACTCTGGCACTAATACGGCAAACACTTCAATTACAATTACTCTACGAAGAAAAAGATCAATCCCCCTAACAATAGTTCGACAAGTCTAGGTTTACCAGCATCACTTATTTGCAGACAGAGGTGTATGCTTCAATCTAGATGGCACTCTAGTATTTGTTAGGACGGGAGAGAAAAAAATCAACACGGTTCCAATACTTTACGGGCAAATGCAAGGCAAGAAGACAGGAACCACGGTAGATCATAAAGTTCAGAGGCCAGGCCCACTCGGAGAGAGGCAAGGCGATATGTCCCAAAAAGTATCTTAGTGGAAATGCGTTCGAGTCTTTGAAGCAAATTGTTATCGGCAGAGTGAACCAGTTCAGATCAACACGCTAGAGAAAGCTTGGAGGCGACCCTATGGAGAGGCGAGGATTAAGACACCTCACTCTATCCGGCAACAAGGGAAGCCAGGCGGACACAGTACCTTGATTGTGGAGAGACAGCTCCGGCGGGGCCAGTTGTTCCTGGTGGTGGATGCACGTCCGGTCTTTGCCAAGAGAAGAGATGATCTCGTCGTCGAAGGAAAGTTGAAGATCGTTGCACCACCAGGGAAGAGACCAGCCGCGGAGTGCTCCGTCACAAGGCACCACCTTTTGGTCGCGGTACAGGGGTAGTGGCTATCCGGTTGCCGAGGTGCTCTGCACAGGCAATTCGACCACTGCGTCCTGAGGCGAAGAAAAAGCAAAGGGGACTGGTTGTTCCCACCAGTCAGGGGAAGAGACTCTCCGGCAGGGAGATCTCCTCTGTCGTCGGGAAGTGGTGAGTCGGTTCAGCAGGGCTCCACCGGAGGTGTCGTCGTTGCAGGTCGGCTCAGCTTTACCCTCGTCGGATTCTTAGGTCCTGTGGCGACTTCTGAAGATCCAGTCCCAAAAGCCCTGCTTTTATGCAGAAAACCCCCATTCATTCAGCCTAGCTGTCACTCAAAACACGCTAAGTGGTGAGCGGGGAGGCTCACCACTTGGGCCAATCACACCAGAGTACGACCGGAGTTGGCAAGGCAACTCGGTCCAGGGTGCCTAATCCCCCTCCCACAGCCCTGTGGTAACCCAGACAGAATGGCACCACTTTGGAGGATCTCTGTACAGAAGCCCGCCAAAAGTGGAACAAAGGGCTCAACCTTTGGTTTAGGAGTCACAGAGATGAACACAGACGCCATTTCAAAAAGCAGAGTTCTGGCAGAAAATACCATCCGATAGACTTATTTAAGATAAGTAGACTGGTGGTATGTTAGAGATTAACGAGAAACAGTATCCATCTCCAACAATGGGAAGAATCCCATAGGGTTATATTCGGGGTCGAATATAACAAGTAGTTTCCACTGCCACCAGCCAAAACGCGACGAGGGGGGACGGGACAGTGCCCCCTCGAATAACAGACCTAGGAGTAATCGAATTACCCCTACTAGTACGTCCACAATAGGATGGTTTGTACTAGTTCTGTTAGTAAATTTAGGTCTAGTAAAGCCAATGGTGACTTTACATGCCCGGGGAGACAGTAGTCAGTCCCCGGGTATGGAGTCTATGATGGAGGTCCGCTAGGACGCCTCTGTGTTACGGCACAGAGGGTGCGATGTAACACACATAGAAAAACATATGAGACCCTATGGAGTAAAAGACCCCATAGCCCATAGAACACATGGACACTAAAAGGAATTACACACATTCATGTCCAAGAGTGGGAGAAAAAGAGTCTCAATTTTGGCAGGATGGAAAAAAACAAACTCCAGAAATCCAGCAAAGCTGCTGGGGGACTCACTAGGTTAGGAAATTCAGCCTAAACAGAGAATTCTCCCTAACACTTATTGTTGCAAGAGGTGTTCTACACTTGATTTAAAATCTGGATACCATCAGATCAAATTACATCAGTCATGGAAGAATGTCACAGCATTCATAACCCCGAAAAGGTTATTTCAGTGTGTGTGAATGCCTTTTGGAGTAGTGTAAGAGAAAGCTGTATTACAAAGATGTATGTATCAATTGTTTCAAGAAGGTCAGGCATTGTATGTCTTCAGGGCGATGTATTAATTTATGAAAACCATTTTAAAGAACATAACAAAAGATTAAAGGTATTAAAATACTGAGATGCACAGGGATGATGCTTCATGATTTTAAGTATAATGTGAATTAATTTTCAATGAATGGTGTGAATATTACAACAATATTACAACATATACTAAAGATTTAAGCAACTCCAAGAAAGAGAGCCGGAAGTGAGCATACCTTGGATCAGATTAAGTTCTGATTCTTCTGTTTGTTCAAGATTAAACTACATAAAAGCTGTGCCCACTCTTCAGAGACATTTCATGCAAATGGATATTTCCCATCTGTGAAAGGTACAGTGAGCAAAAAGCGTGTGCTGCAAACTCTTATCTCAGAACAGGTTATCATGCCATGTTCTTTCTGGAGAGGTGCGCCTGCTACCTTTTTTTGCAATATTTGCAAGGATCTTGGGGTTGGTCACCCTGAGTTACCTGGGGGCAGCCAGACATGGACTCCCTGCTCACTGTGCTGAGAGAGGCACAGCTCCACCTCACTGATGAGGCCCAACAAGGCTGAAACACGTGTATGTGGTTGCTGTTAGTACTCTTGTTCAAAGAGGAATTGCCAATGCATTTCGGTGCTGGACTGCCCATGTGGGCGGGACAAAGACTGATATGCAAATGGATATTTCCCATCTGTGAAAGGTACAGTGAGCAAAAAGCGTGTGCTGCAAACTCTCATCTCAGAACAGGTTATCATGCCATGTTCTTTCTGGAGAGGCGCGCCTGCTACCTTTTTTTTGAAGCCTTTTGGAGTAGTGTCAGAGAAAGCTGTATTCCAAAGATGTATGTATCAATTGTTTCATGAAGGTCAGGCATTGTGTGTTTTCAGGGCGATGTATTAATTTATGGAAACAATTTTTATGAACATAACAAAAGATGAAAGTGTGCATTAAAATACTGAGATGCACAGGAATGACGCTAAGCAAAGAAAAATGTAAACTTCAGACAAGAGTTAGTCTACAACATTAGTATACCTTCCAGTTCCTCGAACAATGAACTGTTAATGGGTTTTCTAGGAATGACAGAATACTATTCTCGATTTGTTCCAGGTTTGCTAATGGAAACTTGCCAGAAAGGGAGTTGTTTTTGATTGGAATGACGACTGTGAAAATGAGTTTCAATAAGTCAAGCACATCGTTGAAAAATTATGATCCATCCAGAAAAAACATTGTTACGACACCATTTTAATTTGCTGTTCGCGTTCCTCACAATTTCTAAAGGAGAAACCCATTTTCGTTCTCATTAGAGGGGCTCCCAAACCTCTTTTTGTATGTTGTTGTCACGCTCACCTGGTCTCCACGGGGGCGCAGCACGTAGCCGAACAAATGATGTCGGCACTGGCATAGCACTGCTTGAATGATGATGTCCTCTCCCTTGTTATCACCCCAGGAGGCGTCTGTCTGCAATGTTGAAACAAGATATTAGCTATTGAGTGGGGCAGAATAGGTACACCTCCTTCTACCTCCTGATGCCCAACTCCTCTTCTGTCTCACCTTGGAGTTTTGTGAGGTTGGCTCCCCGTCCTGCTTGTCTCTTGCAGGGGCGCAGTAAGCACAGTCTTTCCCCGGACCCAGTTACTTCATTGGTCCAGTGTGGCTGTTGCAGAGTCTGGAATATCTGGATTTAGCAGGTAAGTCTCTATGCCAATGGATGCTTGGTATAGGTGCTCAAAGTCTTTATTGTCCAAGGTTTAAACGTGTTTTGTCTTTTCTTTCAGGTGCGGTTTCGTGCGGAGGTTGGATGAAGAATTGGCTCTTCCTTGGATGCAGAGCAGGTTCCCTTCAGTTGAGTGTTAATGCGAATGAGTGGCGCTGCACGTCTGAATAACTGTTCGTTTTCGTGCGCGACTAACCTGCTGTTTCCTTTCTTTCTGTGCAGGCGCAGCGCGGCACCAAGGACATCGAATGGAAGAACTGCTCCAAGGTATTCCGGAGGAATGCAGACCCCCGGTTGAGTATATGATGCCTGCGCGGATGCCTTCTTTCCTGCAAGGCACGGCCGATGGATGAGAACTGCAGGTAAGGCCTTCGTCACTGTAATAACTCCTATTCTCTTCCCTTTCTACTTTCAGGTACTGATGGATGGAAATCTCAGAATGGCGTGGCTGTAGAAGTTCGAGGACAGAGCAGACACTGTGAGCGTTACGCTGCAAGAGTGCAGAATAACGCGAAGCGTCTTCTGCCTGCAGGGTGTGGCTTAAATAGCCTTGCAAGTAGTTCCAGGTAAAGTAGTCCCTCAGCCACACCCTGGGTATGCAGAAAGGCTCAGCCTCATTAGGCTGATTAAGTAGTCCCATGCAGTTCAACCCAACTTGTGAGCCTGGGGCACACCTTTGCGGCTTGATAAGCCCTTTTGTGTGTCAATGACTGGGGTGGGCCCAACAGTTCCAGGGGTTTTGGAGCACGCACCATGACAGCACTCCCCCCGAAGACCCTCCTAACGGTGGGTTCTCCCATTGGTCCCGGTTTGCTCGGGTGATTATGATGAAACCTTTTCAACAACCGTGGTGCATGAATGTGTTCACTAGGTTCCCACAACCTTTCATTTGGTCCATATCCTTTCCAGTCTAATAGATAAAATAATTTTGATTTGATGATCTTCGAGTCCAGGATATCCTTAACTTCAAATTCAGGTTCTCCGTCGACCAATATCGGTTTTGGTGGTTTCAGTACTCGGGTTCCTGGTTGCACTGGTTTCAAAAGTGAGACATGAAACACAGGATTAATCCACATGTGTGCAGGTAAATTCAGTCTCACAGCTACCGGATTGATGAATGCCTTAATGGTGTATGGACCTATATATCTGGGATTGAAGGTGCGGGTTCCTTTCATTCGTATGTGTTTTGACACCAGCCAGACTTCATCTCCAACTTGATACTTTGGAGCTTCACTTCTAAGCATGTCTGCCGATCTCTTGTATCTTTCTTTAGCTTGTCTTAGATGGTCAGTTGCTTGTTTGAAGGCTTGAGTGATAGTAGTGTGCAAACTTCTTACTGCTGGTATTTCCAGAGGTTTAGGCAGGTCAAGATTAGAGGTTCGTGGATGCAACCCGCAAATGGTATAGAAAGGACTCTGTCCAATGCTGGAGTGCAGGGAATTGTTGTAGGCGTAGTCGGTTATCCATAAAATACCCTTCCAACTGCTTTCTGTTTGGTGTAACATACATCTGATGTATTGTTCTAAAGTCTGGTTGGTCCTCTCAGTCTGACCATCAGTCTGGGGATGGTGGCTGGTGGAGAGTCTTACATTGATTTGTGCTAACTCGCAAACATTTTTCCAAAATCGTGAGATAAATTGGCTGCCACAATATGAAATTAGGATGGAAGGGAATCCATGTATTCGGACTATCTGTTCTAAGAATTCTTTAGCCAGGATTGAGGCTGAGGGTAAGCTCTTCAGTGGGATGAAATGAGCCATTTTCGAAAACAAGTCCACCACCACCAAAATTGTGTTGAACCCATTGCAAGGAGGGAGGTCAGTTATAAAATCTAGAGACAATGTATGCCAAGGCGTAGGCGGAATAGCCAGTGGTTGCAGTTGACCTGGTGATCTCTTCTTCAGGGCCTTGTTTTGTGGGCAAATTCCACAGGATAGTACAAATTGCTTGATGTCCTTACGCCATGTTGGCCACCAGAAGTGTCGCTTGATCTTGGCTTCTGCCTTAGCTATCCCAGGATGACCTTCTACCAGTGATTTGTGGAATTTCGAGATGGCCCTTTTCTGGAGTTCCTTGCTGGGTAGGTAAAGACGAGAAAATATGGTAAGTGGTTTGAAACTGTATGGTGAACACTTTTGGTGGGCCAATCTTTTAGAGTGTTAGTATCCATGAGATGAGTGATTTCCTTGTGGATGTCATCTAAGGTTAGAGATGTTGTAATTCCTAATATTTTCTCTCCGGGAATGATGGGCACCGGGTCGAGGTTGATAGATTCCTCTTCTACTCCTATGCGAGAAAGGGCATCTGCCTTTCCATTTCGACAACCAGGTCGGTAAGTGATCACAAAGTCGAATTTAGTGAAAAACAATGCCCAACGGAGTTGCCGAGATGATTGAGCCTTTGCCACCTTCAGGTACTGTAGATTGCGGTGATCAGTGATTACTGTAATTGTAGGCCTTGCTCCTAGAAGGTAATGGCGCCATGCCTTGAAGGCCGCCTTGATGGCCAAAAGTTCCTTGTCCGTAATGGCATAATTCCGTTCTGGTGCTGTGAATTTCCGTGACCAAAAGGCCACTGGGTGAAGTTGACCTGATTCAGGATCCTTTTGCGAGAGGACCGCTCCCATTGCCGAACTGGAAGCGTCGGTCTGAACCACGTATGGTAGGTCTGGACGCGGGTGTTTCAGGATTGGAGCTGAGATTAATTTTTGTTTTAAATCCTGAAAGGCTTTCTCGGCCTCCTCAGACCATTGAAAACATTTGTTCTTTCGCAGTAGAGCGTTGATGGGATGTACTAGCTGTGAGAAGCCTGGAATGAAGCGACGATAGAAGTTCGCAAATCCGAGCATGCTCTGAACTCCTTTAATTGAGGTTGGAGAAGGCTAGTTGAGGATGGCATCAACCTTCCGCGAATCCATGCGTACACCATGAGGGGTTAGAACAAATCCAAGGAACTCGACCTCAGTAACATGGAAGAAGCATTTTTCCAGTTTTGCAAATAGTCTGTGTTGCCGAAGTTTGTGCAGAACCGCACAGACGTGTTTCACATGTTCTTGTTCAGATGGGGAATAAACCAGAATGTCGTCTATGTATACTATGACACACACATCAATTAATTCTCGCAGGGCATCATTCATGAAATACTGGAACGCCGCTGGGGCGTTACAAAGGCCAAAGGGCATTACTTGGTATTCAAATAGTCCGTATTTGGCGCGGAAGGCGGTCTTCCATTCGTCCCCTTTCTTAATTCGTACCAGGTGGTATGCCCCTCGGAGATCTAGCTGGGTATAGATTCAGGCATCTTTAACTTGATCCAATAATTCAGGAATTAGCGGCAAGGGGTAACGGTTTTTAACTGTGACTTGGATCAATGCGCGGTAATCGATGCAAGTCCTAAGGTCTCCTTCTTTCTTAGGCACGAAGAATAAGGGTGAGGCTGCCGGGGACTTGAACGGGCGGATAAAGCCATTAGCCAGGTACTGGTCTAGATACTTTTTTAAATGCACATTTTCAGGTTCAGTGAGCGCATAGATTCGAACGCATGGAATCTGTGCGCCAGGTATAAGGTTGATCTGACAGTCGTACGATCTATGGGGAGGAAGAGTGTTAGCTTGATCCTTCTGGAAAACATCCCGATAGTCTTTGTATACCGGAGGTAGCAGATTAGTCAGACTCTTGATTGTTGTCACTTCCTTGACCAAAGGTTCCTTTGTCTGATAACAAGTACGAGCACAGTCAGCTGAGAAGGTCAGCCTCTTAGCATGCCAGTCTATGCAAGGATTGTGTGATTCTAGCCATGGCATTCCCAGAATTATTTGAAATTGTGGAGCCTTGATTATATCAAACACAATGGCTTCCCGATGTCCGTCCTGGAACAAAAGTGTCATCTCCGTCGTTGAGTGCGTTACTGGACCCGAAGCAATCTCAGTTCTGTCGACAGTGGTGACTAAGTCTGTTGTTGCCTTTTCGCAAAGAGGAAGATTTATCCTTGAAGCCAATTCTTGATCCATAAAGTTTCCAATGGCTCCGCTATCGATATATGCTCTGACTGCATGCATTCGAGACGGCTGTTGGTGATTTATGAGGATCATTGGCAAAGCTAGGTGCGAGGTCTGGGAGTCCTTCTTTTCGCTTGGCAAGCGGACCTCTACACTTGTCGGGCGAGGAAGTTTTCCGACTCCGGCTCTGCTTCAACTTTGCCGGCAACCCCAACTGCTTTCTTGGGTGGTTTTACGGGGCACGCTCAGGACACGCTCGGAGGAAATGGCCGGCTGAGCCGCAATATAAAGACAACTGTTGTTGCCTTCTCCTATCTCTTTCAGGATAACAGCCCTCACACTTCTCCGATCTGCATGGGCTCGGCCAAATCGGTGGTTTTGGATGCATTGTCCTTTGGGTGCACAAATACCCGAGTGTCCATTCTAGCTCAATCTGCCTTACGGTTCTGTAGTCTATGATCAAGCTGAACCACCAAATCTATGTATTCCGCACAATCACTGGGAGGGTTGACCACTTGAGCTAAAACATCCTTTAACTCCCCTCTCAAACCACAGTAAAACAGGGTTGTTCTTTTGTCGTCCGGCCAATCGGTTTCCACTATCAGTCTATTAAAGGTTGCGATGTACGTCAACAGATCTTGATTGCCTTGGCGCAGATACAAGAGTTCATTATCCAATGCCTGACCCTGAGAGTGGCGGGCAAACAACTTCTCCATGTCCAATTGAAACCTCTGGAAGACTCGCAAGACGGGGTCGTCCCGATTGACTAGAGGTACCGACCAGTCCGCAGCACTGCCACTGAGATACGACAGCACAAAGGCTACCTTAGATTGGTCATTTGGAAAAGCTCCTGGTCTACATAGGAAATGTAGTCAGCACTGATTTATAAAAACCGCATACCTTTTTGGGTCTCCTGCAAAGCGTTTAGGAGGTGCCAAAGGTACGGCTCCTGGAAGGACCACTTGGACTGGAATGCTTGGTGTAGTCGGTACCGTTGACCCCAATCCTGGTAACAGTGTTTGGCCCGCCTGTGATTGAAGCAATTGTCTGGCGAGCTCATCAGTACGATCCTTGGCCACGATCAGTTCTCTCCTCAAAGCATTGGTTTCCTGCCGGGCTGAGTGTACCTCGGCCCTGAGTTCCCCCAAAAGCTGGGCTAGCTGGTATGTCTCAGAGGTTTCCATGACGCCTAGGTAGAGAATTTGTAGAAGGCTTCGCGTTCTGTCATGCTCACCTGGTCTCCACGGGGGCATAGCACGTAGCCGAACAAATGATGTCTGCACTGGCGTAGCACTGCTTGAATGATGATGTCCTCTCCCTTGTTATCACCCCAGGAGGCGTCTGTCTGCAATGTTGAAACAAGATATTAGCTATTGAGTGGGGCTGAGTAGGTCCACCTCCTTCTACCTCCTGATGCCCAACTCTTCTTCTGTTTCACCTTGAGTTTTGTGAGGTTGGCTCTCCGTCCTGCTTGTCTCTTAGCAGGGGCGCAGTAAGCACAGTCTTTCCCCGGACCCAGTTACTTCAGTGGTCCAGTGTGGCTGTTGCAGAGTCTGGAATACCTGGATTTAGCAGGTAAGTCTCTATGCCAATGGATGCTTGGTATAGGTGCTCAAAGTCTTTATTGTCCAAGGTTTAAACGTGTTTTGTGGTTGGATGAAGAATTGGCTCTTCCTTGGATGCAGAGCAGGTTCCCTTCAGTTGAGTGTTAATGCGAATGAGTGGCGCTGCACGTCTGAATAACTGTTCGTTTTCGTGTGCGACTAACCTGCTGTTTCCTTTCTTTCTGTGCAGGCGCAGCGCGGCTCCAAAGACGGCGAATGGAAGAACCACTCCAAGGTATTCCGGAGGAATGCAGACCCCCAGGTGAGTATTGGATGCCTGCGCGGATGCCTTCTTTCCTGCAAGGACGGCGATCCAAAGACCAGCTGAAGGCAACACCGATGGATGAGAACTGCACGTAAGGCCTTCGTCGCTGTAATAACTCCTGTTCTCTTCTCTTTCTTCTTTCAGGTACCGATGAATGGAAATCTCAGAACGGGCGTAGCTGTAGAAGTTCGAGGACAGAGCAGACACAGTGAGCTTTACGCTGCAGGAGTTCAGAATAACGCGAAGCGTGTTCTGCCTGCAGGGTGTGGCTTAAATAGCCTTGCAAGTAGTTCCAGGTAAAGTAGTCCCTCAGCCACACCCTGGGTATGCAGAAAGGCTCAGCCTCACTAGGCTGATTAAGTAGTCCCATACAGTTCAACCCAACTTATGAGCCTGGCACCACCGGCGCCAGGACTGAGTCCAAGAAGTTTTGGGGCACTCCTTTGGGGCTTGATAAGCTCTTTTGGGTGTCAATGACTGGGGTGGGCCCAACAGTTCCAGGGGTTTTGGAGCATGCACCATGACAGTTGTTGAACTTGGGGTTTCACCCTAAGTTACCTAGGTTTATCCAGATGTGGACCCCTTGCTCACAGTGGTTAGAGAGGCACAGCTTCACCTCACTGATGAGGCCCGACTAGGCCAAAACATGTGTCTGGGGTTGCTGTTGGTACTCTTGTTCAGAGGTGAATTACCTAGTATTTCGCTGCTGGACTGCCCAAGTGGGTGGGACCAGACTGATATGCAAATGGAATTTCTCCTCTATGAAAGGTACAGTGAGCTAAAACGTGGTTGTCGAGCCTCCCGAGTGGGCACCTTCCCAAAGAACAGGTTATTTGGTTGTTTGCTCTCGTTAGATGGGCCCCCATACCTCTTTTTGCATGAATGAAATTTAGACAACTCTAAAATTGTGCCCATGAATATATATTGCATGAAACATGACTTTCTGAATTCCAGGATGAAGCGGTGCCCAAAAGGTATTAAGTATTTATAGATTTATAGTTCATCCTCTTATAAAGATACTATGAAACAGAATTCTAAATTATTGCTTTCTAAACTTAATGAGCTCATGGTCCCCTTTACATTAAACAATTACAATTATTTCACCCATTGTACAGTATACATTATATATGCTGCCCACTTCATTTTTCCACCTCCTTCTTTAAATCATTTGAATCTACCGTGGCACAATTTCTTTGGGTGAAAAGGAAGCATAGAATCTCTCTTGGTAAGCTTACAAAATTGACCTATAATGGAGGAGTTACATTTCCGAATTTCAAGTTTTACCATTCGGCCCTGATACCTAAACAAAGATAGTGAAGATTTACCTTCATGGTGTTTATTAGAGGAGCTATTGGTGGCTCCCCTTTCTCTTGAAGACTTACATACAAGGTAGACATTAATGGGCTGAGAATGTATGTATTAAAACGTAAGCGGACTGTCTTAGGACTTTGTTGTTCCTATATGTTAAAAACCTGCTTAATTTATAGCGCAATGTATATGGTACAACAAACACATTTCACTAAATGGTAAATCAATTATTTGGAAACCTGGGCTGTGTAAAAGCATCAATTATTTAAATAAAACACTGGAAGATAGGATTCCCATAATACATTTTATGAAATTATTCCTCTTTGAGGCTTCAATATATTATAAACGTCTTAACACGAATGGAACAGAGGAACAAAGATGGGCTGCTAAAAAACCATGGGAACAAGAGTGACTTAATTTATGAAGAGAATTTATGGCTGCACATTTGGAGCTGGATCTCACACACCAGCCCCTCGGCTACCTTAATTCAGACCCTGTTCCTCTTCCAACACAGGGTATTCATTTCTTCTTCTAGTCTGTTTCATTGTAATCTCTTTGAAGGTAACAAGTGCTGGTCGTGCTATGAAACCAGATGATCTTATAAGCACATGTATGTTGAATGGAAATATGTTAAGATATTTTGGAATAATGTTTGGAAAGTAATTATTTTTAAGTTAAAATTAGATTTTAATTTTAAACTTTTACTATATGGAACGTAATGTTGGAAGGTACGTATGGAAAAGAAACATGTTCCCTATTCGATCTATTGATTCTAATTGCGGTTAAAATAATTACCTCTAACTGGAAATAATTGGGCTGCTGGTATGATGTGAGTCTTGAATGGTCACTGGCCAGGAGTGCATGCCATTGGAATGTTGATGCATGAATGATGAGCAGCTCAGGAGAATGTTGAGTGGGTCTGTGAGTTAGTGTTCCATTAATGTCAGTTGGGGGGCCTGAGCTGGGTGTGTAAGGATGGCTGGTGGGTATCTGTCTATATATTTACCTGTTCTTGTTCCTGTGATGTCTACCGTGACTACCTGAACTATCTATGTACATACAAAGAGAAACTGGTTCCTGTACAATTGTAAATATGTACAATAAAGCTGACCTGTACAAAACCTTATGGCTCCACAGCTGGTCTGTGTATGGATGACAACATCAATACATAACAATTGGCAAAAAGGAAGCTGAAAGAAAGCTAAAAGAACCCACATCTGAAGAAAAAAAGAAAAGAAAGCGCAGGACAGAGTAAGGCTGCATCAGAGATGGAACTACAGCAACTGGATGTAAAGGTAAGGAGAGCTGTGGTAGGGGGACGCAGCTGCAGCATGATCCACCGTTCCCCCATGCTTTTAAATAATCCATCCTGCTCAGAAAATGAATAATTAAGACATTGGGCTCTCTGGGAGGGAGGCCCCCACCAGCAAGGAAGTCCCCAGAGGTCTCCAGCGTGGCAAAAATGGCTCTGCCACCTGTATATTAAAAAGTGGCTTACAAAAGTGGTAATAATAAAGGACTATTGAAGCGGTGCGCACACATGTTTAGGAACAACCTTTTAATAAAGAAAGTGATTTACGGTTGGATGCTGCTGTGAGATGGCCACCAGGAGGGGCAGCAAGGTTTGTTATGATGGTGCTCCATTCAAAGTGGAGGGTGTGCCCCCCAGTGAAGTTTGGTGTTTCATGCTGTCGGTATTAGGAGAAAAAAATAACATGTCCAGCGGCTGCAAGTTGGGAACGATGTAGAAGGGCTCCCTATGTTGATATACTATAAGCGTGAGCACCGATGGCGGTTGGTTTGGGAGGCCCATAGGATCCGACCTCTCCGACGTGCACAAGTGAATGATGACGTCCATAGAACGCCACAAGAAGATGGCGCTTGCCAGTGTTGTACATGAGGCAGCATGTGGAATGTTACTTAGGTCAGAGGAAAGGACCTAAATGCTGTGTAGATGATAACCGCCGAAAGGTTGTGAAATTTTCTTACGTCTCTCAGACTGAAATGTTTGACATCCGCACAGTAAAATGAAACAGCGTTTCCGGTTTTGAGACAGTGGAAATTACATTATTGTGGATTACACGCTGGACATTGTTTTGATATTAGCAAACACAGCAAGGATCAGGAAGTGTGCAGCTCTGAATTCATTAAGCAATGCGTGGAATGTTTGTAAATCAATAAGTGAGCTAATCAGTGAATGTAATTGGCAGCCATAATGTAGCTGTAAAGTTAATGAGTGAAGTTTGCTTGTGTTTAAAAAAAAAAAAAGGGTATGAGACTGTACACGCAATGCACAAGATGAGTGGCATTTGTAATTGGATTTGATTATTATTAATGTTTTTTTAAATGCAAGAATTTTGAATTGTGCAATGAAGATGGAAATGTTTGGGAGGCAAAATGTTTTTTTTTAGGAAATGTTTGGGCTGCAAAATGTTTTTTCTTTTGGTAATGTCATACATGTGTTGGCCCTGATCAAGCCAGCACACTTGAATTTAAGGTTAAAATGTGAATGCAGCACTGTTATAATGCAAACATGTTAAGTGAATATAGAAAATTATTTTACTATGCTATAACAAATGAAATTTCAAATAGGAAAAATTGAATGAATATTGAAAAAGAATATTGCAAAATCTTATGGTGTATACAATATTCTGAATTGATGTAAATGACATGCAGATGTATTTTGCGTAATGGTGATAACTGATGAGTAAATGGTAGTGATAATAGAAAACTTTGTTTATAGTGATACCCTGAGGTGTTGTGTTGGGCCGTTGTCGTGTGGGCATGTTTAAGTGTTGTGGTCCGAAATGTTCTTTCAGTATAAGAAATTAGGTTATATTGTTAACCATACCGCATGTGTTGTTGGTGTTTGGTTAGGTACAAGGGTATTTAGAGGTACAAAGTGTGCATTCAAGAGAAAATGCACATGTAGTGGGTCAAAACCCATGAGTTTAATGGGAGATTGCATTCAACTAAGAAGGGTTGGATTGCTGCATCAACTAAGAAGGGTTGATGTCTTTAAGGTGAATTTAAAGGATATGCATCAGCCATGAGGGGTTGTGATACTTACAGTAAAATGTTTAAAGTAAAGTGAAATGTAAAAGTGAAATTTGCATGATACTAAATGTAAAGTGTTTAAAGTACAGTGAAAGAGTTATTTAAGATCTCTGATGGTGTTATCATGTTTTGCTACATCTGGCAAATCTGGGACTCCAGATTGGTACCATCAAGGGATATTTGGCAGCACTTTCTATTTTTAAGCGCGCTTCAGAGGAAGTCTCTTACTTTAAGATACCTCTAATAGTACAATTCTTAAAGGGGCTGACAAATGTTTCCCTCCAATCCCATTTCAAGTCCCACTTTAGGATCTCAAATTAGTGTTGAACCTTTTCATTGGAGCTCCTTTCAAGCCTTTACACTCCTGTCCTTTAAGGCTACTAACTTTATAAACAATCTGTTTGGTGGCAATTACTTATGCCCAAAGGGTGAGTGAGCTACAGGCTTTATCCTGCTAGCCTCCTTACACTATCATTTATAAAGACAAGGTGGAACTGAAAGTGAAACCCACTTTTCTCCACAAAATTGTCTCTGAGTTTCATCTCACTCAAAAGATAACGTTACCATCTTTTCATCCTCCACCACATCCTGGGAAGGAAGAGGAAAGGCTTTACAGGCTTGACCCTAAATGTGCACTGAGCTTTTGCATCTCCAGAATGACACAGTTAAGACAGGATGACCAGTTATTTGTGGGCTATTCATGTCACAAATTAGGTTTGGCTATTACCAAACAAACTCTATCCAGATGGATTATATTGTTAATATCGGAATGCTACAAACTGGCGGGGAAAGATCCTCAGGAACACCTAAGATCTCATTTGACCAGGGGCAAGGCATTTTTTCTGCTTTACCGAGGGGATTCCAATAAGGGATATATGTGCAGCTGCCACACAGTCGTCTGTACACACCTTCCCTAAATATTATAGTTTAGACTCTTCTTTGGGTCAGGAATCTGCATTTGGCAAAGCAGTGTTGCAATCAGTGCAAACACAACCATAACATTTTATGTCTTACTAAATTCTACTCCCTCTTCCAAATTATTTAAACTGCTTTGGGAGTGTATCAAAGATAAGGAATACGCGGGAGGACACAATCCATTCGAAGAACAAGTTGCTTACCCATGGTAACGTTCTTTCGACTGGATGTTCCACCCACATATTCCTTATCGCCCCTCCCAACCTAACCGCAGTACAATTTACCTTGCGGTTACAGTCTACGCTCTCTCCGGAGGAGTAACCGTCAGACATAAGGTAAATGCTTCACTTGTAAAAAACGGATCTGAGGCCAACGTGAGCTGCGTGTGCTACATATACCTTTTATGATGTTGACATCGAGACAGAGGCCTCTGAGAAACATCGAGTCGACACGCCCCATGCTGAAAAGAAATTTTGAAGCGGCAAAGCTGTATATTGGAAATATCAAAGATAAGGAATACGTGGGAGGAACATCCAGTCGAAAGAATGTTACCAGGGGTAAGTAACTTGTTCTTCTCAGCTATTATTGGAAAAAAATAAAAAGAAATGGAACCTTATCTTCTTATCAAATTTATTTATTTATTTAATTTATTTACAAAGGGCTGTAACAGTGGCCCATGGGCATAGCAGCACAGACAAACGCACGACATATAACATCCAAACTCCACTCTTGCTGTCTAATCTAATGCTTTATTAGTCTACATTAGAAAACAGTACAGATCGAATTAGCTGTAGTCATAATACAGATTCTTGTGATGAGCGTGACTTACGCACTCCGTATTCTCCCCATTCTCGCCAGACACGTCGCTTGAAATCCACTCATGCTCAGTTGTTGCAGCAAGGACGCAAAGAGACAAGGAGAGGGAGCACTGCGGCATGCCTGCGAGCGAGCCCCCTGAATACCAAATAAATGTACCTGAATACCAGCTGGCCCCAGTCTTTGTGACAAGGTGCACTGCACGTCTCCTTGCTGTTGCGCTGCTTAAACACCTGCTGACTCCAGCTACCACATAGCAGGGGCGTGTCTCTCCACACCGGATATTGTCAGAACTAAATCTACAATAAAAGGAATGATTATGAAGAAGTAAGAAATCCTACTGTAGTGAATCCATTCACACCAAGTGTCAGATGGCGAGAGAGACCTGGTCAACCGACTTAAGGTCCCTATGCAGAGGCCAACAGTGGTCACAGGTACATGTGAATATTTATTTTAACTAATTGTTTGAACATATTGTGTTAGCTTCTTGTGTCGATCTGTGATTTCGGGTAATTATTTTTGCTTGTTATGATTCGTTTTTTAAGTTATTTTAGTTAATTATAGTGCCAAGCCATGAATGCTAACATTCAATCGCTCTCTACTTTTCAACCTACAACAAACAAACCAACCATTATGTGGTCTCATTGGAAAAAACTGTTTAACACATATTTAAGTGCTATTGGCGGCAAGAACTTTGAACCAGAAAATGAACAGGCCCTACTTTTGAAATGCTTGGCCATTAAGGGATGCAGAATATGCAAGAACCTGGAATAAATGACTGTTGGAGAGGAGTTGAGAGATGTCCAAGGCATTTACAAAGCCACAGTGAGGGCACTCGAGAAATTCAGACTGAGTAAAAACGTTGTGATGAAACGCCATTTGGTTTTCTGCCGCAAAAAAAGCATGAATGAACAAATGAACACATATACCTTAAGCGGCCCAGAAAAGGACTGTGACTTTGGTCCCCTCACAGAAAGTCTTCATCAAATGGTGCGTTGTACGAATGATAATGACATGAGGAAAGACTGCTGCTAATTAAGGATCTTAGTCTGGAACAAGCCATAGCAATGGCCAAAATGGCAGAGCAATCGAGGAAATACGCTTTAGTAATCGCTGGCAATGAGAAGAGTGATGCAAGTCAGTGTCAAGCAGTGAGGGCTAGAGTAGGAAATGGCAAACACTAGGAAAAAAATTCCAACTTTAACTCCAGAACTGACGGACAGAGAACAAACAATGAGGTCAAAATAACCAATGTGAGGAAAATGTTCAGTTGCTACTCTTGTGGGAACATCTATGAGTTTTGCAACAACCTCAATTGTCCTGCCAGAGGAACCAGTTGCAACAGGTGCAGAAGAGAAAATCAAGTAGCTGAAGAGCACAGGATCTACACTAACGCCATCAGATGTCAGGAGGATGAAATGCAACTTGTTTGCCTGATTGTCATTTACAGAAAACAGGACAATTTAATTATGGAGGATCTGGGTAGATAGACACATTAGATCTATAGAACGCTACCATGATTCTAAACACCTCATAGCATTTGGAGCATATAGGTTCAGAAGGATGCCATTTAGGCTGGCATCTATGTACAGACAATAGGTAAGCCCCAGAGTGCGAGCGTGAGCAGGGGCAAATAACATGTTTTAAACAAAGAACCAAAAGAGATACCCACGCTAGTGACAGTCCCAATTTCTGTCCGTTTTTTCAGTTGAATCTCCATATTAGTACAAGGTATGTGCTTTCAAAGAAAGTCACAGGAACAACAGCCCAAAGAAAAAAGGACCTAAGAGTACAAACAGTAAGTTTATTTATTCAAAATACATATTGTTGTTCAAATGACATTTGTACACGAATTAAGGAACAATTATCAAAACGAAAAAAGACATAAAACATAACATTCATCATATATACATTAGTATACCAAGAATGATATACTCATCAGGAAGCAGTTTGGATAGTTTTCAATAAACTCAATTTGATGAAAAAGTCCTCCCAGGAAATGGATTGTTCCTGTGGACTAAGTATTACCAGGGTGTATAAACGATTACCCTGGTTGGTAGAAGTGAAATCATTCAGTCAACTTGGTTTATATGGTTATCTGCCATATGGTTATCTGCTAACGTGTATGTAAGATCTAACACTTGTTCCCAGGGTACTTCCAAACGGGAAGGGAACAAAACACATGGATAACACGTTTCGGCGTGCCTATCAGGCATCAGAAGTCGGAGCCTTCCTCAGGACAGGAACTATGTGGTGTGATAGTTTCTCCACTGAAAGAGCAGGGGGAATTCGTGTCCCGGTGTATTACGGATTCTCGCAGTACTACTGGGTTCATCCAGGTAGAGAGGACCTGGGCCGGGGTTCCAGCTTGCTGTGCAGAGAGTCCAGCAACTGTATGCAAAATACTAGACGGTGCTGGACTATAAAAGGCTGGAATGGGGCTGGTGCAGTCCTGGGTGGACTGAGAGTCGGACCAAATCTGGCAGCATAGATGATGGTGTGCTTTTTCAGGACGGCGATTGCTCTGCAGACCAGCTTAGAAGAGCTGGGGCAGCTGCTGTATTCCAGAGAATCATGGAACTGTTATTTCACACTATCCTAAACGTAGGATGTTACTAGGATGGCATATTAGTAGAGAACCTGTACCAACTCGACAGATACCTTAGACAAGTGCTGACCATCCTAAGAGAATCAGCAGGGCTAACCATAAAGCATGACAAGTGCAAGTTTAGAGTGAGAAAATCACCTATATGGGTCATGTAATACATGACAAGGGGATATGACCAAACACCAGCCTGGTTGATGGAGTGAAGGAAGCTTCTCAACCAGCAATGAAGCTACACTAAGAGCGTTCTTGGGTCTAGCATAATATTATTCAGGAAATATTCAATCACATCATAGAAAGCATATCTCAAGCATCCACGCTGGGTATGTTTTACACAAATTACTGCACCAGTCTTACCACAGATGCAAGTAATGTGGGTATAGGGGCGTCCTTCAACCAGATACACCATGGACAAGAAGTGAGAGTAGCATTTGCATTAGGCACACTACAGGGTGCAGAGAAAGACTAGTCTACAGTACAAAGGGAGATTGTTGCATGCCACTGCGCAGTTGAACATTTTTAATTATTCTTGTGGGGTATGCCATTCACAATCAACCCTAACCATAAACCACTGGTCCATGCATTAAAGTGACATAACAAGTGCTGGTCCCCAAGAATGAGCAGGTGGAGATTAGCATTTCAAGAGCATAACTTCACAGCAGTGTATACACCTGGCATAAACCATGTAGTGGTAGACTGCCTCTCGTGTCTCCCACCAAAGGAGGCAGAAAAGCACCTTGAGAATGATCAATAGTCAATTTAAGCACCAGTAGCAGAGGGGGATGTTGTAGAACTAGAGAAAAAAAAGAGAGCGGGCAAGATACAGAATATTCACCATCCAATATCTGTTGGCAGTAGGGTGTCCATCCCGGGCAGCAGGGCTAAGTGACCAGTTTAACAAGTTCGGGATGAGTTGTGGGTGGGTGGTAAATGGCATGCTTTTTTACATGGTGAAAAGATAGTACCCCAGAAAGGAGTAATGAACACATCTTAGAAGGAGCTCACAGAGGGCACTTGGGCAGGAACCTGACAAAAACAAGACTTAGGGAATGGTATTGGCGGCTCAAGTTGCACTCTGAAGTGGAAAAGCTGGTAAGAAATTGTCTGGGGTGACTGGTGAGTATAGTTCAGGATAGATGTTTGGATGTATATAAATCTGCTTATTATAAGTCGGATTGTTGTTGGACTATTGGATCAGATAAATATTCATATGTGTTTATTATTGTTTTATATGTGTGTGTGGGTGTAACTTTCGTTTTTTTTTCTCTTCACTCTCCTTGCATTTCCCTTCTTTTTTTCGTTTCCCACTCTTTATTAAATGCTTTTGTCTCATGATTGATTCTAAAGATAAAAAGTTTAAGCATATTAGTTTCATATCGGCAGATAAAATAGTAATACTTGTATAGTAAGTTATTGATCAGTTGAAATTTGTTTTGTGGAATGTTAAGGGCATTGGTTGTGTGATCAAACGGAGGAAAGCTTTGGCACGAGTATGGAGATGTGGAGGGGATGTGATATTTCTTCAAGCGACACATTTAAATGAACACATTGGGGATTACTTGTCTAATCGTAGATATCCGCAAGTAGGGGAGTTAGCATATTGTTCAGAAGAGGTTTAGCGATTAAAATTGAAAAGACAGTAAAAGATCAAGAGGGACGTATTCTATTAATTGATGTGATATATAATGGGAAGAAAATGACTGTTGGGACACTATATGCTCCATGCACACCAAATATGAAGTTTCTTAGAGAGATGGATATTCTTTTGAATGAGTTGGAGGGAGAAGCTATAATTTTAGGTGGAGACTTCAATTTAGTGATGGATAGTAAATTGGACAGGAGATCAGACTGCAGGTACAATGGTGAAAAACTTAGTGCAGAATTGAAACAGTTTGCGTTTAAATATAATATTGTGGACATCTGGAGGGTGCTCCATTAAAGAGATAGAGAATACTCTTTTTACTCAATGGTTCATAATTCATACTCTCGGATAGATTTTGTTTGGATAAGTGACAGATTGGTTGATCAGACAGGGAAAGAAGTATTTCAGACCATTCGTTAATAGATCTAAACATTAATTTGAATATTATATGGAGGAAAAATAACACGTGGAGAATGCAAGCGAATGCCCTTAAAGATTCAATAATAGGTAAATATCTAGATGACTTCATAAAGGGATATTTTATGGAAAATACTAGCTCAGCAGATGTTAAGATAGTATGGTATTGCTTTAAGGCAGTTTTGAGGGGTGAAATGATTTGTAGAGCGTTGCATGCAAAAAAAGGAAAAAAGAGAAAGGATTGAAAAACTTGAAAAGGAGGTTGTAGAACTACAAAAATTTTGTGCACAAGTGGAATCGGAATTCAAAAAATTTAAATTAAGAAAACTAGAGGAAGAATTGAGAAATCAAGAGCAGACACATGCAGGGAAAGGATTGTGTTATACAAAGCAATTCTTTTGGGAATTCGGGGACAAAAATTGTAAAATTTTGGCAAATAGGTTTAAAGGTGTAATGACTGATACATGTATGTCCTCCATTGAAAATGATGAAGGAAAATCGTTCCACAGGAGTGCAGATATCTGTGAAACATTCAGATCCTATTATGAGACATTATATAAGGAGGATTTACATCCTAATAATACAGATGTAGAGACTTTTTTGATAAAGTAACTCTTACGGTACTGAGAATGGATACAAAATTGTAACTCAAATCTATGATAGATCTAGCAGAAGTTAATACTGCTATCTTAAAATTGAAAGATGGGAAATCGCTGGGGCCTGATGGGATCATCTCAGAATTTTATAAACAATTTGCAAGTCAGTTGTCGACAATTTTATGTACACTTTTTAATAATTCTTTATTGACATTAACTATATGTGAATCAATGACGGACGCCATGATTATTGTTGTTCCAAAATCTGGTAAGGATCACAAAAAGTGTGGGAACTTTAGACCAGTCTTGTTGCTAAATGTGGACATTAAGATATTTACCAAAATATGGGCAAGTAGGCGTATGATTAATATGGGGGATTTGGTGGATGAGTCTCAGGTGGGCTTCATTCTAGGGAGGTATGGATATGATAACATCAGGACGGTATTAAACGTTATAGGGGAACATTATAATAAAGACTCAAAGGGAATCATAGTATTTTTTGATGCAGAGAACCTTTCTGAGTATACCTTTCTGAGAGTATACCTTTCTGAGGATGGGTTTTGGGCCAATTTTTATGAAAATGATCAGATGTATTCATCATGAGGTCAAAGCAAGAGTGACTGTGAATGGTTTGATTTCTGGGTCTTTTCCTCTTACTAAAGGCACGAGACAAGGATGCCCTCTGTCTCCATGTTTATGTGACCTAGCACTTGAGCCATTAGCTGCTTATATTAGGCAATGTGATAAAATTAAGGGATTGTGTGTTGGGAAGATAGAGGTTAAAATCTTATCCCATGCAGACGATATGGTAGTCCTGTTGTCAAACCCGGAAGTTTGTGAATTATTATTAAAACAGATGTTTCAGGAAGTAGGTATGTTATCTGGTTATAAAGTGAACTGGGACAAGACTGAGATTTTCCCGCTAGCGAAAATACATAGCAGAAACATTCTAAAAGTGTGGAATTGTAAATGGTCTCCTGAGGGTGTTAAATATCTTGGTATACATATCATAGGTGATTTTAAAAAAATGATGCAACACAACATTGATAAGGTACTGGACAAAATTACTTACTCTATCAGAAGATGGGAAAGATTTAAACTTACTTTATGGGCAAAAATCAATGCCATTAAAATGGTCTTATTGCCGAAAGTGCCATATATTATCTAGTCAATTCAGTTTTCAATTAGCAAAAAGCAGATGCTGCAGATTGATAAGATTTTCCAAAGTTTTTTTATGGAGTTTGGGTAAAAGACCTTGAATTCAAAGATATACATTGATGCAGAAGGTTGAAGAGGGCGGTTTTGGCTATCCTGACTTGTTAAAATATTGTAAGGCGTTTTTGCTTAAGAAAGGATCTTATTATCATAAAGATGGTGATTTTAAAGGAGCTCTTTGTGTCATGATTCCTGCCCCTCATGTCCCCAGTCCTCCAAGATGTCAGGCTGGAGCCAGGCCATAATCGCATACATGGCCCTCAAGGGCCTCTCCATCCCTCCAAAGACCCACTTGGAGTCAGAATTGGCACTTGTGGCACCAGACTCACTCACTCCCATAGGATAACATTGGGGATTGGATTTGTAGTGCATTGATGGGGCAACATTGGATGCCCCCACATATTTCGGTTCCCAGAACTGCATGTGCAGTTTAGTCCTTTGGGTGTGGTTCAGCCCAGAGACACCTGGGATACCCAGAGACTATTTAAGCCACGCCCAGGCTGAGAAACATGTTTTGTGTTTTCTGCACCTGCAGCGTGACACTCGCCGTGTTCGGATCGGTCTCCAGTAGGCCTGCATCTTTCTTCTGCACTCAGCTCCTGCAAGAACAAGAACACCATTAGGAACAGCCTTACCTTGCGGCACTTCTGCCCATCATTCATTGCTTCTTCTGTTCTGCGGGCATCTTTGGCGGTGTCATTCCCATCCCGGCACGCCGCTTCCTAAGGAAAGGGGAAAGTACAGAAAAAGGCATTAGTAAGGATTCAGCAAATCTTCGCTTATTTTTAAAGACTGTACGAGCTTCAAACGCTTACCTGAATCCCAGCCGCTCTGGGGGAACTCTGTCTCCGGAACTTCTCATCCATCTGCAAGAGGGAAAAGACACTCCAGGTTAGCGTGGAAACATCTAGAGGCGCCGCATACCGCGCTTACTCACCGCATTTCTTCTTCATAACCGGCATCCACACTGAAAACGTCACGGCACCTAAAAGACACAGAAAAAGAACTCCGTTCAATACAAATACGAAAGGGTCGCATCGCGCTCTCACTCACCTTCAGCGCTACTCATCTCAGCAGCACGTCGCCATCCCCGGACGCAGGCCATCATCTAAAGAAGGAAAGGAACGAAGTTAGAGAACTGTTCAAAAGACTCATTATACTTACCTGTCGGACTCTTGCCAGTGAAGTAACTAGGCAGCAACAAGCCCGCATCAATCAACGCTCCCCTGCGCTGAAAGCAGGACAGAGAGCACACTTTCCAAGAAAACAAGGTGAGCTGTGGATCAAAGGGAAGGGTTGGACCCTGGGGAAGAACGGGTTCAAGCACACACAGACAATAGGGAGTTAAACTCTACCAATCCTGTGTTTCAGTTCCAGTCTCCAGTCGAGTAGACTCCAGGGAAGGGTTTGAGGTCGTAAGAGGTCAGAACAGGCTGAGTGACGTCCTTGTGGATACCGGGTGAGCATTACACTTTGGTTGCACATGGAAAGAGATATTTGCAGTCCGTATCATTTAAAGAGCCTCTATACTATGGGGAAATTGTTGGCCAATAGACTGAAACTGAAATCAATAATGGCTACTAGACAAGTTTTTTTGGATGTGGTTGTGGGAGAATTAACAGACATATGGATTTAGTGAAGATGCTTCATTATGGTATAATGAGGTGCTACAGATCAACAATAGATGCCTTAAATGGCAGAGTTGGATCAGGAGGGGTATTTTGATTTTGGGAGATATACTTCATGGAGATCATTTGCTGTCATTTGAAGAAGTACAGAGAAAATATGATTGGCTGCTAGCGAAAGAAATAGATACGTTGATTTAGTCTCATTAATTCATCTCAGAAGAAATATGTTCAATGATTCCATGGGAGTTCAACCTGATTTGTGTCAGCTACTTTTGGGACAGGAGTATAATGCACGTACATACATGAACTTTATGCAATTGGAAGACAGACATGTTGAGGCTTGGGAAAAACTGAGAGAGACATGGTCAGTGGATGTGAATGTAGACTTCACAGATAACGATTGGAAGTATAAAATTAGAGTGAGTGCCAACTTGGGAGTAGACTTACATTTACGTATGATCAGACAGAAATTATAGGTAGAGTGTACTGGACACCGGTTAGGATGTATAAATTAAAACTGTGAATGGATGATTTATGCTGGGGATGTGGAAAAGACAAAGGTACCTTGTTACACCTTCTTTGGAGTTGTCCAAGAGTTAATAGCTTTTGGAATGAGGTGATTGATAGAAATGATTCTAAACATAATTTTACAGAGATCGGCGGTTAATATAATCTTACTTCTACATAGGGTTAGATGTAAAAATTCTATAAAATACAACGTTTGGATTGATAAGGTCATGTTAGTAGCAATTAGACTGATTCGCCGGGTTTGGAAAACCAGGAAGAAGCCTTCAGTAGAAGACTGTTTGGTGGAATTGCAGACCTTATCCAATTATGAAAAAATCTCATTCCAGGCTAAAGAGAAAGAGGAGGAAAACATTTCGATATGGGCGCCATTCAATGCCTTATATGACTGAATATCCTAGATGAGGATAATATTGGGGAGTGGGATCTCTTCACTACTTTTTTTTTCTTTCTTTCTTTCTTTTCTTTCTATTTTTTCATCTCTTTCTTCTTTACCCTGTTTATAGTGGATTAGTCTGGTTCTTGTCTGTGTGAAGTTTTGTATCTGTGAATGTGTCATGAAAGGAATTGTGGGTATATTTTTAATTTACTGCTTGCATAAACTGAAAGTTGTTTAGTGTGTCCGAAGGGGGTACATTTGATTGTAATGTTTACTTAAAATTGTATACTGCACGAAATGTAGTTGAAGAAAGTGTTTATGAATGTGCAAAATACCCTTGTAACATATTGTGATGTAATGTATTTTTTGACATACTAATAAAAAGATGTTAACATTTTTTAAAAAATGGTCTTCCAGATTCTAGAACTGTCAGCTCCAGAGATGGCAGCTTGAAGGCTAAGCTCTGTGCCCTGGAACTGAACTGAAGACCCCCTCTGGCTCTATAATGCCTGACTCAGGGACTGCCGAAACATCCAAGCCGGCCAAGAGGCAAAACTGTGGAGAAGATATATTTGAAAGTAGAGAGGACAAATTACTAGAACCTTTGACCAAAGTGACCCTGGATATAACTGAGATTAAGACCAAGTTATTCATTACTGAACAGAGGTATGTGAAACTGACTTCTAAGATGAACACAGTGGAAACTCACCTAACATCAGTGGATGAGAAAACCGTAAGGATGGCTGACCAAGTGAGAGATCTCCAAACCCAAAATGAGAAGCTAACTCTCAAGTTGTCTGAACAGGAACATTCCTCCAGAAGAAATACCATCAGGATTGATGGCTTTCCAGAGACTGTGGAGAGGGGCAAACCCATTGGCTTTCTGGAAAAGACTTTGTTCTCCCTACTAAAGTTGGATCCAAAAGTGGTGCATAGAAGCCTGGGGCCAAAACCTGCATTGGGCCAAGTACCTAGGCACTTTGTCGTGACATTTTTGTGGTTCCCCATCAAGGAGATGATTTTGAAAAAAGCTCGCAAAATTTGGGACCTCTCCTCGAATCGCCACAAGATCATGATCTTTGGTGACTTAAGCAGAGATGTTTTGGAAAGGAGAAAGGCTTTTGACATGGCAAAGGAGAGAGCGAGGTGCAGAAAACGTAAATACTACATGGTATACCCGGCAATATTTTGTATGTCATTGATGGTAAACTACGTTTACGCCATGGTGGTTGGCGGATTTACCGCCCCATTCCAACCTTGGCGGGGCGGTAAATCCCCATTTTCCCATTTTCCCTTCCCCATTCCCATTTTGCCCCATAGGGCATAATGGGAGTGGGGAAGGCGTTAATTACGCCACCGTAAATTACGGTGGCGTAATTAACTCCATGGTCCCTTAGCGCCTCCAAAACCTCCATGGCGCTAAGGGACCTCGTACTCAGGCGGTAAGGGTCAGCGCTGTTTACGGCGCCGTAAACCCCTTACGGCCTGAGTTGTAATGAGGGCCTGTGTATTGTAAGGCTGGGAGCACATATGTGATGCGCAGGAACTCTGGGATGGCGGAAGCTGATGGCTGGGACGATCAGGACGCATGTCATCATTCAATACTGGCATTCGCTGACTATACTAACTGCCTCAAGGAGTTAACATAAGAGGATATACTGGGGGTGAGGAACTTATGTAAATATTATTTGTAATGCGGTTCACTGGGGTGGGCGGCCTGGCTGTCGCTCTGTGCTGTGGTGGACGGGATGCTTGCATCTTGTGCGCTGCACTGCGGGCGCCGTTGTGGTGCATTGTGTGGGGGCAGGGCTGCATCCACTAGTGGGCCATTATGTGCTTAAGGCGGTCAGATACACTGGAGAACCACTGACTGCGCAGCGCAGCATAGTGACTGTACGCAGGAGAACATTTAATGCGGACAAACAGCTTTATGAACTCTTGATTGTTGGCTTCCCATGCAATTTCGGGACAATGCATTGTGCTGAAGGGGGATGTTTAGGATATATATATATATATATATATTATAATATGCATTGGACAAAGTCATTTGTGTGATGGTCGTATAGCTGTACATTTTAGTGGCTGAATTGAACATAACAGGATAAAAGGAATATGTTCACTTCACTGAATTTGTCAAACATGTTGTGGGTACACAGTCATTATTGTCTGCTGATATTCTTTTCTTTTTTCCACCTCTTTAACGGCTTTCGGCCCTAGAGTGGTTTTGTAAAGATTTTGAAAGAATTACCCATTATACACTAGGCCAGGTATATCTTTGTTGCATGTTGTCAAGTTTGTGGGGAGGGGCGAGGGGGTGGTGTCTATTGTAAGCGCGGTATAATTATTTTATAAGGTTGGAAAGTGCATGTGACTCTGACGGGACTGTTCAGAACAAATGGGTTACTGTACATATTAGTATTCTGCATCAGCTTACCTAGTCATGGGCTGTTTCAGTGAGAAGGATTTTTCTTTCTTATTCTGTGTTATTGTGTGTGTTGTTTGTCATTATTGTGTTGGGGGGATTGCAAGTATGTGATTTGCCATTTATCTCAAATGTTAGCTCACAGAATTGTCGATGTGATCTTGATCTATATACCATATAAATTGCTGTTTGTTCCAAACAGATAGAAGGTGACTGTTATGATGTGCTTGTCTGAGTCTGCAGTAGCTGGTCATGTGCTTAGTGATATTATGCAAGTGTCAAGTGGAATGTTGATGTATCAGTGTGAGAATGCTGTGTTGAGTGTTCTGTAGGAGTTCGGTTGGTCCCTCCCTCCCTGGGTGATGGGTGCCGGTGATCTGTCTTATACCTGATGTCTTAGTCATGTAACTTGTAACTTAAGAACTGGAAGTAAACTTATTGAGAAGCAGCTAAAGTAGGTGTGGACATTGCTTTGATATTACATTTTCAATTCTTAGGGTCTCGTGTAATGAGAATCCTAACTTCGCCAAACCGTTGGCCGCTACATAACACCTTGCTGTCGGGGCGGAGCAACATTTGCCGCACACTGCCTCCTAGTAAACGAGGCCGTTCATGGGCTGCGTTTACTACCCAAAACCTCCTGCCGAATGAGGCCATGCAGGCGATGAGTCCCCTATACCTTACTGGACGCCGTTGGCCACTGCTGGACGCCGTTGGCCGCTGCGGGACGCCCCGCTCATCTGGGCGGAGCGGCATTCGTTGCCAGTGCATCACTGACTTTCCGTACCAGGGAAGCATAGCGGATATGTGCTACGACCTGACAGGACATAGTGGTTATAGTGTAGTGAGTAAATCCTGGGGTAGCGCCCTGTCAGGAGTATGAGTGAGTGGTATGTGAGCAGTGCACTAAGGAGAATGGGAGTTGTAAATCTGGTGATTTTAGGAATGGTAGTAGTGCACTGTTAAGAGAAGTCGACTCTGATCTTAATGGACAGATGGTTGAGGTATGGATAGGTGTGTTACTGGTTAGGTACGCCCTCCAGCGATCACATTTGCGTAAGATAAAGACACTGTTCTGGATGAGGAGTCGCATGGTGTTTTGATTTCTTTATGTGTTATCTTTCAATCCTGGTCGCTGTGTTTTAAGGTCAGGATCATGGGACTTGTTAGTACTGCCATCGAGATAAGTGTTTAGGTTAAAACCACATTTTCAAGTTGCTGCAGGATCTGTATATCTTGGTATGGGTGGGTGTGCTCGATTGGCCTAGTCCATTGATGCATCTGTTTGTATGTTCGTGATGTAGGCATAGTTGGTGATATTTCGTAGCTGTGGTTTTAGCGGTTTTATGAGCTCTCTTACTAGGTACAGTGATTCTGTTGTCATCCTGGATGTCTAGTACTGCGTCAGGATGGCAAGCTGTGCTTCAGGGTGGCAGCCTGGAGGCTCACCTGTGGCGGGGGCGGGCGGAAGGACATATGTTATTCTAGTCGGTGTTTGGTTTGTAGGGTAGTCTTAGCCTTGTGTATGGGCTGGTATGTGTCTAGAGTGTGAGTCTAGAGTCTGTTCGTGGCAGGGACAGACAGAAGGTGATTTGTGTAATTATTGAGGGTGACCTGGATTTGTAGGTGAAGTTTGGAATCGCATAGCTGTGATAGTACCTTGTGAAGTTTGTATGGTGGATGGTGGTGTAACTTGCCTGTATGTAAAGTGCTTGTTGTTTGTGTAGGTGTTTCGGTAAGGAGGGAGATGTGTTATGATGTGCTTGTCTGAGTCTGCTGCAGCTGGTCATGTGCTTAGTGATGTTATGCAAGTGTCAAGTGGAATGTTGATGTATCAGTGTGAGAATGCTGTGTTGAGTGTTCTGTAGGAGTTCGGTTGGTCCCTCCCTCCCTGGGTGATGGATGCCGGTGATCTGTCTTATACCTGATGTCTTAGTCATGTAACTTGTAATTTAAGAACTGGAAGTAAACTTATTGAGAAGCAACTAAAGTAGGTGTGGACATTGCTTTGATATTATATTGACAAACTAGGATGCGTGGATTAACGCTTTGCACATGGAATGTTAAAGGAGTAAATTGGCCTTGTAAAAAGAAACAAATATGGCGAACAAAAGTAGATATTGTTCTTTTGCAAGAAACCCATATGTTAGATGAGTCAAAGGATGTTTTAAATAACGCTAGATACACTTAAATGTTTTTAAACTGTTGCACCTCAAGATGCATGGGAGTGGGGATCTTATTCCGCAAAGGATTGGGAATATCTGTAGAGAAAGTGGCTATGGACGAGGAGGTCAGGATCAACCTTGTTGATGTGTGTTATGAGGGTAGACTAATCACTATTGGATCTATTTACGGACCATGTTCAGTAGGAGGGTTTTTCTTTGCGACTCTCTCGTCCTTGTTGAGTGAGATGACGGGAGAGAGCATTATCTTGGGGGGGGGTTGACTTCAATTGTGTTCTAGATTATAGGATGCAACACTCAGCATCTTGCAGTTATATTCCGATGGGGGCCAGCAAAGAATTTGGTAGGTTACTGCACAGACTCGACTTAGTAGATGTCTGGAGAACCCTACACTCTGGGAATAAAGAATACACCTTCTTCTTGTCTGTACATGATTCCTATTCGAGAATTGATTACTTCATAATCTCTGATAGTCTCATTGAAAAAATGGACAGTGTGGAAATATTAGAGAGGGGAATATCAGACCATTCAATGATGACACTGGGGTTGTATGTGGGTAGTTCGGGGGACGACTTTTACATGATGGCGATTGAAATCTTTTATACTAGAGGACGAGGAAGTCTTGAAACACCTGGGGACTTTTATAAAATTGTTCTTTGATGAAAATACAGGCACGGCTGATATGATGGTGGGATGGGATAGCTTCAAGACAACTGTACATGGGGAACTAATTAACCTGACATCCCGTGCAAGGAAGTCAGGTCTTAGTGAATTAAAGCGCTAAGAAAATGCCCTTGGTGTGTTGCAACGCAAATACCAGGTCACAAGGAATTTGGAGGATAGGATAAAGATAGATAGAGCGAAGGAGGCACTGCAATGTGAGACGGACGTGCAGGTAGGCAAAGGGATATTTTATATGAGGCAAAAATACTGGGAAGAAGGGGATAAATGTGAACGCCTCCTGGCTAGCAAGCTTAAAGGTATGGTTCAAAGGTCATATATTCATAGGATTGAGGACGATCATGGCAGTACAATGGTGAAAAGGATAGATATTTGTGATTACTTTCGTAGACTCTATGAGTCCTTATATACTAAAACTATCTCCCCGCCTGATTCTTTTAATACAATTGAGATCCCAAGACTGTCTGCCAATGATGCAACAACCTTGGATCAACAAATTAGTTAGGAACAGATACTGCTTACAGGTAAATCGCCTAGATCTGATGGATTGACGGTTGAGTTCTATTGGACTTGTGGCCATTGCTTTGTGCCATTTTTAAGTGAGCTGTATAACTACGTTATAACAGAGGGAACCTTATGTCAATCTATGAAGGAAGCAATTATTACTCTGATCCCAAAACCAGGTAGGGACCAATAAAAATGCAGCAACTATAGGCCAATTTCGTTGCTGAATGCAGATGTTAAGAACTTTACCAGGATATTGACCAACAGACTGGATAAATACATTGTCACGATGCCCGCTCCCGGGGAGCCGGCTCAGGCCCTGTGTCCCCGAAAGCGGACATCAAGTCCCCGGGGAAGGTACCAGCAACCCCTTATAGGGGCCCTTTGGACAGCGTCCTGGCGCCTATGGCGCCAGGCTCATAGAAAATGTCAGTCCTGGCGCCATAGGCGCCAGGCTCATTGTGAAAGTGTTTGGGTGCACTTACCTGATGCAGACCATGCTGCAGAACCCCGGCCTCCTTGAGGCCTGAAAGGAACTACTTTACCTGTGGGACTCATTTACCACCCGGGCGTGGTCGGGGAAGAATACATACCTGATTGGTGGAAGGACACATTCTAGGAACTTCTTCCAAGGCTATTTAAACCACACCGATCAGCCACACGTGCTTCGCGTTGTTCTGCATCTAGCAGCTGGACGCTCACCGTGTCTGCTCCTGCATCTTGACTTCTGCCACACCTGCCAGCATCCTGAATCACCTGCAAAGGAAGGGAACAAGAGAACAGAAGAAGGAAAAGGCCTCACCTGCTAAATCTGCATCCCAGAGACATTTCGCCGACAATCCTGAAAAGGAAGACATTTATTTTTAAAAGCACATCGCATCGATCGCTGCAGCGCCGCATTCTACTCACCTTTACAGGGCGCCTCCATGTTCAGCAGCGACCATCCGGATTCGCTGTCGCGCCCCCGCGCCTAGGGTGTCATGATCCCTGCTTCCAAGGGGTCAGGACTTGCCCCACGACCTTGGAAGCAGGCCCATGACTCTGATCCCAGGAACCAGCCAGTCCCTATAGGGACCCTCTGGACCTTGTCCTGGCGCCAGCGGCGCCAGGCTCATGATGGTGACTGGTCCCGGCACTGGAAGCGCCGGGCTCATATTAGATAAGAGTGCTTGGTGGACCTACCTGTAGCAGACCATGCTGCTTACTTACCAGCTAGCTGGTCTCCTGATCCTTCTCTGCCTGGGACTACTTTTTCTGTCTGGGTGGAGCAGGAGGCACTCCCTAGAAGCAGAACACAGGAACTCTTCTAGAAATCTGGAACTCTTTTCTTACCTGGGTGGGGCCGTGGAAGAAGACCCTAAGCACTACAGAAGGCTATTTAAACCACACCCGATTGGTTTCACGTGCTTCGCGTTATTGTGCATCTGCAGCAGGACGCTCACCGTGTTAGCTCCAGGAAACCTCCAGCTCCAGATCCTGTGAATACGAAATAACCTGCTGGGATCCAACCTTCAGTCTTCTTCAGTCTTCAGCAGCTCCTGCAAGACAAAGGCACAGGTTAGGCTAAAGTAAAGGCAGCGAATCTACTTACCTAATCCAACGGCAGCATCCAAAGCGCCTTTTTCTGCCTTTCTCTTCCGGCATTCGACATCTGCAAAGACAAAGAACATCGGTCAGTAATATTTTACTACAAAGTCTGCTTACCTGTGTTACGCCCGCTCCAACTCAGCTCGCGCTGCATTCCGGCACCTGCTAGGCAAGATACTTCGGTTAGTAACGCTTAGTTACAAGACTGCTTACCTGTGTTACGTTCGCTTCCAATCTGTTCGCGCTGCACCTCGGCACCTGCAAAGACAAAAGAGACATTACGGTGCATTCTACAGCGCTAGTACAGTCTTTCTACTTACGTGCCATTAGAAGGATAATCTTCATCGCCACAGCATCTGAAAAGGAAAAGACATAGACTTTAAATACTTAAGACTTTTGAAAGAGAAGAGAACAATCAAAAAGGAACTTTATTACTTACAAGGCACGCTCGTGCATTAACGGCGTCTTCGCTCTCAGCAAATCCTCTGCTATCAAGAGGCAGAGCTCGCATCCAGTGAAGCAACTGGACCCAGCGCCCCTGCACAAGACGCAGGATGGAGAGCCCGGCATTTACCTATATAAGGTAAGCGCAATATCAACCCAGTTCCACGGGGAAAGAAAGGGCGAGAGGGGCTAGGAACTTTCCGAACCTTCCAAACACTAATACCTTGGTTTACCCTTGCAGACATCTCACTCTTCAGCTTAAACTGTCGGTGGGAAGGGGGCCCAGTCCGGGAGCAAAACGAACCCTGCGCCTAACACTGAAGACAGTATCCTCGCCAGATCAAGACCTGCGCCTCCGGGGGAACCAGGTGAGCGTTACATAGGGAGAAAAAGACATGAACAAAGGTGAGAGAAAGAAGGGAAAAGGGAAGCTAAAACTCTATGTCAAGACTTACCTGTTGGGTCATTCCCTTTTCATTTCGGGTCCGCGCCGCATCCAGGCATTTTCGGACCCTGGCCCCTAAGGGGAAAAAGACATCAGCGTTAATGAGTGAATGAAAAGACATTACCAAAACACTCATTAAAGACTTACCTGATTTCCACAAGGATTTCACCGCTCACCTCGGGTCGGTGCCTGTTCCCCGGCATTCCGTACCCCGGCCCCTATGGGGAAAAAGACACTAGCATTAGAACATTAATGCATGGACACAAGGGGAACCACTTATAGAAAAAACTTACCTGGAAACCAAGCAAGTTTGGTTCTCACCCATCCGAAAATCCAGTGACGTAACTGGATACCAACGCGCCCCTGCATCAGAAGCAGGATGGAGAGCTCGTCCTTCCAGACCCTAAGGTGAGACGCTACGGGGAAGCACAGAAGGGTTTTGAGGAGGGTGAGAGGGGTAAGTGGGAGGCCGATTGCATTACCCCGCAGACAGTTAACCCCCTATTCTCACCTACAGAAGGATACTTCTGCGAGTCAGACAAGCCAGATCTGGGGCCCGGTCCAGTCCGTCTTCCGAACCCTGCGCATCACCTTAGACGAGGTCAGAGCAGCGCGAACCAGGCCAGCGCCCCCGGGGAGTCAGGTGAGCGTTACATACATTCTATGACAAGACAGAGGTGAGCATTATGCTTACTTCTTTAAGCGCTTTGAAACACACTGTGTATGGGCGCTATATAAATAAACTATCATATCATATTACTGCTCCAAACAGCAACTCAACTTAAAACATTTTATTTTACTTTTCCTAAACTTGATAGCACTTATTTTGTTTCCCTCTAGCTTTTCAGGAGGTCTAAAACAAACATAGGGATAGCACAGTTTGAAAACTTCTGTAAAACGTGACTGGACTACAAATGCCCATACTCCTCTGTGATCCTGTAGTCCTGTAGGCATACTTTGTCCAATCAGGGCCCATCCTCACGTATAAGAGGGACCCCTGCTAATTCCAACTCCTCTTTCATTGTTGCTGCTCCTATAGATAAGTGCCTTTTTCATTTTACTTATCATTTCAGTCAGAAGTGTCATTTTATAAGTACGAACGCGTTATAACACTAGTATTGTGTATGTTTTACTTGTATACTGTAAGTGCATGCTTCATAAGAAGTAAATGAGAATGGCTGCGTAGTATAGCTGCCGTGACATACCAAACGTCCAGTCAGGGACCTCACGTAGGAGCGGTCTCGCTTCGGCAGCGTTCCACACCCTTCCACGGCGCGTGTCACTATCGAAGTTTACTGAGATTAGATTTCTTCAGGAGCCGGGGCCGCGAGCGAACTCGCTCACACAAGGTGCCTGGCCCCGCCTCCTAGGGTTCTGCGTACGCTTGTAGAGCGATCCTGCGGCCAGCCTTTAGGACCCGGCAGGCACCCAGGGAGTGCAGACGCGCCCCAGCAGCCACCACACGCGTCAGACCATTGATTCATTTCGGAAAGTGAACGAACGGTACGGCACGTCGCAGACAAGAGCATTGGTGATAAGAACAGCAAAAAAACATTTTTTAAAAGAAAATGCGCGAGTCGAGTGGCCAATTGGTTTGAATTAAACAAAATCCCTTGTGGGCTATATCAGGCTGAGGTTCTATATGCCACATTGAACATGGCACAGTTTAAGGAGCTCAGAGGGTCGAGATCCACATCTCCAGAGTGGAGCTCGGAGGAATGGGCAGAAGATCCCACAGGGGAGAAACAAGACCTCTCCCTGAGTTTTAAAAGAGTCCTGGGGGATTCTTTAACACAAGCTGTCTCAGAAGGAGTTTTGCCTTTGACTCAGAGATTAGATCATCTTGAAGCTATGCTGAACAAGCAAAAAGCTGATCAGGAGAAGTCCAAGAAGAGGAGGTCGCTCAGCCCCGGCGACGGAACCTCAGCACGACACCCCGATTCAGGGGTTGATCTTAAGGGCAGTAAGAAGGCTTGGAAGAGTAACAACTCTTTGACGCCCCCGAGCCATCCAGAAGAGGTTGACCTGATACCTCAAGAGCCAGTTCACCCAGTGAGCAGTCTGAAGGAGGCCTTTATGAGAAGGGCAACAGTGCCAGGCTCTCGACCCCCTGCCACAGGGGTGTACAATACAGGGGAAGAAGAGGATGCCGGATGCACACCAGGCAAAGAAAGCGGGGATGAAGAGGTACCTCCTCATCAACCTGAGATCACAGAACAACCTCCAGAAGAGGAGGGCCTGGGAGACATGTTTGATCCGGAAGCAATAAGACATCCTAGATCGACAGACTGGGTGCCTTCACCCAGAGTTGCCCAATACATGACTCACCATATCAGAAAACCTCTCGACAGAGAAATTAGAGCAGAAATGAGGCAGAATGCCCCAGGCCTGAACTGCCAGGCAAAGTAATGGAAACCCCAGACCTCGACCCAAAGGTGGTCACGTTTGTAACAAAGTCATCCAAAGATGTGAGGAAAGGGGTGGGCAGGGCATGGCGAGGTTGCCAGGATAAACTCTTGGACCTCTCTGGGCCCCTCGCCAAAATTATGGATTTGGCGTAGGGCCATAGACACAGGCACCCGCGTAGACCCTTGAGTCCTGGCCAACTGGGCTCAACGCGCAGTCTGCTTATTGGGAAACGCAAACTGCGCACTCTCTGCAGAGAAAAGACGAGGAATCTTGTTAAAAATTGAGAATAAGTTAAGCGACCTCTCTTCATATGGGGCTGGCGAAAGGGGCGAAAGGCATGCTGTTTGGCGACGCCTTCGTCAAGGAGATGAACCAGTTTGTGGGTACATATTCAGCCCTGGAGAAGGCCCAAAGCTCCATAAGGAGAATATTTCCCGGGCGAGTTTTTGCCGGAACCGGTCAACAGAGGGGTTAGTCGTCTGGTCGCTTTACCACACACAGAAGACCCCAGGGCCCAAGAACACAGTACTAGGAAACACATCAGCAAGACAACTTCTCCCCAGCAAGAAGCCGTTACCCCAGGAACAGAAGGGAGAGAGAAGCCTACAGGCAGCAGAGCATGCTAGGCGGTGAGTACTACAGAGGCACCGAAAGAAATTGGGGGCAGAACAGACAGTTTTTAGAAGCATGGCACGATTTATCAAACAATGTGTGGGTTCTACAGACAGTGTCAGGCATGCACCTATAGTTTGTAGGTACCCCCTTTCAGGCCCAGGAGCCAGTTCCAATGTTCAAATCACAGAGCGAGAGAGCTCGGCTCTTCAGCGAGCTCCACGACCTAGCAGTCAAGGGAGCAATAGAACAGGAATTTCAGGGAGGACCAGGCTTCATCAGCAACATGTACCTGGTCCACAGAGGGGACAAAGTCAGGCCCGTAATAAATTTGAAGAGTCTGAACAAATGGGTGGTCTACAGACACTTCAAGATGGAAGGGATACACCTTCTCAGGGATCTTCTCAGGACGGGAGATTGGCTCTTCTGCTTAGATCTCAAAGACGCCTATCTTACAGTCCCCATAGCAGAGGAGCATCGAAAATATCTCCGATTCCGATGGGACACAGAGATATGGAGGTTTAGATGTCTCCCCTTTGGACTAGCATCCCCCCGTGGGCCTTCACCAAACTCTTACGCCCAGTAGCGGCAGCCATCCGCGAGAGAGGAATAAAAATAATAATATATCTGGACGACATTCTGATCTTGGGTCAGAGTGCAGCCCAGCTGCAGGATCAGACGGCATGGGTTTCCAACCTAGTAGTCTCCCTCGGCTTCATCATAAATACAGAAAAATCAGACCTCTGTCCCTCTCAGCGAGTAGAGTTTCTAGGCTTCGTCATAGATACCAAGAAGGCAGCTCTAGAGTTACCAGCTCAGAAAATGTGAGCGATACGGAAAGAACTGAGATCTGTGTTAGCAAAGAAAGTTATTTTGCTTCGCAATCTAGCTCGCATAGTGGGTCTCCTATCCGCTTGAATTCAGGCAAACTTCCCAGGGCCCCTGCACAACAGAGCCTTGCAGAGACTGAAAATAAGACATCTCAGAGGAGGGCTAGGTTATCACCAGCTCATTTCCCTAGACCAGGAAGCCATGACAGAGTTTCATTGGTGGTTGGAAAACATGGAGGCATGGAACGGCAGAGCGAATTTAGGAGATACACCAGATCTGGTGATAGAATCGTACGCCAGCAGGGCAGGCTGGGGAGCTCGATGTGGGAATCTAGAGACAGGAGGAAAGTGGTCACAGGAAGAACTCAAACTTCACATAAACTGTCTGGAACTCTTAGCAGGTTCCTTTGCGGTGAGAGCATTTACCAGAGACAGAGCAAACTGTTGCGTCCTTCTCAAGATGGAAAACAGTATATAAACAAGCTGGGAGGAACGTCTTCCAGGATGTTGGCAGAGTTGGCAAAAGATTTTTGGCATCATTGCCTATGTCAGCAAGTATCAGTATCAGCGGACTACTTACCAGGCGCTCAGAATACGATAGCGGACTGGAATTAGCGATATCTGGTAGTCTCCCAACAGTGTGGTCCCCTAGATCTGGATTTGTTTGCCACCAGGCTCAATGCTAAGTTGGCCAAGTTCTACAGCCGGAGGATATACCCAGAAGCAGCAGGGACAGGTGCATTTCTGCAACAGTGGACAGGAGCAGTTCACTACGCATTCCCTACCTTTATCATGCTGACGAGAGTGCTAGCGAAAGTGAGGAGAGATCGGGCAGAGCTAGTGCTCGTGGTACCGATGTGGAAGTCCCAACCCTGGTTTCCAGTAGTGATGGAACTTTCTACGGATTTCCCGAGAGTGATTCCCCTCAGGGAGGACATTCTTCAGGATCCGAACGGTCAGTTTCACTTGCTCGGAGCGGAGGGCTCCCTGCGCCTACTAGCCTGCAGGGTTTCAGGCAACGTTGAGAGCTGCCAGTCATTTCACAGCTCACTGCAGACTGTATCAGGGACTCATGGGCGCCTTCCACCATTAGAGGCTATGGTGCCGCTTGGAATAGATGGTCATCATAACTATTCGAGGACGGTTGTGCCTACAGAACATTAGGAGTGTACAGATCTGCAATATCGGCATGGCACGAGAAAGTTGAAGGACATCCAATAGGGGAACACCCTGCCGTAGTACAGCTTCTCAAATGAGTGAAACTGCAGAAACCACCCGAGCCCAAATACTCAATTCTCGGGACGTACGAAGGGTTTTCCAGTTATTCTTGGCTTGGCCGGATAACAAAGACCTGTCGCGCTCCCAGTTGTCAGGAAAATTAGCTATACTGCTATGCCTCATAGCATGTAGGAGAGTTTTGGACGTTAAAGCTCTAGAGCTAGATGGAAAGATTTTCTACCCAGAGGGAGTAGCCTTTAATATAGCAAATCGAACAAAGTCTGACTCGACAGGTATTTCATACCCCTACTTCCCAGATAATACCAAGCTCTGCTATGCGCAATGTATCAAAGACTATGAGGCAGCCACAGCAGAGTTTAGGCCTAGAGGAGTTACCCAGCTCCTAATTGCACGTAGGAAACCATTTCATGCAGTTGCTACAGCTACCATAGCAAGATGGGTCAGAGAAATAATGCACCGGGCAGGAGTAGATTTGTCGCAGTTTGGCACGCATTCAGCACGACGCGCAATGGCATCTAGCACGTTTGCAGCTGGCGTGTCCTTACAGGACATTATGAAATCAGCAGACTGGTCTAATGAATGTACCTTTAAGACTTTCTACTTTAAGCCTGTCTCTCAGACAGCAAACAGAGTGATTAATAGCTTTGAACAAGCATAATGCTTGCCTCCGTCTTGTCATAGAATGAAGATTGTCCAGGCTTGCAGCTCAGGCAGGCTTGATTCTATTAAAGACAAGGAGGCGAGCATTATATCCCACCCTAGTGGGTCATGATAATATCATGGACTGTTTATATGATATGTTAATGAAAGACCCACCCTTATGATCACATCTCCATTTGTTGCAGGGGAAGATCAGAAAGCATCATGAGGAGAGGATGATATGACCGAGTGGTGGTCGGCAAGAGTGACGTCTCCTTTTTGTGCCATCTCTGAGCCAAGTTCCCGGCAAGGATGAGCAGTTACAGTTTTCTTCAAGTTGGTTCAAGTGACAGTTGGAGTTGTTATGGCCATCGGTTCTCTGCCAAAGACAGAGGAGTTGGGGTTAGCAGGGGTCCATTTTATACGTGAGGATGGGCCCTGATTGGACAAAGTATGCCTACAGGATCACAGAGGAGTATGGGCATTTGTAGTCCAGTGACATTTTACAGAAGTTTTCAAACTGTGCTACCCCTATGTTTGTTTTAGACCTCCAGATAAGCTGGAGGGAAACAAAATAAGTGTTATCAAGTTTAGGAAAAGTAAAATAAAATGTTTTAAGTTGAATTGCTGTTTGGAGCAGTAATAAAGAAGTAAGCTTAATGCTCGCCTCCTTGTCTTTAACAGAATCAAGACTGCCTGAGCAGTAAGCCTGGGCAATCTTCATTGGCAGTCTGATAGAGAAATCTCAGGCTGGATTCATGGGAGAGAGATATGGTTACAACAATGTTAGGACTGTTTTGGACATTTTGGGGCTTCCAAAAACTGAGGTGGAAACATTGTTGTTGATTTTTATGGATGCTGAAAAAGCATTTGATCGAGTAAATTGGAAATGTATTGATTTTACATTGAATAGGATGGGGTTCGGGCCACCTTTCTGAAAGCAATTGGTGCTTTACATTCGACGATCAGTGCAAGGATTCTGGTAAACGGGGAAATCTCTGCGTCTTTTCAATTATCAAGGGGCAAGAGGCAGGGCTGCCCGCTTTCGCCATTTCTTTTCAGCTTGGCAAGCCTTTAGTGGCTTATATAAGACAGGAACAGAACCTTTGTGGCTTACCAGTGGGCGATAGTGAAATTAAGGTTCTCTGCTATGCAGATGACATGACTGTCATTTTGGCAAACCACGAGGACGGGGGAGACTGATTAAAAGAAATGTCTGAGGAGGTTGGTCTTTTGTCAGGCCAGTAGATTAACTGGGAAAAATCAGTGATTTTTCCGGTTGGACTCCGCTGTTCACATGGAGACTTGGCCTTGTGGAATTGCCAATGGGCGGATACAAGTGTGAAATACTTGGGAATTTATTTGGTTCGGAAATTACAAAAGATTGTTGAAGTCAATGCGGCTAAATTGATAAAAATTCTTGAAAGGGACATGCGCAAATGGGACCGCTTGACCCTCAACCTCTGGGCAAAGGTGAACGCAACTAAGATGGTGCTATTGCCAAAGCTTTTATATATCATCCATACTCTTCCCCTGACATTTCCTAGACAGGCACTCAAACGCAATGACAAGGTGTTCCAGACTTTCTTGTGGCGGGCAGGGTAAAAGGCTGAGGATCCCAAGATATATTTTGGAGTGCCCTGTGAGTGACAGGGGGTTTGAGTATCCTAATCCCGACAAATATCAAAGGGGGGTTCTCATGAAAAAATCTGAGTTCATTGTCACTGAGAGGGCGGACTCCACACCACTCTGGCTATCCTTTGAAAGGGAAGGATTTCTGCTGTACTCAATAAAGGAGGTGTATTCAATGGGAAAGATGCCCAATTTGGCAGCAAAGTTACCCACTGGTGAGTAGAGAGACACTTGTTTCATGGTTGATTGGTTGTGGTGAGAATTGACTGATTCACTAGTGCCTCATTGTGGAATAACCCAGGACTACAGACAGAGAATAAGGTTCTGTGTTGGCAAAGCTGGGCTAAGTGAGAGATCTTGAGAATTGCTGATGTTAGGAGGGGCGGGCAAATGGTTCCCTTTAATAGATTAAGAACAGATTTTGGCAAGGGACAGAGGGAGTTCAGGTGTTATGTGGAGCTGAGAGAGCTGCTGTCACAGAGGCAGGGAATGTTAAATGAACCAATGAAAGACAGACCTGCGGCATGTAACGTGTTTGTTTCACCTCCACACATTGTATCAACGTTCATGAAAATGATGCCTTTAGACGACTCTTATATAGCATCCAAGGAGAAGTTAAAGTAGACATGGACAGAAGAATTGGGGGGTATTTCGGTTAAGGAAAGGGATAACCTGTCGCGAGTGGGAACAAGATCTAAAATGGACTTGAATTTACGGTACACTCTTCAGAGGATTCTGTTTCGTCTGGATTGGACCTTAGAGCGGATGTTTAAATTGGGCATGACGAATGTGGACTCCTGTTGCGGCTGTGGTTAAAGGGTCAATGCTACCTATCCTTTGGGCGTGTCCTAGAGTGACTGACCTCTGGGGAGAAGTTCTTGACAGAATGGATGTGATCCTTGGTATGACGTTTCCTAGGTCAGCATGTGCAGTGATTTTGCTTGTAGGATCAGTAAGATGTGATGGTGGTGGCTGCAAAACAGATTCTAAGAGTTAGGAAGACAAGAAAAAAACATCGGTAGATGGTTGGTTGTTGGATCTGCAGACATTGTCAAGCTATGAGAAGTTCATGATGCGAAAGCAGAAATGTGAGAGTGATTACTTGGAAATGTGGGGACCTTTTAATGAGATGTATGGCTGAAATTGAATCTGGTTTATAGCTGAGATTTGAAAATGAGGCGATCATAGGCATGATGAGATTATATATGGGGTGTTTGATGTGTATGTGTGTCTGTATGTCGTGTGGTGTGGCTGATCTTCGTATTTTATCCTCTTGGTTCTGTTTAATAACGAGGTATGGGCTCAGTAGATTATGATGTCCATGAATCGAGTGATTTTGTGAGTATGGACAGGACAAGATCTTGTTACCCCCTTAATGAGATTATTACTTGATTTATTGTAATTCCTGTTGTTTATGAGCCAATGTTTATGTTCTGTTTAATGTTGTACTATGCAAATGAACAATATTTTAAAAAATACATTAAAAAGTCGAAATTGTCTTCCATGTGCTGAAAATGACAAGTCTCATACCAGCATGGAACCTCCCCTATGTCCAATTAGAATACTCAAGTCTCCATGGAAAAAAGTGGCCTTGGATATTGTGGGACCTTTAAACGGATGAGGGTGTGGGAGACAATGTCTGAAGGTTTGATGAATACACATACTCATGGATTATCACTCCAAATGGCCAAGTGTAGAGTGGTCCAGGGAAGCAACAGCAGCCTCTGTATTGCGATATTCTTAACAACATTTTTCATAAAGACAGGTCCACCACCCACATTTTTAACAGACAATGGCGTACAATTCAAGTCTGACCTAGTAACAGAATTCCTGAGAAAAGCAGAATCATAAAAGAGACCCCACAACTCGCTTGTACGTCAAATCTTCATCCAGAAGCAGTATTAGCATACGTGGTATGGGCATATCGCACCACACCACATTCAGGCACAGGTGTCACACCATTTATAGATCTTAAGGGCAGGAGGCAGATATGTGACCCAGTCCCGGAGTAGTTAGGCCTATCTGGCCTGGTAAATGTAGACAGACAAAATCGCAAAGTGAGGGTAGAACAATGTCATGAACAATGTTTGAGTCTTGCAACTAAGTGTGTCCACACAAATTAAAGGAGTGTGTTTGGATCAGCATAAAACACCAAAGTTGAGGGAAATAGGGTTCTGCTTCTATTCCACAACAAGAGAGTAGCGTAAAATTGTTGGGTCAGTAGTTATATTGGAGGACATTACAAAGTGGAGTCAACATCAGGTGTTGAAAAGCCATGAAGCAGAAGTAGAGAAAGGTTATTGAACCCAGGTATCAGGGAGACACTAAATGCCAATTACATACCACTAACCAATTACAATCATACATCGCAAACCCAAATTACCCCATGCCAGCAACCCCCCATAACATGTGTAATGGGTCCCAAGAATATGACAATGCAGTTGGAACAAGCTGGAACCATACAGACGACTGAAGCAACAACCAACATAGAAGCCAGACCGTCAACCGGCTTACTACGAGTACTAGGTAAATTCAAAGACTTTGTGATGGGTTGGATTACCTAAGGAAGGAAGGAAGAAGGAGTGTGGTGAGCGAGACTCACACTCTCTCTGCTCTCCCTGTGCCCACTGAGCATGCCGCTGAAGGACGTAGAGAGGCAAGGAGAGGAAGCACTGCAGCCTGCCTGCGAGTGGACCCTCTGCATACCAAATAAACATACCTGAGTGTTGTAAGACTCTGAATGTCTGTGTGGATGTGCATGTACATATGTTTGTGTGTGTGTCCTTCGTATATATTTGTGCGTGTATGTTTGAATGTGTTTCAGCTTGCTCAAAGAATTGTGTTGTGTATCTGTTTGTGGGTATGCAAGCTGTGGCTCAGCGACCATTGGGAAGATCGAGCTTTAGCCCCCACCCCCTTCTGGAAATTTGGTAAATGTTGACTTGACCTGGCAAACCTACTCTAAAGAGCCGTGTCAGGACAGAACAGGACACAGACAATAAATGGAATCCAGGCTGCACTCTCAACAAAGGCCCAGCATTAATATAAAATAATGTAAAGCGTTCACTGTTGGCACCTGAAAGGGTGCTAACAGTGAACGCTTTACATTATGGGGCCGCATTATGGGGCCCCTTTCATCTAGAACTGACAAACCTACTGGCATAATTCCCACGCAAGCACTATGTGATTCTGTGTCTGACTTTTTTATTAAAAAGTCAGTGACATCCGAAAACTGATTGTTTCCACAGGGCTGCGTAACGATACCTTCGATTCATCGGCCTCACCGGAGGTGCAGATGAAATCCAAGTGCGTTTTCCCTCCCTTCTCATCTGATGACATTATAACTGCCTCTAAGCATCTTAAATCAGCCTCCCCTCCGATGCTTTTCCTTTGAGGATTCTCTGGGATATTATGCCTTCAAATTGTGTCCTAGGCAGTATCTTCCTCATCTGGTCTTATTCCTGAAGAGCTAAAGCAGTCCTGCATCATTCCTCTTCTGTAAAAATCCACTCTTGACCCTTGTGTGCCTGTTAATTTCCACCCCATTTCTCTCCTTCATTTCCCTATGAAGCCCTTGCAATCTCCGGTCTCACCTTTACTCACCTCTTGTCTTAAACATTCTAAGTTTTTGGATCCCTTACAGTCGGATTTCGGCCTGGTCGATGCACCGAGAGTGTCCTTGTCTCTGTCTTGGATGACTTGACACGACTGGTTGACCGAAGGTTAGGGGGGAGGGGTTCTGATTCTTTGACCTTTCTGCAGCTTTTGATACAGTGGATCAACATTGTGCTGCAGCACTGCCTCTCCCTGGGTGGCCCCTGTGGGCAGGTCTTCTCCTGTTCTCCTCCTTTCTGATGGACAGGTCACAGATTCTTGCCCTCTCCTCTTTTCTGTCACAACCTAACACACTTGCTTGTGTTGTCCCGCAGGGCTCTGCTTGTCTCCTGCTCTATTCAACATTTAGGTTACATGACTTTACATCAAATATTTTCCATTGAAAGTATAATGCATCAAAACATATCCATAGAAAAATGATTCATTGAAACACCATTGAAAAAGTTAAAAGTGCATATTCATCGAAACCTAAGCATCGACAATGTCTGAAGATTTGATGAATACACATGACATAAGAGTAAAGCACCCTATACACGCACGTCATGCAAAGTCACAGTTACTACTAAGAGTGCTTTCAGGTTTACCGATTTTCTGGTGAGAGGATCGAAAGGAAAACAGAAATTGCTTCAGTAAACATCATTTAACAACATCAGTGGTGAGCAATTTATTTCTCCAGAAAAAAGTAGCCCTATCGAAATGTTAAACCACTATAGCTATCGATTAACATATTGTATAATATAACTCTTTCATTTTCTAGTCAGTAAAAATGACAGAATGTACAGAGTTTGTGGTCTCCAAAATTGGAAAAAAAAACAACTGGTTTTCATGGGATATACATATAACCAAGAAAAGCAAGTGAATGAAAGAATATATTGGAAGTGTTCCGAATATTTCAAAAACAAATTCAAGGGAAGAGCAATCACTCACGGTGAAAAGGTGATTCATCAAATAGAGCACAACCACTTACCCGATGGCACTAAAATTATTAAAAAAACAATCAGCCAAATAAAAAATAGAGCAAATGAGAATATGGATGAGGCAAGTGGATCAGTTATTAAACATGTGTGTGCCAAACTACCATTGCTCAAATGCCAAAAATCAAAACACTACAACGTCAAATATGCAAACAAAGACAAGTGAAAACCAAATTTCCAAAAGTGCCCGAAACATATGCAGAAATTGAAATACCACCAGAATTACAAATCACAGAAAAAAATGACAACTTTAAATTTTAAACAAAAATATACACGATCAGAAATTAATGATATTTGGCACATCACGTCAAGATGCCAAACAAAACCGAGGATATGTACAGATTCATTTTAAAATTAATTTAAGACAATATTTCCCCAAATCACCCCACATCATGGTACTAGATTATGAATTACAACAAATGAAGGCATTTACAGACATTTTCCAATCATGCCAAGTATAAGGCTGTTTTTCTTTCATTTCACACAAGTAATTTGGAGAAAATTACAAAACATTGGAATGCAATCAAGATATAGTGAAGATTTACAGTTCCAACAAAACATTAAATTATTGTTCTCATTAGCATTTGTACCTATTGATCATGTAGAGGATTATTACGAACATTTAATAGAATCACAGTTTTTCAAAGACAATGAACAATACCTAGAATCACTGTTAGATTAACAAGTAGTGGATCGAGAAGGAGAGCACGATACAATAAAAAACTGTGGAACTGCTACGAATCGGTATTAGAGGGACATGCCAGAACAAACAACAATATAGAAGGGTTGCATAATGGACGAAATCAATCCTTCAAAACGCATAATCCGACAATATGGAGCTTTTTAAAGACACTTAAAAATTGAACAATCGAATCAAGAAATGCAGATAGCACAAGATATATCGAATGAGAAAATACAAAAACAGATGATAAAGTACAGAGACACAGAAGAAAGGCTGAAATAGTGCATACTTGATTTCGAGAAAGCTGACAAATATATGTACTTAAACAGTGTGGCATTCAATACAAAAAATGTTAACCAAAACAAAAAGAAGTATTTACCAGATCCTATTGATTCCACAGACAAATCCACGAGGCAAAACACAGATCCAACCACAATCCACGGATTAAAAGTTCAAAATGATCCACGTTCCAAGAAGAAACCAACAGAGGAATCCAAAAAGGAATCAAATCCACTAGGCAAAACACAGACCCAACCACAATCCACTTATTAAAAGTTCAAAATGATCAATTTTCCAAAAAAGCAACAAAAGAAGAATCCAAAAAAGGAATACAAAAGTCCATGTGCCAAAATCCACCAGTAACACCTGGAAAATCCACAAAAATCCATGTGCCAAAATCCACTAGTAATTCCCAGTAAATCTACAAATGCCAAATGGAAAACCTCCAAAATTAAAATCGTCGAACAATCTGCAGGACAATCCAGGACATCGAAGCAAAAATCAATTTTAAAAAAATCCACCAAAAAAGAACTGGAAAACCAACAGGAACTCCAGGGAAACCTTCCTATCCGGAAAACGGAACTTCAAAAATGACGTTTACGTATTATGTTCAACGCATTGATTCCTATGGAAAACTGTTCAAAATAGCGACCCCAAGTGGCGAAATAATCTACTGTTTCTCTATATTACAATGCAGTAATATTGTAATTATTTACTTGTAGTTATTTAATACAGTTATATGAAAAGAATGTATTAATAGAATGTATTCATGTAAATGTAGTAAAGATACAGTAAAAAGTGTAGTAAACATACAGTAAAAAGTAGTAAAAAAGTTAAATATTCATACAGTTTATTAATACAAATATTAGTTATATTTGCCTTAATTAATTGAAAAATGATTTCGATGCATATAACTCGATGGAAATATTTTCTTTAGAAATAATTTCGATGAAAAGACTGCATACCAACATTTACATCCAGCCTCTATTATTGCTCATCTTCTCCCAGGGCTTCCCTTGCTTCTCCTATGCGGATGACACACAAATCATCGTCTGGCTTGATTTGGTGCAGCAGGGTTTAGGGGTTTCTTAGAAGCAGTGGTTAACTGGATCAGTAACAATTGGCTCAAGTTGAATGGAGACAAGACAGAGGTGTTGGTGGTTGGCCCCTCCTCAGGTCCTCTTTCTGGTTCTCCTTCCCCCTCTTCGGTCTAGTTGCCGCCTGTCGGCCTATGGAACTTGGTCCTTGCCCCTCACCTGCTTCTCAGGTGAGGAATCTTGGATTCATGTTCTCAAACTCTCTGTCTGCTTCAGCCCAGGTTAGTTCCCTCTACAAAATGGGCTTCTACCAACTATGCGTCCTGTGAAAGATTCTGCCTATCCTCCCGGCTCTTCTTCGTGCCCTAGTTGTCTGCTCCCTTATTTTGATCCGCCTAGACTACTGCAATTCCCTCTTTCTGGCCCAACCTCTTTACATTTTGCACCGTCTACAGCTATTGGAAAATCTTGCTTTTGATTTGCCCTGAAACTCCTTACAGCTCACATAAGAACCGAGAGGATAGCTCAGCAGCAACGCCCCCACCTTGGAAGCAAGATGATACAGAGCAACGTAGGTTCGATCCCTTGGTCCGCACTTAGAAACCCCTGGGCATTAAGCGCGTTATAAATAACCAATTATAATGATAAATAATTATATTTTCCGGTCCTCCGGTTACTTCATTATTTGCCAGTTCAAAAACTGATCATTTTCAAATCCCTTTGTGTAGTTCACTGGGCATACTACGGGCTGGGAGAAGACTATTTACAGGAGTAGCTTCTTCCATACATGCCGCGTTGCTTCCTCTGTTTGTCTGATGCTCACCTTACATTGATTCTCTGATGCCGTCTTACCCAGATGGGTGGCCGCTCTTTCTCTATTGTAGCAGCGAAATTATGGAATGCTCTCCCCCTCTCTCTTCAAGCTACGGAAGATCACATCACATTCCGTTGCCTTCTCAAAGCTCATCTCTTTTAGGCAGCCCTAATCTGGTCATTCCTCAGTGCCATGATGCCCTTTATGACCGCGGGCTTCATAAGAACATATAGCATAACATTATATAGCATTTGTATGTATACATTTTTAGACAATTGAAATCATGATGTGGGCTTAGTGCTTGCATGTCAGAGGAGTGATTGGAAGGGTGGGGGGGACAGGAGACAGCTCATTCTCACAGTTCTCATAGCAGTTCTTCAGTGTATGGTTTCAGAAGTGAAGGGGATAGTTAACTGCTTGCAACATTGACGGTCCACCAGAAAAGTCTTGTTAGAATGTGTCAAGAAGTTAGATGCCCCCACACAAGTAAGTTGCCCCTTCCCACAGTCTATGAACTTAGCCCCTCCCCCGATATCTGATGGGCTTGCACCCCACCCACCCCGAAATCTTAGCTCAGGTGCACCCCTGTGTGCAAGGATATATGTTTGTGTGTGCCCATTGCCAGTGGAAGACCTTGGTAAAGCGCCACTATTGAGGCGGTTGGTGCAGACCATGACACCATGTTTTATGATAGTGCACATACCAGACTGACATTTGTGCAGTTATATATTCTGTTTTCAAGCCGGGTGCCACTGTGAAAGAAGCTGCGAGGCTGCAAGGAGCTGAGACGTGCACAACGAGGGAAACAGCGCTTTGATTGACACTTTTGCTGCATCCCGCCTCCCTTCTCCACGGATTGGTCTGCGATTTTTTCCTCTCCCATTGGATATTGCTTAACAGCCCAAACGCACGCGCATCGCGCGCGCGCATCTCGGGCAAGTACTCGGTTAAGTACCGCTTTGCCGCGGTCTCTTTTGTTTTCAAGCCGGGTGCCACTGTGAAAGAAGCTGCGAGGCTGCAAGGAGCTGAGACGTGCACAACGAGGGAAACAGGTGACCATTGCGCCAGAGCTTATTGGCAACTGACTTTCATGTGCGAACTTTGGCTGACTTTTGGCTGATTGGCTCCTGCTCCTTTCTCTTTCCTCAGCGCTTTGATTGACACTTTTGCTGCATCCCGCCTCCCTTCTCCACGGATTGGTCTGCGATTTTTTCCTCTCCCATTGGATATTGCTTAACAGCCCAAACGCACGCGCATCGCGCGCGCGCATCTCGGGCAAGTACTCGGTTAAGTACCGCTTTGCCGCTTAGCCGCGTAGCCACGGAGCAGCGACGCACTGTTCTAAATATCAACCTTGCTCACTGCTAGTTGCGAGTGACAATTTCTGTGTGGAGAGTTTTGTACGTTTTGTGAACACCTCCTAATACTCTTAATCTACTCACCGTAAGTGAAAATTTCTCCCCTTTCATTACAATGGTGTTGACGCTTAAATCAGGAATGCCTGCAATTGAAAAAATTAATGTATGCGTAGCAGAATCAATCATGACCCCGAAATCCTCCTCGCGTACTATTCATCTAAAACGAGCGTCCAAGTCAGCAACTGTATCTCGGTCTTGTGCTCCATTGGCTGACATACGAAAGTTTTGTGCGCTGGGGCCCAAAATGGGGGAGGGAAAAGAAACTCCTCAAGAAAACTTGTTGAATGTAGAAACAGCAAAAATGCCCTTGGGTAGTAATATCAAAGATCAGTTAATTCAAGATATTGATAATACTCCCTTCTCATTTATGGTGGAAGGTCAGGAGAGGCAAATTAAAGAACAATTGGCCGTTAAGGGGGGTGACAAAGAAACGTTGCCTATTATCATTTCACAACAAACTACAGTAACTGTAGTTGATATAAATCAAGGCGGCGCTAAGCAAGATGTTTGTACGGGCTCTCCCTCTGATAGTGCTATAGTGAAGGTTTTCCCGGTCTTGGAAGAAAGTTCTAATGTTGACAGCACTGTTCCTATAAGAATGCCGGATAACAGTAATTTGGTTGAGCAGTTTCCCGATAACGATGCAATTCGGCATGATCTATCGAGATCCCCAATAATGTTTTCACCGACACAAAATGAATCTTCGGTGTTATCATGTTCTTTTGTGCAGCCCACTCCGCGCAGAAACTACGTAAACCCTGGTGGCAATAACCAGATTACGCAGGGGAATTTTGTAATTGGTTTGGAGACCTCTATCCAAACAATGAATGCTGCGCTTTTTTCACTGACAAGGCTATATGATTCGTTGGACACAAAATTGAATGATCAACAGATGTTGTTATTGAAACTGGTCCAGGGACAGTCAGCGAACTTGACGTCATGCGAACAGTGTAAGACTTGTAATAATGTACAATCTCAAATGGGGAAAAATCTTACTGATATGCAAAGAAAGATGAATTGTACTAATGATCATGATGTTTTATTTATTGATTGTAATCAGAATCAGCAACTGATCTTACAACAAGATGCTGGGAAAGAAATAAGATTAAAACCACTAACTAATAATAAGCAGGTTGAAGATCATGAAAAATCTTTAATATTGGTCCAAGACCCCATTAAGATCGACATACAGCCTATTTCGAAATTAAATGCGGACAATAAGGAAGTATGTCAAATAGGCCAGCAATGCTTGAAGAAAAAAAAAACAAAAGTGAAGAATATGATAACCCCGTCCACACTAGGTGATGAAAAGGTTCATCAAGAAATGGTTGTTGAAAATACTAATGTAATTCTGACAGGTGATAAAGAGCCAACATATTTGATATTTGAAAAAAAAAAATCAAAAGACTCAGATGGTAAAAGTGCAAGAAACTAAAAAATCAAAAAATTTGAAAACCTTACCAAATTCTAAGATCTCTGGTACTAGGCACTTTTTACAATCTCTGTCAAAACCAAAAACCGTAACAGCTCTGGCTCGAAAAGCAATAGCCAATAAGTATAGGGACGCAATGTTAATCAGAACTAGTCAAGCAAGTCAAAATAAACTAGCCTCCCTCGCATATGAGCCCCTTGATAACTTAGTATTGTTGAGTAATCAGAATGAGAGTACAGATGCAAGGGAAGTGACTACTGCACGGGAAGCTCCGAAAGCTCAAGCGGAGCCTGAGTTTACTACTTCTACTTCAAATGGTACGATGTTGCCTGAATTTGCAAAGGAAGGAGTGCGAGTGGCACCAGTGGAATTGGTGGGTGAGAATATATTAAGATTGAAAGAGTGGAAAGAGGAAATTGAAAACTCGTTAAAGAGAATCGTTTCCATTGTAAATAGACCGAATGTAGCGCAGCAGAGTGATGGGAAAAACGATGTCGGGAATGATGCTTCATCGTTTAATACAACTCCTCCAGCCTTTCGGAATCAATCTTATCCGATCTCTGCCCCTAGAAGAGCACAAGGAAAATTGGTAAAATCTGTAACAATGCATCACCTGATTCTGCAGTGCCGCTCGCACCCGTTTCGATGTTTTGATTTGAATAGACAATCTGTTATGAACATCATTTCAGATGTACCGTCATTAGAGGGGATTTGTTCGGGTGACATTGAACAAGTGGAGTTTATACACGGTTCTGACCTATCAGTGGTTAAACTATGGATGAAATCAGGGTTTGTCAAAAATGCTTTGTGGCAAGCCAGAATGGATTTATACGAACTGGGTTTTGTGTTAATAAATCTAGCTGAACCTGTGCAACTACCGACTCCGTTGGGGAGAAATCAATATCAATCTAAGGCAAATCAAAATGTGAAGAACCAATACACTAATCAATTTTCGATCAATGAGTTGGAGAGTCTTAGTCGATCAGATGATATGCCTGGAAGATCATGTGGGAATTAACTATCTCAGCCTTCCACATTTGTCTCTCTTGCCTCTTGGAACACCAGAGGCTTTAAACATCTAACCAAATTTAAGAATACTATTCTAGGCCAATATGATATTTTAGTGTTCCAAGAAATATGGCTGGCAACTGCCCCGGTCTGGGACAATCATATAATATCTCTGATACCGGCAATAGTCCCTGTAAAAGGTCGACCGATGGCTGGTCTGATGGTGGCTATAAAAATATCACCAAATGTCTACTTGGAACCATGGGCATCTCCAAATAGTTTTCTTCAATTGGTAAGAATAAAAATATACACCAGAACAATAGGGTTAATAAATGTTTATTGGAATCATGGAGCAATTACAGAAGAAGTTTTTTTTACCGCCCTGGAAGAGCTCTTGAACATGACAGTCGTGGATCGGTCCTGTGATCATGTCATCATCACAGGCGATCTTAACATTACCTGTCAAAGACAAGAGGGAAAACAACTATCCGCAGTGGCGATGAAATGGAATTTGTTAATGAAGGAAAGGCAACTATTCAAACTGAATGGAGCAATAGAAGGGGACATTCCACAACAAAACACCTGGCATCGGGGTTCGCAATCATCTATGATTGACTATACTTTCGTTGATAACTCCTTGTTTAATAGTATGGTAAATTTCACAATTGTCTCACAGACATCTAGTGATCATGATATCCAGACTATGCAATGGAATTGGAATGCTCAAAAGAAATATTTTGACAACTCTCGAGCTACTAATTTAACCTTAAATGCAGCTCGCAATAGGTTTAAATGGTCTCCTCAGTCATTAAAAACATTGGAGCAGAATCTTATGAGAACTCAAAATGATCGACAAAATCAGATTAAAGGCACTGACCGCACTTACGTAGAAGAAATGCAGATATTCGTAGTTAAAATAATGAACAATTCAGGAATAAATTCTAAGTTGAGGCTACACTCATATGATGAAGACTTGTCTGTACGGAAAGCACAATATAGGAAAGAAAAGAGACAATTAAAATACTTAAGTCCGTCGAAAAGAGATGCCAGACTTAGATCCCTGAAATGTAACTACAAAAATTGGGTAAAATCAAGACATGCGTTAATGTATCAACAGGATGCGGAAAATATGTTAGAACAATTAAAATCAAAAAACTCAGCAAAGATCTGGAACCTTTTGAAAGTCCCCCAGGCCAAGGTCGAAATGATTCACCAGCTGAATCCCATTCCACAGGAGGTATGGGCTTCGTTTTATAAAACCCTCTATGCTGAAACTAACTTAGTGAATAGCCGGATTCCGGTGAATTATATACAAGGTAAGGATATCATATTTGATATTGCGGATATATTATTTTATATATCAAAACTATCAACGTCGCGTGCACCAGGGCCAGACGGTTTATCGAATCTAATGATCAAGAGACATCCAATGGCGTGGGCAAACATCTTTTTTCTTATATTTCAGCAGATAATTGAAACCCACTCTATTCCATCGTCGTGGAAAAAATCCATCACCATCCCAATCTATAAAAAGGGCAATAATAAAAATCCTGCGAACTACAGGCCAATATCGCTATTAGACATACCAAGTAAATTGTTTGCTAGATTAATCTTGCGAGATCTAAACAAATGGTTGTGTGAGGGAGGAATGAGGGACCCAAACCAAACAGGCTTTATGCCTGGGATGGGAACTGCCATTAATTTGCATATCTTGCAAATCATTAAGGAACAGGAAAGTCTAAAGGGTCAAATGGTATACTTGGCCTTCATTGATTTTCAAGCCGCTTTTGACTCGGTATGCAGAAAATTGCTAATAAAGAAACTAGGAGAGGCGGACTGTCCAGCGTATCTGATTTATTGGATAAATGAGCTACACTCGGGTACAACTGTCCAAATTAGGCTAGCCTCAGATGGTACGCTATCGGATCCCATCCCGACGCACAGAGGCCTAAAGCAGGGATGCATATTAGCAAGTACTCTGTTTAATTTCTTTATGACTGCAGTTAGACACGACTTTGAAAACTGCAGAGCTGATGCTCCACGTCTGGGAGGACGTGCAATCCCCTGGCTGTTTTATGCTGACGATCTGATTCTGCTGGCTAAAACTCCGGGGGGGTTGCGCGAGCTCCTGACAGCCCTGAGTAAATATGCCAATGAAAATCATTTGAAAATAAACCAAGAAAAATGTAAGATCATGATATTGGGTAAAAATAAAAAGCGGAGAACTGTGATCATACCATGGGCCATGCAGAATATTCTGATTGAGACAGTGAATGAGTATAAATATTTAGGTCTACAAATCAGTAATGATACACAAGACAGACCATTCTTCAGAGATCTAAATCAAAAATTGTTAACGGGTATATCACAAACTAAGATTATACAAGCTAAATTTGGGAAGTTTTCCTTAATCCCTGCGATGACCTTCTATAAACAAAAGGTTGTTCCTACTCTTACATATGCGTCAGAAACTAGGAATATGATTGCTGAAAGATCTTGGAGTAGAATGGAAGGTCGTTTTTGGAAATCGATTTGTGGTTTACCTCTATCTGTCCCAGTTTGCTTACTACGCCATGAGATGGGGTTGATTTCTTTAAACGCTGTGTACTTATGGAAAGTGCTGTCTCTTTATCGTAAATATCTCATGGCTAATGAAGAAAATGGGGTTATGCATGTTATAGGAAATTTCATGCTAAATGCAAGTAATAACAAAATTGTAAAGTGGCGAAAATGGATAATTTCAATCATGAATGAAGCTGGTATAGATATCATTCTCTTGGTAAATAATCCAGACAGAGCCAAGAAAAAGCTGTGGCTTGGTGACTGGATCAAGACCAGGGAGGCTTGCTTGAAATTGAGGTTGTTCAAGAATCAACCATATGCAATTAAAGAACTGCATAAACAGAGCAATATTTGATTCGATTTCCTGATCCAAAAAATAGATTTAATTATCTAAGGTTTAGATTGAATTTATGCCCAACAAATGAACTGAAAGTGATGCGTAAAATAATCACAAACGGAGACTGTAGATTCTGTGGGGTTCCGCATCAATTGGAAACTGTAAAGCATCTCATTGTAGCTTGTCCTGCATTAATTGAGAAAAGATGTCAATTTTTTAAACATATGTTTACTAATCAGTGTATCCTTGAGTATGAAGTACTATGGGGAAAATTATATCACAGTCAAGAAGCAAAAATGAATATTGCAATATTACTGTTTATTAATGCTCTAAACTTAAACTTAAATGAGCATATCCCGGTAAATAGCAAAGAATGATTATGGTACAGCGCAGAGATTGTGTGCTTTGTTACGCTTTCAAGTGAGATAGTGATACGTAGTATTAAATAATTGAAAAATGGAGAAGGATAATAAAAGATTTTGCTATGATGGGAAGAAAAGGTACAGATGAAATGTAATTAGAAATGTGGTATTTTATTGGGTTTTATTGTAAAATTGATAATTCGTTCCTCTTGATTTTGCTTTTATATAACGGGAGATAACAGTATATTTTTATATGTTGGGTTTATACTATGTAAATTGTCAAATATATTTTATGTGTAATGTGTATAAATTTGAAAGGCTGTGTCCAATACAGCTAAATCAAATAAAAAAAAAAAAAAAAAAAAAAAAAATATTCTGCTTTTTCAGTTTAGGCCAATGTTCAACAGCAACATCTCTGTTTTCTTTGAATTAAACTGGCTGTCTGAGCATCCCTCACTGGATCACTGCATCAATCCCTCCTCTAGTTTTCAGTATCAACCATGCCCACCCATGCCAAGTCTTTTCCTTACAAGAAATGCTGCCCTTCTGCAGGGCATCATGTGCTATTCAATAACCGGGATGCAAGGGCGGGCTCCTGATAGCCACTACAAACTCATGCAAAATTGTTTAGTTCTAGTCAGGACCAACCACTTCAGCGACCCAAAGTAAATAATAAATTGGTGAAATAAACATTGGTACTATGGTCTTGACTGGGTAAAGACCTGAGAGGCCTAAGGCGTCCTCTTGTTGGCAATTTACATTAACGATCATAGCTTCTGATCCTGGGTGGCAACCTTGATTTTCGATCACAGGGGCAGAACCAATTTTGGATTTTCGCGACAGGGTAGAAATTCCCACAACAAGATTTGAGGGAGTTGTATCCATACCCAGGGCCAAAGTACACATTACACAGCATTTTTAGCAACAAGAATTGGAAAAAAGACAATGCATTTACTGGCTTGTCTAAACATCAAACATATCAGCAAAAATTGCCTAACCTGCTGAGCTGCCTTTGCAGCATTCTGCTTTGGGATTCCCTTCTCCTGCCATGTCTGCAAACAGCCTTGACCTTCCCCCCCCCCCAACCAAAGCTCAGGTGACAATGGGACGGGCTTCACACTTTGAGGTGAGCAGGAAGGACTCATTTTCCAAGATGAATGCTAAAATATCACTAAGCCTGAGCCCCATAAGAGAGGAGCTGGAAGCCCTGCCACCCCTGAGTGACTTAGAAGAGATGGTCACTGAATTCAGATGTCTTTTTCTAGGTTAACGGTTGCAGAAGGGGGAAAAAGACACTCCTGCCTCTGTTGTTCTAGGAGAAGGAAGGCAAATGCCCCGATGTACTTGGTGCTTATGCTTCCAATCATTCTGTAATACCTCAGAGAGCAAGGGGCCCCCTCTGGAGAGCTGTGTGTAACTGCAGGCCAAACAACGACTCAAGGGGTATTTTCTCCACTACAGAGACCTCCATTCTTTTGTACGCTTTTAGGTGCATGTTCTAATCTAACACATCTTAGCAAGTTAATGTCCCTCCTGTGAAGATTTCTGTGAGCCATGCAAATCATAGGTTCCAATTAGGTTCCAATTAAATGTTTACAGGGAAGTGGCTCTTGCATATGGCACAGAGATTGGTACATAACTTTCAGATCACAGGTTTGAACACAGGCATAGCCAACTAAGCCTGCATCCATCTCTGGTAGATGTAGCAAGTACATTTAATATAGTCAACTCTTAATACAGGGCTTGGATGCCCCTTGATGAAATATAGAAATATAAGGGGGTTGGTGGGTATTTTTATGTTATCTTTTGTCCACCATCAAAATAGAAGAACGGTGCTACATTCTGCATGCTGCCAAAACCAAAACAAGACCAAATGGAGCCATCTAAATTGCATGTGGACTTCTGCTTTTGTGGAAATACCTTTTTCAAATAGTTTTTATTTGGTTTTGTCAGGGTAAGGTGAAGTCATTAAAATGCAACCCAAATAATAACTTGGTTCATGTAGTAATGTGGCTTTCATTATAAAATCTTGCTATCATATATGTGATTAGATAGACACATGCAAAGTTTGCAAAGGTGCATCTCATCCGTTTTACCCATATAACTTTCTTTTGTGTACACTACAGGGCTCGAATTTAAAATTGGATAAGCAGGAGCGAAAAGCAGCTCCTGGGTATCCAGCATTAACAAGTGACTGCAGGGTGGCTTGACGAGACGAGGGGATAGTACATAGAATTCTGTAAATCTAACACTTCCACATAAAATGGAAAGTTGTCATTTTGTCTATTGTGTATGGCCCCTTAAACTTTAATTGACATATAGAGGGGTCCTAATGTTTATGCAATAGATCATCCCAAACGCACAGAGACACATTTACATAGATACACTTTACATAGATGTGTTTGTTCGCCATTGATTGGCCTGGGCAGCCAAATGTAGCCCCTGGTGCCTGTTAATGGCAAATTAAAGGGACATTGATTGTGATTGTCACTTCATGAAAGGGGTTTACAGTGATCTGTGCTTACATAGCATGAATGCCAACTTTTCTCAGTGTGATCAAAGCTCACTTGTGTGTTAGGCTCCTCCATTAATCTCTTCCAAAAAAGTTTATATTTGGGAACTTTGTAGAGCTCCATCCATCACCCTAAAAGGGCACAGTGTGGAGACACACTTAAGCAATGGCAGAATCATGGTAAGATAATCTTCACACTTGAAAGAAAACGCCATATGAAATATATTTTTCTCACCTTTCCCAATACAGGATTACTGCATCAAAGAACCACAAGCACATCTCAGCTTCTCTCCCAAAATATTTCTGGGATATAGTGTGCTGATTCAAAACCAAATTTTCCAAAAAGGAGAGATCTTATTTGCCAAGTGCCTTCACATTCCATTAGTAAATGTCTGATAGATTGGGCTTCTGGATTTGTGCCGACCTGGCACAGTTGGATAGCAGAGTCACTAAGACCTCTTTTTGCAAGAACCTCCCCTGTATGTATAGCATTCAGCCACAGTGTCAGGAATTTCATCCTGATCCTCCAGTGTGGGAATTTCACCAGATATTTATTTAAGATTCCTACTTTTTTGTCCACTTTCTGCAATGGATTTGGGTTGCCTGCAAAATGCACTTCCTCGATCGTATTGATCCAATCCATCTTATCCCATCTTTTTTTTGCTTTCACCAGGTTCTCCATTAGGGTTTGTATATCAATATCAGCCTTGTGCAGCCAATCTTCAACTTGATTATGCAACTTTGACAGCATTTTTGATTTGTTATTTTCCATGTGGACATTTATATATGCATACAATATTCCTTCTTAGGCTGCTGTTATGAGACGGAAAAGTGAGGCTAATTTCCAACCTCCCTGTGCTTTTAATGATCTTACACCCAATTCAAACCTGATATTAGACATCGGGAGGCACATTGGCAACCCAAGAACATTTTTCTGAGGAATCCCTCCCTTTTTTTGCCATGTTCCATTCCACACCTGTGGTTTTGCTTCCACCCCGTACAGTATAACTGGGATTACCTTAGCCTGGTAGAATTTTATTAATGCTATGATAGTAAATCTGCCATACCTCATTAATATTTTTTTCATCTCCGCAGACATTTTCATCAGGATGTCGTGCTCTACTTTACATTAAGCCGGTGAGGCATAGATTTTGTATCCCATGTATAGCAATTCTTCTACCCTTGGGATCTGCTGGCCCCCCCATTGACCATTGTTGATAGACCAATAGACCACTTTTTTGTTCTTCTGTCTGAAGACCAATATCTTCGATTTATTAGGGTTCAGGGCTAACCCGTTTTCTTCTGCATAGCAATGCAAACTGTTCAGAAGACGTTGTAACCCTATGGCTGTCCTGTCTAGTAGGACAACATCGTCGGCATAGGCAAGCCAGTAAATCTTTATCCCGTAAAACACTGGACTTGCCAATGCCGATGGAGCCATGTCCGCCACATATAAATGAAAGAAGAGCGGTGCCCCCAGGCAACCCTGACAGACTCCTTATTCCACTCCCATTGGCTCTGACAGGTTTACCCTATTCATCTAGACGCACTCTAACAGTGTTGTTTTTATGGACGTCTATGAGCATCCCCAATATTCCTTCTGGGATCCCCCATGCCCCAGGGTTTAACCAGAGCCTCCCTCTGTCCACCTGGTCAAAGGCTTTGGAGAAGTCTACCCATGCCCCAAATAGCCGCTGCCCCCCTCTACTTCCTGAATTTTCACTCATTAGGTTCAACACGATGCCATTTAGAGCTGTGGACAGTCCCCTCCAAAAGCCTGTTTGACATTTCGAGAGAATCCTCATTTCCCTTTCCCAACAGTCCAACTCCCCCATAGAATCCTCATAAAGATTTTACTTTCTATGTCCAGGAGGGCGATAGGACGGTATTTGGTAGCTGCCGCCCTATCGCCCCCCCCCCTTAAACAGAGGTATAACAATTGCGGATTTCCATGATGAGGGTAATTCCTGTCTTCCCAGAATCTCCCTGAAAAGCCAGTTCAACAATTTAGCCCATAGAGACGGGTTATTTTTCAGAACCTGGTACGTCAGGCCATTCGGGCCTGCTCCTTTTGAGGACAAGCTTTTCCAGATTATCTCAGCAATATATTGTTCATCAACGGAGAAGCTCCAGACCACTGGCTTGTTATACTGTATAATGGTTTTATGTGGTTTCCCAAATACCAACGTTAGGTGCTTAATCCAGTCTTTTTCAGGGACCAGTTTGCACTGCCTTTTTTCTGATTTGCCCTCCAATTGATGTAACACTCACCAGAACTCTCTTGTATCTCTTTTTCCAATTAATTCCAGCATGTGTTCCCCGTCCTGCTGAAGCCTCCATATCTTTCTGGCCACTGACCAGGCTTTATACTTCTGCAGGAGAGATCTAGATTCTTTTTTACTAGCCTCACTGCTCCTATTGCCTTTTTTAATATTTCTTAGCCTTTTATTCAATTATTTTTTCCTCCACATGGTTTCTTCATCGAACGAATGACGATGGATCAGTTTTGTCCCCCCTCCAATTCCCGAACGTGGACAGGTGGACCACACAAACTTTAAGAAGCCTTCTGGATGGCAATTCTCGAATTGTATATTCTCTGGAATCCCCGTTAGACAATCATTTAGCTTGTTCCCTTCATATTTGTTTATAAAGAGGCATACTCTCCCTTTCCTGCATTCAATTACTTGCTTATATCTCTCTTGGGGCTCCATCAGGAAGTCTGGGAACGATAGATCCAGCCGTAGATGGTCACTACCTCCCCCTTCTCTAATATTTAAAGTGGCCTTTTGCTTAAACAGGTTCGCTGGCAAAAATAGATAATCCAGTGTGGATATGGCTATTCCCTGGCATCTAGTTAGTTTAGCTGGGATATCCCCCTGTAGATTCCCATTTGCCATTGTTAGCACCCAATCTTTTAAGAGCTCCACCCACAATCGACCATTCTCCGATATTCTACGTGATGTATGTTTTGTTTGTTCTTTTGAAAGTTGGGTACATTGCGAGTTCAAATCACCACCCAATATTATTAAGGCCCCCTCAAACATAACTCTGATTTTCCCTAACAACATTGATAATTCATCAAGAAACAACCGCAGAGCTGAACACGCGGCGTTCCAATAGATATTACAGAATATCACCTCCAATACACATCTTTTTTTGTCTCAGATTAGCTTTACAAATTTGGATTCCCATGATATTATTAGCAATCGGGGTGATGTCTTTAAATTTAGAATTTTTGAATGCCATAAGCAGGCCCCCACTGGTCTGCCCTTGGCTTTTTGCAAGGCTGCCTGTGTAAGCATGGAATACCCTTCCACTACAATTGGGTTAACTAACCAGGTTTCTTGCAGCATCAAGACATCCCCCTTTCTGAATAGATGTTTTTTCATGTTCTTGGAGGTGAAATTATGTGGACCCCGCGTGTTCCTACAGAAAATATTTAGACCCACACAGTCAAAGATGCTTTGGCCTAGTCCCAATCTCTGTCCTGTATTACCACCGGCTGGATTAGCGCGCAGTATTAGGGCTAAAGATTCCCCATTGGGAATGCAGATTTACAGTTGACGCCCAACCCGTGATCCGGCGGTAATACCGCCACACTGGTGGACACTAACGTTATTACAGTTGGGCAGTATTACAGCCGGGATAACGCCCAATTCGTGATGAGGCCCTTTGTCTTATTTTGCAAGCAAGAATGAAGGAGTTCAATATCGACTGACCAGCCGAGGAGAAAATGGCGGTATGACGTCAGGTTGAGTTTGACCAGAGACAGGCAAGAATGGTACCTAAGGGGATTCAGAATGTGTTAGAATTATTGAAGGGAGTAAAAAGAATACCAGACGCATAGTGAGATTTAGATGTGCTAGAGGATTTGTTTATTAAAGAGAAAATACATTTTAGATCGCTCTCTGTAGCGCCACTCTGTGTACTCCCTATGATGTGATATACTCTGTCACCACCTATCCAAGAAAACCCTTTCCTTGCCTACACTGGTATGCAATCCTGTTTTTTGTTCTCTGGACAGGAATGTTTATTTGTTGCTGCCGATGTTGCTGTAGAAGGGATCAAGTGGTAGCGAATGCAAAACTCTCCAGACCCTGAGGAATGTTGTACAAGGAAGAGTATTATTCGTCATTGATGTTGCAGGAGATTTGTGATGTGTCCAAGGTGCTAGAAATGGACCTAGAAACTTTGATTCATATTGAAATCTAGATCGTAATGTAGGGTAGTCTTAAAGGCCTCTCTGCATTGGCTCTGTTCCCATGAAACCCTGATTGCTAGTTTAACAGGGCGAGGGGCTAGGATGTGTGAAAAATAAAATTGTGCATTGTTTAGATTGCACTACAGTGCAAAAGGGTGGATTATGGCAGTAGAAGGTTTACATTTAATAAATAAATAACTAAATGCACTCTCAAGCATGAACTGAAATGATATTGCTTTGCCCTATTACGTGATTGTGCCTATTTACCTTATGTTTCTTTATTTCCAATAGGCAATATTAGGTTCTCTATCCTGTTGGATTTGCAACAGCTTGTTCTCTCCATTAACCCTTATGAGTATGTGCTCTGGTTTGAACCAAAAAGTGCTGTTTGGCAGAAACAGGTGCCAAGGGCGCCAGCACCCATGTCCCCGTATATGCCAAACAAAACTGCACCGAACAATGGAACTGCTTAAAACTGATCAGAAATCATCAGGGCAGTAGAGGTGCAATGCCCCTCGGAATTGATTGGCATACCGGAACTTGCCAAAAGATGTCATAAGCGGCAATAAACACGGATTACTCTTTTATGAATTAGGTCATTGATTTGGCTGGAGGCAGGTTAATAGGGGTTGCTGTTGGTACTCTTGTTCAGAGGAGAATTGCCTAGCATTTCGGTGCTGGACTGCCCCCGGGCAGGACAAAGACTGATATGTTTGGAATATTTCTCCTGTGTGAAAGATAGTGAGCTAAAGAATCTGTGTAAGTCTCTCGCAACCAGGACTAATGTCTGGCAGCGAGACTCCCAGGACCCCCCTTTTTTTGGAATATTTAAGTAACTTTGGGTCTCACCCTAAATTACTAGGGGAATCCAGACGTGGACCCCTTTCTCACTATTCTTAGAGAGGCACAGTTCGGCCCTACTGATGAGGTCCAACCAGATTGAAACACGTGTCTGGGGTTGCTGTTGGTACTCTTGTTCAGAGAAGAATTGCCTAGCATTTTGGTGCTGGACTGCCCCTTGGCAGGACAAAGACTGATATGTTTGGGATATTTCTCCTCTGTGAAAGATAGTGAGCTAAAGAATCTGGGTAAGGCTCTCGCAACCAGGACTAATGTCTGGCAGAGAGACTCCCAGGACCCCCCTTGTTTTTGGCAGGTTAATAGAGCCAGAAGGCCTAGTGGCAAGTTTCTCAAATTCTCTCATGTCAGTTGACCGATGATTTATAAAGCTAAGGGGTCTGGAGGGCAGGCAAGTCAGGTGGGGTCCCCTTAAGCCCAGGATGCTGTTTTCCTTGACTTGCAAGCCAATGAATAAATGAATAAATGCCTCTGTTTGCCATCACATGAAATTGATGCATCAGCCTGGTTTCTCCACCACTCTATCTATGTCCAGGGCTTAGGACGATTTTCCCGAATCAAAAGGTTTGCATGAACCTTTTGTTCTAAAAATGCTACCACCAAAGGTTCGATCACCACAAGTTCGAACCTTTGGTGGTAGCATTATTAAAAAAAAGGGTGCTGCGGGGGTGTCCCCCGCATCGCCCCGCTCACTATACTTCATGGTATAGTGAGCGGGGGCTGCGGAGGACACCCCTGTAGTCTTCCGTTTAAAAAAAGAAAAAAAAGAAAAAAAGAAACGGGGGCTGCGGGGGTGTCCCCCGCATCGCCCCGCTCACTATACTTTATGGTATAGTGAGCGGGGGCTTCCTTTGGAAACCCCCACAGCCTTCCGTTTAAAAAAAAAAAAAGAGAATAGTTCCCTGCAGCGCCAGTTCCCGATCATAGAAGTGAAAGGGAACTGGCGCTGCAGGGAACCCAACGTGAAGATGAAGGTAAGTGGGGTTTGTTTATGTTGGGGGTGTGCTGAGGGTGTGGTGTGTTATGGGTGTGTTGTGTGTGTGGGTGTGAGTTTGTATGTGTGTTAGCATGAGAAAGCTGCAAACATTTGGTAGGTCGCACCTTTCTCATGCGAACGATTTGCCCACAGTAATTTCAGCCGCGGGCAAATCACTCGGATTCTATATCCAGAGGTTCAAATCTTCTAGTATAAATAAATTAATGTTTATAACGCCATTAATACCCGAGACCAGTCTCTAAACGCTGGACCTGGATTTGAACCTGTGTTGCTTTGCATTGTCTTGCTTCCAAGACAAACGTGTTGCCCCTGAACTATCCTCTGGCCCAGATATGATCAGCTATGAGATGTTGGTGTGATGTGGTCACTGAGAAAGGAAATAGGAGAAATCAGAAAGAAATGTTTGCAACTGATTTGCACAGAGACCACAGCCTTGAAGGGCTCTCATAATCTGAAATGGAGGATTGCCTCTGAACTGTTACTGACTACAGAACAAGAGGCAATCTGTTATAGACTCCGGCCTGGCCCTATATGTGGTACTGACTGGCCTCTCATATGTCATACATGAATCTGACTGAAAATGAACAAATATCAAGGTTTGGAAGGAGAAGGCTCAAGGTGAATATTGGTGGAATATCCTTCAGATAACCTCTTAACACATACAGCCTGACAGTCTCACCACGCTGCATAGTACTGGAATCCACTTACCTTTTGTCATCATCCAACGGGTTGCAGTATAAAGCTTTTTTGCTGGAGTCTTTGCCTTTTGTCATCTAAAAACTCTCTACACTCTAGAAACTAGTCATTAGCGGCCACTTTGGTAATATGGAAAGAATAGCAAATATACTGTTTGAAAAAATCAGTAAGCCAATTAATAGAATAGCTGTTGACATTGACATATTAACTGCAGTCAACCAATCGAATGTCCTTGTGTGCCTGTGGGGGGCTGAGGTGCCTCTTCATTTGAACCCTTAATTAGTTGGTAAATCAAGAGTAGGAGCCTAGCTTGTTAGAGAAAACCTTTTCAGAATATCATAATTCTGTCAATACTACCAATGATGTTATTGTAAATAAGAGGCATGTGGCCCCTCGACCTCCCACTTACTCAAGGGGCTTCTACTCAACTGCTGGTCTAAACATAGCAGAACCTGGTGTTCTACAAACATGAGCCTTGCCTCCAGGTAAGAGTCTGTTTTCTAGGTGTGGGCTGAATGTATCAGGTGGGTGTAGGGGACGGCAGAAGGGTGCTAGAGGATAGCGTCACGCTACTATGTTTGTTCCATTCGAGGAAATCAGAAGAAAGGTTGGGAATTAGAGGGATCTCATTTTCCATTGAGTGCAGCAGGCTCACTACGGTGAGGTTTCAGAGTGTCAAGCATATCTCATTGCCATACGTTTCTTTGCTAAATTACTCATCCTACAGTGCAAGAGGGGAGAACCCTTGCTCTAAAGTGGTCCTGAAAATTTGCTTACCCATTTCTCCTGAGAGCAGAAATTTACTGAGGAGTGGCTATATGGCCTATACACCTCTTCAGGCATACTGACTTTTTTAACCCAATTGGGAGTGGGGCCAGGATAGAGGTCAGAAACAGTAGAAGAAACGCCTTGCTATTGTTAAGTCACCGGCTGATTCTGCCATCAGTATGAGAGGAACAATGATAAGGAAAGGAATGACTAGTGTTGGGATGGAGGTTCAAAGGCCCAGTCAGGTGAAGAGATTCAGATTGCGAAAAACATATTATAAGGCGTCTTAGTGCTAGTGCTAGCAGTTCTCATTGGGCGATAGAAAGGATAGAAATGTTAAAGGTTTTTTTAATTTTGTTGCGACTGGATTTAGAGATGCTAGCCCAATATCATTATCGTCTTTGGTAGCACATTTTGGGGATATTTTCTATAAAGATGGCACACCTCCTTCTCTTTTATTTCAAAACCTGGGTCGGGAGAGCACTATCATTATGCTTTCACCTGAGGAAATATTGGAGGCCATAAAAAGCACCAAGCCAGGCAAAGCTCCTGGCCCGGATGGAGTTAGGCCGGACATCTTTAAGTAGTTCCCTGAATAATGGGCCTCGGCTTTTGTTAAAGTGTTTAACAAAATTGCTTCTTCCACTATCCTGGACAAAGTGTTTTAATAAGAAGCCTATTTTCAAAAAGGGGTCTTTTTCCGAACCTCACTACTATCAGCCGATATCTTTATTGGATAGCAGGGCTACGATTTTTGCCAGCTGTCTTGCGAGTAGGTTCGAGCAATGGGCGTTGGAACATCATATACTACCTAGCAGGGTTTAGAAAGGGTTCCACATCAGTTGACCATGCATTTGTCCTTGCTACTATAACTGATAAATATGTTTAGCGGTGGAATAGTGCATGCACGTTTTTTGGACCTAGCAAAAGCTTTTGATTCTCTTGATCACTCCCTCTTGTGGAAAAACTATAAAAAATGGGGGTTCTGCACCCTCTTCTGAAATAAATTATTTCTCTTTATTCCAATACTATGGCCCTCATTACGACCCTGGCGTTAACCAATGGCGCTATTAGCGCCATTGGTTAACGCCGGTAATTTACCGGATCCGCCATGGTGACATGGGGAATTACCGCCCCATTCCAAGGTTGGCGAGGCGGTCATTCCCCATTTACCATTGGCCCTTCCCCATTCCCATTTTTGCCCCATAGGGCTCAATGGGAATGGGGAAGGCGGTAATTACGGTACCGCAAAATGCAGTGCGGTAATTACGGTACCGCAAAATGCGGTACCGTAATCACCTTCAAGGTCCCTTTGCGGGTCCTTACCTTAACAGCTGGTACAGACCAGCCGTTAAGGTCGGGACCCGCAAAGGGACCTTGTAATCTGGCGTTAAAGGATTACCGGTACCGTTACCCTTACCGGTACCGTTAATCCCTTAACGCCAGGGTCGTAATGAGGGCATATGGCTTCAGTGATTGGCCATCCTAGTTTTGGGGCTAGTGAGGAGTTTGTTACGAATAAAGGGGTCCGCCAGGGCTTCCCAATGGCCCCTTTACTCTTTATCATCTTTTTTTCAGATTTTATGCTGGACCCCTGCAACTGGGTCTGTCTCTGCCTCGTTTAAATGGAGTCTTCCAACCCTTGCTTCGATATGCAGATAATGCCATCTTACTAGATTTAACATCAAAAGGATTAAGGACCAGTTTGAGCTATGCAACTAGTTATTTTGAGGAAAACGGCTTGAGCTTAAATCTAAATAAAACAAAGATAGTGCCTTTTGGAACCAATACAAAAAAATATAATGGGTCTATAAATAATACGAACATGAATGCAGTGCATTCATATTCCTACTTGGGTGTGCTTTTTTGAGTAATTGCTTATGGTCTGCACATCTACAGTTGCTGGAAAAACGGTTACAAAATGGCTTGGGGGGGTCTGATGAGATTTTATTATAAATATGGCAGCCTCCGTCTAGACAAATGCCTCCAGGTGTGGAAGCAAAGGTGTATGCATCCGTTTTATGCTGCAGCGATATTTGGGCCAACATGTCCAGTTTGGACTGGATCGTATTTTGCACATCTATTTGAGGACGCTGCTTGGCGTAGGCCCAAGCACCCCAGGCTTAGCTCTTGCCTTTAAATATGGGCCGAATGTAGATGTCTTGACTACGTCCGGAAAATACACTCAGCTTCCTCAGAGAATCCAAATATTATAAATGTCATGGGTGAATTAATAAAAGTCGCTATCTATGGTGAGTACCCCTGGTATAAGACATGTTGTGTATTAACAGTTAAAAGGGGGTTTATTGACTATGCAAGAGTTGAAAAGGAAAGCAAGAAAGTTAGAATCTAACCTGACTATAAAAAGTAGGACAAATCTACGATCACTCAGCCATTTGGTATTAGCACAGTGTCCACATCAGGATTTTGGCACGTTGAACGCCATTCGGTCACCCATTCACAGACGTATTCTTGCAATGGGGAGATTAAATGTTCTGCCAGTAAGGGGCCGGTTTAGAACTAAGCACTGCACTTGTGGTAGTGCTGCCATAGAGGATCTACAGCATTTTCTGTTTATCTGTACAAGAGTATTAGTTCTAAGACACCAGTGGTTTAAAAGACATTTTATTTGTAATGATATAGAACTCTTCTGGAGGCAATGAATTTTGTTTTGTCTTGCACTGATTCATGTTTTGTGAACGATTTGTGCGAATATATTGTCGCCGCTTGCAAAGGGCATGTTAATTCCATTTTTATCAATATGTATGGTTATAAATGTACATCATTTATCTTTTTTTTTAGCAACTTCTGTTTTTAATAGGGTTTTATTTTTGTAGTCTGTATTAAATTGGATTTCTCTTTGTAAATGGTTAAAACCAAAATAAAGTATTACCTACCTACCTCCTTGGGTGCGGTACAATGCATAGGTATCCTTTGTAGTTAGCTTTGACACATATTAGAAACTCTATATAGCCATATGGAAAGAGCGACAATGTATCTACCTTGCGGTTGCAGAGGTTAAAGATAGGGCGACGTAGTCTGCATTTAACGGTAGTGGACAGTGTTATGTTTTAAAGGATGTGCAAGTAAGTTGCTGACGTGGGTAGAAGTATGAGATGGAGTCAGGGAAGTTGTGAAAACAAGAGAAACAGGCCTAACGTGGATCTGCAGCTCTGTTTAGTTGTTTCCAAAACAAGTCCCTTTTCCTCCCCCCAGAGTGAAGTTATGTGGCCAAGGTCACAGGGAGCCGTGTTGTGTTGATAACAGGTAATTGAGTCCAGCTGCAGAGCTCCAGGGAGCTGGGATGGGAATGTTGGGTTCAGGGAGGGAAGGTAGGCATGTGCCCTTTGAAGGTTGAATTCATGGGAGCAGGGCACTCGAAGAGCGGTTATTCCATTTGAACTGCACCTTAGGGATCAATAAATAAGCGAAATTCAAACACAAGAGTGGTGCCTCGATCACATCATTCATGGGCACCTGGGTTCTCAGAGAGATAAGGGGGAGACCTGCTAGGGATGTACCATGATTTGGAATGGGAGGAGCATAGGTGATGCCAATAAATGTATCTATAAGGGCAGAGAGTTTTTTGTGCATGCCACCGTATCTGGTATAATGAGGAGGCCCATTGTATTATGAAGACAGATTTGGCCTTGTCGTTCTTACTTTTATCAGGTCCCGATGGAGGAGTGCACATCACGTGGTGGTCAAGAGTATTTCACCTTTAAGAGAAATGTAGTATTGAAACAATGTAACTGGTAGCCAATCAACTTCTAAATTTCGAATCTGACGATATAGTAGGCCACACGGTTAGGGGAATGTGTTTAGAGAATGTGTAGCCAAGAGGGCAATGGAATATAGGGGATGTCTAGTATTGTATATAGGTTTTAGCCAATGGGGAGTGCAGGATTATGTTGTAACCTTTTTCATGCATAGTTACTTTAATTTTCCGCTATAAAACCTTTACCTTTCCTCAGTATTATGAGCTCTTTGCCAGTTCAGTGCTACGGCACCGTCTGATACTTTTGCATGCAATAAAATGTTATTTTCCTTGCAAACGCTGCATTGATTATCAGTCTTTTCAATTGTTATTTCATGGTGTTGCAAGACCACCCCCACCTGATGCAGCGTAACACAAGTACAAAGAGCCTGCTACCCCCAACAGCAAATCCTTCAATAAAGGTGGGAAGCTCCTCACCACCATGGAGGGAGGCCTGCCGCCCCCAAATGCCTGCATCCTGCTCATGTAACAGCGGGTGCCACTGCTCCATGCAATCCATTGTGCCCCGACAGGCACACCATACTGTTGTAATGTAAAGAATATGTAATGCTTGGAATGTGGTGGGTGAAATATGGAAGTGTAAAGAACTCTGGAGAGTTAGTTGAGAGATGAGATTAAATGAAGAAGGAACTACATAGAGTCCAGGTGTTTTCATTCATGTGATAGTGAATATATATACAAAGTGGTCCACAACATTTGGCGATGAGGAAAAATAACCCAAAAACGAAACTACAGGAGGTCCAAAGATATTGGAAGCCCGCGGAGGGGGCTGATACAACAACAAGGAACTAAGGAGCGACCTAAGGAGGAGGTCGTAACTGGGAATCGGAAAAAGTGATGGAGAAAGACAACCTGCCGGAGGAAATCATTAAGATGGTAAGAAGCGCAAAGCAACCCGAAGTGCTGCCGTCTCATTTAAAACCTCAAACAGTGATTTAATTGAGAGAGATTATATTCCTGCGTATGTGACCAGAAACAAAGGCAACAAGTGAACTACTAAGAAAAAGCATTTTTCAAAAATACAAAAGCTGTGCTACTTACTAGGGCGCGAGCGCGAACTCCACTAGATTCCAAAACCAGTGACAGTGCTGCCGCTTAGCCTCAAAGAATAGAGGAAAGGACCTAGCGACATAAGAAAATGTGCAGCCATATTAACTGAAATCATAAGGGTTGCTATAACGATGCAGCGAATGCAAGCAAAAACAAGTTTCTGATGCCATATTACAAATGTTACAAAATAAAAAAAACAAAGTTACAGATTGAATATACGACTGCTGCAATCTGAATATACAAAACAACTAGTACATTGCTATAAACACTATACTGTAATGGATGAATGTACACAGCAACTTTAAAGCTGGAAGACAACGACGAAATGCAACATATTCATGACTAATAAGAACTTTAATGTGTTGAATGTATTAATACAGTATCCCTGCTGGCCCACAACTCAAACAAAGCAAAGTAATCAAATGCATAAAGTCAAAAAGGATTTTAATAAACAGAGGTCAAGCAAACAAAAACAATACAAGTAAATATAGAAACAAAATACAACAAATCAACGAACAAAAGCACAAGGAAAATACATAATTGCTTTTAAAACAATATTCCAACAAACAGTGGCATACAACAAAAAACCTTCGGAACAGTGAAATATAAGCATGCATGTCTCTTAACAATGCAAGTGGAGACATAAACCCATCTCAAGGCATGTCTGGAGCATCCATATCCACAAACCAAGTAAGTTATCTACGCCGCCCAAACCCATTCAGTCTTGAACCACAAGATGATCAAGGACAACGCTGGCAGGAGTGGATAGACAAGTTTGAAGAATTTCTAAGGACCGTAGGAAATTAGGAGGCCCCAAATAAATTAGATATCTTCATAAATCTGGTCGGAAAAGAAATAAAAAGTGTCATCAAGACTATACCACTTGAAGAGAAAGCAACATACCAACTTCTAGTCACAGCTATCAGTGGAAGGTTAATAATTCCCCCTAACAGAGACTATGAACGATACACATGCAATCAATGTACACAAGCTCCACATGAAACTATAGCACAGTTTGTACTACGACTGCAGAGGAAAGCAACATATTCACAATTTGCAAACTTTAGTGACAATGAGGCAATAAGAATAAGAGTCATTGAGGGATGCATATCGTCACAATTCCAAAAACACCCCCTAAAGAAGCCACTTCCCTTAAACGATGATTAGAACTAGTAAGAGTGTATGAAAGAGTTGACACTCAAGCGGCAGACATCGAGGACCCAAAGAGACTAGATACCATTGCTGCCATAGGTCAAGATATACAAGGGCAAACACGATACTCTGGCACAGCATCCCGCCAAGAATGGTCGAATAAAAACCATAGAAATACACCAGAAAGACAATGTTAACCAGATTCAGACAATGTGTAGAGCGAGATTACCTTCATTACCATGGTCCAACGTGCAAATATTGTCGAACAGAAGACAGATATGCAAAAGACATTCAACACAAAAGCATATTAAGAAAAAGACTTTATAAGGCCTAATACAATTGCCAGAGCAACCTTTAAAGCATCACAACCAGGATTCATAAGGGCAGTAGGAGAGTTACAAATGTAAACAACCGAACAGGCCAGACAAGAACATGATCAGATTATACAGTCATACCAAACGCAAAATCAAGAAAAGAGAAAGCAATTAGAAGATCCTTATGAAAATCCATCAATTGAAGGGGAACATTTGGATGCAGATCAGTATCAAGAATATGACAGATATAGCAAGGAATATGTTAGGCTGATCTATGATACATCTGATGACAAGGATGCCATAAATTGACAGTGAATTTGAATGTGCAACACGTACCTTTTCTGATTGATACAGGAGCCACAGTAAATTTGATGAGTGAAAAAGCTTATGAAGGAATAGCAAATATATACCCTTTGAAACCATCAAAAGCTCAAATATTGCAGTGGGGAGCAACCATTGGCCTCTAAAGGGATATTTACATGCAACCTAATTCATAAAAGTTGTGTATCTGTCAACATACATGTCATAAGTAGTCCGGCAATAGGTAGGTGTCTCCTCATCTGTAGACAGCAACCGAACTACAACGTATCGATGACAAATATGATCAGTTTGAAATTATACAAGGAATCCCTTCACAAAACCATGATTTACAAGTCTTGTCAAGGAAAGAACTGATTCCCGAAATTATTCCAAGGTGTGGGGAAATTAAAAGACAATGTTATACACCTACAAATTGATCCTTCCATCCACCCTGTACCTCAACATCCCCGACGGATAGGATTTCATCTTCAGGCTAAGGTATCTCAGGAATTGCAACAGCTGCTTGATAATGATATCATCGAGAGGGTTGATGGTCCCACACCTTGGGTGTCTCTTTTACTGGTAGTGCCCAAGGCGGATGGTCGTCTTCGTCTGTGTGTGGACATGCACATTCCCAATACTGCAATACAAAGGGAAAGACATCCTGGGCCCAATATAGAAGATACGATAATTCGACTTAATCAAACCACCATATTTTCAAAGCTTGATTTAAATCACGGTTACCATCAATTAGTGATCGATCCTGTGTCCAGGCCTATCACTACCTTCACCACTCATGAAAGTCTGTTCCGGTACAAACGCCTTAATTCAGCTGCTGAAATATTCCAGGCGATGATTAGGTGGCTAATTGCACCTGTGAGAAACGCCTTCAATTACAGCGATGATATTCTGGTAGTTGGTATTACCCAAAATCAACATGGCGATGCACTGAAACAAGTTTGCAAAATCCTGCAAGACAACGGTCTCACTTTGAATGGCCCAAACTGTGACATAAATTAGCATAGCCTACGATTCTTTGGTCACATATTCTCGGAAAAGGGAATCAAAGCGGACCCGGACAAAGTCAATGCAATTCTGGGTCTGGAGTCTCTGAAAGATGTGACGGAACTACAGTCTTTTTTTTAGGTATGACAGGTTATTGTGCTCGATATCTTCCTAGATATGCAATGTTAACCGATCCACTTAGGCAGTTGCTCAAGAAAGATGTGGCATTCGTTTGGAATGAGAACGGTAAGGATGCTTTTGAAACAATCAAGAACGAGCTGACCAGTGATCGACAGCTCGCCTACTTCAATCCTGTCTGGGAAACTGAAATTACAGTTGATGCTAGTCTGGTTGGCCTAGGTGCCATTCTGGCTCAGACTAACCCAAACAGAGAGCCTGGGAGACATATTGTAGCATATGCTAGTAGGGCTTTAAACACCATTGAACAAGCGTATTCGCAGACTGAGCGGGAGAGTCTTGCTGCAGTATGGGCATGTGAGAAATTCAACCATTTTGTTATAGGAAACCCATTTATTCTCATCACAGATCATCAAGCCCTTCTGACGCTTTTTGGGAATTCTAGAGTGAAAATGCTGCCAGGCGTAGAAAGGTGGGGTATACATCTGCAAGAATATGACTATACTATAATTCACAAGCCAGGAAAAGAGGCTAACCCTGCAGGTTATTTGTCTCGACATCGTGAAGGATCACCTAAAAATGAGATGAAAGAAGAGGCGGAGGCATACATATCATACCTGTCCCTTAATGCTCTTCCCCCACCCATCACAAAGGACCTGTTTGTACAAAAGAGCAACGCTAATCCCACAATCCAGGCAGCAATTAGACCTACCAAAACTAACAAGTGGAGATGTTTAGACGCAGAACGGTTTGGAGAAGAAGGGGTGGATAGGAGAGATCTCCAGAGATTGACAGGAATACACAATGAGCTGACGGCAACTGATCAAGGAGTGCTACTCGGGGAAGTAAATTGGTAGCATAAAAAGTTTACGGAAAGCTCTTGTGATACTAGCACATGAGGGTCATCGGGGTATTGCAAACACAAAAAAGATACTAAGAAACAAGATGTGGTTTCCGAGCATGGATACAATTGTAGACAATACTTTGCAACATTGTTGGGCTTATCAATTAACCGCAACCAACAACACCTCATGCCCACTTCAGATAGTACCAATGCCTGACGGACGCTGGCAGGGGGTGGCCATTGATTTCTATGGGCCATTAGAGGAAGGAGGTCATCTGTTAGTGGCAATAGATGAATATCCACGGTTCCTCTTAGTCAAACACATGGCATCCACAGCTTTTCATCATGTGGTGATAATGCTGGATGAACTGTTCAGTGAATGGGGTGTCCCTAATGTAGTGAAGACTGACAATGGTCCACCATTTCAGGGACAAGAGTTTGGAAAGTTTGCTTTGCACTTGGGTTTCAGACATCAGAAAATCACCCAGTTGTGGCCACAGGCTAATGGTATGGTTGAAAGGTTTATGGCTACAATAAAACAAACCCGGGAGAAGGCTGTTGCAGATCTTAGGTCTATGCCACAAGCGATCTCACAGATGTTGACGAGTTATCGCAATACACCACATGAGTCGACTGGGTGTTCGCCTGCAGAACTGATGATACAGTATAGACCAAGGACCAGGCTTCCGCAACTTGAAGATTATCCCTCTGCTGGAAATGATGAAATAAGGGAAAGGGAGAGCGCAAAAAGAACAAGCGTGAAGGAAAGGACAGACCGAAAGAGAAAAGCTAGAGAACATCAGATGTCAGTAGGTGAGACTGTGTTGGTTCAGCAAAGACAACAAAGGAAAGTGGATTTGAGATATAGGTCAATGCCACTACTAGTCAAAGCAGTTAAAAGGCCTATGATTACGGCTATGGGGGATGATGGTGAGATCACCAGGAATGCATCATTCTTTCGAAGGATATTCCAAGATGAATATGATGGAGAGCTGCAAGATGAACATGAAGAGGAAGGACCGCAAGATGAATATGAGGATGAAGGGCTATGTACAAACATTCCTGAAAACTCTGCTTCACCAATACATATGCAGGGTCCAGAATCTCAGGAAACAGCTGTACAGTGTAGGCCCCAGCGAGCTATTCGCAAGCCTGCACGTTTGATTGAACAGATGTGATTGTGAATTTAATTGACATATGATTGTTGAAAGTAAATGATAACCAAGGGGGGGGGTTGTTGTAATGTAAAGAATATGGAATGCTTGGAATGTGGTGGGTGGGATACGGAAGGGTAATTGACTCTGGACGGTCAGTTGAGAGATGTGTTTAAACGAAGAAGAAACTACATAGCGTCCTGGTGTTTTCATTAATGTGATAGCGAATATATATATACAAAGTGGCAATTATGATGTGAACATTTTAAACACCATACTGGCCAACCGCCTTTCTAAAATAATAGGCGACATAATACATCCTGATCAGAACGGCTTCATACCAGGGCGCAACACGTCAATGAACCTGCGCAGGCTGCAACACATTATAGCGCAAACTAGTGAAGATGAGAGTCCCAGTGCATTACTATCCCTCGATGCCATAAAAGCTTTTGACTCCATTTACTGGGAGTGGCTTGTGGCGGTGCTCAAGGAATTTGGCTTCGGACCCGGATTTATCAGATGGGTTGAGATACTATACGCCAGGCCAAGAGCAAGAGTAAAGTCAGGGAAGCATGTGTCAGACGCCTGGAGCATACAAAGAGGGACTAAACAAGGCTGCCCACTATCCCCAATGCTGTACGTATTGGGGCTGGAACCCATAGCTATTTATTTCCGGAAACAGTTTTTTGACGCCGGCATAAGACTATTAGGGGTGGACCACATCATTTCGCTCTATGCAGATGACGTTCTTATATATGTCAGGGACCCACACATCAACGTGCCAACTATACTAGAAGTCCTGGACAACTACTCCAGAGTCTCTGGGATCCAATTCAGCAAGGCAAAATCCTGCTTGTTCCCACTAGCGGCCCTAAAAAATGAGGACGTAGAAACACTCCCGGAGGCTGGGATAAGATGGCAGACCACCACATTCCGATATCTAGGAATCCAAATAATGCACACCCCAGCACTGATGCATGAACATAACACAAAAGCAGCGCTCCCAGCTCTGCGCAGATCCATGAACTTTTGGTCGAGACTCCCCTTATCTATGATGGGAAGGGCATCCATAATTAAAATGATTGTTTTACCGCGATTCCTATATGGGTTCCAGAATGTACATTACTATATTAATAAACCCTTCTTCCGGCTGCTCGAGATGCTAATAAGAGAGTTCATTTGGGGGGAAAACAGACATAAGATAGCGCTGTCGACACTGACCCTGCCATACACGCAAGGCAGCATCCAACTCCCAAATCTAGAAAAGTACTACCTAGCAGCTCAGCTTAGCTTTGTAATTAAATGGTTATCCGACGAGCCCACAGATGAAACACCCCTGCTACAGACCATGAGCCTCCCATTCACCCTGAAGGAACTGGTCTGGGTACCTATGAAACTGCTAGGAGCGGCACCCCTCATAGTCACCTTGGGGAGGGAGATCTGGCATAGAACAAGGACATTCACCCGCACGCAGAACGCTTATGCACCAGAAATACCCTTGCTCGCAGACCTGTACACAACGGTCACTGATCTAAAACAAATCAGATTATGGGAAAGCGGAGGGGTTTACACCTGGGGAGATCTTTATGAAGAGGGCATCTTTAAAGAATTTGCCATACTACAGGACAGAGAGGGCATCCACACGGGCCAGTTCCTCTGGTACCAGAAGGTTCGCTCCACAGCACGAAGTAAATGGGAAGCGTGGCCTGCGGAACCGGACCCGGAACCACTACTCAGGCTGTTATACAATATGGGGGAGGGCAGTAGACCAATATCTCAAATATACAGACACCTGAGCGACATACCAAACCCCCGGAGCACGGAAATGAAGGGTAAATGGGAAATAGATGTAGGCAGAGAAATGACAGAGGGGGAGTGGAATAGGGCACTTGCATTCCCCAAAGAGGTGTCCAGAAATCATAGATTTCGACAAATACAGATGAATGTGTTGCACCGAACCTACCTAACCCCGAAACGAATAGCTAAGTTTAACAAACAATCGCAGTCACACTGCACCTGGTGCACGAGGGAGGAAGCGGATCTAATCCACATGATGTGGGAATGCCCCAAGTCCAGGACACTGTGGGATAGGGTAAAACAGACATGTGAGAAAACAGGCATGACCAACTACAAATGGGCACCTGAGGAATGCCTACTCGGAACCTACCCTAGGCTAGCCAAACTGAAACACATAGTCAGACTCATGGACATAGCGTGCATTCTGGCCAAAAGAACCATAGCCATGTCCTGGAAAAGACCCGCAGGACCGCAATACAAAGCATTGCATAGTGAAGCGGAGCGATGGGTGTCGGCTGAGACCAAGGCCTGGGAGGAAAGTCACTAGATCTACGGATGAGTCCAGCAGAGCTCTCGAGGCATGGAAAGAACTTACCAGGCATATGTTCCTCCCCTCGGACGACAAGCCCCCATGAGCCCATGACCCGAAACAAACTCATCTACAAGACTACAAGACAAGAAAGGGCAACCCCAGATGTATGACTGGAAACGATGATGGTCCTGGGAAGGTATCCCCCCTGTACCCTCTACAACTTCCCTATACCACCTCCTCCCCGAAACAAGAGATGCTGAAACATATGGACATGGCAAGGAGACAGTTACTGTTATTCGTTATTTGTTGTTTGTTATATTGTTAAGGCTAAACCGAAAAGCATTGTAAAAGAGTATGCACAAGACGCATTTGCAAAACTTGTAAGTGATATTACTGAAAATGCCAATAAACAAATTTAAAAATAAATATATATACAAAGTGGTCCACAACACATACCATGCTAACAAACTACCTGTGTTCGTCTTAAAAGTCAGCACCCCTAACGCAGCAACTTGACAAAGAAATAACAACACATGTGCCCAGCATACCGCGCCGCGAGGGGAGGGGGCCAGATGCCATACCTGACCATGGAGCATAAAAATTTGCATAAAAAGGTCCACCATGGTTGGCGCAGAGTACAGCGTGGCTCAGTAATGTATTTAAAACAACTTTTCATGCCTGATGGCCACCGAGCATGCATATGCTGAATGAACTAATAATACCGAAGATTCTAACTCTTTTTTAAAGCCTGCACTAGAATGACCTTTTTTTCAGTTAAAATAGAAAATGGTAATCTAAATGCTCACCTGTTAATCCCCTGTCCTATTACACATTCCGAGGTTACATCACTGATATGTGCTAATAACATGGACACACACCCCACTAAACAGAAATGAAACAATTTGCAGAAGTGTAACATTTCATTGTTTGCTGAGGCTGCAGTCATCCTCCCAACTGCTGATTGCAAGCATCAATGATGCATTCAGGTGACACATTTTGATTCCTTTGCAAATAAATGTCAGTTTTTACGTACATGCAGCTCCCACAGTTACAATTCCTGTTCCCATAAACATGTTGATCATGGACTTTAATCCTCTACAGCATTACAGACACTGCCTTAGGCCTGTCCCTGACATGTTGCCTCCAGTACTGTGAGTGCAAAGTACATGCAATGTATTAAGTGAAATGATCCACTAAATGCGTAATCTGTCAGTGTAGTTTTAGTTGTGCTTTAGCTGCAGCAGCCCCAAACCTTTCTCCTAATCACAAAACCAAACATTCTCTCCGGAACCAAATGATGCATGGATGTTCCACCACAGAACACCCATGTCATCTATGGATGAGCAGTACCAATATAATAACAGCACAAAATGAATGCACAGGATGGGCCGGTCGGGCGGTCTGTGCCATTTCTAGTGTTTTGAGGGATTGTGTGAAGCCTCATGGTGTGTAAATTGGTAGTCATAGTTGCATGTGTGAGGTTTCTTGCTCATGTATCAGCCACTTTTGTCTATAGGTGGGTGGCCTTAGTTTTGAATGAATGATAGTTGGGGTGGAAGGTTGGTGTTTGTTTAGTTGGGTGATGATGGGGCTGGTCTCCTCGGTTGTGGTTTGACTGCAGGGCCCGCAGTTTGTTTATGTCACAGTGCGTTGGAGTGCCTTTATGTTTATGCCTTAGTTGAGGGGAAGCTTAGGAGTTACTAACTACAGGTTGCTTTGATTTAGAGTGATTGTTCTGTTGTGTGTCAATACGGTAAGGGAGGGAGATATCTAGTGATCTTCCTTTAATGGCATAATGGTTCAGGTCTGTGAGTGTGTGAGGTCATCTGCTTGGAACGTTATGTGAGTGTGGAATGATGTGTGCGGGGGGTTCATTTTGGTACCGTTGAAGATGTCCAGCTGAAGTGTGGGGCTGGTGGACGTCTCTATACTCTTCATGACATATAACTTAAATCTGTACTCAGCCCAACTTATGAGTAAAAGTGTACAGACCATCAGAGACTCCGACTCTTTTGTGCGTGACCCACATTCTTACATTTGGCAACAGGGATGCATCCTGCACATTAATAACATATCCAAAAACCCATTAAGTAATTTACGCCGCCCAAATCCATTCAGTCTTGAACCACAAGATGATCAAGGACAACGCTGGCAGGAGTGGATAGACGAGTTTGAAGAATTTCTAAGGGCCGTAGGAAATTAGGAGGCCCCAAATAAATTAGATATCTTCATAAATCTGGTAGGAAAAGAAATAAAAAGTGTCATCAAGACTATACCACTTGAAGAGAAAGCAACATACCAACTTCTAGTCACAGCTATCAGTGAAAGATTAATAATTCCCCCTAACAGAGACTATGAATGATACACATTTAATCAAGGTACACAAGCTCCACATGAAACTATAGCACAGTTTGTACTACGACTGCAGAGGAAAGCAACATATTCGGAGTTTGCCAACTTTAGTGACAATGAGGCAATAAGACTATTCCGAAAACACCTCCTAAAGAAGCCACTTACCTTAAAGGATGTATTAGAACTGGCAAGAGTGTACGAAAGAGTTGTCACTCAAGCGGCAAACATCGAGAACTCAAAGAGACTAGACACCATTGCTGCCATAGGTCATAATATACAAGGGCAAACACGATACTCTGGCACAGCACCCCGCCAAGAATGGTGGAATAATAACCATAGAAATACACCAGAAAGACAATGTTATCGTTGTGGATTTGAATGCCCACATAAGGGTCAATGCCCGGCTCTTGGGCAAATGTGTATGCGATGCGCCCAACAGAACCACTTTCAAACAATGGCCCTCATTACGACCCTGGCGGTAAGTGGGAAACGATGCCGGTAAAGGATTACCGGCATCGCTTACCACTAGGCCCTATTACGACCCGAGATAACGTTATCAGCGGCACCGTAATCAACGGTGCCGCTAACAGCGCCAAGGGCACAGGCACGCGACCTCCCATGCCGCAAATACCGGTATGGCGCAAAGTGGGAATAACCACGAGCCAAGCGGACATGCTCTTAACGCCCTTGTGAAGGCCGTAAAGTACCTCAACGACATGGTGCTAATACCGCCATCGCGGATCAACCGTAAACGGCCATGTGCAGTGTACCTAAGTGACACAGATGCACACAATCAGCACAGGTGGAGGCAATACAGACTGGCCAAGTACAAAAGGAGCACACCCCACCCCTTCCCACACCCAGTCACACTCCACAATGATTCCAATACGACTAGCAATGTTGGGGCTGAAGAACCTGATTGCAATGGAAGTGCTACAACAACAACAACAACAACTACTACTACTACAACAGGCAGCACAGAGGAGACACAGGAGGAGAAGGAGGGCAAGGCAGGGCCAGCAAGCCCCACCAGCACAGCCAGAGCCACCACGCAGGCAGCCCCCTATCCCACGCATCAGAGCCAGTCCATGCAACCTCACCGCTGAGCAGATCCACACCCTGTACCGTTTAGACCGGGACACCATCACCACCATCGTGGACATGATACACGATGACATCGTCAGCATGATTGAAACACCCACCGCCATCCCCCCTACTGAAGCTAGTGTCCGTGCTCCACTTCCTGGCCACAGGCACCTACCAGCACACAGTGGGGCACTTGCATGGCATTTCACAACCATTATTCTCACGTACGCTGAACCAAGTGATTGATGCCCTCCTCAAGCACACAGACAACCACATTTCCTTACCACGGTCTGCCCAGGAGATCGCAAACACCAAAGTGAGTTTCCATGCACTGGCCGGCATACCTGGTTGCATTGGTGCCATCGACTGCACCCATGTGGAATTGGTGGTCCCACATGCCATGGAGGTAGTGTACCGCAACCGTAAGCTATACCACTCAATCAACGTGCAAATGGTATGTGACTCGAACAGGATCACCACACATTGTTGTGCCCGATTCCCCGGATCATCCCATGATTCAATGGTCCTGCGGAACTCCACAATACCACGCTACATGGAGCGACATGCAGGGCCGAGATCCTGGCTACTCGGTGAGTCTCATGTCATGGCCATGAAAATGTGAGGTAGGTAGGTGATTGATGTACCAATGCATACTTTACCTGTATGACATGGAGGGGGGGAGAGATGCATACTTTACCTGTCTGACATGGGGTGGGGGGAGAGATGCATACTTTACCTGTCTGACATGGGTGGGCGGGGAGAGATGCAAACACCAAAGTGGGTTTCCATGCACTGGCCGGCATACCTGGTTGCATTGATGCCATCGACTGCACCCATGTGGAATTGGTGGTCCCACATGCCATGGAGGTAGTGTACCACAACCGTAAGCTATACCACTCAATCAACGTGCAAATGGTATGTGACTCAAACAGGATCATCACACATTGTTGTGCCCGATTCCCCAGATCAACCCATGATTCAATGGTCCTGCGGAACTCCACAATACCACGCTACATGGAGCGACATGCAGGGCCGAGATCCTGACTACTCGGTGAGTCTCATGTCATGGCCATGAAAATGTGAGGTAGGTAGGTGATTGATGTACCAATGCATACTTTACCTGTCTGACATGGAGGGGGGGAGAGATGCATACTTTACCTGTCTGACATGGCCCTGCATGGGGGAGATGGCCCTGCATGGGGGAGATGCATACTTTACCTGTCTGACATGTAGAGCTCATAACCTAAAGCAGGCCAGACTTCAGCTGACACCTGACCACATAATGCTAGATGTGATCAGCCCTACCATGTGAATGAAGCTGTGTTCCAACCATTCCACAACCATCTGCATGTGCACTGTACCAAATCAGACCACACCCACCCCAACACAATGCAGCTACATGCAATGACTTCAGGCAATACACAGCACCAAACACCATCAACTGAAAGGCCAGTCCCCCATAACTGCGCACAAAGGAGTCACATGGCGGTCATGAACACCAATACACCACTACACTGACACAGAGGCCCAACTGAATTGCATAACAATATTTTTAGTGGTCAGTGAGATCATCATGAGGCTGACAGCAATGGTGCCATGATGAAAGCATTAATATCACTGGACATCTGCCAGATCACCAAAACAACCGCTATGGACTAACACAGTAGATGGGCACTCACAAGGTACAGGACCTCCCTGCATACACTAGTTGGTGGCATGCAAAACTGTCCATAAGGGGAATACACATATAGCGGTCACATCGTGTGACTCCATTTGTGCATGGAAATGGGGTTCAAGGTAAAAGATGAATGCATGCCATGGTGTCACGTAATGATTTGCAATCTGATGTCCTGACTGACACATACATTGTTTCCCACATACAGGTGATGTAGGGTATCCCTTGAGGAGATGGCTCCTTACCCCAGTCCGGAACCCACAGAACCGGCACGAGGAGGACTTCAATCGTGCACATGCACGAACCCGTGTGGTGATTGAGCAGACATTTGGCCTCTTGAAGGCACGGTTTCTCTGCCTCAGCGAGCTGGTGGGGCACTCCTGTACCGCCATGAGAAGGTGGCAAAGATCGTCATGGCATGTGTAATACTACACAATATGTGCATCAGACGGAATGTGCCCCTGCCTCCTGACGCTGAACTGCAACCACCTGACGAAGAGGATGTTGAGGGTGGGGATGGGGCAGCACCTCATCGAGGAAGCGATGCACAGGAGGGACGTGACATGCGTCAGACTCTCATTAACCAATGCTTCTAGCACACATGGACGGGGGTGTCACATGGAGATGGCACTTGGGGCACTGGGTGTGTCTGGGACATGCACACTGTGGACTGTTCACCAATAAAGCACACGTACGCAATGAGCAATGTCCACACATGTGATTTGTGCATAACCAAAAAGTGTATTGAAATAGTGATTTGAATGAACACACCCACTCCCCATTCCCCCTCAACTCCCCAACACACCCACTCCCCACTCTTCCTCAACTCCCCAACACACCCAATCCCTCCTCCGCCTCAACTCCCCAACACACCCACTCCCCCCTCCACCTCACCTCCCCAACAAACCCACTCCCCCCTCCCCCTCAAATCCCCAACACACCCCCTCCCTGCTCCCCCTCAACTCCCCAACAAACCCACTCCCCTCTCCCCCTCAACTCCCCTTAACATGTTGGGGATGTCAGTGCTCAAGTGCATCATGTGTGATCGTTCCACAGGGAGGCCTCTATTGGCACCCCCTCTCCCGGCACCCGGTGCACCCCGGTCTGTATGCCGCAGGTTCCTGCCCGATCTGCGGACGGGGCTGGTTCTTGTAGAACTTGCAGCCGAGGAGGTACTGGCCTGCTCACAAGGATGCATGTCCCTCATCGTTTGGACAAGCTCCGAAAGTATGTGCCGCACAGCGGCCAGTTCTGCACAAATATCCTTGGAGCTGGACTCTATGGCAGCCTTCACAGTTTCTGCACATTGTTGCATTTCCGCCCTTGCTGTGTCAAGAGGGTGGACAGTTGTTGTTGGCGCGTGATGATTTCTTCCATCGACTCCTGTTTGTTTTTGGACTATGGATAATGCTAGTGGCGTGTCCATTGTGATGGTCCCCTCCTGCACATCTGCCACTGGGCATGGAGTGGCCGGCCAAGAGTCATCAGGGGATTTCCCCTGTATGCCATCATCATGCTGACTGCATGGGGACAGGTAGGGGGAATGAAGGGGGCTGAGGGGGGACCCACAACAACATCATCATCCCCTACATCATTGTCAGAGTTTGCTGCGGTGGCAGCAGTCTCGCCAATCGTGCTGCTTCCTGCAGACCCAGTGCCTTCAGTGGACACCACTTGAGGATTTTCGTCATAGGTGGTACCGTGGTGCTTAACTTGGTGCACATCTGTGCCCTGGCCTGTGTTGTGCTGGTAGATTTCAGCTGCTGTGGGGGTTTGCTTTTTGCAGCAGAGGTGGAGGGTCGCTGTGTTGGGACTTCGGGCCTGGCCTTCTTGGCAGGTGTGGTGGCAGTGTGATCGTCGGCACTGTACGAATGAGAGCCTGTGGTGGAGCAAAGGAGGGAAAGGGTTAGTGATGGGTCTGCGGACATTGAGCAGGCATTGTGATGGCTGCATTTATTTTGATTACTAGATGGTGCACATTGGAGGCAGTGACATACAGTTTGTCTCCCTCCTAGGTGGTAGAAGCATGGAGGCATGTGGGTTCCTACAGAAAGTGTGTGCATACTGCATGTGTAGACGGTGGAGATCAACACTGCCTGTAGGCAGTCTTCTGCTTATGTGTCGTGTTAACCCAGTTAGGCATCATTGCACTTCCCAAAAATCTGGACTTCAGTGAGTTTGGCATGGCTGGATTCAAGGCACCTACCTGCATCACCTGATGTCGGGGCTCCTCTCTCCATTTCTCCCACCCCCTCGATGCTCTCTGTGCCTATGGTTGCGGCACATATCTCCTCCCACGGCTGCATTTTGATCGGTGACTCAGTTCCTCCACCAGTTGCCATGCCCAGGTTTCTATTTGCAGACAGTATACTCCTTACGCAGAGCCGTAGATCGTCCCACCTTTTTCTGCACTGTCTTGCATTGCGGGGTGTTGTGCCAACTGCACTGACCCGCTGTGCTACCATGTCCCATATGGCCTTCTTTCGTGTTATCGCCGGTCTGGTCATCTCTGTCAAGAAAACTACGCTGGCATGTTCTTGTAGTGTTTCTACTAACATATTCAACTCCTCACTGGAAAAGCGCTCCTGCCACAGCCAGTCTCTGGTTTTTTCAGACCTTTCGGCATTTTGATGATTGATAGGTGTAGGAGAAGGTTTGTGGAGGTTGGGGGGGTCAGGTGTCCACTGGTTGAAGAGGATGGCAATGGATTGTGTTTTTAAAGATGGCCGCCGTGCTCTTTCCCGTTCCTGTGCGGTGACGCAACTTCCGGATCCGCTTATTTGCGATCACCGCTAATTGCGGTTCCCGCTATTTACGGTTACCGCTATTAGCGGTGGCCGTTAATATGGAAGCGTAGGGTGGCGGAGGTGTTATTTGCACGGCATACGATGCTGTTAAGTGCCATTATTATGCCTTTAGTGGCATGGCAGTATTTCCATTACCGGCATGGCGCAATGCTCGTGCCCGAGAAGTCGTAATGTGCAGCTTTTAGCGGTATCTGGCCAGCACGGACATGGTCATTACGCCATGCCGGTAATGTCCGTTACTTACCGCCAGGGTCGTAATGAGGGCCAATGTGTAGAGCGAGATTACCTTCATTACCTGCATACAGGTCCAACATGCAAATATTGCCGAACAGAAGACATTCAACATAAAAGCATATCAAGAAAAAGACTTTACAAGGCCTCATACAATTGCCAGAGCAACCAATCAAGCATCACGGCCAGGATTCATAACGGCAATAGAAGAGTTACAAATAGAAACAACTGAACAGGCCAGACAAGAACATGATCAGATTATACAGTCATACCAAACGCAAAATCAAGAAAAGAGAATGCAATTAGAAGATCCTTGAAGGGGAACATCTGGATGTCGATCAGTATCAAGAATATGACAGATATAGCAAGGAATATGTTAGGCTGATCTCTGATACATCTGATGGCAAGGTTGCCATAAAAGTGACAGTGAATTTGTGTGGGCAACACATACCTTTGCTGGTTGATACAGGAGCCACAGTAAATGTGATCAGTGAAAAAGCTTATGAAGGAATAGCAAATATATACCCTTTGAAACCAGCTAAGTTGAGAGAGAGAGGAAGAAATAGAGTATCGAGGTCCGAGGAGGCATAGAGTACGGATAGAGGAGTGGTAGATGGATTTTAGGGGAGTTAGGTGAGAGACAGGGAGTCCAAAGAGGAGAGAAGAGCAGCAGAATAGGCGGGAGAAAATGAGGGAGGAGATTAGGAGTTTGGAAGCATGGAATGTGAGAGAGGTGCGGATCTTGCATATGTTATAGAGGTGGTACCGACAAGCTCGAGAGGTTAGAGAGATGTGGTTGGAGAAGGAGAGAGAGGAGTCGAGGTGGAGGCCGAGATTGCGGGCATGGGAAGATATGGGGAGGTTGGAAGGTGGAAAGTGGATGAAGGGAGGGGGAGAAGGGGAGAGAGTATTAGGAGGGAAGAAACACACCTCAGTCTTGTCAGTGTTGAGGGAAAGAAAGTGGGATGACATCCAATCTTTTATGGCTGTGAGGCAGAAAGAAAGAGTTAGGTGCAGGTCAAATGTGAAGGATGAGAAGGAAAGAAAGAGTTGGGTGTCATCAGCGTAGAAGTGGTGGAAGATGCCGAAAGAAGAAATGACTGGAGAGAGAAGGGAGGTATAGAGAGAGAAAAGAAAGGGTCCCAACACGGAACCCTGAGGGACGCCATAGTTGAGGGGGAGGCTGGAGGAGGTGCGGCCGCCCCATGATACAGTGAAGGATCAATTGGAGAGGTAAGAGGTGAGCCAGAAGAGAACTTTGTTGAGTCTTTGAAGCTGAAGGAGGACAGAGTGCTAAGAAATAAGGGGTGATCCACGGTCTCAAAAGCTGAAGAAAGATCAAGGAGGATGAGATTTGAAGATTGCTTAGTGTAGCGAGCCATGAGGAGAGAGTTGAGGATATAGGTGAGGGCTGTCTCAGTGGAGTGTTTAGGGCGGAAACCAGATTGAGAGGCAGGGAGGAGGGAGGGTGATGAGACGAAAGCAGAAAGTTGAGAGTAGGCAAGGTGCTTGAGGAGCTTGGAAATAAAGGGGAGAAGGGAGATTGGCCGGAAGGTGGAGGCAACAAGAGGGTTAGCAGAAGGTTTCTTCAGGATAGGGATTATGGTAGCATGTTTGAAAGCTGAAGGAAAGTGTAACGCTCACCTGATTCCCGTAGAGGCGCCGGTCTTGACTGGGCGTATACCGTATCTTCAAAGGTGATGTGTAACACACGGCTGGCTCTTTGGGCTGGACCTCTGTGCACTGTATGTCTGACTCGAAGGGTAAGATGTCTGCAGATAGAAAATATGGGATTAATGAACTGGGTTATTGAATGTCTCTCTCTTCTTCCCTTTCTCTTCTCCTGTAGAACCCCAAAGGTTAACGCTCTCACCTTAGGTAAGTGAACGCCGTGCTTTCCATCTGCCTCGGGGCAGGGTGCTGTAACCAGTTTCTTCACTGGATAAGGGGAGCAGGCCTCTTGACTTCAGAGGACTGCTGTCCGTCGTTTACTGCACGAACGGTAAGTTTCGAGTAATTCTAATGTCTTTAAAAGTCTTTAGTAATGATGTCTCTTGTTTTTGCAGGGGTTCCGGCGATGGCGGATGACGAGCTGAAGTGAGTTGAAGATGGAGCCCGTGTGATGAATGGAAGCGCCTGGAAGCACGTAAGTAAGCGCTTGTTGCCTGCTTCACGATGCGCTCTAACTGTCTTTTTATTTTGCAGGTACAAGTTCGGAGCGGCTGCAGGGTGCTGGAATACCCACTGGGTTAGATGTGGAAAGGAGTAATGGCACGTGAGTATTAAAGTTCTCCAATGTCTTTAAACGCACCTTGTTTTGTCTTTCAGATGCGGGATGCAGCGCGAAGACCTCCGGAGCGCACAAAGAGTAGGTAAGCCTTTGTCTTTCAGATGCCGGAATGCAGCGCGAGGCGTTGGTGACAGCCGATGGACCAGGTAAGTGAAGCGCTGTCACTGAAGACCGTAATGCTAACCTGTTCTTTCTTGTCTTTATAGGTGTTGCTGAAGACTGGATTCAGGATGGTAAGCCTTTTTCCTTAGGCCCAGGATCAGATGCAGAAGACACGATGAGCGTTCTGCTGCAGAGGATGCAGAATAACGCAAAGCAAGATTCATCCATCGGGTGTGGTTTAAATAGCCTCCTGTAGTGCTTAGGTGTCTCCTTCCACAGCCACGCCTAGGTAAGAAAAGAGTTCCTGCTTTCCAGAAGAGTTCCAGTGTTCTGAACCTAGGGAGTGGCTCCTGCCCCACCCAACAGAAAAAGTAGTTCCAAACAGAAGAGGATCAGAGGCTCAACTGGCAGGCAACTAAGCAGCATGGTCTGCTGCAGGTAAGTCCACCCAAGCATTATGAGCCCGGCGCTTCCAGCGCTGGGACTGGGCATATTTATGAGCCTGGTGCCACTGGCGCCAGGACTGGGTCCAAAAGGTCCCAATTGGGACTGGTTGGCACTCGGAACCTGGGTTATGGATCTGCTTCCAAGGGAGTTGGGAAAACCCTGACCTTTTGGAAGCAGAGATCATGACAGTACCCCCCCTCAAGGCCCCTCCCAAACCGGGCTTCTCTGGGGGTTTTGGCTTGTCAGGAAATGTTCGGCGAAATCTTTTGATTATGCGAGGAGCGTGGACATATTCAGCAGGTTCCCAGGATCTCTTTTGGGGGCCGTAGCCTTTCCAGTCAATTAGGTAAAATAGTTTAGATTTGGAGATCTTGGAGTCCAGAATGCTTTTGACTTCAAACTCGAGTTCTCCATCAACTAGGATGGGTTTTGGAGATTTAATTAGTCGGGTTTGAGGTTGCACGGGTTTTAATAGAGAGACGTGGAAGACCGGATGTATCTTCATGTGCGGGGGCAAGTCCAACTTGACCGCTACTGGGTTTACTATGGTAGTGATGGAATAGGGACCAAGGTACCTTGGGTTGAATGTGCGTGGCCCTTTTAGAGGTAGATATTTGGTGGATAACCAGACTTGATCCCCTACTTGATATTGAGGGGCTTCCTTCCGATGTTGATCTGCTCCTTTCTTGTATTGTTCTTTAGCCCTTTGAAGGTGAGAAACAGCTTCCTTAAAGGCTTGGGTGATTGTAGAATGCAGGTAGTCTACTGCTGGTGTTTCAAGATCTTGGAGGGGATCCAACTCCGAGGTTCGAGGGTGACTGCCGTATAAAAGAAAAAACGGGGTTTTCCCAGTTCCCGAATGGACAGAGTTATTGTAGGCATATTCGGCTATCCAAAGGATGTCTTTCCAAGTTTTTTCAGTTTGTTGCAGCATGCAGCGTAAATACTGTTCCAGAGTTTGATTGGTCCTCTCGGTTTGTCCGTCGGTCTGAGTGTGGTGACTGGTCGATAGTCTCACATCAATTTGAGCCGACCGACAGCAACTTCGCCAAAAATGAGAAATAAATTGACTACCTCGATCCGAAATTAGAACCGAAGGAAAACCGTGCAGTCGGACGATGTTTTCGAGAAATTCTCGGGCCAGAGTTGCTGCTGTTGGCAAGCCTTTGAGCGGAATGAAATGCGACATCTTGGAGAATAAGACCACGATTACTAGAATCGTATTATATCCGGAGCATGGAGGTAGATCGGTGATGAAGTCCATAGAAAGTGTATGCCAAGGGCAAGGTGGGATGTCAATAGGGCGTAAGAGGCCTGCTGGTCTTTCCTTTTGACTCTTGTTTTGGGCGCATACTCCACAGGACATTATAAAGTCTCTGATATCTTTTTTCCAAGACGGCCACCAGAAGTAGCGCTTGATCTTTTCTGAGGTCTTGGCCATACCGGGATGTCCTTCCATTAAAGAATCGTAATAACAAGAGATTACTTTTTTCTGTAAATCTGTGCTGGGCAGGTATAATCGTTCTTGGAAATACAATAAGTTGTCCTTTACTGCAAAGTCCTTTCCCTGCAGATGCCAATTCTGTATGTCTGCTGGAGTTACAAGTTGCCTGGCTTCATCCTTAACTTCCTCTATGGATTGTGTGGCGATTACACCCAGAATTCTTTGTTCGGGAATGATTGGTACAGGTTTAGGGTTGATCAAGTGTTCTTCCACTCCCATCCGAGAAAGGGCATCAGCTTTACCGTTTTTTGTACCAGGTCGATAGGTAATTATGAAGTCAAACTCGGCAAAGAATAATGCCCAACGGAGTTGTCTAGAGGATTGGGCTTTTGCGGTTTTCAAATATTGCAGGTTTCGGTGATCCGTAATCACAGTAACGGTGTGTCGGGCCCCCAGCAGATAATGCCGCCAAGCCTTAAAGGCAGACTTGATAGCCAGAAGTTCCTTGTCAGTAATCGTGTAATTGATTTCAGGAGGCGAGAATTTGCGGGACCAAAATGCCAAGGGATGCAACTGATTGGTTACCGGGTCCTTTTGTGATAGAACTGCCCCCATGGCAAGGCTTGAAGCATCAGTTTCCACGATGTAGGGGAGTTCGGGGCGAGGGTGTTTTAAGATTGGTGCAGAGATAAATTTAGTCTTCAAATCATGGAAAGCTTGTTCCGCCTCGGTAGACCATTCAAAACGTTTGTTTTTCTTTAACAAGGCAGTGATGGGCTGGACTATTCGAGAAAATTCGGGGATAAACCTGCGGTAAAAGTTAGCGAAGCCTAACATGCTTTGCACACCTTTTACGGAGGATGGTGATGGCCATTTGAGAACTGCATCGACCTTCTTTGAATCCATACGCACTCCGCCAGGTGATAATATGAATCCCAAGAATTCAACTTCAGTCACGTTGAAAACACATTTTTCCAACTTAGCGAAAAGTTTGTGTTGACGCAATCTTTCGAGGACCATTTTCACGTGTTTCCGATGTTCAGATTCCGATGAAGAATAAACGAGGATGTCGTCAATGTAAACAACAACACACACATCTATGAGCTCTCTGAGGACATCGTTCATAAAATATTGAAAGGCGGCCGGGGCATTGCAAAGTCCGAAGGGCATGACCTGATATTCAAATAGCCCATATTTGGTGCGGAAGGCCGTCTTCCATTCATCGCCCTCTTTTACTCGTACCAAGTGGTAGACTCCTCTAAGATCCAGCTTTGTATATATGCATGCTTTTCTGACTTGGTCCAGGAGTTCAGGGATCAAAGGTAACGGATATCTATTCTTGACGGTGATCTGGTTCAGGGAGCGATAATCTATACAAGTTCTAAGGTCTCCTTCCTTTTTTGGAACGAAGAACAAAGCTGAAGAAGCAGGGGACTTAGAAGGACGAATAAACCCATTTGCCAGGTATTGATCCAGGTATTGTCGAAGGTGAAGGTTCTCAGACTCGGTGAGGGCATAAATTCTACTACAAGGAGGAGTAGATCCAGGTATCAGGTCTATCTGGCAGTCATAAGACCTATGAGGAGGTAAAGAGTTAGCCTGGTCCTTCCGGAAAACGTCTTGGAATTCTAGGTATTCGGGAGGTAACTGGGGAGTCTCTGAAGAAATTGCTGCCAGTGCAACACCAGGTGGAGGGTGACAAGTAGAGACACATTCTGGAAACTGGACCGTTCTTGCTCGCCAATCGATCAGAGGATTGTGTTTCTCTAACCAAGGTATTCCTAGAATAATCTGAAACTGAGGAGCCTTGATCACATCGAACACGATCTTCTCATGGTGTCCATCTTGACTTACTAGCGTCACTTCTTGAGTGGTATGCGTTACTGGTCCGGAGGCTATCTCCGTTCCATCCACCGTAGTAATGACGTCCTTTACAGCCTTGGGACAAAGAGTTAGATTCATCCTCAAAACCATTTCATGATCCACCTAATTGCCGATGGCACCGCTGTCGACGTAAGCTTCAATTGCATGTAATCGATCCGGATTATCAGGGCTAATGAGGACCATAGGTATCACGAAATGAGAGGTCACGGAACTGGTTTTCACGCTCGGCAAGAGGACCTCTATTCTTGTCGGGCGAGGTCGTTTCCCTGCTCAGAGTTTGTAACTTTGGTAACTGCAGCTCCTACTGCCTTCTTGGCAGGTTTCACCGGACAGTCTCGAAGAAAGTGCCCTGAGTTTCCGCAATAGAGGCATAATTGCAACTGTTTTCTCCTTTCCCGCTCCTTTTGTGTTAGAGGACCTTTCAGGCCCCCTATTTGCATGGGTTCCCCGGAGTCTACTCCTTTGGAAGGAGTTGGCGGTTTGGAAAATACTCGAGCATCAAACTTGGAACGATCAGCCTTCCTGTTCTGCAGACTGTGATCTATTTGAACGATTAAGTCTATATAGTCCGAACAATCTTGTGGGGGATTCACTACTTGGGCTAACACATCTTTGAGCTCTCCACGTAGACCTCTATAAAACAGCGTAATCCTTTTGTCCTCAGGCCATTGAGTTTCCACTATCAGTCTGTTGAAAGACGCAATATAAGCCAAAAGGTCTTGATTACCTTGTCGCAACGAAAGAAGCTCATTGTCCAAGGCCTGCCCCTGTGAATGTCTTGCGAACAGTTTTTCCATACTGAGCTGAAAAGCTTGAAAATCATGGAGGACCGGATCATCTTGATTTACTAGAGGGATCGACCAGTCTGCCGCATTGCCACTAAGGTACGAAAGCACGAAAGCTACTTTAGCTTGATCAGTTGGAAAGGCTGCTGGCCGGCATAAGAAATGCAACCGGCACTGATTGATAAATACTGCAAACCTCTTTGGGTCACCAGAAAATCGTTCGGGCGGAGCCAGAGGTACATTCCCAGGTAGGTTGATCTGCACTGGATTCATAGAGAATGTAGAAGGAAGATTTCCCCCAGATGCGGGTAACGGGGTCTGTCCGGTTTGTGACTGTAGCAATTGTCTAGCGAGATCATCTGTTCGCTCCTTGGAAATAATCAGTTCCCTTCTTAGAGCGTTCGTTTCCTGACGGGCTGCATGCACTTCTGCCCTTAGTTCCCCAAGTAACTGGGCTAGCTGGTCGGTATCCGAGGTTTCCAAAGCGCCTGGACGGGAGTTTTGCGGTAGGCTTTGCGTTCTGTAACGCTCACCTGATTCCCGTAGAGGCGCCGGTCTTGACTGGGCGTATACCGTATCTTCAAAGGTGATGTGTAACACACGGCTGGCTCTTTGGGCTGGACTTCTGTGCACTGTATGTCTGACTCGAAGGGTAAGATGTCTTAGGTAAGTGAACGCCGTGCTCTCCATCTGCCTCGGGGCAGGGTGCTGTAACCAGTTTCTTCACTGGATAAGGGGAGCAGGCCTCTTGACTTCAGAGGACTGCTGTCCGTCGTTTACTGCACGAACGGTAAGTTTCGAGTAATTCTAATGACTTTAAAAGTCTTTAGTAATGATGTCTCTTGTTTTGCAGGGTTCCGGCGATGGCGGATGACGGGCTGAAGTGAGTTGAAGATGGAGCCCGTGTGATGAATAGAAGCGCCTGGAAGCACGTAAGTAAGCGCTTGTTGCCTGCTTCACGATGCGCTCTAACTGTCTTTTTATTTTGTAGGTACAAGTTCGGAGCGGCTGCAGGGTGCCGGAATACCCACTGGGTTAGATGTGGAAAGGAGTAATGGCACGTGAGTATTAAAGTTCCCCAATGTCTTTAAACGCACCTTGTTTTGTCTTTCAGATGCGGGATGCAGCGCCGAAGGCCTCCGGAGCGTGCGAAGAGTTGGTAAGCTTTTGTCTTTCAGATGCCGGAATGCAGTGCGAAGACCTCCGGAGCGCACGAAGAGTAGGTAAGCCTTTGTCTTTCAGATGCCGGAATGCAGCGCGAGGCGTTTGTGACAGCCGATGGACCAGGTAAGTGAAGCGCTGTCAATGAAGACCATAATGCTAACCTGTTCTTTCTTGTCTTTATAGGTGTTGCTGAAGACTGGATTCAGGATGGTAAGCCTTTTTCCTTAGGCCCAGGATCAGATGCAGAAGACACGATGAGCGTTCTGCTGCAGAGGATGCAGAATAACGCAAAGCAAGATTCATCCATCGGGTGTGGTTTAAATAGCCTCCTGTAGTGCTTAGGTGTCTCCTTCCACAGCCACGCCTAGGTAAGAAAAGAGTTCCTGCTTTCCAGAAGAGTTCCAGTGTTCTGAACCTAGGGAGTGGCTCCTGCCCCACCCAACAGGAAAAGTAGTTCCAAACAGAACAGGATCAGAGGCTCAACTGGCAGGCAAGTAAGCAGCATGGTCTGCTGCAGGTAAGTCCACCCAAGCATTATGAGCCCGGCGCTTCCAGCGCTGGGACTGGGCATATTTATGAGCCTGGTGCCACTGGCGCCAGGACTGGGTCCAAAAGGTCCCAATTGGGACTGGTTGGCACTCGGAACCTGGGTTATGGATCTGCTTCCAAGGGAGTTGGGAAAACCCTGACCCTTTGGAAGCAGAGATCATGACAATAACCTTATCATACCCAATGTCAAAGGGTAAAACAACTGTAGTATCCTAATGTGGTTACATAGTAAAGATTAACGTCCTAGAGTAGAGCAGAAAGATGACATCTTCATATCAGTGGATATTACTGTAACTGCTATTAATTCCTTCCGTTACTCGGACCCAAACAGGCAAATTATCATCATACCAACTTATTCTTGAAATATCTATCATCATCCACATGTTATATTTGAACCTCTTCCTCATATCCTATGAGGTCCTCTCAAAATGTAAGTCCACTTTGAGATGCGCCCCTCACCATGAATATTATGTGTACATTACTCACCACCAATATCAGTACATCTGTCTCTTGCAATTCAGAAAATTACATTTTCAAATGTCAGTTTTGGGTTAATCCCTCGTTAAACTGTTGGGATAAGCATTGAGTACCGACTTGTTCTGGGTAAACAGAAAAAAACAAACTGCAATACCTTAATGACCTACAGACAAAAACTAAATGGTGTGAGTCTAAGAGTCCCCCAATGTATCCATAATCTTTTACTATGACATTTTTATTATATTTAAATGTTCCATATGCAACTCCTTTTCACACACACTGCCTGGTTAAAATACATGTACAATGCAACCTGACATTAAGCTTGCAAACGAGATACTCACTATTTTAGAAAAAGTCCCCCACATCAGCCCAGTGACTCCATCTCAAACCCACTGACTTAAATTAGTATACAGTCCCCAAATTCATCTACCAACAAATATATATGAGGTCCCCATGGTCCCATTCATATAACAGAAGTACTATAGTCACGGAGTTCAGTTCCCCTCGTGGCTGCGATCCCTGTAGGAATCACGGCCACCACCTAAACTGCACTATTTAAGCCTAAGCAGGTTTGTGCCCCCACCCTTTGTTCGACTATACCAATAGCCGTGGAGTAGACATACAATGTCACTAGGAGACAACTTCTGATTACAGATGGGAACAAATGGAATTTAGAGATGTACAAATAGTGTCTCCCAATCCTGTGTTCATTACACCTCAAAACACAGCCAATACATTTAAGAATATGTTTATGAAAACATAGAGGAATCACTGTGCAGTTCAACACCCATTAGATAAAACAGTTCAGATAATAATCTTCATTCATCCCCTTGGGATGAACAGTGTCCAGCAGATGTATCCAATACATTTCCCTCTGAAGTAAGCAGTTATTATAGTCTCCCCCTCTTGAAATGCATCTGTGCAATTGTGTGGTGCTTTTCGTTGAAATGTCGTGCAGCTGGAGACTTGATATTGCCTATGCCTATGCCGACATTAGATTTATGTTCTGTCCATGTCATGATCTTTGCTTCCAAAAGATCAGGACTTGCCCGACTCCCTTGGAAGCAGACCCATAACCCCGGTTCCGAGTGCCAGCCAGTCCCAATTGGGACCTTTTGGACCCTGTGCTGGCGCCAGTGGCACCAGGCTCACAAAGATGCCCAGTCCCAGCGCTGGAAGCGCCGGGCTCATAATGCTTGGGTGGACTTACCTGCAGCAGACCATGCTGCTTACTTACCTGCCAGTTGAACCCCTGATCCTCTTCTGTTTGGGACTACTTTTCCTGTTGGGTGGGGCAGGAGCCACTCCCTAGGTTCAGAACACTGGAACTCTTCTGGAAAGCAGGAACTCTTTTCTTACCTAGGCGTGGCTGTGGAAGGAGACACCTAAGCACTACAGGAGGCTATTTAAACCACACCCGATGGATGAATCTTGCTTTGCGTTATTCTGCATTCTCTGCAGCAGAACGCTCATCGTGTCTTCTGCTTCTGATCCTGGGCCTAAGGGAACAAAGGCTTACCATCCTGGAATCCAGTCTTCAGCAGCACCTGTAAAGACAAAGAAAGAACAGGTTAGCACTACGGTCTTCAGTGGCAGCGCATCTCTTACCTGGTCCATCGGCTGTCACCAACGCCTCGCGCTGCATTCCGGCATCTGAAAGACAAAGGCTTACCTACTCTTCGCATGCTCCGGAGGTCTTCGCACTGCATTCCGGCATCTGAAAGACAAAAGCTTACCAGCTCTTCGCACGCTCCGGAGGCCTTCGGCGCTGCATCCCGCATCTGAAAGACAAAAGAAGGTGCGTTTAAAGACATTGGGCAACTTTATTACTCACGTGCCATTACTCCTTCCCACGCCGAATCCAGTGGGTATTCCAGCACCCTTCAGCTTCTCTAAAGCTCCGAACTTGTACCTGCAAGATAAAAGGGACAGTTAGTGCGCATCGTGAAGCAGGCTACAAGCGCTTACTTATGTGCTTCCAGGCGCTTCTATTCCTCACGCGGGTTCGATCCTCAACTCTCATCAGCCCGCCATCCGCCATCGCCAGAACCCTGCAAAACAAGAGATATCATTACAAAAGACTTTTAAGACATTTGAAGTGCCCAGAACTTACCGTTCGTGCAGTTAACGACGGACAGCAGTCCTCTGAGGTCAAGAGGCCTGCACCCTTATCCAGTGAAGAAACTGGTTACGGCACCCTGCCCCGAGGCAGATGGAGAGCTCGGCGTTCACTTACCTAAGGTGAGGATGTTAACCTTTGGGGTTCTACAGGAGAAGAGAAAGGGAAGAGGAGAGAGGCACCCAATAACCCCAGTTCATTAATCCCATATTTTCTATCTGCAGACATATTACTCTTCGAGTCAGACATACAGTGCACAGAGGTCCAGCCCAAAGAGCCAACCGTGTGTTACACATCACCTTTGAAGATACGGCATTCACCCAGTCAAGACCGGCGCCTCTGCGGGAATCAGGTGAGCGTTACAGAACGCAAAGCCTATCGCAAAACTCCTACCCAGGCGCTATGGAAACCTCGGATACCGACCAGCTAGCCCAGTTACTTGGGGAACTAAGAGCAGAAGTGCATGCAGCCCGTCAGGAAACGAATGCTCTAAGAAGGGAACTGATTATTTCCAAGGAGCGAACAGACGATCTCGCTAGACAATTGCTACAGTCACAAGCCGGACAAACTCCGTTACCCGCATCAGGGGCAAATCTTCCTTCAACATCCTCTACGAACCCAGTGCAGATCAACCTACCCGGGAATGTACCTCTGGCTCTGCCCGAACGATTTTCTGGTGACCCAAAGAGGTTTGCAGTATTTATTAATCAGTGCCGGTTGCACTTCTTATGCCGGCCAGCAGCCTTTCCAACTGATCAAGCTAAGGTAGCTTTCGTGCTTTCGTACCTTAGTGGCAATGCGGCAGACTGGTCGATCCCTCTAGTTAATCAAGATGATCCGGTTCTCCATGATTTTCAAGCTTTTCAGCTCAGTATGGAAAAACTGTTTGCAAGACATTCACAGGGGCAGGCCTTGGACAATGAGCTCCTTTCATTGTGACAGGGTAATCAAGACCTTTTGGCTTATATTGCGTCTTTCAACAGACTGATAGTGGAAACTCGATGGCCTGAGGACAAAAGGATGACGCTGTTTTATAGAGGTCTACGTGGAGAGCTCAAAGATGTGTTAGCCCAAATAGTGAATCCCCCGCAAGACTGTTCGGACTATATTGACTTAGTCGTTCAAATTGACCACAGACTGCAGAACAGGAAGGCCGATCGTTCCAAGTTTGATGCTCGAGTATTTTCCAAACCACCAACTCCTACCAAAGGAGTAGACTCCGGGGAACCCATGCAAATAGGGGGCCTGAAAGGACCACTAACACAAAAGGAGCGGGAAAGGAGAAAACAGCTGCAATTATGCCTCTATTGCGGAAACTCGGGGCACTTTCTTCGAGACTGTCCGGTGAAACCAGCCAAGAAGGCAGTAGGAGCTGCAGTAACCAGGGTCACAAACTCTGAGCAGGGAAACGACCTCGCCCGACAAGAATAGAGGTCCTCTTGCCGAGCGTTAAAACCAGTTCCGTGACCTCGCATTTCGTGATACCTATGGTCCTCATTAGCCCTGAACATCCGGATCGATTACATGCGATTGAAGCTTACGTCGACAGCGGTGCCATCGGCAATTATGTGGATCATGAAATGGTTTTGAGGATGAATCTGACTCTTTGTCCAAAGGCTGTAAAGGACGTCATTGCTACGGTGGATGGTACGGAAATAGCCTCCGGACCAGTAACGCATACCACCCAAGAAGTGACGCTAGTAAGTCAAGATGGACACCATGAGAAGATCGTGTTCGATGTGATCAAGGCCCCTCAGTTCCAGATTATTCTAGGAATTCCTTGGTTAGAGAAGCACAATCCTCAGATCGATTGGCGAGCAAGAACGGTTCAGTTTCCAGAATGTGTCTCTACTTGTCACCCTCGACCTGGTGTTGCACTGGCAGCAATTTCCTCGGAGGCTCCCCAGTTACCTCCTGAATACCTAGAATTCCAAGATGTTTTCCGGAAGGATCAGGCTAACTCTCTACCTCCTCATAGGTCTTATGACTGCCAGATAGACCTGATACCTGGATCTACTCCTCCTTGTAGTAGAATTTATGCCCTCACCGAGCCTGAGAATCTTCACCTCCGACAATACCTGGATCAATACCTAGCGAATGGGTTTATTCGTCCTTCCAGGTCCCCTGCTTCCTCAGCTTTGTTCTTCGTTCCAAAAAAAGAAGGGGACCTTAGAACTTGTATAGATTATCGCGCCCTGAACCAGATCACCGTTAAGAATAGATATCCGTTACCTTTGATCCCTGAACCCCTGGACCAAGTCAGAAAAGCATGCATATATACAAAGCTGGATCTTAGAGGAGCCTACCACTTGGCACGAGTAAAAGAGGGCGATGAATGGAAGACGGCCTTCCGCACCAAGTATGGGCTATTTGAATATCAGGTCATGCCCTTCGGACTTTGCAATGCCCCGGCCGCCTTTCAATATTTTATGAACGATGTCCTCAGAGAGCTCATAGATGTGTGTGTTGTTGTTTACATTGACGACATCCTCGTTTATTCTTCATCGGAAACTGAACATCGGAAACACGTGAAAATGGTCCTCGAGAGATTGCGTCAACACAAACTTTTCGCTAAGTTGGAAAAATGTGTTTTCAACGTGACTGAAGTTGAATTCTTGGGATTTATATTATCACCTAGCGGAGTGCGTATGGATTCAAAGAAGGTCGATGCAATTCTCAAATGGCCATCGCCATCCTCCGTAAAAGGTGTTCAAAGCATGTTAGGCTTCGCTAACTTTTACCGCAGGTTTATCCCCGAATTCTCTCGAATAGTCCAGCCCATCACCGCCTCGTTAAAGAAAAACAAACGTTTTGAATGGTCTACCGAGGCGGAACAAGCTTTCCAGAATTTGAAGACTAGATTTATCTCTGCACCGATCTTAAAACATCCTCGCCCAGAACTCCCCTACATCGTTGAAACTGATGCTTCGAGCCTTGCCATGGGGGCAGTTCTATCACAAAAGGACCCAGTAACCAATCAGTTGCATCCCGTGGCATTTTGGTCCTGCAGATTCTCGCCTCCTGAAATCAATTACACTATTACTGATAAGGAACTTCTAGCTATCAAGTCCGCCTTTAAGGCTTGGCGGCATTATCTTCTGGGGGCCCGACACACCGTTACTGTGATTACAGATCACCGAAACCTGCAATATTTGAAAACCGCAAAAGCTCAATCCTCTAGGCAACTCCGTTGGGCACTATTCTTTGCCGAGTTTGACTTCATAATTACCTATCGACCTGGTACAAAAAACGGTAAAGCTGATGCCCTTTCTCGGATGGGAGTGGAAGAACATTTGATCAATCCTAAACCTGTACCTATCATTCCCGAACAAAGAATTCTAGGTGTAATCGCCACACAATCCATAGAGGAAGTTAAGGATAAAGCCAGGCTACTGGTAACTCCAGCAGACATACAGAATTGGCATCTGCAGGGAAAGGACTTTACGGTGAAGGACAACCTATTATATTTCCAAGAACGGTTATACCTGCCCAGCACAGATTTACAGAAAAAGGTAATCTCTTGTTATCACGATTCTTTAATGGAAGGACATCCCGGTATGACCAAGACCTCGGAAAAGATCAAGCGCTACTTCTGGTGGCCGTCTTGGAAAAAAGATATCAGAGACTTTATAATGTCCTGTGGAGTATGCGCCCAAAACAAGAGTCAAAAGGAAAAACCAGCCGGCCTCTTACGCCCTATTGACATCCCGCCTCGCCCTTGGCATACGCTTTCTATGGACTTCATCACCGATCTACCTCCATGCTCCGGATACAATACGATCCTGGTAATCGTGGACCTATTCGCCAAGATGGTGCATTTCATTCCACTCAAAGGCTTACCAACAGCAGCAACTCTGGCCCGAGAATTTCTCGAAAACATCGTCCGACTGCACGGTTTTCCTTCAGTTCTAATTTTGGATCGAGGTAGTCAATTTATTTCTCATTTTTGGCGACGTTGCTGTCGGTCAGCTCAAATTGATGTGAGACTTTCGACCAGCCACCACCCTCAAACCGACGGACAAACCGAGAGGACCAATCAAACTCTGGAACAGTATTTGCGCTGCATGCTACAACAAACTGAAAAAACTTGGAAAGATATCCTTTGGATAGCCGAATATGCCTACAATAACTCTGTCCACTCGGGAACTGGGAAGACCCCGTTTTTTCTTTTATACGGTAGTCACCCTCGAACCTCGGAGTTGGATCCACTCCAAGATCTTGGAACACCAGCAGTAGACCACCTGCATTCTACAATCACCCAAGCCTTTAAGGAAGCCGTTTCTCACCTTCAAAGGGCTAAAGAACAATACAAGAAAGGAGCAGACCAACATCGGAAGGAAGCCCCCCAATATCAAGTAGGAGATCAAGTCTGGTTATCCACCAAATATCTACCTCTAAAAGGACCACGCACATTCAACCCAAGATACCTTGGTCCCTATTCCATCACTACCATAGTAAATCCAGTAGCGGTCAAGTTGGACTTGCCCCCTCACATGAAGATACATCCGGTCTTCCACGTCTCTCTATTAAAACCCGTGCAACCTCAAACCCGACTAACTACATCTCCAAAACCTATTCTAGTTGATGGAGAACTCGAGTTTGAAGTCAAAAGCATCCTGGATTCCAAGATCTCCAAATCTAAACTATTTTATCTGATTGACTGGAAAGGCTACGGTCCCCAAGAAACATCCTCGGAACCTGCAGAATATGTCCACGCGCCTCGTCTAATCAAAAGATTTCATCGAACATTTTCTAACAAGCCCAAACCCCCGGAGAAGCCCGGTTTGGGAGGGGCCTTGAGGGGGGGTGCTGTCATGATCTCTGCTTCCAAAAGATCAGGACTTGCCCGACTCCCTTGGAAGCAGACCCATAACCCCGGTTCCGAGTGCCAGCCAGTCCCAATTGGGACCTTTTGGACCCTGTCCTGGCGCCAGTGGCACCAGGCTCATAAAGATGCCCAGTCCCAGCGCTGGAAGCGCCGGGCTCATAATGCTTGGGTGGATTTACCTGCAGCAGACCATGCTGCTTACTTACCTGCCAGTTGAACCCCTGATCCTCTTCTGTTTGGGACTACTTTTCCTGTTGGGTGGGGCAGGAGCCACTCCCTAGGTTCAGAACACTGGAACTCTTCTGGAAAGCAGGAACTCTTTTCTTACCTAGGCGTGGCTGTGGAAGGAGACACCTAAGCACTACAGGAGGCTATTTAAACCACACCCGATGGATGAATCTTGCTTTGCGTTATTCTGCATTCTCTGCAGCAGAACGCTCATCGTGTCTTCTGCTTCTGATCCTGGGCCTAATGGAACAAAGGCTTACCATCCTGGAATCCAGTCTTCAGCAGCACCTGTAAAGACAAAGAAAGAACATGTTAGCACTACGGTCTTCAGTGGCAGCGCATCTCTTACCTGGTCCATCGGCTGTCACCAACGCCTCGCGCTGCATTCCGGCATCTGAAAGACAAAGGCTTACCTACTCTTCGCATGCTCCGGCATCTGAAAGACAAAAGCTTACCAGCTCTTCGCATGCTCCGGAGGCCTTCGGCGCTGCATCCCGCATCTGAAAGACAAAAGAAGGTGCGTTTAAAGACATTGGGCAACTTTATTACTCACGTGCCATTACTCCTTCCCACGCCGAATCCAGTGGGTATTCCAGCACCCTTCAGCTTCTCTAAAGCTCCGAACTTGTACCTGCAAGATAAAAGGGACAGTTAGTGCGCATCGTGAAGCAGGCTACAAGCGCTTACTTACGTGCTTCCAGGCGCTTCTATTCCTCACGCGGGTTCGATCCTCAACTCTCATCAGCCCGCCATCCGCCATCGCCGGAACCCTGCAAAACAAGAGATATCATTACAAAAGACTTTTAAGACATTTGAAGTGCCCAGAACTTACCGTTCATGCAGTTAACGACGGACAGCAGTCCTCTGAGGTCAAGAGGCCTGCACCCTTATCCAGTGAAGAAACTGGTTACGGCACCCTGCCCCGAGGCAGATGGAGAGCTCGGCGTTCACTTACCTAAGGTGAGGGTGCTAACCTTTGGGGTTCTACAGGAGAAGAGAAAGGGAAGAGGAGAGAGGCACCTAATAACCCCAGTTCATTAATCCCATATTTTCTATCTGCAGACATATTACTCTTCGAGTCAGACATACAGTGCACAGAGGTCCAGCCCAAAGAGCCAACCGTGTGTTACACATCACCTTTGAAGATACGGCATTCACCCAGTCAAGACCGGCGCCTCTGCGGGAATCAGGTGAGCGTTACAGTCCACCTGTCTCTTGCCATCCCTGATGTCTCTCCTACGTACAATAAGCTGCAAGGACATTTTCTGATGTACATGACCTCTGAGTTCATGCAGGTAGAATGGTCCCTTAATCTGATATCCTTACCTGAATGTGGATGTCTGATTGTGTCCCCCTTCATCACATTATTGCAATTGTAGCATCGTAAACACAGGAAGGTGCCTTTTTTGTAAATGTTCAAAAACATTTGCCTATCCCTTTGTGGTTTTCCAGCCCAGTTGAACCTATCCCCAAGGTTGGTACCCCTTTTGTAGGCCATCATGGGCGCATTGGGAAAACATTTTAAGAGATGGGGATCAATGTGGAGAATGTTCCAATTTTCTTCAAAATTCTGAAAGCTCTGTCTAGAGTATTTTGAAATATACAGAAGTGGAGTGTCAATCTCACTGTGTATTACTCTTAATCGGGATTCCCTTGGAATCATATCTGTTCTGTCAATTGCTTCACTCATCACTTCCTCTGGGTAACCCCTCTTCCTAAAGCGGTCTTTAAGATTGAGGCATTCTGTAATGAATATCTCAGGGTCTGTGATAATCCTTTTCAATCTCAGGATCTGACTATAAGGGAGGCTTTTGGTCATAGCTTTTGGGTGAAAACTAGCATAGTCCAATACATTATTGACATCAGTGGGGTTCCGATATGAAGATGTCATTAGCTTGTTATTCACAATTTTCAGATCTACATCCAGAAAGTGTAAACATGGTTCACCAATCCTGAGGGTGAATTTTATGTGTGAGTGTATCGTATTTAAGTGTTCGAAAATGCTAGTAACTCTTTATTTCCCCTCCACAAACCAAAGATGTCGTTGTTGTAGAGTTTCCAATTCACCAGTTCCCCAGACACTGCGAATTGTCAAGCACAAATGCTTTCTCAAAAAAGTGCATGAAAATATTTGCATAGGCTGGGGCCATGGCAGAGCCCATTGAGGTTCCTTATACTTGGCCATATAATGTGCCTTGATATCTGAAATAATTATTGAACAAGATTATTGTGACCAATTCGATGATGAAAATTCTATTACCTCTCACTTTGTCAGAATTCAAAAACATCCATTCTATAGCCTCAATACCCTCATTGTGAGGGATGAAGTATAATGGTTGCTTACATCCAGTGAGAAAAGGATGCAATCTTGGTTAAGATGCTGAATAGTTTCAATACTGTTGAGAAAATCTGTGGTGTCTTGCAGATATGTTGGTATTTTCTGCACTAACGGTGATACGATTCTGTTCTAATAGATAGCAAGAGGATCAAAGATACTAGCTGTGCCTGCTACAATAGGTCTTAAAGGAGGAAATTATGTGCTTTTATGTATTTTTGGAAGACCATAGAAAACTGGAGAAATTGGACATCTACTAATGAGGAACCTCTTGGTTTTGTCAGTGATCCAATCATTCTCAAATGCATTCTATAAAACCATGTTAATAAGTGCCTTAATATCCACAATGGGGTCATTATCCAACCTGATGTAGGTTGTTTCAGACCTCAATAACTTTAAGAGGCTCTAATGATAGTACTCTGGGTCCATAACCAATATCGCTCCTTCCTTGTCCACAGGTTTAATCTCCAGGTGCTCATCTTTCGCTAATCTTTCACCCTGTGTTAATTGAATGTTCTTGATGTTGCAAGGAGTAGCCTTCTGATAGTTGATTCTATTATATTCCATCAGGACCTTCAGTTCAAACATATTTAAGACTTTGGATAGGGGGATCAAAGTTACTTTTGGGGCACATCACAAGGTCATGAAACCTAACTGATGCATTTTGAACTGTAGGTTGTGTGTCAAAAAATAATTGTAGGCATTTTTTACGAAGAAGTTTATGCAAGTTGTAGTGTTAGATGTTGGGACAAATGAAAAACCTCTATTTAAAACAGAGAGTTGACCTTCTGTAAGTACTTTCGAAGAAATATTCACAACAATTTTGTCCTTAGTAATCATTTGTTTCTTTGTCTGGTTTGTCTTTTTTCCTCTCCTTGTTTTTTTCTTCCCAAAAGGACTAGTTGCTGATTTGGTTAGGGAGGTAACTACACCCACTGGTCCTAGTTGTGGGTTTGTACTGGAGGGTGATCCAACCCTTGGAGATCTACCTACGTCAGAAGGAACCACCTGTATATTCTCTTTGGAACTGTTATTACTACTCTTGTCTGAGATGGATGCCCCTGATCTAGGATTTGGGAATCTGTTCTCTGATCTTTGAGCATAGCATTCATGCCAAGTATAAACCATGTTGTTCATGTAATCAAACATATCCCTGTTCAATGTTCTTAATTTCTTCTGTTCGATGTCTTGTTGGTATGCTGCAAGTTTAGAGTTAATTTGTTATAAAGCAACCTTGATTTTTAAAGACCCTGTGAAACCAGCCTTACTGTGACAAGTCCATGCAGACCATGGCGAAATCCAACCCACGACTACACACTCAACCCGAGGTGGAGGTGGAGCAATGAGGCTCAACCCTCAGTATCCAATAATCACTGCTGATGGACAGAATCTGTCAGCAAGAATAAAAAAGAAGAGATGTGTTCTAGCCATTGTTGCTGTATAAAAGGTTAAATGTTCAGCTTCTCCTGTCTATGGTGCCGAACTGCACATAATCATTTGTGGTTATTTAAGGGCTCGGTCCCTGGGAGGGGTCGCTGATTCGGATTGCAGAACGTTAAAAAGGAGCATGCCTGCCATAGGCACTGTTACCACAAGAGGTGGAGGGGCAGTGGTTACTCCGGTCACTCTATTTAGTAGGAGTGCTTTTGTTTGACTCATGAAGGGAGTTACATTTATGAACAAGTGTATTTGTAATAAATGCGTTGCTCTTTGTGTCAGTGACTGCGTTTCAAATCCTGCTTCCAGCGCATGTAATAAGGTTCATTATGTACCTAGGCGATGTTAGGCCTGGGTGTCATGTTTTCTGCAGGGCAGAGTTCGGAGCGCTATACATATGAACCTCTTGGAGTGCTTGGTAATACTTTGGGGCTTGTGCATTTTTTGAGAACCTATTGATGACGTGGGCACACATTTTTGCTCACTTTGTGGTACATTCTAGTAGTAGTAGTTCATAATTGTGAGTGGATGAATGGAAGGCTTTAATCAGGAACACGTTGCACATCCAGCATTGTCTATCTTCTTAGGTAAGGTGAATATGGATCTGTCTGCCTAAACTCTGGAAGCGCACATCCATTAACCCGTTCAGATTCACAAGCTTGGCATTCCAGCAAGCAAGTGAGTAGAATTTTGGTGGGGAGCTGGAGCGCAACCCGCACAATAGCAAGGGTTGTGGCGCCATGGGGCTCTTCCTCCCTCCTCTCTCTTATCTTATGGGTGGGGCAGTTTTCGGACAGGGGGCATGCGTGGGGGCGGGGCAGGGAACAGGCCTGTTCCTTGTAGTGTGTGGCTCATAGAGCCCTTTGTGTAACACCCTCCCTCCTCTTACCTCATTGCTGGGCCATGTGGGAGGGGGTTTGCGGAGCGAGTTGCGCGTGCTTTGCAGTGTTCGCGCAAGGCATTGGTGTGGAGCGCTCAGAGGGAATGTGGTTTGGGTGAAGGTATGCTCTGCATTGTTTGAGGGCGGGAACGTACCGCTGCTTGGGTGCATGCGCTGTCACGCTCATGGATCAGTCCCTGCGACTATTGCTTGTGTCTGTCTCTATGACATGCATGGCCGTGTCAGTATTTTCCCTCCAACCCCTCTCTGGGGGAATGTTGACACCCATTTGGGTCGACTTGAGTTCACTGTAATGGGTTGGGGGATATCCTTAACTCTGGGCGATTCGAAATGCATGTTAACTGTACAACAATCAAGCTTTGACAATGCCAATGATTTTGGCATTTACTGCTGTAATTTGCATTGTCCATTTGTAGGAATCAGGGCACTAGGAGGAGAGTGCAAAGTTTCAAAGACGGATGCGATAATGGGTGCAGATGTGCAATAGAAGGAGAAGGAGAAAGAACAAGGGAGGAAGCCTTTGCTAAAGGGTGCCATCAATGATGATGTTGTGTGAGAAAGGGTGAGCGATTAAGAAATAAAGAAAGAATGAGAGATGAAAAGGGAGCGGGGTAAGGTGGGTGGAATATAGGGTGGGGCTAGAGAGGGGGTAGGGTGTGTGGTGAGGTTAAAGAGAGAGGGGGAAGGGTTGAGTAGAGAAAGAGGGGACAGGATGGATGGCGGTAGAGAGAGGGTAGGGTTGGTGGTGATAGAGGGAGGTGGTAGGGCGGGTGGATGGGGTAGAGGGAGAGGGGGTGGGGTGCATTAGGGTATAGAGAGAGTTTGTTTAGAGAGAGAGTAGGAAAAAACTGTGGATGAAAAGGGGGTGCTCACTGTCGCCAAGAGACCTGATTTGGCAGCAGAACAGCACAGGTAAGCTTGTGATGCCCAGAAAAATGTTAAATGTAGCCTTAGAACAGCTGCATTTCCTCACTGATGCGTCAAAACAAAGCTTAGCAGCAGAGCTGAGTGAGGGGTGGTACGTCCCAAACATGCATGAGCGAGTGAATGATTTCATGTGAAATCGCATGATTTGCAAACATTTACTGTCTGGTCAAACTTTAAAAACATTGCGGGGGAACAATACCAGGGCCGGAATGGCCCTTCCAGAACTTGCAGTCTCGATTATTACTATACTTCCTTACTTCTTTGTTTTGTGTTGCTACTTCTGTCAACTCATCATGTGTCCCTTGTCTCTGGTAGTGGTGACTCCTAGATTTCATTGTCTTGTATAGAAGTGAAATACCATCTCAGATGTAACTCATAAAACCTTAGTAGAGAACCCTGGGACTTATCTTAAGCTCTAAGCAGCTGTTAATAACCCCATAAGTCTTGGTTCCTGTCTAAATCGCCATTACTCTACCTAGCGCGTCCACATTTCATTTTCTATAACCTCACATGAGGATCATTCTATTTGTGTTGTGGTTAATGTTCTTTGTTCCCCTGAACAGGAATTATGTTTTGTCTTCTATCTGCAATACGAAATAAAGCTTCTGACATTTCACCATTTTTGTGCTCAAATGTATCTGCTTCTTCATAAACAAACAAAACTTTCCTTTGTTACTTAGAAATGTGTCTGTTTATAATGCTATGTATGATTCTAACACTTTTCGTTTGGTTCCCTGATGGCCGAATAACAAACTATGGTATTTGTATGTGCTTGATTGATGAAATGCTGGTTGTCGCCACACCAGCACTGATCAAACTGGACAGCGGGTGGCCACACACAACCTCTGTCTAAACAACAAAAACACAGAGCTCCTCAATGTGGGCTCCACCATCCGACTATAAAACCTTGATAACAGCTACATCTCCCTCTGCATCAATGGTACTGCCATCCCAGTCTTTAAACAGGTTAACACCTTGGGGGTCCATCTGGAAGCAGAGCTCACCATGACCAGGCACGTCAATGTCCAGGCTCATATCCCACCGAGCATGACAATTCATGTCACCATACAACTGCCTCACGCTCACTCGAGTCTTGATCCTCTCTTACCTGAATTATTGTAATGTGCTCCTCATGGGTACAGCAACCACTAATCTGGCCAAACTTCAATTACTACAGAACAAAGTCCTGTGTGGCGTCATTGGTCTAGAACGCTGTGACCAAATCTCAGCAACCAGATGAGATATCCATTGGTTGCCTATAAAAGTGCGGATTGAATTTAAGACCCTAATTCTTGCCCACAAGTGCATTTACAAAGAGGTGCCCACCTATGACAATATCAGTCTCACCCAGAAAATTCCAGGGTGCTCCCTAAGATCCAGCTGAAGTCTTTCCTTGGTTATCCCTCTCTATAAAAGCAAAAGGGCAGAGGCATTAGTTTATCTGTTACTGCTCCAACACTCTGGAACACTTTACAGCCATCATCAATGAATGTACAAGGTGTTCAATAAACTCGATAAATATGAATAATGATTGTGTACATAATGTACTTTCCTTGCTGTTCCAAAGGTAACACACGCTGTGATACCCCTGTGATACTCTTTGCTAGTGATTGTATATATGCTGTACTTTCTTTGCTGTACCAAATCTAACATACGCTGTGATATCCCTGTGATACGCCTTGCTAATGATTGTGTACATAATGTACTTTCCTTGCTGTTCCAAAGGTAACACACGCTGTGATACCCCTGTGATAGCCTTGCTAATGATTGTATATATACTGTACCTTCCTTGCCATTCCAAATGTAACAAACGCTGTGATACCCCTGGGTTTGGGCGTTATATAAATGGCATAAATAAAATGAAAATAAATTTATAGAGGGGCGGGATGTTAGTAAAATGAGCGATGCCCTAGGAGGTTTGTAAAATAAGTGATGCCCTATGTTGGAGCATAAGAGCAACTTCAAGGATATCAATGTGTGCGCGTGACAAGGAACAATGTTTTTTGTTTTATAAGGAATGTAACTATATGTCTAGGTATGTGGGGCCATGGTATATAGCAAGTGTGCATGGTTGCCTTTGTTAGCAGAGTTAGGGATGTCTTATTTGAACATTTTAATTCATTTGTCAATAGAAACGCTGAACGCACTGTTGAGGCTGAAAGCCTGATCTACTTACATCATCCATCATGTAGAAGATACAGATGGATAGTACAATGTTGTAACTTGTTATGGGTGCTTCATGATATGATATGATATGATATTCTATTTGTATCGCGCTCGTACACAAGTCATGTCAGGGATAGTGTAACGCTCACCTGATTCTCGCAGAGGCGCCGGTCTTGACTGGGCGACTACCGTATCTTCAAAGGTGATGTGTAGCACCCGGTTGGCTCTTTGGGCTGGACCTCTGTGCACTGTATGCCTGACGTGTAGAGTAAGATGTCTGCAGATAGAAAATATGGGGTTAATGAACTGGGGTTATTGGGGTGTCCCTATCTCTTTCCTCTTCTCCTCTCCTGTAGACCCCCAAAGGTTAACGCTCTCACCTTAGGTAAGTGAATGCCGAGCTCTCCATCTGCCTCGGGGCAGGGTGCTGTAACCAGTTTCTTCACTGGATAGGTAGCGCAGGCCTCTTGACTTCAGAGGACTGCTGTCCGTCGTTTACTGCACGAACGGTAAGTTTCGAGTCATTCAAATGTCTTTAAAGTCTTTAGTAATGATGTCTCTTGTTTTGCAGGGTTCCGGCGATGGCGGATGACGGGCTGAATTGAGTTGAAGATGGAGCCCGTGTGATGAATAGAAGCGCCTGGAAGCACGTAAGTAAGCGTTTGTTGCCTGCTTCATGATGCGCTCTAACTGTCTTTTTATTTTGCAGGTACGAGTTCGGAGCGGCTGCAGGGTGCCGGAATACCCACTGGATTAGATGTGGAAAGGGGTAATGGCACGTGAGTATTAAAGTTCCCCAATGTCTTTAAACGCACCTTGTTTTGTCTTTCAGATGCGGGATGCAGCGCCGAAGGCCTCCGGAGCGTGCAAAGAGTTGGTAAGCTTTTGTCTTTCAGATGCCGGAATGCAGTGTGAAGACTTCCGGAGCGCACGAAGAGAAGGTAAGCCTTTGCCTTTCAGATGCCGGAATGCTAACCTGTTCTTTCTTGTCTTTGTAGGTGTTGCTGAAGACTGGATTCAGAATGGTAAGCCTTTGCCTTTCAGATGCCGGAATGCTAACCTGTTCTTTCTTGTCTTTATAGGTGTTGCTGAAGACTGGATTCAGGATGGTAAGCCTTTTTCCTTAGGCCCAGGACCGGATGCAGAAGACACGATGAGCGTCCTGCTGCAGAGGTTGCAGAATAACGCAAAGCAAGATTCATCCACCGGGTGTGGTTTAAATAGCCTCCTGTAGTGCTTAGGTGTCTCCTTCCACAGCCACGCCTAGGTAAGAAAAGAGTTCCTGGTAAGAAAAGAGTTCCTGCCTTCCAGAAGAGTTCCAGTGTTCTGAATCTAGGGAGTGGCTCCAGCCCCACCCAACAGGAAAAGTAGTTCCAAACAGAAGAGGATCAGAGGCTCAACTGGCAGGCAAGTAAGCAGCATGGTCTGCTGCAGGTAAGTCCACCCAAGCATTATGAGCCCGGCGCTTCCAGCGCTGGGACTGGGCATATTTATGAGCCTGGTGCCACTGGCGCCAGGACTGGGTCCAAAATGTCCCAATTGGGACTGGTTGGCACTCGTAACCTGGGTTATGGATCTGCTTCCAAGGGAGTTGGGAAAACCCTGACCTTTTGGAAGCAGAGATCATGACAGTACCCCCCCTCAAGGCCCCGCCCAAACCGGGCTTCTCCGGGGGTTTTGGCTTGTCAGGAAATGTTCGGTGAAATCTTTTGATTAGGCGAGGAGCGTGGACATATTCAGCAGGTTCCCAGGATCTCTCTTGGGGGCCGTAGCCTTTCCAGTCAATTAGGTAGAATAGTTTAGATTTGGAGATCTTGGAGTCCAGAATGCTTTTGACTTCAAACTCGAGTTCTCCATCAACTAGGATAGGTTTTGGAGATTTGGTTAGTCGGGTTTGAGGTTGCACGGGTTTTAATAGAGAGACGTGGAAGACCGGATGTATCTTCATGTGCGGGGGCAAGTCCAACTTGACCGCTACTGGGTTTACTATGGTAGTGATGGAATAGGGACCAAGGTATCTTGGGTTGAATGTGCGTGGCCCTTTTAGAGATAGATATTTGGTGGATAACCAGACTTGATCCCCTACTTGATAGTGAGGGGCTTCCTTCCGATGTTGATCTGCTCCTTTCTTGTATTGTTCTTTAGCCCTTTGAAGGTGAGAAACAGCTTCTTTAAAGGCTTGGGTGATTGTAGAATGCAAGTAGTCTACTGCTGGTGTTTCAAGATCTTGGAGGGGATCCAACTCCGAGGTTCGAGGGTGACTGCCGTACAAAAGAAAAAACGGGGTTTTCCCAGTTCCCGAATGGACAGAGTTATTGTAGGCATATTCGGCTATCCAAAGGATATCTTTCCAAGTTTTTTCAGTTTGTTGCAGCATGCAGCGTAAATACTGTTCCAGAGTTTGATTGGTCCTCTCGGTTTGTCCGTCGGTCTGAGGGTGGTGACTGGTCGATAGTCTCACATCAATTTGAGCCGACCGACAGCAACTTCGCCAAAAATGAGAAATAAATTTACTACCTCGATCCGAAATTAGAACCGAAGGAAAACCGTGCAGTCGGACGATGTTTTCGAGAAATTCTCGGGCCAGAGTTGCTGCTGTTGGCAAGCCTTTGAGCGGAATGAAGTGCGCCATCTTGGAGAATAAGTCCACGATTACTAGAATCGTATTGTATCCGGAGCATGGAGGTAGATCGGTGATGAAGTCCATAGAAAGCGTATGCCATGGGCGAGGTGGGATGTCAATAGGGCGTAAGAGGCCTGCTGGTCTTTCCTTTTGACTCTTGTTTTGGGCGCATACTCCACAGGACATTATAAAGTCTCTGATATCTTTCTTCCAAGACGGCCACCAGAAGTAGCGCTTGATCTTTTCTGAGGTCTTGGCCATACCGGGATGACCTTCCATTAAAGAGTCGTGATAACAAGAGATTACTTTTTTCTGTAAATCTGTGCTGGGTAGGTATAATCGTTCTTGGAAATACAATAAGTTGTCCTTTACTGCAAAGTCCTTTCCCTGCAGATGCCAATTCTGTATGTCTGCTGGAGTTACAAGTTGCCTGGCTTTATCCTTAACTTCCTCTATGGATTCGGTGGCGATTACACCCAGAATTCTTTGTTCGGGAATGATTGGTACAGGTTTAGGGTTGATCAAGTGTTCTTCCACTCCCATCCGAGAAAGGGCATCAGCTTTACCGTTCTTTGTACCAGGTCGATAGGTAATTATGAAGTCAAACTCGGCAAAGAATAATGCCCAACGGAGTTGTCTAGAGGATTGGGCTTTTGCGGTTTTCAAATATTGCAGGTTTCGGTGATCCGTAATCACAGTAACGGTGTGTCGGGCCCCCAGCAGCTAATGCCGCCAAGCCTTAAAGGCAGACTTGATAGCCAGAAGTTCCTTGTCAGTAATCGTGTAATTGATTTCAGGAGGCGAGAATTTGCGGGACCAAAATGCCACGGGATGCAACTGATTGGTTACCGGGTCCTTTTGTGATTGAACTGCTGCCATGGCAAGGCTTGAAGCATCAGTTTCCACGATGTAGGGGAGTTCGGGGCGAGGGTGTTTTAAGATTGGTGCAGAGATAAATTTAGTCTTCAAATCCTGGAAAGCTTGTTCCGCCTCGGTAGACCATTCAAAACGTTTGTTTTTCTTTAACAAGGCAGTGATGGGCTGGACTATTCGAGAGAATTCGGGGATAAACCTGCGGTAAAAGTTAGCGAAGCCTAACATGCTTTGCACACCTTTTACGGAGGATGGTGATGGCCATTTGAGAACTGCATCGACCTTCTTTGAATCCATACGCACTCCGCCAGGTGATAATATGAATCCCAAGAATTCAACTTCAGTCACGTTGAAAACACATTTTTCCAACTTAGCGAAAAGTTTGTGTTGACGCAATCTTTCGAGGACCATTTTCACGTGTTTCCGATGTTCAGATTCCGATGAAGAATAAACGAGGATGTCGTCAATGTAAACAACAACACATACATCTATGAGCTCTCTGAGGACATCGTTCATAAAATATTGAAAGGCGGCCGGGGCATTGCAAAGTCCGAAGGGCATGACCTGATATTCAAATAGCCCATACTTGGTGCGGAAGGCCGTCTTCCATTCATCGCCCTCTTTTACTCGTACCAAGTGGTAAGCTCCTCTAAGATCCAGCTTTGTATATATGCATGCTTTTCTGACTTGGTCCAGGAGTTCAGGGATCAAAGGTAACGGATATCTATTCTTAACGGTGATCTGGTTCAGGGAGCGATAATCGATACAAGTTCTAAGGTCTCCTTCCTTTTTTGGAACGAAGAACAAAGCTGAAGAAGCAGGGGACTTGGAAGGACGAATAAACCCATTTGCCAGGTATTGATCCAGGTATTGTCGAAGGTGAAGGTTCTCAGGCTCGGTGAGGGCATAAATTCTACTACAAGGAGGAGTAGATCCAGGTATCAGGTCTATCTGGCAGTCATAAGACCTATGAGGAGGTAGAGAGTTAGCCTGATCCTTCCGGAAAACATCTTGGTATTCTAGGTATTCAGGAGGTAACTGGGGAGTCTCTGAAGAAATTGCGGCCAGTGCAACACCAGGTGGAGGGTGACAAGTAGAGACACATTTTGGAAACTGGACCGTTCTTGCTCGCCAATCGATCAGAGGATTGTGTTTCTCTAACCAAGGTATTCCTAGAATAATCTGGAACTGAGGGGCCTTGATCACATCGAACACGATCTTCTCATGGTGTCCATCTTGACTTACTAGCGTCACCTCTTGAGTGGTATGCGTTACTGGCCCGGAGGCTATCTCCGTACCATCCACCGTAGTAATGACGTCCTTTACAGCCTTGGGACAAAGAGTTAGATTCATCCTCAAAACCATTTCATGATCCACATAATTGCCGATGGCACCGCTGTCGACGTAAGCTTCAATTGCATGTAATCGATCCGGATTATCAGGGCTAATGAGGACCATAGGTATCACGAAATGCGAGGTCACGGAACTGGTTTTCACGCTCGGCAAGAGGACCTCTATTCTTGTCGGGCGAGGTCGTTTCCCTGCTCAGAGTTTGTAACTTTGGTAACTGCAGCTCCTACTGCCTTCTTGGCAGGTTTCACCAGACAGTCTCGAAGAAAGTGCCCTGAGTTTCCGCAATATAGGCATAATTGCAACTGTTTCCTCCTTTCCCGCTCCCTTTGTGTTAGAGGACCTTTCAGACCCCCTATTTGCATGGGTTCCCCGGAGTCTACTCCTTTGGAAGGAGTTGGCGGTTTGGAAAATACTCGAGCATCAAACTTGGAACGATCGGCCTTCCTGTTCTGCAGCCTGTGATCTATTTGAACGACCAAGTCTATATAATCCGAACAGTCTTGTGGGGGATTCACTACTTGGGCTAAAACATCTTTGAGCTCTCCACGTAGACCTCTATAAAACAGCGTAATCCTTTTGTCCTCAGGCCATTGAGTTTCCACTATTAGTCTATTGAAAGATGCAATATAAGCCAAAAGGTCTTGATTACCCTGTCGCAACGAAAGAAGCTCATTGTCCAAGGCCTGCCCCTGTGAATGTCTTGCGAACAGTTTTTTCATACTAAGCTGAAAGGCTTGAAAATCATGGAGAACCGGATCATCTTGATTAACTAGAGGGATCGACCAGTCTGCCGCATTGCCACTAAGGTACGAAAGTACAAAAGCTACTTTTGCTTGATCAGTTGGAAAGGCTGCTGGCCGGCATAAGAAGTGCAACCGGCACTGATTGATAAATACTGCAAACCTCTTTGGGTCACCAGAAAATCGTTCGGGCGGAGCCAGAGGTACATTCCCAGGTAGGTTGATCTGCACTGGATTCATAGAGGATGTTGAAGGAAGATTTGCCCCTGATGCGGGTAATGGGGTCTGTCCGTCTTGTGACTGTAGCACTTGTCTAGCAAGATTGTCTGTTCTCTCCTTGGAAATAATGAGTTCCCTTCTTAGAGCATTCGTTTCCTGACGAGCTGCATGCACTTCTGCCCTTAGTTCCTCAAGTAACCGGGCTAGGGGGTCAGTATCCGAGGTTTCCATAGCGCCTGGGCGAGAGTTTTGCGGTAGGCTTTGCGTTCTGTAACGCTCACCTGATTCTCGCAGAGGCGCCGGTCTTGACTGGGCGACTACCGTATCTTCAAAGGTGATGTGTAGCACCCGGTTGGCTCTTTGGGCTGGACCTCTGTGCACTGTATGCCTGACGTGTAGAGTAAGATGTCTGCAGATAGAAAATATGGGGTTAATGAACTGGGGTTATTGGGGTGTCCCTATCTCTTTCCTCTTCTCCTCTCCTGTAGACCCCCAAAGGTTAACGCTCTCACCTTAGGTAAGTGAATGCCGAGCTCTCCATCTGCCTCGGGGCAGGGTGCTGTAACCAGTTTCTTCACTGGATAGGTAGCGCAGGCCTCTTGACTTCAGAGGACTGCTGTCCGTCGTTTACTGCACGAACGGTAAGTTTCGAGTCATTCAAATGTCTTTAAAGTCTTTAGTAATGATGTCTCTTGTTTTGCAGGGTTCCGGCGATGGCGGATGACGGGCTGAATTGAGTTGAAGATGGAGCCCGTGTGATGAATAGAAGCGCCTGGAAGCACGTAAGTAAGCGCTTGTTGCCTGCTTCACGATGCGCTCTAACTGTCTTTTTATTTTGCAGGTACGAGTTTGGAGCGGCTGCAGGGTGCCGGAATACCCACTGGATTAGATGTGGAAAGGAGTAATGGCACGTGAGTATTAAAGTTCCCCAATGTCTTTAAACGCACCTTGTTTTGTCTTTCAGATGCGGGATGCAGCGCCGAAGGCCTCCGGAGCGTGCAAAGAGTTGGTAAGCTTTTGTCTTTCAGATGCCGGAATGCAGTGTGAAGACCTCCGGAGCGCACGAAGAGTAGGTAAGCCTTTGCCTTTCAGATGCCGGAATGCTAACCTGTTCTTTCTTGTCTTTGTAGGTGTTGCTGAAGACTGGATTCAGAATGGTAAGCCTTTGCCTTTCAGATGCCGGAATGCTAACCTGTTCTTTCTTGTCTTTATAGGTGTTGCTGAAGACTGGATTCAGGATGGTAAGCCTTTTTCCTTAGGCCCAGGACCGGATGCAGAAGACACGATGAGCGTCCTGCTGCAGAGGTTGCAGAATAACGCAAAGCAAGATTCATCCACCGGGTGTGGTTTAAATAGCCTCCTGTAGTGCTTAGGTGTCTCCTTCCACAGCCATGCCTAGGTAAGAAAAGAGTTCCTGGTAAGAAAAGAGTTCCTGCCTTCCAGAAGAGTTCCAGTGTTCTGAATCTAGGGAGTGGCTCCAGCCCCACCCAACAGGAAAAGTAGTTCCAAACAGAAGAGGATCAGAGGCTCAACTGGCAGGCAAGTAAGCAGCATGGTCTGCTGCAGGTAAGTCCACCCAAGCATTATGAGCCCGGCGCTTCCAGCGCTGGGACTGGGCATATTTATGAGCCTGGTGCCACTGGCGCCAGGACTGGGTCCAAAATGTCCCAATTGGGACTGGTTGGCACTCGTAACCTGGGTTATGGATCTGCTTCCAAGGGAGTTGGGAAAACCCTGACCTTTTGGAAGCAGAGATCATGACAGATAGTCAGGTGAGCAGAATGTGATGAGGTCATATTGGAGTGTTGGTGTGTGACTGATCTGTGTGTTCCAAGTGCAGCATTTGGAGCATAAGGCTGGCTGGATTGGATGTGCCAGTGTCTCTGTACCTACAAACATAGATGGAATAAAATGACTTACCATCTGTGGTCTTTGGCGTGATACATTACAAGAAGAACCCCATTACTTCATACAGATGTCCTTTTATCCAAAAATGATGGACTAAATTGAATAACGACCAGTGTAAAAGACAAAACTAGAAACCCTGAATCGAGCTAGCACATGTGAGCAACCATTCCAACCTTGGCTGACCTATCACAAGGAACTAACAAGGCATTTTGGTTGTTATAATCCTCTTTAATAGAAACAGAAAGCTTGAGGCAGAAGTTACAATCCTGTTTAACAGAAGTAATAAGCAAGAGGCAGACGATCACAAGTATAAAGGAAGATTTGAAGAATGCTGACTAGCACCTAGAGCCTTTAGCTTCTCAGCGAATGAGCCGAAGTACTCAAGCCACACCAAAACCACTTGAGTGCAAGAGTGAATTGAATTCAAATCTCCCAAACAGTCCAGAGCCAGCCAGAGATGAATGCAGCAAGATTAATGAATTGCCCACTCTGGACCCTGCCCTAATCCTTTCAAGAGATATGGGTCAATTGTAAAGGCGACATGATGACTAAAACAATCGACCTAAGGAATTGGAGACACATGTGAATCATACTTTTACGATCATGGAATATTTGTGGAAACGTGAAGTATTACATTTCTGAGAGGATTATTAGCAAGAACATATGTGGTTACGGCTGCACCAGAACAATTTGATACAAGATACTTAAGTGATTGCTATCGCTTTGACAAAGCCCCAAAGGGCAAAACTCATGGTCATGTAGTGGACATTAGCTTTACCAATGTTAACTATTGATTAATTTGTTTTGTCCCTTTTTTTGTAATTTGTGCAAAAATACACAAGATTAAATAACTCATACTCTAACTGCTTCACTTGATTCATTTTCAGTGATAGAATTTGATGACATAGCGATGGCTTTGGGCTGATGTATTCACATTAGGTACATTTAGGACATTAAGTACATTTAGGTTAATTGTTCCAAGGCCATTGTCTTTTGAGATGAATGGTAAATGTATATGTTGCGTGTTGTGGCCTTGAAAGAAGGATACAAGTAAGGAAACGTAAATTATCTAAAGGATATGACAGTGCACTCCATTGTTTTGGCTAATGTATAGATTTTGTTACATGTTAAAATAATTTAGGCATAGCACAGTTTGAGAGAATGTATGTGTATCTAGTGTCTAGGATATTGACCTGTAGAAAGTGTGCTCAAGTGTAGAGATTCTTTGTAGAAAGTGTGCTCAAGTGTAGAGGTTCTCTTTTTTAAATGGTTCACAGACTGTGCGCCGAAGTAAGTATTTTCCCAGAAATAGTGCTTAGAGATAGCATTACAAGTGAAAAGGACACAGTGAGTTATTGTGTCAAGCTTAAGAATGGAAGTATGAACTAAAGTAGAGGGTTCATGGTACAAGCGTCAAGAGGAAGTGTGATTGAGCTGTGGAATAATATGAACAGTCCGGACTATAAAAGTTGCAGCTAAAGGAGACTATAGAATTTGATGTTTTAGAAGTGCGCGCATTCTAATATTGTTTTTTCTTTTATCGTTATTGCAGGTTGCGATGTTCGAGCAGCAGCTGTGGTAGCGGTTCGCCGGAAGTCCTTAAGCTAGTACTCACAGGTGAGTGATGTTTCTTCTTCTCTCGGTTTCCACAGATTGCAGCCCGGTTGAGATGCTGAGTGCTGGATGGTGTTTTCTCAGGTAAGACAGAATAATCTTGTTCTTGCGGGACTACAGGATGATGCTGAAGACCAGGAGCTGGACACGGTGAGCGTCACACTGCTGGTTGCAGAATAACGCAAAGCATGTTCTGCAGTCAGGGTGTGGTTTATATAGCCCAGGTAAAGTAGTACCAGGGAAAGTAGTACCTGGGAAAGTAGTACCAGGGAAAGTAGTTCCAGGCCTGCCACACCCAAAACACTAGACCGCATGGCTTGGTTCTTAGGACTAGGCTGTATGGGTGCTTCCATGTTGGATTTAAAGGCCCACGTACATAAATGGGACCTTGTTTGAACAGCTCTTCCTTCCTACATATGAGCCTGGTGCCAAAGGTGCCAGGACTGGCTCCAGGAGCCCTTTTGCAGTGGTGGGAGTCTGCTTGTGACACAACTTGTGCCCCCTCACAGTGGTCATGACAGCAATAAAGATAGCATTCTCACCACTGATGCGAGCAATCAAGGTTTAGGTGCAGTATTATCACAGGTTGAAGGATGAAGTGAACATCCCATTTGTTTTGCTTCCAGCGTATTCAAACCGGCAGAATGCAATTATTCTACAATAGAAAAGGAGTTACTAGCTATAAAATGGTCCATTGAAAAATGTAGATCCTTTTTGTGGGACACCAAATTTATGGTGCGGACAGATCACAAACCGCTAAAAGAAATTTTAACAATTAAAGGTTTAGGCCAGGATTAGGAAATGGGTCACAAATTTGCAGGAATACAATTGGGATGTTGAATATCTTCCAGAAGTTAAAAATAAGTGTGCAGATTGTTTATCTAGGTTAACAAATTATGTAGACTCTGATGAATGTGATAATGATGATGAAGAAGTACTTAATGTGACTCAAGAAGTGGTATCTGAAGATGAGTGGGAAAAGGCAATGAATCAGATGACGTTTTATGCAAATTGAAAAAATGCATTTGTGAGGGAGTCAAGAGCAATGCAGTCAGGAAAGGGTATTTACCGGAAGCGGTCAGACAAGTGTATGATGAATTTCATATGAATGACACATTTGTAATGAGAGGTAACACACTGTTTCCACCCACAAGTGTGAGATATAAAATTTTGGAGATAGCACACAAAGGGCATCAGGGTATGACAAAAACGAAAAAGTTGGTAAAACAAGTCTATTGGTGGCCTGGCATGGACATTGAAATAGAAAGAGCAATCAGAGAGTGCTGCGATGTGATGATTCTGCAAAGGGATACATTACTAGGCAGCAGTCCATGACATTAATGTCTGTACCTACCATACCGTGGGAGAGGCTGGGTCTGGACATTGTGGGACCAGTAAGGAGCAACGGTAACTTGAAGTATTGCATTGTTTTAATTGATATGCTTTCCAGGTGGGTGGAAGTGAAATGGGTAATAAATATCTGCTTCAGAGATATCATTATATTTTTAATTATATTTTTATTTATTTATTTATTACATTTGTTACTCGCCCAGACCCTGGGGTATCACAGGGAAAGATACAGAAGGTAGTCAATTATTAAACAATGTTACAGTTACAAAGCAATAATCCATTTTATATACAAACGTTACAAGAGAATATGTGGTCATATATCAGATTCCAATTGGTGAGACAGTCCTTACCCTTGTTCCGGACCTGTTTGCAGCACTGCGGTTGCCCTGAGGAGTGTAGTTGGTCATGGGAGGGTAGGGCTTGGGCGGTTAATATTTATTGAATAACCAGGTTTTCAGAGCTTTTTTGAATTTTCGTAATGATTCCTCATTTTTGATGCTCAGAGGTAGAGTGTTCCAGTGCGAAGGGGCTAGAACTTTGAAACTACTTCCTCCTGCTCTGCTATATTTGTATGGAGGAACTTCTAAGAGGTCCAGATTATAGATCTCAGCGCCCTGCATGCCATTTATTTTTGATGGAGTTGTTGAGATAGCTGGGCGCTTTGTTGGTGGTACATTTGTAGACGATGCTAAGGGTTTTGAATATGATCCTTGCTTCAATAGGCAGCCAGTAATTTTCTCTTCTAGTGTTGGATACATGTTCTGATTTCTTTGTCCCTAAAGCCGCTCTAAGGGCTTTATTCTGCAGTAGTTGGATATTGTTTATGTTGGTTATGGAAGTTCCTAGGAAGAGGATGTTACAGTAATCTAGTTTTGTTAGGATCAAGGCTCTAGCCAGGGTGATGCAATTTACAGGGGTGAGAAATTGGCGACTGAGAGCAATACGTTTTGCTGTGTAAGCTGTGGACGAAGAGAGGGCTGCTATTTGTTTATGCATGGAGAGGTTGGCATTGATGTAGACACCTAACGTTTTGACTTGTTTAAGTACTGGGATCCGGGTACCGTCGATGTTAATGTGAGAGTAGTCCAGATGGAGGGTGCTTATTCTTTTTTGGGAGCCCACAATGAGGACCTCCGTTTTCTCATCATTTAAGCAAAGACTGTTCAGGGCCATCCAGTTTTGGATTATGGAATAAACTTTATTAATGGTGAGAGTGTCTTGGGTGTAGTCGCCTCAGATAGGGATGAGGATCTGTGTGTCATCTGCGAAGTTGGTGTAAATGACACCCATATCGTCTAGGGCTGAGAATAAGAGTTTGGTGTATGCATCATAGAGGGTGGGGGATAGGCAGGATCCCTGGGGGAAACCTATGGGCACTAATATGGGGTCCGCTGCAAAATTCCCAATGGCAACTCTGGAAGCACGGTTGGTGAGAAAGGATTTGATCCAGTATGTGGCGTTGTCGGAAAGATTGAAACTATGCAACACTCTTTTTTTAGAGTGTTGCATAGTTTGTCATGATCTACCATCTGCTGATAGGTCCAGTAGCAGTAGTGTAGCTAGTTTGCCTGAATCTCTGATAGAGTCTAATTGGATTTTTAGATCCAAGAGTGCTGTCTCAGTGCTATGATTAGGCCTAAAGCCTGATTGTCTGGCTCCTAGCAGGTTATTTTGTTCTAGGTGGGTTTGTAATTGGTTATAAGCTATTTTATCAATGATTTTAAGTAAAAATGGGACAGTTGTTATGGGCCGGTAGTTAGTAGGCACTAGTGGGTCTAGCGTGGGCTTTTTTAGTAGGGGGGTGACCCAGGCCGCTTTAATGCTGTCTGGGACCTGGTTGGTGGAGAAGGAGGCATTTACAAAGTTAGTGATTATGGGCGTGAGGGTGGGGGCGAAGAGTTTAATTAGGTGTGCTGGGAAGTTATCTCCTTTGCAGTTGGACGCTTTAAGTTTGGCTATAGTCTTGAGTACTGTATCATGAGAGACTGGTGTGAAGTTGAAGAGAGGGGCGGTGTTTTCTAAGGTAGTGGAGATCTGGTTGGCCGTGGAGTGTTTGTCGGACAGGAGGTTTCTTTTAGAGATAATTTTGTTTTGTAATAGTTTAATCTTAGTGCCCAAGGCATCTTGGAAGGTGGTGCACCATTCTTTACTTGGTTTGACTGGGTTAATTATGGGGATCGGATTCTCCAACTCCTTGACTATGGTGAATAACTCTTTGCTATCGGAGGACTCATTACTAATTCTTGTGTTAAAGGCATCTGCTTTATGGGCGATGATGGCTGATTTATAGATTTTGTTTGCAGAGTTAAATTCTTCCAGAGCTTCTGGGGTCTGGTTTTTCTTTAGGCGGTGTTCAAGCGATCTTTTGATTCGTCTAAGAGAGACTAGTTCCTCGTTGAACCAGAAGGAGGACTTTTTGTCTTTACGTTTAGTTTTGTTAACGCAAGGTGCTAGGGCGTCAATTGTACTAGTAAGAGAGTTGTGGTAAAGGTCTGCCAGGTCACAAGGTTCTTTGGCGTTAATGATTTTGTTATTGAGGGCTTTGGCTAATAGTGGGTTGATGTTTTCTGCTGTGAGTTTACGGATGTTTCTTGTTACATATGATTCTTTGACAACCGTTTTGGGTAAATCTGGATTTTTGTGCAGGATAGTGAAGTTTATGCAGTGATGGTCTGACCATGGTACCGGGGAGATGGAGTCTATGGCTACTATAGTGTTAAGATATAGTATCCAATCTAGAGACCTTCCTTTTATATGGGTAGGGGTGTTCACGAGTTGTGTGAAAGCCATGTCTTTAAGTGCACTGTGTAGTGCATCTGCTTTGTGGTCTTGGGGGTCGTTAAATCCTAGATTCAGGTCCCCTAGGACTAAGCATTTTGTGTTTGGTTTTATAAGTGCCATTAACCATAGTGGTATGTCTAATTCTGGTTGAGAGAAAGTGTTAGGTGCTCTATAGATGGTTATTAAGTTTTTTGTGGTTTTGTGGTCCGTAGCTAGTTTAGCTAGCAGGACTTCATAGCCGCCTGGGCTCTCAATAGGGCTGGTTCTTAATTTAAGGTGGGCTTTAGAGATAATGGCTACTCCTCCACCTACTGATTTTGTTCTGTCTGTTCTGAGAATGGTATAGTCTGGGGGAATGGCAATGGAGAGCGAGGGGCCGGACACTTGGTGGCGCCAGGTTTCTGTCACTATGAGTAGGTCAAGTTCTTGCTTAATAATGAGGTCATGAATTTCAGTGGCATGAGCAGGTATGGAGCGCGCGTTGATGAGGGCTGCTTTGAGGTGTGTGGCTGGGGGTGGCTCTTGGGTTGGGGTGGGTACGTGAATGTTGGTAGTCTCTATAGCGTTAGATTGTTGTTTGATTATGATGGGACTTTTGGAGTGTTTATCTTGGGTTCTTAATAGGGGTATGCCTTCTGTGTTAGCATGATTGGTGAGAGTGATAGTTCGAGGAGGGTTAGAGGTTCTAGATCTGAGTCTTAGGGTTCTTAATGTGCCTAGAATAGGGATATGATTGGATTGATTAACTTTGAATGGTCCTCTGGTTGTGATGCAGGGGGTTGTGAAGGTCTGTGAGCTGAGTCTAGTGCGTCTAAGTGCACTGAGGACCGGGGTGGTTGTTACAGGTACTAAGTGGGGTGTGTTATCACTTCGTGACTTTTGGATGCTTTTGTGATCTATTAGACTATTAATCGAGGGGTGCAGATTGTGGAATGGTGTAGTGCGGGGCAGGAAGGGTATAGGGCATGGGATGATGACGGGGGCAGGCTGCTCTGGATAGGCCATTATCGTGGAAAAGGAAGTGGGCACCTGTGCAAGGTGTGTCAATAGGGATGGCACAGAAGGGAAACATCATGAATAGTAAGCAGCCTTGCATGGTTTGGCTTAGTTTGGATAGGAGGGGATACAGGTGTTAGCTATCTATAGTGTACCTGAGGGTCTCTCTTGTGAAAAGGCTACCTCACAAAGGGCAGAGTGAGACTATGCACCAGTGTGCAAAAAGGCAGCAGTGGCTAGGACTCGGAACATCACAATAGGCAAGCTGTGATTATGCACCTGTGTGCAAAAGGCAGCAGTGGCTGAATCACACAACATCACAGTAGGCAAAATGTGACTATGCACCTGTGTGCAAAAGGCAGCAGTGGCTAGGGCTCACAACATCACCATCAACAATAGGCAAGATATGAATATGCACCTGCGTGCCAGGAAGGCAGTAATGTCAAAATTTGCAAGACAAGTATATCACTCGAGATGGAAGTTGTTTCAGGTAATGGTAGCAGGATCACAGTAATACAGTGTTCATGAGGCTAAACAAGCAGAACGATGTTTGGGGGCCAGTATACAGGGTCAAAAGTTCTCAATGAAGATCATCTAGACAAGGTGTGTGGTACGGTAGATCACTAGAGGTTGGAGGGGGGTGCGGAGGTAGAAGGGGTTAGTTGGGAGGCTCACCGTGTTGCTCATAGTCCTGGGAGAGGAGATCCAGCAGAGGCACGACCGGAGAGTAAGGACCTAGGGCAGCCCGCAGCGCGTCACGCTCGGTCAGCTCAGTCAGGTGCCTTACTTCGAGTGCCTTTGTTTGTGGGCCGGCGTTCGCCTGTCGGCGAAGGGGATTGACCAGATCACAGAGCTGGCGACCAATCGGAGGGCTTCAGTTCATCAGCAGTGGCTGGGGAGGGTGCCGGAGGCATGGGCAGCCATCTTGGAGGGTGTCGCGGCCATCATGTTGCGCAATGACGGATGCCACGAGATTTTTCCAGCAATTGTAGAAAATGGGCGATTCGTCGGCTGATTACACCATATGCTTTTAGCAGCATCAGCTTAGAAAAAATAAAGCTATCGGTGTCGCGGGACGCCGATTCATCGGCGGGGTTCAGCTTGGGCTTCAGAAATTCCCCAAAGCTTACCTTAACACCCGGAGGGGTGAAGGTGATGAGGAGGCTGCTCCAGCACCGGGAAAGAGCGATCAGAGCTCCTACTCAGGACCGGATGAATTGAAGGCAGGAAGGCTCAGTCAGGTGCCTTACTTCAAGTGCCTTTGTTCGTGGGCCGGCGTTCGCCTGTCGGCGAAGGGGATTGGCCAGATCACAGAGCTAGCGACCAATCGGAGGGCTTCAGCACATCAGCAGTGGATTATTCAAGAGGGAAGGGTATCCCACTACCATCATTACGGATAATGGGGTACAATTGATATCACAAGGAATGACACATTTTTTAAAAGAAAATGGGGTTGAACACAAAACCAGTTCCATTTATCATCCACAAACAAATGGAATTGTGGAAAGGTTCCATAAGGTAATAAAAAATAGTATTATATGTGCCTTGAAGTATAAAACAGATTGGAAGAAAGCAGTTGAAGACACTATATTTGCACACAGATTCACACCTCATACTACTACAGGGATATCCCCGGTAGAAAGCCCAATACAAGGATTTGCCCACCATGGTTGGGCAGAGCGTGCAAAAAGGAGCTTGATTTCAAGGAGATTGAAAGGAAGATTATGAATAAGCAATTAGCCAACAAGGAACGCTATGATGTGAGGAAAGTGGTGAAAGTTTGTGAAGTGATGGTAGGTGATTTAGTGAGAATAAAACTGCCTTCCATGGGTAATTTGGTGAAATGGTCACCTGTGACAAAAGTTGTGGAAAGATTCCATGGAGCAGTGAAAGTTTCAGATGGAAGGGTCTGGGATGTAAACAAGGTGTGCAAGTGTTCAAAGGAAAAAAGGAGTGTGGGTAATGTTAGTTAAAGTTGTGTGGGGAATTCTAAAGAGGAAAGTGAGGAAAGTGGTAAAACAAGTTGTGATGATGAACACAATACACACTCTAAACGGGTCAGCAGGAGACCTGTGTATTTGCAAGACTATGTGAAGTAGGAGTGTAATTAATGTTCGTATAAATACTGTTATTGTATGTAAACCTACATTGAAATAGGAAGAGTGTAAAGTCATTTTATATTGATTCTATGTTTTAGTGTTCATTAATTGAAGCGTTAAAAATGAAAAAAGAAAGTTGTGTAAGAAAGGGAGGTGTGTAATTCTTAGTACATGAACATGCATTTATTTAACACATTTATATGTAATTGTGGGACAATGATGTAGTAGAAGAGGGAATATAGAATGTGGAACCCAGGAGAAAGGATGCTGATCTGAGTGAACTGAGAGAGGAAATGTTAGCTGTGGTGGAGCCGGTGCGTTTATCTGTGGATCTTGAATAAACCAATTTATCTACAATACTGTGTGAGCCAATACTTCAACCAGTCTAGCAGTGACGTGTACATCTCCCCCTGGGCTGTCTTAAATCAAGGATTGAGCATAGTACGCATTATCAGAGTGCAACACCTATGCCTAACATGCTGAAAGTGAAACTGCTCTGAGAGTCCAGGTGAGCTCATGAGACTTGGCAGCCACGTTTTCCTGGCCAAAGTGGTGAAGGGGGACCGAGAATAATATCCTTTGCTGTTGGAAACCAAATTGCCCTACAATTGGTTGCCATCTGCTTCATCTTGGCTGCCCCATGGTTCCTAAGTCATCCTCATCACTACCAGAGACTTTTTTATGGGAGGGCAAAAGGGCCACTTGCCACAGGCCCCTACCTTGGAGTGGCCCCCACAAGGCTACCTGATTGGAAAAAGTCAGTTCCCATTGCTCACCAAGCTTAAATATTATACATCAGGATATTTTATGGTGTGCTGTGTTGTAATCTGGCTTGCAGAGTAGCAGTGTGTGTGAAGTCATCTGCTAGTGGAATGTTGGTGGTGGAAGTGTTCTGCTGGGTGACGGTTGGTCAGAGAGAGAAAGCTGTTAGCAGAGAAGATGAGTGTGGGGGTGAGCCTGGTGTTTCCCTTGTGATCTTGTATCGTCTGTGTTCCCTACCATCCCCGTGTCTTGTTGATGGAGTACAGGACAAGGACAATAAAGACTCTATAAACTTACCTTGAGTACCGGGAGGCCTTCGTTACTACATGCTGCTGAGGATCTAAACCTATGGTTTGTCTGTTGTTGACAAATGCATTCTGCTCTCATCAGTTCATTCTGTATTGCTTTCTGTGTTCTGTGGTGTACATTGTTTGTGTGTTTACTATGACCTAACGTTTCTGTAGGGATTATATTGATCGTCACATTACGGACCTTTCTAAGAAGGCCCACTTTGAGCTGCACCTCCTCCGAGGCATTCTCCCTTTTCTCACCTTCCCCCAGAAACTCAATGGGCCTCATCATGAGTTGGGCGGTTTCCCTTAAAGGCGATGGTAATGCTATTACCGCTGAATTTAAGGGATGGCCCTATTATGAGTTGGGTGGAAAGGTAGGAGTTTTATCTACAGCTTTTAGCTAGAGGTAGAAATCCAGCTTTCTGCCCATTATTGGCCTTTTTCAGTGCCATTACTACCAGCGCTAATAGCGCCATGAAACCCCAATTGGGTCCAATGGACCCAATGGAGAATGGGAAATAACCGTTAGCCATTACTCGTGATCTGACGCTAATAGCGCCAGACCAAGTAGCAGTAACGCTATTTGTGCTGGCGGTATCCCGGCAATTTTAACGCCCGGAGACCGCTAGACTCGTGATGAAGCCCAATGTCTCCAGAGCTCTAGTCCTGTCCTTGCTGGACTACTGCAACAGCCTCTTCCTCAGGGACCACATATCTCCAGCCCTAAAATCTCCAGCCCTAAAATCTCTCCACTGGCTCCCGGTTGCTGCGAGGATCAAGTTTAAAACCCTCTGCACCATCCACAAGGCATTCCGGGACCTGGGACCCTTCTACATCTAATTCTCTCTGCCTAAATACCTCTCTGCTACAGCTCTTTGGTCTTCTAGCCCCAACTCTCTGCAGATAAGACGCTTCTCCAAGCATAGAGTGGGGGGATTGACCTCTCTCCTCTGCAGTGCCTCCCTCTAGAATGTCCTCTCTTCCCCTCTCAGGCTTGAGCGGGATCTCCTTAAGTTACTGAAGCTTCTCAAGACCTTCCTTTTCTCTTCCTCCTTCTCCCTCCCCCTCCCATGCTAATGTTGCCCCTCTGCCTCTTGACTGGCTGCCTGGTTCCTTCAGATTCTTACAGGGCACCAGGCCCTCTCCTGCCAGTCTGCCCCTGCACTTGGTCTTCTCTCCTCTGCCCCTAACCTAAATTTGTCCCGCACTAGGCTGGTGGGTCCTGCACCCCCTGAGCCCTTCCAGTCCAATTCTTCGCACTCAGCACGTGGACCATCTGCCCCTGCACTGTCATCCCTGCCCCCTCCCTTGTCCTGTTGCGCCTTGAAACACATTGTGTATAGGCACATTATGAAAACCCAATAAATAAAGTAAATAAATAAAATATGGAATTTCCAAAGTTGAAATGCATATTGATATATTTGAGTGCATTGGTGGTTTCAGAAGATAGCTCTGTGTGTTAAGCACTCATTGCAGAGATCTGTGTTCATATGCAAGATCACAATATCTAATTCCAGTAGAGCCGACTCAGACCTGCACTTGTATATGTACTTTCTTTTGAAGCACAACAGGTGCTATTATCAGCAATGTACCTGCACCACCTAGTGGTTGCTATAAAATGAAACATGGCATCAGTCTGGTGAAGGTCTAGAAATTGGTTTGTTCAGATGGGGAGTTGTAAAACCTAGGCATCCACCTCTAATAATGAGCATAAGGTGTTAGTCTGGAGAGGTAATTAGGTTTCCAAATTCAAGAACATAAAACCATAGCATTCATGCTTGCATTCTGCATTTGCCAGCAGACAATACTATGATCCTGGACAAATCATCTTGTATCACTGACTTTACTGTGCTGCCTTCTATGAAAAGGGTTGGCTCCTCACATTCTGGTGGCATTGTTTAGCCCATTATCCAAACATTCTTTTATGTAGGCCATCTGAGTGGAAGGGGTTCTAGACAGCAGAGGGAACCAGATATCTCAGGTCTGTGGCAAGCATAGTTTGACGTCTGCTCATTTGGCACAAAACATATTTTGCTTTTTTAATCCAATTCAAAGGCTTTTCTGAGCGTTTTTAAATTACAATTTCACAAGCCTATGTTTTGGGCATATTCAAAAGCTTTAAAATACAACAAAGAACCCTAAATACACATTTTTAGATCAAATCAATTAGTATGCTTGCCTTGGAAACAAGACGACATGGAGCAACACAGGTTTGATCCCCGGGTACGTGCTTAGAAACCTCTGGGTATTAAGCACGTTATAAATAACCTATCATATCATATCATATCTTCAAAAAAGCCCTTCTCATGGTTTCACTGGCTATAGTGTTGCTTCCTCTATAATAATAGTGAGCATTGCTATCTAATGTCAACACTACTTGAAAATCTTGTCCCTCTTCTAATCTCAGTCTATCTAGATACGGACCCCTTCCTGGCAGCATTTAATCGTCATCCACTATCTATGCTTTGGTATGTGTAGCATTGGAAGAATCAAAGTCAGAATAGACTGGGTTGGAGCGCGAAAAAAAAGGAAATCCAGTTAAATGGCGTGCTTTGTACTTTTTGACTATAGCAGGTTTGATATGAAAAGGATAACTGCATACTGCTATAGACATAGTGACCAGAAAAAACCTGCAAGGGGTTAGACTACCTACGGGTCATTCCCAGCGGGGAGGTTAAAGATGGTATGATGAGTAAAATCCCTTGTTCTTTCAGGCCAGGACTTCTAAAATAAAACAAGCAGGGCACACATTTGTGGTAATGCATTATTCAAATTTTATTAATAGTTCCCATATGGCAGGCATGGCTTTCAAGGTGCTTTAGTGGTGATGATCAGAAGAAGGAGACAACAAAAGTGACTCGAGTTCTCAATTAAATTAATACAATTCTAGAACTGTCAGCTCCAGAGATGGAAGCGTAAAGGCTGTGCTCCTGTGCCTTGATACTGATCCTCTTCTATTCATTATGTCTACACATGGCACTCCAGAGATGACCCAACCAGCAAAATGACAAATAGGAGTAGAGAAAAAAGAAACAGATGAAAACAGAGAAGATAGATTGTTAGAGTTGCTAACCAAGGTAACTCTGGATACTGCAGAGAAAAAGACTAAACTCTTTCAATCAGAAGAAAAATTCATGGAAATGACCAAGAGGGTTGATTCAGCAGAAACTCATCTGAATTCAATGGATGAAAAGACTCAGAGATTAACTGATCAGGTCAGAGAGCTGAAAATACTAAATGAAAAACTGACTTTAAAGATATCTGAGCAAGAGAATTTTTCACGAATAAACAAGCTCAGGATAGCTGGTTTTCCTGAGAATGCTGAAAAAGGTCATGTGTTGTAGTTTTTAACAAGTTTTCATGATGCTTGATGACGCTTACCTGCATCCGCCCGCACAGAATGTTATGGTTGAAAGTGTGAGGGCGTTCATGATGGAATGCGAGTGTAGCGAGGGTCAGTTGAGAGAGTGCAGACCAGGACGGCGGATGCAGGTGGTGCACCGGGCTATCTCTGTAATAAATAAACGTACCTTCAAGCTACACAGACGACTTCCTCAGTTATTAAAGTTGGCAACGAGGATAGCCCAGTGATATTATGAACCCGCGTATGAATCGAGAGCTAGAGCTCCGGGAGAATGAGTCATGTCCACTCGTGCAAATGTAGCTGACAAATAATGGTAGATATGCACACAGCGAAGACTAATTGTTACGGTCAAGAGCATTGAAGTGCAGCGTACAGCCCCATATCTAACTCTATACGAGTGGGGACGCAAACGGAAGATTAGCCTGGGGTGGTTAGAGAAAAGGACTTACAACGTGACGTGACTCCATGTTGTATTCAGATGAATAGTCAAGCAACGATCTTCACAGTTAAGAGCTAATCAAGCTCTTCTTTGTCACAGTACGAGAAAAACAAAAAAAATGTTTTGGTTATCGTGAGGAGACTGTGCTCAGCACACATACTGACAAAGCAGGCACAGAGCAATTTGGATTTCTGTAGGAAAGATACTGTGCAATGAATTACTATACAACCACCTGCACGCTTCTTACCAAGCCCAGGTCAATCAGCTGTAGTATGGCCTGAATGGAAGGAATGTTGGATCAATTATATTAAAACAGTTGAGCATGAAGGGTTGACACCCCAGAAGAAGAGGTTATTGTTGTTACATGCCCTGGGTTTGGAGGGTCAAAGAAAATACAGAGAACTGCCAGAACTATCAGCAGATGAGGAAGGAGACACAGATGAGCATGAGAAGGCTCTAAGACAGTTAGACAAGCATTATGCTCCTGAAGTTAATGTAGCCATTAATAGATAAAACTTTTATATCAGGACGCAGAGGGAACAAGAATCCATTGAGGAGTATGTATCAGCCCTAAGGACATTGGCCCGAACATGTCGATTTGGAACAGGCATCAGCCTTGATGAATTGATCAGGAACCAGATAATAATCGACACCAAAGACTCCTTAATACAAGATAGACTTTGGATGGTAGGAAACCCTTTGTTGCCCGAAGCCATGCCATTGCTCAAAGAGTGGAACATACCTATCTATGCTCCAAAGAAATGAAGAGCAAGAAATTAGAGGCCTCTCAGAGCAATGCACATTGCAACATCAAACCAGCACAAGACCTGGAGGAACAAGCAGTTGTGAATGCTGTGCGCATTAGGAAAAATAGGGAACGAGCAGATGATTTCTCAGTAGGAATTACAAATCTAAAGGATCGGATTATAGAGAAGTGAATGGCAATCCAAGCAGATCTTGGGCAAGGAATGAAACAAAGTCGTATTCCCCACAAACCAAAGATGGGGACAGGTGTTTTAACTGCAACAGATCTGGACATTACGCCTACTCAAAAAATGGCCCCGCAATAGGACAGAAATGGGGTAACTGCAGAGCAAAGGGGCACTTAGCAGTAACATGCAGGCACAAGAAAAGTGTTTGTGGTGCAAGAAGATGAAGACTCGGATGAAGAAAGGGTAGTAGTAGTTTGAGAACTACCAGGAGAGGAATTGAAATGCATACAATGTGAAATCATAGTGGATAATTGGGACCTTTTGGTCATGGTAGACAGCTGTTACCCATATACCATCATCACACGCAAGACTTGGGAGAGGCTCACCCACGAAGGACTCATGTCAAAGTTACAACCACCGACATCAAAAACCCTGGAGGGTTTGAAAGATCGAGGATCCACATTACAGGATGGTTCGACAGTGTTGTCCAATTTCAGGATCTCCAGGCTCAAGTGAAAGTATATATAGTGGAAAAAGGAGTAAATGTCCTTGGTTGGAAGGACCAGGCAGCTTTGCAGATTAGATTAGACCCTTGTGAGTGTGAGCCCGTACTCTTAGTAAAAAGCGACAGTGAATGCACTAATAAGCATGATAGTGACCTCAAAGATGTATTTCAGACACGTTTAGGTTTATTAAAAAAATGTGGTCACAAGGTAAGGATGAAACGAGGAGCAATACCAGTAGTACACAGCATAGCTAGGCCAATACCATTTGCCTTGGTGGATAACGTGGAACAGGAATTAAACACACTTGAGGAAGAAGATGTGATTAAAAATAAATTGAATCGTCATTGTGGGTGAGCCCCATTGTCGTCACCGTAAAAAAAAAATGGCAAACTAAGAATCTGTGTAGACTTAAGGGACGTAAACAAAAACATTGTGGTAGATATGTAACCATTGCTGATCATATCAGAAATGCTGAACTGTATTGAGGGGGCGGACACGTTCACCACTTTCGATATATCCAGTGCTTACCACCAGATACGTTTGACAGAAGATTGTAGAGCCTTCACTGCATTTATAACACCTTTTGGCCTCTACCGATATAAGAGAATGCTGTTCGAACTGGCCTCTGTGGTGGCTGTGTTTCAGAGAGTCATGTCGCATGTGCTAAAGGGACTCGAAGGAACATTGGTCTATCAGGATGACATTATTGTCTTTGGGAAGGGTGCGAGTGAGCATGGTGGAAGGTTGTGTGAGGTGTTGTCCAGATTGAGTGAGAAGGGGATGAAAGTGGAATGGAGTAAATGTAAATTCAAGATGGCGGAAATTGAATATTTGGGACATGTTGTTAATGGCAAAGGTTATAAACCTAAATTGGAAACCATGAACACAATCAAGGAATCACCTGATCCCAAAACCAAGGATGAATTGAGGTCATTTCTAGGGCTATGTGAACACCATAACAAGTTAGTAGAAAATGTTGCCAGCATGACTGAGCCTTTAAGAAGGTTACTGAAAAAAGATGTCAAGTTCATTTTGAACGATAAATGCAAGGATTCAGCTGAGTGTATCAGGAAAGGCATTTGTGAGTCTATAGAATTAGGTGGTTTTGTTTTCGGAAGGCAAATGAAACTTACTGTGGATGCCAGTGGCATTGGATAAGGAGCGGTTTTGTCACAATTGTCAGATGACGGTCAGGAGAAAATAATATGTCATGCATCTAGGGCAGTTACAGACATCGAAAGAAGGTACTCTGTAATAGAGAGAGAAATGTTAGCTTGTGTTTGGGCAATCAACTATTTCAGGAAGTACCTGTGGGGGAACAAGTTCATAGTACACACAGACCACAAACTTCTGGTAGAAGTGCTTTCTGCACGTGGCATGTGCAAGGCGTCCCCTAGGTTAGCTTGGTTGACTTTGAAGCTCCAGGATTATCATTATGTAGTAAAATATGTCCCAGGCAAGAGAAACCAAATTTCCGATTTTTTGTCACGATTACCATTGGATGGGTCAGATGCTGGTCGAGTTGAGAATATAGAGGGGGTAGCTGCAATAATTGCGGTGACATCAAGAGAAGAGTGGCTGCAGGAACTCATGAGGGACCAGACGTTAGTCAAGGTCATGGAGTACACCAGATTTTGGTGGCCAGATAGAAAGACAGTGGAGGAGAATTGCTTGAAATTTTGGGAAGTTAAGGATGAATGCTCGGTAGAGGATGGTTTGTTGTTGAGAGGGGATACGTTGATTCCACCTTAAAGCTTGGGAGAAGAATTAGTAGTAAAGGCTCATCAGGGGCATCCTGGTGCTTTGGGCACTAAGAACAATGTGCGTGCAAAATATTGGTGGCCTGGAGTTAACATTATGGTGGAGAGGTTTGTAAGGAATTGTTGGCCTTATCAAAACTGTGACAAAAGTTGTAAGATTTTCAAAAGTGCACCGACAAGCATACGTAAGGCTGCGCAACCATGGGAGAGAGTTGGCATTGATATCGTAGGACCATATGAGAATCTGTCAAATGAGAAAAGGTTTGTTGTGGTCATGGTAGATGATTGCTCCAAATGGATGGAGGTCAAGTTAATTAACAAAATAGATATGCGTGAGGTCATTCAGTTCATGTTACAGGTGTTCAGGAGAGAGGGTTACCCAAGAACGATGATAAGTGACAATGGTGTTCAATTCAGGATATTGATATTGATATTTTATTTCTATCGCGCTCATACAGACGTGTTTCAGAGCACGACAAGGCAAGGGAAGGGGAACAGAGGAGAACAAAATCAACGATCTTACTAGGCCCAGTGACATTGAGAACATGCAAGTGCAGGGTAAAGGAGATGAGAGATTTTGCAAAACGCATGGGGATTGAGTGGAGGTTTTCGGCCTATTACCAGCCCCAAACTAATGGTATGATGGAAAGGTGCAACAGGGTGGTTGTGGAGACCATAGAACAGGCCCTAAGGAACAATATGCAAGTCGAGGAAGCCCTTTGGGAATAACTATGGAGCAATAGGATTGCAATTGACACCGGCAAGTCACTGTTTGAGATGATGAGGGGCAGAGAGCCTAACACGATGTTGAATCCTGAGTGGGTTAATCATAGGAGGGTCGAAGGGTACGTCAGAGAGGATGCTGGGCATGATGTAGAGGTTAGATTGAGAATTTTTCTGGGTGATTTTGTCAGGATAAAGAAGGGAAGAGTTGTCAGAAAAGGGGAGTCTAAATATTCGGACCCAGTGAAGGCAGTAGAAGTAATTAAACGCGCTGTCAGAGTCCAAGGTGGAACCATTTGTAATTTAGATTGCATCAGCAAGTGGAGATGGCAAGGGGATGGTTTGGAGTCGTGCATGAGGGGAAGAGGCCTGGCTAGGAGTGAGAGGAGGAAAGCTGTTGAGTTGTTTGATGAGGAAATGCACATGGATGGAAGGTTGGAGGGTGCACACATGTATGGAAGTTTGGATGGCGGAGGTGTAAAGCAAAGGACTAGAACCAAGAAACGTCCTGTGTGGTCCAGAGATTATATAATGGATTAGGATTTTGCATTTGTGTTGTTTGAATCAACATTTTAGAGACTATAGATTGTTGTTTTGTTGTTGTTTTGTTATATTTCATTTTCTCTCATTGCTTTGTTGTTCCATTTTATATTTGTAATATTGTTGGTTTCATAGGGCGGGGGAATGTGTTGAAGTTTGTAACAAGTTTTCATGATGCTTGATGACGCTTGCCTGCATCCGCCCGCACAGAATGTTATGGTTGAAAGTGTGAGGGCGTTCGTGGTGGAATGCAAGCAAAGCGAGGGTCAGTTGAGAGAGTGCGGACCAGGGCGGCGGATGCAGGTGGTGCGCAGAGCTATCTCTGTAATAAATAAATGTTCCTTCAAGCTACGCAGACGACTTCCTCAGTTATTATATAATGCTATTGACTTTTTACAGAAAGCGTTACCTAAAATACTGACTTTGGATTCAAAGTTATCTTCGGTAATTGAAAGGGCACACCGGTCCTTGGGTCCTAAACCTTCCATGGGGGAGAGGCCAAGACATTTTATTGTAAAATTGATGAGATTCCCTATTAAATAAATCATACTTGAAAGGGCTTGTGCGTTGAGAAATATAGCGTGGGGGGTGCAACAAGATAATGATATTTGTGGATATTTGTGGATTTGAGCAGACATTCTAGAAAAAAGGCAAGCTTTTGACAAAGCTAAAATGAAGGCACCGGATAAGGGCATGAAATATTATATGATATACCCTGCTATATTCAGAATAATTCAGGATGGGCGTTTGCACTCTTTTACGGATCATAAATCAGCAGAGGCATTTCTGACTGATTTTGAATTGGATGCTATGGAGGGCACGTCATCCAAGCAAAATCTTACAAAAGCGTTAAAGAAAAAAAGGTAGCTGAACATATTTAATGTTTAGTTATGGTGGGTTTCCCCCTTCTTCCTTTTTTGTTGACTTGTTATTTTTTGCATAATTGATTATTTTTTTTTATTAATCTTTCCTTGTATGAGCATATGAAAAAGATGGCCGCTGAAAATAATCGTAAATTCTAACATTTTTGGAATTCGCCAAGCTGGTGTTATTGTTTGAGAAACGCTAGTCAACAGATAGAGAAAAGTACCCGCAGACGTGAAGTTAAGTGAAGTGTGTTGAGGTGAATCTTCCCAGTGTTATTAATGTGCCACATTTGCATTATAATATGTTCAGCAAAAAGAGTAACATTGTGATGTCACGATGTTCCAATTGGAGTGTTTAGTTTCACTGTGTATTCCAAGGTTGGTCAGTTGGAGCCTGCCTCTTGAAGGGGTACCTGCTGTCCTTGAATGATACTTAATAAAGGACTTCTATATATATATATATATCACTGCGTGGACCCATACTTAACATTGGCGACGAGGATTGGCACTTTATGTCGACTAGGGCCATCTGATGTCCTCTGGTCTCCGGTTCTTTCTACACCGAGGATCTTCACCTCCGAGAGGGACAATCAACTATTTCAGGAAGTACCTGTGGGGGAACAAGTTCATAGTACACACAGACCACAAACTTCTGGTAGAAGTGCTTTCTGCACGTGGCATGTGCAAGGCGTCCCCTAGGTTAGCTCGGTTGACTTTGAAGCTCCAGGATTATCATTATGTAGTAAAATATGTCCCAGGCAAGAGAAACCAAATTTCCGATTTTTTGTCACGATTACCATTGGATGGGTCAGATGCTGGTCGAGTTGAGAATATAGAGGGGGTAGCTGCAGTAATTGCGGTGACATCAAGAGAAGAGTGGCTGCAGGAACTCATGAGGGACCAGACGTTAGTCAAGGTCATGGAGTACACCAGATTTTGGTGGCCAGATAGAAAGACAGTGGAGGAGAATTGCTTGAAATTTTGGGAAGTTAAGGATGAATGCTCGGTAGAGGATGGTTTGTTGTTGAGAGGGGATACGTTGATTCCACCTTAAAGCTTGGGAGAAGAATTAGTAGTAAAGGCTCATCAGGGGCATCCTGGTGCTTTGGGCACTAAGAACAATGTGCGTGCAAAATATTGGTGGCCTGGAGTTAACATTATGGTGGAGAGGTTTGTAAGGAATTGTTGGCCTTATCAAAACTGTGACAAAAGTTGTAAGATTTTCAAAAGTGCACCGACAAGCATACGTAAGGCTGCGCAACCATGGGAGAGAGTTGGCATTGATATCGTAGGACCATATGAGAATCTGTCAAATGAGAAAAGGTTTGTTGTGGTCATGGTAGATGATTGCTCCAAATGGATGGAGGTCAAGTTAATTAACAAAATAGATATGCGTGAGGTCATTCAGTTCATGTTACAGGTGTTCAGGAGAGAGGGTTACCCAAGAACGATGATAAGTGACAATGGTGTTCAATTCAGGATATTGATATTGATATTTTATTTCTATCGCGCTCATACAGACGTGTTTCAGAGCACGACAAGGCAAGGGAAGGGGAACAGAGGAGAACAAAATCAACGATCTTACTAGGCCCAGTGACATTGAGAACATGCAAGTGCAGGGTAAAGGAGATGAGAGATTTTGCAAAACGCATGGGGATTGAGTGGAGGTTTTCGGCCTATTACCAGCCCCAAACTAATGGTATGATGGAAAGGTGCAACAGGGTGGTTGTGGAGACCATAGAACAGGCCCTAAGGAACAATATGCAAGTCGAGGAAGCCCTTTGGGAAAAACTATGGAGCAATAGGATTGCAATTGACACCGGCAAGTCACTGTTTGAGATGATGAGGGGCAGAGAGCCTAACACGATGTTGAATCCTGAGTGGGTTAATCATAGGAGGGTTGAAGGGTACGTCAGAGAGGATGCTGGGCATGATGTAGAGGTTAGATTGAGAATTTTTCTGGGTGATTTTGTCAGGATAAAGAAGGGAAGAGTTGTCAGAAAAGGGGAGTCTAAATATTCGGACCCAGTGAAGGCAGTAGAAGTAATTAAACGCGCTGTCAGAGTCCAAGGTGGAACCATTTGTAATTTAGATTGCATCAGCAAGTGGAGATGGCAAGGGGATGGTTTGGAGTCGTGCATGAGGGGAAGAGGCCTGGCTAGGAGTGAGAGGAGGAAAGCTGTTGAGTTGTTTGATGAGGAAATGCACATGGATGGAAGGTTGGAGGGTGCACACATGTATGGAAGTTTGGATGGCGGAGGTGTAAAGCAAAGGACTAGAACCAAGAAACGTCCTGTGTGGTCCAGAGATTATATAATGGATTAGGATTTTGCATTTGTGTTGTTTGAATCAACATTTTAGAGACTATAGATTGTTTTTTTGTTGTTGTTTTGTTATATTTCATTTTCTCTCATTGCTTTGTTGTTCCATTTTATATTTGTAATATTGTTGGTTTCATAGGGCGGGGGAATGTGTTGAAGTTTGTAACAAGTTTTCATGATGCTTGATGACGCTTGCCTGCATCCGCCCGCACAGAATGTTATGGTTGAAAGTGTGAGGGCGTTCGTGGTGGAATGCAAGCAAAGCGAGGGTCAGTTGAGAGAGTGCGGACCAGGGCGGCGGATGCAGGTGGTGCGCAGAGCTATCTCTGTAATAAATAAATGTTCCTTCAAGCTACGCAGACGACTTCCTCAGTTATTATATAATGCTATTGACTTTTTACAGAAAGCGTTACCTAAAATACTGACTTTGGATTCAAAGTTATCTTCGGTAATTGAAAGGGCACACCGGTCCTTGGGTCCTAAACCTTCCATGGGGGAGAGGCCAAGACATTTTATTGTAAAATTGATGAGATTCCCTATTAAATAAATCATACTTGAAAGGGCTTGTGCGTTGAGAAATATAGCGTGGGGGGTGACACAAGATAATGATATTTGTGGATATTTGTGGATTTGAGCAAAGACATTCTAGAAAAAAGGCAAGCTTTTGACAAAGCTAAAATGAAGGCACCGGATAAGGGCATGACATATTATATGATATACCCTGCTATATTCAGAATAATTCAGGATGGGCGTTTGCACTCTTTTACGGATCATAAATCAGCAGAGGCATTTCTGACTGATTTTGAATTGGATGCTATGGAGGGCACGTCATCCAAGCAAAATCTTACAAAAGCGTTAAAGAAAAAAAGGTAGCTGAACATATTTAATGTTTAGTTATGGTGGGTTTCCCCCTTCTTCCTTTTTTGTTGACTTGTTATTTTTTGCATAATTGATTATTTTTTTTTATTAATCTTTCCTTGTATGAGCATATGAAAAAGATGGCCGCTGAAAATAATCGTAAATTCTAACATTTTTGGAATTCGCCAAGCTGTTGTTATTGTTTGAGAAACGCTAGTCAACAGATAGAGAAAAGTACCCGCAGACGTGAAGTTAAGTGAAGTGTGTTGAGGTGAATCTTCCCAGTTTATTAATGTGCCACATTTGCATTATAATATATTCAGCAAAAAGAGTAACATTGTGATGTCACGATGTTCCAATTGGAGTGTTTAGTTTCACTGTGTATTCCAAGGTTGGTCAGTTGGAGCCTGCCTCTTGAAGGGGTACCTGCTGTCCTTGAATGATACTTAATAAAGGACTTCTATATATATATATATATCACTGCGTGGACCCATACTTAACATTGGCGACGAGGATTGGCACTTCATGTCGACTAGGGCCATCTGATGTCCTCTGGTCTCCGGTTCTTTCTACACCGAGGATCTTCACCTTCGAGAGGGACAGCAGGCGAGAGGCGGGCAGGAGGTGAAGTTGAAGGCCGGTATCCAGGCAAGTGGGAAACGCTTCTTATGAGCGTTGGCGCAGCGACCGCTGCTTGGGGAGTCTTGCACGAGCCTCGAGGCAAGGAGGGGCGCTGCGCGCATCCAGAGCGAGCCGCAGCTCGGCTTTAATTTGAGCGTGGGTGCAGCGGCTGCTGTTTTCGGAGTCCCGCGCGAGTCCCAAATTCAGGAGGGGCGTTGTGCAGACCCAGCGCTGCCCGAAGCTCGAGCCGCAGCACGGACCCGGGAGCGAGCGCTCGCGGCTCAAGTGTCTTGGGTAGCCACGCCCACCTCATGACGTGCTGGCCTCCAGAAGCCCCGGTCCTCCCATTGTGACATCCTGTCTCCTAGCAACGTCTGTCACAAGCCCGGCCACACAGAATAGAACGCGGAATCATTTGGTTGCAGAGATCCTAGCAGAGTGCTAATAGTGGACTGAAATTCTTGCAATAAAAAAATAAATAAATAAAAGATCCACACTTGAATATCGTCCTGTAACCATGGCCGCCTCCATTCCACCTCCCCTGCCCTTTCTGAGTGAACCAGGCCGGGCTCCGATTACATGGAACAGGTGGAGGGACATGTTTGAGAATTACCTGGTGGCGATGGGCGGGGCGAGATTTCCCCCTGCGCGCAAGAGGGCCTTACTCCTACACAACCTTGGTATAGAAGGACGCAGAATCTTTGATGGACTTTCCAGACAACATGCCCCTGAGGCAGGTGACATGGATGAATATATGTTTGCCCTTAACCAACTTCGGGATCACTTTGAACCGAAGAAGAATGTCAGTTTTGAGAGACACAAATTTTTCCAGCGGGCCCAAGAGAAGTCGGAGTCTGTGGAATCTTACATTGCTTGCCTCAGATCCCTGAGTTACACTTGCGAGTTTGAACATTTGATTGATTCCCTAATTAGAGACCAGCTGGTTAGATGCACCAATAACGTGAGAGTCCAGGAGAAACTTCTTGCAAAGGATATGAAATTGGATGAGGCAGTAGAATTAGCATGAAGCATCGAGCAGACTTCAGAGTATGTCAAAGAACTCAGGATTGACAAATCCAATCCTCCATCGTCTTCGGTTTGTGTCGTTAATCAAAAGAAGAAAGTTGGCCTTTCCACAGTCAAGAGAGGAGGAGGAAATGCAAGAAATGTATGTGCTCGTTGCGGCAGCTCAAGACATGGTATGAACTATCCCTCCTGCCCTGCAAAATATGCGGAATGTTTCAAGTGCAAGAATAAAGGGCATTTTGCAAATGTTTGCAAGGGTAACGCTGTCAATAGTATCGACTTCAGGCCAATGAACAATAATGAAGACGACATCGGAAGGGGGTACAACACCCAAGAAGTGTCCAGCACTCAAGAATTCACTATTCGAGATCTCAGAGATGTCTGGGATGACCAAAGGTCCCGTGGACAAGTTTCAAGTGGATGGAATTGAGCTCAAAATGAAAGTTGATACTTGTTCCCCCTGGACCATTATTTCGCAAGAGACATTGACAAACATTCTGGGGAAGAACAGTACTATTATACGGCCTACCAATGTCAGGGTGTGTGGATATGCAGACTCCGACATAAATATACTGGGTGAATTTCTGGCAGAAATTATATACAAGGAAAGAATATGTCAAGCCACGATACTTGTGGCGGAAAAAGGGACCTCTCTGCTAGGCTGGGAGGAGCAGAGGAAGCTGGGTTTAAGGGTACAAGCCAATGCACCGGATCCTGTTACCATTGCTGAGTTGGGGGACTCTTGGACCAAGGAATTTCCACAGGTCTTTTCTGAGAGGTTGGGAATGTAACGCTCACCTGTCAATCTGCGGGAACGCCAGAAGAACTCCCTGGAACTTCAGTAATCACAATCCCCTAAGTGCTTTTTTGGTGAGCCCTCCATCCTGCATTCATACAGGGGCGCATGTCCTGAAGAAAACAGTGTATGTCTAGATGTCAATAGTATTCTTATATAAAGGAATAAAGGAGACTGGTGACAAGGGGAAAATAATGTCTATTTAGTCATAGTCATATATGAATGTAGCTGTGAGAAGACCTTAGTACAATCAAAACTGGAGGGCAATAGTGAAAAAATATAGATGCCATGAGAGGTGTAGCGCCGTCCTATCGGGAACTGACTAAATAACTATCAGCAAGTGTAATGCGGAATGATATGCAAAGGATGTTCTACTAGCTACAACAGTGTGCCAACAACCTGGCACAGCAAATAGTTTCAAACACTGGCACTAGGAACAACTATATATAGTATAAACCAAAAATGCGAAAATGCACTATGACTAATCCGTTGCTAAAAACACTCGTAACAGAGAACAACTAGGCACTGGTACTTGCGTAAAAACTCTGACAGAAAAAACTTCGGACTGGAACTGAGAGCGCGGTAACTAGGGGACATCAAATAAGGAAGAAAACTACTGACTGTGGGCAGTGAAGGAGACTATGGGACAGGACGAGGAAATTCTGACTGGAAATGTGAAGAGCGGGGAAACTCTGACTGGAATTCGACGGAGACCGCGGTGAGCGTCCGTACTGCAAGGCAGTCAGCAACGCGAAGCGCGAGTCTCCTCAGAAATTGAGTACTTATAACATAGGTCGCAAAAGACTAGACCTACAGATTAGTTCCTGGGTACACCACTAGGCGGCCATCTTGGAATCCCCATTTCCCATGACTTACTATATGGATCTGAATGGAAACAATACCTTCTCTCAAATGACAGAGTAATAATAATAACCTACAGAAACATGGGTTAAATCAGGGAACTCGTTGGGAAATCATGACAGGGAAGGCTTAAAGAGTTTGAACATCACATCAGACTTAAGAACAATGCCCAACCAGTGGTACACAAGGTACGACAGGTACCACTGAAGATGAGAGCACAACTTAAAGAGGAGCTAAAGAGTTTGGTTGACAAAGGGGTGATTGAACCTGTTGTAGCTACGGAATGGTTGTCTCCAGTGGTTTTAGTTACTAAGGCCAATGGTAAGATGAGATTGTGTGTCGACCTACGAAGCCTCAACCAGAACATAGTGGTTGAGAGACACCCATTACCGAATATCTCAGAAGTTTTGTCCACTCTAGGAGAACCCAAGTTATTTTCCATAATAGATCTCTCTGCTGCCTACCATCAGGTTCCGTTGTCTAAAGAGTGTCAACACTTGACTGCATTCATTACTCCTGAGGGTGTTTTCAAATATAACCGGATGCCCTTTGGTTTGGCCTCTGCGGCATCTGTGTTTCAGAGAGTGATGGAAACGGTATTGAAAGGTCTGGAGAAAGTAACAGTTTTTCAAGATGACATTCTGATATTTGCAAATGATGGTCCTGAACATGATAAGATACTTAGGTCAGTGTTAGTCAGACTGAGAGAAGCGGGTCTGACTGTACAGAGGGAGAAATGCAAAATTGCTGTTACGGAAGTGGATTACTTGGGGCATAAAATCTCCTGTAATGGTATTGCCCCCAGGAAGTCTTTAGTGGATAGCATTGTGAGTGCTCCCCAACCCCTTGACAAGGAGCAACTACGCTCGTTCATGGGATTGGCGGAGTACTACCACAAGTTTGTTGATGGTTTTTCTGCAATGTCATCTCCTTTGAGAGATTTATTGAAAAAGGGCACCAAATATGTGTGGTCGGTTGAATGTCAAAATGCCTTTAGTAAGATAAAAGATAGCATTGTGAAGGCACCTTCTTTAGGAGGGTTTGTTTCTGGCAGACAAACTGTGCTGGCTGTAGATGCAAGCACATTAGGTCTGGGTGCCGCTCTTTTTCAATATGATGGCAACTTTGAACAGGTCATAGCTTTTGCCTCCCGACCCCTGAGGGGGGCGGAGAGCAATTATTCTGTGGTGGAGAGAGAGGCCCTAGCTGTATCATGGGCTGTTGCTCATTTTAAATTTTTTCTATGGGGTCAGTCGTTTGTTGTAAAGACTGATCACAAGCCGTTGGTTCAGCTACTGGGCAGTTCAGAATGGGCTAAAGGTTCACCTAAAATATCTTGTTGGATGATTGACTTGTTAGCATATGACTTTAGAGTGGTGTATATACCTGGGGGAGAAAATGTGATTGCTGATTGTCTTTCTAAACTGCCCGCACAGAACAAGAGTGTCAAGGATGTGAGTGCAGAAGGTACTGTGGGTATTTGTGCATTAGTACACAATGCCATAAGTAAAGAGGAGTGGCAGTCTGCTGATGTTTTGGATGAGGTCTTGGGGCAAGTAAAATTGTGGACCAAAACAGGTTGGCTCAGAAAAGATCTCATTGAAAAGAAATATGATGTTTATTACGGTATTAAAGAGGAGTTGAGCCTGTCAGAGGATGGGTCTCAACTCAGAAAAGGAATGAAAATAGTACCTCCATATGACATCAGGCCCAATTTAGTGGACATAGCTCACCAAGGCCATCTAGGCATGGAAGGTACTAAAAGGCATATCAGGCAATTCTTTTGGTGGCCAGGGATTGACAGCCAGGTAGAGAAATGTGTGAGGAGCTGTAAAGAATGTGAAAGAAGTGACAAGAGTAAGATTATTAAGGAAGCTCCCTTAAGACCTGTGAGTGTTCCAAGAGAGCCATGGAAGAAACTGGCAGTGGATTTAATGGGACCCATACAGGAACTAGGAGAGGATGTTAAATACCTTATTGTCCTGGTGGATTATCATTCAAAATGGGTTGAGTGGAAAGCCATTAGAGAAGCAACAACTTCACAAATGATCAATTTTTTTGAGGAAGTCTTTTACAGGGAAGGATTCCCCTCAGAACTTGTTTCAGATAATGGGGTACAATTCTGTTCGGATAGGATGGTGGAGTTTCTCAAGAGGTTTGGCATCAAGCACTACAGGACAGCACTGTACCAGCCCAGAGCGAATGGTCTTGTTGAGAGAGCAAATAGATTCCTAAAGGGAGGATTGCAGTTAGCAATGGCCTCAGGTTTAAGGTGGCAGACAGTTCTCAGGGAGATGGTCTGGAACTATTGCGTGACTCCACACACTGTTACTGGCATTTCACCTTTCATGTCCCTCAAAGGCAGACAACCAGGGACAAAGTTGTGTCCGGGCTGGTTGGATTTAGCGAGGAGTGTACATGTCAACAGGGAAAGAATCATGGGTCTCATTAGAGAGGCTCAAGATGAATACAAAGAGAGGTTCGACACAAAATGGGGTGCCAAGGAGATGCAATGGTCAGTGGGGGACTGGGTTTATGTTAAGAATCCCAGGGCTTCTCCCAAATGTATTGCGAGCAAGTTTATTGGACCAAAGAAAATTTCTGTGATCAGAGGTAATGTTGTAATCATGGAGGGTGGAGAATGTTGGTCAATGGCCAAATTTGTTAAGTGCAATATGGTGGACAGTGAAGCTGGCGAGGGAACCAGAGAGGAGCAAGTTTCATTTGGGAATGGAGAGGAAGAACATGTGTGTGAACCGAATGTGAGTACAGCCTTCAGTAACAACACCAGCTTGAATGCTAACAGGGTCAGGAACAAACCGGTCAGGTTGAATGATTATTACCTGGGTTAAACCTGCCACAAAATGAAGGGAGGAGATGTGTTGAGGTGAATCTTCCCAGTGTTATTAATGTGCCACATTTGCATTATAATATGTTCAGCAAAAAGAGTAACATTGTGATGTCACGATGTTCCAATTGGAGTGTTTAGTTTCACTGTGTATTCCAAGGTTGGTCAGTTGGAGCCTGCTTCTTGAAGGGGTACCTGCTGTCCTTGAATGATACTTAATAAAGGACTTCTATATATATATATCACTGCGTGGACCCATACTTAACAAAGTGCTTCCGTCATGATACGCATTGTGAGTGCTAAAAGACATGAGGGCGGATGCTTCGAACTGTGGCGAACCAGCTGGAGAGTCGTTGTCTAATGGCCGGCCTAGACGTGAGGCTACGGTCACCTACGTAGTTTACGACATGAAGATGAGTGTCGGAGCTTGTGAGAAGCTAAATGCATGCGAAGACAATGTGATGGTATGGACGTACGGATACTCAAGGGTAACGCTACGCTGTTGGTTGGAAGGAGCGTTAGCGTTAGTAGGAATGTACTTACAATTATAATTCATGGTGGCACCGCTTTGGGGTATGGTGAGCCCTATTGAAGAAAAAGTGTGGTGACTGCTTTTAGGGAAAGAGGGGAAAAGGAAAAACATTGTGTAAAGTTACGTGCTACAGAACTCAGATGACTTGGACACTGCTCCTTATACCCCTAGAAGAGCAGACCATTAATGGGCTGGTACTAATGCTTAATGCTGGATGGGAACCTGATGCTGGATTCTTTTATGTGGATGGATCTACAGGATTACCATACAGGTAATGGATACATATGAATTAGCAGGTTAGAAGCTGTTGCATGCTTGCTGACACGGACCGGGTAATGCAGCGAGATCTTCAGCTAATGGTATATGGTTCTATGGGAAAACACCAGTGAGTTTGAGGGATGCCAGCTATCTGAAGCACTAGGGCTAATGAGTTAGTAAACAGTGTTTTTGAAAATCTGACGAAAACAGCTGCTGCAACATTCTTATCTATCTCGTGCATCATCTTTAATTTTGATAGATGACAATGGGGTGTTATTCCAATGCAGTTCTCCTACAGAAAACAATTACACAAACCGCATTGTGCGTGTATGCCACAGTCATTAGCAACAGGATAACTTGGGCTCCTTTCCCAGGTCGTTCCATCACCACAGCAACCAGTCTAGTTGCGCATACATCACGTCAAGACGCACTAACACGTGATCAGCCACGTTATGGCGATTGAGCTGGGTCTTCCCTTATTTAGGCAACATACGCGCATCCTGCGCTTAAGAAAACACAATGGCAAAAGTTGGCGGGACACGTTTTTTATATTAAGGTACGTCATTGATATTTTTGGTGCTTAGAACAGACTAATATGTGCAAACTGCACAGCTTTATTTCCTGATACACAACACATTCATGTCGCTTCTTCCAGACCGTTTGAAATGGAAGTGATACATTCGCATCTGCTATTTTGCACAGTCTGAATTACGCATCCAGAGCTGATCACAGCAGGAACAAGGATCAGGTAATTTCCGTGCCTGCCCCATGCTCTTTACTTATTGGCACAAAATCTTCTTGATTTGAGACGTGCATTATTGTATTCATGTTTTGCAGGAAGACGGTCTGCCAATGTGCATCTTCCATAGCAAGTATCAACATTTGACTTTTTGAGAAAGTAACACGCCGATATTACATGATCGGTACGTTTGAATTTTCTATTAGGTGCTGTTTATCTTTGGCTAGTAGGGTTAGCGCTTGGGTGCTGACATCTGTCACCGGTTCTCTCGCTCGGCACATGGTGCTATCTATACTCAGTATTAGTCTTTGAGCCTTCACTACATGTAATCTTACCACTACTCCTGTTTGTGAACAGGAACAGGTGACTTGATGGCATGTTTTCGCATGGGTTTTTCTCTACTTAAATTGGCAGGTTTATGCGCGTATAACAATAACAAGACACAATCTTAGGTGTCATCTAGGAAAAAAAAAATTCATTATGCCAGACACACGGCATTCTAGCCATTACAATGTGCACCTAAGTTTGAACAATGTTGTGAATTTGTAATAGGGCTCATGAACCTGTATGCTTATTTCTTTTGTTTTCACTTGGGTTTCATCTTGTGGCATGCTGACGATTCATTCCTGGTTGTATGATTTGCTTGCCACCTCATCTATGGTAATGTATTGTTTTCATTTGTCTTGGTTTGAAAATCGATTTGATGATATCCCTGGTTTTGTCCCTCGGAATTCTCTTCCTTGCTGACAACACACTGTTTCTTTTATTTTATTTTGGATTGCTGACACTGTCTCACATATTGGTTCTGTCATTTATGTGTCTGTGAAAATTGTCATGCAATGTGGGTATTTTTATTGTGTTCTTTATGTAATGTATAGTTTTGCCTTGAGAAAGACCTTGTACAGGTCGAAACACGTGTCGGTAGACTTGCTTCAGTCTTGTGTAGCAGAACACAATACAAGATTTCATAAAAATCAATGTTGCTCCTGTCAGTATATTATTTGCAGCAATACTGTTATCGAATTGGGCGTTTTCCTCAATTCCGTCACAAGCAGGGCATCAAAGTGTGGAACCACTCCCTTTTTTCTCTATATGGTTCTATAGCAGTGTAATGCTCTAACTCTAAACCTCATGGCATGCACGGTTTTCTGAAGCAATTAATACACTGTTTAAAAGGCACTTTGCAAAGGAGTTAATTGAGGACCAACAGGTGCTAACTTATTTATTTCATGGTAGCAGGGAATGCCGATGGAGAGAAATGGGTAGTGACTCGATCTGGTTAGGATATACATGGAAAGCAATGATTTTACTTCTGCAAAACTGTGGGAAAGAATCGGAGAGGCCTAATAGTTGACATTCTAACATGTACTGCATATATCATGGATAAAGAAAGGATAAGAGCTATGACAAGGATAATTGAAGGAGAAGATGAAGCTGCATGAAAAGTTGTTGTGATGATGCTCCAGATGAGGGCTGTGTCTATATGTTTTTCTGTATTGCTTTGTTACTTATCCAGAGCTTTAGGATGAGTTTGAATTTCTATAGTGCTGAATTGCTTGTGAATGGTTAACTTAATAAAGATGGGATGAGATGAGCCTGTTTATTTGAAAGCATGGTAAGTATATTGTTTAATACGTTGGGTGCTCATGTATTTGCAAATGAAGGCTTAATAGGTACCGCATGTAAATATATAAAAATGGGAACTATTATAGGATACAGTGGCTAGAGAAATTTAGCAAAGTTCATCTGCACTGTATTAAGGTAGTTAATGCAAACTGAATGTTTCTTTTTTGTTCATATTGTTTTTCATTTTGAGATAAATTAATGAGTTTTTTCTTTGATTCTTTAAACAATTAGTTGATTATTGCTTCATGGGATTTAGGTATACTTTAGATAAACAAAATAGGATAGTACATGTGTTTTATGGGTCAAAATAGTTTGTATGGGCTTGGAGATAGAGTGGTGACTCATTTGAGACAGTACTGTGTGAAGATGGTGTGGGTATAGATCTACTGGTGGGTATAGTTTGAGACAATGTAAACTTTGTACATAAAAGAACTCATAAGATATCTGATGGATGTCAGATGTCATCACTAAGAGTTTACCTAAGTTGTGTGTGTTTTTGTGGTGTTCTCTTTTGTTTGTTGTCTATTGTGGTGTATGTTTTTTTGTCTTTTATGAAATGAGTTGCATATCTAGCAGTCTTGGAATGGAACATGCTCAATTTTTAACTAGTATGCGAATAGGTATAAATTGTTAGGACCGGATGTCATTGAATTTTATTTCCTGTAATGTCAATGGTAAAAATTGTGTGCTCAAAAGAAGATCTTGGCGAGAATTTAGAGAGGTAAAGGGGGATATAGTATGCATCCAGGAAACTCACTTGATTGAACAGTCTGAAAAGTTTCTAATTAACTCTAAATATACGCAGGTAATTTCCAATAGTTATGACTCGAAATCTAGGGGCGTGAGTATTTTATTCAAACGGGCACTGGCAGTGGCAATTGAGAAGATAGTGAAAGATGATGAAGGGGGCATACTCTTAGCAGATATAATACATAATGGTGAAAGGTTGACTGTAGGCTCTATTTATGCCCTGTGCTCGCCAACTGCACCATTTTTGAATAAACTGAGTAAACTGTTGGTTGAAATGCAGGGGGAAAGCATGATTTTAGGTGGAGACTTTAACACAGTGCTTAATAGGAAGTCAAACTGCAGGTACAGTTGTGAGGGGATAAGTATGGAATTTCGAGGTTTTACCCATAAATATACCTTGATTGATATATGGCGGGAAATAAATCAAGTAGATAAAACATTTACCTTTTACTCGGCAGTACATAATTCATATTCACGAATTGATCATATAGTTATGACTAATCTGTTGGTTAGTCATGTGACATGCTCAGAGATTAGAGAAAGAGCGATCTCTGATCATGCACTAATTGTCATGCAGATTGTGATCAGTGACTTCAAAGTCAAAAAGAAAAGATGGAGATTCCAAGCAGGGATGTGGAAAGATCTGACAGTCGTTATGGGTCTGGAGACATTTATTAACACATATTTTGGAGAGAATATTGGTACAGCTGATATAAGAGTGTTTTGGGATTGTTTTAAAGGTGATATAGCCCGTAAAGGGTTCTAAGAAAAAAAAATAATAATTTGAGTGAGGGACAGTGGGCCTTGCCACAGACGAAAGAGTAGGGCAAGAAAAGGGAGGGTCATTGTTATTTGTTGTATGTTAAAAGTATGTTAAGTGTTCGTTCTGTGTTGCACATGCTGTGTTAATAATGTTTCATAAAATTGGTCGTGAAAAAACAATGTTATGGTATTAACGTTTTATGTAATATGGTCAGTGTAAGTGTGACCTGGTAAGACTTAACAAAGAGGTATTGTGAATGAGCATTTTTTTTTATCGTTAATAATTGTTAAGTGATAAGAAACACACACGCACACAAGTACAGTGATAAAAAGAAATAACACAGGAAGGTAAGAACAACGAGAATATGACATGGGGGCAGAGCCACCTTCAGCCCACATCTGTGAAAATTTACTAGGTTATGCGGAAAGGATAACCAAGTACCACAACCAGTGGGTCACAGAGCTAAAAGAAGAGGATTTGCCCCAGGTATGGCCACAAGGAGGTTCATTTGATAAAAGTGTCTCGGATATGGTAGCCACCTGTATATTCATTAAATACAAAGGAAAACAGTTTCATAATAGAAGAGAGATACTAGATCTGTGGAGGCTGTTTGAAGCCGTGCCCCCGCCCAAAAACAAAAAGACACAGCTCTCGACCAGCCCGCCCTCACTACCACTCCCCTGACAAAGAATGAAGGTGGAAGAGAGGATGGGGGGAAAGAAGGGTCAATAGAGGTGACACGGTTATACCCACTTTTAAACAAACCAGTGCCCGCCGAGGGGTATAGTGATCCCACATATGTGCCCACCGCTGCCCCCGCAGTCACACCGCGACCTACAGCCCCACCACCCTATGATTGCCCCAGAACTAGTGGGCAGGTAAGTACCCCAGCAGTGGATATAGCAAAACTAACAGAAGATTTTGATTCTAGGCTCTCGATGGCTAGAGATGAGCTGTCCAGAATACAAAACATATGTGAGCAGAGTGGGGAAAGTACATCCAGAACAGAACGAATGCCCCAGGCACAAGCACTTGACAGATCCTCTGAGGAAGGGTGGAAAAAGGGGAAGATACTATTCAGAATACAGGAAGAGCCAACTAAGATAACAGAACTGGATGCACATGATCTTGCAGAAAACACAGAGGAGGAGGGAACGGCTGCTGAGGGAAGGGAAGAGCTGTGGTGTGATATGGAGGAAGACGAGCAGGAAGCTGGGAGACTGGGAACAGCAACAGGAGGAGAACTAGAGAGGTTCAGCGAGACACCGCTGGGGAGGTTAAGAAAGATGGGAAGGATGGCACCATTGGGAAAGAGAGGTTCGAAGGTGAGTACGGGAAAAGGGTTTAAGGGAAGACTGCAACTCCCACTGATACATAGGGGTTGGGGGAGACCAAACTACATACCATGGGCTCAGATGGATAAGGCAAACTTGTTAAAATCATTGCCCCCGCTATCAGGAGGGGCAAGTAAATGGATATATGCATTTGAGAAACATACTGCAGGCGTGCCCCTAGCTGTAGGTGATGTCAAGAGTTTGCTGGTATTGGCAGTGGGAGATCAAGCAGATAGTGTGTGGGCTAAAGCCGGTTTCCCGGGAGTGACACTTGGTTGCGACCGCCATTATCAAGCCTCCTTCAATACAGTATGTGCATGAGTTTGGGATGCGTTAAGAGAGACTTTTCTAGACACACAAGATATACAGTCAGTGATGAAATGCACCATGAATGATGGGGAGGACGCCATGGATGTCATTTTTAGGGTGCAGGAGATGTGGAGAGCGGAAACGGGTACGCCTGGGACCAATCAACGTCTCTATTCTACTTTATAATAAAGAGAGGACTCCCAAAAGAAGTTCAAAAAGCCCTCGATAAAATAGCAGGGATTGAAGCGAAAGGGTGGCCAGAAATCCAGAGCATAATAGTGCACCATTGCAAGAGAATTAAGGAAAGGGAGAAGGAGATAGCACAGAAAAGGTTGGCAGACGAGGCAAAATTAATCCAAACAAAACTGGTGAAGGTCGCTGCAGCTGTAGCAGCACTCCCCCAAGATAGGGACGCTGAGGAGGAGGAGGGACTGGTAGCGATACAGGGGAGGATGACTGCGAATTGGGCAGACAACGGGCAGAGACAGTGGAATTGACAAGAGAAGTACGGAGGGTCGCAGTGGCAAGTGTGGGCTCCCCACGGAGGAAGAGGTGGGTACAGGGGGCGCAGAGGGGATGGTCAAGGGTACGGAGGGAATAGCGGGAATGGGGGACAAGGATGGAGGGGGAGGATAGGGGAACTGCTGGAACTGCGGGAGATGGGGACACTTCTCACGCGAGTGCAGGAGCCGGCCAAGCCCCACTTACCAGGATGATCAACATTATGGGCACCCACACCCGGGAAGCCCTTACGGATTACCAAGGGAAGGGGGACGGGAGCAACAAGAACAAAGAGGCTCAGAACAACATAGGGAACGCCCACACAACGTCCAACAGCACCCACAAAGTAGCAAACATATACCATATACACAGGGTAATCCTTTTTCCACAACAGCAAACGGCGCACCCGCACCATATGGAGGAGTGGCAGTAGTATCAGGCAATGTTTTCAGTCAAGGGGGGACCACAAGACACTCAGCATAGGACAGCCCACAGAGAGCACTTGCATGTCCAGTACTATCAACAACCTTCAATGCAGCAGAGGAACCATTGATAGGGGCGGAGATAGGAAACAAACAGTTTATCTTTATGGTGGATTCAGGAGCTGAGAAATCATGTTAACGTGAAGGTCGGTTTCCACTATCTAATCGTAAATTGAAGAGGCAGGGGTTCGCTGGGGCAGTGGTCGAAGTTCCTTACACAGAAGATTTGGATGTTACAGTGGGGGGAAAAATAGTAAGAGCACCCCTATTGTATTATGAACAATCCCAGGTTAATTTGCTGGGGAGGGACCTCCTCAGTAAACTTAACATGACCACATCATTTACGAAGAGAGGGATAGTTTCGGCCACGCCGGGGATTTTCCCCATGCATGTAATGCTAGTGATACATGCGCAAGCAACAGCACCAGAAATACGCGGCATACCAGTAGACCCAGACATGTTCATCCAAGGGTTAAGGACACTAGCCTGGGTGGTTCCAGAATTGAAGAAACTAGAATGGAGGGTACCCGCAGAGTTCATTATTTGTCCAATAGCTCGCCCAGAGATAGTGCCAGGAACGGTGATGTCGTTGGATATGCACGCAGTTCAAGTGTCAGCCAAAAGAATAGCAGTGATCGCAATGGACATACATGGCTGTCAGTGGCGCACAGTATTGTGCACCAATGCTGACATTGCACTGCGAGATTTGCCAGATGAGGATCTCCTCACTGATTTAGACAGTGATGGGGAAATAATAATAGAGATAGCAATCCCTTGTGACATCATGATACAGGAAAGACAAGTGCCAGTGTAACTAATGGCTGTAGTGGGAGCCCCACCGTCTTTCTTTAACAATGATATGCAATCAGTGCCAGACAAATTGTGGACCACAGGCCCACACGATGTGGGATTACTACATGGGGTCACCCCAGTAAAAATCAAACTCAAACCAGAAGCCATACTACCCAGAGTGAAACAGTACCCCCTATCCCGGGAAGCAGAAGAAAGGATAAAGGAAACAGTTAGCGCATTATTAACACAGGGTATAATAGTGCCCTCAAACTCACCATGCAATACCTGTATCAAAGGGAGGGGCCTGGAGGATGATCCAAGATCTACGCCCACTCAATGACATCATCCAGAAAGAATTCCCATTGGTCCCCAATCCTGCATCTATCCTATGCAGCATTCCAAAAGATGCGTCCCACTTCACAGTAGTGGATTTGAAAAACACATTCTTTTCCATACTACTCGCAGAGGAGTGTAGGTATTTGACAGCATTCACCTTGGGAGGGAAAAGGTACGAGCACTGTAGTTTACCCCAGGGTTACTGCGAGAGTCCCAGCATATTTAACAGAATATTGCATGAGGATCTCGGCAACATGACAGCAGACAGCGCAATTATTCAGTACTTGGATGATTTGCTAATCTGTGGGAAAAACGAAGAAGAGTGTAGGAAAGACTCTATTGCTCTCCTGACATTGTTGGCCCACAAGGGTTACAAAGTTGACAGAGAGAAGCTACAATACTGCAAACGAGAAGTGTTGTACCTAGGGCAATTGATTTCAAAAGACGGCAAGAAAATAATACCAGACAGAGTAGCCGCCATTACAGCTGTAGGGAGACCGAAAACAGTGAAAGAAATGCAAACATTTCTCGGCATGTGTAACTACTGCCGTGCATGGATATTAGATTACGCAGCATACACAAGACCGTTGCTACAGGGATTTAAAGAAGAACAGAGAGAGAACACAGACATACAGTGGTCTGAAGAGTAAAGTGATGCATTTACCTCACTAAAAGAGCTAATTTCGAGTGCACCAGTACTCACAAATCCAGATTATGAGCGCAAATTTTACCTGTTTTCCCACTGCAAAGGGTCACTCATGACAGCGGTACTAACACAAAAGACATCTCTGGGACACAAGTCCCTGGCATACTACAGTGGCACACTGGATGCGGTAATGCAGGGACACTTAGGGTGCGAGCAATCTCTCGCAGCTGCTGCGTTCGCCATTGAAAAAAGTGCAACAATAGTGATGGGATGTCCCGTCACACTATTTGTAGAGCACTCCCTATTCGCAATACTAGAAAGATCAAAAAGCACACTGAACACACAGAGAGCCACAGCATATGAAATCATCTTGTCAAGCGCCAACATACACATAGTGAGGTGTAAAGTGGCCAACCCAGCCAGATTCATCACAGAACCTTGCACTGTGGAAGAGATGCAGGCACACAACTGTGCAACATACCAGGGGGAAGAGAATGGAGCAGTAATTGTAAGCAAAAATGCACTGGCTGAAGGGGAGATATTCTTCATAGATGGGTCAGCATCAATAAATTCAGAGACAGGCGAAAAACACGTGGGAACGGGTCAGCATCAATAAATTCAGAGACAGGCGAAAAACACATGGGGATAGCCGTTGTACGGCTGGAAGAAGGTGAGTACGAAGTTCTAGTCCAACAGCGTCTGCCCGCCCATTTTTCAGCACAAGCAGCAGAACTAATAGCACTCATTGAAGCACTACACGCAGCAAAAGGGTGTGCAGTCACAATTTACACAGATTCAGCTTTTATGACCACTACAGTACACGGAGGACTAGCACGGTGGGGACTGTGTGTGACTGTGGCTATGGAAAAGTGTAAGTTCAAAGCTGACAGGGTAGTATATCTGGGCCACGAGATCTCAGGGGAAGGAGTCAAACCTAAGGAGGATGCTGTAGAGGCAATCAGATCCATGTCAGTACCCAGGTGTAAGGGTGACTTGTTGTCGTTTCTTGGGTTGGTTGAATTTTATGGGAAATTTGTAAGGGGTCTGTCTGATAGAACAAGAGACATGAGGAAACTCACCCATAAGGGGGCAGTTTTTAAATGGGATGAGCACTGTGGAAGGGAATTTGCTGATGTTAAGAAGGCAGTCTTGAATGCCCCCATTTTAAAGATGTATGAAGAGGGTAAGAACACAGTGATATTTGTTGATGCCTGTGACTAGGGGTTGGGGCGGTTTTGATGCAGGAGGATTGCGGAGAGCTTCAGATGGTGGCATTTGCTCCAGGACCTTAAAGGATACGGAATGTAGATACTCGCTGGTGGAGAATGAAGCGTTGGCATGTGTGTGGGTGTGGAGAAGTTTAAGCGATATTTATGGGGAAGGAAATACACTATATGTACGGATCACAAACCTTTAGTTAGTATTTTTTTGAAAGAAGGACTTGAAGGTGTTTCCGAGACGTATCATGAAATAAGCCCTGCAGCGAAAAGGGCGCTGCTTTCTGTTGGGCTGTGTTTATTTATTTTTCTTTTTTTGTGATTTCTACGTGAGTGTGACCTCCATCAATCAGCAGAACTCGCTGTCTTCCTGTGCCTTTAAGGAGCCGTTCGATCTGCCTGCCTAAAGCTGTGAGGAGAAAAGGCTATTTAAAGACTGCCCAGTCGCCCTTGCGGCGATAAGCCCTGCAGCGAAAAGGGCGCTGCGTTTCTGTTGGGCTGTTGGGCGGACGGGAGGCGAATTGAAGACAAAATTCTGCACGTGGTAAGCTTGCAACATAAACAACCGAGAGGCGAGGCTATCACTTTATTACCATCTGTGTTCCAGCATCAGTTGAGGGCTGCGAGGACTGCTCTTCCTCTTCTAAGTGCTTGGGGAATGCTTTTGACTATTAAAAGGCTACACAGGTGTTGATTTAGCCCTCAACTCTTGTTTACTTCATCTAGCTCGACTGTGACTGCGGGGTTTGACCCTTTGAGCAGTCGAGCTCACCTATACAATGATTTAACTAAATACCTAAGTGTGCGAGGAGTTAGCTGTTGATTTTTTGTTAACTTTACTCAGCTCGACTGTGACTGCGGGGCTAGACCCTTTGAGCAGTCAAGCTTATTTACACAGGAAAGGGTCCCAGAAGACTCGGACACCTCAGTCCAGCTGTTTCGTTATATATTTGCAGTTGATCATTTCAGAGATTATTGTCTGGACCTATTTAATAGATATAATATTTAATATATCTGGCGCACCCAGCAAGTCCCAGAAGTCCCGCTTTGCCGCGGGAAACTCTGCTGCTTTTTTTTGTTTACCATTCCGGATTGTTCGCTTTAAAGTGGAATTATTCCTCACTGCAATAACTAGAAGGCTTTACTTTCGCACAGAGGAGGAGAGACTACATAAGGGAGGCTGCGCGCGCCAAGCGGTGAAGGCCTGTTCTGTTACTGCTATTATTAGTACCAGTCCAAATGAAACGAGGTGTAAATTCCTTAAAAACTGGAATACCGGCTGTAACCTCATTATACAGCACCAATGGTCTGAGCTTTTCTAATACCTCTTCTCCTGAAGGTATAAAACAAAAAAAAACCCGTTTAAGCTCCACTCCTCGTGTATGTTCTACTAAATCTACAAAGAGTAGAGCTGAGCTACGATTAGGTATGGACATTCGTTCCTTTTGCAGGGATTCTAGCTGTGGTGAGAATATCCCACGTATCACGGTCACCCCGTCTATGGGCACAAAGGACTCCTTGCATGGACTTGCCATGGACAAAACCATCATTGAAGAAGGAGCAAATGGACAAATAATGTGGTAAAGGACCTTGATGGTGAGAATGTAAAATCTGCACCAGCTTTAGGCCCAACAGTCACGTTTGCAAAAGAGAATGTCTCCCTTACTGATAGCATTTTGTTAACAAACGTTCTAACTGGTGTTGTCGCACCTTCCAGTGAAGCATGCAATATGTCTGTCTTAACTGTTGGCAATTTATCCAGTGCTAAAATAGTCTCTAGTCCTGCTTCTAAGGACATACCTATAATTGATCTGGACACAATTTCACCACATACTGGCTCTGACAACTTATCTAAGTCACCTACGATTTTTACAAATATTAGCGTTTCCAATTCAGTGGAAAATGTGTCATTTAGTGCTCCAACTCCGAGAAAATTGGCCGAAAAAGGCTCCTTTGTTGCTGGCTGTGGTGAGACTCAGAATGTAAGTACTAGCATTGCGCTTACGTCCATGAATAATGCTATTTTGGCTCTGGCAAAGTTGTTTGAAGTGCTTGTTACAAAGGCTGAAGTCTACTCTAATCAGCTTAACCAGTCACTTGCTGAGCAACTCACAATTTCAAACAGTTTAGAGAGACTGAGTCACTCAGAAAAAGTAACAATCATCAAAAAGTCTGTAATGTCCCAAACCTCTGCTGATGTGTTTCCTTCTGTGCAAATATTTCAGTCCATTCCTTGTATACTTGACCCTATAATTGACTTAACAGAAAACATGCAAGCGACAACAGCTCATCAGCAAAAAAAAACATCTTATTCACTCTTTGGGGCACAATCCACTGCCTCTGATACAGTGAAACCTTTCCCCAAAAAGAATCCTATAACAAAAGAAAAAAAAGAAGAACATCAAATCCGTCCCCAATCGCACTTCTCAAACCAAAGCTTTCATTAATAAACGTTCAACCCCTGTCTCATCTACGGTTTCGGCCTCCAAAGCCATAACAAAAAAATATTCCAACAAATGCAGGCTAAAAAGGCAACATTTTTGCCTGCTCCATCTGATCCTGTTATGGCATATAGTCCCTTAAACAAACTGATAAGTATGGCTGACCAGATGACTCAAAAAATTGCCAAAAATCCGATATCAAGCAACCCTCCCCTTAATGTTCCCAACACCTATAATTTACCAGCAAGTGGCTTTATTTTTAATGCCCCGACCGCCCCGAATACTTTGAGCAGAGAAAACCGTCGCAAAGAGTTAAGAAAGGCAGTTGACGACTATTTGGCGTCAAAATCTATTTCCAAAAACCTAACATTTGCGCATAGTGTATCTGCTCCTTCCCAGGTTCTATCCCCAGCAGTGGGCTCGAACTTGACAAAAACAGGTGTGTCTACTTCGTTTGATGCCGGGAAAATTGGGTCCCTGGTGCCTCCTCATAAAGGCGAAAGTGCCAACGTCTCTAATTTTGTAACTGTTAGTGACATGGAAAGACTGGTCCAGACTACTCTGACCAAGTTCTTTGAGATTTCTACCGCCCCTCAAACTGCCACTCATTCTAATGTATGTAATGGCCCTCAGTCTACCCCCGTTGATCTGCTTATGCCAGTTAAACAGAAACCAGATTCTGTGTGCTTTAAACGACCTGCAGTGCGCTCACTGACCCTTAGCTGTCAACCGCTGCCTGTCAAACAATATAATCTTAATCGGGCCTCAGTGCTGTCCATTTTCCGAGAGATTCCAGAGCTTGATGACATCAGCTCCATAGACATAGAACTTGTTGAATTCATAGACCCAGTAAAACCGTCCTCTGTAAATCTCTGGATTAACTCGAGGGTTGTGGTGAATGCCATCTGGGCGGTGAAGTCCCAATTTGTAGACCTTGGTTTTTCCCTTCTACCAACGCCTGACGCCTCAGTTAATTTACCCATACATCGTCAAGATATGCATCTGAAGCAAAACACAAATAAGTCTCAAATTCAATCTGTAAACCCCTGCAACTGTCAGTGCCAGAGTATTCAATGTTAGCAACGTAATTCCTTCTTTGGTTATTTCACTTGTCAGCTGGAATTCCAGAGGGAATCGGCACCTTGTGAATAATGACACTTCGTAGCTGTTGGGACATGATATAATTTTGCTTCAGGAATCTTGGTTAACTAGCCCACCGTCATGGAACAATTACGATGTTTGCTTGGTACCAGCTGTGAAGCGCCCCTTGGGGCGTCCAACCTCTGGCTTGCTAACCGCTGTAAAGCAGTCATCTTGTTTAAAAATTGAAGCGTGGTATTGCCCGAATGATTTTGTACAGATGACGAAAATTGTGGGGGGAAAGCTTTACATGTGCTGCAATTAATATCTATTGGAACCAAATGGGCATTTCTGATGACTGCTTTATGGATGCGGTGAGCAAGGCTATTGATATTGTCAGTTTGGATGTGTATACAGATCTAATTTATTTAACAGGTGATCTAAATTTACATTGCTTGGGTCCTCGATGTCAATTAGAACAAAAACGCCTTGAAATGTGGTCATATTTCACTGATTCCCGCAATCTCTACATGTTGAATGGCACCTTTCCACAAGATATTCCACCTAGACCAACCTGGCACCGTGCACGTAGCAAGGGGATCATTGATTTTACCTATGTCAACGCTTATATGCTAAATCAGATCACCTCGTTTCCCATTATTGAATCAGAGGCGAGTGACCGCAATATTTTGCACGCTATATGGTGCTTGAATCTGATCAAATCCAACATGAAACCTACATACTTGAAGGGATCTTGCAAGGTAAACCCAGCAAGGAATCGCCTAATATGGTCTGAAACCTCCTTGAAAGCCTTTAGGACATGCTATCATGCGGAATTTAAGATCAATGATGTGAGCAATAATCCATCAGATGTTGTGTATTCTAATCTGATGCAGCTTTTCCAGCCGAATTCAATAGCGCATAAACAAAAACAAACACCGCATCTACATTGCACTGATCACGAAATCAGACTCAAGAAAGCTTTGGTTTGGGCCGAAAAGAGGAAAACCTTAAAACTTCCCTTACACTTACATTCGGCTGTCCTCTCCCGCATAAAAACAAAATATAGAAATTGGGTAAGAGGTATGAAGGCCAAACTCTACCAAACTGATGGTAGTAACATGCTGGTAGCCCCGGCATCTAAAAACACTGCCCAGTCTTGGAATATTATAAACCAAGCAACAGCAGGCCACCAGGTTGCTGTACAAGCAAATGATGTGTCAGAAGATATGTGGATACGCCATTATTCTGAGTTATTTGCTCTTCCTCTGACACCCCTCCCTGTACCTGTAGTAGATACTGAGCTTCGTTTCCAGCTCCGCTTTGACAAGGATGACATATTATATTTCATAAAAAAAGCAAGCAATTCCAGGGCTCCCGGCCCGGATGGTCTATCGAATGTACACTTGAAGCAATTCCCCGAAATTTGGGCAGACATACTATACCTTATGTTCAACTCTATCAACATCTCCCAAAAAATTCCGACCTCTTGGAACCAATCAATTGTCATTCCAATTTACAAGAAGGGTGATCGAGCCAACCCGGCCAGCTACAGACCGATCTCTCTGCTCGATGTTTCGGGCAAGATTTTTTGCCGTATTATTCTCAGAGAACTTAATAATTGGACAAACAATCACTTTAAAAGGGATCCTCTTCAATCTGGTTTTGTCACTGGTCTTGGCACGATCCCTAATATAATCACCATCAATATGCTCAAGTCACAATATGCTTCCAGGAAGCAAACCCTATATTTTGCATTTATCGACTTCCAATCAGCCTTCGATTCTATAAATCGTGACCTATTATTCTCTAAGCTAAAAACATTGGGTTGTCCATCTTCTCTTTTGGCCCTAATTATTCAGTTACATACAGATACCACTATGAGAGTTAGGCTCACGCTCGAAGGCCTTCTGTCCGCCTCCTTTTCCACCTTTGTGGGCTTAAAACAGGGATGCATTTTGGCGTCGATTTTGTTTAACCTTTTCATTCTTGATATGGGTGTCTCCTTCCTTGGAATCACAGCTGATGCTCCGGAGTTGGGTGGCCAGCGTATCCCGTGGTTGCTATACGCTGATGATCTTGTTTTAATATCACAGACTCCTAGAGGCCTTCAGAACTTGCTGACTGCTTTGTCAGATTACGCGGAGACAAATCATTTAACTGTAAACCTGTCCAAATCTCAGATTATGGTCTGTAGACCCTTTGGTAAACACAAAACTTATAAGCGGGATTGGTGCTTACATCAGGAATTAATTGAAATAGTGCCTGAATATAAATATCTGGGCATCTACATTCAAAACACTGTTACTGATGGTAAATATCTGCATACTTTACAGTCAAAATTACTCTCTCTGATATCGCAGGGCAAAATTCTAGTACATAAGTTTGGGAAATTTACATTAAAACATCTTCTCATCTTTTATGAGCAAAAGGTGGTTCCTATCTTACTTTATGGTACTGAATCAAAGTTATATTCAAATGATGGCTTATGGAATAACCTGGAGGCCACCTTTTGGAAAAAGATTTTGCTACTCCCAAATTGTTCACCTCTACCCATTTTCCGGTTCGAACTGGGGCTGACCTCCTTATGCAGCAGAGTTAAATGGAAAATGTGTTCCTTTTTTCGCAAAAGCCTACTTGGAGCGGCCAATAACAATATTTTGAGTACGGTTGCTCGCCAATTGTCTACTTCCACTTCTGTTTTTCCCTTAAAATGGCGAAATTATGTTATGGACATTCTGGTTGAAGCTAACATCTCGCTTCAATTTCTTATTGAAAATCCGATCCGTGCGAAAAAAAAAGTATTTTCAATGGGATTGGATTAAAAACTACGAGTCATGTATAAAATACAGAGACTTTGATGTCAACTGCTTTGGGACAAAATGCGTGGGTCAAGCGGCTGGTTATCTTTTGAAATGTCCATCTGCAAACATCCGCAATAAGTTATTGCGGTTGAGACTAAACTTGTGGTCAACGGGAGAAGTGCTGGCGAGGCGAAAAATAATTCCCGCCGATTTAAACTTCTGTCGCTTTTGCGAGAACCAATGTGCAAGAGAAACCTTGCCGCATATAATTGTCTCCTGCCCTTCCCTGCAGGCTATGCAAGAGAAACATTTTAATAATCTGTTGAATCTGTACATGGCAAGAGATGAAAGTGAGATATGGAGCATTTTATTTAAGAGTGTTAGATTCTCGATTATGAAGTCTTTGGTGCATTTTTTGGAAGCTGTGCTACCTGCTGAAATATGTCTCTAATATAGATGCAATTTCCAACCTACTTTGCAGCAGCTTTGTCAATTGTAAAAGCACCTTTAGCACTTTAGCCGTAGATTTTGTTTGAAATTTATTTTAGTTTTCTCATTAATTGCTCCTTCATACCTCTCTCTGTCTTTTTTAATTTGTAATCCCTTGTTTTATCATGTGTTTGTTACTGTGTCAAAGGAAATTGTTATTTTATATGCTATTGGTTTTGAAAAGTTGAATAATTCAGCTATATCAAAAAAAAAAAAAATAAATAAAAAAAAAATAACAACAAAAATGGGTGAGTGCCTTACAGGATTTGAAGTTTACTATGGTACATGTGCAGGGTAGGAGTAATGTTGTGGCAGATGCTCTTTCTAGGTCAGTGGAGCAGAGGGTGGCTAGTTCAGAACAGGTTCTACAAGATAATAAACCAGAGTTTGATGAAACTGGTGACATTTTTCAAGTGCACAGTAGTTTGAGAAAGGAGGACTGGCACGCAGCTTGTGGCGAAGATGTGTCCTATCAACTGGTCATGGCGTCGATAAGGGGTGGTACGGTCAGGTTGGAGGATAAATCCATGGAAGGGAATGGCAAGGTAAAAATGCACTGTGTTTACAAGGAGATTATCTGTGTAGAGGTCACCAGTTGGTGGTGCCCAATACGATGAGGAAATCAGTGGTTGATTTGGCGCATGTGGGTCACTTGGGTGTGGCCAGGACAAAGGGGTTAGTTAGATCGGAATTCTGGTGGCCTGGGGTAGATAAAGATGTCGAAGAGCAGGTGTCGTCATGTGCCAAGTGTGTAGAATGAGACAAGGGGCTTGTTGTACAAAAGGTTCCGATGGTGGTGAGGAGTGTACCCAGAGTTCCTTGGGATGAAGTAGCTTTGGATCTCCTGAGGCCGTTTAATATCAGAGGGTCTAGAGACACCTACTTACTGGTTGCAATGGATTTGTTATCTAAATGGCCAGAGGTTTGTGTGTTGAAAGACATTTCTAGTGGCAGCATTGTTAGATTTCTGGAACACTTATTTTGGAGAGAGGGTTTTCCTGAGAGATGCTTGTCAGATAACGGTTTGCAGTTAGTCTCCAAGGAATTCAGAGAGTTTCTGGATAAATATGGTATTGAGCAAGTTACCACGGTGCTCTATCACCCCCAAAGTAACGGCTGTGTAGTTTTAATAGGACGTTAATGGAAGTGATAAGGATTGCTGTTGTCACTGGCAGTGATTGGACCCGTTCTGCAATGGAAAGGACGTTCCAGTATAGGTTGGCACCACACAGTGTCACTGGGATTTCTCCATTTGAGGTTCTGCGAAATAGGACGCCGAATTCCCATCTCAGTCCTGGGTGGATGGGGAGATTCAAGATGGTGGATGTGGATGTTGGATGTATGAGAGAGAAGGTGAGAAGGAGTAGTGTCAGAGCCAAGGAACGATATGATGATATACATTGTTGTAGAGACTTACGTGTGAGAGAAGGTGATTGGGTTAAAGTAAATTACCTACCAAGGTGTGCAAGGGGTTTCAGTGTTTTCTGAGGCCAAAGAGATTGTGAAAGAGATGGGGTCTTCCATTTTGGTCAACGGGGCTGGGGTGTGGAATAAGGAACGAGTGGCTCTGCTCAAATTTGGTGAGCCACGGTTGGTTCCAGGTTGATGTGGTCTGCTCTTGCAGCTGTTGCTTGATCTCTTTAGAGCATTAATTATTGCATGTTATCCATGTGTGTGTTTGAGTGAGAGCAAGAAGGAAGGGAGGTGTTAGGAGTGGTTATTGTGATTCACATAGTATTCCAGTCTTAGTAGTGCAGGCATGTCTTGCCTGGAATGTTCACATATCATATAACTACTGTTGTTATGGGCATCTGGGAGTATACTTGAGAGCTTCCTGAATGCTAACCATTGTTGGTTCCAACGAGCACCCAGTTGGAGGTGTTCTCTGGCTGGGGTTGTCAGCTTACTACTTAAATAAAAGAACCAATGTTTTAAACTCAAGTTGCCTGAGTATCATTCGTATCAGATAAGTGTTAAAGTAACATCATATAGTCATTATTAGTTGATAAATCCAGGAATATCCTTGAGCAGAACACGTACTTAGAATGTCTTCCTTTTCAACAGATGTTCAAGACCCATATGAAAAACACCATAGTGGCTGTTTGTACTGAACTACTGAATTAGGCAGGTAGGAGTGGTATTTCAAAATGTTATTTGATATTCTATATGGGTTACTGACAGTACACAGAAGACGGTTATAAGGGAATACACTACGTTAATTAGGGCTGTCTTTCCTTTGATTAGGAGATTCATTAACAGCAGTAACTGTGGAAAATGTGACTACCTCTATAGACTGTAAGAAGTATGTTTTTTTGATTGACGTTGTAATATAACTGTATTAAAACTATTTGTTTTGACTAACCCGAAAGGATGATTGAAAATAATAATTTGTAGTTTAAATCTTAAGATTTCTGTTTTCCTGAATATCATACAAGTGCTCGATATTGGAGTTATACACTTTAACTATCCATACTTACATTATTTGGCGACCAGCCCCAGACAGTGTGCAGGGGACTGTAGTTCCCCGTTTAGTCTATTCTCCCCAGCACCTAGACTTCATATAAGTTCTAGATAATTCTTTCAAACTCTTGTTATTATTACATTCCATCATGAATTTAAAGGTATAAATTGTGCATTTTTGGATACTCTAAGAAACTTCTTGCCAGATGGTTCCACATTCAAAATGTACACACTGTAACGACCCCCACATCACCCATTGGAATGCTCATCCTAGGCCAAAGCCTTTTATTTCATACACTTCCAGGCCTACAAAAAGGGCTTTTGCTCGACAAAATACATTCTCTGTCACTCCCTGCCCACCACTGTGCAAAAATTCTACTCATTTGAAATTCCACTAGTCTTTTATTGTGCCAATTCAAGATGGTCAAATGATGAGGTTTAATCTGAGGAACGGGAAAAGTGCTTCAGAGTACACAATGTGAAAGTACCACAAACACACATGTTGACTCTGGGTTCTATTCCCAGGACTGCGTCACAGGCCGGTCCAATTCCAAACCATTGATACATTATTGCATGCCATTTTTTGGACGCAGTTAAAATAAGGCAGGCGCCATGAAGGTTAACTTGTGCAAATAGCACAGCGAGTTAAGCAATCGCCTGTGATATCTGTGCACAGCCTGGTATGGCAGGTTCGAATCCTGGCAGGGTCAACTCGGCCTTTCATCCTTGCAAGGTCGAGACATTTAGTACCACTCTGTGGAATAATAATGTCTTCTGCTATTTCAGCGCTCCGAGTCCTGTGGGTGTGTAACGCTATACAAGAAATACATTATTATAATGAAGGACACAGTAGACTACCTTCCTCAACATTCTCTTACTAATCGTGTGGTTTTCTTGCTGATGTGCAGAGAACCATATTTTGTCATGACGTATGTGTGATATATGTGTATCTTAGTAAAGATTTATTGCAGATGACTAAGAACTATTCTATTAAGGTGGAGGTAAATGGATTTTGCTTGTGCCATACTAAATGACGATAGTCCTATGACTGAGAATTTAATCGCAGATTCTCGTAAGAATGATGTCTGCCATTTAGCATGCATGTTTCCATTTCTGCATATAGGTGTGTTTTTAGCCATAGTATTAAACAAACGCAGTCAATTATTTTATATATAAATGTTGATGAACAAAAGGTACAATGTGTCACAATAATGAAAAGACTATGGGGCTCATTACTAGTTTGGGGGTATTTCGGAATTCGCAGAGATACCAACCAACGGATTTACAGTTACGACCACTTGATCCCATGGATTTACTATGGTATTACAAGCGGTGGTCGACGGTGTAAATCCCCATTTTCTGGACTCCATTGGGGATTTTTGGCGGAATTACCACCAGTGGAATTACGAGTGGTAATTCCACAGATTTTTGGGAGGAAAAGTGGAAGATTCCCCTCCAGCAGCATCAGTAACTGAATAAAATGTGCCCTGTAATCAGGTAAAGGGCATTCGCCTCGTATTCTTGTCTCCCCATCTCCTGCTGACCAGCCAAGTGGTGGGATGGGGAAAAACGGGTGACAAAGGAAAGGTAAAGAAAATAAACTGGCTTGTGTTGTATCCTACAAAACACAAAAAGGACTGTTCGGGGTTGCCAACTGTCGGTTGCCTAATTATATTGTCACACCAAAAAACCACACAGGTTAATTAATTCTACAAGTTGAGAAGTACCAACGTGTGTTGCCATTAACAAAGTCTTGCCTTTGTGAGCTAAAAGGCACATGCTAAATTGGAAGAAATGGGCATGTGTCGTCTGCTATTGAAATGAATAGTTTCAAGTTTTATTGTGGATTCTATGTCTAGCAGAGGCAGTTAAAAATAAAAAAGATAAAAAAGAACCAAAATGTACAAAAATGTCAAAAACAAAGAATGAAAGACGGTTCGTCCTCTTGTGCGGTGTTAGTTGAGAATTCGTACATACACCTTTACAGAGGGCTCACTGCTGTAGAAACTACTTGCAGTTGATATGATTGATTTTCAGTTTTGTAGAGTCAGAGAAACCCCCCTTAAACACAAGAGATTCCTACTCGTCGTTAGGTCGCTCTGTTTAGTTTTTTTCACTGTTCGTGATGTATCTCTGTCAGTTTTTTCAGGAGAAATGTAAACACAAAAGAAAAAACAATCTTCTGCTGTGACATTGTTTACTTCTCACTAGATTAGATTGTTTTTAAGCCGACTGGTTTTAGTGGAATACTGTTGATGTACCACTTTCTTCAGGGCTATAAAAAAAAAGGCGCCAGCCTGCATGCCTTATCTGTTTTTCAATGCAGCTTTGTCTGCAGTAGTTGTTACTTTGCCCACCTGTAGGGATGACAGGAGGGGTAGGGAAAGATACGGGTCTCATTTAACATATCTCTAGTCATAAAACTGCCTGTCTGTAATGGAATATAAACTGTACCAAAAGTTATTGCTTACCCTCTCCATGATTGTATAGTTCTGTGTAGATTCAGGTGTGGGCACTGTTGCAAGGTGCCTGGGAAGTCTGGCAACCCTGTTACCTAGGCGCCAGAAACCAGACATCAGCCAGGTGTATGTGTCCTGTTAGTTCAGGATAGACATCAAGCATTCATAAGTATTTATCTTATCACCAGTTAACAAAGTTTTCTATCTATTTGTGAGCTGCGCTGGGTTGCGTGAGCTCGTTTTGAAATTACATCAGAGAATCAGATACCGATCTACTGCGGTCGGTCCTGTCTATTCAAATTGATCTCCCGGCCCGTGTGCGCATCTCTTTCTCTCGACCCCGAGGACGAGGGAGTGAGAGGGCGCGTGCCGGGCTAAGCAGAGGTCTTACCTTCTGATCTGTAGCAAGGCGTGTGCACGATCTGGTGAGCTGCGCGTGAATTCGGAATGCGTCAGTGCGTCAGTGCAAGCGTATTCTTGTTGCTATGACACTCTCGGCGTCACGAGGGGGCAACAAAGATGGCGGCCTGATCGATGCACAGAGGCTGACATCTTGGAATGTCCCGCAATTGTCTGTAAGGGTCACAGAATGTGTCACATCAAGACGTTCTGCTAACTGGTTTTGTAAAATATCCAGGCACATACAGAGCACATTACTATTAATTACTGATGCTTTCTGATAATGTGGTGGTAGCAAACCTTCTTGAACTTCACTGAAACACATAGCAAGAGTGCTTTGCACTTCCTAGATCTGAACCTGGAAATAAGGAATGAGACGATTGTAAGCACGGTCTTCAATAAACTCGCTCCTGACTTTCAACAGTTATCACGCCGCCAGTTTGAGAAACAATCTACCATTTGGTCAGTTCCTGAGGTACCGTAGAAACTGCTCAAACCTCACAGATTATGACCGACAATCTAACCAGCAGGCAACCAAGGTACTGAACAGAGGATACCCCAAACGCTTAGTGAAGCAGGCCCGCAAGAGAGCAAAGAACATACCAAGAGATGTGACCCTGGAGCATCACGGAAAACGGAAAGACAACAATGAAAAAATAACAGCTGTATTCAGTTTCTACACCTTTAGCAAACAGAATGAAAAAGAGGTCCTCAAACCTATCCTCAATGTAGGTGATCATACTCTCGACATCCCAAGGTTCGCTATGAAAAGGAGGCACAATCTACGAGACTCCCTTGTTCATACTTATAAAGAAACAGAACCAAAACAGAACACTCTGTGGAATCAGAATCCGGCAGCGGGACATACACCTTGTGGCACATGCAGTGCCTGTGCTACCACAAAGAGGTCCACAAGCATCGACACAGGATGACATTATCCGTGGAACCAGAAGAATCCTACCAACTGCAACAGCAGTAATGTCATCTATAACATCACATGCCCTTGTCAAAAATGCTATGTAGGCATGACCACACGCCCCATAAAGACTTGACTTGCAGAACACAGATCCTGTATACGCACCAAAAAAATAACTGCCCCAATGGTGGAACACTTCATATCCAAGCAGCATGATCCATCAGACTTTACATAGTCAATCATTGAAAAGATGTCAATACCAAAAAGGGGAGGCAACATCCAGAACCGTCTTTACAGAAGGGAACAGTTATGGATATTCCATCTGAAAACAGACAGGATTGGCCTGAATGAACCTACCAGCTGGCAAACTTTGGCAACTATGTGATGATTACTTTGCCCAGCACCTGACACATGACTATTAATGCACAGATGATACTGATAAAATATTATGTCTAATATATTTTCTATCCTCAGGAGATGACACGGATGAAATAACATACAGAGCAAAAGCGCGCCCCCATGCAATAGAAGGGGCCACTAATACATCCATTAAGCCGATCACCTCATGTATGCCTGAGAAGACGCACAGACGTCGGGCCTACTCTACAGAGATCTGGGCTATGGTTCATGCTGTGGACACCCCATGAAAAGTCTGTCCAAATTGATTGAGCTAGACATTTTTTGAATTGTTTGAGTTTGATACCACCACATTATCAGAAAGCATCAGTAATTAATAGTAATGTGCTCTGTATGTGCCCGGATAATTTACAAAACCAGTTGGCCGAACGCTTTGATGTGACAATTTCTGTGACGTTTACAGACAATTGCGGGACATTCGAAGATGGCGGCATCTGTGCATCGATCGGGCCAGCATCTTTGTTGCCCCCTCGTGACACCGAGAGCGTCATAGCAACAAGTATACACTCGCACTGACGAGCTACCGCGTTTCAAATTTAGGCGCAGCTCGCCAGATCTTGCACACGCCTTGCTATAGATCAGAAGGTAAGACCTCCGCTTAGCCCGACACGCCCTCTCACTCCCCCGTCCTCGGGGTCGAGAGAGAGAGACACGCACACGGGCTGGAAGATCAATTTGAGTAAACAGGACCGACCGCAGTAGATCGGTATCGGATTCTCTGAAGTTATTTCAACAAAAGCTCACGCTACCGAGAGCAGCTCGCATAAAGATACAAAACCTTGTTAACTGGTGATAAGATAAATACTAATAAAATGCTCGATGTCTTGCCTGAACTGACATGACACATACACCTGGCTGATGTCTGGTTTCTGGCCCCTAGGTAACAGGGTTGCCAGACTTCCCAGGCACCTTGCAACAGTGCCCACACCTGAATCTACCCAGAACTATACAATCATGGAGAGGGTAAGCGATAACTTTTGGTACAGTTTATATACCATAACAGACAGGCAGTTTTATGACTAGAGATATGTTAAATGGGACCTGTATCTTCCCCCACCCCTCCTGTCATCCCTACAGGTGGGAAAAGCAACAACTACTGCAGACAATGCTGCATTGAAAAGCAGATAAGGCACACAGGCGGCAGCCTTTTTTTGATAGCCCTGAAGAAAGTTGTACATCAACAGTATTCCACTGAAATCAGTCGGCTTAAAAACAATCTAATCTAGTGAGAAGTAAATAATGTCACAGCAGAAGATTGATTTTTCTTTTTTCTTCATATCTCTCTCTGTAAAAACCGACAGAGATACATCACGAACAGCGAAAAAAATTAAACAGAGCGACCTAACAACGAGTAGGAATCTCTCGTGTTTAAGTGGGGTTTCTCTGACTCTACAAAACTGAAAATCAATCATATCAACTGCAAGTAGTTTCTACAGCAGTGAGCCCTCTGTAAAGGTGTATGTACGAATTCTCAACTAACACCGCACAAGAGGACGTTTCGTCTTTCATTCTTTGTTTTTGAAAACTTTTTTGTAAATGTTGGTTCTTTTTTATCTTTTTGATTTTTAACTGCCTCTGCTAGACATCCCCAATAAAACTTGAAACTATTCATTTGAATAGCAGACGACACATGCCCAATTCTTCCAATTTAGCATGTGCCTTTTAGCACTGTACTGTTCACAAAGGCAAGACTGAGATAATGGCAATACACGTTGGTACTTCTCAACTTCTAGAATTAATTAGCCTGCATGGTTGTTTGGTGTGACAATTGTGTTGTATATTGTCACCCATCCTGCATGGATGGTGTGAGGTCATGAGAGAATATTCTGTGAGTGCATGGAATCCAAGAGCTGAAAAAACAAGTGCTGAAACTACAACTATAGTACAATAATATGGGTATAAAAATGACATGATGATAATCGAAAATGTGGAGACAGAAGATGAGAGGGAAAAAGAGGAAAAGGTGAACATGATGTGAGAACAAGTGGATGTTTGTTAGCTCAGAGGCAACATGCTCGTCTTGGAAGCAAAACAATGCCAACCAGCACAGGTTTAAAACCCGTTCCTGCACTTTGTTGCTGGAATCTGATAAGGACCTGACTTACATTTTTGTTTAATGTTTAGGAGCTAAGTGGAAACAAATGGAGAATCAGGATTGAGCAAGAGGAGGACAGGAACAGATAAAAGAAACTGGGATTGTGGTCTGAGACTATTGGAGGGAGCCTAGAAAGAGATTTCTATCTATTGAATCTTCTATAGCAATTTTGTCAAAGCATTTCCAATGCTAGTAGTGGAATGGTACAATAAACCAATGCAAATGATAAATAAAGATAGAAAACAAAAATGAGTTTCTGAGAACGAAAAAGCCGTAAGAAGATAAGACTTGATGCTGGAGAAGAAACTGCAAAAAAGTGGGGAAGATCCAATCGATAGAAGGATTGAGTCCCAGTCCCAGAAAGAAAGAGAGTGGGCAGGGGCTTGAGCACAGAGTGAGCTGAGAAGAGAGAGGAGATGATGTGATTGAGAATGGAGCGACTGAGAACATGTGTACAAGGAAATGAAAGGGCGGAGCACTTTTTGGTGCCCTACATTTGGTTTGTTATCTTGTTGTTAGTCGTATTATGATGCTTTGCAGTGCCATTTTGGATGTGTTTAAAGAGGCTACTAATCAATAACCGCCACCACTACGGGGAGACAAATTTGTTTCAGACCTATTTTCTCAACTTTAATTATGACATCCATAATGGAGTAGGAGTTTCCCAATGTGAACGTTGAAAAGGTTTCCATTCATGTCACCGGCATAAACATAACAAAAGGCTATTGGGGCCTCCTACCTTTAGGTGCTTGTATCATCACTGAGAAATAGCACAAACATGTCAAGGGAACACTTGCCCCCATGAAAACTAACGCTCTCTTCCTGGAGGACACGACACAGCTACCAGTGGCGACATGCCTCATGCCCTCTTTGGCTTTAATTCACCCTTACTCCATTCTGTGTTGTTTTTTTAAGTGTTGTATGCGCTATTTCAGCCCTTTTACCATCATTCCTTGCATGTGGAACGCTGCCCCTGTCTCTCCTACTACTCTCTGCCCATTTGCTGCTGCTTTTAGTTAGCCAGCGTTTTACTCCCTCATCTGTCGATCTGCCATTGCTCTTCCTCCCTTTTGCAATGCTTTGCCTGCTTGAAGGTGTCATCCTTCCCTTTCCCAGCTAAGACATAAAACAACACATTTAGCTTGTGAATTACCATGGGTGTGAGATCATTTTGGCGTGCAAGTTAAATCACCATGTTCTAATTAAAAAAATTAATGAAATAGATGACGCACCAGGAAAAATACAAATATTAAAATGTGGCAAATTGTCTGAAAAAAAGTTTCATTACATGTAGGGATATTTTACAAATCACCTCTTGTTTGGAGTTAATGGTATTTCAAGTTAGTATCCCCTCTGTGATCAGGTGGAAATGACAAAGAGCGGTATTCTGTAAGAATACCACTAGCAATAAATAACTCTAGAGCTTTGCTGTGCTTCTTGCTAGTACAGGCAGTATTTGGCTAATATTTGTGAGCTTCTGGTCTTTCTAGCATTGCTAGCACATCTGTCATGAAGCACATAATTACATACATCAGGGTCAAAGGTCATATGAAAAACCTGCTCTCCAGATCCCGAATTGGACTTGTCCTAGTTACTACAACTGAATTCCAAGTTTGGAGGTAAAGTGGAAGATTCACATTTAGCAAAATGCTGCCACGGAATCCTCCACTTTACCTCCAATCATCAGTGTATCCGATGTACTCTGAAAACAGGGATTTACCTGCCACCACTTATAATCTTATGGTAAGTCCACTGGACCCAGTCGCAATAACTGTAACCAATTTGATCCAGTCTTGGAAGTCTAGTGCATACTTGAAGCGCAACCCCTCCAAGAACAAATTCCTACTCCTCACCAACAACACCGAACACCTAGAAATACAGACCCGGCTATCAACCATGTACCCTGAGAGCTTTGCACCCGGCCTCACCTCCTGCGCCAAGCCCCCTGGGTTCCACATCGACAAACTTCTCTCCTTCAAGACACACAAAGCTAAGAAAACTCAGACGGCCTGGTATCAGCTCTCCCATCTGTGGAAATTGAAGCACTTCCTCCGGACAGCTTTAGATCCACCGTTCAAGCAATAGTCCTATTCCACCCAGATTGGGGCCTCCCGTTGTCCACCTTTGTGCCCCTGAGAAGTGTCCTACCTGTGGCTGCATGCCTCATCAAGGGTCTACGCAGATATGACCGCATCACTACAGCCCTCATCGACCTTCGCTGGCTCCCACTGCATGCACAAATCACCTTCAAGTCTTGCTGCATCATCTATAAGGCAGTCTCCCTCAAGCTACCCAGATACCTTTTAGAGAAACTCAGCATCTCTGGTGGACAGTGCAGCACAAGAAGCCTGGACTGGTGCAGGCTTGAAATCCGCTGCTGCAAAAAGGAAAGGACCAGAAAACAAGCCTTCTCTGGCTACACTCCTTGACTATGGAACCTCCTCCCCGTCAGTATCATACTCACCCTCCCACTCCTGCAATTCAGAAAAGAACTCAAGACCCACCTCTTGAAGGAGTCTCTCCTCGTCAACATCTGGGACATCACAACGCCCTCTGCGCCACGTGACTCGCTAAATGTCCGTCCCTCTCCTCCTAACCACACTGTACAGCTGTACCCCCCTCTGTGCTCCTCTGTATCCTACACCCTGCAGTATATGTTATTTTGTTACCTCTGTAAAGCGCTCTGTTATGTATCTGTATTGTTGTATACTTCTATAAAAGGCGCTGTTGCTTCTCGAAGCTAGGCCGGCGCTTAATAAATACCATAATAATAATAATAATCCTATTATTATATTATAAATCCAGATTTAGCTCGGAAATACTGAGAAACCTGTAATTAGGCCCTGAATGAGCAAATGAAAGATGTAATGACACAAATTTGACTTTGAGCACACAGATTTGCTTGATTTCTTTCCACAGCCCCAACATTTTGAGTAAAAACGCACACAATACGGGGTACAATGAAATCATTGAGTTTTCAAATTTGGGATGTTTAAAGCCTGGCCATGAGCACTGGTGTGAGAATTCTGGATATCTAGGGCAGGAGAAAACGACAAACACAACATCACCCTTTTGCACGTGTAGTTTCTTCAGAATAATATGTGAGTGTGGATCTGTGTAGCAATAGGATCTACATGTGTTTAGCTCTGAGCGAGGAAATAAAACTTTGGTTGCAACAGACTTTGCGGGCTGGTTCAGAAAGCTTTTCAGTGGAGAAAGGCAGGAGCGCCCATGAGCATCTCAGATTTCCACCTGCTCCCTTAAATCCGCTGATGGCTGGAGCATCAACCTTGAAGAAAACCAGTGGGAATCATATTTGCACATGAGCGCCTAAATAATTCTCCAGGCCTTTCCAAATTTGTTCCGGTTTTAGGATTTCTGAATCAGGTATAAGGTAACCGGTGCAAATTGGAGAGACTCTGACACATTGCCTCATTTGCTCCATTGAAAATCTATATGAATGCGGCCCTCCATGTTACGATGTTAGCTTTGTGTATATAAGGGGATGGACACTTCCTTTTACAGTTTGGTATATGCAAATCCCTGCACATCTGGAAAAACTGCCACATATGTCTGTTTACACACAATGGTCTGAACAAATAAAATGACCCCCCCCCGCCCCATTTTCTGACTAGGCTCTATTATGATCCCTTGATTCTATTATGATCTCTTGATTACATACCAGCTGGAGGCTCAGCAGGACGATGGCGAGTACGCGCAAGAAGCAGAGGAGCCGCGCGCAGAGACCGGACCTGCAGACCAGCTGGAAGCTCAGCAGGAAGAAGCAGAGGCAGAGGACACTGGCAATCGTACGCGTGCAGAGAGGCACAATATGCGGCCCCATGAAAAGTGCGGAGGAAATGCAATACACAAAGTCCAAAACTACAGCAGACGAGAAGACCATTCCGGGTCAGGAAACGTTTAGTTACAACACTGCACGAGAAAAGAAGCCCTGAACCACCAGAAAATAGGGCTTCAATGGGCACAATCCTGGCAGCAGTTATGTCAGCTATTAGACTGTTTTTAAGACGTTGAAATAAATAATATACCAAGCAAACTTCAGAATAAGTTTGAGTTTGAATAACTTTGATTTTCCACCTGAGGACGGTGAGTCCTGCCCCTGCCTGCTACTGCTGTCTGCCGGCGCCTTTTTTTGTGTATTTGCAGGCCCCGAGGCCCTTCCCACGCCCGCTCCCACCCCGCGCCCTCTTCCTGCCTCTCCTTGCCTCCCGCCTCCCGTCCCGCCCCCCCTGCTCCCATTGGCTAGAGGCCTGCTACTGTTGGTGTAGCGGCAGAGCGGGACCCACCGGCTCCATTTCCACCTGAGCACGGTGAGTCCTGCCCCTGCCTGCTGCTGCTGTCTGCCGGAGCCTTTCTTTGTATATTTGGAGGCCCTGAGGCCCCTCGCACACCCACTCCCACCCCGCACCCCGCCCATAGCCCTGATTAGCTGCCACTCCAGTGGGGACCTAGTCCCGCGGCGAGCCGCCTCTGCGTGCCATTTTTGCTCCCGGCTGCGCCCAGGTGAGGCCCCCCATCTAGCCCCTCGCTCTTGGTGCATCCCCAGATACATATACATCCCAGCACGCCTCCCTGCCGTGTTTCCCTCCCCTAAGCCCGCCTTTCAGTTGCCCCGCCCCCTGATTGGTACCCCATCTAGGTCATAACCGACACTCCCAGGGCAGTCCTCCTGCCCATGCAGCCCTGCGGCTAAGGGCCCTAAGGCCAAGGGCGGCTCAACAGAGGCAGCTCCAAGAACTGTCAACCGTTGTCTGCAGTGGAAGCAGTGGCCGGCCGTCAACCATCATCTACAAGGACAAGTAAGGTAGGAGTGGCCTTGGTCAGGAGTAGAGCAACCACTCTGCCCCAGACCCCGAGCCACGTACCAAACCCAAAGTAAAGAAGATGATTGCATTGTATGATGTTCTAGATTGCATTGATAGGCCTCTCTCCCACTATGCAGGTCTCTCAAATTTAGCAGGGGTTCTGTCCCTAAATTGCATTGTATGATATTCTAGATTGCATTGATAGGCCTCTCTCCCAGTATACAGGTCTCTCAAATTTAGCTGGGGTTCTGTACCCAAATTGCATTGTATGATGTTCTAGATTGCATTGATAGGCCTCTCTCCCACTATACAGGTCTCTCAAATCTAGCTGGGGCTCTGTCCCCAAATTGCATTGTATGATGTCTAGAGAACATTGATAGGCCTCTCTCCCACTATACAGGTCTCTCAAATTTAGCTGGGGTTCTGTCCCCAAATTGCATTGTATGATGTTCTAGACTGCATTAATAGGCTGCTCTCCAACTACACAGGTCTCTCAAATTTAGATGGGGTTCTGTCCCCAAGTTGCATTTTATGATGTCTAGATTGCATTAATAGGCCTCTCTCCCACTACACAGGTCTCTCAAATTTAGATGGGGTTCTGTCCCCAAGTTGAATTTTATGATGTCTAGATCGCAGAGTTTCATCAATGGAATTGGCGTGTTGTTGCAGCCCGGTGGGTTTTTTATTTCGTTTATGATTTTGAATAGTTGTTTCTGAGCGTTTGGTGCTCTGAAGATCCGGTTGTCGTAATGTTTCCTCTTCGCTTTTTGTATTTCCTTTTTATATGAGCGGATCTGTTGTAGGAATTTCAATTTGTTTGCGGAGGTGTTGTTGGTCCTCCATTCAGATTCTAGTTTTCGTTTTTTTCTTTTCATGGCATTGAGTAGTGGGGTGAACCCCTTTGCTGTGGTTTTCTTACGTGATGGGGTGAAGGGCTTTTCTTTGGCGATGTCGTCTAGGGTTGTTGCGATCCAGGTATGAAGTAGGGCAACTTTTCTGTCTAGGTCTGCTTCTTCCATGGTTGATGCTTGTGGTTTGCTGAGTTCTAGGAGTTCGGTTAGGTTGGAGTTTTTAATGGTTCTCCAATTTCTTTTCATCTTTTCTTGTTGCTTTTTTGTTGGAGAGGTCGTTGTGATTATGAATGGAATGATGAGGTGGTCGCTCCAGAGTAGTTGGATTGGGGGTGCCGTGGTGATGAGATCCTTGTTGGCGAAGATTGCGTCAATTGTGTGCCCTGCTGAGTGGGTTGCTCCTTTGACTAGTTGTTGTAGGTTCATGGCTGCTACTTGGGCGGTTAAGGATTTTTGTGTGGTTGTGGTTTCTTCGTCGAACCAGATGTTGAAATCTCTAAGGATGATCAGATGATTCTACTTGATGGCTAGGGGGGTGATTGCTTCTGTGAAAGTGTCTATGAAAGTCGCATCATAGGTGGTGGTCTGTATATCAGTATGAATTTCAGGTTAGTTTTGGGGTTTACTGAAAGTCGTAGTATTAAGGATTCGCATTTCTCGATGTTTAGAGGATCTTCCATTTTGGTGGCCAGTTGTTCCTTGTGGATGATCGCTAGTCCCCCCCCTCTTTTTTGGATTTTCTGTTTGTTTGGATGCTTTTGAAGTCTTCAGGCAGGCAGTTGTTGAGGGTGATCTTGTAGTTGTCATGTAGCCATGTTTCGGTTATAAATAGGATGTCTATGCCTCCTTCTGATAGGAGGTCATATATTTCAGTTGAGTGTTTTCTACTCATTTGAAATTCCACTAGTCTTTTATTGTGCCAATTCAAGATGGTCAAATGATGAGGTTTAATCTGAGGAACGGGAAAAGTGCTTCAGAGTACACAATGTGAAAGTACCACAAACACACATGTTGACTCTGGGTTCTATTCCCAGGACTGCGTCACAGGCCGGTCCAATTCCAAACCATTGATACATTATTGCATGCCATTTTTTGGACGCAGTTAAAATAAGGCAGGCGCCATGAAGGTTAACTTGTGCAAATAGCACAGCGAGTTAAGCAATCGCCAGTGATATCTGTGCACAGCCTGGTATGGCAGGTTCGAATCCTGGCAGGGTCAACTCGGCCTTTCATCCTTGCAAGGTCAAGACATTTAGTACCACTCTGTGGAATAATAATGTCTTCTGCTATTTCAGTGCTCCGAGTCCTGTGGGTGTGTAGCGCTATCCAAGAAATACATTATTATAATGAAGGACACAGTAGACTACCTTCCTCAACATTCTATTACTAATCGTGTGGTTTTCTTGCTGATGTGCAGAGAACCATATTTTGTCATGACGTATGTGTGATATATGTGTAACTTAGTAAAGATTTATTGCAGATGACTAAGAACTATTCTATTAAGGTGGAGGTAAATGGATGTTGCTTGTGCCATACTAAATGACGATAGTCCTATGACTGAGAATTTAATCACAGATTCTCGTAAGAATGATGTCTGCCATTTAGCATGCATGTTTCCATTTCTGCATCTAGGTATGTTTTTAGCCATAGTATTAAACAAACGCAGTCAATTATTTTATATGTAAATGTTGATGAACAAAAGGTACAATGTGTCACAATAATGAAAAGACTATGGGGCTCATTACGAGTTTGGGGGTATTTCGGAGTAAATTTGCAGAGATACCAACAAACGGATTTACAGTTACGACCACTTGATCCCATGGATTTACTATGGTATTACAAGCAGTGGTAGATGGTGTAAATCCCCATTTTCTGGACTCCATTGGGGATTTTTGGCGGAATTACCACCAGTGGAATTACGAGTGGTAATTCCACAGATTTTTGGGAGGAAAAGTGGAAGATTCCCCTCCAGCAGCATCTGTAACTGAATAAGATGTGCCCTGTAATCAGGTAAAGGGCATTCGCCTCGTATTCTTGTCTCCCCATCTCCTGCTGCCCAGCCAAGTGGTGGGATGGGGAAGAACGGGTGACAAAGGAAATGGAAAGAAAATAAACTGGCTTGTGTTGTATCCTACAAAACACAAAAAGGACTGTTCGGGGTTGCCAACTGTCGGTTGACCAATTATATTGTCACACCAAAAAACCACACAGGTTAATTAATTCTACAGGTTGAGAAGTACCAACGTGTGTTGCCATTAACTCAGTCTTGCCTTTGTGAGCTAAAAGGCACATGCTAAATTGGAAGAAATGGGCATGTGTCGTCTGCTATTGAAATGAATAGTTTCAAGTTTTATTGTGGATTCTATGTCTAGCAGAGGCAGTTAAAAATAAAAAAGATAAAAAAGAACCAAAATGTACAAAAATGTCAAAAACAAAGAATGAAAGACGGTTCGTCCTCTTGTGCGGTGTTAGTTGAGAATTCGTACATACACCTTTACAGAGGGCTCACTGCTGTAGAAACTACTTGCAGTTGATATGATTGATTTTCAGTTTTGTAGAGTCAGAGAAACCCCCCTTAAACACAAGAGATTCCTACTTGTCGTTAGGTCGCTCTGTTTAGTTTTTTTCACTGTTCGTGATGTATCTCTGTCAGTTTTTTCAGGAGAAATGTAAACACAAAAGAAAAAACAATCTTCTGCTGTGACATTGTTTACTTCTCACTAGATTAAATTGTTTTTAAGCCGACTGGTTTTAGTAGAATACTGTTGATGTACCACTTTCTTCAGGGCTATAAAAAAAAAGGCGCCAGCCTGCATGCCTTATCTGTTTTTCAATGCAGCTTTGTCTGCAGTAGTTGTTACTTTGCCCACCTGTAGGGATGACAGGAGGGGTAGGGAAAGATACGGGTCTCATTTAACATATCTCTAGTCATAAAACTGCCTGTCTGTAATGGAATATAAACTGTACCAAAAGTTATTGCTTACCCTCTCCATGATTGTATAGTTCTGTGTAGATTCAGGTGTGGGCACTGTTGCAAGGTGCCTGGGAAGTCTGGCAACCCTGTTACCTAGGCGCCAGAAACCAGACATCAGCCAGGTGTATGTGTCCTGTTAGTTCAGGATAGACATCAAGCATTCATAAGTATTTATCTTATCACCAGTTAACAAAGTTTTCTATCTATTTGTGAGCTGCGCTGGGTTGCGTGAGCTCGTTTTGAAATTACATCAGAGAATCAGATACCGATCTACTGCGGTCGGTCCTGTCTATTCAAATTGATCTCCCGGCCCGTGTGCGCATCTCTTTCTCTCGACCCCGAGGACGAGGGAGTGAGAGGGCGCGTGCCGGGCTAAGCAGAGGTCTTACCTTCTGATCTGTAGCAAGGCGTGTGCACGATCTGGTGAGCTGCGCGTGAATTCGGAATGCGACAGTGCGTCAGTGCAAGCGTATTCTTGTTGCTATGACACTCTCGGCGTCACGAGGGGGCAACAAAGATGGCGGCCTGATCGATGCACAGAGGCTGACATCTTGGAATGTCCCGCAATTGTCTGTAAGGGTCACAGAATGTGTCACATCAAGGCGTTCTGCTAACTGGTTTTGTAAAATATCCAGGCACATACAGAGCACATTACTATTAATTACTGATGCTTTCTGATAATGTGGTGGTAGCAAACCTTCTTGAACTTCACTGAAACACATAGCAAGAGTGCTGTGCACTTCCTAGATCTGAACCTGGAAATAAGGAATGAGACGATTGTAAGCACGGTCTTCAATAAACTCGCTCCTGACTTTCAACAGTTATCACGCCGCCAGTTTGAGAAACAATCTACCATTTGGTCAGTTCCTGAGGTACCATAGAAACTGCTCAAACCTCACAGATTATGACCGACAATCTAACCAGCAGGCAACCAAGGTACTGAACAGAGGATACCCCAAACGCTTAGTGAAGCAGGCCCGCAAGAGAGCAAAGAACATACCAAGAGATGTGACCCTGGAGCATCACGGAAAACGGAAAGACAACAATGAAAAAATAACAGCTGTATTCAGTTTCTACACCTTTAGCAAACAGAATTAAAAAGAGGTCCTCAAACCTATCCTCAATGTAGGTGATCATACTCTCGACATCCCAAGGTTCGCTATGAAAAGGAGGCGCAATCTACGAGACTCCCTTGTTCATACTTATAAAGAAACAGAACCAAAACAGAACACTCTGTGGAATCAGAATCCGGCAGCGGGACATACACCTTGTGGCACATGCAGTGCCTGTGCTACCACAAAGAGGTCCACAAGCATCGACACAGGATGACATTATCCGTGGAACCAGAAGAATCCTACCAACTGCAACAGCAGTAATGTCATCTATAACATCACATGCCCTTGTCAAAAATGCTATGTAGGCATGGCCACACGCCCCATAAAGACTTGACTTGCAGAACACAGATCCTGTATACGCACCAAAAAAATAACTGCCCCAATGGTGGAACACTTCATATCCAAGCAGCATGATCCATCAGACTTTACATAGTCAATCATTGAAAAGATGTCAATACCAAAAAGGGGAGGCAACATCCAGAACCGTCTTTACAGAAGGGAACAGTTATGGATATTCCATCTGAAAACAGACAGGATTGGCCTGAATGAACCTACCAGCTGGCAAACTTTGGCAACGATGTGATGATTACTTTGCCCAGCACCTGACACATGACTATTAATGCACAGATGATACTGATAAAGTATTATGTCTAATATATTTTCTATCCACAGGAGATGACACGGATGAAATAACATACAGAGCAAAAGCGCGCCCCCATGCAATAGAAGGGGCCACTAATACATCCATTAAGCCGATCACCTCATGTATGCCTGAGAAGACGCACAGACGTCGGGCCTACTCTACAGAGATCTGGGCTATGGTTCATGCTGTGGACACCCCATGAAAAGTCTGTCCAAATTGATTGAGCTAGACATTTTTTGAATTGTTTGAGGTTGATACCACCACATTATCAGAAAGCATCAGTAATTAATAGTAATGTGCTCTGTATGTGCCCGGATAATTTACAAAACCAGTTGGCCGAACGCTTTGATGTGACAATTTCTGTGACGTTTACAGACAATTGCGGGACATTCGAAGATGGCGGCATCTGTGCATCGATCGGGCCACCATCTTTGTTGCCCCCTCGTGACACCGAGAGCGTCATAGCAACAAGTATACACTCGCACTGACGAGCTACCGTGTTTCAAATTTAGGCGCAGCTCGCCAGATCTTGCACACGCCTTGCTATAGATCAGAAGGTAAGACCTCCGCTTAGCCCGACGCGCCCTCTCACTCCCCCGTCCTCGGGGTCGAGAGAGAGAGACACGCACACGGGCTGGAAGATCAATTTGAGTAAACAGGACCGACCGCACTAGATCGGTATCGGATTCTCTGATGTTATTTCAACAAAAGCTCACGCTACCTAGAGCAGCTCGCATAAAGATACAAAACCTTGTTAACTGGTGATAAGATAAATACTAATAAAATGCTCGATGTCTTGCCTGAACTGACATGACACATACACCTGGCTGATGTCTGGTTTCTGGCCCCTAGGTAACAGGGTTGCCAGACTTCCCAGGCACCTTGCAACAGTGCCCACACCTGAATCTACCCAGAACTATACAATCATGGAGAGGGTAAGCGATAACTTTTGGTACAGTTTATATACCATAACAGACAGGCAGTTTTATGACTAGAGATATGTTAAATGGGACCTGTATCTTCCCCCACCCCTCCTGTCATCCCTACAGGTGGGAAAAGCAACAACTACTGCAGACAATGCTGCATTGAAAAGCAGATAAGGCACACAGGCGGCAGCCTTTTTTTGATAGCCCTGAAGAAAGTTGTACATCAACAGTATTCCACTGAAACCAGTCGGCTTAAAAACAATCTAATCTAGTGAGAAGTAAATAATGTCACAGCAGAAGATTGATTTTTCTTTTTTCTTCATATCTCTCTCTGTAAAAACCGACAGATACATCACGAACAGCGAAAAAAATTAAACAGAGCGACCTAACAACGAGTAGGAATCTCTCGTGTTTAAGTGGGGTTTCTCTGACACTACAAAACTGAAAATCAATCATATCAACTGCAAGTAGTTTCTACAGCAGTGAGCCCTCTGTAAAGGTGTATGTACGAATTCTCAACTAACACCGCACAAGAGGACGTTTCGTCTTTCATTCTTTGTTTTTGAAAACTTTTTTGTAAATGTTGGTTCTTTTTTATCTTTTTGATTTTTAACTGCCTCTGCTAGACATCCCCAATAAAACTTGAAACTATTCATTTGAATAGCAGACGACACATGCCCAATTCTTCCAATTTAGCATGTGCCTTTTAGCACTGTACTGTTCACAAAGGCAAGACTGAGATAATGGCAATACACGTTGGTACTTCTCAACTTCTAGAATTAATTAGCCTGCATGGTTGTTTGGTGTGACAATTGTGTTGTATACTGTCACCCATCCTGCATGGATGGTGTGAGGTCATGAGAGAATATTCTGTGAGTGCATGGAATCCAAGAGCTGAAAAAACAAGTGCTGAAACTACAACTATAGTACAATAATATGGGTATAAAAATGACATGATGATAATCGAAAATGTGGAGACAGAAGATGAGAGGGAAAAAGAGGAAAAGGTGAACATGATGTGAGAACAAGTGGATGTTTGTTAGCTCAGAGGCAACATGCTCGTCTTGGAAGCAAAACAATGCCAACCAGCACAGGTTTAAAACCCGTTCCTGCACTTTGTTGCTGGAATCTGGAATGAAGTGTGTTATAAGGACCTGACTTACATTTTTGTTTAATGTTTAGGAGCTAAGTGGAAACAAATGGAGAATCAGGATTGAGCAAGAGGAGGACAGGAACAGATAAAAGAAACTGGGATTGTGGTCTGAGACTATTGGAGGGGGCCTAGAAAGAGATTTCTATCTATTGAATCTTCTATAGCAATTTTGTCAAAGCATTTCCAATGCTAGTAGTGGAACGGTACAATAAACCAATGCAAATGATAAATAAAGATAGAAAACAAAAATGAGTTTCTGAGAACGAAAAAGCCGTAAGAAGATAAGACTTGATGCTGGAGAAGAAACTGCAAAAAAGTGGGGAAGATCCAATCGATAGAAGGATTGAGTCCCAGTCCCAGAAAGAAAGAGAGTGGGCAGGGGCTTGAGCACAGAGTGAGCTGAGAAGAGAGAGGAGATGATGTGATTGAGAATGGAGCGACTGAGAACATGTGTACAAGGAAATGAAAGGGCGGAGCACTTTTTGGTGCCCTACATTTGGTTTGTTATCTTTGTTGTTAGTCGTATTATGATGCTTTGCAGTGCCATTTTGGATGTGTTTAAAGAGGCTACTAATCAATAACCGCCGCCACTACGGGGAGACAAATTTGTTTCAGTCCTATTTTCTCAACTTTAATTATGACATCCATAATGGAGTAGGAGTTTCCCAATGTGAACGTTGAAAAGGTTTCCATTCATGTCACCGGCATAAACATAACAAAAGGCTATTGGGGCCTCCTACCTTTAGGTGCTTGTATCATCACTGAGAAATAGCACAAACATGTCAAGGGAACACTTGCCCCCATGAAAACTAACGCTCTCTTCCTGGAGGACACGACACAGCTACCAGTGCCGACATGCCTCATGCCCTCTTTGGCTTTAATTCACCCTTACTGCATTCTGTGTTGTTTTTTTTAAGTGTTGTATGCGCTATTTCAGCCCTTTTACCATCATTCCTTGCATGTGGAACACTGCCCCTGTCTCTCCTACTACTCTCTGCCCACTTGCTGCTGCTTTTAGTTAGCCAGCGTTTTACTCCCTCATCTGTCGATCTGCCATTGCTCTTCCTCCCTTTTGCAATGCTTTGCCTGCTTGAAGGTGTCATCCTTCCCTTTCCCAGCTAAGACATAAAACAACACATTTAGCTTGTGAATTACCATGGGTGTGAGATCATTTTGGCGTGCAAGTTAAATCACCATGTTCTAATTAAAAAAATTAATGAAATAGATGACGCACCAGGAAAAATACAAATATTAAAATGTGGCAAATTGTCTGAAAAAAAGTTTCATTACATGTAGGGATATTTTACAAATCACCTCTTGTTTGGAGTTAATGGTATTTCAAGTTAGTATCCCCTCTGTGATCAGGTGGAAATGACAAAGAGCGGTATTCTGTAAGAATACCACTAGCAATAAATAACTCTAGAGCTTTACTGTGCTTCTTGCTAGTACAGGCAGTATTTGGCTAATATTTGTGAGCTTCTGGTCTTTCTAGCATTGCTAGCACTTCTATCATGAAGCACATAATTACATACATCAGGGTCAAAGGTCATATGAAAATCCTGCTCTCCAGATCCCGAATTGGACTTGTCCTAGTTAATACAACTGAATTCCAAGTTTGGAGGTAAAGTGGAAGATTCACATTTAGCAAAATGCTGCCACGGAATCCTCCACTTTACCTCCAATCATCAGTGTATCCGATGTACTCTGAAAACAGGGATTTACCTGCCACCACTTATAATCTTATGGTAAGTCCACTGGACCCAGTCGCAATAACTGTAACCAATTTGATCCAGTCTTGGAAGTCTAGTGCATACTTGAAGCTCAACCCCTCCAAGAACAAATTCCTACTCCTCACCAACAAAACCGAACACCTAGAAATACAGACCCGGCTATCAACCATGTACCCTGAGAGCTTTGCACCCGGCCTCACCTCCTGCGCCAAGCCCCCTGGGTTCCACATCGACAAACACCTCTCCTTCAATACACACAAAGCTAAGAAAACTCAGACGGCCTGGTATCAGCTCTCCCATCTGTGGAAATTGAAGCACTTCCTCCGGACAGCTTTAGATCCACCGTTCAAGCAATAGTCCTATTCCACCCATATTGGGGCCTCCCGTTGTCCACCTTTGTGCCCCTGAGAAGTGTCCTACCTGTGGCTGCATGCCTCATCAAGGGTTTACGCAGATATGACCGCATCACTACAGCCCTCATCGACCTTCGCTGGCTCCCACTGAATGCACAAATCACCTTCAAGTCTTGCTGCATCATCTATAAGGCAGTCTCCCTCAAGCTACCCAGCTACCTTTTAGAGAAACTCAACATCTCTGGTGGATCTCTGCACCACGTGACTCGCTAAATGTCCGTCCCTCTCCTCCTAACCACCCTGTACAGCTGTACCCCCCTCTGTGCTCCTCTGTATCCTACACCCTGCAGTATATGTTATTTTGTTACCTCTGTAAAGCGTTCCGTTATGCATCTGTACTGTTTTACACCTCTGTAAAGCGCTCTGTTATGTATCTGTATTGTTGTATACTTCTATAAAAGGCTCTGTTGCTTCTCGAAGCTAGGCCGGCGCTTAATAAATACCATAATAATAATAATAATCCTATTATTATATTATAAATCCAGATTTAGCTCGGAAATACTGAGAAACCTGTAATAAGGCCCTGAATGAGCAAATGAAAGATGTAATGACACAAATTTGACTTTGAGCACACAGATTTGCTTGATTTCTTTCCGCAGCCCCAACATTTTGAGTAAAAACGCACACAATATGGGGTACAATGAAATCATTGAGTTTTCAAATTTGGGATGTTTAAAGCCTGGCCATGAGCACTGGTGTAAGAATGCTGGATATCTAGAGCAGGAGAAAACGACAAGCACAACATCACCCTTTTGCACGAGTAGTTTCTTCGGAATAATATGTGAGTGTGGATCTGTGTAGCAATAGGATCTACATGTGTTTAGGTCTGAGCGAGGAAATAAAACTTTGGTTGCAACAGACTTTGCGGGCTGGTTCAGAAAGCTTTTCAGTGGAGAAAGGCAGGAGCGCCCATGAGCATCTCAGATTTCCACCTGCTCCCTTAAATCCGCTGATGGCTGGAGCATCAACCTTGGAGGAAACCAGTGGGAATCATATTTGCACATGAGCGCCTAAATAATTCTCCAGGCCTTTCCAAATTTGTTCCGGTTTTAGGATTTCTGAATCAGGTATAAGGTAACCGGTGCAAATTGGAGAGACTCTGACACATTGCCTCATTTGCTCCATTGAAAATCTATATGAATGCGGCCCTCCATGTTACGATGTTAGCTTTGTGTATATAAGGGGATGGACACGGTTTATAGTCATAATGTCGAAAACATAATACCGAAAAACAAAAATGTCGAAAAAAAAATGTCGAAAAAAAAATGTCGAAATTATATATATATATAATAGAAAAAGTCAAATAGTCGAAACAAAAATGTCGAAAAAAAAGTCGAACGATAATACTAACATAGCGATGTGAGGTAATACTAATCGTCCATTTTTATGGGGGGGGGGTTACCCCCCCAACCCCCCGTTACCTCTACGCCGAAACTCTCCCACCACCCTCTCGACCACCAAACATAACCGTTTGCCAATCTGTAAATAAAGTACATTATGAATAACGAATACCCCATAGAATCAAGGTTCATAGGGGTTAAACCAATGTGTGACACCCACGAGTAAAGAACCTTGCCTAAACACCAAAGGGACAGATGACGGTTGTGGACAACTGTCATTAGCTGACAGAACCAGAGTCAGAGCGAACTAAAGTATATTCGATTCGGCTACGTCAGGCAAACAATCAGGTAATATAAAAAAAAAATATGTGACTCGCTATTTAAATCGTAAAATATATTATTATTAGTGTATGGCAAAGATAGTAAATCATTTTTTTCCGTTACTTTAGATTGAACATGACAGAAAGGGTTGAATACATAACCTCACAAAAAGGCGGAAAACAGCTGATTTGGAACGGATACATTTATAATAAAGAATTGGAGAAAAATGACCGCTCGTACTGGAAGTGCATCGAATATGGGCGGTCAAAATGTGCCGCACGAGTTATAGTTGCCTGTTCCAATACGAAAATAAAGGGAGAACACAACCATCTACCGGACAAAACAAAAATAGAAATAAAACAGACTCTCCAAGAGCTCAAAAGAAAGGCAATAGAAAACCCCGGTCAAGCAAGCGGTTTGGTCATATCGACGGTATGTGACACATTACCCACACACATATCTGCGCAGATGCCTAGAGAAAAAGATATGCAACGCACAGTAAATCGCAAAAAGCAGCAAAAAGAAAATCTACCACCAGCACCTACAACATACAATGAGATCACCATACCAGAAGTGTTTACAGTGACAGCTAAAGGAGAAAAGTTCCACCATTCCACCGTTGATGTACGAGACGAACAAATGTTGATATTTTCTACTGAAACCAATTTAAAGCATCTGAGTGAAAGTGCCCAGTGGCAAGGTGACACAACTTTCAAAGCCTGCCCAAACCCCTTCCAACAATTATATTCGATACATGGAACAATAAATAACAAACTAATTCCACTTGTTTATGTTTTAATGCCCAAAAAAAATGAAGAAACCTACAGAATCATGTTAAACAAAATCAAGGACACTGTACCCAATTCTAAACCAAAAAACATAATCATGGATTTTGAATTAGCACAGATTAAGGCATTTTCTTCAATATACCCTGATTCTAGCATACAAGGCTGCTTCTTTCATTTTACTCAGTCGATATGGAAAAAACTACAAAAACTTGGACTAAGTAGTAAATACACAGAGGACAGCATATTTCAACATAACATAAAAAAACTATTCGGATTAGCATTTGTAAAAGAAAATCAGGTTATAAATTTCTATGAACATTTGATTGACACTGACTATTTTAAAAATCATGAAGAAGAAAATGCAGACATGCTAGATTACATGGAAAATACATGGATTGGACAACTAACAAGAAATGGAACCGGAAGAAGACCAAAATACAATATAAACTTGTGGAATTGTTACGAGGCAACGTTGGAAGGACGACCTAGAACGAACAATTCACTTGAGGGATGGCACAGCCGTATTAACAAAACTTTCAACACAAGTAATCCCAATTTGTGGCATTTTTTGAAGGAATTAAATCATGAACAATCACATCAGGAATTTCGAATCTCTCAAGCAATTTCACTCGCAAACACAGAGGTAAAAAAGAAAAAATACAGAGACTATGAACAACGCCTTGAGAAAATAGTATGAAATTTTAATGAAAATGACAAAGACAACTACCTAGATTCAATAGCGTACAATTTAAAATGTTAAAAATACTCACGTTTTTTTGCGAAATATCCACTCCACCATGACAATTCCAGTGAAAAACCGTAAAAATCACCACGCAGCAAAATCCAAGGAACCCAAAATCGAAAAAGTAACACATTGAAAAACACCATCCGAAGATAAATCCACGATTGCGATCCAAAACAGTGAAATCCGGGAAAGAAAAAAAATTAACGTCCCAGGAAAGTCCTTGCAAAAAAATCCACGATCCAACCAAAACATCCATCGAATCCAGAAAAAGAAACTGCAGTGCATCCATTGAAAAGGGTAAAAAAAACTTGAAGATCCAAAAAAAAATCCACAGGAACGCAGGGAGACCCGAACACGATGAAAACGCAGCGAGAATGAACTTTAAAAATGGCGCCTACGTATACGTGGCGTAACGCAACCTTACGTAGCATGCTATTACGATATGTAAACAAATGGACAATCTCTCATTTCTTAAACAATAGCGCCATCTATTGACGAAAAAATATACTAAAAGTTTAACGTTACAGTTTGCAATTGTTTATTTATTTATTTAAAATTGCAGTTTACAGTAAATGTATATTTATTTAACTACTATTTGTTTTTAAGTAAAATATTACATAGTACATGCTATTTAAATGCTATTTATATTCAAAAAAACTTAATAAACGATGTTTAGAAATAATAATAAAACACATTTAAACACTTACCTTGTATTAACTTCAATTCGAAAAATCGAAAAAAATTCGACATTTTAGTAATTCGACATTTTTGTTTTCGAATAAATATTTTTCGACATTTTGTCTTTCGAAATTATTGCATTCGAAATTATGACTGGACACCGATGGACACTTCCTTTTACAATTTGGTATATGCAAATCCCTGCACATCTCGAAAAACTGCCATATATGTCTGTTTACACACAATGGTCTAAACAAATAAAATGACCCCCCCGCCCCAATTTCTGACTAGGCTCTATTATGATCCCTTGATTCTATTATGATCTCTTGATTACATGCCAGCTGGAGGCTCAGCAGGACGATGGCGAGTACGCGCAAGAAGCAGAGGAGCCGCGCGCAGAGACCAGACCTGCAGACCTGCTGGAAGCTCAGCAGGAAGAAGCAGAGGCAGAGGACACTGGCAATCGTACGCGTGCAGAGAGGCACAATATGCGGCCCCATGAAAAGTGCGGAGGAAACGCAATACACAAAGTCCAAAACTACAGCAGACGAGAAGACCATCTCCGGGTCAGGAAACGTTTAGTTACAACACTGCACGAGAAAAGAAGCCAACGAACCACCAGAAAATAGGGCTTCAATGGGCACAATGCTGGCAGCAGTTATGTCAGCTATTAGACTGTTTTTAAGACGTTGAAATAAATAATATACCAAGCAAACTTCAGAATAAGTTTGAGTTTGAATGAGTTTGATTTTCCACCTGAGCACGGTGAGTCCTGCCCCTGCCTGCTGCTGCTGTCTGCGGCAGCCTTTTTTTGTGTATTTGGAGGCCCTGAGGCCCCTCCCACGCCCGCTCCCACCCTGTGCCCTCTTCCTGCCTCACATTTCCGTCCGTCCCGCCCCCCCTGCTCCCATTGGCTAGAGGCCTGCTTCTGTTGGTGTAGCGGCAGAGCGGGACCCACCGGCTCCATTTCCACCTGAGCACGGTGAGTCCTGCCCCTGCCTGCTGCTGCTGTCTGCCGGCGCCTTTTTTTGTGTATTTGGAGGCCCCGAGGCCCCTCGCACACCCACTCCCACCCTGCGCCCCGCCCATAGCCCTGATTGGCTGCCTGAAATCCACACTCCAGTGAGGACCTAGTCCCACGGCGAGCCGCCTCTGCGTGCCACTTTTGCTCCCGGCTGCGCTCAGATGAGGCCCCCCATCTAGCCCCTCGCTCTTGGTGCATCCCCAGATACATATACATCCCAGCACGCCTCCCTGCCGTGTTTCCCTCCCCTAAGCCCGCCTTTCAGCTGCCCCGCCCCCTTATTGGTACCCCATCTAGGTCATAACCGACTCTCCCCGGGCAGCCCTCCTGCCCATGCAGCCCTACGGCTAAGGGCCCTAAGGCCAAGGGCGGCTCAACAGAGGCAGCTCCAAGAACTGTCAACCGTTGTCTGCAGTGGTAGCAGTGGCCGGCCGTCAACCATCATCTACAAGGACAAGTAAGGTAGGAGTGGCCTTGGTTAGGAGTAGAGCAACCACTCTGCCCCAGACCCTGAGCCACGTACCAAACCCAAAGTAAAGAAGATGATTGCATTGTATGATGTTCTAGATTGCAGTGATAGGTCTCTCTCCCACTATACAGGTCTCTCAAATTTAGCAGGGGTTCTGTCCCTAAATTGCATTGTATGATGTTCTAGATTGCATTGATAGGCCTCTCTCCCACTATACAGGTCTCTCAAGTTTAGCTGGGGTTCTGTACCCAAATTGCATTGTATGATGTTCTAGATTGCATTGATAGGCCTCTCTCCCACTAAACAGGTCTCTCAAATCTAGCTAGGGCTCTGTCCCCAAATTGCATTGTATGATGTCTAGATTGCATTGATAGGCCTCTCTCCCACTATACAGGTCTCTCAAATTTAGCTGGGGTTCTGTCCCCAAATTGCATTGTATGATGTTCTAGACTGCATTAATAGGCCGCTCTCCCACTACCCAGGTCTCTCAAATTTAGATGGGGTTCTGTCCCCAAGTTGCATTTTATGATGTCTAGATTGCATTAATAGGCCTCTCTCCCACTAAACAGGTCTCTCAATTTTAGATGGGGTTCTGTCCCCAAGTTGCATTTTATGATGTCTAGATTGCATTGATAGGCCTCTCTCCCACTATACAGGTCTCTCAAATCAAGCTGGGGCTCTGTCCCCAAATTGCATTGTATGATGCCTAGGTTGCATTGATAGGCCTCTCTCCCACTATACAGGTCTCTCAAATTTAGCTGCGGTTCTGTCCCCAAATTGCATTGTATGATGCTCTAGATTGCACTGATAGGCCTCTCTCCCACTATACAGGTCTCTCAAATGTAGCTGAGGTTCTGTCACCAAATTGCATTGTATGATGTCTAGATTGCATTTATAGGCCTCTCTCCCACTATACAGGTCCCTCAAATTTAGCTGGGGTTCTGTCCCCAAATTGCATTGTATGATGTTCTAGATTGCATTGATAGGCCTCTCTCCCACTATACAGGTCTCTCAAATTTAGCTGGGGTTCTCTCCCCAAATTTTATTGTAGGATGTTCTAGACTGCATTGATAGGCCTCTCTCCCACTATACAGGCCTCTCAAATTTAGCTGGGTTTCTGTCCCCAAACCACATTTTATGATGTCTAGATTTAATTGATAGGCCTCTCTCCCACTATACAGGTTTCTCAAATCTAGCAGGGGTTCTGTCTCCAAACTGCATTGTGTGATGTTTAAATTGCACTAATAGGACTCCCTCCCACTATACAAGTCTCTCAATAATCTAACTGCGCTTAGCTCAGTACTCTATCAATCCCGGAAACCCACCACAACCTAACTCAATTAAGTCCCATTCCAGCAGACCGTTAACACCCTAAGCCCCCCGACAGTGCACCCTTAGGAAACACACCCTACCCACCGACAGAAAAGCAACACTGAGCCACAGAACACCCCAGCGTATCCAGAGAAGGAAAAACCGAGGGCACTGCGACTGCACAACATAGCATAGAGGACCAACTACCTTACTACGCCTGCATTTAAACTGGAAAATGGCCCGGCCCAGAAAAGGACACCAAGAAAGAGAACAAGACCGTGCAACAAGAGACGCGAACACACAACGCCGACAGAACCCAGAAGAAGCAGCTCCACTGGAAGGAAACACGCCCAACACAGCTATAACTGGAACAAAATCCACAAGAGAAAAATCTGTATACCTCAAACCTTACCTCGCAACAACCACGGTACACCAACACTCCAACATGGAAACCTCAAACCATGCAAAGAATTTCATGAAACACGCAGAAAAAAGATGGGAGCACTCAACAAGAGAGTAGGAGGGCTCCGACCCCATCACACCTTAAATCGCAAGAACATCGGGACAACATCGATACCCACTACATCCCTCACAATACGGCGGAACACCGACAACCAGCAATGCTAACTCCCACCCAACAATCAGACTCAATGAAGAAAACACTGCTGATCTCCATCCGAACAGCATCACAGCAGAAACACCAAGAATAATCAGCCCTGTTACCAACTTACTGGACCGCTTCAATGAAGAAGCAGCTGTCGCCGTTCTTCATCCTACCGACATCAACGCGGAAACACCACGTACAGACAACTCCAAAATTGAACAACAAATAACCTCAAAACAAAATCTCACCCAGAGAATCCACTGTAACCTAATAAACACAAGGTCAATGTCCAAACACTCAACTGAAATATACGACCTCCTATCAGACGGAGGCATAGACATCCTATTTATTTCCGAAACATGGCTAGATGACAACTACAAGATCACCCTCAACAACTGCCTGCCTGAAGACTTCAAATGCATCCAAACAAACAGAAAATCCAAAAAAGGGGGGGGGGGGCTAGCGATCATCCACAAGGAACAACTGGCCATCAAAATGGAAGATCCTCTAAACATCGAGAAATGTGAATCCTTAATACTACGACTTTCAGTAAACCCCAAAACTAACCTGAAATTCATACTGATATACAGACCACCAACCTACGATGCGACTTTCATGGACACTTTCACAGAAGCAATCACCACCCTAGCCATCAAGTACAATCATCTGATCATCCTCAGAGATTTCAACATCTGGTTCGACGAAGAAACCACAACCACACAAAAATCCTTAACTGCCCAAGTAGCAGCCATGAACCTACAACAACTAGTCAAAGGAGCAACCCACTCAGCAGGGCACACAATTGACGCAATCTTCGCCAACAAGGATCTCATCACCACGGCACCCCCAATCCAAATACTCTGGAGCGACCACCTCATCATTCCATTCATAATCATAATCACAACGACCTCTCCAACAAAAAAGCAACAAGAAAAACGACCCATCATGATGAAAAGAAATTGGAGAACCATAAAAAACTCCAACCTAACCGAACTCCTAGAACTCAGCAAACCACAAGCATCAACCATGGAAGAAGCAGACCTAGACAGAAAAGTTGCCCTATTTCATACCTGGATCGCAACAACCTTAGACGACATCGCCAAAGAAAAGCCCTTCACCCCATCACGTAAGAAAACCACAGCAAAGTGGTTCACCCCACTACTCAACGCCATGAAAAGAAAAAAACGAAAACTAGAATCTGAATGGAGGACCAACAACACCTCCGCAAACAAATTGAAATTCCTACAACAGATCCGCTCATATAAAAAGGAAATACAAAAAGCGAAGAGGAAACATTACGACAACCAAATCTTCAGAGCACCCAACGCTTAGAAAGAACTATTCAAAATCATAAACGAAATAAAAAACCCACCGGGCTGCAACAACACGCCAATTCATTTGATGAAACTCTGCGAGGACCTCGGAGACCACAGAGGACTTATCTAACTATAGACCCATCTCCAACATACCGTACATAGCCAAACTGCTAGAAACGCACGTCTACCAAACAACAATTCATAGAAAAGCATTGCCTACTAGACCAGGCACAAGTTGGTTTCAGACCTATGAGAGGAACAGAATCAGCTCTCCTCTCAATATGTGACGACCTAAAAAGAAACGCAGACTCGGACAACAGTACCGCCCTGATTCTCCTTAATCTGTCTGCAGCTTTCGACACTGTCAACCACACCATCCTCATAAAGAGATTAGAAGGACTAGGAATAACAGACACTGCCCTGCTATGGATCAAATCCTTCCTAACAAACAGAACAGAAACAGTATGGATAAAACCTTTTAAATCCAAACCCAGAGACTCCACGTGCGGAGTACCACAAGGTTCATCCTTCTCCCCACTGCTATTCAAAATCTACATGTACCTACTAATCAAACTCATCAAAAAACACGGCCTAACATGCTACAACTACGCCGACGATACTCAAATAATCTTCAACATATAAGATACCCGAGAAGAAAACACCACACTAGAGAATTGCCTTTGTGACATATTCAACTGGATGAACCTCAACCATCTCAAAATCAACCCAGGCAAAACAGAGTTAATGATCGTATCAAAAAAGGGAGGAGACATAAACTATATCCCCTGGCCAAGAGAGCTTGGCACCACACCAGAACCATCATCAACTGTAAAAACCCTAGGGGTCCTAATGGATAACAATCTCACTCTAGAGCCACAAGTAAACTCGGTAAGCAAGAAATGTTTCTTCCTCCTGCGAGCAGCAAAAAGGATCCTACCGTTCCTGTCATTCGCCAACAAAACACTTACCAGCATCGCTCTGATCATGTCCAGAGTAGACTATGCCAACAGCCTATACCTGGGCATGCCGGAACGACATCTAAAAAAACTGCAACGCATACAAAATGCAGCAGCCAGACTCCTCCTCAAGCTACCCCGAAGAGAACACGGTGGTCGGTCATTTTTTCGAAAAAAAAATGTCGAATGACAATTTTTTCAAAAAAAAAATGTCGAAAAAAAATGTTGAATTCCGTTTTTTTAAATTATATATTTATTTTGGGGTTCAGGATAAAAAAAAAATGGGTAAAACAAAAAAAAAATGTAAAAAAGGGGGGTTGGGGGGAAACCCCCCCATTTCGAAAAAAAATGCATTAAAAAAAAATGTGACATTTCTTTTTCGACATTTCTTTTTCGAAAAAATGACTTTCGACATTATTGGTTTCGAAATTATGACTATAAACCAGAGAACACATCACACCCGCGCTAAAAATACTACACTGGCTACCACTAAAACAGCGAATAAAGTTCAAGTCCATGTGCATCACGCACAGAGCAATCCACAAACAAGGCGCAGAATTCCTAAGCTACAAACTACGCCTACATCAACCGACAAGAACACTAAGATCAAGCACCGACATACGCCTGGAACCAAAACCCTACAACAGAAAAAAACTCATCAGGCACCCAAAACCTGGAATGACCTACCTAAGAATATACGGAACACAACAAACCACCTAGCATTCAGAAAACTCCTCAAATCAGGGCTCTTCACAGGGTAACCACAACGGAGACGCACCAGAATGCGCAGACATTAAAACAACAATGAAAATAACTCCAATCCCGGCCACTCTCAATCTGGACAAACACTCAAACCAAAGAACTAACCACTCGACAGAGCATAAGATACCATGGAAAATAGCCACAAAAGGAAGACTCCAGAGACTGATCACATACTTAGACCCAGACGAAAGTCCTCAAGTGACTCACCCACTCGCACGTACCAGACGCACCATATCCAGACCGGCAGACGCATTTAGACAGAATTGAGAATATTGGCATGGCCACACTTTGTGGAATTGTGGACATTGGCCTGCGTTGCATCTAGTGGGGACTTTGAATGCTAGCATGCCTGCCCTTTGATAGAATTATGAATATTAGCATGTCTACATTTAGATAGAATTGAGAATATTAGCCTGCATCGCATCTAGATAGGACCATGAATGTTAGCATGCCCGCACCTAGGTGAAACCGGAATGCCAACATGCCCACACCTAGATAGATTTCTGAATATTAGCCTGCATCGCATCTAGATAGGACTTCGAACGTTAACATGTCCGCACCTATGAGAAACCTGAAGACTAGCACAGGCCACATCTAGAATTGTGGACATTGGCCTGCGTCGCATCTAGATGAGATAGATTGAAGGATAGCAAGCCCGCGCCTAGATGAAACTTGAATGTTGGCGTGTGCCACACTTGGAATTGTGAACACCAGCCTGCGAAGCATCCAGATAGGGTTGTGGCGGTCAACTGGTGCCACCCTGGGACAGAACTGCAAATGCCAACATGCCAAAGGTCATGTAACCCACTAACCAATATAAGTTCAAACTTTGCATACTTATCTCACTCAAAAAACTCACACAACCATCTCTCACACAAGAATCCACACGCACTTCACAACATTGCAACAACACGTAAGCCGGAGCAACAGCACACGCGGCCTGTCACCGATCCAATACCCGCACCAAAGCTCAGCATCTGGTGTATACCGAGTTGAAGCTGCCAACAGAACACCACTCCTCTCACTATCCTACTCCCTCTTCACCTTACTAACCCACCCCACCTTCTCATTTACAGATCCACCAGAGCGCCTGGTGACCAATTCCGTTGGTGATGGTGCACGGTACAAATACCTTTAACATTTAACATTTTAACAAAAAGCCAAGCAGCCTAGGAGCAACACCCAAACACGTTCAGGGGCATTTTATTTGAGATTACGCATTGTCCTACCACTCCAGCCCATTTTCAATTCTTTTAAAGGTGGAGAAACGGCATGAACCAGAATTAACTTTCCTGCCATGCTTTCCTTCACCATCTTAAAAGAACTGTTTATTTTACAGATGAATGAGATTGTCATGTAGGTGGAAAATAAATGTATTCAACTGTAAACTGTTTCAATTTTGCAATGACAAAAGTATGAAAAATCTATAGGAGTCATTGGAAAATGTCTCCTGCAAAGGGTAATTTTAGGAGTACATGCAGGGCTGCTTAAAATGTGAACATTCCTTTTATCTCCTAAAGCTCTTTTTCTTGGCCTTGTGTGTTTGATGTGCCAAGATGAACCTCCTTAACAAGGCCTTCCCTGTCTTTATCCACCTCGATCCATGCAGTAATTGTTAAGCCAGTTAAATTCTCCCAGCTGAAATTCAGTAAATCCATATTTATCCTGTACAGATATTTTTGAACCATGTTCAGGATGGAAATGGTCTACGTAGCGTGGTACACACTTTGTGATGCACAAACAAATCTTAGCTGAGTCTACATTATGGTAGTGAGAAGTTGGGGAGCAAGGAGTTCCACCGTATCACCCGACAGTCTCTCTGAACGACCGTATAGATAGAAGCACTTGTGCTTCCTGACTGGAACATGTGATCTCCACCTCCTATTTGTAATTAAAAGTTGCTGTTCCAAGGTGTATTCCACCTTGTAATCAGGCAGTATTCACCACCAGTGTATTCTGCTGGAATACCACCAGAATTAAATAGACCAAACGCACGCTTGGTAGTCATTTATATTTTTTAAAGCAGCCGCCCGCCTACTGCTTAGGGTTTCTAGCCTAAACTATCCCTCATAGTTGGCATTTGGAGGAAGTGCCTTTGAGAATTGCTTTCGGCTGTGGAGACTGAATGCCCGTTTTCCTTGGACTCAGAAACATTGTTTAAAGCTTGGAGGTACGAGCTTAAGCTCTGCCCCTTTCTCCCACAATCCTTAAAAAAACAAGCCACGCACATTTGGCGCGCGTGCATTTGGAGGAAGTGCCTTTGAGAAGTGCTGTCGGCTGTCTGCTTTCTGAGGGTCTGAGGGCGGTGGGTTAAACTAACCCTTTTCTTAGTTTTGAAGTACTAAGTTCTGACGTTTTATTCCTAAAGCAGCTTGGTTTGGTTTACCAGTGTGTGTCTTAGGCTTGCACAATACTGATTAGAAGAGTAGATGTACAAGAACGCTTGAGTATTGTTTTACCTTATTTTATTTTATTTCATCTTACCTTGTGCCGACCTATCGGTCGGTAGTGGAGTTATATTTGTAGTGGACGAGACAGTGTTTCCACAAGTTAAAAGGAGGCGTTTTTGGGTGAACCCGCTGGCGGTTCTTGTCTGTTGAAAGAGTGGATTGACGCCCAGTGCTGTGACACCCCCTATTTGTAACATTCAAGTTGTCACTATAAACTACTATAAGTAAAATGGTAATGACTTTGCGCACGGGTATGCCGACTAAAGAGGTCATTATTGTGTGCTCGCGGGAAGCCATTTCCACGCCTAAATCGTCCTCGAGAACAATCAACTTAATGCGAGTGAGCAAATCAGCCTCTAATGTAAGAGCATGTTCAGTAATGGCTGACATAAGAACATTTTGTGGCCAAGGTGGACAAGTGGGGAAGGGTTATGAAAACGTTCAACCCCCAGGTCTTAATGTTGATTTAACTAATCAGGGTCCGTCATGTAGAGACACTGGTGGGAACGATGCGAGTATACAACCATCTATCCCTGACTCGCTAATTGCAGCTGGAGTCCTCAATGTAGTTGACCAACAAGGACCTGGGGGGATAGAAAACCCTAATGAAGTGATATTAATTCAGCCTGTTTCGCAAACTACTGTAAACATAGCACAGAGGAAATTCGAATGAATGCACCTGCGATTACCATTGAAAGTAGAATGTAGATGATGTGCTAACGGGATATGCTAATAACAAAACCATGGCTAGCTCACCTTAGGGAAAAAGCACTAGTAGTAACGAACAGGTCCTAGATGACAGCATAAATAGACAAGACCTATATCAATCACCCATGATGTTTTCCCCAACGGCAAATGCATCCTCTGTGATGCCCTGTTCTTTTGCCCAACCGACCCCTCGTCGGAATCATTCTGCTCCAAATGGAAAAATACAAGCCATACCGGGAAATTTCGTAATAGGTCTAGAAACGTCCCTACAAACAATGAAGGCAGCCCTGTTTTCACTTACACGTTTATATGACTCCCTAGACACGAAAATAAATGATCAACATACACTATTGGTAAAGCTGTTACAAGGACATAAATCTAATGAATCACACTGTGTATGCTGTGAAAAACAAAGCAGCCTAGTTCATAGCCCAACGGTAGATTCAATCTCGAGGATTGGAGAGATAAAAACGAATCATGATGAAGAACTGTTAATTGATTGTACACAAAATCAACAGGCGGTATTGCAACTGGGTGCTAAAAAAAGGAGCAAATCCTGTTGAGCTTGCTAATAAATCTGCTCCTTCTAAATTGCATATAGAAAAGTGTGTGGAAAGTGCTCCAACAAATACTGCCCAAGAAAATGATGAATGTAAACTAGGGCAGGCATGCACTAAAAAAAAGAAAGCCAAGTGGAAGAACTTGGAAACGCCCAATAAGCATTCCATGAAACAGACCGAAAAAGGGAAAGCAATGTATTAATTTGATATAAAAAAAAGAAATGAATACAATTGCTAAACCTATATCAAAAAAATCAAAAAATGTTCCAACTGTTGCAAACTCTAAAACTACAGGTATGAGGCAGTTTATCCGCTCACTAACGTTGCCCAAAACTGCCACTGCTATAGCCCGTACGGCCATCGGTAATAAATATCGTAATGTAATATTACAAAAAGCGAGTCAAGGTCGGCAGGTATCAAACATGCCTATGGCGTATGAGCCTTTGGATAATTGAATCCTCCTGACAAAACAGCAAAAGGAAGTTGTATCCGGTGATGCCCAAAGGGAGCATGTGAGAATGCGTGTTAACAACGAAGCAAATGCTACAGCTAACTCACTGCCGTGTCAGCAAGCTAGTGATCCGAATCACGCAGAGAGAATGTCAGTGGGACAAAAATCAGAACAGACCTGCGAGGGGGGTGGATGACACAACGCTGCAGAATTGAGCCGGGAAAAGATAATCTTGATGGGTGAATGGAAAACTGAACTGGAGCAATCTTTAAAAAGAATCATTGCCCAGGTGAATACACAAGAGAATCCAGCATTAAATGCTTTAAGGGGTACAATCCAAACACCCTCCTCTAACATCTTAAAGCAATCTTTTTTCCAGCCCCAGCCGAAAGTAAGTTATGCAACCAATGCTGGGTTTCGAATGCCGTTGAGAGATTCGATCTCAAATTGCTTGATGATGCAGTGTCGCCCCCATCCCTTTCGCAGTTTTGATCTGAAAAGACAATCAATGGTGAATATATTTGCAGAGGTTCCTGCCCTTGAAGGATTATGTTCGAATGACATAGACCAAATAGAATTTCCCCATAGAAATGATTTATCTATGATAAAACTATGGATGAAATCAAGCTTTGTAAAAAACGCTGTGTGGCAGGCGCGGGATGACCTGTATGAATTAGGTTTCCTCTTGTTGAATCCAGCACTATTTGATCAACAACAGCTCCCTAATTTGAGAAACGAGTTTGTCTCTAAACCTCATGTGTATACGAAACGCCAAAATCAAATATCACAGGCAGACTTGGCAAGCGTCGATGGGCAAATGTTGGATAACAGAGAAATGAGAGTAAACAATAACTAACTAGTCCATCATTTGAATAGCTTTTCCCTAGCCTATTGGAATACAAGAGGCTTCAAGCATCTTACAAAATCTAAAGATAGCTTGTTGATGAGTTATGACATCTTGGCCTTCCAAGAAATATGGCTTTCTAGCGTCCATGTATGGGATAAACATGTTGTATTATAGGTTCCAGTTATTATGCCAGTCAGAGGTAGACCCATGGCAGGTCTAATGGTAGCTATAAAAACATCTTCCAACATGCAAATCGAGCCTTGGTGCTATCCGAATAGTTTTCTCCAGATGGTAAAGATTAAATTCAAATATACAAATATTGGCCTAATAAACATTTAGTGGAACCATTCTGCAATAAATGATACCGTCTTTTTCGATGCCATGGATGATTTACTAAAATTAACAATAATGGACCCAAGTTGTGATCACGTAATAATCACTGGCAATCTAAATCTAACATGTGTAGCCCAAGTGGGGAAAGCCCTGACTCCGACAGCCATAAGATGGAATGCTTTCATGGATGAACGGCAGTTTCTAAAATTAAACAGTGCCAAAAACGGTGATATGCCACCGAAGAGTACATGGCATAGAGGCACACAAACTGCTATGATTGACTATACGTATGTTGATAGAGGGCTCTTCACCTATATAACCAAATTCCAAATTATATCACAGGATATAAGCGACCATGATATTCAATCTACAAAATGGTCGTGGCATATAGACACCAAAACATATGAGTCTTCATTAGCACGTAACATGACAATGAACACTGCACAAAATAGGGTCTATTGGACCCCTCTATCTTTAGAGAATTTAAGCAGAAATCTAAATTGTTCTCTGAATAACAATGTTCATCATGGCTCTAATACGTTCCCTTCTTATGTCGAAGAATTGCAAATCTTTATAACAAAGAAAAACAAGCCTAACATAGCAGGTTATAAGACTTTGCATACAAAAGACCCTGAAGTTGTCCACCACAAAACTCAATTTAGAGCTTACAAAAGAAAGATTCTAAAGAAAATCCTCACGATTGCTGGATCCAATTGAATGCTTTAAAATGTAAACATAAAAATTGGATAAAGGCAAGAAAGGCCCTGATGTACCAACGCGATGCTGAGGCCATGTTAATGAGTCTACAATTGAAGAGTTCGGCAAAAATATGGTCACATCTAAAATCCAATCAAAGCAAAATTCAAATGGTGAGCCAAATTAATCCGATTCCGCAAGAAGTGTGGGCTTCTTTCTATATAAGTCCTTATATGCCGATACAATAACTAGTAGGCGTGAGGACACTTTGGAGTGGAGCAAAATAGGAAATCTTGTTTTCGATGTTAATGACATTCTATTATTTATCTCAAAGTTATCAACATCCCATGCTCCTGGCTCTGATGGGCTTTCCAATTAAAAATCCAACTGCGTGTGCTCAAATATTAGTCACTATTTTCACACAAATTGTGATATCTCGGTGCATTCCTGACTCCTGGAGGAAATCCATCACTATAGCTGTTCATAAAAAGGGGGACAATGCAAATCCAAGAAATTATAGACCTATATCTCTGCTGGATATACCAAGTAAAATATGTGCACGACTTCTATTAAGAGACCTCAATAAATGGTTGAATGAAACTGGAATTAGAGACCCAAACCAGACTGGCTTTATGCCGGGGATGGGGACGGCAATCAACCTTCACATCCTGGAAGTCATAAAGTATCAAGAACAGCAGAAGGGTCAGGTGGTGTGTATGGCCTGTATTGACTTCCAGGCTGCTTTTGACTCAGTCTGCAGGAAACTTCTAATAAATAAATTGAAGGATGCGAAGTGCCCAAATTATTTGATATTCTGGGTAAATGAATTACACTCTCATACCACGGTTCAAATTAGATTGGCCTTAGATGGCACATTGTCAGACCTAATTGAAACGTTTCGTGGATTAAAGCAATGGTGTATACTAGCTAGCACTTTGTTAAATTATTTCATGTCGGCAGTGCAGCAAGAGTTTATGAACACCAGATTTGATGCACCACGTCTTGGAGGTTATGCAGTCCCCTGGTTGTTTTATGCTGACGACCTTGTGTTGCTAGCTAAGACACCAGGGGGCCTCCAAGCCTTATTATCATGCTTAAATAATTATGCTAACGCAAACCCGTTGAAAATCAATCAGGACAAATGTAAAATCATGGTACTCAACCCCAATAAGAAGAACTCATCCAAATACAAAGAGTTGTATATACAAAATGTAAATATTGGAATTGTTAATGAATATAAGTATCTGGGAATAACAATCAGTAATGACAAGCAGGACAAACCATATCAAAGAGAAGTTGAACATAAAGTTAATACAGGTATAGCCCAGACAAAAATTATACAGGCTAAATTTGGAACATTTTCGATGTTACCGGCCATAATATTTTACAAGCAAAAAGTTACACCTATAATAACTTATGGGGCTGAAACTCGAGACATCATCCCAGAGAGTGCTTGGGTAAAATGGGAAGGTCGCTTCTGGAAGACAGTTTGTGGCGTTCCAATGTCTGTATCAATGTGCCTACTAAGACATGAAATGGGGCTAATATCCTTGTATGAAATATATTCATGGAAAGCTCTGACATTATATCGAAAATACTTGATGGCAGTGAGAGGAAATGGTATAATGTATATTATGGGAAGATATATGTTGGAATCAACAAATCCTAACATTTTGAAATGGAGAAAATGGATAAAAGTATTAATGGAGATGGCCGGCATTGATGACGACCTTCTTATTAATAATCCCCAAAGAGCTAAAAAAAAACAGTGGTTGTATGACTGGATCCAAACCAGAGATGCATGTATGAAATTGAAACTGTTTAAACAGCAAGCTTTTGCAATCAAAAAACTGCATGTTGTTGAAAATGATCTGATTAAGTTTCCAGATCCTAAGTCTAGAACTACATACATGAGAATCAGATTGAACATCTGCCTTACGAATGAAGTGCGCTTTATGCGCAATCATACATCAAATGCTAGCTGTAGATTCTGTCTTGTAACATCAGATGTAGAGACATTAAAACATCTAATCTCTGAATGTCCAGCACTACTACGACAAAGAGGCAAAATGTTTAAACATATGTTTGTGGGCTATTATGTGCTGAATCAAGAAAATCTCTGGAACATTTTATATAATAGTCAACAACCTAAAATGAATATTGCGGTTCTTTTGTTTGTTGAATCTCTAAGTCTGCCGAACCAAACTGACATCATTGACCTTAACCTGTTGCAACCCATCATATAACTGTCCTTAGAAAAAGCATTAAGTGTTTATGTTATTACCTGTATTCATTAGATAATGTATTCTTGAATTTTATTGTAATTAGCATTTTTATTGTAACTAATTTTATATTGTGTGATGTTTATTATTTTTGAAGGCTGTATTTTACAGCTATATCAAAATAAAAAAAAATAATTAAAAAAAATTAAATAGACCAAGGAATGCAATTAGTTTGATGCTAAACAGGCAATATGTGTGAAATATGCTTGATTAAGTATCAGCACAATAGCAGTAATGGGACTCAGACGGTCATGTACTAGGGGCAAAAGGTTGCCTGGACCGCATGTCCCTAACCACCAGATTAGGGCCTCCTACAATATCGCTTATCCTGTCTTCCTTATTCCTGTGTCAGTTAACATGTTGCTATTCTTCCAGCTCTGCTTCAGGTAGTCCTCTTTCTTGTCTTAATTCTGTTTTGGAATCCCCTGTGCATGCCCCTCCTCCTTCCTCAGAGCACTCCTGTATTTCTTATTAGATATAGAGATGGCCGCTATCCAGATGTTTTGGACTCTGACGTCCATGCTCCCTCACCCGGAATTATGATGGCTAGGGCTGATGGGAGCTGTAGTCGAGAAATATTTGAAGATCCAAAGGTTGCACACCCCTGGCGCAACATTAGTCCAGTTGTTTCAGGAAGGGGTGGAGTCTATGTCGACCACTCTGAAAGCCCTCCTTTTGTGCTCACTTCTTGCACACTGGCTCTAGTCACTATTGCTTGATTTCGAATGACTTTGTTTAAACAATGTTTAATGATGGCAGTTTTCCATCAGTGATTTTTTAAACTGACCGAGCTGTAGTGGGGACCTTTTTGGGCAGAGTATTATATGAACATTATTGCCATTTAACCCTTGTTGTTTACCCGTTACACCCATACTTGTGATACAGTCTTTACACATCGTATGAACAGGAAATAAATAAATAACAAGTTGTGCTAGCACATAGAATTGGAAAAGGAAAGATGGAATGACAAAATTTTGACTTCACACCTCAGAGATTTTCTTCGTTTCCATGCGCAGGATCTGATTATTGATGACATCCATATTGTTCATGACCAAGGGCCAAGAAGAACGTGAGGTAAAGAGAACTGAGTCGGCTTTGACAAACGCTTGAAAATGACAATGGGCCCTGTTATTGGAACGCTCTGTAACTGGATTGGGGGAACCACAAGCACATCACAAAGATGACAACTGCAGGTTCTTCATAAGAGAAGTGTTGATCTAGGTTGAAATATAGAAATATAGAAGCACCTGTTCTCGGCTCTAAGGGAGCAAAAACACCTTTGGGGCATGATTTTTGATGTGTTTCCCCAGATCAAATCGGGACAGGCCATGAGTATCTCAGACCTGTACCCGCTGCCTTATAAATCTTGAAATCTTTCTGAAACCTATTTGCTTGTGATCGCCTCAAACATGCACCTGTCATTTCCAGATTTGCTATGGTTTAAGCTTTCTGAATGAGGTGTAAGGCAACTGGTGTTATCGGCACTTCAGTCTAGATTTTGGTATGTAGGAAGGCACGCGCTTTTTGAAAGTTGGCCCGAGTTTTCTGTTTTTCCAAAATTCTGCAACAAGGAAATATAAACTGCCTCTCACCTTCTCTCGCTTTGGTTTTAGTGTAGCTCCTTGATCAGCAAAACCTGAAAGGGTCGCCAAACGCTTTGTGTTACCTTACACTCTTACCGTTGAAATCCCAATCATAGGACTATGATTTGCACACTCAGGGCACTGTTCCTTAGGGGATACTGTCCCACGAGAGGGTGCATGTAACAATGCTTAAAATACGGACCTCCCGCTTACCTCCTAAAGCTTAATCTCTCTGACCCGGTGTCTTTGATATTTTCAAGGTGCACTTCTTGAACAAGCACTTCTGTGCTATGCAGAAAGTGTCAGGCCGATTAATAACACATATATTCTCAAAATATCTTATGACATTTGTACTAACTTATAAGAGAAAGTGGCACCTAGACCCAGCTGTTTGTCACATTTAATCACTAAAAGATTTAAAGGCTCATTATGAGTTTGGTGGAGCAGTAAAAAAATGCTGGTAATCCAGTTACTGCCACTGTTTTTAGGTAGTAACAGAATTACCACCACTTTTATAGTACCGTTGAGTTCAGATTTTGGCAGTAAAATGGAGGATTCACCTCCAGAGAAATGCTGGAGGGAAGTCCTCCACTTCACCTCCAAAAACCTGTGACTACTGCAAGATAATGAGCTTTTTAAATCTGCCATTCTGCCTCTCATTTACGAGTCCAGTGGTGGTAACTACTTTTCATTCAAGGCCTTATATATAGCTTAGAACAATCTTTCTGATGTTCAGCTTGCCTTGCCCTAATGAAAAGTTATTTGCGTAAAATGAATATTTAATTCCAATGTAGTTGTAGGAAATGTGGGTTCCTAAAGGCCCACATGCATGACTTATGGTCTGGGGGACCAAGCATGCATAAGGAGGCTTAAGGGATCATAAGAACCTTTATTGCACAACAACAGTGGGGAATATAGCTATTCTCACTCAGCCACCAACGTGACTTAGTATGCTGGTGAGCATTGGGTTGAACTAAAAAAAGAAAAGTCATGAGTGAATGTCAGGTTACAAACCTTCTTAGTGTGGTGCACAAGGTGCGTGCTTGCTTCATTCATTAGCCTTTCTAGTGATTTTTTCTTGAAGCTGTGTCTCTTTCTTGGGGTTGGCGTGTTTGTTCGCATAGACCTTAAGCTGTTCGATTCAGGATAATGAAACACTCCCTAGTCAACATTGGCTGGTGTCTGAGATTAGAGGCACAATGCAGCATTGTTAACTGCCTGTCACTAGTAAAAGTCAAGCAGGAAGGTCCTGTTTTCAGACAGCTCCAATTTCTAGGCCCTAACCTACCACTTATGAGAAAAAATACAGTAACAGGAGTTCAGGAAGTTTGGTGTGAGAGCCTTCGTGGGACATTGCTGAAACACCAGTGGGAGCGCAGCATAAATGCAACAGGAGAGTTTGTATGTCAATAACTTTATTATTGCTGTGAATCGGCTAAAACTAAACAGTCTGATTCCGCTTTTCACAAAAGAAATAGGAAATCAAAAGCACCAATTTACCTCACTCAGCTGTGAAAGTATAGTGCAGCCAGCGTTTTCTTTCATGTCTGCCTCGCTGCATTCTTTCTTTATAATTTCTTTTTATTGGTAATTTAACAGGTCGCGGTCAACGTAGCAAGCATTAATCACGTAGCAGTGCAATGTCACAGAACACAGAAATAATATATGTCAATACATTCTGGAGGTGTGAGGGGGCCACAAGGGAGCGACCCTATGCGGGGTATCCAATGGTGGTCGACGGGAGAGGTCAAGTCCCTGAGTCAACGCCGCCCTGTTGGTTACAGACTTCGAGCCGTGGCTCTACCCATGTTAGTTAGCTATGTCTCGTTGATCCATTTTCCCCAGACCTGTATATGCGTTTCTCAAGGGACGCACAGCGGTCCATCTCGTTTATCCATCGATTAAGGCACAGCCTTTCAGAGGAGCCCCATGGGCGGCTATAAGTCTTTTCCTCAGTCCCAGTGTAACATTGAGAAATGCTGTTTCGTATTTAGTATGATCTCCTTCTCCCCATATCCCTAGTATCACCAGCTTTGGGTCTTGCGGCACGGGGGACCCCAGGATTACACTGATCCGATTTATGCATTGGATCTAGAAGGCCTGGACAATATCACATTCCCAGATCATGTGGTAGAACGTTCCTTCTGCCCTTCTACAGCGCAGACAGTTCCCATCCTCTATTGTCCCCATTTCATCCTTGTGGTCCTGGAGTGGTAGGCCTGATGGAGTATGTTGTACTGTATCAGGCAGTGTTTGGTATCTATGCTTATTTCCTTCAGAAACATCAGTGCCTCAACCCATTCCTCAAGCTCTAGTGGACCTACCGCTCTCTCCCATTTCTCCCGGAGCTTGGAGAGTTCTTGAGTCCTGAAGGCGGTTATGACCTGGTAGAGTGTGGACGTGACCTTGACCGGGGTCTTTGTCTGAAGCATGTTTGCTTCTAGGGGGGACCACTTTGGGATATCCGCTGTGGCTGGGAATTGTGCCCGGATGGCATGTGTAAATTGTCTGTATCAATCCCCAGTCGGCAGGGCAAATCTTTCCTGTATGTCGTTGAATGAGACTAGTTGCCAATCGCGGAGTATGTCTGCAAGAACCGTATTCCCCATTCCTCCCAGTTCGTGAAGTACACCATTTTCAGGACCTCCTGGATGTGTGCGTTATTCCACAGGGGTTGGTCCGTTGTCGGCCTTTCACTCCAGCCAATGTGCTGGGTGGCCTCTGTCCAGACTTTACGGGTCTGGTGTATAATTCCGTAAATGTCGGTGAGATCCCTTTCCCTCCCATATAGCACTCGGAGGGGTGTGGTTTGCCCGCATGTATCTGATCTCTCCCCTTATGTGTGGGAGGTCTGGGTCCCTGTGAAGCCAGTCATTTACTACCCCTAGTTGTGCGCCCAGTAGTAGGCCCAAAGGCATGGATGGCACTCCAATCCCTCCCGCCCAGGGTCCTTAACGCTACGTGGGGTTGTTTCCCTCCCCAGAGTAATTTCCTAAGGGTGGTATGTAGGTAAGTGAAGGTCGCATGAGTGATGTGGAGAGGGGTGCTCTGGAGGGCGTAGATGAATCTTGGGAGGGCTAACATTTTTAAAAAGGGCCACTCATCCCATGAGCTTGAGCGGGAGGATTGCCAGTGAGTGGCTGCATTCTTTATTTAGTAATTAGTTAACACTAGGTACCTAGTTAGAATTAAATCGGGACAGTTAGATAGTTTGAGTTATTTATTAAACTAGAAATAATAAAGATACCCAGGGAGCACAGACTAAAGCAGAAGGATATCACACGTTTAGAAGTTTTGGAGCAAACACTTACTAAAAAGTGTATTCTCAAGTTGCAAGTGAAGTGATACAAGGAGCACAGACTGACACTTTAAGGATTTGCACGTTTGCAAGTCAAGTATCCTGGGAGCAGAGACTCATTCAAAAGAAAGATTTTCTCAAGTTCGAAGTCAAGTAACTCAGGCATTAAAAACTCACACAAATTCGATTTTCCTAGAACTTTCAATAATTAAGAGTCTGGCCATAGGGTCAATTGTTGCAGGATTTTAATTACTTATCCTCCTCTTTGCGCTTAGCAGAGGAGCACAGGTAATGGATATTATTGGGGAAGGGAGACTGGATGTTGTCTGAGGTGCTGTAAGCTTACCTGGTGTGTCTTTCTCGGCCCTAAAGATTACCGCAAGAATAGGAATTTTGGAATCTGTGTTTGTTATTTTCTCCACTTTCCCTTTCCCTCGGTGGTGTGGCAGCCAACAGAGAGGAGCAGATCAGGCACAGGTAGGTTGTGGGTGCGTGGGTGTTGTAATGTAAGTCAGTCTTGTATTGTATCTCTGGCCAGGAGTGCATGCTGATGGAATGTTGATGTTAGCATGATAAGCAGCTGAGGAGAATGTTGAGTGTGTGAGTGTTCTATGAATGTCAGTTGGGGGCCTGAGCTGGGAGTGAAAGGATGCCCGGTGTGTCTGTTCCTGTTTATACCTGTCATGTCCACTTGTGACAACCTTAACTGGTACTGTACATACTGAGAGTAACTGGATCCCACAGCTGGTCCTTGTATGTGATGTCAGAGCACCACAAGTAAACATAACATTGAGACAAGTATGTTAAAAGTACCCACATCAGGAGAGATCAAACACGAGATGGTAAAAGGGTGCACCAGAGTACAAAACGACAGCAACTAAATACAGAAGTAAGGAGAGCTGTGGGAGGGGGAAGCAGCTGTAGCAAGACCCACCATTCCCCCGATTGTCTAAATGTATCCATCCTCTACCAGCAAAGTATGATATGGGTTATCTGGGAGGGAGGACCCCACCAGCAATACAGCCCCAGAGATCCCCAGCAAATCAAAAGGGCCCTGCGATCCGGATAAAAGACAACATTTTAAAGCAACTGCTAACAGCAGCTTTCATTTAGAGCAAAATGACTTACTGGCAGTTGAGGTTGTGCAATGGTGCTCCTAGAGGGGCAACAAGGACCATTAACGCTACAGTGATTAGTAAGAGCAGCGCCCCCATGGGGAATTAAAGAGGCGTCCCCGCAGTGATAAGCAAATGCCTTTTAAATGGACAGTGTGCCGCTGCAACAAGTTTGGGAGCAATGTGGCGAGGTTCCCTATAGAGAAGGACTGGCAGCGCTTGTTTCGAGGGGCAATTGGTTGAGGAGGCCTAGCAGATCCTGCCTCTCTGATGCCGGCAGGGAAATGATGATGTTGTTCCAGAAGTATTAACGGCGGAGCATTGTTTTGCTATGGAATCGGCAGCGCATCAGAGGTAAGGTTCCACGAACGTGTGGGGAGCCTGATGTTAATGGTGTCTTGTTTTTGTTTTAATCACTCGATGCAGAATAGTTTCTGTTTTTGTTTTTGTAGTCGTGAAAGGAGTTTCGTTGTTCTTGGGATTTTCGGCCCCAAAATACATTGCTGCATCGTATGGGATGTACAAAGGGGTTTAAAAAAAAAAGTGTTACAGTGTGGACAAACACCAGTCATGGAGCCCACAAGTATTGATGAATAATGGAGCTATCTTTGGGAGATCGGGATGTTTTCAGGTGAATCATTAAAGTCCCTGCAGGGAAGTAAGATAAGGAATCATCTTACAAACGTCACAGAGGTTGACAATGAGGAAACATTAATCACTGCAAGACGTATTTTAAGAAGTGTTTTAACGAGGGACACAATGCTTTTGGTTTTGTTAGCTTCAGCTAGTTCAGCACATAATGAACACAAGAAGAAAGTGGTTTAGTAATGTTAAGCACATTACGGACTGATTTAATTATTTAAAAAGGAGAGATTAAGTAATATTGGTTTTTAATAGCAAGACCATTACAGTACATATTAAACGTGAAGCATGTTCCATACATGTTTGGAAATGGTTTTAAATGACGATGGACATTTGAAAAGACGATTAAGCTGTTGCATTTGGTTTCATAATTAATGTAAAAGTGCTGGCCCTGATCACGCCAGCGTTCTCAGTTGAAAGAGGTACAATATTAGTGCAGCACCAGTGAATCAAGGGTTTTTGGGCATTAGAGGGATTTAAGGAAAAAAGTGTTTTCTCAAAGTTGAACATTGATGGTAACTTGAAAGTTTAATCATAAGCATTGCTAATTACGTTAAGGATATATTGTAGTAATTGTATGAATAATCCTTTCAAATAAAAGGGTTTGGAGGTTTGGAGGCAATACAACAAAGAATGTATGTCTGAATTAATGTAAGTGATCTAAAAAAATGTTTTTGGTTTTGTGAATTGAATTAATTGATTAATTGATGCAGTGAAGGTTCTGGCGATAACCAGTATGTACTTCCATCTGTCTCCATTTGCTTTGTCATTCAATTGCCAATGGCAACTAGAACATCTGGTGACTGACAAAGCAAATATTAGATTTGTGGGTTTAATGAAAGGTAACAGGAGCAAAAGAGGGGGCGCTATATTCGACTCCGACTTAGACAGATGGAATCGAGACTCATTTGTTTTTAAGGTGTACTGAAAGGGGCCTCAGCACGGATCATGAAATGCATGTGTTTTTATAATCCCTCATTGGATGTTAGATTTGGTGTTCACCCAAGACTGTATGCCGTTATTCCAGCACATATTGCATTTGCATATAATGATCCTACTTAGAGTACAGCAATTGTGATCATTGGAATGAGACTGTAATATGACTCTTTCACTCACTGTACATGATTACCATCAAGACCCATGAGTGTCCCCTACCAGTCATTCGTGATTCACATCTCAAGTATTCATTTCAGATATTCATTATTAATATTTGGAGCCATAGGGTTTGCCACCCGGTCCTTGCTTTCATAACTGGAAGTCGTGCTTTCAATGTTATGTATAATGGATTAGTGAATCATTTTCCTTGCTGTCTGAGCGATCGGCATAAGGAGGAAACCGGGTTTTATTTTGTTCCTCCAGCAGTCTCTAACATTTTGGGCACAAGCTACTTATACTGATTTTAACTGTATTAGTTTGTTTACATTATGACACTAGACGTGGGACAAGGGGGACGTTACCACATCATCCACATCACCACCATGACGGTTCATATTTACATTGTTGCATGTAATGACTTACTATGCTTTCTTACATATTTTGCTGGGAGCTGACCCTGCTACACTCCAGTATTACTGATTCATGGACATCTATTGCGATTCGAATTACATCACTTTGTTTACAAGGTGACGTCAGACGCGGTATACGTATGACGTCACCACGTCATCCACGTCACTTCCGTGATGTGTTATTCTTTACTGCTGCACGGGACTTTGCTCCGTGCTCGCTAAAACATTTCGCTGGGATCTTGCCCCGTTATTTTCAAGTTACGCCGATTCACGGGTAAGCTGCAATTGGTTTTTTAAGTTAGCTGTAGTCCATCATGAACTCTGTCAGCCATGTATGACTACTGTCAAAATGCTACGCTTACGTAGCACTTTGAAGTATGGAGATTAACATTGGTTTGTTATCATTTGAATTTTTAGGTTTCTCAATACTTTGAGGAACTGATTTTGGATTCCTCCAATTAATGGAAACAAATAAAACAGCCGTGGGCAGTATGATGGGTTGCAACGTATGTCTTTGAATAAGGGCACGACAATATTTCTACAGGTATGCTTCTGCATTTCTTTGATACTTTACCTATTTATTAGTATTTGAATGTATTTTGATGTAATGTATTATTACAAGTATTTTACTTGCAGATACTATTTGTACTTGAATTGGCTGTCTTGGTAAGAGTAATTTTGTGACTTGGGGAATAAGGCACTTTTAATTATATCGTGACACACTCTAATAATTCAAGTCGGAAAACTGATATGAGGTTGTATCAGCATGGTACTTGTGGTGGCAAATCCTATCAGGCTTTTCATTTCACTTAATTTACTTTTGTGAAGGATATTCTATTTCAGGCTACTCCATATCTAAATCATGCACCATTTTGAGTTCATTCGCAGCCACCTAATGGTTCCTCTTATGGATTAGTTAATGGTAATTAGATTTTGTGGAATTCTGTTTTTTGTTATGGCCTCATCGCACATACATATATATATATATATATATACATATTATTTCTTTTTCCTAATTCTTTTCGTATGTGACCATCACTTACTCGAACCCCACCATCTGCAACTGGACCATGGTATGTGTTTCTTCAATGCTTATTGGTGGCAATGTATTTTGTATCTTGTTAATACCTCACATTTTGTGTTTTCAAATATCTAATTGAATAACAATTTTATTTTTGTCTTCTAAATGTGGTACCTGTGTGTTTCATTTGTATAATATTGGATTTATACAGCCTTGAAGACGACCTGTAGGTCGAAACACGTATCGGCTGTCCAAATCTTTGAATAAATTCAAGTTCTTCACATGATATTCTATGCATTTGTGGACATTTCCATTCTTTGAGATTATTATTGATATTTGTTCACTAGTTGTGTAGACGTGAGCGCATGTTCCCTACCCACCACCCTTAATTCTGCTTGTTTGACTTTACCAGCTTCAGGTGGATGAGCTGGAGGGTATTTGAGTTCACGCTGCCCGTTAGACTCAATATATTGTTTGACTTAATATACTATTAACTTTTCATATATATTCAAGGAGTGGTCAAGAGCGCACAGCACTCTCTTTTTCGAATCCACAAGATTTGTAATCCTCCCAATGCACTCCGCTTGCCATAGTTTGTGAAGAAAGTATTGGCAAGTTCCTGATTATTTATTTCCAGGGACTAAACAGTGCTGTGACAAGGCTACACTAACATAACCAACTCTATTGGATGCATGGATGTAAAACAAACCCCATTTATAGCATGTTAGTCCTTTAAAGTTATGACATCTGAATGGATTTTTTTTATTGTGGTGCAATGTATTTAACCTACATTTTCATAATTACCCTGTTCAGACTACTCTGAAGAGGGATATTAGGTTATCCTGAAAGAACCTTCGTTTAACTGCTAAGGACACTGGGCTATGGTGATTTTAGAATATTTTGTGTTACGAACATGGCTTTCAGATGTAGTTAATTGTGTGCTTTGGTTATATCCTGCTTAACGTCGGGTATTTAATTGCAGAAGTCATGTATCGAATTACTCTGGTTGTACATATGTCTGTATATAATGGGGTCAGGCCAACTGTTTCTTCATCAACATGTTTTCCATTGGTTACATGTACCAGGCCTACGGCCTCCTTGTCAACATGTTTACCCTTGACAGCTTGTATCTTTCAAACATGTTTATGTACTTTCCATTTCTCAGCTACTGCTTATTATGCTGTGAGCTAGTCCTGTTTGTCTCACTGGCCATGCATGTATGCTTACAGAATGTTGGTGTATGTGGAATGTGGAATGTGAATGTGGCTGGGGGAATGTGGAAGGAAGCTCGGGGAAAGAATGGAAGACAGGGAAGACAATGTGGAATGTGGCTGGGGGAATGTGGAAGGAAGCTCGGGGAAAGAATGGAATGTGGGGAAGGAAAAGGCAAGTGAGGGAAGACAGTTTTTTCAAGGATAGACAATAATAGAAGAAGGAGCTTGATTGGTGTCCGAGTCTTTATTACTGGTATACTCGTGTTTGTCCTTAACTGGTCATATTGGAACACAGCAGTGCGCATGTCTCATTCCGAGACCATTCTAGGTATTTATCTTTTGCACATTTTACATATAATAGAAACATTCTGCTTTCACCATTTTCTTCTCCATCTTTCCTCTCATAGCCAGTGATGAGTAGGAAAAGGCCCTTTTAGCAAACCATATAATATTACTTTTACTGCGTACTGGCTGTTCATGCGTGCAACAGCCAAAATATTCCTTCCTGTACAACGGTACAGATAATTGTTGTGTCCTAGTCTGCCTGTGTTGTGGCATGGTCTGCCGTCCTTCTAGTTGCAGAATACCTTGGAATGTGATGAGTGCCTGAGCCTGACAGAGTGTTGTGTGTTAGGCATTCGAGCAGTGGCAGTTGGGACTGACTTGACTTTCAGAGAGGGGGCTCTTATTTACTGTGTTCCTACTTTACTTGAACCTGTATATGTGACCGGAACGTGAATAAAGAGCTTACCTCTCACCTGTGAGTCCTGCCTCATCTGTCCTGGAAGGCCCCATCTCAATAGTAATAAACTTCTATCAACTCTTAATTTGGAGGATTTTGTTGATAAATGGCATTTATGTCCAAATACAAAGGGGTTAATGACGGATGTTTGAGGCATTGCAAAACAATACACATGCAATGTGACTCCTTCCTGGTAACAAGTGCAGCGATCGCAGTGCTGGAGTAATGTGTTTGAATGTCTTATATTTCAATAGAAATCTAGCAAGGGTGTTCTATACACTGTGCAATCTGGATATCACGTATCCTGGTAAACCTAAGTAGATAGCATTACTGAAATCAAGATGGGAGATAACCAAGGAATTTGTAACCAGAATCTGATGTGGAAAGGACAGGTAGGGACCAAGTTTCTTTATTCTCCTCAGAGTGTAAAAGCAACATCTGGCGGAGTGCTAGGAGAAACAAAACTAACCCTGCCCCTCAATGAACCTCTGCCTATAAAGAAAGAGGCTGTGCGCATTGGCTGAGTGCTAGGAGAGTGTTGTTAGCTGTGTTGGGGCCACGCTGATCCTGTTGGAGGTAACACACCACACAAGAAGCACAAAATCCATGAATGCCTTTGTTAGTCTCTGTTGGACTTTATATAGACTGCAAGGATTCTATATGTTAAATCTGATCTACTGAGGCTAAACAACGTACATTTACTTGCAGATTTCGCTATTTTTTCAAAAACAAGACTAGCCCCACCCCTCAGCGAACCTCCTCCTATAAAGCAAAAGGCTGCACGCATTCTGGCGCATGTACATTGGCGGAGTGCTAGGAGAGTACTGTTGGCTGTTAGCTGAGAGCGAGGAGAGGGCCGTCTCAGTTAGCGATTACCCAACAGCTACTCAGATCTGTGTATCTAGCAAGAAGTTAAATCACTGATACTTGCTACGTCTACACTAACACCACAGTCTTGCTAAAATTCAGCCCAGATCTTGTAAGTAATTCAGTGAATCTGCAAAAGTTTATCTTGAATAGGCGGGCGGTCGATGGTGAACGAGGCCATCACTTTCTGTTCGTCCACTTAAAAGACTGTATATTGATCCGTGAGTTTACTACGTCTTTTTCTGTGATTCTATGTGCCATCAGAGCGGCGAGTATCAATTGGCACCGTCAATGTTGCAGGGCCTGTGCATCTACCATGCGCTCACCAGGGTATGATTATAAAGTGCACTGTAAGATCTGCATTCGAATTCTAAATTATTGAGGGGGGCTGGTGATACGGGAGGGTCCGAGTTGTGAACTCTCCTTGAAAATGAATTAAAAAAATACAGCTAGGATGAAGGGCCGCTGTTGCGCTCAGGGAAGATGGCCGCCTAAGAGTGAGCTCCTCACTGGGTGGCGAATACTTTGTGAAAGTCAGCGTTGGATCTTGTCTAATCCTCGAAGGGACACCAGCGGGGTGCTCCTAAACACCCGATCCAACTATTAACAAAGGCTGCGGGAGTGAGCCTATGCTTATCCAGAGATCTGAGCGACCACGGGTGGACTGTGGCACATCGGCGACCAGATCCGGCGCCCGCTTCCAGGCGATCCGCAACTGAGGCGGGGCTCGCGGCCTGAGGTGGGGGAGGGGCCGACTTCCCGCTCCTCCGGGAGTTCTGGGAACCGGACCCACACAGGCTTTTGCTGCTGCAGCAGCATCGAGACTCACAGCTATGTGTGACACACCACGGATCACAGCAATGGCATACGACCCCAGCGTATAGCGACTCTGCTCCGCTCACTGCACTGGTAGACTGAACAGGGCTGGTGCGGGCGCCCAGTCCAGATCTCCCGCCCTCCACCCGCCTGTCGGGGTGTCCTCACGGCGACCCAGATGAGGGAGGCACGGAACCGCCAGTGAGTGCCCGGGGCCAGAGGGGGCCCAATCCAGCATTTCATTTATCCTGGTGGCTCCCCCCCCTATTGTGAACGCTGCGGTCTCCTGGACAAACCGCCCCGCTGTGAGCTGGTCACTCGCCGGGGGCTGTGGCTTCCCTGGACCCCCCTTCGATCTCCTTTGAGGGTGTGTGGCTCGGGCTGGGAGAGCCGCACGCATTACTGGCCTGATCAGGTGGGGACACTATGGAGCGGCCGTTCACATCCCGCCATGCGTGGGTCACGTGGGAGGACATAACCCACTTGAATGCTGATCGCACCCTCATGCACCTCTGGGCTCCGTGCTAATAAAGGATCCTAGTTTTAAGCACTGGTCTTATTGGTAACCCTAGGGCCAGATTCACCCTCCTACTGCTGCAAGACTCCTGTCGTGTGGACCTCGACAGAATAGAGGTCCGGGTCGGAGAGTTGGGTAGCCCTATTAAGACCTATACTACCTGTTCTGCCTACATCACCTGTTCGCCCTATGCCTCTGAAGACACTCGCTGGGGTGCCCTCTCCTGCGCACACTGTGCCTACCAGCTCGTCGGCACCCTGGGGTGCGCTGACTGGAATGTAACCAGCCTCTTCCACCTTTTCTATCCGACGACCCCCCCTTGTCTACTCCAATTACCGGATATCCCACCCGGACATTTATATCTTCGGACCCTTGTGCATCTACATACTGTTATACAACTCATTGATCCGGGCTGTCATTGATCTGAGCTGGCATTGAGACCTGTCATCATATACCACTGGTTCCCATGCGATACTAAAGGTCTGGTATCCTGCAGGCCTACCGGGTCTGATCTGTCTCACCACAGTTACTTCCGCCTGCTCACTTGCTCTTGGTCGGTGGTCTCCTCTACCTGTTACGCGCCCCCTCACGTCCTGATTGCTGGAGCTCTCGGAACTACCGCCGGGCTTCATCATGACTAAAGGGGCTGGAGGAAAGAAGCAGAGCTCTATCAATATGTTTACCAAGGCACAATATGTTTACCAAGGCACAATCTAGACAAGCAGAGGAGGCGCAGGAACCTGAACCTACCACCTTGACTCCCTCAGACACTATAGATTCGCAGAAAATGATGGAGTATATCCACGAGAGATTCACCACTCTTCACTCCAAGATGGACGATATGAATGGCTCCATATCCTCGATCAAAGCGCACATCGAAAAAACAAACAGCCGAGTGGCCGAAATCGAGACGAGGGTCGGTACCACGGAGGACGACCTGGGCGCTCTCCGAGCAGAGGTCTCCTCATTGTCTAGTGGTGTACAGGAGGTGGCCAAAAAGAATGAGGACTTCGAATCGCGCTCCAGATGTAACAACCTACGCATAATTGGGGTCCCCGAGGACAGCATCAAGGAACCCATGGAGGATTATCTGGAGCGCACTCTACTCACACTTCTAGGCTCTCTCCACAGTTCGCGATTTAGGGAGCCAACAGGGCCTCATGAGCAAAACCCAGACCCAGCGCACCCCCGTGCCCGATCATAGCCAGAGTCCTGAACTTTCGTGACCGAGATGCCCTCCTTAGGGCTGCAAGGGCCAAGGTGAACTCATGTTGGGGTCAGCTAGGATTCATTTATATCCCGATTTCTCAGTCGCCGTTCAGCAAGAGCGCAAAAACGTCCTGGCAGTTAAGAAAAGATTGCGTGATCTACAGATTAAATACTCTATGTTATACCCTGCAAAGTTGCTAATTGAACACACCAACCAGGTTTTCTTCTTTACGATCCCAAAAGAAGCCTCCAAATTCATAGACGAGAACTTCCCAGGTTGATCTCATTGATTGATTGATTGATTTGTTTATTTATAGAGCGCCTTACACCAAGGCACTGTACAATGGAACAACTCATACAGTGAACAACAATAAACATTGGGAGCAAAATTACATAATGAATCATTCGACAACAAAACAGTGCAAAAAGCAATTAACTGAGGGGGAGGGGAAGTGAAAAGGGAGTAGGATTGGTGAGGGGAAACAGAGAAGGATAGAACGAGTGAGGAATAGAAGGGAGGGAGAATGAAATGGGAGAGGGGAGAGAGGAGTTAGAAGAGGGAAAGAGGGGAGAGGAAGAGAGAACAGGGGAGCCGTCATAGGGCTCCATTCCTATTCTGTTGTTTATTGTATGTTCAGTATCTAGTTGGGTGGGGCGTACCATAACCCGCGGGCGTGGGAGGTCTATCCTTCAGTTTAGCGCTCACAGCCCACACTGACCTCTCAACGTTCTCTCTTCCTTCCTGCGATGGGTCCCTAAGTGTTATACATGTTGATAGTTCCAATACATCTTGCCCATCCTTAAATTGCCCCCAGCCCGGAGCATCGCTGCCAGGCCAGCGCACATGCCCCCAGGCGTTGATGCCATTGGTTTGGATTTGGTTATTTGGTTATGGGGTTACCATCCCTCTGTTTGGGGGAGGGATGTGGGAGGGTGTGGGTGGGGACGATGTTTCATTAAAAAAAGCTTGATGTTCACGGGGAGGGCAGAGGGCGAGACAATGCCAGCTGGGTCACAGGCTGGGAGGGAACTGGTCTACCTGTCCCAGACTCCTGATCCCTGGCTGCTACCCTAACAAAGCTCTTATGGCTATACAATGCTTCTATTCTGATGGGCGATGATAATGTAACATTTATGAACTGGAATGTGCGGGGTCTGGGCAATCACAGGAAGATGCAGCAGCTACAGTTGCATGCTGAGCGTCATGGGGTGAAAATCCTATTTTTGCAAGAAACGCATGCATGTGCTGAACACTGTGGAAAATTCGCTAAAAGCTGGGGCACCCAGAGATATTATATCAACTACTCTACCCAGAGTCAGGGGGTTATGACTCTAATCCACAGGAGCCTAAAATTCACCTGTAAATTCACACAGATAGACCCAACAGGGAGATACGTGATGCTCCATGGTACCCTACAAAATCAGGAGCTGGTGCTGTTAAACATCTATGGCCCAAATGTAGATGACCCTGAATTTTACCTCCACTTAACCTCTTGCCTGGACAGTTTCCCTATGGTTCCGATACTGTGTGGTGGCGACTTTAACACAATCCTGGACGTGGATCTTGACAGATCGGGCTCCAGACCCGCCAACTTTCTAGAGCAGCCTACACCATCCTTGATCCCTGCCCCGACTGGTCATCGTGGACGTATGGAGATTGTTACACCCTGAATCTCGAACACATATTGCTTCTATTCTTCAGTCCATGACTCGCATTCTAGGATTGACAGATGGCTAGTATCAGGTGTATTGATAAGAAGCATTTCACAGCAGTCAATCCTTCCTAGAACACTCTATGACCATTCCCCTGTAACCATCTCTCATAGCTGGGGTCTAGACTACGAAAGAACTCAGGGATGGAGAATGGAACCGCACTCTCTGCTTGACGAGGCCTTTGCCTCGGAGCTGGAGACAGCCATTGAAGACTTCTTTGAAATCAACACTGATTCGGTCCCCTCGCTGTCCACCCTTTGGGAGACATTTAAAGTGTACATCAGAGGTATTGCTATTTCTAAAGAAAACGGCATTCTGAGAACGATCCGTAGAGACATCCGGAAAAGCGAGTTGTCGCTCGCTTCCCTTGAATCTCAGTATGCTCTGCTCCAATCTCCGGAGATCCTGGCAACCCTGGGCGCGGAACTGGAAACGTTCCGAACTCACGCGGACCGTGAGGGGAAATTTCTCGACAATCCACACCAGGCAAGAAAATATGGGGAGGGCGAGCAGCCAGGCCGAATCCTAGCGAGACTCATTCGCTGTGAGTTTGGAGCCCCCAATATCCCCGCCATTGAGAGAACCGACGGGACCCTGGCCACACACCCACAAGAAATGAATACCGAATTTTTAACCTTCTATGAAGCCCTTTACTCGGAAGGAGAAAATATCCCAACAGCTGAGACAGACGCCTACCTTGACGATCTGCCCCTCTCTGCCCTCTCCTTTGAGACTAACAGTTCTCTTGAGAGACCATTCACTCCTGAGGAACTCTTGGAAGCTATTAATTCCCTGTCATCAGGTAAAGCCCCAGGTTCAGACGGCCTCCCAGTAGAGTTCTATAAGCGCGTTAGGCTGCTATTGGTTCCTTGCCTGATGGCTATGTGGGATGAGGCTTGTGAAGTGGGTAGGCTTCCCCCTTCTCTTCGGGAAGTTATAGTAAAGGTTCTTCTTAAGCCCGGCAAGCCACCTACCATGTGCAGCTCATAACGCCCCCCCATCGCTAATTAACTGCGATGTTAAAATCTTCGCTAAATTGTTGGCCTCACGCCTATCCCCCTCCATGCCACACATTATTCATCCCATTGGACATGCAAAAAGCTTTCGACTCTGTATCATTGAGGTACCTATGGCGTGTCCTAGAAAAATGTAAATTCGGTCCTGAGTTCCGCTCTGACGACAGATGCTCGTCCCTGTTCCGGGTCGCCAGAGGCACAAGGCAGGGATGCCCATTTTCCCCCTTAATCTTTGCTATAGCCATGGAGCCGCTTGCGGACAGGATGCGTCAGTGCCATGCACGCAGAGGGCTGCGAATGGCAGGCCAAGCTGATATCATCTCTGCTTTATATCCGGTCTCCCGCTGTTAACCTTTCTCCGATACTGGAAGATGTTGTCCACTTTGGGCACATCTCTGGGCTCAGAGTGAACTGTAGTAAATCCACCCTATTCCCACTCACTGAATGCATGTGTCCTCCCCCCGACCTCATGGGGTTCACCTAGTCTCAGTCGAACTTTACTTACCTTGGTATAGAGGTAGCCCGTCGTCCAGAGATACTGCTTGAAGAGAACTATCTGAAATACCTCACGAAACTCACCGTAAAAGCCTCTGGCTGGGCGAAACTGCCAATTTCTTTAGCGGGTAGGATTGGGATTCTTAAGATGGTTGTCCTCCCTCAACTATTATATAAATTCATCAATCTCCCCATTTGGCCAGGAGACAGCTTCTTTCAAGCATTGACCCACACCGTCAGCGCCTTCCTGTGGCATTCTGGGGCAGTCCGTCTTAAGCTAGCAACATTGTCTACCCCCATGGAGGGGGGCGGGTTCAGTGCCCCAGATTTTCAGAAATACTGGATGGTGGCGCAGGCTCAATTTGCACTGGTTCAACACACAGGACCCACCCCCCCGATGCATGTCAGAATGGAGGAAATGGCAGTCAGTGACCGAAATATCCGCTCCTTAATTCTCTTCCCCCTGCCAGTCATGTTAGACTCACACAACCCTGTTGTTAGCACATTCCTTGCCCTTTCTCAAATCAGTAAATTACCAGACATGTCCCACCCATTCCATGGTGACCTACCACTATGGAACTTCTTCCCCGGGGTTCCATGCTTGCCAATGTCCATCACGCGTAGGTGGGCTGAGGCAGGCTACGTGACAATCCGAGATGTCTTCGAAAATGATAATTTCATTGAATGGCCGGCTCTTCCACCCACCCTTGGACAGAAACCATCTGCATGGCTCCAATTTTCTTACCCACGGAAAATTCTCAAGACCTGTTATCCTCTTTTCCCCACAATACCTCCTGATGACCAAATCGTAGCAGAGTTATGCAACACTTATTCATTTAGGGGGAAGATATCCAGACTATATGTCTTACTGCAAAAGAAGAAGACCCCCCCATTTCGATAAACTGAAACACAAATGGGCTGAGGACCTAGAAGTGGAGATGACAGATGAACGGTGGAAACTCATGTGTTCACACACCCAGAAGGTCTCTTTTAATTCCCAGTTCAAATTGATTCAGTTTAAGGTTCTGCATAGGTACCACCTTACGCCCATTTGGCTCCACCTCATGTCAAAGGTCCACTCTCTCAGATGTCCGAGGTGTGGTACGGATAGTGCCGCATATATACACAAGATTTGGTACTGGGAGTAGGTAGGTGCCACTACAGCCGCTATTCTGGACTATGTCATTGCCCCATCCCCATTGACATGTCTTTTCCATGATTTCCCTGAGCTGGGTTGTGATATGATATGATATTATAGGTTATTTATAACGCGCTTAATACCCGGAGGTTCCTAAGCGCGGACTCGGGAATCGAACCCGTGTTGCTCCGTGTCGTCTTGTTTCCAAGACAAGCACGTTGCCACTGAGCTATCCTCCCAAGACGTGACTCCAAAAAACTGGCTGTCCTCTGTATGTTGCTGGCGGTCCACTGCATCTTGCGGTGCTGGCTCCGCTCCACGACACCATCAAACGCGCAGTGGTTTAGCACAGTAACTTGGGCATCAGATACTGAAGAGTCCTGGTCTAAGCAACAACCGATACACTCCAGGCCCAGGAATATATGGTTGAAGTTCCGTGCATATATGGCACCCACTGTTACAGACTCTGACGCGCCATCCCCTGCCTCTTCTTCGCCCACTACCACCACTGTGTGAGCTCTGTGCTAATATGTGCTTCATTGTTCCTGTTGTACTCCTTGTATCTAGAATTGTAAAAGAAAAAGTGATGCTGTGACCTAATTGCATGAACTGTAATTGCCATTGTCTGCCCGGTTGGGCACCCGCCTCTGCACTTCTGTGTTATCAAGCTAAATAAATAAATAAAGGTTTAAAAAAAAAAATACAGCTAACCGGAAAGATATACTCCTTTGGTCTTTGGTCTTTAGTCACAGCTTATCCAGGGCAAAGCTGCTACCACCATCTCCACAAAAAGAGCGTGTGGAGAGGGGCTGTGAAATACTAATCAGCCCTTAAGATACGGATCAGTTACATGAGACCGAGGATGCACAGGGCCACTCTCATTTCCTATAGGTAGAAGACACGGAGCTGAATGCTCTAGGGCGATGTAACAATTGGTTCAGTGTTGCCAGTTACAACTGTTGCATCGAATTGGGTGCAATTAAACCGTTCTTTCATCGATAATCCTCCAATTTTCCTAAGTGGTAAAATCACTATGTTGGCCCTGTCCTAACATTTGAGGGAGGAGGGAGTAATGGAGGAAGGAATTGGGGACACTATAGCAGTAATGTCTCAGGAGGATAGCTCAGGAGCAATGTGCTCAATTTGGAAGCAAGACGACATGGAGTAACACAGGTTTGATCCCCGGGTCCGCGCTTATAAAACTAGGTATTAAGCGCGTTATAAATAACCAATCATATCATATCATATCAATGATACCACCCGATGCAAAGACAAACGACATCAATCTGATACTAGAGGGAATTTCTAACTTGAAAGACACCTTGTTGCAGGGATTACAACTACATACCGGCTATTTGAAAGATCTAAGCTTGTCTTTGAGACCTATATGTTTAGACCAAAATTATGCTTTGAAGGAGGGCTTTCATAACGTCGTCAAAGCTGTCCATAATTGTGCTGGGTTGACGGACGTCCCATGGAAAGGTTATGAGACGGGGGAAGGATGTAATGTCTGGGATTGAAGAAGTATTTACCTCTCCTGTAAGAGAGGTTCCGTTGGGTACTAGAGACGAAGAAGGACAGGGGTCTTTTGTGATTGTTACTTCGAAAAATACTAAAAGAAAGAAAAGAAATGAAGCGCAAAATGGCTTCAGAGTTAAGAGCCGCGAAGACCTCGTCTTGCAAATATTTGCATGAGGTGGCCGTTCAGAATTTGGAGGTCCACTGCTCTTCAGGGAATACTTTGGAGGGTTGGGTGGGACCAGGGGCAAAGGAAGGTGTGGGTAGTGATGTGTTGGACATTGAGTGTGAAGATGCGAGTGACTGTGGGGATGAGTGGTCCACGAAAAAGTAGTTTCGGACCCCGTTGATCTACATTGGTTCGCCCTGGATATGAAGAAGTCAACAAGAGAATGACCAATGCCCTGAAACAAAATCAAAGGCGTGGAAGAGACAATAGGAAGTCAAATAATGAGGCTGAGTTAGTAAAGTAAACTTATGCCATTTTTAACCAACAATTGTCACAGAGGTTGCCCTCTAAAGTGGTAAGTAGTGAGAGGCTGCCAAGAAAGGAGGAAACGGTGAGTGAGGTGAAGGAGGTCTGACCAACGGTAATCAGAACTAATATACAGCTGGGTCAATCCTTGGGACCTTCAACTCTGCCAGGGGGGAAAGTTGCAGGGGCAATCGGTCCTATCGGAATCCTGGGCTTCAGTGTAATGCACGGATGGAGTGGATGGCTCGGAGGGAGTTGATGGTTCGGATGGAGTGGATTGGTCCGATGGAGTGGATCACACGGATAGGTGGATGGCACGGATAGAGTGGATGCTACGGATGGAATGGATAGCATTGGGAATGTTAGCATGTGCCACACTTACATTGAACTGTGAATGATAGCATGTACCACACTTAGATATAATTATGATTGGTAGCATACCTCCTACTTAGTTAGAATTGTGAATGATAGCATATCCAGCACTGGAATAGGTAGAATGAATAGAGTGAAGAGAATAGGTGGAATAGATGACATAGATAAACTAGATGGAATGGATTGAGTAGACAAAGCAGAAAAATGAATGGAGTGGACTGAACGAATGGGGCAGAATAGAATGAGTGGAACCTGCTGAAATTCGCCCCACACGTTGTATCACTATACGCCTGCTCCTGTGTTGTTGCCATATATATGTATCCCCTATATATGTATCCCCTATATATGCTATATATCTGTGTCACCTTATATATCTGTATCCCCATAAATACCTGTACTGACCCCTGTCGCTATATATCCATATGTCGCTTTGTATGTCCCCACCGTCCTATTCACGTGCCTGGTCTCAGGCGCTTTACAGATAACCACCATATCATACCACTACGCTTACTCTCTACTAGACACCATCATTCAACCAGAACACAGCTATACCCCTGATAATTCGGCATAGCTGTTCACATACGAATACGACCCCATGAACATTCATCACCCTAATAAAACACAGCTAGTGGAGCACATTCCAGCCAGCTGCTCACATTGGCGTTCCTCAGGCCTAACGCAGCCAGAACCCAGTCTGGGTGTCCACCCACAAGACTGAACACATCGAACTGATATCTTCAGCACCACACCTATCGCTAGGAAGCAGCTATCATCTGACAACCACACCAGCTGCACACATATCCAGTGCACCCACGTACCATATGACACACTTTCTCTACTGACTTGAACTACGGTTCCTGAGGGTGTTCAACCTACCAGCGCTTTGAGGTCATACCAATGATATGTAAGGCGCTATATAAATGGCAAGTAACATAACATAACATGATCCCCAGATTCAGCCTGTTATAGAAGAAGAACTTGATGTAAGGGCAAAGGCACATACCTCGCTAGAATCGGAGGTGAGAAATATGATTCACAACATCTTGGCTAAAGATTGTATGATAGATGACCTTGAAAAGATTGAAAGGGAGGAACCATTGGTACGCTTTGGTCATAGAAAGCATATATCACCACTCATACAACAGCAGTTCAACACACTAGTAGATATGGAATGGATGGTGCAGATTCATTCAAAAATCGCCTCTACTAGGAGTGTTGTGGGAAAAACATGGCAGGGTTCGGAGGACATGAAGGATATAAGGGATTACCCACCCCGGTTAAGAGAACCAATTCTTACAGAAGACCCTAGTGTGATCTTAAATTATTTGTTGGATGAAGGAGGGCCAGACTCCTTACACAGATCGGCTATCCTAGCTCTCTTTGAGAAAATACTGTCTCTTCATTTGATCTCGTCTTCTGATATTAAACATGTATACTTTATTCATCCACGTAGGTATGACTATGCTAGATTGGTAATCCCCTCACCATTGGTGCGATCTATACTTCTCAAAGAGGCGAGTAACCTCCAGAAATATGGTTATGATGTAACTATCTACAAGGAAGAGACTAACCTGCATCAGGCGGGGAGGCATGGGTCCATGGTGGAAACAACAAGGGAAGGGAACGAGATGATGGAAAGGGGTGAGAGTCAAGGAGGGACTTCAATAGAGGGTCCAAATTGGTGTTGGTTATCACTATCATTGAGGGGCTCGATCACTCAGCTAAAGACCTTGAGCCAGCCACTTTAGTGCAAATTTGTGCCTCTCTTTTGTATCATGGAATGTGAGATGCTATAGACAATTATTGTCCAATGATGCCTTATGTAAGGACTTAAAATGTTTTGAATTTGTTTTTTTACAGGAGACATCGGCAAAAAACAGTTTAATACTTGATAGATATGAGATAATTTGTGTCCCGGCACGTTGTGGGTTAAGGGGATGTCCTATGGGTGGCTTGGCCATTGCCATTAGACAGCGGAGAAAATTCACAAAAATAGAGGAATGGAGGCTTCAGGACATATTTCTGGTAACCGCCATAAAAATACATAATGCACCAGGTTTATCAGCCATTCTTTAATAAACATCTATTGGAACCCAAGGGAACATTTGAATACTGCTCTGGAAACCCTAAGTACATTAATTGAGGACTCGGTGTTAAATTGCCCAGGAGGAGAATGCAGATTGTAGGGGGGCGAATAAATATGCCTTCGAGTATCTTGTGACGAATCAGAATATTGTGACCCATAAAAAACATAAAATTGCTCATGCTGTGCAATGGCTTAGTTTTTGCAGAAAGCTGTGGTCTGTATTTAATTGAAGACGGTCCCCTGAAGTGGTCTGCTAGCGGGGCAAACTCTGTCATTGACTATGTCTTTTTGTCACATCAATTTTGCTTTTGAATAATGCATTTTGAGAAAAGGTCCATGCAGCACAGTGATCACTCCCAGTTATGTCTGCAATTGTAGTGGGTCTTACAGGAGGAAAAGCCTGCCTCAGTTTTGAAAGATGTTAATGTGAATGTAAGGGGAAACAGTCTTAAGTGGACTGCAGATAAAACAGAAAAATTCAACAATACTATGATGCTAGAATTTATGTCGACATCGATGGTAGAGAATTTGATTAATTATTCGATGTCCATTTTTCCATCATATTTGGAAAAAACATATGGTAAAGTTGAAGCCTCTTAAAAAGCGGCATATGGGAATGTTAGACCAATGTACCCATGTGTATGATCCAAATGTGAAAGAACGATAAGCGCAATTGCATAAAGTAATTAGAAAGATTCATAAAGAATTTAGATTGAGTGAGTCAGCCAAGGAGACAGCGAAAGGATGATGGCCTCTTTAAAAGGTAATAACTCAAAGAGTTTCTGGGAATTAATCAACCAGACTGAGGTAAAGCAACCCCAGCTGGTCACCAATCCCAAGGACTAGTTGCTTCATTTCCAGAACATCTATAAGTATCCAGGGTTTGTGGGAGAAGTGACTGATGTCAATGGATATGAATGGAACCTAGATATTTCTATTAATAATATCATGAGGATCATTAAGAAATCAAAGTCATCTAAAGCCGGTGGCCCCAATAATCTAGCAAATATATTATTGAAACAAAATTCAAATCTTTGGCCAAAACTCTACATATACAGTTATTCCGACAATGTCAACCTTAAATGTATTCCTGTGTCGTGTCAAATTTCTTATGTTATACCCATTTTGAAGAAAGGCTCTAGATTGTCTCCTTTAAATTATAGACGTATTGCCATCATGGATGTTGATTCAAAAATGTTTGTAGCCATTTTATTAGAACACATAGAGGTATGGTGTTCCGATAATGCAATATTAGATTATCGTCAAATGGGATTCAGAAGACAAATGGGAACTGACTGTGGGGGACTACTGTTAAACTGTCTACAGAGGCTATTGTGGCATTCACACTCTTCTCCAGTGTATGTGGCATCAACGGACTTGTCCATGGCATTTGACACTGTCAATAGACACATCCTGTGGAGGAAACTAGAGGCGTATGGTATCTCTAAGGGTCTCTTGAGTATTCTCATTCACTTAGATAGAGGTTTGCAAAAGCAAGTAAGATTGAACTCGGAAGGTTTGATGTCTACCAGCTTTTCAACATACAATGGCCTATGTCAAGGCTGCATACTGGCTCCTACATTATTCAGTCTGTATGTGGCCGATGCTGGAAGGGCACTCAAATATGCATCCTTCATTTCTCCTAAAATTGGGACCCTTACAATTAATTGGGCAGCATACGCTGAAGATTTTGTTTTGGTAGACACTACTCCTATTGGTCTACAGAGGATGATCAATGCTTTTGGACACTACACAGCAGCTCATGGCTTAAAAATGAATCTTGCTAAAACGGTCATACTGAAATTGTCTCAAGGAAGCCAGTTAAAAAGAACCAAGTTCTGCTGGAAATGGGATAATAATTTCCTTCCATTTAAAAACAACATGCAGTACTTAGGTTTTCCAATTCTGGCGAATCACACTAAGATCTTCTATCGTAATTATTTAAGAGCTAAAGTGGTTTTGCTGGCCAGGAGATTGAGGCATATTGATAGGAAATATGGCGAGTTCTGTATGACCCCTTGTCGGGTATTTTATAGAATGAATGTACTGCCTAGGCTTTGCTGAGGCTTAGAGATTTTTTCCAAAATGGGTTTTTCCAGAGCTAAAGAAATTTGAAAGCCTGATTTGGAGATCGGTGCTATTCCACTTGCCTGAGGAAGTGTGAAATAAGTCCAAAGAGTAATTATTATAGTTTGTTTGGGAGAGATGCTACTGAAGAAGGCTTTATGAACAATCTTCGTAAAGATGGTTTGTTGGTTCTGTATAATCTGGGGACGTCCTTAAAAATCCTCTCGTCGAATCCTTTGAAGGTAAAAAATATGATCATTGGTAATGATGGCGCAGTCAATCGGCAGGAAGACATGGGTTTTCAACTATACAGCCAAGCAGTGTCGCCTCAAAAACTGTATGGGTCCATGGAAAAGTACCTGCAAAGATACCCAAGTAAATTGGTTTTCGTTTTAATGTAGCAAAAACCAATGAAATTCTGTCGATTTGCAATAAGCCGGGGGATATTGGGGTTGTCTGTAGGCATTGTCAGATTGACTGTGAGGTGCTATCTTTGTTTCATTTACTGCTTATATGCCCGGCTCTACAGAATATGAGATTACAATATTTAGGACTTTGTTACCAACCCGGAACGGGTACCCAGGTATTCGCTTTAGTTATCCATGCTACATGAGGACTCAATGGCCCTAAAGTTAAGAGTTTTGGCATTTTTAAAGAAGGTTTGCAAGGTGGAGTAAATTATATATGTCACGCAAGATTTATATGCACTGAAGCTTCGTACGGGTGGCTTGGTCTTGCATGTACACTGTACATCTGTATTCCATTGTTTTGCTGGTCTTTTTCCTTCTGTTTTAATCAACAACCATGAAATTGTAAATTGCAAACCCATTCACCTTGAATGTAATACGCCAATGTACAATGTATAATGTTTCTGACTAAATGTACATTTCTATTTCTATTTTTGTAAAGGTTTCATAAACCAAATACATTTGTTGAATAAAAGATAAATTAAAAGGCAACATCTTGTAACTGCTATGATCTTTGTGTTTAATGTGAGCTCATTATCCCGGCTAATGCGCAAGTGCTTACTGCTTACCGGCTGTTTAGCTTGTGGTTAGGGATTTACCATTTATTATCGTTCACTGAAGCTGTGTTCATGCTTCTGCATGGTATTCTGTGTGTGTATATGACTATGAGTAAATGTGAGCTCCATAGTTATTTCTATGTCTTCAGTTTTCTGCTATTCTACATAGTTTGTGCATCACTCAAGATGTCTTCTACTTACAGGGGGTTCTCTGCTGTAGCGTGAAATAGTCTGATCATATGTTAGACTTACCTTCATTCTATATTCAATACGGTAGCATTTTTACACATTTATAAATTGAAACATGTAACCTATGTATGTTATATTGTTGTTTTGTCAAGTGCACAATCACCTTGCAGTATCTTGGTGCTATTTTATCCTTAAAACAAAACTAAACCAATGATTTCGCTGTGCTCAAATGAAGGCTTATTAGTGATTGGGCTCTATGCATAACAATATTCCATTGTCTGATTGTTTGGACCAGCGGTGCGCCCGCCGATCTGTCCTTCCTGACTGGTAGAGTTAATCTTCTGTCAACTCTTAATCTGAAAGATCTTGTTCATAAACATGCATTGATTTTAAAAGACACAGCGGTTAATGACGGATGTTAGAGGCATTTAAAAATAATACATATGCTCTTAAAGGTAATGCGACTCCTCCCTCACTGGTAACCATTGCAGCGATCGCAGTGCTGGAGTAATGTGTTTGAATCGCTTGTATTTCAATAGAAATCTGAATATCATGTGTCCTGGTAAGACTAAGTAGATAGCATTACTAACATCAAGATGGGAGATAACCAAGGAATTCGTAACCAGAACCTGATGTGGAAAGGACACGTAGGGACAAAGTTTCTTTATTCTCCTTAGTGTGTGAAAGCAATATCTTGTTACTGCTAAGATCTGTGTGTTCAATGTGTGAGCTTATTATGCAGGATAATGCCCACATTTCTGAACGTCAGGGCTAGGCACAGGACAGTGGCCAAATGTGTCAGGCCAGCAACAGTGGGTCCATGTATTAGTTTGTTCATTAATAACCTGTATTTCAGTTTTGTCTGGATTGATTATCCATCCAGATCTTCACTGTCAACAGACAATTTATATTTTCTTCTGATATGACATCTTCATTCTCAAAATCTCCCAGGATTTGGGTGTCATGAGCATAAATAAAAAGCATCACACCCGTTTCTTGGAGAACATTCATCCATGGTCAAAGATACAGATTGAAAAGGAGGGGGGGATAAAACAGAACCTTGAAGGGGGCTACAGGCCAGTGCCCGAGGAGGAAAAAGAAACTGAATTGGATCTGTTGTGACTGTCCACATGAGCACTAGCCCCCTGATTCCAAGTTTGATTAACCCGTCCACCAATAAATGATGATCAATGGTATAAAATTCCACTGACAGGTCCAATACAATTAAGGCTCCAGTTGCATCATTTTTTTCAAACTTGCATCCTAGGTGGTGCAGGACTGATATGGACACTATGTGAATGTAATTTACAGATTATGCAGCATATATTCAATTATGAGAAGCTACTGTGCGCTTTTATTATTTATTGGCTGCTTGTGAGTGATATGAAAGGTTATTTATAACGCGCTTAATACCCAGAGGTTTCTAAGCACAGACCTGTGGATCGAACCTGCCTTGCTCAGTGTTGTTTTGCTTCCAAGGAGAGCACGTTGCACCTGAGCTATCCTCCCAAGACTTGAAATATGCACGCGATTTAGTTTGTTATAGAATGTATTATTTAATGTATGCCTGGTACTTTGAAAATAAAACACTTTATTTTCCTTAATTATTTACTGCTGTTTAGAAGCAGATGTATTTCTGCTTGTGTAAAATGTATTTTCCTTTTTGTGGAATGTTTCTTTATGGCTGTCTATATGTGCTGCTTTCAGCTGTCTTTTTGTAATGACAAGAAGGATTTGTTTATTTTTAATCCAGTCTCTGGAGAAAAAAAATGTATTATATATACGAAAAGAAAAGAAGATAAGAAAAGAATAGAAAGAAACTATTAAAACAAAGAACATAATCTCTTAATCAGGCACAATTGTAAAAACTAGAAATAATTAAACAATAAAAAATAAAAAAATGTGTATTCTGTTTATTAAATTGTTCTCTAGCTTTCATGTTCTAGAATGAAGAAAGTAAAACAGTATACCTTTCTTTTCTGCTAGAAAGTGTTTCCTTCGTGTTGGAAGATCCATTGAACCTTGTATACCCACCATGTATTCTTCTTTTTTGCTTCGCATTTCTGCCCCTTATGTTTTTGGTCTACACAAGTACAGGATCTTGGCCTTTCCGACCTTGAAGCACTCATTTTCTAAGTGTTCATTTGTCAGTGGACTCTCTCTGTGGTAGGTGCAGGTTTCCCCACTGTTCTTTTTAATATTTTGTAGAGCTAAAGCCCTGCCCTTGCTTTTGGCTAGTTTGTTGATTTCATGAGACAGCTGCTCTTCCATCACTCTCTGCAGAGAGATCTGCATTTCCTCCATCTCAAAGCAAGACCATCTAGGTTCTTGCCCCTACTGTTCTGTGGAGTGTAACCTCATGAGAATCGTGCATGCATTGCAATTAATGTTTTCTCCGGTTCCAAACAGGTTAGAATAGGGTGATGCATTCAAAGTCCATGCCATCCGCATCACTTGAACTGAGACATCCGTAGCGAGATTGTGAATTCGGGTGTATAAATTCTCTGCATGGGCTGCACTCTATTATATCACATAGAACTAAACCCTTCTGGCCAATGGGCCGTACATGACTAAGGTATCTAAAAACCTCAGGGTCCCAGACAACCAGTCCCTGGCCTCTATGTGGCCAAATGCTAAAGTTGAAAACTGTTTTCAGGCAAAAATGATCTAGTTCAATGCTCCTCTGTGTACTGTAGTTTCAAATATGTTGTTCCGTTTACGGCTAGGTGTTTTTAAAAAGGAAGAGACTGTCAGGTCCCAGGAAAGACAAGGTGATAGAAAGGCAATGGTTATACACACATAGGTGAAGTTGTGTACGTGCAGATCTTGGTTGATGGTGTTTTGTAAAGTAATTAAGACCAACTTTGGTAGGTATTTTCCTTGACTGGGTGTCCATTTTAGGAAACTGTATCGTCCCCTTTTTAAGATTGAGGCTATGTTCCGAGGGCAACAAGGGATTGTGATGTCAGCAACCTAAGATATTAGAACCTGTGGAAAGGTTCTATACCTGCCTTTCATCTAAATCAACTCATGAGAGGACAGCTTCATTTGAGGCTCTGTTGAAATGAGAACTCAAATCAAATCAGAATCAAACCAAGAGTGGCAAACTCGAAATCTGAGGTACTTAAGACATGGTAGAGACTAGCAGAGTGCATAAAAAACTGTAAGTACATCTTTAGTCGTTACAGAAGCTTGGAGAAATGCAAATACTAAGTGTTATCAAGTTCAAGCATGTTATGAGACTGCTATGTACCTGGAAAAGTGAACACATATGAAATGAGCAGTAATTTATTTTCTGAAATTTATGGCCACTTCTGTGTTTCAAACATTATAACAGTTACAATAAGAGATGAGCTAGAATCAGGCATAGAGTGGGAGGATGTTTTACACACAGGAGAGTTTAGCTGCAGTAGGAGTGAGGTAGAGTGGTGAATTGGAGTTTGATGTTAAAGTTTTCTTCCTTAACTATAGTACATTCAGGAACCTGGGACCATTTAAGGCCAAGATGATGAAAAGTGTTTTAGGAACTGGTTGGAGGGAAGGCAGTGTGAGGTAGTGGAGAATCTTGACAAAGATTCTAAACTATAACCACAAAAGTGATGGGTGGAAGGTTTTGAATGAATCTGAACCACTGACATTGCGCTGGGCAACCTTCCACACCACCGTTTTTTAGCCCGTCTGCACCATTGCAAAAGGGATCCAGCCATATGCAAATCAGTCAGGTACTGCCACCAATGGTAGCAGCCCAAACAGAACTCCTAGGCCAGGTCCCCGCTGCATGGAAACACAAGCAACCCCAGACATGTTTTCACTTGTTGGGCCTCCTGAGTGAGGTGCAGCTTGGTTCCCTATGGCACAGCGAGCAAGGGACCCATGTCTGTGCATTCCCTCCCTCACATTGTGAGACAAACTTTATTTTGAATGAATAGGAACCAGTGGCAATGCTCTGGGCAACCTTCCACACCACCGTTTTTTGCCCGTCTGGGCCATTGCAAAAGAGGTCCAGCCATATGCAAATCAGTCAGACACTGCGGCCAATGGTAGCAGCCCAGCCCGAACTGCTAGGCCAGGTCCCCTCTGCACGGAAACACAAGCAACCTTTCCCCTTTTTTAATGGCTTGACAGGCGAAGAATGATGCTCTGGAGGGTTGCCCAGAGCAATGCCAGAGGTTAAGATTTATTCGAAACCTTCCAGCCATCACCTCTTTATTTGTGCTGCTGTCACCCCGAGTGGGACGGGTATGCCCAGACGTGGGTCCCGTGCCTGCTGGGCATAGAGACCCAAGCTACTCCTCACTAATGATACCCAACAAAGCTGAAACATGTCTGGGGTTGTTTGTGTCTCCTGCAGAAGGGATGTGACCAAGCAGTTTGGGCTGGACTACCCCTTTGTGGGTGGGACCAAGCCTGATTCCCACGGTTGTCGCTAGCGGCTGCTCGTTTGCAGTGCGGCTTGACGGCCTGAGGACATGACGTTTCCTTTGTTTTCCTTTCCGGCTTCCCGGCTTTCCTGATAATCCAGAGGGTGCCTTCCTCTAAACTCTCAACCCAGGCAATCCATACCAGCGTATTGGCATACTGTTTCTGCCTTGCTGTTCCGGACCACCGGAGGTTTAAGAATTGCTGAATCCTGTTCTGCACTTGGAACGGTGCCGCCGAGCAGCAGCAGCATGTCTGTCATGACATATTTATTGTCCGCCTTTTCCTCTGCCCTGTAGAGGTGTGCAGACTTCACTACGCCAGCACCATCTGTGGATGAGCTTGGGCACGAAGGACACGGAGCAACAGGTATACCAAAGCGAGGCTCTAGCCCCACGTCGAGTGCTTCTCTCTTACTTCGCATTAACGTTTGTCCTTGCCATTACAGTTCTGTGTGTTATCTGATAAACGCTTTTGCTTTTGTTTTTGCCTGCTGCTATGTCATTTTCTATATCTGACTATGTGCCTTCCTACTTGGCTACTTCGCATTTGCCCTTTACCCTAGGGCATCGCTTGGCAGACGTTTTAGCATCACGCGCCCGTAGGAGGCAGCGCATTGGTGCCAAACGCAGGGAAGTATTATCTGACCCTTGGAGGCGCCCACTAAGTTTGTTGTAACCCCATTTAAAGGGTCAGCGTCAGACTTAAATTTAACAAGCTCTGCAATCAAGAAACCCCTCAGTGTTCATGCGAATGGAAATAGTGTGGAAGAGCTAACTCCCAAGGCTCTGACATGCTCTTTTCAGAAGGACGGCGTTCCAAAATTCAATTATGTCCTCCCTTTCAATCCCGATAGTAGTGGAGATCTGTCAAGCTCTACGACTGTGGCAACTCCCCACAGGTTGAAGGGGGCTGTAACATCTAACCTTATAGTCCTGTCAGATTCCTTGGTAGGTACTGAGAGCACCATTACCACAGAGCCCTGGTGGGATTGGAAGGTCACTCTTATTAATGAGTTGAACAACGGTGTTACCTCCTTGGACTTTGATGCCTGGTTAGTATCTCTAGATATCTCTTCCCAGAAATACCATTATCTCACACTTGAAAAAAGTCTTCAACCTGTTCAAGTATCACCTGCAAGCTATTCGTCCACCATTAAAGTGAACTGTTGGTCTCAAACAGATCTGCCTTTTAAGGAAGCTGATAACTATGTGCATTTTAGAGGGGCTCCTGCTGGGGATATTTGCACTGGTCCTTGCTCCGAGCCTCTGGTAGCTGTGAAAGAGGCCCTACTTCGACTGTCTCTGTTAGGCAATAAACAACCACAGATCCCCCATCCTGTTCTCCCTGAGCTACTGGTATTGCCCAGGGATGCACGTTCGGATAGTTCCGGCAAATCTTTGACCTCTAGACTGGTCGACCGAAGACGTTTTCGTGTAAATAAAGCCAATATACGAAAGATGAGTCCATTAAAGCCTTGGTGTCGGACCATAGAAACTTTATTATCACCAATGTTCCAAAATCTGTCCAGAGTGAACCTAGTGACGCTCTCTGAAATAAAGTACTTGCCTGGCTCCATGCAAGATCCGGGCTCGGAGTTGTTCGATGTTCTGACCTGAAGTTCCTACGTAGGATAGAACTAGATCACTGGTTTTCTCAGGGGAACAAGGACTGTATTGTTGTGGGGTGTGGCGCTAGCACCCTGCCCAGATATTTGAGACAATGTAAATATCTACCCAGAGGTTCCTCTAATTTTGGGCTTGTAGTCTGAGCTGGCCATGTTGCGTGAAACTCCAAACTATTGTCTTCCTGATCCCATTGTTTGCCTCCTTGCTCTGCTTTATTGTCTCATTCTCTTTGTTTTTTGCTGTTTATTGTTTTGTCTGTCATGATTTTGTTATGTTCTTTAAGTCCTGTTTTGTGTAGCGCTGTGAGGGCAGGGGGCGTGTAGTGCTAAACAAGAATTCACTAAATAAAAAAATAAAAAAATTCATATGGTCTTTCCCCTTTTGTAATGGTTTGGCAGGTGAAGAACGATGGTCTGGCGAGTTGCCCAGAGCAATGCCAGAGGTTAAGATTTATTCTAAACCTTCCAGCAATCACCTCTTTTGTTTCGATATTGTCACCCCGAGTGGGACGGGTATGCCCAGACGTGGGTTCTGTGCCTGCTGGGCCTAGAGCCCCAAGCTACTCCTCACTGATGATGCCCAAGACGGCTGAAACATGTTTGGGGATGCTTGTGGTCTCTTGCAGAAGGGATGTGACCAAGCGTTTAGGGCTGGACTACTCCTTTGTGAGTGGAGATGACAGATGAACGGTGGAAACTCATGTGTTCACACACCCAGAAGGTCTCTTTTAATTCCCAGTTCAAATTTATTCAGTTTAAGGTTCTGCATAGGTACCACCTTACGGCCATTTGGCTCCACCTCATGTCAAAGGTCCACTCTCCCAGATGTCCGAGGTGTGGTACGGATAGTGCCGCATATATACACATGATTTGGTCCTGCCCTAAACTTGTGCAGTACTGGGAGGAGGTAGGTGCCACTACAGCCGCTATTCTGGACTACGTAATTTCCCCATCCCCATTGACATGTCTTTTCCATGATTTCCCTGAGCTGGGTTGTGATATGATATGATAGGTTATTTATAACGCGCTTAATATCCAGAGGTTTCTAAGTGCGGACTCGGGGAACGAACCCGTGTTGCTCCGTGTCGTCTTGTTTCCAAGACAAGCACGTTGCCACTGAGCTATCCTTGCAAGACGTGACTCCAAAAAACTGGCTGTCCTCTGTATGTTGCTGGCGATCCACTGCATCTTGCGGTGCTGGCTCCGCCCCACGCCACCATCACATGCGCAGTGGTTTAGCACAGTAACTTGGGCATCGGATAGTGAAGAGTCCTGGTCTAAGCAACAACCGATACACTCCAGGCCCAGGAATAAATGGATGAAGTTCCGTGCATATATGCCACCCACTGTTACAGACTCTGACGCGCCATCCCCTGCCTCTTCTTCGCCCATACCACCACTGTGTGAGCTCTGCGCTAATATGTGCTTCATTGTTCCTGTTGTACTCCTTGTATCTAGAATTGTAAAACTAAAAAGTGATGCTGTGACCTAATTGCATGAACTGTAATTGCCATTGTCTGCCCGGTTGGGCACCCGCCTCTGCTCTTCTGTGTTATCAAGCTAAATAAATAAATAAAGGTTTAAAAACAAAATACAGCTAGCCGGAAAGATATACTCCTTTGGGCTTTGGTCTTTAGTCACAGCTAGTCCAGGGCAAAGCCGCTACCACCATCTCCACAAAAAGAGCGTGTGGAGAGGGGCTGTGAAATACTAATCAGCCCTTAAAATACGGATCAGTTACATGAGACCGAGGATGCACAGGGCCACTCTCATTTCCTATAGGTAGAAGACACGGAGCTGAATGCTCTAGGGGGATGTAACAATTGGTTCAGTGTTGCCAGTTACAACTGTTGCATCGAATTGGGTGCAATTAAACCGTTCTTTCATCGATAATCCTCCAATTTTCCTAAGTGGTAAAATCACTATGTTGGCCCTGTCCTAACATTTGAGGGAGGAGGGAGTAATGGAGGAAGGAATTGGGGACACTATAGCAGTAATGTCTCAGGAGGATAGCTCAGGAGCAATGTGCTCGATTTGGAAGCAAGACGACATGGAGTAACACAGGTTTGATCCCCGGGTCCGCGCTTAGAAACCTGGGTATTAAGCGCGTTATAAATAACCAATCATATCATATCATATCAATGATACCACCCGATGCAAAGACAAACGACATCAATCTGATACTAGAGGGAATTTCTAACTTGAAAGACACCTTGTTGCAGGAATTACAACTACATACCGGCTATTTGAAAGATCTAAGCTTGTCTTTGAGACCTATATGTTTAAACCAAAATTATGCTTTGAAGGAGGGCTTTGATAACGTCGTCAAAGCTGTCCATACTTGTGCTGGGTTGACGGACGTCCCATGGAAAGGTTATGAGACGGGGGAAGGATGTAATGTCTGGGATTGAAGAAGTATTTACCTCTCCTGTAAGAGAGGTTCCGTTGGGTACTAGAGACGAAGAAGGACAGGGGTCTTTTGTGATTGTTACTTCGAAAAATACTAAAAGAAAGAAAAGAAATGAAGCGCAAAATGGCTTCAGAGTTAAGAGCCGCGAAGACCTTGTCTCGCAAATATTTGCATGAGGTGGCCGTTCAGGATTTGGAGGCCACTGCTCTTCAGGGAATACTTTGGAGGGTTGGGTGGGACCAGGGGCAAAGGAAGGGGTGGGTAGTGATATGTTGGACATTGAGTGTGAAGATGCACTTGCCAATTGCCACAGAGGTTGCCCTCTAAAGTGGTAAGTAGTGAGAGGCTGCCAAGAAAGGAGGAAATGGTGAGTGAGGTGAAGGAGGTCTGACCAACAGTAATCAGAACTAATATACAGCTGGGTCAATCCTTGGGACCTTCAACTCTGCCAGGGGGGAAAGTTGCAGGGGCAATCAGCCCTATCGGAATCCTGGGCTTCAGTGTAATGCACGGATGGAGTGGATGGCTCGGAGGGAGTGGATGGCTCGGATGGAGTGGATTGGTCCGATGGAGTGGATCACACGGATAGGTGAATGGCACGGATGGAGTGGATGACACGGATGGAGTGGATGGCATGGATGAAGTGGATGGCACGAATGCAGTGGATGGTATGGACGGAGCGGAAGGTTCAGATGAATGGATTGTACGGATAGAGTGGATGGAACTGATAGAGTGGATGCTACGGATGGAATGGATAGCATTGGGAATGTTAGCATGTGCCACACTTACATTGAACTGTGAATGATAGCATGTGCAACACTTAGATATAATTATGATTGGTAGCATACCTCCTACTTAGTTAGAATTGTGAATGATAGCATATCCAGCACTGGAATAGGTAGAATGAATAGAGTGAAGAGAATAGGTGGAATAGATGACATAGATAACATAGATGGAATGGATTGAGTAGACGAAGCAGAAAAATGAATGGAGTGGACTGAACGAATGGGGCAGAATAGAATGAGTGGAACCTGCTGAAATTCGCCCCACACGTTGTACACTATACACTTGCTCCTTTGTTGTTGCCATATATAAGTATCCCCTATGTATGTATCCCCTATATATGCTATATATCTGCGTCACCTTATATATCTGTATCCCCATATATACCTGTATATATACTGTCCCCTGTCGCTATATATCCATATGTCACTATTATGTCCCCACCGTCCTATTCACGTGCCTGGTCTCAGGCGCTTTACAGATAACCACCATATCATACCACTACGCTTACTCTCTTCTAGACACCATCATTCAACCAGAACACAGCTATACCCCTGATAATTCGGCCTAGCTGTTCACATACGAATACGACCCCATGAACATTCATCACCCTAATAAAACACAGCTAGCGGAGCACATTCCAGCCAGCTGCTCACATTGGCGTTCCTCAGGCCTAACGCAGCCAGAACCCAGTCTGGGTGTCCACCCACAAGACTGAACGCATCGAGCTGATATCTTCCGCACCACACCTATCGCTAGGAAGCAGCTATCATCCGACAACCACACCAGCTGCACACATATCCAGTGCACCCACGTACCATACGACACACTCTCTCTACTGACTTGAACTACGGTTCCTGAGGGTGTTCAACCTACCAGCGCTTTGAGGTCATACCAATGATATGTAAGGCGCTATATAAATGGCAAGTAATATAACATAACATGATCCCCAGATGTAGCCTGTTATAGAAGAAGAACTTGATGTAAGGGCAAAGGCACATACCTTGCTAGAATCGGAGGTGAGAAATATGATTCACAACATGTTGGCTAAAGATTGTATGATAGATGACCTTGAAAAGATTGAAAGGGAGGAACCATTGGTACGCTTTGGTCATAGAAAGCATATATTACCACTCATACAACAGCAGTTCAACACACTAGTAGATATGGAATGGATGGTGCAGATTCATTCAAAAATCGCCTCTACTAGGAGTGTTGAGGGAAAAACATGGCAGGGATCGGAGGACATGAAGGATATAAGGGATTACCCACCCCGGTTAAGAGAACCAATTTTTACAGAAGACCCTAGTGTGATCTTAAATTATTTGTTGGATGAAGGAGGGCCGGACTCCTTACACAGATCGCGTATCCTAGCTCTCTTTAAGAAAATACCGGCTCTTCGTTTGATGTCGTCTACTGATATTAAACTTGTAGACTTTATTCATCCACGTAGGTATGACTATGCTAGATTGGTAATCCCCTCAGCATTGGTGCGATCTATACTTCTCAAAGAGGCGAGTAACCTCCAGAAATAGAGTTATGATGTAACTATCTACAAGGAAGAGACTAACCTGCATCAGGCGGGGAGGCATAGGTCCATGGTGTAAACAACAAGCGAAGGGAACCCGATGATGGAAAAGGGTGGGAGTCAAGAGCAAGGAGGGACCTCAATAGAGGGTCCAAATTGGTGTTGGTTAGCACTATCATTGAGGGGCTCGATCGCTCAGCTAAAGAGCCAGCCACTTTAGTGTGTATTTGTGCCTCTCTTTTGTATCATGGAATGTGAGAGGCTATAGACAATTATTGTCCAATGATGCCTTATGTAAGGACTTAAAATGTTTTGAATTTGTTTTTTCACTGGAGACATGGGCAAAACAGTTTAATACCTGATAGATATGAGATAATTTGTCTCCCGGCACGTTGTGGGTTAAGGGGATGTCCTATGGGTGGCTTGGCCATTGCCATTAGACAGCGGAGAAAATTCACAAAAATAGAGGAATGGAGGCTTCAGGACATATTTCTGGTAACCGCCATAAAAATACATAATGCACCAGGTTTATCAGCCATTCTTTAATAAACATCTATTGGAACCCAGGGAACATTTGAATACTGCTCTGGAAACCCTAAGTACATTAATTGAGGACTGGGTGTTAAATTGCCCAGGAGGAGAGATCCTATTAGCGGGAGATTTAAATGCAGATTGTAGGGAGGCGAATAAATATGCCTTCGAGTATCTTGTGACGAATCAGAATATTGTGACCCATAAAAAACATAAAATTGTTCATGCTGTGCAATGGCTTAGTTTTTGCAGAAAGCTGTGGTCTGTATTTAATTGAAGACGGTCCCCTGAAGTGGTCTGCTAGCGGGGCAAACTCTGTCATTGACTATGTCTTTCTGTCACATCAATTTTGCTTTTGAATAATGAATTTTGAGAAAAGGTCCACGCAGCACAGTGATCACTCCCAGTTATGTCTGCAATTGTAGTGGGTCTTACAGGAGGAAAAGCCTGCCTCAGTTTTGAACGATGTTAAAGTGAATGTAAGGGGAAACAGTCTTAAGTGGACTGCAGATAAAACAGAAAAATTCAACAATACTATGATGCTAGAATTTATGTCGACATCGATGGTAGAGAATTTGATTAATTATTCGATGTCCATTTTTCCATCATATTTGGAAAAAACATATGGTAAAGTTGAAACCTCTTAAAAAGCGGCATATGGGAATGTTAGACCAATGTACCCATGTGTATGATCCAAATGTGAAAGAACGATAAGCGCAATTGCATAAAGTAATTAGAAAGATTCATAAAGAATTTAGATTGAGTGAGTCAGCCAAGGAGACAGCGAAAGGATGATGGCCTCTTTAAAAGGTAATAACTCAAAGAGTTTCTGGGAATTAATCAACCAGACTGAGGTAAAGCAACCCCAGCTGGTCACCAATCCCAAGGACTAGTTGCTTCATTTCCAGAACATCTATAAGTATCCAGGGTTTGTGGGAGAAGTGACTGATGTCAATGGATATGAATGGAATGTAGATATTTCTATTAATAATATCATGAGGATTATTAAGAAATCAAAGTCATCTAAAGCCGGTGGCCCCAATAATCTAGCAAATATATTATTGAAACAAAATTCAAATCTTTGGCCAAAACTCTACATATACAGTTATCCTACAATGTCAACCTTAAATGTATTCCTGTGTCGTGTCAAATTTCTCATATTATACCCATTTTGAAGAAAGGCTCTAGATTGTCTCCTTTAAATTATAGACGTATTGCCATCATGGATGTTGATTCAAAAATGTTTTTAGCCATTTTATTAGAACACATAGAGGTATGGTGTTCCGATAATGCAATATTAGATTATCGTCAAATGGGATTCAGAAGACAAATGGGAACTGGGAACTGGCTGTGGGGGACTACTGTTAAGCTATTGTGGCATTCACACTCTTCTCCAGTGTATGTGGCATCAATGTACTTGTCCATGGCATTCGACACTGTCAATAGACACATCCTGTGGAGGAAACTGGAGGTGTATGGTATCTCTAAGGGTCTCTTGAGTATTCTCATTCACTTACACAGAGGTTTGCAGTAAGATTGAACTCGGAAGGTTTGATGTCTAAAAGCTTTTCAATATACAATGGCCTATGTCAAGGCTGCATACTGGCTCCTACATTATTCAGTCTGTATGTGGCCAATGGTGGAAGGACACTCAAATATGCATCCTTCATTTCTCCTAAAATTGGGACCCTTAAAATTAATTGGGCAGCATACGCTGACGATTTCGTTTTGGTAGACACTACTCCTATTGGTCTACAGAGGATGATCAATGCTTTTGGACACTACACGGCAGCTCATGGCTTAAAAATGAATCTTGCTAAAACGGTCATACTGAAACTGTCTCATGGAAGCCGGGTGAAAAAGAACCAAGTTCTGCTGGAATTGGGATAATAATTTCCTTCCAATTAAAAACAACATGCAGTACTTAGGTTTTCCAATTCTGGCGAATCACACTAAGATCTTCTATCGTAATTATTTAAGAGCTAAAGCGGTTTTGCTGTGCAGGAAGTTGAGGCATATTGATAGGAAATTTGGCGAGTTCTGTATGTCCCCTTGTCGGGTATTTTATAGAATCAAGGTACTGCTAAGGCTTTCCTGCTGCTTATAGTTTTTTCCAAAATTGTTTTTTCCTGAGCTAAAGACATTTGAAAGCCTGATTTGTAGATCAGTGCTATTCCACTTGCCCAAATCTGTCCCATTACAAATCATAAGATATGGTTTGGGACTTTATTCATTGGGCAGCATAACTCAACGGAAGCGATTGTCCCTTCTGAGGAAGTGTGAAATAAGTCCAAAGAGTCATTTTTATAGTTTTTTTGGGAGAGATGCTACTGAAGAAGGCTTTATGAACAATCTTCTTACAGATGATTTATTGGTTCTGTATAATCTGGGGACGTCCTTAAAAATCCTCTTGTCGAATCCTAGGAAGGTAAAAAATATGATCATTGGTAACGATTGGGCCATCAATCGGCAGGAAGCCATGGCTTTTCAACTATACAGCCCAGCAGTGTCGCCTTAAGGAAACCCAAGTAAATGGGTTTTTGTTTTAATGTAGTAAAAACCAATGAAATTCTTTCGATTCGTAATAAACCGGGGGATGTTGGGGGTGTTTGTAGGGATTGTCAGATTGACTCTGAGGTGCTATCTTTGTTTCATTTACTGCTTATGTGCCCGGCTCTCCAGAATATGAGATTACAATATTTAGGGACTTTGTTAGCAACCCGGAACGGGTACTGAGGTATTTGCTTTGGTTATCCATGCTACATGAGGACTCAATGGCCCTAAAGTTAAGGTTGTTGGCATTTTTAAGGAAGGTTTGCAAGGTGGAGTAAATTATGTATGTCACGCAAGGTGTATATGCACTGAAGCTTCGTATGGGTGTCTTGTTCTTGCATGTACACTGTAAATACGTATTCAATAGTTTTGCTGGTCTTTTTCTTTCTGTTTTAATCAACAACAATGAAATTGTAAAACCCATTCACCTTGAAGGTAATACGTCAATGTACAATGTATAAGGTTTCTGTCTAAATGTAAAATTCTATTTCTATGTTTGTGAAGGTTTTATAAACCAAATACATTTGTTTAGTAAAAATAAATTAAAAAAGCAACATCTTGTAACTGCGATGATCTTTGTGTTCAATGTGAGCTCATTATCCTGGTTAATGCCCAAGTGCCTACTGCTTACCGGCTGTTTAGTTTGGGATTAGGGATTTACCATTTATTATCACTCACTGAAGCTGTGTTTATGCTTCTGGATGGTATTCTGTGTGTGTATATGACTATGAATAAATGTGAGCTCCATAGTTATTTCTATGTGTTCAGTGGTATGCTTGTTTTGTCAAGTGCACAATCACCTTGCAGTATCTTGGTGCTATTTTAGCCTTGAAACAAAACTAAACCAATCAGGTCGCTGTGCTCAAATGAAGACTTATTAGTGATTGGGCTCTATGCGTAACTGAGCGCTAATATATTCCATTGTCTGATTGTTTGGACCAAAGAGGTGCGCACGGCTGAACTGTCCTTCCTGACTGGTAGAGTTAATCTTCTGTCAACTCTTAATCTGAAAGATCTTGTTGATAAACAGGCATTGATTTTAAAAGACACAGGGGTTAATGACGGATGTTTGAGGCATTTAAAAACAATGCATATGCTCGTAGAGGTAATGCGACTCTTCACTGGTAACCATTGCAGCGATCTCAGTGTTGGAGTAATGTGTTTGAATTGCTTATATTTCATTAGTACCCGGCACGTGCTGTCCATGGGTAACACTACAAGTGGATTGGCTCTTTTCCGAACCATCCCACAGTCTAATCCCGTGGATGTATGAACATCCTTCGCATGCCGGGTACACCATAACACTCACCTTATTACGCTGCCATTTATGCATCTTCCCTGGTCGGCTCTCCTCTCCGAAAACACTGTGACAGTCCAGCAATCTCTTCATTCACTGCCCGCATTCAAGAAAAGGAAAAGCACTGTTTTCACCGTTCTTCGCACCACACACTTCCAAAATGTGTGCACCCGAAGTAAACATTACATTCTCCTTGACAGGAAATAAATCCATCGAGGCGTGGCTAAACGATGAGGACATGGAAAGAGAAGTAGGACCACTCTTTCCAACAACTTCACTGAATCAGATGAATGGCAATGCTTCCAATGCTCCAAACAAACGCCATAAATCAATTCCTGCTCATGAACTAGATTTATTAGAATTAAACCGATGTGAACACAATACTCAAAGTGCAACAAAGTGGGCAATAGACACTTTTCAAGGTTGGCTATCTCAAAAAGGCTATTCAATTACCTTTGAAATGGAACCAATACAAACCATTGCATCCTACCTTCGAGCTTTTTATGCAGAAGTGCGCACAGTCCAAGGCACAGAATACCAGCCCCAAAGTTTAATATCACTGTGATCTGGTATTAATCGGCACCTTAACAATCCACTGTATAGCCGAAAAATAAATATCATGCATTCCCCAGAATTTACTTCTGCAAATAATGTCTTCATTGTCAAAATTAAACAAATCTGACGAAATGGAAAGGATCATTCACAACATGAAGGCCCAGTAAACTCCACGGATCTGGCAAAGTTACGCTCATGTGGAATTTTCAATGTGCACCATCCTCAAACTTTAAAATATAATGTATGGTTTGACATACAAATTAATTTTGCGCACCGCGGACGTGAAGGACTTTGTTTACTTCCATGCAATGCATTCCACATTGTTACTAATGAGAATGGCAAACAGTATGCCACCCTAACGTACAATGAAATTACCAAAACCACCGGACAGTGGGCAAATGTGTCAGGCCACCAAGACGGAGTCCATGTATTAGTTTGTTCATTTATAACCTGTATTTCAGTTTTGTCTGGATTGATTATCCATCCAGATCGTCACTGTCAACAGACAATTTGAATTTTCTTCTGATATGACATCATCATTCTCAAAATCTCCCAGGATTTGGGTGTCATCCGGGTAAGTAAAAAACATCACACCCGCTTCTTGGAGAACATTCATCCATGGTCAAAGATACAGATTGAAAAGGAGAGGGGATGAGGCAGAAACTTGAAGGGGGCTACAGGCCAGTGCCTGAGGAGAAAAAAGAAACAAAATTGGATCTGTTCTGACCGATCATGCAGGAAAGATTCAACCCACATGAGCACTAGCCCCTGGATTCCAAGTTTGATTAACCTGTCCACCAATAAATGATGATCAATGGTATAAAATTCCACTGACAGGTCCACTACAAATAAGGCTCCAGTTGCATCCTTTTTTTCAAACTTATATCATAGGTGGTCCAGGACTGATATGGACACTATGTGAATGTAATTTACAGATTATGCAGCATATATTCAATTATGAGAAGCTACTGTGTGATTTTATTATTTATTGGCTGCTTGTGAGTGATATGAAAGGTTATTTATAACGCGCTTAATACCCAGAGGTTTCTAAGCGCAGACCCGTGGATCGAACCTGCGTTGCTCAGTGGTGTTTTGCTTCCAAGGCGAGCACGTTGCACCTGAGCTATCCTCCCGAGACTTGAAATATGCACACGATTTAGTCCATTATAGAATGTATTATTTAATGTATGCCTGGTACTTTGAAAATAAAACACTTTATTTTCCTTAATTATTTACTGCTGTTTAGAAGCAGGTGTATTTCTGCTTGTGGAAAATGTATTTTCCTTTTTGTGGAATGTTTCTTTATGGCTGTCTATATTTGGTGCTTTCAGCTGTCTTTTTGTAATGACAAGAAGGATTTGTTCATTTTTTAATCCAGTGTCTGGAAAAAAATATATATTTGTATTCTGTTTTTTAAATTGTTCTGCAGCTTTCAGGGTTCTAGAATGAAGAAAGTAAAACAGTTTACCTTTCTTTCTTTTCTGCTAGAAAGTGTTTCCTTCGTGTTGGAAGATCCATTGAACCTTGTATACCCACCATGTTTTCTTCTTTTTTGCTTCGCATTTCTGCCCCTTATGTTTTTTGTCTACATGAGTACAGGATCTTGGCCTTTCCGACCTTGAAGCACTCATTTTCTAAGTGTTCATTTGTCTGTGGACTCTCTCTGTGGTAGGTGCAGGTTTCCCCACTGTTCTTTTTAATATTTTGTAGAGCTAAAGCCCTGCGCTTGCTTTTGGCTAGTTTGTTGATTTTATGAGACAGCTGCTCTTCCATCGCTCTCTGCAGAGAGCTCTGCATGTCCTCCATCTCAAAGCAAGACCATCTAGGTTGCCCCTCCTGTTCTGTGGAGGGTAACCCCATGAGAATCTTACATGCTTTGCAATTCATGTTTTCTCCGGTTCCAAACAGGTTAGAATAGGGTGATGCATTCAAAGTCCATGCCATCAGCATCACTTGAACTGAGACATGCGTAGCGAGATTGTGAATTCGGGTGTATAAGTTCTCTGCATGGGCTGAACTTTATTATACCACATAGAACTAAACCCTTCTGGCCAATGCGCCGTACATGACTATGGTATCTCAAAACCTCAGGGTCCCAGACAACCAGTCTCTGGCCTCTATGTGGCCAAATGCTAAACTTGGAAACTGTTTCCAGGGAAAAATGATCTAGTTCAATGCTCCTCTGTGTACTGTAGTTTCAAATATGTGGTTCAGTTTACGGCTCAGTGTTTTTAAAAAGGTAGAGGCTGTCAGGTCCCAGGAAAGACAAGGTGGTAGAAAGGCTGTGGTTATACACACATAGGAGAAGTTGTATACCTGCAATCTTGGTTGATGGTGGTTTGTAAAGTAATTAAGTCCAACTTTGGTAGGTATTTTCCTTGACTGGGTATCCATTTTAAGAAACTGAATCGTCCCCTTTTTAAGATTGAGTCTACGTTCCGAGGGCAACAATGGATTGTGATGTCAGCAACCTAAGAGATTAGAACTTGTGGAAAGGTTCTATACCTGCCTTTCATCTAAATCAACTCATGAGAGGACAGCTTCATTTGAGGCTCTGTTGAAATGAGAACACATATCAAATCAGAATGAAACCAAGAGTCAGCTACAGCTCTACATGGGCTGTCTTCCGGTGAACTCGGAATCTGAGGTACTTAAGACAAGGTAGAGACTAGCAGAGTGCAGAAAAAACTGTAAGTACATCTTTAGTCGTTATAGAAGCTTGGAGAAATGCAAATACTAAGTGAAATCAGGTTTAAGCAATTTGTGAGACTGCTATGTACCTGGAAAAGTGACCACGTATGAAATTAGCAGTAATTTATTTTCTGATCTTTATGGCCACTTCTGTTTTTTCAAACATTATAACAGTTACAATAAGAGATGAGCTAGAATCAGGCATAGAGTGGGAGGATGGTTTACACAGGGGAGAGTTTAGTTGCAATAGGAGTGAGGTAGAGTGGTGAATGAGAGTTTGATTCTTCCTTAACTATAGTACATTCAGGAACCTGGGACCATTTCAGGCCAAGATGATGAACAATGTTTTAGGAACTGATTGGGGGGAAGGCAGGGTGAGGTATTGTAGAATCTTGACAACGATTCTAAACTATAACCACAAAAGTGATAGGTGGAAGGTTTTGAATGAATCTGAACCACTGGCATTGCTCTAGGCTACCTTCCACACCACTGTTTTTTAGCCCGTCTGCGCCATTGCAAAAGGGGTGAAGCCATATGCAAATCAGTCAGGTACTGCCACCAATGGTAGCAGCCCAGCTCGAACTGCTAGGCCAGGCCCCCTCTGCATGGAAACACAAGCAACCCCAGACATGTTTCGCCTTGTTGGGCCTCCTCAGTGAGGTGCAGCTTGGTTCCCTATGGCGCAGCGAGCAAGGGACCCATGCCTGGGCATACCCTCCCTCACATTGTGAAACTATAAGCACAAAAGTAATGGGTGGAAGGTTTTGAATTAATCTGAACCACTGGCATTGCTCTGGGTAACTTTCCACACCACCGTTTTTAGCCCGTCTGCGCCATTGCATAAGAGGTCCAGCCATATGAAAATCAGTCAGGTACTTCCACCAACCTTTCCCCTTTTGTAATAGCTTAGCAGGCGAAGAATGATGTTCTGGAGGGTTGCCCAGAGCAATGCCAGAGGTTGGGATATATTCGAAACCTTCCAGCCATCACCTCTTTTGTTTTGCTGTTGTCAACCCGAGTTGGACGGGTATGCCCAGATATGAGTCCCGTGCCTGCTGGGCCTAGAGACCCAAGCTACTCCTCACTCATGACACCCAACAAGGCTGAAACATGTCTGGAGATGCTTGTGGTCTCATGCATAAGGGACCAAGCCTGATTCCCACGGTTGTCACTAGCGGCTGCTCGTTTGCAGTGTGGCTTGACGGCCTGAGGATGAGAGGCTGTGACGTTTCCTTCCTGGCTTCCTGGCTTTCCTGATAATCCAGAGGGTACCTTCCTCTAGACTCTCAACCCAGGCAACCCATACCGGCGTATTGGCGTACGGTTTCTGCCTTGCTGTTCTGGACCACCGAAGGTTTAAGAATTGCTGAATCCTTTTCTGCACTTGGAACGGTGCCGCCGAGCAGCGGCGACATGTCTGTCATGACATATTTATTGTCTGCCTTTTCCTTTGCCCTGTAGAGGTGTGCAGACTTCACTACGCCGGCACCATCTGTGAATGAGCTTGGGCACGAAGGCCACGGAGCAACAGGTATGCCAACTAGCCCCACGTCGAGTTCTTCTCTCTTACTGAGCATTCAGGTTTGTTCTTGCCATTACAGTTCTGTGTGTTATCTGATAAACGCTTCTGCGTGTTATCTGTTTAACGCTTTTGCTTTTGTTTTTGCCTGATGCTATGTCATTTTCTTCATCCGACTATGTGCCTACCTCATTGGCTACTTCGCCTTTGCCCTTTCCCCTAGGGTATCGCTTGGCAGAAGTTTTAGCATCAAGAGCCCGTAAGAGGCAGCGCATTGGTGCCAAACGCAGGTAAGTATTATCTAACCACAGGACTCACCCCACTAAGTTTGTTGTAACCCCATTTAAAGGGACAGCATAAGACTTAAATTTAACAAGCTCTTCAATCAAGAAACCCCTCAGTGCTCATGTGAATAGAAATAGCGAGCAACAGCTAACTCCCGAGGCTCTGACATGCTCTCTTCAGAGGGAGGGGGTTACAAAATTTAATTTATATCCCCCGTTCAATCCTGATAGTAGTTGAGATCTGTCAAGCTCTACTTCTGTGGCAACTCCCCCCAGGTTGAAGGGTGCTGTAACATCTAACCTTATAGTGCCGTCAGATTCCTTGGTAGGTACTGAAAGCACCATTACCACAGAGCCCTGGTGGGATTGGAAGGTCACTCTTATTAATGAGTTGAACAACTGTGTTACCTCCTTGGTCTTTGATGCCTCGTTAGTATCTCTACATATCTCTGCTGAGAAATACCATTATCTCACACTTGAAAAAAGTGTTCAAGTATCACCTGCAAGCTATTCATCCACCATTAAAGTGAACTGTTGGTCTCAAACAGATCTGCCTTTTAAGGAAGCTGATAACTATGTGCATCTTGCAGGGGTTCCTGCTGTGGATATTGTCACTGGTCCTTGCTCTGAGCCTCTGGTAGCTGTGAAAGAGGCCCTACTACAACTGTCTCTGTTAGGCTATAAACAACCACAGATCCCTCATCCTGTTCTTCCTGAGCTGCTGGTATTGCCCAGGGATGCACGTTCAGATAGTTCCGGCGAATCTTTGAACTCTAGGCTGGTCGACCGAAGGCGTTTTCGTGTAAATAAAGCCAATATGCCAACTCCGAAAGATGAGTCCATCAAAGCCTCGGTGTCGGACCATAGAAACTTTATTATCACCAATGTTCCAAAATCTGTCCAGAGTGAACATAGTGACGCTCTCCAAAATAAAGTACTTGCCTGGCTCTGTGCAAGAGCCGGGCTCGGAGTTGTTCGCCGTTCTGACCTGAAGTTCCTACGTAGGATAGACCTAGATGACTGGTTTACTGAGGGGATCAAGGACTGTATTGTCGTGGGGTGTAGGGCTACCACCCTGCCCAGCTATTTGAGACATATCTACCCAGAGGTTCCTCTAATTTTGGGCTTGTAGTCTGAGCTGGCCATGTTGCGTGTAACAATAAAATAATGTCTTCCTGATCCCATTGTTTGCCTCCTTGATCTGCTTTATTGTCTCATTCTTTTTGTTTTTTGCTGTTTTTTGTTTTGTCTGCCATGATTTTGTTATGTTGTTTAAAGTACTGTTTTGTGTAGCGCTCTGAGGCCTGCGGGCGTGTAGTGCTTTACAAGAATTCAATAAATAAAAAAAATGTAAATAAATATGGTCTTTCGTCTTTTGGAATGGCTTGGCAGGCGAAGAACGATGGTCTGGAGGTTAAGATTTATTCTAAACCTTCCAGCAATCACCTCTTTTGTTTCGCCATTGTCACCCCGAGTGGGACGAATATGCCCAGACGTGGGTCCTGTGCCTGCTGGGCCTAGAGCCCCAACCTAATCCTCACTGATGAGGCCCAAAAAGGCTGAAACATGTTTGGGGATGCTTGTGGTACGTTCAGAAGGGATGTGACCAAGAGGTTTGGGCTGGACTACCCCTTTGTTGGTGGTACCAAGTCTGATTTGCATATGGTCTTTGCCCTTTTGTAATGGCTTGGCAAGCGAAGAACGATGGTCTGGACGGTGGCCCAGAGCAATGCCAGAGGTTAAGATGTATTGTAAAGCTTCCAGCCATCACCTCTTATGTTTTGCTAAAGATTCTAAACTGCCTTTCATGAGAGAGCATGTTAAGAGAGGTTGCAGTACCCTAGCTCATGAAGAAATATTGACAATATGAAGAGAGCAAGCAGTACAATCCAAGAGAAGACTCTTCAATGAACAATAAGACGGTATATATTTATTTTTCTTGAAAATAGGAAACTCGAAGCCTGCTTACAAGTTATGATATTTCTTGTTTAGAAAATACTTTAAGAGCTCAGAGGAGCAGTTGTACAGAAGTTAAAAAAAGAAAGCAAAAATCATTTGATTTGGATTTTCCTGCATGCACGAGGAGATTGAAAGGTTAGGCGGGGAAAGCAACGAGCGCCTGAGGAGAATGTGAGGAAAGGAACTTCTATCGTGTGTTGTGCATGACTTGTTTGAAGGCCTTGCCGTTCATCGCTTCCATAGCAATCAGTAAGCGTCTGGGTTTGTGTGTGTACTGCATTTGGATTGTGGAAGTGGGGTTGAGTGAGAAATCAGATCAATTCTGACCGTGGAAGCGGCGGTAATAGTCAATGGAGGAATTTGCGAAAGCACGGGCAGCACAATGAAAAAATAACTGTAGAAGCTTTTCCAGAGCGAGGGCCGTGCAGTGATGTTTATAATCAAAGAGCCTTTTCAGAAGCATGGGTTGCGTGAAGAATTGTCAGTGAAGAACAGAGTACACACTTATGAACTCGATACAAAAGGGTAAAGGGAAAAGCAGTAACCTCTTCATGTAGAGTGAAAGAAACTATATGCCATGTTTCACGACAGACACTAATATTCAGAAGAATCCTGTGAATGAAAGAGAATTATAAACATTTTGTTTCTGCCTTCAAGCCTTACGAGGAGGCAAGCAGGAAATACCCTGGGGAGGACAGGAGGGGAAACATCTAAAAAGCTACCTATTAAGGAAATTGTGAGTCCACAGAGTTTGAGGGTCGTAGTTAGAAGATCTGGACGCTCGTTGTTTTGTCCCATTGCCCTTTCCCCCAGAGTTGTCCAGCCTGTAATATTGTTATTTTACTCAGGTAGGACAGTTCTGCAGGGGTTAGTGGAGCTCGTCTTCAACCCCCGCAGGACAGGTAAGCTGGGACCTCATAGGTTTCTTGCTATAAAACACTGTGTTGAATTTCCTTGGGTCACAGCCAATCTTCAGCCTTTTTCCATTTACCGTTACCTGACTCACAGCCCAGAAAATGTATTGGTCACAGGGAACTACGTTTTGCACAGGTTGATGTGATGTTTTAATGTTGTCTTTTCCTGCTGGCCAACCATGTATGCTCAGAGAATTTTAGTACTTGGAGTGATTGACAGCTTAGGAGAATGTTGAGGAGTGTTTGCTGTGGGAGTGTTCTGAGAGTGTCAGTTGGGGCCTGATTGGTGTGGGAGAGGATGGCCGGTGGGTGATCTGTCTCCGTGTATATACTAGAAGAGTAACTGGAACCAATGAACTGTACATATGTAAATAAAACTTACCTGGTTCAACATACTTCAAGTGGCTGGTCTGTGCTAGGGCTACATCTGCACACCAGCCTACAACAAGGACGAGGTGCCACAAGGGCAGTCGACGAGCCATAGCAGAGATTAGGAGAAGGCTGTAGAGTTGGATAGAGGAGGATAGATACGCTGGTGCCTTACCATGGATAGATTTGTGAACCAGGAGAAGAAATTTAAACCTGACGATGTTTTGCATCTTCAGGCATCCAGCCTGGTTATAGTACAAGGAAGTAGGTTGAAGTGAGGGAGATCAAAGAGAATCTGGGTAGCAATGTTAATTGATTGGCTGAGAGGGCAATAAAATAGGTTGGTGAGACCAAAGAGGATGCTGGCACAACAGTGCAGTTTAGATAAGACAAGAATGGTTAAGAGATTTCTGGCAGTGTTGAAAGTAAGGAGGTGCCTGATTTTCCTAATATTGAGGAGGTTGAGGCTAGTCGCCGTTGTATTTTTGGAGATGAATATAGAGTAGGTGTGAGAAGGGTCACAGAGGACATTGAGGTTTATAGTTAAGAAGAGTAGAGGAGAGTGTCAGGTGGGACCTGCATAGTCCGGGGAAGAGATGAGAGAGAGTAGCTGGTAGGGAAGAAGAGCACATCTGTTTTGGTAGAGTTGCAAAGCCATACAATATTTAATGACAGAGACACAGCTGGAAATGTTGATAGAGAGATCAGCAGAGAATTCAGGAAAAGAGAGGATTTGGGTGTTATCCACAAAGAGTTGGTTGGAGAACCCAAAGGAGGAGATTAGTGCCCCCAGAGCAGAGGTGTAGAGTGCAAAAGTGAGGGGACCCAAGACAGAGCCTTGTGGAACACCAACAGTTAGAGGAGTGAGTAGAGAGCGGTTGTTGTTCCAGGAAATAGATAATTGGTGTGGTGCCAGGTAGGATTCAATCCAGGCAAGGGCTTGATCGCAAATCCCAAGAGGAGAGAAAGTATTGAGGAGATCAGAGTCAAAGGCAGCAGACATGTCAAGAAGAATTAGGATAGAGGACAGGTTGGAGTGCTTGGCAGAGGCAATGAATTTGGAGACATTCATGAGAGCAGTTTCCGTGGAGTGAGGTCTTGAATGTTGTGGATGTCTAAGAAATGTATAAGACTGTTGAATACAACCCTTTGAGTACTTTAGAGAAGTGCGGAAGGAGAGACACAAGGTAAAAGTTTGCTGATAGGTTCGAGTTAGTCCATTGTATTGTTAAAGAGGGATGAACGTGGCTCTTTTGAAAATAGAGGGAGAGCAACAGGTTGAAGAGTTCAGCAAGGTGAGTGGCCGCTAAGGGGGCAATAGGCTTGATTAGCTGAGGAGCAATAGAGTTTGATGGGGCATAAGCGGGGTTAGCCGTCATCAGTAGAGATAGAACTTCTTCAGTAGAAGTGTGACTAAAGTGTGCGATAGAGGCAGAGAATGATGGTAGAGTAGGTGGAGTGTAGAATGTTGGAGGAGGGAGTGTGAGGAAGGCCAGGAGAGATTCTCTAATTTTTGGCATTTTTGCAGGGAAGTATTCAGCTAGGGTATTAACTATGAGAGTGGAATGATCTTCCTAGGGGAGAGGTGAGGAGTGAGGAAAGGATGCCCTGTAGCCGGCGAGGATGGTTGGAGTGAGAGTCAATGAGGGTGAGGTAGAATTCCTCTTTTGATCTGGCAAGAGAGGACTTGAGAGTGTTCAGGGCAGAGAGGTAGAGTTGCAGGCCCTCATGCGAGTGGGTACGCTTCCATTTGTACAGCAGCTGACGCATGTCTATGCGGACACAGCGTATGAATCCAGGTCAGAACTGGCGCCCGGAATAGAACCCGCCCGCAGACTTTCACGGTAGCACGTGTACACTGCTCACAAACCACACACACAAGCCAACAACGTGAAACCTACTTGCAACCAGTGGGCAACATAAATATGGCATAATATAACTGCACATTATAGTGTGGAGAGCACACACACTCTGATAGGAATTACAGAAACACCCTGGAAGCACTTATGACTTTCAAAGCCTTGCAAAGACTACTTTAATTGTTGTTCTTGTCAGAATTTCGGATGTTTATGCATTGTTGTTAATGTGACATTTAAGGCTACTCCGTTCTTATATGTCACTTTGCGATCACTGACACATACACTGCCCTTTTTATTGCTGACCTCTGCATAATATTGTGCTGCTGATCTTGATGTGCATTCTTTAGTATGTGCTTATTGTGAATTTTGATTAGTTATCAGTGCACCGTGCACATGAATTACTTTCAGCTTGCCGTGGTGTTGGTCATGTATTTTGGCCACTATACGGGATTTTGTTGAGAGCCTTGCTTACTAAAAGTAATGGGTGGTCTAAATGTATTTGAATTGTTTAAGCAAAGTTACTATACATGAATCCCAAATTTGGTGCATTATTGGGGCAGCACATGCATTGTTAATTACATTTAGGTGACAATGAGTAAAGTGCAGTCAGTGTGGTTGCTTGTCAAGCACCTTTTATATTCAGTTTCGATGTATGCCTCAGCTGTGTATGTTAGTCTCAGTGTGGATTGTTATTGTCAATACATGTATGGCACCTGGAATATCATTATTGTGGTGGAGTTCTGTACATATTTCAACTTGTCTTAAAGATTAGCCTTGCATAACACAGTAAGCTGGTAAGATAGCTTAGAGGGTTGAGCACCCACTGCTGCGATCTATGTGTGATCTGCAGGTTGCAGGTTTGCTTCCCAGCAAGGCCAACTCAGCCTTTGATTCTTCCGAAGTTGATAAATGAGTACCAACTTCGGTTGGGATCACAAATGTATGTAAATATGTTCTATGTATAGCGCTTAGGCGTAGGTGCTATACAACTAACAAATCATCCTTGGGGAACATCTGGACTTACAGTGTTCGGACTGAATGAAAATCAGGAGCCTAATAAACTCTTCAGATTTGAAAGCATTAGGATATGACAATCTTTCTCTATAAAGATCAGCCACCATGAAGTTAAAGATAGCTATACCCAGCTCACAGCTTAAAAACCTATTAGTATTGCATTCAAGTACATCGTCTCTCCTTCCTCCCCTCCCTATAGCTTACCTCTTGTTTTTCCCAGACGTTCATCTATACACTTCCCACTCTTGGCACTGACACCTATGTCAGCTGGCTTGGCAAACCTAAACCTCTCTCTTATCACACAGAGTGTTTCTTACAAACTAAGCTGGTGAAAGACTCCACATTACAAAGGCATCATTGAGTGCCTCTCAAGTCCATCACGCAACCAGACACCAACCATATCTAGCCACTAGTATCGGCTGGTCTACATACTACCATCACAGGCTGCACATTCCTTAAGCTTTCCCTCATGCATACCCATAACTAATCACAGTTAAGAAACTCGCATCCCAGCTAACACCAACATGACCCTTCCTCACCTCATGTGTTTTTCCCCCACTAAGTATTCTGTCCGCTGGCTAATCCCCCATTCGTATCACCCCCACCTGCCCCATCCCTTCTTCTTTTATATCCACAGACCAAGGTCTGATGACACCCTGGCAGTGTCACAATGCGCCACTCCTCGGAGAAAGTCAGGGGACGTAAGACTACTACAGAGGTGATGGGTGCAGTATCAATACCTAATACCATAACCTAATATTGACTAAATAAGACATGATGTACAGACCTTAAGGTTAAACAAAATACCAAACAAGCTTATTTAAATCTGTAGATCCAGGCATATAAGTAACGCTTGTCTAAAGTGTTTACCTAAATAGGAACACAAATAAGCGTGTAATGTAAAGATATTGCACAGTATGTGAACTTTGCTATATGCATTTTGTTAAACTGACAGACTGAAGAGTGAGTAGACATATGCAAAAAAGGCTGTGCTTAGACACAAGATCAATCCAGATTTACCAGTTCTTGGGAGGCAGCGAGGCCGGTTAGGGTATTAATCCCTGGGACACCAATCACACAATGTATAAACTATTGACATGGGAAAGATTTATGCAGTACCGTGACCGCCAATGAGGGGCTGCAGAAGGTCGTCTGGTGAGTTTTTACATTGTGTAACAATATAATACAATTCTTATGTTGATACAATATCTAATCTATTAAATCTAATGCTTATGAAACGATCTGACTACAATGTAAACTGTAACGTTGCAAGACAGAATGGTAAACAAATTGCATTACACAATTGCAAATGTGTTCAGCACTAGCAGGGACATCCCTTGGCTGTGATAGGCATTAACTGGACTTGTAGCTTTAAACACTGTGCATTGCTATTAAAATCTACATTGCATTTACGGTAGAAAAAAGTAGCTGAATGGCAGGAATATTGGAAATGCGGTTTATAAATACTACACACCTTGCACTTCGTGTCCATTCCCACCCAGGAAAGACAGATTGAACAGTCACAATCTGCCTTTCCCGGGCATAATTGGGCAATCACCGACCCGCACCCATGGCATAAAATAAACTAGGCCCCTTTGCGGATAACAGTGGCCATTTTTTAACATAACATGTTTGCTATGGCTGAGGTCATCCGAAAATGGACCTAGTCCCTTTTCCATTTTAATGGTGACTTTTTTTTTGTCCATTTGGATATTGGCATGCGCACTCAGCGCTGAACTAGCCATTTGCATCGTAGTTAAATACCGGGGTGCAAATGGCTTTCACCCCCTTGGCGAGGAGTGGCAGGCCATTACCGACCAAGTCATCCCCCCGCTGCGGGGGTGAAAGCTACAGTAAATAAATAGATCAGGAAAAATACCCCCCAGTTCAGGTAATATTGCTTGACTGATAAGCATGTGATCAGAGAATGCACAGTCTTTTCTGAGGACTATGATTTTAGTGTTGAGCATAGTGCTTGCAATGTCTTTATTTGAAACTCAAATGATTGCTTATTCTGGGGTAAGACAATGTACACGGTTGATCCCACTTGAGGATATGTGTTTTGGCTCTTCTGTAAATATTGGACATAATAAATGGCTGTACTAATAAAAAGCACAGCTGACTGCAGAGGGACTCTGCTCCACTTTGAGGCCTTTGCTTTCGTCACTTAACGTACGTTTCTGAATATTACAGGCCGATAAAAACAAAATGAAGAGTGTGTGTGTTACAAAAAGTGTTGGTTTGTGAAAATCCTATGATCTATTTCAATGTAAGAACATCAAATTGAAAACTTAATTCATAATATTGACTGTTTATTTTACCCTGTATATAATGTTAATGAAGATACCATTTACAAGGTTCCTTTTTTAAAAATTGTGTTCAAAACATACACATTGAAAATATGACAAGCATAAAAAGACAGGAAACAAAAGGAAAAAAGATAAAAGTACAAAAAAGGAAGGACACACACAAACAATTCAGTTTCACAAACAATGAGGCTCAACTCACTCTGTAGCAGGGTTTGAAATTGCTGGGAGCTACTTAGCTCCTGCACAGTGCCTAGTAGAACCTCGTTATCTTATCTTGACATAAACAGCTACCAGGAGGGTTTATAGTGATAGCATCGAATGCCAAAGCAGTGAATGCCTTAGCACCTAAAAAGCGACAGAAAAAAAGCATCAAATGCATTTTTTTAAAACAGTTTTTAAAGGGGTTTTGGGCCCCCCTCAATCCCCATTTTTTATCCCTTAAAACCCATTATAATTAAAATAAAAACTTTACCTATGAAAACAATGAATTCAATGCTTTTTTTTATGCTTTTTTTTTCAATGTTTTGGCATTCATTGGTTTGTATTGGATGCAATCACTGGATACCACCAGGAGCTACTTTTGGCTCCACAAGCCAAATAGCGCAATACAAAAATAACAATCTGGAATTAACTCTATGAGTCTGGGAATTTGCATACAAATGTATATTATTAAACTCTAGAAGACATGTAAACAATAATGTGTCATATGTACTGGACAGACAGTTGTAGTTCCTTTTTATTTTGAAGTTATATTAGTTGCATGCTATATATTAGTATCCCATTATGCAGCAGCAGTGAGAGAGTAAGCATGGTTACATCACAGAAAAAGAGGTGTCAGCTGAGATAGAAATGTGGCGGTAAAGAGACAGTAACAGATGAATGCAATAACAGATGTCATGGCAGATTCATGACATATTAGCAAAGATAGGTAAAGACATAGGACCTAATTCCTAGAAAAAGTGTTAAGTCCCCGCAAACAACTTACAATAAGTATTATTTTCTACCCCCAAAATGTGGCACCACTCCGTATTTACCCTTATCTTTATTTCTAACTACACTTCAAGGGCCAATAGTACAGCAAGATCTCAAGAATTGCATCCCTTACTGCTTTTCGTATCAGTGTGGCTGATCGTTAGAAAGCTATCATAGTTGTGTGCCTATAATGGTCATGTTTCATGAGGGCAGATCAACTAAGCAGAACTTGATAACAGACACAGCAGATTTCTCCTGGAACGTATCTCCCACAACCAGAGTATTCAAAAAAAAAAACACCAGCAGGACAGTCAAAAGACACAGTACATACTTCTTGTGGCTAGTCACCCAGCCCCCTGTGTTCAAAGCTAGCACAGGCAAGTCTAACGAGAGTGTAACTGACACAAATGATGTTATAAAAGCCCTCCACCCACCCCACCCCCGAGACAAGCATATGGCTAACACATCTAGAGACACAGTACCTCCATTGAACAAGTCACTATGCAGCCATTCTTTCTCTGCCAAAGAACTGTGTGGTAAAAAATATTTGGCCAATAACAAAATTCTTAAATCGCCTGAGGGCTTGACTATCTTATTCTCAAAATAAGTAAGCCTCTGTCATGTTTTGGGATTGGCACCTACCCAAGCAACCCACATTGCCATTAACACTTATGTTTGGTTGATAGAGGGACCCATGATTCTCGTCTTAATCCATTGAGCCACTTTACTAATTGGAAAAGTGTCTTTGTTCACCAAAGGCTCAAACGTACAATAACAAGCAGTTATGGGTTCGAGACTTTGTTCTAAACTCCCAAGGTTTCCGGTTGTATACCTAAGTAATGAGGTATTGCAGATTATTCGAGCTTGTGCACAACTCACAGGCTCATTTGCCTGACACTACCTGTGGCAAGCAGTAGCAGGAGTGCAGCACATATGTGTAGCTTTGGGCTGCTCGTCATACTCGTGAACAGGCAGATTAAAGGCTCTCCATTGGACTACATCTTAAATCTTATCTTCGATTGTTTTTAATTGAATTTTCAAACTTAGTTCAGAGATAGTCATTACAGTTGAGACCACTAATCTAGCATTTTTAAGATTGCCTGATTTATGGGTACCCCCTCCCTCACAGTTTGCATTAAAGTGTATTTAGTTGGATTGTCTGTTTCCACTTGCTTTCTTGCAGGTGAGTGTAATTTAAAACCATTCATTTTTTGTACACCAGAGTTCCAGCTGCACTTTAGATTCATCAATGAATTATAACGTTGTCATTTCCCGTACTGCCTTTTCTGAAAAGTAACACTTTTTTCTTGACCTGAATAAAGGGGCATCATCCTCTGATTTCAAAATTGCAACAATACTATCTTTTAAATCTGTGTTTAATTTGTTAATCAACCTATTTCCTGCCATTTCTCCTTGAGGCCTTAATTTACAGCTTATCCCTGCTCCCTGAAGTGATAGTCTGCGGTAACAATGATATCCCATTTTTGGAAATATAATCTGTGAGATCATTCTCTACTGCTGTAGTCAAAGGTTCTTTAAAAATAAAATAGGTGCTAATTCTTGCTATTTTCTTGTTGCCCATGTTGTCGGAAGGTGAAGTACTGCTCATCCAGAATGTGAAATATGCCTGATTTACAGCAGTGGGTATCTTGAGATCCAAGAGCAACATTAGGGCCACAACATGGAACTACCTTGCATGGAGCACACACAAGTAGACGCTATGATAGTACTTACAAGCACCACATTGTTTATAGCAGAGACCACCTGTCGGGCACTCGCAAGATGATGCTGCGATTATGCTCAATACCAAACATTTTTCCATAGGGTGGACATGTAGGACACTCACAAGGATCGCGCTTTACAAAAACACTGCCATTTTTGGCAGGGAGCACCTGTATGGCAATCATATCGAACAGTGCTTTCTGAAAACACCACCACATTTGACAGGGAGCTGTAAGGCTCTCAAAAGGCTTGCTCCAATAGCGCTTCAGGGACTACACCATTCTTAACGGAGAGCATCTGTGAAGACATACACAAAATGCTGACTATTAGGGATGCATAGGCAAAGGTACAAAGGTAAAACCGTGAATTTAAAAAAGAACATGGTCACTGAATAAATCCTGCAAGATCACACTGAGACTAATTGTGCAGAGGTGAGAAACTTAAAAAAAAAAAAAAAAAAAGGAATGATTTTGAGATTTACAGAAGGCCACACTCTTCCAGAACCCAGAATCTGAGGGGATGGGAGGTTAAAAGAAACCTACACCCTTTACAAATTCAAATAGCCTACACCTTTTGTCTCTTAACACATCTTTCTAGCAGACTGCCAAACTCCACCAGTGGCTATACATGGATAAGCCCCAAGTATGTTCCTTCGTATAAAGCTACTAGGCGAACTGTGAGACATCCAATTCAGCTTTCTATCTTTAATGAATGTTAAAGGCTTCCCTGCTCTTGGAGAAAGAAGCTCTTTCATTCTGGAACATATTTTGATTTCCTCTTAAGAAACCATATGTTATATTTAGGCACTAGTCACCAACTCACTCAAAAAGGATTTTCTGAGCCCCAAATGTCAAATCCTTTTAGTTTCACACCTGTAGTTCGTTCATAACCATGTCACGCTCTCTGGGTACACTCTAGATACACACCTACCAAGTACCACACTGTCCTCTGTGGAGACAACTACTGCTGAAAGAGCAGGCAGACTGACCAAAGAAACACCACTGATTTTGGACTGATTGTGGGCGGCTGACAGCCAAATGGGTGTGAGTCACAGTGCGGTGTCGTCGGAACTGTAGCAGCAGTAATCGCCCTGTTCTTTGGACCTGACTAGAAGAGCTACTGATATATGTATGAAGGTATAGACTCCTGATGTATTTCAATAGGTGCCCTTTTATCCTGCATGGTTTCACTATGCTGTGCTTCCTGTCAGATAAAAGAACAAAAGCAAAATGGCTGGTGCAATGTACACTAATATTAAAAGACACCTGCATCTGGAGCCCTTTGATGTAGGCCTCCTTGCTCACCTTTGATCTTTGTCAAAGATTGTTGAAGAACTCGAGAGATCTGACGAGTGAATCCTGCAGACTTGGCCCACTTGGCATTCATGTCGGCACACTTCATTTTAGTTAAATATCTTTCTTCAGTGAGAGTCATTAATTAGATCACTGCCTGATCTAGCCTAAATGCTTAGAAAAAAGCTGCATATTCAACCAGGATTGCTAATCTCTCAGTTTTATAGTCCACATCAGGAGCTTCAGTGTGCTGTAGGCAGAGCAGTGTCTTTCTCCACATATTCACTTGAAAGCCAAACTCTGAGCTAATAAAAATGAAATCACAACAACAAACCGTCAAAAATAAATGATACAAATTTGCGCTCTTTCATTTTTCACCCACCATATCACACCTGAAGTACAATGAATAACAACCATCCTCGTCCATTTATTTAGTGTTTTCTCAGGTACCAACATACCAGACACACTCTTAAAATGGCCAATAAATCCCCCTCTGATGTTTGAAGGTTATAGAATCTTTGTTAATCACAATGTGTCATAATAAACTAGGAACAAATGCAAGTGATTCAAAACCTGGGTTACAGATGTGCCCTTTTAGATCTGGCTAGAATGTTGGTCTCTTCACCCAATGGTCATACAAGAGAATGTTTAGCTTCGTGTCAAGCTCCTTCCCCTGATCTTGTGGATACCTCTACACTACCGCAGAGTGAATTCCAACATCTAATGGCTTCACTTCAGAGCAACGTAAATGTATTGCTCACAGTCAAGGAGTTCTTCTCAGGATCACTAAACATCCTTTCTTGACAAACTGGAGTGATTCCCAACCACCTTCTCACCACGCCCATGTGAAGGACAAATCAAGGGACACATCTAGGTCTCCTCCAAGAGTACAGAGACCTCCCTAGCTCACCTTAAGGAGTAGGACTTATATATAGTCTAATGTTTAATTATCTCATTTTTGATAATACTCTCTTCTCGAATGTGCATATCATATTTAAATATTCTGTGTCCAATTTGTCTAAGCTGCTTCTTATACAACGAACATTGGCTGATGTTCTCATTGTGGTTTGAGCAAAACCAAAAGGTCATGGCTGGATGTTTTTGAATCAATCATAACCACGGGCACAGCTCTGGGCATCCCTCCAGACCATTGTTCTTCGCCTACCAAGCCATTACAGAAGGGGAAGACCATATATAAATTAGGCTTGGCCCATCCCAAAAAGGGCAGTGCAGCGCAAACTCCACAGGACCATCAGCAGCCCCAGCCATGTCTCGGACTCATTGGGCATCACCAGTGAGGAGTAGCTAGAGTCTCTACGCCCAGCAGGCTCGGGATCCACATCTGGGAAAAAACATTACAGTGTGATGCAGAACATTATTATTCATTTTATATTTTTGAATCAATTCCTTCGAGCTTCTTGTGGTGATCAGGTAATCTCTGGTCCCGCTCCATTGATTTTCTGAATTCTTTGTTAATGGTTAGTAGGTATTACTTTGATGCTACTAGTTGCTCTATGTGTTCTAAAATGGTTTGTATATTCATGCTTTGTTTTAATCATTTTGTCATCCTTGTGCTTCTAATTTGTTGGGTTTTTTGTTGCTCATTTATGCTATTATTTGCTTGCAAATACACAGGATTGTACTTTTGCTTAATGTAATGAATTTTAAGATTACTACCTGCGGTGGCCCAGATGAGATCTATAATATTTGAAATGCATCCATCGTGTGCCTGAACTTTAAAGTAACTCTAAATCATTAGCAACAGTTCTGTGTCAAAGACATCTGACTTGAGACAATTCATTATACATTAACACATGTTCTGCTGCACATTTACTTGTAGCCTGCATCACATAGATGAAGCATGATGATACTTGGACACAAGAGGGCTGTCATGATGTACGATCACGCAATGAGAGCCTGCATGACAACAGCATCATTTGTTTGTTCCAAAGGATACTTGCCAATTGTAATGAACAGTTTTCCCTCTTATTACTGATCACATGGTTAAGTAGCAAGGGGACTAAATACCAGGCATTTGTAATTAATCTTTATGATGCATGGCACCAACTTCATGCATGTCTTTCATTCAATTACCAGCTGCAGACCCTGAACGGGGCAGTTTGAAGACAGAAATGGAACAAAAAGAAACAAGTCATCATCTCCCCATCTACTGCTTCTTTCTGGCAGGATCAGTGCCTGCCGTGCTGGACGGATCAGCAATGGCCTGCAGTTTGATCTGTGCTGTTAAAAATAGAAATAGGTCTTCTGGTTTCTGTCAAGCCACACTCACCCTTTCCCACTGCCCTCTGCACTCACCCGCCCTCCCACAAAGATAGACAAAAAATGTATTGACATGCACGGATACATAAAAAGTGGTGTCTTTAACATAAGAATGTGTGAAAAGGCCAGATACGCTTGCTATCTTGTGGTCTGATATCCTGTAATATCAGAGGTGTTCACTCTATTAAGAGCCAAAAGATATTTTCCCATCTTCAAAAGGCTTTGGGCAAGGAACATTGCTGAACCTGTATCAATTAACAAGAAATTAAACTTTCAGATTTCTAAGTGCACTAGTGATTCTAAAGGCAGACAGGTTCTTCTTGACATGATTGTTGGCAATACACATTTAACTGTTCTATGTGTTTACTGATCCACCTCGTCTTGCCCTGGTTTCTACAAATGTATTAAACTAGTAAGAAGTGGTATTGGCATTATTCTATGTTGGGATTGAAAACAAATTGGATATTGTATTTTGGATTTCAAACGTAATGCCATGTCTCAGAAGGAATTATTAAGGTGTATTGAAGAAAATTACCTAACAGATTTTTAGAGACTTTCAATCCAAATATGTCTGAATTTACATTTATTTCACAGGTTTACAGGTCCTCTACATTTATTGAGTATATATTTGTTTTTGTAATGCTGTACTTGTTTTACTTAATTCTGGCAATTCTTGCTTAGGTAATGCTGTGAATTCTTCCTCACACCTTATACTATGAATAGATGGCATTTGAACTATTTGCTACTAAAGAATCAGAAACGTATTCCAATTATTAAGGACTCTGGTGCAGAATTTAATTTTTGGAGATCTTTATTCTCATTCAACTATACAAGTGCATTAGATACATACACATAGTTAGTGTATGGCCATTAGTATATTAATCAAAAAAGAAGAATGCTCAAAAGCTCTCTTGTGATCTTCTGAAATATTTTTAAGACTTGAAACAAAATATTATATCAGCCCTCCTAATAAAACTGGACAAATTGATCACAAAGTGTGCTGAATACCACAAATAAATAACACAAATTGCAATTTACTAGCCAAACATTATTTGATTAATTTCCAAGCTTTATTAATAACAGGGAATCGTCCAATAGCTTTTTGTAAGTTTGTAGCTTATGATTTTCAAAACTGAATAAAGACACCAGGGGACCGATTCTCATCATGGCGCAGTGAACTTGCTAAATAGCACAATTCACTGCGCCATTTCTTGACGCCCAGGCACCACTGCTATTCTGAAGTGGGCCTGGGCGTCATCGGAAAGCACGACAGTGCTTTCGTTAAAATCCACCTGTTTCCATCGGAAACAGGCGGATGAAGATTCTCGGCAGCACTTTCACTAAATAACGAGGAAATCGTTGTTTAACGAAACTGCTGCCGAAGATCAAAACAAAAGCACGTGCTGCCTGGAGCCCTGCACGTCGAGTGACGGTTGTGGCAGCCTGCCGGTTTCAGTGCATTTTAATGCATTTTTGTCCATTATTGGCCCATATTAAGAGGACAGCAGTGCACAGGAGTGCAAAGTGAGAAGGTGTGGGCCTTTTTGGAAAGTTGTTTGTGAGGGAAATTCATGAGCTGTAGGTGCAGCATTGGCAATTTCAACAGCAACATCAGTGCACTGGAGTGCAAACTGGTGTTTTTTTGCCAAAACAAATAATCTTTTTGTGCAATTTGAGGACCTTTGTGTACATTTTTGGGGCGTTTTGGGCTGCAATTGGACCTTGGACATTGCACAGGAGTGCAACATTAAGGTGTTGGTATGTGTGCAATTTCGGAATTTTGTTTTGTGAAATTGTGTAAGCTTTTTGTGATTTGGCCAAAGATTACAGACAGCAGGCTACCATGGCTGGTGGGAAAAATGCTGATGCTCAAAGTGGAGGGCGCAAAAGAAAGGTCAAGTTCAGTGAAGTGGCACTGGGCATCCTCGTGGACGAGGTATTAAGCCACGAAGTGCTGTTATTTGGTGCAATGCCCCACAGAAACCCTCTGTCTGAGAAAAAACGCCTTTGGGATAGCATTGCTCTGAAAGTTAACGCAGTATCAAACACCTTACGCACAGTAGATGAAATGAAAAAGCGCTGGTATGATGTTCGCCGCAGGGTTCGAGAAAAATTTCTGGAAAGCAAAGAGCACTGCAAGGGCCCCGGCGATGGTTCTCCATATGAGCCAAATTACACATCTACAGAATTGAAGGTGCTTGCAGCAATGGACCCCGGGAGCCTGGAAGGTGTTGGAGGCATGGATACGCTTTGCAGTGATAAGTGGAAGAACATGTCCTTTATTGCATTGTATTGTATCGTTTTTGGTCATTTATATGGTGCTCTTTCCCCATTTGTGTGGCCTCAATGGGCTTTTTCCTTGGTTGAATGCCCTTGGCGACCATAGTCTTTGTGGTTGTAAAATTGTAGGGGGGCAGCTTATGGAATGTGAGTGTGCGTGGGTGGCTGACAAGGCTCAAGAAGCCCAGGTCAGGCACATGAGTGGGTGATGTTGGGGGTTAAAGGTACATTTGAGAGTCCTGTATAGTGGGGGAAAGGCCTAAACCTGACAATGCAATTAGTTTGTAGACAGAGCACTTTGTGTGAGGGCATTAGCTTCACTTTTGTGCATGCCAACTCTAGTAAAGCGAGTCTGTTTCAGTGCTTTGGGTATGTCATGGTGTTAATATACAATTGTGTTGGTAAAGGACTGTCTGTTCTTGCAAACACTACCACATGTGAAGGATTGGTCACAGTTATCATTAATTGTGAATGACCATTATCGGAATGTGGTTGATGCATCAGCAGTCTAAAGTCTACATTCTTGTCTTGCTTTGTGTAGGTTCCTCTTTAGGAGGTGATGTGACAGTGCAATCCATTGCAGAGGCAGTAACTGCAATACCTCCTGAAAATACAGATGTCGCAGAGTCTGAAGATGTACAAGATGATACAGAGATAATGCTCTATGATTATTATGGAGACAACAGCAATGAGGTCCATTATGTAGAGGAAGCAACAATTCCACAATCAATCCCTGTTAACATCCTGCCCACCCAAACACAAGCAGAGGAGTCCACTGAGACAACAAGTGGTGAAGGTATACAGAATGACGATCCTTTGCTTCACTTCTCAGAAAAGCAGACCTCAGCTTTGGATCAAATTCGTGCCCACTTGAAGAGTGAACTGATTGCATTCAGGAAAGACAGTTCGGTGGCTCATGCTGACATGATGACTGTGGCGGGGGCCTTGATGGACATGAAGGGTGATATGGGAAAAGTGTGGACATCGGTTGATCGTGTGGCCAGCGCAGTGAGCAGGAGTGCAGAAATGCAGAGTGAATCATGGGATGCACCCACTACCTCGAATGTTGGCAAGGATGAAGTCGTGCTTCCTAGAATACCTCTGCGACAGAGTAAGAGGTAAAAGATTAACTGCGATCTGCAGCTTATGTAAAATAAAGCTATGTCTCTAAAGCCTCCTCACCTACTCTGAAATCCTGTGAATGCCTATCAGTTAAAATACCCACTGCCAACTCCCAAACTTTGGATATTCATGTCATCTACAGACCACCAGGCCCGATTGGAACCTTCTCTGAAGATATTTCCACCTCTTTGTCAGACAACCTAAAAAATACTTCTCAATCTCTAGTGTTAGGAGATTTTAATTTGGGATTTAACGATACTAAGGATCTTCAATCCACTGCTATAGCTAATATTGTGAAAGAACTAGGCTTCACCCAGAAAGTTAACCTACCTACACATGACAAAGGTAGGATCCTTGATTGGATTGCAAAATACAACTGCAACATATCTATCACTACTATATCCCCTCAAATCTGGACCGACCATTATCTTCTGACATTCACATTGGCAACTAAATTAGCCATAGCTCAGTCAACATCTCTTGCCCCATCCACTCTAACAAGGAACAAACAAAATATTACGGTAGACAAAATACTTCCTCGCATCTTACCTAATCTTAACTCCCTACCTGACAATATGGACCCCAACCTACTAGTTGAGGAATATAATAAAATTATGACCACTGCCCTTGATGATATCGCCCCACACAAATTAAGGAAGAGTAAACCTAAAAAACATCTCAACACATGGTTCACCCCACACCTAAAAATTTAAGACTAGACAAAAGAAAATGTGAAACTGCTTGGAGACTCCTACCCTCAGCAGAAAATAAAACAAACCTTATTAATATCTCAACTCAATACAAGAAAGACATCCTCCTGGCTAAACAGGAGACATATAACAAGAGAATCTCACAGGCCAAATCTAGCACGAAAGAACTTTTCACAATCCTAAAAGAATTAGAAACACCTATCCTACCTCAAGAAAACTGCAAAAAAGACAAAACAAAACTTGGTGCACTGATATTCAGCACGCACTAACCAACAAAGTCTCTAACCTACAAACCAAGATAGCTCAAAAGAAAGCTTCACAAACACATTTCAATACGCCCAATAAAGGGCTGCTGCCACATTGCAAACAAGAAACGCGTTTCAGCTTCTCTAAAGTTTCTGTCATCGAGGTGGAGAAGGTCATACTTGCACTCAAACCGTCCAATTGTAAGGGCGACCAATTCCCAGCACAACTCATCAAGGACGCTGCCAAAGAGCTTGCACCCTTTATCTCTAAACTTATTAATGCATTGTTTACATCAGGTACTGTCCCCAGTAACCTGAAAGAATCATGGGTACTTCCCCTCCTTAAGAAGCAAACCCTTGGCCCGACTATACCTACAAATTACAGGCCTATAACTACTGTGCCATTCCTTTTAAAAATCTTAGATAAAGTGGCATACATCCAAATTCAGAACTTCGTGGAATCTAACCTTTTACTAGGATGTCGCCAATCCTGTTTCCGTCCTCAACATGGCACGGAAACAGCACTAATCGACCTTAAGGCCCAAATAGATGAATTTAGAGATAATGGACAACTAGCACTACTCCTCCTCCTAGACCTTTCGGGTGCATTCGACTTGGTAGACCACAGGGTCCTATGCAGCACTTGGATTCAGCAGCCCATTTTTCCAAGGAAGCCATAGTATGGATAGAGTCATTCCTGAGCAATAGGACTATGAGAGTCTTCTCACCCTCAGCAACAGCTCACCCCATCCCCATCACTTGTGGTGTACCCCAGGGATCTTGTGTCACGCCGACCCTCTATAATGTATTCACTAAGCCCCTCTGTGACGATCTGGACCATTTGGGTATCGCCTACACAAATTATGCAGATGATACTCAAATCCTCCTACCTATTACTGGAGATTATGCAAGGGACCTGGCCTTGGTGAATAGAATTTATAGTATCGTTCAGGCATGGATGGCCACCCATGGACTCTGCCTGAACGATGATAAAACAGAGCTTATCATCCTTAGAACTACTGCCCATTTGACCGAATTAAGTCCGGACTACGCATATTTTACTATTGACGGTAACGCTATCAAAGTGGCCATTGAGGTGAAAACCTTAGGTTTCTACTTAGATGCCACTCTAACATTTACCAAACAGGTGAATTCCCCAGCATCCTCTTCTGCAGACACGTGCAAATTAATCAGAGCAGGCAAATAATTTCTTTCCACTAATAGCTGCCTAATTCTCTCCAGAGCTCTCATACACTCCAAACTGGACTATTGTAACAACCTGTACATCGGTGCAAGCAAACACATCAGAAAAAAAAACAGGTACTTTAGAATAACGCCCCCAGAGCCGCACTAAATATAACAAGGTATGAACACATCTCCTCTACCAGGAGACAACTATCCACATTTGATAAAATTCGCCTATAAATGGCCACCATCATTCATAAATCTCTAAATAATAAAGCACCTCGTTACTTAACTGAAAGGATTAACAGAAAAACATCCAATAGACTTACAAGATTAGCCAATTCCAACTGTTTCCTTGTACCACGTTTTAAACTTTCCACCATTGGGGGATCCAGTTTCCCAGTCAAGGCAGCACAACTGTGGAACTCCTTCCTACCTCCTCTGAGAGAAAACCAAACCTTTACCAAATTCAGACAGAACATGACCAACTGGTTGAAAGAGAATGACAAGTAATGAAGATTGCCCATGCGCCAAGCGCAGGAAGTCTTGATTCTATTAAAGACACGGAGGCGAGCATTATGCTTTATCTTCTTTATTCACTGCTCAACAGCAATTCAAAACTTCACTTTTAATCCTGTTTTCTTTTTTTATCAACAGTTAAAGTATGCCCAACTGGCTTGAAAAATAAAAATAAACAAAGCAGAATGAGCTGTGAAGGTGAGCCTAAACTACATTTCCCAAGAGTCTCAGAGGCTCAGTAGTCCCTAGCCTCAGTTCTGTCCTCCAATGAGGGCTCCTTGGTAAGTATAAGTCCCTGAGTCTCTAGGTGCTTTCCTCTTCTTTTTTTGCGGATCTCGACAGCTAAGTACCCCTTTCCCATTCTATCAGCATGCGCATATTTTATGTCTTATAAATGTAATGATTACTTGGTGCGAGGAGATATTCTATTATACTTGCATTTAACACGCATGATAAACTCGCAGCGTGAATATTTAATGCGCGTATTTATATTTACAAAAGTTTGTTGCGCCGCGTACGGATCATACGGTTTACCTTGCTACTTCTTGATAATAATGCCAGAGGTAATGACGATCAGGCATTTGTTCCCCCAACGTTCTTTCCTCGAACGTAATGGTTGACAGCACAGATCCACAGCTCACAGATATCCGATCCACGTCGGAAGAACGGTCTTTGCGATTTAAGAGGCGAATTATAAAAATAAAAAATAAAAAATATATATTATATTGAAAACAAACAGAGAAAAAGAAAGCACTCTGCCAGTGACACTGAAGCAGACAGGTCAAGTACAAGACCTATAGAGTGCTAGATCACAGCCCCTCACAGTGAGTCAGAGATGGCCTGTGACAGAGGGGAGGAATACTGGGAAGAGTATAATGATCAAGAGCAGGAGCTTTAGGAGGAAGATATAGACCTCTCCCAAAGCTGTAAAAGAGTTTTGGGAGACTCCCTAGTCAGAGCTGTAGCTCAGGGAGTTCAGCCTATACAGGACAGGCTATAGGTCCTCGAGAATATTTTGGCCTGTAAGGCAGCCCGGAAGAGGAAGCACTCTTCTACCCCACCTCCCCCGGGCTCAGATATGGGGAAGAGAGAGAAGCCCCAGGAGGCAGCTGATGCCTTTAACAGGCTCAATGACTCTTTCCTTGATAAATCAGCAGTGCCCTGCCTCGTACCCCGTTCCCCAGGGGCGAAAAACATAGGGGACGTACCTTCATCCTCAGAGGAATACGATCAAGAAGATAGTCTTTCATGTAAATGTATATGTATTATCTGACTCTTGTTAAGTACTACTTTTTCTTATATGTAACCAAGCTGAACATATTCTTATGCCTTGAGCCCTGATATCCTCGGGTCTGGCGCGCACTACAAATAATAAAAACAAACAAACAAACAAACGATGTCATTTTCTAGGCCCTGGTCCTACATCTTCTGTCCTGCTGACAGTCTAATCTACATTATCACCCTTGGCGGTGCCGTGAACCAATTAAAACGCTGGGAACGCGAGCTATATTAACCCAGGTAAGCGCGCGTTCTGATCATGTTTGTCCACTCTCCCACTGCGACTCTCCCCTTTCACCCAAAACCGCAGTGTACAACACATTACGCTTCGTACCTCAGCCCATCGCCATTACGATTTAAAAAAAAAACTGTGGCAACACAAATCTTCAGAAACCTTATCTGAATAAATGGTAAACATGCTTCAGGCAGCATCATACTTTCGTGCCTCGAAACAGAGTTTACCACCTACAAGAACCTCCACACAACATCTGTCTCTTCATGACGAAGCACATAATACTTATATTGCCACGCCTACCATCGTCGCATTTGATGCACTTAACAAAATTTCGTTTGAAACCTGTCTCGAGGAAGAAAAAAAGAGGGGTTGAGCCACTGTGTAGAGCCATTGTGCCACCTGTTAAAGATAGACTTAGAGCACAACTTCAAATAAATTGGAACTCAAAATGTTATGGGAGAAAAAACTGTCCAAACACCAAACATGAGTGCCAAGCATCAGATGTGGTCTTTTATACACGTTGAATTTACATATAAATGATATGTACAGGTACTTAGAACATCCTTTTCTGTTCCTAGAAGTTAAGAAATCTAGTCCCCAACAATCATATCAATGAGTCTGGTCCGGACAATTGTGTTCTATAACAAAGGGCAAAGATGTTGTTAATATATTTCACACTGCAAGGGCCCCGGCGATGGTTCTCCATATGAGCCAAATTACACATCTACAGATTTGAAGGTGCTTGCAGCAATGGACCCCGGGAGCCTGGAGGGTGTTGGAGGCATGGATACGCTTTGCAGTGATAAGTGGAAGAACATGTCCTTTATTGTATTGTATTGTATCGTTTTTGGTCATTTATATGGTGCTCTTTCCCCATTTGTGTGGCCTCAATGGGCTTTTTCCTTGGTTGAATGCCCTTGGCGACCATAGTCTTTGTGGTTGTAAAATTGTAGGGGCCCAGCTTATGGAATGTGAGTGTGCATGGGTGGCTGACAAGGCTCAAGAAGCCCAGGTCAGACACATGAGTGGGTGATGTTGCGGGTTAAAGGTACATTTGAGAGTCCTGTATAGTGGGGGAAAGGCCTAAACCTGACAATGCAATTAGTTTGTAGATAAAGCACTTTGTGTGAGGGCATTAGCTTCACTTTTGTGCATGCCAACTCTAGTAAAGCGAGTCTGTTTCAGTGCTTTGGGTATGCCATGGTGTTAATATACAATTGTGTTGGTAAAGGACTGTCTGTTCTTGCAAACACTACCACATGTGAAGGATTGGTCACAGTTATCATTAATTGTGAATGACCATTATCGGAATGTGGTTGATGCATCAGCAGTCTAAAGTCTACATTCTTGTCTTGCTTTGTGTAGGTTCCTCTTTAGGAGGTGATGTGACAGTGCAATCCATTGCAGAGGCAGTAACTGCAATACCTCCTGAAAATACAGATGTCGCAGAGTCTGAAGATGTACAAGATGATACAGAGATAATGCTCTATGATTATTATGGAGACAACAGCAATGAGGTCCATTATGTAGAGGAAGCAACCATTCCACAATCAATCCCTGTTAACATCCTGCCCACCCAAACACAAGCAGAGGAGTCCACTGAGACAACAAGTGGTGAAGGTATACAGAATGACGATCCTTTGCTTCACTTCTCAGAAAAGCAGACCTCAGCTTTGGATCAAATTCGTGCCCACTTGAAGAGTGAACTGATTGCATTCAGGAAAGACAGTTCGGTGGCTCATGCTGACATGATGACTGTGGCGGGGGCCTTGATGGACATGAAGGGTGATATGGGAAAAGTGTGGACATCGGTTGATCGTGTGGCCAGCGCAGTGAGCAGGAGTGCAGAAATGCAGAGTGAATTATGGGATGTACCCACTACCTCGAATGTTGGCAAGGATGAAGTCGTGCTGCCTAGAATACCTCTGCGACAGAGTAAGAGGTAAAAGATTAACTGCGATCTGCAGCTTATGTAAAATAAAGCTATGTCTCTAAAGCCTCCTCACCTACTCTGAAATCCTGTGAATGCCTATCAGTTAAAATACCCACTGCCAACTCCCAAACTTTGGATATTCATCTCATCTACAGACCACCAGGCCCGATTGGAACCTTCTTTGAAGATATTTCCACCTCTTTGTCAGACAACCTAAAAAATACTTCTCAATCTCTAGTGTTAGGAGATTTTAATTTGGGATTTAACGATACTAAGGATCTTCAATCCACTGCTATAGCTAATATTGTGAAAGAACTAGGCTTCACCCAGAAAGTTAACCTACCTACACATGACAAAGGTAGGATCCTTGATTGGATTGCAAAATACAACTGCAACATATCTATCACTACTATATCCCCTCAAATCTGGACCGACCATTATCTTCTGACATTCACATTGGCAACTAAATTAGCCATAGCTCAGTCAACATCTCTTGCCCCATCCACTCTTAACAAGGAACAAACAAAATATTACGGTAGACAAAATACTTCCTCGCATCTTACCTAATCTTAACTCCCTACCTGACAATATGGACCCCAACCTACTAGTTGAGGAATATAATAAAATTATGACCACTGCCCTTGATGATATCGCCCCACACAAATTAAGGAAGAGTAAACCTAAAAAACATCTCAACACATGGTTCACCCCACACCTAAAAATTTAAGACTAGACAAAAGAAAATGTGAAACTGCTTGGAGACTCCTACCCTCAGCAGAAAATAAAACAAACCTTATTAATATCTCAACTCAATACAAGAAAGACATCCTCCTGGCTAAACAGGAGACATATAACAAGAGAATCTCACAGGCCAAATCTAGCACGAAAGAACTTTTCACAATCCTAAAAGAATTAGAAACACCTATCCTACCTCAAGAAAACTGCACAAAAGACAAAGCAAAACTTGGTGCACTGATATTCAGCACGCACTAACCAACAAAGTCTCTAACCTACAAACCAAGATAGCTCAAAAGAAAGCTTCACAAACACATTTGAATACGCCCAATAAAGGGCAGCTGCCACATTGCAAACAAGAAACGCGTTTCAGCTTCTCTAAAGTTTCTGTCATCGAGGTGGAGAAGGTCATACTTGCACTCAAACCGTCCAATTGTAAGGGCGACCAATTCCCAGCACAACTCATCAAGGACGCTGCCAAAGAGCTTGCACCCTTTATCTCTAAACTTATTAATACATCGTTTACATCAGGTACTGTCCCCAGTAACCTGAAAGAATCATGGGTACTTCCCCTCCTTAAGAAGCAAACCCTTGGCCCGACTATACCTACAAATTACAGGCCTATAACTACTGTGCCATTCCTTTTAAAAATCTTAGATAAAGTGGCATACATCCAAATTCAGAACTTCGTGGAATCTAACCTTTTACTAGGATGTCGCCAATCCTGTTTCCGTCCTCAACATGGCACGGAAACAGCACTAATCGACCTTAATGCCCAAATAGATGAATTTAGAGATAATGGACAACTAGCACTACTCCTCCTCCTAGACCTTTCGGCTGCATTCGACTTGGTAGACCACAGGGTCATATGCAGCACTTGGATTCAGCAGCCCATTTTTCCAAGGAAGCCATAGTATGGATAGAGTCATTCCTGAGCAATAGGACTATGAGAGTCTTCTCACCCTCAGCAACAGCTCACCCCATCCCCATCACTTGTGGTGTACCCCAGGGATCTTGTGTCACGCCGACCCTCTATAATGTATTCACTAAGCCCCTCTGTGACGATCTGGACCATTTGGGTATAGCCTACACAAATTATGCAGATGATACTCAAATCCTCCTACCTATTACTGGAGATTATGCAAGGGACCTGGCCTTGGTGAATAGAATTTATAGTATCGTTCAGGCATGGATGGCCACCCATGGACTCTGCCTGAACGATGATAAAACAGAGCTTATCATCCTTAGAACTACTGCCCATTTGACCGAATTAAGTCCGGACTACGCATATTTTACTAATGACGGTAACGCTATCAAAGTGGCCATTGAGGTGAAAACCTTAGGTTTCTACTTAGATGCCACTCTAACATTTACCAAACAGGTGAATTCCCTAGCATCCTCTTCTGCAGACACGTGCAAATTAATCAGAGCAGGCAAATAATTTCTTTCCACTAATAGCTGCCTAATTCTCTCCAGAGCTCTCATACACTCCAAACTGGACTATTGTAACAACCTGTACATCGGTGCGAGCAAACACATCAGACAAAAAAAACAGGTACTTTAGAATAACGCCCCGAGAGCCGCACTAAATATAACAAGGTATGAACACATCTCCTCTACCAGGAGACAACTATCCACATTTGATAAAATTCGCCTAAAAATGGCCACCATCATTCATAAATCTCTAAATAATAAAGCACCTCGTTACTTAACTGAAAGGATTAACAGAAAAACATCCAATAGACCTACAAGATTGGCCAATTCCAACTGTTTCCTTGTACCACGTTTTAAACTTTCCACCATTGGGGGATCCAGTTTCCCAGTCAAGGCAGCACAACTGTGGAACTCCTTCCTACCTCCTCTGAGAGAAAACCAAACCTTTACCAAATTCAGACAGAATATGACCAACTGGTTGAAAGAGAATGACAAGTAATGAAGATTGCCCATGCGCCAAGCGCAGGAAGTCTTGATTCTATTAAAGACACGGAGGCGAGCATTATGCTTTATCTTCTTTATTCACTGCTCAACAGCAATTCAAAACTTCACTTTTAATCCTGTTTTCTTTTTTTATCAACAGTTAAAGTATGCCCAACTGGCTTGAAAAATAAAAATAAACAAAACAGAATGAGCTGTGAAGGTGAACCTAAACTACATTTCCCAAGAGTCTCAGAGGCTCAGTAGTCCCTAGCCTCAGTTCTGTTCTCCAATGAGGGCTCCTTGGTAAGTATAAGTCCCTGAGTCTCTAGGTGCTTTCCTCTTCTTTTTTTGCTGATCTCGACAGCTAAGTACCCCTTTCCCATTCTATCAGCATGCGCATATTTTATGTCTTATAAATGTAATGATTACTTGGTGCGAGGAGATATTCTATTATACTTGCATTTAACACGCATGATAAACTCGCAGCGTGAATATTTAATGCGCGTATTTATATTTACAAGCGTTTGTTGCACCGCGTACGGATCATACGGTTTACCTTGCTACGTCTTGATAATAATGCCAGAGGGAATGACGATCAGGCATTTGTTCCCCCAACGTTCTTTCCTCGAACGTAATGGTTGACAGCACAGATCCACAGCTCACAGATATCCGATCCACGTCGGAAGAACGGTCTTTGCGATTTAAGAGGCGAATTATAAAAATAAAAAATATATATTATATTGAAAACAAACAGAGAAAAAGAAAGCACTCTGCCAGTGACACTGAAGCAGACAGGTCAAGCACAAGACCTATAGAGTGCTAGATCACAGCCCCTCACAGTGAGTCAGAGATGGCCTGTGACAGAGGGGAGGAATACTGGGAAGAGTATAATGATCAAGAGCAGGAGCTTTAGGAGGAAGAAATAGACCTCTCCCAAAGCTGTAAAAGAGTTTTGGGAGACTCCCTAGTCAGAGCTGTAGCTCAGGGAGTTCAGCCTATACAGGACAGGCTATAGGTCCTCGAGAATATTTTGGCCTGTAAGGCAGCCCGGAAGAGGAAGCACTCTTCTACCCCACCTCCCCCGGGCTCAGATATGGGGAAGAGAGAGAAGCCCCAGGAGGCAGCTGATGCCTTTAACAGGCTCAATGACTCTTTCCTTGATAAATCAGCAGTGCCCTGCCTCGTACCCCGTTCCCCAGGGGCGAAAAACATAGGGGACGTACCTTCATCCTCAGAGGAATACGATCAAGAAGATAGTCTTTCATGTAAATGTATATGTATTATCTGACTCTTGTTAAGTACTACTTTTTCTTATATGTAACCAAGCTGAACATATTCTTATGCCTTGAGCCCTGATACCCTCGGGTCTGGCGCGCACTACAAATAATAAAAACAAACAAACAAACAAACGATGTCATTTTCTAGGCCCTGGTCCTACATCTTCTGTCCTGCTGACAGTCTAATCTACATTATCACCCTTGGCGGTGCCGTGAACCAATTAAAACGCTGGGAACGCGAGCGATATTAACCCAGGTAAGCGCGCGTTCTGATCATGTTTGTCCACTCTCCCACTGCGACTCTCCCCTTTCACCCAAAACCGCAGTGTACAACACATTACGCTTCGTACCTCAGCCCATCGCCATTACGATTTTTAAAAAAAACTGTGGCAACACAAATCTTCAGAAACCTTATCTGAATAAATGGTAAACATGCTTCAGGCAACATCATACTTTCGTGCCTCGAAACAGAGTTTACCACCTGCAAGAACCTCCACACAACATCTGTCTCTTCATGACGAAGCACATAATACTTATATTGCCACGCCTACCATCGTCGCATTTGATGCACTTAACAAAATTTCGTTTGAAACCTGTCTCGAGGAAGAAAAAAAGAGGGGTTGAGCCACTGTGTAGAGCCATTGTGCCACCTGTTAAAGATAGACTTAGAGCACAACTTCAAATAAATTGGAACTCAAAATGTTATGGAAGAAAAAACTGTCCAAACACCAAACATGAGTGCCAAGCATCAGATGTGGTCTTTTATACACGTTGAATTTACATATAAATGATATGTACAGGTACTTAGAACATCCTTTTCTGTTCCTAGAAGTTAAGAAATCTAGTCCCCAACAATCATATCAATGAGTCTGGTCCGGACAATTGTGTTCTATAACAAAGGGCAAAGATGTTGTTAATATATTTCACACTGCAAGGGCCCCGGCGATGGTTCTCCATATGAGCCAAATTACACATCTACAGAATTGAAGGTGCTTGCAGCAATGGACCCCGGGAGCCTGGAGGGTGTTGGAGGCATGGATACGCTTTGCAGTGATAAGTGGAAGAACTAGTCCTTTATTGTATTGTATTGTATCGTTTTTGGTCATTTATATAACGCTCTTTCCCCATTTGTGTGGCCTCAGTGCGCTTTTTCCTTGGTTGAATGCCCTTGGCGACCATAGTCTTTGTGGTTGTAAAATTGTAGGGGCCCAGCTTATGGAATGTGAGTGTGCACGGGTGGCTGACAAGGCTCAAGAAGCCCAGGTCAGACACATGAGTGGGTGATGTTGGGGGTTAAAGGTACATTTGAGAGTCCTGTATAGTGGGGGAAAGGCCTAAACCTGACAATGCAATTAGTTTGTAGACAGAGCACTTTGTGTGAGGGCATTAGCTTCACTTTTGTGCATGCCAACTCTAGTAAAGCGAGTCTGTTTCAGTGCTTTGGGTATGCCATGGTGTTAATATACAATTGTGTTGGTAAAGGACTGTCTGTTCTTGCAAACACTACCACATGTGAAGGACTGGTCACAGTTATCATTAATTGTGAATGACCATTATCGGAATGTGGTTGATGCATCAGCAGTCTAAAGTCTACATTCTTGTCTTGCTTTGTGTAGGTTCCTCTTGAGGAGGTGATGTGACAGTGCAATCCATTGCAGAGGCAGTGACTGCAATACCTCCTGAAAATACAGATGTCGCAGAGTCTGAAGATGTACAAGATGATACAGAGCTAATGCTCTATGATTATTATGGAGACAATAGCAATGAGGTCCATTATGTAGAGGAAGCAACCATTCCACAATCAATCCCTGTTAACATCCTGCCCACCCAAACACAAGCAGAGGAGTCCACTGAGACAACAAGTGGTGAAGGTATACAGAATGACGATCCTTTGCTTCACTTCTCAGAAAAGCAGACCTTAGCTTTGGATCAAATTCGTGCCCACTTGAAGAGTGAACTGATTGCATTCAGGAAAGCCAGTTCGGTGGCTCATGCTGACATGCTGACTGTGGCGGGGGCCTTGATGGACATGAAGGGTGATATGGGAAAAGTGTGGACATCGGTTGATCGTGTGGCCAGCGCAGTGAGCAGGAGTGCAGAAATGCAGAGTGAATTAATGAGGGAAAATGCTCAAATTATGAATGCATTGAAGGAGGCATTACACATGTGCTTAACTGCGGCAAAGGTGAATGCATTGTGCCTTCAGAAACTGACTAACTTACTGGAGGTGCAGGAAAAGGAGTACACACTACTAACAGCAAGCATGGCTGTCCCTGTATCTCAAGAGGAGACTGCTATGGGGGAATCATGCGATGCACCCACTACCTCGAATGTTACCAAGGATGAAGTCGTGCTGCCTAGAAGACCTCTGCGACAGAGTAAGAGGAAACTAAATAAAAAATGACAGAAAAAAACATACACTGTGTGAAGTCAGATGCTTCCCATTTGGTTGTTGGAAGATTTTGGTAAGTTGGCGAAGTTCAGAAACACTGGTTGGCCATGGCAGTTCTTGGGTTAATGGTTATCTGTTTTTAAAATTTGGGGAAGTGGTGTGATTCACACACACACAAGTTGTGAAGGTATGTCACATGCACTTGTTTATTGCAGTTGCACTAATTCTTTTTGCACACATTTGCACATAGTGTACGTTGTTAAATAGTTGTGGTTATGCCTTTGCATGTACAGTTGTGTTTTAAAAATGTTCTCCTTTCCGCATGTGGAACAATAAAAAATATTTATCAATGCAAATGGAAAGTTACATATGTAATTTTATTACAAAAGTCATTGTGGAATAATTTCTTTACATGCTTTCACGAGAAAAAATGTTCAATAACATTACGACGCACATCTCTACCTTCCATCGCACAATCCACATTGAGTATGGTGGTTCTGGTAGTCTGCAGCGAATTGCTAAATTGTGTAGCATGCAGCACAACACAATAATTTTACAAACTTTCTCAGGTGCATACATAAGGTCCCCTCCAGACACATGTAAACACCTAAAACGACTTTTCAAAAGTCCAAAAGTACTTTCTATTGTGTTCCTTGTTTTGATATGTGCGGCATTGTATTTCTGTTCTGCTGCACTGTGTGGATTCAAAATTGGGGTCATGAGCCATGGCTTAAGAGGGTAAACTCCATCCTCCAGCAGCCAGCTGTTGTCTGGCGACATACTTGACATCACCACAGGGAGGTTGCTGCTGCGTAAAATGTATGCATCATGTGCAGACCCAGGGAAATTGGCGTAGCAATGTGTGACTTGCAAGTCAGCACTACAGGTCATCTGAATGTTCAGAGAGTAGTGCATTTTTCTGTTTCTGAACATTTGCTCCCTTGCACGCGGCGGTACTATGCGGACATGTGTGCAATCAATTGCTCCAACAACGTTCGGAAAGCTACCAATTGAGAAAAATGCACATTTAACAGAGGCCAACTCTGCGGCTGTTTGTGGAAAGTGAATGATATTCGACATGTGCTGCAGAAGGGCTTGTAGCACCACATTAAACATTTTGCAAAAAGCTGGTTGCGACAGGCCTGTTGACATGGCTACAGTCCCCTGATACGACCCAGTTGCGTAAAAAAATGTAGAACCGCAAGCAATTTCACTACAGGTGGAATGGCAGTAGTCTTTCTGGAGGTACCTTGTGATTTGGCCAAAGATTACAGACAGCAGGCTACCATGGCAGGAAGAGGGCGCGGGGTGGGAGTGGGCGTGCGAGAGGCCTCGGGGCCTCCAAATACACAAAAAAAAACGTGCCTGCAGACAATAGCAGCAGGCAGGGGCAGGTCTCTGTGCTCATGTGGAAATGGAGCCGGTGCCGCTCTGCCGCTACACCAACAGTAGCAGGCCTCTAGCCAATGGGAGCAGGGGGGCGGGACAGGAGGTGGGAGGGAAGGAGAGGCAGGAAGAGGGAGAGGCAGGAAGAGGGCGCGGGGTGGGAGCCGGCTTGCCAGGGGCCTCGGGGGCCTCCAAATACACAAAGAAAGGCACCGGCAGACAGAAGCAGCAGGCAGGGGCAAGACTCACCGTGTTCAGGTGGAAAATCAAACTTATTCTGAAGTTTGCTTGGTATATTATTTATTTCAACGTCTTAAAAACGGTGTAATAGCTGACATAACTGCTGCCAGCATTGTGCCCATTGAAGCCCTATTTTCTGGTGGTTTGGGGCTTCTTTTCTCGTGCGGTGTTGTAACTAAACGTTTCCTGACCCGGAGATGGTCTTCTCGTCTGCTGTAGTTTTGGACTTTGTGAATTGCGTTTCCTCCGCACTTTTCATGGGGCCGCACATTGTGCCTCTCTGCACGCGTACGATTGCCAGTGTCCTCTGCCTCTGCTTCTTCCTGCTCACACTTCCAGCTGATCTTCTTTTTGTTCCTACACATAACACAGAAACATAGGTCAACATGCACTTGTGCTGAGGTTTTGAGAACCACAACAGAACAAGAATCCAGACAGCAAAAACGCTACACAGGCTGAATGTCAAACCAGTTCCATAGAAATATTTGTAACAAGTGAATCAATCCCCTACCCGGCTCCTCCGAACCGTTTCACCTACTTCATAATGATGTGTTATTTATGTGACAATGAAGTGCTATTTATGTACTGCTTACGTCTAAGCTTCAGAGAGAACATACCTCCATCACCCCAAAAAAGTTGATATTTCCACTACACCCACACCATACCAGTAGCCCTGCATCGTTGTATATTATATGTCCCATACATACATACACTACTCATGAATTCTCTTATGTGTACTCTTTATAAAACTTTAAAAAAATATCACATGAGACCTACTAACTACGTGGACATTGGTGCACCTGCTACTTACATCAGCCCATGACCTTACCATCAAGTCCCACCTCCTGTGTCTGCAGGGGGCAGGGGGCAATTATGGAGGGGTCCTGTACAGGGTACCTGCCACATGCAGCACAATTCACTTCGGGCTTCCCCTTACATTTTACAGCACTGCTCATGTCATAATTGCTGTTACCCACCAACATATCACCATCTACTAATAACAGAACAAATGTAGCACATACTTGCCACCCCTAGGGTACTGATTTTTACAGGGGCACCAAATTCATGTGACTCCACTTGACACGACCCATGACAAAGCATGGGACAGTATGGGATAGTGTGTCTGTGCGGAGGACGGGTAAGTGAATCTTTTGGGCTCAGACCAATTCAGCCACCTGACAGCTACATGACTCTGCCCTGCACTCTGGCCTGGACAGGCCTTAGGTGACGCACCAGTGAAGGCAAGTGACAAAAAGCGTACCACCATCACACATCGTGCGGGTATCAGTCTCCATGTCAGTCATTTATTCATCTTGCACTGCAGGAATAAATATGTAATGCCCATGCAGCTGCTACAGAGCAGTGGCAAACGTTGCCTACCAGCTCGGTGCAATTTCCTGAAGTTAGGTAAATAAGTCATACATTTTATACATTGTGCAAGATTGCTCCAGTGGTGCCAACAAAAGTATTGATCTTTTTGGGCACACACGTTGCCAAGTATGGTAGCAAATATCTCACCCACCTCAGAACTGCTTCTTGTGGCACTCCTCCGTACGGCACCAATTGTATACCGTAGTTCAGCGCCAATTTCGAGCACTTGCGAAATTGGAGGAGTGCCACAAGAATAACCATGCAAAGGCATGGTTAACGAGAGTGCCAGTTGCTAGGTCGGTTTCCAGCCCTTCCTAGCAACTAGCACCCATATTCCTAAAGTGGCGCAATCATTCCGACTTCAGAATATTGCACCGCCTTTAAAATAGGGTGTAATTACCGAAAATGTCGTTAGCCCTTCTTAGACATTTTCGACAATTACCACCCAGTTGAGAACCGGGCACCCAGTGTTTTAAGGTGGATATACCCGTTTCCCTTATTAATCCACAATGTAAAATCTTAGCAAAAGTTCTCTCCAATTTACTTGTTTTCTCATCCCAAACCTTATTAATCCACAAACAAACTGGTTTTATTAAAAAACAGTAATTGATTTCATTTCTACAGGTTGCTGTCATGTATTTTGAATCTTGCCCAAACCCAACCGATCAATTAATCTAATTAGTCTCAATGCCGACTATACCTTTAATCAGATTTCATTGCCCTTCGGCTTCAAGGAAGTATTCAGCCAAATTCCTGCTGAAAGAATGCCATCTGCCTCTGGCTGAATACTTACTTGCTATTCGGCTCCATCTTCGGCTCAATGCTGCAACTCCGAGAGGCAAAGATAGAATAAGGATTCCAAAGGGGAATGGAATTAAACCATGTCTGACAGCATTCCTTATGAAAAATCTGACTAAAATGCATGTTTTGTTTATTTTGGAGAGAATGAACGGTGAGGATGAATGAGAGGGGAGCAGTGTTTCATCCTATGAGAAACTTGAACAATTTGCAACAGGTAGTTGAGACCTGGTAGTTGGGGTAACAGAGATTTGCGGATTGTAGTGCCCTCGCCTAAGATAACTCTCACAGAAATTAATGTAGGAAATCCATCTCTCCAGTTCCCTCTGGGCCTGTAGTACAGAGGGATAGATGTGAAGAATCTGTTTGTATGGGATATTGCTCGAGAAGTAAGGGGTTATAATTTTTCTTACTGTCCTTAGCGTGTCTTCGGGAAGTAAAATTACGATTGAATCGCATAATCACGCAAGATCGTATAGAAGAAACAGTGTTATGACACGAACCAGGAAGTAAATACCGTGCGTAGTGTATTTTATGAGCGAAAGTGAACATTGGCAGTGAGAGTGCGATTGGAAGCTTATAAAAATATGTTGAAATATACACACTACATATCGCGAATGGAAAATATAAGAAAAACAGTTTGAGAAAATAAAAGGTATGTGTCTTGAAAAGGTTATAAAGAAGGATTCATAAAATGTGAAATTCAAAAAGAAACGTTATGTTTTTGAATAAAACAATATATTTAAATTTTACTTTTTACTAGAAATAAAAAAGAAAAGGAGCAGTAACAGTATATTATATCAAATAAAAGAAAAAGGTAACTCTGTCATGAAGGATACATATATGGTCAAGAACGCACAAAAAATGAAAAAATATGGCAGAAGTGTGTATTATATAGAAATAATGACTGTAGAGGAAGGGCAAGTAGTGTAAATGATCCGATTAAATGTGCAACGGTTCATAATCATGAATAGGGACGTCATTTGGTGGTTGCCAGGGGTCGCAGTTGCGACCCCTGATGTCTCACTTGCTACCCCTAAAAGAAAAGAAAAAAATATCTTTTTCTTTTTTTTTATGTAAGCTCCTGGGCTTTGGCCAGCACCATGTGGCTCTTTATTCTGGAGTGGCTGACTTTTTTTTCAGGCCTCTTAAACATGGATAGTGCACGTACAGCTTCTATCACGTTTCGAGAAAATTAAGTTTGATACATTGCATAAAGAGGAATCTTATAAAGAACACTGGAGTATTTTTAATGAGATTTATGCTTGAATGTTGTCAGGGCTGATTTTAATTGCATTGTATGTTTTAATTTGGAATGGGAGGCGTGGTAGGGGGAGGGGTATTTGTAGTGTCTAGTGTCTTTTGTTTTTGTATATATTGTAAATACTTATAATTATATAATGCGTGTATACTGTGTGATAATCAGACTGTTATTGGTAATATTTTATCATTTTGGTTATACTTTCATCTGAGTTTGTTGTTTAAGTTTAACTGTCATGTTTTATTGATACTTTGATTATTAATTTGTTGAACTTTTACTTTGTTAACTTGTATTTTCGGAAAAGCTAAATAAAGTTGTTTTAAAAAAAAAACAGGGGCTCCACAGGGGCTCCACAAGTGTAACACTTTGAGCAGTGATCCTAAATAAGAAAGAATGGGAATAACAAATCATTTGTCTTTCTGGTACAATAAGTTCTAGACGCATTAAAGGTTTATTTCAGGCACAGTTCAGGAGGTGAGTCAATGATTTAGTCTGTTCTTAAACACCTCAAATCAACCTTTCCTCCTTCTGAGACAGGTTGGGTTAAATTGTATGTATATTTTTTCTATATAGAGTGCTTAAGCATAAGTGCTATATAATAACATATCATTATCATTTGGACTTGGACATCTGCATATATTCATAGTAATTTGGTAATATGGGCCTATTCACACTGAATTTCACGATACATATGGTGATCCATTCTTGTAGGAAATGTATATCACATTATAGTGATATCGTAACCATATTTTTCCTAGTGTACTTAGGAACAATGCTATGTGATGCCACTTCCTGTTTTGTCAAGGGGTGAAATGTCATGTTCCACCACTTCCTGTGATGTCACTACGGGCTGGGGGTCAAATTAGATCATTTCCTGTGATGTCATCAGAGGTCAAAGGCTGTGTGATGTCACTTCTGCTACCCCTGGCATTTTGGTGGAATGACATCCCTGATCATGAACCAAATACATGCAAGGTAAAAGTAAAGGAAAAAATACATAATATGAAACGGAAAGCACTAAATGAAGTTGGCACTGCAGGTCATGGGCAAGAGAAAATCTGGGTGAGCTTCCGCCACATCTTACTGGAGAAATGCTGAGTTTGCAGTCATTAAAACAGCAAATAATCTATAAGAGAAACATCAAAAGTAAGGAATCGAAAATTCCCCAAAATATGGAGGAATTGGTTACACCCAAAAAATCTGAAAGTCACAAAACAAGGTGAAAAATGTTTACAATATGACAGAAAATCATCAGAAAATCTCTTTTTGATACTTGCATCTGATCAAAATCTAGAGACTATCAAGGAGCACAACATGGATGATGAATGGCACATTAAAAACATCCCGAAACCGTACAGTCAACTGTATCATGTACATGGGAAAGTTGATTGTGATTTTTATTCCCATTGGTATATATCCTGATGAGCAATAAAACTGAAAGGGCATACAAAGAAGCATTTGGGCAATTAAAGTCACTTATACCAAATTCGGGGAGCCAACCACAAATATGCATCATGGATTTTCAATTGGCAGCAATCAAAAGTATTTTGTCTGCTTTCCCAAAAAATTGAAATCCAAGGTTGTTTTTTTTCATTTCAGCCAGAGCATGTGGAGGAGCATACAAAAATATGGGCTACAGAATAAATACATTTCCGATAGTGAGTTTCAATTCCACATCAAACAGTTATGCTCATTAGCATTTCTACCAAAGGAGGGGGTCATTCAAGGTTACATGACAATAATTAACCAGCACTATTTTAAGCATAACGAATCAGAACTGACCAACTTTTTACATTACATAGAGGAAACATTGATCAGAACCCAAACACGCTATGGTAGAATGCAACCAAACATAAAAATAGACTAGTGGAACTGTTATGAAGCAAAACTTCATGGAACATCAAAAACCAACAACAAGCTGGGGGATGGCATCATGGCCTTAATGTAGCCATGGGACAAAGCAAGCCTTCAGTTTGGACAAGTGTGATTAGATTGGAGCAGGGCGTACAAGAAACATCTATGCTACAAAAAATATGTGGCATAAATGTGCAAACATAATCTACAAAAAATGTACAGAATATACACAAAAACTAAAAGGTATTGCAGAAATAAATATCACATTGAGCATAAATGATTATATTTCATGTCTAGCATTCCATGTTTCGTTCATTTTACTATAAGAACACAAGTACAAGGCAATCAGACTGGATTCAAACACAGACTTAAAAAAAAAAGATAGGGTTTTGGACTGTTAATTGTTTTAAAAGTTTAAATGGTATTAGTTATATGTTGTGAATAAAATCATTTACGATCAATAATGTTGTATGATGGTGAGTATATACAGTGTTTTCTCTAAGAAATCAAACTTTGCAATTATAACTCAAGGTGAAAGAATATAAATGGTCAGTAGATCGCAGTATGAAACTGAAAAGAAGAATGAAAAATAAAGGTATGCAAAATGTTAAGTAAACGAGAAGTTTATTTTATACAAGCTATCAATTGCCAATATTTTGGTTAATAAGATCTTATAGTGGAGGAGAAATTCAAACAAAAAGTGGATTCAGTATTTTAGATACAAGATTTTCGATCACTTCCTTAAAATTGAATGGCTTTCGCAGCAATAAGGTGCCTTTTTCTAGGTCAATATAGAAGAGGAATAACCAGTTACATGTCAGATGGTGGCAACATGACAGGCAGCATTTTCCCCACTGCTACTGGTCTCTTAAGCAAACGTATCTATTTGGAAATCTCTCCATCCCACTATCGGCCAGTCTGCCTCAAAGGGACTGGTGTGAAAGATGAGATCACTGTTCTGTATGTGCAGAGCGAGACAGAGCGCCTTTTGTTATATGGTGATGTATGATGGTGGCTTTAAGAGTGAGAGGCTTTGCATCTCCTATTGTGATGGAAAGTAGACTGAGTCAGAGAATGTGAACTGGTGTATTGTGGATATGTTAATGTTAATGTTAAAGGACATTTGTACCGTGCACTATCACCACCGGAGTGGTCCCCTAGCGCTCTGGCAGTTCTGAAAAGGAGGGGAGGATGAGTTAGTGGGACGAAGCAGGAAAAATGCAAGAGAGCAGTGATGTGCTGTTGGCAGCCCCAGCCCGGTTGGTCCGTTGGCTGGGCCTGGGGTGTTTGCGGCCGGTAGACGTCGTGTACTGTTGTGCAAGACTATGTGTGTTTTTGTTTTGTTGTTGCAGTGTAGTGAAGTTTGTGCGGTTTGTTGTGCTGTAGGTTTGGTTGTGTTTGGTTTGGAGTTTGAGAGGTGTATGCAGAAAGGGAAATTGTTAGTAGGGTTGGTTAGTGTGCGTCTCTATCCCGAGATGCACACCACGCATGTGCATTAAGCAGGCAACGCATTTTTCGGCCACTTTACAGTTGGAAAGATGCCTAATGAGCGCAGGAGTGCGAGAAACGCTGTGAGAGCCGCCGCCTTTGCTTTTGTGCGTGTAAGAGACGACTTTAACAGGCACATCAACTGGACCGCCGTGCTCGAGGACATCCTTCTCGTGGAGATCCTTCTCCTTGTCATCCTTGTCGTTTGGATCATTCTCCATGCGATCCTTATCTACTTCCAGACACCAATGTGATCCTTATCTACTTCCAGACACCGATGTGATCCTTATCTACTTCTCTCACCGGTGTAATCCTTATCTACTTCCAGACACCGGTGTGATCCTTATCTACTTCCAGACACCGATGTGATCATTATCTACTTCCAGACACCGGTAATGAGCCCTGCTGTAGTGACTGTGTCCTGGAGGGTAGAGGAAGAGAGTCAGTCGGGACTGAATGTGTAGAGGACATGAGGCATGTAAGCATACATGCTAACCCTCCCGATTTAGGCGGGATACTCCCGATTTTCCATTAAAAAATATTGCCATTTTTTACTTTCTCCCAACTAAAGTATTTAAATCCCCAATACAGTCCTATGGCAAAATTCCTCTCTCCCGATTTCTTTGGCAAGATCTCCCTCCCAGGTGCCAGAGAATGTTGACATGTATGTGTCAGTGTGTGACACTGTGGTGATCTTTGTTGCTTTCCTGACTCCTGTGTCTTGTTTGCCTGATTTCAGACGTGCCCGCAGCTATGCAGGTAAATGGGCATTTCTCTTTTTACATTTTCCAGAGGCTTTCTTTGATATTTCCCCAGTGTGTTGAGGCAGCACTGCACACGGGTAAAAGGCTGCACGTCGGAAGCCAAGTGCCAAAGATACACATTGTGTCCGATGTTGACAGGATTTGTGTTTAATGTTGCCCTTCTTCCTTCCAGGCTATTCAAAACTGCCAACACATGTGGCCCTGGTTTTGGGAAGTTTCAATTTCCAGTGCACAGATGATTGTTGGGGGACTTGGTAAGACCCCTTAGACCTCCCTTAAGGACTGTCCCAACACACCTGGGGGTTATCTCGGCATAGTTCATCCGATGAAACTTGCCACTGAGATCATTGTGGGCGGCACCTACGTGTTAGCGGCATCATGTCCTTTGGGGGAAAACCCTTGATGAAGAATCGGCTTTCATCTGCCTCAAGATGGCAACCTCAAGCAATCATACAGCGCTTTCTTTATCACTTGGGCCCAATTGTATATTATTGGTTGTGAACAAATATCAGTATCTTGGTTTGTTAGGATAGTCGCAATGACTATCGCAAGGACACAAGTACAGCATCAGAATAGGTGCTGTATTCATTTTGTAGGATGTACTGGTGACTAACACAGGATCAGCCCCAACTCCTTTGGACTCCCAACTGAAACCTACCCTTAACAGGGAACAGGGGAATGCAAAGGATAACGTGTGGTGAGGTCTTGCCCCAAATGACGGTGGTCCTTTATAGCCGCTGGACCCACAGACACCCCCCGTGACAGTTCAGACTATCTGCTACACTCTCCACAACGCAAGGGTAAAGGGCTAGTGGATACAATATTAAACCAGATATTCTACTAGGTTGCAGAGATCTGCAAGAGAAACAGATGAATTGCTCAGAGAGTCTTCTCTTACTGTTTTTCCTCAAACTGCCACGCCCAAAACCCTTCTCTATCTATACCTGGAAGCCTCTGCAAACAGCCGACAGGCTGGGGGGGGTAAATGGGGGGGTCGAAGGGGGAAAGTCTCCTAAAATGGTGTAGTGCAGTTCTTGGTCTGGTTCCTTAGTTCAACTTAGGCGTTCATTATAGGATGCATTATGAGGATCTGTAGATGGCCATCCTAACTAATCATTCAAAAATGTTGCAAATTTAAAACTGAATTGCTAATTTCTGATTCTAAAAGAGGAGAGTCAATATGCCCTCATTTAATGTTTAGAGGCCCTTCCTTGAAAGGGGAATATTTGATTTGTCTGCTGAAGTATTTTAATTCCCTTCTGGAATGCGCATGCCAGCTTTGTTGTTGTTGTTTGTTTATTTGGTAATGCGCACCGAGCCCTTGGGTAGCTGGGCGCAACAGTACAAGGTTACTTAAGGCTTAGATATGAGAAACGTTAAAAAGTACAAGTGCCTTCTTAGGGCGTTTAGGGACTGGGTAGATTTACACATGTAACTGACCCAGTTCCAACTCTATTGATCTTGATGAGCAGCCTTCCTGTTTGGAAGTGAGTCTGAGAGTTCAGCGTGCTCTCCCTGAGCAATTAGCGGGTCTAGCATCTGGAAACAGGTGTATGGGCTGCCCTGATGGTAGTGCGGTGATCCTGACAATCCTTCGCCCTGTTAAATACATTTTAATGTTGTGCCGGGCAAAGCAGCAATGTGCGATGAGGCCACTTTTGCAGGTGGGTGGCATTGCAAAGAGGAAATGTAGGTGAAGGCCTTCAAGGAATAGCAGGTCTCCAATGCTGCATTTGCATTCACAGTGACATTGTATGGCAACATCTGCGCCTTAAAAGGACAATTCAGAAAATGTACTGTATTGGGAGATCACTGCCTGCCCACCTTAAGCCAGATTGCTAGATGCACTGTAAAAGCAGCCCTGCATGGACTGCTTCGACTTTGCAATTAGTCACCTACTGTAAATTGTCACCATTAAATGCTTTGAGATTGCGCGAGCGGCCAGCAGAAATCATTGGTACTTCTCCATGTGAGCTACATGGAGAGAAACTCACAGCCAACCTTACCTATCTTGCAACTTGTTATGTTGATGTCTTTTCTATTATATGTTAATGTGTTATCTGATTCCCATTCCTTGTTCTACTGATGGAATCCTAGCTATTGATGACATCAGAGCAATCCTGAGCTTTGTGTTAGAATGTTATTCTTTGAGGAGTCAGTCTACTTGTGCAGATGGTTGGGGGTCTCTACTACCCAGCTTATCCCTACAAGCAATAAACCATTTATTCAACTTGTTGTGCACAGTTTATTGCTTTACACAACTTGCAAGAGGTTACAATGTTGCTACAATGTTCGCAGTGGCAATTTCAAATTGCAATGTCAATTTTGTATATTGCAAACTGACAGTTTGCATTTGTGAAGCCTGCCACTTTCAGAATCGCTGCTTTTGCTTATGCACTATACTTCTGTTAATCTATTATTTTCTGGCTTGTATGTTTTGAATAAGGATGATGTTTTAATATAAATAAAGAGAAATCAAAGTGGCATAGGAATACATTCTTAAAATACTTTTTTTAATGAAGCGTTTTTTCAGGTTTGGAACGTGATGTATTAAATAAAGCAACTATTCAGCTTCATATTCGGCGTTGGCTGAATGATTAAAAAACATGTTGGTATTTGAATGATTACTAAATATGATATTAGATTTACCCTTACCTGATACCCATAAAAAAAGACCCAAGATTAGTGTAGCACAGAAGGACTCTGGTAGGAAAATATAGCCGAGTTGCAGGGTTCTTAAGAAGCTGATCAGGAGGATATAAATTAGGCAAACTTGAAAAAACCCATTTGTGAATAATAACCAGAAGAAGGTTTGGGACCATAAGATTTGGAAACTAATCTTAAAATACTGCAAATATCACCCCAATTAAAGGGAACTTGTACCTTAGGAAAGCCTGATTCTATAGCATGAAGAAGATGGACACAGATCTATGAGGTGGACAAATACTAGATGCAGTCACTCTCCTTCCCCTCCAGCAATCTTGTTTATGTCCTTTGCATTCGACAGAAACTGCTTTGCTTTATGTCACCAACTCTCTTTCTTAAAGCTAGACACCTGAAACACTCTTCAATGTTCATCCTACTTGATCACTGTGGATCTTTCTTCTCTTTCTTCATTAGCTTTCTAAACACACCTTCCATGTTTCTTGGTCTTGCGATCTCTCTCCTCCTACATCACTGCAGTATGGGGGTTGCCCAGGGGTGTTCTCCGCCCCCTCTATTTCTCCCTCTATACTTCCCCTCTTTCTGCGTAATTATTATATTTGGATTTTCATTTCACTTTTTTGCCGACACAAGTTCCCCTCTCCTTTTCTGACTTTTCTGTTCTCTTCATACTTCCCTCTCCTCATGCCTGACTGCTATCCAGCAATAGATGCACTCTCGTTTCCTTCATATTAACCCCTCTAAGAAGGACATTGTCTTCTTTCTTCTTTCACTTTTTTCCTCCTGTCCCAGCTCTTTCTTGCCCCATATTCTGTTATTCTTCTCTGGTACCGCAGATAATCGGCGAATAATCGTCAACTCTACCCTTTCTCACCACATTAACACCAATGCCGGCTCCAGTCAAGTTCACTTACTCAACATTCGTAATATTCGTCATATTTCTGCCTTAACTTTCTCTCATCTTTTTTACTGCACGTTTTTTGGTCTCCCTACTTATCATCGTTCCCAACTGTGCTCAGTCTATCATGTATCTATCCGTATTATTTTTTCTCTTCCTCCACGCTCATCTATTTCTTCAGCTCTCCTCTCTCTGTGTTGGCTCTCGTTTGAGTCTCGCCTTCTTTTTAATTTCCTATGTATTATCTTCTAATCTCTCCATGACCTTTCTCCACCCTATTTCTCTTCTGTTATTTCTTTCTACTTCCCTCGCAGTTCTTTGCACTCTCTTGCCATGCCCAAAAATCCCTGATTGCTCCTAAGTATTGGAATTGCCTGTGTTGTAATGCATCTCCCATGTGGGATCTGGGAGAGGGTTCTGGAATGTGATCAGGGCAAGTCCTGAGAGATTGTTTATCATAGGGAGTGACGGTTGGAGATCGTGATGATGGTGGACATGTTGGGGGTCTTTGGCTAAACTACTTAAAGACAAATACAGTCTTGTATACACCCATATAGCCTGCAGACTAACCGTTGTTTCACCCTGCCTCTCTTAATTTGCTCTACTTCCACTGCCTGTTTTCTGTATTAGACTCAAAACATGTCTCCTTTCTTCATCCTCTTAATACTACGTTGTGATTCTTTGTCATATTCCATTACTATTACTGTACCACTTTGTTCTTTGTTCAGCTCTTAGGCGTAAGCGCACTATGAATAAAGATAAGTACAGGCATATTGTCAGGTGCATGTAAAAAAGTATTCTTGCTTTCACTTCAAGGAAGAGCATTGGGGCCCTGTGATACATGACATGTGGCATTCAAATCTTCAACAGTAAAGACAAATACCAGCATCAGGAAACATTGATGGCCATTTATATATACAGTTAATAATTTACTTCAATCAGGAATGTTCTTAGTGCAGGATTCCCGGAACTCTTCTAAAGTTATTCTGTCTTCACAGGTTTTCAATAAGTTCATATGACACATACAAGCTTGTAAGCAGAAAGAGCAATAATGCAGGTCATTAACAGAGATTGTCATCTGGATGTGCATATGGATGAACAGGGTAATCGACCATGTTGTGTTTTGTAAGAAATAGCCATACATGCACTCCCAAATCAGGCTACCAACTGTGTACAAGAATCATACAGGGGCACAGTTGCAGAGAGAATGTCATAAATGCTTTGAATAAAAGGTTGCCTGCCATTTCACTGGTTGTTTGTCTCACTTTTAACATGCTCAAAGGATAGCATAGTACCTTAACTGTGGGTAATTTAGTTGCTTGGTGTAATCAGCCATTAATAATAATTTAAATGCATCTACGTCCTCTGCATGGACGGAAGTGATACTGGCACTGAAAGGTGTTGTAACTAGTGTGATGTTTATCAGGTGGGATTGCATGCGCGTTCCTAGGATCGGAATGTTGGTGTGAGGGATGACGTGGGTGTGCTCGTGAGTTGACGGTTGGAGTAGATGCCTGCCAGGTGGGGTGCTGCCAGTGTCTCTTCCATGATACCTAAGAGACTATAAAGACCTACGTTATAAGCTTACCTGACTACGATCTCTCTTTACTACAAAAGGCAACAGGATCTTGCAGAGCTGAATCAGGCTACTACTGCTCTCGCTCCGATCCTGCATCAACTGTCACTGGTGATGAGACTGCACTGTCGGCTGAAGCTGTCGATGGAGTCTGCCCTGTAGTATCATCACCTGCCATCGGAAACCTGCTGGGAGACCCCGCCATTCCCATATGAGTGTGTTGAGTGCGTCTACTTGCAAGTACACCAGAGAAAATTGGAGCTGCACCGCTGAAATATTTAATTGACATTTGCAGCAAATACTTTGGTAAAGAAAAAAAGTCTCAACGTGCAATCAATCTTTCTTTGCTTTCTTGTTGAAGCCCTGTGACGAAGTGGGTAATTACGTCTGCAGTTATAACATTGCAAACAAGGAAGTACTTCTCTTTGTGTATGGGAGAAATACAGTCCTTTTTTAGTGTTTACACAGGGAGAGCTGTGTAGTATGGGCTTTCCTCTAATCTGGACATGTCTCTGTTGTTTTGTTGCTAGGAGACAGGGGTTGAGGCGGAGGAGGTCGAAAATAACGGTTTCAGCTGGGCTTACTGAGAGCCAGAGAGAAGCCCCGAACAGCTGTTGGAATCACCCGAAGTTGAGTAAAAGTGAACCCTGTTTGTGGGTACCAGTTTCCTGTTAGATTAATTGCGAGGTGCCGTTGCGCTCGCAGAAGAGTGGAAGTTGTGATCAGCTGATCGATCACAGAGTAAAGGCGAGACGCCGTTGCGCTCGCAGAAGAGCTGAAGCTGTGATCAGCCGACCGATCGAGGAGCAAAGACGAGGCGCCGCCGCGCTCGTCAAAGGAACAGCTGATGAGGTACGAGGTTGCTGTTGCTGATTGGAAGACGGGAAGAAGCCGGACTATGCTGTCGGCGAGCCGAACAACGTGAGAGCAGGTATTCGTTGTCAAAGGGGAGAAACTGTCAGTGCCATCGGTGGTGGGTGAAATCCATCCTCTTGCAACAATTGTACAGTCTGCATTTAAAGCGCATCAAAACGAATGCAAGAGTGAGGCTAAAGCTGGGAAGGTTCTGATTACATAAGGTGCTGTATGCCAAGTGATAAAAGGGGAGGAGTAATCCACAACTCGAGCTGCATTATAAACATACTACCTGAGCATACTAGGGGAGAATAGGAGAACTAAAAAGTCTCTCTTGTGAATTGTTGAACTGGTTGTCTGACAAAGGAAAGCAAGGCAACACAAGCTTAGAGTTAGAAGAAGAACAGTGTGAGTAAAGACTGAGAAGGAACTTTTAAGTGCCTGAGACGAGGCTACTGTCACACAAGAGAAAAGAGACATGGTACTAAGCTCTAGTATAGAACTTAAAACAGAGAAAGGAAAGACACAGCAGGTGCCTAAGAACTGTTGAAGGTGAAAAGATAGAAAGGCTCAAAAGACAAAGAAAGACAAAGAAATATTCTGAAGAAACAAGGTGTTAGAGCCAAATAATTTTTGAAAGAGGAATAGAACTTACCTGAACATATTGAACTGAATGCTCCTAAGCCGAAGACGCAAAGAACTCCCTGAAGACGTATCCTTTTTGCAACAAAATCTTATAAAAGAAAAGAATTATATGTTAATAAAAGGATTGGATTCTCTTTGTAATCCATACACCTACTCACTGGCTCTGTCTACTTATTATGCATATGTTAGCTGAACTTTAACAAGCCCCTTTATGAAAAAGTCTCAAATTTCAGCCCAATAATAGGATCATAACTTGGTGACAAATCCTTAATCACTTTGTACAGAAATCCTCAGAAAGTAACTCCTCGACACGTTTCACCACTTGCAGGTGGCTCATCAGGAGGGAATGTTCTGAAATGCAAACTGTTTATTTAGCTAGAAAGTTCCATTTTGAATGATTGGCCTTTAATGTTAGTCTCACAATGAGATCCGGGTAATTTTATTTTATTAGTTTGCTAAAAGATAACAAAGGATTTTTGGTCAGAAATACTTTGCTATATGTCATAAAAAGACTGTCCTCTAGGTGAAATAATTTTTACTTTTATTCGGTTTCCGTTGAGGGCAGATTTTCTTCTAAAAACAGGGACCTAAAATGTCTATACAACTTAAAGACAAAAACAAAATTTGAAGAAGATAAAAAGAAACTGACAGGAGGACCTCAGGACCATTATTTACTAACCATACCCACTCCTCACACACCACGATCACAGTGGTAAAAATGCTACAACAAAAGTCAATGGAGTTTGGGTTTTTAGAAGAAAATCTGCCCTCAACGGAAACCGAATAAAAGTAAAAATTGTTTCACCTAGAGGGCAGTCTTTTGCAGTCTAATGCAGAAGAAACGCTTATCAAGCATGGCAAAATATCAAATATGGAACATAAGAGAAATTCACAGCCAGCATCGGCTACAAACGTCAACTTATTATGTAGCTAGAGTAAGATATTTTCTTTGAAACTAGTTCAATAAAATAGATTTTCGTAATCAATTATTGACCAAATTGTTTTTCAAAAATACTTTTCCTCTTATGACAACCATTGGCTTGTGCAGAAGTCTGTGCCGTATATTTGCAATACCCCACATTATGTTGTCAAGACAGTGCTAGGCCTAAAAATTACTCATGGCTGCCGTTCACTTAGCATGCCTGAAACTATAGCGTTGAGACATGTTCTATAATCAGAGGATAGGCCGAACATAAATATTGAAATAGAAAAAAGGGCCAGGTGGAGCTGGGAGACTCGAATGAGTGCTTCTCTCACTGGCGCTTCCACCATAGAACACTGGAACTGAGGCAACTTGAAGGAAAGCAAAAGTCTTCACCAAAGCCACACATGCCAAAAGCACTGGTTCTATGGCTGCACACATGAATCAGGTCTGGGAAGGGTGGGCGGACAAACACTCCTTTCACACAGTCCCTTTTGGGCACCCTACAGAATACCCTGTCACAAGCCCTGTGCGACATCCTGTTCCCGGTTATAACTTCGAGTGGAACTTGTAGGAGAGGAAGATTAGTTGTCCGATGTTTTTGAAATGCGCAGACCTTTTTTTACATTCACTCAAGAGCCATTCATATAGAAATACTGACTTTGTGCACTTTGGATGCCCACTTCTAAATGTAGTATATGGATGCAAGTGCTTTTATGTTTTGAGGTTGGCAGTCACTGAGTCATCGCTGATGGCTAGGATTGAGTCCATGCATGCCTAAAGGTTGTTTTTTGTTGTCTATAAAACAAAGGTAGGTATGGGCCTTGCTTTCTGTGCATTATTTTATTTTGCTAATATGATATTTGGTGTGCAAATAGAAATGTATACAATCTAAATATAGCAATGCCATGTTTTCCTTACACTGCAAACTGGTACTGAGGAGGTAGCTCATGGCCCTTTTAATAGGAGGCGTAAGCAGACAAGAATTCAAAGGTCAACGCTGTCATGAGCCTGCAGAGCTGCCGTGTAGCTGTAGTAGGCATGTCTGATGTAGACAGCAATATCATAGTAGGTGGAGCCAACTTCAATCCTGGGTCGTACCTCTCCCTTATTGCACACATCGTTTCTCTTCTGTTTCAGCAGCTGTTTTCTTTCATTATGACTCTCCCTGCATTTCACTACTCATGAACAATCTTCCTCATTGTTTCTCTCTTCACCACTCCGTTCCACTTTACATAGCATAGCAAGGCATGGCATGTCAAATATAACTTAACAGCATAACCTATGATTGCACTGGATTTTAAACATAACAAAAGGAAACACAGCATAGTATAACAACACATCATACCATAGAATTGCAATAAGTAACATAGCATGGGTTAACCCCTTATTACTCAATAGCATGGCCTATCAAAATAGTTTGGCAGTAGCACATAGCCTAATCTAACAAGGTACTGTCAGACTCAAGAAATCCTTTTGAACTAGACAACTGGCGGGCTAGAAACAAGTATTGTTGCCGGTGCTGCCTCACGCCACCTGGATCAGAGGGAAAATCTGACTGCCTAGTGTGAAAGGATATGCTTTGGCCATAGTTGAGGACCCCTCTTGAAGCAGAGATCTAGCTATACATCACAGACCTCTGACCTGGTTACATTCTATAACAAGACAGAAGGCGAGCATTATGCATTATCTTTCTTTATTTGCTGCTACTACAGCACTTTAAAACTTAAACTTTAATACTGAACATTTGTGGTTTCCAATCTCAACATCAGGAAATCATCCTGAGCTGTCTTTATTCTTTTATACTTTATGTCTGAGTGATATTTAACAGGTTTTATGGATTATGGTTCCTTTTCATTTTGTAACAAAATTTAGAACAATTTTTTTACATGTATTTATTAAATCCTTCTTTAACAATGTATGTATTCTGGCCATTGCATTTTAAACTGTTATTATTAATTATGTATTGAATGACAGTGTTGAAATTTGTGTGTGCAATCTTTTATGGGTCTGGCTGAAATAAAGATAATATTGATTGATTGATATACAGCGCTTCAACAAGAGCTCAGTTACATTATGCACGCTGAGACATGTCGTTGGATTGCTTGTTTGAGACAAGGAACCATTAAAATGAAGAATACCATGACATGTTTATCATATTTTAAAGGTTTTTATTATATCATCTGTGCAAAGTTTTTGTATACTTTAACATTTGATGTTAATAGTTAGGATGAGACAGTACATGTGTTGCGTGCATAAAAAAGTAGAAAACATGGATTAAGAAATGTATGTACTACTAGACTGTTTAGGTTTTAACACTTTTTTCTGGCTCTTTGTGTAGTGGAAAATAGTTTTTTATGTTGTTCATTTATTTATAAAGTGTGACAATGACTGTGTTAAGACACTGCACAACCAGTAACATACATAAATAAAAATAGACTTACACATATATAACAAGCGGTGAGGAAACCGCGAAACGCATCGACTGGAGCCATACATTATGGAGCACCACATTTGAGATGGTTTTTATTGACAGTCATGTGCTGTGCATGGTCTGCATAATAAAGAGGACATTTTTTCAAAAAATGAAAACTGATTTCCTGGTGATTTTCAAAGAACGGGGGAGTGCCTCTCACTCGCACTGTTAAAGAAAAAACAGTCTTAAGATACATATATATATATATATATATCATTACACAGAAAATACAAAAATCAATTCCAGATTAAATCCAACCATTAGCCAACCCTTTGAAATCAGTAGCATAGAATATATTTAACTGACTCATACAAAAATACTACCTTCAATAAAAAATAATCCTAATATGAATGACATGTCTCAGGGGTTTACATAAACACATCCATAGGGTAAACCAGCAACCTGCAAAGATTTCCCACTTAAACAGGCTCTGCAAAGGACACACTTTTCCTTTAGGATAGAGCGTTGATGTGTCAATGATTGTATTGTATTCCCGGCACTGCCCTCCCGTTTTAATATCTGGGTTCCTCCTATGATATTTTGCAGAGACTAACAACAAAGCGTAACATGAATAGGGCTCCCTTTATTCCGTTTTTTTAAATGATTTTTACAGATTATTACGGGAATAACTATATTTCCTATCAGTATTTATTTGCAAAAACCAGATAAAAATGGAAATGCACGTCTCTTGGTTGGGTCTTTAAGTTTCCACACATGCATAGCAGGTCAATGGCTGCGTAAAGCAACATAAGAGGAAGGTTGCGAAAGGAACTTAATCATTTTTTAAGTTGTTTCAATGGCTGCAGATATGAAGCCCTTGACTTGATGTGCAAGAATGCAGCCCTGGGAGCTTGCCATTAAAGGCATCCAAGTGCTACTGTGTTTTTTCATGTAAATAAATGTGGAAAAATACCTGTTATGAGTTATTTCTTTAAATAGCAAAAAGTAAATATGGATAAATAGAGAAGAAATGACTGAAAAATAAATATGGACAAGTACCGACGGAAATGGTTAATAAATAAATACCACAAAACCAGGCGCCTTAAACATGAATGAGACGGCATGTCCAAACAAGTTATTCCATCTCCAATTTCAGAAATCTCTCAAAATATGGTTCCTTTAACAACACCTGACCTAGGACTAATTCCAATGGACGCACATACCGACACACAGACCTCACAGTACTGCGCTATTGTTAAAAGATGCCAGCCTAAATACCGGTTACCCACACACTGTAGAGCGCTCTGCTGCGCCTGAGTTAGGTCCACGCTTCAAACAATACAATACAAATATTAGACTGTATGCTGGGAATGGGTGGGGGAAAAGGAAAAGCATGAAACGACACAAGGACCCCTAAAACCGAGAAGATGTAAAGCCTAAAGCCAAGAGGTCAACTCAATCTGTCCACTGCTTGAGGTTGCACAAATAAGTACCAGGTATTTATAAGCACACATAATTGAATCACATCATACTGCATTGTCATCTTTTCATCTATGTTCTGGCTACAAAATAAATTGGGCTAAGTCGGAAGTGCTGCCTCTTGTGCCATATTGTGATAACCAGTATGTATCAAGTTTGAGATTTAAGTGGTGTGTTGAAAAGTTGTTGTATCTGGGGGTATGGATTATGCTGAGGATTACTGATTTTGTAAAGGAGAACTTCCCAAAAAAAAATTGTAATGATTTCAGACAGGATTTGGAGCGATGGAGTCTATTGCATCTCTCCCTCTGGGGGAAGGTCAATGCTCTCAAGATGGTCTCAATACCTAGGATAAATTATGCCCGAGCATGATTCCACTGAATATTGACATGAAGTATTGGAAAGATCTTGATAGACTCCTTCAAAATTTCCTCTGGGTCCAAAAACCACCGAGATTAAAACTTTGTAAATTGCAATTACCTTTGTCAAAGGGTGGGTTAGGGGTTTATTTCCCAATTCTTGGCCGCTTTCCTAGAACCCGAACCGGATGAATGGGTGATTGCTGAGACTAGCTATAATAGTCCTTTCTCGCCTAGGGCGATTTTAACCTCTGTTTGGAGGTCAGGTTGTGTAAAAGATCCCTTATTTGCGGGATTGAGGAGTTCCTGGAAGAAATTGAATGAATTTCTGAGAATTGACACGCTTAGGAATCCCGGGGCATCAGTTTGGATAATGTGGATTTCTTTTTAGAAATGGAAAATGGATGACAGCCAGAGAAATGCAGATACACTTTAACATTTCTAAATTTAATATCTCAGATTATCGGAAACTCAGAAGCGTTATTGGTGAGGTGAATGTGGAGGCGAGGCTGAATTTGGATTTGTTCACCATGAAACTTAAGTTGCGAGAAGGTGGTTTAGCCAGCCGAGTTTACAGATTGATTGTGGCAGAATACAAAGGCAATGACTCTTTGAGGGAAGAATGGAGTCGGAGGATTGGAAGTGATATTTCGGAGGAGCTCTGGTCAAGAATGTGTGTGAATGTTAGACTTTGTTCCTTGGGGCTCACGGAAAGATCTCGTTAGACTAAGATTTTGAATCGGATTCTCTGGAGCCCGGAGCAGCTGTGGAAGAGAGGTGTAATGGGCAATTCTTATTGTTGAGCATGTGTGCATGAAACGGGCACCCTGGAGCACATGTTATGGGACTGTAGGAGAGTGAGAGGATTCTGGCTGGAGCTGGGTACGATCTGTGAGAAGGTTCTGGAAGAGAGATTTGATTTTGATTTCAAAACTTTTGTGCTGGGAAGTGATGAGATATTGGATGGGCTCTCGATATGCCAGATCAAATGGGTGTTCAGAGGTGCAATGAATTGACCTTATCTGGCGGGAAGACTGCTATATCTGTAAAGATTGATGTCTGGATCACTGAAATGCATAATTTGGCAGAGGTGGAGAGGGCGCTGTATAGAAGGGAAAGGAAATTTGCACTTTTTAAGATGATTTGGGGGAAGTTTCTCTCAATGTACTAGAGTTATGATGTACCTTTTGTGAACCTGGGGTGGGGGCAGGGCGGTTCTGTTGGGGACGTTATTGAATGTACAGATGATGATGATAATTGTAACTAAGCTCTCTGTACTAAGTATTTATGTTTGGGCCGCATTCCTGTAACCCTGAATCAAGCCTGCTTACGCTTCCTCATAGCGCCTCGATGCCCGCAGGCTGTAGTGCACTCTACAAATACAAAAATAAATAAATGTTGTATATAGTTCATTTTGTATAGTGTAATATGATGATTTTGGTTATTGCATATTTGTAACCTAAAATAAAATGTTCACAAGTGCAGTATAGCACCAAAATGCTAGGCTATTCTCCTCTGAACAAGAGTACCAACAGCAACCCAGACGCGTTTTCAGCCCAGTCGGGCCTCATCCGTGAGGTGAAGCGTTGCCTCTCGAGGCACAGTGAGCAAGGGGTCCACCCCAAGGTTCCAAACTCATCCTCATCACTACAGAGATGTCTTTATGGGAGAGCCCCACAAGGCTGCCTGATCTAAATAAGTCAGCTCCCATTGTTCACCAAACTTAAATAGCATAGGTCAGGATATTTTATGGTGTGCTGCTGAGGATCTAAACCTATGGCTTGTCTGTTGTTGACAAGTACATTCTGCTCTGATCAATTCATCCTGTAATGCTTTCATTGTTCACTGTGGTGTACATTGTGTGTGTTCACTATGATAACTCCTATAGCATTCTTACCTTTCTGTGGTGATTATATGGATCATGTGCAATAGCCAAAGTTGAAATGCATAATGATGGCTCAGAAGATAGCTCTGTGTGTTAAGCACTCATTGCAGAGATCTGTGTTCATATGCAACATCACAATACCAAATTCCAGTTGGGCTGACTCAGACCTGCATGTGTATATGTACTTTCTTCTGTAGCACAACAGCTGCTATTATCAGCAATGTACCTGCACCAGTGATTGCTATAAAAACAAACATGGCATCAATATGGTGAAGGCCTAGAAATTGGTTTGTTCAGGTGGGGAGTTTAAACAAACCTAGGCATCCACCTCTAATGATGAGCATAAAGTGTTAGTCTGACGAGGTATTTAGATATCCAAATTCAAAATTGTGAAACCAGAGCGTTCATGCTTGTATCCTGCATTTGCCTGCAGACAATACTGTGATCCTGGACAAATCATCTTGCATCACTGAAATTACTGTGCTGCATTCAGTGAAAAATGTTGCCTTCTCACATTTCTTTAGCCCATTACCAGATCTTTATTTTTATTTAAGCCATTCGAGCGGAAGGGGTTCTAGACAGAAGAGAGTGGACCAGATATTGCATGCCTCTGGCAAGCATATTTTGACAATTGCTTATTTGGCACAAAATGACGGTTTGCTTTTTTATACAATTTAAAAGCTTATCTGAACATTTATACATAACAATTTCACAAGCCTTTTTTGGGCATATTTAAAGCTTTAAAATACAAAAGAGAAACCCATTTACAATCTTTTAAGATCACATCAATTAGTATGCTGGCACTTATATACTTCCCTTGATGAAGGAGACAGTAAAGCTAGAATCATCCTATTTTGCACAATACGCTTTTATAACATTTTGTTTAAAAAATGGTCATGGTAGGTTATGTTATTTGTGTAATTCCTAAATCCGTTCTATAAAATGGGATTAATTTAGCTCATGGTAAGAACTAGAAAACAAAGTGGTAAAGTGCAGAAATTGCAGAGATTGCAGAGTGGGTGAACATCCCAGTGTCACCTATTAACATATTTGTGATAATGAGTCCCACTCATGGTTTCACTAGCTATATATAGTGTTGCTTCCTCTATAATAGTGATCATTGATAAATGGAACACCACAGCCCCTTGTTTCTTTGCTCTCTAATGTCAACACTACATGAAAGCCATGTCCCTTTTCAAATCTCAATCTATCTAGATACTGACACCTTCTTGGTAGCATTTACTCTTCATCCACTATGTATGCTTTGGTATGTGTAGCTTTCTCATGACTTCCAATTGTTTTCCTAAATCCATGCTTAAGCACTAATTAGAGTCATCTATCTATTGTGGAATATGTGAATTGTTTTCATATCATCTGTGACCGGCGTCTATACTATGGCTGGTATACCTTCTCTGTGGCTGTTATTGATGAAAGGTGTCCTGTAGCTATGCTAGAACAGAAGTACCCTTGACGTAGACTGCTAATGGTGGCCTTTAAATGCTACTTGTCTATCATTTTGTTACCCATGCTTATTCTGATCGCTGTGAGGCAGCAAATGAAGCTGTGGGTTGTGATTTTAATTGGGGGTGGGGGAGGCTGGCCAAGACCAGATATTCTAGATCTCTAGCTCTCTTATATGTTTTGATTCTGTTGAGTGAGGCCCCAAAGGTGTCAGTGCACCAAAAGTGCTTAAGATGACCCGTCAGTACCGAGGATACCATGGGTTTTGGTGGACTTTTGAGGGGTTGGATCTGGTTTTACCCCTAACAATAGAGTTAATCTGACCTATAACATGTGTGTCTGGATGAGAAATGAAAGATCACAGTATTGCCCTCGCCCAGATCTTTTCATCCAATTATCTTTGGTACACACACAGAATGTGATTCCGATGTGCATTTACTTGGCCACTGTAAGCTGTCTTTCTACCTGGACTTTTCCATATGTAACTGCACGCATTGAAGTAAGCGCCTTGCAACATGAGGTCTGGCTTTCAAAGTTGTGTATTTGGACACTACTGCACTCTGTGCTTGATGTAACCACTTTCTTAAGCTTAAAGCGCCTAGATGCCGTAGGGTTCAGTACGCTATATAAATGTTAAAATAAATAAATAAATATAGTGTCTTTCACATATATTAATGTGTAAACAGGACATTTCTTAGCATAGTGTGGGGACCCAATAATGTATGTTGCTTTGGATTTTTAAAACATTGTCATTTTCTGTAATGTCGAAATTGTTGGCTTATCTTTTTCTTGTAGGTTTCATGAGATTTTAAAAAATAGGTTTTTTTTTGCAGCGCAATATGGTTTGTGAAGAGAGGCTATAGGAAAAGACATCAGGTGGAAAAACAGAGGAATTAAATGGTATGATGGGGAGCCCCATGTGGCTAGTGAAGGCTCATTGGTGAGGTTTATTCTGCTTACTAAAAAACAATGTGACATCAGTAATGTATGGAGGAATAAAAGTCAGAATAGACTGGGTGGGCTAAAAAAAAAAAGGAAATCCACTTAAATGGCATGCTTTGCGTTTTGTGACTATAGCAGTTTTTATTGAAAAATGACTGCATGGATGATGTGGTTTATGAATTTCAATATATAAATACAGATATCCCACAAATACTGCTACATGCACAGTGACTAGGAATAAACCTGTAAGCGTTGAAGTCGCCTAGGGCTTATTCCGGGGGGGGGGGGGGGTTCATTTATGAGAAGGTAAGCGTAACATGAGTAAAATCACACAGGGACTTCTACAAAATAAAATGAGGAGAGCACACATTTGTGGTAGTGGCTTTTTAGATTGTATTAATAGCGCCCATGTGGCAGGCAGGGCTTTCAAGGTGCATTAGTAGCTGGTGACCAGAAGAGGAACAGAACAAAAGTGACTGGAGTTCTCAATGAAATTAATACAATTCCTCCACCTGTTAAGTTACTGGGTGCGGTGCAAGCAAACCTTAAAGCATGAGACCACCAATACTAACCCGTACAGCAAAGCATGAGGGTACAATATAATAATGAACAGCAATTCCACTACACAGAGAAATAACTAACAGATCTGCGTGCCATTGATGCTTTATTTCACATTAAATGTTGCCATGAGGTACAGCGTCGTGTAATCTAATGTCAAACAATGTACATGGGATCCCAGATCTGCAACTTGCTAACACAATTTGCAAGAGCATTCTCAAATACTTTCGTCTACACTCTGTCTACCCAGATATTGCCTGCAGGGAACATCACAGCACCATAAAGTGCTTAACACTCCCCAGCACTTGACAGCGCTAAATGGGGCACTGATGAATATTTCCTGAGTTATTCCTTCCTCCTGTAGTCGAGATAGCACAACCCTACATAGACACTCCTGAGTGGCAAGCGTGAGGAGGCGCTATTATAGCGCTTCAAGCACTTCACTGGTTCTATCAGTGTGCACATGTGGGGGGTACTTGCAAGGATGAAATGCTGGCTATCAGGGCACATAGGAAAAGCTGCTAAGCTTTCAACATGAAAACATCAAAAACACGGCCACTGCTGAGACAAAATAATTTACAAAGAGGTAAGAAAAAACTGAAAGCCACGGGATGTTTTGGGGATTGCTAAAATACCCCCCTCTAAGAACATAAGAGGGGATACTCTTTGGGGGCTAGAGGGCTGCTGAAATCGACACTCTCTCAGAAAAACAAATTGACACTCTGTTCTCCTTTTATCAAAGCTAAATACTATCCTAGACAGTCATCTTTCCAGTCAGACTCTCCTACAGCTCACTGGTTTCAAGCCTTCACCAGGGGCTAGGCATGGGCTAAACCCCACTCATTCGCCCTCTGTCCTACCAGTCAAACATTAAGCAAGATAAAACATCTGTATTCTATTCTAGAGGCTCAGTTCCTCCCTGGGGAGGAAGCCCCAGGAGGCTTTCACAGAAGAAACCTTAGCCATAGGACATATTCTGTTCAGATTCAGCCACCAACTGAACTCACAGAGAATCTTTCAGCTCCAACTGTCAAATTCAGTCAGTTTCGAACTGTAATTGGTTCCTAAAGCTGTCACTCATTCTGGGTCCTCCCCTGTTACACAATTTCCTAGTACAACACTGCCCTCTGTGGTTGAGGTCCCTCACCGCAGTGCAGGCAGCTGACCAATGAAACCTCAGTGATGTCACAGCCCAGGTCCAGGAAGTCAGGAGAATTAACCCCCTGTGAACCAGGGTACAGCTTCAAAAAGGAAAACATGTAGTGAAATATTTAAAACAGGCTATGGCTGTGAAATGAAAGTAAACATTATTACATGACACACTAATTTCAATGTGGCATTGCCCAATCATCAATGTATGCACTAACTATGTGTACTGTTGCGGCTATGCCTGTCAATACCTATTTTATTACAACTATTTGAATAAAACAGGTTATGTCTGCCACCATAAGGAGCTGGAGGCTAAGCCTGCATAATGTATATATTGCTAGTGAGGAATCCTGGTTTGTTTATGTGCAAAATATATTTGTCTTTGATAAAGGTCTGCATTTTCTCTTTATGATGTAGACGAATATTAACCCCTTGTTGCTTTTTACAATGGTGACCTGGTACCAAAACAAATACTGGACCATCACTATAATAATTTGGGACCAAACATCCAATATAGGGACATAAATCATGGACAAAGTGACACGTTTACAGAAATATATTCTTGAAGAAGGGCTACATAATACTGCTAATCTCACAAAATCATACATGAATCAAACATGCATCTGGTGCATTCATTCATATTAAATGAAAAGCTCAACAACATTTTAGAACTAATAAAAAGGACAGTTTATGGTTCAAATAATTAAGAACGCCAGTGGGGACTGGTGGCTTTCACAGGATGGGGTTGATATTTGCCAGTAATGAGTGAGAGTGATTGCGCATAGGGAGGGAACCCCAAGCAACATAGGGGAGTTTGGGATGTCTCTCCTCAGAGAACATTTTTTAAATAATGGGATTGAAGTGGTTTATTGTACAGCAAAGGTTTTGAGAAAAATGGGGTAAAAGTCAAATAACTTATAATTTGCTCGCTAGGGCTAACAAATGAAAAATCCATTTGATGCCAGATCCCCAGCACACAGGAGAATTTTATAACAATGTCATGACGTTGCGCCTACAATATACGATAACATTGACTATTTATATCACTTTTATGATTACGTGCCCACAATTCATTCCAGCATTCAAACTGTAAATCACTGTGTTTATGGCTCACCCACAATATGGGCTAGCATTGTCACGGTGCCAATGTAAACTTCATCTATTTATTTATAAACAGGGCCGGACAAAGAATGGGCCACCCTGTGCAGCTTCCCAGGGATTCGCTCTCCAGGTGGCCCTGCCCACTTCTAGAACTGTGATATGAGGATGATGTGTTCCAAAAATAAATGCCCCAGCACCTAGCATTTGGACCTTGCAATTAGCATTAATGTTTGGATGATAAGAGCTGATGGGGACTTCCTCATCTGTGAGCCCCCTTGCAACTCCAGTTTCTTACTGAAATCTGTGTTCTTTCTCACAACAATTAAGCAGAACCACAAAATAACCTTTAGCCCATTTTAAAACTGCCTAATTCGTTTCTTTTCATTCTGTCGTTTGTATACTTCCATTCAGAATTGGAAAAATTAAGCTACAGTCAAACTTGTTTAACTTATTTCTGAGTTTGTATGTGTCTGGTTAAGGTATTTATTACAGCTGAAAGATGTAGTCAATCAAGGGCCTATTTTGCAGACTGAGCTCGACTTCACCACTTAATTAAAAAGGTGTGATCTTGGGAAAATCTTTTTATCTTACTGTGCATTATCTGCCAAAATGAGTCTGTAAAAAGTGTTCCGTTTATAATGTATGGTTTTTGGTAAGGCCAAAATTATATATTGTTTCTGCATTTACAATCATAGTTACCAGTCACAAGCTAATCACAAAGAAAGTCTCTCTTGTTATTACATTCTTGTAACATAACTATCCATGATGCAGTGGATTTTGTCCTAGGGTCAGGGTCATGACCCTATCAGGGAGCATAAAAATTCTGCCTCCCAGAAATGGGACGAAGGGTCTTGGGGGTCCCAGTCCCTAAAACCCCCTTACGTGCCATGTGTGCCATGTGTGTTAGAAAAGATATCCCAGTGTGTCACCCAATGCCTGCTGCACCCCATTATTGCCCATGCTCTCTCTTTCCTTTTTCAGGGCTACCAGTCATGTTCTTTTTCCAGGGCTACCGGTCCCAGAAGGCTGTGGAGGGGGCTTGCACACGGTATGGGAAACGACCACTGGCTCGGCTGAAGAAATAAGATCCTCTATGCCGGTCCAGTGAAGCCCATTATTCCTAGAATCACTGCAACTTTGCGTTGGCAGCAGACCTTCAGAAGCCCACATTAAAGAGACTGCAGAAAACCAGAGAGGTAGATTGGATCCAGCAGCCATATGCTGAAGAGAACCAATGGGTGAAGAATAAAGGAGGAAAGAGAAGGGAAGAGAATAAAATCCCTCAAGAATCAAACATGGTGAGCGTGTTTGGGTGAGACCAGGCAGAGAAACAAAGCAAAAGAAGGAAAGTGGAGTGGAGCAATTCAGAGATTGTTGTGGAACATGTTTGAGGTTAGGTGTTGGCTGTAAGAGAGTTTGTGGTAACTGATTAAAAGGCTGTGGCTGTGAATGAGTGCATGATTGGTAGAGTGTGTTAAGAGTGGTAAGCTAGTGCAGTAGGATAAGTGGGTGTGAGCAAAGAGAATGAGTAAGAGAGTGAAAGAAGTATATGGAAGAGTAGAGTGGAGGGAGGAGAATGGGGAGGAGAGAGGAGGGACAGAGCGGAAAGGAGAGAAGGGACTGAAGAGCAGAAGGGGAGAGAAGTGTGAAGGAAGGAGAATATAGTTGATAAGGCTGAGGAAAGAAAAGTGGGAGAAGGCAGGGGTGAATAGAGTGTAGAAAGGATAGTACAGCACAGTAGAAAGGGGAGAGAAGGTTGAACAGGAGAATGGAGAGGAGAGTTGAGTGAAGAAAGAAGAGTAGAGAGACTGGGGACATCTGAGAGACAGACGAGAGGAGAGAGAGTGGAAGGACGATCGGAATGAGTGAGACAGGACGGGAAAGGGAGAGGAAGAAGAGAGAGTAGAGGAGGAGGAGGACACTAAGACAAGGAAATGTGAAGAAAGGTAGCGATTGTTCCAGAGGCTGAACCAGGGTGTTTGATATGTGCCAGTAAACCATTCATTCCTATATTTGAGAATCCTGGGGGAGTGGTAGGTCAGGGCACCTCTAGAAAATCCCTGGAGGGAGTTTAGACAGGCAATGCTTTTGCTTTTAGGCCCCTACCTTAGCTAGAACTATAGACAGTAGGGATTACCCATCGCTAGCTTCCAACCTGTGGTACAGGGATACCTGGGTTAGGGAGGCGGGACACTCATGGGAGACGACAGAGGGACGGCCCTTAGTGTGCCACACTTCAGCCTGCTGCCATCACATCCTCATATTAGTGACCTAATTTAAAATAAACACCCTTGAACGCACCATTTTTAGGCCTTCTGTTACACGTGGTGTCATCGTGGGATCATTCAGGCTCTGATACAGAGGTCACCAACAGGCAAGATGACACCCACTTAGAGAAGGGATTGAGAAGGTGGGGACCCAAGAATATAAACCAGTGTTAGACATTGATTTAGTTAGGACGGGTCAGATTACCCTTCACAACATACATTAGTATCTGTGGGTTACACATGAAACTCTGATACATATAACATCTGACATCATGCTCTCTAGCGTGAGACATCACTAGTACTTTATAAACATAAAATGTACATGGCGGCTGTTGGGAATGCACACGGACCGCCGATTTCGGCAAGGCAGAGAAAAGATTAAGCCTTGTCTGTGGAGTGAGGGGGCCCACTGAAAATATTTCTCCCACCGTCGATATCTATATGCCCCGGTGACGTACTGGAAAAAAACTTCCGGATGCCGGTCCAGACCCAGAGGGAGACGGTCTGGGCCTTCTTTGCCTCAAGTAGCACCAACAGCGCAATAAGTTCACCACAACTCCCGGGGAGAAAACAAAATGGCTTCTTGTTGTATACAATGAGAATGGATAACTTACAGCATGGCATGGGTTCAAATCCAAATGGAGAAACTATCTGAAACAGCAAAGTCATTGTGATCCCAAATCTCCCAGAAGATCTGGTTTTGGGGAGTAGATTTCCCAGATTCTGAGAATGGAGTCCTTAAGCCAGGAAGAACAAAAACAAGAGAAGAGAGAGGAATAATAATCAAGTGTGTTGAGGGGGTTCGTGATGTCAGGTGGCGCATAGGTGGGCTTAGAGACCAGGCGAAGGAAGGACAGCGGTGCATAGCGATTCAGAGATTGTTGTGGAGCGTGTTATAGGTGAGGTGTTGGTTGTGAGAGAGAGAGGTACCAGAATGAAAGACTGTGGCTTTGAATTAGTGTATAGTTGGTGGAGAATGTGGAGCGTGGTAGTTTAGTGCTGTAGACTAAGTGACTGTGCGCAAGCAGAGTGATTAAGAGAGAGAAAGAAGTGTATGGAAGAGTAGAGTGGAGAGAGCAGAACAGAGTGGAGAGCAGAGAGGGCAGAAGAAGAGCATTAGACAGAGGTAGGAGAGGTAGGAGAGTAGAGTGGAAAAGGGAGAGGAGAGTTGGGTGGGAGAAGGTAGCAGTGAATAGAGGTGAGAAAAGGAAGCAGAGCAGAGAGGAGGTAGAAGTTTGAAAAGGTGTAGGGAAAGGAGAGTGAAGTGGAGAAGGAAGAGCGGAGAGAGAAAGTGGTCATCAGATGGACGGAAGAGAGAGAAGAGGATGATCAGAGAGAGTGAGCAGGACCGGAGAGGGAGAGTAAAACAGAGTGGCTAGTAAGACCAGGGAAAGGAGAAAAAGGGAGAAATTGGGGGGTGGGGAACTCAACTAAGGTGTTTCATATTTGACAATTAAAACCATTCATTCCAATTTTTGAGAAGGGAAGTGCTAGGACAGAGCATCCCTAGATAGTCCCTGGAACCTTAGAAAGTAGGGGTTACTCATCACTAGTATACAACCTGTAGTATACAGGGACCTCTGAGTTAAAGAGCAAGGATGCCCAAGGAAGACAAGAGAGGGACGGCTATTTGTGTACCACAGCTAAGCCTGCTGCCATCACATCCTCATACTATTGACTGCACAGAAAATAAGCACCCTTGAACTCGTTTTAGGCATTTGGGTATGTTTGTGGCCATCTATCCAAGACTAACTATCCAAGACTAATGTCATTCTCTGTGATGTTATTTTCTACATTGTCACTCCTGGAGATGACAATAAAAATGCAAATTAGGGGGCACTACATGTCTTTTGCACACAGGACTTCACAAACCCTCGAAGTGGCCGTGACTATAGATCACGTTCACAAAGAGGTACACATATGCGCTCACAGATTGCCTTTGCATATGGTGTGCATGATGCGGGGATTTCAAGCCACTAGAACATGCCAGTTTTAGTTGCCACTGTTCATTATTTTCCTGAAGCTGCTTAACAAACATACATGCAAGTGCTTGCACAAGCACACACACACTCATTCTATCACATATTCACACAAACATACACAAAGGTACAAGCTTGCACACACTCATGCATGTGCATTCAAGCTCTTCCGCCTGCTTGTGCACACTCACACAAAAAAACACACATGCTCACACATTACATTACATTCAAACATGCATGTAACAGATTATTATTCTTATAGTTATTATTATTATTATTATGGTTTTTATTGAGCACTCACCTAGCTGTGATAAATAATGGAGCTCTTTACAGAGGTATCCAACAATACAGATACACAACAGAGCGCTTTATAGGTGTATACAACAGTACAGATGCATAACGTGGCACTTTTCAGAGGTAACAACAGAACAGATATACAGCGTCGGTAGGATACAGAGGCGTACAGAGGAGGAGTACAGCTGTAGAGGGTGGTGGGAGATGAGGGGCAGACAGCATCTAGCGAGTCAGGTGGCACGGGGTGATGGGATGGCCTAGGTGTTGAGGATCATGCTTTCTTTTGTAACCTTACCTTTACACACAGTATCTACTTCAATCTTCAGGCTTCTCTCTGCAGACCGCCGCATGAAGGGATTCAGTACCCGCCAGAAGGTGTTGACTTTAATCCCTGGGCCACAAATTGACACACAGACACCTTACTGGGAGGACACAAACATACTGTATAGAGCGGGAGCGCCCCTGCTGCACAGAACGGCCATGCAGGTAGATGCCTCTTCATCCCACCTTTCAGGGACCGTAATGGCAAAGAGGTAAATGCAAGACTTCCATTCAGTACCATCAGTCCTCTTCAAGAATACATATGTGCGTTATTTCAGCAGAGCAGCAGCACAGTTGGATATGGCCTTCTTGGCTCAAGTCCTCACATCGCCCTTCCTAGTTCCCACACACAATATGCATTCCAGAAAGCTGGCGACACTCTGGCTCACCAGTCTTACCCCAGCATTGTCAGCTGCTGATTGGAAAGCTGGGGATTGGAGCTCCACTCTTTCCCCACCCATCTGTCAAATAAACCTCAATGGGAGACAGCCTGAGTAGCTGTGGGTTGTGGCAGACAGGCTTTCTGTTAGGTTTGGAAGTATTTAAGTTTCTGTTTGCTTATGTACTATGTCATGACATTATGATGTCAGAGTGTTCCTATGTGTATGTATGTTTACTCCTGACTGATATTCCAGAACGGACAGGGGTTCTAGTTCAGTTGGAGTTGGCGTTATCTAAGAAGCAGTGCCTGCTGCTTGCTGTTATATTACTTAATAAAACTTCTTTTAAATCTTGCCTTGCCTCCAATATTAATTCAACATTGGCAACAAGGATTTTTAGGTCCAGGCGTGCGGCGATCCGGAGGTCTGCCATCCTGTTTTGTGTGCCACTGCCTTAGAAGCATCTCATATGAGCGAACAGGAGAAGGAGGAGCGGAGAGAAGGAGGCCCCAGGTCCCAGGTCAGGAGGTGTGCTTGTGGGGACAGCGGACGTGGTGCTCAAGAGCCATTTGGGAGGAGGGGATCGCGCTCACATGCGCACAGCAGTGCGAGGCCCGCTTGTGTGATTTCATCAATGTTATCCGCGTACCACGCCTCTAGGAGTGAAAGGGGCGTGGCCTGACATCGCTCGGCGCTAGAGCATTGTGACATCGGTTGCCTGGGAACAATTATATACAAGTGAAAAGGCTCCTGTGTACAGCTAAAGGAGGTTGTAGATGACCTCATAAAGGCAGTGATTCACTGAAAGGCTGCAGGACACAAACACTTGCCTGATTCTGTGATTATTGCCAGTCATTTTAAGGAATCAACTCTGCATTGTAGAAGCTGAAAAGCATTTTAATCCTGCTTTCTACCACGCCACTCCTGTTCATAAAAACTTAATACTAGAGATACACACCCTGTCAGCTAGTGAGACAGAAGTGATGGCTGCAGCCATCCCGCCTCCTGCGCCTTTACTTGCCGATCCAGGCCATCCTCCCATCAGGTGGGACAGATGGAAGGGCATATTTGAGAATTATGTTGTGGCCATTGGGGGAGACAGGTTCAGTGCAGCAAGAAAGAAAGCCTGATTGATGCACAATTTGGGACCATAAGGGTGCAGCGTATTTGATGGCCACGCAAGAAGTCAGGGTGAGATTGCAGGAGAAACAGATGAATCCTCAGTTGCTCTCAAGCAGATAGAGGAACATTTTGAGCCAAAGAAAAACATCACATTTGAACGCCACAAGTTCTTTCAATGGGTGCAGGAGTAAACATCAGAGTCAGTTGAGTCATATATTGCATCCCGCAGAATATTGAGCCAAACATGTGATTTTGATACTTTAACTGATTCCTTGATAAGAGACCAGTTACTGAGGTGTACCAACAGTGTGAGGGTGCAAGAGAAATTATTGGCTAAAGATGTTACCCTAGAACAGGCGATTGAAATCGCTCGTAGCATTGAACAGACCACACAGTATATAAAAGAGATGAAAGTCGACAAGCAGGAGTCACAAGCCGTGTGTGCAGTGGGACCAATGAAGAAGTCGTCTGCTTCGACAAACAGAAAAGAAGGGTGGAACCAAAGATGTACCAAGTGTGGTAGTCTCAAGCATGGGCCCAACTTTCCCACATGTCCAGCCAGGTTTGCAGATTGTTTTAAATGCAAACGCAAAGGTCACTTTGCCAAGGTGTGTAGGGAATCCTCAATTAATATGTTAGAGCAGAGGGAACAGAGTGGCGAGGTGATGAGCCGGTCAAGTACATGTACGCTAAATGTGGCAGCCATTCAGGAAGCAACACCGAGACATGTCTTTCAAATATCAGCTGTGTCAGGAGATCAGAGGGGAAAGTGGATGAGTTCACAGTTGATGGATGCTATTTAAAGATGAAGGTCGACTCGGCATAACCATGGACCATTATATCAGACGATACTTTGAAGAACAAGTTGGGAAAGGAACTGAATGTTCTGAAAACAGCCAAGGTACAGCCGTGTGGGTATGGTGAATCTGCCATTGAATTGGTGGGACAATTCCTAGGTCAAGTATCATACAAAGGCAGGAGGTGCACAGCGGACATTCTTGTAGCAAGAAAAGGTAACGCACTACTTGGCTGGGATGAGCAGAGAAAATTGGGAGTGCGGATACAAGCAAGTGCTCTAGATCCAGTAACCGTAGCAGAAATGGATGACAGATGGACAAGAGAGTTTGCGGAGGTCTTCACAGATAAACTAGGAAAGCTTAAGGACTTTGAATACAACATCAAGCTAAAAATGAATGACCAACCTGTAATACATAAAGTGAGACCTGTTCCTCTAAACATGAGGCAGCAGCTTTGTGAAGAATTGAGTGACCTGACTGAGAAGGAGTAATTGAATGCATTGGTGGTACAGAATGGCTTTCTCCTATTGTTCTTGTGACCAAGAGTAATGGGAAATTGGGACTTTGTGTGGATCTCAGGGGGTTGAACAAGAACATTCTTGTAGAAAGACACCCACTCCCCATCATAGCAGAGACATTGGCCACACTGGGAGAGCCTAAATGGTTTTCTGTGATTGACTTGTCCACTGCGTACCACCAAGTACCTCTGTCAAAGAAATGCCAACATTTAACAACGTTTATTACGCCTGAAGGGACATTTAGGTTTCTTTGCATGCCTTTTGGTTTGGCTTCGGCCGCTTCGGTCTTTCAAAAAGTAATGGAAGAAGTTATGAAAGGCATAGAGAGTGTGGCAGTGTTTCAGGATGACATTTTAGTATACGCTGATGATGAGAATGAACATGGCAGGGTGCTGAGATGTGTGTTGGGAAGATTGAGAGAGGCAGGGCGCTGAGATGCGTGTTGGGAAGATTGAGAGAGGCAGGGCTCACAGTACAAAGGAGTATATGCAAGATTGGTGTCAGTGAAGTTGAGTATTTGGGACATAACATTTACAGTAATGGTGTATCACCTAAGAGCACATTGGTGGAGAGCATTTGTAAGGCCCCAGCACCGGTTGGCAAAGATCAATTAAGATCCTTTATGGGATTAGCAGAATTTTACCTCTCCAGGTTGTAATGCCACTACACCATAACCTTGTACCAGGCTTCTCTAAGCTGGATTGATCTTGTTAGTTTAGGAATATTCCTCCACAGGTTTTCCCAGTGCTTCCTATGTTATGTTATGTTATGTTATGTTATGTTATGTTATGTTATGTTATGTTATGTTATTATTATGTTAATAAAACTTGTAAAGTGCAGAAGCCGCCCAGAGGCATCTTGGCGCTAGGGGAACCATAAGTGACCAACACAAAGCAGAACCACAATTTTAGAACAGGGGAGTCTTAAGGGCACAACGAAAATAAAGACGGTAATCCAAAAAATGGGAGGGAACTCCCAAGACTTGCTGCAGCAACGGAGAACACACGTCTGCCTATGCAGGAATATTTTATCCAGGAGACTTGAATCATCAGAGATGATAAAGAGTGAAGTGCTCTGGAGGGGATGTAGGGACAGAATTTAGCCTGAAGATATTCAGCTCCCAGTTTATAAAAGGCTCTATGAACAATGCATAAGGATTTAAACACCACACGTTTTCGTAGAAAAGGGGTCATGTGAGAGCCAAAAGGAGGATGAAGCAAAGCTCTTACAGCCATATTCTGCAAGAGCTGAAGTCAATGAATTAAATGGGCAGGTTGAGCCAGATAGAGTGGGTTACAGTTATCAATATCACTCATTACCAGGGCAGAAACAATGGGAACATGAAATTGAGGAGGAATATAAGGTAGGACCTTATGAATGGTCCTTAGCACAAAGGGGCCAACTTGACAGAGAGATGTCACCTGTTCAGACATCGACAATGAGGCTGAGATTTTAACGCCCAGATCTTTCACTAGAATAACCGGGAGAGGAAAAGGTCCATGACTAGAGGACCAGAAGACAGAGGGAAAGCAGAGCCCACAACCAGTACATCGGTCTTTTCACCGTTCATTTTCAACCAGTTCCTGGTCATCCACCCACGGCCTCCAAACAAACCCTTAAGCTGAACAGACATATCGGGTGAGTGTGATGAAGTCTTAGTGCCTGGTTCCTAAAATGCTTATAATTATAAGGAAACAAATGCCTTAATAGCACGTGAAGGGGAATGTTTATGTAATTAATCAGGAAGGATTATATGAGGTGCTTTTCTCTAATATGTGAACTAAATTGCTGTTCGTTGCTAGGTGACCGCGGACGTACGAGAGGAAATGGAGACTGGCAGTTACGAATGGGCATATTGAGAAAATAACGAGAAAGCATTAATGAACTGTTAAAAAAGGTTGCGCCGTTGCGCTATGTAAAGATTACGTTCCTGTTGTATAAGCAACCATTTGTTGCCGTGTGAAGGTATACCAGAGGGAACCAGGGTTTTGCCGGAATAGGAGCTCCAGTCTCGGAGGCGTGCCGGAGAGCGAGAGGTGTTGCCTTTCATTCGTTCCAGCAAGAATCGTCGTCTTCCCCAGACAGCTGACTTCCAGCTGGAGGATGTACCAGAAATAAGCTCCACTGCGAGGAAAAGGGGGCGGAGTCAAGGAGCCGGAGCTCAAAGGAAAACAACGAAAGCAGCTGATCGGAGGACGAGGAGCGGAAAGGACGCCAACGACGCGGAAGCCCTCGAATAAAGATTGGGCAGCAACAGTCTCTATGCAGGTACCTGTAAGCTATAGAGAGAAAACAAACCCGAATCTGAAAGTTGCTACGTGCAATACAAACAAGTGTTGCTGAGTGAGGACCGAAGCATGAAGGGGAACCTTTCAAACGCAGGTACCTGAAAATCAGAGTGTCTCTGGGGCATTTGTAAGCAACGATTACGAGTCGGAGGCTGACTACTCGTATAAGAAGTTTAAAGAGGGAAAGTTACATTAAAAATCCTATTCCATATTACAGTAATGTCCGTGCCGAAGAGAGAAGGGAATAAAGTCTTAAGAGAAAGGATGTTTTAAAGAGTAAATGAGAGAAAACAGAGGATGAATAAAATGGACAAGAAGCCATAGATTGACAAGTGCAAAAACGAAATAGAGAAAGACTCTCTATAAAAGGAAGAGTAAAGAAACAGTATCAAGGAAATAAAAGAGAGACTTATAAGACACTGTACAGGACAAATACACTTACCTGAACATCTTACCTGTCCAAAGGAGCTGTTAAGCCAGAAAGGCTAAAGAAAGGGACACAACGACGTATCCTTTTTTTTCACAAAAGAAAAGTTAGAGAAAAGTTGCTGTTAATAAAAGTGTTGGGAATCAAACCAAAACCTAAAACCTACTCTCTGTCTCAGTGTGGGTAATATACCTATCTCGAGTGAGTCCCTTACATTTGGTGTCAGAGTGGGATAAGAGCATGCCATGGAAGAACTTATCAAAACTTTAAGTGAGGGTCAACAACTCTTTCAACAAGCGCTACAACTCCAGAGCCAACAGGCACAATCGGATAGGCTGGCTTTCCAACAAGCACTACAGGTGCAACAAGCTCAACTGCTGGAAGTCACGAATCAACGAAATATTCCACAAGTTCCAACCGCCACATTATAGAAATATATGGCTGGCGAAGATCCTGCACATTTCTTTGTTAATTTTGAGTGTGTAGCCAGGAATGCCCAGTGGCCAGCCGAGAGATGGTGCCACTATATCGCCCCATTAATGACCGGCGAAATGCAAAGCGCTTATCAAGCTGCAAACTCGGCTGGTGATACAAACTACAGTGATATGAAGAGGGTTGTTTTAGAAAGGCTCGGACATGATGAAGAGACTTCTAGAATAAAGTTCAGAGAGGTTAAATTAACAGGGGAGGAAACTCCTAGACAACTGTTTTATAAAGTGAAGGAGCTTGCTGAGAAGTGGCTACAGTCCACCACGTCTTCTCCACAAGAAATAACCGAGAAAATAGTCTTGGAACAATTTGTTGAGGCACTACCCGCTCTCGAACAACGATGGGTCAAGCAGCATCACCATCCCTCGTTAAATGAGGCTGTTGACATCGCCTCAGCCTACCAGGCAGGTTACTAACATGCATGAATAATCAGCGACCCAATATCAGCTTGAGCAAACCCTTCGGTCAGACAAGATGGCCAAACTCCATGTTAAGGAAACCAGAGTCTGAAAATATTCGCTCACGACCTAGAAGTGAAGGCCCTGCTAATTACAGACCAGTACTGACCGCAATAAGAGGCCCTCAGTGCTTCGAGTGCAGAGAGTGGGGACACCTAGCCCGACTCTGCCCAAAGAAAATGAAGCCTGAACCGATTGATGTTGGAGTCTTTGAACTGCGAATATCAAGAACAACCTTCTGTGAATAAGTCGCAATACGTATATACCTGTGATGAAGAAGTAGATGGGAAGCCCACCCGGGCCTTGATTGACTCAGGGAGTCTCCAAACAGCGGTAACCTCAGATCTGGTAGGTGAAGTTTATAATTCTATGAGTTTCTTGTACAATAATTCACGCGGCACAGCATCAAACACAGTAGGAAAGTCGATAAACGCTGCGTAAATCGTCTGTTTGCGTTGTTTACTCAGCTCAATGACTACATTAAGGGTTATCAAGTCGATTGTAGTGCCTAGCCCCGCAATAAATCCAGTTTGAAACTCATCCCTTACATTTCTTTCCGTTAGCCAGGTTTTGAATGCTGCTAGTAATAGTCGTGCAAAGATCTTACCCGAGTAAGGACCAAATGCCACCTGATGATTTCAATATAATTTGGTTCATCATTCTCTCGCCATCGAGCTGGTATTGTACGGACTTCCGAGTTCGTTGCCAATTTTTATATGTCAACTTCAGATATTTCATCAGAGCGATGTTCTTTTGTGTCAGATCCTAGGATAAATGTTGTATATGTTTTCTCAATTGAGTTTTTCTTAGTTTTAGATCAAGGTCAAATGCATGAATGTGCCTGTTTTTATGCTGGCACTAGATTTAATATTTTTCGGCATTAGAAACACATTTGATTGTCCTTTTTCTGAGTTAACTGATCATAGACTGTACAATCTTAGAAAAGTACAACATGAAATAACAGTAAAACACGGCATACCCAAGAAAACCTTATATCTTATTGTGGGAAACGTGAGGGTATTCTCAATCCTAATCCACTTGGATACTCTGCGCAGGTGGCCAGGGAAAGGCCATAGTTGATCCTGAGGCGGAGAAACGAGGGAGGATAATCTGGGTGGAGGGTGAGATGCCCATGGGTGAGACATTGTATCCCCCTTTCCCTATTAAGAACCAATCCAACCCTTCCCCAACAACTTTGGGCTGTTATAAGTCAGTTCTCCCCAAATGACATTTGACAGTACTGGGACGAAGAAGAGGCAACCAAGAGCAATGAACATTATGCTCTTTAAATGTCCCCTAAACCAGAGTTAGCCAAACTTAATTGAAGCACACCTGCACCCTGTTGGAGGGCTGCTGGTGTATAAAGGGAGAAGAAGACAGCAACACAGAGAGAGGGTGTGCAAGGAGAGAGAGCAGAAGCAGCAAGGAAAGGTAGCGCAAGCAGTGCGGAACCAGATGAGAGCAGGACGCCGAGACCATGGGAACCACAGAGAAAGGTTGTTCATGGAAGCGTAGCGTGAAAGCTGCAAATTTCCAGAGCCGACTGAGCAAGCTCAAGAGAGTCAGGCAGGAAGGCTGTCCCCTTCCTTTCTGCTCGAGGTGCTCATTCCCTGTTGTTGTAGGATCAACACCAGAGTGTCTGAGGGGCAGGAGGTGGAGCTCTGACACTGAAGACAGAAGGATGTGTGATCCGTGCTGCAGCCAAAGCGACCAATGATTTTCTAATGAAATTGAATCCCGGTGCGTGAGAATGTGAAGTCTGTTAATCAGGAATACTTTCTATCGGAATGGTCACATGTCTCAACCTAGCATGTTTTTGAAAGGTCTCCCGCCCTTTTGTTGTCAACTACTAAGCTATTAAGAATACTTTGTATCGGAGTGGTCACGTGTGTCAAGAAACATGTTTTCGAAGGTCTCTGAAGTCAATTTAAGTGAAACGAACGAATATTAAACAATGGATAACGCGAAATGGAACTAGAAATTAAATCTGTAATTATTAAATACCTAACTGAAACAAATCTTTATGAACAACTTGAATTAAGACATTGTGAAGCTGAAAAAAGAACAGAATATCAAAATTAAGCAAATCCCTAAATGTTGAGTTTTGAAATTAATACAACTTCAAAGAATACTCGAAGGAAAGTATATAACCTTAAAAAATAATTAAATTAAAGTATGTGGAGTTCTGGAGTTAATGCAACTTAAACATATTTTTAAAGAACAAAGGTGTGGAGACTTGTTTACAGTTGAACTTCACAATTTAAATAACAGAAAGGAACACTGATACCAACTTGTGTGCAAACTACAAAAAGAAATATTTGCAAGCAGAAATTATTGAACTGTGGAAATTAAAATTAAGAATTAAGGCACGCCCCTGAACGCTCACACCAGAGAGAATACAACCCGCTAGGGAAGAAAGTCCAAGTCGATCTTGTAAGGATAACAATGTTAATCTCACACACAGATGAGAGCAACATCAAAGAACTCTGCTGCTAAGAACGTTCTGCCGAAAAGTAGTACAAGCAGAATCATATAAAGCAAAACATTGTCATAAATGATGCAATACATATAGTAAAAACCTGCACGGCTGATTGGACGGACCCTATACAGGTACCACCTATATCCATAAGGGATGGCAGTTTATTGGCCCCAGCACAGTCCGTCCGTCTTCCATCATGTGGGTGCTGCGGGGCTCATCTTCTTCTCACGTCGAAGGTCAGAAAACAAATTAAATATACTCCTACCATACAGCTTGTTTTATCACTCATACCGTGCACTTGGCAGGGTTTAACACGAACACACAGGAAGATCTGGGGCACTTTAACCTTAACACACATTTCACACACTCCCTCCCAGCCATCCGGCTCCAACGTCTCCACCCTCATTTTGAACTATAATTTATCCCTCCCAGCACCTTGCAATACAAATCACACGACTGTCGCTTCAACTATATGCCCTGTCCATCCTCTTTGAACATTTCAGGACTTGATACTTTGGGGTTGGTGGTCAAGGGACACCTGGTGCCATGGAATTCAGGGATCTTAGGGTTTAGTCAGTTATATGAGTTTTAACTCGTGGTCACCCGGGAATGGGCTGGGTCATGCTTTGGCCAGTGTGAGATAACATACACACCAGGCGCTGGTCTCTGATTGCGGCCTTCTAGGGCACATTCCTCTTGGTGAAAAACACATCTTTGCAACACTTTCGGGAACAATGAATAGACAGCATGGCGGTTGGGGTGCAAACTGTCCTCATGGGAGCTTGGGCATGACTGGGGATTTCTGTGGCCTTGTGGTTTCGGGCATAGTGCATGTAATTCCGCATTTACCGCGCAGGCCTTCCCTTCTACCTGGAATTATTATCTACGCAGAATAGCGATGCTGCCCATGCCTTGGGCCACACCATGCAGTTACACTATAATTGGTTATATTAACCTGGGGTCCTGCTGGACGGGAAGACGTCCCTCTCACTGTCCCCCCTCCACCGTGGCTCATCACAATGCCTCAAATGCATCTCGCCTTACCTTAAAGCACCTGGGGTGAGTGAGCGTGGCTGCCCCCTTATCAACAAGAAGACAAAGATTATTTCCTTTTTGAATTGTGGTGCTCAACAAAATTAACCCGTGGGGAAGGGAACCCTTGAGATTTGAGACATTTTGCTGGAGTGAGAATGGAGTATCAAGTTTCGCTTGTGTTTTAACTGTTGTGCCTGAAGCTTGGGGAAGGGTACCCTAAATCTTGATTGCGACTATATTACCTTGAGTCCAGAGAAGACATTTTGCTGGAGTGAGAATGGAGTCTCAAGTTTCCCCTGTGTTTTAACTGTGGTGCCTGAAGCTTGGGGAAGGGTACCCTAAATCTTGATTGAGACTATATTAGCTTGAGTCCAGAGACGGTAACTATTAGTTGTTTTGTGGAACTGTTTTATGCTTGGGGGAAGGGGCTGAAAGTAAGCTGTGAGCTGGAAGGACCTCGGCATTTTAAGTTGAACACTGTTTCTTTTGACTTTGACATCCCTACACATTTGTTAACTGCAGTTGTGAGGGCAAGTATAGGTTTGGACATAGACAGACTTTTAAGTTTAACTCTTTGACTCAGACTTCCCTTTTAGGTAGGGAAATCCCACTGTACTATACAGCAAGTTAGGTTTTCAACCATCCTGACAGTTAGATTAGTAAAGTATTTTATTTTGAACTCTGAATCTGTTTTCTGTGTCCTGCTTGATGATGCTGTCACACTCATTCACTGTGATTCATGATGCCTACTGGGTGATATCTCTTTCCGATTGCCTACTGTGTTACATTCAGGTGTTAAAATAATCCCTAGAAATGTGACTTATTGGGCATGCAAGGATTTGTTTTCTAACTTGACCAAAAGGTGATGGTTTCGAGTTGTTTTGCAGTTGGCTCGTTGGAGGCAGTCTTTGTTTCCAGCGCTTATCTATCACCAACCAGGCCGCTGTCAACCTCATCATAAAGGCTTTACGCTGGGATTTAGACGGTAGATCAATCCCTGGGCCAAACAGCCCACACATCCACTTCCTGGGGGCTGGTTCCGTATCACACGTGATCACTGACTTTATCTGAGCACTGACATCTGCCCAAAATATGCCCAATACCGGGCACTCCCACCATATGTGTCTCCATTTTCCCCTCCCTGCTAATCCTCTCCAGCACACCTGCAGGGTTGCAGAGTACATCCGATACAACCTCTCCAGGTTGTAATGGCACTACACCATAACCTTGTACCAGGCTTCTCTGAGCTGGATTGATCTTGTTAGTTTAGGAATATTCCTCCACAGGTTTTCCCAGTGCTTCCTATGTTATGTTATGTTATGTTATGTTATGTTATGTTATTATTATGTTAATAAAACTTGTAAAGCGCAGAAGCCGAGTGACCAACACAAAGCAGAACCACAATTTTAGAACAGGGGATTCTTAAGGGCACAACGAAAATAAAGATGGTTATCCAAAATATGGAAGGGAACTCCCAAGGCTTGCTGCAGCAACGGAGAACAGACATCTGCCTATGCAGGAATATTTTATCCAGGAGACTTGAATCATCAGAGATGATAAAGAGTGAAGTGCTCTGGAGGGGATGTAGGGACAGAATTTAGCCTGAAGATATTCAGCTCCCAGTTTATAAAAGGCTCTATGAACAATGCATAAGGATTTAAACACCACACGTTTTCGTAGAAAAGGGGTCATGTGAGAGCCAAAAGGAGGATGAAGCAAAGCTCTTATAGCAATATTCTGCAAGAGCTGAAGTCAATGAATTAAACGGGCAGGTTGAGCCAGATAGAGCGCGTTACAGTTATCAATATCACTCATTACCAGGGCAGAAACAATGGGAACATGAAATTGAGGAGGAATATAAGGTAGGACCTTATGAATGGTCCTTAGCACAAAGGGGCCAACTTGACAGAGAGATGTCACCTGTTCAGACATCGACAATGAGGCTAAGATTTTAACGCCCAGATCTTTCACTAGAATAACCGGGAGAGGAAAAGGTCCATGACTAGAGGACCAGAAGACAGAGGGAAAGCAGAGCCCACAACCAGTACATCTGTCTTTTCACCGTTCATTTACAACCAGTTCCTGGTCATCCACCCACGGCCTCCAAACAAACCCTTAAGCTGAACGACATATCGGGTGAGTGTGATGAAGTCTTAGTGCCTGGTTCCTAAAATGCTTATAATTATAAGGAAACAAATGCCTTAATAGCACGTGAAGGGGAATGTTTATGTAATTAATCAGGAAGGATTATATGAGGTGCTTTTCTCTAATATGTGAACTGAATTGCTGTTCATTGCTAGGTGACCGCGGACGTACAAGAGGAAACAGTGACTGGTGGTTACGAATGGGCATATTGAGAAAATAACGAGAAAGCATTAATGAACTGTTAAAAAAGGTTGCGCCGTTGCGCTATGTAAAGATTACGTTCCTGTTGTATAAGCAAACATTTGTTGCCGTGTGAAGTTATACCAGATGGAACCAGGGTTTTGCCGGAATATGAGCTCCAGTCTCAGAGGCGTGCCGGAAAGAGAGAGGTGTTGCCTTTCATTCGTTCCAGCAAGAAACGTCGTCTTCCCCAGACAGCTGACTTCCAGCTGGAGGATGTACCAGAAATAAGCTCCACTGCAAGGAAAAGGGGGCGGAGTCAAGGAGCCGGAGCTCAAAGGAAAACAACGAAAGCAGCTGATCGGAGGACGAGGAGCGGAAAGGACGCCAACGACGCGGAAGCCCTCGAATAAAGATTGGGCAGCAACAGTCTCTATGCAGGTACCTGTAAGCTATAGAGAGAAAACAAACCTGATTCTGAAAGTTGCTACGTGCAATACAAACAAGTGTTGCTGAGTGAGGACCGAAGCATGAAGGGGAACCTTTCAAATGCAGGTACCTGAAAAGCAGAGTGTCTCTGGGGCATTTGTAAGCAACGATTATGAGTCGGAGGCTGACTACTCGTATAAGAAGTTTAAAGAGGGAAAGTTACATTAAAAATTCTATTCCATATTACAGTAATGTCCGTGCCGAAGAGAGAAGGGAATAAAGTCTTAAGAGAAAGGATGTTTTAAAGAGTAAATGAGAGAAAACAGAGGATGAATAAAATGGACAAGAAGCCATAGATTGACAAGTGCAAAATAGAAGAAGAGAAAGACTCTCTATAAACGGAAGAGTAATGAAACAGTATCAAGGAAATAAAAGAGAGACTTATAAGACACTGTACAGGACAAATACACTTACCTGAACATCTTACCTGTCCAAAGGAGCTGTTAAGCCGGAAAGGCTAAAGAAAGTGACACAACGACCTATCCTTTTTTTTCACAAAAGAAAAGTTAGAGAAAAGTTGCTGTTAATAAAAGTGTTGGGAATCAAACCAAAACCTAAAACCTACTCTCTGTCTCAGTGTGGTTAATATACCTATCTCGAGTGAGTCCCTTACATTTGGTGTCAGAAGTGGGATAAGAGTACGCCATGGAAGAACTTATCAAAACTTTAAGTGAGGGTCAACAACTCCTTCAACAAGCGCTACAACTCCAGAGCCAACAGGCACAATCGGATAGGCTGGCTTTCCAACAAGCGCTACAGGTGCAACAAGCTCAACTGCTGGAAGTCACGAATCTAAGAAATATTCCACAAGTTCCAACCTCCATATTATAGAAATATATGGCTGGCGAAGATCCTGCACATTTCTTTGTTAATTTCGAGCGTGTAGCCAGGAATGCCCAGTGGCCAGCCAAGAGATGGTGCCACTATATTGCCCCATTAATGACCAGCGAAATGCAAAGCGCTTATCAAGCTGCAAACCCGGCTGGTGATACAAACTACAGTGATATGAAGAGGGTTGTTTTAGAAAGGCTAGGACATGATGAAGAGACTTATAGAATGAAGTTCAGAGAGGTTAAATTAACAGGGGACGAAACTCCTAGACAACTGTTTTATAGAGTGAAGGAGCTTGCTAAGAAGTGGCTACAGTCCACCACGTCCTCTCCACAAGAAATAACCGAGAAAATAGTCTTGGAACAATTTGTTGAGGCACTACCCGGTCTTGAACAACGATGGGTCAAGCAGCATCACCGTCCCTCGTTAAATGAGGCTGTTGACATCGCCTCAGCCTACCAGAAAGCCGGACACGGCAGGTTACTAACGTACGTAAATAATCAGCGACCCAATATCAGCTTGAGCAAACCCTTCGGTCAGACAAGATGGCCAAACTCCATATTAAGGAAACCAGAGTCTGAAAATATTCGCTCACGACCTAGTAGTGAAGGCCCTGCTAATTACAGACAGTACCGACTGCAATAAGAGGCCCTCAGTGCTTCGAGTGCGGAGAGTGGGGACACCTAGCCCGACTCTGCCCAAAGAAAATGAAGCCTGAACCGATGGATGTTGGAGTCTTTGAACTGCGAATATCAAGAACAACCTTCTGTGAATAAGTCGCAATACGTATATACCTGTGATGAAGAAGTAGATGGGAAGCCCACCCGGGCCTTGATCGACTCAGGGAGTCTCCAAACAGTTGTAACCTCAGATCTGGTGGGTGAAGTTTATAATCCTATGAATTTCTTGTACAATAATTCACGTGGCACAGCATCAAACACAGTAGGAAAGTCAATAAACGCTGCCTAAATCGTCTGTTTGCGTTGTTTACTCAGCTCAATGACTACATTAAGGGTTATCAAATCGATTGTAGTGCCTAGCCCCGCAATAAATCCAGTTTGAAACTCATCCCTTACATTTCTTTCCGTTAGCCAGGTGTTGAATGCTGCTAGTAATAGTCGTGCAAAGAGGTTACCAGAGTAAGGACCAAATGCCACCTGATGATTTCAATATAATTTGGTTCATCATTCTCTCGCCATCGAGCTGGTATTTTACGGACTTCCGAGTTCGTTGCCAATTTTTATATGTCAACTTCAGATATTTCATCAGAGCGATGTTCTTTTGTGTCAGATCCTTGGATAAATGTTGTATATCTTTTCTCAATTGAGTTTTTCTTAGTTTTAGATCAAGGTCAAATGCATGAATGTGCCTGTTTTTATGCTGGCACTCGATTTAATATTTTTCGGCATTAGAAACACATTTGATTGTCCTTTTTCTGAGTTAACTGATCATAGACTGTACAATCTTAGAAAAGTACAACATGAAATAACAGTAAACACGGCATACCCAAGAAAACCTTATATCTTATTGTGGGAAAAGTGAGGGTATTCTCAATCCTAATCCACTTGGATACTCTGCGCAGGTGGCCAGGGAAAGGCCATAGCTGATCCCGAGGGCAGAGAAACGAGGGAGGATAATCTGGGTGGAGGGTGAGATGCCCATGGGCGAGACATTGTATCCCCCTTTCCCTATTAATAACCAATCCAACCCTTCCCCAACATTTATGGGCTGTTATAAGCCAGTTCTCCCCAAATGACATTTGACAGTACTGGGACGAAGAAGAGGCAACCAAGAGCAATGAACATTATGCTCTTTACATGTCCCCTAAACCAGAGTTAGCCAAACTTAATTGAAGCACACCTGCACCCTGTTGGAGGGCTGCTGGTGTATAAAGGGAGAAGAAGACAGCAACACAGAGAGAGGGTGTGCAAGGAGAGAGAGCAGAAGCAGCAAGGAAAGCTAGCGCAAGCAGTGGGGAACCAGATGAGAGCAGGACGCCGAGACCATGGGAACCACAGAGAAAGGTTGTTCATGGAAGCGTAGCGTGAAAGCTGCAAATCCCCAGAGCCGACTGAGCAAGCTCAAGAGAGTCAGGCAGGAAGGCTGTCCCCTTCCTTTCTGCTCGAGGTGCTCATTCCCTGTTGTTGTAGGATCAACACCAGAGTGTCTGAGGGGCAGGAGGTGGAGCTCTGACACTGAAGACAGAAGGATGTGTGATCCGTGCTGCAGCCAAAGCGACCAGTGATTTTCTAATGAAAGTGAAACCCGGTGCGTGAGAATGTGAAGTCTGTTAATCAGGAATACTTTGTATCGGAATGGTCACATGTCTCAACCTAGCATGTTTTTGAAAGGTCTCTCGCCCTTTTGTTGTCAATTACTAAGCTATTAAGAATACTTTGTATCGGAGTGGTCACGTGTGTCAAGAAACATGTTTTCGAAGGTCTCTGAAGACCAGGCAAGTCAATTTAAGTGAAACGAACAAATATTAAACAATGGATAACGCGAAATGGAACTACAAATTAAATCTGTAATTATTAAATACCTAACTGAAACAAATCTTTATGAACAACTTGAATTAAGACATTGTGAAGCTGAAAAAAGAACAGAATATCAAAATTAAGCAAATCCCTAAATGTTGAGTTTTGAAATTAATACAACTTCAAAGAATACTCGAAGGAAAGCATATAACCTTAAAAAACAATTAAATTAAAGTATGTGGAGTTCTGGAGTTAATGCAATTTAAAAATATTTTTAAAGAACAAAGGTGTGGAGACTTGTTTACAGTTGAACTTTACAATTTAAATAACAGAAAGGAACACTGATACCAACTTGTGTGCAAACTACAAAAATCAATATTTGCAAGCAGAAATTATTGAACTGTGGAAATTAAAATTAAGAATTAAGGCACGCCCCTGAACGCTCACACCAGAGAGAATACAACCCGCTAGGGAAGAAAGTCCAAGTCGATCTTGTAAGGATAACAAGTTTAATCTCACACGCAGATGAGAGCAACATCAAAGAACTCTGCTGCTAAGAACGTTCTGCCGAAAAGTAGTACAAGCAGAATCATATAAAGCAAAACATTGTCATAAATGATGCAATACATATAGTAAAAACCTGCACGGCTGATTGGACGGACCCTATACAGGTACCACCTATATCCATAAGGGATGGCAGTTTATTGGCCTCAGCACAGTCCGTCCGTCTTCCATCATGTGGGTGCTGCGGGGCTCATCTTCTTCTCACGTCGAAGGTCAGAAAACAAATTAAATATACTCCTACCATACAGCTTGTTTTATCACTCATACCGTGCACTTGGCAGGGTTTAACACGGACACACAGGAAGATCTGGGGCACTTTAACCTTCACACACACATTACACACACTCCCTCCCAGCCATCCGGCTCCAACGTCTCCACCCTCATTTTGAACTATAATTTATCCCTCCCAGCACCTTGCAATACAAATCACACGACTGTCGCTTCAACTATATGCCCTGTCCATCCTCTTTGAACATTTCAGGACTTGATACTTTGGGGTTGGTGGTCAAGGGACACCTGGTGCCATGGAAATCAGGGATCTTAGGGTTTAGTCAGTTATATGAGCTATAACTCGTGGTCACCCGGGAATGGGCTGGGTCATGCTTTGGCCAGTGTGAGATAACATACACACCAGGCGCCGGTCTCTGATTGCAGCCTTCTAGGGCACATTCCTCTTGACGAAAAACACATCTTTGCAACACTTTCGGGAACAATGAATAGACGGCATGGCGGTTGGGGTGCAAACTGTCCTCATGGGAGCTCGGGAATGACTGGGGATTTCTGTGTCCTTGTGGTTTCGGGCATAGTGCATGTAATTCCGCATTTACCGCGCAGGCCTTCCCATCTACCTGGAATTATTATCTACGCAGAATAGCGATGCTGCCCATGCCTTGGGCCACACCATGCAGTTACACTATAATTGGTTATATTAACCTTGGGTCCTGCTGGACAGGAAGCATCCCTCTCACTGTCCCCCCTCCACCGTAGCTCATCACAATGCCTCAAATGCATCTCGCCTTACCTTAAAGCACCTGGGGTGAGTGGGCGGGGCTGCCCCCTTACCAACAAGAAGACAAAGATACTTTCCTTTTTGAATTGTGGTGCTCAACAAAATTAACCCGTGGGGAAGGGAACCCTTGAGATTTGAGGCATTTTGCTGGAGTGAGAATGGAGTATCAAGTTTCCCTTGTGTTTTAACTGTCGTGCCTGAAGCTTGGGGAAGGGTACCCTAAATCTTGATTGAGACTATACTACCTTGAGTCCAGAGAAGACATTTTGTTGGAGTGAGAATGGAGTCTCAAGTTTCCCTTGTGTTTTAACTGTGGTGCCTGAAGCTTGGGGAAGGGTACCCTAAATCTTGATTGAGACTATATTACCTTGAGTCCAGAGACGGTAACTATGAGTTGTTTTGTGGAACTGTTTTATGCTTGTGGGACGGGGCTCAAAGTAAGCTGTGAGCTGGAAGGACCTCGGGACTTTAGGTTTAACACTGTTTCTTTTGACTTTTACATCCCTACACATTTGTTAACTGTAGTTGTGAGGGCACGTATAGGTTTGGACACAGACAGACTTTTAAGTTTAACTCTTTGACTCAGACTTCCCTTTTAGGTAGGGAAATCCCACTGGACTATACAGCAAGTTAGGTTTTCAACCATCCTGACATTTAGATTAGTAAAGTATTTTATTTTGAACTCTGAATCTGTTTTCTGTGTCCTGCTTGATGATGCTGTCACACTCATTCACTGTGATTGATGATGCCTACTGGGTGATATCTCTTTCCGATTGCCTACTGTGTTACATTCAGGTGTTAAAATAATCCCTAGAAATGTGATTTATTGGGCATGGAAGGATTTGTTTTCTAACTTGACCAAAAGGTGATGGTTTCGTGTTGTTTTTCAGTTGGCTCGTTGGAGGCAGTCTTTGTTTCCAGCGCTTATCTATCACCAACCAGGCCGCTGTCAACATCATCATAAAGGCTTTACGCTGGGATTTAGACGGTAGATCAATCCCTGGGCCAAATAGCCCACACATCCACTTCCTGGGGGCTGGTTCCGTATCACACGTGATCATTGACTTTATCTGAGCACTGACATCTGCCCAAAATATGCCCAATACCGGGCACTCCCACCATATGTGTCTCCATTTCCCCCTCCCTGCCAATCCTCTCCAGCACTCCTGCAGGGTTGCAGAGTACATCCGATACAACCTCTCCAGGTTGTAATGCCACTACACCATAACCTTGTACCAGGCTTCTCTGAGCTGGATTGATCTTGTCAGTTTAGGAATATTCTTCCACAGGTTTTCCCAGTGCTTCCTATGTTATGTTATGTTATGTTATGTTATGTTATGTTATTATTATGTTAATTAAACTTGTAAAGCGCAGAAGCCGCCCAGAGGCATCTTGGCGCTAGGAGAACCATAAGTGACCAACACAAAGCAGAACCACAATTTTAGAACAGGGGAGTCTTAAGGGCACAATGAAAATAAAGATGGTTATCCAAAAAATGGAAAGGAACTCCCAAGGCTTGCTGCAGCAACGGAGAACACACGTCTGCCTATGCAGGAATATTTCATCCAGGAGACTTGAATCATCAGAGATGATAAAGAGTGAAGTGCTCTGGAGGGGATGTAGGGACAGAATTTAGCCTGAAGATATTCAGCTCCAGTTTATAAAAGGCTGTATGAACAATGCATAAGGATTTAAACACCACACGTTTCGTAGAAAAGGGGTCATGTGAGAGCCAAAAGGAGGATGAAGCAAAGCTCTTACAGCCATATTCTGCAAGAGCTGAAGTCGATGAATTAAATGGGCAGGTTGAGCCAGATAGAGCGCGTTACAGTTATCAATATCACTCGTTACCAGGGCAGAAACAATGGGAACATGAAATTGAGGAGGAATATAAGGTAGGACCTTATGAATGGTCCTTAGCACAAAGGGGCCAACTTGACAGAGAGAGGTCACCTGTTCAGACATCGACAATGAGGCTGAGATTTTAACGCCCAGATCTTTCACTAGAATAACCGGGAGAGGAAAAGGTCCATGACTAGAGGGCCAGAAGACAGAGGGAAAGCAGAGCCCAAAACCAGTACATGTGTCTTTTCACCGTTCATTTTCAACCAATTCCTGGTCATCCACCCACGGCCTCCAAACAAACCCTTAAACTGAACAGACATATCGGGGGAGTGTGATGAAGTCTTAGTGCCTGGTTCCTAAAATGCTTATAATTATAAGAAAACAAATGCCTTAATAGCACGTGAAGGGGAATGTTTATGTTATTAATCAGGAAGGATTACATGAGGTGCTTTTCTCTAATATGTGAACTAAATTGCTGTTCGTTGCTGGTGACATCGGACGTGCGAGAGGAAATGGAGACTGGTGTTTACGAATGGGCATATTGAGAAAATACCGAGAAAGCATTAATGAACTGTTAAAAAAGGTTACGCCGTTGCGCTATCTAAAGATTACGTTCCTGTTGTATAAGCAACCGTTTGTTGCCGTGTGAAGTTATACCAGAGGGAACCAGGGTTTTGCCGGAATCGGAGCTCCAGTCTCGGAGGCGTGCCGGAGAGAGAGAGGTGTTCCCTTTCATTTGTTCCAGCAAGAAACGTCGTCTTCCCCAGACAGCTGACTTCCAGCTGGAGGATGTACCAGAAATAAGCTCCACTGCTAGGAAAAGGGGGCGGAGTCAAGGAGCCGGAGCTCAAAGGAAAACAACGAAAGCAGCTGACCGGAGGACGAGGAACGGAAAGGACGCCAACGACACGGAAGCCCTCGAATAAAGATTGGGCAGCAACAGTCTCTATGCAGGTACCTGTAAGCTATAGAGAGAAAACAAACCCGAATCTGAAAGTTGCTACGTGCAATACGAACAAGTGTTGCTGAGTGAGGAACGAAGCATGAAGGGGAACCTTTCAAACGCAGGTCCCTGAAAAGCAGAGTGTCTCTGAAGCATTTGTAAGCAACGATTACGAGTCGGAGGCTGACTACTCGTAAAAGAAGTTTAAAGAGGGAAAGTTACATTAAGAATTCTATTCCATATTACAGTAATGTCCCTGCAGAAGAGAGAAGGGAATAAAGTCTTAAGAGAAAGCATGTTTTAAAGAGTAAATGAGAGAAAACAGAGGATGAATAAAATCGACAAGAAGCCATAGATTGACAAGTGCAAAATAGAAGAAGAGAAAGACTCTCTATAAAAGGAAGAGTAAAGAAACAGTATCAAGGAAATAAAAGAGAGACTTATAAGACACTGTAAAGGACAAATACACTTACCTGAACATCTTACCTGTTCAAAGGAGCTGTTAAGCCAGAAAGGCTAAAGAAAGTGACACAACGATGTATCCTTTTTTTCACAAAAGAAAAGTTAGAGAAAAGTTGCTGTTAATAAAAGTGTTGGGAATCAAACCAAAACCTAAAACCTACTCTCTGTCTCAATGTGGTTAATATATCTATCTCAAGTGGGTCCCTTACATTTGGTGTCAGAAGTGGGATAAGAGTACGCCATGGAAGAACTTATCAAAACTTTAAGTGAGTGTCAACAACTCCTTCAACAAGCTCTACAACTGGAAGTCACGAATCTACGAAATATTCCACAAGTTCCAACCTCCGTATTTTAGAAATATATGGCTGGTGAAGATCCTGCACATTTCTTTGTTAATTTCGAGCGTGTAGCCAGGAATGCCCAGTGACCAGCCGAGCGATGGTGCCACTACATCACCCCATTAATGACCGGCGAAATGCAAAGCGCTTATCAAGCTGCAAACCCGGCTGGTGATACAAACTACAGTGATATGAAGAGGGTTGTTTTAGAAAGGCTAGGACATGATGAAGAGACTTATAGAATAAAGTTCAGAGAGGTTAAATTAACAGGGGAGGAAACTCCTAGACAACTGTTTTATAGAGTGAAGGAGCTTGTGTCATGATCACTGTTTCCAAGGAGCCAGGACCAGCCCAACGTCCTTGGAAGCAGGCCCCTAACCCTAATCCTAGGCACCAGCCGGTCCCTACTGGGACCTTTTGGACCCTGTCCTGGCGCCGGTGGCACCAGGCTCATCAAAACCATAGGTCCCGGCACTGGAAGCGCCGGGCTCATAATTGGTGCGAAAGTGCTTGGGTGGACTTACCTGCAGCAGACCATGTTGCTTACTTACCAGCCACTTAGAAGCCCTCTGTGAAACAGGAACTACTTTCTTACCTGGGTGGGGCAGCTCCACTCCCTGGATACAGCACTGGAACTCTTCTGGAAACTGGAACTCTTTTCTTACCTAGGCGGGGCCGTGGAAGAAGATGCCTCATCACTCCAAGGCTATTTAAACCACACCCGATAGATGAAACGTGCTTCGCGTTATTCTGCATCTGCAGCAGAACGCTCACCGAGTCTGTTCCAGCCTTTCTTCTTTTGATCCTGAACCTGCAAGAATTATACTTACCATTCCTGTACCCAGTCAACATCAGCACCTGCAAAAGACAAGAAACAACAGGTTAGCAAGACGAACTTTACACGCAGTGCTTACTCACCTGATCCATCGGCAGCGGCCGTGTCTCACGCTGCACCTATGCCTGCAAAGACAACAGCATTGTTATACTTACCGGCACGCTGTGCATTTCGGAATCTTCACGCTGCATCTTCGCCTGCAAAGACAAAAGCATTGTTACACTTACCGGCACGCTGTGAATTCCGGATTTCTTCATTCTGCATCGTCGCCTGTAAAGACAAAGAAAAAGACATTAAGCAGGTAGTTACTCACGCCCATCACGCTCGTCGCAATCAAACGCCTGCGAATACTCCGGCGTCTCTTTAACACGAACTAAGCTGCAAGGAAAGAGACAGTTAGAGCGCTTGCCATACTTACGAATTTCCAGGCGCTTCACTCCATCTTCCATCTCAAGAGTCCTGCAATACATAAGGGAAAAGCATTATACAGAGTCTTCAATATTAACGTGCCACGCATTTAAAGACTATAAAGACAAAAGGTGTCCAGAAACTTACTGCTCGTGCAGACAACGACGGTAACCATCCTCTGAAGTCAAGAGGTCAATGTTTCACCAGTGAAGGAACTGGCAACGGCACCCTGCACTAGACGCAGATGGAGAGTCCAGCATTCACCTATCTAAGGTGAGCACATTGACCTGGGGGGGGGGGGGCTCTACAGACAAGCTGGGAAGAGAGAGAGAGAGAGAGAGGGACATTCAACAACCCAGACCTTTAACCCCCATATTCTTTCACCTGCAGAAACCTCACCCTTCGAGTTCGACACACAGTGCGAAGAGGTTCGATCCCAGAAGCCAATCGAGTCCTGCACATCACTTTTCGAGTCACAGACACCTTCCTGCCAAGACCCGCGCCTCCGTGGGAATCAGGTGAGCGTTACAGAACGCGAAGCCCACCACAAAACTCCTACCCAGGCGCAATGGAAACCTCAGACACTGATCAACTAGCCCGGTTGCTCGGGGAATTAAGAGCAGAAGTACATGAGAGAACTGATAATTTCCAAGGAGCGGACTGAGGACCTCGCTAGGCAGTTGCTACAAACGCAGGCAGGATAGACACCTTTGCCCGCTCCAGGAGGAAGTTATCCTTCTGCATCATCTTTAAATCCAGTGCAAATCAATCTGCCCGGTAATGTGCCCTTGGCTCCGCCCGAACGCTTTTCTGGTGATCCAGAGAAATTCGCGGTGTTCATCAACCAGTGCCGCTTACACTTCTTATGTCGACCAGCTGCTTTCCCAACAGACCAGACCAAGGTGGCTTTCGTGCTTTCTTATCTCAGTGGCAGCGCCGCAGATTGGTCCATCCCTTTAGTCACCCAGGATGATCCGGTTTTACATGATTTCCAGGCCTTCCAGTCCAGCATGGAGAAACTGTTTGCAAGACATGCACAAGGGCAGGCCTTGGACAATGAACTTCTTTCATTACGACAAGGTAATCAAGACCTCTTGACTTATATAGCCTCATTCAACAGACTTATAGTGGAAACTCAATGGCCCGAGGATAAGAGAATAACGCTTTTCTACATAGGCCTGCATGGAGAGCTCAAGGATGTGTTAGCTCAAGTTGTGAATCCTCCACAAGATTGCTCAGACTATATTGACTTAGTTGTCCAATTGGACCACAGACTACAGAACAGGAAGGCAGATCATTCCAAATTTGATACCCGAGTGTTTTCTAAACCACCAACTTCTACTAGGTGGAACCCATGCAAATAGGAGGCATGAAAGGACCTTTAACCCAGAAAGAGCGGGAAAGAAGAAGGCAGCTGCAACTATGCCTCTATTGCGGAAACCCAGGACACTTTCTTCGGGACTGTCCAGTGAAACCAGCTAAGAAGGCTGTAGGAGCCGCGGATACCTGTACCACAAATTCTGAGCAGGGAAACGACCTAGCCCGACATGAGTAGAGGTCCTCTTGCCGAGCGTTAAGATCTGTCCCGTGACCTCGCATTTCGTGGTACCCATGGTCCTCATTAGTCCTGACCGTCCAGATCGTTTGCATGCAATTGAAGCTTACATCGATAGCGGAGCAATCGGTAATTATGTGGACCGTGAAATGGTATCAAGGATGAATCTACCCCTTGTCCCTAAGGCTGTAAAAGACGTCATTACTACTGTGGACGGCACGGAGATAGCCTCCGGACCAGTAACGCATGCCACCAAAGAAGTGACGCTAGTGAGTCAAGATGGACACCGGGAGAGAATCGTGTTTGATGTGATCAAGGCTCCTCAGTTCCAGATCATTCTGGGAATCCCTTGGTTAGAGAAACACAATCCTCAGATCGATTGGCGAGCAAAGACGGTTCACTTTCCAGAATGTTTTACCACTTGTTATCCTAGGCCTGATGTTTCACTGGCGGCAATCTCTTCTGAGGAGGTTCCTAAATTACCTCCCGAATACCAGGAATTCCAAGACGTTTTCCGGAAGGATCAAGCGAACACCCTGCCTCCTCATAGGTCTTACGACTGTCAAATAGATTTGATACCCGGAACAACTCCTCCTTGCAGCAGGATTTATGCCCTCACCGAGCCAGAGAATCTTCACCTCAGACAATATTTGGATCAATACCTAGCTAACGGGTTTATCCGTCCTTCAAAATCTCCAGCTTCATCGGCTTTGTTCTTCGTTCCGAAAAAGGAAGGAGACCTTAGGACTTGCATAGATTATCGTGCCCTGAATCAGATCACCGTTAAAAACAGATACCCGTTACCTTTGATCCCTGAACTCCTGGACCAAGTCAAAGACGCATGTATATATACAAAATTGGATCTCAGAGGAGCCTACCACTTGGTACGGATAAAAGAGGGCGATGAATGGAAAACGGCCTTCCGCACCAAGTACGGGCTATTCGAATATCAAGTGATGCCCTTTGGACTTTGTAATGCTCCTGCCGCGTTCCAATATTTTATGAACGATGTCCTTAGAGAACTCATAGACGTGTGTGTTGTTGTCTATATTGATGACATCCTCGTCTATTCATCATCCGAAAAGGAACACCAGAGACACGTTAAAGAGGTTCTCGAGAGATTGCGTCAACATAATCTTTTTGCTAAGCTTGAAAAATGTGTTTTCAACGTAACAGAAGTCGAGTTCCTGGGATTCATATTGTCACCCAACGGAGTCCATATGGATTCAAAGAAAGTTGATGCAATCATCAAGTGGCCATCACCAACCTCAGTAAAAGGAGTTCAAAGCATGTTAGGCTTCGCTAACTTTTACCGCAGATTTATTCCTGAATTTTCTCGGATAGTCCAGCCCATCACCACTCTGTTAAAAAAGAACAAACGTTTTGAGTGGTCTTCTGAAGCAGAACAAGCTTTTCAGGACTTAAAAGCTAAATTCATTTCTGCACCTGTTCTAAAACAACCTCGCCCAGAACTCCCCTACATCATGGAAACTGATGCTTCTAGTCTCGCTATGGGAGCAGTTTTATCACAAAGAGATCCGGTCACACACCAGTTACACCCTGTAGCCTTTTGGTCCCGCAAGTTTTCGGCTCCCGAGATCAACTATTCAATTACCGACAAGGAACTTTTAGCTATCAGATCGGCCTTTAAAGCATGGCGGCATTATCTTTCAGGAGCCAGACACACAGTCACCGTAATGACTGACCACCGCAATTTACAATATCTAAAGACGGCCAAAGCTCAGTCTTCCAGACAGCTTCAATGGGCTCTGTTTCTGGCTGAATTTGACTTTATAATTACTTATCGTCCAGGCAGTAAGAACGGAAAAGCAGATGCCCTCTTCCGGATGGGAGTAGATGAACATTTGACCAATCCAGATCCAATACCCATAATCCCAGAACAAAGGATTTTGGGTTTGGTCAGTACTCAATCTTTTGAAGACATCAAGACCACGGTTAAATCACTCCTAACTCCGACCGATTTGCAGGACTGGCAATTAAAGGGAAAAGAATTCTCAGTGGATCAAGACCTACCATATTTCCGAGGACGATTGCACTTGCCCTGTGAGAAAATACAAAAACAAGTAATCTCCTGTTATCACGATTCTCTAATGGAGGGGCACCCTGGCATTACCAAAACCATGGAAAAGATTAAAAGACATTTCTGGTGGCCATCGTGGAAAAAGGATATTAGAGACTTTGTAATCTCCTGCGGTGTGTGTGCCCAGAATAAAAGTCAGAAGCAGAAACCAGCAGGCCTATTACAGCCACTTGACATCCCTCCCTGTCCATGGCATACCCTGTCCATGGATGTTATCACGGACTTACCTCCATGCTTGGGGTATACTACCATTTTAGTAGTCGTGGATCTATTCTCCAAGATGGCTCACTTCATACCCCTGAAGGGTCTACCTTCAGCCTCAGTATTGGCCCGAGAATTCTTGGAAAACATCGTTCGCTTACACGGTTTTCCCTCGGTTTTAGTCTCCGATAGGGGAAGTCAATTCATCTCCCACTTCTGGCGTAGTTGCTGTCGTCTAGCCCAAGTTGATGTAAGACTTTCGACCAGTCACCATCCCCAAACTGACAGACAAACCGAAAGGACAAATCAGACACTAGAACAATATCTACGTTGCATGCTCCAACAAACAGAAAACCCCTGGAAGGATATTCTTTGGATCGCTGAATACGCTTACAACAATTCGACTCATTCTGGAACCGGGAAGACTCATTTTTTCCTATTATACGGACACCATCCTAGAACCTCCAACCTGGATCCTCCCCAAGAATTTGAAGCACCTGCTGTGGATCACTTGCACTCGGAGATCACCCGTGCTTTTAAGGAAGCCACTGCCCATCTGCAAAGAGCTAAAGCTCAATTCAAAAAGGCAGCAGATCGGCACCGTAAAGAGGCCCCTCACTACGCTGTAGGAGATCAGGTCTGGTTATCCACTAAGCACCTGCCTTTAAAAGGACCCCGCACCTTCATCCCGAGATACCTTGGACCCTATCTCAAATCTGCCATAATTAATCCGGTGGCTGTCAAATTGGAATTACCTACGCATATGAAAATACATCCAGTATTCCATGTCTCCTTATTAAAACCAGTACAACCTGAAATCTGATTGACTGAACTTCCAGAACCGGTTTTAGTAGATGGAGAACTTGAATTCGAAGTGAAGAACATCCTAGACTCCAAAATCTCCAAATCTAAGTTATATTATCTGGTTGATTGGAAGGGATACGGCCCTCAGGAGAGGTCTTGGGAACCCTCAGAATATGTCCACGCACCTCGTCTGGTCAAGAAATTCCATCTGAATCACCCCAACAAGCCAAAACCCCCGCAGAATACACGCTTAGGAGGGGCCTTGAGGGGGGGTGCTGTCATGATCACTGTTTCCAAGGAGCCAGGACCAGCCCAACGTCCTTGGAAGCAGGCCCCTAACCCTAATCCTAGGCACCAGCCGGTCCCTACTGGGACCTTTTGGACCCTGTCCTGGCGCCGGTGGCACCAGGCTCATCAAAACCATAGGTTCCGGCACTGGAAGCGCCAGGCTCATAATTGGTGCGAAAGTGCCTGGGTGGACTTACCTGCAGCAGACCATGCTGCTTACTTACCAGCCACTTAGAAGCCCTCTGTGAAACAGGAACTACTTTCTTACTTGGGTGGGGCAGCTCCACTCCCTGGATACAGCACTGGAACTCTTCTGGAAACTGGAACTCTTTTCTTACCTAGGCGGGGCCGTGGAAGAAGACGCCTCATCACTCCAAGGCTATTTAAACCACACCCGATAGATGAAACGTTCTTCGCGTTATTCTGCATCTGCAGCAGAACGCTCACCGAGTCTGTTCCAGCCTTTCTTCTTTTGATCCTGAACCTGCAAGAATTATACTTACCATTCCTGTACCCAGTCAACATCAGCACCTGCAAAAGACAAGAAACAACAGATGAACTTTACACGCAGTGCTTACTCACCTGATCCATCGGCAGCGGCCGTGTCTCACGCTGCACCTTCGCCTGCAAAGACAACAGCATTGTTATACTTACCGGCACGCTGTGCATTCCGGATTCTTCACGCTGCATCTTCGCCTGCAAAGACAAAAGCATTGTTACACTTACCGGCACGCTGTGAATTCCGGATTTCTTCATTCTGCATCGTCGCCTGTAAAGACAAAGAAAAAGACATTAAGCAGGTAGTTATTCACGCCCATCACGCTCATCGCAATCAAACGCCTGTGAATACTCCGGCGTCTCTTTAACATGAACTAAGCTGCAAGGAAAGAGACAGTTAGAGCGCTTACCATACTTACGAATTTCCAGGCGCTTCACTCCATCTTCCATCTCAAGAGTCCTGCAATACATAAAGGAAAAGCATTATACAGAGTCTTCAATATTAACGTGCCACGCATTTTGTTGTGAAGTTGCTTATTCAGAGAAATAATGCATGATAAGCATAAACTAGAATGCTATGTTAATCTGGTTCATTCTGCTATGTGATGTCATAGAACCAGCCTGCGAGTTTCTATGTGTTCTTAAATGTTCTATCTTTGGCAGTTGGTGTCTATGGACTGAAGCAGAAAGGTCCTCAGTTGTGGGGGGTCTTTTCATCCTGTTTACTTAAATAAACAACCTATATGAAAACTTACCTGAGTCCCATTCGTCATCATAACAATGGCGACGAGGATGGGATGACAGGAGACCTCCCACGACCTGTCTCCAGAGCGTAAGTCGCTCCGCTTCTCCTAGCGTAGTAGCGACCTCCGAGGGAGCGAAGAACCGCCGTGCCCTCGCCCGCTGACTCCGGCTGACTGGGTGCTCCGGGCCGCCCGACCTCTTGGATGTGCAGGTGCGGGCCCTTGAACAAATAAATCGGACGCCGTTCCCCAGCGTGAGCTCCTGCTGCCCGCTCCCAAGTAAGTGCCGCGCGCGTTGTCCTGCCAGCGCCGTCGGAGGCCCGCAGCGCAGCTTCATTGATCCGAGAGCTTGCCGGGCCAATCGCTTTTGTTTCTCGAGCGCACATTACGGGGAGGAGGCGCGGGTCCCAGCAGATCTGCATCGCTCCGAGGTGTAGAGGCAAAGGAGTAGCTCACCCGCGTGAGACGAGGAGGCTCACAGCGTCGGTGTGTGGCAACGATCTACGTTTTGGATCGTCATACGCTGAGTTGGTCGACGGGCAGGGAGTACGCAGGACACGGCTGAGAGACAATTGAAAAAAATAAACAAGAGAAAATCACACGGCCAAGAGGTGTTCAAAGAGGTGTTCATTGAAACTGTTTGCTGTTCCAGCTAGGAGCGTTGCTCAGCAGCATGGCAGGATTACCGGGCATCGCAGGTCCACCAATCTTTATGCCAATTCCAGGACCTGTTAAAATTTTATGGGCCCAATGGCGCAAGGGGTTCTTGCACTATTTGAGAGCAGCTGGGGGAACATCTTACTCAAGTGAGAGAAAATTAGCTTTGTTACTGCACTTCTTGGGGTATGAGGGTCAGAGAGTATACGAGACGCTCCCACAACCCCATGGTGATGGCTCAGGAGATGACATGAACGAATTCGACGTGTCTTTGATGAAGTTGGACAAGCACTTCAACCCAAAGACTAGCACTATATTGGAGCGTTACAACTTTCGCATGCGTGTGCAGGCATCTGGAGAATCGGTGGAAGAATATGTAACGGCATTGAGACACCTTGCCTTGGCGTGCAAATTTCAAGAGAAATTTGATGAACACATACGTGATCAGTTTATGACACATTGCAGGGCAAACAAAATTCGAGAGGAGATATGGTTGAGAGATGAGCCTAACTTAGATGAAGTGTTGGACATTCCCTAGCGTGTGTAGCCAAGCTATCTAAGAATGAGATGGGAGATTTAAAGGAGAACAAATCCGAAGTCTTAAGTGTGACTGATGGGAAGCCAAAGAAAAAGTCCAGGACTCGGCAGTCAAGTCGTGGAGTTGTAGAGGAGAAAAGAGGTCAAGAGACAGTGCAGAAAACTGAGAAGAAGGAGGAAAGACTATGTTTCCGTTGTGCTAGCAACACACATTTTGCATCATCTGTGGTATGCCCGGGTCGCAGGGCTACATGTGCTAAGTGTAAAAGGAAGGGGCATTATGCGAAAACATGGTAAAAGTGTTGCAGGAAATTTTTGCGAATGAAGGTTTACCCGAAAGCGTTCTCACGGATAATGGAACTCAATTTGTGGGAGGTGTATTTCCTGCATATTTAAAAAAGTGTGGAGTAGCCCATAAGAAGGCAGCATTATATCATCCTGAAACTAACGGAATGGTAGAAAGGTTAAATAGATGTGTGATGGAGAGTGTGCGAATGGCTGAACAGTGTGGTTTCGACAAGTTGGTAACCATTCAAAATAGAATGTGGGCTTTGCGCATGGCACCTCACACGACTACTGGATTGTGTCCTTTTGAACTGATGAGGGGTCGAAAACCGTCCTCTATAGCATGTCCTCCATGGTTAGGGAGGAGCAGAGATTCGGATGTGGTTATTGATCAAGTAAGGCATGTTTTGAAGAAAAAGAAGAGTGAGTGGGTCATGCGGGAAAACAAAAGGAGAGGAAGAAAAGAATTGCATGTGGAACGAGGTGACTGGGTAAGGATAAAAAAAGGTGTGGTAAAGAGGAAGGGAGAGCCATTATATTCTGACCCAGTTAGAGTAATTGCAGTTATGAAGGGTGCAGTGCGAGTAGATGGTGGTCAGGTTTGGAACAAATGTAGAGTTGCCACTGTGAAGAGCGGTCAGAGGTGAGGAGAGTCAGTGGTGAGGAAATGGGGTAATGTATACACATTCATTTAAAAAAAAGGGGGAGATGTGTTGTGAAGTTGCTTATTCAGAGAAATAATGCATGATAAGCATAAACTAGAATGCTATGTTAATCTGGTTCATTCTGCTATGTGATGTCATAGAACCAGCCTGCGAGTTTCTATGTGTTCTTAAATGTTCTATCTTTGGCAGTTGGTGTCTATGGACTGAAGCAGAAAGGTCCTCAGTTGTGGGGGGTCTTTTCATCCTGTTTACTTAAATAAACAACCTATATGAAGACTTACCTGAGTCCCATTCGTCATCATAACACATTTAAAGACTATAAAGACAAAAGGTGTCCAGAAACTTACCGCTCGTGCAGACAACGACGGTAACCATCCTCTGAAGTCAAGAGGTCAATGTTTCACCAGTGAAGGAACTGGCAACGGCACCCTGCACTAGACGCAGATGGAGAGTCCAGCATTCACCTATCTAAGGTGAGCACGTTGACCTGGGGGGGGGCTCTACAGACAAGCTGAGAAGAGAGAGAGAGAGAGGGACATTCAACAACCCAGACCTTTAACCCCCATATTCTTTCACCTGCAGAAACCTCACCCTTCGAGTTCGACACACAGTGCGAAGAGGTTCGATCCCAGGAGCCAATCGAGTCCTGCACATCACTTTTCGAGTCACAGACACCTTCCTGCCAAGACCCGCGCCTCCGTGGGAATCAGGTGAGCGTTACAGCTTGCTGAGAAGTGGCTACAGTCCACCACGTCCTCTCCACAAGAAATAACCGAGAAAATAGTCTTGGAACAATTTGTTGAGGTACTACCCGGTCCCGTACAATGATGTGTCAAGCAGCATCACCGTCCCTCGTTAAATGAGGCTCTTGACATCGCCTCAGTCTACCAGACAGCCGGACACGGCAGGTTACTAACATACGTGAATAATCAGCGACCCAATATCAGCTTGAGCAAACCCTTCGGTCAGACAAGATGGCCAAACTCTATGTTAAGGAAACCAGAGTCCGAAAATATTCGCTCACGACCTAGTAGTGAAGGCCCTGCTAATTACAGACCAGTACCGACCGCAATAAGAGGTCCTCAGTGCTTCGAGTGCGGAGAGTGGGGACACCTAGCCCGACTCTGCCCAAAGAAAGTGAAGCCTGAACTGATGGATGTTGGAGTCTTTGAACTGCGAATATCAAGAACAATCTTCTGTGAATAAGTTGCAATACGTATATACCTGTGATGCAGAAGTAGATGGGAAGCCCACCCGGGCCTTGATCGACTCAGGGAGTCTCCAAACAGCTGTAACCTCAGATCTGGTAGGTGAAGTTTATAATTCTACGAGAGAGATACCAATTAGATGTGTCCATGGGGATGTAAGATCATACCCTTCGAAAGAAATTCAGATCAAGTTGGCTGGGAGGTCAATAGGGGTAAGAGCAGCTATAATGCCCAAATTAACCGAACCATTACTAGTTGGATCCGACGTACCACATTTTCCCAAATTAATCAAAGATATAGAGAAAAGCTGGTTAGAAACAGCCCCATTTCACGACCAGGAAATTATTAGTTCTCCTCTGAAAATAACAAAGAGTAAAACGATTAAGAGGATCCTTAAAAGAGATTGGAGAGCGAAGAATGTCCTTCCTATAGCTGTGGATTGGAAGTTAGATGAGGAAGGAGACAGCTTCCGTTCAGCCCAGGAATTGGATCCTCTTCTACAGTATGCGAGGAACGTGTATTGGAACCTCCGACAGGACAGGGTCAGCACTTCATTAAACAGAATGGACTCTATTATAGAGTAAGCAGGTCTCGAGACAATGCGGAAATGAAACAATTGTTAGCTCCAAATAAGTACTGCAAAACAGTATTAGAAGTTGCTCATATACAAATTGGGGAAGGACATTTAGGAACTGAAAAACCTCCCAGAAAATGTTATCAAGGTTCTACCGGCCAGGAGTCTATAGTCAGATAGTTGAGTTTTGTCAAGCATGTGAATAATGTCAAAAAAAGAACAGAGCTAATGTACGAAAAGCACCTCTACAGTCCATGCCGTTAGTTTTAGAGCCCTTTAGTCGCATAGGCATGGATATTGTAGGACCTCTGGAACCATCCAGAAGAGGACACAAATATATTCTTGTGATAATAGATTATGCAACACGCTATCCTGAAGCTTTCCCTTTGAAGACAACCACCATACAACAGATCTGTGATGTCCTGATCCCCTTCATAGGTCGAGTCAGCATACCTAAGGAAATTGTAACCGAGCGAGGATCAAACTTCCTCTCCAATGTCCTTAGAAAAGTATGCGATACCCTAAAAATTGATCATCTGAAAACGGTGGGATATCATCTGCAAACCGATGGTTTAGTAGAAAGGTATAATCAAACCATTAAACAAATGTTGAGGAAGACTACTACACCCGAAAATAGAGACTGGGATAGAGTACTCCCTTGGATACTTATGACTTTGAGAAACACACCTCAATCTTCGACAGGGTTCTCACCTTTTGAGCTTCTTTTTGGAAGGGTCTGTATGATCTCTATTAGATATCTTAAAGGAAAATTGGGAAGAACAACCATCACAAGAGTTATCTCTTACTGAGTATGCTTCACAATTACAAGAAAGGGTGGAGAAGCTACAGGCCATAGCCAGGCATAATCTGCTCGAAGCCAAAGAGAAACAAGAGAAATATTATAATCAAAATACTCGTCTTAGAAATTTTAAAGTGGGCGACCAGGTCTTGGTGTTATTACCTACTTCTGAGAACAAAATGTTAGCAGCCTGGAGAGGACCATACAAAGTCGAGGAGGTGCTGGGTCCTCTGACATATAAGATAAGATAACCTGAAAGCAGGATTCCTCTTCAAACATACCATGTAAATCTCCTAAAGAAGTGGGTACCTCCTATACAGTCAGTAGCGATGATAAGTCATAATGAGTTGCAAGAAGAACATTTTCCCCAACCAGATGAGAAAGTCAGTGTGGAAAGTCTAAACATTAATCAGGATTTGTCATCACCTCAGAAGGCAGATTTATCCTTACTATTGAATAGTTACGCGGAAATATTCTCTTCCTTACCCGGCAAAACTAATCTAACCTATCACCATATTACCACAAAGCCAGGATCCACAGTAAGATTAAGGCCGTACAGAATCCCTGAGGCAAAAATCAAAGCAACTAATTAAGAAGTTCAGGAGATGTTGGACTTAGGAGTAATTGAACCATCACATAGTGATTGGTGTTCACTGGTGGTATTGGTACCAAAACCAGATGGTAGTGTCAGATTTTGTATGGATTTCCGAAAGTTAAATGAGGTCTCAAAATGTGATGCTTATCCAATGCCGAGAATTGAGGACCTTCTAAATATTCTGGGAAAAGCAAAGTTTCTAACGACAATAGACCTCACAAAAGGCTATTGGCAAATACCCTTATATCCACCTGGTAAGGAAAAAACTGCATTTGACACGCCGAAGGACTTTATCTGTTTACAGTGTTACCTTTCGGTCTGCATGGAGCCCCGGCTACCTTCCAAAGGTTGATGAACTATATTATTCAGGGACACGAGCAGTATGTTGGGGCATACTTAGATGACATTATAGTCTTCAGTCATACTTGGCAGGAACACCTTTCTCACTTGGAGGCTATACTCAAAACCCTAAAACAAGCAGGGTTACATGTGAATCCCAAAAAAACGTATATTGCAAACTTCCATACCCAATACTTAGGTTATTATGTTGGACAAGGAATTATCAAACCTCAGGAGGAGAAATTAAAAGCGATTGGCCAATTGAAATTCCCTGAAAATGGCAGGCAAGTACGAGCATTTTTGGGATTTGTCGGCTACTACTGGAGGTTTATTCCTCATTTCTCCATGTTGGCTGCACCATTGACAGATTTGTTGAAGAAATCTTCTATTTCTAGAAGGAATTGGCAAACAGAGGAGACGGAGAAGGCATTCAGTTCTTTAAAAAAGGCTCTGACAGATGAAGCCATTTTACATTGCCCGGAATATCAAGCTCCATTTTTCCTACAAACGGATGCTTCTGGCACTGGCCTCGGTGCGGTCTTGTTCCAGAACCAAGGAGAAAAGGAGCGACCGATTCTGTTTATCAGCAGAAAACATCTTCCCCATGAGTTGCAATATCCTACTATAGAAAAAGAATGTTTGACTGTCAAGTGGGCGATTGAAGCGTTGAGATATTACCTACTTGGGAGGGAGTTTACTTTAATAACAGATCATGCACCTCTAATATGGCTCGCCAGAAACAAAGACACAAATCAAATGGTATTAAGGTGGTTTCTTTCTCTCCAGCCCTTCTCTTTCAAGACTGTCCATCAACCAAGTCGTCTGTTAGCTCAGGTTGATTATCTGTCAAGAGCTGACACCCTTCGTGAGCGTAAGGGTCCAGTAGAGGGGGTATGTGATGAAGTCTTAGTGCCTGGTTCCTAAAATGCTTCTAATTATAAGGAAACAAATGCCTTAATAGCACGTGAAGGGGAATGTTTATGTTATTAATCAGGAAGGAGTATATGAGGTGCTTTTCTCTAATATGTGAACTGTATTGCTGTTCGTTGCTAGGTGACCGCGGATGTACGAGAGGAAACAGAGACTGGCGGTTACGAATGGGCATATTGAGAAAATAACGAGAAAGCATTAATGAACTGTTAAAAAAGGTTGCGCCGTTGCGCTATGTAAAGATTATGGGAAGCCCGGGTTTTGCCGGAATAGGAGCTCCAGTCTCGGAGGCGTGCCGGAGGATAGAGAGAGGTGTTCACTTTCATTCGTTCCAGCAAGAAACTTTGTCTTCCCCAGACAGCTGACTTCCAGCTGGAGGACGTACCAGAAATAAGCTCCACTGTGAGGAAAAGGGGGCAGAGTCAAGGAGGCAGAGCTCAAAGGAAAACAGCGAAAGCAGATGATCAGAGGACGAGGAACGGAAAGGACGCCAACGACACGGAAGCCCTCGAATAAAAAATGGGCAGCAACAGTCTCTATGAATGTACCTGTAAGCTACAGAGAGAAAACAAACCCGAATCTGAAAGTTGCTACGTGTGATACGAACAAGTGTTGCTGAGTGAGGACTGAAGCATGAAGGGGAACCTTTCAAACGCAGGTACCTGAAAAGCAGAGTATCTCTGGGGCATTTGTAAGCAACGATTACGAGTCAGAGGCTGACTACTCATAGATGAAGTTTAAAGAGGGAAAGTTACATTAAAAATTCTATTCCATATTATAGTAATGTCCGTGCCGATGAGAGAAGGGAATAAAGTCTTAAGAGAAAGGATGTTTTAAAGAGTGAGAGTAAATGAGAGAAAACAGAGGATTAATAAATTGGACAAGAAGCCATAGATTGACGAGTGCAAAATAGAAGAAGAGAACCACTCTCTACACTTACCTGAAAATCTTACCTGTCCAAAGGAGCTGTTAAGCCAGAAAGGCTAAAGAAAGTGACTCAAAGATGTATCCTTTTTTTCACTAAAGAAAAGTTAGAGAAAGGTTGCTGTTAATAAAAGTGTTGGGAAGCAAACCAAAACCTAAAACCTACTCTCTGTCTCAGTGTGGTTAATACACCTATCTCGAGTGAGTCCCCTACAGCGAGATAGAGCAAGACGCAAAATAATCTGCGTATCGTCGGCATAGGAATAGCAGAGTAAGCCGTGGGAGTGGATGAGACCAAGAAGCGGTGGGATATAGATGTTAACTAAAACAGGCGACAGAGTGGAGCCTTGAGGGACTCTGCAAGACAGAGACACTGGTTTAGAAGAAACAGGAGAGAGGAAAATAGATTGAGTAAGACCAGAAAGAAAGGAAGAAAACCAGGTAAGCACCTAGCCAGAAAGGCCTGAAGTGGAGAGCAGGGCAACCTGGGTGGGGTGGTTAATGGTGTCAAATGCCACTGAGAGATTGGTTAGAATCAGCACCCCCATACCACCCTGGTCCACTAGGCCAGTAAGGTCATCCACCACCGAAACAAGAACAGATTCAGTGCCACTCCTGGGTGGGGTGGTTAACGGTGTCAAATGCCAGTGAGAGATTGGTTAGAATCAGCATCCCCACACCACCCTGGTCCACTAGGCCAGTAAGGTCATCCACCACCGAAACAAGAACAGATTCAGTGCCCCTGCTGGGGCGAGAACCAAATTGAAAGGGAGCGAAGAAAAGGGAAGATTTCAGAAAAGAGCCAAGAAGAGGAGAGACCAGAGATGTGAGCAACTTCATAGAGAACGAGAGAAGTGAAATAGGATGGAAATTAGACAAGACTGCAGGATCCAAGGAAGGTTTTTTTTAAAGTGGGATAACTAGCACATGCTTCAGGTCATTGGGAATATGGCCTGAGGAAAAAGAGTTGTTCTCTGATACTGTGATCCAGGAAATATTATCAGCTAAAATATCTTTAAGAATAGCAAGAGGAATGGGAACCAGAGGAGCTGCATATTTAAGCCTATTTATGGCGGACAGAATGTCTAAAGAGGAGAAAGTCGGAAAGGGGGACCAGACCGCACTCAAGCAGATGTCTGTGCAGGGTGCATTGGATATAGGCGGATGAGAAAAGGAGCTGATGATCTTACTCGGAATGGTAGCAATCTTTTCATCAAAAAAAGTTGACAAAGAATCACTAAGATCCTGTGTCAGAATGATGCTAGAATGTGACTTAGCAGGCGAGGACAGGTGCTGGGCTAGACCGAATAGTGCTTTTGGTTGGTTAATAGCCTATTCCACCTTCTTGCTAAAAAAAAGTTGCTTAGCAGAAAGGAGGGCCTTCTGATATTTGACTGTGGCTTGACGAAAGAGAACTTTATCAGCTGGCCTATAAACGGTTCTCTATTTCCTCTCCGCCTGCAAACCAAGGTTCTGAATGACGATTTTCTGATATGCAGCGCTTGAGAGGAGCAATGGAGTCAGCCGCACCAGTAAATGCAAGGGACAGGGTAGTTAAAGTGCAAGAATCAATCAGAGCAGGAATCAATCAGAGCAGAATAAGTGGAAATGTGGGTTCCTAAATCCTGACGAGAGGCAGAGTGCTACCTACGCTTCCAAGTTGGATGTCTGGGCAGCAATAGGGAGGGACCCTTTAAACAGACTGAAAATTGCACAACATAATGATCAGACCAGATAGTGGGAAGTGCAGGAAAAACAGAAATCGCAGTTACTGGGCAAAGATAAAATCAAGGCTATTACCCAGCTGAGTCAGGTACATAAGCCCTTGATATAGACCTAAATCCAGAATAAATGCCAGAAAATGAGATAGCATATGCTCACTAAGCTTATTAGCCAGAAGGTTGAAGTCACTGGCAATAAGCAAATTAGAGTAAGTCTGTTAAAGTTCAGACACAAATATTGGGAAATCAAGGCAGAAAGACCAGTGAAGCCCAGAGGGCGATAGACCAATAAAACATGTAGTGGTAGCAGATGAATGCGAACCAGAAGGGATTCCATTTAACTATTATGTTCTATTAATATAGGAGTCCATTTCGAAGGAAATCTTAAAAACCACCTCAATACCCCCCCAAACCACCAGTATGGGAGGATATGCGGTTACAGCGTAAAATATCGTAGCCCAGAGGCAACGCTTGAGTGATAGAGGGGTCGGAATATTCACAGAGCCTAAGTTTTGGAAATACAGAGCAAATCCGGCTCATGATCATCTACAAGATTATAACAATCCTGGGCATGGGCTACCAAGGAATGGGCATTGAGCAAGAAGCAAGCCAAGGAAGGATGCCCAGCTCCATACATATGTGCCGTACTCAGCAAAGCCATACTGAACCTTGGGGGGGGGGAATAGTATTGTTGGGAGCTTTATTCAGCAAATCTAAACAGGATCTATTGCTGGATACATTAATGGAAGAGGCATTAGTCCCTAGGAAGCTCCAGCCCCAGCATGGTCTCCCATTGCTTCATATAGCCCCATGTAGGAATGTTTTCCGATTCCATTAGAATCAAATACAATTTAGACACCGTCTGCCTATTCCCTGTATGTGTGGTGATACATCTCTTAAACATTGTTAATGTTCGTCCTGCTGCTTGTTTCACCCCTGGGCTCATTATCCAGTGCCTCATTTGAAAGTATCCCATTCTGTCCCTCTCCAATAGCCCTATATGATGCGTGCACTCTTTAAATGTACAGATGTCCGCCCCCTGCATAATGTCTCCTAGCTTTCTACATCCCACCTTGGACCATTGCGTGAAATATCCCTGCACCGTCCCTGGTAGGAATTGTGGATTCCCATATAGTGGGGTAAAAGGGGACGGGCACGTGGGAAGACAGCCCTGGCCCACCAATTGGTGCCTTATGTCACACACCAGTGCTGTTACCTGAATGGAGTGGGTGTTCTTGGGTCTATCTCGCCTGTGTAGCCATAAAATCCCCTCTAGGGGGCTCCCAGGCACTGCCCATTCCATCTTTGCCCACAGTTTCGTTTTGTCTCCAGATAACTATTCTCGCACTACGCGCAATTGGGCTGCCTCATAATATTTTATGAGGTTCCGGAGGCATACCCTCCCCCTTTTATCATTGGGAGACATCAGGATCCGCAGTGCTACCTGTGGGTGTTTTTCTGCCATAGGAATCGCAACACCATCTTATTTATAGCCTTAAAGAAGGGTTGCAGAACCGAGGATGGAAAAAAATACAGTACCCTTGATAGCGTAACCATCTTTACCGTAGCCACATGGCCCAACCATGAGATTCGTAATGGTGTCAACTTCCACAGATTGGCCTTCACCTGTCTTAGCAGCTCACGGTAATTCATTTCATACATCTGTGATACTGTGTTGGCTATATTGACCAATAGTTACCTTACGCTGTTATTTGCTTCTGCGAACGGAGAGTACGTGGGTAAGTCTGCTACTTGGGTCTGGGATAGCCCCAGGCCTAGCAACTGTGACTTCAACATATTAACTTTAAGTCCCGTCACCCGCTGCATTACATTAAGTTCTGCTACCAGCACAGGGATCGATGAATCTGAGAGTGTCAGTGTCCTCAGCATATCCGCAAAGGAGGCTATCTTGTGGTCCCTCCCCCCTGATTTCTGGATTCTGCCTGTGGCTCCAAATATATTGCCTACAGGAGCGGGGATATGGGACGCCCTGCTTGTAGTCCAACAGATATTGATGCTGTGGGACAGTTCAGTATTGATTGACAGACGTAGCGTGAGATATCTGTAGTTTGCTTTGACCATCTGCACAAATTTAGCGCCCACCGCCATGTGATCCATGGCTGTAAACGGAAATGGCCTCTCTACCCAGTCGAATGCCTTCTCGGCATCTAGTGAGACCAGCAGCAATGGAATCTGCTGTACAGTGTCTTTCTCTACCAAATGATTCATTATTATTGTATTATCCCATGTTTGCCACCCCATTATGAATCCTTATTCATCCGAACCAACCAGTTTCGGAAGCAAGGGTGCAAGTCTCGCTGCCAGAATGCCTGTGTAGATTTTCGCATAAAAGTTCATCAGTGCGATGAGTCGGTAAGACCCACATTTTGTCTAGTTTTTGTTAGGTTTCACAAATATTACTACTTTTGCCTCCGCCATAGTTTGATTTCCCCCCCTTGTTTGTGATTGAATTAAAGAAGCTTTTAAGCCTGGGGGTTAATTTCCAGCTGCACATTTTATAGAATGTTGCTGGGTAGCCGTCTGGCCCCAGTGCTTTGTTCACTGGCAAAGACTTAAATACTGCCTACACCTCCTCTTCCCTTATGTCCCCTTCTAACCTCTCCCTCTCCAAGGGTGATATTTTCAGCACTGGTAACATATGTCTCGACTGCTGTTTGGTTGGGACACCCTGAGGTATACAGAGCTTCATAGAATTTGGCAAAGGTGTCACTTATGGCTTCTGATTATGTCACGATCGACCCATCAGATTGTTCTATTTGTAGGACGGCTCAGGCCGCCTCTGTCCTTTTCAGCTGCTGGGCTAACAACCTGTCCGCCTTGTTGGCCTTTATGCAATATCTATGCTTAGCCCCCAGCAGGGACCTGTCTACCCTGCGAGTGTGCAGCAGCTCCAGCTGGCCCCGGATGTCAGCTTCTTATACACGGCCCTTGTCCTCTTTTCTGCTTTAGCATGCATGACTTTGCGCAATTTGGTTTTCCAGCTCTTTTACCATTGCCTCCTCTGTTTCTCCCTTTGAGTGTGCAGTGCTATAAGTTCCTGCCACATCACTGCCTTAAAGGCATCCCAGACTCCCTCCTGCGTGGTGTCCTGGTTGTCGTTTGCGGCAAAGTACCCATCTATCTTGTCCCCTATTAACTCTGCCGTCGCTATATCATTTAGCAACTCCCCTTGGAATGTCCAGGCCCATAGTCCCCTTCCCGGTCCCTGGTCCTTTCTCGTCACTAAACATTGGGCATGGTCTGATAATAAAATTGCCCCCAGTTCCACATCCCCTATATCCCCCATCAATCTGGCTGCCAGATCCCTAGATTCTCTTCTAGATAGTGATTGATAGACATACAAGAAACACGCGTAGCCTCTTTCCTCTCCCTTCGTGGTCCGCCAGACATCACTAAGGATGAAGTTATCAAAGCCCTCCACCAGAGCGCATGAAGGAGCTGTTGCTCCCTGACGCGCCCCTGAACTCCTATCCGTACTTGATTATGCCATGTTGAAGTCCCCTGTGAGAATGATTTCCCCTATTGCAAAGTGTTCTAATTTGACCGCTACATCCCTCAGGAATTCATCTTGTCCCATATTTGGTGCGTACACCGTCGCCAGGGTCCCCTGTCTATGCTCCACGTCAGCCTGAATTTCAAGTATCTTGGCCTTAAGTGAATCCCTGATTCCTATCAAGACCCTGCGGTTTTCCCCTGAGCGTTGGCCTGGTATATCCGTGAAAATTGCTGAATGATGGGTTTATCCACTTTATTTACATGCGTCTCCGGTAGCATTATGACATCTACCTGTCCCCTTCTAAATTGTGCTTCCAATTTTTAGCGCTTTACTGGGGATTTCTGCCCCCCTCAGGTTATGTGACAATATCCTGAATATTCGCTACTGTACTCCCCCTGTCTCTAACTCGTCTAGTTCTTTTCCTACTGCTGCCAGTGACCCCTCTATCCCCCCTCCAACCCCTTGTGCCATCCCCCACCGTATCACCCAATGTCCTCCCATCCCCCAACTAGTACAACTCCCACAACCTCCCTTTTCTCCAAACCCCCTTTTTCTCCCCCGCCCCCTTCCCAAACCAGTCCTCCCAGTTCCAGGCCAGAGATCCTATGATACCCTCAGGGAGCTGCTCCAAGGCTCTGGTCTGAATACTCACCTGGGGCACACCCCTTTGGAGGTGGACTATAGCCCCATCAGATTCTATGACCTCGCCCCAGCCACCCTGCTTCCCTCCAGGACCCTTCAGACCCATCATCTTGCATCCCGCCCATCTCCTCCTCCCTCTGAAGCCCTTATTAATGCACAACCTCCCATCCATTGCTCCCTTCTTGTCCACCCCTTAGTGTCTCATCTGTAAATCAAGGGCATAGCCCCCCTCTTGATCTGTGCCCTCCATTGCTCTCCCCTTTGCGCCTTTCAACCGTGCCCACCTTCCCCCCCGTCCTCACCGGGCCCCCAGACCATGCACATGGCCTGCGCCCTAGGGGGTGGGGGGCAGATTCGGCATGCCGGGTCCTGCTTCTTCCTCTTCCAAGTGTAGCAGCGCCAGGATGCGTGCACTCATTGTTATGCAGTGTTGCATACTATACAGGGTTAAGAGCAGGGTAAAGAGCAGGCCAAAGGGGCTTTCAGCACTGGTCCCAAAGCCCTTCGCTTTTGCAAAGTTGACAACACCAGGTTCTGGAAGAGCTTGACCTGCGAGCCATTCACTGTTAATTTCACGCGGCCTCTTGTTGTTCGCAGGATGCTCTCCTTCAGTCCGTACGAGGTGAAGGCCACCAGTACTTCTCTCTGCCTTAGTCCGGGCCGGTCCTCAGTCCTCTTGGGTCTGACTCTATGTATTCAGTCTATCCTCACGTTTTCCGGCTGCATATCCGGCAAACAGTTCCCAAAGCATTGTTGGATTGTTCCTGAACTGATTCATTAAGTTCGTTCACTCGGATGTTAGACCGGCGTGATCGGTTCTCCAAGTCTTCTGCCTGCAGTTCTATGTTATGGGTAACCCTGGCTAGATGCTCCAATAGTTGGCTATTTTTCTTTACCTCCTCCGAGACTTCAGTTTGGCCTTGTTCTGTGATGTCCACCCTGTCTCCAAGGCTCTTCACCTCAGCAACGCAATTGATCCTGAAAGTTGGTCACCATTCTCTCCTACAGGTCCCTGAGGCATCCTTTTAGGTCATCTTTGTTGAGGGCCATGCTGTTTCTCGTCTGATCCTTCCTGTTGCACTCTGCGCGTCCCCCTTCTGTGAGAGCGCTCCAGTTGTCCCCCATCTCCCAGGATGCAGGGGGGTTCTTTTGCCTGGCCGGGATGCCTTTCCCTTTAGCTCCTGGAATCTGGAGGATTCTCCAACACCTATTCTCCCGCCACAGTTTCAATTCCGGGGTGGGACCCCTCCACATCTGTATCATCACCTCGAGGGGACCTAGTCTCATTTTGCAGCCCTTGTCTAAGTGCCCATATCCTGGCTCCTCCTCCCCCTATCCCTCTTGGCACAGGGTTCGCCCCAGTGGCTTTCCTCAGCTCGCCTGACCCACTGCACACCTCTCTCCTCTCTACCTTGAGGCCTGGGGTGTTCACCCACTCTCCTTCGGACCCCCAGCTGGCTGCCGCATGTCCCACCCGGTCTCTCCCTCGCTTCTGTCTCCACCCTGCTGCTGCTCATAGCCTCCGTCTCCGACTTGGTCCACCGCAGCTCACCTCGCCCGCCTCGACCGGCACCCCACCAAGGCCGCGACCATGTCCCGGAGACCCCTCCGATGTTCTTGTCGCCCCTGGGGGGGAGAAGGTTGCTATGCGTGTGCCAGCATGCCTGCACCTGCTCAAGCCCCCCCGGCCCTCCAGCCATCCCAGGGGGAGGGGGTCACTTTGTTTACTCTGGCATGCCTGCTCCCCTTAGTATCGGACCCGCTTCGGGTCCCCAGCAACCGCTCTGCACCTTTACTGACTAGCAGTGCCATGAGTGATGGCACCTTCCACCTCTCCGCTTGTTGGGCTGCTGTTGCGTTGCTTCAGGGCCCGGCGCTATCCAAGTCTCTGGCAGACATGTAAGGCCTGCTTCTCTCACCCAGGGGCGGAGCACAGGACCACACGTTCTCACTCGTCGGCAGCCATCTTGGAATCCCCAGTAGCATTTTCTTGATAGATGTTTAAAAGCTTTCCCAAACACCCACTATACTAATCAGATCTAGTTTACACGCAGTGTGTGTCCATCAGCCAAACTGTTCTTTGTGTAACAGTTCTTTTAACACAACCGTGAAGTAAACCACAAAGATATAACTTTCCAAACTATACATGGGTTGTGTTTGGACAACAATGCATTCCAAGAGGTGTTGGTAAGGTCAATCTGAAAGACATCTTGGTGTTTGTCTACATAACATATGACCAGCCCCTCTGTTTCATATGGGTTCTTGGGTAAGTTTCAACTACTTATGTATGTTCTGGACTTTTCGTTGCTTGTGCTGTAATCTGTAAAGATACAGCATAGTAGATCCAAAATAACTCCCGGTAGCTCACCAGACAATGTAGGACAAAGCATTAGTTTCCCCAATGACTCTCTGGCAGTGTAAGATGCAAGGTTTGGGTAGGAAGTGCACTTCACAGGCTGACCTCCTTTGATTTTCATTTGTAATTTCTCCTTTCAGCGAGGCAACGATCAAGCTGTACTACCAGATTAATATATTCTGCATAGGGATTTTGAGGGGGGACTACAGATCTTTGAGTTCACTTCTTATACCTGCGTAGAAAAGTGAAATTCATTTTTATTCCTGCCAGTTAGTTTCAACCACTAAACAGATGAAAGTGGTTATGTAGTCGAAAGTCCTGTGATCCCTATTGCAAGGTGAGCAGTTTATTTTCGAGAGTTTGAGCGTTGGCTTTTTGAGCAGATTTTCAGTCAATTCTTTAAAGCGCCTAAACTCATGGAAAATTGGGTCACCCTTTTCAGCTAACAGGATTTACCAATTATCTACATTGTGTGAGGGGTCAGAATTGAGAGGCGGCCACAAAATGGTAGTGTTTTCAGACATCTTTATTAAAATAAAAGGGTTGGATAAAGGCCTCCCTGTCCCGATCCCAAAGAGAGTTTCCCTACCTAGGAAACTAAAATGAAAGATCAGTCTGTGTCTCGTTGTCAAAATTATATACACTGTCCTTGTGTCCAAACATACTAATGTGACCCTCACCCTAGAAAGGAACAACTAAATGTGTAAGGGGAGTGTCTCTGATGTAGGTTTGGTAAACAGTGTTAAAAAAAACAAGTAGAGAAATCCACCAAAACAATCCTTAGATCCAGAGGGTGGTTCCTTTCCCCTGTATGTCCCAGGTAGCATAGCAAAAGTGTCTTTTTCAAACAGTAGTTCCTTAAGGATGGTGAAAGTGTTTCTTTCAAACAACAACTTCTTATAGAAAACCTTCTGGTCCAGTCACCTGTCAGGAAGCCTTTAGTAGGTTCATCAGATACCCTGGTATACTCCCCTGCCATGTATCTACCCACAATGTCTTATTCCTCTGTATATTTCAAATGGATCACTTGGTGTACCTCTCTGCCAGGAATCCCTTTCTGGGGCCCACAGATCTGCTATCCTCCCAGGTATCGTCTCCCCAAATGCTCACTGCCTGATGTGCTTCGTTCAACAGGGCTTCTTTTAATGTTCTCACTGTCTTTCAGTATAGCACAGTTGTATTCCTTCACTGTCTATACTTTCTTGGCTTAAGGAAGTACTTGTTCTAACTTTCCCCACATTGATATCTCATATATGGAAACGTGTTCTAGTTCTGTCTTTTAACTCCTTCACTAGTATTCATTGGCTTGTGGCCATACTTGCTCCAACCTCCCCCATATAAACATTTCATACATGAGGACTTGGGCAAATTCTGTCGTTGTATTCTATTTGGCCGGTATTCAAAATAAATTCTTAATGGCTCACATGCCTTTCGGTACGCCCCCGGGGTCCCCAACATCTCTGGGCAGACTCACTGGTATCTGCTAGCGTTCCTGACCCATGGCACGCTGCTGCCGTGAAGCTTTCACTCTGGGACGGTGTTTCGCCTCAGCAGCCCTTCTCTCAGCTCCCCTCCCCTGCCCGCTCTGTGTTCACCCGCCAGTAAGCCTGCTGCTTCTGGACACAACCGCGCTCCTGGTAGCTTTGCCGTTGCTGCTGACTCCCCAGCGGTTCTCCCACAGTGCCTGCTGTGTCTTCTGTGGTCTTGATGCGCTCCCACCCTTTGTCTTGTTATTAGACGTGAACCTGGAAGATCAAAAAGGGGCACTTTTAGCCCTAACTTCTAATGTCAATTCCCATTTTCCTCTGACTACAAAGGTCCTGTTGCACCTGCCAGGCTATCTCAGGTCAACATACAGTAGGAGACAACCGTAAGTAGAAGCAAGACCCCAGAAGTTAGCTGCAGTCCTTGGCTTTTTAGTACAGCTACAAAGGCTGCTCTAACTTGTCGGTGGAAATGACATTCAAGGTTTTCTACTGTAGGCTAAGGTCTAAAGTTAAGCCGTGTTATACCAACTTGCACAATGCGGTAATGAAATGTTCAAGTGCTCAGAAAAGAGTTTGTGTCTGCAGAAGTTGCAAGAAGAGAGTATTAGTTCTGCTTTAAATTAGTGGGCTGTGTGGTAGTAAAGAAATTATCTTACCGCTTTGTTTTTTTGTAGGTCTTAGGTTTTTTCCTGGCATGTAGCTTGTCGCAGGGACATACAGAAAGAATCAGGAATGCTGCTGAGAAGATGATAATTCCAGAGTGCAGGTGACAGTGTGATAAACGTTTCTTGTAGGAGGAATGCTGAGCAGGGAGCACACAGTGGATGGGGCATTTTCTGGAATTAGTCCTAAGGTGGCAGCTGGTACAGGAAATCATGCAGAATCTCCCAGGGATAATGGGCTTAGGGGAAATGTGAGCCAAAGTCCAACAGTCAACCCTATTTCTCTATAGTTCCCTTCATATACTGGGGGCTTGGGTATTCAAAGTCACTAAGGAGACATTGTGGCATGGGGTTGTGGGTGATGGTGGCTTGGGAAACAGAGAACTGCATAAACCATGACACCCATTTGCCAGCAGATCCTGGCTATGATCCGTGTTCCCGGGCTCTACTCTTGGCTCTTGTCTCTCAAACGCAGTGGAACTGCATAAGGACTGTCCCTCCTCTATATTCTGTAGAATGTGGCCTTAGTACTTCCCATGTTAGCCGGGCTGACTGACTGTTGCAGGACAGCTCACTTCAATCTCAACTTTTGCTTCCTGATTCATATGGTCCGGGCCCCATGGAGTCGTCAAAAGGCCGAGCAGGTCAGAAAGTGGGATTGTTGGTACCAGGCATCATGAATGTAACCATCCATAGTCTGAGTGGGAGCTTGAAAGTGCAAGAGGATGACAAATGACCTGACAAGAAACGCCCTGCCATCGGCTGAAGAGGTTCCTTGGAACCCCGCCCAAATGGCTTTGATACCGCTATTTGTTCACCAGTGCTCCCTTTATTCACAACTGCCCAAGTGGATAACCCTCTGCTGCACAGCACCCTCCACCACACCCACCAAGTTGTCTTACAGTCCCTGTTTTCCAGGTTTGGACCAAGATAATTAGGACGCTCTCAGAGGTTAAGCTCAGCAGTTCTATTCATTGTGGCCCATCACGGCAACCACTGCCCTTTCCCCCATATATTAGAACACCTCTCTATCAACTATCCAATAGCTATGATACCAATGGAAGTCCCAGCCTCCATGTCTTTGATTTAAACACCATAACCTCAATCATGACTGCCCAAAATTGGTGTAACATTCAAAGCTATTCTCTAGACTAACCCCCTCCTGAGGTCCCCTGGGATTGCTTGCTCACAGCCACCCCCAAACAAAGCTGCACCTAATCAGAGATTTGGACACCCTGTTCAGTGTCTGTCTGCCCACAAACAAAGAAATAAGATATCCATCAGGCAAAGACCAGCCCAGAAAACCAGTACCAGAAGCAGTTTCCCATATAACTGCTCAATGTCAAGACTTGGGCACACAAGTAACAGCATTTTCCAACAAACAGGTCGAACCACTGCAATGGCAGATGATGGACCTTAATGACTCAGTGGTAGAAGCCCGATGTAAGGGGAACAGAGGGAACAATGACTCGTGCAGCTACAGCACGGCTCCTCATTACTGCCGCTCACCTGCATTCCAGGTCATGGACATGTCCCCTCCTATGTAAACAAAACAAAATAAAATAAGTCGAGAGAAGAATAGCAACAGTACCAATGAATGAAATGCACCGTAGAATAAGGGATGCAGCCACTGTGTAAATGAGATGAAAAGTCCACACTGTGATGGAGAAAAAGGGACATGTCACGAAGGAAAGGAAAGGGCAAAAACAAGGACCACAGAAAATGAAAATGGTATGCAATGAACCAGAAAGGTAAAGTGTGGTGAGAGTGGTGAGAAAACACACAAATGTTTGGGTGCAATGTGATGCCATGACTGGACCAGAGGCCATCTTCCAATCTTTGGCCTGAATCGCTACTAGGTTAGATGCAAGTGATTCATCCAAATAAAGCTTATTAATGATGATGATGAAAATTGGTCCACCCTTGGTTCCTTCCTCATGCCCCATTCCACATGGCCAGTGCTCTCCTACCAAAGACAACAGGTGGGCCAAGTGGACTCCTCTGCCAATCCACTGCACTGCCTCGCTCATTCCTTTCACAAGAAGATTTGGCGCCCCTGCACTCTTTCTCAGTGGTTACATTATTCAGGGAGGCATGTGGGAATGTTCTGAAGCTGAGATACAGGAGGGGCTGTACACTGCAACTGTGTCTTTTCACGGCCCAGGCCTAATTGGGTGTCCTGATCTTTGAAGGGCAGGGTCAAGAAGACAAAGAAGGATCAAAGTCAACAAGCCACTTCATACACACCTGGCTGATTACTTGTATTGTGGTGAGTAGTCTGCTCTCTGTGTCTGTTAGCCGTGCTGTTAAGTAAGTGTCTTCATCGTTCAGTGTTCATCATTCAGGGAAAAGAAGGCTGCTTCCTGGCTTCTACCCATCCGGGCCAAGACAACAAGGTGAAATACGTATACTGTGTTGGAAGGGCGGGGAACAGAGATGGTGGTGAGGAGAAGCAGGTGAAAGGTATGTGGGGAGCGGAAAGGAATGGATGATCAGTAGATTGATGTTGCCAGACTACTTTTCTTTCTTTTCACCATCACTCTCACTCTGGGTTTGTACAATTGTTCCTCACTCAATTAACACATATATGTTGAATAACATGTCAATCCCTTATAATCTCATGGCATGAATGAAGGTCACGTCTCAGGCTCGTCTTCTGGTGTCTACAGTGTCCAACGGGTGAGCAAATGAAAGATCGAAGGTCGGGCATGGTGCAAATGAAAGATGAGGCTGAGAGCAAAACATAACCCCTCATAAAATATGGGGGGGTCACTAATAACATTTGGGCATGTCATAATAATATAATGTATGTTCACTTACTGTTATTTACAATCTGCCATGTGAAAAATGACAGAGGCACCTTTTATGGTATAAAACACATTATTAAATTAAAGGATAAACTATATACAATGTTAACAGGGGTAGGTGGGCCTTCCCATGGGTGGCAAGCTTCTGTCTATATATTGTGGCTGGGGGTTGGGTTTCATACCACACTCGTTACAATATGAATATATGTATGTTAGGGAGAATTCTCTGTTTAGGCTGAATTTCCTAACCTAGTGAGTCCCCCAGCAGCTTTGCTGGATTTCTGGAGTTTGTTTTTTTCCATCCTGCCAAGAGTGAGACTCTTTTTTCTCCCACTCTTGGACATGAATGTGTGTAATTCCTTTGAATGTCAATGTGTTCTATGGGCTATGGGGTCTTTTACTCCATAGGGTCTCATATGTTTTTCTATGTGTGTTACACCGCACCCTCCGTGCCGTAGCACTGCGGCGTCCTAGCGGACCTCCATCATAGACTCGATACCCGGGGACTGACTACTGTCTCCCCGGGCATGTAAAGTCACCATTGGCTTTACTAGACCTAAATTTACTAACAGAACTAGTACAAACCATCCTATTGTGGACGTACTAGTAGGGGTAATTCGATTACTCCTGGGTCTGTTATTCGAGGGGGCACTGTTCCATCCTCCCTCGTTGAGTTTTGGCTGGTGGTAGTGGAAACTACTTGTTATATTCGACCCCGGATATAACCCTATGGGATTCTTCCCATAGTTGGAGATTAATACTTTTTCCCGTTAATCTCTAACATACCACTGGTTTACTTATCTTAAATAAGTCTATCGAGTGGTATTTTCTGCCAGAACTCGGTTTTTAAAATGGCGTCTGTGTTCGTCTCTGTGACTCCTAAACCAAAGGTTGAGCCTTTGTTCCACTTTTGGCGGGCTTCTGTACAGAGACCCTCCAAAGTGGTGCAATTCTGTCTGGGTTACCACAGGGGTACGGGAGGGGGTTTAGGCACCCTGGACTGGGTTGCCTTGCCAACTCCAGTCGCACTCTGGTGTGATTGGCCCAAGTGGTGAGCCACCCCGCTCACCACTTAGCGTGTTTTGATTGACAGCTAGGCTGAATGAATGGGGGTTTTCTGCATAAAAGCAGGGCTTTTGGGACTGGATCTTCAGAAGTCGCCACAGGACCTAAGAATCCGACGAGGGTAAATCTGAGCCGACCTGCAACGACGACACCTCCGGTGGAGCCCTGCTGAACCGACTCACCACTTCCCGACGACAGAGGAGATCTCCCTGCCGCAGAGTCTCTTCCCCTGACTGGTGGGAACAACCAGTCGCCTTTGCTTTTTCTTCGCTCCAGGACGCAGTGGTCGAATTGCCCGTGCAGAGCACCTCGGCAACCGGATAGCCACTACCCCTGTACCGCGACCAAAAGGTGGTGCCTTGTGACGGAGCACTCCGCGCTTGGTCTCTTCCCTGGTGGTGCAACGATCTTCAACTTTCCTTCGACGACGAGTTCATCTCTTCTCTTGGCAAAGACCCGACGTGCATCCACCACCAGGAACAACTGCCCCCGCCGGAGCTGTCTCTCCACAAACAAGGTACCGTGTCCGCCTGGCTTCCCTTTCTGCCAGATAGAGTGAGGTGTCTTAATCCTCGCCTCTCCATTGGGTCGCCTCCAAGCTTTCTTTAACTTTCTGTTCTGAACTGGTCCAAACTTTCCATAACAATTTGGGATAAAGACTCGAAGCGCATTTCCACTGAGACACTTTTTGGGACATATCGCCTTGCCTCTCTCCGAGTGGGCCTGGCCTCTGAACTTTGTGATCTGCAGTAGACCCTGCCTTATTTGCCTTGCATTTGTCCGTAAAGTATTGGTACCGAGTTGATTTCATAACCTGCCTTATTTTTCTCTCCCGTCCTAACGAATACTAGAGTGCCATCTAGGTTAAAGCATACACCTCTGTCTGCAAATAAGTGGTGCCGTTGAACCTAGACTTGTCGAACTATTGTTAGGGGGATTGATCTGTTTCTTCGTATACGTAATTGTGATTGAAGTTGTTTGCCGTATTAGTGCCAGAGTGTTTTCCATAGATGTGTTGTTATAAATAAATACCTTTATATCTTTACACCGAAGCCTTGTTCCGTGTTTGCTTGTTCTACTGTGTAAATTGCCCTATCTTGTATACTCCACATACTGCCTAACTCTTCTTGAGGGAAGTCTGACTGCTCAGCCACAGCTACCAAGTAAATCTGTGTGGTACAGAATGCTACCAAGTAGGTTTACTGCCAAACACCTGTAGTCCTAAATCTTTTGCAGTGGTCCCAGAGGGAACTGCACAGGTTTCCGCCTAACACTGGTGTACAGCGGTGGGATTTGTATCGAGTATACAGTTTAGAGTGCATTTCGACACTTTAGGATAACTAACCACAAAGCTTAGCACTAAAAAGCAACTTTTAAAAACATGTCTACTATGGAAGTTTACAGTCGAGAATCCTTGTCAGGTGAAAATACTGGGAGTTTACGAGCTCTCTGTAGGCAAGAGAATCTTTCTTTGGAAAACCAAAGTCTGGGTACTGGTTAAGAGGAACCAACTTCTCCAGCAAATGTAGATAACAGTAATGGTGTTGATCTGAATCAAAGTAATGATAGTGATGAAGAGGCTGTAGAGGAAGGAGAGGCTAACGAAACTGTCTCCCCTGCTCCTCTACCTGCCTTACCAGCTGTACCTACGGGGCCCATACCAGGTCCCACATGTAACCCTGCTTATTTTGAACTTGAAAAAATGAAGCTCGAATTAGAATACAAACGGTTCTTGGCTCAATCTGAAAGAAACCAAGAGCTCGAGTTGAGACGGATGAATGCCCAGGCTGAGCAGAAGCAAGCTGAGTTAAGGCTCAAGGAAATAGAACTTAATCACGAGTTAGAGATGAAAAAGTTGTCTGTGGAAAATGCCTCTCTCTCCTCTGGTTCCTCTAGGAGCTCCAGTCCCAAAAGACCCCGGATGCCGAAGGAATTAGTGGGTATGTATGAACCGAGATTGGATGTGTTGGATTGGTTAAAACTGTTTGAGTACAATCATGGGCTCCAGGACATCACCGGGAATGATTGACTTCCCTGGTTGTTCTCTAGGCTCCCCCCTGTTGCGACTGATGTGGTAATGGAGTTGGGGGAGGCAGATAAATAGGATTACGAAAGTGTGAAACTAGCTTTGATAGCTAGATTTGGGAAGACCCCTTCCCAGTATCTTAAGAGGTTTAGAACCCTCAAAAAGCATGATGGTACCCCTTGGGCTACCTGGGTGAGTGAAGGGTTGAAAAACTTAGAGGGATGGATTAAGGGTTACAAAGTGAACACTTATGAGGGTATGAAGAATCTTTTTATGTTGGAGTCTATTTATGATGCCTGTTCTCCTGAGCTCAGACAGCACTTGGCTGATTCGAAGGAATTGGATTCCAGGAAGCTAGCTAAGGCTGCTGACTTGTGGGTTGCCAACAGGGCTACTCATAAGGATTCTGGGGCAACTCAGAAAAAGGATGATGGAAAACAGCCTAAAAAAGACTCAAAAGAGAATTCGAATAACTCAAATTCCAAAGAGGGCCCCAAACAAAACCAGAAGGGTAAGCCACAAGGAAAACTGCAGCAGAATAGTGTGTCTTCTGGTGCCAAACCGGAAGGAGGCCAGAACAAGCCACCATTCCAGAAAGCATTCGGGAAATGCTTTGTTTGTGGCTCGACTGACCACGTGAAAGGAGATCCCAGATGTAAGGGTAAACCTTCAGGGGTCCAGCTTGTCTCCTTAGCCTTCGCTCCAGAAGAGGAAGTCCAAATGGCAAGTGGAAACTTTCTACTGCTAGCTGATGAACCCATTGGAGTCTCAGCCAGCGTTTCTTTAGTATCTCTGGGGTTGTGGGAACAACAGAATTTAGATGTCTATAATTCTGTCCCCGATAATACTAAAGAGTATTACAAGGACAGTGTCCAGGTGAATGGTCAGGAGACTCCTGCCATTAGGGACACTGGGGCCAGCATAACTGTGGTGGATAAATCATTTTTTCAGGCTGAGGATGTTGCTAAGGCACCCAAACGCCTCACCAAGTTAGCTGGAGGGCCTGTGCAGATGCTTCCCCAATTAGCAGTTCTCATCCAGTGTAACGACATGACTGTGAAGATACCTGTCAGCATACAGAGTGAGGTACCAGGACGCGTACTGTTGGGTAACGATTTGAAAACTCTCGGAGTTGTATCGCATACTCCCAGACCTCCTAGTAAACGGTTACAGGAGCTAACCAGACCTGCAAGAGAGAGGACCATGCGCGGTACTCTCCAGGAGATGATGAAGAAAGAAATCACTCCTGCTCCACTGGAATTGTCGGCCGCTGTCTCCAAGAAATTAGAAGCGAAAGGGAAACCTAAGACTTCTCCCCCGAAACCAGCAGCCAGCATTTCAGTGCAGCCAACAAGGACTTCCCCGCGGTTGTCCAAAGTTACACCCGTAACTCCACCTCCAGCTGAGGCTGAGAGGGAGAAACAGCCCTGTGTGGTAGAATTAGACTCTGACGAAGAGCTAATGGAAGGCCAGGAACTCATTGGAGATCTGGATCCTGTTGACCATCCTGAGCTGCAGTCTTTACTGGCAGAAGGTGGACCCAGCAGGGCAGACTTCAGTAAGGGACAGAGAGAATGTCCAACTCTGGAAGGTCTTCGCCACCAGGCAGAAGCTCAGGCTGAAGGGCAAGAGCCTGGGAAATACAGGTTGCACTGGGAAGATGGCCTCTTCTACAGTGAACCGACCGAGTCTGAACCTGGAGACTACAAGCGGCTTGTAGTACCCCAAGAGAACAGACCACAGTTCTTGCAGTTAGCCCACAAGATTCCTTTGGCTGGTCACTTGAGTTTCAAGAAGACTAAGGAAAGGCTCCCGCTCTACTTCTATTGGCCAAAGATGGGGGCCGAAGTAGAACACTGCAGGAGCTGCCACACCTGCCAGATCTCTGGTAAGGTTGGCTCCAAGAATGTGGCACCTTTAGTGCCTCTCCCAGTTGTGGGAGTCCCATTTGAGAGAGTAGGGATTGACATTGTTGGTCCCCTTGATCCTCCAACCTCCTCAGGCAACAGGTTTATACTTGTTGTAGTAGACCATGCTACTAGGTATGCTGAGGCAATTCCTATGAGGACTGTTACAGCTCCGGCTGTGGCTAAGGCCCTCCTTGGTATTTTTACCAGGGTCGGGTTTCCTAAGGAAGTAATCTCTGACAGGGGGTCAAACTTTATGTCCCACTACATGAAGGCCATGTGGAAAACCTGCGGACTTACAAGTTCTCAACAGCTTACCACCCACAAACCAATGGGTTGGTAGAACGGTTCAACCGAACCATGAAGAGCATGATAGGTGCTTTAGAGGAACCCCTTAAACGTAAGTGGGACCTTCTACTGCCATGCCTTCTATTTGCTTATAGAGAAGTCCCTCAGGAGGGAGTAGGTTATTCTCCCTTCGAACTTCTCTATGGTCATCCCGTCAGAGGTCTATTGGCCCTGATTAAGGAGGGGTTGGAGAGTGCTCCTTCCCCCAAGCCAGTCAGAGTGACTGACTACGTGATAGGTCTCCGGAGGAGAATGTCACACATGATGACAGAAGCAAGCGATAACTTGAAAGCTGGACAAGCATTGGTCAAGCACTGGCACGATCAAAAGGCTAACATGGTTGAGTTCGCTCAAGACCAGCTCGTTCTCGTTATGATCCCAACAAGGCAGAGGGCCTTGCAAGACAAATGGATGGGACCCTTCAGAGTTGTGGGTAAACTCGGAGAGGTCAACTATCTGGTGGACTTGGGCAATCCCAAGGAGGCTCCGACAGTCTTCCACACCAACCGACTCAAAGCGTATGTCTCAAGACCTGATGTAGGGGCGTTGCTTCTAGCATCATCCGAGGAAGAAGAAGAGAGTGAAGCTCTTCCGGATCTCCTCAGAGGCTTACCTTTAGATTAACAAATTGAAGGAGTAAATCTCTCCTCCAATCTGACACCCGGGCAACAAGAAGAGTGCAAATCTATGCTGAATCAGTTTGCCTCTCTGTTCTCGCTTTCACCAGGCTTGACCCCTTGGGGCATGCATGACATACTCACTGGTGACTGTCTGCCAGTCAAAAGCAGAGGATACCGAATGTCAGAACACGTACGAACCCACATCAAAGGTGAGGTCAGCAAGATGCTCGATCTCGGGGTAATAGAGCCCTCTACTAGTCCATGGTCTAGCCCAGTCGTGTTAGTACCAAAGGCCGGATCTAAAGAGCTTAGATTCTGCGTGGATTATAGAGCTCTTAATGCAGTCACCAAGACTGATGCCCACCCTTTGCCAAGAACAGATGAGTTGGTGGATAAACTTGGCGCCGCCAAGTTCCTCAGCACATTTGACTTGACGTCAGGCTATTGGCAAATAGCCCTGACAGACCATGCCAAGGAGAAAACTGCATTTTCTAACCCCGTTGGCTTATACCAGTTTAAGGTAATGCCTTTCGGATTGAAGAATGCACCTGCTACGTTTCAACGGATGGTAAACCAAGTTCTGAATGGGATGGAGGACTTCTGCATGGCATACTTGGATGACATAGCAGTGTTCAGCAATTCCTGGGAAGAACATGTAACCCACCTGAGAGATGTTTTGCAGGCTCTTGGACGAGCCAATCTGACCATAAAGGCGAGTAAATGCCAAATTGGACGGAGTAAGGTAGTCTATCTTGGACATGAGGTAGGAGGTGGAGAAATAAGGCCTTTGCTCAGTAAGATTGAAGCTGTGCAAAATTGGACAACACCTACTACTCAAACCCAAGTGAGAGCCTTCCTAGGCCTCACTGGGTATTACAGGAATTTCATCGAGAACTATGGGACCATAGCTTCTCCACTGAATGTCATCTCCTCGCCCAAATTTCCTAAAAAGGTTAGATGGAACGAGGAGTGCAATCAGGCTTTTGAAAACCTGAAAAAGGCTCTTTGCCAAGCCCCAGTACTCAGAGCTCCTGATTACCGCCAACACTTCATTGTGCAGACCGATGCTTCAAATGTAGGAATAGGTGCCGTACTCAGTCAACTGGATGGGAAAGGTAGGGAGCACCCCGTTTGCTTCATCAGCCGCAAGCTGAAGGATCCTGAAACAAGGTGGGCAACAATCGAAAGAGAGTGCCTTGCTATCGTGTGAGCTCTGAAGAAGTTTAGGCCATACTTGTATGGTTCTACTTTTGTCATCCAGACTGACCACCAACCCTTGAGATGGTTAATGCAAATGAAAGGGGAAAACCCGAAACTATTGAGATGGTCGATCTGCCTGCAAGGGTTTGATTTCACCATTGAGCACAGGTCAGGGTGTCACCACCAAAATGCTGATGGTCTCTCTAGGATGTATGTCATCGACTAGAGGTATGAGATTCATCCAGGAGTGGATTAAATCCTCCTGTCCCTAATTCTGGGGGCAGGGGGGTGAGTGTTAGGGAGAATTCTCTGTTTAGGCTGAATTTCCTAACCTAGTGAGTCCCCCAGCAGCTTTGCTGGATTTCTGGAGTTTTTATTTTTTTCCATCCTGCCAAGAGTGAGACTCTTTTTTCTCCCACTCTTGGACATGAATGTGTGTAATTCCTTTGAATGTCAATGTGTTCTATGGGCTATGGGGTCTTTTACTCCATATGTTTTTGTGTTACACCGCACCCTCCGTGCCGTAGCACTGGGGCGTCCTAGCGGACCTCCATCATAGACTCCATACCCGGGGACTGACTACTGTCTCCCCGGGCATGTAAAGTCACCATTGGCTTTACTAGACCTAAATGTACTAACAGAACTAGTACAAACCATCCTATTGTGGACGTACTAGTAGGGGTAATTCGATTACTCCTGGGTCTGTTATTCGAGGGGGCACTGTCCCGTCCCCCCTCGTCGAGTTTTGGCTGGTGGCAGTGGAAACTACTTGTTATATTCGACCCTGGATATAACCCTATGGGATTCTTCCCATTGTTGGAGATTAATACTTTTTCCCGTTAATCTCTAACATACCACTGGTTTACTTATCTTAAATAAGTCTATCGAGTGGTATTTTCTGCCAGAACTCGGTTTTTAAAATGGCGTCTGTGTTCGTCTCTGTGACTCCTAAACCAAAGGTTGAGCCTTTGTTCCACTTTTGGCGGGCTTCTGTACAGAGACCCTCCAAAGTGGTGCCATTCTGTCTGGGTTACCACAGGGGTGTGGGAGGGGGTTTAGGCACCCTGGACTGGGTTGCCTTGCCAACTCCAGTCGCACTCTGGTGTGATTGGCCCAAGTGGTGAGCCACCCCCCTCACCACTTAGTGTGTTTTGATTGACAACTAGGCTGAATGAATGGGGGTTTTCTGCATAAAAGCAGGGCTTTTGGGACTGGATCTTCAGAAGTCGCCACAGCACCTAAGAATCCGACGAGGGTAAAGCTGAGCCGACCTGCAACAACGACACCTCCGGTGGAGCCCTGCTGAGCCGACTCACCACTTCCCGACGACAGAGGAGATCTCCCTGCCGGAGAGTCTCTTCCCCTGACTGATGGAAACAACCAGTCGCCTTTGCTTTTTTTCGCTCCAGGACGCAGTGGTCGAATTGCCCATGCAGAGCACCTCGGCAACCGGATAGCCACTACCCCTGTACCACGACCAAAAGGTGGTGCCTTGTGACGGAGCACTCCGCGGCTGGTCTCTTCCCTGGTGGTGCAACGATCTTCAACTTTCCTTCGACGACAAGATCATCTCTTCCCTTGGCAAAGACCTGACGTGCATCCACCACCAGGAACAACTGCCCCCGCCGGAGCTGTCTCTCCACAAACAAGGTACCGTGTCCGCCTGGCTTCCCTTTCTGCCGGATAGAGTGAGGTGTCTTAATCCTCGCCTCTCCATTGGGTCGCCTCCAAGCTTTCTTTAACTTTCTGTTCTGAACTGGTCCAAACTTTCCATAACAATTTGCGATAAAGACTAGAAGTGCATTTCCACTGAGACACTTTTTGGGACATATCGACTTGCCTCTCTCCAAGTGGGCCTGGCCTGTGAACTTTGTGATCTGCAGTAGACCCTGCCTTATTTGCCTTGCATTTGTCCGTAAAGTATTGGTACCGAGTTGATTTCATAACCTGCCTTATTTTTCTCTCCCGTCCTAACGAATACTAGAGTGTCATCTAGGTTAAAGCATACACCTCTGTCTGCAAATAAGTGGTGCCGTTGAACCTAGACTTGTCGAACTATTGTTAGGGGGATTGATCTGTTTCTTCGTATAAGTAATTGTGATTGAAGTTGTTTGCCGTATTAGTGCCAGAGTGTTTTCCATAGATGTGTTGTTATAAATAAATACCTTTATATCTTTACGCCGAAGCCTTGTTCCGTGTTTGCTTGTTCTACTGTGTAAATTGCCCTATCTTGTATACTCCACATACTGCCTAACCCTTCTTGAGGGAAGTCTGACTGCTCAGCCACAGCTACCAAGTGAATCTGTGTGGTACAGACTGCTACCAAGTGGGTTTACTGCAAACACCTGTAGTCCTAAATCTTTTGCAGTAGTCCCAGAGGGAACTGCACAGGTTTCCGCCTAACAATGTAGTCGCTCTGTTGGCCTCCAATTATGTTTTTTTTTCTTGGCCTATTGTAAACATGCTGGGGACGGGAATTGGGGCTGCTCCATCTCGGCTGTTACTAGTTTTGATTTGGGTTATGCTGTCTGTTGCATATGTTTACAATGTGAGGGAGGGAAATGTTCATTTGCTTTGGATACTGTTTTTGCAGAGGGCATGGGGTTCTGGGGGTATGGTTCAGGTCACAAAGTGTTTTATAAAAATGTGTACTCATTGTCCATCTGTGGTTTTTCAGACTGACTTGGACTGGTGCTTGACTCATTCTTTATAGTTTTGTCTCTTTTTTGTGTTTGTTTGGTGTGTTGTGTTGTGCGTAAGGTGTGTGTAGTTGCCTCTTGCTCTTATAATGCTTGGTGTGTCACACAAGTAGGCTTCCTGTGGCCTTACCCATTTACTCAATAGGTTGTCTGCTTTGTGATTACTGATAGGACTGCCTACCAGCAATTTCTGTCACTGCTCTTATTTTCTTTGTAGTCGTTTTTTCTCAGGGGGGGAGGAGTGTGGGGTGATTGTTTTCTCAGGGAGGACACCTTTACTGCCGGGGGCGTGAATGTTATGATATTGTGTCCTGATCAGGGATTAGAGATTATTCTGAGATATGCCAAGGACTCGAAATGCAACCTTCCTGAGGTGTTTTGTGGGATACAACAGGATTGAGGGGTGGGACATGATTGGAAAGAAGGGGGACGTTGCGGGAGGTGTCACACATTTTTTCTTTTCCTGGTTGAATGCGTATACTGATGTTCTCTGCATGGAATGTTAATGGCTTGAATTGCCCTCAGAAGAGAAGAAAGGTTATGGCTAGAATATGCAGGGCACGGGCTGATGTGATTTTTTGCACAGGAGATGCCTTTGCTTGAAGGCTCTGGGATCCTCTTGGTTAACTGTAGATATACTAAAGAAATCTCTCATTTGGTATTACTCGAAGTCTCCTTGCTGCGTGATATGCAAGGGGAAACGTTCGTTTTGGGGGTGATTTCCAGTGTGTACTTGGTCATAGACTGGATAGTTCAGCTGCATGCAGGTATATGTGTGGGGGCAAGTAAGGAGTTTCGACACTTTATTCAAGGATTTGATCTGATAGATATATTGTGAGTCCTGCATCATGGGGAGAGGGAGTATTCCTTTTACTCTCCAGTGTTTGACTCATATTCTAGAATTTACTATTTTTCTTATCTCGGATAGGCTTATTGATAAGACTACTAGTGTGAATAAAAGGGAACGTGGATTGTCTGATCATTCTTTGATGGATTTAGGACTGGGTTTAATGGATATAGAATCGGTTTTAATAAGGCAGCGGTTTAAGAATGTTGTTTTGACGGATCAGGAGGTTCTTGATAGTCTGAGGAACTTCATTGTGGTCTTTTTCGAGGAGAATAGAGGGTAGGCAGACGTCTTGGTGGTCTGGGATAGCTTTAAAGCGATGATTCGGGGGGAGCTGATTAATTGTATGTCAAGTTCTAGGAACCAAGAGTTAATGGTGCACACCAATTTCCAGATTTAGTATTCTCCAACAATTTAATCTCTAAATTAGAGAATATTTAAGGTGCAGTGGAGGAACTATGGTCCTGGCACAGAACCACCACACAATAGACGAAAGAAAGAGGATTCAAACATCAAATCCTCCCGTCATATCATATCAAAATAAATTGGAGGCTAAGGGGCTCCAGGGCCACACTTAATCTCTCTAATGCCTACATGCTTGACAACTCTATTAGCATTACGTATTCCTAGTGACTTCAGCAGCTGCTGTAAACAGAATATTAGAACGAGTAATGCTTAGCAGAGAAAGGGGATAAAGAGGATGAAAAGGCATTCACCAATATTGGTAGTGCGTTCCACTTGAATGTTTGACAAAATGAAGAAACTATCCTACAGAGTCTGGTTCCAGCTGGGATTCTACAGCCCGAACTGTGGAAAATACAATGGTCTGGTCCACTGCAAAGAGTGAAAATGACTTATAAAGATACATAACTCATTCATTGGCAACATGTAACAATCGTTATTTTGTGAAGTGTGATGTAATCTAGTCAAGAGACAACACTTACCCCGCTGGTTGTGTTCCCAGGGGTTTTCACTGTAGTGGGAAGAGCGTCCATCTCAATAGGTTTTCCTAACATTGCGCGTTACGATCAGAAAACTCGGGTGCTTTCTACAAAGGATATCGGGGTGATAAATAGTGGGAAGCCATATAAACAGCCATGACTTCTCATATGTATGTTATAGTAAAAGCCACCGTGTGCCGCTGTTCTGATATTTTGGGAATGTGAATGATGGTGTCTGTAACCATGGCAACAGCAATCGCTGTTGACTCATGGCAGACGCCATCTTATGTAAGTTCAGAAGACTTACATTGTAGGTGTAAAGAAGACGGACTAAATGAAAAGGCTAAAGCCTAGTCTCCATATTGGGGTGGGGTAATCCACTCTAACGAACCCCTAATGTATTACTGTTCACGGATGTTAATTCACATAATTCCGCTATAAGAGTGATAGGGTGCTGACAGCGGAAGTCCAAAGACAGGAGTAAAGAGGAACCACTTCTATTTATCTCAAAATTCTCAAGCCAGAGTTTTCAGATCAGTAAGACCAATAAAAAGCATTGGAGAATCTTACATAATGACACCCCACTGCTTAAGTTATTCCCTAAAGCCCCCATGATGGCGTTTAAAAGAGGGTGGAACTTGAGAGACAAACTGGTAAGGGCGGAGAAAATCACACAACCTACTGTCTGTAATTATTGAATACAGTTTAATCAATGGATGAGAAGGAGGATTACCCTGAGTATTCCTTCATGTAATACAAATGCTTGCTTCAATATGTGAATGTCTATACTACATTATGACACAGGAGTATATAGCGTGTTTTCTCAAGAATTATTGGAACATATAGACGAAACCAGAAATGTTTTAAGCACTATCTAACTATTGGAAGAATGTTGGACACTAGCGTATAATACATGCAAACCATCTGGATGTTGACACGTTAGACTCACATTGAGCTAACTTAAATTTGAATACTCGGGCCCCTGAAACCCTTGTAGCCCATGGATACAAACTTCCCTCTTTTTTACTGCCCCAGGGCGTGCTGTAACTCATGGCACATTATTCCAACTCACTTAATCTATTCCCTTGTACGTGGGAACCAGGAGGATCTGCTTAGAATGTATTGCAAATGCATTTTACTTATTCACTTTAAAGGCGATTTAGTTTATTGCTGAATCTGCCGTTTTATAGTATTTCCACGATACTTCTACTAAGTTTTCCGTATAGGCACCTCCACAGTTAATCTCGAACTTCGGGTGTCAGCACCATATCGCTCTTATAGTGGAATTATGTGAATTAACATCGGTGAACAGTAATACATTAGGGGTTTGTTAGAGTGGATTACCCCACTCCAATATGGAGACTAGGCTTTAGCCTTTTCATTTAGTCCGTCTTCTTTACACCCACAATGTAAGTCTTCTGAACGTACATAAAATAGTGTCTGCCACGAGTCAACAGTGATCGCTGTTCCCGTGGTTACATAAGCCATCATTCTCATTCCCAAAATATCAGAACGGTGGCCGATTTCTTGGACCGGTGAGTAGAATCGTGCACATGGAGGCTTTTACTATAACATAAATATGAGGAGTCATGACAGTTTATATGGCTTCCCACCCCGATATCGTTTTTAGAATGCACCCGTGTTTTCTGACTGTAACGCGCAACGCTAGGAAAACCTATTGAGATATACTCTCTTCCCACTACAGTGAATACCCACGGGAACACCACCAGGGGGGTAAGTGTTGTCTCTTGACTAGATTACCTCAAACTTCACAAAATAACGATTGTTACATTTTGCCAATGAATGTGTTCATGTATCTTTATAAGTCATTTTCACTCTTTGCAGTGGACCGGACCATTGTATTTTCCACAGTACGGGCTGCAGAATCCCAGTGGAAACCAGACTCCGTAGGATAGTTTCTTCATTTTGTCAAACATTCAAGTGGAACGCACTACCAATTGTGGTGAGTGCATTTTCATCCCCTTTATCCCCTTTCTCTGCTAAGCATTACTCGTTCTAATATCCTGTTCGCAGCAGCTGATGAAGTCACTAGGAATACAAAAGGCTAAAAGAGTTGTCAAGCATGTAGGCATTAGAGAGATTAAGTGTGGCCCTGGAGCCCCTTAAACTCCAATTTATTTTGAAATGTAATTTACATATAGGTGATTGATTACGCTGGCAAGCCGCCCTTAATACACATGAAATGAAGAAACACAAAGATTTAGGCATCTTTATCTAGAATACGAGAGTCCCGTGGTGAACCATAAGAAAGGTACTAGTACGTACTTGTCCCTTGATCCATCTCCTTCATGTGTCTAATAGATAACAGTGTGACTTTAGTTCCAGTATCATATTACCATGTGATTTAGAGAACTGGTAAGCATTTGAATTGGGTTATATCCAGTTGGCTCCATGTATGCACAAGATGCTTAAATGATATGATATTTTATTTGCATCGCGCTCGTACACAAGTGTTTCAGAGCGCGACGAGGCAAGGGAGGGGAACAAGGGAGAACACAGCACAGCATAAAAACGATCTTGCTAGGCCCAGTGACATTGAGAACGTGCAAGTGCATGGGAAAGGGAAAAGGGAAAAAGTGCATGGAAGGGGGAGAGTGGAAAGTGCAGAAGCCGAGAAGCGCAGATAAATAAAATAAATAGAAAATTGAGGCAAACTGATTTATCTTGTTAATCTCTAAACTTAACACGGCCTACCCTTTGTATGAACTGTATACCAACCTTCTTGATTCTATACTTTGCATTTGCTAACGTCTACACAAAATACAGTTGATTTCATTAATCATATGGATTGTACATCAACCCCACTGATTCAGGTTACTTGATATGTCCCTTTATGTGATATTCGCTCCGCAGTCCGTAAGGCTCAGGAAGAAGAGGATTAGTCCTCGAAACGCGTAAGCCAAGACACGGGATATGTGGATTGTTTTTGCCTCAAACTATGTATAGTTAAAATTTTATTTTTTTAAGGAATTTCACACAAGCATGACCTAGTGGATTTATTTACTGAATTAATGTATGAAAAGTCTTTGAATTGCTAACTGTCTTGTACAGTATCTAAAAGTGTGCAGGGGACGGGAGGCTTCGATGTTTGAATCCTCTTTCTTTCGTGCTGCCTTCTAGGAAGTCAGGTTTGGCTGAATTAAAATTGTTGGAGGGTGAGCTTGGGCATTTGCAATGGCAGCATGAGTTGACCAGGGGTACTGAGGACAAATTGCAAATTGACAGGTTGAAAGATGCTTTAAAATGCAAAGTCGATATACATGCGGAGAAGGGGTTATTTTCCGTAAAAACAGAAATACTCGGAGCATGGCGACATGGGTGGTAGGCTTCTGGCTGATGAGCTGAAAGATATGACTAAGAGGTCTTGTGTTCAGGGCGTTGAGAATGCGCATGGTGTAACTGTAGTGAACAGGCAGGCGTTTGTGAATATTTTCGGTCCTTTTATAAATCATTGTACACTGAGGATGTGTATCTGTCGAGATCAGATTTGGATGGCATTTTTGATATAATTGAGATTCCAGTTCTGGCCGTGGAAGGTAAGGATGCCTTGGAGGGCCAGGTTGGTGTTGCAGAGGTCTTGGGGGCTATGGATCAGCTTAATGTTGGTAAATCTACAGGTTTGGATGGTTTACAGGTGGAGTTCTACAGGTCCTTTTGTGCCCAGTTGGCTCCATACTTCTATGAGCTGTATAATTTCTGTTGCTGAATGGGGTGTTATGTCCTCCCATGAGGGAGGCAGTAATTTCTCTAATTCCCACCAGCGATCCAGTAGAATGGAGCTTAAAAGCTCTGACGCTGCCAACCCCTTCCACTGCTAGAAGGCAGAAAAGAAGGACTGCTTTCCTGAGCGAGTGGAAGTTGGAAAAAGAAAGAGGACTGGCAGTTCTAAACGCGAGCCACGGGTCCTTATGAGGCCAGGCACCCTCAGATCCCAATATAGTGCTGGTGTACATGGTAATACATTAAAAGAATGCAGAAATAAATATAATACAAATAATTTAAAAGGCGCCAACATGGTTAGCGTGTGTGAAGGTTTGCGGTGCCCAGTCACATCCCGCACCTAAAAGGAACAAATAAAGTGGGCAATATAATGAAACAAGGAAAAAAAACCAGGGCAAATGCCTACCATGTGTATCCGGTACTGCAGCAAATCACCCATGCCCACAGTTCCAACACAAACTAACAAGCAGAGGGTGGTGCCACACCAGACCAAGTGTGGCACCTCCGTCTGACTTGCTAGTTCTGATGAGAGGTCTGTATATAAGTTGAGTGTTTGGTAAGTGCCATCTGGTTGGTTCCATTAGCATGGTGAAGATCATTCGTAATCTTCAAGAACTAAGAATGACAACTGTATTCCCTTGTTCCCTTCCCACCTTGAAGTGCTTAGAAGCACTTCACTTGTGTATAAGCGCTTTACAGATAAACAATTACAATTACAATGGTGAGTGGAAGGATTGACTGGAGTGAGTGGTGTTGATTGCAGGTGGAAAATGTGAGGATTACGCACCACACTTGGTCTGGTGTGGCACCACCCTCTGGTTGTTAGTTTGTGTTGGACGTGAGTGCATGGGTGATTTGCCACAGTCATGTAGTGTGGTAGCCTTGATTCTTCTTTTTCTGCTATTCTGGTTCCTGGTCTGGTGTATGGTTTCATTGTTGGTGGTTTTCCCTGAGTGCAGTGTTGTGCCAGGTTGTGACAGTCCCTGTATCGTGGAGTGGCAGTGCCAGATGTTAGGAGTGTTGTTCTTGGTGATTGCTTGGTGCAGGTGGTGTGTGTGCTAGGTTGTTTGTGGGCTGTGGTTTTGCTTTGTTTTGCTGTGTGTTGAATCAGTTGAAAGGGGGATGTTGTGATGTGTTTTGCTGTGTGTTGAATTAGTAGGAAGGGGGATGTCGGGATGTGTTTATGTTGTTTTGTTAGTCCTGCTGGCTATTCATGCAGTTGTGGAATGTTGATGAATGAGGTGATTGGCAGCTCGGGTGAATATTGGTGAGTGTTCCGAGATTAAGCACACACTTATGGAAGTCAAATTCTTCTGCTTTTATTCGTATTGCTTCCATTAATATGACTTATCAAATTGTTAAAAATTGTTCATATGGAGGGTTGAATAAATAATCCCATATGTATTGTCAATATTTGCTTTTAATTGCACATTAAAAACTAAAAAACTAAAAAACGAAATCTAGTTCGGACAAGCTCCCCTGACTCAGCACACTCAAAAGTTGAGCTTGTCCAAACTAGACTTAGTTTTTAGTTTTTAATGTGCAATTAAAAGCAAATATTGACAATACATATGGGATGATGTGTGGGCAATGATGGGCAATGTGTGGTATTTGTTCTGGTTGAACTTATGGAGTTGAGGTAGCTTTTGGTGAAGCTCTATCAGCTGGGTTTTAGAGGGAGGTAGCACCTCTGCTCTATTAGTATGGGGTGGTTAAGTTTTTCTGAGGTGAAGAAGTAGGGAGGTAGCGCCTCCGCTTGTGGTATAGTGTGTTCTGCTCGTCACTGGGGACTGGATGTTTCTGGAGATAGTAGTGGGGTGTATGACTGGGGACGCCTGGTCAAGATCCATTGGGATGGAGTGTGGTGGAGCCCTAAGGTGTTGAGACATGGTTTTTCATATTGTTTGTGGTGTTGATTCTGGACTCTGTTATGTATAAGGGGTTCAATGTTCCGACTTGTGTGAGGCTGTCATCTGAGCTGATTGGGGTGTTTTGTTAACCAGTATCTGTTGATGGTATTGGGAATGACTGGCCAGCATCCCTAATATGTTTGGTGGGTCTGCACAGCTTGATCTGGTGGTATGTGCTCTGTCTAAACTTTTGTTTTTTTGTGAGTGGTAGTGATGATGTGTTTTCACTGTGTGTGTCGCCCGTCTGGTGTGATGAGGTAGTTGGTTTTTGGGGCTCTGAGGCCCGATTGTGCTCTAGAGTGGCAGTCCAGAGGCCCGCTGGAGTTTCAGGGTGGCAGCTTTGAGGCCCGCAGGATTAGAGGCGGGGGCGCGTGGAAGGTGGTGAAGAGGTTTTGGGGTGGTGTCAGAATGTAGTTGAGTGTGCCTTGGAGCTGGGCAGGTTTGGCCCTGGGGTGAGAGCCCAGTGTCTGTTTGTGGTGGGAACAGATAGAGGGAGTATTGTTGATTTTGCGAGGGGTTTTGAGAAGAATGTAGGTTGTTCAGTTTGTGTCCTGATGGTGGGGAACTTGTAGTGGAAGTGGTGGTCTACGTGTGGCGTGTCACGTGTACATGTGTTTGGCAAAGGAGGGAGGTGTGTTGTGTAGTGCCTATTTGTGACGTGCTTTGTGCATGTGTGGTTGGGTAAAGGAGGGAGGTGTGTTGTGTAGTGCCTGTCTGTGATGTGATGTAGTTGTGATGTCACGTGGAGTGTTGACGAGTGAATGGTGGAATGTTCTGTGTGAGAGTTCTCAGTGGTGGCAGTTACATCTGGCTTGCCTGGGTGATAGGAGGCGGTATTGTCCTTGCATTGTCCTGTATATATCTTATATGTCTTATAATGAAACTGTAACTAAGAAGCTGGTAATAAATCTACTTGAAGCAAGCTTAATCAGCCTGGAACCTGCATCATTTCAGTTTCATGCTTTCAACGTGAACGATATGCAGAGTTAATTTGTTTAAAATGACTCGGTCTGTGTGTGTGCCACGGCATTCTGAAATGGTCACTGTGTTATTAGAAACAAAATGGAATTCTGATCATCATTTCTTTTTTAAGTACGTGTATGTGCATCAAGGAACACTACAGATTTGGCCCAAGGAACATAAGCTTACAGATCGGGCCACTGGTGCTGCTGCAGCGGTAACGGGTATGATGACACATTGATGGGAGTGTGCAGCGCGCTCTGAGCCTACATTGGGGAGATACATATTTGTAGCTAGGAATTAAGTTGAAATCTGCAATAATCTTTTGCTTGCAGGCATTTTGGACTGGATGTTGAAGATATAATAAGTAAATGCTGATATTGTTTTGTTTGAAATATAATGCAGCATGTTTCATTGGACGATCAATAAGTGCACAATGACATTTGGTTTATTAACAGGCAATACGGATTCATACAAAATAATGCAAGATGTTTAAATTTTTTTATTTTTAATGCTGTGAAGCAAATTTTAAGGTGATTTCTAAAGTTGAAGGTTTGCATATGGGGATTTAATGATGGGTTATAGAAATGCCTATTTTGTTATGTAGGGAAATGTAAAAGCTCAATTATGAATCAAGGGGACACATTACGTGTTAATGTGTTGTGCATATGTTGATGTACTGATTACGTTGGGGTGTGCATGGGCCGTTTTCTTGTGGTTATCTATGTGTTGTGGCCCAAGGGTGCATAGTGGTGCAGTCTATACTTACAGTGGTAATGTAGTGTGAGTCAAAATAGTGTCTAAAATGTGGTCAACTGGAAGTAGTTGACTGTTGTGAGCGACAAAGAATACTGTGAAAGGTAAAGTGTAATGATACATTGTGTGTCAGCTTTAAATGGTTGACGTCAGAGTTTTACTTGTAAACATGACACTGTGTTCAACCAAGTAAGGTTGTTAAGGCATATTAATGTTTGGGGCAGCCACACCGCATGTGTTGTGGGATTGGTTGGTGTCATGTTGAATTGGGGACATTCAGCCAGTTTAGTTTGGATGGTGTAGCAATCAAAATGAGTTGCGCACACATTAAGTATAGTGGGGACATTCAGCCAGTTTAGGTTGAATGGTGTAGCAATTAAAATGAGTTGCGCACATATTAGGTATAAAAAGGTGAGAGGAATTGATGCCATTGCGGTGGTATTGAAAAATATTATTTATTGGAACTAAATGTACAGAAACATTTAGTGTGGTGTATATGTTATATATATGCGATAGTTATGCTTTTCAATGAATTGTTTGGTGCTCCCTGTTATGTCACACTCTTCAGGCACTACCTGAGCCAGCTGAGCTAGCCACTTGGTACTGTGATGTCATGCAAGTACCAAGTGGAATGTTGATGTATGAGTGAGAGAAGGCTGTGCTGAGTGTTCTGTTTATGGGTCCGTTGGTCCCTCCCTCCCTGGGTGATGGGTGCCGGTGATCTATCTATCTATCTTAGTATCTATTTTATGTCTTTATGTCCTGTGACATGTAACTGAAGAACTGGAAGTAAACTTACTTATAAGCAACCTAACTCAAGTGTGGACATTGCTTTACTACAATGGCGACGAGGATCTCTGGAAGAGGAACCCTGGAGAAAGGAAAGCTGGAAAGGTGACTGCAGATACCTGCTGCGGGGGGTGCAGGAACCAACAGGACCAAGGAAAGAAGAAGACATCTGTTAAGATGTGTTGTATTCACATAGTATTGATACATTCAGTATAATTGTTCACATGTATTAATGTAACCAGTTCACTGTTATATAGCATTTAAACAGTTCATGTTACTCATGCCTAATCTATGTTAAGTATGTATACTAGTCACCATTGTGACCTAATGTTATTCCATTAGAGTGTTCTGGGCATGGGAAGTTCGGAAGTGTCAGTTGAGCTTGGCCCTCCGTGGCGGAGCCTGCTGCCGTATGTTTATGCTTAATAAACTTTCTTTAATATTACGTGCGCGTTGCTATAACTTAACATTGGCGACGAGGATGTTTGATGGGCCCCGCGCGTGTCGTCTGCAGTAGACTGCGCTGTGATTCCTGATCCCTGGGCTTTCTTGGTCTTTCCCTCCGCGGCGGTGGCAGGCTCGACTTGAAGACGGAAGGGAAATTCTGCGCGCACACACATCAAAGGCAAGTGGAAGGGCTGAGCGACCCCCTGGCAGCGCTTAATTACTTTATTCACGAACTTATTCCCCGCTGTTCGTTGGCAATAAAGTGGAGCTGGGAGCGCCAGCGAGGCCTCATCTAAAGTAAACAGGCCATTGTGATGTGCGTTTCCTGGCAACCAGTGCTCGGCTGCCTGGAGAAACATTATGTAAACAAAGCTCATCGCGCTGCGGTGCCGAAGCGAACTACAGGCTAATGTTAGGTTGCTTACTGCCTGATATAAGTGCTGTTTTAAGGACACATCTGTAAAGACAATTGAAGCCCCTGCAGAACAATTGACAAATCGGCTGCCGCACGTTGGAATTTTGCAGGAACATTTTTTGTTAGACATTATTGTGATAGTACAAGCATCCTGCAGTGACTGACAGCTCAATTATATTTGAGTGTTACACGTTTAACCTTCCATTGCTGACATCCTGCAGTAAGACCATCATGGCCACATCGATTCCACCTCCCAGGTCATTTTTGGAGGAGCCTGGTCGGCCCTTTCTCACTTGGGACAAATGGAAGGACGCTTTTGAAAATTATTTAATTGCTATGGGAGGTGATAGGTTTGCCCCAGCACGCAAAAAAGCTCTTTTAATACACAACTTGGGTGTTGAAGGACGCAGAATCCTGGATGGATTAGCTGGTAGTCAAGCATTGAATGATGATGATGCAGATATTTATGACCAGACTGTGAAGAAGTTACGGGATCATTTTGAACCGCGAAAAAACATTAGTTTTGAAAGACACAAATTTTTCCAAAGAGCGCAAGAACAGAATGAATCAGTAGAGTCATATGTTGCACGTCTCAGGTCATTGAGTTATTCGTGCGAATTCGAACAGTTGGCAGATTCTTTGATAAGGGATCAACTACTTAGACGCACCAATAACCCGAAGATTCAAGAAAAGCTCCTTGCGAGGGACATGAGAATGGATGAAGCAGTAGATCTGGCAAGAAGTATTGAGCGAACATCCCATTATGTGAAAGAACTTAAAGTTGATAAACAAATCACTACTGCCATGTCAGTTTGCTCAGTTGACCAGAAAAAGAGAAGTAATTTTCTGACTCCAAGAAGAGGGAACTGGAGTGCGAAGGGTTCCTGTTTCAGGTGTGGAAATCTTAAACATAGTGCAAACTTTCCATCCTGTCCGGCTAGGTATGCGGAATGTTTCAGGTGCAAAGGAAAAGGACATTTCGCCAATCTCTGCAAAGCTGGCTCAGTAAACCTGGTAGAATCAAGGGTGGACACAAATTGTACCCATGAAGAGGAAGTCAAGAGAAATTATAACATCCACGAGATCTCGGCTAATCAGGAACCAAATGCAAAGTTTGTATTTGAGATATCCACCATACAATGTGATGGGAATGGCCCAAGAGATATATTCCAAGTGGATGGATGTGAGGTAGAGATGAAAGTTGACACATGTTCACCTTGGACAATAGTATCTAGAGACACTCTGGTAAACGTCTTAAAGAAAGAAGAGAATATGATTAGATCCACGAATATTAAAGCATGTGGATATGCAGAATCGGCCATTGACATCATGGGGGAGTTTCCAGCCAGGATCGCCTACAAAGGAAAAGTTTGCCAAGCCAACATAATTGTGTCCAGAAGAGGTTCGTCCTTACTAGGATGGGAGGAGCAAAAGAACCTTGGTGTGAGGGTTCAAGCTAGTGCATCCAACCCTATATCCATTGCGGAAGTAGACGACATTTGGTCAAAGAGTTTCCCTGAAGTATTTTCGGAGGAACTTGGAAGATTAAAAAACTTTGAACATCACATCAAACTCAAAAAAGATGCACAACCTATTCAACATAAAGTGAGGCAAGTTCCATTGAAAATGAGGGGTCAATTAACTGGGGAACTCAATGACCTGATGAGTAAAGGTGTAATAGAACCAGTGGTTGCCACGGAGTGGCTATCACCAATTGTGTTGGTGGCCAAGTCCAACGGAAAATTAAGATTGTGTGTCGACCTGCGCAGCCTCAATCAAAATATTATATTTGAAAAGCATCCTCTTCCCAACATTCCTGAGACCTTGTCCACTTTAGGTGAACCAAAGTTTTTTTCCATTATCGACTTGTCAGCAGCATACCATCAAGTCCCGTTATCAGAGAGTTTGCAGCATCTCACGGCATTCATCACTCCAGATGGCTTTTTCAAATTCAAAAGAATGCCATTTGGATTAGCTTCTGCTGCATCTGTTTTTCAAAAAATTATGGAAGAAGTACTTAGGGGTTTAAAAAGTGTTACTGTTTTCCAAGATGATATTCTTGTGTTTGCTGACACGGAAGGAGAACATGATGATAATCTCAGAGCAGTATTGAATAGGCTCAAGGGAGCTGGTCTAACTGTGCAGAGGAGTAAATGCAGGATTGCTGTTCAGGAAGTAGACTATCTTGGCCATAGAATTTCAAAAGATGGTATTTCTCCTAAGAAATCGCTTGTGGATAGTATAAGTGGTGCGCCCCAACCTTGTGACAAAGATCAGTTAAGGTCGTTTATGGGATTGGCAGAATACTACCACAAGTTTGTTAACAATTTTGCCACCATTTCCACACCTCTGAGAGAATTACTTAAGAAAAATGTGAGATTTGCATGGTCAAGTGAATGTCAGGTAGCTTTTGAGAGAATCAAAGAGAGTATCATTGGAGCACCTTCTCTAGGAGGGTTTGTGGTGGGAAGGAAGACAACCTTAGAAGTGGATGCAAGCAACCAAGGTTTGGGAGCGGTATTGTCACAATATGACTCTGCTAAAGTAGAACACATTATTGCGTTTGCATCCAGACCACTGAGGGGAGCTGAGGTTAATTACTCAGTGATTGAGAGGGAGGTTTTGGCTGTGTTTTGGGCGGTTGCTCACTTCAAGTTTTTTTTTGTGGGGGCAAACGTTTCTGGTCAAAACCGATCACAAGCCTTTGGTTCAGCTGCTGGGTGGTGTTGAGTGGTCTAAAAGCTCGCCCAGAGTTTCAAGGTGGATGGTGGACCTGTTAGCTTATGACTTTAAGATTGTGTATGTGGCAGGCAAGAACAATATAGTTGCGGATTGCTTATCTAGACTACCAGTAGAGGACAAAGAGGTTGAGGCAGTACATTATGAGCAGAATGTGTTAATTGCGGCAGTGGAAAATAATGCTATAAGCAAGGAAGAGTGGGAGTCTGCTAGCAATGAAGACACTGTATTACAGCAAGTTAGGCGCTGGACCAAGACAGGGTGGCCTCGCAAGAATGATGTGGAAAAAAGTTTTGAATGCTATTATAACATAAAGGATGAACTCAGTATATCAGAAGATGGGATGCATCTTAGAAAAGGTTTGAAGGTTATTCCACCTGGTGGTATCAGACCCACACTGGTGAGTTTAGCTCATCAAGGACACTTAGGTATGGCTGGCACGAAAAGACCGATTAGAGAGTCCTATTGGTGGCCGGGGATTGATGGTGACGTTGACAGGTGTGTTAGACATTGTTATGATTGTATAAGGAGTGATAAAACCAAGGTTGTGAGAGTTGCACCCATGAAACCAGTGAGTGTTCCTACCGAGCCGTGGAAGAAAGTTGCGGTAGACTTAATAGGTCCTTTACAAGACCTAGGGGAAGACCTCAAATATATAATTGTCATGGTGGATTATCACACTAAGTGGATAGAGTACAGGGCTATACGAGAAGCTACCACCGATCAGATGATTGCATTTTTTGAAGATATCTTTTACAAGGAGGGCTTTCCAACAGAATTGATCTCGGACAATGGTGTCCAATTCAGTTCAGGTAAGATGATGGAGTTTTTCAGGAAGTATGGCATAAGACATTATAGAACGGCTCTTTATCACCCTAGGGCCAATGGACTTGTAGAAAGAGCAAACAGGTTTATAAAGGGAGGATTACAACTGGCCATGGCTGCAAGGTTAGATTGGAGGAAACTCTTAAGGGAAATGATCTGGGGTTATTGTATCACACCGCATACGGTAACCAAGATATCTCCTTTTATGTCTCTTAAAGGGAGGCAACCGGGCTCGCAATTGTGTCCAGGATGGTTGAATTTAGATAAGTCAGTCAACATTGATAGAAGTACGATTGTAACTTTAATCAAAGAAGCTCAGAATGATTATGAAATCAGGTTCAATTCTGATAAGAAATGCAAGAGGTTGGGTGTGAGGGAAGGTGAGTTAGTGTATATAAGGAATCCCAGAATGTCACCCAAATGCTGTGTTAGCAAGTTTTTAGGGCCAAAAAGAATAGCAAAGGTGAGAAACAATGTGGTGATTTTAGAAGGAGGGGAATGCTGGTCTATGTCCAGTTTAGCGAAGTGTAATCTCAACGGAGAACCTCCAGAGTGTGAGAGTCAAGATTCTAATAAGGAAAGAGCACATGATTCAGGGAACAGCATTATTGAGCCAGAGAACAGTGATGAGTTTAGTGAGGAAGGTACAGTGAGAACAAGGAGCAAGCCTTCATGGCTAAAAGATTATGTTGAGTAGAACTTTGTGTTTGAAGGGTGGAGATGTGTTAAGATGTGTTGTATTCACATAGTATTTATACATTCAGTATAATTGTTCACATGTATTAATGTAACCAGTTCACTGTTATATAGCATTTAAACAGTTCATGTTACTCATGCCTAATCTATGTTAAGTATGTATACTAGTCACCATTGTGACCTAATGTTATTCCATTAGAGTGTTCTGGGCATGGGAAGTTCGGAAGTGTCAGTTGAGTTTGGCCCTCCGTGGCGAAGCCTGCTGCCGTATGTTTATGCTTAATAAACTTTCTTCAATATTACGTGCGCGTTGCTATAACTTAACAACATCACAGCCCCCAAGTAAGCATACCCATCACCCAGGGCGGACAAGGGAGGAGAGGGAGGAGGAGGAGGACCATAGCGAGGACCATAGCAGATTGGATCCGCAGCCCGTTGCATTGGGAGTGCTGGTCCTTCAGCCCATTACCTTGGGAGTGAAGGGTCCCGGGGCATGAGAAGTCTAAGGGGTCCATGCAACAAGGGTGGCCCTAGAATGGTCGATTGTGGGACAAAAGAAGAGGTGGTCCGTTTAAGAAAAGTGCCTCTGGACTTATATGAACAGACCAGCAGCCTGTTTTCTACAGTAGTGAAGTGTCTGTAGTCATAAGGAACATAATGGGACTGCAGGAGTGGTAAAAGGCTCCTCAATATGATGGAAGGGTTTCTTTAAATTATTGAATTAAAGAAAGGATAAACGTTTCTTTATACCCTTCATATTGGACTTAAATGGACGTGATATATATGCATGAAGTATGGTTCCTGGGATTGTTTAGTGCACGCATGATCAGTGCTTGGGGAGTTAGAATAAGAAGATTCGTTGATCCACTTTAGTAAAAGTGCTCCTGGACTAATTTGGACGGACCAGCAGCCTGCTATCTAAGGGAGTGCTGTGTCTGGAGCCATAAGGAACTTAAAGGGACTGCAGAAGTGATGAAAGGCTCGCCAATAAGATGGAAGGGTCCCTTTTAATTTGAAGTGAAGCCTTCCCTTTGTGTGCACGCAGTGAAGGGTCCCATAAACAGAAATGAAGTAAAGGAAGGATAATTGCTTCTTTATGTGCTTCATAACGGAAGGACAATGGACGTTATGTGCCAAGTATGTTTCCTGAGACTGTTCGGTGCACGGATGATCAGTGCTTGGGGAGTTGAGCGGATCTCTTTTCAGTGGTGCGTGAAGAAACAGCACGTAGAGCAGAAAGCACAGGAGCTCAACGGACCGTTGGTCTACTAGAGAGCACAGGAGGAGCACAGGAGTTTAAATTGGATTTGGATGGAACGGAGACTAGGAAGGGAGAAGCGATCCCGCGTTTCGGGAACGCGCTCTAATTTTACTCTGTGGGGAGGAACGCTGTACTGCTCGATATGCAGCAAACATCCTCTGCCCGTGAGGGGTACGATGTAGTACTGTGGATGGCATCCTTCGCTCATGAGGTCGGGTGCAGGTAACGCCGCTCCGCCTCACTACTGAGGCGCTATGCAGCGGCCAACATGTTGGTAAAATTGTTGTACAATGCTACTTGTATGAGACTGTATAATGCTTAAATGTATGCTGAGATGGAGTTCATTTCGTTTTGCATTTAGGATTTAAGTTAAGAACGTAATGAATGTAATGTTGGTTGTTGTTGTACTGAGTATTAGTGTGAGCTTTGGTGAAAACTGTTGTATGAGAAATGCTGGTCTGGTGAGACTGTGCATGGAATGGGTTAAGTCACTGCAGTTAGAATTTAACAATTTCTTTAATATTTGCAGGTTTATGGACTTTTTACACAGTTTACTGAAAGGTGCATAATTAAATGCAATGTGATACGGTGTGGAGCTCTTTGTGTGTGAATGAGCTAGTGTAACTTATTGAGGATTTTTAGGTTCAAAGAGTTTTATAGACTTTTGGACTTTTAGACATTTAGAATTAATGCAGGACATGGACGAGCAAAAGAACTATGTAGGAAATATTTTGCATTTAGGATTAATGCAAAACATGGATAAGCAAAAGAACTATGTAGGAAATGTTTATGTTAAATCACCAAGCCTAAAGAAATGTCATTTGTGGTTCATACATTGTACATAAGGTTGACTGTGAATAAGTAAACCTGATGGATATGTATCTGGTTATGAATGATGTGAGCTTAGTTCATGTTCAAATGACTTTGGGTCATTAATCTGTTTGGTAGGTTAGGAGTTAGGACAGTTAGGATTACCGTCCATCTGTGTTGAGATGGGGTAGCGCTTTTGCTTAAATATGTGTGTTAGGTAGCGCCCCATGAGATGGATGAAGCATTTTTATTTAAATTGACGGTATGAGGTAGCGCCTCATTTAGGTGTCAATTGGTTGGCAAGGGACACTTGTTTTAAGATGACTAAGTGTTGCTGGGAGGTAGGATCCATAGTAGTTGTGGATTTTGGTACATTGTATACGGAGGTAGCGCCTTTGTTTACTTAAGCATGGTGAGTAAAGTCCTCTTTTGGTTATGGGGACGTGTGAGGTAAATCCTGGGGGTAGCGCCCTTTCAGATGCAGGAGTGAGTAAGTGGAGAAGTGCACTAAGGTGAGTGGGTGTTGTGGTCGGGTGATTTTAGGAAGATCTTAGGAATGGTAGTAGTGCACTGTTAGAAGAAGTCAACTCTTATCTCAAATGGACAGGTGGTTTTGTTGGATGAAGATGTGGTAGTGGTTATCTTAGAATTAGCTGGTGTACTGGTTGGAGACGCCCTCTAGTGGTAACATTGGCTAAACGGAAATATGTTGTCCAAGATGAAGAGTTGCCTTGTAGTTGTTTTCTTTTTGTGTTATATGTAAATCCAGGCCAAGGTACCGCAAGGTCAGGATTATGGGACTCGTCAGTGCTGCCATTGAGTTGAGCGTTTAGTCCAACCCATTGTTTTGTTGGTGGTCTTGGAGATGCCTGGCCAGTATCTTCGAGTTGTTGTAGGATCTGTTTATTTTGGTGTGGTTGAGTTGGACTCTTCTGGCCTAGTCATTTTGTTGTATTTGTTTGTATATTCGTGATGTAGGCATAGTGGTGATATTTCAGCAGTGGTTAGCGGTTTTATGAATTCTCTCAATAGGTATGGTGATTCTGTTGTTTTCCTGGATGTCTAGTATTGCACCAGGATCACAAGCCATGCTTCAGGGTGGCAGCCTGGAGGCTCGCCTGTGGCAGGGGCGGGCGGAAGGATATATGTTATGTTAGCGAGTGTTTGGTTTGTAGGGTAGCTTTAGCCTGGTGTATAGGCTGGCATGTGTCTAGGGTGAGAGTCTAGAGTTTATCCGTGGCAGGGATAGACAGAAGGTGATTTGTGTTGGTATTGAGGGTGACCTGGATATGTAGGTGAAGTTTGGAATTGCATAGCTGTGGGATTTTTTGTGAAGCTGTATGGTGGATGGTGATGTGACTTGCCTATATGTAAAGTGCTTATTGTTTGTGTAGACGTTTCGGTAAGGAGGGAGATGTGTTATGTCACACTCTTCAGGCACTGCCTGAGCCAGCTGAGCTAGCCACTTGGTACTGTGATGTCATGCAAGTACCAAGTGGAATGTTGATGTATGAGTGAGAGAAGGCTGTGCTGAGTGTTCTGTTTATGGGTCAGTTGGTCCCTCCCTCCCTGGGTGATGGGTGCCGGTGATCTATCTATCTATCTTAGTATCTATCTTATGTCTTTATGTCCTGTGACATGTAACTGAAGAACTGGAAGTAAACTTACTTATAAGCAACCTAACTCAAGTATGAACATTGCTTTACTACACTATCAGGAGCACATTATTTGTTATATGTGTTTTATGTGCATGGTTCTGGTAGTGTTTGGATTGCATGATGCTTGCATGGCTGTATGGGTAAGGATGTATGTGGCGCAGTTGGGAGTGATGTGCCCTTCTGTTGTTGGGAGGTCTGGTTGTGTGTATGCCGCCTCGTTCCACCGTCCCCCTATGTTCATGTGAACACTGAATGTGTGTTGTGAGTGATGTGCGTTTGTTTACTGGAGTTGGGTTGGAGGTTGCTTGTAGTGTGGGGTGGTTGATATATATATTCTATTGGTTACAATTCTGTGGGATGTCAGTAGGGAGTTAAGTGGGAGCGGTTTGTGGTTGAATGAGACGTGTGTGTGTAGAGAGGAAAAAGTGCAAACAATGTATCCCTTCTGTAAACGTTGCCCTGGGCGTGGCAACACCTCTTTTTGTTGGTTAGCTTGCTGGACTTTCACAGACAAGAGTTTCCGTTGGGTGTTGCTTAACGGATGTGGTTGCACCCGGGTCTGCTGCGGGGCAATCCGTGCCCCCCCTCCTCTTCCCCACCTGGTTGTATGGATGATGTCCCATGTTTCTCTTGGTTATGTGCCAGAGTGTGGCAGGCTCTGTGTCTGGATGTGGTGGGTCCAGATGGAAGGTGTTTGTTGTGGTTGGAAGGTGTTTGTGTGGTAGGGAGATGTTGTGGTTGGATCTGGTATGAAAGGGAGATGTTATGTTGTGGTTGAATCTGGTATGAAAGGGAGATGCTACATTGTAGTCTTGTCTTGTCACTGGCCTGGAGTGCTTGCTATCAGAATGTATCAGAAACATTGAGCTGCACTATGAGCTCATTAAGTTCTAAGAATGTTATTCTAAGAATGTGGAGGAGAGACAGTAGAGACTGCGGGGAGAGAGCCATGTTGGCACTCGGCTCTCATAGGCCGCTGTAGCTGTAATGAAATAAATTACTGTTTCTTCATCACTGCTGCCTGGAGCCCTTTTTTCCTCATTGGCGACCAGGATGGCTCTCAGCAGTGTTGCCCTACTCCTTTGAAGTCTCGTCATAGCGCGGCCTGCATTATTCCACACTCCCGTGCGACAGCGGACGCTGCAGGAAGGTCAGGAGGAGCGGAACAACAGGTCAGCAGGCGCGTTCCCTGGGGGGTAATCTTGCCTTCCCTATAACTGTATTGACTCTGTCTCAAAGCAACAGTGTTTACTTTCAAGGATCCCTAGCATTGACATTATCGCTGCTGAGCAACCTGCCCATGCAGTTCTGGCAAGTTTCAGGAGCCAGCCATTATGACATGTATCCATTCTGTGGATGAGCAGCCATCATGTTCCAACTCAGACTGATGTAAGGAGGATTGTGACATCATACACAAGGGATTGTACTCATACAAGACTGATCCCTTTGTCTGCATAGCACAGCACTGTCACTGCTCAGTCTGTGCATCCACTGGGCATACTTGAACTGATCCAGAGTCTATTGGTTGCATCCAGCAAGCCCACCCACTCTTTACCACCTTTTTACCGCTTAAGACATGGCAGCTTCAATACCTCCGCCAATATCATTTTTGAATGAACCTGGACGCCCCCAAGTTAGGTGGGACAGGTGGAAAGACATGTTTGAAAACTACCTGGTGGCAATGGGAGGAGAGAGATTCAGCTCAACTCACAAAAAGGCATTATTACTTCACAATCTTGGTGTGGAAGGCCGTGCAGTGTTTGATGGGTTAGGCAGTGCACAAGCTGGTGAAGAGGAGGACACAGATGAATATGCCCTTGCGATTAAACAACTCAAGGATCATTTTGAGCCTAAGAAAAATGTTACATTCGAGAGGCACAAGTTCTTTCAGCGTACGCAGGAGTCCTCAGAATCCGTGGAATCGTACATAGCCTCATTAAGAACATTAAGCCACTCCTGTGAATTCGACCATCTATCTGACTCGTTAATTAGAGATCAGTTAGTGAGGTGCACAGATAATATTAGGATACAGGAGAAATTGTTAGCAAAAGACATTAAGTTGGATGAAGCAATGGATCTAGCCAGAAGCATAGAACAAACCTCACAATATGTCAAGGAACTGAAGTCTGACAAACAGAGTACCCAAGCTGTGTGCGCAGTTGATCACAGGAAGAGACTTAATGTCAATACAAGCAGGAAAGGAACATGGGGTGCGAAGTGTACCAGATGTGGCAGTGTCAAGCATGGTCCGAATTACCCTTCGTGCCCAGCAAGGAATGCTGAATGTTTCAAGTGTAGGACCAGAGGACATTTCGCTAATGTATGCAAGAGGTCTTCAATAAATCTCTTAGAAACCAGAGACAACCAAGAAGAAGGTGCTTACTCAGCTTACAACATACAGGAGGTGTACTCCTCGCAAGACAACCCCAGACATGTCTTCGAGATGTCGACCATTGGAGGAGGAGACAGCAAAGGTCCAACAGATGTTTTTGTAATTGATGGTCAAGAAATACTCATGAAAGTTGACACATGTTCCCCATGGACCATCATTTCTAAAGAGACATTTAAAGATGTTCTAAAAAAAGATGAATCAATGCTGGATCCACCAAGAATTCGGCCCTGCGGCTATGCAGAATCCCCTATTGAGATGCTGGGACAGTTTACTGCAAGTGTGCAATACAGAGGTGGAGAATGCACAGCTGACATTTTGGTTGCAAGAAAGGGAGCCTCCGTTTTAGGTTGGGAGGAACAAAGGAAGTTGAGAGTCAGGGTGCAAGCTAGCGCCACTGAGCCTGTCACCATTGCCGAGATTGATGATATGTGGTCAAGAGAGTTCCCAGAGGTCTTCACCGAAGGTCTGGGCAGACTCAAGAACTTCGAACACCATATTAGAGTAAAGAAAGAATCTAAGCCTATTGTTCATAAAGTGAGACATGTGCCGTTAAACATGAGAGCGCAACTACGCAGTGAACTCAATAACTTAGTAGATAAGGGTGTCATTGAACCTGTTGAGACCACAGAGTGGTTGTCCCCCATTGTTTTAGTGGCCAAAAATAATGGTAAATTCAGAGTGTGTGTAGATTTGCGCAGTCTTAATCACAATATTCTGGTGGAGAGACATCCCCTACCCAACATTTCCGAGACACTCTCCACTCTTGGCGAACCCAAATTGTTCTCTGTCATTGATCTCTCTGCTGCCTATCACCAAGTTCCCCTTTCCCGAGAATCGCAACATCTCACTGCCTTTATCACACCTGAAGGCACTTATAAATACAATCGCATGCCATTTGGGTTGGCCTCGGCCGCATCTGTGTTCCAAAAGGTGATGGAGGAAGTGTTAAAAGGGTTGGAAAATGTTAAGGTGTTTCAAGATGACATTCTGATTTTTGCAAGTAATGAGCATGAGCATGACAGAGTACTTAGGGCAGTACTATGCAGACTGAAAGAGGCTGGGTTAACGGTCCAAAGAAGCAAATGTAAAATAAGTGTTGAGGAAGTGGAGTATCTGGGACACAAAGTTTCGAAAGAAGGTATTTCTCCCAAAAAATCACTCATAGAAAGCATTAGTAATACTCCTCAGCCCCAAGACAAGGACCAACTACGTTCTTTCATGGGACTAGCGGAATATTACCATAAATTTGTGAATGGCTTTGCATCCATCTCATCTCCATTGAGGGAGTTACTAAAAAAGAACGTGAAGTACACATGGTCCAAAGAGTGTCAGGAAGCATTCTTGCAAATCAAAGATTGTATAGTCAAGGCCCAATCCTTAAGTGGATTCATGTTTGGCAGGAAAACGTTGCTTTCAGTTGATGCTAGTACCCATGGCTTAGGAGCAGTTTTGACTCAGTTTGACTCAGGTAAAACTGAATACACAATTGCATTTGCATCCAGGCCACTTAGAAGAGCAGAAAAAAATTACTCGGTCATTGAAAGAGAGGCACTAGCAGTATTTTGGGCAGTCACGCACTTCAAGTTCTTTCTATGGGGTCAACCTTTTATTGGTAGATCAGATCACAAGCCTTTGGTTCAATTGATGAACGGTTCTGAGTGGGCCAAAGGGTCTCCAAGAGTTTCGAGGTGGATGGTAGAACTCTTGAGTTATAATTTCAAGGTGTGTTACATTCCTGGGAGGGAGAATGTGGTACCAGATTGTTTATCCAGATTACCTGTGTGTGATGGTGAATTGGAGGGAGCACCTGAATTTCAAGATGTGAGCATTGCAGAAATTGAGCATGATGCCATTGATAAAGAGATGTGGATAAGAGCTGGTGAGGAGGATTTAATATTGAATCAAGTTATGATTTGGACCAGAGAAGGATGGCCTCACAAGAATATTGTGGGAAAAGAGTTTGACAGATATTTTGGTGTGAAGGACGAGTTAAGTATGTCTGAGGACGGATGTAAACTTAGAAAAGGAAATAGGATAATACCCCCCAGTGGAGTCAGATCTCATTTAGTGAATATAGCACATCAAGGTCACCTGGGCATGGGAGGAACAAAGAGATATTTGCGGCAATATTTCTGGTGGCCCGGGATTAACAGCGATGCAGAGAAGTGTGTTAGGGGTTGTAGAGAGTGTGGTAAGAGTGACAAGACCAAGATGGTTAGAGAAGTACCAATAAATCCTGTCAAAGTACCGAGTGAACCATGGCAAAAAGTTGCAGTTGATTTGATGGGACCATTACAAACCTTGACAATGGGTATAAATACATTGTTGTGTTAGTAGACTACCATTCCAAATGGATTGAATGGAAGGCTTTGCGTGAGGCAATCACTGCAGAGATGGTGTTATTCTTCGAGGAAGTGTTTTACAGGGAGGGTTTCCCGACAGAATTAATGACTGATAACGGAGTACAATTCTGTTCTGAAAGGATGTTAACTTTCTTGAAGAAATTTTGCATCAAACACACTGCTTTATATCATCCAAGGGCCAACGGCCTCGTTGAGAGATCCAATAGGTTCATAAAGGGTGGTTTGCAATTGGCCATGGCTTCTAATCTAAAATGGTTTGGTGTAGTAAGAGAAATGATATGGAACTACTGTACCACACCACACTCAGTTACAAATGTATCTCCGTTCATGTCATTGAAAGGGAGACAACCTGGAACAAAACTATGTCCAGGGTGGATGGACTTAGCCAAGAGTTCCAACATTGATCGTGAGAGAATTATGACTCTCATCAAAGAAGCAGAGGATGTGTACAAAGAAAGATTTGATGAGGACAAGAGTGTCAAAAGTAATACCTGGAAAGTGGGAGATTGTATTCTCATAAAGAACCCTAGATTCACTCCCAAATGTGTAGAAAGCAAATACATTGGTCCCAAGAAAATATCTGCGGTAAGAAACAATGTAGTAATTGTAGAAGGGGGGGAGTGTTGGTCAATGTCCAGAATTGTGAAATGTCCAGAATGCATGAAGGACAATGCACATGATAAACATGACAATGGTGAACATGACAATGGTGAATTTGCTAATAACAGTATCAGAGACTCTAGTGTCATAGATAAGTGCTCCAAGGATGACAACAATTCAAGGTCTGCAGCAGAGACACATTCAAATAGAGTCAAGAACAAACTCGGCTGGTTTAAGGATTATTATGTGGAGTAAACAGCTGTATGCACATAAGGGATGAGATGTGTTATGATGTAAGTGTAAGTTAAAACAAGTTCATAAAAATGTATTACCAGATCCTAGTTAAACATTGAGCTGCACTATGACCTCATTAAGTTCTAAGAATGTTATTCTAAGAATGTGGAGGAGAGACAGTAGAGACTGCAGGGAGAGAGCCATGTTGGCACTCGGCTCTCATAGGCTGCTGTCGCTGTAATGAAATAAATTACTGTTTCTTCATCACTGCTGCCTGGAGCCCTTATTTCCTCACCTACTCCTCTGTTAATACCTATCCATGTTACTGTCCTGTCCATAAGTGACTGTAAATACCACAAGAGTAACTGGAATATGTACATACTGTACATTCTGTATAATAAAGCCTTACCTGGACTAATCCTAGACTCCACAGCAGGTCTGTGTATGAGTGCTGGGTGCTAATGACTACAGAGAGGCTTTACAACAGCCTCCTATTCAACTGCTGGTCTAAACATAGCACAACCTGGGATACCCCAAATATCAGCCTGGCCTCCATACAGGGCAAAGTCTGTTTGCTAGGTGTGGACTGAATGTACCAGTGTACCAGGTGGGTGTAGGGGATGGCAGAGGGGTGTTAGAGGATAGCGTCATTCCACTATGTTTCTTAATTCTAGGAAATCAGAAAAGAGATTGGTAATGTGAGAGACCTCATCTTCCACCCAGTGCAGCAGGCTCACTATGGGTAGATTTCAGAGTGTCAAGAATATCTCATGCTATACGTTTACCCGATACATTTCTCATTCAATCTGCACTGCAAGAGAGGCAAACCATATTAATGGCAAAGAGATTCCGGACCACACAGACCGCAGTCAGCCCTGCCATGGATTGCTGCCATCCAGTGTTTGTATGCATGCTGCTACATGAAGTAGGACTTTTGGACAAGGTGGGTCACCGGGTCCCCTACCCTACATGCAGTTCTGGACGGGCAGACTAGGAGTACGAGCCTTTGCACACACCGTGCTTGCATTGTGCAAAGTGTTCCAGCAGCACGAGGAGTTGAGGGGCACAGCTGGTGCTTTTGCCTACCAGGGAGGGAAGCCACTGTGTGTTCCGGGAGGGAGGCAGGAGGGCATAGCAAAAGAAGGTTGGATCCCAAAGAAGGACTAAGAGAATCTCCTACCAGCAGACATTTTTGAATGGTAAAGACTGAAAATAAACTTCACAGTTTCAACATTATCACAAGAAGGCACACATTTGTCAGAGTATAGGTTTGAGTGAAGTTTGGGTGAACTACATTAACTTATGGATATTAGTAGTTTGCCTCAGGACTATTTTCTGCACTTCTGTACATGATGTGTTTTTTATGAGCTGGAATTGTGCCGCACACTAAGGGGATTTCGCTTACAACCCGAAGTACCTCTCCAAGTTTGAAGTGCGCTTCTTTCTTGTAGTTAACTTGAACAGCCGATATGCAAATAAATCAAAATCCCTAAAAGGAATTAAATCCCAACCACTGTAAAATACACGCTTCTTGTAAAACAAAAGGAGTTATTGCTGGCAGGTTTAGAATGAATCTTAACCTCTGGCATTGCTCTGGGCAACCGTCCAGGTTCTTCTCCTGCCAAGCCATTACAAAGGGATAGACCATATGCAAATCAGGCTTGGTCCCACCCCATAGGGTCTCTCCCCTTTCTGTAATGGCTTTGGAGGCGAAGAATAATGGTGAGCAGAGCAATTGCCAGAGGTTTAAGATTAATTCTAAACCTTACAACTTTGTTTCACTTTGTCACCCCGAGTGGGACGGGTATGCCCAGATGTGGGTCCATTGCCTGCTGGGGCTAGAGATCAAGATACTCCTCCTTGATGACGCCCAATGAGGGCAAAACATGTCTGAGGATGCTTGTGGTCTTGTGAGACGTCAACTGCCCCAGCTCATTTTGACAGCCTCATTACGACTCAGGCGGTAAGGGGTTTACGCCGGCGTAAACAGCGCCGACCCTTACCGCCTGAGTACGAGGTCCCTTAGCGCCATGGCGGTTTTAACACCTGCTTTTAGCAGGTGTTAAAATCCATGGCGCTAAGGGACCATGGAGTTAATTACGCCACCGTAATTTACGGTGGCGTAATTAACGCCTTCCCCACTCCCATTATGCCCTATGGGGCAAAAATGGGAATGGGGAAGGGTAAATGGGGATTGGGGACTTACCGCCCCGCCAACCTCGGAATGGGGCGGTAAGTCCGCCAACCACCATGGCGTAAACGTAGTTTACGCCATGGTGGTAAAGTCACGGCCCAGGCGGTAACTTACCGCCTGGGTCGTAATGAGGCCCAGTGTGTGAAACATCGGTTATGACTGATGCAAGCGACACAGGGTTAGGGACGGTACTTCCCCAAAATCAAAGGTGAACAGACGATGTAGTAGCGTTCTCCTTGTGAATGCTGAGGGGGCAGAATTTAGGTAATCAGTAATATAAAAAGAGGTGCTTTTTGTTGTGTGTGCTGTGGAAAAGTTCCAAACCTTCCTGTGAGAAACGGACAATAAACCCCATGCGAAGATGTATATGGCCAGTGGGCTAGAAGTAGTTTCCCAAAGAATTATGAGGTGGGTGACGTCTCTTCAGGTCATGATTTTACTCTAGAGCATGTGCTGGGAAGGAAAATGTCATTGCCGAATATCTGTCTTGTGAATCAGCGAGCGGTGAGAGATGTACAAGAAGAGGAAGAAGAGTGGGCGATAGGAGGGGAGCAATATATCCCAGATTTGCAGAGGAACGGCAAGGGTATGTTGAAGGGGCAGTCATAAAATAATTCTATAAGGTGAGGGATGAACTGATCATAGAAGAAGATTTTGTGCAAGGGAGGAAAGGTGGTGCCTTCCGAAGGGGTGCACGAGTACATTTTGGACGCATTTCATGTGGAAATATGGGAATGATGAAAACCAAAGGGAATGTAGGAGGGATTATGGATGGTCAGATGTAGATAAGAAGGTGGAAGAAATGATTAAGGAGTGTGTGCAGTCTGGGGAAAGTGACAAGGCTTTGAGGAACAGCATGCAGCTACTAAGGCCCCTCTAGTTGCAGAGCTTGCTGTGAGAGCACATGGCTGTGACATGTTAGGGCCATTGGAGGGGGAGAGATGAAGGACGAGGTACATTATGGACTTGTATTTCAAATTAGTGGAAATAAAAGTAGTATATGAAGCAGAATCTAAAGCTGTGTAGTGGAGGTGCTCATGCAGGGGGTGGCTGGGTTTGGAGGGTGCTGTGGAGAAGAGAGTGTATGCCTACAGGCTGGTGCTCCACATCACCAATGGGTACTGCCGTTTGAGAACATTAGGAGGATAAAACCTCATAAATAGGTGTGCTTGCCGTGGTTGGGGCTTGCCAAGTTGGTGGAGTGGGATGACGGAAGTTTGAGGGTGGAGGTGAAGGGGAAAGAAGAGAGGATGAAGGGTAGATATGATTTGCTTAAGTGTGATGTGGAGAGAATGTTCCAACTTTCTTGTTGAGGTGTGGACGATGAATTCTGGGGGGACCCCCAAGCGTTTAAGAAGGATTCAGGGCCTCCAAACAGTTGTACAGATGTGCAAAGATGCCATTGTTATAGGCTATGGTAGGACCTGGAACGAGAAGAGGCTATCCATAAAGAATTTAAAATTATACCTTATCCTGGGTTTGAGTGAGCATAACATTTCTGTTTTTTCTATGTTGTTATGCTACTGTTTGTAATTTTCCTTTTGAGTATGCTTTCCATACCCTCAGAATATGCTTCGCAGCCACCATCTGAACTCTGTTAATCCATCCACTACACTCTCACGCCTCAACACATCTCCCAGCATTTGACAGTAACATTATTGAATTTGGCGTCCTTGGTAGTGTGATTCCAAGCATTAAATCTAATCTGCTCAGCACATCATCCCAGAAACCAACCACTCCTGGGCAGTCACATAGCATGTGTAATAAAGTACCCCCTTTTCGGCCACAACACCAGCATACATCATCATCAACCATACCTAAGCTAGCCATCCGTGCAGGGGTCCGGTATAAGCGACAAAGAATTCTTTGGTGCACATACCGCAAGTTCAAGTCCATCTTCGAGTTTGTGCCAGTTCTCAGCAGGTTATCCCACTCCTTGTCAGATATGTCCTTGTAGTTTCAGTGGAACACATGTCAAGATGGAGAGAGAAGTCATGAGCCAGCTGAATTAGAACACACAGATGGAATGGAAGAACTCCCCTCAATGTTCTATAACTGCCTTTCAGCTGAAGCCTTGGATCAGCTGGACCTGTTTCATGGGAGCTCTTCCTCAGTATCCCCCAAAACCAGGAATGGTGAAGAAGTTCACCAGGAGATTTCAGCTGACAAAGGACAATTTCAATATTTCCTTATATCCGTTAACATGATCCTAAAAGAGAAGCTTATAGTTTAATGAAAGTATAACATGCTCACAGAGAACTTACAAAATATCAGAACTGAATATGAGACACCACAAAACATTATCTAGAAAAGAATTGGGGTTTTCAGTTTTCCAGGAAGTGAATGAGTGCTTGTGACTGCTTACGAGTAAATGGCATAACCCTTCATAACATATTCAATTAGTGCTGGAGAAGAGACGCTGCACGCTTGTGTGAGTCATTGGGAGGTGTTCATTTCTGAGGTTGCGACCAGAGCAAACAAGTGCACAGCCCCGTCGAATCCTTATCGTTCAGGCATAGCCCGAGAACAGAGGTGCACCTAGTAAAGGGCTGGGAAGACATGCAAGAGATCTCCAAGACATGCACATGTATCGGCGGGCAGTATGCGGTCTCGTCAGACATTGCATGCCAGGATTGTTTCCTTCCTGGAGTCGTGAAGGGATGCATAGAATGCACGAGGGAGAAGTGTCTACCATGGGAGTAGCGGCTGGCTGCCGTAGGTGTAGTGAGACAGCTGCTGCGTTTGAAGAACTATATGCCTGCCGGCAACCAATATCTATGCTTTTTCTATGCCTTTATATGATACCTACAAGAGACAAAACAAAAAGAACAGGTGTCCCTGAAAAGTTATTTGAGAAGCAAGTTATAGTAATAATGCAATAATGAGCAGTTATTTAGGAGTATGTAAATAGTTAATAAAAAAATTAGAAGTTCATGATGTTAAACTAAATTATGCATTAGTTAATAACAAACTTTCAGGTAGCTCTTTATTTTGAGGAGAATAATTTTGGGGAGAGTTTTCAATAACACTAAACCAGAAGAGCACGAAATCCAAATTAAGTTATCAATCAGTTTTGCAGACTGAATTCCCTCAACATTGCAGAGGAGTTAAAGGTATGCTTGGAATCTTCCGAGGGTGGGAAGGAATATAGTGGAAAGGGTATTAGTTATATAGGTAGAAAAGTAAAAGTGTCATTCTGCTCTTCTTACCCCCTGCCAGTACTAGGTCTCGAAGACTGAAGGAAAGAAGACAAGACCATGTTCTTTGTTGTTTGATTCACTCCCCTTTTTCTTTGGGGTGATCCATATTTAGTGTAGACTAGAACCTGGATGTGGTACGTCTAAGAGGGGTCCAGCAGCTTCTACAGATTGTTAAGATCCTGACACAGACAGAGTGACATATATTAGAGACTAGACAGTGTACTCGTGCTTTGCATGGTAATTCCTAGGGCTGAAGCTTGTAAGCTTGAAGTGCAATACATGTACATGTACAGCTGAAGCATGTAAGCTTTGTATTGTTGAGATGGCATATATTCATCAACTTCCGTGGGAAATTAAGTTCCTGTAATTATTATGAGAGATTTGCCACGATGCGACGGACCTGTCATGCGCATTACTAAAAAAAAGCACCATTTTGTGTCACCCGCATGACTTCAAAAGTGAGTGCCGCTAATGTCAGCTAGAATGCTGATAGTGTGGAAAGTTTAGGAACAATGAACTGCTGAAGTTTACATTGAACTACGACAGAACTACGGCACGAAGAGCCATATGGCAGGGGTAAGCAATAAAGACCACTTAAAAGAAAATAAGAAAAATGTATATTTTATCATTTTTTTATATTGTCTACACCAAGGAACCTACCCACATGCCAAATTACAGGTCTGTTGCATGTTGGGAAGTATGCTGAACATTTCGAACATACACATATGCCCATATGGCAGGGGTAAGCAGTGCGGACCGCTGAAAAAAAAAATACAAATTAGGAGAATGTACACTTGATACTTTTTACATTGTCTACACCACGGAACCTGGGTAGGTCGGGGTTGTGGCATGTTGGGAAGGGATATAGGTTGTTTGATTGTGACGAGATTGCCCGCGATGGAATGTATTGACGATAAAATGTTATTTTATTGTAGAGGAAGAGCGAGCACAAAGGGCGAGTACATAGATTATACTAGAGAGCATAATCATGAACCTTCTATAGCCAAAAATAGGGGTGAAAGAGAAAATCTGTGATTTGAAACGAAAAGCAAAAACAGAAGCAGGTACTAGGGGAGAAATGGTGAGGCAAATACTAGGGGAACTGCAAAGGCAAGTCATATATCAGAGAAATAAGGTAAATAAAGTACCAAAAATTCCCCAAAAAGTTGGAGAAATTAAAATTCCAGAGTGATTAAAGGGGACATTGCAAGGCGATAAATGTATGTATTTCGATAGTGAGACAGAAGAAAACAGATATATTATTCATACAACAGAACAAAACATGGCAAGATTAGCCATGAGTAAGAATTGGATGTTGGATGGAACATTTAAATGTTGTCCTAAGCCATTCAAACAGCTATACAGTGCACATGGCGAAGTAGATGCCGAATTTTTCCCATTGGTTTACATATTAATGACTGAAAGAAATGAAAAATGCTATCGGGAAGTATTCGCAAAATTAAAAGGGGGCTTGGCAGAGCCATGCAATACAACAAAAACTTGTAGCATGGACTATGAACAGGCTGCAATAAAGGCGATAAAACATGTCTTCCCTACATACAATATACAGAGGTGCTATTTCCATTACACACAGGCATTATGGCGCAACATGCAAAAACATGGACAGCGAATTTCAACATCATAAACAAACTCTTTGCACACTTGCATTCATAACACAGGAATATGCAATTGCAGCATACTTAACTATCGTAAATGGCACTTACTATTAACAAAACGAGATGTAAATGGCCAGTTTTCTAAACTATTATGAAGAAACATGGCTTGGAGCACAAACACGTTTTGGTCGTAAACTGCCAAAAATTTAAATAAAACTCTGGTAATTGTTATAACGCAATATTAACTGGGTCATCCAAAACAAACAACAAATTCGAGTGGTGGCATAATGGACTGAGAGTAGCAATGAGCCATACAAAGTCGTCGCTGTGGAAGTTCATACGTGTACTACAAACTGAATAGGGAATGCCCGAGAACTCTTAATTAAAAAAATAAGAGGAAATAATTTACATAAAAAAACAGCAGAGAGTATGCAAAACATTAGGAAGAGAATGCTGAAAAATTCAATTCCTTGAGTTTAAGCGACTATCTGATGAGCATGGCTTTCAATGTGAACGTTATAGCATTATAAGAAATGCTTCAAAAGTTGATATGTACATTGGTATTACCGAAAAAAGAAAGCGGAAACTGATTTTTTTTTTTTTTAAACGAATGATTATAGGATTAAAATGTTTCAAATAACTATATGTTACATAGTTGATGTTAAAATGATCAGTTTTTTATTCAAAAATATGAATAAAGGATTAAAATGTTTCGATTAACTATATGTTATACATTGCATGTCCAAATTATCTTTTTTTACGATTGCTAAAAAAGAAAAACATTTGTAAAATGCATATCTTATACTTTTTGCATTGTCTACACGATGGAACCTACATGATCGCCAAATTTCAGGTTTGTAGTATGTTGGGAAGTATGCTGAACATTACAAGCACACACACGTATCCACATATGACAGGGGTAAGCATTGCAGACCACTTAGAAAAAAAATAGGAGAATGTATTTCTTATACATTTTACATTGTCTACACCATAGAACCAACCCACATGCCAACTTGCAGGTTTGCAGCATGTTGGGAAGTATGCCGAACATTTCAAACAGACATACACACTTTCCCTTTCATATATAGCGATAGAAGAGGACGTTTTAATGGGACAGGGTTGTGATATCATCACACGCCTTTAAGGAAAGGGCCATTAAACGGTAGGCCAACATGTATCTCTAGCCAAATCAAACTGTCAACAAAATAATGCAGTGCTGTAACGTAGGATATCTGACTATTGATGCGTGATCATGGCAATACTTGATTGCTGGGATAAACCACAATTCCCCTATGGAAAAACAATCCTAGCCTTGTTTACAAATGTGTCTGACCTCCCGTCCCCCTCCCACTCCATACGATTATGCACAGAGTTAAAAGGATTATTAAATACGTGGTTACGATCTCATAACCATCCGATTAGGAATGTGCCCTGGTAACTCATGTTAGCAGTACTGAGAACAAATGACAACAAGAAATTGGGGCAGCTAAGTCAGAAATGAATCCCATTTCGGAAAAGAAATGGCTAGGTGTATTAAAGAGAATTTTACTGAGTCACGACAAGCAGTCAAAACTAACAAATGTATAATTAAAAGTGTTCCAAGGATATTTACAACATTATCAAGAAGATGAAACCTTCCAGGGCACCTGGACCTAGGTTTGGCAAATATTGTTCTAAAGAAACCAGAATCCTGGGCTTGGTTTCTATATTAGCTTTTCACGAAAGTAGCCGAAGAAGACTGTATACCTCCCTTGTGGAAGCAAGCATTATTAGTCTCAGTATACAAAAAGGGCGACCGGCTGAATCTGCCTAATTATAGATGGCTTCCAAAGCTGGGTCCATCTAGCAGAATCTTTGTCACTATTCATCTTAAGGAATGAACTAGCTGGGTTACAGATAACAACATTGTGCACCCATTTCAGACTGGATTTCACTCATGCATGGCTACCAGGCTTAACATTCTAGTATTACAACTGTTAATCAACCGCAGTAAGTGGGGCGGTGCCCACCTCTATAAGCTGCCTTTATAAACTATTAGGCAGCTTCAGACAGAGTTGAGAGGCCGGCTCTGGCATAAATGATATACCTGGGGAATTCCTGCAGGGTTACTTAACATGATAAAACTATTATACAGAGGTACTCCTGTAATTTGGCTGTTTACTCAAAACAATCCTTCACAGAAATCTGTTTAGAGCAAGGGTGTGTTTTAGGCGTCCGTAATGGCAGTTGTGGTTGAGGTTGTGGCTGAGGTTGTGGCTGGCTCTATCGGGATCAGGGGCGTTAAAGAGTCCTCTTTCCTCTTTCGAGCCGGTGTACGTCCCCCTTCAGGAGCACTCTTCCTTTTATGAGCCCTCTCCTTCACCTAGGCGGGCGCTCCCCTCAGGTGCACCTTCATGTCATTAAGGAGTAGCTGAATCGGGACTAGCATATCTGCCACCGCTTCCTTTATGGTAGTTGCCACAGAAGAGCCAAGCCTCTCTTGAAACTAGCTCCTAGAGACACCTCTGGCTCCTGAGAGTCCTCCTCGTCTTCCTCTTCCTCCGACCATTTCTGGTCAGTTTGAGGGGTGCATTCCTCCACCATTTATAAGCTGATTGCTTTATCATTATTATTATTTATTTATTTGGCAATAGTACTCTACTCTATTCAATAGTACTGATTGATTTATTATTATTATTATTTTTCTTTGGCAATAGTAATCTATTCAGCAGTATTCCTCCAGTAGAAGCAGCGTGTATGCCAACAAACCTTCTGTTTACTTTTCTTTTCTTTTCTTTTTTTTAATCCGAAGAAAACGAAGAAACTCCTTCCCTGCGGTGCCTCCGGCGCTCGGCGAACATTGGTTTCCTTTGAATGAAAGGAAACACGACAGCGAGTGCCAGAGACAAGCAGGAACCGAGGAAAGGACAGCGCAGAGGAGGAGCTCTCTCTGTTGGGGTTGCGGCACTGTCGCGAGGTAAGTTTAGTGGAAACAATTAGTAATTCACTAAAGGCTTATTAAATAATGGGCCGTGTGCAGCTTCCCCTGACCCAGACACCCGATGCGGCCAATGGGTGCCGTAGGGGGCGGGAAGTCTCCGGCGCTGAGGAGAAGTCACGCTTTTGCGTGTGACTATTGCCAGGTAACCGGCATGCCACAGCTGTGTCAATCCCGCTGACTCTGGCACCCCAATGGTGTACAAGGGACTGTGAGGCCGCACCAACGCTGACACTGTTGCGTTAAGCGCACAGTGAATGCTACGATCCCTGAGATCAGGGTATAGTAAGCATAAAATGACAGAACTCTGAGACCATCCGAGTGAGGAAAAATACACTTGATAGAGGAGCGTTAATGCTCCTGGTTAACAATATAAATTCATGACAACGAATGAACAATAAGAAATTAAAATCCACTTATCTCTTGCTGTGAGCAGCAAAGAAAGAGGAAGTGGTCCAAGGATTACTACTATTTGGAAGGGCTGACTGCACCACATTGGCTGTTAGGGGGGGTCACATGTTACGTGACTAGCTTATTGACTGTTTCAAGGACCTATGGGAAACTGATTTTTTCTATGGAGCTTATCACGTTTTGGACTGTTGTTTGGCCAATGTTTCCAGAACATTTGCACTGCGGATTTTCAGCACCCAAGCAAGTTATTTATGTTATTACACACTAATTACACACTATTACACACTAATTACACACGCTAAAATCTTGCTGCTGAGCTTGTATGGTTAATTTCAATTAGAGAAAGAGAAGCATAATGGGAGCCTCCAGTCTCGACATAGAATCCTCCACAGAAATCTGTTTAGAGCAAGGGTGTGCCTTAGTTGTTTTGTTGTTTCTTTAAACTGCATATCTTAGACATGTCAGCCGCCATAGGATTAAATAACTTTCCTCCCAAGATCCCAAGATAGGACCCAGACATGTCCTCTGGCTGGGATACATGGACAACATTGTGCTCATGGATCACACCATGGTGGGTCTTTTGCGTGAATTAGCTGCCTTATGGGAGCACATCGGCCAAACAATTGAAAATACATTTTCAAAACCATAAAATCAAAGGCATTCTGCAGAATGAAAATTGCCAGATGCGTGGATCACATATTCAACAAGTAGGAAGCTTTATTTGTTTAGGTGTTCAACTTACTTGCGGAAGAACAATAGCGATTCTACCTGGCATTGGAGCAAAAGCAGTTGCATAGTTTACACTGGTGAAAAGATGTACTCAACGCACAAGAGAAGTCTCACTTGAAGGCTATAGTACCCTGCCTAGTTTTATTCCCTGGGAGAAGTGTGGTGACTAGGTGATGATGTTGATAGTCTGATGGAATGTGGTGCGGGAGTTCGGTAGAGACAGTTGGGTTCAATAATCATTCATCGCCTTTTGGCTGAAAAAACAGTACATTTTTTTATTTTATTTTTTTATTTTTATTCTGCACAAACATCCCTTCCCTTTTATATGTTCCCTATCCTCCAACCACCCAACCGCTTATATACACTTACCCACCTCCCACATATTTTACAATGAGTTTTTTTGGCCAACATTTTTCAGCAAGAATCTCAGCAAAAACAAAAGCAGGTGATGAATGAACATTATATCGACAGTTGATGGGTGGTGAGCACCGGTGGGGTTTCTGATTTCTGAGGAATGTGACTCGGAACGTAATTCCTGGTGGACTGACCTGATGCCTGTAACAAATAAAAGGTACCTATGTTACATCAAAGGCAAAGGCCTCCTTGGGTCTACTAACACAGTATTGTGCCAGCCATAATGTATGGCTTCGAAACCAACTTAAATCTAAAACCTGCCTAGCTTAATGTATTGGAAGCTGTGGCACCCTACATTAGGACTGCCCTAGGAACGCCAATTGAATGTATTAGAATGGAAATGGGTATAACTTCTATCTTAGGACATTCTATCCATGAAGGATCGGAAGAAACATTAATGCTGTTTCTATTCCCTAAAAAGAAATGTCGAAGGTTTTTTATGTTACTCCTTTTTAACCTTTGACCCTCACTGCCGATTGTGGTGCTAGATTGGGCGTTTCTGAGAGCAGATGTTATTGCAGAATCTGCAAATGTCATTCTACCGTAGAAAGTGCCTGCCATCTTTAAACATGCTGCCCTTGGATATGTTCTGGACATGGCATGTTCCAGGAAGGCCTGCATCACTGTCAATAGCGTTGTTGTGGCTATGGGCTTCTATTACATCTATTACTTTATAATTAAATAGGACAAAATTCGGTGCTGTTAATGAATGTGTTGTGTAACATGTGTGTGTGAATATGTGTATAATTAACGTATCATTTAATTTTGAATAGAGTCTTTGATATTAGCGAAGAGAGTGGGTGGCCAATTTCAAAACGTTCACACCAGAATTAGAAAATAGAATTAGAAAATATTAAAACAATGAACATGAAAAAGATGGCTAGAGTGTGGTATTCTGTTTATTGATCTTATTATACTCTTGCTTATGTATTTCATGGCATTTCCTTTGCTCTTGTGTTCCGATTCCCTGGTAACAGGTCGTGGCAGTACTGGGCTGGCATGGTGGAAACCTCCCTCTTGAGGTTTCTAAAATGTGGGAAGGATGGCTGAGGAGACATTGAGTCCGCGGAGCAGTCTCGTACTGCGCAGGGCCCTTGTTTGACATTAAATTTGATGTCATGAAACAGAACATTTTTGGAGAAACCTCCTCTCACAGTGGCACGCAGGACAAGAATCCCTATGATGTAGCACTCGGACAGTTGGAAAATGTTCCCTGCCCAAGATGAAGGCTGAAATCTACAGATACAACTTCTACTCAAGGAAGCAGAATGCAGAGGAGTCTGATGAAGATTGCGTAACTGCCCTCTGCACGCTTGCATGGTCATGCAATGACAGAGCAGGATTGGAATCAGATTATCATTCATACAAAAATTTTACGGTTTATAGTGATAATGTCGGAAAAAAATGTCGAACTGCAAAAATGTCGAAAAAAAATGTCGAAAATCAGAATATCGAAAAGATATACATATAACTAAAAGAGTAAATTTTTCGAAAAATAAATGTCGAAAAAAAAAGTCGATTAACAATATCAATAACTCGATATAAAGAAACAACAAGAGTATCATTTACTAGGGGGGGTTCCCCCCCAACCCCCCTCACCCGACACCCCGCAGCCACCCGACACCCCCCGACCACCCTCTCACCCCTCATACAAAACACAAGAGGGTAAGAAAGGGTTAAACACATAGGTGACAACCACGAGTAAAGAACCTTGTTTAGGTACCAAGAAACCAATAACGGTTGTGGAAAACCATCATTACCTGACAGAACATCACTTGAGAACGTACTGCAGGAAATCGATTGTTGGAGTTGCTTCAGACTAAAACAGGTAATATTGTTATAACGAACATGTAACTAGACATTAAGGTATCAAACAACATACAATTGTGTGACAGGAAAGATAAAACAGTTAATTTTCTTGTTTATTTTAGAATAAAAAATGGAGAAAAAAGTGGAGTTCATCACCACACAAAAAGGAGGAAAGCAGTTGGTTTGAAATGGTTACGTTTTCTATAAGGAAAGCCAAAAAAAAGAACGCATTTACTGGAAATGCACGGAGTATGCCAAAACTAAATGCAGCGCACGAGCGATTACAGAGGGCGCAGATATAAAAAGTAAAAATGAACACAACCATCTACCAGATCAGACCAATATTATTGTCAGAAAAACATTCTCCGAACTAAAAAGAAAAGCCGTGGAAAGTCACGGTGAAGCTAGTGGATCAGTGCTTGCAGGTGTTTAAGACAAATTACCCACACAAATAACGGTTCAGTTACCACCTGAAAAATTGATGCAGCATACGATAAACCGTACTAAACAACAGAAAGAGAATCTGCCACCAGCACCAATGTTATTTAGTGATATGACAATCCCGGATGTTTTCAAATTAACCGCCTGTCATGATTTCCCAATGATATCCTTGATTAAGCCCATATTTCCGTAGGTTATTATTGCTCTGTCATTTGAGAGAAGGTATTGTTCCCATTCAGATCCATATAGTAGGGGAAATTGGTATTCCAAAATGGCCGCCTAGTGGTGTCAACCAGGAACTAATCTGTAGGCCTAGTCTTTTGCGACCTCTGTTACAAGTACTCATTTCCTGAGGAGACTTGCGCTTCGCGTTGCTGACTGCCTAGCAGTACGGACGCTCACTGCGGTCTCCGTAGAGTTCCAGTCAGAGTTTCCCTGCCCTCCCAATTTTCAGTCAGAATTTATTCGTCCTGTCCTATAGTCTCCTCCTCGGCTCTCAGTCAGTAGTTTCCATTATTATTTGTTGTCCCCTAGTTGCTGTGTCCTTAGTTCTAGTCCGGAGTTTTCCTGTCAGAGTTTCGTGAGGAGTACACCATACACACACGCAAGTACCTGTTTCCAAGGTTTTCCCGTAGGTTACCAGTGTTGTTGTTTTTTCGTTGCAAGTGTCTTAGCAACGGATTAGTTACTGTGCATTTCGCATATTGAGTTTATGCTTATACGCATTGTTCCGCGCTCCAATGTTTGAAACTCATTAGCTGTGCCAGGTTGCCGTCACACTGCCCGTAAATAGTAAATATTGCCAAACTGCGTAGCTAGCTTCAACATTCATTTACTTCTTGTGGCTCGCTATAGTGCAAGAAAGGGTTTTCATCTCATTCCGCATTATATTCAGCTGGTAGTTGTTTAGTTAGTTCCCTTTTGAACAGCGCTACACCACTTATACGGAACAGTGTGTCATCTGAAATTCCGTTATTGCTCTCCAGTTTTTTTTTCTATTTTTAGGAACCATCATAGTTTATGTACTTCCTTTCAGAGCTAACACTCATATTGGTCAGGACTCAATAGGAATTATTTTCTCCTTACCACTTAGTCGCCTTTTTTCCATTAAATAAGAATTCTTATTGCATCCAGACTACACCGTTTCTTCAGGACATGCACCCCTGTATGAATGCAGGATGGAGGGCTCACTAAAAAAGAACCTTAGGTGAGCTTTTCCTGTTGGTTATTATTCTTTTTTCAGTACTGGAGAGTTATTTCAGAATAGGGAAGGAACATTATTTAGGAGGGTTGTTTTCTTGTCATCCTTTCTACAGGGATAGAGATTCACTGAGGTTCCAGGGAGTTCTTCTGGCATTCCCGCAGATTTGACAGGTGAGCATTACACCGCCAAAGGAGTGAGTTTTCACCATGCCACACTGGAATTGAACAATGAAAAAATATTGATATTCTCTACTGCTGCCAACTTTCAACATCTCACTCGAAAAATTGGCAACGTGATGCAACGTTTAAAGTGTGCCCACAACCTTTTCACCAGTTTTACACCGTGCATGGGACAATTAACGACAAAATCATACTGCTTGTACATATTTTGATGCCAAATAAAAGTGAGGAAACATATAGAATCGTGTTCAACAAAATTAAAGAGACTGCACCTGATTCTAATCCAACTACAATAATCATGGACTACGAAACGGCTCAAATTAAGGGATTTTCATCAGTGTACAAAGGGACAAGGGTTCAGGGGTGTTTTTTTCATTTTACACAAAGTATATGGCGAAAGTTAAAAAAATTAGGATTAAGTACTAAATATACCGAGGACAGTTGTTACCAATATAACATAAAAAAACTTTTTGCATTGGCTTTTGTACAGGAAAATTATGTTGTTGATTTTTATGAACATTTGATTGAAACTGAATACTACAAGAATCATGAGGAGGAAAATACTGATTTATTAGACTATTTTGAGAACACATGGATAGGACAATTGACTCGAAATGGAACAAGACGCATGCCAAAATACCCGGTACCATTGTGGAATTGTTACCAAGCTACATTAGAAAGTACACCACGCACCAATAACACATTAGAGGGATGGCATAGCAGATTAAGTAAAATTTTCAACATCAACAACCCTAATTTATGGCATTTTTTGTAGGACTTGCAAATTGAAGAACAACACCAAGAATTTAGGATATCACAAACACTTTCATTGGCTAACCAAGAACCAAAAAGAAAAAAATACAGGGATTACGAAAGTAAACTGGTACAACTAATACGAAATTTTGACGCACAGAATAAAGAAAACTTCTTGAATTCGGTTGCATTTAACTTAAAATGTTAAGCAAACTTACGTTTCATGGACATCTACAATCCAGTGTGGCAAAGGCGAAGTAAATCCGAAAACACCAACCTTCAGCTCCATAAAACCAAGTCTGCAACGGCAATCCATGTAAATATGCCAAGAAAAAAAACAAGAAAAATCCAAATCCAGCACGGAAGAAAAAGTGCACAATCATGGATGAGAAACTCCATAAATCCAATTCTGTAACTGCAATCCATTTTATTTTTTATTTTAGAATTTGTTTATTGGTATTTATAGTTACAATCATCATACAATGTTACTGGTCGGGTCATTATTCAAATTAACCGACCAGGGCACTGGAATTCTGCCTTTACAAAATAAAACAACAACATTGGCATAACAGATTAACATTAACTGTCTCCGATCTAGGGGTGAATGGTGGTTGACTGGTTTCCAAGCGGGGATGTGGCTGGGCGTCAGGGGAGTGGGTGTGAGCTTTCCAGGTATATCAGTGTTGTGCTGTAACGGCAATCCATGTAAATCTGCCAAGAAAAAACCCAAGAAAAATCCAAATCCAGCAAGGAAAAAAAAGTGCAAATCCAAAAAGAACCCATACGAAAAAAATCCACGATCCTCGATGCTCCGGAAGAAAAGGGATTAAAAATCCATTAAAACCAGTTAATCCAATGGAAAAAACACGATTGCTCTGAAAAAAACCACGAAAAAATAAGTAAATCCATAAAATCCACGACTGGAGTAACGGAGACGCGAACGTTGGAGAACCGTTTGGAAAATGAGCTTTAAAAATGGCGCTTAGGTATACGTAGGCAGACGTAACGTACATAGGAAAACATAAACAAACTTTAAATATATAGTTAAATGCATGTTTCTAATGCTCTAACACAATCTAATGGACAATAAGTATATTACAAGTTTTTTCTAGACTTTATGTGATACCTACAAGATACAAATAAAGAGCATTTGTTCTTGAAAAGTTATTTGAAAAGCACATTTTAGTAATAATTCAGTGCTGAGCCACCATTTAGGAGTATGTAAATAGTTAAGAAAAAGAATAGAAGTTCATGATGTTAAACTAAAGTCTGCATTAGTTAATAAGAAACTTTCAGGAAGCCCAAACTCCGAATTTAGTTATCAATCAGTTGTGCAGACTGAATTCCATCCCCTCAGCATCGGCATAGGTGTAAACAGGATGCTTGGAATCTTCAGAGGGCGGGAAGGAATATAGTGAAAAGAGGATATTAGTGATATAGATAAAAAGTAAAAGTGTTATTCTACTCTTCTTACCTCCCCCATTTTTAGGTCTCAAAGTCAGAAGCAAAGAAGACAAGCCTGTGTCCCACAGCAGGTGCTAGAGTATTCACCACTTTGGACCTTGCCTCTGCTTAGTACCAGGTATTGTTGCAACCTGACTCAAGGGATCTCACAACATGTATTACTCACAAAGGGACATATAGATTTAAAAGAATGCCATTTGGTCTTATTTCGGAAGCTGCATTCTTTAAACATGTCATGAAAGCAATACTTGATTCTCCAGTGTGCCGAGCCCCGATATTCCGTTATAGAAAAGGAGGCTTTTGTGTATTGTGGGCCATAATAAAGTTTAGAGTTTTTCTGTGGGGCACAGAAGGTTGACCATTTTGTGTGACCATAAGCCTTTGGTGTTGGTCTTTATAGCAAAGAGACTCATCGTAGCTTTTCTGTACTGTCCCCAGTCGTCGCGCCAAGATACCTTTGGGTGGTAGTGCGCATTGCAAATGTTCCTAACATAACATAACATAGAATATCATGCAAAACTTCAAATTGGGATACCTCGCTTCAGAGACATGACCTCTCAGTTGAGTTTGTTTCTGGTAATGAGAATGTAATTGCTGGTCATCAGGTGCTGCTCAAGTGGCAGAGGAAGAAGGAGAATCTTCACAAGAGGTATTTGTGGTGTGTGAAGATACCATTTCTTGGGATGACTGGGAGGAAGCCAACAGGAAAGATGCTGAATTGTGCAGGGGGAGAGATATGGTCAATAATGAATGGTCAGATTGGAAAAGTGAGTACGGGTTGGGGGCATCTCATAGAGTTAAAGATGAATTGAGTGTGGAGGACGGTCACGTCCTGCGTTCAGGTCGCATTGTTCCCCCTGCAGTTGTGAGGAAGAGATTATTGGAGTTGGCTTATAGTGAGCATCTGGGGATGATGAAGAATAAGGGTCGCCTAAGAACAGACTACTGGTAGCCGGACTAGACACAAAGCTGGAAGAGTTAATCAAGGAGTGTGGTGAGTGCTCAGTATCAGACAAGGTTCTTAAAACATATGTGCAGCCACTTAAACTGCTGGATTTTCTGAGGCTGCCTTGTGGCCAAAGTTGTTTCTTATCACAACTAAAGTCTTGGAAAAATGTAAAGCTATGAAAAAAGTTACTGAGGGAAATAATAAGCAACCTCCTCTCAGGGGATGGAACATTCATATCATGTGTGGTGCCATATTATTTACTGTCCATGTTATGTGTACGGATGGATCGGAATAACAGGAGGCAATGCTCATTATTTTAATATACCTTTATTCAGAGGTTTTTCCCTACGTGCTGCCCCATTTGCTTTCAAAGAAGAACTCAGGAGTGGTCACGTGAGTGATGTGGAAGCCCCCTGTCCTGCTTGTTTCCCTTGCACAGATCAGTACAACTTGTTTTCCTTTGCCGGTGCAGGATGGTGAGGTGGGTTCATTACCTCAAGGGGTATTTACAACCAGCGTTTCCTTTGCACCTAGCATAGCGCCATTTCCATCACACTCCGCGCCAAGGGAGAGATAACTCCAATTTATGGACCAGATATACTAAGGTATTCATCCTGCTGGCATTCAGCATTCTGTATGCTCCAATGCCTCTCTGGGGGCAGCATGGATACCATTCTTTCACTACCCCAACTATCATCTGTTATTCCCACTACCAAACAGAACATGGTCCCCTTGGCACAGAGGACGTATAAAGACAGACGGCTCTTTGCAAAGAGCATATGCTCTATATAATGACAACTGATTCTCTACGCCAGGGCAAGTCCTGGGATTCACTGTTGCACTGAGACATCAACGGTGAGATTTCAGGCTACAATGGCCATTGTAGTTTTACAAACTTAAGAACTCACTACACTTGGGCATCCCTGACATTTCCTTCTTTCTGGATTAGCATGCATTCACTGAATATTTACAAGCTCAGAGGGATTAAATAGCTGCATTCCAGTGTGTACGCTCATATAATGTTCCCTGGCATCTTCCGTAGATGGCACAACATACTTTGTGTTCGTCTTCTCTGGAAGCCTTTACCCTTTCACTACCATTATTGAAGCATCAAACATACCAGCCGTTACCGCTAACAGAAACATTTTCGTTTTGATATTGCAAGTGAATTTTCACAGGGGTTAAATTATGGCAAACCATCAGCATCGCTGAAAACTCTGAAAGTTGAATGCTGTGAGCCATGGTATCATTGGCAAGAACACAGAATCAATGTTATCATCTTATGTTTAAGGGTGTCAGGCTGTCGTCGTATTTTGGAATTTGTCAATTAAACCAAACTGAGCTGCACTACCGCCAGCGTATCCACCTTCATTCACGTTTCAACCCGTCTATCAATGACTGGGTCACACTTGGCTTCAACGCTTGGCAGTCCGAGAACTACTTTGCCAGTGTTTTCCCATGGGAATAATTTAAAGACATTCCTGGGCAAACGCCACCACACTGCAAGGGTCTGCATGAGCACATCTCAAGCGAATCATGCAGCCAAACATCATTTGTAAATAATTACCTGTTGTTCCTTGAAACTGCCTGACATTGATGGACTAGTTGATTATAAACATATTAAAATATACCATCATTCCGCAACACTGACCTGTGGTCCACCTTTACTGGACCTACATACACCAATGCTATCACAACACATATGTCCTCCATTGTATCCTGACTTCCCTATGTCTGTTAAATCTGCACCCTCTTTGCCCATACTCCATTTTCTAAGGTCTGGCTACTCAGGTTGGAGGTGCAATACCCCAATCTCTATACAAGCCAAGGCACGCTAAATCCACTATAGTGGTGATTTGGCACAATATAAAAGCTTCCTAACATACCATAACAGTTCTACGTCGATTCATTAAAGTGAATTACTTCACTGTGATTCACTTCGATGCAGTTACTTCAAATTTCTTTCTGTTGTTTTTTTTATTACAATCAGGGGTTAATCCCCATACCCCTGTACCCTTCCCACCACACCTTTATACCCTTTGCCCCTAAATATACATTTATCATTTACTTCCACATGAAGTAATTGCATTTCAGTAAATTACAACAGTGTAATTCACTTCAATGAAAAAACTGAACATCAACATAACATAACACAGAAAATGTATGGTCTTTTAGCCAACTAGTATGTGTTCTAAAAAATTGTTTCATAACTGAATATATATTTATCTTGGCAACGCATTGTGTTGCCATCAGATTGCTGGTTGATGAGCCATTTTTGATGAAAGAATACAGTAAACCATCCTGGTCATCCTAAAGATTTGAAGCCTGAGTGCTATATTGTATATGTTATTTCTGGCCTGTTCTATGTGCATGACATCGAGGGAGGGATTTTTATGCTTAAAGAAAGACCGTTGGGAGTTCTAGCGTGGGCAATTGAAGAAGGTAGAGAGGTGAAGGAGCCTGGGGCAGCTGTTTACCCATGCAAAGTATCTAAGCCTTTTGATCAATAAAGAGGTGTGCAACCTACATGTCTGTGACTCACATTGTAATACTGCGCTCCTGTGTTTAGTTTATGTGGGTGGTTATCACAGGGCAAATGTTCGCCATAGAAGCCTTATCTCAGCACTGTAGCATAATTGCGTGGGAAGTTTCAGTCATCGTCTCAGTCAAATTAGGAGGTCGCAAAAAGGTGAGTATTTAACTTTTTCTAAAGACCACATAGCCTGGTTCCATGTTGGAGGCTAGTGTGCTCCATTGCTTTGCTGCACGCTACGAGAATCACCCATGCTACTCTTTCTTTCCTACATGTTGGAATAATGAGGACGCAGATTCATTGAGCTTTTTGCTGGTTAGGAATTTGTGTACTAAGAACATTGATTTGAATACAATATATTTAGCTACACAATGGGTCTGCAACCTTTGGTTCTCCATATATTTTTCACTACGTTTCCATGATCCCCCACCATTCACTATGCTGGCTAGGGTTGATGGGAGGTGTAGTACAAAACATCTGGATATTTGAAAAGGTCACTAATGTGAAGACATATGGATGCTCCTGGTAAATTGGCTTTGCCTTTATTTAAAATACTTCACAGCAAGCCCCCAACACGACCTTCTACGGCAACTCCCACTCTTTACTGATCAGCTCAGAACACTGAGCTTAGTTTGCCCATGCACATATCACCCCAATATTCTACACACATGGGTCCATGCATTTTTTAAATTTTTATATTTTTAATTTTTTTATTTGTGTTTTGATTTCCAACTACAATAGAACGAAATCTTTCACAATGTTATAACAGTTCACACAATTCCCAAAATAAAAAAAAAAATAAAAGCTTTAAAATAATAAAAGTTCAGCACATCAAGTATTACATAAAAAAGAGAAAGAAGGGGGTGAAAGGAGGAGGAGGAGGAGAATGAACCAGAAAGCTGCAAGAAAGAAATACTGCAAGAAACAAAATAAAAAAAGGAAAAAAGGTTTCATAGGCCAATTAACACACCTTTCCTTACACCCCTCATTTACATCGTGCCCTAGTCCTCAGATACTCTTGGGGAGAGGGGGAAAGGCGCAAGGAGGCCTCTTAGCCAGCCTCCTCTCTTAAAGTCCTCTTGTTCCCTTCAACCCCCATTCTACCCAGTGTTTCCAAGAGTTTGTAAAGCAGATCACAAAAAGCTAGGATACGACTCTGTGCTTGTCCCCCCCATCAGAGTAGGCCAGCATGCCTCTGTGCCCAGATCTGTTTCTAAGAATCTCAAACGCTCTTCCTTACGTACCATACAGTACCATACAGCTGAGAACCAAATGCTTTGTTGTTTCTTTTTGTGCAGCCTCTCCACACAATCTGCAACTTAGCTCTGTTGTTGTGATGGACCAACTTCCAACCCTCTCAAGTTTCAGTAGTTGGTTCAATCAGAAACGTAAATATAATATTCTTCTCATGTGACATGGGAAAATAAGTATGTATCTCAGGATTTGTTCACTCCTATATACAAGCCTTGCGTACTCCTTGTACAGGCCTGATTTTTATATATCTTCTCTTGTTTTGCCCCTGTCATACTCTAACTGTTTTTTCTTTACCTTCGCCGGATTTGCGGTAAACTCTTCCACGGTAGACCCTATTTCCGTAAGCATTTTATTAATTTCTGTTTTCAATCTGGTAATAGAGCCTGCCGAGTTTCGAGTCTGTACCGTTCTCCATTTTTCATACAAGGATTGGGCTGGTGGATCTAGTAACTTAGCAAAGGACATCAGTTTCCTCCACTCAGCCCTCGTGGCGAGTGAAACCAAACCGAACTTGTGACGAATGATTGAATTTGGGATTGTTTTTGGCTAATCTTAAGGTTTCTTTCCAAAGCTTCACTTGGAATGTATTTAGGTTCTGTCCAAGATCATTAAGATTTATGTCCATGCCATATAGGATTGTTGGTTCCACCTGCATCTGATAGAACCGAATTTGTGGGACCTATGAAAAACTGCACAATTGTGCATAAACCTGTCTCATCTTCGTAAGCAAGGGACCATACCTAAGGCTTAGATAATTTACCCCTCCTGCTTTAGATGTTGAGTTCAGAACCTCATACCCCAGGTAGGTTAGAGCAGCAACCCTTTCTAATGGCTCATCACCTACCTTCCAATTCATGTTTTTTGGTCTTGTTTTCGTTGCCAAGATGTATACCCTAGATTTTGCCCCATTTACCCTTAGGTTGTTTTCGAGTGCGTAACTGTGGAAGAGTGTCAACTTACACTGTAGTCCCAAGGCTGTGAGGTCGATCAACACTACGTCGTCCGCAAAACCGATCCGATCCAGTGTTGCCGACCCCAACTTGTTAGGATAGATCAGCATCAGTATTTATAAAAATGTTGACATGATACATAACATAATTATTTGTACATAGTTCTGAGTATTTACACTGTACATAGTTCTGAGTGTCACACAGGTTCCATGACAACGTGGAACTGCATCTGCATCACGATATTCTGGGAAGAATGTTAGGATATGAAGAAGGAGAGCAGATTGAAGGAGCGACTGGTGGCTCCCTGCTGGGGGTCGTTTCCCCAGATGGAGACCTGCTAGCTACAGGCTGCGGACAAAGACTTCCAGTGGAGGAAGCAAAACAGCCTCTGAGCATAGGAAACAGAAGCGCCTATATTGGAAATGTTGGGTGCTACGCCCGAGCGTCGAGCCATGTGGGGAGTGCATTTCAGACACCTGTGAAGTTGGTGACACGGACCCAGTGGAGGCACTTGCAAACCGGGTGTCATAGCCCCTTGTTCTTACACCAGACGTTGCGGTGAGTCTTTTCAAGGCCCAAGAGCAAGCTAACCACAGTTGGGCAGTTGGCACCTTGCTTATTCTTGGATGACAGTCGCTAAGAGACGCATTCCACAGGCTGATAAGGGGCGAGCAGCAGTGTGTCAGCACGTAGAGTGCCACGTCCTCATCTACGTTTAAAAATAAAAGGACCTAACGACGTGGCGGCCATGTTAGACGGGCCAGTCCTATTAGATTCGCACAATACCGAAGTTCCTGGTTTGCCACGTCATTACGTTTGTGAAAATAAAGGACCCAAAGATGTGGTGGCCATTTTGAATGTGTAAGTCATACCTTACAGTATATCAAAACATTTTTTGGAACATAAGCACCTAACTCGGAGCCGCTCAGGACACGGTGAGCTTGGAAGCTTCGTTTTGAAGACTCCTCACAGGTGAGTCAGTACAGCTCTTGGGGATTTGGATATTTTCAGCAATCTCATTAGATGTGCAGTGGGAAGGTGATGACAAGACAACAGTTATTGTGAATTAACACAACCTAAGAACATTCTTAGAGATGGCAAACGTGCCGTCTCCGATGTTGTTTCTCACAGCCCTGGGTGAGCCCAGAGTACGATGGGCGGATTGGAAGGAGGGATTTAATAAATATGCTCAAGCTGTGTTTGGGGCCAATTTTTCTAATGAACGCAAAGAAGCATTATTATTTCACTGGTTGGGCCCCGCAGGTCAGGAAGTTTTAAAGGAACTTCCAGAACCAGCTGACATTTCTGATGCGGGCCCATATGAAAAGACATTGGCAAAACCTGACAAACTCTACCAAATCGAAGAGAACATTATCCTGGAAAGATATACATTTGCCACGAGAGGTCAGAAAAATTGTGAAAGTATAGAAGACTTTATTACAGCGTTAAGGGGACTGGCAGTCAAGTGTAAATTCAGTCATTGTTGAGATGAACACATCAGAGATCAGTTGATCAAATGCACCAATGACAATATCAGGAAGGAATTATGGAAGGAGAGGAATCCTTCTCTAGACAGGCCCATTGAAATTGCAAAGACTGTTGAGCATACATATAAGTGTATAAAGACACTTCAGGCAGGTGCACCTGGTGAAAGACCTAAACATGAAGAAAGTGAAGGAGTGGAGCAAAAAGTGTCAAAAATTAACCAAAAACAAGGGACAAATGGGCCAAGAACGCGATCAGACTATGGTGGAAAGAAGTCTGAGGATCATCATGAGAACAAGGCGCCAGGAGGCAGATGCTGGGGATGCCAATGCTTACCATTAAGGGATTCTAAGGGGATATCTAAAGAGTCTAACTCCTTTAAGGATACTGGTTTTTCCAGGGAGTTCAAAGGAGTTGCGGGAAGGAGATGCTACAGAGTTTTTCACATCTAGCATCTGATAAAGATTGTTTTGCAGTACACATACTATGTAATGATTGTGGCAGGTGAGGACATCTGGCTCGTTGTTGTAAAAATGTTGGTACTGGTATGGGTCAAGCACATGATGTAACTGCAGACTATGAGAATGATTTTGTCAGTAAAGTGGCCAGAGAAGTAGTTTACACAGTAAATGCTGTTGATGGGAAAGTGAAAAGAAAAAAAACATACGCGATTGTATTCATTTGTGGGGTTCCGGTCTCAATGCTAATTTATAGTGGGGCAGATTACACCTTGATTAGTGTACAAGTTTGGAAAGAGAAATCTGATTGCTGCACCCTTTGGGAAAATTCTGTTAGAGCAAATGCGTATGGAGAAATTCTGATAGAGATCATAGGGAGTTTTGAAGGTGAATTACAATTCAAAGATAGGAAATCTATTGGAATTATACATGTTGCAAAAAAAGGTGGAGAGTTACTGTCATGGAGCGATCAGGCAGAGTTAAAAATAAGACTTGAGGCAAGCCATCTAGAACAAGTGCATTCTGTGAAGAGTGTGGAGAATGATAATGTTCTAGTAGAGAAAGAATTGGGGTGTTTAAAAGGATTTGTGCATAAAATCTGTTTGAGAAAAGGTGCAGTACCTAAGATTGCGAAACTCCATACCATTCCTTTAGCACTTAAAGAGGATGTGGAGAAAGAATTGAAGAAAATGGATATGGATGGAGTGATTGAGAATATAGAGGCATCAGAATGGGTTAGTCCCATAGTAGAAGTCAGAAAATCCAATGGGTCTTAGAGGTTATGTATTGACCATAGACACTTACACAGCATGGTCGTAGCAGATACATTTCCACTACCGAGAATAGATGATCTTTTAGTGGGGGTGGCTGGATCCAAAGTTTTCTCAATCCTAGATCTTAAATCAGCCTACCATCTGGTTGAATTACATCCAGAATCTAGAGATCTTATGGCTTTTATCACTCCCATTGGTTTATTTAGGTGCATACGCATGCCATTTGGGCTAGTCACTGCAGCAAGTGTTTTTCAAAGCATCATGTATAGACTTCTCGGAGGTGAGAATGGAGTAATGTGTTATCAAGATGACGTGTAAGTGTGTGGAAGCAATGATGCCGAACATGATGAGCGTCTCAAGAGAGTTTTGAGTATTTTGAAGAAAGCAGGTCTCACTGTAGCGATGGAGAAATGTACATTCAAGGCTAATAAAGTAGTTTACTTAGGTCATGAAATTTCAGGAGAAGGCGTTAAGCCTAAAGAAGAAGCTATTGAAGCTATTAAGAGGATGGAAGCTCCCAAGTCAAAAGGGGATGTGCTATCATTTTTGGGTCTTGTAGAATTCTATGGAAAATTCATTAAAGGTTTATCTGTGATGTCACGGAGCATGAGGATGCTTACCCAAAAGGGTGTTGCGTTTAAGTGGAATGAGGAGTGCAGAAGGGAGTTTGAGGAGATAAAGTCATCCATAGTGAATGCTCCTATTCTTAAAATTTTTGAAGAAGGAAAACGCACTTTCGTTTTTGTGGATGCCAGTGATTATGGTATTGGTGCGGTTCTCATGCAGGAGGATCACATAGGATTGCACACGGTGGCATTTGCATCTAGATCGTTGAAAGGACCAGAAAGTAGATACTCTGTTGTTGAGAAGGAAGCACTAGCTTCCGTTTGGGGCGTGCAGAAATTGAAGAGATTTTTGTGGGGTAGGGAGTTCACAATTTGCACCGATCACAAACATTTAGTTCGGATTTTTACCAAAGGTGGTTTAGAGGGAGTTTCAAGGCGTATCATGAAGTGGGTAACAGCATTACAAGGATTACAGTTTTTGATGCTCCATGTAAGTGGTGAAAGTAATGTAGTTGCAGATGTGTTATCTAGGTCAGTGGAGAAGGAATCCCACACTAGTGAATCCTACCGGGGTCCAGAGGATGTAGCAGACATTTTTCAAGCTCATGAGATGTTGAAGAAGGAGGAGTAGGATACTGCTTGTGCAGAAGATGCAATATATCAAAAGATTATGGCTATGGTGATTGCTAGAAAATTGAAGAGATACAATGGAGACATGTGTGGTTATGCCAAAGTGAAGGATGAACTGTGGGTTCAAGTAGATTACTTGTACAGGGGTCATCAGATGGTAGTTCCACAAAAAATGAGGAAATCAGTGGTAGATGTAGCATATGTTGGACATTTGGGGGTTGCTAGAACTAAGGGTTTAGTAAGAGCAGAATTTTGGTGGCTGGGATTGGTCAAAGACACAGAGAACAAGTCATGAGTTGTATGGAATGTGTAAAAGGCGATTAAGGACTAAAGGTCCAGAAAATGCCCATGGTTGTGAGGGAATCTCCAAAGGTGCCATGGGACGAAATTGCCTTAGACATATTGGGTCCATTCAATATTGGAGGAGGTAGAGACAACTATTTACTGGTAGTTATGGACTTGTTGTCAAAATGGCCTGAAGTTTGTATCTTAAAAGATATATCTAGCAAAAGCATAATCACATTTATTTAGCACTTATTTTGGAGGGAAGGGTTTCCCAAGAAATGTCTGTCAGACAATGGTTCACAACTTGTGTCTAGAGAGTTTAAAGATTTCTTGAACAAGTATGGAATAGAACAGTCAACCACCTCGTTATATCACCCCTAGAGCAATGGTTGTGTAGAACGCTTTAACAGAACCATCATGGAGGCTATTAGGATTGTAGTTGCTACGGGTGTTGACTGGATAAGGACGGTGATGGAGAGAACCTTCCAGTACAGGTTGGCTCCACACAGTGTGACGGGAGTATCTCCCTTTGAGGTGTTGCCGGGAAGAAAAGCCAACTCACACATGTGTCCGGGGTGGATGGGAAAATCCAGGAGTGTGTGTGTGAATCTGGGAAAGGTGAGAGAAATAATTACTGAATCTGGCACCAAAGCCAAAGCGAGGTATGATCAAAGGAATTGTTGAAGGGAGTTCAAGGTTAAGGAAGGGGAATGGATTAAAATCAAACTTCCTACAGAGTAAGAAAAGGAGCCCCAGTGTTCTCAGAGCCTAAACAAGTTGTGAAAGATTTAGTTTCTTCTGTATTAGTCAAAGGTGGTAGCATCTGGAATAAAGAGAGGGTGGCTGTACTTAAGATTGTTGGAGAGAAAATGGTGAAGCAGTGACCCTCATTTTATTCTGGTTTGTCAGGAATGATAAGGAGAGGAGGTGTTAGGATAGGTCTGCATCAGTATTGATAAAAATGATAACATGATACATATCATTTATTGTACATAGTTCTGAGTATTTACACTGTACATAGTTCTCAGTGTCACACAGGTTCCATGACAACGTGGAACCGCCTATGCATCACGAGATTCTGGGGAGAATGTTAGGATATGAAGAAGGAGGGCATATTGAAGGAGCAACTGGTGGCTCCCTGCTGGGGGTTGTTTCCTGATAGTTGTGATCTTGGAATAAAGGAATTTGATCACCAAACATTGAACGTGTCTGCAGCCTTCATTCATAACATGACTTCACTGCGTTTGTTGTTCCCCCCCCTCCCACATTTTGTCGATATCTGCTGTGTACAGGTTGTAAAGGGTTGGGGCTATGACACACCCCTGTCTGAACTGCACAAGGGTTTCTATAAGAGGTGTCATAGCTCCTTCCCTGTTTAGTCTGACTCTCATTGTTGTTCCCCTATGGAGCAACATTAGCATTTTCACCAAGGTTAACGGAATCCCGTACCTCACCAGCTTGTCCCACAATCGACCACGACTAACAGTATCAAAGGCACTAGTCATGTCAATTGAGGCCATACACACGGTCCCAATTGATTTGTTCTTCACTGCTGCTCTCATGCGTGCTAAGGTGAATGAATTTAATGGGTGGGGGTTCGAAACCTATCTGTGACTCTTATATCTCGTGAGTTTATTTCTCTTTTAAGATCTCTTAATATCAGGGTCCCAAATATTGTACTGCTGGATTCTAAGAGGGCTATTGGTCTAAAATTAGCTGGGTTTAGTTTGTCCACTTTTTTTATAGATTGGAACAACGTGGGATTGTTTCCACGTATCTGGGACTCTCAGTTCCCATAGAGGAGTTGCCATAGCTCCACATTTTCCTTGATGACTATGGGAGGGATACTGTCAAGGCCTGGCGCTCTTGAGGCCTTTGCTCTTCCGATTGCCCACACCACATCTTCTCGGTCCCATGAACACTTGTGTTCCTCCTGGGACCCCTCTTTCAGATTAAATAGGGGTTCGTTATCAGGGATCATGTATTTCTTCCCAAAAAATTGAACTCAGTCCTTTGCTGGGATGTGGCCCTCTTCTTTATAGGTCATGTTTCCTTTTGTTACTTCTGCCATCATTGACCAAAAATGTCCTGCCTTGTTTTTTACCAGGGAAATCACCATCTCTTGATTTATTGTGATTACTGTATCCTTTTAGTCCCCTTAAGAAACTGTCTATGGTGTGTCGTGATCCTCTTCTTTTTCTCTAGATATGAGTTAAAGGAAGCTGAGTTTAGCCTACACGCCTTAATCTCTGCTCTTATGCTCCTTTTTACTTCCTTGATTTTTCCATCAATGGCGTTTCAGTGTGTCTGTTTTCCCAAAAACTGACCCTTCTTAGTGATACATTTCAGGCATATTTGCAGCATCTCATTGTAATTCCAAACAGTTAATTGGAATCCATTTTCCACCATCGTTCTTATCTGTTTTTCCCATGCCACCATGAATTCCCTAACTGCCTTTTTGTTACACATTATCGCTGCCCCTCCCTTGGTGACATCAGTGAAGGTCATAATAGGGTATAATTTGTGCATACTCGGGGATAGATTTAAGTTGTAATGTAGTGGGAAATTATCGCTATCTCTGGCATCCCCTCAAACTATCAAATTGTTTATTTTAAACAAATCTGCTGAGATAAAGATGTGGTCAATCCATGAAGCGTACCCTCTTCTCCTCCAAGAATAAAAGTGAATTGTTTTCACAGCTGGCTCACGAGGCCATAAATCCCACCCCGTGAGAACATTTCTCTGTAGTGCTTCCAGATAGTGGTATTTTGATTTTTTCTTCTTTCTCCAGCCATTCTTCAAATAGTGTTCCAAGCTCGTTCTGCAGTTCCAACATGTATTTTGGAATGAGTTTCCGTAAATGTTCACTATTAGGAGGTTTGTCTCCTGAGGAGTCATGCTAATGGCTATAGCCATAAGGTCGGGTGATGCTACCTCCAGTTCGTAATGTGGCACATCCCAGCTCTGATCAACAGCTATGACCAGCCCTCCTTTTGGTCACCCCAGATTCCCCTGAACTGCCAGTTTGCAGTATGTTCCCCTGGAGTTCCAGATGTTCTCTCGCCATTGTCTCTTGAGGGATAATCACATTTGCCACTTCGAGGGCTTCAGAGGCGGTTTCCTTTAGTTTATGGAAGCCACAAATGTTCCACGCATTTACAACATATCTCCTTTCCTCCACTTAACATCTCCAACCTTTCACAATAGCAATCCTGTTGTTATTCCATACGTGCCCCCTCTTACTCTCACAGCACCATCCATAACCTTTTCCACCTGCACAGGCTCGTAATACAATGGGTCTCCCTTCTTCCCAACAAGCCCCTTCTTAATCCTCACCCAGTCTCCACACCATATTTTCACTTTTCTTCCACTCCTGTTCTCATTCACTTTCCCAAGCCATTCATCTTTCTTTCGGTCAAGCTTCCTTTTCAAAATCTCCACCACACAATCAGTTTCTCTAGCTCTTCCCAACGAGGGAGTCACAACTCTGGAATTAACTTTGTGCCTCCTCATCATCTCAAATTAACAAACACCAGTAACTCTGTTTGGAGATATCTGCAGCATGTACATCCTCTTATGAATTCGCAACCTTATTGTCCTTCCCACACAACCTTGCCATTCGTATAGCCTCCATAATGCAACTATTCATTCTCTCAAACCTGCCATTTCTTGTGTTGAATACCGCTTATATTCACATACGATTGAAAGATACCACCTCCAAATTGCGTGCTATTGTTGGTCAAAAGACTGCAAGGAAATCCTTCCCTTGAAAATATCTCCTGTAAAAATGCAACCACCGCTTCTCCACTAGCTTCTCTTACAACTTTATATTCCACCCATCTAGACAGTTGGTCCACCAGAACTACAACAAACTTCCCTCGACCGCTCCCAAATACACAGGTCTAAGAACATTCATGGCCAAGTCTACCCACACACCTTTAGGGACCTCCATTTTAACCAAAGGCTGCCCAATGGCACACTTACCCTTCCCCGTCCGACCACACTCAACACATTCTCTCAACCTCCATTCCACATCACGGTCGAAGGCTGGCCACTAATACTCACTTCTGAGGGCAGTTTTTGTGCTAGACACTCCCAGATGGCCCTAGTGTGCCAAATCAACAACCTTCTTGTGTAAAGATTGCTCAACTATCATGCGTTGCCATCGATATAAAATTCCTCCCACCAGGCTCAACTCATCACGGACCTCCCAAAAGGTCCTCTCATCCAGAGTCAGTCTTGATTTGCTTGCCCATTCTGTCTCCAGATATCCTTTTACATGAACCTATGGTTCATCAATGCTCACAGTCTCCAGACATTCCTCCTTCCCAATAATGCCTTAGAGATTTTAAAAAATGAGATCAGTAATGTCTTTACGATCCTCCTCCGTCTAACCACCCGATCTTGATAAATGATCAGGTAATACATTATCCCTGCCAGAAATAACTTACATGTTAAACACTTGACTTTGCATTCTAGTGACCCAACTTGCCACTCGTCGGGATACTTCACTTAAACCTTTGGACTCAAAAATACTTTTCAGAGGTCCGTCCTAATAACAAACTCAGCACCCCACCCAAAATTGGCAAATATTTCAACCGCCAAATGACATGCTAGCGTCTCCTTTTCCAAAACAGAGTCTCTGGCCCTCTCAACACCCTTAAAGCATGAGCCACAATATTTTCAGAACGCTCATCATTGTACTGTGACAACACTGCCCCAACCCCATTATCACTCGCATCTACAGTGATGATACTTTTTCTTCTTTTATCAAAACTCTTCAACGCCTTAGTCAAATCAGTTTCCTCCTTTATCCTCAAGAATTCCTCGCTGCACAGCTTGTTCCACTCAAAGTCAACTCCTCCTTTAAGCAATTTGCTCATCTCTTTCACTTTGCCAGCAAAATTATGGACACATTTCTGATAAAACTCGACCATAGACAAAAAAGATCAGAGATCTCCCTTTGTCTTGGGAGCTCCCACTTTCTTTATTGCATTCAACATCTCACTTTTGGGCTTTAATCCTGATCCAGATATCCCATGTCCCAGATACTCTACTCTCTCCCTTCCAAATACACACTGCTACCTGCTACAAGGTAATACCTCTCTCCTCCAAAATGCTCATCACACATCCAAGGATGGCATCATGTTCCCTTTCATCTTTTCCAGATATCAAGACATCATCTTGAAAACAAAACACTCGACTCATCCCTTTGAACAATCTATCCATCATCTTTTGAAAGACAGAGGATGCCGACAACAGGCCAAATGGGATTCTCCTGAACTGAAAAATCCCTTAGTGTGTTATAAACGCTGTAAACCTTCAACTTTCCTCATCCAACTCTATTTGGGGATATGCTGATGCCATATCTGACATTGAAAATACTTTTCCATCACCAATCAAAGTGAGCATTTTGTTCATATTAGGTAATGGGTGTCTCGCCGCCACAACACATTTATTCACTTTCCTTAAGTCAACACACAAGCGAAGTTCAACTGAAGGTTTTTTTAGACATCAAGTGGACAAATCCATTCTGCTGTACCAGCCCTCTCAATCTCACCCGATTTGTACAACTTCTCTAGCTCTTTTTTTACACCTTCTCTTAGAGTCAAAGGAACTGGACACAACTTGGCTGCAACAGGTCCACAACCTTTCTTCAAAATAATCTTGTGTTTCATTCCTTTCACTTTTCCTACTCCGTCCTTGAACACCTTGTTATATTTCTGACAAATAGAATCGCCTCCATGCAATACTTGCTCCTACGCATTGGGGTCTAATTGTATCCTTAACTTTTTTTGCTCATGCTAACCCAGTAGCGTTGCTCCCTTCTTGGTTACAAGTACCTTGCCTTAGGCACATCTTCCTTTAAAATTAAGTTCTGCATCAAAATATCCCAACAATTCAATTTTGTCTAAATTATAACCACCCTGGCACACATCCAGGCGTGTTAAACTTCTTACATTACCAGCCACATCCCGTTCGAAAACACATTTGACATAAGGGAAATATTTGCACCAGATCTGCCATCATAGACACCGGCATACCATTCACATGCAACACAGCATAAATACTTTCACAATCCTACTCATCCACACCAAGAATAGCATTGACAGTGATGGTCTTTATGTTGGAATCTTCCTCATCTGCGGAGGATCCCTGATCTTCTTCAATCACTTATAACCCTTTTCTCTGAAAATGTTTACAATAGCTAGCAAAATGACCCTTCTTCTTACATTTTGAGCCTACTGTTTTTCTCCCAGGACACATTGGTGATGCTGCAAAGTGTCACCCACTAGCAAAGTGAAAACACAACCCTTCTTCTGCCTTTTGGCACATTCCGGATTACTTTCAACCGTGCCCTTCTCCTTGTCTCTTTGAGGCTTCTTTTTCTGCCTATTCTCCATCGCCTTCAACACTTCCGCTTTAACCTCCTTGGCTTCTGGCTTGACCAGCTTTGCAACACACATCAGGGAATGTTCCAATCTGCGAGCAATTTCCAACACTTCATCTAGATGTGGTTCATCTTTAAGCCACAGTTCCTCCCTAATGCAGTTAGTACTGCAGTGGATCATGAACTGGCACAAATATTGTAAAGCTGTAACATACTCTTCTACAGTTTCACCCTCCTACTGAACATGAACCCCAAAGTTGTAATGTTCATGTATCGTGCTAGGTTTTGGAGTGAAATGAGCCTCCAATTTGCCCAGGGCAAGTTCTAGCTCAAATTGCGGCATCACTGCTGCTGATAGGGTCCAACTCAGGGAGAGTTTCAAATATTTGCTGGCCTTCATAACCTAAAAAGTGCACCAGAAAAGATACCTTCCTGTCATTGGAGAATGAAGGCCCACAAGCAGCCCTGATATCATGAAGGAAGCCTTTCTTCCACTGGGTCCACTTCACTTTCACTGGACCCGGAGATGGCATACAAATAGCTGGTGCCGGAACCGCTGGCATAGCCATGATTCTGTAAATTTAACAATGCAATAACCATTATTTTACTGAAGTAGGCAAAATTGCAGGATGTCTCCCCTATTGCATTCCAAGAAACATTCAACCTATTGTGCCTCTGTGAGTAAAGTCACACACTTGTGCTTGCCTTTGATGCAGATCGATATTTGAGGCACCTTTACACAATAAGGACCTCACGTTATCACCACAGAAGATATTTTCCTGTCTCTTCCCTTTCCTTTTTTGATAAAATACTGCAATGAGAAGCAGGCTCTGCAGTAATGCGGACAAGCTTAGCGAGTCACACTGCCAATCCCAATATGGCCACACACATTGTGGGTCCTTTTCTCTAATGTGCGATGACAAGGAGGTTGTTGGCACACAGCGCTCGCACTGAGCCCTGGCAGCTAAGGAGCACCGGTGCTGAAGGAGCTAAGGAGCACTTTCCAAAACACTAGGGAAATGCGGATTACCAACTAAAACATATCGGAACACACCTTACCCGCAAACTAACAGCCCTCTCCAATTTTGGGGCACAGGCATGCAGTGCAACTCAGGAAGCCGCGAGTCACCCAAGGCACACCACTCATGTCACACCTGACGTTTCCTCTGCGTCCGCTTCTCCAATGATATCCTTGATGTGCACACCAGTACCGCAAGACACTATGGAGCAGATAGCAACAGGTGAAGCTGCCTGCAGAGGGAAGCGGACACCAGGGCAGTACTCAGAACTCACAACTGACGGCTCAGGGCTGCTGAAGCTTGTTGCCAATAATGGGAAGACATCTGGACACTTCTCGTAAGTTGTAGTTGTCTTATTTATGGTACTTCACAGCAAGCCCCCAATACAACCTCGTATTCCAGCTCCCACTCAACTGATCAGCTCAGAACACAGAGCTTTGCTTTGCCCATGCACATTCCACACCAATGTTCCATCATGAAAACCTTGACACACATGTACATTACAAGCCTTTACAGCAGTTGCATACCTCTGAGCTACACAATTCAGAGCAAAATAGTCAAGGTTGAAGACACATGATCAAATTGCCTCAGGCCCAAATGCAGCCTGGCTGCCAGCTTTTCATTTGGGTGAGGAGGCCGTCTTTAAGGCTTGTGAAGTTCATGAATGAAAAAATGCATTCCCTGCCAAGACTCTATGAGGAAATGTGAGCAGAGGAAAAAAGCATGTGGAAATGTGTGGGGCAAATGTCAGCTCGTTGTCCATCAGGATGCCCAAGTTGCATACTGTGGAGGAGATGTCTATATGGGACTCCATGGGAATGGGGACTTACACTTTCCGCCGCCTGATAGCGAAGGCCTCCGGGACTTGTAAGGTCCCGGTTGAACCGGGATCTCAGGCGGCGGAAACAGTGTTACGAGTCCGGTGGCAACCAGGCGGTAGAACCGGCGGGTTTGTGCCGGACTCACAATGAGGCCCAATGTGTCGGGGGAGAAGACTGCTTTGAGGACTCTAGCTATTTGGCAAGTTTGAAATTTAGCCAGCTTTTTGAAGTAGGACCAAGGTCTATTTACAGGGGCAGACTGTTCAATGCGCTTTGGCTTATGTCATGCTGTATATCTGAAGATGGAAATTCAGCTTTAATTTAATCTTAGCATAGAAGTAATAAGCAAGACACTCTACAAGTACCCGAGATGCTAATATGCTTAAGGACACTGCTTCACGTGCTTCATTGCTTCACATATATGATGTCCTGATAGTATTCTATTCTCATTGTGTGTTAAACACCTGGACAGGGGTTCACCATCTGTTCCTAGCCCACACCCTGCCGTGCCCAGCGCTGCAGCCAGTCCTGCCATGAGCACTCCTAGTACCTCTGTGTCTAGCATGCATGACAGCTCTACAGCCAAGGATAGAGGCATTAGACTGATTGCTTCCTTCACGGTAGGCGCTTTAAAGGTCGTGTTGCACAAGACCATTGCAGAACCATCAGAGCATGGACCCAACATTCGTCTGAAATCTTTCTCGGGGAAGAAGACTATCCTGAGAGGTGAAGATGAATATTAGATCTGGGCGATCCAACCAATGAGATGCTACACCACTTGTGAGCTTCTGAACAGGAGAAGCAGAGAAGGGAGATCGAGAGTCTGTGAGGTCAGGGCATCCAGGTGTTTCGTGCCATGCCTCCAGATGTCACTGCAGAGAGTCTTCTTAGCTACTGCAGCTGGCGTGGAGCTGATGTAAAAGTATTATGTCAACCGCCTTAAACCGGATGAGAGACTATGTGAATACCTAGCCAGGACCAAACTGATTCTCCAGCTGGCCTTCCAGCAAAGGGGGCTGAGCCGCACAGCCTAAACCTGGTCAGGCTGCAACAAATCATGCATGAAGAAAGGTCATTGCTGCTTATGCCGATGCAGATACAACTCCGGTAACTCACTTGGGTTGTAGATACTCTGGAGGGAGAGATGGAAGACACCATGTATAGCCTACTGTTAGGAAAGGATATCTCCTTTCCTCTTTGATTACACTAAGTTCATTCATCTGTAACCTGTGCCTCCTGGATGACATAGCTGTGTGTGACATCACACATCCAGGCTCAGTGCTCTTAGAACATCCACCCCTGGTTACTGTCTCCATGTAAACCTGTTATTGTTATGGTTCAGGGTTGAGAGTGTGAATGAGGTTGAGAAGCTCCAGCTATAGGGTGATGCCAGAAGCCACCTTAGGCTGGGGGTTGTCTTGAAGATGATACTGAATAAACTTCCTTTGGCAACTTTCACCAGGTGTGGTTCCTTTCACTATCAGATAATGTCTGCCACCACACATAACACATTGGCGACAGGGATTTGGGCATAAACAAGGTGTGGAAGAAGGAAGAGCGGCGGACAACCCCCAGCGACGCCACGGTTGCCAGTTATTGTAGTCAGGACGCACCCAGGATCGTGGATGCACCCCTGGGATTTTTGAGAAGCCCCAGCCAAGGGGAAACGGAAGGAAATCCTTTCCAGGAGCATATTAAGTGAGGCAGCACCAGCGGACCCAGCAGAGGCAGGCATCACTGTCACTTTGATGTGTTTGAAACCTTCACGAGCTCTCTCTAATTGCAAGTAAGTCAAGCTGTTTAGGAAAGCATTTGAACGGTGTAATATTGGCCGAGTCACTGCAGGCAGTGCCAGCAGCCAGTACGTTGGGTATTAGCATTAGCATGGCGAACCTTCCTGCCCCAGTATGTTTCCTTTCCAGCCCTGGTGAACCCAGAGTGAGATGGGTTGATTGGAAGGAAGGTTTTAGCCAATATGCACTGGCAGCATTTGGGGCAAATTACTCGAATGAGAGGAAGGAAGCATTATTGTGTCATTGTTTAGGCCCGGCTGGCCAGGATCTGTTGAGGAAGCTTCCCGAGACCGTGGGCAAGGAGGATGGTGGCCCATATGAGAGGACCCTGTCAAAGTTAGACAAACATTTTATGGTGGAGGAAAACATGATATTAGAACGCTACAAGTTTGGCACCAGAGAACAGACACAGGGTGAAACTGATGAGAAGTTATAGCAGCCTTGAGAGCACTAGCAGTAAAGTGCTGTTTTACATATTGTCATGATGAACATCTGAGGGATCAACTTATGATCAAGTGCACTAATGGCAATGTTAGGAAAGAACTGTGGAAAGAACTATGGTTCTTGCCGATGTGGTTGCCTCTAGGAGGAGAGGGACCGGAAGTGCCAGTGATATCTCTGCCGATAGTGGTAGGGTTGCGTGGTTCTAGTACCAGCTTTTAGTTAAAGTGCCCAAGATTATGTATCGCTGGGTAATGTGTGTTAGGAGGTTGGTAACCTCAGATTAGTGTTCCTGTACACTCCATGAAAGGTGAATGATGATGGTTGGTATATAGTTTATGACTGGTTATTTTGGTTTATGTGAGGTAGTAGTGAGGGATGGCTCCCTTTTTGTATGGTGCTTGTGGTATGGGCCTGCCACAGATTTGTTGGATGTTTTGTTGGGGTGCTAGCTGTAGCAATTTATAGGTGGTTCAGTGGGGTGAGCAATATGCTTTGCTTGGTTTGTAGGGTACTTGGTGGTGACATTGTCTTAATTACTTTCCTGTTGTCTCATCCTACTTTGTGTTTTCATTTGTGTTCTTGTGTAAGAAGGGAGATGTGTTGTGTTTTACATTTGCTTTCCCTTCACTGGCTTTATTTGTATCCCTCTCACCTGTGAGTGTGTTTGTGCTCATGTTGATTAGAGTGTGGAATGTTTGGGTCTGTGACTCTTTAGAATTCTATCAAGAGTCAGCTGGGCTCGGTACTGAAGGAGATAAGGGACCGGTGGACTTAGATAAGGGAGATGTGTTATGTCTGTGTTTTGCCTCCTGTTTGATTGGTCTGTATGTATGAGTCCCTGACAAATGATAAGTTCTGTACTGGGTGAAATGAGTGAACTGAGCCGCACGTGGATGTAGCAGATATTTACTAGGTTAACATAGAAGGTAAATTCACATGAAGCAAGTAGGTCAAGTATATAAGCAGGGAGAGACATCCACTGGCCCCCTCATCCTTTAAGTTTCAGGCCCCAACTGACATTGTGGAACACACAGGCACTTCATTCGTAACATTCCACACCAATGTTCTTCAGGGACTCATGCATACAGACCAATCAAACAGGAGGCAAAACACAGACATAACACATCTTCCCCCTTTACAAAATCGTAAAAACAACAGAGGAAAAAACAAGGGAGAATACCAAAGAACACTAGAGAAACGATCCATGAAAGACATCCAACCCAGACCTAACTCTCCACCACCAAAACTTCCATACCCAACAATATGCTCAGAGCAAAACTGCTGAACTCCACCAAACCTTAAACTAGCTTACAAATAAGCTAAACTCCAACACAAAGGGCCTCATTACGACCCAGGCGGTAAGTTACCGCCTGGGTCGTACCTTTACCACCATGGCGTAAACTACGTTTACGCCATGGTGGTTGGCGGACTTACCGCCCCATTCCGAGGTTGGCGGGGCGGTAAGTCCCCAATCCCCATTTACCCTTCCCCATTCCCATTTTCGCCCCATAGGGCATAATGGGAGTGGGGAAGGCGTTAATTACGCCACCGTAAATTACGGTGGCGTAATTAACATCAAGGTCCCTTAGCGCCATGGATTTTAACACCTGCTAAAAGCAGGTGTTAAAACCTCCATGGCGCTAAGGGACCTCGGAATCAGGCGGTAAGGGTCGGCGCTGTTTACGCCGCCGTAAACCCCTTACCGCCTGAGTCGTAATGAGGCCCAAACATGCATCCACTCCATAGCAGGCCCACCACAGACGTCAAAAACAGGGAACCAGCCCTCACTCACGACACCAAACCAAACCAACTCACTCGGACCCAACACCACCATCATCCATCCACCCTAAACAAGGTGTGCAATGACACCATAAGAGGTTTAACACCTCCACCTGTATCCACCAACCCGGGATACCAATCCCCACAAGTGGCAACATTGCCATAGTTCACGCTCCCAAACAAGCGTGACAGGGACACCATCCCAATAAACTCTAGCACAAATGCGAGAACCACTAATACCAACACAACTCAGCAACACGTGTAAGGACCTCAAATCCCACCATAATTTGGCACCTATTTCCGGACCCAAGTGATACCACAACTGGGCACCACGTGCCAGAACACAAGTTCCATGTAAACTTGCACTTAGTGCCGGGACAACAAGTCCCACCGAAACACACAAAATCACCGAAATGCACCTAGTGCCAGGACCACAAATCACCGAAATGCACCTAGTGCGAGTACACCAAATCACCGAAATGCACCTAGTGCGAGGACCACAAATCACCGAAATGCACCTAGTGCGAGTACACCAAATCACCGAAATGCACCTAGTGCGAGGACCACAAATCACCGAAATGCACCTAGTGTGAGGACCATAAATCCCACCAAAATTAGGCAACATGCACCAGGACCACAAAACCTACACAACTGACACCACATGTCAGAAAAACCAGTCCTAGGTGCCAGGACCACAAATCCTACCACAAATTGACACCTAGTGTCGGGACAACAGTCCGCCAAAATTCGGTACATCACACTCATCACAGCACCGAAACATACTCACAGCGCTCTCACCACACAAGCTTTGGTAAATTGCACATATAAGCATGGCAAACGAGAGTTACACACTTCAAATTGAGTCCATATTATTTATGGTACAAGGTCCTTTAGCTAAGATGATCCTGTGGAAGAAAATTGTCATTAGATAAATGCATGGCATACCTTGCGCCAACCATGCAGTCACACCAACACCGCAACACGCACACATCACTCACCACAAAACTTCCACCATACGAGCATAGGTAAATTGAGCGTCGAAGAATGGGAAGCGGGAGTTAAACACTACTACCCAGTCCATATTCTTTACCCTACAAAGTCCTTTATGTTTGATGAACCTGTGAAAGTAAAATTGGTTAACGAAAATGTAGAAACATAGCACAACCATATAAGCCACATATATGAAACTTACATAGGCCACGGCAAATCATCCTCAACATCACTCACTTCCAATGCCATTCAACACTGTAACCACTAAAACAACTATGCACCAAAGTGAGCTAACAGGCCTCACAAGACATCTTAACCACTTTACAAACTCAATACAGCAATAACCACTTTAAGATCTTATAACAGCAATATTTTTTTTTTTAAACAGAGAAATCCTCCCAATCAGCAGAGCGTTTTTGAGCTAGTTCAAACGTAAAAATTCAGCTGGTATGGCAGCTAACCAGCACATATCCCATTGCTCCTCCAAAAAAAATAACATGTAACGCTTTGACAATTTACATGTTTTAGATAACACTTTTTATAACAAAGCTTGCTGCCACTGTCATCTCACCCATTAGAACACCAGAAAACCTTGGCCGCCTACCTAATTAACTCCTCCTCGTAACTGTTTGATCTGTTCCATAGTCCAAGATTGTAAACATAGTAAGGAAGAGCCCCGCATCCGCACTAAATACTCAATGAACGATGTTGAAATTACGTTCTGTAATTCGTATTGTTCTTTCACCACATCACAGGAATATACTGCGTATCTCACTGCCGGGCACGTCGTAGTTCCATCTCTTGCCTGATCATGCAACATTCACAAGTGTAAAACCCTTGAAACACGGAACTAGGGCACGTTGATAGCACGTTGGAAGGTGCTTTCTTCAAAACTCCCAACAGCTCTAAGTGATGCGATCCCTTACAATGGCGGCTGTTGGAATACCAGCAAGAACACTCCACACCAGGCACATCGCCGATACCCCCCGCATTATACTGACATCATCATTGAGACAGAGAGAGCAGTCACGGACGGAGCTCTCCACTCCAACCATCAGCCAGAGCCTGACTGCTCGACATCACCGGACCACACAAATCGCCAGTCATGCAGCGCTGCTTGGGGTAGTGCCATAACGGTAATTCCTTTGCCAATTCTTCACTATTGCTGTCTTTCTAGTCTTTTATTCCGCCCCCTTCTGAAGTGCTGACACCAATTATGCCTTCAATGCCCAGCCCCTGGGCGTCGCTGCAACATCAGTGCCAGAGACACTAGCTAATAGGCGGGTCAACAGCACAGCCCCTCAGTAAACTGGAGAGCAGTTGGTGGACATAGCTGGAGAGTACTGCTGGGCTCAGGGCTGCTGCAATAAAGGCACTTCTACAATCCCTCTGTGTCTTCATTACCACAGTATACCAGTGAAAATGTTAATTAATAGTGGAGCGGACTATACCCTAATTAGTGTTGAGGTATGGAGAATAAAATGCCAATGTTGCACGTTGTGGGAAAATGGGGTCAAGGCAAACGCTTATGGGGATGTACCCATTGACATCATAGGTTGTTTTGAGGGAGAGGTTGAGTTCAAAGGGAGAAACACCATGTCCACCATTCATGTTGCAACCAAGGGTGGTGAACTATTGTCTTGGAGTGACCAAGCAGCTTTGAAGATTAAGCTTGAAGCCAGTCATCATGACCAAGTGCAAATGGTGAGAGAAGTTGAGACACACGTCAAAGCAGTGGAAGTGATGGCAGTGAAGCAAGCATCAAAGTTAGGATGTCTGAGAGGATTTGTACACAAAATTACATTGAAGATAGAAGCAGTTCCCAAAGTTGCCAAGTTATGCACAGTACCTCTTGCACTGTGCAAGGATGTAGAAAATGAGATATTAAGATTGGAGAGTGAGGGTGTGATAGAGAGGATACAGACCTCTGAGTGAGTGAGTCCCATTGTGGTGGTTAAAAAGACAATGGATAAATAAGACTCTGCATCGATCTCAGGTACCTCAATAGCATGGTGGTTGCTGAGATATTCCCACTTCCAAGGATTGATGATTTGTTGGCGGGGGTGTCAGGTGCAAACGTTTTCAATACTTGATTTGAAATCTGCCTTTCACGAAGTAGAACTCCACAAAGACTCCAGAGATCTCACAGCTTTTATAACGCCCATTGGTTTGTTCAGATTTGTGAGAATGCCATTTGACTAGTGTCTGCTGCAAGCATGTTTCAAAACATAATGTATAAGCTGTTGGGGGATGAAGTTGGAGTGATATTTTCTCAAGATGATGTTTTAGTATGTGGGGCTGATGAGAAAGAACATGAGGTGAGGCTTAAGAGAGTTCTGAGAATTCTGGAAGAAGCTGGGTTAACAATTGCTAAAGAGAAATTCACATTTAGAGCTGAGAAAGTAGTCTTGGGCATGAGATATCTGGAAGTGGATTCAGACCCAAAGAAGATGCTATAGAGGCGATTAAGAACATGTTAGTTCCCAAGAATAAATCTGATGTACTGTCATTTCTAGGATTGATTGAATTATATGGGAAATTAATTAGAGGATTAGCAGATAAAACTAGGAACATAAGGAGGTTGACGCGAAAAGGGGTCAATTTTAAGTTGGATGAGAAATGTGAAGCGGAATTTAAAGATATAAAGCTTGCAGTAGTTAATGCCCCCATTTTAGCAGGATTTGAAGAAAGCAGAGAAACAATTAATTTTGCTGATGCTAGCGATCATGGCTTTGGCGCATTATTGATGCAACAGGACAGACTAGGATTATATACCATTGCGTTTTCTTCTAGAAGTCTCAAGGATGCAGAAACCAGGTATTCAGTAGCAGAGAAGGAAACACTGGCATGTGTGTGGGGAGTAGACAAGTTCAAGAGGTTTTCATGGGGGAGAGAATGTGTGGTGTGTACCGATCACAAACCGTTGGTGAGTATATTTTCTAAAAAAGGATTAGAGGGCGTATCTAGCCGCATAATGAAATGGGTATGCTCCATGCAGGGTCTAAGGTTTACCATGATACATGTTTCTGGTGGAAACAACTTAGTAGCAGATGCATTGTCGAGATTAGACAAAGAAGTGGAGGATCAGGTGTTGGCCTGCTCAGACTGCAAAGAAGGAGATAAAGGTCTCTCAGTTCAAAAGGTTAATATTAGACAAAGAAGTGGAGGATCAGGTGTTGGCCTGCTCAGACTGCAAAGAAGGAGATACAGGTCCCTCAGTTCAAAAGGTTAATATTAGACAAAGAAGTAGAGGATCAGGTGTTGGCCTGCTCAGACTGCAAAGAAGGAGATAAAGGTCTCTCAGTTCAAAAGGTTAATTTTGTTGTTCGGGACAGTCCCAAGTCACCATGGGATGTGGTGGCACTAGATTTGCGTAGATGTGGATTGTTATGATTAGCAATTGATGAATTGTGTTCATGTATTCAAATCCGTTAATAATATATATTGGTGAGGAGTTCCATTAAAGTAAATGAGTTTGTTAATTACTTCGGATGAGGTTAAGCAATATGATGACCTCATCTGGTTCCAATTAGTAATGTTATATAGGTTGTTATGTTCTGGAATGCCAGAGTTCAGTTGGAGTTTGTATCTTGGCAGTGTCTGCTGCTGCGTACGTTTATGCCAATAAAACTTGTGAAACTATTTGGAGGTGTGCAGCTTTCTTAACATGGATAGAGTGAAGGATAGAATGAAAATAAGTGGTGGGAAAGCTAAATGCAGGTATGATTGGATAAATTGTTGCAGGAATCTAACTGTGACTGAAGGTGATTGGAACAAAATTAAGTTGCCAACTAAGGTACGTAAAGGTTCACCGATATTTTCGGAGCCCAAATTATTAGTGAAAGATTTGGGCTCATCTGTTTTGGTGGAGGGTGGAGCTATATGGAATAAAGAAAAAGTGGTGTTATGTTTTGCTTTATCTCTCTCTCGGATGATCTGTGCCTTCGATGCTTGTGGAATGCCTGCTCTAGAATGTTTGTGTAAGGTTGAGCTGTACGTTCTGTGTGTGGTAAATTGGTATCCGTATAGCTGCAAATAAGGGACCGGTGGATGTCTCTTCCTGCACCTACTTACTTACATGTTTCTCTCTACGTTCCTCTACTTTGTAACTTCTTATCATATTCAGTAAATATTCGAACCCATTACAACGGCCTGCTGTATTCATTTGCTCGCACCCTCTAACGTAACATTGGCGACGGCGCTCAGTTAAGGTGCGAGTTGGAGGTCCGGAGTATACTGTCGTGAAGATAAAGAAGAAAAGTAAAGGCAAGTGAAGGTGAGCAGCGCTGCAAAGTGCGAGGGGTGCGCTGTCAAGGATTGAAAGGACATTCATATAATGTCAGCGGGAGGCATCCATCGGTACCCACTAGCCCAGCGGGAAGGATTTGATCCCCATAATTGCCGACATTGATGTTTATTATTGGGCTAGTGTCATCGTTGAGTTACAGTTACTGCCTTCAACTGCCACGAGAGGTCGCCCCTGTCACAGTAATGCTAGCTGTCAACACCTTCAATAATATGGAAAATGAAAGTGAACTTGTGATCTTTCGGTGCGAGAAATGCAAAGGGCAGCGAGGATTCCGTTGGGGTGTCGTCAGGCAAATATGGCTGGCACGTCCATGCGTCGTCCCTGGTCGCCAGATATGGAGTGGGCTGTCCCAGAGGGTTGGTTTGACGTGGATCACGTCTATGGCAAGCAGAGGAGCGATCTTCACTCTGTGGAAGTGAGAGATGAAATGATGACGTCGGTGTCGTGTGAGGAGGGGCCATGGAATCTCGAGCACAACGGTTGGCTCTCAGTGAATGCGGTGTGTTCCTGCGAGCGTGCCTGCTTCTCACAATGGCTGCGCTCGTTTGGAGAGGTTTACGCGAACAAGTTAAAAATGGAATGATCTGTTTCCGGCACGGTGCGCGTCGGACATGAATACAATACTGAATGTGCTGTTGTGAAGTCGGTTGCTCATGGACGGAACTACATCAACGATGGAAAATATGATTGGGGTACTAACTTGGATTCTGGTGAGGTGACTTCACAAACAAATGTTAAATGTACTGCAGCCAAGAATCATATCTCGGATTGTGTGTTTGACAAGTCAGATGCTGAAAAGGTGTCAACGGAGTGTCCCAATGGAGGGCAGACTGACGTGGGTTGGCTGGACGATGTTTTTGGGAATTTTCAAGTACATACGAGAAATAGTGTATACAGTTTGGTCTCTGCTCGGAAGTGTTCTTATGGAGTGTTGGGGAACTTTAAGGAGCTGACCAAAAGAAAAAAAAAGTAGTTTGGCTATTTAACGAGTTGATGTGCTGTAGCAGTAATGGGTGCACATATGGAATTTAAATGTGTACCTGTAATGTAATTTGTGTGCCATAGCAATTTTTAGTGTGTAACTCCTGATTTCCATTTTAATAGGTGCAATTTTACTTAGGTTGAGTGTGAGGGTAAGGGCGGTTATGTAGTGAGCCTGTTTCTCATTTCTTTAGTGCTAAATTTGCCATTGTAGAGTGTGTTTTGAGTGGGTTTAGAACTGTTTTAATATGTCTTTACTCTGCACAAGTTTATTTTGCCAACATCAAATTGTTTCTTTTCGCAGGTACAGGACTTTCAAGGACTTAGCAAATGTTAATGTTGAACCTTATGCATTATACTTAAGTTGTATTCATCGTATTTCTCTGCAACATGGGTCTTCATGGTGTGTGGGGAATATGTGTGAGTGGTGCAAATGCTAGGTTGAAAAATGATACGTGACAAAGGTGCATTGTAATGAATTGGAGTTTTTGGTAAAAGGTGCAACCGTTTTAGTGAACCTGTTGCCTTCGCACTACGTGCACTTGAAAGTTTTTGGGCAGACTTTTGTCCTTCGCACTACGTGCAATTTTGGAGTTTTGGTAAAAGGTGCAACGGTTTGGGTGAACTTGTTGGCCTCCGCACTATGTGCATTTTTTGGAGTTTTTGGTAAAAGGTGCAACGGTTTGGGTGAATTTGTTGTCCTTCGCACTACGTGCACTTGGAGGTATTCGGGTGGTCTGTGTGTCTTCGCACTAGGTGTAATTCAGTGTATGTTGGCGGACGTGTGTCCTCGTACTAGGAGCAATTCAGAGTATTTTTGGCAGACGTGGGTCCTCGCACTAGGTGCAATTCAGAGTATGTTGTCGGACGTGTGTCCTCGCACTAGGTGCAATTGAGAGTATTTTTTTGGGCGGACTTGTGTCCTCACACTAGGTGCGCTCTAGAAGTATTTGCTGGACTTCTGGTTCTTGCACTACGTGCAATTCAGTGATTTTGAGTTTTGGTGGTATCTGTGGTTTCTGCAGAATTTTGGTTTTGGTGACCATTTGTTCGCGCTAAAGTGCAGTTGGTTCTGGTACCTATGTGGCTTGCGCCATGTGTGGCTCTGGTACAAGCTTTTAGTGATAGAACCCAATTTTATCATCACTGGGCAGTGAGTGTCTGGGGGTAGGTAACCCTGAAGAGTGTTCTTATACACTTCTTTGAAAGTGAATGATGTTGGTGGGTATATGGTATTTGGTTTATGGTATATGCTATATGGCTAGTTGTTTTTGTTTAAGTGAGGTAATGGTCAGGGCTGGTTCCCTTTCAGTATGGCGTGTGTGGTATGGGCCTGCCACATACTTGTTGCTTGTTTATTTGGGGTGCTTCTTATAGCAATGTTTAGGTGATTAAGTGGGGTGAGCTACATGGCTCTTAGCTCAAAGCTTGGTTTGTTTGGGTTTAATTTGGTGGTGACTTTGTTTTTACTGCTTTTCTGCTGTTTCATCCCAATTCGTGTCTTTTGTGTGTTGTTGTGTAGAAAGGGAGATGTGTTATGTTTTACTTTATGTCTCCCTCGGATGATCCGTGCCTTGGATGCTTGTGGAATGCCTGCTCTAGAATGTTTGTGTAAGGTTGAGCTGTACGTTCTGTGTGTGGTCAGTTGGTATCCGTATAGCTGTAAATAAGGGACCGGTGGATGTCTCTCCCTGCACCTACTTACTTACCTGTTTCTCTCTACGTTCCTACTACTGTGTAACTTCTTATCATATTCAGTAAATATTCTAACCCATTACAACGGCCTGCTGTATTTATTTGCTCAAATCCTCTAACGTAACAAGTGGCAATCGTCAAAAATGGTGCAAGGAATAAGGAGGAGGAGTAATGAAAGGGTCACGTATGTAGTACTAGCTTTGCTGACAAATTTTGTAAACAAGCATCATTGATGAAAGGGTCAAGTTTGTTGGACTAGCTTTGCTGACACATTTTGTGAACAAGCATCATTGTTTGTATGCATGTAATTTCTTTGAAGTAGAGATCAAATGTTTCATTTATTGTTACATTCAGAAAGGAGAGAGGTGTTAGGAAAGGATATCTCCTTTCCTCTATGATTACACTCAGTTCATTCATCTGTAACCTTTGCCTCCTGGATGACATAGCTGTGTGTGACATCACACATCCAGGCTCAGTGCTCTTAGAACATGCACCCCTGGTTACTGTCTCCATGTAAACTTGTTATTGTTATGGTTCAGGGTTGAGAGTGTGAAGGAGGTTGAGAAGCTCCAGCTATATGGTGATGCCAGAAGCCACCTGAGGCTGAGGGTTGTCTTGAAGATGATACTGAATAAACTTCCTTTGGCAACGTTCACCAGGTGTGGCTCCTTTCACTATCAGATGATGTCTGCCACCACACAACACCTACCCGGTCAGCTGGTGTCCCCATACAGAGCTCCAGGTTATGGCATGCGACATCAAGTGTAGGAATTGCGCCAGACTATGTAGGCCAGACGACTATAGAGAGCACTTGCCACGACATCGCCTTTAGTGACACCCAGGGCACCATAGCAAAGAAGAGGCTCAGCACATTTCTCCCATCATGGTCACCCAGAAGACGAATGGGCATGTGCAGTTGTTCATAGGATTCCGTTGTCTTAGAACAAGGAAGGTTCTGGCAAAACAGTCAGTTCAGTAATATCAGGACTGATGGTATAGCAGAGGTCGCCAAGTCCTGAATCTAAAGAGAGAATGATTTCAAAAGTGCTTGAGTTGATAGTACTAGATGGATGGGGGATGACCTTTTGGGCTTGTGTTTTATAGTGGACGGAATGTATATTTTATTTGCATCTGTAATGTGTTTAATTTCTATTGCATGGGTTGTTGGATAGATCAATATGAGATAATTAACTATGTGAAAGGCTGTCTTCACTCCATCCAATCTTTTTCTTGAAATGTTTGAGCTTTTCTTTCATGATGTCGAGTCAGTAGTCAACGGGAATGTGTAGATGTTTTGTTTTTTGGATGAATGCAATGGGGATGACATTGTCCTTTTAGGAATTGCTTTTGATATGGGTTTGGGATATTGTATTTCATTGTATTATTGTTTCTAAGATGTTTAAGAGTTCAGATAAATTAAGGAGAGGTGTCCAGGGCGCCGGACATCTGGATATGTGGTATACGAACACATATTTGACACTGATCTTTGCGCTTTGCGCCTACATTGAAGTTGGAGGAGTGGGGTTCACGCCTCATTACTCTATTGAGGTTTTGGAGCCATTTCATGGTTCTCTACAGATCTGGGAACCTGGGCTAAGTCTAATATTCAGAATGGATGGGCTTTTGAGAACAGTTACCTGGAACGTGAATTGTTTAAATAATGTGCAAAAAAGGAAAAAAGTAATGTCTTATCAAAATGGTCTGAAATGTGATATTTGTCTTCTGCAAGAGACGCATCTAGTTAAGGAAGCACTTGATGTTCTGGAGAAAGGATGGGTTGGAAGAGTTTATGGGTGAATGTTAAACTCAAGATCTAGGGGTGTAGCGATCTTGATTAGAAAAAATGCCCCTATAAAGGTTTTTAAAGAATTTGAAGACAAAGATGGTAGGATTGTTGCCATACTGACTAATATTCAAGGTACTGAAGTAATTTTCTGTAATATTTATGCACCTATGGTTGATGATTGCTCCTTTTTTAGGAAGGTGGCTCAAATTATTCAAGATCTGGGATCGAGAAATATTGTCCTGGGTGGGGATTTTAATGCAGTTCTTGATCAGAATGTGGATAGATCGAGCTCAAGATATGGCAAGCCTACTGACATGCACTCTAGAGCTCTGAGAGACCTTTTAAAAGAACACAATTTAATGGATGGGTGGAGAGTAGAGAATACGACATATTCGAGGCTAGATATGTTGCTGACATCCGGAAGCATTACCGAAAATTATTTAAAGTCCAATATTGGAAATATTGTATTGTCAGATCATGCTCATGTTATCATGGATATGAAGCTTGACTTCGCTTTGAACAAAAACTGTACATGGAGAATGAACACAAGGGTTTTGGACAATGAAAAAGCATGAAGAAAATTGCCACAGAAATAGAGTCATTGTTGTTGAAAGAGAATTGCACAGGGGAGGTCTGTCCTGGCATAGTCTAGGAAGCCTTTAAATGTACAGTGCGTGGTATGCTCATCAGTTTGGCAAGTGGATTGAAGAAGAGATCTGATTGTAGACATCTGGAATTGGAGATAAGTATTAAGGACATCAGATATCGGATAAACCAAGCGAAGTCTGAAATCATTCCCTTGACTCCTGCCACAGTGCAGTCCCAAGCTACCATACAGTTCAAATGGTCACCCACATCAGCACGCTACCTGGGAATCATACTATCCACAGGTAAACAGACCTTAATGGCAAATAATTATGACCCCTACCTGGAGCTCCTAGAACATAAACTTAGGGTGTGGGACAAACTCCCGATAACAATATACGGACGTATATCACTACTGAAAATGGTGATTGTGCCGAAACTTCTTTACTTGTTTTGCAACATTCCGATATGGCCTGGCAAACCATTCTTTCAAATACTACAAGAAATGGCAACGCACTTTGTGTGGAGCGGGGGAACAGCCCGTATCCAGTGGTCCAAGATGAGTGAATGGTATGAGACAGGGGGGCACGCTGCTCCGGCTTTTATATTGTATTTCAAGGCAGCACAAGCGCACTTCGCTAAGTACTGGGCATCAACGGCAGAACGACTCGTGCAGGTACTAGCCGAAAAATTCTCTGCATCCCAACTAAACCTTAGAACAATGCCGTTTGCCAATGCCACAAGGGGCAGGGGAGAACTTGACCCTAAGTGCTCGACCGTGCGAGCCTGGTCCCGAATATTTGACAGAGTAGGATGCCAAAATCTGTTTTGATCCCATACTCCACTATGGCACTACCCTAGCCTCGAACCCACATTAGACAAGGCTCTACAGAAGCGATGGGATCCAGGAAAAGAAATGCGAGTGGGAGACTTATACCCGGAAGGGAAATTTGCTACCCTAGAAATGGTCCGATCAAAAGTGGGTACCGGACTCACAACATTGCTACAATACCATAGAATGAAAGCAGCATGCAAAAAAAAGTGGCCTCCTTCCCGGACATTCCCCCCACATATCCATTCCTCGCCGAGATCATGACAACGGAAGGCTTTACAGGTGGCATATCCACGCTATACCAGGCCGCCCAATGACACACCCCTTCTAAAAACACGATGAAAGCTAAATGGGAAAGAGATCAGGACACCCCTATAGATGACACCCAATAGTCCAAATACTGCCAATATACTAAAATTGCCTCACTTTGTGCAAACTTCAGACTGATACATTTCAAAATACTGAACCACTTACATATTACACCCAACAAAATAGCTAAATTCAACCCCGCAATGAAATCAGTATGGCCCAAGTGCCAGTCTGCAACAGCAGACTCCTTTCATATGTACTGGTCATGCCCCCCCGCATAAAACAGTTCTGGACAGAGGCAGCTGACACAGTGAGCGATATCATAGACCTACAGATTCCAGCTGCCCCCCAACAATACCTAGTGGGAGACATGGGGAAGGTCCCAATAAAAACACGCTGCCTCTTCGCGGTAGCAGGAATGGTTGCCAAGAGAAATATCCTCAGACTGTGGAAATCCAAAACACCCCCCACTCGACGAGCATGGCTTATGGACCTTATGTATGTCCAGGAGTCCGAGGAGATGTATGTCAGAAACATCGCCGCAACCTGCCGTTCAAAGGACATATGGGCCCCCCTGAGAAACTACTTGCGGCCTACCTCGGGCACATCTGATGATGACACATCGGACTCACAGTCCGGCCTAAGTGACACATCCCGGAATTAACTGTAATACCAATCGCACAGCGAAAAAGAGAGAAATGTGTTGTACCCCGATACCTACATTATCTTTCACGGTCAATCTTACCCCCCACAATGACTCAAAAATAATGTATGTCCCTCAATGTGTGTAGTATTTATGTATGTAGTATTTATGTATTTCGTTTGTCAGTTAAAATAAAGTTGTTAAAAAAAAAAGTATTAAGGACATCACTAAAGATTTGATGTTTAATCCTGGAAATTCAATTTTGATTCGGAAACTTAAATACTTCCGTCTAGAATTAAGAAAACTGATTTCAGACGAGACAAACAAAAAATTGTTTTAACAGAAATGTACATATTTTGAGAAGGGGAAAAATGTGATCGTTGGTTGGCATTTAGACTGAGAAAAAGGGAGTCAGAAAGATCCATTACTTCCATTCGAGGACAAGATAATCAGATTACTTTCAGACCTAAAGAAATCAACAAGGTTTTCCAGAATTTTTATTCTGATCTGTATAAAAATGAAACATAGATTTCCTCAGATGATGGTGGTTTCCTGTCAGGATTGCCAATTCCAACAATTACGACAGTGGAATCAGTTTCCTTAGATGAAGATATATCATTGGATGAGGTGAAAAAAGCAATCAGTAAACTGAATACGGGAAAGTCTCCTGGACGGGATGGTCTACCAGTTGAGTTTTACAAGTGGCTGCCTAATTCTGCTTTGCCTCTCTGGTTGGACATGTTCAAATCATCCCACTTGAATGGTTTACTTCCGGCTACTACATGACATGCTATTTTATCAGTGTTCTTGAAAAAAGGAAAAGATGAGACTTTTAACAACCAGTTATAGGCCGATTAGTTTGCTCAACGTCGATAACAAAATATTGCCAAAAATTCTGCCTCTAAGATTAGAAAATGTATTATCAAAATTGATTCATCATGATCAATCGGGTTTCGTAAAGGAAAAGAATACTGCAAGCAACATAAGGAAATAATTCCGCACTATTTCTGTAGCTACTGAGTTAACGGAAGACACCTCAGTTCTTTCCCTGGATGCAGAAAAAGCCTTTGACGGGGGAACTAGCAATTCTTGTTCAAGAAGATGGAGAAGAAGGGTATTGGTCCAAATTATATTTCCTGGATTAAACTTCTTTACAACAAACCAACGGCTGATGTGAATACTAATGGTCTAAGGTCCGAAACATTTGAATTGGAGAGAGGAACGAGACAGGGATGTCCCCTCGCCCTACTGCTTTTTGTCATTAGTATTGAACCTCAGGCAATGACGCTAAGGCTGGAGGAAAATCTACAGGGTGTGAGTTATTGGGTGTACAACAAAAGGTGTGATTTTATGCAGACGTCTTGCTGTTGGTCCTGAAAGATCTTCGGCTTTCAATTCCAAATCTTATGAGCATTTTGACAAACTATAATCGACTCTCAGGTTATAAAATAAATTGGTCCAAGTCAGAAGTTCTATCCTTGGTACCGTTTTGTGATAAGAAGTTTGTTACACAGTGGGGATTTAAATGGTGTACAAGTAAACTGCTGTATTTAGGTGTTTGGATCTTGCCGAATATATGTGAATATGTAACGGAAAACATGAATATGGTCTGTACTGCATATAGGTTGGATTTAGAGAGATGGAGTGCTTTGCATTTGTTCTTATGGGGGAAAGTTAACGCACTGAAAATGGTCTCCACGCCAATAATTAATTATATACTAAGCATGATCCCTCTGAATATTGGAAAGAAATTTTGTCAGGAATTGGATAGGCTAACCCAGGGATTTTTATGGGATCATAAAATGCCGAGGTTGAAACTATGCAAATTACAACTGCCTTGGAAAAAGGTGGACTGTGTGTGCAAAATTATAGATCTTACCACTTGGCTTATATGTCGCAAACACTAATGGAATTTATGAAGCCAAATCCGGATGAATGGTTGTGTGCTGAGAGTAGTCATTTTGGTCCTTTATTCCCTAGAGCTCTGTTGACAACTGTATCAAAATTACCGGGTGTGACCCATTAACAAAATGCCTGCATAGTTCATGGATGAATGATTGTTTGGGGTACGATGCTTTGACGAATCCTAATGCTTCAATTTGGTTAAATCCGGGTATTAGATGTGATGGAAAATCCTTGTGTTGGTCGGAATGTTTCTGCCGGGAGTGCAATGGGTGAGCGGCTTCTTTGAGAATGGAAATTGGTTCACTACAAGGGAATTGCAATCTAAATTCAATATTTCACATTTCTGTATGACTGATTACTGTAAAATCCGAAGAGCTGTTGGAGATATTGACTTGGAGCAAAATCTAGATGTTAACTTGTTGTGGCAGAAACCTAAAGTAGGTGGAGGTGGTCAGGTGAGTCGAGTCTATGGTTTGATTGCAGGAAAGTTTGAAAGCAATGCTTTGTTGAGGGAGGAGTGGGGTAGAAGGATTGGGAGTACTATTGAAGAAGATCACTGGTTACGTATATGTGCTAATACAAGACAATGCTCTTTAAGCTTAGTGGAGAGGTCCCGACTGATTAAAATCATCAATAGAGTATACTGGACTCCTGAAAGGCTGTTCAATAGAGGAATGTCAGACAGCTCAGATTGTTGGTCATGTGTGTTCATGATATGGGTACATTTGAGCATATGCTTTGGACGTGCACCAGAGTGCAAGGCTTTTGGTTTGAATTTGGCAGGATTTGTGATGTAGTGTTGGATGAGAAAATAAACTTAGATTCTAACACTTTGATACTCGGTAGCAACGTTCTTTAGGAGGATCTACCAATATCTCAAAGTAAGTGGGTCTATCGAGGTGCAATGGTAGGTAAGAAAATTATTTTGAGAGGGTGGAAAACGATGAATCCTGTTCTGATTGAAGTTTGGATTGATGAAATGCATGACATGGCTGAGATGGAAAGGGTTATATTTCGTAGGAACAGGAAACCTATTGTATTTGAGAGAATATGGCGGAAATTCCTCGCCATGTATGGATTTCTAATTGATGATTTGATGTGAACCCTGGTTGTGGATGGGGGCAGGGGTAGGTTTTGTAAATATGTACAGGTTACATGCTGTGTGCTAATTTGTATTTTCTATATTGTTGTTCTTTTGGATGTTTTGTATTTGTTACAGTTAAAATCTTAAAATAAAGTTTCAACAAAAAAAATCAAAAGTGCTTGGATCATGACAACACATTGAAGAAAATACTTTTCGCACTTATACAAGCTTCGTTGTCCCAGGAAAATTCCAATTTTCTGATCCTTAGTATTACTGCCAGTAGGAATACAGTGCAGAGCTCTGAAGGAGTAGCCCTCTTCCTTTTGACTCTAGTGCTTTAAAAAACCTGTAATCCATAAATATAGGCTTTATCAGGAACAGAATCTCAAGCTGTGCTGGGATCCGTGCATTCAAAAAGGATTGTGTACTACAGCAGGTGTCCTCCGTTGATTAATCCATACAAAGGTGCTTCTTTTAGAGTCTTAAACAAGACTGAAAATATCACTAGTGCACAGTGTTTTTTTCTAGGGAACAGGCTATCCTCCATGTCATTTCCCTACCTAAAATGTTTACAAACACCCAATACTCCAAGTGGAGGTGGGGGGCTCCTCAAGCTTATTGATTTCTAAAACGAATTTCTTTGTGAGGCGTCTCTCCTAGGCTAAGCCCCTATACACCTCCAGCCACCATGGATGTAGTTTGAATATATATATATAGGGACAGTTGTGTTTTTTGGTTAATGCATATAGAAGGAAGGTGGTGTGTTTGTTCAGGTTGTAAGTCAAGTGCATGTCCACTTTCTTCTAGTGCAAGTGACCTGCCTTTCATCCATGCTTGATGTGAGAATGTTGGTATCTATAGAGGAGTGACAGTGTTAAATGGGACATGGGATGATTTACATGAAGTAAGCTGGTAGATGTGCTCCTGTCTACATATAATCTACAAGATAAAATATTAACTGTGATCTGTAGCTTATGTAAAATAAAGCTATGTCTCTAAAGCCTCCTCACCTACTCTGAAATCCTGTGAATGCCTATCAGTTAAAACACCCACTGCCAACTCCCAAACTTTGGATATTCATCTCATCTACAGACCACCAGGCCAGATTGGAACCTTCTCTGAAGATATTTCCACCTCTTTGTCAGACAACCTAAAAAATACTTCTCAAACTCTAGTGTAAGGAGATTTTAATTTGGGATTTAACGATACTAAGGATCTTCAATCCACTGCTATAGCTAATATTCTAAAGAACTAGGCTTCACCCAGAAAGTTAACCTACCTGCACATGACAAAGGTAGAATCCTTGATTGGATTGCAGAATACAACTGCAACGTATCTATCACTACTATATCCCCTCAAATTTGGACCGACCATTATCTTCTGACATACACATTGGCAACTAAATTAGCCATAGCTCAGTCAACATCTCTTGCCCCATCCACTATAACAAGGAACACAAAAAATATTACGGTAGACAAAATAATTCCCCGCATTTTACCTAATCTTAACTCCCTACCTGACAATATGGACCCCAACCTACTAGTTGAGGAATATAATAAAATCATGGCCCTTGATGATATCGCCCCACTAAAATTAAGGAAGAGTAAATCTAAAAAACATCTCAACACATGGTTCACCCCACACCTAAAAAATGTAAGACTAGACAAAAGAAAATGTGAAACTGCTTGGAGACTCCTACCCTCAGCAGAAAATAAAACAAACCTTATTAATATCTAAATTAAGTCCGGACTACGCATATTTTACTATTCACGGTAACGCTATCAAAGTGGCCAATGAGGTGAAAACCTTAGGTTTCTACTTAAATGCCACTCTAACATTTACCAAACAGGTAAATTCCCTGGCATCCTCTTCTGCAGACACGTGCAAATTAATCAGAGCAGGCAAACAATTTCTTTCCACTAATAGCTGCCTAATTCTTTCCATAGCTCTCAGACTCTCGAAACTGGACTATTAAAACACCCTGTACATTGGTGCGAGCAAACACATCATCAAAAAAATACAGGTACTTTAGAACAACGCCATGAGAGCCGCACTAAATATAACTAGGAATGAACACATCTCCTCTACCAGGAGACAACTATCCACATTTGAGAGAGGACCAAACCTTTACCAAATTCAGACAGAACATGACCAACTGGTTGAAAGAGAACGACAAGTAATGAAGATTGCCCATGCACCAAGCGCAGGAAGTCTTCATTCTATTAAACACACAGAGGCGAGCATTATGCTTTATCCTCTTTATTCACTGCTCAACAGCAATTCAAAACTACACTTTTAATCCTGTTTTTTTTTAACAGTAAAAGTATGCCCAACTGGCTTGAAAAATAAAAATAAACAAAACATGATGAGCTCTGAAGGTGAGCCTAAACTACATTTCCCAAGAGTCTCAAAGGCTCAGTAGTCCCTAGCCTCAGTTCTGTTCTCCAATGAGGGCTCCCTGGTCCCTGAGTCTCTAGGTGCTTTCCTCTTCTTTTTTCTTCTCTCGCTGCTTAACTCCTGCAATCGTCTAACTGTTCCAACTTTTAATAACTTGGACTATTTCCGCTACTCTGCACGGCATAGCTCTCTATTGATGCGTTGCTATAAATCAATCCTGATTGTTCTTCTGTTCTCCTATGGTCAAAGAGAAATAAGGATTGTTAGGGCTGGGAATTCGTCTCCAACATTGAATCATAATAATTCAATACAACATTATTTACACAACTGAATTCTGTAGGGAGGGATAATGCTCGCCCCCGTGTCTTTAATAGAATCAAGACTTCCTGCGCTTGGCGCATGGGCAATCTTCATTCTATGACAAGACGGGAGGCAAGCATTTTGCTTGTTCAAAGCTTTGCATCATCGCTGCCGCGATGTTAGCTACTGGCTTGAAATAGAAAGTCCTGAATACCGAGTCACTGGACCAATCTGCAGCCATCATGATCTCTTGCAGCAGAACTCCAGCTGCAAAAGCTTCGGAAGCCATGGCTCCTCTGGTCGAGTGAGCTCCAAATACAGAAATGTCTATTCCAGACAATTCCATAATCTCCTTCACACATCTTGATATAATAGCCGGGGTCACTGCATTATGTGGCTTCCTACGTGCAATAAGTAGTTGAGTCACCGCTTGTGGTCTAATCGCAGATGTAACTGCTTCATACTGCTTTATGCATTGCGCTACGCAGAGGCTGCTGTTATCTGGAAAGTATGGATATGTAATGACTCTGGAGTTGGTCTTAGTACGCTGCGCTATGTTGAATGCCACTCCCTCCGGATAGAATATCTTTCGGTCTATCTCAAGAGCCTTAAAATCTGAAATCCGTCTACAAGATACTAGACAGAATAAAGTGGCTAACTTCCCGGACAGTTGCTTCCCTGATAAGAGTCCTTTCTTGGCCACTGTTCAAACAAGTGCAATACTTTAGCAACGTCCCACAGGACCGAGTACCCAGGCAACGGAGGCTTGCTCACTTTAATACCTTTGAGAAGTCTTACCACTGCCGGGTGTTAACCTGCTGGTACTCCGTCTACCAGCTCATGTCCAGCCGAAATGGCAGATCTGTACACTCCCACTGTCCTGAATGCTTTCCCTCCTGAGCTAAGAGATGCTAGAAAATGTATGACTTGAGTTATAGGAGCTGAAATGGGAGAAATACGCCTCCCCCTGCACCATATCTCGCAGGCCTGCCAAGCAGAATTATAGCTCCTGCTTGTAGAGGGGGTCCATGATACTCTGATGAGCTCCGTAGCTTCCTCTGAAAGTCCCGGCAAGCACCACCTTCACCTGAAATTCTGCAGGCCAGGAGGGTTAGAGTCTGATCCTGAATCAGAGTTTGTGGAGCTCCCGCTGGATCTACGAGGAGATCCTCTCGGTGAGAGATCCTCTGAGGGAAATCTGTGGAAAGTTCCATCAGAATCGGAAACCAGGCTTGAGACTTCCATTCCGGAGTTACTATGACTAACCTGGTCTTTTCTCTGCACACCTTCGCTAATGCTCTGGCCAACATCGCAAAGGGGGGAAAAACATAGTGGATGTAGAGTCCCCAATCTTGTAGGAACGCATCCGTCCTTATCGGTCCTGGATCCAGCTTCCAGCTGAAGTAGTTTGGCAGGTGTGTATTTAGTCTGGAGGCGAACAGATCTGTATGAAACAGCCCCCACCTGCGCTGTAATTTGTCGAAGACTGATTCGTGTAGTCTCCAGTCACTCGAGTCTACCAGATAGCGGGAGTTCCAGTCGGCCACAGTATTCTTCGCTCCCAGAAGATATTCTGCTTTGACCGAAATGTTCCTGTCCAGGCAGAAATGCCAGAAGTATTTGGCGATTTCCACTAACACCTTGGACCTCGTTCCTCCCAGCTTGTTGATATATCTCACTGCAGATATATTGTCCATGCGTAGCAGGATGCAACATTGCGCCTTGTCCTTGGAGAAGGCTCTGACTGCGAACGACCCCGCTAGAAGCTCTAAACAGTTGATGTGCAAATCTAGATCCTTTTGGGACCATTTTCCTCCTGTCTCTGTGTGTCCGCACCTGGCTCCCCAGCCTGACCTGCTTGCGTCTGATTCTACTATGAGCTCTGGCAGGTCTCCGAAGATGGCCATGCCGTTCCATGCTTCCATGTTGTGAAGCCACCAGCGGAGCTCTGTTCTGCTGTCCTCGTCCAAAAGGATCCTGATGATGGTATCTCCATCCTTTTTGCAGGTACCTGATTTTGAGCCTCTGGAGAGCTCGATAGTGTTAAGGCCCGGGAATGATCGCTTGGATCGAGGCTGCAAGCAGACCCACTGTCCTGGCCAGATTCCGAAGCGAAATAACCTGTCTCCCCAGGGCTGTCTTCAGATCCTTCTTGATGGATCTTATCTTGGTGGACGGTAGGGCTAGAGTGGCCTTCCTCGTATCTATGGTGAAACCTAGGAACTCCAGCTTCCTGCCTGGAATGAGTTCTGATTTCTCCTTGCTGATCTGGAAGCCTAGACTGGAGATGAAAGCGGTTGCCCACTGTACTTGCCTCTGCAGTCTCGCTTTGTTCTCCGCCATGAACAGGATGTCGTCTAAATATATGATCATCTTTATTCCTTGCTCTCTCATTGCGGTAGCCAGGAGCCTCATTAACTTGGTGAAGGCCCAAGGTGCCGATGCTAGCCTGAAAGGCAGTGTCTTTAACTGCCATACCTCTCCCTTCCACTCAAATCGAAGGAAACAATGGTGGAGAGGGGCTATGGGTATCGTCAGGTATGCATCCTTTAGGTCTAACTGCGCTAGCCAATCGTTCCTTCTGAGGAGATCCGCCAATAGATGGATTCCCTCCATCCTGAAGGGTCTGTAAACTAACCAGCTGTTCAGTTCTTTTAAATTGATGACAGGTCTGACCTTGCTTTTGCGGTGGACCAAAACATGTTGCCCAAGAATCCCTCTGAGTGAGGCTGTGCTCTCTCTATGGCTTGTTTTCGCGCCAGTTCTGTATATAATAGAGCCATCTCTTCCTTTGAGGAATGCATGCGCTGTGGGGGTTGTAACTGAATTGGCTCCCCTACAAAATCTCCCTGTGCTGTCTGAAGCACGAATGCGCCTGCTGATAATTTGTGCCAATTGTTCATGAAAAGCAATGTCCTCCCTCCTACTGGGGGATATAACGCTGTGCGCTCCCTCACCTGTGGAATTATTCTGTTTTCTGAAGTATCTTCTGATAGGGCGGCCTCTGAAACCTCTGCCTCTGTTCGGGAAGAATGCGTCTTGCTGGCGAGATTCCCAGTATTGGGCTCTGGGCTTTTTGGGTCTCTTGTTGGAATTGAAGCGGGCGGTCGAGCGGTCCCTGAATCGGCCAGCCCCTGCAAAAACTTGAGTAGGGAACACCTTCCTAATCGATGCTTGCGCCTTTTCGAGCGCTGTATAAGTCCCTACAAATGTATTTATCTCTTTGATAAATGTGTCGCCGAAGAGCAGGCCTTGTGCCCCTTCTCCTGCCTCATATGAGGCTAGGTCGCCTAGCTTGTTTTCTATTTTTAAAAGCATAGACCTATGTCTCTCGGCTGAGATGGCTGTATTCGCATTACCAAGAAGGCACATGGCTCGCTGGGCCCACCCTGCTAGGATGAAAGGGTCAACTGGCTCTCCCATGTCCTTTGCTCTTTCGGCGAGATCCATAATTTTAGCTATGGAGCCTCTTAGGTCCAGGATCCTATCTTGGTAGGACCGCCATGGACGGTCCATCCCCCTTCTGGCGTCCTTACCGGCCTTAGTGACAAAAGTGAACATCTTGGGGTCGAGCTCCGGGGTCTATGCCACCTTTCCCGTAAGCTCTGGTCTGGGGCATGCTGCCCTAAGTCGGAACCTGGTCTCCTTCTCCAACGGTTTCCTGATCTTTTGAGCCATATACAGTGCTACCCTCTGGGATGGGGTCCAGTCTGTGGACCTGGGGTGCCTAATGAGCTAGCGCTCAAACATGTCTGACATGTCCTCTTCGGGGTACTCTCCACCAAGCTGGCTTTCTTTTCTATCGGTCTGTCTCTCTCCTGCTTTCCTGGACTGCCTCCTGACAGACTTCTCTCCTCCTCCTCTTGCTCTTCTTGATCGTATTCCTCTGAGGATGAAGGTACATCCCCTATGTTTTTTGCCCCTCGGGTAGGTGGTACGAGGCAGGGCACTGCTGATTTAGCAAGGAAAGCGTCATTGAGCCTGTTAAAGGCATCAGCTGCCTCCTGTGGCTTCTCTCTCTTCCTCATTTCTGAGCCCAGGGGGGGGGGAGAGGAGTGCTTCCCCTTCCGGGCTGCCTTACACCCCCTATGCGGTTCTTGCAGAGGCTTGGTGGTGGAAGTCCCCTCTCCCGGATCTTCTTGCCTGCCAGTGCCCAAAATATTCTCCAGGACCTGTAGCCTGTCCTGTATAGGCTGAACTCCCTGAGCTACAGCTCTGACTAGGGAGTCTCCTAAAACTCTTTTAAAGCTTTGGGAGAGGTCTATTTCTTCCTCCTGAAGCTCCTGCTCTTGATCACTATACTCTTCCCAGTATTCCTCCCCTCTGTCACAGGCCATCTCTGACTCACTGTGAGGGGCTGTGATCTAGCACTCTATAGGTCTTGTACTTGACCTGTCTGCTTCAGTGTCACTGGCAGAGTGCTTTCTTTTTCTGTTTGTTTTCAATATAATTTCTTTTTTTTTTTTATGATTAAATCACAAAGACCGCGCTTCCGATGTGGATCGGATATCTGTGAGCTGCGGAGCTGTGCTGTCAACCATTACATTTGAGGAAAGAACGTTGGGGGAACAAATGCCTGCCGCGCATACGCGGAATACTCTTCACGAATTGTCTCCTCTCGCCATGCGTAAGATGCCAGAGCACTACGCAGTAGCCCACACAGAACTCCTCAGAGGGATAATGATCTCCATGATGCGAGCAAAGTCACTTGCGGGATCGTCATTCTCTCTGGCATTATTATCAAGAGTTAGCAAGGTAAACCGTACGATCCATATGCGGCACAACGAAACGCTTGCAAATATAAATACGCGCATTAAATATTAAATATGCAATATGCGCATGCTGATAGAATGGGAAAGGGGTACCTAGCTGTCGAGATCAGCAAAAAAAGAAGAGGAAAGCACCTAGAGACTCAGGGACTTATACTTACCAAGGAGCCCTCATTGGAGGACAGAACTGAGGCTAGGGCCTACTGAGCCTCTGAGACTCGTAGGAATTGTAGTTTAGGCTCACCTTCAGAGCTCATCATGTTTTGTTTATTTTTGTTTTTCAAGCCAGTTGGGCATACTTTAACTGTTAAAAAAAAACAGGATTAAAAGTGAAGTTTTTAATTGCTGTTGAGCAGTGAATAAAGAAGATAAAGCATAATGCTCGCCTCCGGTCTTGTCCTAGAATTGCTGCGCCCATAGATACACGTGACAACTATGTTGTCCCTTACGCTTTCTACCTGTTCTACTTTAGTCCTAGCCCCCTGCCCGTTGCCGCAGTGGCCTCCGATTGCACAGTTGCTATTTTAGACACCTTTTACCGTAATTTGTACCTGATGTGATGCACCCAGTGGCTTTTGTTCATTCTGTATATTTGACTTTTATTATCTATCTAAATAGTGAGTTATGTAAATAGTCTTTCATGTAAGTGTATATGTATTATCTGACTCTTGCTAAGTACTACTTTTTCTTATATGTAACCAAGCTGAACATATTCTTATGCCTTGCGCCCTGATACCCTCGTGTCTGGTGCGCACTACAAATAATAAAAACAAACAATGTCATTTTCTAGGCCCTGGTCTTGCATCTTCTGTCCTGCTGACAGTCTAATCTACATTATCACCCTTGGCGGTGCCGTGAACCAATTAAAATGCTGGGAACGCGAGCTATATTAAACCAGCTAAGCGCGCATTCTGATTGTGTTCGTCCGCTCTCCCACTGCGACTCTCCCCTTTCACCCAAACCCGCAGTGCCATTACGATTTGGAAAAAAAAAACAGTGGCAACACACATTTTCAGAAACCTTATCTGAAAAAATGCTAGTCATACCTTTGTGCCTCGAAACAGAGTTTACCACCTACAAGAACCTCCACACAACATCTGTCTCTTCATGACGAAGCACATAATACTTATATTGCCACGCCTACCATCGTCGCATTTGATGCACTTGACAAAATTTGGTTTGAAACCTGTCTCGAGGAAAAAAAAAGAGGGATTGGGCCACTGTGTAGAGCCATTGTGCCACCTGTTAAAGATAGATTTAGAGCATAACTTCAAATAAATTGGAACTCAATGTTATGGGAGAAAAAACTGTCCTAACACCAAACTTGAGTGCCGAGCATCAGATGTGGTCTTTTATACACGTTGAATTTACATATAAATCATATGTACATGTACTTAAAACATCCTGTTCTGTTCCTAGAAGTTAAGAAATCTAGTCCACAACAATCATATCAATGAGTCTGGTCTGGACAATTGTGTTCTATGACAAAGGGCAAAGATGTTGTTAATATATTTCACACAGCATTGATTGTCACACACAATAACTGTTCTTGTACACCGATACGTGATTCAACGCTAGGGGGTGCTGCCCACTATCCTAAAAGTAGTCTGCAATATTTGAAAGTAGTTGCCATTGTAGTTGTACCTCCAATTAGGAAATGTTCTCGGCAGACAGTGTGGCCCCCTGCGTCTTCCTCAGGGTGGAAATGTATGTGCATAAAAATAGAGCACAGTCTGTGAAAGGACACTCATATTAAAGTTAGAAGATATCTCTGTATGCGATCAGAGATGAGGAAGGGCCTATTTTAGTGTGCCCCCAGTCAGAGTGAAGTGAAGTTACGTGGCCTTGGCAAGGCTCGGAGGCACAATCAATGTGCTGCACATGTATGTTCAAACGGGTCAGCCAACTCTTAGTAATGTGTGCTTCTAGATCCCAAAGAGTACCGAAGGGGCGCATAGCCAAGAGCCAATAGCATTTTACATTTTATCCACCTGATGGCTCTCCACCATGTAAAATACACCATGTCAGAAAATGATCTTTCTCCCCCTTTCTCCAATCCTTTTCATTTTAGCTCTTGAACCTTTTTTAGAGACTATCAGACAAAATGATAATATATTAGGAATACAATATCAAAACCTTCATATTAAAACAGCTGCATATGCGGATGATGTTCTTACCTTCCTGAAAAATCCAGAACAAAATGGTCCACACCTTTTACAGACTATCTCTAACTTCTTTATATCTGGATATAAGCTTAACATTGATAAATCAGAAATCCTTCCCCTTTAACAAATACTGCATGCCACACCATACACTACCCTTAAGAATGAAATGGGGTCCCTAAGGACTCAAATATCTTGGAGTACATATAACCACTCCTATCTGTGAGATGTTAATGTTAAAGGACATTTGTAGCGCGCACTATCACCACCGGCGCTCTGGCGGCTCTGAAAGAGGAGGGGAGGTTGAGTTAGTGGGAGGAAGCAGGAAAAGTGCAAGAGAGCAGTGATGTGCTGTTGACAGCCTCAGCCCGGTGGGTCCGTTGGCTGGGCTTGTGGTGTTTTGTGGTCCGTAGTCGTCGTGTGCTGTTGTGCAAGTCTATGTGTAGTTTGTTTTGTTGTGGCATTGTTGTGAAGTTTGTGCGGATTGCTGCGTTTTAGGTTTGTGGTTGTGTTTGGTTAGAGTTTGAGAGGTGTATGCAGAGGGATGGAATTGTTAGTTGGTTGGTTAGTTGGCATTGCTGTCCTTGCAATGGTGGGATTGCATCTAGGTGCGGCACCTGCTATCAGTCACTTTTCTATCTAGATTTGACGCGAGCTAGGTTCAGAACTCTAAGTGTGGTGCATGCTGAGAATCATATATGCTAGCAGTCACATTTCTGAGATTCCATCTATGTGTGGCATATGCTAACAATCACATTTTGTCTAGATGCGACGCAGGCTAAATTTGAGAAATTCCATGTAAGTGTGGCATATGCTAACAATCATATTTCTGTCTAGATGCAACGCAGGCTAGGTTAAGCATTCTAAGTTTGGTGCATGCTGAGAATCATATATGCTAATAATCACATTCCAGTCTAGATCTGGCGCAAACTAGGCTTGAGAAATTCCATCTAAGTGTGGCATATGCTAATATTGCAATTATGGGATTCCATCTAGGTGCGGCACATGCCGACTTTCAGACTTCCATCCAGAAGCGACAGAAGCCAAAGTTCAGAATTCCATACGAGTGTGGCACATGCTAACAGTCACATTTCTATCTAGATGCGACGCAAGTTAGGTTCAGAACTCTAAGTGTGGTGCATGCTGAGAATCATATATGCTAGCAGTCACATTTCTGAGATTCCATCTAAGTGTGGCATATGCTAACAATCACAATTCCATCTCGATGCGACGCAGGCCAATGTTCACAATTCTATCTAAGTGTGGACATGCTAACATTCACAATTCTATTTAAGTGTGGACATGCTAACATTCACAATTCCATCCAAGTGTGGACATGCTAACATTCACAATTCCATCTAGATGCGACACAGGCCAATGTTCACAATTCTATCTAAGTGTGGACATGCTAACATTCACAATTCTATCTAAGTGTGGACATGCTAACATTCACAATTCCATCCAAGTGTGGACATGCTAACATTCACAATTCCATCCAAGTGTGGACATGCTAACATTCACAATTCTATCTAAGAGTGGACATGCAAGTATTATGGCACTCTATGTTATTGGTAGGTAGGATAGAGTGGCGGGGGTTTTCTGGAGCAGAGTGATTACTCTACTCCCCACCCATGCCACACTCACGGTTTTTGTTGAGATGTGAAAAGGAAATACAGAAATCATACTAGCTAGAGTCAATTAACTTATAACTTCCTGGTCTCCCCTTTATCTATCCTGGTGGGGTCGTTTAGAGTCCATAAAGATAATGATATCTCCCGTAATTCTCTATCTTTTGTATATGCTACCTATCTCCTTTCCCCTTCCCTTTTCCAAGTCCTTATACTCTTGCCTACTCAAATTTGGTATTGGGTAAAGGAAGACGTAGAATATCACTTAGTAAACTAAAGAAACCTCGCTCTATGGGTGGCGTTAATTTTCTAGATTTTAGAAAGTCTCGCATAGCCTTTGTTATTAAGCAAGTACAAACATGGTTTATTCAAGAAGAATTGGAAAACACTCCAAATTGGGTGCTGTTGGAAAAAGCTGTGGCTTCCCCAATTCCCCTATCGGATATTTACATTATCGAAAGAAAGAATAAACTTATGAAATGTTCCTGTATACGTCAATCTGCACTATATCTTAAACTATATATGTTCCCATCTCTTGCCAAAGTGTCTGCTTTACCTCTCCCCTTATTTGGCTTAATCCACTGATTAAGGTGAAAGGCAAATCGATATTGTGGAAGCCGTGGCTATCTAGAAACATTAAATACTGTAACCAGTTCTTCTCACATGATGTTCCTATTGATTTTGAAAACTTTGCAATCAAATATCATCTTCCGGCATCTGCCATGAAACAATACTTGACCATTATTGCTGCTCTGTTTGAAAATTACGATCAACTTATTCATAACTCCAATGCACCCGATATACTGAGATTGTTTTATATACTAAAACATAATTGTACTGCATCTTTCTTTTATAAATCTCTGATGGCACCTCCAGAGGCTGGTTTGCTACATAATGATTGGAGAGACGACTGTACACTGCCGGACCTTCAATATGACTGGCCTTCACAGTGGAAATGCATCTTGAGAATTACTTCGTCAGCCAGTCTAACCCAAACCTTATTCTTTTCCCTTCATAGAGCCTTTGCTACCTCTGCTTCCCTTTTCATATTTAAAACACAGCAGGACTTTTGTTTTGACTTCCTCGGGTCCTAGTAGTGTTGACTGTGGGGTCCCACAGGGCTCTTCACTGTCGCCTCTCTTGTTTAACCTATACCTTCGACTAGTCATGGAAATCTTAAGACGCCATGGAGTCAGTTTCCAGTCCTACGGTGATGACACTCAGATTTTCATCACAATCGATAAGGTTAAAGAAACTATTATCAAAATTGGGGAATGCCTTCAGGAAATCAGTGAGTGGATGGCCTCTAATCAACTGCAACTGAATGCTTCCAAGACAGAATTCATTATGCTTGGTCCGGAACACCTCATGACCGCAATACAAACTCAACCTCTTCCTAAGCTATTAGGAGTGGAACTTACATTCTCCACAAAGGTGAAAAACCTCGGCTGTATTTGGCAAGACAATCTGGGTAGCGAAAGCCAGGTTGGAGCCAAAGTAAAAGCATCTTTTATTCCCTGTGGCTCCTACGACAAACACTTCCCTACATTTCACAGAAAGACTATCCTCAAGTAGTGGGGGCACTTACGAATGCTCACCTGGACTACTGTAATAGTCAACTGGTGGGCATTCTGAAAAAACAGATCAGCAGACTGCAAAGAGCGCAGAATGCTGAGGTCAGGCTGATCTATGGGCTCAAAAAAACAGCTCATGTCTCATTTTTCCGTCGTCTACTCCATTGGCTATCATTTGAAGGCCGTATACAATTTAAAATAGCCTGTTTGATCTTCAAATGTCTGAATAATATGGCACCAGACTATTTTAAGGAAATGCTTAGATATTATCAACCATGAAGACCCCTTTGCTCAAGTGACCAAGCACTATTAATCATCCCCTCATCTACATTTGTTTCTAGAACAGTCTACCCAGGGAAATAAGGAATTCAGACACCCTGATTAATTTCCGGAAGGCCTTAAAGACTTTCCTGTTCAAATAAAGTGTGCCCACTGGATAATAATTAGATCTTTTCTTGCTCTCAAATATACTTAAGAATATACTTTGTTCTAGCCTTCCTGAGTTATTAATACGATCGACGCCATTATACGGTTAGGTCCATTTAGAGCGCGTTACAAATCCCTCAAATCAAATCAGAGAGGCTTCATGTTTGAACAACAAGGTGACCCTACCTTTCCAGTGGCATCTTTGCATGATATATCTAAAAACTACCCATTATTGCACCTTGATTATTTGTCTACGCACGAAAACTCAACAAATATCAATTAGAAAGAAGTCCCATGTGGTCCTCATGCAAACCACTTGGCAAAAATGTACTCAGTGCAATGATGAAAGAAATATCCCCAAAAGCCAATTTATCGACTACCTAAACCAACCATTGCATTCGAGCTAGAACCGTGCAACTTCTAGCAAATGCAGGATTGGAGACCATACAAATAATGTTGTGGAGAGCAAGTGGGAGTTCAAGTGGTCTAGCCTGGCCACAGAGTACCTTTTCCATTGCTACTGGGTGGAAGAGGAGCTTGCTGCCAGAGCCGGCCACAGAGACTACTAAAACCCCACAACAGTGCAGAGCAATGCCTGGAGAGCAAGTGGGAGTTCAAGTGGTCTAGCGTGGTCTGTCGGGGTCGGAGGAGATGTACTGGCGGTCACCTGTTGTAAACGCTACTCACACGACACTGTGGTTTCGCCCCACGCATTAACCTGGTAAATTCCGAATGTTGCTTGTGCACTCCTAGCTGCCATTCTCATTTTATTTGTTGGGACACTAAACTCCTCCGGAAAAAAAGAAGAAAGGGATTTCTGCATCCGCAAGGGAGTTGATCTATTCTTGTTTTGTTCCCCAACATAATAACATCACTGCAACCTCGCCAAAACGACGAGCAGTCAGAGCTACGGCACTTCAAGGTGCTAAGCGGAGAGCAGCTGGGAACCCAGCTGCGATGCAGCCCCATGCACAGGCATCCTTGCCTTCTAACTTAATTGCTGCAGATGCGTCCTTGGTAGTTATGATTAGCCCTATCCATCTAGTGCGAGATGACCTGAACGCTGTGTGTGCGGTAGATGACTCCCACTGCCACACATCGGAGAAAAGCCTTCGTAAACCTCCTAGAGCTTGTCCCCAGAGAACTGTCAAACTGGGTGACACTCCCAGGAGCAACAAGTCGGAGACCAAGATCACTGACATTTTGATTGCACATGGTCCAGCACGAAGCATTGATGGCAGTCCAGCAATTGACCTTTGCACTGACTTGGTAGAGGAGTTAATGACATCAGTACTGTGTCTAGGCTCTGAAACAATTGAAACAGTAGTCAAGGCCCTGGTCGACCCCATAGGGAGCAGGGTCTGAAATCACCTATAATTAACGTGAACTCATCTTGGGAATGTCCTTAGCTCACCCTGCCCGCTCCAGTTCAGTGGCTATCAAATCTGAAATGCAAAAAGACGATCTGTCATCGCAGGAGAGATTATATGTTCACTGATAACCTTGGAAAACCTCTTGTTAGAGTTTGATGGCACAGGAGAAGAGAAGAGCGTAGAGGCCCGCTCCGTATCCCTACACATGGTCAAACCGCTTTCAACATTAGGCCCGACGTTTGTTTTGTTGAACGCTATGCAGCTGACCAGCGAAGAGCTTTCTGCAGTTTGCAATAACACACTACAAGCATTTAACCTTAACAGCTCTTCCGCTGCTATGTTCAACATCTTGAAGAGACTACTTACCCAACTTAATTCTAGATACAAAAATATAACTGTCAGCCAAACAACTACACGATTTGGCTATTGACCTAACACTGGTTACATTGAATCAACTTGCCAATACCATCAAAGTGCAAGCTAATACTTTGGACATCATACAAGCAAATACTTCCACTTTAATGTCCTGGGTTCAAGATCAAAAGAAAGTCAGCAAGAATTTACCAAGAAGGAAAGTTGATGAGGTGGATCCTAATTGCACCGTGTGGTATACACATAAAAGGAGCAAGGTCGTCAAGCAGGCTATTATGTACGACGACCTCTCGTCTAGAAGAAAATGTAAAACTACACATCCTCCAGAAAGAAACAGCTCACTGGGACCTGAAAAGCTCTGCTCTATCGCCCAAAACATTTACATTACAGGAAAACACAAAGGCGAGAACAGAACAGTAAAAAATGGCCCATCTTGTCGAACTGTGCCACAGTAGTAATATCAGGAGTGGAGGAAGAGCCTGAACCAGCTCAGCGGAGCTCGCTCCGTGTTGGCACTGCTAAACACCAGAAAGAACAAGCTCCTAGTGATGCTTTAACTTTTGTACCCCAGGGTAATAAAATGCAAGTTACACTAGGTAATCAAAAGAAACAAAGAAAACAAAAACATTTTGTCTTATCAGAAGAGACGACATATCATTTTGAGGAATTGTTTGCAAGCCAAGAAGCACCTGCTACAGTGTCAGAGGGTCGTACCCTGACCAATGCCACGGTACAAACGGAACCCACCACCTCTGCATTTGACATACAATTCATCTCTGACGTTACAGTTCAAATTGACATAGTCAAAGCTCTTCAAATGCAATGTCTGTTCGGTGATGGAAACAGTTTGTATCTTAATCGTGCTCAGCTTTTAGAGCTGTTTCGTTCCGTCATCCCATTTCATTTTGTCAAAAGCAGTGCCATTAAAATTGTTGACATTTGTGAAAACGTTAGACAGGTCACCTCACTGATATTTTCTTTTACGTTCGACAGCATTTTAGAATATGTCATACATCACTGTCTACCCCTAAACAGACTGGGTTATGTGTGTACTGTCGTTGAGATTGAAGCCTGACGGGGCAATAAGGCTGTTAAGATATGTGATCATGGGGAGAGAAGTTTAGGGCCCTAAAATCCTCTGCAATTGATTGCTTTTGGCACACAAAATGGTGACAGCAAGCCTAGTGAGAACCCCAAATCGGGTGTCAGGGGGATGGGTTGTGGGGAGGGCATGGGAAATGACTCCCACTGGGAATGGTTGGCAAACATTGTCGAGCAGCCTGGGAAGTGGTTTTCCTAACAATCACGCATGGACCCCCTTTTTGCTATTAAATTGGACTACAGGGGGCCATGTACACCTGTTTGACCAGGGTGGATTACTAGAGCACATTGATAATCTCAGTGCCGTAGTGCTCCAGGGGACTTGGCTCATGGATCTGCTATTGATAGACAGATGGAATATTCTTTCTAACCTTGGCCACATAGGGGGTTAGGGGTCACCCTAAAGGCGGTCTTATTTTGGGGGTGAGAAAAACGATTGGCCTGCTGGAAATTTCTTGTGAGCCAGCGCATGTTCCCATTGATAGAATTATCTTCCCGCAGGAACCTTCCAAGACTGGACTAAAGGAATTGATCATTTTTAATATGTATGACCCTCCCTACAAGAGATACCACAATGTGGCACTTAAAGTAGACACATTAATTAACAACTTGACAGGTACTTATTTGCGAAAGCGGCACAGAGACTTCTGACGAATAAGAGACATAATTCATATGTCTGACAGATCTATGAAGACTAGGCAACACCTGGGCAAGCTGTAAGGCAAAGGTGGACAGCCCACTGCAGAGACCTCTCTTTGGGAAGGCAGACCTGCACGTGCACAGAGGGCACTGGGTATGAAAACTGGCAAGACTGGAACGTGCGCCAACACATAGGCTGTTTGTTGCTCTCGCAGATGTGAGATGTATAGTTGTTTGTTGGTTGTTATGTTGTACAAAAGCAATACAATGGACTTCAATTCCAGAATCCCTACTAAAGCTCACCGTATGGAGTGGGAAGGGGGACACATGTCCTCGCCCGCGCATTCGGGCAGACTTGATAACACCTGTAAGCGTGGGTTAAGCTGGGCTAGGCTACTTTACTCAGCCGGATTTACCATGGCTAATTGTGCTTTTCCATCTGACACTCCACCCCATTTTCCTCGAACTGGGCACCACAGCTGTAGTATCATAGATTATATTTTTCTGCATCTACTCTTATAACTGACGTGTGTTGTCCAACGGGAGGAAAGAGATATTTTTCTCCTAGTAGCCTAGCTTAACCTGCCTCATTGCTTTCAAGTCCTATTCAATCTGGGCACTTAAGTATTAATCCTTCAAAGAATAGGATCTCATGGAGCGACATTAAGTTGGGGATGCCAAGCTTGTGGCACAAGACGAATTAAGTGAATCCATGAGGATTTGTTTGCTTGTTGAAGCTAATATGTTCTTGGCTTCTGCCAAGCTGACCATTACAACCTATGAAACCTGTGTGAAGAAAATTTAAACCAGTGCCCTTGTTAGAATAGGCACTTGTTCTCGCACTGGTATTGACCCAAAACCTTAACAACGGCATATATCCGACAAGCACATTAAAGAAAAAAAGAGGGAATTACACAGAGAACTACATGCCACGGCCAAAGGGGAGTCTAACTCAGTTGAGCATCTATTGAAAGTGAAAAATACTATCAAAAGTGGCTAAAACAACATAAATATCAAGTCAAATGCTCACATTGGAAGGCCTTGGTCCATTCATCCCTCACCAATAACCCTGTGTTGTAATAGGTCTCTGTGTCAAATGACTCCTGCCCACTTATGTCTTCCATAGAATGTTGTTTGAGTGAGTGACAGCTGAGAGAATGCTGATGGGTGCAGGCTGAAAGTAGTGAAGATGGCCAGTGGTTGTTCCCAGCATTTATCCCATATCAGGCTTCTTGTGTCCTTTCCCTGCCCAGTCCAGTCTTCATACAATTACCCTAAGAGCAACATGTTATGTACATAACTGTATATGTGTAAATAAAGCTCTTCCTGGAAACCAACATAAGGCTCCACAGGTGGACTGTGTTCTAGCGCTTTATCCAGGGTACCACGCAAGCATACCTCATGGCAACCACCCTGTTATTTTCTGGAAGCTAATTAATAACAATAAATCTTTGACTAGTGTCATCAATGGTTTACCAGAGCAGGAATGGGCTATTCATGTGAAGACAGGGCAGGGGGCTCATAATGACCAAGACCTCTGTGATTTGGTCTTTCACTAACAGTCTCCTTGATATCCATGGAATAATAAGGGCCAGTAAGTCATCTTGGGCAACAGGCCCTGATGGGATTTGTAACTCTTTAATTAAGGCAGATCTGGACCTATGGGACGATACCTTGTATTGGCTTTTATGTTGGATCGAAGAGACCCAATCTATCCCCTCCTCATGAAGGGATAGCATAATTGTCCCTATCTTTAAGAAGGTGAGTAATGTCTACCCCTGCAACTACCCCCGATTGGCGATGTTAGATGCCTCGGCTAAGATCTTTGCTCGTGTGTTATTAAAAGAGCTTGGAGCTCCCCATCAATCAAACTGCGTTCCGGAAAGGGCTCAACACTACTGTAAATGGCTTGGCTCTACCATTCAACAAGGTAACTACCATTCAACAAGGTTGGGTGATACCATTCAACAAGGTTGGGTGATACGAAGGAACACAGTATATGCAGTCTTTATTGATCTTAGTGCAGCATTAGCTACCGTAGATAGAGGCAGGCTATGGAGCAAGTTGCTTAAATGGAACATCCCCCTTGACCTACTAAAGATGATCATACAATTACATGAGCATACTAGGGTTAAGGTCCATTTTGACCAACATAGCAGGACGACACGCTGGATTACCACCTATAAAAGCTTAAAACAAGGTTGTATCCTTGCCCCCATCCTATTTAATCTTTGATTGTCAGATTTAGGTGAGGCCATCACCAATCCACATTCCACAGCACCGAAACCGGGCCAAACCCTTTCGCAATCGATGGGCTACGCGGACAACCTTGTTTTGCTTGATTTAACCCCTGGATGGCTGCAGTCCCCTCTGAATTGCTTGTAAGCCCATCCAGAGCTTAAATCTCTGGTAGTAAATATATCAAAAACCAAAGTAATGGTTTTCACACCAACATTAAAAAAGGTAAAAAGAGTAAGATGGTACATAGGCGGTGAGGCACTCGAAGCGGTCTCTGAGTACAAATATTTAGCCATTAATTTGGACTCTAAATTAAGGGGTAAACGGCACTTTGAGAAATTGAATATTCAAACCACCTAGATCACTGGTTGCATCAGCTCCTTTAAAAGTAAGGGCAGGGGTTACTCTGTTGGAGTTTTGATTCAACTCGACCAAGCTAAAATCTCACCCTCAATACTGTATGGTGCTGAGATCTGGGCCTTTGAAAATGTGTCAGAGATGATTCAACTAGAGTGTCAAACACTAAAGAGACTTATGCGACTGCCTCCTTGCACAGCTACCGAAATGGTATACCTTGAATATGATTGTACCTATTTATGTAAAATTTTGTCTTTCCTGCTTAAGCACGTAATGGAAGTTGAAAAACGGCTCTGACACTAGCTTACGTGGGTTGTGTCATGATGTTGTGTTATCTAAAACTGGTTTCATGCCAGCAAATTGCATTGTGAAATTTAAGGCACTTGCTGATAGATGGCTAGCATTGGCTCCGGAAAATGTGATCATTCTGCCACAAAAAAAAAAAAGAAATGTTGAAGCCCATTCTAATTGGGATTAGTCATGAACAACTCATTATCGAACTGACCTCGAGGAGCAATTCAGAAGTGTTTGTAGAATACATCTTGGACCGGAAAAATTCCCCAAGCTATATTGGCCATTTTGTCGGAAAGTCTGTGGTCTGAAACTACATCAAAGTAAAATGTAATGTTGTAAAGTCGGAACTTGGTCGAATATAACTAGAAAAAACAGACAATGTCGTTTTTGTGGAGATGCTATTTTGGAAACTGTAAAACACTTGTTGAGCGAATGTATTTCACTTGTGAATCTCTGACTAATTGCGTTAAGGTCAGCTGTAATTGAAGGTACTATTTCAAGGGAAGAACTTTGATTTACGTTTATGAACGGAAGCCAAGAAGCGTGCATTATATACCTTACAATCTTTTGGAGGAAGATTGGGAGGATCTTGGACATCTTGGCATGAAATTGTTGTTTTTACTTTTCACAGTCCTATGTGGTCACTGTTTTTACTATTTTATACTGTTTTACTGGGATTTCACTGAACACTGTAATAGTGATGTATTAAAAGTGGATTTTTGTAAACTGTATAATACGATAATAATAAATACAATTAAAAAAGAATGCCTGTTACTGGCCACCTAGCGGAATCCTCTATTAAAAGTCATTGCTGCCCTCAACTTTCTCAAAGAAACACATGGTCATCAATTCTTTCAATGGCAGGTTCAACCCCTATTTTTAAAAGTAGTATTTTTCACTACATTTTAAAAAAAATGTACTGAATGTTTCAAAAACAAAATTACCCTGTTATACTATAAACCTGTTTAAAATAAATACTTTGTGTTCCTAATTCACAATACCGCTTTGTATTCACTGTTTGTGTCAATCCATACTTTAATCTTTCTTCCAGTCTTACAGCCTCATCACGAGTCGGGCGGTAACACCGGCGCTATTAGCGCCAGCGCTAATAGCCCTACCGCCAAACCCCCTGGCGCTATTAGCGCCGGATCACGGGTTTGGCGGAACGGTTAGTGTCCATTCCCCATTGGGCCCATTCCGGAATTCCTCATTCCCCATTGGGCCCAATGGGGAAAATTCGCGCTATTACCGCCTGCGGATTTCCCGCCGGCGGTAATAGCACAGAAAATCGGCACTTTTGCCGCGGATTTCCCCCCAGCTCTTAGTTGGGGTGAAATCCGCCAAGGCCATGATCTGGCGGACCCTTAAATGCGGCGGTAATAGCGCTACCGCCGCATTTAAGGGTTACCGCCAGACTCGTGATGAGGCCCTTAGTGTTGGAGATAAGGATGTTGATGGCAGAGGTGGGTTGGGGTGACATTACCCTCTCCCCCCCGATAGCCCTGTGTATATTTTGCCGGGTTGTCTGCACACCTGGTTTCTTTTGTACACACTTCCTGGATTTCCGATCCTTGAACAGCAGGGGTTAAGGAAGGTGGCATACATAACCTGGCGTAGATGATCATTTTATTAAGTGCTTGGTTTCTTAAGAAAATCACTCTCATTGTCCAAGTCACTATCTGATGCCTGAAAACCCCTCCTTTTAATAGATATCAGTTGCTGTTAGTTTACTACCTGCATTTTTATTAATGCTATCCCACTTCTGTCATTCTTATGTGGATGGATTCCTAGTGCAATCCCTCTGGATCATTTTAATAATGAATACACTTTCAGAATTGCCACAATCTTTCATTTGTGTGACCATTTAATGAAACTGGAATTTATTGTAATTATTTTAAACACTGGGTTGTATCAGTATTTGTATTTTATTTGTAGTTTATAAAGCGCCTTAATCCAAAGTGCTGTACATTATAAAAGAAAGAGCAGTACAATAAAAGTGCATAAACAATTAAGTTGTCAAGTCCAGGCCGCATACAATCAGAGTTATTGAAGAAGATACTTTTCAGGGAAGCATGAAACAAAGAAGTTGAAAAGAACGAAAGCGGGACTGAGCACATGAAGGACGAGGGACCACGAGTCTGAAAAGGGAAGAGGACCGAGGAGAACGAGTAGGGCTATAGAAGGATACAAGAACAGCAAGGCATCTAGGGGCAAGTCTGTATAGAGATTTAAAGACGGGACAGAGAAAGTGAAATGTTCATTTTTGAGTGAAAAGGGAGCCAGCCAAGTGTAGCAAGAGAGGAGGAAATGAAGTCACGATAGGGGAGAAGACAGAATAAACAAATAGAAGGATTAAAGATTGATTTGAGAGGGGCAAGATGAGAATTTCGGAGTCCAAAGAGAGTAGTGGAACAGTAGAAGAGCCTTGAGAAGATCAGTGAGGATATTAGAAGTTTAGATGCCTGGAAAGTGAGGAAAGGGCGAGCTTTCCGTACAGATTACGAGCAGAAGTGGAAATTGGAAGACTAGAAGGAGGAAAAGAAGGAGGAAAAGATATGAATGGGGGTGAGGGATAGGGAGGAAGAGTGTTAGCCGGGAAAAACAAGACCCCAGTTTTCCCTGCTTTAAAAGTGAGGAAGTGAGAGGACATCCATGATTTAATAGCAGTGGGACAGACAGGCAGTAATAGTGTGATGAATATCAGCAATAAATGAAAAGAAGGACAGAAAAAGTTGAGTATCATCCGCATAGAAGTGATGACAGAGACCAAAAGAAGCGATAATAGCCGACAGTTGTGATGTATATAAAGACAAGAGGAAAGGGCCTAGGACTGACCCCTGAGGGACCCCATGGTCAAGAGCGGAAGACAAGGAGGAATTACCCCCCCATGAGAGAGAGAAATTCCGATTAGAAAGATATGACCTGAACCAAGATAGAACAGAACCCTTAAGACCAAAAGAAGAAAGTGAAGTCAATAGGAGAGAGTGATCTACGGTATCAAATGCCGCAGGTACGTCAAGAAGAATAAGAAAAGAAGATTGTTTAGAGTACCGAGCTGAGAGCAAAGTGTTGAGAACAGAAATCAGAGCAGTTTCAGTTCAATGAAGAGGACGAAAGCCAGATTGATATTGAGGAAGAAGAGAGTGATGGGTGACAAAGGATTAGATCTGGGAGTACACAAGGCATTCAAGCAACTTGGAAAGATATGGTAAAAAAGAGATAGGCCAGAAATTAGAAAAAATCAGGGTGTTAGCTGTGGGTTTTTTCAGGGTGGGAATAATAGTTGCATGTTTAAAAGAAGCAGGGAAAACAGCTGTTTCAAGACAAGTATTAAAGAAGGAGACAAGATAAGGTATTAAGAGAGGGTAGACTGTAGGTGTGAGAACAGTGAGAATGGGGTCAGTGGGAGAAGTAGTAGGATGAGCTTTATTGAAAAGAGAGAGAACCTCAGAATTAGAAAAAGGAGTGAACCGAGAAATAAAGACCTTAGGGGTAGAAAAAGAGGGAGGTGAGGAGCCCGGGGGACGGAGTTAGAAAACCTTTGAAGAGAAGAATTGGGCAAAGTCAAGAGGAGATACAGTTGAGTTGAGAAAGTGATCAGGAGTAGGAGGAGAGAGAAGACGAGCAAGAGTTTGGAAAAGACGACTACGATGGGCAGATTGGGAATGAAGAAGATCAGAAAAGTAGGAGCGCTTAGCAGAGAGTAAACACTCATCATAAAGATTATGATAGGAGAAGTAAGAGGAGTGATCAGATTCAGATTTAGATTTGAGCCACCGTCTTTTGAGTCAGCAGAGAAAGCTTTGCATAGAGGGAAGATGGGGAGAGAGCCATGGCTGAGACGGTTTGCGGCTAGGATGGAATGCAGCTAAAGGATAAAGTTGATCTAGACAGGAAGAAAGAGATGAAGAAAGGGCAGAAGCCGCCTCATCCGTGTTGAGTGCGGCAGAGGCCGAGAAGGAGGAGAGTCTTTCAGTGCAGGTGTCGTAAAAGAGTGTGGGATTAAAACAGCACAGATCGCGCCAAAAGAATGTTTTAGAAGAAAGAGGGAGAGAGCACTAGGGAATGGAAGACAAAAGGGATGTTGAAAGTAAGTAGTGGTCTGATAGGTAGACAGGTAAAGCAGAAACAGGAGTGGCCATAAAAGATGAGAGGAAAATTAGGTCAAGAGAAGAACCAGATATGTGAGTAGGAGGGGTCACAAGAGGTGAAAGAAAATGAGAATCAAGAATAAAAAAAAAGAAGAGGTGGAGTGTACAGTAGAGAGATGGAGATTGAAGTCCCCAAGTAGAACAAGAGGATTAGGACTCAGCAAGATATAGGTTAAAAGATGGTCAATATCATGACAAAAAGAGCCAACTGGTCCAGGAGGACGATAGACAATAATAAAAGAAATAGCGTGGGGTATGGTGAAGATTTTGTACGTGAATTCAAAGGAAGAATAGGAAGATATATCAACAGGGGAAAAAATAGAAAAAAAGAGGGGTGAAAAAGTATTCCAGTGCCACCTCCGTGACTGGAGGCTCGGGGGACATGGGAAAAAGAGGACAAAGATGTCTTAAGCGAGGAGTTCTTTATTAAACACCTTATAATTCAGTTCAAAACGATGAACATCTTACTTCACTTTCAAAGGCAGACTGTGTTCTCTAAAACAAGCAATTTCATTGAATAAATACTTTGACTAACAGCCACTGTTACAATGTGTTAAGTGTTCTTTCAAAATCACGCCACTCAATATGGCTGCCGCTATTACTCATCGCCTACTGTACAATTCACAGTGCAGCCTCCACAAAGGCAACCAGTGCAGTCTTTCTACATCACCCCTCATAAACAGAAAGTACAGACTACTTCACAGAAGCACAACGCTCCTTCCAGCGAGACGACAACCATTATAAGGTAGGCCACTTTTGTAGGCTCATTAGCACCCGTGCCATCACCATAATGATGACACAGGTGCTAATGGCAATATACCCACTGCCACCCCCATTAAGGAACTCTCGCTTAAATTGGGTGGTGGGCCATTATCGGCAGGGTCGTCCTGCTGCCTCAGGGCATATCCACGCAGTAAAACAGGTTGCTGCTTTTTTTCCAAGATTTTGCTCACCTTTTGAATATTTATAGTTGTTAGTTACAATGGAACAACATATTTATATATTTAGGGAGAGCAGCAAAGGAAGAGCAGATCAGCATTCATCTTCATTCACACCTGTGCCAATGGAGAGATGAAGGATTGACCGTAGAGCTTTGCAAACAATGTATTGCCCTTTCCATGAATAGAAGATTATCAGGGACAAAAGCTGTCATGAGTTCATGGCAATATTCGATTGTCACACGATAATGTCACTGCAAACATGCTTGGAGAGGATGGATTTGCTGCTTGTCATATGGTTGTCCCGTGCTGAATTTCTTGAATTGTGCATTCATAAAACCCTATGTAGCCTTGAACCTTAAAGAAGTCACTCTACTAACCAATATTCACATGAAACATTTATATTGTGAGTAATTACATTATATTGTTTAAAAACATTTTTTGAGTGGACTAATCACTGGGTAAATTTCATAGAGGAGCGCCGCCAATTGGGAATTCATTTCTAATAATAATAAATCTAGCCATTGGTTGTAGGCTTCATCCCATCAGAGGCAGTCCTCTCTTCTTTGTACGAAATACGTTTTTTTGAAATAGGCTAACAATAGGCGCAGACCCACTAAAACTGGCAACAAAGTTCTATCCTTGGCCTTGCCAGAACCCTCTGCTGCTCCTCCTTATTTGCTCCTTTATCATATGAGCCTGGATTTGCAGGTTTGCCTAAGTGCAACTAGAGAGACTGTGCCACACGATCAGACAGATAGCCTGGTGGATGATAAATGCATTGCCAATTGTGGGTTGGTACAGTGACTAGTGGCCTGTCTTCCGAGCCTTCTCTTAATGGAACTTAGAAGGCTCGGGAGACAGCATTCGAAGAAGGGATGGTTGGAGAACCGTGGAGGGAGCTGTGAGCAGATTTATACCCTTGCAGCCCGCTTGAAATAAAGAACCAAGAACATACTCACTGTGCCTGTGCAGTCATTTCACATGGCGATGAAAATGGCGCACTAAGAGCGGGCCTGAAGGGGTTGTTGGAGCTTGGCTCACTTCGGCCTGCGCCACCACCGGATCGCCTTGACAAGGTGGCCTAGGCCGAAGTGAGCCCAGCTTTGGAGTCGGCTCCAGTGAGCACGGAGCGCTTGGGGCACCGCACCAGGTGAGGAGAGGCTGGCGGCGAGGCACATATTTTGGGACTGAGGCACGCCGTCATGCTCGCGGGCTAGAAAAAAGCACCCACGAGCGTGAATACTAGCAGAGAGAACGTTGCCATACCAACCGTCTCAACAAAGCACCAACATAACAGGTGTAACAAACGGGACTGGATAGAGGTACTTCCAACGTCGCTTCCAACAAAGCAACAGGAAGACAACAGGCGCAACAAACGGACCTGAATTGAGACACTTGAAGAAATTAAAGTGACAGTCCCGAATTCCTTAAATATCCCATAGAAATTAAACAAAGCAACACAAGACTAATACTGAAGTGTGACACAAACAGAATAAATAAAAAAGGGACTCCAATACAAAACAGACATGTCAGCTGCAAGTATGTCCCCACCTCCAACTGTCTGAACCAGGAACACCGAGTATCAGATGGGACAGGTGGAAAAAACGTTTTGATACGTATTTAATTGCAATTGGGGGAGACAAGTTCGCCCCTGGTAGGAAACAGGCTATCCTACTACACAATCTTGCCACAGAAGGGAGGAGCGTATACGATGGCTTACCAGAGCCAGAAGAGGCAGGCTAGGGCAGGCTAGTGCGACATTGATGAGTACAAAAACGCAGAGAGGAAGTTGCAGAACAACTTTGAGCCCAAAAGAATATTACCTTTGAAAGGCACAAATTATTTGAGAGCACCCAAGAAACGCAAGATCCAGTGGAAAGTTTTGTGGCTGCTTTGAGGGCATTAAGTCATAACCTTGGGACCTTAACCAACTCGTTGATAAGGGATCAACTTGTGCGATGCACTAAAAGTAGCAGGGTTCAAGAGAAACTGTTATCAAAGGACTTGCCCTTGGAACAGGCGGTAGAGGTTGCCAGGGGTATAGAGCAGACTACTAAATACAGGAAAAGCATGAAATGTGAAAAACAGGGAAATTAGGTGGTGCCATTGAAAGGGAACAGAAAAGGGAATGAAGGAAAAGAAGTGAAATGCTACACATGTGGCAGTAATTGGCACATTTCATCCAACATATTTTGCCCAGCAAAGAACGTAAACTGTCTGAAGTGTAAAAGAAAAGGGCATTTTGCAAGAATTTGTTGTGAGCCATCCTCAGTTGAACCAATTGAAGTGGGTGGAAGACGACGAGAGCAGGAGGAGAGCTCGGCAGGTGCATATGCGGCTCAAGCAAGACATGTACTGGAACTGAGTGACATGTCTAACAGAGGAAGAGGTCCAGCTGATGTATTCCTAATGAACGGCAGAGTGGTGACGATGAAAGTAGACAGCTGTTCACCTTGGACAATCATGTCGAAGAAGACATATGAGAAATGTGTGAACGGAAAGATAGGAGAGCTAATGGAACATGAAATAGAACTGTATGCATATGGAAATGTGAAAATCAAAGTGTTGGGAAAATACCAGGAGATTATCAAATACAAGGGGAGAAGTTGCGAGGCAGACATTTTTGTGACCAAGGAAGGGTCATCGCTTCTGGGGTGGAGCGAACAGAGCAAGCTTGGAATTCGAATTCAAGCCAACACAAGAGTACCGGTTCCTGTAGCAGAGACAGGAGACAAATGGGAAAGGGAATTTCCGGAAGGGTTCTCAGGGGAATTAGGAAAGTTGGATGGTTTTGAACATAGTATCAAGCTCAAGAAGGAAGCTGTGCCGAGAGTGCCTAAAAGTGCATAAAATAAGAACAGTGCCTGAACAGCTTAAGAATAAGGTGAAGGTGGAAATAGAAACATTGCTGCAGAGGGGGATAATTGAGAGAATTGAAAGCTCAGAATGGTTATCTCCAGTAGTAATTGCAGCAAAACCAAATTGTAACATTAGGCTCTGTGTGGACCTGAGAGACCTGAATAAAAACATTTGGGTGGATTGCCACCCTCTTCCAGTCATATCGGAGGAACTGTAAACCTTGAACAATGCAAGGGTGTTTTCGGTAATTGATTTGTCTTCAGCATATCACCAGATACCCCTATGAGAGGGGTGCCAGCACCTAACAGCTTTTGTGACAACAGAAGGGACATTTGAGTATTGTCATATGACGTTTGGCTTAGCCTCCGCGGCAGCAGTCTTTCAAAGAGCTATGGAGAAGGTGTTGGAAGGGGGCCCAAATATTATCATATTTCAAGATGACATTCTGATTTATGCAGATTTGAATGAGAACATGATGAGTTATTGAGAATAGTGTTGAATAAGCTGAAAGATGTGGGGTTGACAGTGCAAAGAAAAAGGTGTAAGTTGGCAGTAGAGAGTGTGGAGTATTTGGGCCATGTGGTGTCACGTAATGGCATTAAGCTGAAACTCAGCCTTGTGGGAGCTATAGAAAATGCTCCAAGTCCAGTGGACAAGAGCTATAGAAAATGCTCCAAGTCCAGTGGACAAGGATCAATTAAGATCAATTTTTAGGCCTAGCTGAGTACTACCACAAGTTTGTAAAGAACTTTGCTGTAATTTCCACATCTTTGAGGTTGTTGTTAAAAAAGGGTGTCAGGTTTGAGTGGTCGGATGTGTGTGAAGAGGCAATTCAGAAGATAAAAAGGGATATAGCAAGGGTACCTTCTATAGGGAAATTTGATCCAGAAGACACAAGTGCTTATTTATTTATTTATTAATTTCCATTTATAAAGTGCACAAACTGCCCTCGGGCATCGAGGCGCTGTTACAGAATATTCACTTGGATACAGGTTGAACATGTTTTGTCTGTGGATGCCAGTATTTTAGGGTTAGAAGCAACCCTCATGCAGTATAATAGTGACAAAGCAGAGAGGGTAATAGTATTTGCCTCAAGAAGATTGAAGGGTGCTGAAAATAATTATTCAGTCCACTTGCTTTGTCATTCAATTGATGTTCTAGTTGCCAATGGCAACTAGAACATCAATTGAATGACAAATCAAATATTAGATTTGTCGGTTTAATGAAAGCTAGCAATTGAATGACAAAGCAAATATTAGATTTGTCGGTTTAATGAAAGCTAGCAGGAGCAAAAGAGGGGGCGATATTCGACTCTGACTTAGACAGATGGAATCGAGACTCATTTGTTTTTAAGGTGTACTGAAAGGGGCCTCAACACGGATCATGAAATGCATTTTTTTTTATAATCCATCATTGGATGTTAGATTTGGTGTTCACCCAAGACTGTATGCCGTTATTCCAGCACATATTGCATTTGCATATAATTATCCTAGTTAGAGTACAGCAATTGTGATCATTGGAATGAGTGAAATGACCGCATATTTATAGGAGATTTGTATATTTATATATCCCATGTGACTCTTTCACTCACTGTACATGATTACCATCAAGACCCATGAGTGTACCCTACCAGTCATTCGTGATTCACATCTCAAGTATTCATTTCAGATATTCATTATTAATATTTGGAGCCATAGGGTTTGCCACCCGGTCCTTGCTTTCATAACTGGAAGTCGTGCTTTCAATGTTATGTATAATGGATTAGTGAATCATTTTCCTTGCTGTCTGAGCGATCGGCATAAGGAGGAAACCGGGTTTTATTTTGTCCCTCCAGCAGTCTCTAACATTTTGGGCACAAGCTACTTATCCTGATTTTAACTGTATTAGTTTGTTTACATTATGACACCAGACGCGGCACAAGGGGGACATTACCACGTCATCCACGTCACCACCATGACAGTTCATCTTTACATTGTTGCACGTAATGACTTACTATGCTTTCTTACATATTTTGCTCGGAGATGACCCTGCTACACTCCAGTATTAGTGATTCATGGACATCTATGGCGATTCCAATTACATCACTTTGTTTACATGGTGACGTCATACGCGGTATACGCGTGACGTCACCACGTCATCCACGTCACTTCCGTGACATGTTATTCTTTACTGCTGCACAGGACTTTGCTCCGTGGTCGCTAAAACATTTCGCTGGGATCTGGCCCTGTTATTTTGAAGTTACGCCGATTCACGGGTAAGCTGCAATTGGTTTTTTAAGTTAGCTGTAGTCCATCATAAACTCTGTCAGCCATGTATGAATACTGTCAAAATGCTACCTTTACGTAGCACTTTGAAGTTTGGAAATCAACATTGGTTTGTTATCATTTGAATTTTTAGGTTTCTCAACACTTTGAGCAACTGATTTTGGGTTCCTCCAATTAATGGAAACAAATAAACACAGTATTATGTGTTGCAACGTATGTCTTTGAATAAGGGCACGACAATATTTCTACAGGTATGCTTCTGCATTTCTTTGATACTTTACCTATTTATTAGTATTTGAACATATTTTGATGTAATGTATTATTACAATTATTTTACTTGCAGATAGTATTTGTACTTGAATTGGCTGTCTTGGTAAGAGTAATTTTGTGACTTGGGGAATAAGGCACTTTTAATTATATTGTGACACACTCTAATAATTCAAGTCGGAACACTAATATGAGGTTTTATCACCATGGTACATGTGGTGGCAAATCCTATCAGGCTTTTCTTACTTGGCACAAGCTTTCATTTCACTTAATTTACTTTTGTGAAAGATGAACAAGTTACTTCTTACCTTGTAACGTTCTTTCGACGGGATGTTCCTCCGACGTATTCCTCATCTTAGATATCTCCTTCCAGCTCTGCTGGCCTCGGAAAAATTTTCTCTAGAGGGCGCTGCACGTCGACGTCCTCCGAGTCGATGTCCCTCGACAGCCGCCGTATCGACGTCGATATTCTATTTCAGACTACTCTATATCTAAATCATGCACCATGAGTTCATTTGCAGCCACCTAATTGTTCCTCTTATGGATTAGTTAATGGTAATTAGATTTTGTGGAATTCTTTTTTTTGTTATGGCCTCATGGCATATATATATATACATATATTATTTATTTTTCTTAATTCTTTTCATATGTGACCATCACTTACTCAAACCCCACCATCTGCAAGTGGACCATGGAATGTGTTTCTTCAATGCTTATTGGTGGCAATGTATTATGTATCTTGTATCATTTTGTGTTTTCAAATATCTAATTGAAAAACTATTTTATTTTTGTATTCTAAATGTGGTACCTGTGAGTTTCATTTGTATAATATTGGACTTCTACAGCCTTGAGGACGACCCGTAGGTCGAAACACGTGTCGGCTGTCCAAATCTTTGAATAAATTCAAGTTCTTCACATGAGATTCTATGCATTTGTGGAAATGTCCATTCTTTGAGATTATTATTGATATTTGTTCACTAGTTGTGTAGACGTGAGCACGTGTTCCCTACCCACCACCCTTAATTCTGCTTGTTTGACTTTGCCAGCTCTTGGTGGATGAGCTGGAGGGTATTTGAGTTCACGCTGCCCGTTAGACTCAAAATATTGTTTGACTTAATATACTAGTAACTTTTCATATATATTCAAGGAGTGGTCAAGAGCGCAATGCAGCCTCTTTTTCGAATCCACAAGATTTTTAATCCTCCCAATGCAATATATGTCCACTTGCCGCAGGTTGTGAAGAAAGTATTGGCAAGTTCCTGATTATTTATTTCCAGGGACTAATGAATGGATTTTTTTTATTGTGGTGCAATGTATTTACCCTACATTTTCATAATTACCCTGTCCAGACTACTCTGTAGAGGGTTATTAGGTTATCCTGAAAGAACCTTCATTTAACTGCTAAGGACACTGGGCTATGGTGATTTTACAATATTTTGTGTTACGAACATGGGTTTCAGATGTAGTTAATTGTGTGCTTTGGTTTGGTTATATCCTGCTTAACGTCGGGTATTTAATTGCAGAAGTCATGTATCTAATTGCTGTGGTTGTACATATGTCTGTATATATAATGGGGTCAGGCCAACTGTTTCTTCATCAACATGTTTTCCATTGGTTACATGTACCAGGCCTACGGCCTCCTTGTCAACATGTTTACCCTTGACAGCTTGTATCTTTCAAACATGTTTATTTACTTTCCATTTCTCAGCTACTGCTTGTTATGTTATGTTATGTTATGTTATTTTGCATTTAAATAGCGCCTTATATACCATTGGTAGCGCCTTATATACCATTGGTATGGTCTGAAGGCGCTGGTAGGTTGAACGCCCTTGGGAACCGAAGTTCAGATCAGTAGAGAGAGTAGAGGGAGTCAAAAGGTGCGTGTGAGCACCGGGTATGTGTGCAGCTCGTGCGGTATTCGTGTAATAGCTGCTTCTTAGCGGTAGGTGTGGTGGTTGAGAGATCAGGAGTATGTGTTAGGCCTGAGGAGAACGCCTGGCTGGGGTGTGTGTAACCAGCAGTGTTTAGTTAGAATGATGTGGAGTGAGCGGCGGATGTTGGTATGAGAACAGTTATACCGAATGGTGTCACAGTATCTCTGTGTTCTAGTTGAGTGCGATGTAAAGGAGAGAGTAAGTGTGGTGGTGTGATATGATGGGTTATATGTTCTTTCAAACGTTCTCTGCATTCCAAACCATACTATATACGTCATGCAATTTTATGCGCTCCAGTCCGTTCCATGCACTCCTATCCACTCCATGTACCCGAGTCTGCTCCATACACTCCGGTCCACTCCACGCACTCATGCATTCCAGTCCGCCCCGCGCGCTCCAGTCTGCCCCATGCATGCACTCTTGTCTGCCCCACGCATGCACTCTTGTCTGCCCCACGCATGCACTCTTGTCTGCCCCACGCATGGACTGCTGTCTGCCCCATGCTCTCCGCATTCACCACTTCTACGTACCCATCTATTCTACGCACTCATCAGTACTGGATGCAATCTGTGCTCGTTCGTTCTACGTACTCGTCCGCTCTACGGACTTCTAGATTCGACTTTCACAGAGATGCTATTGGGTATACTTCTTAATTCGACTTCTAAATGCACTTCTAAGTCCAACTTTCACCTGGAAGCTATTGGGCACACTTCGAAATTCAACTTCTAAATGCACTTCTAGATTCAACTTTTCACAGAGGGGATATTGGGCACACTTCTAAACACAACTTTCCATGAGCGGCTATTGGGTATACTTCTAATTACAATTTGCACAGAGAGGCTATTGGGTACATTTCTAAGTTCAACATTCACAGAGGGCCAATTGGGACACTTCTAGATTCACAGAGAGGTTAATGGGCACACTTCTAAATTTAACTTCTAAGTGCACTTCTAAATCCAGCTTTCACCTGGAAGCTATTGGGCACACTTCTAAATTCAACTTCTAATGCACTTCTTAATTCAACTTTCACAGAGAGTCTATTGGGCGCACTTCTAAATTTAACTTCTAAATGCACTTCTGAATTCAACTTTCACAGAGAGGCTATTGGTCACACTTTTTAATTCAGCTTTCACAGAGAGGCTATTGGGTACACTTCTAGATTCAACTTTCACAGGGATGGTATTGGGCACACTTCTAAATTCAACTTTGCACAGAGGTGCTACAGGGCACCTTCCAGGGCATTCAACCAGGGCACGCTATTAGGCACACTTCTAAATTCCACCAGGGTACGCTATTAGTCACACTTCTAAATTCAACCAGGGCACGCTATTAGGCACACAGAGGATATTTAGGCACACTTCTAAATTCAACGGGGGCACGCTATTAGGCACACTTCTAAATTCAACTTTACACACAGAGGATATTAGGCACACTTCTAAATGCAATTTTACACACAGCGGATATTGGGCACACTTCAAAATTCAACCAGGGCACGCTATTAGGTGCACTTCTAAATTCAACTTTACAAAGAGAGGCTATTAGTGTAACGCTCACCTGATTCCCGCAGAGGCGCCGGTCTTGACTGGGTGAATGCCGTATCTTCAAAGGTGATGTGTAACACACGGTTGGCTCTTTGGGCTGGACCTCTGTGCACTGTATGTCTGACTCGAAGAGTAAGATGTCTGCAGATAGAAAATATGGGATTAATGAACTGGGGTTATTGGGTGCCTCTCTCCTCTTCCCTTTCTCTTCTCCGGTAGAACCCCAAAGGTTAACGCTCTCACCTTAGGTAAGTGAACGCCGAGCTCTCCATCTGCCTCGGGGCAGGGTGCCGTAACCAGTTTCTTCACTGGATAAGGGTGCAGACCTCTTGACCTCAGAGGACTGCTGTCCGTCGTTTACTGCACGAACGGTAAGTTCTGGGCACTTTAAATGTCTTAAAAGTCTTTTGTAATGATATCTCTTGTTTTGCAGGGTTCCGGCGATGGCGGATGGCGGGCTGAAGAGAGTTGAGGATCGAACCCGCGTGAGGAATAGAAGCGCCTGGAAGCACGTAAGTAAGCGCTTGTTGCCTGCTTCACGATGCGCACTAACTGTCCCTTTTATCTTGCAGGTACAAGTTCGGAGCTTTAGAGAAGCTGAAGGGTGCTGGAAAACCCACTGGATTCGGCGTGGGAGGGAGTAATGGCACGTGAGTAATAAAGTTGCCCAATGTCTTTTAACGCACCTTCTTTTGTCTTTCAGATGCGGGATGCAGCGCCGAAGGCCTCCGGAGCGTGCGAAGAGCTGGTAAGCTTTTGTCTTTCAGATGCCGGAATGCAGTGCGAAGACCTCCGGAGCATGCGAAGAGTAGGTAAGCCTTTGTCTTTCAGATGCCGGAATGCAGTGCGAAGACCTCCGGAGCATGCGAAGAGTAGGTAAGCCTTTGTCTTTCAGATGCCGGAATGCAGCGCGAGGCGTTGGTGACAGCCGATGGACCAGGTAAGAAATGCGCTGCCACTGAAGACCGTAGTGCTAACCTGATCTTTCTTGTCTTTATAGGTGCTGCTGAAGACTGGATTCCAGGATGGTAAGCCTTTGTTCCCTTAGGCCCAGGATCAGAAGCAGAAGACACGATGAGCGTTCTGCTGCAGAGAATGCAGAATAACGCAAAGCAAGATTCATCCATCGGGTGTGGTTTAAATAGCCTCCTGTAGTGCTTAGGTGTCTCCTTCCACAGCCTCGCCTAGGTAAGAAAAGAGTTCCTGCTTTCCAGAAGAGTTCCAGTGTTCTGAACCTAGGGAGTGGCTCCTGCCCCACCCAACAGGAAAAGTAGTCCCAAACAGAAGAGGATCAGGGGCTCAACTGGCAGGTAAGTAAGCAGCATGGTCTGCTGCAGGTAAGTCCACCCAAGCATTATGAGCCCGGCGCTTCCAGCGCTGGGACTGGGCATATTTATGAGCCTGGTGCCACTGGCGCCAGGACAGGGTCCAAAAGGTCCCAATTGGGACTGGCTGGCACTCGGAACCGGGGTTATGGGTCTGCTTCCAAGGGAGTTGGGTAAATCCTGACCTTTTGGAAGCAGAGATCATGACAGCACCCCCCCTCAAGGCCCCTCCCAAACCGGGCTTCTCCGGGGGTTTGGGCTTGTTAGGAAATGTTCGATGAAATCTTTTGATTAGACGAGGAGCGTGGACATATTCTGCAGGTTCCCAGGATCTTTCTTGGGGGCCGTAGCCTTTCCAGTCAATCAGGTAAAATAGTTTAGATTTGCAGATCTTGGAATCCAGGATGCTTTTGACTTCAAACTCGAGTTCTCCATCAACTAGGATAGGTTTTGGAGATTTAGTTAGTCGGGTTTGAGGTTGCACGGGTTTTAATAGAGAGACGTGGAAGACCGGATGTATCTTCATGTGAGGGGGTAAGTCCAACTTGACCGCTACTGGATTTACTATGGTAGTGATGGAATAGGGACCAAGGTATCTTGGGTTGAATGTGCGTGGTCCTTTTAGAGGTAGATATTTGGTGGATAACCAGACTTGATCTCCTACTTGATATTGGGGAGCTTCCTTCCGATGTTGGTCTGCTCCTTTCTTGTATTGTTCTTTAGCCCTTTGAAGGTGAGAAACGGCTTCCTTAAAGGCTTGGGTTATTGTAGAATGCAGGTGGTTTACTGCTGGTGTTCCAAGATCTTGGAGTGGATCCAACTCCGAGGTTCGAGGGTGACTACCGTATAAAAGAAAAAACGGGGTCTTCCCAGTTCCCGAGTGGACAGAGTTATTGTAGGCATATTCGGCTATCCAAAGGATATCTTTCCAAGTTTTTTCAGTTTGTTGCAGCATGCAGCGCAAATACTGTTCCAGAGTTTGATTGGTCCTCTCGGTTTGTCCGTCGGTTTGAGGGTGGTGGCTGGTCGAAAGTCTCACATCAATTTGAGCCGACCGACAGCAACTTCGCCAAAAATGAGAAATAAATTGACTACCTCGATCCGAAATTAGAACTGAAGGAAAACCGTGCAGTCGGACGATGTTTTCGAGAAATTCTCGGGCCAGAGTTGCTGCTGTTGGTAAGCCTTTGAGTGGAATGAAATGCGCCATCTTGGAGAATAGGTCCACGATTACTAGGATCGTATTGTATCCGGAGCATGGAGGTAGATCGGTGATGAAGTCCATAGAAAGCGTATGCCAAGGGCGAGGTGGGATGTCAATAGGGCATAAGAGGCCGGCTGGTTTTTCCTTTTGACTCTTGTTTTGGGCGCATACTCCACAGGACATTATAAAGTCTCTGATATCTTTTTTCCAAGATGGCCACCAGAAGTAGCGCTTGATCTTTTCCGAGGTTTTGGCCATACCGGGATGTCCTTCCATTAAAGAATCGTGATAACAAGAGATTACCTTTTTCTGTAAATCTGTGCTGGGCAGGTATAACCATTCTTGGAAATATAATAGGTTGTCCTTCACTGTAAAGTCCTTTCCCTGCAGATGCCAATTCTGTATGTCTGCTGGAGTTACCAGTTGCCTGGCTTTATCCTTAACTTCCTCTATGGATTGTGTGGCGATTACACCCAGAATTCTTTGTTCGGGAATGATAGGTACAGGTTTAGGATTGATCAAGTGTTCTTCCACTCCCATCCGAGAAAGGGCATCAGCTTTACCGTTTTTTGAACCAGGTCGATAGGTAATTATGAAGTCAAACTCTGCAAAGAATAGTGCCCAACGGAGTTGCCTAGAGGATTGAGCTTTTGCGGTTTTCAAATATTGCAGGTTTCGGTGATCTGTAATCACAGTAACGGTGTGTCGGGCCCCCAGAAGATAATGCTGCCAAGCCTTAAAGGCGGACTTGATAGCCAGAAGTTCCTTATCAGTAATAGTGTAATTGATTTCAGGAGGCGAGAATTTGCGGGACCAAAATGCCACGGGATGCAACTGATTGGTTACTGGGTCCTTTTGTGATAGAACTGCCCCATGGCAAGGCTCGAAGCATCAGTTTCAACGATGTAGGGGAGTTCTGGGCGAGGATGTTTTAAGATTGGTGCAGAGATAAATCTAGTCTTCAAATTCTGGAAAGCTTGTTCCGCCTCGGTAGACCATTCAAAACGTTTGTTTTTCTTTAACAAGGCGGTGATGGGCTGGACTATTCGAGAGAATTCGGGGATAAACCTGCGGTAAAAGTTAGCGAAGCCTAACATGCTTTGAACACCTTTTACGGAGGATGGCGATGGCCATTTGAGAATTGCATCGACCTTCTTTGAATCCATCCGCACTCCGCTAGGTGATAATATGAATCCCAAGAATTCAACTTCAGTCACGTTGAAAACACATTTTTCCAACTTAGCGAAAAGTTTGTGTTGACGCAATCTCTCGAGGACCATTTTCACGTGTTTCCGATGTTCAGTTTCCGATGAAGAATAAACGAGGATGTCGTCAATGTACACAACAACACACACATCTATGAGCTCTCTGAGGACATCGTTCATAAAATATTGAAAGGCGGCCGGGGCATTGCAAAGTCCGAAGGGCATGACCTGATATTCAAATAGCCCATACTTGGTGCGGAAGGCCGTCTTCCATTCATCGCCCTCTTTTACTCGTACCAAGTGGTAGGCTCCTCTAAGATCCAGCTTTGTATATATGCATGCTTTTCTGACTTGGTCCAGGAGTTCAGGGATCAAAGGTAACGGATATCTATTCTTAACGGTGATCTGGTTCAGGGCGCGATAATCTATACAAGTTCTAAGGTCCCCTTCTTTTTTTGGAACGAAGAACAAAGCTGAGGAAGCAGGGGACTTGGAAGGACGAATGAACCCATTCGCTAGGTATTGATCCAGGTATTGTCGGAGGTGAAGATTCTCAGGCTCGGTGAGGGCATAAATTCTACTACAAGGAGGAGTAGATCCAGGTATCAGGTCTATCTGGCAGTCATAAGACCTATGAGGAGGTAGAGAGTTAGCCTGATCCTTCCTGTTCTGCAGTCTTTGGTCTATTTGAACGACTAAGTCAATATAGTCTGAACAGTCTTGCGGGGGATTCACTACTTGGGCTAACACATCTTTGAGCTCTCCACGTAGACCTCTATAAAACAGCGTAATCCTTTTGTTCTCAGGCCATTGAGTTTCCACTATCAGTCTGTTGAAAGACGCAATATAAGCCAAAAGGTCTTGATTACCCTGTCGCAATGAAAGGAGCTCATTGTCCAAGGCCTGCCCCTGTGAATGTCTTGCGAACAGTTTTTCCATACTGAGCTGAAAAGCTTGAAAATCATAGAGAACCGGATCATCTTGATTAACTAGAGGGATCGACCAGTCTGCCGCATTGCCACTAAGGTACGAAAGCACGAAAGCTACCTTAGCTTGATCAGTTGGAAAGGCTGCTGGCCGGCATAAGAAATGCAACCGGCACTGATTAATAAATACTGCAAACCTCTTTGGGTCACCAGAAAATCGTTCAGGCGGAGCCAGAGGTACATTCCCAGGTAGGTTGATCTGCACTGGGTTCGTAGAGGATGTTGAAGGAAGATTTGCCCCTGATGCGGGTAACGGAGTTTGTCCGGCTTGTGACTGTAGCAATTGTCTAGCGAGATCGTCTGTTCGCTCCTTGGAAATAATCAGTTCCCTTCTTAGAGCATTTGTTTCCTGACGGGCTGCATGCACTTCTGCTCTTAGTTCCCCAAGTAACTGGGCTAGCTGGTCGGTATCCGAGGTTTCCATAGCGCCTGGGTGGGAGTTTTGCGGTAGGCTTTGCGTTCTGTAACGCTCACCTGATTCCCGCAGAGGCGCCGGTCTTGACTGGGTGAATGCCGTATCTTCAAAGGTGATGTGTAACACACGGTTGGCTCTTTGGGCTGGACCTCTGTGCACTGTATGTCGACTCGAAGAGTAAGATGTCTGCAGATAGAAAATATGGGATTAATGAACTGGGGTTATTGGGTGCCTCTCTCCTCTTCCCTTTCTCTTCTCCGGTAGAACCCCAAACGTTAACGCTCTCACCTTAGGTAAGTGAACGCCGAGCTCTCCATCTGCCTCGGGGCAGGGTGCCGTAACCAGTTTCTTCACTGGATAAGGGTGCAGGCCTCTTGACCTCAGAGGACTGCTGTCCGTCGTTTACTGCACGAACGGTAAGTTCTGGGCACTTTAAATGTCTTAAAAGTCTTTTGTAATGATATCTCTTGTTTTGCAGGGTTCCGGCGATGGCGGATGGCGGGCTGAAGAGAGTTGAGGATCGAACCCGCGTGAGGAATAGAAGCGCCTGGAAGCACGTAAGTAAGCGCTTGTTGCCTGCTTCACGATGCGCACTAACTGTCCCTTTTATCTTGCAGGTACAAGTTCGGAGCTTTAGAGAAGCTGAAGGGTGCTGGAAAACCCACTGGATTCGGCGTGGGAAGGAGTAATGGCACGTGAGTAATAAAGTTGCCCAATGTCTTTTAACGCACCTTCTTTTGTCTTTTAGATGCGGGATGCAGCGCCGGAGGCCTCCGGAGCGTGCGAAGAGCTGGTAAGCTTTTGTCTTTCAGATGCCGGAATGCAGTGCGAAGACCTCCGGAGCATGCGAAAAGTAGGTAAGCCTTTGTCTTTCAGATGCCGGAATGCAGTGCGAAGACCTCCGGAGCATGCGAAGAGTAGGTAAGCCTTTGTCTTTCAGATGCCGGAATGCAGCGCGAGGCGTTGGTGACAGCCGATGGACCAGGTAAGAAATGCGCTGCCACTGAAGACCGTAGTGCTAACCTGTTCTTTCTTGTCTTTATAGGTGCTGCTGAAGACTGGATTCCAGGATGGTAAGCCTTTGTTCCCTTAGGCCCAGGATCAGAAGCAGAAGACACGATGAGCGTTCTGCTGCAGAGAATGCAGAATAACGCAAAGCAAGATTCATCCATCGGGTGTGGTTTAAATAGCCTCCTGTAGTGCTTAGGTGTCTCCTTCCACAGCCTCGCCTAGGTAAGAAAAGAGTTCCTGCTTTCCAGAAGAGTTCCAGTGTTCTGAACCTAGGGAGTGGCTCCTGCCCCACCCAACAGGAAAAGTAGTCCCAAACAGAAGAGGATCAGGGGCTCAACTGGCAGGTAAGTAAGCAGCATGGTCTGCTGCAGGTAAGTCCACCCAAGCATTATGAGCCCGGCGCTTCCAGCGCTGGGACTGGGCATATTTATGAGCCTGGTGCCACTGGCGCCAGGACAGGGTCCAAAAGGTCCCAATTGGGACTGGCTGGCACTCGGAACCGGGGTTATGGGTCTGCTTCCAAGGCAGTTGGGTAAGTCCTGACCTTTTGGACGCAGAGATCATGACAATTAGGCAGAGTTCTAGATTCAAGTAGGGCACGCTATTAGGCGCAATTCTAAATTCAACTAAATTCAAATTCAAGGCTATTAGGTACAGTTCTAACTTCAACTTTAACCAGAGAGGATGTTAGGCACACTTCTAAATTCAACCAGGGTACGCTATTAGGCACACTTCTAAATGCAGCTTGTGTATAGGCGCTATATAAATAAACTATCATATCATATCATACACACAGAGGATATTAGGGACACATCTAAATTCACCCAGGGCACGCTAATAGGCACACAGAGGATATTTAGGCACACTTCTAAATTCAACCAGGGTACGCTATTAGGCACACTTCTAAATGCAGCTTTACACACAGAGGATATTAGGGACACTTCTAAATTCAACCAGGGCACGCTATTAGGCACACTTCTAAATTCAACTTTACACAGAGAGGCTATTTGGCACACTTCTTAATGCAACTTTACACACAGAGGTTATTAGGGACACTTCTAAATTCAACCAGGGCACGCTATTAGGCACACTTCTAAATGCAACTTTACACACAGATGATATTAGGCATACTTCAAAATTCAACTAGGGCACGCTATTAGGCATACTTCTAAATTCAACTTTATACAGAGAGGCTATTAGGTACAGTTCTAAATTCAACTTTACACAGTGAGGCTATTAGGTACAGTTCTAAATTCAACTTTACCGGCAGAGGATATTAGGCACACTTCTAAATTCAACCAGGGCATGCTATTAGGCACACTTGCAAATTCAACTTTATATAGAGAGGAAATTAGGTACAGTTCTAAACTCACACTTCTAAATTAAACTATGCATAGAGAGCCTATTATGGATACTAGTCAGTTCACCTAGGGCATGCTTATTAGGCACACTTGTATATGTAATTATACTACAGATGGAAAAGATTACAACGTTTAGCTTTCGGCGGATGGGTGGTAGGGTAGTATGGAGTGAAGTAATTGCTTCATTCCCCGCCCTTGCCACACTTACTTATTGTTGGCTTCTTGCTTCTCCTGCGGATAACTGCAGATACACCTTGGAGCCGTCACTGAAAAAGCCGTCCTTTGCCTTGGGTCCTTAGCCGACGGGCTGCGGGCAGACGGCTGCCCAGGGGGGAATGGTAATGAATGGGAGTCCTCTTGTCAGGGCCATTCACGGTAGGGTGGGCGGGGAGGGAGGAGGGCGGGCAAAGGAACCAGGAAGGGATGTGGGTGGGAGACGGGCAACAAGGGGATAGGCAGGGGCTCAGGGTACTTTTTTAAAATTAAAATGGGGTCGGATGGCTCCAACAACAACTTCCACTCACCTCAAACCGCGGCGCAAAGTGAGGGGGTTGGGGCATGCAGCGAGTGTTAGGCTGGGGAAGCAACGATGCACAGGCCAATCACGGCACGGTGGGCGGGGAGGGAGGAGGGCGGGCAAAGGAACCAGGAAGGGATGCGGGTGGGAGATGGGCAACAAGGGGATAGGCAGGGGCTCGGGTGGCTCCAACAACAACTTCCACTCACCTCAAACCGCGGCGCAAAGTGAGGGGGCTGGGGCCTGCAGCGAGTTTTAGGCTGGGGAAGCAACGATGCACAGGCCAATCACGTCACGGTGGGCGGGGAGGGAGGAAGGTGGGCAATGGAACCAGGAAGGGATGCGGGTGGGAGACGGGCAACAAGGGGCTAGGCAGGGGCTCGGGGCACTTTTTTTTAATTAAAATGGCGTCGGATGGCTCCAACAACAACTTCCACTCACCTCAAACCACGGCGCAAAGTGAGGGGGCTGGGGCCTGCAGCGAGTGTTAGGCTGGGTAAGCAACGATGCACCGGCCAATCACGACACGGTGGGCGGGGAGGGAGGAGGGTGTATAAAGGAACCAGGAAGGGATGCGGGTGGGAGACCGGCAACAAGGGGCTAGGCAGGGGCTCGGGGCACTTTTTTAAAATTAAAATGCGGTCGGATGGCTCCAACAACAACTTCCACTCAAAGTGAGGGGGCTGGGGCTAAGAGGAAGGAGAAGCATGTACCTTGCTTATCTCCATCCCCTCCAACCAAGAGGCCTAAAACCCAACCTTCTCCCAACAGAGTGGTGGTGAGGACCTCTGGAGGCCCCTCTAGATCTAAGGGAATCCTTTATAAGGGCCACTTGAAAAAGCCTATCACAGGTTCATAAGTTGTATCAACTTCTGAGGGACTGGTCAACCAGATCCCCTATAGTTTCAAAAAGGCTGATGTTCCTCAAAGGGTTTGTAGGTCATATAGCTTACAAAGGAAATCCTTTGATTTGACCATAGAACATAGGTCAGGGTGTCACCATCAAAATGCTGATGGACTCTCTAGGATGTAGGTCATCGACTAGAGGTATGAGGTTCATCCAGGAGTGGATTAAATCCTCCTGCCCCTTAGTCTGGGGGCAGGGGGGGCGAGTGTTATGGAGAATTCTCTGTAAAGGCTAATTTCCCAAACCTAGTGAATCCCCCAGCAGCTCTGCAGGATTTTTGGGGTTTATTTTTTTCTCCTGCTAAGAGTGAGACTCTTTTTACTCCCACTCTTAGACATGATTTGAGGTGTTCCTTTATCTTGCAATGTGTTTTATGGGCTATGGGGTCTTTTACTCCATAAGGTCTCATGTGTTTTTGATGTGGGTTACACAGCACCCTCCGTGCCGTAACCCAGGGGTGTCGTAGCGATCCCCCAACACAGACTCCATACCCTGGGACTGACTACTGTCTCCCAGAGCATGTAAAGTCACCATTGGCTTTACTAGTCCCAAATTATGAACAGAAACCAGTACAAACCATCATATTGTGGACGTACTGGTCAGGGCAATTCGATTGCCCCGGGGTCTGTTATTCGAGGGGGCACGTCTCCGTCCCCCCTGATCGAGTTTTGGCTGGTGGCAGTGGATACTACTTTTTATATTCGACCGCGAATATCTCTACGGGATTTTCCGATTGTTAGAGGCTACCAACTTTAATTATTTAATTCTTATAGCTTCGAACATACCGCCGGTTTATTTATTTAATATTAATTCACCAGTTGGTATTTTTTGCCAGAACTCGATTCTAAAATGGCGTTTGTGTTCTCCACAGAAGCCTCCAAAAGTGGTGCCACTCTGTCTGGGTACCACAGGTGGTGTGGGAGGGGGTTTAGGCACCCTGGACTGAGTTACCTTGGTAACTCAAGTCGCACTCTTGTGTGATTGGCCCAAGTAGTGAGCCGGCCAGCTCACCACTTAGCATGTTTGATTGACAGCTAGGCTGAATGAATGGGGGTTTGCTGCATAAAAGCAGGGCTTTGGGGACTGGAACTTCAGAAGTCGCCACAGAACCTAAGAATCCGAGGAGGGAGAAGCTGAGCCGACCTGCAACAACAACACCACCGGTGGAGCCCTGCTGAACCGTCTCACCACTTTTCCCGACGACAGAGGAGATCTCCAGTCCGTAGAGTCTTCTTCCTTTGACTGGTGGGGATAACCAGTTTTGCCTTCTTTTCACCTTCCTGGAGCATCTCGTGGCCGCCTTGCCCGTGCCAAGCACCCCGGCAACCGGAATACCACGGTTTACCACTACCGTGAAGAGAAGGGTAGTACCTTTTAACTGAAGAACTCCGCGGCTGGTTTCTTGCCATGTTGTGAGCTGGTCCTGTTTGTCTCCCTGGCCATGAATGTATGCTTACAGAATGTTGGTGTATGGATGATGACAGCACAGGGGAATGTTGAGTGAGTGTGTCAGTTGGGGGCCTGATGAGGATGGATGAGGATGGCCGGTGGGTGTCTCCTGTGTCACTGGGATTTACCTTTATCTGCTTCCTATGTACTATGTAAATACCTCACGAGTAACTGGAGTTGTGTATATATGTACTTATGTACAATAAAGCCACCTGGAATACATCATGGCTCTGCAGCTGTTCTCTGCGTGAACAGCACACATCAATGGAGGGTATTTACAACACTGCTCAGGCAAGCCTATTGTGATGTAATGGAATATTTCATGCGTGTATATTCTGGTCCTCTGTAAAGCTATGGCAGTTCCAGCCTAGCAGTGGAGAGGGGCATTTGCAAGGATCCACTTAATAAAAACAGTTGGAGCAACTCTGCCTTGGATTTAGCACATTTCGGCATACTTCACAGCTTTCTTGGATACATCTGGGAATATGCAAAATGCTAATACCTGCAAATACCGCAAGAGACTGTCGATTTATATCAGAAATGTTTATGCAAAGAGGTAAGATTACTTTGTTATGACTCAAGACAGAAAAACATTGTATTTGGGCTAAAATATGTTTGCCATGTATCATGAAGATATTGCAAATAACCAAGGAATTTAGGGAGCATGTAGCATGTGCTTTTGCGAGGCAGAAGCACGTTTGTTGGCAATGCCATGGTAAAATGAGGTAGAATAGAACTGCGATTTGAGGTGCAGCCAAGACAGTTTTAGGTAATCTGTCCGAACACTTGAAGATGAATATTAGAGGGATCCTGGTGAAAATCGGCTTCTCAGCAATGCAGAAATTGTGCATCATGGTGGTCGTGGTCAATAAACAAACAGCACCTAAACAAGTCGCTCCCTTAAGGGAGGACGCCAGATCTCACTGCTATACAGGGTTTTCAGGGCATTAAAACTAGACAGAAGGACAGATCACCAAGCCTGCACAGACATAAGTATTCTGCTTGAGGGTTTGTGTAGTGATGTAAGACATGTAGTGATGGTAATACATAATGTGTCATGTGATGATAATACATATCTCTCCATGTGTAAAGCATCTCATAGCGTGAGGGCATCAGGGTAGAACGTTATGTGAGGTGTGGAAGGTTGAAGGTTAGAGTGTTCTGGTAGTGACAGTTGGTGCCAGCAGAGATGGGGGCTGGTAGATGTCTTAATGCTCTTATCTTATATTTAATCTGTCATCTGTAACTTGCACAAATCTAAAGTAAACATGCTTAAATCAGCATAGCCTCAGAATAATTTATGGACTGTTTCACTTCTTTAAAGTTTGCCTCCCTTTTAGCCCCAACAACCTCAGCAGAGCAGCCAAGTAAATGATGGCTCGGATCGGCGCTACCATACTCCCACAGGGAGAAAGGAGAATTTTCCTTCAAATCAAGTCCTGGAAGGCCATCACCTCCAACCCGTGAGGGATGTATTTATTTATTTAAGATTTATATAGCGCAGATCCACTGACAGAAACAAATAAAGCAGAGTGGCCAGCAGCAGTTTCAGATTGCCCTTTCCCCATCCCTCCTACACGTCTCCTCTAATGCAGATTGTATCCCATTACTTAAAGACATTAATCTCCAAATTACTCAAGTTGGGAACCATAGCGTAGCGCCAGTCCCTGAAATAGGCCAAGGGTTTTATTCCAGGCTCTTTACGGTGACAAAATCAAACCCGATGGCCTGCGCACCATTTTGGATTTGGCAGATTTTAAGGTTCCTCTCCCCCTAAAAAACATTCAAGATCCCAGATCCGGTCTGCTCTTCAACAGGGAGACTGGTTCTGTGCTGTGGATCTCAGGTATATGTAGTATAGAGCTTGCTGCAGCATATTACTGCAAGCTACAGAATGTTTACCCAGCTGGAACCTCAATGTGTGCTTAAGGCTCCAGGGTTGTCAATTGAGGATAACAGGATGCAAGATCAACTGGAAAGGATGTGTTTGATATAGCTCCCTACCTCCCTTTCCTACTTGTACCCTGAAACAATAAAGCAACTCTCATATTTATATATACAAGTGTCTACTTGCCTCCTGCTTACCTATCACCTCCCCAGTCAAGACAATACAGCATACTTATCACCACATCCCAATGTGGACTATATCATAATGTGAGTCGGCATTCCAGTGCACATGCCCACTCACATTATGACACATCTTCCTTCCTTAGTGCTGCACAGCAGAGAAAACATAACCCAGATAAATTCAAAACAGGCAAAGTTCTGTATGGAGGAACAACCGCGACAAACAATCTGCCACCCCATTCCTCTTCCCTGGGAGATACTCTACCCTGAAATTAAACTCTTGCAAGTCCACCATCCACCTTGCTATTCTCGGAGACACCAACGCCTTCCCTCCGGTCGTGAGGACATACACCAAAGGTTTGTGATCCGTCTTTATCACGTACGGGATCCCCCACAAAAAAATTCTGAAGTGCTTCGAAGCCCACACTGCGGCAAATGCCTCCCTCTCAGTAAAAACGTATCTCCTCTCCGCTTCCCTCAAAGCTCTAGATGCAAAGGCAATAGGTTTGCATAGCCCTTCCTGCCACTGTCCCAACACCGCCCCCACGCCAACCTCACTAGCGTCAACTGTAAGTATAGTCTTGTTCTTCAGGTCAAAAGACCCCAAGGGGAGCAGTGTGTTTATGTCTCCTTGCGTGGTGGCTGGTGTGGGAACAGGTTAAGTGGTCCTTGATGATGGTACGAGATGGATCAAGAGGAGAGTTGTTGTGCTGGGTAAGGGTGCTCCCTAGTTGCCACACCAGCAGGAGAGTGAGTTGGAGGGTGTTTTGTGTGATTTCAGGCAAATCTACATTTGTTCATAATGTTTTATGTTTTGTTTCTACAATTTGTTCCTCTATACGGGACCATTCTTGTTTTGAATTTATGATATTTTCATCATTTCTTTACCTATGCTATTCTTTTCTTACGTGTGATAATGAGTGGGGCCAGAGCAGTGGTTCTATTGAGGTGCTCATGTGCATCCACATTTGTTCCTAATGTTTTATGTTCTGTTTCTGAAATTGTTCCTCCATACAGAACTTTGCCTGTTTTGAATTTATCTGGGTTATGTTTTCTCTGCTGTGCAGCACTAAGGGAGGAAGATGTGTCATAATGTGAGTGGGCATGTGCACTGGAATTGCAGCTCGCTTTGCGTGGTCAGCATTCCAGTTGCGTATCATGAAAGGACGGTTGGGTTCAGTGGTGTGGTGGTGTGCCACCGGGTCTGTTTCATAAACCAAGAGTTGACCCGACGTACCTGGTGTCTTCCCTTTTGTCAGACTCTTCACTGTATGTTTTTTTTTGTGTTGGGGGTCTCTACTTACATTAATAAGTACTTCCCTTTGGCCTGAATTCTGCACCCAGTGTGTTTACCAAAATAGTATTGGCTGTTACAGTCTTCCGACACATCCAGGGGGTTAATGTAAACATTCACTTGGACGACTGATTGGTGTGGGCATGTTCCCCAAAGATAGCGAAGCACAGCTTAAATGACTATTGAATTCTGCTGTACAATCTGGGCCTCTCAGCCAACTGGGGGAAGTCATCCTTGTTGCTCACACAAAGCCTGTCCTTCATAGGCTTCCACTGGTAGACTCGCCTAGCAATATATTCAATGACAGAACTGATCAGTTACATTCATAACACATGCTTCTTTTTGCTGAACTCGCACTCTATCAGCACATAGTGGTTTCAGAAGCTACCTGGTCTCATGGCCGTGTGTGTACAAGCTGTGCATCTGGCCAGACTGAACATGGGCAGGTCAAAGATAGTGTCATAATTTTTCATCGTATGCAGTGCATGCCAAATGACACTCAGTGTATCTTTCATATCTATTCTTTTGTAAATGATTACAATCAGCGCGCAAAGGCATTCCGTTCTATTTTAGAATGTTCCTTGCGCGCACACATTAACGGTTATTCTTCTGTTGGTTCACCACCAGCACGGACAGTTGCTGGGGTCTTTATTATACAATAAACTTGTGACACTTTCCTTGTACGTATGCACATTGATAATTTTTCATGGATATCACAGATAGCTTCGGATCCACAAAACAAATTGTGATTCGTCACACTCTGAGGCAGGACATGATTTGTTGGTCAACCCCTTGGAATTTACTGTTGGACATGCATTTGCGGATCTCCCACATCAGGTCAGTATTACAACAGATTCTACCCTCATAGGTTGGAGAGTGACCTTGGGCCGTCTCCAAGTGTCAGACCTTTGATCTCTGGAGGATCAGAGGCAAAACATCTATTTTCTTGAATTGAAAGAGATATCTTTAGCTGCAAAGGCCTTCTTCCTGAGTATTTCGATAAAAACAGTATCACTAAAAACAAACAACCCTGTATTGATGTTGTATATCAACAAACAAGAAGGCACAACATCGAGACAGCATATTTGCCTAGCTGTTTAAATTTGGGAGCAGCATTTACAGCAAAACATTTGGATCCTAGCGATCCATGTCCCAAGAGTATCCAATTCAGAGGCAGATTGCCTAAGTCGTTTAACAGAAGACAATCATGAATGGGAACTGCATTCACAAGTTACCCAGTCCCTCTTCTGTACCTGGGGTACTCCACAGAGTCAAATAGGAAATGTCTCTACTTTGCCTCGAGGGAAGGCTAGGGCCTGAACTCCGTAGGGGGGATATCAGGAAAGGAATGATGGCTTAAGCCCTCTCCCCCTCCTGCTGATCCGTCAAGCTTGATACATGTTTTGTAAGTGGAACTCTGCACCATGGTGGCCTGCCATATTTTTGTTTTCAGATTTGATTAACCTGACCAACGATCCGCCTCTCCGTCTTCCGGTTCTCCTGAACTTATTAAGCCAAGACAAGAGGGTAGATTCAGCACCCCTCCACTGGATCTCTGAGCTTAGTGGCGAGGTACCTCCAATCAGGGCATTAGGACTTCTTGGTCTCTCAGAGGACAATATACATATCATTCAAGCAGCAAGAACATACTCTACAAGATCACAATACAAAAGCGAATAGCTCACGTTCTGCTATTAGAATATAGAGAAAGAGAAGAATTTGCTGACAGCTTTTTTGGATGTCGTCTTGTTATTTATTTGTAGTTTAGCGGCTTTAGGCAGTAAAACTGAGATATGCCGAATGTACCTATCTGTTTGGATGTGTACCTCATTTCTATAGAGCAGTGTGTTTCAATCTCCAATTCCATGGTAAGATGGCATTTTGATGGATTTAGTCATTGTTTTCCCTCTGTTAGGCCTCCTCATCACGGGTGGCACCTCAGCGTAGTCCTCACTGATCTTTGCCACAAACCTTTTGAACCTATGGCATCATCAATATGGCAGACATCAAGCTAGTCTCCTAGAAAGTGGCTTTCCTAATAGAGATTACATCTGCCAGATGCTAAGTGAAATTCATGCCTTTTCAGTCAGGTTCACAGTCTTTCAGAAAGATAAAGTTGTACTCAAACTCACCTTTTCCTTTTACCGAAGGTGGTGTCGGGGTTCGACATCAATAAACACATTTCTATTCCTATTTTTTTCCCAACCCGGCCTCTGTGACAGAAAGGGCTCTTTACTCCCTGGACTTCAGGAGGGCCTTACAATTTTATCTAGACAGAACCAATGATTTTAGGAAATCTCCCCAACTTCCAGGAACCTTTGGGGGTGTAACCAAGTGCCCCCAAGCACCATATCACCTCTTGCCATTGGAGTTGCATCTTGTATTTTTGAACCCTAGACCATTCAAAAGCTGCTACAAGTCCTGTATGCTCATTTGGTCATGGACAAGGCGGAAGTGGTGTCCTTTCGTAAGCATGCTGTTGTATTCTATCTCCAGAGCCTTCCACCCGCATGGAACGTGGAAGACTCAAGAGATCGATTGTGGCGGTTAGAAGCAGTGAAGGGAGCTGGCTGTTCTGTGACTGTTTCCGCATGCCCCAATGAAGGAACCAAGCATTTACTGGCATAGTCTTTGTCATTTCATTATCAATGAGGATTTGGACCGCAGGGGTCAGCCGGGCCTGTGGAACTCTATGGTGGCAACTGGCTGCAGGTTGCACTCTGGCAACCTTCCACACCGTGACAAGACCCTCCAGCGCGGTGCAAAGTAGTACTGTGCGCCGCCTACCAGAGGACACAATTGCTTTCCTCCACTGCCCCAATGGCATATAAAGCAGGTTATGGTCCTCAGAAGAAGTATGGACATTTGAAGCGCTCATGGGTTAGAGGAAACAGCCCGTGAGCATCACGGAAACATGGCACCCATCTTGGTTGCCACAGTAACATACAACATAATCCTGGTCAAAATGCTCATTCATCAACGCTCAGATTCCTCGTCACAGTACTGAACTACTGATTTAACAAAAACAGTTCAGTAAGTGCTGCAACTAAGCAATCAAACAATGGCCAATTTAGTGAAAAGCAAGCCCTGCCGCAAAACTTTCATTTTATGCAATCATGGTGGCGGCAAGCATGGCACCACCTCAACCATTTCTAGCTGAACCAGACACTCCTCCTATTAGATGGACAGGTGGAAAAAATGATTTGATACCTACTTATTAGCCATCAGAGGAGACAAATTTGCACCAACAGAAAATAGGCCAAACTGTTACATAATGTGGGTGCGGAAGGTCGCAGTGCGTATGATGGACTTCCAGAAGAGTCAGAAGCATGTCAAGGGGACATTGATGATTACACTATGGCAGTACAAAAATGACAAAGCCATTTTGAACGCAAGAAGAACATCACGTTCAAGCGTCACAAATTCTTCCTGAACCGCAAGAGCCTGCAGAGTGCTTGTGGCAGCATTACGGGCTCTAAGCCGCACTTGTGAGTTTGGGGGTTGACCAATTCACTGATCAGAGACCAAATGGTACATTGTACCAACAATGGCAGAGCACAAGAAAAACTCCTTTACAACGATTTTCTGCTTGACCAGGCCCTGGAGTATGGAGCAAACGGCTTATTATATTAAAAGTATGAGGGCCGAAAAACAAGCGCAAGAAGTGTTGGCTATCAGAAAGCCAAAGAAAGTGAATGACAGCAAAGATATGAAATGTTTCAAATGCGGCAGAAACATATGTCTTGCAGCTAGTTTGTTCTGCCCTGCAAGGAATGTGAACTGTCTTAAATGCAAGAAGAAAAAGCACTTTGCCAGGGTGTGCCTAGAGACCACTATAGATGTGGCTTATGGGCTTTCCTTTGAAAATTAACCATTGAAATTGAAATCCATCAAATCAAATCCAACGAAAAAATTAATCGAAATGCTATCTTTTCAATTGAAAGTACATATACATCGAAACCAGTCCATCGAAAATGATAATATGTTCGAAAGAAAAACAACTAAATAACGGGTGTAAACGTAACGTTACAGGAATAGTGGGATCTTTAATTAGGGGGGTCCCCCCCAACCCCCCTACAACCTCCAAGAAGTACACCCCCTAATCACTCTGACCCCCAACCACCACTGTAAATATTTCAACCTTGTGCAGTGCCTAATACGTTCAGTGAGGATATAAAAAACAAGAGTAAAGCACCCTATGTTATGACGTGAGGTAGAATGACAGTTGCTCCTAACGTCATAATATCAATTGTGTGCGGAGTGCTGAGAGAAACAACCTGATTATTGGAGCGAAGTGATAAGACACTGTTATTTCACACTATTGGTAAGAAATGTTATTCATATCAACACCATAAAAATATCATACGACGATACAATAATAATACATTTGCGTTCAAAATAAAATTTACATCAAAAATGGGGAAAAAACAACTGCACTATTTAGTATTTACATACAACAAAGAAAGACAGAACAATGAACGCATATATTGGAAATGCACAGAATATTTCAGAAGTCACTGCAAGGGATGTGTGATCAGTCATGGAGAAAAATGATTGACCAAGTTGATCACAATCATTTGCCAGATAACACCAATGTAATGATAAAGAAAACAGTAGATGAAATTAAAAAAGGGCTAATGAAAACACCACAGAGGCGAGCAGTTCAGTCATAAAACAAGTATGCACCAAAGTGCCTTTCATGTGGCAGCACAGATGCCCGAAATTCAGCGTCAAATAAATAAACATAGACAAAAAAAGAAAATTTTCCTAAAATACCAACAACATTCAAGGACATTGAAATTCCGTTGCAGTTACAAATAACAAAGTAGAATGAAAATGTCTTACTATTAAACAAAAATATAAATGACCAAAAAATACTAATATTCGGAACATCGAGAAACATCGAGTACCTCAAACAATCGAAAATATGGCATGGGGATGCGACTTTTAAAGTATGCCCAAAGCCATTTGGACAGTTCTATCGTGTACACGAGAAACTCTTGTACCATTAATATATGTGCTAATGCCCAGTAAGACTGAGAAATGTACAAAAATATTCAGGTTCATTAAAAATGATATTAATCCAAACTCTCCCCAAATCATGGTACTTGATTTTGAAGTTCAACAAATGAAAGCAATCACAGACACTTTCCAATCATGTAAAATCTAAGAATGTTTCTTTCATTTTACACAGGCAATATGGCTAAAATTACAAATACTAGGACTACAAAGAATGTACATGAATGACTTAGAGTTTCAACATAATATAAACGGTGTCCAGTCATAATTTCGAAAACATAATTTCGAAAGTCAAAAAAGTTGAATCAAAAATGTCGAAAAAAAAAATGTCGAATTGTTTTTTTTTCGATATTTTTTTTTTTGCTCTAGTTTCAGTGAAAAAAATAGGTAAAAATAAAAAAAGGGGCGGTTGGGGGGTGAACCCCCCCATTTCGAAAAAAAAACGTCATAAAAAAAAATTCGACATTTTTTTTTCGACTTTTTTTTTCGACTTTTTGACTTTCTAATATTTTGTATTCGAAATTATGTCTATGAACCAATATAAACCTGTTAATCCCACTAGCTTTTGTTCACATTTATCAGGTTGAAAATGAATATGAACATTTAACAGACACAGACTTATTTAAAAAAAAATGAACAGTACCTACAACCTCTATTAGACTATTTCGACAGCACATGGATTGGACAATTGACTAGAAATTGCAAAAGAAGGAGACCGAGATTCAACAAAAATGTTTGGAACTGTTTCAATGCACTGAAAGAAGGACATGCAAGAACGAATAACAGAATGGAAGGATGGCACAACAGGCTAAATAAATTGTTTAAAACACCTAATCCATCAATATGGAGCTTTTTAAAACAACTTAAAATTGACCAATTAAACCAGGAAATGATCATGGCACAAACAATTTCAAAAGAAAAATCACACCATCAGAAGAAAAAGTACAGGGATTATGAAGAAAGATTAAAACAGTGCATTCAAAATTTCGAAACTATTGACAAAATAACAAAATAACATATCTCAACAGTATAGCTTTCAACATAAAGTGCTAAATGACATCCACAAACTCACCGGGTCCAGTGGTATCCAGAAATCCAGGAAACAGGAACCCAGCCAAGAAATAAAACCAATCCATATCCAAAGGATTCAATAACACGCGTGTAAAAGCCCCACAAATGTGTAAAAAAAATGATCTGTTGAAAAAAATGCAAATGCAACAGGAACTCCGAGAGGGACATCCGAAACCATGAAAAGAGACTTCCAAAATGGCAATCACATTGTGCGTATGACGTAATAAACACCAGTTTCACAAAATAAAATATGTACTTTTATGATGAAAAGTGAACAAACAGCACCATCTAGTCGATAAAAAATATAACGGTTGTCATAAGAGTTTAGAGTAAAAAAATATATTTATTGAATTTCTTCAGCTAGAGTAATTTAAACAGTTAACTAATTAAAAATGACAGTTATGAGTTTGAAAAATAAAATAAAGTGTTCACTAACAAAATCAAAATTAGAAGACCAACTCAAACACGATATAGAGCCATATGCTTATGGTGACGTGACAATTGACTGGCTAACAAAGTTTTCAGTGAAGATCGAATACAAAGTCAGAAGCTGTGCAGCGGAGGTGTACGTTGCGAACAAAGGATCATTGCTAATGGGTTGGGACGAGCAATATGAGCTTGGGGTTCGTATTCAAGCTAATGCGTCTGAACCAGTCACTGTGGCTGAAGTGTACAACAAAGGGGAGAGAGAGTCCCCAGAAGTGTTCTCAGATGACATGGGGAAGCTCAAGGACTTTGAGCAATGCATCAAGCTCAAGAAAGGAGCCATTCTGGTGGTCCACAAAGTGAGGTCAGTTCCTCACCAACTCCAGGAGAAGCTAAAAAAAGAGCTGGATCATTGCTTCAGAGTGGCATTATTGAGAAGATCTAGAGCTCGGAATGGCTGTCCCCAGTAGTCATTGTTTCTAAACCAAGTGGCAGCATTAGAGTTTGCATAGATCTGAGAGATCATAATAGAAGCATTTGGGTAGACTGTCACCCATTACCGGTCATCTCAGAGGTTCTATTGATTCTGTGTGTCTCCAAGTTATTCACAGTAATCAACTTATCTGCAGTCTATTATCAAGTTCCACTAACCCTTGAATGCCAGCATCTGAAAGCATGTATTACCACCAAAGGAACTTTCAGGTATCGTTGGATGCCCTGTGGACTTGCTTCAGTGGCTGCAGTTGTCCAGAGAGTCCTGGAGAAGGTCTTGGAAGGAGTACCCAGCATCATAGTATTTCAAGACGATGCACTAGTCCACGCAACCTCCACACACGAACATGATAAATTGTTAAGAAAGGTTCTACAGAGATTGAAGTTAGCAGGTTTAACTGTACAACGGAAAAAATGTTGTATAACTGTGGAAAGGGTGGATTACTTAGGACATTGTGTGTTGGGTAAGGGAATCAGTCACATGTTGAGTCTTGCCTAAGCAATCAGCAAAGCTCCTAAACCCACTGATAACGATCAACTGTGATCATTCCTGAGCATAGCTGAATGTTATCGCAAGTTTTTCCAGGGGTTTGCTATGATATCCACACCATAACTGTCGTTACTCAAGAAAGGAGTTCACTTTGTTTGGTACAAAGAATGTGAAGAAGCAGTCCAGAGGATCAAGGAGGACATCGTAAAAGTGCCCTCTTTAGGAACGTTCTGTGCCAAGGACAAGTCGATTCTCACAGTAGATGCAAGCATGTTGGGCTTGGGGGCGTCTATCATGTAATGTGATGAAAACGAAGAGGAGCGAATAGTGGCTTTTTCATCAAGACCACTCAAAGGAGTCGAAAATAGCTATTCAGTGATCGAGAGGGAGGCGTAGGCAGTTTTTTGGGCTATACTGCGCTTTAAGTTTTTCATGTGGGGTCGAGAATGTATTGTGAGATCAGATCATCAGCCCATGGTGTAGATGCTTACGAGTGGTACTTGGGGTGTGGGATCCCCAAGGATCAGCAGGTGGTGGTTAAATCTCAACATCCGAAAAAGTGAATCTCTGGATTAGCTACTTCTGAAGTAAACTGGATATTCTAATCTATATTGTTAAGCTAGCCAAAGATATTATTAAAATCGATGAAAGATCCTTTCAAGATACCAAAGATGTCATCTATTTACCTCCCCCAGTACACCAGATATTCGTGCCACACTGGATGATTGGGTGCATGGTCAGTCTCAAATTTTATCATAAAGCAGTTTGCATAAGGCAGAGCCATAGTGGCTCCCATAGATGTCCCTGATATTTGCAAGTAGAACGGTTTCTCATATATAAAATAGTTCTGTAGATGAAAGTCAATAGTGCAAGAATACATTCTTTGGATGCACCCATATCAGAATCCTGTCGTAACAGTATCATACATAAACAGGACTTACTACAACTATTTTCCACAGATAGAAACAATCTATTGCATAGGTTGAGTTTTCACCCTCTGAGTCTCATCAAACACATAACATATAGTCAGCTATTATGGCCAAGAGACTTGTAAATGAAAGTACTTCAGTTGGAGACTGGACCCAGAGGATCTAGGAACTGACGCTTTTCTTCAAAGCTGGAGCGACCAGATACATTATGCTCCCCCCCCCCCATGATGCTGGCGAGGGCACTAGCAAAGTGACGCAGGGACAAGGCGGAGTTGGTGATAGGGACACCAGAACAGAAATGGCAAGCTTGGTTTCCAGTTCTGATGGAACTTTCCTCGGATTTCCCCTGGAGGATTTTTCACAGAGGGGATCTCCTGACAGATCTGTCGGGAGCCCCACACCCGCTAGTGCAAGACCAAACGCTAACACTACTTGCAGAGATTCAGGCGCAGATGCTGTCTGCCTGGACTTTCAGAAGAAGCTACAGATCTTATCAAAGTGTCATGGACCCCCTCCACAGTTCGGATCTATAATTCCACTTGGCAAGCCTGGCAGGTATGGTGCAGGGGGAGGATTATTCCTCCAGTTTCAGCCCCTGTAGTACAAGTGATACATTTTCTATGAAGATTGCCCAAGTGCTTAGCGCAGGTAGTCTTGATTCTATTAAAGACACGGAGGTAAGCATTATCCCTCCCAGTTGGAATACGCTGAATAATGATTGAACAGTATGTTGTGTTGACAGCGGACATCTCTCCCTAACAATGCAATTCTCTTTTCACATAGGAGAAGATCAGAAGAATACTCGAGATTAGTCGCCCAGAGAGCCGGAAGGGAGAATATTAAAAGCAATGCAACTAAAAGCATTGAGGTGCAGAAGAGTGTAAAGCAGGACAGGGCAAAAGAAGTTACTTAGGACTGTTTCTTAGACTGTTACAGTGTGTTAAAGTAGCATCTAAAAAGAAGAGGAAGGGACCTATAGCAGCAGGGATTTGTACCTGTGGGAGAGCCCTGATTGGACAGCAGGACAGAGGCTCAGGACTGCTATACTGCACGGACTCCTGGGGATTGTCGTTTTGGCTATATTTTCTCTGTTTTATTTGTTTTATTCTCATGTTTGCAGTTTCATACTGATAAAAAAAGAGAAAAAGTTGAAGATTTTAAAAGCTGTTGGAAGCAGTAATAAAGGAGTTAAAGCATAATGCTCGCCTCCATGTCTTTAATAGAATCAAGACTACTTGCGCTAAGCGCTTGGGCAATCTTCATTGGTATTTGTAACAAGATATTCTGTACGGAGCAGTACAATCACTAATTGTATAAGGAAAAGATGGGAGATCCGACAGAGTGACAACAGTCAAAGATTTATTTCCAGATATATTTATTTCCAGATCTACCTATGTTTTCTTATACCAGAGGTCATAGCTTTAGGGACGAATTGGTGGTAACAGATCCTACAAAGTGGGGAATTAAGAAGAGTAGGTACTTATCCATGTCTGCATGTTTCCAATTGTAGCTATGTAACTAAGGGAGATGTGATCTATCATTCTCGTACTGGTGAGAAGATTATATAGAATATATATGTATTAAAAAGAGAACAACTTTTTACATTAGAAATTATTAACTCAAGATGAATTCTTCTATATCTATGTAAGTGATATAAGTTATGTATCTTCATGCTATATTTACATTGTTCTTGCAATTTACTGAATAAAAATGTATTAAACGAAAAAAGAAAAGATAACAGCTTGATTACTGTACTGTCTGAAGCAGTGGACCCCGGTGTTTGTGTCCCACTGAGCTTTTTTGATGTTGCCGATAACCTGCCCCCTAACCCAAACTTAAATTAAAACTAGTAGAAGGCCTCCAAAACATAGACCTCCTTGAAAACAGGACCTTCCTGCTGGACAACTTGAATGAAAGGCAGTTTAAAATGCTGCACGCAGCTCCATTTTAGGAACAGCAACCAATCAGCTTTCAGCTTTGGCACCTCCATCTTGGTTTGGGCAGAACTCTGGTCTCTGAAAGCACAAGTTAACGCCCAGACCAACTAAAAGGCAAAAGTCCTAAATTAAATACTCATGAATATAATACCTAAGCTAAGAATCTCCTATAAGTGAAGCAGCCACGCCCCTTGTGTATGATCCTAGCTGGTGTGTGAGACATGACAGTACCCCCTCTCGTAAACCGTGTCTCAAGGCCAGGTTTAGCCAGATGTATCTTCTTATCCACTAACTGTGGAGCATGTACATCATGTGCAGATGCATAAGAATGCTCTTCTGGTCCATAACCCGCTCAATCAATCAAATAATGCAATCTTCCCTTGAGTTTCCTGGAATCCACTATTGTTCTTACTTCATACTCATCAGAATCGTCCACAAACACTACAGGAGGTGGAGGGGATCCTAATCTGGTTCCTTTAAGCAATGGTGTCAACAAACCAACATGAAATGTCTCATGAACCTTTAAACTAGAGGACAATTTTCGCCTAACTGCCACAGGATTGATGATTTTTTCAATTTTGAAGGGGCCTAAAAATCGTGGACTAAATGTATTCCTTCCCTTTAGTCTTACCAACCCCACTCTCCCAGTGTGTAAACTGGCGCCATCTTGCATTTATAGTCAGCAAACTGCTTGGAGTTACATTTACTATTTTGTAAGGCACTAGAAGATGGCCGACGTCATGGCCTGTAATCTTTCCCCAACTGTAGGGTTACTAGACTCGTCCCCAGCCAGTTCCCAAAGAAAGCTTGGATGAAAGCCATGGCTGCAAAAGAATCCTTAACTGAATTGTTATAAGCACATTCTGCTAGCCAAATGAAATCTAGGCAGCTATTCCCAGCTTGTAAAAAGCATCCAGCTCTTGATTCATCCATTCCTGTCCATTTGTTTCAGGATGGTAACCTAAGGACAGTAGAACTCCTTACCAAAGCTCTCCAAAATGTAGACACAAACAGTGTCCCTCTATTTGAAACCACTTGCCTGGGTAAGCCGTGTAGTCTCACAACTCCCTGGAGAAATCACGGCGTCAACCGAACTGCAGAAACCTCCCGCTTAATAAGGATAAAGTGTCCTTCCTTAGTTAAGGTATCCATAACAAAAAGGACTGCTGAACATCCCTGATCTTCTTCTGGAAGATGTACAGTGATATCCAAAGAAATAGTATGCCAGAGGTGTGGATGGTTTGGTGAGTGTTTCCAAAGTCCCACTGGCTTCCCCACAGATCTCTTAAACCAGGCACAGATCTCACAAGTTTTAACAAAATTCAAAGTATCAACTCTAACACTATCCCACCAGAATCTCTTCTTACTAATTCCAGAGTCTTACGATATCCTGGGTCGCTGGTCATCACAGATTCATGACATTCCTTGAGGACTCTCTCCCTTAGGAAGTGCCCAAGCTTCTATCTCATTAAAACGTCCTAGAATGTGTTGTAACACTCGGGCAAAACTCCCAAAATTGCTCGAATAGAGTAAGAATGTGCACACCCTTCCTCCAACCACTTAGCCCCTGCTTCATAAACAACCTAATGATAACCCAAAGCTTGAAACCCCAGACAATACTCCCAACAAAATTCAGATTTAAACTCCAGCACCCGTTTACTCCAATCAATACTAAGATTGTGAAAGGTCAACCAAGGCATACCAAGAATAATCTTTAACTGAGCGGCATCAACAAGTTCAAAAGATATTTCCTCCCCACGGTTACCTACATGACCATCGCCAAAGTTGCGGTCTCATGTGTAATGGCGCCAGAGGTAAATAAAATAGCCATCCACAGCTTTAACCTGACAAGCCATGTCTTTTTGATCCAGAGAAATTCCTAGCTCCTTCGCCACACACCAGTCCATACAATTCCCTGTGGCCCCAGAATCAATAACCACAGGTCCTTTCCCCTTCAAAGATCCCTAAACAAATAATGATACATTGATGGTGACTTGCCGAGCTACCGCATGAAGAGTTTTGGCGACCTGTTGCATTCTGGGTGCAGATGGAGGAACTCTTTTAGGAGTGACAGAGCCTTTTCCCAGAAAATTACCACTCTTTTTGTTCCTTTAGTTTCAATCCTATTTTATTCCTTATATTTTCTATATTTTTGATGGAATAATATGATGTGTGAGACAAATGGTCTGCCCTTTTTGAAGTGCATTGTTATCCTTAAATGATTCTATGCCATTATTAATGATTTTTTATTTGGTTTTAGTTTATTGTTTGACTGATAAATCAACCTTTCAATTTGCAATTTCAAGATGTTAGATATTACATTTTTTACAATACTCATAATTGTCTATACATTTTTGCATCTAAATCACAATAAACGACAAAATGAATAAATTAATAACATTTCTTATAACTACAAAGCTTAATATACTTGGTTAAAGAAGTACAAATATACAATATAGTTTACAATTATATACAACTTAAAAGATACAATTTCATATAATATTAAAAAGACTTCTCTAATACAGTTCGCACTTCTCATTCTGGGGCATTCAGTTCTAGTCCTTCTAGGAATTGGATTGTAGCAATTCTGATTGATGATTAATGATTTTATTGTATTCCTCATTCCTTAAAATGTAAGGAATAAGTAGGATGTGTGAAAATAATGATCTTCATTGACTAAAAAAATAGTCAGTGGGTTCTGTGCTAAAATAATCTATGGAAGCAAATATTCCTTTAGGATTTGTCCAGACATTAATATAAGGCTCAATTTAGCTGTGCTTGTAAAGGGGAATTATGTATGTATATTTTAATTTCTGATGTGCCCGATTTCTTATTAATTTTGCTGACAACTTACTCTCTGTTTATGCAATGGTATGCAAAACACAAGGTCATAATTAAGCTTTATAGACCTAGCCCGAGTACCATACCGGGAGTTATGGGCCCTGAAGAACCAAGTTAAAGGCACAAGCCCTGCTGTCACGCAGCGACACTGAGGGAGTGACGCGGCTTCCCCAATTTCTGGCCAATGCAAAATGTCTGAGCCATACCGGAATGGGGGAGTTCCTCGTTACAGCCCCAGCACATAATAACTATTATAGATTTGTATAATTATGTATGCCTTTTATGTAGCACATGTAGATGTGAATAAATGTGCTTTATATGGTACATTTTGAGTTAGATTTATTGCACCGTGTGTTGTGGCTGAGTGGAATGTGGAATGTGGCTGGGGGAATGTGGAAGGAAGCTCGGGGAAAGAATGGAATGTGGGGAAGGAAAAGGCAAGTGAGGGAAGACAGTTTTTTCAAGGATAGACAATAATAGAAGAAGGAGCTTGATTGGTGTCCGAGTCTTTATTACTGGTATACTCGTGTTTGTCCTTAACTGGTTATATTGGAACACAGCAGTGCGCATGTCTCATTCCGAGACCATTCTAGGTATTTATCTTTTGCACATTTTACATATAATAGAAACATTCTGCTTTCACCATTTTCTTCTCCATCTTTCCTCTCATAGCCAGTGATGAGTAGGAAAAGGCCCTTTTAGCAAACCATATAATATTACTTTTACTGCGTACTGGCTGTTCATGCGTGCAACAGCCAAAATATTCCTTCCTGTACAACGGTACAGATAATTGTTGTGTCCTAGTCTGCCTGTCTTGTGGCATGGTCTGCCGTCCTTCTAGTTGCAGAATACCTTGGAATGTGATGAGTGCCTGAGCCTGACAGAGTGTTGTGTGTTAGGCATTCGAGCAGTGGCAGTTGGGGACTGACTTGACTTTCAGAGAGGGGGCTCTTATTTACTGTGTTCCTACTTTACTTGAACCTGTATATGTGACCGGAACGTGAATAAAGAGCTTACCTCTCACCTGTGAGTCCTGCCTCATCTGTACTGGAAGGCCCCATCTCAATAATAATGTTCTATCAACTCTTAATTTGGAGGATTTTGTTGATAAATGGCATTTATGTCCAAATGCAAAGGGGTTAATGACGGATGTTTGAGGCATTGCAAAACAATACACATGCAATGTGACTCCTTCCTGGTAACAAGTGCAGCGATCGCTGTGCTGGAGTAATGTGTTTGAATGTCTTATATTTCAATAGAAATCTAGCAAGGGTGTTCTATACACTGTGCAATCTGGATATCACGTATCCTGGTAAACCTAAGTAGATAGCATTACTGAAATCAAGATAGGAGATAACCAAGGAATTTGTAACCAGAATCTGATGTGGAAAGGACAGGTAGGGACCAAGTTTCTTTATTCTCCTCAAAGTGTAAAAGCAACATCTGGCGGAGTGCTAGGAGAAACAAAACTAACCCCGCCCCTCAATGAACCTCTGCCTATAAAGAAAGAGGCTGTGCGCATTGGCGGAGTGCTAGGAGAGTGTTGTTGGCTGTGTTGGGGCCACGCTGATCCTGTTGGAGGTAACACACCACACAAGAAGCACAAAATCCATGAATGCCTTTGTTAGTCTCTGTTGGACTTTATATAGACTGCAAGGATTCTATATGTTAAATCTGATCTATTGAGGCTAAACAACGTACATTTACTTGCAGATTTCGCTATTTTTTCAAAAACAAGACTAGCCCCACCCCTCAGCGAACCTCCTCCTATAAAGCAAAAGGCTGCACGCATTCTGGCGCATGTACATTGGCCGAGTGCTAGGAGAGTACTGTTGGCTGTTAGCTGAGAGCGAGGAGAGGGCCGTCTCAGTTAGCGATTACCCAACGGCTACTCAGATCTGTGTATCTAGCAAGAAGTTAAATCACTGATACTTGCTACGTCTACACTAACACCACAGTCTCGCTAAAATTCAGCCCAGATCTTGTAAGTAATTCAGTGAATCTGCAAAAGTTTATCTTGAATAGGCGGGCGGTCGATGGTGAACGAGGCCATCACTTTCTGTTCGTCCACTTAAAAGACTGTATATTGATCTGTGAGTTTACTACGTCTTTTTCTGTGATTCTATGTGCCATCAGAGCGGCGAGTATCAATTGGCACCGTCAATGTTGCAGGGCCTGTGCATCTACCAATGCGCTCACCATGGTATGATTATAAAGTGCACTGTAAGATCTGCATTCGAATTCTAAATTATTGAGGGGGGCTGGTGATACGGGAGGGTCCGAGTTGTGAACTCTCCTTGAAAATGAATTAAAAAAATACAGCTAGGATGAAGGGCCGCTGTTGCGCTCAGGGAAGATGGCCACCTAAGAGTGAGCTCCTCACTGGGTGGCGAATACTTTGTGAAAGTCAGCGTTGGATCTTGTCTAATCCTCGAAGGGACACCAGTGGGGTGCTCCTAAACACCCGATCCAACTATTATCAAAGGCTGCGGGAGTGAGCCGATGCTTATCCAGAGATCTGAGCGACCACGGGTGGACTGTGGCACATCGGCGACCAGATCCGGCGCCCGCTTCCAGGCGATCCGCAACTGAGGCGGGGCTCGCGGCCTGAGGTGTGGGAGGGGCCGACTTCCCGCTCCTCCGGGAGTTCTGGGAACCGGACCCACACAGGCTTTTGCTGCTGCAGCAGCATCGAGACTCACAGCTATGTGTGACACACCACGGATCACAGCATGGCATACGACCCCAGCGTATAGCGACTCTGCTCCGCTCGCTGCACTGGTAGACTGAACAGGGCTGGTGCGGGCGCCCAGTCCAGATCTCCCGCCCTCCACCCGCCTGTCGGGGTGTCCTCACGGCGACCCAGATGAGGGAGGCACGGAACCGCCAGTGAGTGCCCGGGGCCAGAGGGGGCCCAATCCAGCATTTCATTTATCCTGGTGGCTCCTCCCCTATTGTGAACGCTGCGGTCTCCTGGACAAACCGTCCCGCTGTGAGCTGGTCACTCGCCGGCGGCTGTGGCTTCCCTGGACCCCCCTTCGATCTCCTTTGAGGGTGTGTGGCTCGGGCTGGGAGAGCCGCACGCATTACTGGCCTAATCAGGTGGGGACACAATGGAGCGGCCGTTCACATCCCGCCGTGCGTGGGTCACGTGGGAGGACATAACCCACTTGAATGCTGATCGCACCCTCATGCACCTCTGGGCTCCGTGCTAATAAAGGATCCTAGTTTTAAGCACGGGTCTTATTGGTAACCCTAGGGCCAGATTCATCCTCCTACTGCTGCAAGACTCCTGTCATGTGGACCTCGACAGAATAGAGGTCCGGGTCGGAGAGTTGGGTAGCCCTATTAAGACCCATACTACCTGTTCTGTCTACATCACCTGTTCGCCCTATACCTCTGAAGACACTCGCTGGGGTGCCCTCTCCTGCGCACACTGTGCCTACCAGCTCGTCGGCACCCTGGGGTGCGCTGACTGGAATGTAACCAGCCTCTTCCACCTTTTCTATCCGACGACCCCCCCTTGTCTACTCCAATTACCGGATATCCCACCCGGACATTTATATCTTCGGACCCTTGTGCATCTACATACTGTTATACAACTCATTGATCCGGGCTGTCATTGATCTGAGCTGGCATTGAGACCTGTCATCATATACCACTGGTTCCCATGCGATACTAAAGGTCTGGTGTCCTGCAGGCCTACCGTGTCTGATCTGTCTCACCACAGTTACTTCCGCCTGATCACTTGCTCTTGGTCGGTGGTCTCCTCTACCTGTTACGCGCCCCCTCACGTCCTGATTGCTGGAGCTCTCGGAACTACCGCCGGCCTTCATCATGACTAAAGGGGCTGGAGGAAAGAAGCAGAGCTCTATCAATATGTTTACCAAGGTACAATATGTTTACCAAGGCACAATCTAGACAAGCAGAGGAGGCGCAGGAACCTGAACCTACCACCTTGACTCCCTCGGACACTATAGATTCGCAGAAAATGATGGAGTATATCCACGAGGGATTCACCACTCTTCACTCCAAGATGGACGATATGAATGGCTCCATATCCTCGATCAAAGCGCACATCGAAAAAACAAACAGCCGAGTGGCCGAAATCGAGACGAGGGTCGGTACCACGGAGGACGACCTGGGCGTTCTCCGAGCAGAGGTCTCCTCATTGTCTAGTGGTGTACAGGAGGTGGCCAAAAAGAATGAGGACTTCGAATCACGCTCCAGATGTAACAACCTTCGCATAATTGGGGTCCCCGAGGACAGCATCAAGGAACCCATGGAGGATTATCTGGAGCGCACTCTACTCACACTTCTAGATTCACCTAGGCTCTCTCCACAGTTCGCGATTTAGGGAGCCAACAGGGCCTCATGAGCAAAACCCAGACCCAGCGAACCCCCATGCCCGATCATAGCCAGAGTCCTGAACTTTCGTGACCGAGATGCCCTCCTTAGGGCTGCAAGGGCCAAAGGTGAACTCATGTTGGGGTCAGCTAGGATTCATTTATATCCCGATTTCTCAGTCGCCGTTCAGCAAGAGCGCAAAAACGTCCTGGCAGTTAAGAAAAGATTGCATGAAATACTCTATGTTATACCCTGCAAAGTTGCTAATTGAACACGCCAACCAGGTTTTCTTCTTTACGATCCCAAAAGAAGCCTCCAAATTCATAGACGAGAACTTCCCAGGTTGATCTCATTGATTGATTGATTGATTTGTTTATTTATAGAGCGCCTTACACCAAGGCACTGTACAATGGAACAACTCATACAGTGAACAACAATAAACATTGGGAGCAAAATTACATAATGAATCATTCGACAACAAAACAGTGCAAAAAGCAATTAACTGAGGGGGAGGGGAAGTGAAAAGGGAGTAGGATTGGTGAGGGGAAACAGAGAAGGATAGAACGAGTGAGGAATAGAAGGGAGGGAGAATGAAATGGGAGTGGGGAGAGAGGAGTTAGAAGAGGGAAAGAGGGGAGAGGAAGAGAGAACAGGGGAACCCTCATAGGGCTCCATTCCTATTCTGTTGTTTATTGTATGTTCAGTATCTAGTTGGGTGGGGCGTACCATAACCCGCGGGCGTGGGAGGTCTATCCTTCAGTTTAGCGCTCACAGCCCACACTGACCTCTCAACGTTCTCTCTTCCTTCCTGCGATGGGTCCCTACGTGTTATACATGTTGATAGTTCCAATACATCTTGCCCATCCTTAAATTGCCCCCAGCCCGGAGCATCGCTGCCAGGCCAGCGCCCAGGCCCCCAGGCGTTGATGCTATTGGTTTGGATTTGGTTATTTGGTTATGGGGTTACCATCCCTCTGTTTGGGGGAGGGATGTGGGAGGGTGTGGGTGGGGACGATGTTTCATTAAAAAAAGCTTGATGTTCACGGGGAGGGCAGAGGGCGAGACAATGCCAGCTGGGTCACAGTCTGGGAGGGAACTGGTCTACCTGTCCCAGACTCCTGATCCCTGGCTGCTACCCTAAAAAAGCTCTTATGGCTATACAATGCTTCTATTCTGATGGGCGATGATAATGTAACATTTATGAACTGGAATGTGCGGGGTCTGGGCAATCACAGGAAGATGCAGCAGCTACAGTTGCATGCTGAGCGTCATGGGGTGAAAATCCTATTTTTGCAAGAAACGCATGCATGTGCTGAACACTGTGGAAAATTCGCTAAAAGCTGGGGCACCCAGAGATATTATATCAACTACTCTACCCAGAGTCAGGGGGTTATGACTCTAATCCACAGGAGCCTAAAATTCACCTGTAAATCCACACAGATAGACCCAACAGGGAGATACGTGATGCTCCATGGTACCCTACAAAATCAGGAGCTGGTGCTGTTAAACATCTATGGCCCAAATGTAGATGACCCTGAATTTTACCTCCACTTAACCTCTTGCCTGGACAGTTTCACTATGGTTCCGATACTGTGTGGTGGCGACTTTAACACAATCCTGGACGTGGATCTTGACAGATCGGGCTCCAGACCCGCCAACTTTCTAGAGCAGCCTACACCATCCTTGATCCCTGCCCCGACTGGTCATCATGGACGCATGGAGATTGTTACACCCTGAATCTCGAACACATATTGCTTCTATTCTTCAGTCCATGACTCGCATTCTAGGATTGACAGATGGCTAGTATCAGGTGTATTGATAAGAAGCATTTCACAGCAGTCAATCCTTCCTAGAACACTCTATGACCATTCCCCTGTAACCATCTCTCTTAGCTGGGGTCTAGACTACGAAAGAACTCGGGGATGGAGAATGGAACCGCACTCTCTGCTTGACGAGGCCTTTGCCTCGGAGCTGGAGACAGCCATTGAAGACCTCTTTGAAATCAACACTGATTCGGTCCCCTCGCTGTCCACCCTTTGGGAGACATTTAAAGTGTACATCAGAGGTATTGCTATTTCTAAAGAAAACGGCATTCTGAGAACGATCCGTAGAGACATCCGGAAAAGCGAGTTGTCGCTCGCTTCCCTTGAATCTCAGTATGCTCTGCTCCAATCTCCGGAGATCCTGGCAACCCTGGGCGCGGAACTGGAAACGTTCCGAACTCACGCGGACCGTGAGGGGAAATTTCTCGACAATCCACACCAGGCAAGAAAATATGGGGAGGGTGAGCAGCCAGGCCGAATCCTAGCGAGACTCATTCGCTGTGAGTTTGGAGCCCCCAATATCCCCGCCATTGAGAGAACCGACGGGACCCTGGCCACACACCCACAAGAAATGAATACCGAATTTTTAACCTTCTATGAAGCCCTTTACTCGGAAGGAGAAAATATCCCAACAGCTGAGACAGACGCCTACCTTGACGATCTGCCCCTCTCTGCCCTCTCCTTTGAGACTAACAGTTCTCTTGAGAGACCATTCACTCCTGAGGAACTCTTGGAAGCTATTAATTCCCTGTCATCAGGTAAAGCCCCAGGTTCAGACGGCCTCCCAGTAGAGTTCTATAAGCGCGTTAGGCTGCTATTGGTTCCTTGCCTGATGGCTATGTGGGATGAGGCTTGTGAAGTGGGTAGGCTTCCCCCTTCTCTTCGGGAAGTTATAGTAAAGGTTCTTCTTAACCCGGCAAGCCACCTACCATGTGCAGCTCATAACGCCCCCCCTATCGCTAATTAACTGCGATGTTAAAATCTTCGCTAAATTGTTGGCCTCACGCCTATACCCCTCCATGCCACACATTATTCATCCCATTGGACATGCAAAAAGCTTTCGACTCTGTATCATTGAGGTACCTATGGCGTGTCCTAGAAAAATGTAAATTCGGTCCTGAGTTCCGCTCTGACGACAGATGCTCGTCCCTGTTCCGGGTCGCCAGAGGCACAAGGCAGGGATGCCCATTTTCCCCCTTAATCTTTGCTATAGCCATGGAGCCGCTTGCGGACAGGATGCGTCAGTGCCATGCACGCAGAGGGCTGCGAATGGCAGGCCAAGCTGATATCATCTCTGCTTTATATCCGGTCTCCCGCTGTTAACCTTTCTCCGTTACTGGAAGATGTTGTCCACTTTGGGCACATCTCTGGGCTCAGAGTGAACTGTAGTAAATCCACCCTATTCCCACTCACTGAATGCATGTGTCCTCCCCCCGACCTCATAGGGTTCACCTGGTCTCAGTCGAACTTTACTTACCTTGGTATAGAGGTAGCCCGTCGTCCAGAGATACTGCTTGAAGAGAACTATCTGAAATACCTCACGAAACTCACCATAAAAGCCTCTGGCTGGGCGAAACTGCCAATTTCTTTAGCAGGTAGGATTGGGATTCTTAAGATGGTTGTCCTCCCTCAACTATTATATAAATTCATCAATCTCCCCATTTGGCCAGGAGACAGCTTCTTTCAAGCATTGACCCACACCGTCAGTGCCTTCCTGTGGCATTCTCGGGCAGTCCGTCTTAAGCTAGCAACATTGTCTACCCCCATGGAGGGGGGCGGGTTCAGTGCCCCAGATTTTCAGAAATACTGGATGGTGGCGCAGGCTCAATTTGCACTGGTTCAACACACAGGACCCGCCCCCCCGATGCATGTCAGAATGGAGAAAATGGCAGTCAGTGACCGAAATATCCGCTCCTTAATTCTCTTCCCCCTGCCAGTCATGTTAGACTCACACGACCCTGTTGTTAGCACATTCCTTGCCCTTTCTCAAATCAGTAAATTACCAGACCTGTCCCACCCATTCCATGGTGACCTACCACTATGGAACTTCTTCCCCGGGGTTCCATGCTTGCCAATGTCCATCACGCGTAGGTGGGCTGAGGCAGGCTACGTGACAATCCGAGATGTCTTCAAAAATGATAATTTCATTGAATGGCCGGCTCTTCCACCCACCCTTGGACAGAAACCATCTGCATGGCTCCAATTTTCTTACCCACGGAAAATTCTCAAGACCTGTTATCTTCTTTTCCCCACAATACCTCCTGATGACCAAATCGTAGCAGAGTTATGCAACACTTATTCATTTAGGGGGAAGATATCCAGACTGTATGTCTTACTGCAAACGAAGAAGACCCCACCATTTCGATAAACTGAAACGCAAATGGGCAGAGGACCTAGAAGTGGAGATGACAGATGAACGGTGGAAACGCATGTGTTCACACACCCAGAAGGTCTCTTTTAATTCCCAGTTCAAATTGATTCAGTTTAAGGTTCTGCATAGGTACCACCTTACGCCCATTTGGCTCCACCTCATGTCAAAGGTCCACTCTTCCAGATGTCCGAGGTGTGGTACGGATAGTGCCGCATATATACACTAGATTTGGTACTGGGAGTAGGTAGGTGCCACTACAGCCGCTATTCTGGACTATGTCATTGCCCCATCCCCATTGACATGTCTTTTCCATGATTTCCCTGAGCTGGGTTGTGATATGATATGATATTATAGGTTATTTATAACGCGCTTAATACCCAGAGGTTCCTAAGCGCGGACTCGGGAATCGAACCTGTGTTGCTCTGTGTCGTCTTGTTTCCAAGACAAGCACGTTGCCACTGAGCTATCCTCCCAAGACGTGACTCCAAAAAACTGGCTGTCCTCTGTATGTTGCTGGCGGTCCACTGCATCTTGCGGTGCTGGCTCCGCCCCACGACACCATCACACGCGCAGTGGTTTAGCACAGTAACTTGGGCATCAGATACTGAAGAGTCCTGGTCTAAGCAGCAACCGATACACTCCAGGCCCAGGAATATATGGTTGAAGATCTGTGCATATATGGCACCCACTGTTACAGACTCTGACGTGCCATCCCCTGCCTCTTCTTCGCCCACTACCACCACTGTGTGAGCTCTGCGCTAATATGTGCTTCATTGTTCCTGTTGTACTCCTTGTATCTAGAATTGTAAAAGAAAAAGTGATGCTGTGACCTAATTGCATGAACTGTAATTGCCATTGTCTGCCCGGTTGGGCACCCGCCTCTGCTCTTCTGTGTTATCAAGCTAAATAAATAAATAAAGGTTTAAAAAAAAATACAGCTAGCCAGAAAGATATACTCCTTTGGTCTTTGGTCTTTAGTCACAGCTTATCCAGGGCAAAGCCGCTACCACTATCTCCACAAAAAGAGCGTGTGGAGAGGGGCTGTGAAATATTAATCAGCCCTTAAGATACGGATCAGTTACATGAGACCGAGGATGCACAGGGCCACTCTCATTTCCTATAGGTAGAAGACACGGAGCTGAATGCTCTAGGGGGATGTCACAATTGGTTCAGTGTTGCCAGTTACAACTGTTGCATCGAATTGGGTGCAATTAAACCGTTCTTTCATCGATAATCCTCCAATTTTCCTAAGTGGTAAAATCACTATGTTGGCCCTGTCCCAACATTTGAGGGAGGAGGGAGTAATGGAGGAAGGAATTGGGGACACTATAGCAGTAATGTCTCAGGATGATAGCTCAGGAGCAATGTGCTCGATTTGGAAGCAAGACGACATGGAGTAACACAGGTTTGATCCCCGGGTCCGCGCTTAGAAACCTGGGTATTAAGCGCGTTATAAATAACCAATCATATCATATCATATCAATGATACAACCCGATGCAAAGACAAACGACATCAATCTGATACTAGAGGGAATTTCTAACTTGAAAGACACCTTGTTGCAGGAATTACAACTACATACCGGCTATTTGAAAGATCTAAGCTTGTCTTTGAGACCTATATGTTAAACCAAAATGATGCTTTGAAGGAGGGCTTTGAGAACGTCGTCAAAGCTGTCCATAATTGTGCTGGGTTGACGGACGTCCCATGGAAAGGTTATGAGACGGGGGAAGGATGTAATGTCTGGGATTGAAGAAGTATTTACCTCTCCTGTAAGAGAGGTTCCGTTGGGTACTAGAGACGAAGAAGGACAGGGGTCTTTTGTGATTGTTACTTCGGAAAATACTAAAAGAAAGAAAAGAAATGAAGCGCAAAATGGCTTCAGAGTTAAGAGCCGCAAAGACCTTGTCTTGCAAATATTTGCATGAGGTGGCCGTTCAGAATTTGGAGGTCCACTGCTCTTCAGGGAATACTTTGGAGGGTTGGGTGGGACCAGGGGCAAAGGAAGGTGTGGGTAGTGATGTGTTGGACATTGAGTGTGAAGATGCGAGTGACTGTGGGGATGGGTGGTCCACGAAAAAGTAGTTTCGGACCCCGTTGATCTATGTCGGTTCGCCCTGGATATGAAGAAGTCAACAAGAGAATGACCAATGCCCTGAAACAAAATCAAAGGCGTGGAAGAGACAATAGGAAGTCAAATAATGAGGCTGAGTTAGTAAAGTAAACTTATGCCATTTTTAACCAACAATTGTCACAGAGGTTGCCCTCTAAAGTGGTAAGTAGTGAGAGGCTGCCAAGAAAGGAGGAAACGGTGAGTGAGGTGAAGGAGGTCTGACCAACGGTAATCAGAACTAATATACAGCTGGGTCAATCCTTGGGATCTTCAACTCTGCCAGGGGGGAAAGTTGCAGGGGCAATCGGTCCTATCGGAATCCTGGGCTTCAGTGTAATGCACGGATGGAGTGGATGGCTCGGAGGGAGTTGATGGCTCGGATGGAGTGGATTGGTCCGATGGAGTGGATCACACGGATAGGTGGATGGCACGGATAGAGTGGATGCTACGGATGGTATGGATAGCATTGGGAATGTTAGCATGCGCCACACTTACATTGAACTGTGAATGATAGCATGTGCCACACTTAGATATAATTATGATTGGTAGCATACCTCCTACTTAGTTAGAATTGTGAATGATAGCATATCCAGCACTGGAATAGGTAGAATGAATAGAGTGAAGAGAATAGGTGGAATAGATGACATAGATAAAATAGATGGAATGGATTGAGTAGACAAAGCAGAAAAATGAATGGAGTGGACTGAACGAATGGGGCAGAATAGAATGAGTGGAACCTGCTGTAATTCGCCCCACACGTTGTATCACTATACGCCTGCTCCTGTGTTGTTGCCATATATATGTATCCCCTATATATGTATCCCCTATATATGCTATATATCTGTGTCACCTTATATATCTGTATCCCCATATATACCTGAACTGACCCCTGTCGCTATATATCCATATGTCGCTTTGTATGTCCCCACCGTCCTATTCACGTGCCTGGTCTCAGGCGCTTTACAGATAACCACCATATCATACCACTACGCTTACTCTCTACTAGACACCATCATTCAACCAGAACACAGCTATACCCCTGATAATTCGGCCTAGCTGTTCACATACGAATACGACCCCATGAACATTCATCACCCTAATAAAACAGAGCTAGTGGAGCACATTCCAGCCAGCTGCTCACATTGGCGTTCCTCAGGCCTAACGCAGCCAGAACCCAGTCTGGGTGTCCACCCACAAGACTGAACACATCGAACTGATATCTTCAGCACCACACCTATCGCTAGGAAGCAGCTATCATCTGACAACCACACCAGCTGCACACATATCCAGTGCACCCACGTACCATATGACACACTCTCTCTACTGACTTGAACTACGGTTCCTGAGGGTGTTCAACCTACCAGCGCTTTGAGGTCATACCAATGATATGTAAGGCGCTATATAAATGGCAAGTAACATAACATAACATGATCCCCAGATTCAGCCTGTTATAGAAGAAGAACTTGATGTAAGGGCAAAGGCACATACCTCGCGAGAATCGGAGGTGAGAAATATGATTCACAACATGTTGGCTAAAGATTGTATGATAGATGACCTTGAAAAGATTGAAAGGGAGGAACCATTGGTAAGCTTTGGTCATAGAAAGCATATATAACCACTCATACAACAGCAGTTCAACACACTAGTAGATATGGAATGGATGGTGCAGATTCATTCAAAAATCGCCTCTACTAGGAGTGTTGTGGGAAAAACATGGCAGGGTTCGGAGGACATGAAGGATATAAGGGATTACCCACCCCGGTTAAGAGAACCAATTTTTACAGAAGACCCTAGTGTGATCTTAAATTATTTGTTGGATGAAGGAGGGACAGACTCCTTACACAGATCGGGTATCCTAGCTCTCTTTGAGAAAATACTGTCTCTTCATTTGATCTCGTTTTCTGATATTAAACATGTAGATTTTATTCATCCACGTAGGTATGACTATGCTAGATTGGTAATCCCCTCACCATTGGTGCGATCTATACTTCTCAAAGAGGCGAGTAACCTCCAGAAATATGGTTATGATGTAACTATCTACAAGGAAGAGATTAACCTGCATCAGGCGGGGAGGCATAGGTCCATGGTGGAAACAACAAGGGAAGGGAACGAGATGATGGAAAGGGGTGAGAGTCAAGGATGGACTTCAATAGAGGGTCCAAATTGGTGTTGGTTATCACTATCATTGAGGGGCTCGATCACTCAGCTAAAGACCTTGAGCCAGCCACTTTAGTGCGAATTTGTGCCTCTCTTTTGTAGCATGGAATGTGAGAGGCTATAGACAATTATTGTCCAATGATGCCTTATGTAAGGACTTAAAATGTTTTGAATTTGTTTTTTTACAGGAGACATCGGCAAAAAACAGTTTAATACTTGATAGATATGAGATCATTTGTGTCCCGGCACGTTGTGGGTTAAGGGGATGTCCTATGGGCGGCTTGGCCATTGCCATTAGACAGCGGAGAAAATTCACAAAAATAGAGGAATGGAGGCTTCAGGACATATTTCTGGTAACCGCCATAAAAATACATAATGCACCAGGTTTATCAGCCATTCTTTAATAAACATCTATTGGAACCCAGGGGAACATTTGAATACTGCTTTGGAAACCCTAAGTACATTAATTGAGGACTGGGTGTTAAATTGCCCAGGAGGAGAATGCAGATTGTAGGGGGGCGAATAAATATGCCTTCGAGTATCTTGTGACGAATCAGAATATTGTGACCCATAAAAAACATAAAATTGTTCATGCTGTGCAATGGCTTAGTTTTTGCAGAAAGCTGTGGTCTGTATTTAATTGAAGACGGTCCCCTGAAGTGGTCTGCTAGCGGGGCAAACTCTGTCATTGACTATGTCTTTTTGTCACATCAATTTTGCTTTTGAATAATGCATTTTGAGAAAAGGTCCATGCAGCACAGTGATCACTCCCAGTTATGTCTGCAATTGTAGTGGGTCTTACAGGAGGAAAAGCCTGCCTCAGTTTTGAAAGATGTTAATGTGAATGTAAGGGGAAACAGTCTTAAGTGGACTGCAGATAAAACAGAAAAATTCAACAATTCTATGATGCTAGAATTTATGTCGACATCGATGGTAGAGCATTTGATTAATTATTCAACGTCCATTTTTCCATCATATTTGGAAAAAACATATGGTAAAGTTGAAGCCTCTTAAAAAGCGGCATATGGGAATGTTAGACCAATGTACCCATGTGTATGATCCAAATGTGAAAGAACGATAAGCGCAATTGCATAAAGTAATTAGAAAGATTCATAAAGAATTTAGATTGAGTGAGTCAGCCAAGGAGACAGCGAAAGGATGATGGCCTCTTTAAAAGGTAATAACTCAAAGAGTTTCTGGGAATTAATCAACCAGACTGAGTTAAAGCAACCCCAGCTGGTCAGCAATCCCAAGGACTAGTTGCTTCATTTCCAGAACATCTATAAGTATCCAGGGTTTGTGGGAGAAGTGACTGATGTCAATGGATATGAATGGAATCTAGATATTTCTATTAATAATATCATGAGGATTATTAAGAAATCAAAGTCATCTAAAGCCAGTGGCCCCAATAATCTAACAAATATATTATTGGCCAAAAATCTACATATACAGTTATTCCGACACTGTCAACCTTAAATGTATTCCTGTGTCGTGTCAAATTTCTTATGTTATACCCATTTTCAAGAAAGGCTCTAGATTGTCTCCTTTAAATTATAGACGTATTGCCATCATGGATGTTGATTCAAAAATGTTTGTAGCCATTTTATTAGAACACATAGAGGTATGGTGTTCCGATAATGCAATATTAGATTATCGTCAAATGGGATTCAGAAGACAAATGGGAACTGACTGTGGGGGACTACTGTTAAACTGTCTACAGAGGCTATTGTGGCATTCACACTCTTCTCCAGTGTATGTGGCATCAACGGACTTGTCCATGGCATTTGACACTGTCAATAGACACATCCTGTGGAGGAAACTAGAGGCGTATGGTATCTCTAAGGGTCTCTTGAGTATTCTCATTCACTTAGATAGAGGTTTGCAAAAGCAAGTAAGATTGAACTCAGAAGGTTTGATGTCTACCAGCTTTTCAACATACAATGGCCTATGTCAAGGCTGCATACTGGCTCCTACATTATTCAGTCTGTATGTGGCCGATGCTGGAAGGACACTCAAATATGCATCCTTCATTTCTCCTAAAATTGGGACCCTTAAAATTAATTGGGCAGCATACGCTGAAGATTTCGTTTTGGTAGACACTACTCCTATTGGTCTACAGAGGATGATCAATGCTTTTGGACACTACACAGCAGCTCATGGCTTAAAAATGAATCTTGCTAAAACGGTCATACTGAAATTGTCTCAAGGAAGCCAGTTAAAAAGAACCAAGGTCTGCTGGAAATGGGATAATAATTTCCTTCCATTTAAAAACAACATGCAGTACTTAGGTTTTCCAATTCTGGCGAATCACACTAAGATCTTCTATCCTAATTATTTAAGAGCTAAAGTGGTTTTGCTGGCCAGGAGATTGAGGCATATTGATAGGAAATATAGCGAGTTCTGTATGACCCCTTGTCGGGTTTTCGTTTTAATGTAGTAAAAACCAATGGAATTCTGTCGATTCGCAATAAACTGGGGGATATTGGGGGTGTCTGTAGGCATTGTCAGATTGACCCTGAGGTGCTATCTTTGTTTCATTTACTGCGTATGTGCAGTAATCTCCAGAATATGAGATTACAATATTTTAGGACTTTGTTAGCAACCCAGAACGGGTACCGAGGTATTCGCTTTAGTTATCCATGCTACATGAGTGTTATAGGTTAAAGTACCGAAAACAAAGGATCGAAAGACAAAAGGTTTGAATCAAAAGGATCGAAAGTAAAAGGATCGACATCCCGTACACATAATGTAAATGGGTCATTTGCTCGAAACAAAAGGCTTGAACATTGATAACCATAATAAAGGTAAATGAACTCGAGAAAGGGTTAAAGGACGACATCTAAATGAAGAGTAAAGAACCTTGTATCGAAACCATATGCATATGTGACGGTTGGAAACAAACTGTCAGTGCGTGAGGGAAGGTGAAAAATAGAGAGCAGCTGACAGATACAACAGAGAGAATAACGTATTCGTGACTGAAATAAAGTGGTAAGTAAAACACATAAAATATGCGAAATGAGGAAATCGTTAGCACTTTACAGTCAAACACTTAAATTAATTTATAAAATTGACTGTTTCAGATACCATTTCATACAGATATGGAATTCATTAATTCACAGATGGGAACTTTGCAATTGGTATATGAAGGCTGTATATACAGCAGGGAATGTACAAGTGGGGAAATAAGTTACTGGAAATGCACAGAGTATAAAAAGTTGAAATGCACTGGAAGAGCTATAACCGAAAATGAAAATATGCGGTTAACATGAGAGCATAATCATATGCCAGACAATACAACCATCTTAATAAAAAAATCGATACATGAGCTTAAACAAAATTTGGATGAAAATAAAAAAGAAGCGACAAGCTCGCTAATAAACAGAGCCTACGAAAAATTACAGCTACATATGCCAAACACCATATTAATGAAAAGAAGTGTAAACAGGCAAAAAATAGCGCAAGGAGAATTTACCAATGGCACCTCAAACATATTTAAATATAATTGTACCGGAAATTTTACAGAAAAAGACAAGGGTGAACAATTTTTGTGGAAACCTTTAGATGTTAACAGTGAAAAAATATTAATTTTTGCAACTTTATCTAATTTATCACACTAATTTATATTCGACTACATGGCAGGGGGACGCTACTTTTAAATCATGTCCAGCACCATTCCATCAATTTTACAGTATTCACGGAACAATCAATGGGACAGTTATACCGTTAATTTATGTTTTAATGCCGGGAAAATCAGAGGAACTGTACAGATTTATATACATTAATCAGAGAATCATTGCCAGAAAAAACACCAAAGACAATAATCATGGATTTCGAGCAAGGACAAATGAGAGCTTTTCAAAAATATATCCGGACACTCACATTCAGGGCTGTTTTTTTCATTTCGGACAATCATTGTGGAAAAAAATTCAGAAACTAGGATTAAGGACAAAATACGTAGAGGACAGTGAATTCCAACACCATATCAAGAAATTATATGCATTAGCTTTTGTGAGAGAGGACATGGTAGTACCATATTATGACACATTGATTTCATCACAATACTTTACCAATCATGAAGAAGAATGAAGCAATTTAATGGACTATTTAGAATGTACTTGGATTGGCCAACTGACGCGACATGGTACAAGGAGAAAGGCGAAATACGAAATAAAAATATGGAATTGCCATAAATCCGTTACAGAAAACTGGCCAAGAACCAAGATGATACAAGAGGGATGGCACAGTAAAATCAATAGAGAATTCAACACCAACAATCCAAACTTGTGGCACTTTATAAACAACCTAAAATCAGAACAAACTGCTCAAGAAATAAAACTGGCACAAGCAATATCAATGAAAAACAACCCTAAAAGCAAAAAAAAATACAGAGACTACGAAGAACGCATAAACAGCATTTTGAACAGTTTTGACACTATTGAACCAATGCAATTCCTAGAAGCTATAGCATATAACTTGAAATGCTAATAAAACTTAAAAACAAACTCACTGAGAAACGCCACTTCTGGACACTGGATGAAGTCACCAAATGCAGGAAATAGTGAAAAAAACACATCCAAAGAAGGAGCAAACCATAAGCCAAGTCAAGAAACCATAAAAAAATACACATAAAATCCAAGTCGGAACTCCGTAGTAAAAAAAATCCATGACTCCAGGTGAAAAAAGCATAAAATCTGTGCAAAAAGGCTTCAATCCAAGAGAAAAATCATCCTTGCATAAAAAAAACCAAGAGGAAGCAATCCGGTGGGAAAAAAACACAAAGATCCATTAAAAACTGTGAGCGCGTACACCAAGCATCCAGACCGGTAACAAATGGCAACTACATTAGCTTACGCAACGCAAGACGTTATACGTTAGAGAGAAATCAAAACATACACATAACTTTCAAGTACAAAAAGTAAACCAATAGCACCACGTACTGGTCAAAAAATAATGCGTTTGTTTGCATGTTGCAAAACATTAAATATATTTAATTATTTATTGAAATGTTGAAAAACATCAAATATATATATTTTAAAATGAAAACAAATGTTACAATGACTATATATAAAACGTTTTACATTAAATAAAATATGTTATACTACAGTTGATAAACATCAAAATATATCAAATAAATACATTTAATGCAAACATAAAGTGTGTATGTCATTATTTTAATGTAAAAAAAATCTCGAAAAAATGTCAAATATATTTCTAACCATTGAGCAATGGACCCTATTGCATTTCGAGAAAATGTACTCTCACCTTTTGCATTCAAACCTTTTGCATTTGAAACTTTAACTGGACACCCTACATGAGGACTCAATGGCCCTAAAGAGTGTTGGCATTTTTAAAGAAGGTTTGCAAGGTGGAGTAAATAATATATGTCACGCAAGGTTTATATGCACTGAAGCGTCGTATGGGTGGCTTGGTCTTGCATGTACACTGCACATCTGTATTCGATTGTTTTGCTGGTCTTTTTCCTTCTGTTTTAATCAACAACTATGAAATTGTAAATTGCAAACCCATTCACCTTGAAGGTAAAACGCCAATGTACAATGTATAATGTTTCTGTCTAAATGTACATTTCTATTTCTATGTTTGTAAAGGTTTTATAAACCAAATACATTTGTTTAATAAAAATAATTTTAAAAAGCAACATCTTGTAACTGCTATGATCTTTGTGTTTAATGTGAGCTCTTTATCCCGGCTAATGCCCAAGTGCTTACTGCTTACCGGCTGCTTAGCTTGCGATTATGGATTTACCATTTATTATCGTCACTGAAGCTGTGTTTATGCTTCTGGATGGTATTCTGTGTGTGTATATAACTATGAATAAATGTGAGCTCCATAGTTATTTCTATGTCTTCAGTTTTCTGCTATTCTACCTAGTTTGTGCATCACTCAAGATGTCTTCTACTTATAGGGGGTTCTCTGCTGTAGCGTGAAATAGTCTGATCATATGTTAGACTTACCTTCATTCTATATTCAATAAGGTAGCATTTTTACACATTTATAAATTGAAACATGTAACTTATGTATGTTATATTGTTGTTTTGTCAAGTGCAAAATCACCTTGCAGTATCTTGGTGCTATTTTAGCCTTGAAACAAAACTAAACCAATGATTTCGCTGTGCTCAAATGAAGACTTATTAGTGATTGGGCTCTATGCGTAATTGAGCGCTAATATATTCCATTGTCTGATAGTTTGGACGAAAGAGGTGCGCCCGCCCGATCTGTCTTTTCTGACTGGCAGAGTTAATCTTCTGTCAATTCTTAATCTGAAAGATCTTGTTGATAAACAGGCATTGATTTAAAAAGACATAGGGGTTAATGACGGATGTTTGAGGCATTTAAAAACAATACATATGCTCGTAGAGGTAATGTGACTCCTCACTGGTAACCATTACAGCGATCGCAGTGCTGGAGTAATGTGTTCAAATTGCTTATATTTCATTTGTACACGGCATGTGCTGTCCATGGGAAACACTACACGTGGATTGGCTCTTTTCCGAGCCATACCAGAGTGTAATCCCGTGGACGTACGAGCGTCCTTCGTGTGCCGGGTACACCGTAACACTCACCTTGTTACGCTGCCATTTTCGCATCTTCCCTAGTCGGCTCTCCCATCCGAAAACACTGTGACAGTTCAGCAATCTCTTTGTTCACTGCCCGCATTCAAGAAAACGAAAAGCACTGTTTTCACCGTTCTCCGCACCACGCACTTCCAAGATGTGTGCGCCCGAAGTAAACATTACATTCTCCTTGACAGGAAATAAATCCATCGAGGAGTGGCTAAACGACGAGGACATGGAAAGAGAAGTAGGACCACCCTTTCCAACAACTTTACTGAATCAGATGAATGGCAATGCTTCCAATGCTCCAAACGCCATAAATCAATTCCTGCTCATGAACTAGATTTATTAGAATTAAACCGATGTGAACACAAAACTCAAAGTACTACAAAGTGGACAATAGACACTTTTCAAGGTTCTCTATCTCAAAAAGGCTATTCAATTACCTTTGAAATGGAACCATACAAACCATTGCATCCTACCTTCAAGCTTTTTATGCAGAAGTGCACAAAGTCCAAGGCACAGAATACCAGCCACAAAGTTTAATATCACTGAGATCTGGTATTAATCGGCACTTTAACAATCCACTGTATAGCCGAAAAATAAATATCATGCATTCTCCAGAACTTACTTCTGCCAATAATGGCAAAATTAAACAAATCCAACAAAATGGAAAGGATCACTCACAACATAAAGCCCGAGTAAGCTCCAGGGATCTGGCAAAGTTACGCTCATGTGGAATTTTCAATGTGCACCATCCTCAAACTTTACAATATAAGGTATGATATGACATACAAATTAAAATGTGCGCGCCGCGGACGTGAAGGTCTTTGTTTACTTCCACAAAATGCATTCCACATTGTTACCGATGAGAATGGCAAACAGTATGCCACCCTAACGTGCAATGAAATTACCAAAAACCATCACAAATTATTTGATCCACAGTGTACTGAACTTCGCGGATGAATGTATGGTATTAGCAGAGATCCCAATTGCCCTGTGAAATCCCTGCTACTCTACATGTCTAAATTACCTGAAGATGCTTCATGTTTTTTTCTACTGCCACAACGCTTTGCCCCCAACCAAAGCCAAAAAGAAAAAGTTTGGTATACAAATCGCCCTCTAGGAAAAAATACTCTCGGATGTTTCATGCAGCGTGTTAGCAAACGTGCACATCTAAGTATGATTTACACCAACCACTGCATTTGCTCGACTGCAATTCAACTATTATCCAATGCAGGTTTATACTGCAAAGAAATTATGTCAGTGACCAGACACAAACATGTCTCATCACTTGCATCCTACTGGAAACCACAACACAAGCAACGCAAAGCCTGGTCATCCATAGTCCATCAACAACAATGCACTGCAGAAAGGCTGAATAATTCCCCTCTAACAACTCCAGTACAGAATGGCGGAATCACTCCATCTCCTTCCACATCTGCCACTTCATTCACTTCATTCAACACTGTAATGTCCAATATCTCTTCACACAAACCCAACCCCCAGTTTTCCAATTGCACCTTCACATTTCATGGAAATGTCAACTTCAATAGTAAATGATGCAGATGGACTGCACATATATTTTAAATGCTGTTGGTGTCTATAAATGTACATTTTGCATTCATGTGTGCTCTGTTACATCAGTTCAACTTTTCCCCATAAATTATAGTGTACTTCAAATACATTTGTTTCCAACGTTATTAACTTGGACATATTTTCTTCTTTTGATGCACATCTTCTCTTGCACATTTTTTTTAACTAGTGTTCTTCAAAATGCCTTGTGCAAACGTTGACTTTAAATGCATTTCCAAAATTAAAACCTCAACATATGCGCTCCATTAATTTTCTCTAACTCATTTTTTTTTTATAAATGCCTTGTTCCTACGTTCGCTTTGAACGCATTTTCAAAAATAAAACCTGGGAATAAACACGTTACCTTTAAGGTATCAACTCATTAGCACGGAGCAACAAGAACAAAAATGGCGCTCTTCTGCTCAGTGCTAATAAAGCAGAATGCGCGGTCTAGTCTTCCTAGATCCAGCGCAGACTGCAACAGAACCTTTTCAAACAGCAAACTCTAGCTGCTTGAAAAGGTTTCACGACCAATTAGTGTTCCGGGGCTACAAAGTAGGGAAAAACACTTTTCCAAACCTGCAGCCCCCGGAACACTAATGGGCAGCCACCGGAACACTAATGGCTATAAGCCCCTCAGCTGCGGGCCAATACCGCCCACGTTAATTCCCCCGGGGGCATTACCGGGGGGCGGTATTGGCCCGCCGCTGAGGGGCTTATTGTCACAATAGAAATCTAGCAGCAGCATTCTGTATTCTCTGCAATTTGAATATCATGTAGCCTGGTAAAACCAAGTAGATAGCATTACTAAAATCAAGACAGGAGATAACCAAGGAATTCGTAACCAGAACCTGATGTGGAAAGGACACGTAGGGACGAAGTTTCTTTATTCTCCTTAGTGTGTGAAAGCAATATCTTGTTACTGCTAAGATCTGTGTGTTCAATGTGTGAGCTTATTATGCAAGATAATGCCCAATTTCTTAACTTCAGGGCTAGGCACAGGACAGTGGCCAAATGTGTCAGGCCAGCAAGACGGAATCCATGTATTAGTTTGTTCATTTATAACCTGTATTTCAGTTTTGTCTGGATTGATTATCCATCCAGATCTTCACTGTCAACAGACAATTTGAATTTTCTTTTGATATGACATCATCATTCTCAAAATCTCCCAGGATTTGGGTGTCATGAGCGTAAATAAAAAGCATCACACCCGCTTCTTGGAGAACATTCATCAATGGTCAAAGATCCAGATTGAAAAGGAGGGGGGGATGAGGCAGAAGCTTGGAGGGGGCTACAGGCCAGTGCCTGAGGAGGAAAAAGAAACCAAATCAGATCTGTTGTGACCGATCATGCAGGAAAGATTCAATCCACATGAGCACTAGCCCCTGGATTCCAAGTTTGATTAACCTATCCACCAATAAATGATGATCAATGGTATAACATTCCACTGACAGGTCCAATACAAATTAAGGCTCCAGTTGCATCCTATTTATGAAGTTGGCTTCCTAGTTGGTGCAGGACTGATATGGACACTATGTGAATGTAATTTACAGATTATGCAGCATATATTTAATTATGAGAAGCTACTGTGCGCTTTTATCATTTATTGGCTGCGTGTGAGTGATATGATAGGTTATTTATAACACGCTAAATACCCAGAGGTTTCTAAGCGCAGACCCGTGGATCGAACCTGGGTTGCTCAGTGTTGTCTTGCTTCCAAGGCGAGCACGTTGCCCCTGAGCTATCCCCCCGAGACTTGAAATATGCACACGATTTAGTCAGTTATAGAATGTATTATTTAATGTATGCCTGGTACATGCTTTTCAATATTGGAAACACAACACACACTTGGGGTTGACGGCACAGGTACATATAAACAGATAACCACAAATGATGCATTGTCCAAAAGAATCAAGGAAAATCTAAATATGATCACATTTCATCGACTTATTTCAACGATTCCTTTACATCTGCATCATCTAAATGAGATGTTGTGATTGTGGTGGAAGCTCTGTCGTCTCCCTGAAACACAGTACTTGGATTAGTATGGTTTTCAATATTGGAAACATAACACACACTTGGGGTCGAACGCACAGGTACATATAAAGAGATAACCGCAAATGATGCATTGTCCAAAAGAATCAAGGAAAATCTAAATATGATCACATTTCATCGACTTATTTCTCCGATTTATTTACATCTGCATCATCTAAATTGGATGTTGTGATTGTAGTGGAAGGTTTGTCGTCTCCCTGAAACACAGCACTTGCGTTAATAGGGAAGAAAGTATAGCAAATGGAATCACGTTATATGATCACGCATGATGGAGCTGTCATTATCCATACCTCGTGCTGCTGAAGAATATCTATGGATGTTGCAAATGTAATGCGCACTTCCGAAAGCTGTTGCGCCGATTCGTATACGCATGGTCCCACTTCCACTTTCCCTGGAATTACTTGAATGTCAGGCTCTGCATCAAGTGCAGGGGTTGACGCTCCATCAACTGCCTGAAACATAGTACTTGCATTAGTGAGGATTACAATAGTGAAAACATACACACACCTGGGGTCGACAGCACAGTTACATATCAACGGCTAACCACGAATGAAACATTGTGTAGAACAATCAAACGACAAGAATTCCAGCTCTGATGATGACGCTCGATGAAGCTGTCAGTATCCATACCTCCTGCTGTTGAAGAACATCTAGAAATGTTGTAGATGTGGCGGACGCTTCAGCATCTCCCTGAAAGACAGTACTTGCATTAGTATGGATAACACTAATTATAACCGAAAACAAACACCAGTGGACGATAACTAAGGTGTATATCAATTGGAAAGCACTAACCAAACATTCGGTAAAATGATTACACGATAAAATAAAAATATTACTTGACATGCATAAAACAGGTCTGTAGCGAATTAGCCTAGTAAGATTACCTGATACGCGCTAGAAGTGGTTGATAACTGCGACCACGTCAAGGATGTAGAATGTTCTTGCTTCAGATTCAAGGGATAGTCAAGAAGTTGTAAAGGTAAATTAATGATTGATAATGAAATGGCAATATTAAAAATAGCCATGTCAGGCGACAGAACACTTGTAAAATGCTCTTTACCGCACAGTTCCCTGTTCCCATATATATACATTGCGTTTGTGGGTTATGAAATCGAAAAAGAATATATTGGTAAATGTCATTATTCAAAAAACTATACAATCATATCAATATCAAAATTATTACAAGGGATAGAACACCTACAATATATATTAATCTGTTCGGATACCTACACACTACCGCAAGGCCTAAAGCTAAATCCAGACACTTGACTCACCGGTGGCGGAATGTGGACGAATAGAGTGGGAATAGCGTTTTCGAGCAATTTCCGTGTCGTTCGCCGTTTATTCTTCTTTGTTACCCAAGATGTTGTGTACATGTCCAAGAAAAAGTGCGGGCTGCAGATGCGGTATCGATCACCCCTCTTGTCCTGTAAGACTTGTTGGACTCTACTTTCGAGCTCATCCAGTGGATATCCGCAATGTCTGACCCATTCTCTTATTCGATCAACAATTTTCGGGAATACATGCATTGTAGTGCCTTCAGATTTCGCATGTGTCTTCGAAGGGCAACCGCTAATCGAACAGGCAGGCATTGTTGATAAATCTGAAAAGTAAATATCGACATTATTATACAATCTTCAAGAATAAAGATTTGATACAAAAGTAAATGAATCATACAATGATCAATGCAAGGTTTGTTCTGGTCGCAGGAACAATACCAGTTCATTATGTGCGGCTTAGTATTTGCATAAGTTGCAGAAATGTATAAATGATGTGACTAAAAACTGAACATGTGACTCATCCCTTGGATGTTCTGTATTGCACGAGAAGGAAACATGCTTACATCATAGACTGGACCCCCGAAGGATGCAATTCGATGACAATTTACACAGATGAAAATAAATAGATCTATTGATAGCATAGCAATGGAAATTCAAGTCAATAGCAATGAGACCAATGAACATAGCACTATTGGGTACTCTACTCGCAAATAGATAGAAATTTAAAAATCTGCGAAATATGACCAGGATACATGGCCTTACCTTGACCAACAAACAGTTGGATTCAGCAAGCAGAGCAGTATGTTGCGGGAGAATAGGTGGATGGCCACAGGTAGCGTACTGATGGGTATGCTCGAAGCGGTCACAGAAGTTCACGGATAGCACGACGACGGGCAGATTAGCATAGATCTTAGTGGTTCCCAGGTAGCACGTACAGGAGTTGACTTGCAAAGCACAAAGATGTTCTCATGAGACATATCGAGTGGTTTTTAAAGTATTAGAAAATGGGGTGTGTTTGTGAATGAATGACGTATGTATGTCGTGGTATTAGGGGGGTGGCCTGCTTGAAGGGGAGGCCTGCATGGAGACACGGGGTCTGAGGAGACCATGTGAACAATGGCCCCTTGGCGTGGGACACCTTTTGAAGTGTACATGTAGTTTGCCACCTTGGCCGTTTGCGCCCGTCACAGCCCCCCATGCCAGCACGCATCCACCGGCGCGAACCGCCTTTGATACAGGGGGGTGGGATGGATGGCCCTGGGGCGTGCAGATAAGGCACAGGAAGACTGCTGAATGGAGACACACTTATGTGGATTGCAGGGGGGCGGCCTGCTTCAAGGGGAGGCCTGGCTGGAGACACAGGGTCTGAGGAGGCCATGTGACCGATGGCCCCTTGGCATGGGACACCTTTTGAAGTGTACATGTAGTTTGGCACCTTGGCCTTTTGCGGCCCTGACAGCCACCCATGCCAGCGCGCATCCACCGGCGCGAACCGCCTTTGATGCAGGGGGGTGGGATGGAAGGGCCGGGGGGGTGCAGATAAGGCACAGGAAGACTGCTGAATGGAGACACACTTATGTGGATTGCAGGGGGGCCGCCTGCATGCATCAGGGGAGGCCTGCCTGGAGACACGGGGTCTGAGAGGACCATGTGAACAATGGCCCCTTGGCGTGGGACACCTTTTGAAGTGTACATGTAGTTTGGCACCTTGGCCTTTTGCGCCCCTGACAGCCCCCCATGCCAGCGCTCATCCACTGGCGCAAACCGCCTTTATATCAATGATAGTATATCGTTGCTTATCAATAACAAATGCCACATACCGGAGATTCTTGTAAGCACAGACCCACACTTCAACCGGTGTATTATAGTGGTCAAGTGGTTCTGCTGATGACAGGCTCAGGGGCGGGGGAATTGATTTAGTGCCGCAAAAGCATGTCAGCCAGGGCGATGGGGGAAAAGATAGGATTATCAGAAAATGGCGGCTCCCTGGTGCTTGTTTTCGCGTGCCTTTAATGGACGAAAACTCGGGTAAGGTCCATAGGAAAGTTTTCTAAACTCGAGCCACTTAGGCTTAAAAAAACATGGCCGACCCATAGGGACAATAAACATTTTTACTAGACCATGCCTTTAAGATTGAGGCTACGTTCCGAGGGCAACAAGGGACTGTGATGTCAGCAACCAAAGAGATTAGAACTTGTGGAAAGGTTCTATACCTGCCTTTCATCTAAATCAACTCATGAGAGGACAGCTTCATTTGAGGCTCTGTCGAAATGAGAACACAAATCAAATCAGAATCAAACCAAGAGCCAGCTACAGCTATACATGGGCTGTCTTCCGGTGAACTCGGAATCTGAGGTACTTAAGACATAGTAGAGACTAGCAGAGTGCAGAAAAAACTGTAAGTACAACTTTAATTGTTACAGAAGCTTGGAGAAATGCAAATACTAAGTGAAATCAGGTTCAAGCTGTTTTTGAGACTGCTATGTACCTGGAAAATTAAACATGTATGAAATTAGCAGTAGTTTATTTTCTGATCTTTATGGCCACTTCTGTTTTTTCAAACATTATAACAGTTACAATAAGAGATGAGCTAGAATCAGGCATAGAGTGGGAGGGTGGTTTATACACAGGAGAGTTTAGCTGTAATAGGAGTGAGGTGGAGTGGTGAATGAGAGTTTGATGTTAAAGTGTTCTTCCTTAACTATAGTACATTCAGGAACCTGGGACCATTTCAGGCCAAGATGATGAAAAGTGTTTTAGGAACTGGTTGGAGGGAAGGCAGTGTGAGGTAGTGGAGAATCTTGACAAAGATTCTAAACTATAACCACAAAAGTGATGGGTAGAAGGTTTTGAATGAATCTGAACCACTGACATTGCGCTGGGCAACCTTCCACACCACCGTTTTTTAGCCCGTCTGCACCATTGCAAAAGGGGTCCAGCCATATGCAAATCAGTCAGGTACTGCCACCAATGGTAGCAGCCCAAACAGAACTCCTAGGCCAGGTCCCCGCTGCATGGAAACACAAGCAACCCCAGACATGTTTTCACTTGTTGGGCCTCCTGAGTGAGGTGCAGCTTGGTTCCCTATGGCACAGCGAGCAAGGGACCCATGTCTGTGCATTCCCTCCCTCACATTGTGAGACAAACTTTATTTTGAATGAATAGGAACCAGTGGCAATGCTCTGGGCAACCTTCCACACCACCGTTTTTTGCCCGTCTGGGCCATTGCAAAAGAGGTCCAGCCATATGCAAATCAGTCAGACACTGCGGCCAATGGTAGCAGCCCAGCCCGAACTGCTAGGCCAGGTCCCCTCTGCACGGAAACACAAGCAACCTTTCCCCTTTTTTAATGGCTTGACAGGCGAAGAATGATGCTCTGGAGGGTTGCCCAGAGCAATGCCAGAGGTTAAGATTTATTCGAAACCTTCCAGCCATCACCTCTTTATTTGTGCTGTTGTCACCCCGAGTGGGACGGGTATGCCCAGACGTGGGTCCCGTGCCTGCTGGGCATAGAGACCCAAGCTACTCCTCACTAATGATACCCAACAAAGCTGAAACATGTCTGGGGATGTTTGTGTCTCCTGCAGAAGGGATGTGACCAAGCAGTTTGGGCTGGACTACCCCTTTGTGGGTGGGACCAAGCCTGATTCCCACGGTTGTCGCTAGCGGCTGCTCGTTTGCAGTGCGGCTTGACGGCCTGAGGACATGACGTTTCCTTTGTTTTCCTTTCCGGCTTCCCGGCTTTCCTGATAATCCAGAGGGTGCCTTCCTCTAAACTCTCAACCCAGGCAATCCATACCAGCGTATTGGCATACTGTTTCTGCCTTGCTGTTCCGGACCACCGGAGGTTTAAGAATTGCTGAATCCTGTTCTGCATTTGGAACGGTGCCGCCGAGCAGCAGCAGCATGTCTGTCATGACATATTTATTGTCCGCCTTTTCCTCTGCCCTGTAGAGGTGTGCAGACTTCACTACGCCAGCACCATCTGTGGATGAGCTTGGGCACGAAGGACACAGAGCAACAGGTATACCAAAGCGAGGCTCTAGCCCCACGTCGAGTGCTTCTCTCTTACTTCGCATTAACGTTTGTCCTTGCCATTACAGTTCTGTGTGTTATCTGATAAACGCTTTTGCTTTTGTTTTTGTCTGCTGCTATGTCATTTTCTATATCTGACTATGTGCCTTCCTACTTGGCTACTTCGCATTTGCCCTTTACCCTAGGGCATCGCTTGGCAGACGTTTTAGCATCACGCGCCCGTAGGAGGCAGCGCATTGGTGCCAAACGCAGGGAAGTATTATCTGACCCTAGGAGGCCCCCACTAACTTTGTTGTAACCCCATTTAAAGGGTCAGCGTCAGACTTAAATTTAACAAGCTCTGCAATCAAGAAACCCCTCAGTGTTCATGCGAATGGAAATAGTGTGGAAGAGCTAACTCCCAAGGCTCTGACATGCTCTTTTCGGAAGGACGGCGTTCCAAAATTCAATTATGTCCTCCCTTTCAATCCCGATAGTAGTGGAGATCTGTCAAGCTCTACGACTGTGGCAACTCCCCACAGGTTGAAGGGGGCTGTAACATCTAACCTTATAGTCCTGTCAGATTCCTTGGTAGGTACTGAGAGCACCATTACCACAGAGCCCTGGTGGGATTGGAAGGTCACTCTTATTAATGAGTTGAACAACGGTGTTACCTCCTTGGACTTTGATGCCTGGTTAGTATCTCTAGATATCTATTCCCAGAAATACCATTATCTCACACTTGAAAAAAGTCTTCAACCTGTTCAAGTATCACCTGCAAGCTATTCGTCCACCATTAAAGTGAACTGTTGGTCTCAAACAGATCTGCCTTTTAAGGAAGCTGATAACTATGTGCATTTTAGAGAAGCTCCTGCTGGGGATATTTGCACTGGTCCTTGCTCCGAGCCTCTGGTAGCTGTGAAAGAGGCCCTACTTCGACTGTCTCTGTTAGGCAATAAACAACCACAGATCCCCCATCCTGTTCTCCCTGAGCTACTGGTATTGCCCAGGGATGCACGTTCGGATAGTTCCGGCAAATCTTTGACCTCTAAACTGGTCGACCGAAGACGTTTTCCTGTAAATAAAGCCAATATACGAAAGATGAGTCCATTAAAGCCTTGGTGTCGGACCATAGAAACTTTATTATCACCAATGTTCCAAAATCTGTCCAGAGTGAACCTAGTGACGCTCTCTGAAATAAAGTACTTGCCTGGCTCCATGCAAGATCCGGGCTCGGAGTTGTTCGATGTTCTGACCTGAAGTTCCTACGTAGGATAGAACTAGATTACTGGTTTTCTCAGGGGAACAAGGACTGTATTGTTGTGGGGTGTGGCGCTAGCACCCTGCCCAGCTATTTGAGACAATGTAAATATCTACCCAGAGGTTCCTCTAATTTTGGGCTTGTAGTCTGAGCTGGCCATGTTGAGTGAAACTCCAAACTATTGTCTTCCTGATCCCATTGTTTGCCTCCTTGCTCTGCTTTATTGTCTCATTCTCTTTGTTTTTTGCTGTTTATTGTTTTGTCTGTCATGATTTTGTTATGTTCTTTAAGTCCTGTTTTGTGTAGCGCTGTGAGGGCAGGGGGCGTGTAGTGCTAAACAAGAATTCACTAAATAAAAAAATAAAAAAATTCATATGGTCTTTCCCCTTTTGTAATGGTTTGGCAGGTGAAGAACGATGGTCTGGAGAGTTGCCCAGAGCAATGCCAGAGGTTAAGATTTATTCTAAACCTTCCAGCAATCACCTCTTTTGTTTCGATATTGTCACCCCGAGTGGGACGGGTATGCCCAGACGTGGGTTCTGTGCCTGCTGGGCCTAGAGTCCCAAGCTACTCCTCACTGATGATGCCCAAGACGGCTGAAACATGTTTGGGGATGCTTGTGGTCTCTTGCAGAAGGGATGTGACCAAGCGTTTAGGGCTGGACTACTCCCTTGTGAGTGGAGATGACAGATGAATGGTGGAAACTCATGTGTTCACACACCCAGAAGGTCTCTTTTAATTCCCAGTTCAAATCTATTCAGTTTAAGGTTCTGCATAGGTACCACCTTACGGCCATTTGGCTCCACCTCATGTCAAAGGTCCACTCTCCCAGATGTCCGAGGTGTGGTACGGATAGTGCCGCATATATACACATGATTTGGTCCTGCCCTAAACTTGTGCAGTACTGGGAGGAGGTAGGTGCCACTACAGCCGCTATTCTGGACTATGTAATTTCCCCATCCCCATTGACATGTCTTTTCCATGATTTCCCTGAGCTGGGTTGTGATATGATATGATAGGTTATTTATAACGCGCTTAATACCCAGAGGTTTCTAAGCGCAGACTCGGGGATCGAACCCGTGTTGCTCCGTGTCGTCTTGTTTCCAAGACAAGCACGTTGCCACTGAGCTATCCTCGCAAGACGTGACTCCAAAAAACTGGCTGTCCTCTGTATGTTGCTGGCGATCCACTGCATCTTGCGGTGCTGGCTCCGCCCCACGCCACCATCACATGCGCAGTGGTTTAGCACAGTAACTTGGGCATCGGATAGTGAAGAGTCCTGGTCTAAGCAACAACCGATACACTCCAGGCCCAGGAATAAATGGTTGAAGTTCCGTGCATATATGCCACCCACTGTTACAGACTCTGACGCGCCATCCCCTGCCTCTTCTTCGCCCATACCACCACTGTGTGAGCTCTGCGCTAATATGTGCTTCATTGTTCCTGTTGTACTCCTTGTATCTAGAATTGTAAAACTAAAAAGTGATGCTGTGACCTAATTGCATGAACTGTAATTGCCATTGTCTGCCCGGTTGGGCACCCGCCTCTGCTCTTCTGTGTTATCAAGCTAAATAAATAAATAAAGGTTTAAAAAAAAAATACAGCTAGCCGGAAAGATATACTCCTTTGGGCTTTGGTCTTTAGTCACAGCTTATCCAGGGCAAAGCCGCTACCACCATCTCCACAAAAAGAGCGTGTGGAGAGGGGCTGTGAAATACTAATCAGCCCTTAAAATACGGATCAGTTACATGAGACCGAGGATGCACAGGGCCACTCTCATTTCCTATAGGTAGAAGACACGGAGCTGAATGCTCTAGGGGGATGTCACAATTGGTTCAGTGTTGCCAGTTACAACTGTTGCATCGAATTGGGTGCAATTAAACCGTTCTTTCATCGATAATCCTCCAATTTTCCTAAGTGGTAAAATCACTATGTTGGCCCTGTCCTAACATTTGAGGGAGGAGGGAGTAATGGAGGAAGGAATTGGGGACACTATAGCAGTAATGTCTCAGGAGGATAGCTCAGGAGCAATGTGCTCGATTTGGAAGCAAGACGACATGGAGTAACACAGGTTTGATCCCCGGGTCCGCGCTTAGAAACCTGGGTATTAAGCGCATTATAAATAACCAATCATATCATATCATATCAATGATACCACCCGATGCAAAGGCAAACGACATCAATCTGATACTAGAGGGAATTTCTAACTTGAAAGACACCTTGTTGCAGGAATTACAACTACATACCGGCTATTTGAAAGATCTAAGCTTGTCTTTGAGACCTATATGTTTAAACCAAAATTATGCTTTGAAGGAGGGCTTTCATAACGTCGTCAAAGCTGTCCATACTTGTGCTGGGTTGACGGACGTCCCATGGAAAGGTTATGAGACGGGGGAAGGATGTAATGTCTGGGATTGAAGAAGTATTTACCTCTCCTGTAAGAGAGGTTCCGTTGGGTACTAGAGACGAAGAAGGACAGGGGTCTTTTGTGATTGTTACTTCGAAAAATACTAAAAGAAAGAAAAGAAATGAAGCGCAAAATGGCTTCAGAGTTAAGAGCCGCGAAGACCTTGTCTCGCAAATATTTGCATGAGGTGGCCGTTCAGGATTTGGAGGCCACTGCTCTTCAGGGAATACTTTGGAGGGTTGGGTGGGACCAGGGGCAAAGGAAGGGGTGGGTAGTGATATGTTGGACATTGAGTGTGAAGATGCACTTGCCAATTGCCACAGAGGTTGCCCTCTAAAGTGGTAAGTAGTGAGAGGCTGCCAAGAAAGGAGGAAATGGTGAGTGAGGTGAAGGAGGTCTGACCAACAGTAATCAGAACTAATATACAGCTGGGTCAATCCTTGGGACCTTCAACTCTGCCAGGGGGGAAAGTTGCAGGGGCAATCGGCCCTATCAGAATCCTGGGCTTCAGTGTAATGCACGGATGGAGTGGATGGCTCGGAGGGAGTGGATGGCTCGGATGTAGTGGATTGGTCCGATGGAGTGGATCACACGGATAGGTGAATGGCACGGATGGATTGGATGACACGGATGGAGTGGATGGCATGGATGAAGTGGATGGCACGAATGCAGTGGATGGTATGGACGGAGCGGAAGGTTCAGATGAATGGATTGTACGGATAGAGTGGATGGAACTGATAGAGTGGATGCTACGGATGGAATGGATAGCATTGGGAATGTTAGCATGTGCCACACTTACATTGAACTGTGAATGATAGCATGTGCAACACTTAGATATAATTATGATTGGTAGCATACCTCCTACTTAGTTAGAATTGTGAATGATAGCATATCCAGCACTGGAATAGGTAGAATGAATAGAGTGAAGAGAATAGGTGGAATAGATGACATAGATAACATAGATGGAATGGATTGAGTAGACGAAGCAGAAAAATGAATGGAGTGGACTGAACGAATGGGGCAGAATAGAATGAGTGGAACCTGCTGAAATTCGCCCCACACGTTGTACACTATACACTTGCTCCTTTGTTGTTGCCATATATAAGTATCCCCTATGTATGTATCCCCTATATATGCTATATATCTGTGTCACCTTATATATCTGTATCCCCATATATACCTGTATATATACTGTCCCCTGTCGCTATATATCCATATGTCACTATTATGTCCCCACCGTCCTATTCACGTGCCTGGTCTCAGGCGCTTTACAGATAACCACCATATCATACCACTACGCTTACTCTCTTCTAGACACCATCATTCAACCAGAACACAGCTATACCCCTGATAATTCGGCCTAGCTGTTCACATACGAATACGACCCCATGAACATTCATCACCCTAATAAAACACAGCTAGCGGAGCACATTCCAGCCAGCTGCTCACATTGGCGTTCCTCAGGCCTAACGCAGCCAGAACCCAGTCTGGGTGTCCACCCACAAGACTGAACGCATCGAGCTGATATCTTCCGCACCACACCTATCGCTAGGAAGCAGCTATCATCCGACAACCACACCAGCTGCACACATATCCAGTGCACCCACGTACCATACGACACACTCTCTCTACTGACTTGAACTACGGTTCCTGAGGGTGTTCAACCTACCAGCGCTTTGAGGTCATACCAATGATATGTAAGGCGCTATATAAATGGCAAGTAACATAACATAACATGATCCCCAGATGTAGCCTGTTATAGAAGAAGAACTTGATGTAAGGGCAAAGGCACATACCTTGCTAGAATCGGAGGTGAGAAATATGATTCACAACATGTTGGCTAAAGATTGTATGATAGATGACCTTGAAAAGATTGAAAGGGAGGAACCATTGGTACGCTTTGGTCATAGAAAGCATATATTACCACTCATACAACAGCAGTTCAACACACTAGTAGATATGGAATGGATGGTGCAGATTCATTCAAAAATCGCCTCTACTAGGAGTGTTGAGGGAAAAACATGGCAGGGATCGGAGGACATGAAGGATATAAGGGATTACCCACCCCGGTTAAGAGAACCAATTTTTACAGAAGACCCTAGTGTGATCTTAAATTATTTGTTGGATGAAGGAGGGCCGGACTCCTTACACAGATCGCGTATCCTAGCTCTCTTTGAGAAAATACCGGCTCTTCGTTTGATCTCGTCTACTGATATTAAACTTGTAGACTTTATTCATCCACGTAGGTATGACTATGCTAGATTGGTAATCCCCTCAGCATTGGTGCGATCTATACTTCTCAAAGAGGCGAGTAACCTCCAGAAATAGAGTTATGATGTAACTATCTACAAGGAAGAGACTAACCTGCATCAGGCGGGGAGGCATAGGTCCATGGTGTAAACAACAAGCGAAGGGAACCCGATGATGGAAAAGGGTGGGAGTCAAGAGCAAGGAGGGACCTCAATAGAGGGTCCAAATTGGTGTTGGTTAGCACTATCATTGAGGGGCTCGATCGCTCAGCTAAAGATCCAGCCACTTTAGTGTGTATTTGTGCCTCTCTTTTGTATCATGGAATGTGAGAGGCTATAGACAATTATTGTCCAATGATGCCTTATGTAAGTACTTAAAATGTTTTGAATTTGTTTTTTTACTGGAGACATGGGCAAAAAACAGTTTAATACCTGATAGATATGAGATAATTTGTCTCCCGGCACGTTGTGGGTTAAGGGGATGTCCTATGGGTGGCTTGGCCATTGCCATTAGACAGCAGAGAAAATTCACAAAAATAGAGGAATGGAGGCTTCAGGACATATTTCTGGTAACCGCCATAAAAATACATAATGCACCAGGTTTATCAGCCATTCTTTAATAAACATCTATTGGAACCCAGGGAACATTTGAATACTGCTCTGGAAACCCTAAGTACATTAATTGAGGACTGGGTGTTAAATTGCCCAGGAGGAGAGATCCTGTTAGCGGGAGATTTAAATGCAGATTGTAGGGAGGCGAATAAATATGCCTTCGAGTATCTTGTGACGAATCAGAATATTGTGACCCATAAAAAACATAAAATTGTTCATGCTGTGCAATGGCTTAGTTTTTGCAGAAAGCTGTGGTCTGTATTTAATTGAAGACGGTCCCCTGAAGTGGTCTGCTAGCGGGGCAAACTCTGTCATTGACTATGTCTTTTTGTCACATCAATTTTGCTTTTGAATAATGCATTTTGAGAAAAGGTCCACGCAGCACAGTGATCACTCCCAGTTATGTCTGCAATTGTAGTGGGTCTTACAGGAGGAAAAGCCTGCCTCAGTTTTGAACGATGTTAAAGTGAATGTAAGGGGAAACAGTCTTAAGTGGACTGCAGATAAAACAGAAAAATTCAACAATACTATGATGCTAGAATTTATGTCGACATCGATGGTAGAGAATTTGATTAATTATTCGATGTCCATTTTTCCATCATATTTGGAAGAAAAATATGGTAAAGTTGAAGCCTCTTAAAAAGAGGCATATGGGAATGTTAGACCAATGTACCCATGTGTATGATCCAAATGTGAAAGAACGATAAGCGCAATTGCATAAAGTAATTAGAAAGATTCATAAAGAATTTAGATTGAGTGAGTCAGCCAAGGAGACAGCGAAAGGATGATGGCCTCTTTAAAAGGTAATAACTCAAAGAGTTTCTGGGAATTAATCAACCAGACTGAGGTAAAGCAACCCCAGCTGGTCAGCAATCCCAAGGACTAGTTGCTTCATTTCCAGAACATCTATAAGTATCCAGGGTTTGTGGGAGAAGTGACTGATGTCAATGGATATGAATGGAACCTAGATATTTCTATTAATAATATCATGAGGATCATTAAGAAATCAAAGTCATCTAAAGCCGGTGGCCCCAATAATCTAGCAAATATATTATTGAAACAAAATTCAAATCTTTGGCCAAAACTCTACATATACAGTTATTCCGACACTGTCAACCTTAAATGTATTCCTGTGTCGTGTCAAATTTCTCATATTATACCCATTTTGAAGAAAGGCTCTAGATTGTCTCCTTTAAATTATAGACGTATTGCCATCATGGATGTTGATTCAAAAATGTTTTTAGCCATTTTATTAGAACACATAGAGGTATGGTGTTCTGATAATGCAATATTAGATTATCGTCAAATGGGATTCAGAAGACAAATGGGAACTGGGAACTGGCTGTGGGGGACTACTGTTAAGCTATTGTGGCATTCACAATCTTCTCCAGTGTATGTGGCATCAATGTACTTGTCCATGGCATTCAACACTGTCAATAGACACATCCTGTGGAGGAAACTGGAGGTGTATGGTATCTCTAAGGGTCTCTTGAGTATTCTCATTCACTTACATAGAGGTTTGCAGTAAGATTGAACTCAGAAGGTTTGATGTCTAAAAGCTTTTCAATATACAATGGCCTATGTCAAGGCTGCATACTGGCTCCTACATTATTCAGTCTGTATGTGGCCGATGGTGGAAGGACACTCAAATATGCATCCTTCATTTCTCCTAAAATTGGGACCCTTAAAATTAATTGGGCAGCATACGCTGACGATTTCGTTTTGGTAGACACTACTCCTATTGGTCTACAGAGGATGATCAATGCTTTTGGACACTACACGGCAGCTCATGGCTTAAAAATGAATCTTGCTAAAACGGTCATACTGAAACTGTCTCATGGAAGCCGGGTGAAAAAGAACCAAGTTCTGCTGGAATTGGGATAATAATTTCCTTCCAATTAAAAACAACATGCAGTACTTAGGTTTTCCAATTCTGGCGAATCACACTAAGATCTTCTATTGTAATTATTTAAGAGCTAAAGCGGTTTTGCTGTGCAGGAGGTTGAGGCATATTGATAGGAAATTTGGCGAGTTCTGTATGACCCCTTGTCGGGTATTTTATAGAATGAAGGTACTGCTAAGGCTTTCCTGCTGCTTATAGTTTTTTCCAAAATTGTTTTTTCCTGAGCTAAAGACATTTGAAAGCCCGATTTGTAGATCAGTGCTATTCCACTTGCCCAAATCTGTCCCATTACAAATCATAAGATATGGTTTGGGACTTTATTCATTGGGCAGCATAACTCAATGGAAGCGATTGTCCCTTCTGAGGAAGTGTGAAATAAGTCCAAAGAGTCATTTTTATAGTTTTTTTGGGAGAGATGCTACTGAAGAAGGCTTTATGAACAATCTTCTTACAGATGATTTATTGGTTCTGTATAATCTGTGGACGTCCTTAAAAATCCTCTCGTCGAATCCTATGAAGTTAAAAAATATGTTCATTGGTAACGATTGGGCCATCAATCGGCAGAAAGCCATGGGTTTTCAACTATACAGCCCAGCAGTGTCGCCTTAAGGAAACCCAAGTAAATGGGTTTTTGTTTTAATGTAGTAAAAACCAATGAAATTCTTTCGATTCGTAATAAACCGGGGGATGTTGGGGGTGTTTGTAGGGATTGTCAGATTGACTCTGAGGTGCTATCTTTGTTTCATTTACTGCTTATGTGCCCGGCTCTCCAGAATATGAGATTACAATATTTAGGGACTTTGTTAGCAACCCGGAACGGGTACCGAGGTATTTGCTTTGGTTATCCATGCTACATGAGGACTCAATGGCCCTAAAGTTAAGGGTGTTGGCATTTTTAAAGAAGGTTTGCAAGGTGGAGTAAATTATGTATGTCACGCAAGGTGTATATGCACTGAAGCTTCGTATGGGTGGCTTGTTCTTGCATGTACACTGTAAATACGTATTCAATAGTTTTGCTGGTCTTTTTCTTTCTGTTTTAATCAACAACAATGAAATTGTAAAACCCATTCACCTTGAAGGTAATACGTCAATGTACAATGTATAAGGTTTCTGTCTAAATGTAAAATTCTATTTCTATGTTTGTGAAGGTTTTATAAACCAAATACATTTGTTTAGTAAAAATAAATTAAAAAAGCAACATCTTGTAACTGCGATGATCTTTGTGTTCAATGTGAGCTCATTATCCTGGTTAATGCCCAAGTGCCTACTGCTTTCCGGCTGTTTAGTTTGGGATTAGGGATTTACCATTTATTATCACTCACTGAAGCTGTGTTTATGCTTCTGGATGGTATTCTGTGTGTGTATATGACTATGAATAAATGTGAGCTCCATAGTTATTTCTATGTGTTCAGTGGTATGCTTGTTTTGTCAAGTGCACAATCACCTTGCAGTATCTTGGTGCTATTTTAGCCTTGAAACAAAACTAAACCAATCAGGTCGCTGTGCTCAAATGAAGACTTATTAGTGATTGGGCTCTATGCGTAACTGAGCGCTAATATATTCCATTGTCTGATTGTTTGGACCAAAGAGGTGCGCACGGCTGAACTGTCCTTCCTGACTGGTAGAGTTAATCTTCTGTCAACTCTTCATCTGAAAGATCTTGTTGATAAACAGACATTGATTTTAAAAGACATAGGGGTTAATGAAGGATGTTTGAGGCATTTAAAAACAATGCATATGCTCGTAGAGGTAATGCGACTCTTCACTGGTAACCATTGCAGCGATCTCAGTGTTGGAGTAATGTGTTTGAATTGCTTATATTTCATTAGTACCCGGCACGTGCTGTCCATGGGTAACACTACAAGTGGATTGGCTCTTTTCCGAACCATCCCACAGTCTAATCCCGTGGATGTATGAACATCCTTTGCATGCCAGGTACACCATAACACTCACCTTATTACGCTGCCATTTCTGCATCTTCCCTGGTCGGCTCTCCTCTCCGAAAACACTGTGACAGTCCAGCAATCTCTTCATTCACTGCCCGCATTCAAGAAAAGGAAAAGCACTGTTTTCACCGTTCTTCGCACCACACACTTCCAAAATGTGTGCACCCGAAGTAAACATTACATTCTCCTTGACAGGAAATAAATCCATCGAGGCGTGGCTAAACGATGAGGACATGGAAAGAGAAGTAGGACCACTCTTTCCAACAACTTCACTGAATCAGATGAATGGCAATGCTTCCAATGCTCCACACAAACGCCATAAATCAATTCCTGTTCATGAACTAGATTTATTAGAATTAAACCGATGTGAACACAATACTCAAAGTGCAACAAAGTGGGCAATAGACACTTTTCAAGGTTGGCTATCTCAAAAAGGCTATTCAATTACCTTTGAAATGGAACCAATACAAACCATTGCATCCTACCTTCGAGCTTTTTATGCAGAAGTGCGCACAGTCCAAGGCACAGAATACCAGCCACAAAGTTTAATATCACTGTGATCTGGTATTAATCGGCACCTTAACAATCCACTGTATAGCCGAAAAATAAATATCATGCATTCCCCAGAATTTACTTCTGCAAATAATGTCTTCATTGTCAAAATTAAACAAATCTGACGAAATGGAAAGGATCATTCACAACATGAAGGCCCAGTAAACTCCACGGATCTGGCAAAGTTACGCTCATGTGGAATTTTCAATGTGCACCATCCTCAAACTTTAAAATATAATGTATGGTTTGACATACAAATTAATTTTGCGCACCGCGGACGTGAAGGACTTTGTTTACTTCCATGCAATGCATTCCACATTGTTACTAATGAGAATGGCAAACAGTATGCCACCCTAACGTACAATGAAATTACCAAAACCACCGGACAGTGGGCAAATGTGTCAGGCCACCAAGACGGAGTCCATGTATTAGTTTGTTCATTTATAACCTGTATTTCAGTTTTGTCTGGATTGATTATCCATCCAGATCGTCACTGTCAACAGACAATTTGAATTTTCTTCTGATATGACATCATCATTCTCAAAATCTCCCAGGATTTGGGTGTCATCCGGGTAAGTAAAAAACATCACACCCGCTTCTTGGAGAACATTCATCCATGGTCAAAGATACAGATTGAAAAGGAGAGGGGATGAGGCAGAAACTTGAAGGGGGCTACAGGCCAGTGCCTGAGGAGAAAAAAGAAACAAAATTGGATCTGTTCTGACCGATCATGCAGGAAAGATTCAACCCACATGAGCACTAGCCCCTGGATTCCAAGTTTGATTAACCTGTCCACCAATAAATGATGATCAATGGTATAAAATTCCACTGACAGGTCCACTACAAATAAGGCTCCAGTTGCATCCTTTTTTTCAAACTTACATCATAGGTGGTCCAGGACTGATATGGACACTATGTGAATGTAATTTACAGATTATGCAGCATATATTCAATTATGAGAAGCTACTGTGTGATTTTATTATTTATTGGCTGCTTGTGAGTGATATGAAAGGTTATTTATAACGCGCTTAATACCCAGAGGTTTCTAAGCGCAGACCCGTGGATCGAACCTGCGTTGCTCAGTGGTGTTTTGCTTCCAAGGCGAGCACGTTGCACCTGAGCTATCCTCCCGAGACTTGAAATATGCACACGATTTAGTCCATTATAGAATGTATTATTTAATGTATGCCTGGTACTTTGAAAATAAAACACTTTATTTTCCTTAATTATTTACTGCTGTTTAGAAGCAGGTGTATTTCTGCTTGTGGAAAATGTATTTTCCTTTTTGTGGAATGTTTCTTTATGGCTGTCTATATTTGCTGCTTTCAGCTGTCTTTTTGTAATGACAAGAAGGATTTGTTCATTTTTTAATCCAGTGTCTGGAAAAAAATATATATTTGTATTCTGTTTTTTAAATTGTTCTGCAGCTTTCAGGGTTCTAGAATGAAGAAAGTAAAACAGTTTACCTTTCTTTCTTTTCTGCTAGAAAGTGTTTCCTTCGTGTTGGAAGATCCATTGAACCTTGTATACCCACCATGTTTTCTTCTTTTTTGCTTCGCATTTCTGCCCCTTATGTTTTTTGTCTACATGAGTACAGGATCTTGGCCTTTCCGACCTTGAAGCACTCATTTTCTAAGTGTTCATTTGTCTGTGGACTCTCTCTGTGGTAGGTGCAGGTTTCCCCACTGTTCTTTTTAATATTTTGTAGAGCTAAAGCCCTGCGCTTGCTTTTGGCTAGTTTGTTGATTTTATGAGACAGCTGCTCTTCCATCGCTCTCTACAGAGAGCTCTGCATGTCCTCCATCTCAAAGCAAGACCATCTAGGTTGCCCCTCCTGTTCTGTGGAGGGTAACCCCATGAGAATCTTACATGCTTTGCAATTAATGTTTTCTCCGGTTCCAAACAGGTTAGAATAGGGTGATGCATTCAAAGTCCATGCCATCAGCATCACTTGAACTGAGACATGCGTAGCGAGATTGTGAATTCGGGTGTATAAGTTCTCTGCATGGGCTGAACTTTATTATACCACATAGAACTAAACCCTTCTGGCCAATGCGCCGTACATGACTAAGGTATCTCAAAACCTCAGGGTCCCAGACAACCAGTCTCTGGCCTCTATGTGGCCAAATGCTAAACTTGGAAACTGTTTCCAGGGAAAAATGATCTAGTTCAATGCTCCTCTGTGTACTGTAGTTTCAAATATGTGGTTCAGTTTACGGCTCAGTGTTTTTAAAAAGGTAGAGGCTGTCAGGTCCCAGGAAAGACAAGGTGGTAGAAAGGCTGTGGTTATACACACATAGGAGAAGTTGTATACCTGCAATCTTGGTTGATGGTGGTTTGTAAAGTAATTAAGTCCAACTTTGGTAGGTATTTTCCTTGACTGGGTATCCATTTTAAGAAACTGAATCGTCCCCTTTTTAAGATTGAGTCTACGTTCCGAGGGCAACAATGGATTGTGATGTCAGCAACCTAAGAGATTAGAACTTGTGGAAAGGTTCTATACCTGCCTTTCATCTAAATCAACTCATGAGAGGACAGCTTCATTTGAGGCTCTGTTGAAATGAGAACACATATCAAATCAGAATGAAACCAAGAGTCAGCTACAGCTCTACATGGGCTGTCTTCCGGTGAACTCGGAATCTGAGGTACTTAAGACAAGGTAGAGACTAGCAGAGTGCAGAAAAAACTGTAAGTACATCTTTAGTCGTTATAGAAGCTTGGAGAAATGCAAATACTAAGTGAAATCAGGTTTAAGCAATTTGTGAGACTGCTATGTACCTGGAAAAGTGACCACGTATGAAATTAGCAGTAATTTATTTTCTGATCTTTATGGCCACTTCTGTTTTTTCAAACATTATAACAGTTACAATAAGAGATGAGCTAGAATCAGGCATAGAGTGGGAGGATGGTTTACACAGGGGAGAGTTTAGTTGCAATAGGAGTGAGGTAGAGTGGTGAATGAGAGTTTGATTCTTCCTTAACTATAGTACATTCAGGAACCTGGGACCATTTCAGGCCAAGATGATGAACAATGTTTTAGGAACTGATTGGGGGGAAGGCAGGGTGAGGTATTGTAGAATCTTGACAACGATTCTAAACTATAACCACAAAAGTGATAGGTGGAAGGTTTTGAATGAATCTGAACCACTGGCATTGCTCTAGGCTACCTTCCACACCACTGTTTTTTAGCCCGTCTGCGCCATTGCAAAAGGGGTGAAGCCATATGCAAATCAGTCAGGTACTGCCACCAATGGTAGCAGCCCAGCTCGAACTGCTAGGCCAGGCCCCCTCTGCATGGAAACACAAGCAACCCCAGACATGTTTCGCCTTGTTGGGCCTCCTCAGTGAGGTGCAGCTTGGTTCCCTATGGCGCAGCGAGCAAGGGACCCATGCCTGGGCATACCCTCCCTCACATTGTGAGACAAACTATAAGCACAAAAGTAATGGGTGGAAGGTTTTGAATTAATCTGAACCACTGGCATTGCTCTGGGTAACTTTCCACACCACCGTTTTTAGCCCGTCTGCGCCATTGCATAAGAGGTCCAGCCATATGAAAATCAGTCAGGTACTTCCACCAACCTTTCCCCTTTTGTAATAGCTTAGCAGGCGAAGAATGATGTTCTGGAGGGTTGCCCAGAGCAATGCCAGAGGTTGGGATATATTCGAAACCTTCCAGCCATCACCTCTTTTGTTTTGCTGTTGTCAACCCGAGTTGGACGGGTATGCCCAGATATGAGTCCCGTGCCTGCTGGGCCTAGAGACCCAAGCTACTCCTCACTCATGACACCCAACAAGGCTGAAACATGTCTGGAGATGCTTGTGGTCTCATGCATAAGGGACCAAGCCTGATTCCCACGGTTGTCACTAGCGGCTGCTCGTTTGCAGTGTGGCTTGACGGCCTGAGGATGAGAGGGTGTGACGTTTCCTTCCTGGCTTCCTGGCTTTCCTGATAATCCAGAGGGTACCTTCCTCTAGACTCTCAACCCAGGCAACCCATACCGGCGTATTGGCGTACGGTTTCTGCCTTGCTGTTCTGGACCACCGAAGGTTTAAGAATTGCTGAATCCTTTTCTGCACTTGGAACGGTGCCGCCGAGCAGCGGCGACATGTCTGTCATGACATATTTATTGTCTGCCTTTTCCTTTGCCCTGTAGAGGTGTGCAGACTTCACTACGCCGGCACCATCTGTGAATGAGCTTGGGCACGAAGGCCACGGAGCAACAGGTATGCCAACTAGCCCCACGTCGAGTTCTTCTCTCTTACTTAGCATTCAGGTTTGTTCTTGCCATTACAGTTCTGTGTGTTATCTGATAAACGCTTCTGCGTGTTATCTGTTTAACGCTTTTGCTTTTGTTTTTGCCTGATGCTATGTCATTTTCTTCATCCGACTATGTGCCTACCTCATTGGCTACTTCGCCTTTGCCCTTTCCCCTAGGGTATCGCTTGGCAGAAGTTTTAGCATCAAGAGCCCGTAAGAGGCAGCGCATTGGTGCCAAACGCAGGTAAGTATTATCTAACCACAGGACTCACCCCACTAAGTTTGTTGTAACCCCATTTAAAGGGACAGCATAAGACTTAAATTTAACAAGCTCTTCAATCAAGAAACCCCTCAGTGCTCATGTGAATAGAAATAGCGAGCAACAGCTAACTCCCGAGGCTCTGACATGCTCTCTTCAGAGGGAGGGGGTTACAAAATTTAATTTATATCCCCCGTTCAATCCTGATAGTAGTTGAGATCTGTCAAGCTCTACTTCTGTGGCAACTCCCCCCAGGTTGAAGGGTGCTGTAACATCTAACCTTATAGTGCCGTCAGATTCCTTGGTAGGTACTGAAAGCACCATTACCACAGAGCCCTGGTGGGATTGGAAGGTCACTCTTATTAATGAGTTGAACAACTGTGTTACCTCCTTGGTCTTTGATGCCTCGTTAGTATCTCTACATATCTCTGCTGAGAAATACCATTATCTCACACTTGAAAAAAGTCTTCCACCTGTTCAAGTATCACCTGCAAGCTATTCATCCACCATTAAAGTGAACTGTTGGTCTCAAACAGATCTGCCTTTTAAGGAAGCTGATAACTATGTGCATCTTGCAGGGGTTCCTGCTGTGGATATTGTCACTGGTCCTTGCTCTGAGCCTCTGGTAGCTGTGAAAGAGGCCCTACTACAACTGTCTCTGTTAGGCTATAAACAACCACAGATCCCTCATCCTGTTCTTCCTGAGCTGCTGGTATTGCCCAGGGATGCACGTTCAGATAGTTCCGGCGAATCTTTGAACTCTAGGCTGGTCGACCGAAGGCGTTTTCGTGTAAATAAAGCCAATATGCCAACTCCGAAAGATGAGTCCATCAAAGCCTCGGTGTCGGACCATAGAAACTTTATTATCACCAATGTTCCAAAATCTGTCCAGAGTGAACATAGTGACGCTCTCCAAAATAAAGTACTTGCCTGGCTCTGTGCAAGAGCCGGGCTCGGAGTTGTTTGCCGTTCTGACCTGAAGTTCCTACGTAGGATAGACCTAGATGACTGGTTTACTGAGGGGATCAAGGACTGTATTGTCGTGGGGTGTAGGGCTACCACCCTGCCCAGCTATTTGAGACATATCTACCCAGAGGTTCCTCTAATTTTGGGCTTGTAGTCTGAGCTGGCCATGTTGCGTGTAACAATAAAATAATGTCTTCCTGATCCCATTGTTTGCCTCCTTGATCTGCTTTATTGTCTCATTCTTTTTGTTTTTTGCTGTTTTTTGTTTTGTCTGCCATGATTTTGTTATGTTGTTTAAAGTACTGTTTTGTGTAGCGCTCTGAGGCCTGCGGGCGTGTAGTGCTTTACAAGAATTCAATAAATAAAAAAAATGTAAATAAATATGGTCTTTCGCCTTTTGGAATGGCTTGGCAGGCGAAGAACGATGGTCTGGAGGTTAAGATTTATTCTAAACCTTCCAGCAATCACCTCTTTTGTTTCGCCATTGTCACCCCGAGTGGGACGAATATGCCCAGACGTGGGACCTGTGCCTGCTGGGCCTAGAGCCCCAACCTAATCCTCACTGATGATGCCCAAAAAGGTTGAAACATGTTTGGGGATGCTTGTGGTACGTGCAGAAGGGATGTGACCAAGAGGTTTGGGCTGGACTACCCCTTTGTTGGTGGTACCAAGTCTGATTTGCATATGGTCTTTGCCCTTTTGTAATGGCTTGGCAAGCGAAGAACGATGGTCTGGACGGTGGCCCAGAGCAATGCCAGAGGTTAAGATGTATTGTAAAGCTTCCAGCCATCACCTCTTATGTTTTGCTAAAGATTCTAAACTGCCTTTCATGAGAGAGCATGTTAAGAGAGGTTGCAGTACCCTAGCTCATGAAGAAATATTGACAATATGAAGAGAGCAAGCAGTGCAATCCAAGAGAAGACTCTTCAATGAACAATAAGACGGTATATATTTATTTTTCTTGAAAATAAGAAACTCGAAGCCTGCTTACAAGTTATGATATTTCTTGTTTAGAAAATACTTTAAGAGCTCAGAGGAGCAGTTGTACAGAAGTTAAAAAAAGAAAGCAAAAATCGTTTGATTTGGATTTTCCTGCATGCACGAGGAGATTGAAAGGTTAGGCGAGGAAAGCAACGAGCGCCTGAGGAGAATGTGAGGAAAGGAACTTCTATCGTGTGTTGTGCATGACTTGTTTGAAGGCCTTGCCGTTCATCGCTTCCATAGCAATCAGTAAGCGTCTGGGTTTGTGTGTGTACTGCATTTGGATTGTGGAAGTGGGGTTGAGTGAGAAATCAGATCAATTCTGAACGTGGAAGCAGCTGTAATAGTCAATGGAAGAATTTGCGAAAGCACGGGCAGCACAATGAAAAAATAACTGTAGAAGCTTTTCCCAGAGCGAGGGCCGTGCAGTGATGTTTATAATCAAAGAGCCTTTTCAGAAGCATGGGTTGCGTGAAGAATTGTCAGTGAAGAACAGAGTACACACTTATGAACTCGATACAAAAGGGTAAAGGGAAAAGCAGTAACCTCTTCATGTAGAGTGAAAGAAACTATATGCCATGTTTCACGACAGACACTAATATTCAGAAGAATCCTGTGAATGAAAGAGAATTATAAACATTTTGTTTCTGCCTTCAAGCCTTACGAGGAGGCAAGCAGGAAATACCCTGGGGAGGTCAGGAGGGGAAACATCTAAAAAGCTACCTATTAAGGAAATTGTGAGTCCACAGAGTTTGAGGGTCGTAGTTAGAAGATCTGGACGCTCGTTGTTTTGTCCCATTGCCCTTTCCCCCAGAGGTGTCCGGCCTGTAATATTGTTATTTTACTCAGGTAGGACAGTTCTGCAGGGGTTAGTGGAGCTCGTCTTCAACCCCCGCAGGACAGGTAAGCTGGGACCTCATAGGTTTCTTGCTATAAAACACTGTGTTGAATTTCCTTGGGTCACAGCCAATCTTCAGCCTTTTTCCATTTACCGTTACCTGACTCACAGCCCAGAAAATGTATTGGTCACAGGGAACTACGTTTTGCACAGGTTGATGTGATGTTTTAATGTTGTCTTTTCCTGCTGGCCAACCATGTATGCTGAGAGAATTTTAGTACTTGGGAGTGATTGACAGCTTAGGAGAATGTTGAGGAGTGTTTGCTGTGGGAGTGTTCTGAGAGTGTCAGTTGGGGCCTGATTGGTGTGGGAGAGGATGGCCGGTGGGTGATCTGTCTCCGTGTATATACTAGAAGAGTAACTGGAACCAATGAACTGTACATATGTAAATAAAACTTACCTGGTTCAACATACTTCAAGTGGCTGGTCTGTGCTAGGGCTACATCTGCACACCAGCCTACAACAAGGACGAGGTGCCACAAGGGCAGTCGACGAGCCATAGCAGAGATTAGGAGAAGGCTGTGGAGTTGGATAGAGGAGGATAGATACGCTGGTGCCTTACCATGGATAGATTTGTGAACCAGGAGAAGAAATTTAAACCTGACGATGTTTTGCATCATCAGGCATCCAGCCTGGTTATAGTACAAGGAAGTAGGTTGAAGTGAGGGAGATCAAAGAGAATCCAGGTAGCAATGTTAATTAATTGGCTGAGAGGGCAAAAAAATAGGTTGGTGAGACCAAAGAGGATGCTGGCACAGCAGTGCAGTTTAGATAAGACAAGAATGGTTAAGAGATTTCTGGCAGTGTTGAAAGTAAGGAGGTGCCTGATTTTCCTAATATTGAGGAGGTTGAGGCGAGTCGCCGTTGTATTTTTGGAGATGAATATAGAGTAGGTGTGAGAAGGGTCACAGAGGACATTGAGGTTTATAGTTAAGAAGAGTAGAGGAGAGTGTCAGGTGGGACCTGCATAGTCCGGGGAAGAGATGAGAGAGAGTAGCTGGTAGGGAAGAAGAGCACATCTGTTTTGGTAGAGTTGCAAAGCCATACAATATTTAATGACAGAGACACAGCTGGAAATGTTGATAGAGAGATCAGCAGAGAATTCAGGAAAAGAGAGGATTTGGGTGTTATCCACAAAGAGTTGGTTGGAGAACCCAAAGGAGGAGATTAGTGCCCCCAGAGCAGAGGTGTAGAGTGCAAAAGTGAGGGGACCCAAGACAGAACCTTGTGGAACACCAACAGTTAGAGGAGTGAGTAGAGCGGGGTTGTTGTTCCAGGAAATAGATAATTGGTGTGGTGCCAGGTAGGATTCAATCCAGGCAAGGGCTTGATCGCAAATCCCAAGAGGAGAGAAAGTATTGAGGAGATCAGAGTCAAAGGCAGCAGACATGTCAAGAAGAATTAGGATAGAGGACAGGTTGGAGTGCTTGGCAGAGGCAATGAATTTGGAGACATTCATGAGAGCAGTTTCCGTGGAGTGAGGTCTTGAATGTTGTGGATGTCTAAGAAATGTATAAGACTGTTGAATACAACCCTTTTGAGTACTTTAGAGAAGTGCGGAAGGAGAGACACAGGGTAAAAGTTTGCTGATAGGTTCGAGTTAGTGCATTGTATTGTTAAAGAGGGATGAACGTGGCTCTTTTGAAAATAGAGGGAGAGCAACAGGTTGAAGAGTTCAGCAAGGTGAGTGGCCGCTAAGGGGGCAATAGGCTTGATTAGCTGAGGAGCAATAGAGTTTGATGGGGCATAAGCGGGGCTAGCCGTCATCAGAAGAGATAGAACTTCTTCAGTAGAAGTGTGACTAAAGTGTGCGATAGAGGCAGAGAATGATGGTAGAGTAGGTGGAGTGTAGAATGTTGGAGGAGGGAGTGTGAGGAAGGCCAGGAGAGATTCTCTAATTTTTGGCATTTTTGCAGGGAAGTATTCAGCTAGGGTATTAACTATGAGAGTGGAATGATCTTCCTAGGAGAGAGGTGAGGAGTGAGGAAAGGATGCCCTGTAGCCGGCGAGGATGGTTGGAGTGAGAGTCAATGAGGGTGAGGTAGAATTCCTCTTTTGATCTGGCAAGAGAGGACTTGAGAGTGTTCAGGGCAGAGAGGTAGAGTTGCAGGCCCTCATGCGAGTGGGTACGCTTCCATTTGTACAGCAGCTGACGCATGTCTATGCGGACACAGCGTGTGAATCCAGGTCAGAACTGGCGCCCGGAATAGAACCCGCCCGCAGACTTTCACGGTAGCACGTGTACACTGCTCACAAACCACACACACAAGCCAACAACGTGAAACCTACTTGCAACCAGTGGGCAACATAAATATGGCATAATATAACTGCACATTATAGTGTGGAGAGCACACACACTCTGATAGGAATTACAGAAACACCCTGGAAGCACTTATGACTTTCAAAGCCTTGCAAAGACTACTTTAATTGTTGTTCTTGTCAGAATTTCGGATGTTTATGCATTGTTGTTAATGTGACATTTAAGGCTACTCCGTTCTTATATGTCACTTTGCGATCACTGACACATACACTGCCCTTTTTATTGCTGACCTCTGCATAATAATGTGCTGCTGATCTTGATGTGCATTCTTTAGTATGTGCTTATTGTGAATTTTGATTAGTTATCAGTGCACCGTGCACATGAATTACTTTCAGCTTGCCGTGGTGTTGGTCATGTATTTTGGCCACTATATGGGATTTTGTTGAGAGCCTTGCTTACTAAAAGTAATGGGTGGTCTAAATGTATTTGAATTGTTTAATAAAAGTTACTATACATGAATCCCAAATTTGGTGCATTATTGGGGCAGCACATGCATTGTTAATTACATTTAGGTGACAATGAGTAAAGTGCAGTCAGTGTGGTTGCTTGTCAAGCACCTTTTATATTCAGTTTCAATGTATGCCTCAGCTGTGTATGTTAGTCTCAGTGTGGATTGTTATTGTCAATACATGTATGGCACCTGGAATATCATTATTGTGGTGGAGTTCTGTACATATTTCAACTTGTCTTAAAGATTAGCCTTGTATAACACAGTAAGCTGGTAAGATAGCTTAGAGGGTTGAGCACCCACTGCTGCGATCTATGTGTGATCTGCAGGTTGCAGGTTTGCTTCCCAGCAAGGCCAACTCAGCCTTTGATTCTTCCGAAGTTGATGAATGAGTACCAACTTCGGTTGGGATCACAAATGTATGTAAATATGTTCTATGTATAGCGCTTAGGCGTAGGTGCTATACAACTAACAAATCATCCTTGGGGAACATCTGGACTTACAGTGTTCGGACTGAATGAAAATCAGGAGCCTAATAAACTCTTCAGATTTGAAAGCATTAGGATATGACAATCTTTCTCTATAAAGATCAGCCACCATGAAGTTAAAGATAGCTATACCCAGCTCACAGCTTAAAAACCTATTAGTATTGTATTCAAGTACATCGTCTCTCCTTCCTCCCCTCCCTATAGCTTACCTCTTGTTTTTCCCAGACGTTCATCTATACACTTCCCACTCTTGGCACTGACACCTATGTCAGCTGGCTTGGCAAACCTAAACCTCTCTCTTATCACACAGAGTGTTTCTTACAAACTAAGCTGGTGAAAGACTCCACATTACAAAGGCATCATTGAGTGCCTCTCAAGTCCATCACGCAACCACACACCAACCATATTTAGCCACTAGTATCGGCTGGTCTACATACTGCCATCACAGGCTGCACATTCCTTAAGCTTTCCCTCATGCATACCCATAACTAATCACAGTTAAGAAACTCGCATCGCAGCTAACACCAACATGACCCTTCCTCACCTCATGTGTTTTTCCCCCACTAAGTATTCTGTCCGCTGGCTAATCCCCCATTCGTATCACCCCCACCTGCCCCATCCCTTCTTCTTTTATATCCACAGACGAAGGTCTGATGACACCCTGGCTGTGTCACAATGCGCCACTCCTCGGACAAAGTCAGGGGACGTAAGACTACTACAGAGGTGATGGGTGCAGTATCAATACCTAATACCATAACCTAATATTGACTAAATAAGACATGATGTACAGACCTTAAGGTTAAACAAAATACCAAACAAGCTTATTTATATCTCTAGATCCAGGCATATAAGTAACGCTTGTCTAAAGTGTTTACCTAAATAGGAATACAAATAAGCATGTAATGTAAAGATATTCCACAGTATGTGAACTTTGCTATATGCATTTTGTTAAACTGACAGACTGAAGAGTGAGTAGACATATGCAAACAAGGCTGTGCATAGACACAAGATCAATCCAGATTTACCAGTTCTTGGGAGACAGCGAGGCCGGTTAGGGTATTAATCCCTGGGACACCAATCACACAATGTATAAACTATTGACATGGGAAAGATTTATGCAGTACCGTGACCGCCAATGAGGGGCTGCAGAAGGTCGTCTGGTGAGTTTTTATATTACAATTCTTATGTTGATACAATATTTAATCTATTAAATCTAATGCTTATGAAACGATCTGACTACAATGTAAACTGTAACGTTGCAAGACAGAATGGTAAACAAATTGCATTACACAATTGCAAATGTGTTCAGCACTAGCAGGGACATCCCTTGGCTGTGATAGGCATTAACTGGACTTGTAGCTTTAAACACTGAGCATTGCTATTAAAATCTACATTGCATTTACGGTAGAAAAAAGTAGATGAATGGAAGGAATATTGGAAATGCGGTTTATAAATACTACACACCTTGCACTTCGTGTCCATTCCCACCCAGGAAAGACAGATTGAATAGTCACAATCTGCCTTTCCCGGGCATAATTGGGCAATCACCACCCGCACCCATGGCATGAAATAGACTAGGCCCCTTTGCGGATAACAGTGGCCATTTTTTAACATGTTTGCTATGGCTGAGGTCATCCGAAAATGGACCTAGTCCCTTTTCCATTTTAATGGTGACTTTTTTTTGTCCATTTGGATATTGGCATGCGCACTCAGCGCTGAACTAGCCATTTGCATCGTAGTTAAATACTGGGGTGCAAATGGCTTTCACCCCCTTGGCGAGGGGTGGCAGGCCATTACCGACCAAGTCATCCCCCCGCTGCGGGGGTGAAAGCTACAGTAAATAAATAGATCAGGAAAAATACCCCCCAGTTCAGGTAATATTGCTTGACTGATAAGCATGTGATCAGAGAATGCACAGTCTTTTCTGAGGACTATGATTTTACTGTTGAGCATAGTGCTTGCAATGTCTTTATTTGAAACTCAAATGATTGCTTATTCTGGGGTAAGACAATGTACACGGTTGATCCCACTTGAGGATATGTGTTTTGGCTCTTCTGTAAATATTGGACATAATAAATGGCTGTACTAATAAAAAGCACAGCTGACTGCAGAGGGACTCTGCTCCACTTTGAGGCCTTTGCTTTCGTCACTTAACGTACGTTTCTGAATATTACAGGCCGATAAAAACAAAATGAAGAGTGTGTGTGTTACAAAAAGTGTTGGTTTGTGAAAATCCTATGATCTATTTCAATGTAAGAACATCAAATTGAAAACTTAATTCATAATATTGACTGTTTATTTTACCCTGTATATAATGTTAATGAAGATACCATTTACAGGGTTCCTTTTTTAAAAATTGTGTTCAAAACATACACATTGAAAATATGACAAGCATAAAAAGACAGGAAACAAAAGGAAAAAAGATAAAAGTACAAAAAAGGAAGGACACACACAAACAATTCAGTTTCACAAACAATGAGGCTCAACTCACTCTGTAGCAGGGTTTGAAATTGCTGGGAGCTACTTAGCTCCTGCACAGTTCCTAGTAGAGCCTTGTTATCTTATCTTGACATAAACAGCTACCTGGAGGGTTTATAGTGATAGCATCGAATGCCAAAGCAGTGAATGCCTTAGCACCTAAAAAGCGACAGAAAAAAAGCATCAAATGCATTTTTTTAAAACAGTTTTTAAAGGGGTTTTGGGCCCCCCTCAATCCCCATTTTTTATCCCTTAAAACCCATTATAATTAAAATAAAAACTTTACCTATAAAAAAAATGAATTCAATGCTTTTTTTTATGCTTTTTTTTTCAATGTTTTGGCATTCATTGGTTTGTATTGGATGCAATCACTGGATACCACCAGGAGCTACTTTTGGCTCCACAAGCCAAATAGCGCAATACAAAAATAACAATCTGGAATTAACTCTATGAGTCTGGGAATTTGCATACAAATGTATATTATTAAACTCTAGAAGACATGTAAACAATAATGTGTCATATGTACTGGACAGACAGTTGTAGTTCCTTTTTATTTTGAAGTTATATTAGTTGCATGCTATATATTAGTATCCCATTATGCAGCAGCAGTGAGAGAGTAAGCATGGTTACATCACAGAAAAAGAGGTGTCAGCTGAGATAGAAATGTGGCGGTAAAGAGACAGTAACAGATGAATGCAATAACAGATGTCATGGCAGATTCATGACATATTAGCAAAGATAGGTAAAGACATAGGACCTAATTCCTAGAAAAAGTGTTAAGTCCCCGCAAACAACTTACAATAAGTATTATTTTCTACCCCCAAAATGTGGCACCACTCCGTATTTACCCTTATCTTTATTTCTAACTACACTTCAAGGGCCAATAGTACAGCAAGATCTCAAGAATTGCATCCCTTACTGCTTTTCGTATCAGTGTGGCTGATCGTTAGAAAGCTATCATAGTTGTGTGCCTATAATGGTCATGTTTCATGAGGGCAGATCAACTAAGCAGAACTTGATAACAGACACAGCAGATTTCTCCTGGAACGTATCTCCCACAACCAGAGTATTCAAAAAAAAAAACACCAGCAGGACAGTCAAAAGACACAGTACATACTTCTTGTGGCTAGTCACCCAGCCCCCTGTGTTCAAAGCTAGCACAGGCAAGTCTAACGAGAGTGTAACTGACACAAATGATGTTATAAAAGCCCTCCACCCACCCCACCCCCGAGACAAGCATATGGCTAACACATCTAGAGACACAGTACCTCCATTGAACAAGTCACTATGCAGCCATTCTTTCTCTGCCAAAGAACTGTGTGGTAAAAAATATTTGGCCAATAACAAAATTCTTAAATCGCCTGAGGGCTTGACTATCTTATTCTCAAAATAAGTAAGCCTCTGTCATGTTTTGGGATTGGCACCTACCCAAGCAACCCACATTGCCATTAACACTTATGTTTGGTTGATAGAGGGACCCATGATTCTCGTCTTAATCCATTGAGCCACTTTACTAATTGGAAAAGTGTCTTTGTTCACCAAAGGCTCAAACGTACAATAACAAGCAGTTATGGGTTCGAGACTTTGTTCTAAACTCCCAAGGTTTCCGGTTGTATACCTAAGTAATGAGGTATTGCAGATTATTCGAGCTTGTGCACAACTCACAGGCTCATTTGCCTGACACTACCTGTGGCAAGCAGTAGCAGGAGTGCAGCACATATGTGTAGCTTTGGGCTGCTCGTCATACTCGTGAACAGGCAGATTAAAGGCTCTCCATTGGACTACATCTTAAATCTTATCTTCGATTGTTTTTAATTGAATTTTCAAACTTAGTTCAGAGATAGTCATTACAGTTGAGACCACTAATCTAGCATTTTTAAGATTGCCTGATTTATGGGTACCCCCTCCCTCACAGTTTGCATTAAAGTGTATTTAGTTGGATTGTCTGTTTCCACTTGCTTTCTTGCAGGTGAGTGTAATTTAAAACCATTCATTTTTTGTACACCAGAGTTCCAGCTGCACTTTAGATTCATCAATGAATTATAACGTTGTCATTTCCCGTACTGCCTTTTCTGAAAAGTAACACTTTTTTCTTGACCTGAATAAAGGGGCATCATCCTCTGATTTCAAAATTGCAACAATACTATCTTTTAAATCTGTGTTTAATTTGTTAATCAACCTATTTCCTGCCATTTCTCCTTGAGGCCTTAATTTACAGCTTATCCCTGCTCCCTGAAGTGATAGTCTGCGGTAACAATGATATCCCATTTTTGGAAATATAATCTGTGAGATCATTCTCTACTGCTGTAGTCAAAGGTTCTTTAAAAATAAAATAGGTGCTAATTCTTGCTATTTTCTTGTTGCCCATGTTGTCGGAAGGTGAAGTACTGCTCATCCAGAATGTGAAATATGCCTGATTTACAGCAGTGGGTATCTTGAGATCCAAGAGCAACATTAGGGCCACAACATGGAACTACCTTGCATGGAGCACACACAAGTAGACGCTATGATAGTACTTACAAGCACCACATTGTTTATAGCAGAGACCACCTGTCGGGCACTCGCAAGATGATGCTGCGATTATGCTCAATACCAAACATTTTTCCATAGGGTGGACATGTAGGACACTCACAAGGATCGCGCTTTACAAAAACACTGCCATTTTTGGCAGGGAGAACCTGTATGGCAATCATATCGAACAGTGCTTTCTGAAAACACCACCACATTTGACAGGGAGCTGTAAGGCTCTCAAAAGGCTTGCTCCAATAGCGCTTCAGGGACTACACCATTCTTAACGGAGAGCATCTGTGAAGACATACACAAAATGCTGACTATTAGGGATGCATAGGCAAAGGTACAAAGGTAAAACCGTGAATTTAAAAAAGAACATGGTCACTGAATAAATCCTGCAAGATCACACTGAGACTAATTGTGCAGAGGTGAGAAACTTAAAAAAAAAAAAAAAAAAAGGAATGATTTTGAGATTTACAGAAGGCCACACTCTTCCAGAACCCAGAATCTGAGGGGATGGGAGGTTAAAAGAAACCTACACCCTTTACAAATTCAAATAGCCTACACCTTTTGTCTCTTAACACATCTTTCTAGCAGACTGCCAAACTCCACCAGTGGCTATACATGGATAAGCCCCAAGTATGTTCCTTCGTATAAAGCTACTAGGCGAACTGTGAGACATCCAATTCAGCTTTCTATCTTTAATGAATGTTAAAGGCTTCCCTGCTCTTGGAGAAAGAAGCTCTTTCATTCTGGAACATATTTTGATTTCCTCTTAAGAAACCATATGTTATATTTAGGCACTAGTCACCAACTCACTCAAAAAGGATTTTCTGAGCCCCAAATGTCAAATCCTTTTAGTTTCACACCTGTAGTTCGTTCATAACCATGTCACGCTCTCTGGGTACACTCTAGATACACACCTACCAAGTACCACACTGTCCTCTGTGGAGACAACTACTGCTGAAAGAGCAGGCAGACTGACCAAAGAAACACCACTGATTTTGGACTGATTGTGGGCGGCTGACAGCCAAATGGGTGTGAGTCACAGTGCGGTGTCGTCGGAACTGTAGCAGCAGTAATCGCCCTGTGCTTTGGACCTGACTAGAAGAGCTACTGATATATGTATGAAGGTATAGACTCCTGATGTATTTCAATAGGTGCCCTTTTATCCTGCATGGTTTCACTATGCTGTGCTTCCTGTCAGATAAAAGAACAAAAGCAAAATGGCTGGTGCAATGTACACTAATATTAAAAGACACCTGCATCTGGAGCCCTTTGATGTAGGCCTCCTTGCTCACCTTTGATCTTTGTCAAAGATTGTTGAAGAACTCGAGAGATCTGACGAGTGAATCCTGCAGACTTGGCCCACTTGGCATTCATGTCGGCACACTTCATTTTAGTTAAATATCTTTCTTCAGTGAGAGTCATTAATTAGATCACTGCCTGATCTAGCCAAAATGCTTAGAAAAAAGCTGCATATTCAACCAGGATTGCTAATCTCTCAGTTTTATAGTCCACATCAGGAGCTTCAGTGTGCTGTAGGCAGAGCAGTGTCTTTCTCCACATATTCACTTGAAAGCCAAACTCTGAGCTAATAAAAATGAAATCACAACAACAAACCGTCAAAAATAAATGATACAAATTTGCGCTCTTTCATTTTTCACCCACCATATCACACCTGAAGTACAATGAATAACAACCATCCTCGTCCATTTATTTAGTGTTTTCTCAGGTACCAACATACCAGACACACTCTTAAAATGGCCAATAAATCCCCCTCTGATGTTTGAAGGTTATAGAATCTTTGTTAATCACAATGTGTCATAATAAACTAGGAACAAATGCAAGTGATTCAAAACCTGGGTTACAGATGTGCCCTTTTAGATCTGGCTAGAATGTTGGTCTCTTCACCCAATGGTCATACAAGAGAATGTTTAGCTTCGTGTCAAGCTCCTTCCCCTGATCTTGTGGATACCTCTACACTACCGCAGAGTGAATTCCAACATCTAATGGCTTCACTTCAGAGCAACGTAAATGTATTGCTCACAGTCAAGGAGTTCTTCTCAGGATCACTAAACATCCTTTCTTGACAAACTGGAGTGATTCCCAACCACCTTCTCACCACGCCCATGTGAAGGACAAATCAAGGGACACATCTAGGTCTCCTCCAAGAGTACAGAGACCTCCCTAGCTCACCTTAAGGAGTAGGACTTATATATAGTCTAATGTTTAATTATCTCATTTTTGATAATACTCTCTTCTCGAATGTGCATATCATATTTAAATATTCTGTGTCCAATTTGTCTAAGCTGCTTCTTATACAACGAACATTGGCTGATGTTCTCATTGTGGTTTGAGCAAAACCAAAAGGTCATGGCTGGATGTTTTTGAATCAATCATAACCACGGGCACAGCTCTGGGCATCCCTCCAGACCATTGTTCTTCGCCTACCAAGCCATTACAGAAGGGGAAGACCATATATAAATTAGGCTTGGCCCATCCCAAAAAGGGCAGTGCAGCGCAAACTCCACAGGACCATCAGCAGCCCCAGCCATGTCTCGGACTCATTGGGCATCACCAGTGAGGAGTAGCTAGAGTCTCTACGCCCAGCAGGCTCGGGATCCACATCTGGGAAAAAACATTACAGTGTGATGCAGAACATTATTATTCATTTTATATTTTTGAATCAATTCCTTCGAGCTTCTTGTGGTGATCAGGTAATCTCTGGTCCCGCTCCATTGATTTTCTGAATTCTTTGTTAATGGTTAGTAGGTATTACTTTGATGCTACTAGTTGCTCTATGTGTTCTAAAATGGTTTGTATATTCATGCTTTGTTTTAATCATTTTGTCATCCTTGTGCTTCTAATTTGTTGGGTTTTTTGTTGCTCATTTATGCTATTATTTGCTTGCAAATACACAGGATTGTACTTTTGCTTAATGTAATGAATTTTAAGATTACTACCTGCGGTGGCCCAGATGAGATCTATAATATTTGAAATGCATCCATCGTGTGCCTGAACTTTAAAGTAACTCTAAATCATTAGCAACAGTTCTGTGTCAAAGACATCTGACTTGAGACAATTCATTATACATTAACACATGTTCTGCTGCACATTTACTTGTAGCCTGCATCACATAGATGAAGCATGATGATACTTGGACACAAGAGGGCTGTCATGATGTACGATCACGCAATGAGAGCCTGCATGACAACAGCATCATTTGTTTGTTCCAAAGGATACTTGCCAATTGTAATGAACAGTTTTCCCTCTTATTACTGATCACATGGTTAAGTAGCAAGGGGACTAAATACCAGGCATTTGTAATTAATCTTTATGATGCATGGCACCAACTTCATGCATGTCTTTCATTCAATTACCAGCTGCAGACCCTGAACGGGGCAGTTTGAAGACAGAAATGGAACAAAAAGAAACAAGTCATCATCTCCCCATCTACTGCTTCTTTCTGGCAGGATCAGTGCCTGCCGTGCTGGACGGATCAGCAATGGCCTGCAGTTTGATCTGTGCTGTTAAAAATAGAAATAGGTCTTCTGGTTTCTGTCAAGCCACACTCACCCTTTCCCACTGCCCTCTGCACTCACCCGCCCTCCCACAAAGATAGACAAAAAATGTATTGACATGCACGGATACATAAAAAGTGGTGTCTTTAACATAAGAATGTGTGAAAAGGCCAGATACGCTTGCTATCTTGTGGTCTGATATCCTGTAATATCAGAGGTGTTCACTCTATTAAGAGCCAAAAGATATTTTCCCATCTTCAAAAGGCTTTGGGCAAGGAACATTGCTGAACCTGTATCAATTAACAAGAAATTAAACTTTCAGATTTCTAAGTGCACTAGTGATTCTAAAGGCAGACAGGTTCTTCTTGACATGATTGTTGGCAATACACATTTAACTGTTCTATGTGTTTACTGATCCACCTCGTCTTGCCCTGGTTTCTACAAATGTATTAAACTAGTAAGAAGTGGTATTGGCATTATTCTATGTTGGGATTGAAAACAAATTGGATATTGTATTTTGGATTTCAAACGTAATGCCATGTCTCAGAAGGAATTATTAAGGTGTATTGAAGAAAATTACCTAACAGATTTTTAGAGACTTTCAATCCAAATATGTCTGAATTTACATTTATTTCACAGGTTTACAGGTCCTCTACATTTATTGAGTATATATTTGTTTTTGTAATGCTGTACTTGTTTTACTTAATTCTGGCAATTCTTGCTTAGGTAATGCTGTGAATTCTTCCTCACACCTTATACTATGAATAGATGGCATTTGAACTATTTGCTACTAAAGAATCAGAAACGTATTCCAATTATTAAGGACTCTGGTGCAGAATTTAATTTTTGGAGATCTTTATTCTCATTCAACTATACAAGTGCATTAGATACATACACATAGTTAGTGTATGGCCATTAGTATATTAATCAAAAAAGAAGAATGCTCAAAAGCTCTCTTGTGATCTTCTGAAATATTTTTAAGACTTGAAACAAAATATTATATCAGCCCTCCTAATAAAACTGGACAAATTGATCACAAAGTGTGCTGAATACCACAAATAAATAACACAAATTGCAATTTACTAGCCAAACATTATTTGATTAATTTCCAAGCTTTATTAATAACAGGGAATCGTCCAATAGCTTTTTGTAAGTTTGTAGCTTATGATTTTCAAAACTGAATAAAGACACCAGGGGACCGATTCTCATCATGGCGCAGTGAACTTGCTAAATAGCACAATTCACTGCGCCATTTCTTGACGCCCAGGCACCACTGCTATTCTGAAGTGGGCCTGGGCGTCATCGGAAAGCACGACAGTGCTTTCGTTAAAATCCACCTGTTTCCATCGGAAACAGGCGGATGAAGATTCTCGGCAGCACTTTCACTAAATAACGAGGAAATCGTTGTTTAACGAAACTGCTGCCGAAGATCAAAACAAAAGCACGTGCTGCCTGGAGCCCTGCACGTCGAGTGACGGTTGTGGCAGCCTGCCGGTTTCAGTGCATTTTAATGCATTTTTGTCCATTATTGGCCCATATTAAGAGGACAGCAGTGCACAGGAGTGCAAAGTGAGAAGGTGTGGGCCTTTTTGGAAAGTTGTTTGTGAGGGAAATTCATGAGCTGTAGGTGCAGCATTGGCAATTTCAACAGCAACATCAGTGCACTGGAGTGCAAACTGGTGTTTTTTTGCCAAAACAAATAATCTTTTTGTGCAATTTGAGGACCTTTGTGTACATTTTTGGGGCGTTTTGGGCTGCAATTGGACCTTGGACATTGCACAGGAGTGCAACATTAAGGTGTTGGTATGTGTGCAATTTCGGAATTTTGTTTTGTGAAATTGTGTAAGCTTTTTGTGATTTGGCCAAAGATTACAGACAGCAGGCTACCATGGCTGGTGGGAAAAATGCTGATGCTCAAAGTGGAGGGCGCAAAAGAAAGGTCAAGTTCAGTGAAGTGGCACTGGGCATCCTCGTGGACGAGGTATTAAGCCACGAAGTGCTGTTATTTGGTGCAATGCCCCACAGAAACCCTCTGTCTGAGAAAAAACGCCTTTGGGATAGCATTGCTCTGAAAGTTAACGCAGTATCAAACACCTTACGCACAGTAGATGAAATGAAAAAGCGCTGGTATGATGTTCGCCGCAGGGTTCGAGAAAAATTTCTGGAAAGCAAAGAGCACTGCAAGGGCCCCGGCGATGGTTCTCCATATGAGCCAAATTACACATCTACAGAATTGAAGGTGCTTGCAGCAATGGACCCCGGGAGCCTGGAAGGTGTTGGAGGCATGGATACGCTTTGCAGTGATAAGTGGAAGAACATGTCCTTTATTGCATTGTATTGTATCGTTTTTGGTCATTTATATGGTGCTCTTTCCCCATTTGTGTGGCCTCAATGGGCTTTTTCCTTGGTTGAATGCCCTTGGCGACCATAGTCTTTGTGGTTGTAAAATTGTAGGGGGGCAGCTTATGGAATGTGAGTGTGCGTGGGTGGCTGACAAGGCTCAAGAAGCCCAGGTCAGGCACATGAGTGGGTGATGTTGGGGGTTAAAGGTACATTTGAGAGTCCTGTATAGTGGGGGAAAGGCCTAAACCTGACAATGCAATTAGTTTGTAGACAGAGCACTTTGTGTGAGGGCATTAGCTTCACTTTTGTGCATGCCAACTCTAGTAAAGCGAGTCTGTTTCAGTGCTTTGGGTATGTCATGGTGTTAATATACAATTGTGTTGGTAAAGGACTGTCTGTTCTTGCAAACACTACCACATGTGAAGGATTGGTCACAGTTATCATTAATTGTGAATGACCATTATCGGAATGTGGTTGATGCATCAGCAGTCTAAAGTCTACATTCTTGTCTTGCTTTGTGTAGGTTCCTCTTTAGGAGGTGATGTGACAGTGCAATCCATTGCAGAGGCAGTAACTGCAATACCTCCTGAAAATACAGATGTCGCAGAGTCTGAAGATGTACAAGATGATACAGAGATAATGCTCTATGATTATTATGGAGACAACAGCAATGAGGTCCATTATGTAGAGGAAGCAACAATTCCACAATCAATCCCTGTTAACATCCTGCCCACCCAAACACAAGCAGAGGAGTCCACTGAGACAACAAGTGGTGAAGGTATACAGAATGACGATCCTTTGCTTCACTTCTCAGAAAAGCAGACCTCAGCTTTGGATCAAATTCGTGCCCACTTGAAGAGTGAACTGATTGCATTCAGGAAAGACAGTTCGGTGGCTCATGCTGACATGATGACTGTGGCGGGGGCCTTGATGGACATGAAGGGTGATATGGGAAAAGTGTGGACATCGGTTGATCGTGTGGCCAGCGCAGTGAGCAGGAGTGCAGAAATGCAGAGTGAATCATGGGATGCACCCACTACCTCGAATGTTGGCAAGGATGAAGTCGTGCTTCCTAGAATACCTCTGCGACAGAGTAAGAGGTAAAAGATTAACTGCGATCTGCAGCTTATGTAAAATAAAGCTATGTCTCTAAAGCCTCCTCACCTACTCTGAAATCCTGTGAATGCCTATCAGTTAAAATACCCACTGCCAACTCCCAAACTTTGGATATTCATGTCATCTACAGACCACCAGGCCCGATTGGAACCTTCTCTGAAGATATTTCCACCTCTTTGTCAGACAACCTAAAAAATACTTCTCAATCTCTAGTGTTAGGAGATTTTAATTTGGGATTTAACGATACTAAGGATCTTCAATCCACTGCTATAGCTAATATTGTGAAAGAACTAGGCTTCACCCAGAAAGTTAACCTACCTACACATGACAAAGGTAGGATCCTTGATTGGATTGCAAAATACAACTGCAACATATCTATCACTACTATATCCCCTCAAATCTGGACCGACCATTATCTTCTGACATTCACATTGGCAACTAAATTAGCCATAGCTCAGTCAACATCTCTTGCCCCATCCACTCTAACAAGGAACAAACAAAATATTACGGTAGACAAAATACTTCCTCGCATCTTACCTAATCTTAACTCCCTACCTGACAATATGGACCCCAACCTACTAGTTGAGGAATATAATAAAATTATGACCACTGCCCTTGATGATATCGCCCCACACAAATTAAGGAAGAGTAAACCTAAAAAACATCTCAACACATGGTTCACCCCACACCTAAAAATTTAAGACTAGACAAAAGAAAATGTGAAACTGCTTGGAGACTCCTACCCTCAGCAGAAAATAAAACAAACCTTATTAATATCTCAACTCAATACAAGAAAGACATCCTCCTGGCTAAACAGGAGACATATAACAAGAGAATCTCACAGGCCAAATCTAGCACGAAAGAACTTTTCACAATCCTAAAAGAATTAGAAACACCTATCCTACCTCAAGAAAACTGCAAAAAAGACAAAACAAAACTTGGTGCACTGATATTCAGCACGCACTAACCAACAAAGTCTCTAACCTACAAACCAAGATAGCTCAAAAGAAAGCTTCACAAACACATTTCAATACGCCCAATAAAGGGCTGCTGCCACATTGCAAACAAGAAACGCGTTTCAGCTTCTCTAAAGTTTCTGTCATCGAGGTGGAGAAGGTCATACTTGCACTCAAACCGTCCAATTGTAAGGGCGACCAATTCCCAGCACAACTCATCAAGGACGCTGCCAAAGAGCTTGCACCCTTTATCTCTAAACTTATTAATGCATTGTTTACATCAGGTACTGTCCCCAGTAACCTGAAAGAATCATGGGTACTTCCCCTCCTTAAGAAGCAAACCCTTGGCCCGACTATACCTACAAATTACAGGCCTATAACTACTGTGCCATTCCTTTTAAAAATCTTAGATAAAGTGGCATACATCCAAATTCAGAACTTCGTGGAATCTAACCTTTTACTAGGATGTCGCCAATCCTGTTTCCGTCCTCAACATGGCACGGAAACAGCACTAATCGACCTTAAGGCCCAAATAGATGAATTTAGAGATAATGGACAACTAGCACTACTCCTCCTCCTAGACCTTTCGGGTGCATTCGACTTGGTAGACCACAGGGTCCTATGCAGCACTTGGATTCAGCAGCCCATTTTTCCAAGGAAGCCATAGTATGGATAGAGTCATTCCTGAGCAATAGGACTATGAGAGTCTTCTCACCCTCAGCAACAGCTCACCCCATCCCCATCACTTGTGGTGTACCCCAGGGATCTTGTGTCACGCCGACCCTCTATAATGTATTCACTAAGCCCCTCTGTGACGATCTGGACCATTTGGGTATCGCCTACACAAATTATGCAGATGATACTCAAATCCTCCTACCTATTACTGGAGATTATGCAAGGGACCTGGCCTTGGTGAATAGAATTTATAGTATCGTTCAGGCATGGATGGCCACCCATGGACTCTGCCTGAACGATGATAAAACAGAGCTTATCATCCTTAGAACTACTGCCCATTTGACCGAATTAAGTCCGGACTACGCATATTTTACTATTGACGGTAACGCTATCAAAGTGGCCATTGAGGTGAAAACCTTAGGTTTCTACTTAGATGCCACTCTAACATTTACCAAACAGGTGAATTCCCCAGCATCCTCTTCTGCAGACACGTGCAAATTAATCAGAGCAGGCAAATAATTTCTTTCCACTAATAGCTGCCTAATTCTCTCCAGAGCTCTCATACACTCCAAACTGGACTATTGTAACAACCTGTACATCGGTGCAAGCAAACACATCAGAAAAAAAAACAGGTACTTTAGAATAACGCCCCCAGAGCCGCACTAAATATAACAAGGTATGAACACATCTCCTCTACCAGGAGACAACTATCCACATTTGATAAAATTCGCCTATAAATGGCCACCATCATTCATAAATCTCTAAATAATAAAGCACCTCGTTACTTAACTGAAAGGATTAACAGAAAAACATCCAATAGACTTACAAGATTAGCCAATTCCAACTGTTTCCTTGTACCACGTTTTAAACTTTCCACCATTGGGGGATCCAGTTTCCCAGTCAAGGCAGCACAACTGTGGAACTCCTTCCTACCTCCTCTGAGAGAAAACCAAACCTTTACCAAATTCAGACAGAACATGACCAACTGGTTGAAAGAGAATGACAAGTAATGAAGATTGCCCATGCGCCAAGCGCAGGAAGTCTTGATTCTATTAAAGACACGGAGGCGAGCATTATGCTTTATCTTCTTTATTCACTGCTCAACAGCAATTCAAAACTTCACTTTTAATCCTGTTTTCTTTTTTTATCAACAGTTAAAGTATGCCCAACTGGCTTGAAAAATAAAAATAAACAAAGCAGAATGAGCTGTGAAGGTGAGCCTAAACTACATTTCCCAAGAGTCTCAGAGGCTCAGTAGTCCCTAGCCTCAGTTCTGTCCTCCAATGAGGGCTCCTTGGTAAGTATAAGTCCCTGAGTCTCTAGGTGCTTTCCTCTTCTTTTTTTGCGGATCTCGACAGCTAAGTACCCCTTTCCCATTCTATCAGCATGCGCATATTTTATGTCTTATAAATGTAATGATTACTTGGTGCGAGGAGATATTCTATTATACTTGCATTTAACACGCATGATAAACTCGCAGCGTGAATATTTAATGCGCGTATTTATATTTACAAAAGTTTGTTGCGCCGCGTACGGATCATACGGTTTACCTTGCTACTTCTTGATAATAATGCCAGAGGTAATGACGATCAGGCATTTGTTCCCCCAACGTTCTTTCCTCGAACGTAATGGTTGACAGCACAGATCCACAGCTCACAGATATCCGATCCACGTCGGAAGAACGGTCTTTGCGATTTAAGAGGCGAATTATAAAAATAAAAAATAAAAAATATATATTATATTGAAAACAAACAGAGAAAAAGAAAGCACTCTGCCAGTGACACTGAAGCAGACAGGTCAAGTACAAGACCTATAGAGTGCTAGATCACAGCCCCTCACAGTGAGTCAGAGATGGCCTGTGACAGAGGGGAGGAATACTGGGAAGAGTATAATGATCAAGAGCAGGAGCTTTAGGAGGAAGATATAGACCTCTCCCAAAGCTGTAAAAGAGTTTTGGGAGACTCCCTAGTCAGAGCTGTAGCTCAGGGAGTTCAGCCTATACAGGACAGGCTATAGGTCCTCGAGAATATTTTGGCCTGTAAGGCAGCCCGGAAGAGGAAGCACTCTTCTACCCCACCTCCCCCGGGCTCAGATATGGGGAAGAGAGAGAAGCCCCAGGAGGCAGCTGATGCCTTTAACAGGCTCAATGACTCTTTCCTTGATAAATCAGCAGTGCCCTGCCTCGTACCCCGTTCCCCAGGGGCGAAAAACATAGGGGACGTACCTTCATCCTCAGAGGAATACGATCAAGAAGATAGTCTTTCATGTAAATGTATATGTATTATCTGACTCTTGTTAAGTACTACTTTTTCTTATATGTAACCAAGCTGAACATATTCTTATGCCTTGAGCCCTGATATCCTCGGGTCTGGCGCGCACTACAAATAATAAAAACAAACAAACAAACAAACGATGTCATTTTCTAGGCCCTGGTCCTACATCTTCTGTCCTGCTGACAGTCTAATCTACATTATCACCCTTGGCGGTGCCGTGAACCAATTAAAACGCTGGGAACGCGAGCTATATTAACCCAGGTAAGCGCGCGTTCTGATCATGTTTGTCCACTCTCCCACTGCGACTCTCCCCTTTCACCCAAAACCGCAGTGTACAACACATTACGCTTCGTACCTCAGCCCATCGCCATTACGATTTAAAAAAAAAACTGTGGCAACACAAATCTTCAGAAACCTTATCTGAATAAATGGTAAACATGCTTCAGGCAGCATCATACTTTCGTGCCTCGAAACAGAGTTTACCACCTACAAGAACCTCCACACAACATCTGTCTCTTCATGACGAAGCACATAATACTTATATTGCCACGCCTACCATCGTCGCATTTGATGCACTTAACAAAATTTCGTTTGAAACCTGTCTCGAGGAAGAAAAAAAGAGGGGTTGAGCCACTGTGTAGAGCCATTGTGCCACCTGTTAAAGATAGACTTAGAGCACAACTTCAAATAAATTGGAACTCAAAATGTTATGGGAGAAAAAACTGTCCAAACACCAAACATGAGTGCCAAGCATCAGATGTGGTCTTTTATACACGTTGAATTTACATATAAATGATATGTACAGGTACTTAGAACATCCTTTTCTGTTCCTAGAAGTTAAGAAATCTAGTCCCCAACAATCATATCAATGAGTCTGGTCCGGACAATTGTGTTCTATAACAAAGGGCAAAGATGTTGTTAATATATTTCACACTGCAAGGGCCCCGGCGATGGTTCTCCATATGAGCCAAATTACACATCTACAGATTTGAAGGTGCTTGCAGCAATGGACCCCGGGAGCCTGGAGGGTGTTGGAGGCATGGATACGCTTTGCAGTGATAAGTGGAAGAACATGTCCTTTATTGTATTGTATTGTATCGTTTTTGGTCATTTATATGGTGCTCTTTCCCCATTTGTGTGGCCTCAATGGGCTTTTTCCTTGGTTGAATGCCCTTGGCGACCATAGTCTTTGTGGTTGTAAAATTGTAGGGGCCCAGCTTATGGAATGTGAGTGTGCATGGGTGGCTGACAAGGCTCAAGAAGCCCAGGTCAGACACATGAGTGGGTGATGTTGCGGGTTAAAGGTACATTTGAGAGTCCTGTATAGTGGGGGAAAGGCCTAAACCTGACAATGCAATTAGTTTGTAGATAAAGCACTTTGTGTGAGGGCATTAGCTTCACTTTTGTGCATGCCAACTCTAGTAAAGCGAGTCTGTTTCAGTGCTTTGGGTATGCCATGGTGTTAATATACAATTGTGTTGGTAAAGGACTGTCTGTTCTTGCAAACACTACCACATGTGAAGGATTGGTCACAGTTATCATTAATTGTGAATGACCATTATCGGAATGTGGTTGATGCATCAGCAGTCTAAAGTCTACATTCTTGTCTTGCTTTGTGTAGGTTCCTCTTTAGGAGGTGATGTGACAGTGCAATCCATTGCAGAGGCAGTAACTGCAATACCTCCTGAAAATACAGATGTCGCAGAGTCTGAAGATGTACAAGATGATACAGAGATAATGCTCTATGATTATTATGGAGACAACAGCAATGAGGTCCATTATGTAGAGGAAGCAACCATTCCACAATCAATCCCTGTTAACATCCTGCCCACCCAAACACAAGCAGAGGAGTCCACTGAGACAACAAGTGGTGAAGGTATACAGAATGACGATCCTTTGCTTCACTTCTCAGAAAAGCAGACCTCAGCTTTGGATCAAATTCGTGCCCACTTGAAGAGTGAACTGATTGCATTCAGGAAAGACAGTTCGGTGGCTCATGCTGACATGATGACTGTGGCGGGGGCCTTGATGGACATGAAGGGTGATATGGGAAAAGTGTGGACATCGGTTGATCGTGTGGCCAGCGCAGTGAGCAGGAGTGCAGAAATGCAGAGTGAATTATGGGATGTACCCACTACCTCGAATGTTGGCAAGGATGAAGTCGTGCTGCCTAGAATACCTCTGCGACAGAGTAAGAGGTAAAAGATTAACTGCGATCTGCAGCTTATGTAAAATAAAGCTATGTCTCTAAAGCCTCCTCACCTACTCTGAAATCCTGTGAATGCCTATCAGTTAAAATACCCACTGCCAACTCCCAAACTTTGGATATTCATCTCATCTACAGACCACCAGGCCCGATTGGAACCTTCTTTGAAGATATTTCCACCTCTTTGTCAGACAACCTAAAAAATACTTCTCAATCTCTAGTGTTAGGAGATTTTAATTTGGGATTTAACGATACTAAGGATCTTCAATCCACTGCTATAGCTAATATTGTGAAAGAACTAGGCTTCACCCAGAAAGTTAACCTACCTACACATGACAAAGGTAGGATCCTTGATTGGATTGCAAAATACAACTGCAACATATCTATCACTACTATATCCCCTCAAATCTGGACCGACCATTATCTTCTGACATTCACATTGGCAACTAAATTAGCCATAGCTCAGTCAACATCTCTTGCCCCATCCACTCTTAACAAGGAACAAACAAAATATTACGGTAGACAAAATACTTCCTCGCATCTTACCTAATCTTAACTCCCTACCTGACAATATGGACCCCAACCTACTAGTTGAGGAATATAATAAAATTATGACCACTGCCCTTGATGATATCGCCCCACACAAATTAAGGAAGAGTAAACCTAAAAAACATCTCAACACATGGTTCACCCCACACCTAAAAATTTAAGACTAGACAAAAGAAAATGTGAAACTGCTTGGAGACTCCTACCCTCAGCAGAAAATAAAACAAACCTTATTAATATCTCAACTCAATACAAGAAAGACATCCTCCTGGCTAAACAGGAGACATATAACAAGAGAATCTCACAGGCCAAATCTAGCACGAAAGAACTTTTCACAATCCTAAAAGAATTAGAAACACCTATCCTACCTCAAGAAAACTGCACAAAAGACAAAGCAAAACTTGGTGCACTGATATTCAGCACGCACTAACCAACAAAGTCTCTAACCTACAAACCAAGATAGCTCAAAAGAAAGCTTCACAAACACATTTGAATACGCCCAATAAAGGGCAGCTGCCACATTGCAAACAAGAAACGCGTTTCAGCTTCTCTAAAGTTTCTGTCATCGAGGTGGAGAAGGTCATACTTGCACTCAAACCGTCCAATTGTAAGGGCGACCAATTCCCAGCACAACTCATCAAGGACGCTGCCAAAGAGCTTGCACCCTTTATCTCTAAACTTATTAATACATCGTTTACATCAGGTACTGTCCCCAGTAACCTGAAAGAATCATGGGTACTTCCCCTCCTTAAGAAGCAAACCCTTGGCCCGACTATACCTACAAATTACAGGCCTATAACTACTGTGCCATTCCTTTTAAAAATCTTAGATAAAGTGGCATACATCCAAATTCAGAACTTCGTGGAATCTAACCTTTTACTAGGATGTCGCCAATCCTGTTTCCGTCCTCAACATGGCACGGAAACAGCACTAATCGACCTTAATGCCCAAATAGATGAATTTAGAGATAATGGACAACTAGCACTACTCCTCCTCCTAGACCTTTCGGCTGCATTCGACTTGGTAGACCACAGGGTCATATGCAGCACTTGGATTCAGCAGCCCATTTTTCCAAGGAAGCCATAGTATGGATAGAGTCATTCCTGAGCAATAGGACTATGAGAGTCTTCTCACCCTCAGCAACAGCTCACCCCATCCCCATCACTTGTGGTGTACCCCAGGGATCTTGTGTCACGCCGACCCTCTATAATGTATTCACTAAGCCCCTCTGTGACGATCTGGACCATTTGGGTATAGCCTACACAAATTATGCAGATGATACTCAAATCCTCCTACCTATTACTGGAGATTATGCAAGGGACCTGGCCTTGGTGAATAGAATTTATAGTATCGTTCAGGCATGGATGGCCACCCATGGACTCTGCCTGAACGATGATAAAACAGAGCTTATCATCCTTAGAACTACTGCCCATTTGACCGAATTAAGTCCGGACTACGCATATTTTACTAATGACGGTAACGCTATCAAAGTGGCCATTGAGGTGAAAACCTTAGGTTTCTACTTAGATGCCACTCTAACATTTACCAAACAGGTGAATTCCCTAGCATCCTCTTCTGCAGACACGTGCAAATTAATCAGAGCAGGCAAATAATTTCTTTCCACTAATAGCTGCCTAATTCTCTCCAGAGCTCTCATACACTCCAAACTGGACTATTGTAACAACCTGTACATCGGTGCGAGCAAACACATCAGACAAAAAAAACAGGTACTTTAGAATAACGCCCCGAGAGCCGCACTAAATATAACAAGGTATGAACACATCTCCTCTACCAGGAGACAACTATCCACATTTGATAAAATTCGCCTAAAAATGGCCACCATCATTCATAAATCTCTAAATAATAAAGCACCTCGTTACTTAACTGAAAGGATTAACAGAAAAACATCCAATAGACCTACAAGATTGGCCAATTCCAACTGTTTCCTTGTACCACGTTTTAAACTTTCCACCATTGGGGGATCCAGTTTCCCAGTCAAGGCAGCACAACTGTGGAACTCCTTCCTACCTCCTCTGAGAGAAAACCAAACCTTTACCAAATTCAGACAGAATATGACCAACTGGTTGAAAGAGAATGACAAGTAATGAAGATTGCCCATGCGCCAAGCGCAGGAAGTCTTGATTCTATTAAAGACACGGAGGCGAGCATTATGCTTTATCTTCTTTATTCACTGCTCAACAGCAATTCAAAACTTCACTTTTAATCCTGTTTTCTTTTTTTATCAACAGTTAAAGTATGCCCAACTGGCTTGAAAAATAAAAATAAACAAAACAGAATGAGCTGTGAAGGTGAACCTAAACTACATTTCCCAAGAGTCTCAGAGGCTCAGTAGTCCCTAGCCTCAGTTCTGTTCTCCAATGAGGGCTCCTTGGTAAGTATAAGTCCCTGAGTCTCTAGGTGCTTTCCTCTTCTTTTTTTGCTGATCTCGACAGCTAAGTACCCCTTTCCCATTCTATCAGCATGCGCATATTTTATGTCTTATAAATGTAATGATTACTTGGTGCGAGGAGATATTCTATTATACTTGCATTTAACACGCATGATAAACTCGCAGCGTGAATATTTAATGCGCGTATTTATATTCACAAGCGTTTGTTGCACCGCGTACGGATCATACGGTTTACCTTGCTACGTCTTGATAATAATGCCAGAGGGAATGACGATCAGGCATTTGTTCCCCCAACGTTCTTTCCTCGAACGTAATGGTTGACAGCACAGATCCACAGCTCACAGATATCCGATCCACGTCGGAAGAACGGTCTTTGCGATTTAAGAGGCGAATTATAAAAATAAAAAATATATATTATATTGAAAACAAACAGAGAAAAAGAAAGCACTCTGCCAGTGACACTGAAGCAGACAGGTCAAGCACAAGACCTATAGAGTGCTAGATCACAGCCCCTCACAGTGAGTCAGAGATGGCCTGTGACAGAGGGGAGGAATACTGGGAAGAGTATAATGATCAAGAGCAGGAGCTTTAGGAGGAAGAAATAGACCTCTCCCAAAGCTGTAAAAGAGTTTTGGGAGACTCCCTAGTCAGAGCTGTAGCTCAGGGAGTTCAGCCTATACAGGACAGGCTATAGGTCCTCGAGAATATTTTGGCCTGTAAGGCAGCCCGGAAGAGGAAGCACTCTTCTACCCCACCTCCCCCGGGCTCAGATATGGGGAAGAGAGAGAAGCCCCAGGAGGCAGCTGATGCCTTTAACAGGCTCAATGACTCTTTCCTTGATAAATCAGCAGTGCCCTGCCTCGTACCCCGTTCCCCAGGGGCGAAAAACATAGGGGACGTACCTTCATCCTCAGAGGAATACGATCAAGAAGATAGTCTTTCATGTAAATGTATATGTATTATCTGACTCTTGTTAAGTACTACTTTTTCTTATATGTAACCAAGCTGAACATATTCTTATGCCTTGAGCCCTGATACCCTCGGGTCTGGCGCGCACTACAAATAATAAAAACAAACAAACAAACAAACGATGTCATTTTCTAGGCCCTGGTCCTACATCTTCTGTCCTGCTGACAGTCTAATCTACATTATCACCCTTGGCGGTGCCGTGAACCAATTAAAACGCTGGGAACGCGAGCGATATTAACCCAGGTAAGCGCGCGTTCTGATCATGTTTGTCCACTCTCCCACTGCGACTCTCCCCTTTCACCCAAAACCGCAGTGTACAACACATTACGCTTCGTACCTCAGCCCATCGCCATTACGATTTTTAAAAAAAACTGTGGCAACACAAATCTTCAGAAACCTTATCTGAATAAATGGTAAACATGCTTCAGGCAACATCATACTTTCGTGCCTCGAAACAGAGTTTACCACCTGCAAGAACCTCCACACAACATCTGTCTCTTCATGACGAAGCACATAATACTTATATTGCCACGCCTACCATCGTCGCATTTGATGCACTTAACAAAATTTCGTTTGAAACCTGTCTCGAGGAAGAAAAAAAGAGGGGTTGAGCCACTGTGTAGAGCCATTGTGCCACCTGTTAAAGATAGACTTAGAGCACAACTTCAAATAAATTGGAACTCAAAATGTTATGGAAGAAAAAACTGTCCAAACACCAAACATGAGTGCCAAGCATCAGATGTGGTCTTTTATACACGTTGAATTTACATATAAATGATATGTACAGGTACTTAGAACATCCTTTTCTGTTCCTAGAAGTTAAGAAATCTAGTCCCCAACAATCATATCAATGAGTCTGGTCCGGACAATTGTGTTCTATAACAAAGGGCAAAGATGTTGTTAATATATTTCACACTGCAAGGGCCCCGGCGATGGTTCTCCATATGAGCCAAATTACACATCTACAGAATTGAAGGTGCTTGCAGCAATGGACCCCGGGAGCCTGGAGGGTGTTGGAGGCATGGATACGCTTTGCAGTGATAAGTGGAAGAACTAGTCCTTTATTGTATTGTATTGTATCGTTTTTGGTCATTTATATAACGCTCTTTCCCCATTTGTGTGGCCTCAGTGCGCTTTTTCCTTGGTTGAATGCCCTTGGCGACCATAGTCTTTGTGGTTGTAAAATTGTAGGGGCCCAGCTTATGGAATGTGAGTGTGCACGGGTGGCTGACAAGGCTCAAGAAGCCCAGGTCAGACACATGAGTGGGTGATGTTGGGGGTTAAAGGTACATTTGAGAGTCCTGTATAGTGGGGGAAAGGCCTAAACCTGACAATGCAATTAGTTTGTAGACAGAGCACTTTGTGTGAGGGCATTAGCTTCACTTTTGTGCATGCCAACTCTAGTAAAGCGAGTCTGTTTCAGTGCTTTGGGTATGCCATGGTGTTAATATACAATTGTGTTGGTAAAGGACTGTCTGTTCTTGCAAACACTACCACATGTGAAGGACTGGTCACAGTTATCATTAATTGTGAATGACCATTATCGGAATGTGGTTGATGCATCAGCAGTCTAAAGTCTACATTCTTGTCTTGCTTTGTGTAGGTTCCTCTTGAGGAGGTGATGTGACAGTGCAATCCATTGCAGAGGCAGTGACTGCAATACCTCCTGAAAATACAGATGTCGCAGAGTCTGAAGATGTACAAGATGATACAGAGCTAATGCTCTATGATTATTATGGAGACAATAGCAATGAGGTCCATTATGTAGAGGAAGCAACCATTCCACAATCAATCCCTGTTAACATCCTGCCCACCCAAACACAAGCAGAGGAGTCCACTGAGACAACAAGTGGTGAAGGTATACAGAATGACGATCCTTTGCTTCACTTCTCAGAAAAGCAGACCTTAGCTTTGGATCAAATTCGTGCCCACTTGAAGAGTGAACTGATTGCATTCAGGAAAGCCAGTTCGGTGGCTCATGCTGACATGCTGACTGTGGCGGGGGCCTTGATGGACATGAAGGGTGATATGGGAAAAGTGTGGACATCGGTTGATCGTGTGGCCAGCGCAGTGAGCAGGAGTGCAGAAATGCAGAGTGAATTAATGAGGGAAAATGCTCAAATTATGAATGCATTGAAGGAGGCATTACACATGTGCTTAACTGCGGCAAAGGTGAATGCATTGTGCCTTCAGAAACTGACTAACTTACTGGAGGTGCAGGAAAAGGAGTACACACTACTAACAGCAAGCATGGCTGTCCCTGTATCTCAAGAGGAGACTGCTATGGGGGAATCATGCGATGCACCCACTACCTCGAATGTTACCAAGGATGAAGTCGTGCTGCCTAGAAGACCTCTGCGACAGAGTAAGAGGAAACTAAATAAAAAATGACAGAAAAAAACATACACTGTGTGAAGTCAGATGCTTCCCATTTGGTTGTTGGAAGATTTTGGTAAGTTGGCGAAGTTCAGAAACACTGGTTGGCCATGGCAGTTCTTGGGTTAATGGTTATCTGTTTTTAAAATTTGGGGAAGTGGTGTGATTCACACACACACAAGTTGTGAAGGTATGTCACATGCACTTGTTTATTGCAGTTGCACTAATTCTTTTTGCACACATTTGCACATAGTGTACGTTGTTAAATAGTTGTGGTTATGCCTTTGCATGTACAGTTGTGTTTTAAAAATGTTCTCCTTTCCGCATGTGGAACAATAAAAAATATTTATCAATGCAAATGGAAAGTTACATATGTAATTTTATTACAAAAGTCATTGTGGAATAATTTCTTTACATGCTTTCACGAGAAAAAATGTTCAATAACATTACGACGCACATCTCTACCTTCCATCGCACAATCCACATTGAGTATGGTGGTTCTGGTAGTCTGCAGCGAATTGCTAAATTGTGTAGCATGCAGCACAACACAATAATTTTACAAACTTTCTCAGGTGCATACATAAGGTCCCCTCCAGACACATGTAAACACCTAAAACGACTTTTCAAAAGTCCAAAAGTACTTTCTATTGTGTTCCTTGTTTTGATATGTGCGGCATTGTATTTCTGTTCTGCTGCACTGTGTGGATTCAAAATTGGGGTCATGAGCCATGGCTTAAGAGGGTAAACTCCATCCTCCAGCAGCCAGCTGTTGTCTGGCGACATACTTGACATCACCACAGGGAGGTTGCTGCTGCGTAAAATGTATGCATCATGTGCAGACCCAGGGAAATTGGCGTAGCAATGTGTGACTTGCAAGTCAGCACTACAGGTCATCTGAATGTTCAGAGAGTAGTGCATTTTTCTGTTTCTGAACATTTGCTCCCTTGCACGCGGCGGTACTATGCGGACATGTGTGCAATCAATTGCTCCAACAACGTTCGGAAAGCTACCAATTGAGAAAAATGCACATTTAACAGAGGCCAACTCTGCGGCTGTTTGTGGAAAGTGAATGATATTCGACATGTGCTGCAGAAGGGCTTGTAGCACCACATTAAACATTTTGCAAAAAGCTGGTTGCGACAGGCCTGTTGACATGGCTACAGTCCCCTGATACGACCCAGTTGCGTAAAAAAATGTAGAACCGCAAGCAATTTCACTACAGGTGGAATGGCAGTAGTCTTTCTGGAGGTACCTTGTGATTTGGCCAAAGATTACAGACAGCAGGCTACCATGGCAGGAAGAGGGCGCGGGGTGGGAGTGGGCGTGCGAGAGGCCTCGGGGCCTCCAAATACACAAAAAAAAACGTGCCTGCAGACAATAGCAGCAGGCAGGGGCAGGTCTCTGTGCTCATGTGGAAATGGAGCCGGTGCCGCTCTGCCGCTACACCAACAGTAGCAGGCCTCTAGCCAATGGGAGCAGGGGGGCGGGACAGGAGGTGGGAGGGAAGGAGAGGCAGGAAGAGGGAGAGGCAGGAAGAGGGCGCGGGGTGGGAGCCGGCTTGCCAGGGGCCTCGGGGGCCTCCAAATACACAAAGAAAGGCACCGGCAGACAGAAGCAGCAGGCAGGGGCAAGACTCACCGTGTTCAGGTGGAAAATCAAACTTATTCTGAAGTTTGCTTGGTATATTATTTATTTCAACGTCTTAAAAACGGTGTAATAGCTGACATAACTGCTGCCAGCATTGTGCCCATTGAAGCCCTATTTTCTGGTGGTTTGGGGCTTCTTTTCTCGTGCGGTGTTGTAACTAAACGTTTCCTGACCCGGAGATGGTCTTCTCGTCTGCTGTAGTTTTGGACTTTGTGAATTGCGTTTCCTCCGCACTTTTCATGGGGCCGCACATTGTGCCTCTCTGCACGCGTACGATTGCCAGTGTCCTCTGCCTCTGCTTCTTCCTGCTCACACTTCCAGCTGATCTTCTTTTTGTTCCTACACATAACACAGAAACATAGGTCAACATGCACTTGTGCTGAGGTTTTGAGAACCACAACAGAACAAGAATCCAGACAGCAAAAACGCTACACAGGCTGAATGTCAAACCAGTTCCATAGAAATATTTGTAACAAGTGAATCAATCCCCTACCCGGCTCCTCCGAACCGTTTCACCTACTTCATAATGATGTGTTATTTATGTGACAATGAAGTGCTATTTATGTACTGCTTACGTCTAAGCTTCAGAGAGAACATACCTCCATCACCCCAAAAAAGTTGATATTTCCACTACACCCACACCATACCAGTAGCCCTGCATCGTTGTATATTATATGTCCCATACATACATACACTACTCATGAATTCTCTTATGTGTACTCTTTATAAAACTTTAAAAAAATATCACATGAGACCTACTAACTACGTGGACATTGGTGCACCTGCTACTTACATCAGCCCATGACCTTACCATCAAGTCCCACCTCCTGTGTCTGCAGGGGGCAGGGGGCAATTATGGAGGGGTCCTGTACAGGGTACCTGCCACATGCAGCACAATTCACTTCGGGCTTCCCCTTACATTTTACAGCACTGCTCATGTCATAATTGCTGTTACCCACCAACATATCACCATCTACTAATAACAGAACAAATGTAGCACATACTTGCCACCCCTAGGGTACTGATTTTTACAGGGGCACCAAATTCATGTGACTCCACTTGACACGACCCATGACAAAGCATGGGACAGTATGGGATAGTGTGTCTGTGCGGAGGACGGGTAAGTGAATCTTTTGGGCTCAGACCAATTCAGCCACCTGACAGCTACATGACTCTGCCCTGCACTCTGGCCTGGACAGGCCTTAGGTGACGCACCAGTGAAGGCAAGTGACAAAAAGCGTACCACCATCACACATCGTGCGGGTATCAGTCTCCATGTCAGTCATTTATTCATCTTGCACTGCAGGAATAAATATGTAATGCCCATGCAGCTGCTACAGAGCAGTGGCAAACGTTGCCTACCAGCTCGGTGCAATTTCCTGAAGTTAGGTAAATAAGTCATACATTTTATACATTGTGCAAGATTGCTCCAGTGGTGCCAACAAAAGTATTGATCTTTTTGGGCACACACGTTGCCAAGTATGGTAGCAAATATCTCACCCACCTCAGAACTGCTTCTTGTGGCACTCCTCCGTACGGCACCAATTGTATACCGTAGTTCAGCGCCAATTTCGAGCACTTGCGAAATTGGAGGAGTGCCACAAGAATAACCATGCAAAGGCATGGTTAACGAGAGTGCCAGTTGCTAGGTCGGTTTCCAGCCCTTCCTAGCAACTAGCACCCATATTCCTAAAGTGGCGCAATCATTCCGACTTCAGAATATTGCACCGCCTTTAAAATAGGGTGTAATTACCGAAAATGTCGTTAGCCCTTCTTAGACATTTTCGACAATTACCACCCAGTTGAGAACCGGGCACCCAGTGTTTTAAGGTGGATATACCCGTTTCCCTTATTAATCCACAATGTAAAATCTTAGCAAAAGTTCTCTCCAATTTACTTGTTTTCTCATCCCAAACCTTATTAATCCACAAACAAACTGGTTTTATTAAAAAACAGTAATTGATTTCATTTCTACAGGTTGCTGTCATGTATTTTGAATCTTGCCCAAACCCAACCGATCAATTAATCTAATTAGTCTCAATGCCGACTATACCTTTAATCAGATTTCATTGCCCTTCGGCTTCAAGGAAGTATTCAGCCAAATTCCTGCTGAAAGAATGCCATCTGCCTCTGGCTGAATACTTACTTGCTATTCGGCTCCATCTTCGGCTCAATGCTGCAACTCCGAGAGGCAAAGATAGAATAAGGATTCCAAAGGGGAATGGAATTAAACCATGTCTGACAGCATTCCTTATGAAAAATCTGACTAAAATGCATGTTTTGTTTATTTTGGAGAGAATGAACGGTGAGGATGAATGAGAGGGGAGCAGTGTTTCATCCTATGAGAAACTTGAACAATTTGCAACAGGTAGTTGAGACCTGGTAGTTGGGGTAACAGAGATTTGCGGATTGTAGTGCCCTCGCCTAAGATAACTCTCACAGAAATTAATGTAGGAAATCCATCTCTCCAGTTCCCTCTGGGCCTGTAGTACAGAGGGATAGATGTGAAGAATCTGTTTGTATGGGATATTGCTCGAGAAGTAAGGGGTTATAATTTTTCTTACTGTCCTTAGCGTGTCTTCGGGAAGTAAAATTACGATTGAATCGCATAATCACGCAAGATCGTATAGAAGAAACAGTGTTATGACACGAACCAGGAAGTAAATACCGTGCGTAGTGTATTTTATGAGCGAAAGTGAACATTGGCAGTGAGAGTGCGATTGGAAGCTTATAAAAATATGTTGAAATATACACACTACATATCGCGAATGGAAAATATAAGAAAAACAGTTTGAGAAAATAAAAGGTATGTGTCTTGAAAAGGTTATAAAGAAGGATTCATAAAATGTGAAATTCAAAAAGAAACGTTATGTTTTTGAATAAAACAATATATTTAAATTTTACTTTTTACTAGAAATAAAAAAGAAAAGGAGCAGTAACAGTATATTATATCAAATAAAAGAAAAAGGTAACTCTGTCATGAAGGATACATATATGGTCAAGAACGCACAAAAAATGAAAAAATATGGCAGAAGTGTGTATTATATAGAAATAATGACTGTAGAGGAAGGGCAAGTAGTGTAAATGATCCGATTAAATGTGCAACGGTTCATAATCATGAATAGGGACGTCATTTGGTGGTTGCCAGGGGTCGCAGTTGCGACCCCTGATGTCTCACTTGCTACCCCTAAAAGAAAAGAAAAAAATATCTTTTTCTTTTTTTTTATGTAAGCTCCTGGGCTTTGGCCAGCACCATGTGGCTCTTTATTCTGGAGTGGCTGACTTTTTTTTCAGGCCTCTTAAACATGGATAGTGCACGTACAGCTTCTATCACGTTTCGAGAAAATTAAGTTTGATACATTGCATAAAGAGGAATCTTATAAAGAACACTGGAGTATTTTTAATGAGATTTATGCTTGAATGTTGTCAGGGCTGATTTTAATTGCATTGTATGTTTTAATTTGGAATGGGAGGCGTGGTAGGGGGAGGGGTATTTGTAGTGTCTAGTGTCTTTTGTTTTTGTATATATTGTAAATACTTATAATTATATAATGCGTGTATACTGTGTGATAATCAGACTGTTATTGGTAATATTTTATCATTTTGGTTATACTTTCATCTGAGTTTGTTGTTTAAGTTTAACTGTCATGTTTTATTGATACTTTGATTATTAATTTGTTGAACTTTTACTTTGTTAACTTGTATTTTCGGAAAAGCTAAATAAAGTTGTTTTAAAAAAAAAACAGGGGCTCCACAGGGGCTCCACAAGTGTAACACTTTGAGCAGTGATCCTAAATAAGAAAGAATGGGAATAACAAATCATTTGTCTTTCTGGTACAATAAGTTCTAGACGCATTAAAGGTTTATTTCAGGCACAGTTCAGGAGGTGAGTCAATGATTTAGTCTGTTCTTAAACACCTCAAATCAACCTTTCCTCCTTCTGAGACAGGTTGGGTTAAATTGTATGTATATTTTTTCTATATAGAGTGCTTAAGCATAAGTGCTATATAATAACATATCATTATCATTTGGACTTGGACATCTGCATATATTCATAGTAATTTGGTAATATGGGCCTATTCACACTGAATTTCACGATACATATGGTGATCCATTCTTGTAGGAAATGTATATCACATTATAGTGATATCGTAACCATATTTTTCCTAGTGTACTTAGGAACAATGCTATGTGATGCCACTTCCTGTTTTGTCAAGGGGTGAAATGTCATGTTCCACCACTTCCTGTGATGTCACTACGGGCTGGGGGTCAAATTAGATCATTTCCTGTGATGTCATCAGAGGTCAAAGGCTGTGTGATGTCACTTCTGCTACCCCTGGCATTTTGGTGGAATGACATCCCTGATCATGAACCAAATACATGCAAGGTAAAAGTAAAGGAAAAAATACATAATATGAAACGGAAAGCACTAAATGAAGTTGGCACTGCAGGTCATGGGCAAGAGAAAATCTGGGTGAGCTTCCGCCACATCTTACTGGAGAAATGCTGAGTTTGCAGTCATTAAAACAGCAAATAATCTATAAGAGAAACATCAAAAGTAAGGAATCGAAAATTCCCCAAAATATGGAGGAATTGGTTACACCCAAAAAATCTGAAAGTCACAAAACAAGGTGAAAAATGTTTACAATATGACAGAAAATCATCAGAAAATCTCTTTTTGATACTTGCATCTGATCAAAATCTAGAGACTATCAAGGAGCACAACATGGATGATGAATGGCACATTAAAAACATCCCGAAACCGTACAGTCAACTGTATCATGTACATGGGAAAGTTGATTGTGATTTTTATTCCCATTGGTATATATCCTGATGAGCAATAAAACTGAAAGGGCATACAAAGAAGCATTTGGGCAATTAAAGTCACTTATACCAAATTCGGGGAGCCAACCACAAATATGCATCATGGATTTTCAATTGGCAGCAATCAAAAGTATTTTGTCTGCTTTCCCAAAAAATTGAAATCCAAGGTTGTTTTTTTTCATTTCAGCCAGAGCATGTGGAGGAGCATACAAAAATATGGGCTACAGAATAAATACATTTCCGATAGTGAGTTTCAATTCCACATCAAACAGTTATGCTCATTAGCATTTCTACCAAAGGAGGGGGTCATTCAAGGTTACATGACAATAATTAACCAGCACTATTTTAAGCATAACGAATCAGAACTGACCAACTTTTTACATTACATAGAGGAAACATTGATCAGAACCCAAACACGCTATGGTAGAATGCAACCAAACATAAAAATAGACTAGTGGAACTGTTATGAAGCAAAACTTCATGGAACATCAAAAACCAACAACAAGCTGGGGGATGGCATCATGGCCTTAATGTAGCCATGGGACAAAGCAAGCCTTCAGTTTGGACAAGTGTGATTAGATTGGAGCAGGGCGTACAAGAAACATCTATGCTACAAAAAATATGTGGCATAAATGTGCAAACATAATCTACAAAAAATGTACAGAATATACACAAAAACTAAAAGGTATTGCAGAAATAAATATCACATTGAGCATAAATGATTATATTTCATGTCTAGCATTCCATGTTTCGTTCATTTTACTATAAGAACACAAGTACAAGGCAATCAGACTGGATTCAAACACAGACTTAAAAAAAAAAGATAGGGTTTTGGACTGTTAATTGTTTTAAAAGTTTAAATGGTATTAGTTATATGTTGTGAATAAAATCATTTACGATCAATAATGTTGTATGATGGTGAGTATATACAGTGTTTTCTCTAAGAAATCAAACTTTGCAATTATAACTCAAGGTGAAAGAATATAAATGGTCAGTAGATCGCAGTATGAAACTGAAAAGAAGAATGAAAAATAAAGGTATGCAAAATGTTAAGTAAACGAGAAGTTTATTTTATACAAGCTATCAATTGCCAATATTTTGGTTAATAAGATCTTATAGTGGAGGAGAAATTCAAACAAAAAGTGGATTCAGTATTTTAGATACAAGATTTTCGATCACTTCCTTAAAATTGAATGGCTTTCGCAGCAATAAGGTGCCTTTTTCTAGGTCAATATAGAAGAGGAATAACCAGTTACATGTCAGATGGTGGCAACATGACAGGCAGCATTTTCCCCACTGCTACTGGTCTCTTAAGCAAACGTATCTATTTGGAAATCTCTCCATCCCACTATCGGCCAGTCTGCCTCAAAGGGACTGGTGTGAAAGATGAGATCACTGTTCTGTATGTGCAGAGCGAGACAGAGCGCCTTTTGTTATATGGTGATGTATGATGGTGGCTTTAAGAGTGAGAGGCTTTGCATCTCCTATTGTGATGGAAAGTAGACTGAGTCAGAGAATGTGAACTGGTGTATTGTGGATATGTTAATGTTAATGTTAAAGGACATTTGTACCGTGCACTATCACCACCGGAGTGGTCCCCTAGCGCTCTGGCAGTTCTGAAAAGGAGGGGAGGATGAGTTAGTGGGACGAAGCAGGAAAAATGCAAGAGAGCAGTGATGTGCTGTTGGCAGCCCCAGCCCGGTTGGTCCGTTGGCTGGGCCTGGGGTGTTTGCGGCCGGTAGACGTCGTGTACTGTTGTGCAAGACTATGTGTGTTTTTGTTTTGTTGTTGCAGTGTAGTGAAGTTTGTGCGGTTTGTTGTGCTGTAGGTTTGGTTGTGTTTGGTTTGGAGTTTGAGAGGTGTATGCAGAAAGGGAAATTGTTAGTAGGGTTGGTTAGTGTGCGTCTCTATCCCGAGATGCACACCACGCATGTGCATTAAGCAGGCAACGCATTTTTCGGCCACTTTACAGTTGGAAAGATGCCTAATGAGCGCAGGAGTGCGAGAAACGCTGTGAGAGCCGCCGCCTTTGCTTTTGTGCGTGTAAGAGACGACTTTAACAGGCACATCAACTGGACCGCCGTGCTCGAGGACATCCTTCTCGTGGAGATCCTTCTCCTTGTCATCCTTGTCGTTTGGATCATTCTCCATGCGATCCTTATCTACTTCCAGACACCAATGTGATCCTTATCTACTTCCAGACACCGATGTGATCCTTATCTACTTCTCTCACCGGTGTAATCCTTATCTACTTCCAGACACCGGTGTGATCCTTATCTACTTCCAGACACCGATGTGATCATTATCTACTTCCAGACACCGGTAATGAGCCCTGCTGTAGTGACTGTGTCCTGGAGGGTAGAGGAAGAGAGTCAGTCGGGACTGAATGTGTAGAGGACATGAGGCATGTAAGCATACATGCTAACCCTCCCGATTTAGGCGGGATACTCCCGATTTTCCATTAAAAAATATTGCCATTTTTTACTTTCTCCCAACTAAAGTATTTAAATCCCCAATACAGTCCTATGGCAAAATTCCTCTCTCCCGATTTCTTTGGCAAGATCTCCCTCCCAGGTGCCAGAGAATGTTGACATGTATGTGTCAGTGTGTGACACTGTGGTGATCTTTGTTGCTTTCCTGACTCCTGTGTCTTGTTTGCCTGATTTCAGACGTGCCCGCAGCTATGCAGGTAAATGGGCATTTCTCTTTTTACATTTTCCAGAGGCTTTCTTTGATATTTCCCCAGTGTGTTGAGGCAGCACTGCACACGGGTAAAAGGCTGCACGTCGGAAGCCAAGTGCCAAAGATACACATTGTGTCCGATGTTGACAGGATTTGTGTTTAATGTTGCCCTTCTTCCTTCCAGGCTATTCAAAACTGCCAACACATGTGGCCCTGGTTTTGGGAAGTTTCAATTTCCAGTGCACAGATGATTGTTGGGGGACTTGGTAAGACCCCTTAGACCTCCCTTAAGGACTGTCCCAACACACCTGGGGGTTATCTCGGCATAGTTCATCCGATGAAACTTGCCACTGAGATCATTGTGGGCGGCACCTACGTGTTAGCGGCATCATGTCCTTTGGGGGAAAACCCTTGATGAAGAATCGGCTTTCATCTGCCTCAAGATGGCAACCTCAAGCAATCATACAGCGCTTTCTTTATCACTTGGGCCCAATTGTATATTATTGGTTGTGAACAAATATCAGTATCTTGGTTTGTTAGGATAGTCGCAATGACTATCGCAAGGACACAAGTACAGCATCAGAATAGGTGCTGTATTCATTTTGTAGGATGTACTGGTGACTAACACAGGATCAGCCCCAACTCCTTTGGACTCCCAACTGAAACCTACCCTTAACAGGGAACAGGGGAATGCAAAGGATAACGTGTGGTGAGGTCTTGCCCCAAATGACGGTGGTCCTTTATAGCCGCTGGACCCACAGACACCCCCCGTGACAGTTCAGACTATCTGCTACACTCTCCACAACGCAAGGGTAAAGGGCTAGTGGATACAATATTAAACCAGATATTCTACTAGGTTGCAGAGATCTGCAAGAGAAACAGATGAATTGCTCAGAGAGTCTTCTCTTACTGTTTTTCCTCAAACTGCCACGCCCAAAACCCTTCTCTATCTATACCTGGAAGCCTCTGCAAACAGCCGACAGGCTGGGGGGGGTAAATGGGGGGGTCGAAGGGGGAAAGTCTCCTAAAATGGTGTAGTGCAGTTCTTGGTCTGGTTCCTTAGTTCAACTTAGGCGTTCATTATAGGATGCATTATGAGGATCTGTAGATGGCCATCCTAACTAATCATTCAAAAATGTTGCAAATTTAAAACTGAATTGCTAATTTCTGATTCTAAAAGAGGAGAGTCAATATGCCCTCATTTAATGTTTAGAGGCCCTTCCTTGAAAGGGGAATATTTGATTTGTCTGCTGAAGTATTTTAATTCCCTTCTGGAATGCGCATGCCAGCTTTGTTGTTGTTGTTTGTTTATTTGGTAATGCGCACCGAGCCCTTGGGTAGCTGGGCGCAACAGTACAAGGTTACTTAAGGCTTAGATATGAGAAACGTTAAAAAGTACAAGTGCCTTCTTAGGGCGTTTAGGGACTGGGTAGATTTACACATGTAACTGACCCAGTTCCAACTCTATTGATCTTGATGAGCAGCCTTCCTGTTTGGAAGTGAGTCTGAGAGTTCAGCGTGCTCTCCCTGAGCAATTAGCGGGTCTAGCATCTGGAAACAGGTGTATGGGCTGCCCTGATGGTAGTGCGGTGATCCTGACAATCCTTCGCCCTGTTAAATACATTTTAATGTTGTGCCGGGCAAAGCAGCAATGTGCGATGAGGCCACTTTTGCAGGTGGGTGGCATTGCAAAGAGGAAATGTAGGTGAAGGCCTTCAAGGAATAGCAGGTCTCCAATGCTGCATTTGCATTCACAGTGACATTGTATGGCAACATCTGCGCCTTAAAAGGACAATTCAGAAAATGTACTGTATTGGGAGATCACTGCCTGCCCACCTTAAGCCAGATTGCTAGATGCACTGTAAAAGCAGCCCTGCATGGACTGCTTCGACTTTGCAATTAGTCACCTACTGTAAATTGTCACCATTAAATGCTTTGAGATTGCGCGAGCGGCCAGCAGAAATCATTGGTACTTCTCCATGTGAGCTACATGGAGAGAAACTCACAGCCAACCTTACCTATCTTGCAACTTGTTATGTTGATGTCTTTTCTATTATATGTTAATGTGTTATCTGATTCCCATTCCTTGTTCTACTGATGGAATCCTAGCTATTGATGACATCAGAGCAATCCTGAGCTTTGTGTTAGAATGTTATTCTTTGAGGAGTCAGTCTACTTGTGCAGATGGTTGGGGGTCTCTACTACCCAGCTTATCCCTACAAGCAATAAACCATTTATTCAACTTGTTGTGCACAGTTTATTGCTTTACACAACTTGCAAGAGGTTACAATGTTGCTACAATGTTCGCAGTGGCAATTTCAAATTGCAATGTCAATTTTGTATATTGCAAACTGACAGTTTGCATTTGTGAAGCCTGCCACTTTCAGAATCGCTGCTTTTGCTTATGCACTATACTTCTGTTAATCTATTATTTTCTGGCTTGTATGTTTTGAATAAGGATGATGTTTTAATATAAATAAAGAGAAATCAAAGTGGCATAGGAATACATTCTTAAAATACTTTTTTTAATGAAGCGTTTTTTCAGGTTTGGAACGTGATGTATTAAATAAAGCAACTATTCAGCTTCATATTCGGCGTTGGCTGAATGATTAAAAAACATGTTGGTATTTGAATGATTACTAAATATGATATTAGATTTACCCTTACCTGATACCCATAAAAAAAGACCCAAGATTAGTGTAGCACAGAAGGACTCTGGTAGGAAAATATAGCCGAGTTGCAGGGTTCTTAAGAAGCTGATCAGGAGGATATAAATTAGGCAAACTTGAAAAAACCCATTTGTGAATAATAACCAGAAGAAGGTTTGGGACCATAAGATTTGGAAACTAATCTTAAAATACTGCAAATATCACCCCAATTAAAGGGAACTTGTACCTTAGGAAAGCCTGATTCTATAGCATGAAGAAGATGGACACAGATCTATGAGGTGGACAAATACTAGATGCAGTCACTCTCCTTCCCCTCCAGCAATCTTGTTTATGTCCTTTGCATTCGACAGAAACTGCTTTGCTTTATGTCACCAACTCTCTTTCTTAAAGCTAGACACCTGAAACACTCTTCAATGTTCATCCTACTTGATCACTGTGGATCTTTCTTCTCTTTCTTCATTAGCTTTCTAAACACACCTTCCATGTTTCTTGGTCTTGCGATCTCTCTCCTCCTACATCACTGCAGTATGGGGGTTGCCCAGGGGTGTTCTCCGCCCCCTCTATTTCTCCCTCTATACTTCCCCTCTTTCTGCGTAATTATTATATTTGGATTTTCATTTCACTTTTTTGCCGACACAAGTTCCCCTCTCCTTTTCTGACTTTTCTGTTCTCTTCATACTTCCCTCTCCTCATGCCTGACTGCTATCCAGCAATAGATGCACTCTCGTTTCCTTCATATTAACCCCTCTAAGAAGGACATTGTCTTCTTTCTTCTTTCACTTTTTTCCTCCTGTCCCAGCTCTTTCTTGCCCCATATTCTGTTATTCTTCTCTGGTACCGCAGATAATCGGCGAATAATCGTCAACTCTACCCTTTCTCACCACATTAACACCAATGCCGGCTCCAGTCAAGTTCACTTACTCAACATTCGTAATATTCGTCATATTTCTGCCTTAACTTTCTCTCATCTTTTTTACTGCACGTTTTTTGGTCTCCCTACTTATCATCGTTCCCAACTGTGCTCAGTCTATCATGTATCTATCCGTATTATTTTTTCTCTTCCTCCACGCTCATCTATTTCTTCAGCTCTCCTCTCTCTGTGTTGGCTCTCGTTTGAGTCTCGCCTTCTTTTTAATTTCCTATGTATTATCTTCTAATCTCTCCATGACCTTTCTCCACCCTATTTCTCTTCTGTTATTTCTTTCTACTTCCCTCGCAGTTCTTTGCACTCTCTTGCCATGCCCAAAAATCCCTGATTGCTCCTAAGTATTGGAATTGCCTGTGTTGTAATGCATCTCCCATGTGGGATCTGGGAGAGGGTTCTGGAATGTGATCAGGGCAAGTCCTGAGAGATTGTTTATCATAGGGAGTGACGGTTGGAGATCGTGATGATGGTGGACATGTTGGGGGTCTTTGGCTAAACTACTTAAAGACAAATACAGTCTTGTATACACCCATATAGCCTGCAGACTAACCGTTGTTTCACCCTGCCTCTCTTAATTTGCTCTACTTCCACTGCCTGTTTTCTGTATTAGACTCAAAACATGTCTCCTTTCTTCATCCTCTTAATACTACGTTGTGATTCTTTGTCATATTCCATTACTATTACTGTACCACTTTGTTCTTTGTTCAGCTCTTAGGCGTAAGCGCACTATGAATAAAGATAAGTACAGGCATATTGTCAGGTGCATGTAAAAAAGTATTCTTGCTTTCACTTCAAGGAAGAGCATTGGGGCCCTGTGATACATGACATGTGGCATTCAAATCTTCAACAGTAAAGACAAATACCAGCATCAGGAAACATTGATGGCCATTTATATATACAGTTAATAATTTACTTCAATCAGGAATGTTCTTAGTGCAGGATTCCCGGAACTCTTCTAAAGTTATTCTGTCTTCACAGGTTTTCAATAAGTTCATATGACACATACAAGCTTGTAAGCAGAAAGAGCAATAATGCAGGTCATTAACAGAGATTGTCATCTGGATGTGCATATGGATGAACAGGGTAATCGACCATGTTGTGTTTTGTAAGAAATAGCCATACATGCACTCCCAAATCAGGCTACCAACTGTGTACAAGAATCATACAGGGGCACAGTTGCAGAGAGAATGTCATAAATGCTTTGAATAAAAGGTTGCCTGCCATTTCACTGGTTGTTTGTCTCACTTTTAACATGCTCAAAGGATAGCATAGTACCTTAACTGTGGGTAATTTAGTTGCTTGGTGTAATCAGCCATTAATAATAATTTAAATGCATCTACGTCCTCTGCATGGACGGAAGTGATACTGGCACTGAAAGGTGTTGTAACTAGTGTGATGTTTATCAGGTGGGATTGCATGCGCGTTCCTAGGATCGGAATGTTGGTGTGAGGGATGACGTGGGTGTGCTCGTGAGTTGACGGTTGGAGTAGATGCCTGCCAGGTGGGGTGCTGCCAGTGTCTCTTCCATGATACCTAAGAGACTATAAAGACCTACGTTATAAGCTTACCTGACTACGATCTCTCTTTACTACAAAAGGCAACAGGATCTTGCAGAGCTGAATCAGGCTACTACTGCTCTCGCTCCAATCCTGCATCAACTGTCACTGGTGATGAGACTGCACTGTCGGCTGAAGCTGTCGATGGAGTCTGCCCTGTAGTATCATCACCTGCCATCGGAAACCTGCTGGGAGACCCCGCCATTCCCATATGAGTGTGTTGAGTGCGTCTACTTGCAAGTACACCAGAGAAAATTGGAGCTGCACCGCTGAAATATTTAATTGACATTTGCAGCAAATACTTTGGTAAAGAAAAAAAGTCTCAACGTGCAATCAATCTTTCTTTGCTTTCTTGTTGAAGCCCTGTGACGAAGTGGGTAATTACGTCTGCAGTTATAACATTGCAAACAAGGAAGTACTTCTCTTTGTGTATGGGAGAAATACAGTCCTTTTTTAGTGTTTACACAGGGAGAGCTGTGTAGTATGGGCTTTCCTCTAATCTGGACATGTCTCTGTTGTTTTGTTGCTAGGAGACAGGGGTTGAGGCGGAGGAGGTCGAAAATAACGGTTTCAGCTGGGCTTACTGAGAGCCAGAGAGAAGCCCCGAACAGCTGTTGGAATCACCCGAAGTTGAGTAAAAGTGAACCCTGTTTGTGGGTACCAGTTTCCTGTTAGATTAATTGCGAGGTGCCGTTGCGCTCGCAGAAGAGTGGAAGTTGTGATCAGCTGATCGATCACAGAGTAAAGGCGAGACGCCGTTGCGCTCGCAGAAGAGCTGAAGCTGTGATCAGCCGACCGATCGAGGAGCAAAGACGAGGCGCCGCCGCGCTCGTCAAAGGAACAGCTGATGAGGTACGAGGTTGCTGTTGCTGATTGGAAGACGGGAAGAAGCCGGACTATGCTGTCGGCGAGCCGAACAACGTGAGAGCAGGTATTCGTTGTCAAAGGGGAGAAACTGTCAGTGCCATCGGTGGTGGGTGAAATCCATCCTCTTGCAACAATTGTACAGTCTGCATTTAAAGCGCATCAAAACGAATGCAAGAGTGAGGCTAAAGCTGGGAAGGTTCTGATTACATAAGGTGCTGTATGCCAAGTGATAAAAGGGGAGGAGTAATCCACAACTCGAGCTGCATTATAAACATACTACCTGAGCATACTAGGGGAGAATAGGAGAACTAAAAAGTCTCTCTTGTGAATTGTTGAACTGGTTGTCTGACAAAGGAAAGCAAGGCAACACAAGCTTAGAGTTAGAAGAAGAACAGTGTGAGTAAAGACTGAGAAGGAACTTTTAAGTGCCTGAGACGAGGCTACTGTCACACAAGAGAAAAGAGACATGGTACTAAGCTCTAGTATAGAACTTAAAACAGAGAAAGGAAAGACACAGCAGGTGCCTAAGAACTGTTGAAGGTGAAAAGATAGAAAGGCTCAAAAGACAAAGAAAGACAAAGAAATATTCTGAAGAAACAAGGTGTTAGAGCCAAATAATTTTTGAAAGAGGAATAGAACTTACCTGAACATATTGAACTGAATGCTCCTAAGCCGAAGACGCAAAGAACTCCCTGAAGACGTATCCTTTTTGCAACAAAATCTTATAAAAGAAAAGAATTATATGTTAATAAAAGGATTGGATTCTCTTTGTAATCCATACACCTACTCACTGGCTCTGTCTACTTATTATGCATATGTTAGCTGAACTTTAACAAGCCCCTTTATGAAAAAGTCTCAAATTTCAGCCCAATAATAGGATCATAACTTGGTGACAAATCCTTAATCACTTTGTACAGAAATCCTCAGAAAGTAACTCCTCGACACGTTTCACCACTTGCAGGTGGCTCATCAGGAGGGAATGTTCTGAAATGCAAACTGTTTATTTAGCTAGAAAGTTCCATTTTGAATGATTGGCCTTTAATGTTAGTCTCACAATGAGATCCGGGTAATTTTATTTTATTAGTTTGCTAAAAGATAACAAAGGATTTTTGGTCAGAAATACTTTGCTATATGTCATAAAAAGACTGTCCTCTAGGTGAAATAATTTTTACTTTTATTCGGTTTCCGTTGAGGGCAGATTTTCTTCTAAAAACAGGGACCTAAAATGTCTATACAACTTAAAGACAAAAACAAAATTTGAAGAAGATAAAAAGAAACTGACAGGAGGACCTCAGGACCATTATTTACTAACCATACCCACTCCTCACACACCACGATCACAGTGGTAAAAATGCTACAACAAAAGTCAATGGAGTTTGGGTTTTTAGAAGAAAATCTGCCCTCAACGGAAACCGAATAAAAGTAAAAATTGTTTCACCTAGAGGGCAGTCTTTTGCAGTCTAATGCAGAAGAAACGCTTATCAAGCATGGCAAAATATCAAATATGGAACATAAGAGAAATTCACAGCCAGCATCGGCTACAAACGTCAACTTATTATGTAGCTAGAGTAAGATATTTTCTTTGAAACTAGTTCAATAAAATAGATTTTCGTAATCAATTATTGACCAAATTGTTTTTCAAAAATACTTTTCCTCTTATGACAACCATTGGCTTGTGCAGAAGTCTGTGCCGTATATTTGCAATACCCCACATTATGTTGTCAAGACAGTGCTAGGCCTAAAAATTACTCATGGCTGCCGTTCACTTAGCATGCCTGAAACTATAGCGTTGAGACATGTTCTATAATCAGAGGATAGGCCGAACATAAATATTGAAATAGAAAAAAGGGCCAGGTGGAGCTGGGAGACTCGAATGAGTGCTTCTCTCACTGGCGCTTCCACCATAGAACACTGGAACTGAGGCAACTTGAAGGAAAGCAAAAGTCTTCACCAAAGCCACACATGCCAAAAGCACTGGTTCTATGGCTGCACACATGAATCAGGTCTGGGAAGGGTGGGCGGACAAACACTCCTTTCACACAGTCCCTTTTGGGCACCCTACAGAATACCCTGTCACAAGCCCTGTGCGACATCCTGTTCCCGGTTATAACTTCGAGTGGAACTTGTAGGAGAGGAAGATTAGTTGTCCGATGTTTTTGAAATGCGCAGACCTTTTTTTACATTCACTCAAGAGCCATTCATATAGAAATACTGACTTTGTGCACTTTGGATGCCCACTTCTAAATGTAGTATATGGATGCAAGTGCTTTTATGTTTTGAGGTTGGCAGTCACTGAGTCATCGCTGATGGCTAGGATTGAGTCCATGCATGCCTAAAGGTTGTTTTTTGTTGTCTATAAAACAAAGGTAGGTATGGGCCTTGCTTTCTGTGCATTATTTTATTTTGCTAATATGATATTTGGTGTGCAAATAGAAATGTATACAATCTAAATATAGCAATGCCATGTTTTCCTTACACTGCAAACTGGTACTGAGGAGGTAGCTCATGGCCCTTTTAATAGGAGGCGTAAGCAGACAAGAATTCAAAGGTCAACGCTGTCATGAGCCTGCAGAGCTGCCGTGTAGCTGTAGTAGGCATGTCTGATGTAGACAGCAATATCATAGTAGGTGGAGCCAACTTCAATCCTGGGTCGTACCTCTCCCTTATTGCACACATCGTTTCTCTTCTGTTTCAGCAGCTGTTTTCTTTCATTATGACTCTCCCTGCATTTCACTACTCATGAACAATCTTCCTCATTGTTTCTCTCTTCACCACTCCGTTCCACTTTACATAGCATAGCAAGGCATGGCATGTCAAATATAACTTAACAGCATAACCTATGATTGCACTGGATTTTAAACATAACAAAAGGAAACACAGCATAGTATAACAACACATCATACCATAGAATTGCAATAAGTAACATAGCATGGGTTAACCCCTTATTACTCAATAGCATGGCCTATCAAAATAGTTTGGCAGTAGCACATAGCCTAATCTAACAAGGTACTGTCAGACTCAAGAAATCCTTTTGAACTAGACAACTGGCGGGCTAGAAACAAGTATTGTTGCCGGTGCTGCCTCACGCCACCTGGATCAGAGGGAAAATCTGACTGCCTAGTGTGAAAGGATATGCTTTGGCCATAGTTGAGGACCCCTCTTGAAGCAGAGATCTAGCTATACATCACAGACCTCTGACCTGGTTACATTCTATAACAAGACAGAAGGCGAGCATTATGCATTATCTTTCTTTATTTGCTGCTACTACAGCACTTTAAAACTTAAACTTTAATACTGAACATTTGTGGTTTCCAATCTCAACATCAGGAAATCATCCTGAGCTGTCTTTATTCTTTTATACTTTATGTCTGAGTGATATTTAACAGGTTTTATGGATTATGGTTCCTTTTCATTTTGTAACAAAATTTAGAACAATTTTTTTACATGTATTTATTAAATCCTTCTTTAACAATGTATGTATTCTGGCCATTGCATTTTAAACTGTTATTATTAATTATGTATTGAATGACAGTGTTGAAATTTGTGTGTGCAATCTTTTATGGGTCTGGCTGAAATAAAGATAATATTGATTGATTGATATACAGCGCTTCAACAAGAGCTCAGTTACATTATGCACGCTGAGACATGTCGTTGGATTGCTTGTTTGAGACAAGGAACCATTAAAATGAAGAATACCATGACATGTTTATCATATTTTAAAGGTTTTTATTATATCATCTGTGCAAAGTTTTTGTATACTTTAACATTTGATGTTAATAGTTAGGATGAGACAGTACATGTGTTGCGTGCATAAAAAAGTAGAAAACATGGATTAAGAAATGTATGTACTACTAGACTGTTTAGGTTTTAACACTTTTTTCTGGCTCTTTGTGTAGTGGAAAATAGTTTTTTATGTTGTTCATTTATTTATAAAGTGTGACAATGACTGTGTTAAGACACTGCACAACCAGTAACATACATAAATAAAAATAGACTTACACATATATAACAAGCGGTGAGGAAACCGCGAAACGCATCGACTGGAGCCATACATTATGGAGCACCACATTTGAGATGGTTTTTATTGACAGTCATGTGCTGTGCATGGTCTGCATAATAAAGAGGACATTTTTTCAAAAAATGAAAACTGATTTCCTGGTGATTTTCAAAGAACGGGGGAGTGCCTCTCACTCGCACTGTTAAAGAAAAAACAGTCTTAAGATACATATATATATATATATATATCATTACACAGAAAATACAAAAATCAATTCCAGATTAAATCCAACCATTAGCCAACCCTTTGAAATCAGTAGCATAGAATATATTTAACTGACTCATACAAAAATACTACCTTCAATAAAAAATAATCCTAATATGAATGACATGTCTCAGGGGTTTACATAAACACATCCATAGGGTAAACCAGCAACCTGCAAAGATTTCCCACTTAAACAGGCTCTGCAAAGGACACACTTTTCCTTTAGGATAGAGCGTTGATGTGTCAATGATTGTATTGTATTCCCGGCACTGCCCTCCCGTTTTAATATCTGGGTTCCTCCTATGATATTTTGCAGAGACTAACAACAAAGCGTAACATGAATAGGGCTCCCTTTATTCCGTTTTTTTAAATGATTTTTACAGATTATTACGGGAATAACTATATTTCCTATCAGTATTTATTTGCAAAAACCAGATAAAAATGGAAATGCACGTCTCTTGGTTGGGTCTTTAAGTTTCCACACATGCATAGCAGGTCAATGGCTGCGTAAAGCAACATAAGAGGAAGGTTGCGAAAGGAACTTAATCATTTTTTAAGTTGTTTCAATGGCTGCAGATATGAAGCCCTTGACTTGATGTGCAAGAATGCAGCCCTGGGAGCTTGCCATTAAAGGCATCCAAGTGCTACTGTGTTTTTTCATGTAAATAAATGTGGAAAAATACCTGTTATGAGTTATTTCTTTAAATAGCAAAAAGTAAATATGGATAAATAGAGAAGAAATGACTGAAAAATAAATATGGACAAGTACCGACGGAAATGGTTAATAAATAAATACCACAAAACCAGGCGCCTTAAACATGAATGAGACGGCATGTCCAAACAAGTTATTCCATCTCCAATTTCAGAAATCTCTCAAAATATGGTTCCTTTAACAACACCTGACCTAGGACTAATTCCAATGGACGCACATACCGACACACAGACCTCACAGTACTGCGCTATTGTTAAAAGATGCCAGCCTAAATACCGGTTACCCACACACTGTAGAGCGCTCTGCTGCGCCTGAGTTAGGTCCACGCTTCAAACAATACAATACAAATATTAGACTGTATGCTGGGAATGGGTGGGGGAAAAGGAAAAGCATGAAACGACACAAGGACCCCTAAAACCGAGAAGATGTAAAGCCTAAAGCCAAGAGGTCAACTCAATCTGTCCACTGCTTGAGGTTGCACAAATAAGTACCAGGTATTTATAAGCACACATAATTGAATCACATCATACTGCATTGTCATCTTTTCATCTATGTTCTGGCTACAAAATAAATTGGGCTAAGTCGGAAGTGCTGCCTCTTGTGCCATATTGTGATAACCAGTATGTATCAAGTTTGAGATTTAAGTGGTGTGTTGAAAAGTTGTTGTATCTGGGGGTATGGATTATGCTGAGGATTACTGATTTTGTAAAGGAGAACTTCCCAAAAAAAAATTGTAATGATTTCAGACAGGATTTGGAGCGATGGAGTCTATTGCATCTCTCCCTCTGGGGGAAGGTCAATGCTCTCAAGATGGTCTCAATACCTAGGATAAATTATGCCCGAGCATGATTCCACTGAATATTGACATGAAGTATTGGAAAGATCTTGATAGACTCCTTCAAAATTTCCTCTGGGTCCAAAAACCACCGAGATTAAAACTTTGTAAATTGCAATTACCTTTGTCAAAGGGTGGGTTAGGGGTTTATTTCCCAATTCTTGGCCGCTTTCCTAGAACCCGAACCGGATGAATGGGTGATTGCTGAGACTAGCTATAATAGTCCTTTCTCGCCTAGGGCGATTTTAACCTCTGTTTGGAGGTCAGGTTGTGTAAAAGATCCCTTATTTGCGGGATTGAGGAGTTCCTGGAAGAAATTGAATGAATTTCTGAGAATTGACACGCTTAGGAATCCCGGGGCATCAGTTTGGATAATGTGGATTTCTTTTTAGAAATGGAAAATGGATGACAGCCAGAGAAATGCAGATACACTTTAACATTTCTAAATTTAATATCTCAGATTATCGGAAACTCAGAAGCGTTATTGGTGAGGTGAATGTGGAGGCGAGGCTGAATTTGGATTTGTTCACCATGAAACTTAAGTTGCGAGAAGGTGGTTTAGCCAGCCGAGTTTACAGATTGATTGTGGCAGAATACAAAGGCAATGACTCTTTGAGGGAAGAATGGAGTCGGAGGATTGGAAGTGATATTTCGGAGGAGCTCTGGTCAAGAATGTGTGTGAATGTTAGACTTTGTTCCTTGGGGCTCACGGAAAGATCTCGTTAGACTAAGATTTTGAATCGGATTCTCTGGAGCCCGGAGCAGCTGTGGAAGAGAGGTGTAATGGGCAATTCTTATTGTTGAGCATGTGTGCATGAAACGGGCACCCTGGAGCACATGTTATGGGACTGTAGGAGAGTGAGAGGATTCTGGCTGGAGCTGGGTACGATCTGTGAGAAGGTTCTGGAAGAGAGATTTGATTTTGATTTCAAAACTTTTGTGCTGGGAAGTGATGAGATATTGGATGGGCTCTCGATATGCCAGATCAAATGGGTGTTCAGAGGTGCAATGAATTGACCTTATCTGGCGGGAAGACTGCTATATCTGTAAAGATTGATGTCTGGATCACTGAAATGCATAATTTGGCAGAGGTGGAGAGGGCGCTGTATAGAAGGGAAAGGAAATTTGCACTTTTTAAGATGATTTGGGGGAAGTTTCTCTCAATGTACTAGAGTTATGATGTACCTTTTGTGAACCTGGGGTGGGGGCAGGGCGGTTCTGTTGGGGACGTTATTGAATGTACAGATGATGATGATAATTGTAACTAAGCTCTCTGTACTAAGTATTTATGTTTGGGCCGCATTCCTGTAACCCTGAATCAAGCCTGCTTACGCTTCCTCATAGCGCCTCGATGCCCGCAGGCTGTAGTGCACTCTACAAATACAAAAATAAATAAATGTTGTATATAGTTCATTTTGTATAGTGTAATATGATGATTTTGGTTATTGCATATTTGTAACCTAAAATAAAATGTTCACAAGTGCAGTATAGCACCAAAATGCTAGGCTATTCTCCTCTGAACAAGAGTACCAACAGCAACCCAGACGCGTTTTCAGCCCAGTCGGGCCTCATCCGTGAGGTGAAGCGTTGCCTCTCGAGGCACAGTGAGCAAGGGGTCCACCCCAAGGTTCCAAACTCATCCTCATCACTACAGAGATGTCTTTATGGGAGAGCCCCACAAGGCTGCCTGATCTAAATAAGTCAGCTCCCATTGTTCACCAAACTTAAATAGCATAGGTCAGGATATTTTATGGTGTGCTGCTGAGGATCTAAACCTATGGCTTGTCTGTTGTTGACAAGTACATTCTGCTCTGATCAATTCATCCTGTAATGCTTTCATTGTTCACTGTGGTGTACATTGTGTGTGTTCACTATGATAACTCCTATAGCATTCTTACCTTTCTGTGGTGATTATATGGATCATGTGCAATAGCCAAAGTTGAAATGCATAATGATGGCTCAGAAGATAGCTCTGTGTGTTAAGCACTCATTGCAGAGATCTGTGTTCATATGCAACATCACAATACCAAATTCCAGTTGGGCTGACTCAGACCTGCATGTGTATATGTACTTTCTTCTGTAGCACAACAGCTGCTATTATCAGCAATGTACCTGCACCAGTGATTGCTATAAAAACAAACATGGCATCAATATGGTGAAGGCCTAGAAATTGGTTTGTTCAGGTGGGGAGTTTAAACAAACCTAGGCATCCACCTCTAATGATGAGCATAAAGTGTTAGTCTGACGAGGTATTTAGATATCCAAATTCAAAATTGTGAAACCAGAGCGTTCATGCTTGTATCCTGCATTTGCCTGCAGACAATACTGTGATCCTGGACAAATCATCTTGCATCACTGAAATTACTGTGCTGCATTCAGTGAAAAATGTTGCCTTCTCACATTTCTTTAGCCCATTACCAGATCTTTATTTTTATTTAAGCCATTCGAGCGGAAGGGGTTCTAGACAGAAGAGAGTGGACCAGATATTGCATGCCTCTGGCAAGCATATTTTGACAATTGCTTATTTGGCACAAAATGACGGTTTGCTTTTTTATACAATTTAAAAGCTTATCTGAACATTTATACATAACAATTTCACAAGCCTTTTTTGGGCATATTTAAAGCTTTAAAATACAAAAGAGAAACCCATTTACAATCTTTTAAGATCACATCAATTAGTATGCTGGCACTTATATACTTCCCTTGATGAAGGAGACAGTAAAGCTAGAATCATCCTATTTTGCACAATACGCTTTTATAACATTTTGTTTAAAAAATGGTCATGGTAGGTTATGTTATTTGTGTAATTCCTAAATCCGTTCTATAAAATGGGATTAATTTAGCTCATGGTAAGAACTAGAAAACAAAGTGGTAAAGTGCAGAAATTGCAGAGATTGCAGAGTGGGTGAACATCCCAGTGTCACCTATTAACATATTTGTGATAATGAGTCCCACTCATGGTTTCACTAGCTATATATAGTGTTGCTTCCTCTATAATAGTGATCATTGATAAATGGAACACCACAGCCCCTTGTTTCTTTGCTCTCTAATGTCAACACTACATGAAAGCCATGTCCCTTTTCAAATCTCAATCTATCTAGATACTGACACCTTCTTGGTAGCATTTACTCTTCATCCACTATGTATGCTTTGGTATGTGTAGCTTTCTCATGACTTCCAATTGTTTTCCTAAATCCATGCTTAAGCACTAATTAGAGTCATCTATCTATTGTGGAATATGTGAATTGTTTTCATATCATCTGTGACCGGCGTCTATACTATGGCTGGTATACCTTCTCTGTGGCTGTTATTGATGAAAGGTGTCCTGTAGCTATGCTAGAACAGAAGTACCCTTGACGTAGACTGCTAATGGTGGCCTTTAAATGCTACTTGTCTATCATTTTGTTACCCATGCTTATTCTGATCGCTGTGAGGCAGCAAATGAAGCTGTGGGTTGTGATTTTAATTGGGGGTGGGGGAGGCTGGCCAAGACCAGATATTCTAGATCTCTAGCTCTCTTATATGTTTTGATTCTGTTGAGTGAGGCCCCAAAGGTGTCAGTGCACCAAAAGTGCTTAAGATGACCCGTCAGTACCGAGGATACCATGGGTTTTGGTGGACTTTTGAGGGGTTGGATCTGGTTTTACCCCTAACAATAGAGTTAATCTGACCTATAACATGTGTGTCTGGATGAGAAATGAAAGATCACAGTATTGCCCTCGCCCAGATCTTTTCATCCAATTATCTTTGGTACACACACAGAATGTGATTCCGATGTGCATTTACTTGGCCACTGTAAGCTGTCTTTCTACCTGGACTTTTCCATATGTAACTGCACGCATTGAAGTAAGCGCCTTGCAACATGAGGTCTGGCTTTCAAAGTTGTGTATTTGGACACTACTGCACTCTGTGCTTGATGTAACCACTTTCTTAAGCTTAAAGCGCCTAGATGCCGTAGGGTTCAGTACGCTATATAAATGTTAAAATAAATAAATAAATATAGTGTCTTTCACATATATTAATGTGTAAACAGGACATTTCTTAGCATAGTGTGGGGACCCAATAATGTATGTTGCTTTGGATTTTTAAAACATTGTCATTTTCTGTAATGTCGAAATTGTTGGCTTATCTTTTTCTTGTAGGTTTCATGAGATTTTAAAAAATAGGTTTTTTTTTGCAGCGCAATATGGTTTGTGAAGAGAGGCTATAGGAAAAGACATCAGGTGGAAAAACAGAGGAATTAAATGGTATGATGGGGAGCCCCATGTGGCTAGTGAAGGCTCATTGGTGAGGTTTATTCTGCTTACTAAAAAACAATGTGACATCAGTAATGTATGGAGGAATAAAAGTCAGAATAGACTGGGTGGGCTAAAAAAAAAAAGGAAATCCACTTAAATGGCATGCTTTGCGTTTTGTGACTATAGCAGTTTTTATTGAAAAATGACTGCATGGATGATGTGGTTTATGAATTTCAATATATAAATACAGATATCCCACAAATACTGCTACATGCACAGTGACTAGGAATAAACCTGTAAGCGTTGAAGTCGCCTAGGGCTTATTCCGGGGGGGGGGGGGGGTTCATTTATGAGAAGGTAAGCGTAACATGAGTAAAATCACACAGGGACTTCTACAAAATAAAATGAGGAGAGCACACATTTGTGGTAGTGGCTTTTTAGATTGTATTAATAGCGCCCATGTGGCAGGCAGGGCTTTCAAGGTGCATTAGTAGCTGGTGACCAGAAGAGGAACAGAACAAAAGTGACTGGAGTTCTCAATGAAATTAATACAATTCCTCCACCTGTTAAGTTACTGGGTGCGGTGCAAGCAAACCTTAAAGCATGAGACCACCAATACTAACCCGTACAGCAAAGCATGAGGGTACAATATAATAATGAACAGCAATTCCACTACACAGAGAAATAACTAACAGATCTGCGTGCCATTGATGCTTTATTTCACATTAAATGTTGCCATGAGGTACAGCGTCGTGTAATCTAATGTCAAACAATATACATGGGATCCCAGATCTGCAACTTGCTAACACAATTTGCAAGAGCATTCTCAAATACTTTCGTCTACACTCTGTCTACCCAGATATTGCCTGCAGGGAACATCACAGCACCATAAAGTGCTTAACACTCCCCAGCACTTGACAGCGCTAAATGGGGCACTGATGAATATTTCCTGAGTTATTCCTTCCTCCTGTAGTCGAGATAGCACAACCCTACATAGACACTCCTGAGTGGCAAGCGTGAGGAGGCGCTATTATAGCGCTTCAAGCACTTCACTGGTTCTATCAGTGTGCACATGTGGGGGGTACTTGCAAGGATGAAATGCTGGCTATCAGGGCACATAGGAAAAGCTGCTAAGCTTTCAACATGAAAACATCAAAAACACGGCCACTGCTGAGACAAAATAATTTACAAAGAGGTAAGAAAAAACTGAAAGCCACGGGATGTTTTGGGGATTGCTAAAATACCCCCCTCTAAGAACATAAGAGGGGATACTCTTTGGGGGCTAGAGGGCTGCTGAAATCGACACTCTCTCAGAAAAACAAATTGACACTCTGTTCTCCTTTTATCAAAGCTAAATACTATCCTAGACAGTCATCTTTCCAGTCAGACTCTCCTACAGCTCACTGGTTTCAAGCCTTCACCAGGGGCTAGGCATGGGCTAAACCCCACTCATTCGCCCTCTGTCCTACCAGTCAAACATTAAGCAAGATAAAACATCTGTATTCTATTCTAGAGGCTCAGTTCCTCCCTGGGGAGGAAGCCCCAGGAGGCTTTCACAGAAGAAACCTTAGCCATAGGACATATTCTGTTCAGATTCAGCCACCAACTGAACTCACAGAGAATCTTTCAGCTCCAACTGTCAAATTCAGTCAGTTTCGAACTGTAATTGGTTCCTAAAGCTGTCACTCATTCTGGGTCCTCCCCTGTTACACAATTTCCTAGTACAACACTGCCCTCTGTGGTTGAGGTCCCTCACCGCAGTGCAGGCAGCTGACCAATGAAACCTCAGTGATGTCACAGCCCAGGTCCAGGAAGTCAGGAGAATTAACCCCCTGTGAACCAGGGTACAGCTTCAAAAAGGAAAACATGTAGTGAAATATTTAAAACAGGCTATGGCTGTGAAATGAAAGTAAACATTATTACATGACACACTAATTTCAATGTGGCATTGCCCAATCATCAATGTATGCACTAACTATGTGTACTGTTGCGGCTATGCCTGTCAATACCTATTTTATTACAACTATTTGAATAAAACAGGTTATGTCTGCCACCATAAGGAGCTGGAGGCTAAGCCTGCATAATGTATATATTGCTAGTGAGGAATCCTGGTTTGTTTATGTGCAAAATATATTTGTCTTTGATAAAGGTCTGCATTTTCTCTTTATGATGTAGACGAATATTAACCCCTTGTTGCTTTTTACAATGGTGACCTGGTACCAAAACAAATACTGGACCATCACTATAATAATTTGGGACCAAACATCCAATATAGGGACATAAATCATGGACAAAGTGACACGTTTACAGAAATATATTCTTGAAGAAGGGCTACATAATACTGCTAATCTCACAAAATCATACATGAATCAAACATGCATCTGGTGCATTCATTCATATTAAATGAAAAGCTCAACAACATTTTAGAACTAATAAAAAGGACAGTTTATGGTTCAAATAATTAAGAACGCCAGTGGGGACTGGTGGCTTTCACAGGATGGGGTTGATATTTGCCAGTAATGAGTGAGAGTGATTGCGCATAGGGAGGGAACCCCAAGCAACATAGGGGAGTTTGGGATGTCTCTCCTCAGAGAACATTTTTTAAATAATGGGATTGAAGTGGTTTATTGTACAGCAAAGGTTTTGAGAAAAATGGGGTAAAAGTCAAATAACTTATAATTTGCTCGCTAGGGCTAACAAATGAAAAATCCATTTGATGCCAGATCCCCAGCACACAGGAGAATTTTATAACAATGTCATGACGTTGCGCCTACAATATACGATAACATTGACTATTTATATCACTTTTATGATTACGTGCCCACAATTCATTCCAGCATTCAAACTGTAAATCACTGTGTTTATGGCTCACCCACAATATGGGCTAGCATTGTCACGGTGCCAATGTAAACTTCATCTATTTATTTATAAACAGGGCCGGACAAAGAATGGGCCACCCTGTGCAGCTTCCCAGGGATTCGCTCTCCAGGTGGCCCTGCCCACTTCTAGAACTGTGATATGAGGATGATGTGTTCCAAAAATAAATGCCCCAGCACCTAGCATTTGGACCTTGCAATTAGCATTAATGTTTGGATGATAAGAGCTGATGGGGACTTCCTCATCTGTGAGCCCCCTTGCAACTCCAGTTTCTTACTGAAATCTGTGTTCTTTCTCACAACAATTAAGCAGAACCACAAAATAACCTTTAGCCCATTTTAAAACTGCCTAATTCGTTTCTTTTCATTCTGTCGTTTGTATACTTCCATTCAGAATTGGAAAAATTAAGCTACAGTCAAACTTGTTTAACTTATTTCTGAGTTTGTATGTGTCTGGTTAAGGTATTTATTACAGCTGAAAGATGTAGTCAATCAAGGGCCTATTTTGCAGACTGAGCTCGACTTCACCACTTAATTAAAAAGGTGTGATCTTGGGAAAATCTTTTTATCTTACTGTGCATTATCTGCCAAAATGAGTCTGTAAAAAGTGTTCCGTTTATAATGTATGGTTTTTGGTAAGGCCAAAATTATATATTGTTTCTGCATTTACAATCATAGTTACCAGTCACAAGCTAATCACAAAGAAAGTCTCTCTTGTTATTACATTCTTGTAACATAACTATCCATGATGCAGTGGATTTTGTCCTAGGGTCAGGGTCATGACCCTATCAGGGAGCATAAAAATTCTGCCTCCCAGAAATGGGACGAAGGGTCTTGGGGGTCCCAGTCCCTAAAACCCCCTTACGTGCCATGTGTGCCATGTGTGTTAGAAAAGATATCCCAGTGTGTCACCCAATGCCTGCTGCACCCCATTATTGCCCATGCTCTCTCTTTCCTTTTTCAGGGCTACCAGTCATGTTCTTTTTCCAGGGCTACCGGTCCCAGAAGGCTGTGGAGGGGGCTTGCACACGGTATGGGAAACGACCACTGGCTCGGCTGAAGAAATAAGATCCTCTATGCCGGTCCAGTGAAGCCCATTATTCCTAGAATCACTGCAACTTTGCGTTGGCAGCAGACCTTCAGAAGCCCACATTAAAGAGACTGCAGAAAACCAGAGAGGTAGATTGGATCCAGCAGCCATATGCTGAAGAGAACCAATGGGTGAAGAATAAAGGAGGAAAGAGAAGGGAAGAGAATAAAATCCCTCAAGAATCAAACATGGTGAGCGTGTTTGGGTGAGACCAGGCAGAGAAACAAAGCAAAAGAAGGAAAGTGGAGTGGAGCAATTCAGAGATTGTTGTGGAACATGTTTGAGGTTAGGTGTTGGCTGTAAGAGAGTTTGTGGTAACTGATTAAAAGGCTGTGGCTGTGAATGAGTGCATGATTGGTAGAGTGTGTTAAGAGTGGTAAGCTAGTGCAGTAGGATAAGTGGGTGTGAGCAAAGAGAATGAGTAAGAGAGTGAAAGAAGTATATGGAAGAGTAGAGTGGAGGGAGGAGAATGGGGAGGAGAGAGGAGGGACAGAGCGGAAAGGAGAGAAGGGACTGAAGAGCAGAAGGGGAGAGAAGTGTGAAGGAAGGAGAATATAGTTGATAAGGCTGAGGAAAGAAAAGTGGGAGAAGGCAGGGGTGAATAGAGTGTAGAAAGGATAGTACAGCACAGTAGAAAGGGGAGAGAAGGTTGAACAGGAGAATGGAGAGGAGAGTTGAGTGAAGAAAGAAGAGTAGAGAGACTGGGGACATCTGAGAGACAGACGAGAGGAGAGAGAGTGGAAGGACGATCGGAATGAGTGAGACAGGACGGGAAAGGGAGAGGAAGAAGAGAGAGTAGAGGAGGAGGAGGACACTAAGACAAGGAAATGTGAAGAAAGGTAGCGATTGTTCCAGAGGCTGAACCAGGGTGTTTGATATGTGCCAGTAAACCATTCATTCCTATATTTGAGAATCCTGGGGGAGTGGTAGGTCAGGGCACCTCTAGAAAATCCCTGGAGGGAGTTTAGACAGGCAATGCTTTTGCTTTTAGGCCCCTACCTTAGCTAGAACTATAGACAGTAGGGATTACCCATCGCTAGCTTCCAACCTGTGGTACAGGGATACCTGGGTTAGGGAGGCGGGACACTCATGGGAGACGACAGAGGGACGGCCCTTAGTGTGCCACACTTCAGCCTGCTGCCATCACATCCTCATATTAGTGACCTAATTTAAAATAAACACCCTTGAACGCACCATTTTTAGGCCTTCTGTTACACGTGGTGTCATCGTGGGATCATTCAGGCTCTGATACAGAGGTCACCAACAGGCAAGATGACACCCACTTAGAGAAGGGATTGAGAAGGTGGGGACCCAAGAATATAAACCAGTGTTAGACATTGATTTAGTTAGGACGGGTCAGATTACCCTTCACAACATACATTAGTATCTGTGGGTTACACATGAAACTCTGATACATATAACATCTGACATCATGCTCTCTAGCGTGAGACATCACTAGTACTTTATAAACATAAAATGTACATGGCGGCTGTTGGGAATGCACACGGACCGCCGATTTCGGCAAGGCAGAGAAAAGATTAAGCCTTGTCTGTGGAGTGAGGGGGCCCACTGAAAATATTTCTCCCACCGTCGATATCTATATGCCCCGGTGACGTACTGGAAAAAAACTTCCGGATGCCGGTCCAGACCCAGAGGGAGACGGTCTGGGCCTTCTTTGCCTCAAGTAGCACCAACAGCGCAATAAGTTCACCACAACTCCCGGGGAGAAAACAAAATGGCTTCTTGTTGTATACAATGAGAATGGATAACTTACAGCATGGCATGGGTTCAAATCCAAATGGAGAAACTATCTGAAACAGCAAAGTCATTGTGATCCCAAATCTCCCAGAAGATCTGGTTTTGGGGAGTAGATTTCCCAGATTCTGAGAATGGAGTCCTTAAGCCAGGAAGAACAAAAACAAGAGAAGAGAGAGGAATAATAATCAAGTGTGTTGAGGGGGTTCGTGATGTCAGGTGGCGCATAGGTGGGCTTAGAGACCAGGCGAAGGAAGGACAGCGGTGCATAGCGATTCAGAGATTGTTGTGGAGCGTGTTATAGGTGAGGTGTTGGTTGTGAGAGAGAGAGGTACCAGAATGAAAGACTGTGGCTTTGAATTAGTGTATAGTTGGTGGAGAATGTGGAGCGTGGTAGTTTAGTGCTGTAGACTAAGTGACTGTGCGCAAGCAGAGTGATTAAGAGAGAGAAAGAAGTGTATGGAAGAGTAGAGTGGAGAGAGCAGAACAGAGTGGAGAGCAGAGAGGGCAGAAGAAGAGCATTAGACAGAGGTAGGAGAGGTAGGAGAGTAGAGTGGAAAAGGGAGAGGAGAGTTGGGTGGGAGAAGGTAGCAGTGAATAGAGGTGAGAAAAGGAAGCAGAGCAGAGAGGAGGTAGAAGTTTGAAAAGGTGTAGGGAAAGGAGAGTGAAGTGGAGAAGGAAGAGCGGAGAGAGAAAGTGGTCATCAGATGGACGGAAGAGAGAGAAGAGGATGATCAGAGAGAGTGAGCAGGACCGGAGAGGGAGAGTAAAACAGAGTGGCTAGTAAGACCAGGGAAAGGAGAAAAAGGGAGAAATTGGGGGGTGGGGAACTCAACTAAGGTGTTTCATATTTGACAATTAAAACCATTCATTCCAATTTTTGAGAAGGGAAGTGCTAGGACAGAGCATCCCTAGATAGTCCCTGGAACCTTAGAAAGTAGGGGTTACTCATCACTAGTATACAACCTGTAGTATACAGGGACCTCTGAGTTAAAGAGCAAGGATGCCCAAGGAAGACAAGAGAGGGACGGCTATTTGTGTACCACAGCTAAGCCTGCTGCCATCACATCCTCATACTATTGACTGCACAGAAAATAAGCACCCTTGAACTCGTTTTAGGCATTTGGGTATGTTTGTGGCCATCTATCCAAGACTAACTATCCAAGACTAATGTCATTCTCTGTGATGTTATTTTCTACATTGTCACTCCTGGAGATGACAATAAAAATGCAAATTAGGGGGCACTACATGTCTTTTGCACACAGGACTTCACAAACCCTCGAAGTGGCCGTGACTATAGATCACGTTCACAAAGAGGTACACATATGCGCTCACAGATTGCCTTTGCATATGGTGTGCATGATGCGGGGATTTCAAGCCACTAGAACATGCCAGTTTTAGTTGCCACTGTTCATTATTTTCCTGAAGCTGCTTAACAAACATACATGCAAGTGCTTGCACAAGCACACACACACTCATTCTATCACATATTCACACAAACATACACAAAGGTACAAGCTTGCACACACTCATGCATGTGCATTCAAGCTCTTCCGCCTGCTTGTGCACACTCACACAAAAAAACACACATGCTCACACATTACATTACATTCAAACATGCATGTAACAGATTATTATTCTTATAGTTATTATTATTATTATTATGGTTTTTATTGAGCACTCACCTAGCTGTGATAAATAATGGAGCTCTTTACAGAGGTATCCAACAATACAGATACACAACAGAGCGCTTTATAGGTGTATACAACAGTACAGATGCATAACGTGGCACTTTTCAGAGGTAACAACAGAACAGATATACAGCGTCGGTAGGATACAGAGGCGTACAGAGGAGGAGTACAGCTGTAGAGGGTGGTGGGAGATGAGGGGCAGACAGCATCTAGCGAGTCAGGTGGCACGGGGTGATGGGATGGCCTAGGTGTTGAGGATCATGCTTTCTTTTGTAACCTTACCTTTACACACAGTATCTACTTCAATCTTCAGGCTTCTCTCTGCAGACCGCCGCATGAAGGGATTCAGTACCCGCCAGAAGGTGTTGACTTTAATCCCTGGGCCACAAATTGACACACAGACACCTTACTGGGAGGACACAAACATACTGTATAGAGCGGGAGCGCCCCTGCTGCACAGAACGGCCATGCAGGTAGATGCCTCTTCATCCCACCTTTCAGGGACCGTAATGGCAAAGAGGTAAATGCAAGACTTCCATTCAGTACCATCAGTCCTCTTCAAGAATACATATGTGCGTTATTTCAGCAGAGCAGCAGCACAGTTGGATATGGCCTTCTTGGCTCAAGTCCTCACATCGCCCTTCCTAGTTCCCACACACAATATGCATTCCAGAAAGCTGGCGACACTCTGGCTCACCAGTCTTACCCCAGCATTGTCAGCTGCTGATTGGAAAGCTGGGGATTGGAGCTCCACTCTTTCCCCACCCATCTGTCAAATAAACCTCAATGGGAGACAGCCTGAGTAGCTGTGGGTTGTGGCAGACAGGCTTTCTGTTAGGTTTGGAAGTATTTAAGTTTCTGTTTGCTTATGTACTATGTCATGACATTATGATGTCAGAGTGTTCCTATGTGTATGTATGTTTACTCCTGACTGATATTCCAGAACGGACAGGGGTTCTAGTTCAGTTGGAGTTGGCGTTATCTAAGAAGCAGTGCCTGCTGCTTGCTGTTATATTACTTAATAAAACTTCTTTTAAATCTTGCCTTGCCTCCAATATTAATTCAACATTGGCAACAAGGATTTTTAGGTCCAGGCGTGCGGCGATCCGGAGGTCTGCCATCCTGTTTTGTGTGCCACTGCCTTAGAAGCATCTCATATGAGCGAACAGGAGAAGGAGGAGCGGAGAGAAGGAGGCCCCAGGTCCCAGGTCAGGAGGTGTGCTTGTGGGGACAGCGGACGTGGTGCTCAAGAGCCATTTGGGAGGAGGGGATCGCGCTCACATGCGCACAGCAGTGCGAGGCCCGCTTGTGTGATTTCATCAATGTTATCCGCGTACCACGCCTCTAGGAGTGAAAGGGGCGTGGCCTGACATCGCTCGGCGCTAGAGCATTGTGACATCGGTTGCCTGGGAACAATTATATACAAGTGAAAAGGCTCCTGTGTACAGCTAAAGGAGGTTGTAGATGACCTCATAAAGGCAGTGATTCACTGAAAGGCTGCAGGACACAAACACTTGCCTGATTCTGTGATTATTGCCAGTCATTTTAAGGAATCAACTCTGCATTGTAGAAGCTGAAAAGCATTTTAATCCTGCTTTCTACCACGCCACTCCTGTTCATAAAAACTTAATACTAGAGATACACACCCTGTCAGCTAGTGAGACAGAAGTGATGGCTGCAGCCATCCCGCCTCCTGCGCCTTTACTTGCCGATCCAGGCCATCCTCCCATCAGGTGGGACAGATGGAAGGGCATATTTGAGAATTATGTTGTGGCCATTGGGGGAGACAGGTTCAGTGCAGCAAGAAAGAAAGCCTGATTGATGCACAATTTGGGACCATAAGGGTGCAGCGTATTTGATGGCCACGCAAGAAGTCAGGGTGAGATTGCAGGAGAAACAGATGAATCCTCAGTTGCTCTCAAGCAGATAGAGGAACATTTTGAGCCAAAGAAAAACATCACATTTGAACGCCACAAGTTCTTTCAATGGGTGCAGGAGTAAACATCAGAGTCAGTTGAGTCATATATTGCATCCCGCAGAATATTGAGCCAAACATGTGATTTTGATACTTTAACTGATTCCTTGATAAGAGACCAGTTACTGAGGTGTACCAACAGTGTGAGGGTGCAAGAGAAATTATTGGCTAAAGATGTTACCCTAGAACAGGCGATTGAAATCGCTCGTAGCATTGAACAGACCACACAGTATATAAAAGAGATGAAAGTCGACAAGCAGGAGTCACAAGCCGTGTGTGCAGTGGGACCAATGAAGAAGTCGTCTGCTTCGACAAACAGAAAAGAAGGGTGGAACCAAAGATGTACCAAGTGTGGTAGTCTCAAGCATGGGCCCAACTTTCCCACATGTCCAGCCAGGTTTGCAGATTGTTTTAAATGCAAACGCAAAGGTCACTTTGCCAAGGTGTGTAGGGAATCCTCAATTAATATGTTAGAGCAGAGGGAACAGAGTGGCGAGGTGATGAGCCGGTCAAGTACATGTACGCTAAATGTGGCAGCCATTCAGGAAGCAACACCGAGACATGTCTTTCAAATATCAGCTGTGTCAGGAGATCAGAGGGGAAAGTGGATGAGTTCACAGTTGATGGATGCTATTTAAAGATGAAGGTCGACTCGGCATAACCATGGACCATTATATCAGACGATACTTTGAAGAACAAGTTGGGAAAGGAACTGAATGTTCTGAAAACAGCCAAGGTACAGCCGTGTGGGTATGGTGAATCTGCCATTGAATTGGTGGGACAATTCCTAGGTCAAGTATCATACAAAGGCAGGAGGTGCACAGCGGACATTCTTGTAGCAAGAAAAGGTAACGCACTACTTGGCTGGGATGAGCAGAGAAAATTGGGAGTGCGGATACAAGCAAGTGCTCTAGATCCAGTAACCGTAGCAGAAATGGATGACAGATGGACAAGAGAGTTTGCGGAGGTCTTCACAGATAAACTAGGAAAGCTTAAGGACTTTGAATACAACATCAAGCTAAAAATGAATGACCAACCTGTAATACATAAAGTGAGACCTGTTCCTCTAAACATGAGGCAGCAGCTTTGTGAAGAATTGAGTGACCTGACTGAGAAGGAGTAATTGAATGCATTGGTGGTACAGAATGGCTTTCTCCTATTGTTCTTGTGACCAAGAGTAATGGGAAATTGGGACTTTGTGTGGATCTCAGGGGGTTGAACAAGAACATTCTTGTAGAAAGACACCCACTCCCCATCATAGCAGAGACATTGGCCACACTGGGAGAGCCTAAATGGTTTTCTGTGATTGACTTGTCCACTGCGTACCACCAAGTACCTCTGTCAAAGAAATGCCAACATTTAACAACGTTTATTACGCCTGAAGGGACATTTAGGTTTCTTTGCATGCCTTTTGGTTTGGCTTCGGCCGCTTCGGTCTTTCAAAAAGTAATGGAAGAAGTTATGAAAGGCATAGAGAGTGTGGCAGTGTTTCAGGATGACATTTTAGTATACGCTGATGATGAGAATGAACATGGCAGGGTGCTGAGATGTGTGTTGGGAAGATTGAGAGAGGCAGGGCGCTGAGATGCGTGTTGGGAAGATTGAGAGAGGCAGGGCTCACAGTACAAAGGAGTATATGCAAGATTGGTGTCAGTGAAGTTGAGTATTTGGGACATAACATTTACAGTAATGGTGTATCACCTAAGAGCACATTGGTGGAGAGCATTTGTAAGGCCCCAGCACCGGTTGGCAAAGATCAATTAAGATCCTTTATGGGATTAGCAGAATTTTACCTCTCCAGGTTGTAATGCCACTACACCATAACCTTGTACCAGGCTTCTCTAAGCTGGATTGATCTTGTTAGTTTAGGAATATTCCTCCACAGGTTTTCCCAGTGCTTCCTATGTTATGTTATGTTATGTTATGTTATGTTATGTTATGTTATGTTATGTTATGTTATTATTATGTTAATAAAACTTGTAAAGTGCAGAAGCCGCCCAGAGGCATCTTGGCGCTAGGGGAACCATAAGTGACCAACACAAAGCAGAACCACAATTTTAGAACAGGGGAGTCTTAAGGGCACAACGAAAATAAAGACGGTAATCCAAAAAATGGGAGGGAACTCCCAAGACTTGCTGCAGCAACGGAGAACACACGTCTGCCTATGCAGGAATATTTTATCCAGGAGACTTGAATCATCAGAGATGATAAAGAGTGAAGTGCTCTGGAGGGGATGTAGGGACAGAATTTAGCCTGAAGATATTCAGCTCCCAGTTTATAAAAGGCTCTATGAACAATGCATAAGGATTTAAACACCACACGTTTTCGTAGAAAAGGGGTCATGTGAGAGCCAAAAGGAGGATGAAGCAAAGCTCTTACAGCCATATTCTGCAAGAGCTGAAGTCAATGAATTAAATGGGCAGGTTGAGCCAGATAGAGTGGGTTACAGTTATCAATATCACTCATTACCAGGGCAGAAACAATGGGAACATGAAATTGAGGAGGAATATAAGGTAGGACCTTATGAATGGTCCTTAGCACAAAGGGGCCAACTTGACAGAGAGATGTCACCTGTTCAGACATCGACAATGAGGCTGAGATTTTAACGCCCAGATCTTTCACTAGAATAACCGGGAGAGGAAAAGGTCCATGACTAGAGGACCAGAAGACAGAGGGAAAGCAGAGCCCACAACCAGTACATCGGTCTTTTCACCGTTCATTTTCAACCAGTTCCTGGTCATCCACCCACGGCCTCCAAACAAACCCTTAAGCTGAACAGACATATCGGGTGAGTGTGATGAAGTCTTAGTGCCTGGTTCCTAAAATGCTTATAATTATAAGGAAACAAATGCCTTAATAGCACGTGAAGGGGAATGTTTATGTAATTAATCAGGAAGGATTATATGAGGTGCTTTTCTCTAATATGTGAACTAAATTGCTGTTCGTTGCTAGGTGACCGCGGACGTACGAGAGGAAATGGAGACTGGCAGTTACGAATGGGCATATTGAGAAAATAACGAGAAAGCATTAATGAACTGTTAAAAAAGGTTGCGCCGTTGCGCTATGTAAAGATTACGTTCCTGTTGTATAAGCAACCATTTGTTGCCGTGTGAAGGTATACCAGAGGGAACCAGGGTTTTGCCGGAATAGGAGCTCCAGTCTCGGAGGCGTGCCGGAGAGAGAGAGGTGTTGCCTTTCATTCGTTCCAGCAAGAATCGTCGTCTTCCCCAGACAGCTGACTTCCAGCTGGAGGATGTACCAGAAATAAGCTCCACTGCGAGGAAAAGGGGGCGGAGTCAAGGAGCCGGAGCTCAAAGGAAAACAACGAAAGCAGCTGATCGGAGGACGAGGAGCGGAAAGGACGCCAACGACGCGGAAGCCCTCGAATAAAGATTGGGCAGCAACAGTCTCTATGCAGGTACCTGTAAGCTATAGAGAGAAAACAAACCCGAATCTGAAAGTTGCTACGTGCAATACAAACAAGTGTTGCTGAGTGAGGACCGAAGCATGAAGGGGAACCTTTCAAACGCAGGTACCTGAAAATCAGAGTGTCTCTGGGGCATTTGTAAGCAACGATTACGAGTCGGAGGCTGACTACTCGTATAAGAAGTTTAAAGAGGGAAAGTTACATTAAAAATCCTATTCCATATTACAGTAATGTCCGTGCCGAAGAGAGAAGGGAATAAAGTCTTAAGAGAAAGGATGTTTTAAAGAGTAAATGAGAGAAAACAGAGGATGAATAAAATGGACAAGAAGCCATAGATTGACAAGTGCAAAAACGAAATAGAGAAAGACTCTCTATAAAAGGAAGAGTAAAGAAACAGTATCAAGGAAATAAAAGAGAGACTTATAAGACACTGTACAGGACAAATACACTTACCTGAACATCTTACCTGTCCAAAGGAGCTGTTAAGCCAGAAAGGCTAAAGAAAGGGACACAACGACGTATCCTTTTTTTTCACAAAAGAAAAGTTAGAGAAAAGTTGCTGTTAATAAAAGTGTTGGGAATCAAACCAAAACCTAAAACCTACTCTCTGTCTCAGTGTGGGTAATATACCTATCTCGAGTGAGTCCCTTACATTTGGTGTCAGAGTGGGATAAGAGCATGCCATGGAAGAACTTATCAAAACTTTAAGTGAGGGTCAACAACTCTTTCAACAAGCGCTACAACTCCAGAGCCAACAGGCACAATCGGATAGGCTGGCTTTCCAACAAGCACTACAGGTGCAACAAGCTCAACTGCTGGAAGTCACGAATCAACGAAATATTCCACAAGTTCCAACCGCCACATTATAGAAATATATGGCTGGCGAAGATCCTGCACATTTCTTTGTTAATTTTGAGTGTGTAGCCAGGAATGCCCAGTGGCCAGCCGAGAGATGGTGCCACTATATCGCCCCATTAATGACCGGCGAAATGCAAAGCGCTTATCAAGCTGCAAACTCGGCTGGTGATACAAACTACAGTGATATGAAGAGGGTTGTTTTAGAAAGGCTCGGACATGATGAAGAGACTTCTAGAATAAAGTTCAGAGAGGTTAAATTAACAGGGGAGGAAACTCCTAGACAACTGTTTTATAAAGTGAAGGAGCTTGCTGAGAAGTGGCTACAGTCCACCACGTCTTCTCCACAAGAAATAACCGAGAAAATAGTCTTGGAACAATTTGTTGAGGCACTACCCGCTCTCGAACAACGATGGGTCAAGCAGCATCACCATCCCTCGTTAAATGAGGCTGTTGACATCGCCTCAGCCTACCAGGCAGGTTACTAACATGCATGAATAATCAGCGACCCAATATCAGCTTGAGCAAACCCTTCGGTCAGACAAGATGGCCAAACTCCATGTTAAGGAAACCAGAGTCTGAAAATATTCGCTCACGACCTAGAAGTGAAGGCCCTGCTAATTACAGACCAGTACTGACCGCAATAAGAGGCCCTCAGTGCTTCGAGTGCAGAGAGTGGGGACACCTAGCCCGACTCTGCCCAAAGAAAATGAAGCCTGAACCGATTGATGTTGGAGTCTTTGAACTGCGAATATCAAGAACAACCTTCTGTGAATAAGTCGCAATACGTATATACCTGTGATGAAGAAGTAGATGGGAAGCCCACCCGGGCCTTGATTGACTCAGGGAGTCTCCAAACAGCGGTAACCTCAGATCTGGTAGGTGAAGTTTATAATTCTATGAGTTTCTTGTACAATAATTCACGCGGCACAGCATCAAACACAGTAGGAAAGTCGATAAACGCTGCGTAAATCGTCTGTTTGCGTTGTTTACTCAGCTCAATGACTACATTAAGGGTTATCAAGTCGATTGTAGTGCCTAGCCCCGCAATAAATCCAGTTTGAAACTCATCCCTTACATTTCTTTCCGTTAGCCAGGTTTTGAATGCTGCTAGTAATAGTCGTGCAAAGATCTTACCCGAGTAAGGACCAAATGCCACCTGATGATTTCAATATAATTTGGTTCATCATTCTCTCGCCATCGAGCTGGTATTGTACGGACTTCCGAGTTCGTTGCCAATTTTTATATGTCAACTTCAGATATTTCATCAGAGCGATGTTCTTTTGTGTCAGATCCTAGGATAAATGTTGTATATGTTTTCTCAATTGAGTTTTTCTTAGTTTTAGATCAAGGTCAAATGCATGAATGTGCCTGTTTTTATGCTGGCACTAGATTTAATATTTTTCGGCATTAGAAACACATTTGATTGTCCTTTTTCTGAGTTAACTGATCATAGACTGTACAATCTTAGAAAAGTACAACATGAAATAACAGTAAAACACGGCATACCCAAGAAAACCTTATATCTTATTGTGGGAAACGTGAGGGTATTCTCAATCCTAATCCACTTGGATACTCTGCGCAGGTGGCCAGGGAAAGGCCATAGTTGATCCTGAGGCGGAGAAACGAGGGAGGATAATCTGGGTGGAGGGTGAGATGCCCATGGGTGAGACATTGTATCCCCCTTTCCCTATTAAGAACCAATCCAACCCTTCCCCAACAACTTTGGGCTGTTATAAGTCAGTTCTCCCCAAATGACATTTGACAGTACTGGGACGAAGAAGAGGCAACCAAGAGCAATGAACATTATGCTCTTTAAATGTCCCCTAAACCAGAGTTAGCCAAACTTAATTGAAGCACACCTGCACCCTGTTGGAGGGCTGCTGGTGTATAAAGGGAGAAGAAGACAGCAACACAGAGAGAGGGTGTGCAAGGAGAGAGAGCAGAAGCAGCAAGGAAAGGTAGCGCAAGCAGTGCGGAACCAGATGAGAGCAGGACGCCGAGACCATGGGAACCACAGAGAAAGGTTGTTCATGGAAGCGTAGCGTGAAAGCTGCAAATTTCCAGAGCCGACTGAGCAAGCTCAAGAGAGTCAGGCAGGAAGGCTGTCCCCTTCCTTTCTGCTCGAGGTGCTCATTCCCTGTTGTTGTAGGATCAACACCAGAGTGTCTGAGGGGCAGGAGGTGGAGCTCTGACACTGAAGACAGAAGGATGTGTGATCCGTGCTGCAGCCAAAGCGACCAATGATTTTCTAATGAAATTGAATCCCGGTGCGTGAGAATGTGAAGTCTGTTAATCAGGAATACTTTCTATCGGAATGGTCACATGTCTCAACCTAGCATGTTTTTGAAAGGTCTCCCGCCCTTTTGTTGTCAACTACTAAGCTATTAAGAATACTTTGTATCGGAGTGGTCACGTGTGTCAAGAAACATGTTTTCGAAGGTCTCTGAAGTCAATTTAAGTGAAACGAACGAATATTAAACAATGGATAACGCGAAATGGAACTAGAAATTAAATCTGTAATTATTAAATACCTAACTGAAACAAATCTTTATGAACAACTTGAATTAAGACATTGTGAAGCTGAAAAAAGAACAGAATATCAAAATTAAGCAAATCCCTAAATGTTGAGTTTTGAAATTAATACAACTTCAAAGAATACTCGAAGGAAAGTATATAACCTTAAAAAATAATTAAATTAAAGTATGTGGAGTTCTGGAGTTAATGCAACTTAAACATATTTTTAAAGAACAAAGGTGTGGAGACTTGTTTACAGTTGAACTTCACAATTTAAATAACAGAAAGGAACACTGATACCAACTTGTGTGCAAACTACAAAAAGAAATATTTGCAAGCAGAAATTATTGAACTGTGGAAATTAAAATTAAGAATTAAGGCACGCCCCTGAACGCTCACACCAGAGAGAATACAACCCGCTAGGGAAGAAAGTCCAAGTCGATCTTGTAAGGATAACAATGTTAATCTCACACACAGATGAGAGCAACATCAAAGAACTCTGCTGCTAAGAACGTTCTGCCGAAAAGTAGTACAAGCAGAATCATATAAAGCAAAACATTGTCATAAATGATGCAATACATATAGTAAAAACCTGCACGGCTGATTGGACGGACCCTATACAGGTACCACCTATATCCATAAGGGATGGCAGTTTATTGGCCCCAGCACAGTCCGTCCGTCTTCCATCATGTGGGTGCTGCGGGGCTCATCTTCTTCTCACGTCGAAGGTCAGAAAACAAATTAAATATACTCCTACCATACAGCTTGTTTTATCACTCATACCGTGCACTTGGCAGGGTTTAACACGAACACACAGGAAGATCTGGGGCACTTTAACCTTAACACACATTTCACACACTCCCTCCCAGCCATCCGGCTCCAACGTCTCCACCCTCATTTTGAACTATAATTTATCCCTCCCAGCACCTTGCAATACAAATCACACGACTGTCGCTTCAACTATATGCCCTGTCCATCCTCTTTGAACATTTCAGGACTTGATACTTTGGGGTTGGTGGTCAAGGGACACCTGGTGCCATGGAATTCAGGGATCTTAGGGTTTAGTCAGTTATATGAGTTTTAACTCGTGGTCACCCGGGAATGGGCTGGGTCATGCTTTGGCCAGTGTGAGATAACATACACACCAGGCGCTGGTCTCTGATTGCGGCCTTCTAGGGCACATTCCTCTTGGTGAAAAACACATCTTTGCAACACTTTCGGGAACAATGAATAGACAGCATGGCGGTTGGGGTGCAAACTGTCCTCATGGGAGCTTGGGCATGACTGGGGATTTCTGTGGCCTTGTGGTTTCGGGCATAGTGCATGTAATTCCGCATTTACCGCGCAGGCCTTCCCTTCTACCTGGAATTATTATCTACGCAGAATAGCGATGCTGCCCATGCCTTGGGCCACACCATGCAGTTACACTATAATTGGTTATATTAACCTGGGGTCCTGCTGGACGGGAAGACGTCCCTCTCACTGTCCCCCCTCCACCGTGGCTCATCACAATGCCTCAAATGCATCTCGCCTTACCTTAAAGCACCTGGGGTGAGTGAGCGTGGCTGCCCCCTTATCAACAAGAAGACAAAGATTATTTCCTTTTTGAATTGTGGTGCTCAACAAAATTAACCCGTGGGGAAGGGAACCCTTGAGATTTGAGACATTTTGCTGGAGTGAGAATGGAGTATCAAGTTTCGCTTGTGTTTTAACTGTTGTGCCTGAAGCTTGGGGAAGGGTACCCTAAATCTTGATTGCGACTATATTACCTTGAGTCCAGAGAAGACATTTTGCTGGAGTGAGAATGGAGTCTCAAGTTTCCCCTGTGTTTTAACTGTGGTGCCTGAAGCTTGGGGAAGGGTACCCTAAATCTTGATTGAGACTATATTAGCTTGAGTCCAGAGACGGTAACTATTAGTTGTTTTGTGGAACTGTTTTATGCTTGGGGGAAGGGGCTGAAAGTAAGCTGTGAGCTGGAAGGACCTCGGCATTTTAAGTTGAACACTGTTTCTTTTGACTTTGACATCCCTACACATTTGTTAACTGCAGTTGTGAGGGCAAGTATAGGTTTGGACATAGACAGACTTTTAAGTTTAACTCTTTGACTCAGACTTCCCTTTTAGGTAGGGAAATCCCACTGTACTATACAGCAAGTTAGGTTTTCAACCATCCTGACAGTTAGATTAGTAAAGTATTTTATTTTGAACTCTGAATCTGTTTTCTGTGTCCTGCTTGATGATGCTGTCACACTCATTCACTGTGATTCATGATGCCTACTGGGTGATATCTCTTTCCGATTGCCTACTGTGTTACATTCAGGTGTTAAAATAATCCCTAGAAATGTGACTTATTGGGCATGCAAGGATTTGTTTTCTAACTTGACCAAAAGGTGATGGTTTCGAGTTGTTTTGCAGTTGGCTCGTTGGAGGCAGTCTTTGTTTCCAGCGCTTATCTATCACCAACCAGGCCGCTGTCAACCTCATCATAAAGGCTTTACGCTGGGATTTAGACGGTAGATCAATCCCTGGGCCAAACAGCCCACACATCCACTTCCTGGGGGCTGGTTCCGTATCACACGTGATCACTGACTTTATCTGAGCACTGACATCTGCCCAAAATATGCCCAATACCGGGCACTCCCACCATATGTGTCTCCATTTTCCCCTCCCTGCTAATCCTCTCCAGCACACCTGCAGGGTTGCAGAGTACATCCGATACAACCTCTCCAGGTTGTAATGGCACTACACCATAACCTTGTACCAGGCTTCTCTGAGCTGGATTGATCTTGTTAGTTTAGGAATATTCCTCCACAGGTTTTCCCAGTGCTTCCTATGTTATGTTATGTTATGTTATGTTATGTTATGTTATTATTATGTTAATAAAACTTGTAAAGCGCAGAAGCCGAGTGACCAACACAAAGCAGAACCACAATTTTAGAACAGGGGATTCTTAAGGGCACAACGAAAATAAAGATGGTTATCCAAAATATGGAAGGGAACTCCCAAGGCTTGCTGCAGCAACGGAGAACAGACATCTGCCTATGCAGGAATATTTTATCCAGGAGACTTGAATCATCAGAGATGATAAAGAGTGAAGTGCTCTGGAGGGGATGTAGGGACAGAATTTAGCCTGAAGATATTCAGCTCCCAGTTTATAAAAGGCTCTATGAACAATGCATAAGGATTTAAACACCACACGTTTTCGTAGAAAAGGGGTCATGTGAGAGCCAAAAGGAGGATGAAGCAAAGCTCTTATAGCAATATTCTGCAAGAGCTGAAGTCAATGAATTAAACGGGCAGGTTGAGCCAGATAGAGCGCGTTACAGTTATCAATATCACTCATTACCAGGGCAGAAACAATGGGAACATGAAATTGAGGAGGAATATAAGGTAGGACCTTATGAATGGTCCTTAGCACAAAGGGGCCAACTTGACAGAGAGATGTCACCTGTTCAGACATCGACAATGAGGCTAAGATTTTAACGCCCAGATCTTTCACTAGAATAACCGGGAGAAGAAAAGGTCCATGACTAGAGGACCAGAAGACAGAGGGAAAGCAGAGCCCACAACCAGTACATCTGTCTTTTCACCGTTCATTTACAACCAGTTCCTGGTCATCCACCCACGGCCTCCAAACAAACCCTTAAGCTGAACGACATATCGGGTGAGTGTGATGAAGTCTTAGTGCCTGGTTCCTAAAATGCTTATAATTATAAGGAAACAAATGCCTTAATAGCACGTGAAGGGGAATGTTTATGTAATTAATCAGGAAGGATTATATGAGGTGCTTTTCTCTAATATGTGAACTGAATTGCTGTTCATTGCTAGGTGACCGCGGACGTACAAGAGGAAACAGTGACTGGTGGTTACGAATGGGCATATTGAGAAAATAACGAGAAAGCATTAATGAACTGTTAAAAAAGGTTGCGCCGTTGCGCTATGTAAAGATTACGTTCCTGTTGTATAAGCAAACATTTGTTGCCGTGTGAAGTTATACCAGATGGAACCAGGGTTTTGCCGGAATATGAGCTCCAGTCTCAGAGGCGTGCCGGAAAGAGAGAGGTGTTGCCTTTCATTCGTTCCAGCAAGAAACGTCGTCTTCCCCAGACAGCTGACTTCCAGCTGGAGGATGTACCAGAAATAAGCTCCACTGCAAGGAAAAGGGGGCGGAGTCAAGGAGCCGGAGCTCAAAGGAAAACAACGAAAGCAGCTGATCGGAGGACGAGGAGCGGAAAGGACGCCAACGACGCGGAAGCCCTCGAATAAAGATTGGGCAGCAACAGTCTCTATGCAGGTACCTGTAAGCTATAGAGAGAAAACAAACCTGATTCTGAAAGTTGCTACGTGCAATACAAACAAGTGTTGCTGAGTGAGGACCGAAGCATGAAGGGGAACCTTTCAAATGCAGGTACCTGAAAAGCAGAGTGTCTCTGGGGCATTTGTAAGCAACGATTATGAGTCGGAGGCTGACTACTCGTATAAGAAGTTTAAAGAGGGAAAGTTACATTAAAAATTCTATTCCATATTACAGTAATGTCCGTGCCGAAGAGAGAAGGGAATAAAGTCTTAAGAGAAAGGATGTTTTAAAGAGTAAATGAGAGAAAACAGAGGATGAATAAAATGGACAAGAAGCCATAGATTGACAAGTGCAAAATAGAAGAAGAGAAAGACTCTCTATAAACGGAAGAGTAATGAAACAGTATCAAGGAAATAAAAGAGAGACTTATAAGACACTGTACAGGACAAATACACTTACCTGAACATCTTACCTGTCCAAAGGAGCTGTTAAGCCGGAAAGGCTAAAGAAAGTGACACAACGACCTATCCTTTTTTTTCACAAAAGAAAAGTTAGAGAAAAGTTGCTGTTAATAAAAGTGTTGGGAATCAAACCAAAACCTAAAACCTACTCTCTGTCTCAGTGTGGTTAATATACCTATCTCGAGTGAGTCCCTTACATTTGGTGTCAGAAGTGGGATAAGAGTACGCCATGGAAGAACTTATCAAAACTTTAAGTGAGGGTCAACAACTCCTTCAACAAGCGCTACAACTCCAGAGCCAACAGGCACAATCGGATAGGCTGGCTTTCCAACAAGCGCTACAGGTGCAACAAGCTCAACTGCTGGAAGTCACGAATCTAAGAAATATTCCACAAGTTCCAACCTCCATATTATAGAAATATATGGCTGGCGAAGATCCTGCACATTTCTTTGTTAATTTCGAGCGTGTAGCCAGGAATGCCCAGTGGCCAGCCAAGAGATGGTGCCACTATATTGCCCCATTAATGACCAGCGAAATGCAAAGCGCTTATCAAGCTGCAAACCCGGCTGGTGATACAAACTACAGTGATATGAAGAGGGTTGTTTTAGAAAGGCTAGGACATGATGAAGAGACTTATAGAATGAAGTTCAGAGAGGTTAAATTAACAGGGGACGAAACTCCTAGACAACTGTTTTATAGAGTGAAGGAGCTTGCTAAGAAGTGGCTACAGTCCACCACGTCCTCTCCACAAGAAATAACCGAGAAAATAGTCTTGGAACAATTTGTTGAGGCACTACCCGGTCTTGAACAACGATGGGTCAAGCAGCATCACCGTCCCTCGTTAAATGAGGCTGTTGACATCGCCTCAGCCTACCAGAAAGCCGGACACGGCAGGTTACTAACGTACGTAAATAATCAGCGACCCAATATCAGCTTGAGCAAACCCTTCGGTCAGACAAGATGGCCAAACTCCATATTAAGGAAACCAGAGTCTGAAAATATTCGCTCACGACCTAGTAGTGAAGGCCCTGCTAATTACAGACAGTACCGACTGCAATAAGAGGCCCTCAGTGCTTCGAGTGCGGAGAGTGGGGACACCTAGCCCGACTCTGCCCAAAGAAAATGAAGCCTGAACCGATGGATGTTGGAGTCTTTGAACTGCGAATATCAAGAACAACCTTCTGTGAATAAGTCGCAATACGTATATACCTGTGATGAAGAAGTAGATGGGAAGCCCACCCGGGCCTTGATCGACTCAGGGAGTCTCCAAACAGTTGTAACCTCAGATCTGGTGGGTGAAGTTTATAATCCTATGAATTTCTTGTACAATAATTCACGTGGCACAGCATCAAACACAGTAGGAAAGTCAATAAACGCTGCCTAAATCGTCTGTTTGCGTTGTTTACTCAGCTCAATGACTACATTAAGGGTTATCAAATCGATTGTAGTGCCTAGCCCCGCAATAAATCCAGTTTGAAACTCATCCCTTACATTTCTTTCCGTTAGCCAGGTGTTGAATGCTGCTAGTAATAGTCGTGCAAAGAGGTTACCAGAGTAAGGACCAAATGCCACCTGATGATTTCAATATAATTTGGTTCATCATTCTCTCGCCATCGAGCTGGTATTTTACGGACTTCCGAGTTCGTTGCCAATTTTTATATGTCAACTTCAGATATTTCATCAGAGCGATGTTCTTTTGTGTCAGATCCTTGGATAAATGTTGTATATCTTTTCTCAATTGAGTTTTTCTTAGTTTTAGATCAAGGTCAAATGCATGAATGTGCCTGTTTTTATGCTGGCACTCGATTTAATATTTTTCGGCATTAGAAACACATTTGATTGTCCTTTTTCTGAGTTAACTGATCATAGACTGTACAATCTTAGAAAAGTACAACATGAAATAACAGTAAACACGGCATACCCAAGAAAACCTTATATCTTATTGTGGGAAAAGTGAGGGTATTCTCAATCCTAATCCACTTGGATACTCTGCGCAGGTGGCCAGGGAAAGGCCATAGCTGATCCCGAGGGCAGAGAAACGAGGGAGGATAATCTGGGTGGAGGGTGAGATGCCCATGGGCGAGACATTGTATCCCCCTTTCCCTATTAATAACCAATCCAACCCTTCCCCAACATTTATGGGCTGTTATAAGCCAGTTCTCCCCAAATGACATTTGACAGTACTGGGACGAAGAAGAGGCAACCAAGAGCAATGAACATTATGCTCTTTACATGTCCCCTAAACCAGAGTTAGCCAAACTTAATTGAAGCACACCTGCACCCTGTTGGAGGGCTGCTGGTGTATAAAGGGAGAAGAAGACAGCAACACAGAGAGAGGGTGTGCAAGGAGAGAGAGCAGAAGCAGCAAGGAAAGCTAGCGCAAGCAGTGGGGAACCAGATGAGAGCAGGACGCCGAGACCATGGGAACCACAGAGAAAGGTTGTTCATGGAAGCGTAGCGTGAAAGCTGCAAATCCCCAGAGCCGACTGAGCAAGCTCAAGAGAGTCAGGCAGGAAGGCTGTCCCCTTCCTTTCTGCTCGAGGTGCTCATTCCCTGTTGTTGTAGGATCAACACCAGAGTGTCTGAGGGGCAGGAGGTGGAGCTCTGACACTGAAGACAGAAGGATGTGTGATCCGTGCTGCAGCCAAAGCGACCAGTGATTTTCTAATGAAAGTGAAACCCGGTGCGTGAGAATGTGAAGTCTGTTAATCAGGAATACTTTGTATCGGAATGGTCACATGTCTCAACCTAGCATGTTTTTGAAAGGTCTCTCGCCCTTTTGTTGTCAATTACTAAGCTATTAAGAATACTTTGTATCGGAGTGGTCACGTGTGTCAAGAAACATGTTTTCGAAGGTCTCTGAAGACCAGGCAAGTCAATTTAAGTGAAACGAACAAATATTAAACAATGGATAACGCGAAATGGAACTACAAATTAAATCTGTAATTATTAAATACCTAACTGAAACAAATCTTTATGAACAACTTGAATTAAGACATTGTGAAGCTGAAAAAAGAACAGAATATCAAAATTAAGCAAATCCCTAAATGTTGAGTTTTGAAATTAATACAACTTCAAAGAATACTCGAAGGAAAGCATATAACCTTAAAAAACAATTAAATTAAAGTATGTGGAGTTCTGGAGTTAATGCAATTTAAAAATATTTTTAAAGAACAAAGGTGTGGAGACTTGTTTACAGTTGAACTTTACAATTTAAATAACAGAAAGGAACACTGATACCAACTTGTGTGCAAACTACAAAAATCAATATTTGCAAGCAGAAATTATTGAACTGTGGAAATTAAAATTAAGAATTAAGGCACGCCCCTGAACGCTCACACCAGAGAGAATACAACCCGCTAGGGAAGAAAGTCCAAGTCGATCTTGTAAGGATAACAAGTTTAATCTCACACGCAGATGAGAGCAACATCAAAGAACTCTGCTGCTAAGAACGTTCTGCCGAAAAGTAGTACAAGCAGAATCATATAAAGCAAAACATTGTCATAAATGATGCAATACATATAGTAAAAACCTGCACGGCTGATTGGACGGACCCTATACAGGTACCACCTATATCCATAAGGGATGGCAGTTTATTGGCCTCAGCACAGTCCGTCCGTCTTCCATCATGTGGGTGCTGCGGGGCTCATCTTCTTCTCACGTCGAAGGTCAGAAAACAAATTAAATATACTCCTACCATACAGCTTGTTTTATCACTCATACCGTGCACTTGGCAGGGTTTAACACGGACACACAGGAAGATCTGGGGCACTTTAACCTTCACACACACATTACACACACTCCCTCCCAGCCATCCGGCTCCAACGTCTCCACCCTCATTTTGAACTATAATTTATCCCTCCCAGCACCTTGCAATACAAATCACACGACTGTCGCTTCAACTATATGCCCTGTCCATCCTCTTTGAACATTTCAGGACTTGATACTTTGGGGTTGGTGGTCAAGGGACACCTGGTGCCATGGAAATCAGGGATCTTAGGGTTTAGTCAGTTATATGAGCTATAACTCGTGGTCACCCGGGAATGGGCTGGGTCATGCTTTGGCCAGTGTGAGATAACATACACACCAGGCGCCGGTCTCTGATTGCAGCCTTCTAGGGCACATTCCTCTTGACGAAAAACACATCTTTGCAACACTTTCGGGAACAATGAATAGACGGCATGGCGGTTGGGGTGCAAACTGTCCTCATGGGAGCTCGGGAATGACTGGGGATTTCTGTGTCCTTGTGGTTTCGGGCATAGTGCATGTAATTCCGCATTTACCGCGCAGGCCTTCCCATCTACCTGGAATTATTATCTACGCAGAATAGCGATGCTGCCCATGCCTTGGGCCACACCATGCAGTTACACTATAATTGGTTATATTAACCTTGGGTCCTGCTGGACAGGAAGCATCCCTCTCACTGTCCCCCCTCCACCGTAGCTCATCACAATGCCTCAAATGCATCTCGCCTTACCTTAAAGCACCTGGGGTGAGTGGGCGGGGCTGCCCCCTTACCAACAAGAAGACAAAGATACTTTCCTTTTTGAATTGTGGTGCTCAACAAAATTAACCCGTGGGGAAGGGAACCCTTGAGATTTGAGGCATTTTGCTGGAGTGAGAATGGAGTATCAAGTTTCCCTTGTGTTTTAACTGTCGTGCCTGAAGCTTGGGGAAGGGTACCCTAAATCTTGATTGAGACTATACTACCTTGAGTCCAGAGAAGACATTTTGTTGGAGTGAGAATGGAGTCTCAAGTTTCCCTTGTGTTTTAACTGTGGTGCCTGAAGCTTGGGGAAGGGTACCCTAAATCTTGATTGAGACTATATTACCTTGAGTCCAGAGACGGTAACTATGAGTTGTTTTGTGGAACTGTTTTATGCTTGTGGGACGGGGCTCAAAGTAAGCTGTGAGCTGGAAGGACCTCGGGACTTTAGGTTTAACACTGTTTCTTTTGACTTTTACATCCCTACACATTTGTTAACTGTAGTTGTGAGGGCACGTATAGGTTTGGACACAGACAGACTTTTAAGTTTAACTCTTTGACTCAGACTTCCCTTTTAGGTAGGGAAATCCCACTGGACTATACAGCAAGTTAGGTTTTCAACCATCCTGACATTTAGATTAGTAAAGTATTTTATTTTGAACTCTGAATCTGTTTTCTGTGTCCTGCTTGATGATGCTGTCACACTCATTCACTGTGATTGATGATGCCTACTGGGTGATATCTCTTTCCGATTGCCTACTGTGTTACATTCAGGTGTTAAAATAATCCCTAGAAATGTGATTTATTGGGCATGGAAGGATTTGTTTTCTAACTTGACCAAAAGGTGATGGTTTCGTGTTGTTTTTCAGTTGGCTCGTTGGAGGCAGTCTTTGTTTCCAGCGCTTATCTATCACCAACCAGGCCGCTGTCAACATCATCATAAAGGCTTTACGCTGGGATTTAGACGGTAGATCAATCCCTGGGCCAAATAGCCCACACATCCACTTCCTGGGGGCTGGTTCCGTATCACACGTGATCATTGACTTTATCTGAGCACTGACATCTGCCCAAAATATGCCCAATACCGGGCACTCCCACCATATGTGTCTCCATTTCCCCCTCCCTGCCAATCCTCTCCAGCACTCCTGCAGGGTTGCAGAGTACATCCGATACAACCTCTCCAGGTTGTAATGCCACTACACCATAACCTTGTACCAGGCTTCTCTGAGCTGGATTGATCTTGTCAGTTTAGGAATATTCTTCCACAGGTTTTCCCAGTGCTTCCTATGTTATGTTATGTTATGTTATGTTATGTTATGTTATTATTATGTTAATTAAACTTGTAAAGCGCAGAAGCCGCCCAGAGGCATCTTGGCGCTAGGAGAACCATAAGTGACCAACACAAAGCAGAACCACAATTTTAGAACAGGGGAGTCTTAAGGGCACAATGAAAATAAAGATGGTTATCCAAAAAATGGAAAGGAACTCCCAAGGCTTGCTGCAGCAACGGAGAACACACGTCTGCCTATGCAGGAATATTTCATCCAGGAGACTTGAATCATCAGAGATGATAAAGAGTGAAGTGCTCTGGAGGGGATGTAGGGACAGAATTTAGCCTGAAGATATTCAGCTCCAGTTTATAAAAGGCTGTATGAACAATGCATAAGGATTTAAACACCACACGTTTCGTAGAAAAGGGGTCATGTGAGAGCCAAAAGGAGGATGAAGCAAAGCTCTTACAGCCATATTCTGCAAGAGCTGAAGTCGATGAATTAAATGGGCAGGTTGAGCCAGATAGAGCGCGTTACAGTTATCAATATCACTCGTTACCAGGGCAGAAACAATGGGAACATGAAATTGAGGAGGAATATAAGGTAGGACCTTATGAATGGTCCTTAGCACAAAGGGGCCAACTTGACAGAGAGAGGTCACCTGTTCAGACATCGACAATGAGGCTGAGATTTTAACGCCCAGATCTTTCACTAGAATAACCGGGAGAGGAAAAGGTCCATGACTAGAGGGCCAGAAGACAGAGGGAAAGCAGAGCCCAAAACCAGTACATGTGTCTTTTCACCGTTCATTTTCAACCAATTCCTGGTCATCCACCCACGGCCTCCAAACAAACCCTTAAACTGAACAGACATATCGGGGGAGTGTGATGAAGTCTTAGTGCCTGGTTCCTAAAATGCTTATAATTATAAGAAAACAAATGCCTTAATAGCACGTGAAGGGGAATGTTTATGTTATTAATCAGGAAGGATTACATGAGGTGCTTTTCTCTAATATGTGAACTAAATTGCTGTTCGTTGCTGGTGACATCGGACGTGCGAGAGGAAATGGAGACTGGTGTTTACGAATGGGCATATTGAGAAAATACCGAGAAAGCATTAATGAACTGTTAAAAAAGGTTACGCCGTTGCGCTATCTAAAGATTACGTTCCTGTTGTATAAGCAACCGTTTGTTGCCGTGTGAAGTTATACCAGAGGGAACCAGGGTTTTGCCGGAATCGGAGCTCCAGTCTCGGAGGCGTGCCGGAGAGAGAGAGGTGTTCCCTTTCATTTGTTCCAGCAAGAAACGTCGTCTTCCCCAGACAGCTGACTTCCATCTGGAGGATGTACCAGAAATAAGCTCCACTGCTAGGAAAAGGGGGCGGAGTCAAGGAGCCGGAGCTCAAAGGAAAACAACGAAAGCAGCTGACCGGAGGACGAGGAACGGAAAGGACGCCAACGACACGGAAGCCCTCGAATAAAGATTGGGCAGCAACAGTCTCTATGCAGGTACCTGTAAGCTATAGAGAGAAAACAAACCCGAATCTGAAAGTTGCTACGTGCAATACGAACAAGTGTTGCTGAGTGAGGAACGAAGCATGAAGGGGAACCTTTCAAACGCAGGTCCCTGAAAAGCAGAGTGTCTCTGAAGCATTTGTAAGCAACGATTACGAGTCGGAGGCTGACTACTCGTAAAAGAAGTTTAAAGAGGGAAAGTTACATTAAGAATTCTATTCCATATTACAGTAATGTCCCTGCAGAAGAGAGAAGGGAATAAAGTCTTAAGAGAAAGCATGTTTTAAAGAGTAAATGAGAGAAAACAGAGGATGAATAAAATCGACAAGAAGCCATAGATTGACAAGTGCAAAATAGAAGAAGAGAAAGACTCTCTATAAAAGGAAGAGTAAAGAAACAGTATCAAGGAAATAAAAGAGAGACTTATAAGACACTGTAAAGGACAAATACACTTACCTGAACATCTTACCTGTTCAAAGGAGCTGTTAAGCCAGAAAGGCTAAAGAAAGTGACACAACGATGTATCCTTTTTTTCACAAAAGAAAAGTTAGAGAAAAGTTGCTGTTAATAAAAGTGTTGGGAATCAAACCAAAACCTAAAACCTACTCTCTGTCTCAATGTGGTTAATATATCTATCTCAAGTGGGTCCCTTACATTTGGTGTCAGAAGTGGGATAAGAGTACGCCATGGAAGAACTTATCAAAACTTTAAGTGAGTGTCAACAACTCCTTCAACAAGCTCTACAACTGGAAGTCACGAATCTACGAAATATTCCACAAGTTCCAACCTCCGTATTTTAGAAATATATGGCTGGTGAAGATCCTGCACATTTCTTTGTTAATTTCGAGCGTGTAGCCAGGAATGCCCAGTGACCAGCCGAGCGATGGTGCCACTACATCACCCCATTAATGACCGGCGAAATGCAAAGCGCTTATCAAGCTGCAAACCCGGCTGGTGATACAAACTACAGTGATATGAAGAGGGTTGTTTTAGAAAGGCTAGGACATGATGAAGAGACTTATAGAATAAAGTTCAGAGAGGTTAAATTAACAGGGGAGGAAACTCCTAGACAACTGTTTTATAGAGTGAAGGAGCTTGTGTCATGATCACTGTTTCCAAGGAGCCAGGACCAGCCCAACGTCCTTGGAAGCAGGCCCCTAACCCTAATCCTAGGCACCAGCCGGTCCCTACTGGGACCTTTTGGACCCTGTCCTGGCGCCGGTGGCACCAGGCTCATCAAAACCATAGGTCCCGGCACTGGAAGCGCCGGGCTCATAATTGGTGCGAAAGTGCTTGGGTGGACTTACCTGCAGCAGACCATGTTGCTTACTTACCAGCCACTTAGAAGCCCTCTGTGAAACAGGAACTACTTTCTTACCTGGGTGGGGCAGCTCCACTCCCTGGATACAGCACTGGAACTCTTCTGGAAACTGGAACTCTTTTCTTACCTAGGCGGGGCCGTGGAAGAAGATGCCTCATCACTCCAAGGCTATTTAAACCACACCCGATAGATGAAACGTGCTTCGCGTTATTCTGCATCTGCAGCAGAACGCTCACCGAGTCTGTTCCAGCCTTTCTTCTTTTGATCCTGAACCTGCAAGAATTATACTTACCATTCCTGTACCCAGTCAACATCAGCACCTGCAAAAGACAAGAAACAACAGGTTAGCAAGACGAACTTTACACGCAGTGCTTACTCACCTGATCCATCGGCAGCGGCCGTGTCTCACGCTGCACCTATGCCTGCAAAGACAACAGCATTGTTATACTTACCGGCACGCTGTGCATTTCGGAATCTTCACGCTGCATCTTCGCCTGCAAAGACAAAAGCATTGTTACACTTACCGGCACGCTGTGAATTCCGGATTTCTTCATTCTGCATCGTCGCCTGTAAAGACAAAGAAAAAGACATTAAGCAGGTAGTTACTCACGCCCATCACGCTCGTCGCAATCAAACGCCTGCGAATACTCCGGCGTCTCTTTAACACGAACTAAGCTGCAAGGAAAGAGACAGTTAGAGCGCTTGCCATACTTACGAATTTCCAGGCGCTTCACTCCATCTTCCATCTCAAGAGTCCTGCAATACATAAGGGAAAAGCATTATACAGAGTCTTCAATATTAACGTGCCACGCATTTAAAGACTATAAAGACAAAAGGTGTCCAGAAACTTACTGCTCGTGCAGACAACGACGGTAACCATCCTCTGAAGTCAAGAGGTCAATGTTTCACCAGTGAAGGAACTGGCAACGGCACCCTGCACTAGACGCAGATGGAGAGTCCAGCATTCACCTATCTAAGGTGAGCACATTGACCTGGGGGGGGGGGGGCTCTACAGACAAGCTGGGAAGAGAGAGAGAGAGAGAGAGGGACATTCAACAACCCAGACCTTTAACCCCCATATTCTTTCACCTGCAGAAACCTCACCCTTCGAGTTCGACACACAGTGCGAAGAGGTTCGATCCCAGAAGCCAATCGAGTCCTGCACATCACTTTTCGAGTCACAGACACCTTCCTGCCAAGACCCGCGCCTCCGTGGGAATCAGGTGAGCGTTACAGAACGCGAAGCCCACCACAAAACTCCTACCCAGGCGCAATGGAAACCTCAGACACTGATCAACTAGCCCGGTTGCTCGGGGAATTAAGAGCAGAAGTACATGAGAGAACTGATAATTTCCAAGGAGCGGACTGAGGACCTCGCTAGGCAGTTGCTACAAACGCAGGCAGGATAGACACCTTTGCCCGCTCCAGGAGGAAGTTATCCTTCTGCATCATCTTTAAATCCAGTGCAAATCAATCTGCCCGGTAATGTGCCCTTGGCTCCGCCCGAACGCTTTTCTGGTGATCCAGAGAAATTCGCGGTGTTCATCAACCAGTGCCGCTTACACTTCTTATGTCGACCAGCTGCTTTCCCAACAGACCAGACCAAGGTGGCTTTCGTGCTTTCTTATCTCAGTGGCAGCGCCGCAGATTGGTCCATCCCTTTAGTCACCCAGGATGATCCGGTTTTACATGATTTCCAGGCCTTCCAGTCCAGCATGGAGAAACTGTTTGCAAGACATGCACAAGGGCAGGCCTTGGACAATGAACTTCTTTCATTACGACAAGGTAATCAAGACCTCTTGACTTATATAGCCTCATTCAACAGACTTATAGTGGAAACTCAATGGCCCGAGGATAAGAGAATAACGCTTTTCTACAGAGGCCTGCATGGAGAGCTCAAGGATGTGTTAGCTCAAGTTGTGAATCCTCCACAAGATTGCTCAGACTATATTGACTTAGTTGTCCAATTGGACCACAGACTACAGAACAGGAAGGCAGATCATTCCAAATTTGATACCCGAGTGTTTTCTAAACCACCAACTTCTACTAGGTGGAACCCATGCAAATAGGAGGCATGAAAGGACCTTTAACCCAGAAAGAGCGGGAAAGAAGAAGGCAGCTGCAACTATGCCTCTATTGCGGAAACCCAGGACACTTTCTTCGGGACTGTCCAGTGAAACCAGCTAAGAAGGCTGTAGGAGCCGCGGATACCTGTACCACAAATTCTGAGCAGGGAAACGACCTAGCCCGACATGAGTAGAGGTCCTCTTGCCGAGCGTTAAGATCTGTCCCGTGACCTCGCATTTCGTGGTACCCATGGTCCTCATTAGTCCTGACCGTCCAGATCGTTTGCATGCAATTGAAGCTTACATCGATAGCGGAGCAATCGGTAATTATGTGGACCGTGAAATGGTATCAAGGATGAATCTACCCCTTGTCCCTAAGGCTGTAAAAGACGTCATTACTACTGTGGACGGCACGGAGATAGCCTCCGGACCAGTAACGCATGCCACCAAAGAAGTGACGCTAGTGAGTCAAGATGGACACCGGGAGAGAATCGTGTTTGATGTGATCAAGGCTCCTCAGTTCCAGATCATTCTGGGAATCCCTTGGTTAGAGAAACACAATCCTCAGATCGATTGGCGAGCAAAGACGGTTCACTTTCCAGAATGTTTTACCACTTGTTATCCTAGGCCTGATGTTTCACTGGCGGCAATCTCTTCTGAGGAGGTTCCTAAATTACCTCCCGAATACCAGGAATTCCAAGACGTTTTCCGGAAGGATCAAGCGAACACCCTGCCTCCTCATAGGTCTTACGACTGTCAAATAGATTTGATACCCGGAACAACTCCTCCTTGCAGCAGGATTTATGCCCTCACCGAGCCAGAGAATCTTCACCTCAGACAATATTTGGATCAATACCTAGCTAACGGGTTTATCCGTCCTTCAAAATCTCCAGCTTCATCGGCTTTGTTCTTCGTTCCGAAAAAGGAAGGAGACCTTAGGACTTGCATAGATTATCGTGCCCTGAATCAGATCACCGTTAAAAACAGATACCCGTTACCTTTGATCCCTGAACTCCTGGACCAAGTCAAAGACGCATGTATATATACAAAATTGGATCTCAGAGGAGCCTACCACTTGGTACGGATAAAAGAGGGCGATGAATGGAAAACGGCCTTCCGCACCAAGTACGGGCTATTCGAATATCAAGTGATGCCCTTTGGACTTTGTAATGCTCCTGCCGCGTTCCAATATTTTATGAACGATGTCCTTAGAGAACTCATAGACGTGTGTGTTGTTGTCTATATTGATGACATCCTCGTCTATTCATCATCCGAAAAGGAACACCAGAGACACGTTAAAGAGGTTCTCGAGAGATTGCGTCAACATAATCTTTTTGCTAAGCTTGAAAAATGTGTTTTCAACGTAACAGAAGTCGAGTTCCTGGGATTCATATTGTCACCCAACGGAGTCCATATGGATTCAAAGAAAGTTGATGCAATCATCAAGTGGCCATCACCAACCTCAGTAAAAGGAGTTCAAAGCATGTTAGGCTTCGCTAACTTTTACCGCAGATTTATTCCTGAATTTTCTCGGATAGTCCAGCCCATCACCACTCTGTTAAAAAAGAACAAACGTTTTGAGTGGTCTTCTGAAGCAGAACAAGCTTTTCAGGACTTAAAAGCTAAATTCATTTCTGCACCTGTTCTAAAACAACCTCGCCCAGAACTCCCCTACATCATGGAAACTGATGCTTCTAGTCTCGCTATGGGAGCAGTTTTATCACAAAGAGATCCGGTCACACACCAGTTACACCCTGTAGCCTTTTGGTCCCGCAAGTTTTCGGCTCCCGAGATCAACTATTCAATTACCGACAAGGAACTTTTAGCTATCAGATCGGCCTTTAAAGCATGGCGGCATTATCTTTCAGGAGCCAGACACACAGTCACCGTAATGACTGACCACCGCAATTTACAATATCTAAAGACGGCCAAAGCTCAGTCTTCCAGACAGCTTCAATGGGCTCTGTTTCTGGCTGAATTTGACTTTATAATTACTTATCGTCCAGGCAGTAAGAACGGAAAAGCAGATGCCCTCTTCCGGATGGGAGTAGATGAACATTTGACCAATCCAGATCCAATACCCATAATCCCAGAACAAAGGATTTTGGGTTTGGTCAGTACTCAATCTTTTGAAGACATCAAGACCACGGTTAAATCACTCCTAACTCCGACCGATTTGCAGGACTGGCAATTAAAGGGAAAAGAATTCTCAGTGGATCAAGACCTACCATATTTCCGAGGACGATTGCACTTGCCCTGTGAGAAAATACAAAAACAAGTAATCTCCTGTTATCACGATTCTCTAATGGAGGGGCACCCTGGCATTACCAAAACCATGGAAAAGATTAAAAGACATTTCTGGTGGCCATCGTGGAAAAAGGATATTAGAGACTTTGTAATCTCCTGCGGTGTGTGTGCCCAGAATAAAAGTCAGAAGCAGAAACCAGCAGGCCTATTACAGCCACTTGACATCCCTCCCTGTCCATGGCATACCCTGTCCATGGATGTTATCACGGACTTACCTCCATGCTTGGGGTATACTACCATTTTAGTAGTCGTGGATCTATTCTCCAAGATGGCTCACTTCATACCCCTGAAGGGTCTACCTTCAGCCTCAGTATTGGCCCGAGAATTCTTGGAAAACATCGTTCGCTTACACGGTTTTCCCTCGGTTTTAGTCTCCGATAGGGGAAGTCAATTCATCTCCCACTTCTGGCGTAGTTGCTGTCGTCTAGCCCAAGTTGATGTAAGACTTTCGACCAGTCACCATCCCCAAACTGACAGACAAACCGAAAGGACAAATCAGACACTAGAACAATATCTACGTTGCATGCTCCAACAAACAGAAAACCCCTGGAAGGATATTCTTTGGATCGCTGAATACGCTTACAACAATTCGACTCATTCTGGAACCGGGAAGACTCATTTTTTCCTATTATACGGACACCATCCTAGAACCTCCAACCTGGATCCTCCCCAAGAATTTGAAGCACCTGCTGTGGATCACTTGCACTCGGAGATCACCCGTGCTTTTAAGGAAGCCACTGCCCATCTGCAAAGAGCTAAAGCTCAATTCAAAAAGGCAGCAGATCGGCACCGTAAAGAGGCCCCTCACTACGCTGTAGGAGATCAGGTCTGGTTATCCACTAAGCACCTGCCTTTAAAAGGACCCCGCACCTTCATCCCGAGATACCTTGGACCCTATCTCAAATCTGCCATAATTAATCCGGTGGCTGTCAAATTGGAATTACCTACGCATATGAAAATACATCCAGTATTCCATGTCTCCTTATTAAAACCAGTACAACCTGAAATCTGATTGACTGAACTTCCAGAACCGGTTTTAGTAGATGGAGAACTTGAATTCGAAGTGAAGAACATCCTAGACTCCAAAATCTCCAAATCTAAGTTATATTATCTGGTTGATTGGAAGGGATACGGCCCTCAGGAGAGGTCTTGGGAACCCTCAGAATATGTCCACGCACCTCGTCTGGTCAAGAAATTCCATCTGAATCACCCCAACAAGCCAAAACCCCCGCAGAATACACGCTTAGGAGGGGCCTTGAGGGGGGGTGCTGTCATGATCACTGTTTCCAAGGAGCCAGGACCAGCCCAACGTCCTTGGAAGCAGGCCCCTAACCCTAATCCTAGGCACCAGCCGGTCCCTACTGGGACCTTTTGGACCCTGTCCTGGCGCCGGTGGCACCAGGCTCATCAAAACCATAGGTTCCGGCACTGGAAGCGCCAGGCTCATAATTGGTGCGAAAGTGCCTGGGTGGACTTACCTGCAGCAGACCATGCTGCTTACTTACCAGCCACTTAGAAGCCCTCTGTGAAACAGGAACTACTTTCTTACTTGGGTGGGGCAGCTCCACTCCCTGGATACAGCACTGGAACTCTTCTGGAAACTGGAACTCTTTTCTTACCTAGGCGGGGCCGTGGAAGAAGACGCCTCATCACTCCAAGGCTATTTAAACCACACCCGATAGATGAAACGTTCTTCGCGTTATTCTGCATCTGCAGCAGAACGCTCACCGAGTCTGTTCCAGCCTTTCTTCTTTTGATCCTGAACCTGCAAGAATTATACTTACCATTCCTGTACCCAGTCAACATCAGCACCTGCAAAAGACAAGAAACAACAGATGAACTTTACACGCAGTGCTTACTCACCTGATCCATCGGCAGCGGCCGTGTCTCACGCTGCACCTTCGCCTGCAAAGACAACAGCATTGTTATACTTACCGGCACGCTGTGCATTCCGGATTCTTCACGCTGCATCTTCGCCTGCAAAGACAAAAGCATTGTTACACTTACCGGCACGCTGTGAATTCCGGATTTCTTCATTCTGCATCGTCGCCTGTAAAGACAAAGAAAAAGACATTAAGCAGGTAGTTATTCACGCCCATCACGCTCATCGCAATCAAACGCCTGTGAATACTCCGGCGTCTCTTTAACATGAACTAAGCTGCAAGGAAAGAGACAGTTAGAGCGCTTACCATACTTACGAATTTCCAGGCGCTTCACTCCATCTTCCATCTCAAGAGTCCTGCAATACATAAAGGAAAAGCATTATACAGAGTCTTCAATATTAACGTGCCACGCATTTTGTTGTGAAGTTGCTTATTCAGAGAAATAATGCATGATAAGCATAAACTAGAATGCTATGTTAATCTGGTTCATTCTGCTATGTGATGTCATAGAACCAGCCTGCGAGTTTCTATGTGTTCTTAAATGTTCTATCTTTGGCAGTTGGTGTCTATGGACTGAAGCAGAAAGGTCCTCAGTTGTGGGGGGTCTTTTCATCCTGTTTACTTAAATAAACAACCTATATGAAAACTTACCTGAGTCCCATTCGTCATCATAACAATGGCGACGAGGATGGGATGACAGGAGACCTCCCACGACCTGTCTCCAGAGCGTAAGTCGCTCCGCTTCTCCTAGCGTAGTAGCGACCTCCGAGGGAGCGAAGAACCGCCGTGCCCTCGCCCGCTGACTCCGGCTGACTGGGTGCTCCGGGCCGCCCGACCTCTTGGATGTGCAGGTGCGGGCCCTTGAACAAATAAATCGGACGCCGTTCCCCAGCGTGAGCTCCTGCTGCCCGCTCCCAAGTAAGTGCCGCGCGCGTTGTCCTGCCAGCGCCGTCGGAGGCCCGCAGCGCTGCTTCATTGATCCGAGAGCTTGCCGGGCCAATCGCTTTTGTTTCTCGAGCGCACATTACGGGGAGGAGGCGCGGGTCCCAGCAGATCTGCATCGCTCCGAGGTGTAGAGGCAAAGGAGTAGCTCACCCGCGTGAGACGAGGAGGCTCACAGCGTCGGTGTGTGGCAACGATCTACGTTTTGGATCGTCATACGCTGAGTTGGTCGACGGGCAGGGAGTACGCAGGACACGGCTGAGAGACAATTGAAAAAAATAAACAAGAGAAAATCACACGGCCAAGAGGTGTTCAAAGAGGTGTTCATTGAAACTGTTTGCTGTTCCAGCTAGGAGCGTTGCTCAGCAGCATGGCAGGATTACCGGGCATCGCAGGTCCACCAATCTTTATGCCAATTCCAGGACCTGTTAAAATTTTATGGGCCCAATGGCGCAAGGGGTTCTTGCACTATTTGAGAGCAGCTGGGGGAACATCTTACTCAAGTGAGAGAAAATTAGCTTTGTTACTGCACTTCTTGGGGTATGAGGGTCAGAGAGTATACGAGACGCTCCCACAACCCCATGGTGATGGCTCAGGAGATGACATGAACGAATTCGACGTGTCTTTGATGAAGTTGGACAAGCACTTCAACCCAAAGACTAGCACTATATTGGAGCGTTACAACTTTCGCATGCGTGTGCAGGCATCTGGAGAATCGGTGGAAGAATATGTAACGGCATTGAGACACCTTGCCTTGGCGTGCAAATTTCAAGAGAAATTTGATGAACACATACGTGATCAGTTTATGACACATTGCAGGGCAAACAAAATTCGAGAGGAGATATGGTTGAGAGATGAGCCTAACTTAGATGAAGTGTTGGACATTCCCTAGCGTGTGTAGCCAAGCTATCTAAGAATGAGATGGGAGATTTAAAGGAGAACAAATCCGAAGTCTTAAGTGTGACTGATGGGAAGCCAAAGAAAAAGTCCAGGACTCGGCAGTCAAGTCGTGGAGTTGTAGAGGAGAAAAGAGGTCAAGAGACAGTGCAGAAAACTGAGAAGAAGGAGGAAAGACTATGTTTCCGTTGTGCTAGCAACACACATTTTGCATCATCTGTGGTATGCCCGGGTCGCAGGGCTACATGTGCTAAGTGTAAAAGGAAGGGGCATTATGCGAAAACATGGTAAAAGTGTTGCAGGAAATTTTTGCGAATGAAGGTTTACCCGAAAGCGTTCTCACGGATAATGGAACTCAATTTGTGGGAGGTGTATTTCCTGCATATTTAAAAAAGTGTGGAGTAGCCCATAAGAAGGCAGCATTATATCATCCTGAAACTAACGGAATGGTAGAAAGGTTAAATAGATGTGTGATGGAGAGTGTGCGAATGGCTGAACAGTGTGGTTTCGACAAGTTGGTAACCATTCAAAATAGAATGTGGGCTTTGCGCATGGCACCTCACACGACTACTGGATTGTGTCCTTTTGAACTGATGAGGGGTCGAAAACCGTCCTCTATAGCATGTCCTCCATGGTTAGGGAGGAGCAGAGATTCGGATGTGGTTATTGATCAAGTAAGGCATGTTTTGAAGAAAAAGAAGAGTGAGTGGGTCATGCGGGAAAACAAAAGGAGAGGAAGAAAAGAATTGCATGTGGAACGAGGTGACTGGGTAAGGATAAAAAAAGGTGTGGTAAAGAGGAAGGGAGAGCCATTATATTCTGACCCAGTTAGAGTAATTGCAGTTATGAAGGGTGCAGTGCGAGTAGATGGTGGTCAGGTTTGGAACAAATGTAGAGTTGCCACTGTGAAGAGCGGTCAGAGGTGAGGAGAGTCAGTGGTGAGGAAATGGGGTAATGTATACACATTCATTTAAAAAAAAGGGGGAGATGTGTTGTGAAGTTGCTTATTCAGAGAAATAATGCATGATAAGCATAAACTAGAATGCTATGTTAATCTGGTTCATTCTGCTATGTGATGTCATAGAACCAGCCTGCGAGTTTCTATGTGTTCTTAAATGTTCTATCTTTGGCAGTTGGTGTCTATGGACTGAAGCAGAAAGGTCCTCAGTTGTGGGGGGTCTTTTCATCCTGTTTACTTAAATAAACAACCTATATGAAGACTTACCTGAGTCCCATTCGTCATCATAACACATTTAAAGACTATAAAGACAAAAGGTGTCCAGAAACTTACCGCTCGTGCAGACAACGACGGTAACCATCCTCTGAAGTCAAGAGGTCAATGTTTCACCAGTGAAGGAACTGGCAACGGCACCCTGCACTAGACGCAGATGGAGAGTCCAGCATTCACCTATCTAAGGTGAGCACGTTGACCTGGGGGGGGGCTCTACAGACAAGCTGAGAAGAGAGAGAGAGAGAGGGACATTCAACAACCCAGACCTTTAACCCCCATATTCTTTCACCTGCAGAAACCTCACCCTTCGAGTTCGACACACAGTGCGAAGAGGTTCGATCCCAGGAGCCAATCGAGTCCTGCACATCACTTTTCGAGTCACAGACACCTTCCTGCCAAGACCCGCGCCTCCGTGGGAATCAGGTGAGCGTTACAGCTTGCTGAGAAGTGGCTACAGTCCACCACGTCCTCTCCACAAGAAATAACCGAGAAAATAGTCTTGGAACAATTTGTTGAGGTACTACCCGGTCCCGTACAATGATGTGTCAAGCAGCATCACCGTCCCTCGTTAAATGAGGCTCTTGACATCGCCTCAGTCTACCAGACAGCCGGACACGGCAGGTTACTAACATACGTGAATAATCAGCGACCCAATATCAGCTTGAGCAAACCCTTCGGTCAGACAAGATGGCCAAACTCTATGTTAAGGAAACCAGAGTCCGAAAATATTCGCTCACGACCTAGTAGTGAAGGCCCTGCTAATTACAGACCAGTACCGACCGCAATAAGAGGTCCTCAGTGCTTCGAGTGCGGAGAGTGGGGACACCTAGCCCGACTCTGCCCAAAGAAAGTGAAGCCTGAACTGATGGATGTTGGAGTCTTTGAACTGCGAATATCAAGAACAATCTTCTGTGAATAAGTTGCAATACGTATATACCTGTGATGCAGAAGTAGATGGGAAGCCCACCCGGGCCTTGATCGACTCAGGGAGTCTCCAAACAGCTGTAACCTCAGATCTGGTAGGTGAAGTTTATAATTCTACGAGAGAGATACCAATTAGATGTGTCCATGGGGATGTAAGATCATACCCTTCGAAAGAAATTCAGATCAAGTTGGCTGGGAGGTCAATAGGGGTAAGAGCAGCTATAATGCCCAAATTAACCGAACCATTACTAGTTGGATCCGACGTACCACATTTTCCCAAATTAATCAAAGATATAGAGAAAAGCTGGTTAGAAACAGCCCCATTTCACGACCAGGAAATTATTAGTTCTCCTCTGAAAATAACAAAGAGTAAAACGATTAAGAGGATCCTTAAAAGAGATTGGAGAGCGAAGAATGTCCTTCCTATAGCTGTGGATTGGAAGTTAGATGAGGAAGGAGACAGCTTCCGTTCAGCCCAGGAATTGGATCCTCTTCTACAGTATGCGAGGAACGTGTATTGGAACCTCCGACAGGACAGGGTCAGCACTTCATTAAACAGAATGGACTCTATTATAGAGTAAGCAGGTCTCGAGACAATGCGGAAATGAAACAATTGTTAGCTCCAAATAAGTACTGCAAAACAGTATTAGAAGTTGCTCATATACAAATTGGGGAAGGACATTTAGGAACTGAAAAACCTCCCAGAAAATGTTATCAAGGTTCTACCGGCCAGGAGTCTATAGTCAGATAGTTGAGTTTTGTCAAGCATGTGAATAATGTCAAAAAAAGAACAGAGCTAATGTACGAAAAGCACCTCTACAGTCCATGCCGTTAGTTTTAGAGCCCTTTAGTCGCATAGGCATGGATATTGTAGGACCTCTGGAACCATCCAGAAGAGGACACAAATATATTCTTGTGATAATAGATTATGCAACACGCTATCCTGAAGCTTTCCCTTTGAAGACAACCACCATACAACAGATCTGTGATGTCCTGATCCCCTTCATAGGTCGAGTCAGCATACCTAAGGAAATTGTAACCGAGCGAGGATCAAACTTCCTCTCCAATGTCCTTAGAAAAGTATGCGATACCCTAAAAATTGATCATCTGAAAACGGTGGGATATCATCTGCAAACCGATGGTTTAGTAGAAAGGTATAATCAAACCATTAAACAAATGTTGAGGAAGACTACTACACCCGAAAATAGAGACTGGGATAGAGTACTCCCTTGGATACTTATGACTTTGAGAAACACACCTCAATCTTCGACAGGGTTCTCACCTTTTGAGCTTCTTTTTGGAAGGGTCTGTATGATCTCTATTAGATATCTTAAAGGAAAATTGGGAAGAACAACCATCACAAGAGTTATCTCTTACTGAGTATGCTTCACAATTACAAGAAAGGGTGGAGAAGCTACAGGCCATAGCCAGGCATAATCTGCTCGAAGCCAAAGAGAAACAAGAGAAATATTATAATCAAAATACTCGTCTTAGAAATTTTAAAGTGGGCGACCAGGTCTTGGTGTTATTACCTACTTCTGAGAACAAAATGTTAGCAGCCTGGAGAGGACCATACAAAGTCGAGGAGGTGCTGGGTCCTCTGACATATAAGATAAGATAACCTGAAAGCAGGATTCCTCTTCAAACATACCATGTAAATCTCCTAAAGAAGTGGGTACCTCCTATACAGTCAGTAGCGATGATAAGTCATAATGAGTTGCAAGAAGAACATTTTCCCCAACCAGATGAGAAAGTCAGTGTGGAAAGTCTAAACATTAATCAGGATTTGTCATCACCTCAGAAGGCAGATTTATCCTTACTATTGAATAGTTACGCGGAAATATTCTCTTCCTTACCCGGCAAAACTAATCTAACCTATCACCATATTACCACAAAGCCAGGATCCACAGTAAGATTAAGGCCGTACAGAATCCCTGAGGCAAAAATCAAAGCAACTAATTAAGAAGTTCAGGAGATGTTGGACTTAGGAGTAATTGAACCATCACATAGTGATTGGTGTTCACTGGTGGTATTGGTACCAAAACCAGATGGTAGTGTCAGATTTTGTATGGATTTCCGAAAGTTAAATGAGGTCTCAAAATGTGATGCTTATCCAATGCCGAGAATTGAGGACCTTCTAAATATTCTGGGAAAAGCAAAGTTTCTAACGACAATAGACCTCACAAAAGGCTATTGGCAAATACCCTTATATCCACCTGGTAAGGAAAAAACTGCATTTGACACGCCGAAGGACTTTATCTGTTTACAGTGTTACCTTTCGGTCTGCATGGAGCCCCGGCTACCTTCCAAAGGTTGATGAACTATATTATTCAGGGACACGAGCAGTATGTTGGGGCATACTTAGATGACATTATAGTCTTCAGTCATACTTGGCAGGAACACCTTTCTCACTTGGAGGCTATACTCAAAACCCTAAAACAAGCAGGGTTACATGTGAATCCCAAAAAAACGTATATTGCAAACTTCCATACCCAATACTTAGGTTATTATGTTGGACAAGGAATTATCAAACCTCAGGAGGAGAAATTAAAAGCGATTGGCCAATTGAAATTCCCTGAAAATGGCAGGCAAGTACGAGCATTTTTGGGATTTGTCGGCTACTACTGGAGGTTTATTCCTCATTTCTCCATGTTGGCTGCACCATTGACAGATTTGTTGAAGAAATCTTCTATTTCTAGAAGGAATTGGCAAACAGAGGAGACGGAGAAGGCATTCAGTTCTTTAAAAAAGGCTCTGACAGATGAAGCCATTTTACATTGCCCGGAATATCAAGCTCCATTTTTCCTACAAACGGATGCTTCTGGCACTGGCCTCGGTGCGGTCTTGTTCCAGAACCAAGGAGAAAAGGAGCGACCGATTCTGTTTATCAGCAGAAAACATCTTCCCCATGAGTTGCAATATCCTACTATAGAAAAAGAATGTTTGACTGTCAAGTGGGCGATTGAAGCGTTGAGATATTACCTACTTGGGAGGGAGTTTACTTTAATAACAGATCATGCACCTCTAATATGGCTCGCCAGAAACAAAGACACAAATCAAATGGTATTAAGGTGGTTTCTTTCTCTCCAGCCCTTCTCTTTCAAGACTGTCCATCAACCAAGTCGTCTGTTAGCTCAGGTTGATTATCTGTCAAGAGCTGACACCCTTCGTGAGCGTAAGGGTCCAGTAGAGGGGGTATGTGATGAAGTCTTAGTGCCTGGTTCCTAAAATGCTTCTAATTATAAGGAAACAAATGCCTTAATAGCACGTGAAGGGGAATGTTTATGTTATTAATCAGGAAGGAGTATATGAGGTGCTTTTCTCTAATATGTGAACTGTATTGCTGTTCGTTGCTAGGTGACCGCGGATGTACGAGAGGAAACAGAGACTGGCGGTTACGAATGGGCATATTGAGAAAATAACGAGAAAGCATTAATGAACTGTTAAAAAAGGTTGCGCCGTTGCGCTATGTAAAGATTATGGGAAGCCCGGGTTTTGCCGGAATAGGAGCTCCAGTCTCGGAGGCGTGCCGGAGGATAGAGAGAGGTGTTCACTTTCATTCGTTCCAGCAAGAAACTTTGTCTTCCCCAGACAGCTGACTTCCAGCTGGAGGACGTACCAGAAATAAGCTCCACTGTGAGGAAAAGGGGGCAGAGTCAAGGAGGCAGAGCTCAAAGGAAAACAGCGAAAGCAGATGATCAGAGGACGAGGAACGGAAAGGACGCCAACGACACGGAAGCCCTCGAATAAAAAATGGGCAGCAACAGTCTCTATGAATGTACCTGTAAGCTACAGAGAGAAAACAAACCCGAATCTGAAAGTTGCTACGTGTGATACGAACAAGTGTTGCTGAGTGAGGACTGAAGCATGAAGGGGAACCTTTCAAACGCAGGTACCTGAAAAGCAGAGTATCTCTGGGGCATTTGTAAGCAACGATTACGAGTCAGAGGCTGACTACTCATAGATGAAGTTTAAAGAGGGAAAGTTACATTAAAAATTCTATTCCATATTATAGTAATGTCCGTGCCGATGAGAGAAGGGAATAAAGTCTTAAGAGAAAGGATGTTTTAAAGAGTGAGAGTAAATGAGAGAAAACAGAGGATTAATAAATTGGACAAGAAGCCATAGATTGACGAGTGCAAAATAGAAGAAGAGAACCACTCTCTACACTTACCTGAAAATCTTACCTGTCCAAAGGAGCTGTTAAGCCAGAAAGGCTAAAGAAAGTGACTCAAAGATGTATCCTTTTTTTCACTAAAGAAAAGTTAGAGAAAGGTTGCTGTTAATAAAAGTGTTGGGAAGCAAACCAAAACCTAAAACCTACTCTCTGTCTCAGTGTGGTTAATACACCTATCTCGAGTGAGTCCCCTACAGCGAGATAGAGCAAGACGCAAAATAATCTGCGTATCGTCGGCATAGGAATAGCAGAGTAAGCCGTGGGAGTGGATGAGACCAAGAAGCGGTGGGATATAGATGTTAACTAAAACAGGCGACAGAGTGGAGCCTTGAGGGACTCTGCAAGACAGAGACACTGGTTTAGAAGAAACAGGAGAGAGGAAAATAGATTGAGTAAGACCAGAAAGAAAGGAAGAAAACCAGGTAAGCACCTAGCCAGAAAGGCCTGAAGTGGAGAGCAGGGCAACCTGGGTGGGGTGGTTAATGGTGTCAAATGCCACTGAGAGATTGGTTAGAATCAGCACCCCCATACCACCCTGGTCCACTAGGCCAGTAAGGTCATCCACCACCGAAACAAGAACAGATTCAGTGCCACTCCTGGGTGGGGTGGTTAACGGTGTCAAATGCCAGTGAGAGATTGGTTAGAATCAGCATCCCCACACCACCCTGGTCCACTAGGCCAGTAAGGTCATCCACCACCGAAACAAGAACAGATTCAGTGCCCCTGCTGGGGCGAGAACCAAATTGAAAGGGAGCGAAGAAAAGGGAAGATTTCAGAAAAGAGCCAAGAAGAGGAGAGACCAGAGATGTGAGCAACTTCATAGAGAACGAGAGAAGTGAAATAGGATGGAAATTAGACAAGACTGCAGGATCCAAGGAAGGTTTTTTTTAAAGTGGGATAACTAGCACATGCTTCAGGTCATTGGGAATATGGCCTGAGGAAAAAGAGTTGTTCTCTGATACTGTGATCCAGGAAATATTATCAGCTAAAATATCTTTAAGAATAGCAAGAGGAATGGGAACCAGAGGAGCTGCATATTTAAGCCTATTTATGGCGGACAGAATGTCTAAAGAGGAGAAAGTCGGAAAGGGGGACCAGACCGCACTCAAGCAGATGTCTGTGCAGGGTGCATTGGATATAGGCGGATGAGAAAAGGAGCTGATGATCTTACTCGGAATGGTAGCAATCTTTTCATCAAAAAAAGTTGACAAAGAATCACTAAGATCCTGTGTCAGAATGATGCTAGAATGTGACTTAGCAGGCGAGGACAGGTGCTGGGCTAGACCGAATAGTGCTTTTGGTTGGTTAATAGCCTATTCCACCTTCTTGCTAAAAAAAAGTTGCTTAGCAGAAAGGAGGGCCTTCTGATATTTGACTGTGGCTTGACGAAAGAGAACTTTATCAGCTGGCCTATAAACGGTTCTCTATTTCCTCTCCGCCTGCAAACCAAGGTTCTGAATGACGATTTTCTGATATGCAGCGCTTGAGAGGAGCAATGGAGTCAGCCGCACCAGTAAATGCAAGGGACAGGGTAGTTAAAGTGCAAGAATCAATCAGAGCAGGAATCAATCAGAGCAGAATAAGTGGAAATGTGGGTTCCTAAATCCTGACGAGAGGCAGAGTGCTACCTACGCTTCCAAGTTGGATGTCTGGGCAGCAATAGGGAGGGACCCTTTAAACAGACTGAAAATTGCACAACATAATGATCAGACCAGATAGTGGGAAGTGCAGGAAAAACAGAAATCGCAGTTACTGGGCAAAGATAAAATCAAGGCTATTACCCAGCTGAGTCAGGTACATAAGCCCTTGATATAGACCTAAATCCAGAATAAATGCCAGAAAATGAGATAGCATATGCTCACTAAGCTTATTAGCCAGAAGGTTGAAGTCACTGGCAATAAGCAAATTAGAGTAAGTCTGTTAAAGTTCAGACACAAATATTGGGAAATCAAGGCAGAAAGACCAGTGAAGCCCAGAGGGCGATAGACCAATAAAACATGTAGTGGTAGCAGATGAATGCGAACCAGAAGGGATTCCATTTAACTATTATGTTCTATTAATATAGGAGTCCATTTCGAAGGAAATCTTAAAAACCACCTCAATACCCCCCCAAACCACCAGTATGGGAGGATATGCGGTTACAGCGTAAAATATCGTAGCCCAGAGGCAACGCTTGAGTGATAGAGGGGTCGGAATATTCACAGAGCCTAAGTTTTGGAAATACAGAGCAAATCCGGCTCATGATCATCTACAAGATTATAACAATCCTGGGCATGGGCTACCAAGGAATGGGCATTGAGCAAGAAGCAAGCCAAGGAAGGATGCCCAGCTCCATACATATGTGCCGTACTCAGCAAAGCCATACTGAACCTTGGGGGGGGGGAATAGTATTGTTGGGAGCTTTATTCAGCAAATCTAAACAGGATCTATTGCTGGATACATTAATGGAAGAGGCATTAGTCCCTAGGAAGCTCCAGCCCCAGCATGGTCTCCCATTGCTTCATATAGCCCCATGTAGGAATGTTTTCCGATTCCATTAGAATCAAATACAATTTAGACACCGTCTGCCTATTCCCTGTATGTGTGGTGATACATCTCTTAAACATTGTTAATGTTCGTCCTGCTGCTTGTTTCACCCCTGGGCTCATTATCCAGTGCCTCATTTGAAAGTATCCCATTCTGTCCCTCTCCAATAGCCCTATATGATGCGTGCACTCTTTAAATGTACAGATGTCCGCCCCCTGCATAATGTCTCCTAGCTTTCTACATCCCACCTTGGACCATTGCGTGAAATATCCCTGCACCGTCCCTGGTAGGAATTGTGGATTCCCATATAGTGGGGTAAAAGGGGACGGGCACGTGGGAAGACAGCCCTGGCCCACCAATTGGTGCCTTATGTCACACACCAGTGCTGTTACCTGAATGGAGTGGGTGTTCTTGGGTCTATCTCGCCTGTGTAGCCATAAAATCCCCTCTAGGGGGCTCCCAGGCACTGCCCATTCCATCTTTGCCCACAGTTTCGTTTTGTCTCCAGATAACTATTCTCGCACTACGCGCAATTGGGCTGCCTCATAATATTTTATGAGGTTCCGGAGGCATACCCTCCCCCTTTTATCATTGGGAGACATCAGGATCCGCAGTGCTACCTGTGGGTGTTTTTCTGCCATAGGAATCGCAACACCATCTTATTTATAGCCTTAAAGAAGGGTTGCAGAACCGAGGATGGAAAAAAATACAGTACCCTTGATAGCGTAACCATCTTTACCGTAGCCACATGGCCCAACCATGAGATTCGTAATGGTGTCAACTTCCACAGATTGGCCTTCACCTGTCTTAGCAGCTCACGGTAATTCATTTCATACATCTGTGATACTGTGTTGGCTATATTGACCAATAGTTACCTTACGCTGTTATTTGCTTCTGCGAACGGAGAGTACGTGGGTAAGTCTGCTACTTGGGTCTGGGATAGCCCCAGGCCTAGCAACTGTGACTTCAACATATTAACTTTAAGTCCCGTCACCCGCTGCATTACATTAAGTTCTGCTACCAGCACAGGGATCGATGAATCTGAGAGTGTCAGTGTCCTCAGCATATCCGCAAAGGAGGCTATCTTGTGGTCCCTCCCCCCTGATTTCTGGATTCTGCCTGTGGCTCCAAATATATTGCCTACAGGAGCGGGGATATGGGACGCCCTGCTTGTAGTCCAACAGATATTGATGCTGTGGGACAGTTCAGTATTGATTGACAGACGTAGCGTGAGATATCTGTAGTTTGCTTTGACCATCTGCACAAATTTAGCGCCCACCGCCATGTGATCCATGGCTGTAAACGGAAATGGCCTCTCTACCCAGTCGAATGCCTTCTCGGCATCTAGTGAGACCAGCAGCAATGGAATCTGCTGTACAGTGTCTTTCTCTACCAAATGATTCATTATTATTGTATTATCCCATGTTTGCCACCCCATTATGAATCCTTATTCATCCGAACCAACCAGTTTCGGAAGCAAGGGTGCAAGTCTCGCTGCCAGAATGCCTGTGTAGATTTTCGCATAAAAGTTCATCAGTGCGATGAGTCGGTAAGACCCACATTTTGTCTAGTTTTTGTTAGGTTTCACAAATATTACTACTTTTGCCTCCGCCATAGTTTGATTTCCCCCCCTTGTTTGTGATTGAATTAAAGAAGCTTTTAAGCCTGGGGGTTAATTTCCAGCTGCACATTTTATAGAATGTTGCTGGGTAGCCGTCTGGCCCCAGTGCTTTGTTCACTGGCAAAGACTTAAATACTGCCTACACCTCCTCTTCCCTTATGTCCCCTTCTAACCTCTCCCTCTCCAAGGGTGATATTTTCAGCACTGGTAACATATGTCTCGACTGCTGTTTGGTTGGGACACCCTGAGGTATACAGAGCTTCATAGAATTTGGCAAAGGTGTCACTTATGGCTTCTGATTATGTCACGATCGACCCATCAGATTGTTCTATTTGTAGGACGGCTCAGGCCGCCTCTGTCCTTTTCAGCTGCTGGGCTAACAACCTGTCCGCCTTGTTGGCCTTTATGCAATATCTATGCTTAGCCCCCAGCAGGGACCTGTCTACCCTGCGAGTGTGCAGCAGCTCCAGCTGGCCCCGGATGTCAGCTTCTTATACACGGCCCTTGTCCTCTTTTCTGCTTTAGCATGCATGACTTTGCGCAATTTGGTTTTCCAGCTCTTTTACCATTGCCTCCTCTGTTTCTCCCTTTGAGTGTGCAGTGCTATAAGTTCCTGCCACATCACTGCCTTAAAGGCATCCCAGACTCCCTCCTGCGTGGTGTCCTGGTTGTCGTTTGCGGCAAAGTACCCATCTATCTTGTCCCCTATTAACTCTGCCGTCGCTATATCATTTAGCAACTCCCCTTGGAATGTCCAGGCCCATAGTCCCCTTCCCGGTCCCTGGTCCTTTCTCGTCACTAAACATTGGGCATGGTCTGATAATAAAATTGCCCCCAGTTCCACATCCCCTATATCCCCCATCAATCTGGCTGCCAGATCCCTAGATTCTCTTCTAGATAGTGATTGATAGACATACAAGAAACACGCGTAGCCTCTTTCCTCTCCCTTCGTGGTCCGCCAGACATCACTAAGGATGAAGTTATCAAAGCCCTCCACCAGAGCGCATGAAGGAGCTGTTGCTCCCTGACGCGCCCCTGAACTCCTATCCGTACTTGATTATGCCATGTTGAAGTCCCCTGTGAGAATGATTTCCCCTATTGCAAAGTGTTCTAATTTGACCGCTACATCCCTCAGGAATTCATCTTGTCCCATATTTGGTGCGTACACCGTCGCCAGGGTCCCCTGTCTATGCTCCACGTCAGCCTGAATTTCAAGTATCTTGGCCTTAAGTGAATCCCTGATTCCTATCAAGACCCTGCGGTTTTCCCCTGAGCGTTGGCCTGGTATATCCGTGAAAATTGCTGAATGATGGGTTTATCCACTTTATTTACATGCGTCTCCGGTAGCATTATGACATCTACCTGTCCCCTTCTAAATTGTGCTTCCAATTTTTAGCGCTTTACTGGGGATTTCTGCCCCCCTCAGGTTATGTGACAATATCCTGAATATTCGCTACTGTACTCCCCCTGTCTCTAACTCGTCTAGTTCTTTTCCTACTGCTGCCAGTGACCCCTCTATCCCCCCTCCAACCCCTTGTGCCATCCCCCACCGTATCACCCAATGTCCTCCCATCCCCCAACTAGTACAACTCCCACAACCTCCCTTTTCTCCAAACCCCCTTTTTCTCCCCCGCCCCCTTCCCAAACCAGTCCTCCCAGTTCCAGGCCAGAGATCCTATGATACCCTCAGGGAGCTGCTCCAAGGCTCTGGTCTGAATACTCACCTGGGGCACACCCCTTTGGAGGTGGACTATAGCCCCATCAGATTCTATGACCTCGCCCCAGCCACCCTGCTTCCCTCCAGGACCCTTCAGACCCATCATCTTGCATCCCGCCCATCTCCTCCTCCCTCTGAAGCCCTTATTAATGCACAACCTCCCATCCATTGCTCCCTTCTTGTCCACCCCTTAGTGTCTCATCTGTAAATCAAGGGCATAGCCCCCCTCTTGATCTGTGCCCTCCATTGCTCTCCCCTTTGCGCCTTTCAACCGTGCCCACCTTCCCCCCCGTCCTCACCGGGCCCCCAGACCATGCACATGGCCTGCGCCCTAGGGGGTGGGGGGCAGATTCGGCATGCCGGGTCCTGCTTCTTCCTCTTCCAAGTGTAGCAGCGCCAGGATGCGTGCACTCATTGTTATGCAGTGTTGCATACTATACAGGGTTAAGAGCAGGGTAAAGAGCAGGCCAAAGGGGCTTTCAGCACTGGTCCCAAAGCCCTTCGCTTTTGCAAAGTTGACAACACCAGGTTCTGGAAGAGCTTGACCTGCGAGCCATTCACTGTTAATTTCACGCGGCCTCTTGTTGTTCGCAGGATGCTCTCCTTCAGTCCGTACGAGGTGAAGGCCACCAGTACTTCTCTCTGCCTTAGTCCGGGCCGGTCCTCAGTCCTCTTGGGTCTGACTCTATGTATTCAGTCTATCCTCACGTTTTCCGGCTGCATATCCGGCAAACAGTTCCCAAAGCATTGTTGGATTGTTCCTGAACTGATTCATTAAGTTCGTTCACTCGGATGTTAGACCGGCGTGATCGGTTCTCCAAGTCTTCTGCCTGCAGTTCTATGTTATGGGTAACCCTGGCTAGATGCTCCAATAGTTGGCTATTTTTCTTTACCTCCTCCGAGACTTCAGTTTGGCCTTGTTCTGTGATGTCCACCCTGTCTCCAAGGCTCTTCACCTCAGCAACGCAATTGATCCTGAAAGTTGGTCACCATTCTCTCCTACAGGTCCCTGAGGCATCCTTTTAGGTCATCTTTGTTGAGGGCCATGCTGTTTCTCGTCTGATCCTTCCTGTTGCACTCTGCGCGTCCCCCTTCTGTGAGAGCGCTCCAGTTGTCCCCCATCTCCCAGGATGCAGGGGGGTTCTTTTGCCTGGCCGGGATGCCTTTCCCTTTAGCTCCTGGAATCTGGAGGATTCTCCAACACCTATTCTCCCGCCACAGTTTCAATTCCGGGGTGGGACCCCTCCACATCTGTATCATCACCTCGAGGGGACCTAGTCTCATTTTGCAGCCCTTGTCTAAGTGCCCATATCCTGGCTCCTCCTCCCCCTATCCCTCTTGGCACAGGGTTCGCCCCAGTGGCTTTCCTCAGCTCGCCTGACCCACTGCACACCTCTCTCCTCTCTACCTTGAGGCCTGGGGTGTTCACCCACTCTCCTTCGGACCCCCAGCTGGCTGCCGCATGTCCCACCCGGTCTCTCCCTCGCTTCTGTCTCCACCCTGCTGCTGCTCATAGCCTCCGTCTCCGACTTGGTCCACCGCAGCTCACCTCGCCCGCCTCGACCGGCACCCCACCAAGGCCGCGACCATGTCCCGGAGACCCCTCCGATGTTCTTGTCGCCCCTGGGGGGGAGAAGGTTGCTATGCGTGTGCCAGCATGCCTGCACCTGCTCAAGCCCCCCCGGCCCTCCAGCCATCCCAGGGGGAGGGGGTCACTTTGTTTACTCTGGCATGCCTGCTCCCCTTAGTATCGGACCCGCTTCGGGTCCCCAGCAACCGCTCTGCACCTTTACTGACTAGCAGTGCCATGAGTGATGGCACCTTCCACCTCTCCGCTTGTTGGGCTGCTGTTGCGTTGCTTCAGGGCCCGGCGCTATCCAAGTCTCTGGCAGACATGTAAGGCCTGCTTCTCTCACCCAGGGGCGGAGCACAGGACCACACGTTCTCACTCGTCGGCAGCCATCTTGGAATCCCCAGTAGCATTTTCTTGATAGATGTTTAAAAGCTTTCCCAAACACCCACTATACTAATCAGATCTAGTTTACACGCAGTGTGTGTCCATCAGCCAAACTGTTCTTTGTGTAACAGTTCTTTTAACACAACCGTGAAGTAAACCACAAAGATATAACTTTCCAAACTATACATGGGTTGTGTTTGGACAACAATGCATTCCAAGAGGTGTTGGTAAGGTCAATCTGAAAGACATCTTGGTGTTTGTCTACATAACATATGACCAGCCCCTCTGTTTCATATGGGTTCTTGGGTAAGTTTCAACTACTTATGTATGTTCTGGACTTTTCGTTGCTTGTGCTGTAATCTGTAAAGATACAGCATAGTAGATCCAAAATAACTCCCGGTAGCTCACCAGACAATGTAGGACAAAGCATTAGTTTCCCCAATGACTCTCTGGCAGTGTAAGATGCAAGGTTTGGGTAGGAAGTGCACTTCACAGGCTGACCTCCTTTGATTTTCATTTGTAATTTCTCCTTTCAGCGAGGCAACGATCAAGCTGTACTACCAGATTAATATATTCTGCATAGGGATTTTGAGGGGGGACTACAGATCTTTGAGTTCACTTCTTATACCTGCGTAGAAAAGTGAAATTCATTTTTATTCCTGCCAGTTAGTTTCAACCACTAAACAGATGAAAGTGGTTATGTAGTCGAAAGTCCTGTGATCCCTATTGCAAGGTGAGCAGTTTATTTTCGAGAGTTTGAGCGTTGGCTTTTTGAGCAGATTTTCAGTCAATTCTTTAAAGCGCCTAAACTCATGGAAAATTGGGTCACCCTTTTCAGCTAACAGGATTTACCAATTATCTACATTGTGTGAGGGGTCAGAATTGAGAGGCGGCCACAAAATGGTAGTGTTTTCAGACATCTTTATTAAAATAAAAGGGTTGGATAAAGGCCTCCCTGTCCCGATCCCAAAGAGAGTTTCCCTACCTAGGAAACTAAAATGAAAGATCAGTCTGTGTCTCGTTGTCAAAATTATATACACTGTCCTTGTGTCCAAACATACTAATGTGACCCTCACCCTAGAAAGGAACAACTAAATGTGTAAGGGGAGTGTCTCTGATGTAGGTTTGGTAAACAGTGTTAAAAAAAACAAGTAGAGAAATCCACCAAAACAATCCTTAGATCCAGAGGGTGGTTCCTTTCCCCTGTATGTCCCAGGTAGCATAGCAAAAGTGTCTTTTTCAAACAGTAGTTCCTTAAGGATGGTGAAAGTGTTTCTTTCAAACAACAACTTCTTATAGAAAACCTTCTGGTCCAGTCACCTGTCAGGAAGCCTTTAGTAGGTTCATCAGATACCCTGGTATACTCCCCTGCCATGTATCTACCCACAATGTCTTATTCCTCTGTAAATATCAAATTGATCACCTGGTGTACCTCTCTGCCAGGAATCCCTTTCTGGGGCCCACAGATCTGCTATCCTCCCAGGTATCTTCTCCCCAAATGCTCACTGCCTGATGTGCTTCGTTCAACAGGGCTTCTTTTAATGTTCTCACTGTCTTTCAGTATAGCACAGTTGTATTCCTTCACTGTCTATACTTTCTTGACTTAAGGAAGTACTTGTTCTAACTTTCCCCACATTGATAACTCATATATGGAAACGTGTTCTAGTTCTGTCTTTTAACTCCTTCACTATTATTCATTGGCTTGTGGCCATACTTGCTCCAACCTCCCCCATATAAACATTTCATACATGAGGACTTGGGCAAATTCTGTCGTTGTATTCTATTTGGCCGGTATTCAAAATAAATTCTTAATGGCTCACATGCCTTTCGGTACGCCCCGGGGTCCCCAACATCTCTGGGCAGACTCACTGGTATCTGCTAGCGTTCCTGACCCATGGCACGCTGCTGCCGTGAAGCTTTCACTCTGGGACGGTGTTTCCGCTCTGCAGCCCTTCTCTCAGCTCCCCTCCCCTGCCCGCTCTGTGTTCACCCGCCAGTAAGCCTGCTGCTTCTGGACACAACCGCGCTCCTGGTAGCTTTGCCATTGCTGCTGACTCCCCAGCGGTTCTCCCACAGTGCCTGCTGTGTCTTCTGTGGTCTTGATGCGCTCCCACCCTTTGTCTTGTTATTAGACGTGAACCTGGAAGATCAAAAAGGGGCACTTTTAGCCCTAACTTCTAATGTCAATTCCCATTTTCCTCTGACTACAAAGGTCCTGTTACACCTGCCAGGCTATCTCAGGTCAACATACAGTAGGAGACAACCGTAAGTGGAAGCAAGACCCCAGAAGTTAGCTGCAGCCTTGGCTTTTTAGTACAGCTACAAAGGCTGCTCTAACTTGTCGGTGGAAATGGCATTCAAGGTTTTCTACTGTAGGCTAAGGTCTAAAGTTAAGCCGTGTTATACCAACTTGCACAATGTGGTAATGAAATGTTCAAGTGCTCCGAAAATAGTTTGTGTCTGCAGAAGTTGCAAGAAGAGAGTATTAGTTCTGCTTTAAATTAGTGGGCTGCGTGGTAGTAAAGGAATTATCTTACCGCTTTGTTTTTTTGTAGGTCTTAGGTTTTTTCCTGGCATGTAGCTTGTCGCAGGGACATACAGAAAGAATCATGAATGCTGCTGAGAAGATGATAATTCCAGAGTGCAGGTGACAGTGTGATAAACGTTTCTTGTAGGAGGAATGCTGAGCAGGGAGCACACAGTGGATGGGGCATTTTATGGAATTAGTCCTAAGGTGGCAGCTGGTACAGGAAATCATGCAGAATCTCCCAGGGATAATGGGCTTAGGGGAAATGTGAGCCAAAGTCCGACAGTCAACCCTATTTCTCTATAGTTCCCTTCATATACTGGGGGCTTGGGTATTCAAAGTCACTAAGGAGACATTGTGGCATGGGGTTGTGGGTGATGGTGGCTTGGGAAACAGAGAACTGCATAAACCATAACACCCATTTGCCAGCAGATCCTGGCTATGATCCGTGTTCCCGGGCTCTACTCTTGGCTCTTGTCTCTCAAACGCAGTGGAACTGCATAAGGACTGTCCCTCCTCTATGTTCTGTAGAATGTGGCCTTAGTACTTCCCATGTTAGCCGGGCTGACTGACTGTTGCAGGACAGCTCACTTCACTCTCAACTTTTGCTTCCTGATTCATATGGTCCGGGCCCCATGAGGTCGTCAAAAGGCCGAGCAGGTCAGAAAGTCGGATTGTTGGTACCAGGCATCATGAATGTAACCATCAATAGTCTGAGTAGGAGCTTGAAAGTGCAAGAGGATGACAAATGACCTGACAAGAAACGCCATGCCATCGGCTGAAAAGGTTCCTTGGAACCCCGCCCAAATGGCTTTGATACCGCTATTTGTTCACCAGTGCTCCCTTTATTCACAACTGCCCAAGTGGATAACCCTCTGCTGCACAGCACCCTCCACCAAAACCACCAAGTTGTCTTACAGTCCCTGTTTTCCAGGTTTGGACCAAGATAATTAGGACGCTCTCAGAGGTTAAGCTCAGCAGTTGTATTCATTGTGGCCCATCACGGCAACCACTGCCCTTTCCCCCATATATTAGAACACCTCTCTATCAACTATCCAATAGCTATGATACCAATGGAAGTCCCAGCCTCCATGTCTTTGATTTAAACACTATTACCTCAATCATGAATGCCCAAAATTGGTGTAACATTCAAAGCTATTCTCTAGACTAACCCCCTCCTGAGGTCCCCTGGGATTGCTTGCTCACAGCCACCCCCAAACAAAGCTGCACCTAATCAGAGATTTGGACACCCTGTTCAGTGTCTGTCTGCCCACAAACAAAGAAATAAGATATCCATCAGGCAAAGACCAGCCCAGAAAACCAGTACCAGAAGCAACTGGTGATGTGCTCAGGACCCACAGTTTCCCATATAACTGGTCAATGTCAGGACCTGGGCACACAAGTGACAACATTTTCCAACAAACAGGTCGAACCACTGCAATGGCAGATGATGGACCTTAATGACTCAGTGGTAGAAGCCCAATGTAGGGGGAACAGAGGGAACAATGACTCGTGCAGCTACAGCACGGCTCCTCATTACTGCCGCTCACCTGCATTCCAGGTCATGGACATGTCCCCTCCTATGTAAACAAAACAAAATAAAATAAGTCGAGAGAAGAATAGCAACAGTACCAATGAATGAGATGCACCGTAGAATAAGGGATGCAGCCACTGTGTAAATGAGATGAAAAGTCCACACTGTGATGGAGAAAAAGGGACATGTCACGAAGGAAAGGAAAGGGCAAAAACAAGGACCACAGAAAATGAAAATGGTATGCAATGAACCAGAAAGGTAAAGTGTGGTGAGAGTGGTGAGAAAACACACAAATGTTTGGGTGCAATGTGATGCCATGACTGGACCAGAGGCCATCTTCCAATCTTTGGCCTGAATCGCTACTAGGTTAGATGCAAGTGATTCATCCAAATAAAGCTTATTAATGATGATGATGAAAATTGGTCCACCCTTGGTTCCTTCCTCATGCCCCATTCCACATGGCCAGTGCTCTCCTACCAAAGACAACAGGTAGTGGGCCAAGTGGACTCCTCTGCCAATCCACTGCACTGCCTCGCTCATTCCTTTCACAAGAAGATTTGGCGCCCCTGCACTCTTTCTCAGTGGTTACATTATTCAGGGAGGCATGTGGGAATGTTCTGAAGCTGAGATACAGGAGGGGCTGTACACTGCAACTGTGTCTTTTCACGGCCCAGGCCTAATTGGGTGTCCTGATCTTTGAAGGGCAGGGTCAAGAAGACAAAGAAGGATCAAAGTCAACAAGCCACTTCATACACACCTGGCTGATTACTTGTATTGTGGTGAGTAGTCTGCTCTCTGTGTCTGTTAGCCGTGCTGTTAAGTAAGTGTCTTCATCGTTCAGTGTTCATCATTCAGGGAAAAGAAGGCTGCTTCCTGGCTTCTACCCATCCGGGCCAAGACAACAAGGTGAAATACGTATACTGTGTTGGAAGGGCGGGGAACAGAGATGGTGGTGAGGAGAAGCAGGTGAAAGGTATGTGGGGAGCGGAAAGGAATGGATGATCAGTAGATTGATGTTGCCAGACTACTTTTCTTTCTTTTCACCATCACTCTCACTCTGGGTTTGTACAATTGTTCCTCACTCAATTAACACATATATGTTGAATAACATGTCAATCCCTTATAATCTCATGGCATGAATGAAGGTCACGTCTCAGGCTCGTCTTCTGGTGTCTACAGTGTCCAACGGGTGAGCAAATGAAAGATCGAAGGTCGGGCATGGTGCAAATGAAAGATGAGGCTGAGAGCAAAACATAACCCCTCATAAAATATGGGGGGGTCACTAATAACATTTGGGCATGTCATAATAATATAATGTATGTTCACTTACTGTTATTTACAATCTGCCATGTGAAAAATGACAGAGGCACCTTTTATGGTATAAAACACATTATTAAATTAAAGGATAAACTATATACAATGTTAACAGGGGTAGGTGGGCCTTCCCATGGGTGGCAAGCTTCTGTCTATATGTTGTGGCTGGGGGTTGGGTTTCATACCACACTCGTTACAATATGAATATATGTATGTTAGGGAGAATTCTCTGTTTAGGCTGAATTTCCTAACCTAGTGAGTCCCCCAGCAGCTTTGCTGGATTTCTGGAGTTTGTTTTTTTCCATCCTGCCAAGAGTGAGACTCTTTTTTCTCCCACTCTTGGACATGAATGTGTGTAATTCCTTTGAATTTCAATGTGTTCTATGGGCTATGGGGTCTTTTACTCCATAGGGTCTCATATGTTTTTCTATGTGTGTTACACCGCACCCTCCGTGCCGTAGCACTGCGGCATCCTACCGGACCTCCATCATAGACTCCATACCCAGGGACTGACTACTGTCTCCCCGGGCATGTAAAGTCACCATTGGCTTTACTAGACCTAAATTTACTAACAGAACTAGTACAAACCATCCTATTGTGGACGTACTAGTAGGGGTAATTCGATTACTCCTGGGTCTGTTATTCGAGGGGGCACTGTTCCGTCCTCCCTCGTTGAGTTTTGGCTGGTGGTAGTGGAAACTACTTGTTATATTCGACCCCGGATATAACCCTATGGGATTTTTCCCATTGTTGGAGATTAATACTTTTTCCCGTTAATCTCTAACATACCACTGGTTTACTTATCTTAAATAAGTCTATCGAGTGGTATTTTCTGCCAGAACTCGGTTTTTAAAATGGCGTCTGTGTTCGTCTCTGTGACTCCTAAACCAAAGGTTGAGCCTTTGTTCCACTTTTGGCGGGCTTCTGTACAGAGACCCTCCAAAGTGGTGCAATTCTGTCTGGGTTACCACAGGGGTACGGGAGGGGGTTTAGGCACCCTGGACTGGGTTGCCTTGCCAACTCCAGTCGCACTCTGGTGTGATTGGCCCAAGTGGTGAGCCACCCCGCTCACCACTTAGCGTGTTTTGATTGACAGCTAGGCTGAATGAATGGGGGTTTTCTGCATAAAAGCAGGGCTTTTGGGACTGGATCTTCAGAAGTCGCCACAGGACCTAAGAATCCGACGAGGGTAAATCTGAGCCGACCTGCAACGACGACACCTCCGGTGGAGCCCTGCTGAACCGACTCACCACTTCCCGACGACAGAGGAGATCTCCCTGCCGCAGAGTCTCTTCCCCTGACTGGTGGGAACAACCAGTCGCCTTTGCTTTTTCTTCGCTCCAGGACGCAGTGGTCGAATTGCCCGTGCAGAGCACCTCGGCAACCGGATAGCCACTACCCCTGTACCGCGACCAAAAGGTGGTGCCTTGTGACGGAGCACTCCGCGCTTGGTCTCTTCCCTGGTGGTGCAACGATCTTCAACTTTCCTTCGACGACGAGTTCATCTCTTCTCTTGGCAAAGACCCGACGTGCATCCACCACCAGGAACAACTGCCCCCGCCGGAGCTGTCTCTCCACAAACAAGGTACCGTGTCCGCCTGGCTTCCCTTTCTGCCAGATAGAGTGAGGTGTCTTAATCCTCGCCTCTCCATTGGGTCGCCTCCAAGCTTGCTTTAACTTTCTGTTCTGAACTGGTCCAAACTTTCCATAACAATTTGGGATAAAGACTCGAAGCGCATTTCCACTGAGACACTTTTTGGGACATATCGCCTTGCCTCTCTCCGAGTGGGCCTGGCCTCTGAACTTTGTGATCTGCAGTAGACCCTGCCTTATTTGCCTTGCATTTGTCCGTAAAGTATTGGTACCGAGTTGATTTCATAACCTGCCTTATTTTTCTCTCCCGTCCTAACGAATACTAGAGTGCCATCTAGGTTAAAGCATACACCTCTGTCTGCAAATAAGTGGTGCCGTTGAACCTAGACTTGTCGAACTATTGTTAGGGGGATTGATCTGTTTCTTCGTATACGTAATTGTGATTGAAGTTGTTTGCCGTATTAGTGCCAGAGTGTTTTCCATAGATGTGTTGTTATAAATAAATACCTTTATATCTTTACACCGAAGCCTTGTTCCGTGTTTGCTTGTTCTACTGTGTAAATTGCCCTATCTTGTATACTCCACATACTGCCTAACTCTTCTTGAGGGAAGTCTGACTGCTCAGCCACAGCTACCAAGTAAATCTGTGTGGTACAGACTGCTACCAAGTGGGTTTACTGCCAAACACCTGTAGTCCTAAATCTTTTGCAGTGGTCCCAGAGGGAACTGCACAGGTTTCCGCCTAACACTGGTGTACAGCGGTGGGATTTGTATCGAGTATACAGTTTAGAGTGCATTTCGACACTTTAGGATAACTAACCATAAAGCTTAGCACTAAAAAGCAACTTTTAAAAACATGTCTACTATGGAAGTTTACAGTCGAGAATCCTTGTCAGGTGAAAATACTGGGAGTTTACGAGCTCTCTGTAGGCAAGAGAATCTTTCTTTGGAAAACCAAAGTCTGGGTACTGGTTAAGAGGAACCAACTTCTCCAGCAAATGTAGATAACAGTAATGGTGTTGATCTAAATCAAAGTAATGATAGTGATGAAGAGGCTGTAGAGGAAGGAGAGGCTAACGAAACTGTCTCCCCTGCTCCTCTACCTGCCTTACCAGCTGTACCTACGGGGCCCATACCAGGTCCCACATGTAACCCTGCTTATTTTGAACTTGAAAAAATGAAGCTCGAATTAGAATACAAACGGTTCTTGGCTCAATCTGAAAGAAACCAAGAGCTCGAGTTGAGACGGATGAATGCCCAGGCTGAGCAGAAGCAAGCTGAGTTAAGGCTCAAGGAAATAGAACTTAATCACGAGTTAGAGATGAAAAAGTTGTCTGTGGAAAATGCCTCTCTCTCCTCTGGTTCCTCTAGGAGCTCCAGTCCCAAAAGACCCCGGATGCCAAAGGAATTAGTGGGTATGTATGAACCGAGATTGGATGTGTTGGATTGGTTAAAACTGTTTGAGTACAATCATGGGCTCCAGGACATCACCGGGAATGATTGACTTCCCTGGTTGTTCTCTAGGCTCCCCCCTGTTGCGACTGATGTGGTAATGGAGTTGGGGGAGGCAGATAAAACGGATAACGAAAGTGTGAAACTAGCTTTGATAGCTAGATTTGGGAAGACCCCTTCCCAGTATCTTAAGAGGTTTAGAACCCTCAAAAAGCATGATGGTACCCCTTGGGCTACCTGGGTGAGTGAAGGGTTGAAAAACTTAGAGGGATGGATTAAGGGTTACAAAGTGAACACTTATGAGGGTATGAAGAATCTTTTTATGTTGGAGTCTATTTATGATGCCTGTTCTCCTGAGCTCAGACAGCACTTGGCTGATTCGAAGGAATTGGATTCCAGGAAGCTAGCTAAGGCTGCTGACTTGTGGGTTGCCAACAGGGCTACTCATAAGGATTCTGGGGCAACTCAGAAAAAGGATGATGGAAAACAGCCTAAAAAAGACTCAAAAGAGAATTCGAATAACTCAAATTCCAAAGAGGGCCCCAAACAAAACCAGAAGGGTAAGCCACAAGGAAAACTGCAGCAGAATAGTGTGTCTTCTGGTGCCAAACCGGAAGGAGGCCAGAACAAGCCACCATTCCAGAAAGCATTCGGGAAATGCTTTGTTTGTGGCTCGACTGACCACGTGAAAGGAGATCCCAGATGTAAGGGTAAACCTTCAGGGGTCCAGCTTGTCTCCTTAGCCTTCGCTCCAGAAGAGGAAGTCCAAATGGCAAGTGGAAACTTTCTACTGCTAGCTGATGAACCCATTGGAGTCTCAGCCAGCGTTTCTTTAGTATCTCTGGGGTTGTGGGAACAACAGAATTTAGATGTCTATAATTCTGTCCCCGATAATACTAAAGAGTATTACAAGGACAGTGTCCAGGTGAATGGTCAGGAGACTCCTGCCATTAGGGACACTGGGGCCAGCATAACTGTGGTGGATAAATCATTTTTTCAGGCTGAGGATGTTGCTAAGGCACCCAAACGCCTCACCAAGTTAGCTGGAGGGCCTGTGCAGATGCTTCCCCAATTACCAGTTCTCATCCAGTGTAACGACATGACTGTGAAGATACCTGTCAGCATACAGAGTGAGGTACCAGGACGCGTACTGTTGGGTAACGATTTGAAAACTCTCGGAGTTGTATCGCATACTCCCAGACCTCCTAGTAAACGGTTACAGGAGCTAACCAGACCTGCAAGAGAGAGGACCATGCGCGGTACTCTCCAGGAGATGATGAAGAAAGAAATCACTCCTGCTCCACTGGAATTGTCGGCCGCTGTCTCCAAGAAATTAGAAGCGAAAGGGAAACCTAAGACTTCTCCCCCGAAACCAGCAGCCAGCATTTCAGTGCAGCCAACAAGGACTTCCCCGCGGTTGTCCAAAGTTACACCCGTAACTCCACCTCCAGCTGAGGCTGAGAGGGAGAAACAGCCCTGTGTGGTAGAATTAGACTCTGACGAAGAACTAATGGAAGGCCAGGAACTCATTGGAGATCTGGATCCTGTTGACCATCCTGAGCTGCAGTCTTTACTGGCAGAAGGTGGACCCAGCAGGGCAGACTTCAGTAAGGGACAGAGAGAATGTCCAACTCTGGAAGGTCTTCGCCACCAGGCAGAAGCTCAGGCTGAAGGGCAAGAGCCTGGGAAATACAGGTTGCACTGGGAAGATGGCCTCTTCTACAGTGAACCGACCGAGTCTGAACCTGGAGACTACAAGCGGCTTGTAGTACCCCAAGAGAACAGACCACAGTTCTTGCAGTTAGCCCACAAGATTCCTTTGGCTGGTCACTTGAGTTTCAAGAAGACTAAGGAAAGGCTCCCGCTCTACTTCTATTGGCCAAAGATGGGGGCCGAAGTAGAACACTGCAGGAGCTGCCACACCTGCCAGATCTCTGGTAAGGTTGGCTCCAAGAATGTGGCACCTTTAGTGCCTCTCCCAGTTGTGGGAGTCCCATTTGAGAGAGTAGGGATTGACATTGTTGGTCCCCTTGATCCTCCAACCTCCTCAGGCAACAGGTTTATACTTGTAGTAGTAGACCATGCTACTAGGTATGCTGAGGCAATTCCTATGAGGACTGTTACAGCTCCGGCTGTGGCTAAGGCCCTCCTTGGTATTTTTACCAGGGTCGGGTTTCCTAAGGAAGTAATCTCTGACAGGGGGTCAAACTTTATGTCCCACTACATGAAGGCCATGTGGAAAACCTGCGGACTTACAAGTTCTCAACAGCTTACCACCCACAAACCAATGGGTTGGTAGAACGGTTCAACCGAACCATGAAGAGCATGATAGGTGCTTTAGAGGAACCCCTTAAACGTAAGTGGGACCTTCTACTGCCATGCCTTCTATTTGCTTATAGAGAAGTCCCTCAGGAGGGAGTAGGTTATTCTCCCTTCGAACTTCTCTATGGTCATCCCGTCACAGGTCTATTGGCCCTGATTAAGGAGGGGTTGGAGAGTGCTCCTTCCCCCAAGCCAGTCAAAGTGACTGACTACGTGATAGGTCTCCGGAGGAGAATGTCACACATGATGACAGAAGCAAGCGATAACTTGAAAGCTGGACAAGCATTGGTCAAGCACTGGCACGATCAAAAGGCTAACATGGTTGCGTTCGCTCAAGACCAGCTCGTTCTCGTTATGATCCCAACAAGGCAGAGGGCCTTGCAAGACAAATGGATGGGACCCTTCAGAGTTGTGGGTAAACTCGGAGAGGTCAACTATCTGGTGGACTTGGGCAATCCCAAGGAGGCTCTGACAGTCTTCCACACCAACCGACTCAAAGCGTATGTCTCAAGACCTGATGTAGGGGCGTTGCTTCTAGCATCATCCGAGGAAGAAGAAGAGAGTGAAGCTCTTCCGGATCTCCTCAGAGGCTTACCTTTAGATTAACAAATTGAAGGAGTAAATCTCTCCTCCAATCTGACACCCGGGCAACAAGAAGAGTGCAAATCTATGCTGAATCAGTTTGCCTCTCTGTTCTCGCTTTCACCAGGCTTGACCCCTTGGGGCATGCATGACATACTCACTGGTGACTGTCTGCCAGTCAAAAGCAGAGGATACCGAATGTCAGAACACGTACGAACCCACATCAAAGGTGAGGTCAGCAAGATGCTCGATCTCGGGGTAATAGAGCCCTCTACTAGTCCATGGTCTAGCCCAGTCGTGTTAGTACCAAAGGCCGGATCTAAAGAGCTTAGATTCTGCGTGGATTATAGAGCTCTTAATGCAGTCACCAAGACTGATGCCCACCCTTTGCCAAGAACAGATGAGTTGGTGGATAAACTTGGCGCCGCCAAGTTCCTCAGCACATTTGACTTGACGTCAGGCTATTGGCAAATAGCCCTGACAGACCATGCCAAGGAGAAAACTGCATTTTCTAACCCCGTTGGCTTATACCAGTTTAAGGTAATGCCTTTCAGATTGAAGAATGCACCTGCTACGTTTCAACGGATGGTAAACCAGGTTCTGAATGGGATGGAGGACTTCTGCATGGCATACTTGGATGACATAGCAGTGTTCAGCAATTCCTGGGAAGAACATGTAACCCACCTGAGAGATGTTTTGCAGGCTCTTGGACGAGCCAATCTGACCATAAAGGCGAGTAAATGCCAAATTGGACGGAGTAAGGTAGTCTATCTTGGACATGAGGTAGGAGGTGGAGAAATAAGGCCTTTGCTCAGTAAGATTGAAGCTGTGCAAAATTGGACAACACCTACTACTCAAACCCAAGTGAGAGCCTTCCTAGGCCTCACTGGGTATTACAGGAATTTCATCGAGAACTATGGGACCATAGCTTCTCCACTGAATGTCATCTCCTCGCCCAAATTTCCTAAAAAGGTTAGATGGAACGAGGAGTGCAATCAGGCTTTTGAAAACCTGAAAAAGGCTCTTTGCCAAGCCCCAGTACTCAGAGCTCCTGATTACCGCCAACACTTCATTGTGCAGACCGATGCTTCAAATGTAGGAATAGGTGCCGTACTCAGTCAACTGGATGGGAAAGGTAGGGAGCACCCCGTTTGCTTCATCAGCCACAAGCTGAAGGATCCTGAAACAAGGTGGGCAACAATCGAAAGAGAGTGCCTTGCTATCGTGTGAGCTCTGAAGAAGTTTAGGCCATACTTGTATGGTTCTACTTTTGTCATCCAGACTGACCACCAACCCTTGAGATGGTTAATGCAAATGAAAGGGGAAAACCCGAAACTATTGAGATGGTCGATCTGCCTGCAAGGGTTTGATTTCACCATTGAGCACAGGTCAGGGTGTCACCACCAAAATGCTGATGGTCTCTCTAGGATGTATGTCATCGACTAGAGGTATGAGATTCATCCAGGAGTGGATTAAATCCTCCTGTCCCTTAGTCTGGGGGCAGGGGGGGTGAGTGTTAGGGAGAATTCTCTGTTTAGGCTGAATTTCCTAACCTAGTGAGTCCCCCAGCAGCTTTGCTGGATTTCTGGAGTTTTTATTTTTTTCCATCCTGCCAAGAGTGAGACTCTTTTTTCTCCCACTCTTGGACATGAATGTGTGTAATTCCTTTGAATGTCAATGTGTTCTATGGGCTATGGGGTCTTTTACTCCATATGTTTTTGTGTTACACCGAACCCTCCGTGCCGTAGCGCTGGGGCGTCCTAGCGGACCTCCATCATAGACTCCATACCCGGGGACTGACTACTGTCTCCCCGGGCATGTAAAGTCACCATTGGCTTTACTAGACCTAAATGTACTAACAGAACTAGTACAAACCATCCTATTGTGGACGTACTAGTAGGGGTAATTCGATTACTCCTGGGTCTGTTATTCGAGGGGGCACTGTCCCGTCCCCCCTCGTCGAGTTTTGGCTGGTGGCAGTGGAAACTACTTGTTATATTCGACCCCGGATATAACCCTATGGGATTCTTCCCATTGTTGGAGATTAATACTTTTTCCCGTTAATCTCTAACATACCACTGGTTTACTTATCTTAAATAAGTCTATCGAGTGGTATTTTCTGCCAGAACTCGGTTTTTAAAATGGCGTCTGTGTTCGTCTCTGTGACTCCTAAACCAAAGGTTGAGCCTTTGTTCCACTTTTGGCGGGCTTCTGTACAGAGACCCTCCAAAGTGGTGCCATTCTGTCTGGGTTACCACAGGGGTGTGGGAGGGGGTTTAGGCACCCTGGACTGGTTTGCCTTGCCAACTCCAGTCGCACTCTGGTGTGATTGGCCCAAGTGGTGAGCCACCCCCCTCACCACTTAGTGTGTTTTGATTGACAGCTAGGCTGAATGAATGGGGGTTTTCTGCATAAAAGCAGGGCTTTTGGGACTGGATCTTCAGAAGTCGCCACAGCACCTAAGAATCCGACGAGGGTAAAGCTGAGCCGACCTGCAACGACGACACCTCCAGTGGAGCCCTGCTGAGCCGACTCACCACTTCCCGACGACAGAGGAGATCTCCCTGCCGGAGAGTCTCTTCCCCTGACTGATGGAAACAACCAGTCGCCTTTGCTTTTTTTCGCTCCAGGACGCAGTGGTCGAATTGCCCATGCAGAGCACCTCGGCAACCGGATAGCCACTACCCCTGTACCACGACCAAAAGGTGGTGCCTTGTGACGGAGCACTCCGCGGCTGGTCTCTTCCCTGGTGGTGCAACGATCTTCAACTTTCCTTCGACGACAAGATCATCTCTTCCCTTGGCAAAGACCTGAGGTGCATCCACCACCAGGAACAACTGCCCCCGCCGGAGCTGTCTCTCCACAAACAAGGTACCGTGTCCGCCTGGCTTCCCTTTCTGCCGGATAGAGTGAGGTGTCTTAATCCTCGCCTCTCCATTGGGTCGCCTCCAAGCTTTCTTTAACTTTCTGTTCTGAACTGGTCCAAACTTTCTATAACAATTTGCGATAAAGACTGGAAGTGCATTTCCACTGAGACACTTTTTGGGACATATCGACTTGCCTCTCTCCAAGTGGGCCTGGCCTGTGAACTTTGTGATCTGCAGTAGACCCTGCCTTATTTGCCTTGCATTTGTCCGTAAAGTATTGGTACCGAGTTGATTTCATAACCTGCCTTATTTTTCTCTCCCGTCCTAACGAATACTAGAGTGCCATCTAGGTTAAAGCATACACCTCTGTCTGCAAATAAGTGGTGCCGTTGAACCTAGACTTGTCGAACTATTGTTAGGGGGATTGATCTGTTTCTTCGTATAAGTAATTGTGATTGAAGTTGTTTGCCGTATTAGTGCCAGAGTGTTTTCCATAGATGTGTTGTTATAAATAAATACCTTTATATCTTTACGCCGAAGCCTTGTTCCGTGTTTGCTTGTTCTACTGTGTAAATTGCCCTATCTTGTATACTCCACATACTGCCTAACCCTTCTTGAGGGAAGTCTGACTGCTCAGCCACAGCTACCAAGTGAATCTGTGTGGTACAGACTGCTACCAAGTGGGTTTACTGCAAACACCTGTAGTCCTAAATCTTTTGCAGTGGTCCCAGAGGGAACTGCACAGGTTTCCGCCTAACAATGTAGTCGCTCTGTTGGCCTCCAATTATGTTTTTTTTTCTTGGCCTATTGTAAACATGCTGGGGACGGGAATTGGGGCTGCTCCATCTCGGCTGTTACTAGTTTTGATTTGGGTTATGCTGTCTGTTGCATATGTTTACAATGTGAGGGAGGGAAATGTTCATTTGCTTTGGATACTGTTTTTGCAGAGGGCATGGGGTTCTGGGGGTATGGTTCAGGTCACAAAGTGTTTTATAAAAATGTGTACTCATTGTCCATCTGTGGTTTTTCAGACTGACTTGGACTGGTGCTTGACTCATTCTTTATAGTTTTGTCTCTTTTTTGTGTTTGTTTGGTGTGTTGTGTTGTGCGTAAGGTGTGTGTAGTTGCCTCTTGCTCTTATAATGCTTGGTGTGTCACACAAGTAGGCTTCCTGTGGCCTTACCCATTTACTCAATAGGTTGTCTGCTTTGTGATTACTGATAGGACTGCCTACCAGCAATTTCTGTCACTGCTCTTATTTTCTTTGTAGTCGTTTTTTCTCAGGGGGGGGAGGAGTGTGGGGTGATTGTTTTCTCAGGGAGGACACCTTTACTGCCGGGGGCGTGAATGTTATGATATTGTGTCCTGATCAGGGATTAGAGATTATTCTGAGATATGCCAAGGACTCGAAATGCAACCTTCCTGAGGTGTTTTGTGGGATACAACAGGATTGAGGGGTGGGACATGATTGGAAAGAAGGGGGAAGTTGCGGGAGGTGTCACACATTTTTTCTTTTCCTGGTTGAATGCGTATACTGATGTTCTCCGCATGGAATGTTAATGGCTTGAATTGCCCTCAGAAGAGAAGAAAGGTTATGGCTAGAATATGCAGGGCACGGGCTGATGTGATTTTTTGCACAGGAGATGCCTTTGCTTGAAGGCTCTGGGATCCTCTTGGTTAACTGTAGATATACTAAAGAAATCTCTCATTTGGTATTACTCGAAGTCTCCTTGCTGCGTGATATGCAAGGGGAAACGTTCGTTTTGGGGGTGATTTCCAGTGTGTACTTGGTCATAGACTGGATAGTTCAGCTGCATGCAGGTATATGTGTGGGGGCAAGTAAGGAGTTTCGACACTTTATTCAAGGATTTGATCTGATAGATATATGGTGAGTCCTGCATCATGGGGAGAGGGAGTATTCCTTTTACTCTCCAGTGTTTGACTCATATTCTAGAATTTACTATTTTTCTTATCTCGGATAGGCTTATTGATAAGACTACTAGTGTGAATAAAAGGGAACGTGGATTGTCTGATCATTTTTTGATGGATTTAGGACTGGGTTTAATGGATATAGAATCGGTTTTAATAAGGCAGCGGTTTGAATGTTGTTTTGACGGATCAGGAGGTTCTTGATAGTCTGAGGAACTTCATTGTGGTCTTTTTCGAGGAGAATAGAGGGTAGGCAGACGTCTTGGTGGTCTGGGATAGCTTTAAAGCGATGATTCGGGGGGAGCTGATTAATTGTATGTCAAGTTCTAGGAACCAAGAGTTAATGGTGCACACCAATTTCCAGATTTAGTATTCTCCAACAATTTAATCTCTAAATTAGAGAATATTTAAGGTGCAGTGGAGGAACTATGGTCCTGGCACAGAACCACCACACAATAGACGAAAGAAAGAGGATTCAAACATTGAATCCTCCCGTCATATCATATCAAAATAAATTGGAGGCTAAGGGGCTCCAGGGCCACACTTAATCTCTCTAATGCCTACATGCTTGACAACTCTATTAGCATTACGTATTCCTAGTGACTTCAGCAGCTGCTGTAAACAGAATATTAGAACGAGTAATGCTTAGCAGAGAAAGGGGATAAAGAGGATGAAAAGGCATTCACCAATATTGGTAGTGCGTTCCACTTGAATGTTTGACAAAATGAAGAAACTATCCTACAGAGTCTGGTTCCAGCTGGGATTCTACAGCCCGAACTGTGGAAAATACAATGGTCTGGTCCACTGCAAAGAGTGAAAATGACTTATAAAGATACATAACTCATTCATTGGCAACATGTAACAATCGTTATTTTGTGAAGTGTGATGTAATCTAGTCAAGAGACAACACTTACCCCCCTGGTTGTGTTCCCAGGGGTTTTCACTGTAGTGGGAAGAGCGTCCATCTCAATAGGTTTTCCTAACATTGCGCGTTACGATCAGAAAACTCGGGTGCTTTCTACAAAGGATATCGGGGTGATAAATAGTGGGAAGCCATATAAACAGCCATGACTTCTCATATTTATGTTATAGTAAAAGCCACTGTGTGCCCCTGTTCTGATATTTTGGGAATGTGAATGATGGTGTCTGTAACCATGGCAACAGCAATCGCTGTTGACTCGTGGCAGACGCCATCTTATGTAAGTTCAGAAGACTTACATTGTAGGTGTAAAGAAGACGGACTAAATGAAAAGGCTAAAGCCTAGTCTCCATATTGGGGTGGGGTAATCCACTCTAACGAACCCCTAATGTATTACTGTTCACCGATGTTAATTCACATAATTCCGCTATAAGAGTGATAGGGTGCTGACAGCGGAAGTCCAAAGACAGGAGTAAAGGGGAACCACTTCTATTTATCTCAAAATTCTCAAGCCAGAGTTTTCAGATCAGTAAGACCAATAAAAAGCATTGGAGAATCTTACATAATGACACCCCACTGCTTAAGTTATTCCCTAAAGCCCCCATGATGGCGTTTAAAAGAGGGTGGAACTTGAGAGACAAACTGGTAAGGGCGGAGAAAATCACACAACCTACTGTCTGTAATTATTGAATACAGTTTAATCAATGGATGAGAAGGAGGATTACCCTGAGTATTCCTTCATGTAATACAAATGCTTGCTTCAATATGTGAATGTCTATACTACATTATGACACAGGAGTATATAGCGTGTTTTCTCAAGAATTATTGGAACATATAGACGAAACCAGAAATGTTTTAAGCACTATCTAACTATTGGAAGAATGTTGGACACTAGCGTATAATACATGCAAACCATCTGGATGTTGACACGTTAGACTCACATTGAGCTAACTTAAATTTGAATACTCGGGCCCCTGAAACCCTTGTAGCCCATGGATACAAACTTCCCTCTTTTTTACTGCCCCAGGGCGTGCTGTAACTCATGGCACATTATTCCAACTCACTTAATCTATTCCCTTGTACGTGGGAACCAGGAGGATCTGCTTAGAATGTATTGCAAATGCATTTTACTTATTCACTTTAAAGGCGATTTAGTTTATTGCTGAATCTGCCGTTTTATAGTATTTCCACTATACTTCTACTAAGTTTTCCGTATAGGCACCTCCACAGTTAATCTCGAACTTCGGGTGTCAGCACCATATCGCTCTTATAGTGGAATTATGTGAATTAACATCGGTGAACAGTAATGCATTAGGGGTTTGTTAGAGTGGATTACCCCACTCCAATATGGAGACTAGGCTTTAGCCTTTTCATTTAGTCCGTCTTCTTTACACCCACAATGTAAGTCTTCTGAACGTACATAAAATAGTGTCTGCCACGAGTCAACAGTGATCGCTGTTCCCGTGGTTACATAAGCCATCCTTCTCATTCCCAAAATATCAGAACGGTGGCCGATTTCTTGGACCGGTGAGTAGAATCGTGCACATGGAGGCTTTTACTATAACATAAATATGAGGAGTCATGACAGTTTATATGGCTTCCCACCCCGATATCGTTTTTAGAATGCACCGTGTTTTCTGACTGTAACGCGCAACGCTAGGAAAACCTATTGAGATATACTCTCTTCCCACTACAGTGAATACCCACGGGAACACCACCAGGGGGGTAAGTGTTGTCTCTTGACTAGATTACCTCAAACTTCACAAAATAACGATTGTTACATTTTGCCAATGAATGTGTTCATGTATCTTTATAAGTCATTTTCACTCTTTGCAGTGGACCGGACCATTGTATTTTCCACAGTACGGGCTGCAGAATCCCAGTGGAAACCAGACTCCGTAGGATAGATTCTTCATTTTGTCACACATTCAAGTGGAACGCACTACCAATTGTGGTGAGTGCATTTTCATCCCCTTTATCCCCTTTCTCTGCTAAGCATTACTCGTTCTAATATCCTGTTCGCAGCAGCTGATGAAGTCACTAGGAATACAAAAGGCTAATAGAGTTGTCAAGCATGTAGGCATTAGAGAGATTAAGTGTGGCCCTGGAGCCCCTTAAGCTCCAATTTATTTTGAAATGTAATTTACATATAGGTGATTGATTACGCTGGCAAGCCGCCCTTAATACACATGAAATGAAGAAACACAAAGATTTAGGCATCTTTATCTAGAATACGAGAGTCACGTGGTGAACCATAAGAAAGGTACTAGTACGTACTTGTCCCTTGATCCATCTCCTTCATGTGTCTAATAGATAACAGTGTGACTTTAGTTCCAGTATCATATTACCATGTGATTTAGAGAACTGGTAAGCATTTGAATTGGGTTATATCCAGTTGGCTCCATGTATGCACAAGATGCTTAAATGATATGATATTTTATTTGCATCGCGCTCGTACACAAGTGTTTCAGAGCGCGACGAGGCAAGGGAGGGGAACAAGGGAGAACACATCACAACATAAAAACGATCTTACTAGGCCCACTGACATTGAGAATGTGCAAGTGCATGGGAAAGGGAAAAGGGAAAAAGTGCATGGAAGGGGGAGAGTGGAAAGTGCAGAAGCCGAGAAGCGCAGATAAATAAAATAAATAGAAAATTGAGGCAAACTGATTTATCTTGTTAATCTCTAAACTTAACACGGCCTACCCTTTGTATGAACTGTATACCAACCTTCTTGATTCTATACTTTGCATTTGCTAACGTCTACACAAAATACAGTTGATTTCATTAATCATATGGATTGTACATCAACCCCACTGATTCAGGTTACTTGATATGTCCCTTTATGTGATATTCGCTCAGCAGTCCGTAAGGCTCAGGAAGAAGAGGATTAGTCCTCGAAACGCGTAAGCCAAGACACGGGATATGTGGATTGTTTTTGCCTAAAACTATGTATAGTTAAAATTTTATTTTTTTAAGGAATTTCACATAAGCATGACCTTGTGGATTTATTTACTGAATTAATGTATGAAAAGTCTTTGAATTGCTAACTGTCTTGTACAGTATCTAAAAGTGTGCAGGGGACGGGAGGCTTCGATGTTTGAATCCTCTTTCTTTCGTGCTGCCTTCTAGGAAGTCAGGTTTGGCTGAATTAAAATTGTTGGAGGGTGAGCTTGGGCATTTGCAATGGCAGCATGAGTTGACCAGGGGTACTGAGGACAATTTGCAAATTGACAGGTTGAAAGATGCTTTAAAATGCAAAGTCGATATACATGCGGAGAAGGGGTTATTTTCCGTAAAAACAGAAATACTCGGAGCATGGCGACATGGGTGGTAGGCTTCTGGCTGATGAGCTGAAAGATATGACTAAGAGGTCTTGTGTTCAGGGCGTTGAGAATGCGCATGGTGTAACTGTAGTGAACAGGCAGGCGTTTGTGAATATTTTCGGTCCTTTTATAAATCATTGTACACTGAGGATGTGTATCTGTCGAGATCAGATTTGGATGGCATTTTTGATATAATTGAGATTCCAGTTCTGGCCGTGGAAGGTAAGGATGCCTTGGAGGGCCAGGTTGGTGTTGCAGAGGTCTTGGGGGCTATGGATCAGCTTAATGTTGGTAAATCTACAGGTTTGGATGGTTTACAGGTGGAGTTCTACAGGTCCTTTTGTGCCCAGTTGGCTCCATACTTCTATGAGCTGTATAATTTCTGTTGCTGAATGGGGTGTTATGTCCTCCCATGAGGGAGGCAGTAATTTCTCTAATTCCCACCAGCGATCCAGTAGAATGGAGCTTAAAAGCTCTGACGCTGCCAACCCCTTCCACTGCTAGAAGGCAGAAAAGAAGGACTGCTTTCCTGAGCGAGTGGAAGTTGGAAAAAGAAAGAGGACTGGCAGTTCTGAACGCGAGCCACGGGTCCTTATGAGGCCAGGCACTCTCAGATCCCAACATAGTGCTGGTGTACATGGTAATACATTAAAAGAATGCAGAAATAAATATAATACAAATAATTTAAAAGGCGCCAACATGGTTAGCGTGTGTGAAGGTTTGCGGTGCCCAGTCACATCCCGCACCTAAAAGGAACAAATAAAGTGGGCAATATAATGAAACAAGGAAAAAAAACCAGGGCAAATGCCTACCATGTGTATCCGGTACTGCAGCAAATCACCCATGCCCACAGTTCCAACACAAACTAACAAGCAGAGGGTGGTGCCACACCAGACCAAGTGTGGCACCTCCGTCTGACTTGCTAGTTCTGATGAGAGGTCTGTATATAAGTTGAGTGTTTGGTAAGTGCCATCTGGTTGGTTCCATTAGCATGGTGAAGATCATTCGTAATCTTCAAGAACTAAGAATGACAACTGTATTCCCTTGTTCCCTTCCCACCTTGAAGTGCTTAGAAGCACTTCACTTGTGTATAAGCGCTTTACAGATAAACAATTACAATGGTGAGTGGAAGGATTGACTGGAGTGAGTGGTGTTGATTGCAGGTGGAAAATGTGAGGATTACGCACCACACTTGGTCTGGTGTGGCACCACCCTCTGGTTGTTAGTTTGTGTTGGACGTGAGTGCATGGGTGATTTGCCACAGTCATGTAGTGTGGTAGCCTTGATTCTTCTTTTTCTGCTATTCTGGTTCCTGGTCTGGTGTATGGTTTCATTGTTGGTGGTTTTCCCTGAGTGCAGTGTTGTGCCAGGTTGTGACAGTCCCTGTATCGTGGAGTGGCAGTGCCAGATGTTAGGAGTGTTGTTCTTGGTGATTGCTTGGTGCAGGTGGTGTGTGTGCTAGGTTGTTTGTGGGCTGTGGTTTTGCTTTGTTTTGCTGTGTGTTGAATCAGTTGAAAGGGGGATGTTGTGATGTGTTTTGCTGTGTGTTGAATTAGTAGGAAGGGGGATGTCGGGATGTGTTTATGTTGTTTTGTTAGTCCTGCTGGCTATTCATGCAGTTGTGGAATGTTGATGAATGAGGTGATTGGCAGCTCGGGTGAATATTGGTAAGTGTTCCGAGATTAAGCACACACTTATGGAAGTCAAATTCTTCTGCTTTTATTCGTATTGCTTCCATTAATATGATTTATCAAATTGTTAAAAATTGTTCATATGGAGGGTTGAATAAATAATCCCATATGTATTGTCAATATTTGCTTTTAATTGCACATTAAAAACTAAAAAACTAAAAAACGAAATCTAGTTCGGACAAGCTCCCCTGACTCTGCACACTCAAAAGTTGAGCTTGTCCAAACTAGACTTAGTTTTTAGTTTTTAATGTGCAATTAAAAGCAAATATTGACAATACATATGGGATGATTTACTCAACCCTCCATATGAACAATTTATAACTATTTGATAAGTCATATTAATGGAAGCAATATGAATAAAAGCAGAAGAATTTGTTGTGACCGATCATGCAGGAAAGATTCAATCCACATGAGCACTAGCCCCTAGATTCCAAGTTTGTTTAACCCGTCCATCAATAAATGATGATCAATGCTAGGAAAGTGCTGCTGACAGGTCCAATAAAATGAAGGCTTCTGTTTCTGTCTTATCAGCCTTATTTCGTAGGTTGTCAAGGACTGCTATGGGCACTGTGTAAATGTGATTTGCAGATTATGCAGCATTCTGTACGCTTTAATTATTTATTTGGCTGCATGTTATTGAAATATGCTCACTATTTAGACATTATACAATGTACTATTTAATGTATGCCTGCGCTTTGTGGTACCTATAGCTGTGCCTGTTTGCTGATTTAGAAGCTTTCTAAAAGAAAATAATACTTTATACTTCATTATTTACTGCTGTTTAGAAGCAGATTTATTTCTGTTTGTAGAAAATGTATTTTCCTATTTTGTGGAATGCTTCTAAATGGCTGACTTTATTTGTTTACAACTTGCTTGGATTACTTTAAACTGTCTTTTTTGTAATCACATGAAAGATCATTTTTATTTTTAACCCATTGTCTGGCAAATAAATATATATTTGTATTTTAAATTGTTCTGCATGTTTCAGGGTATAGAATGGACAAAGTAAAAGAGTTGCCTCCCTTTTCTGCTAGAAAGTGTTTCTTTCTGTTGGAAGATCAATACAGCCTTTTATACCCACCATTTGCATAAGGTTTTAGTTCGTCGTTCTGAACCTTATGTTTTTTGATTAAATTGGTACAGGATCTTGGCCTTTTTGACCTGGAAGCACTCATTTCTAAGATGTTCATTTGTCAGTGGACTCTCTCTCAGTTGTAGAGCAGGTTTCTGCACTGTTCATTTTTCTTTTTTTTTGTAGGGCTGAAGGCCTCATCCTAGCTAGTGTGTTGATTTCATGAGACTGCTGCTGTTCCATCGCTCCCTGAAGAGAGCTCTGTATTTTCACCATTTCAAAGGAAAAGCACCTATGTTCTTGCCCCTCCTGTTCTGTGGAGTGCAACCCCATAGGAGTCTTACATGCTCCAAGCAGGTTAGGAATAGAGTGAAATGTTGCAGCATTGTCTTCTGTGGTATTCGAATTCTATGCCATCAGCTTCACTTGATCTGAAACGTTGTTATGCAGTATGAATGCTGTCCTATCCTGCTGGCCATCTATGAATACTGATGTGGAAAGGAAAGAGAAGTTCCCTGGCCCACCCCATCAGCATAAGGAGGTGCACTTACCGCTGGTGAATGAGGGCGAACATGATAGCAGACGCATGTTTAAATAAACACCCGTGATTGGCGTGTCAGCTGCAGCATAGGAGGGAAGCGACAGGCGAGTGGAGGTTCGGACCTCACATGCAGCCAGAGAGAAGGTAGGCAGGCCCCCGAGCGGAGGAAAGTGAGGGGCGGCGGCCTGGGAGCAGTGAGGCTCCATTCTTCAACGCACCATTCCAGGAGAGAAAATAAGGGGCAGACAGGAACAACAAACTGGTATGGCAGACGCACCACAGAGGGATATCCTGTGCCTCGTTTGGCATGCCTGTGCCTTCCACTGAGGAAATGCAAGTGGGGGTACAGCTGCAGCGAAGTTGGCATGGGTAGTGAACAACCACCGGAACAGCTGGTAGTTCTGTGTGCCTCGGCGAACTGAAGAAAATTATGATGTCATGCGACATAGCCGTTTGTGCCTTTCGTCCCAACACACCTTTCCAGTGGAGTGTAGTGCATCTCCTTGACAGAAAAGGTTAACAGAACACTTTTTGTTTGGTTCCCTGATGGCAGAAGAAAACAAGGTGGGAGTTTTATGTGCTTGATTGATGAAATGGTGATTTTGGCCACACGAGCACTGAGAAAACTGGACACCAGAGGGGCGGGATGTTAGTAAAATAAGTGATGTTCTAGGAGGTTTGTAAAATAAGTGATACCCTATGTTGGAGTATAAGAACAACTTCAATGATATCAATTTGTGCTAGTGACAAGGAAGAATGTTATTTGTTTTATGAGTAATTTAACTATATGTTTAGGTATGTGGGGCCATGGTATAGCATGCATGCATGCATGCATGGTGCGCCATGTTAGCAGGTAGGGATGTTAAATTTGAATATGTAAATTCAGTTGTCAGTAGAAAGGCTGAACGGACCACCAGGTCGGTCTGTTGAGGCTGTAAACAGCCTGATGCGCTTTTATCCAAAAATGATGGATTAGATTCAATAACAACCACTATAACCTTGATACTGAGAAATAGACAAAACTAGAAACCCTCAATCCAACTAATGATGAATAGTCAACACAATCATGTTATTCCATCAGTGCTACAAAGCACATGTTAGTAATCACTCCAACCTTCACTGCCCTATCACAAGGAATTAACAAGTTATTTCTGGTGTTACAATCCTGTTTAAGAGAAGTAGAAAGCTTGAGGCAGAAGTTACAATCCTGTTGAAGAGAAGTAGAAAACTTGAGGCAGAAGATCACACTTTTAAAGGAAGATTTGAAGAATGCTGACCAGCACCTAGAGCCTTTAGCTTCCCAGCGAACGAGCCGACGTACTCAAGCCACACCAAAACCGCTTGAGTGCAAGAGTGAATTGAAATCAATTCTCCCAAACAGTCCACAGCCAGCCAGAGAAGAATGCAGCAAGATTAATGAATTGCCCACTCTGGACCCTGCCCTAATCCTTTCAAGAGATATGGGTCAATTGTAAAGGCAACATGATGACTAAAACAATGGACCTAAGGAATTGGAGACACATGTCAATCATACTTTTACAATCATGGAATATTTGTGCAGACGTGAAGTATTGCATTTCTGAGAGGATTATTAGGAATAACCTGCATGTTAATGGCTGCAATTTGATACAAGATACAAGATATTTAAGTGATTGCCATCTCCTTAATAAAGACACGAATGGTGATAATCATGGCCATGTAGTCGGCATGACTATACCAAAGTTAATTATTGGTTAATTCTTTTGTCACTTTACTAATACATATGCCCCCTAACTACAGGATTTTGTGCATAATGGGTGCAAATAATTTATTTCATTTCATGAGGATCATCTTATTTGCTTTGTGGTTATTGTAATCTTTGTTCTCATTGATAGGAAATATGCTTTGTCTTCTATCTGCAATACTAATCAAAGATTTTGACCTTTCACCACTTCTGTGCTAAAATGTATCTGCTTCTTTATAAACACACACAATCTTTTCCTTTGTTACTGAGAAATGGCTCTTTCAAGAAAATGATAGCAGTGTTTAGCTGGTCTCTTTGTCTTGTTTTGATATACATTTTATTTTGCAGGCAACAATGAAGGAGTTCAATATCGAATGACCAGCCAAGGAAAAAATGGCGGTATGATGTCAGGTTGAATTTGATCAGAGACGGACAGAAATGGTACCCAGGCGGATTCAGAATTTGTTAGAATGGTTGAAGGTAGTAAAAAGAATAGCAGACATATAGCTAGAATGGTATTTGTTAGAAGATGTGTTTATTAAAGAGAGACAGTCATTTTATATCACTCTCAGTAGCGCCACTCTGTGCTCCCTATGATGTGATATGCTCTGCCATCACATGTACAAGAAAAACCATGCCTTGCCACCACTGAGGGTGTAATCCCGTTCTATGTTCTCTTGACAGAAGTGGTTATTTGTTGCTGTTGATGTAGCAGTAGAAGGGATCAGGTGGTAGGGAAAGCTGAACTCACCAGACCCTGAGGAATGTTGTACAAGGAAAACTATTATTCGTCATTGAATTTTCAGGAGATTTGTGATGTTTCCAAGGTGCTAGATGCATATTGAAATTTAGATTGTAATGTAGGTTAGTTTTAAAGGCCTCTCGGCATTGGCTCAGTTCCCATGAAACCATGAATGGTACTGTAACAGGGAGAAAAATGAAATTCTGCATTGTTTAGATTGCACGTTAGTCCAAAAGTGTAGATTGTGGCAGTAGAAGGTTTACATTTAATAAATAAATAACTAAATGCATATTTGAATAAGGAATGAGGGGCGAGAATTCCTCTTGCAGGAGGACTGTCGAACATGAACGGAAATGATATTGCTCCACCCTATCATGTGATTTTTGCCATTTACCTTACTTTTATTCTTTCCAATGGGCAATATTAGGGTCCCCCATCCCGTTGGATTTGTAACAGCTTGTTCACGTCAAGTACCCTTATGAGTATTTGCTCTGGTTTGAACCAAAAAGTGCTGTTTGGCAGAAACCAGTGCCAAGGATGCCGATACACATGTCCTTGTGTATGCCAAACAAAATTGCCATAAACAATTGAACTGCTTATGCCTGACCAGAAAGAATCCGGGCTGTGGGGGTACAATGCCCCTCGGAATTGGTTGACATATCGGAACTTGCCAAATAACATCATAAACTGCAATAGACACCGCAAACGGATTACTCTTTTATGAATGAAGTTGTTGATTTCGCTGTAGGCAGAATAATTGTGACGGAAGAGCTAATTGTGGGTTTCTTAAATGCTCTCAGGTCAGGTGAACAACACTCTATAAAGGTAAGGGGTCTGGAAGGCAGGTCCCCTTAAATGCAGGATGCTGTTTTCCTCGACTTGCAAGCCAAAGAATAAATGCCTCTGTTTGTCATCACACGAAAATGATGTATCAGCCTGGTTTCTCCGCCACTCTTTCTATATCCAGAGGTTCAAGTCTTCTAGTATTAATAAATGAATCTTGTATAACGCACTTAATACCAGAGACCAGTCTCTAAACGCTGGACCTGGATTTGAACCTGTGTTGCTCTGCGTTGTCTTGCTTCCAAGACAAACATGTTGCCCCTTATCTATCCTCCTGGCCCAGATATGATCAGGTATGAGGTGTTGGTGTAATGTGGTCACTGAGAAAGGAAGCAGGAGTAATCAGAAAGAAATAGTTTCACCTGACGTACACAGAGACCACAGCCTTGAAGGTCCATCAGAATCTGAAATGGAGGATTGCCTCTCAACTGTCACAGACTACAGAACAAGAGCCAATCTGTTATAGAATCCGGGCAGGCCCTATATGTGTTACAGACTGGCCTCTCATATGTCATACATGAATCTGACTGACATGCCATCATATCAGGGCTTGGAAGGAGAAAGCTCAAGGTGAATATGGGCAGAACATCTTTCAGATAAACTCCTAACACATACAGCCTAACAGTCTCAGCACGCTGCATGGTACTGGAATCCACATACCTTTTGCCATCATCCAATGGGATGCAGCATAAACATGTTGGTGGAGTCTTTGCCTTTTTCCAGCTAAAAACTCTCTACACTCTAGAAACTTGGGAAACATGGAAAGCATAGCAAAAGACTGTTTGAAAAAATCATTAAGCTAATTAATAGAATAGCTGTTGACCTTGCCATATTAAATGCAGTCAACCAATTAAAAGTCCTTGTGGGCCTGTGGGGGGCTGAGGTACCTCTTCATTTGCACCCTGTTATTAGCTGTTAAATCACAAGTCAGATAGTTCTACACAAGGATGTGCCTAACCAACCAGGGAGTTTCATGAACGGGTCCTAGCTTGCAAGAGAAAAAAATTCAGAATATCATAATTCAGTCATGACTACCAATGATATTATTTTAAATTAGATGCATGTGGACCCTCTATCCTCCACTTACTTGAGGGTCTATGTTATTGTAGTCTTGTCTTGTCACTGGCCTGGAGTGCTTGCTATCAGAATGTTGAGTGGATCTGTGTGTGAATGTTCTGAGAGTGTCAGTTGGGGGCCTTAGCTGGGATGATAGGATGGCCGGTGGGTCTACTCCTCTGTTTGTACTGTTAATACCTATCCATGTTAGTGTCCTGTCCATACGTGACTGTAAATACCACAAAAGCAACTGGAATTTGTACATACTGTACATACTGTATAATAAAGCCTTACCTGGACCAATCTAGACTCCACAGCAGGTCTGTCTATGAGTGCTGGGGGCAGTGGCGGTTGGTCGAGAGGCTCAGCTATGTTCGGATCCTCTGATGCCGGCATGTGAATGATGACGTCTTTGAAATGCAGTCAGTATTGGCGATTGTGGACTGCGTGAGCTGGCAAATGATTGCCTTTCATCAGAGTAAGGGACCTTACAGAGCGTCATTGACGTGATGGCCATACTTCACAAGGAAGGTTGCCCTGACAACCCGAAGGATTGTGTTTCTGTTGTGTAGTGCCTGTCTGTGATGTGATGTAGCTTCTGATGTCACATGGAGTGTTGACGAGTGAATGGTGGAATGTTCTATGTGAGAGTTCTCAGTGGTGGCAGTTACATCTGGCCTGCCTGGGTGATGGGAGACGGTGTTGTCCTAGCATTGTCCTGTATGTATATATCTTATATGTCTTATAATATAACTGTAACTAAGAAGCTGGTAATAATCTACTTGAAGCAAGCTTAATCAGCCTGGAACCCGCATCATTTCATTGGCGACGAGTCGGTTTTGGAAAAGGGAACCTACGTGCCACAAGGTGAAAAAGACACTGAAGGACACTGCTACGGGGGGTGCAGGAAGGACAAGGACAAGCTGCCGGAGGAAGGGCAACACGGCCCCCAAAACCAGTAAGTCCAATCACCCAGGGCGCAGGGGAAGGAACTGGAGGTGGGCCCTACGTCAGGTGGGATCAGCTGCTGATAAGCAAGAAGGGGAGCTGTGTCCCCGGGGCTAGCTGCAAAAGATCTGGTCATAAAGCTAAAGGGAAATGTTTCAGTTGTAACATAGTGAGGAGCATTTTGCCGGCCTATTGGTGGTGGTCTGGGCCAGCGATTGGAAGGAAACGGTTAACTTTGGGCTTCGTGAGCTGCAGAGAGTAGCTGGCTCACTGGAGCATGCGGCCCTGAGCACGGTAAATTTAATGGAAAGGGGAACTGCTTATTCAAGTTGGCGAAGGAGAGACTGAGAAATTAAGCATGTTCTTAGTACAATGAAGATAAATATAAATATATCTGTTGTGCTCCTGAAGGTTCTCCCAATTGTCACGTTTTGTTGTTATACTGCCGCGGAGTGCCGGAATGCCAGTATGGTGGGGGTCGGATGGGAAGGACTGGTGAGGGGGTGGCGACGACAGGGGCACAAGAGAGTAGCTGTTGGAGCTCCGGATGGTGCAGAATACAACATGCAACTGATGACGTCAATGAGAGTACCAAGGGAGTTGGCAAACGTGTGGCACTCTCAAGAACCTCGGATTCTGTTGCTCCGGTGTGTTGAATGCTTCAAACATAGTGCGTCACTGGGGACAGAAGGAGAGCCGTCCGAGTAAAGAACCCAACAACGTGGGTTACGCTATCAGGAAATGGATTGTGGTAAAGTGAATTCTATGGAGTCGAAGTTCGTTGCATGAAAAGAGACAATTGCGAGAAGTGAATCCAATTGCAAATGGATTCTGCCAGCAAATTATGGGTCATATGCTGAACTAGCTAGGATGAGTCATGTGGCGTCTAATGATAAACAACTTCTTCAGTGCGGCAAGGTGCAGGCAGGAGAAAGGTGCCTGCACTGCGTGAGTGGAGGTCGTTTCCCGAGGTCATGGAGCGTAACGTTCCTTTAAGTGAAGTAGGTTCAGGACATGTTGCTTAGATTTTCGTTATGTTTGTCCTTCATGGACAATACAGTTTTGGTATATGGTTTGTAGTAATTCTTCCATGCAGATGAAGAAGGTAGTATTCTCTGGGGAATTGTATTTCCCATAGGTGTTTGCGGAAAATGCATTTTACGGCTACACTGTAATGGAACATCATATACTTTATGCTTTAAAGCTTGTTTCAATGGAGTTTGATGGAAGGTATAATTTTTGAAATATGGTGTTGAGTGGGGCATGAATGGTAGTAGTGCATGGACCTGACGGAAGGTGCATATTCATTATAGTGCACAAGTGTATGTTGCTTGTTTGGGAATGTGATGGTTGGGTTCTGGTCATTTAGTTTAATTTCTTTTGAGGATTTTCAGGTTCGGGGTGCCCGGGCCATGGCACATGGATATTGAGCTGCAGGGGGGTGCCCGGGCCATGGCACACGGACATTATGCTGCAGAAGGTGACGCATAGCATTCAAGGTGTGCATGGTATGTGAGTGAATGCATGCGATAGCACTAACTCATTTACAGGATTTGCAGCAATTAGGGTTGCAGGAAAGCAACGTCGACTGGTAGGGTTGAAAATTGCACATTTCCAGTGGTGCAAATCTATGGCTATGGACTTTTAGGTTTGCTTTAGAGCCTATAAATGGCTATGGACTTTTAGGTTTCCTAAATGTGTTGGTCTTGCTTGTTTTTTTTTAATTACAGCAACACATATAGTTATGGAGTTTAATGGTTTTAAAATGCATATGTTTTCAATCTGACTATGTTGATTGTATATTATATGCTATTATTTGTATGGGATGGTGAGAGTGAGGGCGATAATTCATAGCATTCACTGTGAGCATGGTATGTGTGTGAATGTCTGTTTGGGTATGGTAAGTAGTACCTCTGTATGGTATGAAGACTATTTTGGGTGGAGTGCTGCGATGGGCAATGTGTGGTGCGTTTTGCCTTGGCGCTGTGGTTCCTGGGAGGTTGTATCTTCCCCATTATGGTATTTGTTCTGGTTGAACTTATGGAGTTGAGGTAGCTTTTGGTGAAGCTCTATCAGCTGGGTTTTAGAGGGAGGTAGCACCTCTGCTCTATTAGTATGGGGTGGTTACGTTTTTCTGAGGTGAAGAAGTAGGGAGGTAGCGCCTCCGCTTGTGGTATAGTGTGTTCTTCTCGTCACTGGGGACTGGATGTTTCTGGAGATAGTAGTGGGGTGTATGACTGGGGACGCCTGGTCAAGATCCATTGGGACGGAGTGTGGTGGAGCCCTAAGGTGTTGTGACATGGTTTTTCATATTGTTTGTGGTGTTGATTCTGGACTCTGTTATGTATAAGGGGTTCAATGTTCCGACTTGTGTGAGGCTGTCATCTGAGCTGATTGGGGTGTTTTGTTAACCAGTATCTGTTGATGGTATTGGGAATGACTGGCCAGCATCCCTAATATGTTTGGTGGGTCTGCACAGCTTGGTCTGGTGGTATGTGCTCTGTCTAAATTTTTGTTTTTTTGTGAGTGGTAGTGATGATGTGTTTTCACTGTGTGTGTCGCCCGTCTGGTGTGATGAGGTGGTTGGTTTTTGGGGCTCTGTGGCCCGATTGTGCTCTAGAGTGGCAGTCCAGAGGCCCGCTGGAGTTTCAGGGTGGCAGCTTTGAGGCCCGCAGGATTAGAGGCGGGGGCGGGTGGAAGGTGGTGAAGAGGTTTTGGGGTGGTGTCAGAATGTAGTTGAGTGTGCCTTGGAGCTGGGCAGGTTTGGCCCTGGGGTGAGAGCCCAGTGTCTGTTTGTGGTGGGAACAGATAGAGGGAGTATTGTTGATTTTGCGAGGGGTTTTGAGAAGAATGTAGGTTGTTCAGTTTGTGTCCTGATGGTGGGGAACTTGTAGTGGAAGTGGTGGTCTACGTGTGGCGTGTCACGTGTACATGTGTTTGGCAAAGGAGGGAGGTGTGTTGTGTAGTGCCTATTTGTGACGTGCTTTGTGCATGTGTGGTTGGGTAAAGGAGGGAGGTGTGTTGTGTAGTGCCTGTCTGTGATGTAATGTAGTTGTGATGTCACGTGGAGTGTTGACGAGTGAATGGTGGAATGTTCTGTGTGAGAGTTCTCAGTGGTGGCAGTTACATCTGGCTTGCCTGGGTGATAGGAGGCGGTATTGTCCTAGCATTGTCCTGTATATATCTTATATGTCTTATAATGAAACTGTAACTAAGAAGCTGGTAATAAATCTACTTGAAGCAAGCTTAATCAGCCTGGAACCTGCATCATTTCAGTTTCATGCTTTCAACGTGAACGATATGCAGAGTTAATTTGTTTAAAATGACTCGGTCTGTGTGTGTGCCACGGCATTCTGAAATGGTCACTGTGTTATTAGAAACAAAATGGAATTCTGATCATCATTTCTTTTTTAAGTACGTGTATGTGCATCAAGGAACACTACAGATTTCGCCCAAGGAACATAAGCTTACAGATCGGGCCACTGGTGCTGCTGCAGCGGTAACGGGTATGATGACACATTGATGGGAGTGTGCAGCGCGCTCTGAGCCTACATTGGGGAGATACATATTTGTAGCTAGGAATTAAGTTGAAATCTGCAATAATATTTTGCTTGCAGGCATTTTGGACTGGATGTTGAAGATATAATAAGTGAATGCTGATATTGTTTTGTTTGAAATATAATGCAGCATGTTTCATTGGACGATCAATAAGTGCACAATGACATTTGGTTTATTAACAGGCAATACGGATTCATACAGAATAATGCAAGATGTTTAAATTTTTTTATTTTTAATGCTGTGAAGCAAATTTTAAGGTGATTTCTAAAGTTGAAGGTTTGCATATGGGGATTTAATGTTGGGTTATAGAAATGCCTATTTTGTTATGTAGGGAAATGTAAAAGCTCAATTATGAATCAAGGGGACACATTACGTGTTAATGTGTTGTGCATATGTTGATGTACTGATTACGTTGGGGTGTGCATGGGCCGTTTTCTTGTGGTTATCTATGTGTTGTGGCCCAAGGGTGCATAGTGGTGCAGTCTATATTTACAGTGGTAATGTAGTGTGAGTCAAAATAGTGTCTAAAATGTGGTCAACTGGAAGTAGTTGACTCTTGTGAGCGACAAAGAATACTGTGAAAGGTAAAGTGTAATGATACATTGTGTGTCAGCTTTAAATGGTTGACGTCAGAGTTTTATTTGTAAACATGACACTGTGTTCAACCAAGTAAGGTTGTTAAGGCATATTAATGTTTGGGGCAGCCACACCGCATGTGTTGTGGGATTGGTTGGTGTCATGTTGAAGTGGGGACATTCAGCCAGTTTAGTTTGGATGGTGTAGCAATCAAAATGAGTTGCGCACACATTAAGTATAGTGGGGACATTCAGCCAGTTTAGGTTGAATGGTGTAGCAATTAAAATGAGTTGCGCACATATTAGGTATAAAAAGGTGTGAGGAATTGATGCCATTGCGGTGGTATTGAAAAATATAATTTATTGGAACTAAATGTACAGAAACATTTAGTGTGGTGTATATGTTATATATATGCGATAGTTATGCTTTTCAATGAATTGTTTGGTGCTCCCTGTTATGTCACACTCTTCAGGCACTACCTGAGCCAGCTGAACTAGCCACTTGGTACTGTGATGTCATGCAAGTACCAAGTGGAATGTTGATGTATGAGTGAGAGAAGGCTGTGCTGAGTGTTCTGTTTATGGGTCCGTTGGTCCCTCCCTCCCTGGGTGATGGGTGCCGGTGATCTATCTATCTATCTTAGTATCTATTTTATGTCTTTATGTCCTGTGACATGTAACTGAAGAACTGGAAGTAAACTTACTTATAAGCAACCTAACTCAAGTATGGACATTGCTTTACTACGATGGCGACGAGGATCTCTGGAAGAGGAACCCTGGAGAAAGGAAAGCTGGAAAGGTGACTGCAGAGACCTGCTGCGGGGGGTGCAGGAACCAACAGGACCAAGGAAAGAAGAAGACATCTGTTAAGATGTGTTGTATTCACATAGTATTGATACATTCAGTATAATTGTTCACATGTATTAATGTAACCAGTTCACTGTTATATAGCATTTAAACAGTTCATGTTACTCATGCCTAATCTATGTTAAGTATGTATACTACTCACCATTGTGACCTAATGTTATTCCATTAGAGTGTTCTGGGCATGGGAAGTTCGGAAGTGTCAGTTGAGCTTGGCCCTCCGTGGCGGAGCCTGCTGCCGTATGTTTATGCTTAATAACCTTTCTTTAATATTACGTGCGCGTTGCTATAACTTAACATTGGCGACGAGGATGTTTGATGGGCCCCGCGCGTGTCGTCTGCAGTAGACTGCGCTGTGATTCCTGATCCCTGGGCTTTCTTGGTCTTTCCCTCCGCGGCGGTGGCAGGCTCGACTTGAAGGCGGAAGGGAAATTCTGCGCGCACACACATCAAAGGCAAGTGGAAGGGCTGAGCGACCCCCTGGCAGCGCTTAATTACTTTATTCACGAACTTATTCCCCGCTGTTCGTTGGCAATAAAGTGGAGCTGGGAGCGTCAGCGAGGCCTCATCTAAAGTAAACAGGCCATTGTGACGTGCGTTTCCTGGCAACCAGTGCTCGGCTGCCTGGAGAAACATTATGTAAACAAAGCTCATCGCGCTGCGGTGCCGAAGCGAACTACAGGCTAATGTTAGGTTGCTTACTGCCTGATATAAGTGCTGTTTTAAGGACACATCTGCAAAGACAATTGAAGCCCCTGCAGAACAATTGACAAATCGGCTGCCGCACGTTGGAATTTTGCAGGAACATTTTTTGTTAGACATTATTGTGATAGTACAAGCATCCTGCAGTGACTGACAGCTCAATTATATTTGAGTGTTACACGTTTAACCTTCCATTGCTGACATCCTGCAGTAAGACCATCATGGCCACATCGATTCCACCTCCCAAGTCATTTTTGGAGGAGCCTGGTCGGTCCTTTCTCACTTGGGACAAATGGAAGGACGCTTTTGAAAATTATTTAATTGCTATGGGAGGTGATAGGTTTGCCCCAGCGCGCAAAAAAGCTCTTTTAATACACAACTTGGGTGTTGAAGGACGCAGAATCCTGGATGGATTAGCTGGTAGTCAAGCATTGAATGATGATGATGCAGATATTTATGACCAGACTGTGAAGAAGTTACGGGATCATTTTGAACCGCGAAAAAACATTAGTTTTGAAAGACACAAATTTTTCCAAAGAGCGCAAGAACAGAATGAATCAGTAGAGTCATATGTTGCACGTCTCAGGTCATTGAGTTATTCGTGCGAATTCGAACAGTTGGCAGATTCTTTGATAAGGGATCAACTACTTAGATGCACCAATAACCCGAAGATTCAAGAAAAGCTCCTTGCGAGGGACATGAGATTGGATGAAGCAGTAGATCTGGCAAGAAGTATTGAGCGAACATCCCATTATGTGAAAGAACTTAAAGTTGATAAACAAATCACTACTGCCATGTCAGTTTGCTCAGTTGACCAGAAAAAGAGAAGTAATTTTCTGACTCCAAGAAGAGGGAACTGGAGTGCGAAGGGTTCCTGTTTCAGGTGTGGAAATCTTAAACATAGTGCAAACTTTCCATCCTGTCCGGCTAGGTATGCGGAATGTTTCAGGTGCAAAGGAAAAGGACATTTCGCCAATCTCTGCAAAGCTGGCTCAGTAAACCTGGTAGAATCAAGGGTGGACACAAATTGTACCCATGAAGAGGAAGTCAAGAGAAATTATAACATCCACGAGATCTCGGCTAATCAGGAACCAAATGCAAAGTTTGTATTTGAGATATCCACCATACAATGTGATGGGAATGGCCCAAGAGATATATTCCAAGTGGATGGATGTGAGGTAGAGATGAAAGTTGACACATGTTCACCTTGGACAATAGTATCTAGAGACACTCTGGTAAACGTCTTAAAGAAAGAAGAGAATATGATTAGATCCACGAATATTAAAGCATGTGGATATGCAGAATCGGCCATTGACATCATGGGGGAGTTTCCAGCCAGGATCGCCTACAAAGGAAAAGTTTGCCAAGCCAACATAATTGTGTCCAGAAGAGGTTCGTCCTTACTAGGATGGGAGGAGCAAAAGAACCTTGGTGTGAGGGTTCAAGCTAGTGCATCCAACCCTATATCCATTGCGGAAGTAGACGACATTTGGTCAAAGAGTTTCCCTGAAGTATTTTCGGAGGAACTTGGAAGATTAAAAAACTTTGAACATCACATCAAACTCAAAAAAGATGCACAACCTATTCAACATAAAGTGAGGCAAGGTTCATTGAAAATGAGGGGTCAATTAACTGGGGAACTCAATGACCTGATGAGTAAAGGTGTAATAGAACCAGTGGTTGCCACGGAGTGGCTATCACCAATTGTGTTGGTGGCCAAGTCCAACGGAAAATTAAGATTGTGTGTCGACCTGCACAGCCTCAATCAAAATATTATAGTTGAAAAGCATCCTCTTCCCAACATTCCTGAGACCTTGTCCACTTTAGGTGAACCAAAGTTTTTTTCCATTATCGACTTGTCAGCAGCATACCATCAAGTCCCGTTATCAGAGAGTTTGCAGCATCTCACGGCATTCATCACTCCAGATGGCATTTTCAAATTCAAAAGAATGCCATTTGGATTAGCTTCTGCTGCATCTGTTTTTCAAAAAATTATGGAAGAAGTACTTAGGGGTTTAAAAAGTGTTACTGTTTTCCAAGATGATATTCTTGTGTTTGCTGACACGGAAGGAGAACATGATGATAATCTCAGAGCAGTGTTGAATAGGCTCAAGGGAGCTGGTCTAACTGTGCAGAGGAGTAAATGCAGGATTGCTGTTCAGGAAGTAGACTATCTTGGCCATAGAATTTCAAAAGATGGTATTTCTCCTAAGAAATCGCTTGTGGATAGTATAAGTGGTGCGCCCCAACCTTGTGACAAAGATCAGTTAAGGTCGTTTATGGGATTGGCAGAATACTACCACAAGTTTGTTAACAATTTTGCCACCATTTCCACACCTCTGAGAGAATTACTTAAGAGAAATGTGAGATTTGCATGGTCAAGTGAATGTCAGGTAGCTTTTGAGAGAATCAAAGAGAGCATCATTGGAGCACCTTCTCTAGGAGGGTTTGTGGTGGGAAGGAAGACAACCTTAGAAGTGGATGCAAGCAACCAAGGTTTGGGAGCGGTATTGTCACAATATGACTCTGCTAAAGTAGAACACATTATTGCGTTTGCATCCAGACCACTGAGAGGAGCTGAGGTTAATTACTCAGTGATTGAGAGGGAGGTTTTGGCTGTGTTTTGGGTGGTTGCTCACTTCAAGTTTTTTTTGTGAGGGCAAACGTTTCTGGTCAAAACCGATCACAAGCCTTTGGTTCAGCTGCTGGGTGGTGTTGAGTGGTCTAAAAGCTCGCCCAGAGTTTCAAGGTGGATGGTGGACCTGTTAGCTTATGACTTTAAGATTGTGTATATGGCAGGCAAGAACAATATAGTTGCGGATTGCTTATCTAGACTACCAGTAGAGGACAAAGAGGTTGAGGCAGTACATTATGAGCAGAATGTGTTAATTGCGGCAGTGGAAAATAATGCTATAAGCAAGGAAGAGTGGGAGTCTGCTAGCAATGAAGACACTGTATTACAGCAAGTTAGGCGCTGGACCAAGACAGGGTGGCCTCGCAAGAATGATGTGGAAAAAAGTTTTGAATGCTATTATAACATAAAGGATGAACTCAGTATATCAGAAGATGGGATGCATCTTAGAAAAGGTTTGAAGGTTATTCCACCTGGTGGTATCAGACCCACACTGGTGAGTTTAGCTCATCAAGGACACTTAGGTATGGCTGGCACGAAAAGACAGATTAGAGAGTCCTATTGGTGGCCGGGGATTGATGGTGACGTTGACAGGTGTGTTAGACATTGTTATGATTGTATAAGGAGTGATAAAACCAAGGTTGTGAGAGTTGCACCCATGAAACCAGTGAGTGTTCCTACCGAGCCGTGGAAGAAAGTTGCGGTAGACTTAATAGGTCCTTTACAAGACCTAGGGGAAGACCTCAAATATATAATTGTCATGGTGGATAATCACACTAAGTGGATGGAGTACAGGGCTATACGAGAAGCTACCACCGATCAGATGATTGCATTTTTTGAAGATATCTTTTACAAGGAGGGCTTTCCAACAGAATTGATCTCGGACAATGGTGTCCAATTCAGTTCAGGTAAGATGATGGGAGTTTTTCAGGAAGTATGGCATAAGACATTATAGAACGGCTCTTTATCACCCTAGGGCCAATGGACTTGTAGAAAGAGCGAACAGGTTTATAAAGGGAGGATTACAACTGGCCATGGCTGCAAGGTTAGATTGGAGGAAACTCTTAAGGGAAATGATCTGGGGTTATTGTATCACACCGCATACGGTAACCAAGATATCTCCTTTTATGTCTCTTAAAGGGAGGCAACCGGGCTCGCAATTGTGTCCAGGATGGTTGAATTTAGATAAGTCAGTCAACATTGATAGAAGTAAGATTGTAACTTTAATCAAAGAAGCTCAGAATGATTATGAAATCAGGTTCAATTCTGATAAGAAATGTAAGAGGTTGGATGTGAGGGAAGGTGAGTTAGTGTATATAAGGAATCCCAGAATGTCACCCAAATGCTGTGTTAGCAAGTTTTTAGGGCCAAAAAGAATAGCAAAGGTGAGAAACAATGTGGTGATTTTAGAAGGAGGGGAATGCTGGTCTATGTCCAGTTTAGCGAAGTGTAATCTCAACGGAGAACCTCCAGAGTGTGAGAGTCAAGATTCTAATATGGAAAGAGCACATGATTCAGGGAACAGCATTATTGAGCCAGAGAACAGTGATGAGTTTAGTGAGGAAGGTACAGTGAGAACAAGGAGCAAGCCTTCATGGTTAAAAGATTATGTTGAGTAGAACTTTGTGTTTGAAGGGTGGAGATGTGTTAAGATGTGTTGTATTCACATAGTATTGATACATTCAGTATAATTATTCACATGTATTAATGTAACCAGTTCACTGTTATATAGCATTTAAACAGTTCATGTTACTCATGCCTAATCTATGTTAAGTATGTATACTAGTCACCATTGTGACCTAATGTTATTCCATTAGAGTGTTCTGTGCATGGGAAGTTCGGAAGTGTCAGTTGAGCTTGGCCCTCCGTGGCGGAGCCTGCTGCCGTATGTTTATGCTTAATAAACTTTCTTTAATATTACGTGCGCGTTGCTATAACTTAACAACATCACCGCCCCCAAGTAAGCATACCCATCACCCAGGGCGGACAAGGGAGGAGAGGGAGGAGGAGGAGGACCATAGCGAGGACCATAGCAGATTGGATCAGCAGCCCGTTGCATTGGGAGTGCTGGTCCTTCAGCCCATTGCCTTGGGAGTGAAGGGTCCCGGGGCATGAGAAGTCTAAGGGGTCCATGCAACAAGGGTGGCCCTAGAATGGTCGATTGTGGGACAAAAGAAGAGGTGGTCCGTTTAAGAAAAGTGCCTCTGGACTTATATGAACAGACCAGCAGCCTGTTTTCTACAGTAGTGAAGTGTCTGTAGTCATAAGGGACATAATGGGACTGCAGGAGTGGTGAAAGGCTCCTCAATATGATGGAAGGGTTTCTTTAAATTATTGAATTAAAGAAAGGATAAACGTTTCTTTATACCCTTCATATTGGACTTAAATGGACGTGATATATATGCATGAAGTATGGTTCCTGGGATTGTTTAGTGCACGCATGATCAGTGCTTGGGGAGTTAGAATAAGAAGATTTGTTGATCCACTTTAGTAAAAGTGCTCCTGGACTAATTTGGATGGACCAGCAGCCTGCTATCTAAGGGAGTGCTGTGTCTGGAGCCATAAGGAACTTAAAGGGACTGCAGAAGTGATGAAAGGCTCGCCAATAAGATGGAAGGGTCCCTTTTAATTTGAAGTGAAGCCTTTCCTTTGTGTGCACGCAGTGAAGGGTCCCATAAACAGAAATGAAGTAAAGGAAGGATAATTGCTTCTTTATGTGCTTCATAACGGAAGGACAATGGACGTTATGTGCCAAGTATGTTTCCTGAGACTGTTCAGTGCACGGATGATCAGTGCTTGGGGAGTTTGAGCGGATCTCTTTTCAGTGGTGCGTGAAGAAACAGCACGTAGAGCAGAAAGCACAGGAGCTCAACGGACCGTTGGTCTACTAGAGAGCACAGGAGGAGCACAGGAGTTTAAATTGGATTTGGATGGAACGGAGACTAGGAAGGGAGAAGCGATCCCGCGTTTCGGGAACGCACTCTAATTTTACTCTGTGGGGAGGAACGCTGTACTGCTCAATATGCAGCAAACATCCTCTGCCCGTGAGGGGTACGATGTAGTACTGTGGATGGCATCCTTCGCTCATGAGGTCGGGTGCAGGTAACGCCGCTCCGCCTCACTACTGAGGCGCTATGCAGCGGCCAACATGTTAGTAAAATTGTTGTACAATGCTACTTGTATGAGACTGTATAATGCTTAAATGTATGCTGAGATGGAGTTCATTTCGTTTTGCATTTAGGATTTAAGTTAAGAACTTAATGAATGTAATGTTGGTTGTTGTTGTACTGAGTATTAGTGTGAGCTTTGGTGAAAACTGTTGTATGAGAAATGCTGGTCTGGTGAGACTGTGCATGGAATGGGTTAAGTCACTGCAGTTAGAATTTAACCATTTCTTTAATATTTGCAGGTTTATGGACTTTTTACACAGTTTACTGAAAGGTGCATAATTAAATGCAATGTGATACGGTGTGGAGCTCTTTGTGTGTGAATGAGCTAGTGTAACTTATTGAGGATTTTTAGGTTCAAAGAGTTTTATAGACTTTTGGACTTTTAGACATTTAGAATTAATGCAGGACATGGACGAGCAAAAGAACTATGTAGGAAATATTTTGCATTTAGGATTAATGCAAAACATGGATAAGCAAAAGAACTATGTAGGAAAATGTTTATGTTAAATCACCAAGCCTAAAGAAATGTCATTTGTGGTTCATACATTGTACATAAGGTTGACTGTGAATAAGTAAACCTGATGGATATGTATCTGGTTATGAATGATGTGAGCTTAGTTCATGTTCAAATGATTTTGGGTCATTAATCTGTTTGGTAGGTTAGGAGTTAGGACAGTTAGGATTACCGTCCATCTGTGTTGAGATGGGGTAGCGCTTTTGCTTAAATATGTGTGTTAGGTAGCGCCCCATGAGATGGATGAAGCGTTTTTATTTAAATTGACGGTATGAGGTAGCGCCTCATTTAGGTGTCAATTGGTTGGCAAGGGACACTTGTTTTAAGATGACTAAGTGTTGCTGGGAGGTAGGATCCATAGTAGTTGTGGATTTTGGTACATTGTATACGGAGGTAGCGCCTTTGTTTACTTAAGCATGGTGAGTAAAGTCCTCTTTTGGTTATGGGGACGTGTGAGGTAAATCCTGGGGGTAGCGCCCTTTCAGATGCAGGAGTGAGTAAGTGGAGAAGTGCACTAAGGTGAGTGGGTGTTGTGGTCGGGTGATTTTAGGAAGATCTTAGGAATGGTAGTAGTGCACTGTTAGAAGAAGTCAACTCTTATCTCAAATGGACAGGTGGTTTTGTTGGATGAAGATGTGGTAGTGGTTATCTTAGTATTAGCTGGTGTACTGGTTGGAGACGCCCTCTAGTGGTAACATTGGTTAAACGGAAATATGTTGTCCAAGATGAAGAGTTGCCTTGTAGTTGTTTTCTTTTTGTGTTATATGTAAATCCAGGCCAAGGTACCGCAAGGTCAGGATTATGGGACTCGTCAGTGCTGCCATTGAGTTGAGCGTTTAGTCCAACCCATTGTTTTGTTGGTGGTCTTGGAGATGCCTGGCCAGTATCTTCGAGTTGTTGTAGGATCTGTTTATTTTGGTGTGGTTGAGTTGGACTCTTCTGGCCTAGTCCTTTTGTTGTATTTGTTTGTATATTCGTGATGTAGGCATAGTGGTGATATTTCAGCAGTGGTTAGGGGTTTTATGAATTCTCTCAATAGTTATGGTGATTCTGTTGTTTTCCTGGATGTCTAGTATTGCGCCAGGATCACAAGCCATGCTTCAGGGTGGCAGCCTGGAGGCTCGCCTGTGGCAGGGGCGGGCGGAAGGATATATGTTATGTTAGCGAGTGTTTGGTTTGTAGGGTAGCTTTAGCCTGGTGTATAGGCTGGCATGTGTCTAGGGTGAGAGTCTAGAGTTTATCCGTGGCAGGGATAGACAGAAGGTGATTTGTGTTGGTATTGAGGGTGACCTGGATATGTAGGTGAAGTTTGGAATTGCATAGCTGTGGGATTTTTTGTGAAGCTGTATGGTGGATGGTGATGTGACTTGCCTATATGTAAAGTGCTTATTGTTTGTGTAGACGTTTCGGTAAGGAGGGAGATGTGTTATGTCACACTCTTCAGGCACTGCCTGAGCCAGCTGAGCTAGCCACTTGGTACTGTGATGTCATGCAAGTACCAAGTGGAATGTTGATGTATGAGTGAGAGAAGGCTGTGCTGAGTGTTCTGTTTATGGGTCAGTTGGTCCCTCCCTCCCTGGGTGATGGGTGCCGGTGATCTATCTATCTATCTTAGTATCTATCTTATGTCTTTATGTCCTGTGACATGTAACTGAAGAACTGGAAGTAAACTTACTTATAAGCAACCTAACTCAAGTATGAACATTGCTTTACTACACTACCAGGAGCACATTATTTGTTATATGTGTTTTATGTGCATGGTTCTGGTAGTGTTTGGATTGTATGATGCTTGCATGGCTGTATGGGTAAGGATGTATGTGGCGCGGTTGGGAGTGATGTGCCCTTCTGTTGTTGGGAGGTCTGGTTGTGTGTATGCCGCCTCGTTCCACCGTCCCCCTATGTTCATGTGAACACTGAATGTGTGTTGTGAGTGATGTGCGTTTGTTTACTGGGGTTGGGTTGGAGGTTGCTTGTAGTGTGGGGTGGTTGCTATATATATTCTATTGGTTACAATTCTGTGGGATGTCAGTAGGGAGTTAAGTGGGAGCGGTTTGTGGTTGAATGAGACGTGTGTGTGTAGAGAGGAAAAAGTGCAAACAATGTATCCCTTCTGTAAACGTTGCCCTGGGCGTGGCAACACCTCTTTTTGTTGGTTAGCTTGCTGGACTTTCACAGACAAGAGTTTCCGTTGGGTGTTGCTTCACGGATGTGGTTGCACCCTGGTCTGCTGCGGGGCAATCCGTGCCCCCCCTCCTCTTCCCCACCTGGTTGTATGGATGATGTCCCATGTTTCTCTTGGTTATGTGCCAGAGTGTGGCAGGCTCTGTGTCTGGATGTGGTGGGTCCAGATGGAAGGTGTTTGTTGTGGTTGGAAGGTGTTTGTGTGGTAGGGAGATGTTGTGGTTGGATCTGGTATGAAAGGGAGATGTTATGTTGTGGTTGAATCTGGTATGAAAGGGAGATGCTACATTGTAGTCTTGTCTTGTCACTGGCCTGGAGTGCTTGCTATCAGAATGTATCAGAAACATTGAGCTGCACTATGAGCTCATTAAGTTCTAAGAATGTTATTCTAAGAATGTGGAGGAGAGACAGTAGAGACTGCAGGGAGAGAGCCATGTTGGCACTCGGCTCTCATAGGCCGCTGTCGCTGTAATGAAATAAATTACTGTTTCTTCATCACTGCTGCCTGGAGCCCTTATTTCCTCATTGGCGACCAGGATGGCTCTCAGCAGTGTCGCCCTACTCCTTTGAAGTCTCGTCATAGCGCGGCCTGCATTATTCCACACTCCCGTGCGACAGCGGACGCTGCAGGAAGGTCAGGAGGAGCGGAACAACAGGTCAGCAGGCGCGTTCCCTGGGGGGTAATCTTGCCTTCCCTATAACTGTATTGACTCTGTCTCAAAGCAACAGTGTTTACTTTCAAGGATCCCTAGCATTGACATTATCGTTGCTGAGCAACCTGCCCATGCAGTTCTGGCAAGTTTCAGGAGCCAGCCATTATGACATGTATCCATTCTGTGGATGAGCAGCCATCATGTTGCAATTCAGACTGATGTAAGGAGGATTGTGACATCATACACAAGGGATTGTACTCATACAAGACTGATCCCTTTGTCTGCATAGCACAGCACTGTCACTGCTCAGTCTGTGCATCCACTGGGCATACTTGAACTGATCCAGAGTCTATTGGTTGCATCCAGCAAGCCCACTCTTTACCACCTTTTTGTAACGCTTACCTTAGACTCCTCAGGGACACCACGTGATATTCTGAACTTCTCAGGGTGCGCAGTTATCTTTTGTTCACTACCCCAACTGAACTCTCTTTCTATACCACAAAAACAAATTACCACACGAAATGAATGAAAAGAGTTCTAATGTAGTGAAAATATTAAACGGTTCAAATCCTAAAAACTGTGTAGTTCCGTTACCTTAGTTGGTGATTTGGTTAGCTCACCATCCTGTTTCTGTGCAGGGGTGCATGTTCTGAAGAAGGGTCAAAACTAGGGAAGATAGACTGCCCAATATGAATTTTCGGATTTAAAATAAATGCCTATGGTGAGGGTGAAAGAGAATAACCTATTTTCAACAACACAACCGTGACTGAAGAGGAAGGGTTGTTCTCTGGAAATCCTAAAAATATCTCAAAGGTGCTACTCCTAAAATATACCCAGTCAGGAATGGTATTGCAACAAACTACTTACAAGAAAAAACCTTACTGTGTCTAAAACCGAATGTGCACAACCCTAAACGTTTTATGTTCCTTAATGTGTGGAATTAGTGTACCTAAACTGTGACAGGAAAAAAAAATAATGGGTAACGAATACTTGCTGTGGAAGGAGACCGAACAGGAACGAGTGCCTCGAAAATCTCCTCACAACCAAACACCAAAAGGAAATGCGTTTCCGCCAGCTCACACACTGACGAACGCAACTCCACACAGAGTTCACAGAATTGTTGCCGCGGAATGGAACAGGAAAACAATGACCATGGCACTACAGAGAGGGTATCTATGGATTACAAGGGAAACTGAGGAATTCCTGTCAGAGGGATGAACAGCGGTAAGCGTCCGCTGACACAGCTGAAGACGCGAAGCGCCGTTGTACAAGGGGGAGGGGCTTAAGTACTCCAGAGTGACAGAAAACTAGACCGCTTGCCCAATCTAGTGGTGTAACATCAGGCGGCCATGTTGGTTGATGAGGAAGAGCCCCACCCTACCTATTCCTTGACCAGGACTTGTAAGCGGCCACCCAGGAAATTTTGGAATTTCTTTTGAGAGGGAACCCCGTAGTCATGACACTTTTTACCGCTTAAGACATGGCAGCTTCAATACCTCCGCCAATATCATTTTTGAATGAACCTGGACGCCCCCAAGTTAGGTGGGACAGGTGGAAAGACATGTTTGAAAACTACCTGGTGGCAATGGGAGGAGAGAGATTCAGCTCAACTCACAAAAAGGCATTATTACTTCACAATCTTGGTGTGGAAGGCCGTGCAGTGTTTGATGGGTTAGGCAGTGCACTAGCTGGTGAAGCGGAGGACACAGATGAATATGCCCTTGCAATTAAACAACTCAAGGATCATTTTGAGCTTAAGAAAAATGTTAGATTCGAGAGGCACAAGTTCTTTCAGCGTACGCAGGAGTCCTCAGAATCTGTGGAATCGTACATAGCCTCATTAAGAACATTAAGCCACTCCTGTGAATTCGACCATCTATCTGACTCGTTAATTAGAGATCAGTTAGTGAGGTGCACAGATAATATTAGGATACAGGAGAAATTGTTAGCAAAAGACATTAAGTTGGATGAAGCAGTGGATCTAGCCAGAAGCATAGAACAAACCTCACAATATGTCAAAGAACTGAAGTCTGACAAACAGAGTACCCAAGCTGTGTGCGCAGTTGATCACAGGAAGAGACTTAATGTCAATACAAGCAGGAAAGGAACATGGGGTGCGAAGTGTACCAGATGTGGCAGTGTCAAGCATGGTCCGAATTACCCTTCGTGCCCAGCAAGGAATGCTGAATGTTTCAAGTGTAGGACCAGAGGACATTTCGCTAATGTATGCAAGAGGTCATCAATAAATCTCTTAGAAACCAGAGACAACCAAGAAGAAGGTGCTTACTCAGCTTACAACATACAGGAGGTGTACTCCTCGCAAGACAACCCCAGACATGTCTTCGAGATTTCGACCGTTGGAGGAGGAGACAGCAAAGGTCCAACAGATGTTTTTGTAATTGATGGCCAAGAAATACTCATGAAAGTTGACACATGTTCCCCATGGACCATCATTTCTAAAGAGACATTTAAAGATGTTCTAAAAAAAGATGAATCAATGCTGGATCCACCAAGAATTCGGCCCTGCGGCTATGCAGAATCCCCTATTGAGATGCTGGGACAGTTTACTGCAAGTGTGCAATACAGAGGTGGAGAATGCACAGCTGACATTTTGGTTGCAAGAAAGGTAGCCTCCCTTTTAGGTTGGGAGGAACAAAGGAAGTTGAGAGTCAGGGTGCAAGCTAGCGCCACTGAGCCTGTCACCATTGCCGAGATTGATGATATGTGGTCAAGAGAGTTCCCAGAGGTCTTCACCGAAGGTCTGGGCAGACTCAAGAACTTCGAACACCATATTAGAGTAAAGAAAGAATCTCAGCCTATTGTTCATAAAGTGAGACATGTGCCGTTAAACATGAGAGCGCAACTACGCAGTGAACTCAATAATTTAGTAGATAAGGGTGTCATTGAACCTGTTGAGACCACAGAGTGGTTGTCCCCCATTGTTTTAGTGGCCAAAAATAATGGTAAATTCAGAGTGTGTGTAGATTTGCGCAGTCTTAATCACAATATTCTGGTGGAGAGACATCCCCTACCCAACATTTCCGAGACACTCTCCACTCTTGGCGAACCCAAATTGTTCTCTGTCATTGATCTCTCTGCTGCCTATCACCAAGTTCCCCTTTCCCGAGAATCGCAACATCTCACTGCCTTTATCACACCTGAAGGCACTTATAAATACAATCGCATGCCATTTGGGTTGGCCTCGGCCGCATCTGTGTTCCAAAAGGTGATGGAGGAAGTGTTAAAAGGGTTGGAAAATGTTAAGGTGTTTCAAGATGACATTCTGATTTTTGCAAGTAATGAGCATGAGCATGACAGAGTACTTAGGGCAGTACTATGCAGACTGAAAGAGGCTGGGTTAATGGTCCAAAGAAGCAAATGTAAAATAAGTGTTGAGGGTGTGGAGTATCTGGGACACAAAGTTTCGAAAGAAGGTATTTCTCCCAAAAAATCACTCATAGAAAGCATTAGTAATACTCCTCAGCCCCAATACAAGGACCAACTACGTTCTTTCATGGGACTAGCGGAATATTACCATAAATTTGTGAATGGCTTTGCATCCATCTCATCTCCATTGAGGGAGTTACTAAAAAAGAACGTGAAGTACACATGGTCCAAAGAGTGTCAGGAAGCATTCTTGCAAATCAAAGATTGTATAGTCAAGGCCCCATCCTTAAGTGGATTCATGTTTGGCAGGAAAATGTTGCTTTCAGTTGATGCTAGTACCCTTGGTTTAGGAGCAGTTTTGACTCAGTTTGACTCAGGTAAAACTGAATACACAATTGCATTTGCATCCAGGCCACTTAGAAGAGCAGAAAAAAATTACTCGGTCATTGAAAGAGAGGCACTAGCAGTATTTTGGGCAGTCACGCACTTCAAGTTCTTTCTATGGGGTCGACCTTTTATTGGTAGATCAGATCACAAGCCTTTGGTTCAATTGATGAACAGTTCTGAGTGGGCCAAAGGGTCTCCAAGAGTTTCGAGGTGGATGGTAGAACTCTTGAGTTATAATTTCAAGGTGTGTTACATTCCTGGGAGGGAGAATGTGGTACCAGATTGTTTATCCAGATTACCTGTGTGTGATGGTGAATTGGAGGGAGCACCTGAATTTCAAGATGTGAGCATTACAGAAATTGAGCATGATGCCATTGATAAAGAGATGTGGATAAGAGCTGGTGAGGAGGATTTAATATTGAATCAAGTTATGATTTGGACCAGAGAAGGATGGCCTCACAAGAATATTGTGGGAAAAGAGTTTGACAGATATTTTGGTGTGAAGGACGAGTTAAGTATGTCTGAGGACGGATGTAAACTTAGAAAAGGAAATAGGATAATACCCCCCAGTGGAGTCAGATCTCATTTAGTGAATATAGCACATCAAGGTCACCTGGGCATGGGAGGAACAAAGAGATATTTGCGGCAATATTTCTGGTGGCCCGGGATTAACAGCGATGCAGAGAAGTGTGTTAGGGGTTGTAGAGAGTGTGGTAAGAGTGACAAGACCAAGATGGTTAGAGAAGTACCAATAAATCCTGTCAAAGTACCGAGTGAACCATGGCAAAAAGTTGCAGTTGATTTGATGGGACCATTACAAACCTTGACAATGGGTATAAATACATTGTTGTGTTAGTAGACTACCATTCCAAATGGATTGAATGGAAGGCTTTGCGTGAGGCAACCACTGCAGAGATGGTGTTATTCTTCGAGGAAGTGTTTTACAGGGAGGGTTTCCCGACAGAATTAATGACTGATAACGGAGTACAATTCTGTTCTGAAAGGATGTTAACTTTCTTGAAGAAATTTTGCATCAAACACACTGCTTTATATCATCCAAGGGCCAACGGCCTTGTTGAGAGAGCCAATAGGTTCATAAAGGGTGGTTTGCAATTGGCCATGGCTTCTAATCTAAAATGGTTTGGTGTAGTAAGAGAAATGATATGGAACTACTGTACCACACCACACTCAGTTACAAATGTATCTCCGTTCATGTCATTGAAAGGGAGACAACCTGGAACAAAACTATGTCCAGGGTGGATGGACTTAGCCAAGAGTTCCAACATTGATCGTGAGAGAATTATGACTCTCATCAAAGAAGCAGAGGATGTGTACAAAGAAAGATTTGATGAGGACAAGAGTGTCAAAAGTAATACCTGGAAAGTGGGAGATTGTATTCTCATAAAGAACCCTAGATTCACTCCCAAATGTGTAGAAAGCAAATACATTGGTCCCAAGAAAATATCTGCGGTAAGAAACAATGTAGTAATTGTAGAAGGGGGGGAGTGTTGGTCAATGTCCAGAATTGTGAAATGTCCAGAATGCATGAAGGACAATGCACATGATAAACATGACAATGGTGAACATGACAATGGTGAATTTGCTAATAACAGTATCAGAGACTCTAGTGTCATAGATAAGTGCCCCAAGGATGACAACAATTCAAGGTCTGCAGCAGAGACACATTCAAATAAAGTCAAGAACAAACTCGGCTGGTTTAAGGATTATTATGTGGAGTAAACAGCTGTATGCACATAAGGGATGAGATGTGTTATGATGTAAGTGTAAGTTAAAACAAGTTCATAAAAATGTATTACCAGATCCTAGTTAAACATTGAGCTGCACTATGAGCTCATTAAGTTCTCAGAATGTTATTGTAAGAATGTTGAGGAGAGACAGTAGAGACTGCAGGGAGAGAGCCATGTTGGCACTCGGCTCTCATAGGCCGCTGTCGCTGTAATGAAATAAATTACTGTTTCTTCATCACTGCTGACTGGAGCCCTTATTTCCTCACCTACTCCTCTGTTAATACCTATCCATGTTACTGTCCTGTCCATACGTGACTGTAAATACCACAAGAGTAACTGGAATATGTACATACTGTACATACTGTATAATAAAGCCTTACCTGGACTAATCCTAGACTCCACAGCAGGTCTGTGTATGAGTGCTGGGTGCTAATGACTACAGAGAGGCTTTACAACAGCCTCCTACTCAACTGCTGGTCTAAACATAGCACAACCTGGGATACCCCAAATATCAGCCTGGCCTCCATACAGGGCAAAGTCTGTTTGCTAGGTGTGGACTGAATGTACCAGTGTACCAGGTGGGTGTAGGGGATGACAGAGGGGTGTTAGAGGATAGCGTCATGCCACTATGTTTCTTAATTCTAGGAAATCAGAAAAGAGATTGGTAATGTGAGAGACCTCATCTTCCACCCAGTGCAGCAGGCTCACTATGGGTAGATTTCAGGGTGTCAAGAATATCCCATGCTATACGTTTCCACGATACATTTCTCATTCAATCTGCACTGCAAGAGAGGCAAACCATATTAATGGCAAAGAGATTCCGGACCACACAGACCGCAGTCAGCCCTGCCATGGATTGCTGTCATCCAGTGTTTGTATGCATGCTGCTACATGAAGTAGGACTTTTGGACAAGGTGGGTCACCGGGTCCCCTACCCTACATGCAGTTCTGGATGGGCAGACTAGGAGTACGAGCCTTTGCACACACCGTGCTTGCATTGTGCAAAGTGTTCCAGCAGCACGAGGAGTTGAGGGGCACAGCTGGTGCTTTTGCCTACCAGGGAGGGAAGCCACTGTGTGTTCCGGGAGGGAGGCAGGAGGGCATAGCAAAAGAAGGTTGGATCCCAAAGAAGGACTAAGAGAATCTCCTACCAGCAGACATTTTTGAATGGTAAAGACTGAAAATAAACTTCACAGTTTCAACATTATCACAAGAAGGGACACATTTGTCAGAGTATAGGTTTGAGTGAAGTTTGGGTGAACTACATTAACTTATGGATATTAGTAGTTTGCCTCAGGACTATTTTCTGCACCTCTGTACGTGATGTGTTTTTTATGAGCTGGAATTGTGCCGCACACTAAGGGGATTTCGCTTACAACCCGAAGTACCTCTCCAAGTTTGAAGTGCGCTTCTTTCTTGTAGTTAACTTGAACAGCCGCTATGCAAATAAATCAAAATCCCTAAAAGGAATTAAATCCCAACCACTGTAAAATACACGCTTCTTGTAAAACAAAAGGAGTTATTGCTGGCAGGTTTAGAATGAATCTTAACCTCTGGCATTGCTCTGGGCAACCGTCCAGGTTCTTCTCCTGCCAAGCCATTACAAAGGGATAGACCATATGCAAATCAGGCTTGGTCCCACCCCATAGGGTCTCTCCCCTTTCTGTAATGGCTTTGGAGGCGAAGAATAATGGTGAGCAGAGCAATTGCCAGAGGTTTAAGATTAATTCTAAACCTTACAACTTTGTTTCACTTTGTCACCCCGAGTGGGACGGGTATGCCCAGATGTGGGTCCATTGCCTGCTGGGGCTAGAGATCAAGATACTCCTCCTTGATGACGCCCAATGAGGGCAAAACATGTCTGGGGATGCTTGTGGTCTTGTGAGACGTCAACTGCCCCAGCTCATTTTGACAGCCTCATTACGACTCAGGCGGTAAGGGGTTTACGCCGGCGTAAACAGCGCCGACCCTTACCGCCTGAGTATGAGGTCCCTTAGCGCCATGGAGGTTTTAACACCTGCTTTTAGCAGGTGTTAAAATCCATGGCGCTAAGGGACCATGGAGTTAATTACGCCACCGTAATTTACGGTGGCGTAATTAACGCCTTCCCCACTCCCATTATGCCCTATGGGGCAAAAATGGGAATGGGGAAGGGCAAATGGGGATTGTGGACTTACCGCCCCGCCAACCTCGGAATGGGGCGGTAAGTCCGCCAACCACCATGGCGTAAACATAGTTTACGCCATGGTGGTAAAGTCACGGCCCAGGCGGTAACTTACCGCCTGGGTCGTAATGAGGCCCAGTGTGTGAAACATCGGTTATGACTGATGCAAGCGACACAGGGTTAGGGACGGTACTTCCCCAAAATCAAAGGTGAACAGACGATGTAGTAGCGTTCTCCTCGTGAATGCTGAGGGGGCAGAATTTAGGTAATCAGTAATATAAAAAGAGGTGCTTTTTGTTGTGTGTGCTGTGGAAAAGTTCCAAACCTTCCTGTGAGAAACGGACAATAAACCCCATGCGAAGATGTATATGGCCAGTGGGCTAGAAGTAGTTTCCCAAAGAATTATGAGGTGGGTGACGTCTCTTCAGGTCATGATTTTACTCTAGAGCATGTGCTGGGAAGGAAAATGTCATTGCCGAATATCTGTCTTGTGAATCAGCGAGCGGTGAGAGATGTACAAGAGGAGGAAGAAGAGTGGGCGATAGGAGGGGAGCAATATATCCCAGATTTGCAGAGGAACGGCAAGGGTATGTTGAAGGGGCAGTCATAAAATAATTCTATAAGGTGAGGGATGAGCTGATCATAGAAGAAGATTTAATGTGCAAGGGAGGAAAGGTGGTGCCTTCCGAAGGGGTGCACGAGTACATTTTGGACGCATTTCATGTGGAAATATGGGAATGATGAAAACCAAAGGGAATGTAGGAGGGATTATGGATGGTCAGATGTAGATAAGAAGGTGGAAGAAATGATTAAGGAGTGTGTGCAGTCTGGGGAAAGTGACAAGGCTTTGAGGAACAGCATGCAGCTACTAAGGCCCCTCTAGTTGCAGAGCTTGCTGTGAGAGCACATGGCTGTGGACGTGTTAGGGCCATTGGAGGGGGAGAGAGGAAGGCCGAGGTACATTATGGACTTGTATTTCAAATGAGTGGAAATAAAAGTAGTATATGAAGCAGAATCTAAAGCTGTGTAGTGGAGGTGCTCATGCAGGGGGTGGCTGGGTTTGGAGGGTTCTGTGGAGAAGAGAGTGTATGCCTACAGGCTGGTGCTCCACATCACCAATGGGTACTGCCGTTTGAGAACATTAGGAGGATAAAACCTCATAAATAGGTGTGCTTGCCGTGGTTGGGACTTGCCAAGTTGGTGGAGTGGGATGATGGAAGTTTGAGGGTGGAGGTGAAGGGGAAAGAAGAGAGGATGAAGGGTAGATATGATTTGCTTAAGTGTGATGTGGAGAGAATGTTCCAACTTTCTTGTTGAGGTGTGGACGATGAATTCTGGGAGGACCCCCAAGCGTTTAAGAAGGATTCAGGGCCTCCAAACAGTTGTACAGATGTGCAAAGATGCCTTTGTTATAGGCTATGGTAGGACCTGGAACGAGAAGAGGCTATCCATAAAGAATTAAAAATTATACCTTATCCTGGGTTTGAGTGAGGATAACATTTCTGTTTTTTCTATGTTGTTATGCTACTGTTTGTAATTTTCCTTTTGAGTATGCTTTCCATACCCTCAGAATATGCTTCGCAGCCACCATTTGAACTCTGTTAATCCATCCACTACGCTCTCACGCCTCAACACATCTCCCAGCATTTGACAGTAACATTATTGAATTTGGCGTCCTTGGTACTGTGACTCCAAGCCTTACATTTAATCTGCTCAGCACATCATCCCAGAAACCAACCACTCTTGGGCAGTCCCATAGCATGTGTAATAAAGTACCCCCTTTTCGGCCACAACCCCAGCATACATCATCATCAACCATACCTAACCTAGCCATCCGTGCAGGGGTCCGGTATAAGCGACAAAGAATTCTTTGGTGCACATACCGCAAGTTCAAGTCCATCTTCGAGTTTGTGCCAGTTCTCAGCAGGTTATCCCACTCCTTGTCAGATATGTCCTTGTAGTTTCAGTGGAACACACGTCAAGATGGAGAGAGAAGTCATGAGCCAGCTGAATTAGAACACACAGATGGAATGGAAGAACTCCCCTCAATGTTCTATAACTGCCTTTCAGCTGAAGCCTTGGATCAGCTGGACCTGTTTCATGGGAGCTCTTCCTCAGTATCCCCCAAAACCAGGAATGGTGAAGAAGTTCACCAGGAGATTTCAGCTGATAAAGGACAATTTCAATATTTCCTTCTATCCGTTAACATGATCTTAAATGAGAAGCTTATAGTTTAATGAAAGTATAACATGCTCACAGAGAACTTACAAAATATCAGAACTGAATATGAGACACCACAAAACATTATCTAGAAAAGAATTGGGGTTTTCAGTTTTCCAGGAAGTGAATGAGTGCTTGTGACTGCTTACGAGTAAATGGAATAACCCTTCATAACTTGGAGATAACATATTCAATTAGTGCTGGAGAAGAGACGCACCGCGCGTGTGTGAGTCATTGGGAGGTGTTCATTTCTGAGGTTGCGACCAGAGCAAACAAGTGCACAGCCCCGTCGAATCCTTATCGTTCAGGCATAGCGCGAGAACAGAGGTGCACATAGTAAAGGGCTGGGAAGACATACAAGAGATCTCCAAGACATGCACATGTACCGGCGGGCAGTGTGCGGTCTCGTCAGACATTGCATGCCAGGATTGTTTCCTTCCTGGAGTCGTGAAGGGATGCATAGACTGCACGAGGGAGAAGTGTCTACCATGGGAGTAGCGGCTGGCTGCCGTAGGTGTAGTGAGACAGCTGCTGCGTTTGAAGAACTATATGCCTGCCGGCAACCAATATCTATGCTTTTTCTATGCCTTTATATGATACCTACAAGAGACAAAACAAAAAGAACAGGTGTCCCTGAAAAGTTATTTGAGAAGCAAGTTATAGTAATAATGCAATAATGAGCAGTTATTTAGGAGTATGTAAATAGTTAATAAAAAAATTAGAAGTTCATGATGTTAAACTAAATTATGCATTAGTTAATAACAAACTTTCAGGTAGCTCTTTATTTTGAGGAGAATAATTTTGGGGAGAGTTTTCAATAACACTAAAACAGAAGAGCACGAAATCCAAATTAAGTTATCAATCAGTTTTGTAGACTGAATTCCCTCAACATTGCAGAGGAGTTAAAGGTATGCTTGGAATCTTCCGAGGGTGGGAAGGAATATAGTGGAAAGGGTATTAGTGATACAGGTAGAAAAGCAAAAGTGTCATTCTGCTCTTCTTACCCCCTGCCAGTATTAGGCCTCGAAGACTGAAGGAAAGAAGACAAGACCACGTTCTTTGTTGTTTTGATTCACTCCACTTTTTTCTTTGGGGGTGATCCATATTTAGTGTAGACTAGAACCTGGATGTGGTACGTCTAAAAGGGGTCCAGCAGCTTCTACAGATTGTTAAAATAGGTCCTGACACAGACAGAGTGACATGTATTAGAGACTATACGGTGTACTCGTGCTTTGCATGGTAATTCCTAGGGCTGAAGCTTGTAAGCTTGAAGTGCCATACATGTACATGTACAGCTGAAGCATGTAAGCTTTGTATTGTTGAGATGGCATATATTCATCAACTTCCGTGGGAAATTAAGTTCCTGTAATTATTATGAGAGATTTGCCACGATGAGATGGACCTGTCATGCACATTACTAAAAAAAAGCACCATTTTGTGTTACCTGCATGACTTCAAAAGTGAGTGCCGCTAATGTCAGCTAGAATGCTGATAGTGTGGAAAGTTTAGGAACAATGAACTGCTGAAGTTTACACTGAACTACGACAGCACTACGGCACGAAGAGCCATATGGCAGGGGTAAGCAATAAAGACCACTTAAAAGAAAATAAGAAAAATGTATATTTTATCATTTTTTTATATTGTCTACACCAAGGAACCTACCCACATGCCAAATTACAGGTCTGTTGCATGTTGGGAAGTATGCTGAACATTTCGAACAGACACATACACATATGCCCATTTGGCAGGGGTAAGCAGTGCGGACCGCTGAAAAAAAATATACAAATTAGGAGAATGTACACTTGATACTTTTTACATTGTCTACACCACGGAACCTACCCACATGCCAAATGTCGGGGTTGTGGAATGTTGGGAAGGGATATAGGTTGTTTGATTGTGACGAGATTGCCCGCGATGGAATGTATTGAGGATAAAATGTTATTTTATTGTAGAGGAAGAGCGAGCACAAAGGGCGAGTACATAGATTATACTAGAGAGCATAATCATGAACCTTCTATAGCCAAAATAGGGGTGAAAGAGAAAATCTGTGATTTGAAACGAAAAGCAAAAACAGAAGCAGGTACTAGGGGAGAAATGGTGAGGCAAATACTAGGGGAACTGCCCCGCATTTGGCTGGTGAGATGCCTTGCAGTAAATGGCTAAAAAGGCAAGTCATATATCAGAGAAATAAGGTAAATAAAGTACCAAAAATTCCCCAAAAAGTTGGAGAAATTAAAATTCCAGAGTGATTAAAGGGGACATTGCAAGGCGATAAATGTATGTATTTCGATAGTGAGACAGAAGAAAGCAGAAATATTATTCATACAACAGAACAAAACATGGCAAGATTAGCCATGAGTAAGACTTGGATGTTGGATCAAACAGCTATACAGTGCACATGGCGAAGAAGATGCCGAATTTTTCCCATTGGTTTACATATTAATGACTGAAAGAAATGAAAAATGCTATCGGGAAGTATTCGCAAAATTAAAAGGAGGCTTGGCAGAGCCATGCAATACAACAAAAACTTGTAGCATGGACCATGAACAGGCTGCAATAAAGGCGATAAAACATGTCTTCCCTACATACAATATACAGAGGTGCTATTTCCATTACACACAGGCATTATGGCGCAACACGCAAAAACATGGACAGTGAATTTCAACATCATAAACAAAATCTTTGCACACTTGCATTCATAACACAGGAATATGCAATTGCAGCATACTTAACTATCGTAAATGGCACTTACTATAAACAAAACGAGATGTAAATGGCCAGTTTTCTAAACTATTATGAAGAAACATGGCTTGGAGCACAAACACGTTTTGGTCGTAAACTGCCAAAAATTTAAATAAAACTCTGGTAATTGTTATAACGCAATATTAACTGGGTCATCCAAAACAAACAACAAATTCGAGTGGTGACATAATGGACCGAGAGTAGCAATGAGCCATACAAAGTCGTTGCTGTGGAAGTTCATATGTGTACTACAAACTGAATAGGGAATGCCTGAGAACTCTTAATTAAAAAAATAGGAGGAAATAATTTACATAAAAAAACAGCAGAGAGTATGCAAAACATTAGGAAGAGAATGGTGAAAAATTCAATTCCTTGAGTTTAAGCGACTATCTGATGAGCATGGCTTTCAATGTAAACGTTATAGCATTATAAGAAATGCTTCAAAAGTTGATATGTACATTGGTATTACCGAAAAAAGAAAGCGGAACCTGAATTTTTTTTTTAAACGAATGATTATAGGATTAAAATGTTTCAAATAACTATATGTTATATAGATGACGTTAAAATGATCAGTTTTTTATTCAACAATATGTATAAAGGATTAAAATGTTTCAATTAACTATATGTTATACATTGCATGTCCAAATTATCGTTTTTTTAAGATTGCTAAAAAAGAAAAACATTTGTAAAATGCATATCTTATACTTTTTGCATTGTCTACACCATGGAACCTACATGATCGCCAAATTTCAGGTTTGTAGTATGTTGGGAAGTATGCTGAACATTTCGAACACACACACGTATCCACATATGACAGGGGTAAGCATTGCAGACCACTTAGAAAAAAAATAGGAGAATGTATTTCTTATACATTTTACATTGTCTACACCATAGAACCAACCCACATGCCAACTTGCAGGTTTGTAGTATGTTGGGAGGTATGCCGAACATTTCAAACAGACATACACACTTTCCCTTTCATATATAGCGATAGAAGAGGACGTTTTAATGGGACAGGGTTGTGATATCATCACACGCCTTTAAGGAAAGGGCCATTAAACGGTAGGCCAACATGTATTTCTAGCCAAATCAAACTGTCAACAAAATAATGCAGTGCTGTAACGTAGGATATCTGACTATTGATGCTGATCATGTCAATACTTGATTGCTGGGATAAACCACAATTCCCCTATGGAAAAACAATCCTAGCCTTGTTTACAAATGTGTCTGACCTCCCGTCCCCCTCCCACTCCATACGATTATGCACAGAGTTACGATCTCATAACCATCCGATTAGGAATGTGCCCTGGTAACTCATGTTAACAGTACTGAGAACAAATGACAACAAGAAATTGGGGCAGCTAAGTCAGAAATGAATCCCATTTCGGAAAAGAAATGGCTAGGTATTAAAGAGAATTTCACTGAGTCACGACATCAGTCAAAACTAACAAATGTATAATTAAAAGTGTTCCAAGGATATTTACAACATTATCAAGAAGATGAAACCTTCCAGGGCACCTGGACCTAGGTTTGGCAAATATTGTTCTAAAGAAACCAGAATCCTGGGCTTGGTTTCTATATTAGCTTTTCACGAAAGTAGCCGAAGTAGACTGTATACCTCCCTTGTGGAAGCACGCATTATTAGTCTCAGTATACAAAAAGGGCGACCGACTGAATCTGCCTAATTATAGATGGCTTCCAAAGCTGGGTCCATCTAGCAGAATCTTTGTCACTATTCATCTAAAGGAATTAACTAGCTGGGTTACAGATAACATTTTGCACCCATTTCAGACTGGATTTCACTCATGCATGGCCACCAGGCTTAACATTCTAGTATCACAACTGTTAATCAACCGCAGTAAGTGGGGCGGTGCCCACCTCTATAAGCTGCCTTTGTAAACTATTATGCAGCTTCAGACAGAGTTGAAAGAGGCCGGCTCTGGCATAAATGATATACCTGGGGAATTCCTGCAGGGTTACTTAACATGATAAAACTATTATACAGAGGTACTCCTGTAATTTGGCTGTTTACTCAAAACAATCCTTCACAGAAATCTGTTTAGAGCAAGGGTGTGTTTTAGGCGTCCGTAATGGCAGTTGTGGTTGAGGTTGTGGCTGAGGTTGTGGCTGGCTCTTTCGGGATCAGGGGCGTTAAAGAGTCCTCTTTCCTCTTTCGAGCCGGTGTACGTCCCCCTTCAGGAGCACTCTTCCTTTTATGAGCCCTCTCCTTCACCTAGGCGGGCGCTCCCCTGAGGTGCACCTTCATGTCATTAAGGAGTAGCTGACTCAGGACTAGCATATCTGCCACCGCTTCCTTTATGGTAGTTGCCACAGAAGAGCCAAGCCTCTCTTGAAACTAGCTCCTAGAGACACCTCTGGCTCCTGAGAGTCCTCCTCGTCTTCCTCTTCCTCCGACCATTTCTGGTCAGTTTGAGGGGTGCATTCCTCCACCATTTATAAGCTGATTGCTTTATCATTATTATTATTAAGGGACTGACAAGGGCAGTCAGCAGTGTGAGCAGTGAGCGCTGTTCGAGAGCGCAGTATTTCCTCACTTTCTTTTGGAGGCGTGTGCTGAGAGGCGTGTGCTCTGGTGAGCCTCTGGCACTTAACCAGTACCCTCCGCGAAGCGGACCGCGAAGGGACTGACAAGGGCAGTCAGCAGTGTGAGCAGTGAGCGCTGTTCGAGAGCGCAGTATTTCCTCACTTTCTTTTGGAGGCGTGTGCTGAGAGGCGTGTGCTCTGGTGAGCCTCTGGCACTTAACCAGTACCCTCCGCGAAGCGGACCGCGAAGGGACTGACAAGGGCAGTCAGCAGTGTGAGCAGTGAGCGCTGTTCGAGAGCGCAGTATTTCCTCACTTTCTTTTGGAGGCGTGTGCTGAGAGGCGTGTGCTCTGGTGAGCCTCTGGCACTTAACCAGTACCCTCCGCGAAGCGGACCGCGAAGGGACTGACAAGGGCAGTCAGCAGTGTGAGCAGTGAGCGCTGTTCGAGAGCGCAGTATTTCCTCACTTTCTTTTGGAGGCGTGTGCTGAGAGGCGTGTGCTCTGGTGAGCCTCTGGCACTTAACCAGTACCCTCCGCGAAGCGGACCGCGAAGGGACTGACAAGGGCAGTCAGCAGTCCGCGGTCGGCGGGAGGAGCAAGGAGAGGTCTGCAATCAGCGCACGTCGAGGGAAGGGCTTTTCTTACCATGTCTGAGCATGTGCAGAGAGCCAAAAGGAAACCATCGGTGAATGATCCCGAGCCGAGAAATCTACGGAGCAAGAAGCAGCGATGTCCAGAACTTCTAAATAGCAGTTTTACCGATGCAGCCGAACAGGTAACAGAATCCGGCCTTTCGCTGGATACACATCATCAACTCCCCCTACCAACACCTTTGAATAATGCAAAGACTCAATCACAACACTCAGAATGTGTCTCCAGTTTCCCCACGACTGAGGGGAGGGGGGAGGAAACCTCCACCTCGGGGAAGGGTGTTATAGACTTCTCTATGACTAACAAACTACCCACGCCTAAATCTTGGCCCCATGTGGTAAAGGGGGGAACTAGGGAACCCCAAGCGTCACCCAAGACAAGCCAAGTCCCACGGTTGGAACCCCCCCCTATTAGACTAGAGAACCAGCTAAGTCCGCTCATTTCGGAGAGAGAGCCAGTGGACGACAACGGGAGGAAGGGGTCCTCGGGGGCCGGCCCACCCGATACGCCTGCTAGGGGGGGGGAACAAGTGAAAATAATGATACACACGATGGGGGAAATGGACGACCTGTGAACACCGCCAGGCAGCGGGGAGACCCCCCCTCCCACATCATCAATTGAGCTAGAGGCTAGCTCCGTAGCTCTAGAACTTAGTCCCTCTACCTCCCTGAAGAGTCTGGTGCCAGCGGACAGGGTGAGACCATTGTCGCCTCAAGGGGAGGCCAGTTTAATAGACTCTCTAAACCCCCAGGACCACAGCGCCTCGGCTACTACAACTTTCTTCAGCCCGATAGCGCTGTCCCAGCCGAACACAAGTCCACTCCCCATAGCTTCTCCTGTGATCATCCTACCATCGAGTCCTCTATCTGATAGAAGGAGGACGGATCCCTCTGCTTACCTAAAGACTCTAAAGAAAACGCTCCCCAAAAGACCAGCGCGCCCAAAAGTTCCGTACAAGAGAGGGGGAGTAGGAGGGAAAAAAACTCAACATCTGAATCCCCCAAATGCAATGATTACCCTCAAAGACTTTTTTGGTAAAAACTCTCGCCGTGAAGGGCGGGGACAGCAGGAATTCTCTGATGCGGAGCTGCTGGCCATAATGGAAGACACGGCCCTACATCTCTCAAATTTAATTCTACCTCCCAAACGCAAACCTCAGGCGGAAGAGGTTTCCAACATGACGGGGGTAGCGAAGCTACCCACCGGGCCGGCAAATGTCCTTCCCAGTAAGTCGTTACCAGGGCTTGAGTTTGGGCCTGGCGAGGAAGGAGACACTCAGGCTGATCCGGATGAGAGAAGAGTTCCTTCAGTGACAAGTGACGTTCTGGAAGTTGCACCAAGAGAAAAAGAGTGCTCTTTACCTGCTAAAACCCAGGACCCCGGTCGGCAGCCCCAGGAAGTTCAGGATAAGGATAGGAGGGGCTCGCGGGAGAGGAAGGAGAAGCCCTCGCCCCTTCCGGACTCGGAAGAGGGGGCAGCCTCGTCGTTTAAATCATTCCTCCCTCCGCCGCCTCTTGATTCGATCTTCCCCCCTTCCCTTAAAGGAGTCAAGGAGACAGGGATAGGAAGCGGATTAGATAAATGCACCTGGAACGCATCGCATTTGAACTCCCCTGTGCTTCCTCGACGGAGGAGCGAACTAACTGCCAAACCGATGCCAGAAACACCTGGGAAAAAGCTAGACCCAATGACGATCTTGTCCACTGTCACGATAGCATTGGCTCCGTTTGGGAAGCTGTACGAATCAATCCACGAAACTCTTAAAGATCAAAACACTCTAATAGCATTGATGCACTCTAAACTCATCTATCTGGAGGGCTTCATGCTGGCCCATAGGACTTGTGGACTTGACTTTCAAAATCCCTTGAGTAATAAGAGACCTCAACATGCGGACGGGGTCCTGATTGACACGTCAATGGTGCCCAAACAGGTTTCCTTAAGTAATCAGGAGTCCCAAACGACGGAGGATGTCTGCAGTTCAGCTGATCTGAGGGCCATAAGGGAAAATACAATCTTCCCCCAGCCCCCTAGGATCGAGGCAGTGTCAACAAATCCGCAAACAAAGAACTCAGCAGGCACGAAAAACGGTGTGGTAGTTCTTGACCTCCCGGAAGATGGTCAGATTCAACCTGCAGAGAAGGGATCCAATTTTGCAGCTTTCCGGATCCCGTCAACTTTTGAAATCTTTAAGCATGTAGGAGTTCCCTATCCGGCCCAAGGAAGAAAAAAAAGAGCCCAGAGGGCGGCCAAACCAATGTCAACTGAGTCGAGGAAAACAGCAAAGCTGAAACCGAACAACACAAGAGAATCAAGGATGGCAAATGATCCACCGCCAGTGCAAAATAGAAAAGTGTTCAAACTAATGCCAGCCGATCAAAATCAGGAGGATCCCCCTGACTCGGAGTCGGTTAGCGACTTAGATTCAATTGATCTTATCGACCTAAGCACATACTCGGTGGAAGAGGAAGAGATAGAGCTGTCGCCCCCAACCCAGCAAAAACGAAAAACCCCAGAGACTCGTGAAAACAGAGCTGCGGAAGAACCAAAAACAAAAGCCCTCCTTATGGACTCGTCAACATACACCCCTCGGGCAAAGAACAAGAGGAACTTGAGCCAGACCTCTAAGACAGGTCCAGAGGGACTGAGAACCAAGAAGGACAAATTCTCACACAAAAGGTTGGAAGAGCTTCCACAGCAATACTAAATCCGCATTATAAATCACGAGTCCACGAGCAGAGGAGGAATGCAAGGGGAGACGGGTCGGAGGGGGTCTCACGAAGAGCAGCTGGGGATCTAGAACCTCCAGGAAAAAAAGAAAAGACTACCAGGATCTTCAAACTCCAAAGGGTCCATGAAAAACAGGACAGTTGGATCCTGAACCGTAGAGCCCTGGCAAAACTATTTAGCGAGGCTCGTCTCTCACAAATCAACATTACAAAGGAGATTAACATTCTCGAGCCAAATCCCAATGGAAGAAAAGACAGCTCGTATCTCCACATTGACTCAAACTATATACAGCAACAGATCTGGGGGGAAAGGTCTAACCTCTGGAAATTGGGCTTCGAGCTGCTCTATGTCGCGGACGACATTCTGGGGCCCAAACCACCCCAAGAGGGTGCTCCACGAAAAGCGACAAATTATAAGGTGAACGAACGAAATTACGGTCGCCAAAGGCCGATCTCGCAAATCACGCGAAGACACGAACTACGAAGCGAAGAGGGGGGCTTCACTAATTTTGGCAAGTTAGAGGACACCCCACTAGCAAGAAAGAGTTTCCAGCAACTATCTACCGGAAGAAGCAGAAATGAGAGGGAATGGGAACAAGACGAGAAGTCGATACCTTCTACTCGTCGAATTTTCCATCTAGTTGAACATCAATTGAGTGATAGAGGGGTTCGCAAGATGCCTTCACGCGATCTGCAGTTCTCGAATTTCAACGATCAAAACGGAGATAAGCCAGAATCCTGCAGAGGTCCACAAAGAAGCAAGTAGCCACCACAAGGGCTAATCACGGACTTCTTTGGGGATACCAAGGCACCGTCGATATGGGATCCCCCCTCTCTAAAACTTGGGTCTTGGAACACTAGAGGCTACAAACATCTGACTGTGGAGTCAGACGTCGACCTTACAGGTTTCGATGTGTTGTGTCTACAAGAAACTTGGTTAAGGGAAAAACCCACTTTGGACGGTTACCATTTGATTCACTCGCCAGCCCTTAAAGAAAACATGGGCAGACCCAGATCAGGGCTTATTATCGCCATCAGATCGGGTAGTGGCCTTTACCTGAAAAAGATAGTCAAAACAACAGAGTTCATACTAGCGGTAATCCTTAATTGGAACACTTCCCGCAACGTGGGTGATAAGGCCCCGCAGCGTGAGATTCTACTGGTGAACACCTATTGGAACCCTAAACGGGTGACCTGTGATAATTACATCAATCAAATGGAGACGATTATTGATGATTATCTAATATCGAGCACTGCCAACTACACGATCTTGGTTGGCGACCTGAACGTCGACTTAACCAAAGGATTAAACTCGGCTACGGAAAGATCTCGCAGATGGACAAATCTAATAAAGACTAGAGACATACATAATCTGCTACAAAGAGTACCCCCTAATGCAAAGGCTACTCCAACTTGGGAGAGAAATAATCAAACGGCCATCATTGATTACATCCAGGTATCAAGGAGCTTTTTAGCAATAAAGGAATCCTTTGAAGTGACCAGGACCAAATACAGTGATCATAACATCGTGAGTTTCTCTTGGGCCTCTCCAAGAGCAGAAGTCCGCTACACAAATGCAAATTTAGAAGTGAACCAAAGTGGCATACGACTGAAGATGTCCGTATCTGCAATAGCTCAGTTGACACATCTGTACAAAAAAGAGAAAAATGGGAACCTTATTGGGGCCACGGCATCGACAGATTATGTCTCAGTTCTCTCAACATTTGCCTGTAACAAAGGAAAGAAGCAGCCAATAGCAAAGCCATTTAATCATGTATTCAACCTGCAACTAGTAGAACGCAGAAAAAGGCTGAGAAAATTGAAGCGGGCAGCAGCTATCTCGGACTCTCCAGGGAAAAAAGAAGAAGCAACTCGGGCGGCGATCAACTACAAATCATGGTTAAGGTCATCGAAATACCAGCGTGCTCAAGATGACGCTGAGCTCATGTTACGAACTATTTGTGGCAAGAACGCGCGAGACTTCTGGTCCCTAATTAAGGGGGACTCGAAAGTCCTGAATCAAGCCCTTCAAAACTCAATAAGCGATGCAAGTTGGGTAGCACACTTCCTAGACCTCTATGGGGTTCCATCATCATCTAAAAATCTACCTATTCCAGCTCAGCAGACAAAAAAGATCGTGTGGGCGGTTCCGACAGATATCGAGACGATTGAGTGGAAAATCAAAAAACTTAATAGCTCCAGAGCTGCCGGCCCGGATGGCATCACGAACTATGATCTGAAAAAAAATTTGAAAGCATGGTCAATCTTCATTAAAGAGGTCTTTATGGCATGTGTCAAGCTCTCTGAGATCCCACTATCATGGAAGAAAGCTCTAGTGGTACCTATTTTCAAAAAGGGCTCTAAAGACACTCCATCGAATTATCGCCCAATAGCGCTGCTAGACTCCATAGGCGAAGTTTTTGGAGCTCTATTGTTGGACAATTTTCAATCTTGGATACTTACATCAGCCCTCCATGATCCGTTACAGGGAGGATTTGTGAAAAACATTGGCACGACGGTAAACATATTGGCTCTGAGCACACTGAAAGCCAAGGTTTCAGAGGGTCGGCCTAAGATATATATGGCTTTTATTGACTTGGTCCAGGCTTTCGACCGTGTGGACCGTAGACTACTCTGGGAGAAATTAAATCACCATGCTTGCCCATCTGAGATTCTGGATCCAATAAAGGCCCTGTTCTCAGAAACTTCAATGCGTGTACGGTTAAACAATCTGGGCCGTCTCTCCTCCGAGATCAAGACAGAGAGAGGCGTTAAGCAAGGCTGCCCATTGGCTCCGGCCTTGTACAACGCCTATATAGCGGATTACAAGGAATACGAGGAGAAAGTACGAAGCTTTCCCCCGACATTGGGAACAAGCAAAATAGCGCGCCTGCTATATGCAGATGATATTATTCTCATGGACCTTACACCTATAGGCCTCCAGAGACAGATTAACAATCTTAATGCCTATCTCAAAGAAAACCATCTCCAGATGAATTTCGACAAAACCAAAATAATGACGTTTGGAAAATCGTCGCGTGATGCGGAGAAATTCGTCTGGGCAGTAGACAACCATCAGCTGGAAAAAGTGACCAACTTCAAGTACCTTGGGATCATCTTAAACAAAAGCTTAAAAGAAGTACCAATGCAAGAGAACATACTGACTAAAACTCGCCTTCTTGTAACCCAGGCTAGAGCGGTAGCGAACAAATACGGCCGTTTCACATTAGTGCCAGTCCTGACCTTCTATAGAATGAAGGTAGTCCCCACTTTGACGTATGGAGCCGAAGCCCTACCCATTTTACCATCGAACTTTTGGGAAAAAGTGGAGGGACTTTTTTGGAAACACCTGCTCAATCTGCCACAGTCGCTCCCAATGGTATTAATAAGGAGAGAGTTGTCACTGCAATCGCTGAGCTCCATTGTGGCTCGAAATGAAATCATGCTCTATCGAAAAATGCTACTACCCTCTCCGCCGTTGATACTAAAGGAAATACGTCAAGAAATAATAACAGGGTCGTGCAAAATGCTGCTGGACTGGTCACTAAGAATGACAACCCTCCTAGTTTGGGCAAACAGCTCCAGTGACGAACTCATTAACAATCCGGTAAAGGTGAAAGTGCGCATTAAGGAGCAAGATTGGATCGACACATTGGAGAAGGCATCGACCTCGAAACTGATATCCGACCTACCCCCAACTTGGCAGAAAGTTAATTCTACTAAACAATACTTGTCGAAATGTCCTGACAAAAAATTACGAGAGTCCTTCCTGCGAATTCGATTGAACATTATTCATACAAAGGAAGTTCTGTTAAGAAGGAACAAGTCGGAGGAAAACGGGTGCAGATTCTGCGAAATTGGGGACGAGGTGGAAACTATTAAGCACCTGTTAATGAACTGCCCGGCCGTGCTGACAGCACGCACACTACATCTCGGTCTCCTATTCAGAAATCTGCAGTTCTATGATGAAGAGGAATGGTGGTGTCGCCTAATCAGCGGAGAAAAGACGGCCTGGGTCATAGCAGTGGTGGGCTTTTTCCGTGCTATTGGCCTAATAACTCAATAAGGAAGGGACAGCAAATGGAAATCACGGCTCGAAAATCTTCTCTCTATTACCATTGCGGGAGATCTGAGAGAAACATCATGACTTTTGCAGTTTACCCCGCCCTTATTTCTCTCCTTATCCTCTTTGTCTGCTGTTCCCTGTCCTCTCTTCTGACTGTGAGACCCCTTTAACACCAAGGTCTTCTTCTTTCTCTCTTTTTTCTTTTCTTCTTCTCATTTTTTGGCTTCAAGGACTCAAAACCTTGTAAAAATTGTTTTATACAATTAAATCAAGTAAATAAAAAAAAAAATTATTATTATTTATTTATTTGGCAATAGTACTCTACTCTATTCAATAGTACTGATTGATTTATTATTATTATTATTTTTCTTTGGCAATAGTAATCTATTCAGCAGTATTCCTCCAGTAGAAGCAGCGTGTATGCCAACAAACCTTCTGTTTACTTTTCTTTTCTTTTTTTTAATCCGAAGAAAACGAAGAAACTCCTTCCCTGCGGTGCATCCGGCGCTCGGCGAACATTGGTTTCCTTTGAATGAAAGGAAACACGACAGCGAGTGCCAGAGGCAAGCAGGAACCGAGGAAAGGACAGCGCAGAGGAGGTGCTCTCTCTGTTGGGGTTGCGGCACTGTTGCGAGGTAAGTTTAGTGGAAACAATTAGTAATTCACTAAAGGCTTATTAAATAATGGGCCGTGTGCAGCTTCCCCTGACCCAGACACCCGATGCGGCCAACAGGTGCCGTAGGGGGCGGGAAGTCTCCGGCGCTGAGGAGAAGTCACGCTTTTGCGTGTGACTATTGCCAGGTAACCGGCATGCCACAGCTGTGTCAATCCCGCTGACTCTGGCACCCCAATGGTGTACAAGGGACTGTGAGGCCGCACCAACGCTGACACTGTTGCGTTAAGCGCACAGTGAATGCTACGATCCCTGAGATCAGGGTATAGTAAGCATAAAATGACAGAACTCTGAGACCATCCGAGTGAGGAAAAATACACTTGATAGAGGAGCGTTAATGCTCCTGGTTAACAATATAAATTCATGACAACGAATGAACAATAAGAAATTAAAATCCACTTATCTCTTGCTGTGAGCAGCAAAGAAAGAGGAAGTGGTCCAAGGATTACTACTATTTGGAAGGGCTGACTGCACCACATTGGCTGTTAGGGGGGTCACATGTTACGTGACTAGCTTATTGACTGTTTCAAGGACCTATGGGAAACTGATTTTTTCTATGGAGCTTATCACGTTTTGGACTGTTGTTTGGCCAATGTTTCCAGAACATTTTCACTGCGGATTTTCAGCACCCAAGCAAGTTATTTATGTTATTAAACTTCACACGCTAAAATCTTGCTGCTGAGCTTGTATGGTTAATTTCAATTAGAGAAAGAGAAGCATAATGGGAGCCTCCAGTCTCGACATAGAATCCTCCACAGAAATCTGTTTAGAGCAAGGGTGTGCCTTAGTTGTTTTGTTGTTTCTTTAAACTGCATATCTTAGACATGTCAGCCGCCATAGGATTAAATAACTTTCCTCCCAAGATCCCAAGATAGGACCCAGACATGTCTCATGGCTGGGATACATGGACAACATTGTGCTCATGGATCACACCATGGTGGGTCTTTTGCGTGAATTAGCTGCCTTATGGGAGCACATCGGCCAAACAATTGAAAATACATTTTCAAAACCATAAAATCAAAGGCATTCTGCAGAATGAAAATTGCCAGATGCGTGGATCACATATTCAACAAGTAGGAAGCTTTATTTGTTTAGGTGTTCAACTTACTTGCGGAAGAACAATAGCGATTCTACCTGGCATTGGAGCAAAAGCAGTTGCATAGTTTACACTGGTGAAAAGATGTACTCAACGCACAAGAGAAGTCTCACTTGAAGGCTATAGTACCCTGCCTAGTTTTATTCCCTGGGAGGAGTGTGGTGACTAGGTGATGATGTTGATAGTCTGATGGAATGTGGTGCGGGAGTTTGGTAGAGACAGTTGGGTTCAATAATCATTCATCGCCTTTTTCTGTATTTTTTGGCTGAAAAAACAGTGCATTTTTTTATTTTATTTGTGGGGTTAACCCTGCGCAAACATCCCTTCCCTTTTATATGTTCCCTATCCTCCAACCACCCAACCGCTTATATACACTTACCCACCTCCCACATATTTTACAATGAGTTTTTTTGGCCAACATTTTTCAGCAAGAATCTCAGCAAAAACAAAAGCAGGTGATGAATGAACATTATATCGACAGTTGATGGGTGGTGAGCACCGGTGGGGTTTCTGATTTCTGAGGAATGTGACTCGGAACGTAATTCCTGGTGGACTGACCTGATGCCTGTAACAAATAAAAGGTACCTATGTTACATCAAAGGCAAAGGCCTCCTTGGGTCTACTAACACAGTATTGTGCCAGCCATAATGTATGGCTTCGAAACCAACTTAAATCTAAAACCTGCCTAGCTTAATGTATTGGAAGCTGTGGCACCCTACATTAGGACTGCCCTAGGAACGCCAATTGAATGTGTTAGAATGGAAATGGGTATAACTTCTATCTTAGGACATTCTATCCATGAAGGATCGGAAGAAACATTAATGCTGTTTCTATTCCCTAAAAAGAAATGTCGAAGGTTTTTTATGTTACTCCTTTTTAACCTTTGACCCTCACTGCCGATTGTGGTGCTAGATTGGGCGTTTCTGGGAGCAGAAGTTATTGCAGAATCTGCAAATCTCATTCTACCGTAGAAAGTGCCTGCCATCTTTAAACATGCTGCCCTTGGATATGTTCTGGACATGGCATGTTCCAGGAAGGCCTGCATCACTGTCAATAGCGTTGTTGTGGCTATGGGCTTCTATTACATCTATTACTTTATAATTAAATAGGACAAAATTCGGTGCTGTTAATGAATGTGTTGTGTAACATGTGTGTGTGAATATGTGTATAATTAACGTATCATTTAATTTTGAATAGAGTCTTTGATATTAGCGAAGAGAGTGGGTGGCCAATTTCAAAACGTTCACACCAGAATTAGAAAATAGAATTAGAAAATATTAAAACAATGAACATGAAAAAGATGGCTAGAGTGTGGTATTCTGTTTATTGATCTTATTATACTCTTGCTTATGTATTTCATCGCATTTCCTTTGCTCTTGTGTTACGATTCCCTGGTAACAGGTCGTGGCAGTACTGGGCTGGCATGGTGGAAACCTCCCTCTTGAGGTTTCTAAAATGTGGGAAGGATGGCTGAGGAGACATTGAGTCCGCGGAGCAGTCTCGTACTGCGCAGGACCCTTGTTTGACATTAAATTTGATGTCATAAAACAGAACATTTTTGGAGAAACCTTCTCTCACAGTGGCACGCAGGACAAGAATCCCTATGATGTAGCACTCGGACAGTTGGAAAATGTTCCCTGCCCAAGATGAAGGCTGAAATCTACAGATACAACTTCTACTCAAGGAAGCAGAATGCAGAGGAGTCTGATGAAGATTGCGTAACTGCCCTCTGCACGCTTGCATGGTCATGCAATGACAGAGCAGGATTGGAATCAGATTATCATTCATACAAAAATTTTACGGTTTATAGTGATAATGTTGGAAAAAAATGTCGAACTGCAAAAATGTCGAAAAAAAATGTCGAAAATCAGAATATCGAAAAGATATACATATAACTAAAAGAGTAAATTTTTCGAAAAATAAATGTCGAAAAAAAAAGTCGATTAACAATATCAATAACCCAATATAAAGAAACAACAAGAGTATCATTTACTATGGGGGGTTCCCCCCCAACCCCCTTCACCCGACACCCCGCAGCCACCCGACACCCCCGACCACCCTCTCACCCCTCATACAAAACACAAGAGGGTAAGAAACCACGAGTAAAGAACCTTGTTTAGGTACCAAGAAACCAATAACGGTTGTGGAAAACCATCATTACCTGACAGAACATCACTTGAGAACGTACTGCAGGAAATCGATTGGAGTTGCTTCAGACTAAAACAGGTAATATTGTTATAACGAACATGTAACTAGACATTAAGGTATCAAACAACATACAATTGTGTGACAGGAAAGATAAAACAGTTAATTTTCTTGTTTATTTGAGAATAAAAAATGGAGAACAAAGTGGAGTTCATCACCACACAAAAAGGAGGAAAGCAGTTGGTTTGAAATGGTTACGTTTTCTATAAGGAAAGCCAAAAAAAAGAACGCATTTACTGGAAATGCACGGAGTATGCCAAAACTAAATGCAGCGCACGAGCGATTACAGAGGGCGCAGATATAAAAAGTAAAAATGAACACAACCATCTACCAGATCAGACCAATATTATTGTCAGAAAAACATTCTCCGAACTAAAAAGAAAAGCCGTGGAAAGTCACGATGAAGCTAGTGGATCAGTGCTTGCAGGTGTTTAAGACAAATTACCCACACAAATAACGGTTCAGTTACCACGTGAAAAATTGATGCAGCATACGATAAACCGTACTAAACAACAGAAAGAGAATCTGCCACCAGCACCAATGTTATTTAGTGATATGACAATCCCGGATGTTTTCAAATTAACCGCCTGTCATGATTTCCCAATGAGTTCCTTGATTAAGCCCATATTTCCGTAGGTTATTATTGCTCTGTCATTTGAGAGAAGGTATTGTTCCCATTCAGATCCATATAGTAAGTCATGGGGAAATTGGTATTCCAAAATGGCCGCCTAGTGGTGTCAACCAGGAACTAATCTGTAGGTCTAGTCTTTTGCGACCTCTGTTACAAGTACTCATTTCCTGAGGAGACTTGCGCTTCGCGTTGCTGACTGCCTAGCAGTACGGACGCTCACTGCGGTCTCCGTAGAGTTCCAGTCAGAGTTTCCCTGCCCTCCCAATTTTCAGTCAGAATTTATTCGTCCTGTCCTATAGTCTCCTCCTCGGCTCTCAGTCAGTAGTTTCCATTATTATTTGTTGTCCCCTAGTTGCCGTGTCCTTAGTTCTAGTCCGGAGTTTTCCTGTCAGAGTTTCGTGAGGAGTACACCATACACACACGCAAGTACCTGTTTTCAAGGTTTTCCCGTAGGTTACCAGTGTTGTTGTTTTTTCGTTGCGAGTGTCTTAGCAACGGATTAGTTACTGTGCATTTCGCATATTGAGTTTATGCTTATACGCATTGTTCCGCGCTCCAATGTTTGAAACTCATTAGCTGTGCCAGGTTGCCGTCACACTGCCCGTAAATATTGCCAAGCTGCGTAGCTAGCTTCAACATTCATTTACTTCTTGTGGCTCGCTATAGTGCAAGAAAGGGTTTTCATCTCATTCCGCATTATATTCAGCTGGTAGTTGTTTAGTTAGTTCCCTTTTGAACAGCGCTACACCACTTATACGGAACAGTGTGTCATCTGAAATTCCGTTATTGCTCTCCAGTTTTTTTTCTATTTTTAGGAACCATCATAGTTTATGTACTTCCTTTCACAGCTAACACTCATATTGGTCAGGACTCAATAGGAATTATTTTCTCCTTACCACTTAGTCGCCTTTTTTCCATTAAATAAGAATTCTTATTGCATCCAGACTACACCGTTTCTTCAGGACATGCGCCCCTGTATGAATGCAGGATGGAGGGCTCACTAAAAAAGAACCTTAGGTGAGCTTTTCCTGTTGGTTATTATTCTTTTTTCAGTACTGGAGAGTTATTTCAGAATAGGGAAGGAACATTATTTAGGAGGGTTGTTTTCTTGTCATCCTTTCTACAGGGATAGAGATTCACTGAAGTTCCAGGGAGTTCTTCTGGCGTTCCCGCAGATTTGACAGGTGAGCGTTACAGAACGCGAAGCCGCCTTTTGAAAATATCTGCCTGAGCGCCATGGAGACTCCTGAGGTGGATCAGCTGGCTCAGTTATTGGGAGAATTGAGGGCGGAGGTTCATGCCGCACGTCTGAAACTTGTGCATTGCGAAGGGAGTTAGGGGTTAATAGGGACCGTACAGACGAATTGGCACGCCAACTTTTACAAACACAGGCTGGTCAAGTTCCCTTACCCGCAGTTAATCCATCAGCCCCTAGTCCCGCTACACCCCAAGCTCCAGTCCAAGTAATTGTTCCTGGAAACATTCCTTTAGCTCCTCCTGAGCGTTTTCTGGGGGATTCCAAGAAATTTGCTGTGTTTATGAATCAGTGTAGATTACATTTCCTTTGTCGTCCAGGAGTATTTCCCACTGATCAGGCCAAGGTGGCCTTTATTTTATCTTACTTGGGTGGTTATGCTGCGGATTGGTCAATTCCCCTAGTCAATAGAGACGACCCAATCTTGAGGAATCTACCAGAGTTCCAGAAGGAAATGGAAAAATTATTCGCACGACATACCCAGGGTCAGGCCCTAGATAATGAGCTACTCTCTCTCCGACAGGGAAACCAAGAATTGTTGGCTTATGTGGCAACCTTCAATAGACTAGTAGCAGAGTCCAATTGGCCCAATGAAAAAAGAACAACCTTGTTTCCTAGAGGACTGCAAAGTGAATTAAAGGATGTTTTGGCTCAAGTAGTCAATCCGCCAGATGGTATTGCCGACTTTATTGACCTCACTATCCAATTAGACCAGCGTTTGCAAGATCGAAGAGTGGATCGTTCTCGTTCTGAAAGTCGGAATTATTTTGTGCGCCCAAAGGAAAACCCAGTAAGAGCTGGTCCGGATATTCGCCCAGAACCGATGCAGTTAGGGGTTGTTAGGGGGCCCATTTCACAGGCTGAGAGAGACAAGAGGCTTCAACAACAATTGTGCCTTTACTGTGGCAAGCCTGGACATTTCCTAAAAGATTGCCCTGTGAAACCTTCGAGAAAGCCTATTGGAGGCATCAACCAGGAAACAACGAATCAGATTTCGGAAAACTCCAGTGCCCGGCAAGTGTAGAGGTCAGCTTGTCGAGCATGAAACAGGGAGTAATGACCTCTCACTTTGTCTTTCCAATTATCTTATTTAGTCCAGAACAGCCCACTAAGATGCATGCTTTACAAGCCTACATAGATTGTGGTGCCATAGGGAACTACATGGATTCTAAACTGGCATGCAAGTTAGATCTCTTCCTTGTGGACAAATCCGAAGCTGACAATGTATCTACAGTAGATGGTACTCCTTTAGCTTCTGGCCCAGTCACACAATGCACGAGTGACCTTATCATGCTTTGCCAGGAAAGTCATAAAGAGAGGATAACATTCGACCTTATAAGTGCTTCACAATTTCAAATCATTCTAGGTATGCCTTGGCTCGAGAAACACAATCCCACTATAGATTGGCGCTCCAGATCCCTCACCTTTGCTGCAGAATGTGAAGACTCCTGTTCTATGGTTGCTAACCTAAAGAATTTCGGTCTCGAGAGAGCATCTACTGACTCAACGCTTGGATTGATTGGAAGTTTACCCTCGGATTATAGGAAATTTCAAGAGGTTTTTGAAGAGAAATTGGCTGAGGTATTGCCTCCTCATCGTCCCTACGATTGTCAGATCGACTTACTTCCAGGAGGACAACTTCCTTGCAATCGAATATATTCATTAACAGAGAAGGAGGATGCCCACCTGAAGAAGTATCTAGACCAGTATTTAGCGAATGGATTCATTAGGCCTTCTAAGTCCCCTGCTGCCTCTCCTCTTTTTTTTGTACCGAAAAAGGAAGGAGATCTCAGGACCTGTATTGATTATCGTGCCTTAAACCAGATTACAGTCAAGAACTGGTACCCCATTCCCCTCATTTCTAATTTGTTAGATCAAATCAAGGGCGCCCAGATCTTTACCAAATTAGATCTTCGAGGTGCATACCATCTCATTCGAATAAAGGAGGGTGATGAATGGAAGACCGCTTTTCGCACCAAATATGGCTTGTTTGAGTACCAAGTAATGCCCTTCGGATTGTGCAAGGCTCCGGCAGCTTTTCAATGTTTTATGAACGATGTCTTAAGGGATCTGCTGGATGTATGTGCAGTGGTCTATATTGACGATATCCTGATTTTCTCCAGAAACCACCAAGAACATGTGAAACATGTGACAGCTGTTCTTCAGAAGCTACAAGAGAATTCTCTTTTTGTGAAGCTAGAAAAATGTTCTTTTCATGTTTCCGAAGTCGAATTTCTAGGTTTTGTACTATCCTCTCAAGGAGTCAAGATGGACATGCGAAAGGTGGAGGCTATACTCGCCTGGCCGGCTCCAACGTCTGTGAAGGGAGTCCAAAGTTTTTTGGGTTTTGCTAATTTCTATCGTCGTTTTGTGTATAATTTCTATCTATTGGTACACCCCATTACGTCCTTGCTTAGGAAAAATAAAAAATTTGAATGGACCAAGGAGGCGGAAGAAGCCTTTCAGAATCTAAAGACCAAATTTACTGAGGCTCCAGTACTACAACATCCACAAGCTGACTTGCCATTTGTCGTGGAAACAGATGCCTCAAATGTTGCTATGGGTGCCGTCCTGTCGCAGCGCAATCCTGAAACTCAGGTCTTGCACCTAGTGGCATTCTGGTCGAAGAAACTCTCTCCAGCTGAACGCAATTACACCATTACAGACAAGGAGTTGTTAGCCATCAAGTGTGCCCGGAAGGAGTGGAGACACTTCTCTTGGGAGCTCAGCACACGATTACCATCCTCACTGATCATAGAAACCTCCAGTATTTACGTTCCGTTAAGGCCCAATCTGCCCGCCAACTGCGATGGGCCTTGTTCTTCGCAGAATATGATTTCATCATCACGTTTAGACCTGGAGTGGGGAATGGAAAGGCTGACGCGTCATCTCGAATTGGCAATGGAGAGGAAGCGTTTGTCTCTTCTGCTCCCATGAACGTCATCGCCGGAGAAAGAGTCCTGGGTTTATTGCACAATGAAGAACCATTCTTGGAGAACCTGAAGAAGGAAGTTAAAGAAACCGTTACTCGAGAAGAGCTGCTAACATGGGTTAATCGAGGAGATCCATTCAAGGTCCAAGATGAATTGCCTTACTATCAAGATCGAATGTATCTCCCTACTGAGACAGTGAGAAACCAAGTAATTTCCAACTACCATGGCTCCCTCATTGAGGGTCATCCCGGAGTGACCAAGACCTTGGAGAAGATCAAAAGGTACTACTGGTGGCCAACTTGGAGTAAGGATGTGACTCATTTCATTCAGACTTGCGGAATTTGTGCACAAAACAAGAACTCAAAAAAGAAGCCGGCCGGTCTTCTTCAACCTTTAAATGTTCCACCCAATCCATGGCATACCATATCTATGGATTTTATCACGGATCTGCCGTCATGTGAGGGTTACAATACCATCCTGGTGGTGGTAGATTTATTTTCGAAGATGGCTCATTTTGTGCCCCTACAAGGGATTCCCACCGCTGCTGGCCTGGTAAGGAGTTTTTTTTAAAAATATTGTTAAACTACACGGGTTTCCTTCCATAGTCGTTTCTGAGAGGGGTAGTCAATTTGTATCCAGATTCTGGAGAAAGTGTTGTGACCTGGCCCAGATTGATGTTAGATTATCCACTAGTCACCACCCTCAAACGGATGGTCAAACAGAGCGCACTAATCAGACCCTGGAACAGTACTTACGGTGCATGCTTCATCAAACTAATGATTCCTGGTTAGACATTTTGTGGGTGGCAGAATATGCTTACAACAATTCTATCCACTCTTCTACTGGTCTCACGCCGTTCTATACCTTGCATGGTCGACATCCTCGAACATCTGCATTTGACCCTCCAGATCCACTAGAAATGCCAGCAGTTAGGAACCTTCATGACAAGATCTTAACTGCAACTAGGGAGGCCCAAACTAGCTTACTGGCGGCTAAGGAATCCCAAAAGAAGTTTGCTGATCGACATAGAAGTACTCCTCCCAGTTTCCAAGTTGTTGACTCTGTCTGGTTGTCATCCAGAAACCTGGCCTTAAAGGGTTCTAAGAAGTTTCTTCCCAGATATTTAGGACCATTTGTCATTGAAGCTGTTATTAATCCAGTGGCTATGAGGTTGACACTCCCGAAGAAAATGAGAATACATCCAGTTTTTCATGTTTCTTTATTAAAACCGGTAGAAGCAGAGACACGTTTGCCATCAGCCCCACCCCCTGTGGAAGTTGAAGACGATCAACCAGAATATGAAGTCAGGGAGATTTTGGACTCCAAGATAATGCGTCACAAATTATTTTGCCTGGTAGATTGGAAGGGTTGTGGTCCCCTTGAGAGATCTTGGGAACCTTTGGAAAACATTCATGCCCCAAGATTGTTAAAAAGATTTCATCGTAACCACCCTACCAAACCGGGAAGGTAATCTTTGAGGGGGGGTACTGTCATGATTTCCCAATGAGTTCCTTGATTAAGCCCATGTTTCCGTAGGTTATTATTGCTCTGTCATTTGAGAGAAGGTATTGTTCCCATTCAGATCCATATAGTAAGTCATGGGGAAATTGGTATTCCAAAATGGCCGCCTAGTGGTGTCAACCAGGAACTAATCTGTAGGTCTAGTCTTTTGCGACCTCTGTTACAAGTACTCATTTCCTGAGGAGACTCGCGCTTCGCGTTGCTGACTGCCTAGCAGTACGGACGCTCACCGCGGTCTCCGTAGAGTTCCAGTCAGAGTTTCCCTGCCCTCCCTTTTTTCAGTCAGAATTTATTCGTCCTGTCCTATAGTCTCCTCCTCGGCTCTCAGTCAGTAGTTTCCATTATTATTTGTTGTCCCCTAGTTGCCGTGTCCTTAGTTCTAGTCCGGAGTTTTCCAGTCAGAGTTTCGTGAGGAGTACACCATACACACACGCAAGTACCTGTTTTCAAGGTTTTCCCGTAGGTTACCAGTGTTGTTGTTTTTTCGTTGCGAGTGTCTTAGCAACGGATTAGTTACTGTGCATTTCGCATATTGAGTTTATGCTATACGCATTGTACCACGCTCCAATGTTTGAAACTCATTAGCTGTGCCAGGTTGCCGTCACACTGCCCGTAAATATTGCCAAGCTGCGTAGCTAGCTTCAACATTCATTTACTTCTTGTGGCTCGCTATAGTGCAAGAAAGGGTTTTCATCTCATTTCGCATTATATTCAGCTGGTAGTTGTTTAGTTAGTTCCCTTTTGAACAGCGCTACACCACTTATACGGAACAGTGTGTCATCTCAAATTCTGTTATTGCTCTCCAGCTTTTTTTTCTATTTTTAGGAACCATCATAGTTTATGTACTTCCTTTCACAGCTAACACTCATATTGGTCAGGACTCAATAGGAATTATTTTCTCCTTACCACTTAGTCGCCTTTTTTCCATTAAATAAGAATTCTTATTGCATCCAGACTACATAGTTTCTTCAGGACATGCGCCCCTGTATGAATGCAGGATGGAGGGCTCACTAAAAAAGAACCTTAGGTGAGCTTTTCCTGTTGGTTATTATTCTTTTTTCAGTACTGGAGAGTTATTTCAGAATAGGGAAGGAACATTATTTAGGAGGGTTGTTTTCTTGTCATCCTTTCTACAGGGATAGAGATTCACTGAAGTTCCAGGGAGTTCTTCTGGCGTTCCCGCAGATTTGACAGGTGAGCGTTACAGAACGCGAAGCCGCCTTTTGAAAATATCTGCCTGAGCGCCATGGAGACTCCTGAGGTGGATCAGCTGGCTCAGTTATTGGGAGAATTGAGGGCAGAGGTTCATGCCGCACGTCTGAAACTTGTGCATTGCGAAGGGAGTTAGGGGTTAATAGGGACCGTACAGACGAATTGGCACGCCAACTTTTACAAACACAGGCTGGTCAAGTTCCCTTACCCGCAGTTAATCCATCAGCCCCTAGTCCCGCTACACCCCAAGCTCCAGTCCAAGTAATTGTTCCTGGAAACATTCCTTTAGCTCCTCCTGAGCGTTTTCTGGGGGATTCCAAGAAATTTGCTGTGTTTATGAATCAGTGTAGATTACATTTCCTTTGTCGTCCAGGAGTATTTCCCACTGATCAGGCCAAGGTGGCCTTTATTTTATCTTACTTGGGTGGTTATGCTGCGGATTGGTCAATTCCCCTAGTCAATAGAGACGACCCAATCTTGAGGAATCTACCAGAGTTCCAGAAGGAAATGGAAAAATTATTCGCACGACATACCCAGGGTCAGGCCCTAGATAATGAGCTACTCTCTCTCCGACAGGGAAACCAAGAATTGTTGGCTTATGTGGCAACCTTCAATAGACTAGTAGCAGAGTCCAATTGGCCCAATGAAAAAAGAACAACCTTGTTTCCTAGAGGACTGCAAAGTGAATTAAAGGATGTTTTGGCTCAAGTAGTCAATCCGCCAGATGGTATTGCCGACTTTATTGACCTCACTATCCAATTAGACCAGCGTTTGCAAGATCGAAGAGTGGATCGTTCTCGTTCTGAAAGTCGGAATTATTTTGTGCGCCCAAAGGAAAACCCAGTAAGAGCTGGTCCGGATATTCGCCCAGAACCGATGCAGTTAGGGGTTGTTAGGGGGCCCATTTCACAGGCTGAGAGAGACAAGAGGCTTCAACAACAATTGTGCCTTTACTGTGGCAAGCCTGGACATTTCCTAAAAGATTGCCCTGTGAAACCTTCGAGAAAGCCTATTGGAGGCATCAACCAGGAAACAACGAATCAGATTTCGGAAAACTCCAGTGCCCGGCAAGTGTAGAGGTCAGCTTGTCGAGCATGAAACAGGGAGTAATGACCTCTCACTTTGTCTTTCCAATTATCTTATTTAGTCCAGAACAGCCCACTAAGATGCATGCTTTACAAGCCTACATAGATTGTGGTGCCATAGGGAACTACATGGATTCTAAACTGGCATGCAAGTTAGATCTCTTCCTTGTGGACAAATCCGAAGCTGACAATGTATCTACAGTAGATGGTACTCCTTTAGCTTCTGGCCCAGTCACACAATGCACGAGTGACCTTATCATGCTTTGCCAGGAAAGTCATAAAGAGAGGATAACATTCGACCTTATAAGTGCTTCACAATTTCAAATCATTCTAGGTATGCCTTGGCTCGAGAAACACAATCCCACTATAGATTGGCGCTCCAGATCCCTCACCTTTGCTGCAGAATGTGAAGACTCCTGTTCTATGGTTGGTAACCTAAAGAATTTCGGTCTCGAGAGAGCATCTACTGACTCAACGCTTGGATTGATTGGAAGTTTACCCTCGGATTATAGGAAATTTCAAGAGGTTTTTGAAGAGAAATTGGCTGAGGTATTGCCTCCTCATCGTCCCTACGATTGTCAGATCGACTTACTTCCAGGAGGACAACTTCCTTGCAATCGAATATATTCATTAACAGAGAAGGAGGATGCCCACCTGAAGAAGTATCTAGACCAGTATTTAGCGAATGGATTCATTAGGCCTTCTAAGTCCCCTGCTGCCTCTCCTCTTTTTTTTGTACCGAAAAAGGAAGGAGATCTCAGGACCTGTATTGATTATCGTGCCTTAAACCAGATTACAGTCAAGAACTGGTACCCCATTCCCCTCATTTCTAATTTGTTAGATCAAATCAAGGGCGCCCAGATCTTTACCAAATTAGATCTTCGAGGTGCATACCATCTCATTCGAATAAAGGAGGGTGATGAATGGAAGACCGCTTTTCACACCAAATATGGCTTGTTTGAGTACCAAGTAATGCCCTTCGGATTGTGCAAGGCTCCGGCAGCTTTTCAATGTTTTATGAACGATGTCTTAAGGGATCTGCTGGATGTATGTGCAGTGGTCTATATTGACGATATCCTGATTTTCTCCAGAAACCACCAAGAACATGTGAAACATGTGACAGCTGTTCTTCAGAAGCTACAAGAGAATTCTCTTTTTGTGAAGCTAGAAAAATGTTCTTTTCATGTTTCCGAAGTCGAATTTCTAGGTTTTGTACTATCCTCTCAAGGAGTCAAGATGGACATGCGAAAGGTGGAGGCTATACTCGCCTGGCCGGCTCCAACGTCTGTGAAGGGAGTCCAAAGTTTTTTGGGTTTTGCTAATTTCTATCGTCGTTTTGTGTATAATTTCTATCTATTGGTACACCCCATTACGTCCTTGCTTAGGAAAAATAAAAAATTTGAATGGACCAAGGAGGCGGAAGAAGCCTTTCAGAATCTAAAGACCAAATTTACTGAGGCTCCAGTACTACAACATCCACAAGCTGACTTGCCATTTGTCGTGGAAACAGATGCCTCAAATGTTGCTATGGGTGCCGTCCTGTCGCAGCGCAATCCTGAAACTCAGGTCTTGCACCTAGTGGCATTCTGGTCGAAGAAACTCTCTCCAGCTGAACGCAATTACACCATTACAGACAAGGAGTTGTTAGCCATCAAGTGTGCCCGGAAGGAGTGGAGACACTTCTCTTGGGAGCTCAGCACACGATTACCATCCTCACTGATCATAGAAACCTCCAGTATTTACGTTCCGTTAAGGCCCAATCTGCCCGCCAACTGCGATGGGCCTTGTTCTTCGCAGAATATGATTTCATCATCACGTTTAGACCTGGAGTGGGGAATGGAAAGGCTGACGCGTCATCTCAAATTGGCAATGGAGAGGAAGCGTTTGTCTCTTCTGCTCCAATGAACGTCATCGCCGGAGAAAGAGTCCTGGGTTTATTGCACAATGAAGAACCATTCTTGGAGAACCTGAAGAAGGAAGTTAAAGAAACCGTTACTCGAGAAGAGCTGCTAACATGGGTTAATCGAGGAGATCCATTCAAGGTCCAAGATGAATTGCCTTACTATCAAGATCGAATGTATCTCCCTACTGAGACAGTGAGAAACCAAGTAATTTCCAACTACCATGGCTCCCTCATTGAGGGTCATCCCGGAGTGACCAAGACCTTGGAGAAGATCAAAAGGTACTACTGGTGGCCAACTTGGAGTAAGGATGTGACTCATTTCATTCAGACTTGCGGAATTTGTGCACAAAACAAGAACTCAAAAAAGAAGCCGGCCGGTCTTCTTCAACCTTTAAATGTTCCACCCAATCCATGGCATACCATATCTATGGATTTTATCACGGATCTGCCGTCATGTGAGGGTTACAATACCATCCTGGTGGTGGTAGATTTATTTTCGAAGATGGCTCATTTTGTGCCCCTACAAGGGATTCCCACCGCTGCTGGCCTGGTAAGGAGTTTTTTTAAAAAATATTGTTAAACTACACGGGTTTCCTTCCATAGTCGTTTCTGAGAGGGGTAGTCAATTTGTATCCAGATTCTGGAGAAAGTGTTGTGACCTGGCCCAGATTGATGTTAGATTATCCACTAGTCACCACCCTCAAACGGATGGTCAAACAGAGCGCACTAATCAGACCCTGGAACAGTACTTACGGTGCATGCTTCATCAAACTAATGATTCCTGGTTAGACATTTTGTGGGTGGCAGAATATGCTTACAACAATTCTATCCACTCTTCTACTGGTCTCACGCCGTTCTATACCTTGCATGGTCGACATCCTCGAACATCTGCATTTGACCCTCCAGATCCACTAGAAATGCCAGCAGTTAGGAACCTTCATGACAAGATCTTAACTGCAACTAGGGAGGCCCAAACTAGCTTACTGGCGGCTAAGGAATCCCAAAAGAAGTTTGCTGATCGACATAGAAGTACTCCTCCCAGTTTCCAAGTTGTTGACTCTGTCTGGTTGTCATCCAGAAACCTGGCCTTAAAGGGTTCTAAGAAGTTTCTTCCCAGATATTTAGGACCATTTGTCATTGAAGCTGTTATTAATCCAGTGGCTATGAGGTTGACACTCCCGAAGAAAATGAGAATACATCCAGTTTTTCATGTTTCTTTATTAAAACCGGTAGAAGCAGAGACACGTTTGCCATCAGCCCCACCCCCTGTGGAAGTTGAAGACGATCAACCAGAATATGAAGTCAGGGAGATTTTGGACTCCAAGATAATGCGTCACAAATTATTTTGCCTGGTAGATTGGAAGGGTTGTGGTCCCCTTGAGAGATCTTGGGAACCTTTGGAAAACATTCATGCCCCAAGATTGTTAAAAAGATTTCATCGTAACCACCCTACCAAACCGGGAAGGTAATCTTTGAGGGGGGGTACTGTCCCAATGAGTTCCTTGATTAAGCCCATGTTTCCGTAGGTTATTATTGCTCTGTCATTTGAGAGAAGGTATTGTTCCCATTCAGATCCATATAGTAAGTCATGGGGAAATTGGTATTCCAAAATGGCCGCCTAGTGGTGTCAACCAGGAACTAATCTGTAGGTCTAGTCTTTTGCGACCTCTGTTACAAGTACTCATTTCCTGAGGAGACTCGCGCTTCGCGTTGCTGACTGCCTAGCAGTACGGACGCTCACCGCGGTCTCCGTAGAGTTCCAGTCAGAGTTTCCCTGCCCTCCCTTTTTTCAGTCAGAATTTATTCGTCCTGTCCTATAGTCTCCTCCTCGGCTCTCAGTCAGTAGTTTCCATTATTATTTGTTGTCCCCTAGTTGCCGTGTCCTTAGTTCTAGTCCGGAGTTTTCCAGTCAGAGTTTCGTGAGGAGTACACCATACACACACGCAAGTACCTGTTTTCAAGGTTTTCCCGTAGGTTACCAGTGTTGTTGTTTTTTCGTTGCGAGTGTCTTAGCAACGGATTAGTTACTGTGCATTTCGCATATTGAGTTTATGCTATACGCATTGTACCACGCTCCAATGTTTGAAACTCATTAGCTGTGCCAGGTTGCCGTCACACTGCCCGTAAATATTGCCAAGCTGCGTAGCTAGCTTCAACATTCATTTACTTCTTGTGGCTCGCTATAGTGCAAGAAAGGGTTTTCATCTCATTTCGCATTATATTCAGCTGGTAGTTGTTTAGTTAGTTCCCTTTTGAACAGCGCTACACCACTTATACGGAACAGTGTGTCATCTCAAATTCTGTTATTGCTCTCCAGCTTTTTTTTCTATTTTTAGGAACCATCATAGTTTATGTACTTCCTTTCACAGCTAACACTCATATTGGTCAGGACTCAATAGAAATGATTTTCTCCTTACCACTTAGTCGCCTTTTTTCCATTATATAAGAATTCTTATTGCATCCAGACTACACCGTTTCTTCAGGACATGCGCCCCTGTATGAATGCAGGATGGAGGGCTCACTAAAAAAGAACCTTAGGTGAGCTTTTCCTGTTGTTGGTTATTATTCTTTTTTCAGTACTGGAGAGTTATTTCAGAATAGGGAAGGAACATTATTTAGGAGGGTTGTTTTCTTGTCATCCTTTCTACAGGGATAGAGATTCACTGAGGTTCCAGGGAGTTCTTCTGGCGTTCCCGCAGATTTGACAGGTGAGCATTACACCACCAAAGGAGAGAGTTTTCACCATGCCACACTGGAATTGAACAATGAAAAAATATTGATATTCTCTACTGCTGCCAACTTTCAACATCTCACTCGAAAAATTGGCAACGTGATGCAACGTTTAAAGTGTGCCCACAACCTTTTCACCAGTTTTACACCGTGCATGGGACAATTAACGACAAAATCATACTGCTTGTATATATTTTGATGCCAAATAAAAGTGGGGAAACATATAGAATCGTGTTCAACAAAATTAAAGAGATTGCACCTGAGTCTAATCCAACTACAATAATCATGGACTACGAAACGGCTCAAATTAAGGGATTTTCATCAGTGTACAAAGGGACAAGGGTTCAGGGGTGTTTTTTTCATTTTACACAAAGTATATGGCGAAAGTTAAAAAAATTAGGATTAAGTACTAAATATACCGAGGACAGTTGTTACCAATATAACATAAAAAAAAATTTGCATTGGCTTTTGTACAGGAAAATTATGTTGTTGATTTTTATGAACATTTGATTGAAACTGAATACTACAAGAATCATGAGGAGGAAAATACTGATTTATTAGACTATTTTGAGAACACATGGATAGGACAATTGACTCGAAATGGAACAAGACGCATGCCAAAATACCCGGTACCATTGTGGAATTGTTACCAAGCTACATTAGAAAGTACACCACGCACCAATAACACATTAGAGGGATGGCATAGCAGATTAAGTAAAATTTTCAACATCAACAACCCTAATTTATGGCATTTTTTGTAGGACTTGCAAATTGAAGAACAACACCAAGAATTTAGGATATCACAAACACTTTCATTGGCTAACCAAGAACCAAAAAGAAAAAAATACAGGGATTACGAAAGTAAACTGGTACAACTAATACGAGATTTTGACGCACAGAATAAAGAAAACTTCTTGAATTCGGTTGCATTTAACTTAAAATGTTAAGCAAACTTACGTTTCATGGACATCTACGATCCAGTGTGGCATAGGCGAAGTAAATCCGAAAACACCAACCTTCAGCTCCATAAAACCAAGTCTGCAACGGCAATCCATGTAAATATGCCAAGAAAAAAAACAAGAAAAATCCAAATCCAGCACGGAAGAAAAAGTGCACAATCATGGATGAGAAACTCCATAAATCCAAGTCTGTAACTGCAATCCATTTTATTTTTTATTTTAGAATTTGTTTATTGGTATTTATAGTTACAATCATCATACAATGTTACTGGTCGGGTCATTATTCAAATTAACCGACCAGGGCACTGGAATTCTGCCTTTACAAAATAAAACAACAACATTGGCATAACAGATTAACATTAACTGTCTCCGATCTAGGGGTGAATGGTGGTTGACTGGTTTCCAAGCGGGGATGTGGCTGGGCGTCAGGGGAGTGGGTGTGAGCTTTCCAGGTATATCAGTGTTGTGCTGTAACGGCAATCCATGTAAATCTGCCAAGAAAAAACCGAAGAAAAATCCAAATCCAGCAAGGAAAAAAAAGTGCAAATCCAAAAAGACCCATACGAAAAAAATCCACGATCCTCGATGCTCCGGAAGAAAAGGGATTAAAAATCCATTAAAACCAGTTAATCCAATGGAAAAAACACGATTGCTCCGAAAAAAACCACGAAAAAATTAGAAAATCCATAAAATCCACGACTGGAGTAACGGAGGCGCGAACGTTGGAGAACCGTTTGGAAAATGAGCTTTAAAAATGGCGCTTAGGTATACGTAGGCAGACGTAACGTACATAGGAAAACATAAACAAACTTTAAATATATAGTTAAATGCATGTTTCTAATGCTCTAACACCATCTAATGGACAATAAGTATATTACAAGTTTTTTCTAGACTTTATGTGATACCTACAAGATACAAATAAAGAGCATTTGTTCTTGAAAAGTTATTTGAAAAGCACATTTTAGTAATAATTCAGTGCTGAGCCACCATTTAGGAGTATGTAAATAGTTAAGAAAAAGAATAGAAGTTCATGATGTTAAACTAAAGTCTGCATTAGTTAATAAGAAACTTTCAGGAAGCCCAAACTCCGAATTTAGTTATCAATCAGTTGTGCCGACTGAATTCCATCCCCTCAGCATCGGCATAGGTGTAAACAGGATGCTTGGAATCTTCAGAGGGCGGGAAGGAATATAGTGAAAAGAGGATATTAGTGATATAGATAAAAAGTAAAAGTGTTATTCTACTCTTCTTACCTCCCCCATTTTTAGGTCTCAAATTCAGAAGCAAAGAAGACAAGCCTGTGTCCCACAGCAGGTGCTAGAGTATTCACCACTTTGGACCTTGCCTCTGCTTAGTACCAGGTATTATTGCAACCTGACTGAAGGGATCTCACAACATGTATTACTCACAAAGGGACATATAGATTTAAAAGAATGCCATTTGGTCTTATTTCGGAAGCTGCATTCTTTAAACATGTCATGAAAGCAATACTTGATTCTCCAGTGTGCCGAGCCCCGATATTCTGTTATAGAAAAGGAGGCTTTTGTGTATTGTGGGCCATAATAAAGTTTAGAGTTTTTCTGTGGGGCACAGAAGGTTGACCATTTTGTGTGACCATAAGCCTTTGGTGTTGGTCTTTATAGCAAAGAGACTCATCGTAGCTTTTCTGTACTGTCCCCAGTCGTCGCGCCAAGATACCTTTGGGTGGTAGTGCGCATTGCAAATGTTCCTAACATAACATAACATAGAATATCATGCAAAACTTCAAATTGGGATACCTCGCTTCAGAGACATGACCTCTCAGTTGAGTTTGTTTCTGGTAATGAGAATGTAATTGCTGGTCATCAGGTGCTGCTCAAGTGGCAGAGGAAGAAGGAGAATCTTCACAAGAGGTATTTGTGGTGTGTGAAGATACCATTTCTTGGGATGACTGGGAGGAAGCCAACAGGAAAGATGCTGAATTGTGCAGGGGGAGAGATATGGTCAATAATGAATGGTCAGATTGGAAAAGTGAGTACGGGTTGGGGGCATCTCATAGAGTTAAAGATGAATTGAGTGTGGAGGACGGTCATGTCCTGCGTTCAGGTCGCATTGTTCCCCCTGCAGTTGTGAGGAAGAGATTATTGGAGTTGGCTTATAGTGAGCATCTGGGGACGATGAAGAATAAGGGTCGCCTAAGAACAGACTACTGGTACCCGGACTAGACACAAAGCTGGAAGAGTTAATCAAGGAGTGTGGTGAGTGCTCAGTATCAGACAAGGTTCTTAAAACATATGTGCAGCCACTTAAACTGCTGGATTTTCTGAGGCTGCCTTGTGGCCAAAGTTGTTTCTTATCAGAACTAAAGTCTTGGAAATATGTAAAGCTATGAAGAAAGTTACTGAGGGAAATAATAAGCAACCTCCTCTCAGGGGATAGAACATTCATATCATGTGTGGTGCCATATTATTTACTGTCCATGTTATGTGTACGGATGGATCGGAATAACAGGAGGCAATGCTCATTATTTTAATATACCTTTATTCAGAGGTTTTTCCCTAGGTGCTGCCCCATTTGCTTTCAAAGAAGAACTCAGGAGTGGTCACGTGAGTGATGTGGAAGCTACCTGTCCTGCTTGTTTCCCTTGCACAGATCAGTACAACTTGTTTTCCTTTGCCGTTGCAGGATGGTGAGGTGGGTTCATTACCTCAAGGGGTATTTACAACCAGCGTTTCCTTTGCACCTAGCATAGCGCCATTTCCATCACACTCCGCGCCAAGGGAGAGATAACTCCAATTTATGGACCAGATATACTAAGGTATTCATCCTGCTGACATACAGCATTCTGTATGCTCCAATGCCTCTCTGGGGGCAGCATGGGTACCATTCTTTCACTACCCCAACTATCATCTGTTATTCCCACTACCAAACAGAACAGGGTCCCCTTGGCACAGAGGACGTATAAAGACAGACGGCTCTTTGCAAAGAGCATATGCTCTATATAATGACAACTGATTCTCTACGCCAGGGCAAGTCCTTGGATTCACTGTTGCACTGAGACATTAACGGTGAGATTTCAGGCTACAATGGTCATTGTAGTTTTACAAACTTAAGAACTCAGTACACTTGGGCATCCTTGACATTTCCTTCTTTCTGGATTAGCATGCATTCACTGAATATTTACAAGCCTCAGAGGGATTAAATAGCTGCATTCCAGTGTGTACGCTCATATAATGTTCCCTGGCATCTTCCGTAGATGGCACAACATACTTTGTGTTCGTCTTCTCTGGAAGCCTTTACCCTTTCACTACCTTTATTGAAGCATCAAACATACCAGCCGTTACCGCTAACAGAAACATTTTCGTTTTGATATTGCAAGTGAATTTTCACAGGGGTTAAATTATGGCAAACCATCAGCATCGCTGGAAACTCTGAAAGTTGAATGCTGTGAGCCATGGTATCATTGGCAAGAACACAGAATCAATGTTATCATCTTATGTTTAAGGGTACCAGGCTGTCATCATATTTTGGAATTTGTCAATTAAACCAAACTGAGCCGCACTACAGCCTGCGTATCCACCTTCATTCACGTTTCAACCCATCTATCAATGACTGGGTCACACTTGGCTTCCACGCTTGGCAGTCCGAGAATCATGCAGCCAAACATCATTTGTAAATAATTACCTGTTGCTCCTTGAAACTGCCTGACATTGAGAGACTAGTTGATTATAAACATATTAAAATATACCCTCATTCCGCAACACTGACCTGTGGTCCACCTTTACTGGACCTACATACACCAATGCTATCACAACACATATGTCCTCCATTGTATCCTGACTTCCATATGTCTGTTAAATCTGCACCCTCTTTGCCCATACTCCATTATCTAAGGTCTGGCTACTCAGGTTGGAGGTGCAATACCCCAATCTCTATACAAGCCAAGGCACGCTAAGTCCACTAGAGTGGTGATTTGGCACAATATAAAAGCTTCCTAACATACCATAACAGTTCTACGTCGATTCATTAAAGTGAATTACTTCACTGTGATTCACTTCGATGCAGTTACTTCAAAATTCTTTCTGTTGTGTTTTTTATTACAATCAGGGGTTAATCCCCATACCCCTTTACCCTTCACACCACACCTTTATACCCTTTGCCCCTAAACATACATTTATCATTTACTTCCACATGAAGTAATTGCATTTCAGTAAATTACAACAGTGTAATTGACTTCAATGAAAAAACTGAACATCAACATAACATAACACAGAAAATGTATGGTCTTTTAGCCAACTAGTATGTGTTCTAAAAAATTGTTTCATAACTGAATATATATTTATCTTGGCAACGCATTGTGTTGCCATCAGATTGCTGGTTGATGCGCCATTTTTGATGAAAGAATACAGTAAACCATCCTGGTCATCCTAAAGATTTGAAGCCTGAGTGCTATATTGTATATATTATTTCTGGCCTGTTCTATGTGCAATACATCGAGGGAGGGATTTTTAAGCTTAAAGACCGTTGGGAGTTCTAGCGTGGGCAATTGAAGAAAGTAGAGAGGTGAAGGAGCCTGGGGCAGCTGTTTACCCATGCAAAGTATCTAAGCCTTTTGATCAATAAAGAGGTGTACAACCTACATGTCTGTGACTCACATTGTAACACTGCGCTCCTGTGTTTAGTTTATGTGGGTGGTTATCACAGGGCAAATGTTCGCCATAGAAGCCTTATCTCAGCACTGTAGCATAATTGCATGGGAAGTTTCAGTCATCGTCCCAGTCAAATTAGGAGGTCGCAAAAAGGTGAGTATTTAACTTTTTTCTAAAGACCACATAGCCTGGTTCCATGTTGGAGGCTAGTGTGCTCCATTGCTTTGCTGCACGCTACGAGAATCACCCATGCTACTCTTTCTTTCCTACATGTTGGAATAATGAGGAGGCAGATTCATTGAGCTTTTTGCTGGTTAGGAATTTGTGTACTAAGAACATTGATTTGAATACAATCTATTTAGCTACACAATGGGTCTGCAACCTTTGGCTCTCCATATATTTTTCACTACGTTTCCATGATCCCCCACCATTCACTATGCTGGCTAAAATAATAAAAGTTCAGCACATTAAGTATTACATAAAAAAGAGAGAGAAGGGGGTGAAAGGAGGAGGAGGAGAATGAACCAGAAAGCTGCAAGAAAGAAATACTGCAAGAAACAAAATAAGAAAAGGAAAAAAGGTTTCATAGGCCAATTAACACACCTTTCCTTACACCCCTCATTTACATCGTGCCCTAGTCCTCAGATACTCTGCGAGCTTGGGGAGAGGGGGAAAGCCGCAAGGAGGCCTCTTAGCCAGCCTCCTCTCTTAAAGTCCTCTTGTTCCCTTCAACCCCCATTCTACCCAGTGTTTCCAAGAGTTTGTAAAGCAGATCACAAAAAGCTAGGATACGACTCTGTGCTTCTCCCCCCCATCAGAGTAGGCCAGCATGCCTCCGTGCCCAGATCTGTTTCTAAGAATCTCAAACGCTCTTCCTTACGTACCATACAGCTGAGAACCAAATGCTTTGTTGTTTCTTTTTGTGCAGCCTCTCCACACAATCTACAACTTAGCTCTGTTGTTGTGATGTACCAACTTCCAACCCTCTCAAGTGTCAGTAGTTGGTTCAATCAGAATCGTAAATATAATATTCTTCTCATGTGACATGGGAAAATAAGTATGTATCTCAGGATTTGTTCACTCCTATATACAAGCCTTGCGTACTCCTGTACAGGCCTGTTTTTATATATCTTCTCTTGTTTTGCCCCAGTTGTACTCTAACTGTTTTTTCTTTACCTTCGCTGGATTTGCGGTAAACTCTTCCACGGTAGACCCTATTTCCGTAAGCATTTTATTAATTTCTGTTTTCAATCTGGTAATAGAGCCTGCCGAGTTTCGAGTCTGTACCGTTCTCCATTTTTCATACAAGGATTGGGCTGGTGGATCTAGTAATTTAGCAAAGGACATCAGTTTCCTCCACTCAGCCCTCGTGGCGAGTGAAACCAAACCGAACTTGTGACGAATGATTGAATTTGGGATTGTTTTTTGCTAATCTTAAGGTTTCTTTCCAAAGCTTCACTTGGAACGTATTTAGGTTCTGTCCAAGATCATTAAGATTTATGTCCATGCCATATAGGATTGTTGGTTCCACCTGCATCTGATAGAACCGAATGAGTGGGACCAATGAAAAACTGCACAATTGTGCATAAACCCGTCTCATCTTCGTGAGCAAGGGAACATACCTAAGGCTTAGATAATTTACCCCTCCTGCTTTAGATGTTGAGTTCAGAACCTCATAGCCCAGGTAGGTTAGAGCAGCAACCCTTTCTAATGGCTCATCACCTACCTTCCAATTCATGTTTTTTGGTCTTGTTTTCGTTGCCAAGATGTATACCCTAGATTTTGCCCCATTTACCTTTAGGTTGTTTTCGAGTGCGTAACTGTGGAAGAGTGTCAACTTACACTGTAGTCCCAAGGCTGTGAGGTCGATCAACACTACGTCGTCCGCAAACCCGATCCGATCCAGTGTTGCCGACCCCAACTTGTTAGGATAGATCAGCATCAGTATTTATAAAAATGTTGACATGATACATAACATAATTATTTGTACATAGTTCTGAGTATTTACACTGTACATAGTTCTGAGTGTCACACGGGTTCCATGACAACGTGGAACCGCATCTGCATCACGAGATTCTGGGAAGAATGTTAGGATATGAAGAAGGAGAGCAGATTGAAGGAGCAACTGGTGGCTCCCTGCTGGTGGTCGTTTCCTGATAGTTGTGATCTTGGAATAAAGTCATTTGATCACCAAACATTGAAGGTGTCTGTAGCCTCCATTCATAACAATTTAAGGATTTGAGGGAGATTACCCCCGGCGAACTGCAGGACAAAGCAGGAGGCAGATGGAGACCTGCTAGCTACAGGCTGCGGACAAAGACTTCCAGTGGAGGAAGCAAAACAGCCTCTGAGCATAGGAAACAGAAGCGCCTATATTGGAAATGTTGGGTGCTACGCCCGAGCGTCGAGCCATGTGGGGAGTGCGTTTCAGACACCTGTGAAGTTGGTGACACGGACCCAGTGGAGGCACTTGCAAACCCGATGTCATAGCCCCTTGTTCTTACACCGGACGTTGCGGTGAGTCTTTTCAAGGCCGAAGAGCAAGCTAACCACAGTTGGGCAGTTGGCACCTTGCTTATTCTTGGATGACAGTCGCCCCGATATTCTGTTATAGAAAAGGAGGCTTTTGTGTATTGTGGGCCATAATAAAGTTTAGAGTTTTTCTGTGGGGCAGAGAAGGTTGACCATTTTGTGTGACCATAAGCCTTTGGTGTTGGTCTTTATAGCAAAGAGACTCATCGTAGCTTTTCTGTACTGTCCCCAGTCGTCGCTCCTAGATGCCTTTGGGTGGTAGTGCGCGTTACAAATGTTCCTAACCTAACATAACATAGAATATCACGCAAAACTTCAAATTGGGATACCTCGCTTCAGAGACATGACCTCTCAGTTGAGTTTGTTTCTGGTAATGAGAATGTAATTGCTGGTCATCAGGTGCTGCTCAAGTGGCAGAGGAAGAAGGAGAATCTTCACAAGAGGTATTTGTGGTGTGTGAAGATACCATTTCTTGGGATGACTGGGAGGAAGCCAACAGGAAAGATGCTGAATTGTGCAGGGGGAGAGATATGGTCAATAATGAATGGTCAGATTGGAAAAGTGAGTACGGGTTGGGGGCATCTCATAGAGTTAAAGATGAATTGAGTGTGGAGGACGGTCACGTCCTGCGTTCAGGTCGCATTGTTCCCCCTGCAGTTGTGAGGAAGAGATTATTGGAGTTGGCTTATAGTGAGCATCTGGGGATGATGAAGAATAAGGGTCGCCTAAGAACAGACTACTGGTACCCGGACTAGACACAAAGCTGGAAGAGTTAATCAAGGAGTGTGGTGAGTGCTCAGTATCAGACAAGGTTCTTAAAACATATGTGCAGCCACTTAAACTGCTGGATTTTCTGAGGCTGCCTTGTGGCCAAAGTTGTTTCTTATCACAACTAAAGTCTTGGAAAAATGTAAAGCTATGAAAAAAGTTAGTGAGGGAAATAATAAGCAACCTCCTCTCAGGGGATGGAACATTCATATCATGTGTGGTGCCATATTATTTACTGTCCATGTTATGTGTACGGATGGATCGGAATAACAGGAGGCAATGCTCATTATTTTAATATACCTTTATTCAGAGGTTTTTCCCTACGTGCTGCCCCATTTGCTTTCAAAGAAGAACTCAGGAGTGGTCACGTGAGTGATGTGGAAGCTACCTGTCCTGCTTGTTTCCCTTGCACAGATCAGTACAACTTGTTTTCCTTTGCCGTTGCAGGATGGTGAGGTGGGTTCATTACCTCAAGGGGTATTTACAACCAGCGTTTCCTTTGCTCCTAGCATAGCGCCATTTCCATCACACTCCGCGCCAAGGGAGAGATAACTCCAATTTATGGACCAGATATACTAAGGTATTCATCCTGCTGACATACAGCATTCTGTATGCTCCAATGCCTCTCTGGGGGCAGCATGGATACCATTCTTTCACTACCCCAACTATCATCTGTTATTCCCACTACCAAACAGAACAGGGTCCCCTTGGCACAGAGGACGTATAAAGACAGACGGCTCTTTGCAAAGAGCATATGCTCTATATAATGACAACTGATTCTCTACGCCAGGGCAAGTCCTTGGATTCACTGTTGCACTGAGACATTAACGGTGAGATTTCAGGCTACAATGGTCATTGTAGTTTTACAAACTTAAGAACTCAGTACACTTGGGCATCCTTGACATTTCCTTCTTTCTGGATTAGCATGCATTCACTGAATATTTACAAGCCTCAGAGGGATTAAATAGCTGCATTCCAGTGTGTACGCTCATATAATGTTCCCTGGCATCTTCCGTAGATGGCACAACATACTTTGTGTTCGTCTTCTCTGGAAGCCTTTACCCTTTCACTACCTTTATTGAAGCATCAAACATACCAGCCGTTACCGCTAACAGAAACATTTTCGTTTTGATATTGCAAGTGAATTTTCACAGGGGTTAAATTATGGCAAACCATCAGCATCGCTGGAAACTCTGAAAGTTGAATGCTGTGAGCCATGGTATCATTGGCAAGAACACAGAATCAATGTTATCATCTTATGTTTAAGGGTGTCAGGCTGTCGTCGTATTTTGGAATTTGTCAATTAAACCAAACTGAGCTGCACTACCGCCAGCGTATCCACCTTCATTCACGTTTCAACCCGTCTATCAATGACTGGGTCACACTTGGCTTCCACGCTTGGCAGTCCGAGAACTACTTTGCCAGTGTTTTCCCATGGGAATATTTTAAAGACATTCCTGGGCAAACGCCACCACACTGCAAGGGTCTGCATGAGCACATCTCAAGCGAATCATGCAGCCAAACATCATTTGTAAATAATTACCTGTTGCTCCTTGAAACTGCCTGACATTGAGAGACTAGTTGATTATAAACATATTAAAATATACCCTCATTCCGCAACACTGACCTGTGCTCCACCTTTACTGGACCTACATACACCAATGCTATCACAACACATATGTCCTCCATTGTATCCTGACTTCCCTATGTCTGTTAAATCTGCACCCTCTTTGCCCATACTCCATTATCTAAGGTCTGGCTACTCAGGTTGGAGGTGCAATACCCCAATCTCTATACAAGCCAAGGCACGCTAAGTCCACTAGAGTGGTGATTTGGCACAATATAAAAGCTTCCTAACATACCATAACAGTTCTACGTCGATTAATTAAAGTGAATTACTTCACTGTGATTCACTTCGATGCAGTTACTTCAAATTTCTTTCTGTTGTTTTTTTTATTACAATCAGGGGTTAATCCCCATACCCCTGTACCCTTCACACCACACCTTTATACCCTTTGCCCCTAAATATACATTTATCATTTACTTCCACATGAAGTAATTGCATTTCAGTAAATTACAACAGTGTAATTCACTTCAATGAAAAAACTGAACATCAACATAACATAACACAGAAAATGTATGGTCTTTTAGCCAACTAGTATGTGTTCTAAAAAATTGTTTCATAACTGAATATATATTTATCTTGGCAACGCATTGTGTTGCCATCAGATTGCTGGTTGATGCGCCATTTTTGATGAAAGAATACAGTAAACCATCCTGGTCATCCTAAAGATTTGAAGCCTGAGTGCTATATTGTATATATTATTTCTGGCCTGTTCTATGTGCAATACATCGAGGGAGGGATTTTTATGCTTAAAGAAAGACCGTTGGGAGTTCTAGCGTGGCAATTGAAGAAGGTAGAGAGGTGAAGGAGCCTGGGGCAGCTGTTTACCCATGCAAAGTATCTAAGCCTTTTGATCAATAAAGAGGTGTGCAACCTACATGTCTGCGACTCACATTGTAATACTGCCCTCCTGTGTTTAGTTTATGTGGGTGGTTATCACAGGGCAAATGTTCGCCATAGAAGCCTTATCTCAGCACTGTAGCATAATTGCATGGGAAGTTTCAGTCATCGTCCCAGTCAAATTAGGAGGTCGAAAAAAGGTGAGTATTTAACTTTTTTCTAAAGACCCCATAGCCTGGTTCCATGTTGGAGGCTAGTGTGCTCCATTGCTTTGCTGCACGCTACGAGAATCACCCCTGCTACTCTTTCTTTCCTACATGTTGGAATAATGAGGAGGCAGATTCATTGAGCTTTTTGCTGGTTAGGAATTTGTGTACTAAGAACATTGATTTGAATACAATCTATTTAGCTACACAATGGGTCTGCAACCTTTGGCTCTCCATATATTTTTCACTACGTTTCCATGATCCCCCACCATTCACTATGCTGGCTAGGGTTGATGGGAGGTGTAGTACAAAACATCTGGATATCTGAAAAGGTCACTAATGTGAAGACATCTGGATGCTCCTGGTAAATTGGCTTTGCCTTTATTTAAAATACTTCACAGCAAGCCCCCAACACGACCTCCTACGGCAACTCCCACTCTTTACTTATCAGCTCAGAACACTGAGCTTAGTTTGCCCATGCACATATCACCCCAATATTCTACACACATGGGTCCATGCATTTTTTAAATTTTTATATGTTTAATTTTTTTATTTGTGTTTTGATTTCCAACTACAATAGAACGAAATCTTTCACAATGTTATAACAGTTCACACAATTCCCAAAATAAAAAATTAAATAAAAGCTTTAAAATAATAAAAGTTCAGCACATCAAGTATTACATAAAAAAGAGAGAGAAGGGGGTGAAAGGAGGAGGAGGAGGAGAATGAACCAGAAAGCTGCAAGAAAGAAATACTGCAAGAAACAAAATAAAAAAAGGAAAAAAGGTTTCATAGGCCAATTAACACACCTTTCCTTACACCCCTCATTTACATCGTGCCCTAGTCCTCAGATACTCTTGGGGAGAGGGGGAAAGGCGCAAGGAGGCCTCTTAGCCAGCCTCCTCTCTTAAAGTCCTCTTGTTCCCTTCAACCCCCATTCTACCCAGTGTTTCCAAGAGTTTGTAAAGCAGATCACAAAAAGCTAGGATACGACTCTGTGCTTGTCCCCCCCATCAGAGTAGGCCAGCATGCCTCTCTGCCCAGATCTGTTTCTAAGAATCTCAAACGCTCTTCCTTACATACCATACAGTACCATACAGCTGAGAACCAAATGCTTTGTTGTTTCTTTTTGTGCAGCCTCTCCACACAATCTACAACTTAGCTCTGTTGTTGTGATGGACCAACTTCCAACCCTCTCAAGTTTCAGTAGTTGGTTCAATCAGAATCGTAAATATAATATTCTTCTCATGTGACATGGGAAAATAAGTATGTATCTCAGGATTTGTTCACTCCTATATACAAGCCTTGCGTACTCCTTGTACAGGCCTGATTTTTATATATCTTCTCTTGTTTTGCCCCTGTCATACTCTAACTGTTTTTTCTTTACCTTCGCCGGATTTGCGGTAAACTCTTCCACGGTAGACCCTATTTCCGTAAGCATTTTATTAATTTCTGTTTTCAATCTGGTAATAGAGCCTGCCGAGTTTCGAGTCTGTACCGTTCTCCATTTTTCATACAAGGATTGGGCTGGTGGATCTAGTAACTTAGCAAAGGACATCAGTTTCCTCCACTCAGCCCTCGTGGCGAGTGAAACCAAACCGAACTTGTGACGAATGATTGAATTTGGGATTGTTTTTGGCTAATCTTAAGGTTTCTTTCCAAAGCTTCACTTGGAATGTATTTAGGTTCTGTCCAAGATCATTAAGATTTATGTCCATGCCATATACGATTGTTGGTTCCACCTGCATCTGATAGAACCGAATTTGTGGGACCTATGAAAAACTGCACAATTGTGCATAAACCTGTCTCATCTTCGTAAGCAAGGGACCATACCTAAGGCTTAGATAATTTACCTCTCCTGCTTTAGATGTTGAGTTCAGAACCTCATACCCCAGGTAGGTTAGAGCAGCAACCCTTTCTAATGGCTCATCACCTACCTTCCAATTCATGTTTTTTGGTCTTGTTTTCGTTGCCAAGATGTATACCCTAGATTTTGCCCCATTTACCTTTAGGTTGTTTTCGAGTGCGTAACTGTGGAAGAGTGTCAACTTACACTGTAGTCCCAAGGCTGTGAGGTCGATCAACACTACGTCGTCCGCAAAACCGATCCGATCCAGTGTTGCCGACCCCAACTTGTTAGGATAGATCAGCATCAGTATTTATAAAAATGTTGACATGATACATAACATAATTATTTGTACATAGTTCTGAGTATTTACACTGTACATAGTTCTGAGTTTCACACAGGTTCCATGACAACGTGGAACCGCATCTGCATCACGATATTCTGGGAAGAATGTTAGGATATGAAGAAGGAGAGCAGATTGAAGGAGCAACTGGTGGCTCCCGCTGGGGGTCGTTTCCTGATAGTTGTGATCTTGGAATAAAGTCATTTGATCACCAAACATTGAAGGTGTCTGTAGCCTCCATTCATAACAATTTAAGGATTTGGAGGAGATTACCCCCGGCGAACTGCAGGACAAAGCAGGAGGCAGATGGAGACCTGCTAGCTACAGGCTGCGGACAAAGACTTCCAGTGGAGGAAGCAAAACAGCCTCTGAGCATAGGAAACAGAAGCGCCTATATTGGAAATGTTAGGTGCTACGCCCGAGCGTCGAGCCATGTGGGGAGTGCATTTCAGACACCTGTGAAGTTGGTGACACGGACCCAGTGGAGGCACTTGCAAACCCGGTGTCATAGCCCCTTGTTCTTACACCAGACGTTGCGGTGAGTCTTTTCAAGGCCCAAGAGCAAGCTAACCACAGTTGGGCAGTTGGCACCTTGCTTATTCTTGGATGACAGTCGCTAAGAGACGCATTCCACAGGCTGATAAGGGGCGAGCAGCAGTGTGTCAGCACGTAGAGTGCCACATCCTCATCTACGTTTAAAAATAAAAGGACCCTACGACGTGGCGGCCATGTTAGACGGGCCAGTCCTATTAGATTTGCACGATACCGAAGTTCCTGGTTTGCCACGTCATTACGTTTGTGAAAATAAAGGACCCAAAGACGTGGTGGCCATTTTTAATGTGTAAGTCATACCTTACAGTATATCGTATTCTTTTTGGAACATAAGCACCTAACTCGGAGCCGCTCAGGACACGGTGAGCTTGGAAGCTTCGTTTTGAAGACTCCTCACTGGTGAGTCAGTACAGCCCTTGGGGATTTGGATATTTTCAGCAATCTCATTAGATGTGCAGTGGGAAGGTGATGACAAGACAACAGTTATTGTGAATTAACACAACCTAAGAACATTCTTAGAGATGGCAAACGTGCCGTCTCCGATGTTGTTTCTCACAGCCATGGGTGAGCCCAGAGTACGATGGGCGGATTGGAAGGAGGGATTTAATAAATATGCTCAAGCTGTGTTTGGGGCCAATTTTTCTAATGACCGCAAAGAAGCATTATTATTTCACTGGTTGGGCCCCGCAGGTCAGGAAGTTTTAAAGGAACTTCCAGAACCAGCTGACATTTCTGATGCGGGCCCATATGAAAAGACATTGGCAAAACCTGACAAACTCTACCAAATCGAAGAGAACATTATCCTGGAAAGATATACATTTGCCACGAGAGGTCAGAAAAATTGTGAAAGTATAGAAGACTTTATTACAGCGTTAAGGGGACTGGCAGTCAAGTGTAAATTCAGTCATTGTTGAGATGAACACATCAGAGATCAGTTGATCAAATGCACCAATGACAATATCAGGAAGGAATTATGGAAGGAGAGGAATCCTTCTCTAGACAGGGCCATTGAAATTGCAAAGACTGTTGAGCATACATATAAGTGTATAAAGACACTTCAGGCAGGTGCACCTGGTGAAAGACCTAAACATGAAGAAAGTGAAGGAGTGGTGCAAAAAGTGTCAAAAATTAACCAAAAACAAGGGACAAATGGGCCAACAACGCGATCAGACTATGGTGGAAAGAAGTCTGAGGATCAACATGAGAACAAGGCGCCAGGGGGCAGATGCTGGGGATGCCAATGGTTACCATTAAGGGATTCTAAGGGGATATCTAAAGAGTCTAACTCCTTTAAGGATACTGGTTTTTCCAGGGAGTTCAAAGGAGTTGCGGGAAGGAGATGCTACAGAGTTTTTCACATCTAGCATCTGATAAAGATTGTTTTGCAGTACACATAATATGTAATGATTGTGGCAGGTGAGGACATCTGGCTCGTTGTTGTAAAAATGTTGGTACTGGTATGGGTCAAGCACATGATGTAACTGCAGACTATGAGAATGATTTTGTCAGTAAAGTGGCCAGAGAAGTAGTTTACACAGTAAATGCTGTTGATGGGTGTGACGTTGTCCTTAAATGGGAGAAACCACATGTACAGTAATACATATTGTCTCTTGAATGTATAACCAGGAAGTTCTATTTTATTTAATCCATGTATGGACTTTCATCTAATGGCAAGGCTGTCATTTGTTGTTACCTAGGAGACGGGGGCTCGAGCGGAGGAGGGAGAAAAGGACGGTTACGCATGGGCGTATTGAGGAAGGGTTCGCTTGAAGAAACAGCTGTTGGCTCTGGCCTGGAAGTTATAATAACGATACGAAGTTGCGCCGTTGCGCAGGTTGCCGAGTTTTGGTTTGATCTACGTTTTTTTATATAGCGATTGTGATCGCGGACTTGGCCAAGAAAGGCACCATCCCCGAATTAACGAAGGAGCCGAGTCTGGAGGGCCGAAGCTGATCGTGGACGTGGCTGAGGCGAGCGGCAGGGGACGCCGTTATCCTGGAGAAGCTCGATGCAACGACCGTAGTCGCTGACTTTGCCGAGAGAGGCACTCTCTCAGATCCAACGAAGGCGTCGTATCCGGAGGGCAGACGCTGATCGAGGAGGTGACCGCGACGGGAGAGATCGTACGCCGTTGTCTTGGAGGAACCGTGCAGAACCGGCTACGAGTCGTAAGAAGGGAATGACGGATCGCAGAGGTCCTCGCCTACAGGGAGCGGTAGGACGAGAATAAGTAAGTCCAGAAAGAACTGCATGGGAGCTTTGATGTTAGTGACAAACTTCGGAGGAGGGGAAGCATTATAGACTGCTGGGAACCACCGAAAAGGACACAACTGTAGTTAATGGATATTTTAAGGAGCAGATTGCCTAATAAAGTTTAGGATACGGGGCTGTATAAATAAGCAGCGAATTGCAGAATTATTTTACGAACATATTGATGCATAAAAACCACGTAAGAAGGGAGTCTCAAAGGTGTTTTTAGCACCTCCAATGAACTGGAACACCTATGGAGGAGTAGTTGCAGAGACTCAACAACGATGTGTTAGGAACCAGGTCTACCAATATTAGCATCTCCAAAAATATCTGCAGAAGTGTGAGAGGAGAAGTTTGACTAATTGAGGAAAACAAATATAGGAGTACTCTGCGAGAAAAGAGACTAGAAGTAACAACATCCCCAAAGGAAAAGTCAAAGTAGAAAAGAGACACAACTTACCTTGGAACAGAGGAGAAAACCGCATTGGAACAAAGTTGTCCAGATCCAACAGTGAAAACGTATCCTTTTCACGCAAACGATTTCTGAAAGAAAAGAGGAAACCATTGTTAATAAAGTTAGTTGGGTTCTCGTTGAATTCCATACAAACCATTTGTTGTCTCAGTTTTTCTTAAATTTATACAGTATTGAAGCCAGGTCATCACAGTTTGGTGTCAGAGTGGGATCCAGAGACCGCAATGGAGGAACTTATCAAGACCCTAAGTGAGGGACAACAAATGTTACAGCAGGCCTTGCAAATGCAGAATCAACAGGCCCAAGCAGACAGACTAGCTTTTCAACAAGCTTTACAAATGCAGCAAGCACAATTATTAGAGGTTACTAATGCTAGGAACAACCCTCAAGTACCTACAACTGTCTTGCAAAAATACGCGACTGGGGAGGATCCGACCCATTTTTTTGTGAACTTCGAGAGGGTAGCTAGGAACGCCCAATGGCCAGCCGAGAGGTGGTGCCATTACATTGCACCATTAATGACCGGAGAAATGCAGTCAGCCTATCAGGCCGCCAACCCAACGGGAGATACCCTATACGGAGATATGAAGAAAGTGGTGTTGGAACGAATGGGGCACGATGAGGAAATGTACCGAATCAAGTTTAGGGAAGTCAAATTGACTGGAGAGGAAACACCCAGACAATTATTTTATAGAGTGAAGGAACTGGCGGAGAAATGGTTACAACCTAGTCTGACCACTACAAATGAAATAACAGAAAAAGTGATCTTGGAACAGTTCATTGAGGCCCTTCCCGGTCCTGTGCAGAGATGGGTCAAACAACATCATCGACTGTCTCTCCAGGAAGCGGTAGATGTGGCCTCCGCTTATCAGAAAGCGGGTCAAGGAAGGTTGGTATCCTATACGACAACGTATAAAGCGCATACCAACAACAATAAAGCTGGGTCTCAACCAAGATGGCCCCACTCCATGCTGAGGAAGCCAGAAGGAGAAGTGGCACGGTCCAGACCCAACAGTGAGGGACCAATAAATTATCGTCCCTCCACCACAACCGTTCGAGGACCCCAATGTTTTGACTGCGGAGACTGGGGCCACCTTGCTAGATTTTGCCCGAAGAAGCCAAGAACAGAACCAATGGATGTGGGGGTCTTCGACTCCATCAAAGAAAGTGAATACGTTGAACAAGCACCTGGAAGGCAGTCACAATACTTATACACCTGCGAGGCTGAGGTGGATGGAAAACCTACAACTGCCCTAGTCGACTCGGGAAGCCTTCAGACTGCTGTGACGTCAGAATTGGTAGGTGAAAGTTATAATTCCTCAGGGGAGATCCAAGTTCGCTGTGTACATGGGGATGTAAAGGCTTATCCATCAAAGTATATACAGATCAAATTGGGGGGGGAGGAATTGGGAGTAAAAGCAGCCGTACTACCCTCTTTACCAAAACCTTTGCTAGTTGGGTCAGACGTACCTGAATTCCCTAAGCTAATACATGCAATTGAGAAGAGCTGGTGGGAAGAGGCCCCTTTCAGGGAAGAAGAAATATACAAACCCGCCTGTAAGCAACCAAAGAGCAAGAAAGTGAAGAGAATTCAGAAAAAGGAATGGAAGGAGAAAAATATGCTCCCGTTAGCCGTTGATTGGAAGCTAGAAGAGGATGGAGATAGTTTCAGATCGGCTCAAGCGCTAGATCCATTACTGCAGTATGCTCGGGAACGAACGACAGACGATCCTGCGGGACAAGGTCCACGTTTCATAAAAGAGAAGGGGTTACTATACCGAGTGAGTAAGTCCAGGAGTGGAGATGAGTTGAAACAACTTCTAGTTCCAAGAAAATATTACCAAACAGTCTTGGAAATAGCTCACCTACAAGTTGGTGAAGGCCATCTCGGAACGGAAAAGACAACGAAAAAAATTTTGGATAGATTTTACTGGCCAGGCGTATACCAACAAGTGGTTAGGTTTTGTCAATCCTGCGAAGACTGTCAGAAGAAAAATAGAGCTAATATAAAGAAAGCACCCTTGCAACCAATGCCACTGGTTCTAGAACCTTTCAGTCGGATTGGACTTGATATTGTCGGTCCGATCGACCCCACAAGAAGAGGCCATAAGTATATCCTCGTTGTGGTAGACTATGCCACTAGATATCCAGAAGCGTTTCCGTTAAAGGCCACCAATACGCAACAGATATGTGATGTATTGATTCCTTTTATTGGGCGAGTGGGGATCCCAAGAGAAATCGTAACAGACCGAGGGTCGAACTTTATGTCTAATGTCTTGAAACAAGTCTGTGAGATATTAAAAATTGGACATCTAAAAACAGCGGTATACCATCCCCAGACGGATGGGTTAGTTGAGCGCTACAACCAGGCTATTAAACAGATGCTGAAGAAGACAACTTCACCAGGAAACGGAGACTGGGACAGAATGTTACCATGGATATTAATGACTCTAAGAAACACACCCCAGTCATCAACAGGGTTTTCGCCTTTCGAGTTATTGTTCGGAAGATCAGTAAGAACTTTATTAGACATTCTGAAAGAAAATTGGGAGGAACAACCAGATCAGGAGTTGACGTTAACGGAATACGCATCCCAGTTACAAGATAGAATCGAGAAGCTACAAGATATAGCTAGAAACAACCTTCTTCAAGCTCAAGTGAAACAAGAAAGATATTATAACCAAAAGGCCCAGTTACGTACGTTCAAAACAGGAGATCAAGTACTAGTGCTGATGCCTACCTCAGACAATAAGATGTTGGCCAGCTGGAAAGGACCTTTTGAAATTCAGGAAGTACTGGGACCTTTAACGTATAAGGTGAAACAGCCAGGTAGTAGACTGACTTGTCAGACCTATCATGTCAATCTATTGAAAAAGTGGATAAACCCAGTGCGAACCATGGCAATGATTACCAGTGAAGCCCCACCAGAAGAAAACTTCCCACAGGTTAAGGAAAAGTTCGGTGTGGAAAGCTTAAACATTAACCCGGAACTGTCTTTCCTACAAAAATCTGATCTGTCTTCCCTCTTACAAGACTTCACAGAGATATTCTCATCCCTACCAGGAAGAACCAAATTGACTTACCATCGAATCGATACTAAACCTGGATCTCTAATAAGACTCAGACCCTATAGAATACCTGAATCAAAAATAAACGCCATTAACCAGGAAGTACAGGAGATGTTAGATTTGGGTATCATTGAGCCATCCCATAGTGATTGGAGTTCACCGGTGGTCTTGGTACCAAAGCAAGATGGCAGTGTAAGGTTCTGCATTGACTTCCGAAAACTGAACGAAATTTCTAAGTTCGATGCTTATCCCATGCCACGCATAGAAGATTTATTGAATAATCTAGGTAAGGCCAGATTCTTAACCACCATTGATCTAACCAAAGGCTATTGGCAGATACCCTTATCGCCGACAGATAAAGAGAAGACAGCATTTGCTACACCTACCGGCCTATACCAGTTCACGGTATTACCTTTTGGGTTACATGGAGCACCTGCGACATTTCAGAGATTGATGAATTATCTCATAAAGGGTCATGAAAGTTATGTTGGTGCATATCTTGATGACATTATTATCTATAGTCATTCATGGCAAGAACATCTAGTGCATCTAAGAAATATACTTTCGACTCTGAAAGAAGCTGGGTTACACATAAACCCTAAGAAGACACATGTAGCAACCTTTCATACTAAATATTTGGGATACTATGTGGGTCAGGGAATGATTAGACCACAAGAAGAAAAAGTGAAGGCTATAAAGCAGTTGAAATTCCCCGAAAGTCCAAAACAAGTACGGGCATTTCTAGGATTTGTGGGGTATTACAGACGGTTTATCCCGCATTTTTCTACTTTAGCCGCGCCTCTAACAGATCTGTTGAAGAAACCCACGATACCTAAGAAAATTTGGGAAACAATCGAAACCAGAAAAGCCTTTGATCTTCTAAAGGAGGCTCTCACCGAAAGGGCTGTCTTGCAATGTCCAGATTTTAAATCTCCATTTACTCTTCAGACTGATGCTTCAGGAACAGGACTCGGGGCAGTGCTTCTTCAGAATCAAGGCGAGGGGGAGAGGCCTATATTGTTCATCAGTAGGAAACTGTTACCACATGAGTTAAGTTACCCGACCATAGAGAAGGAGTGTCTGGCCGTCAAGTGGGCCATTGAAGCACTCAGGTACTACCTGCTGGGTCGAGAGTTTACGCTGATTACGGATCACGCTCCCTTGGTCTGGTTAGCCCGTAATAAAGACTCAAATCAGAGGGTTCTAAGATGGTTTCTTTCCCTCCAGCCCTTCTCCTTTAATACTATTCATAGACCTGGAAAGATGCTGGCACAAGCTGATTATTTGTCCAGAGCAGAAACCCTTCCCGAACGTAAGGGTTTAGTAGAGGGGGTGTGACGTTGTCCTTAAATGGGAGAAACCACATGTACAGTAATACATATTGTCTCTTGAATGTATAACCAGGAAGTTCTATTTTATTTAATCCATGTATGGACTTTCCTCTAATGGCAAGGCTGTCATTTGTTGTTACCTAGGAGACGGGGGCTCGAGCGGAGGAGGGAGAAAAGGACGGTTACGCATGGGCGTATTGAGGAGGGGTTCGCTTGAAGAAACAGCTGTTGGCTCCGGCCTGGAAGTTATAATAACGATACGAAGTTGCGCCGTTGCGCAGGTTGCCGAGTTTTGGTTTGATCTACGTTTTTTTATATAGCGATTGTGATCGCGGACTTGGCCAAGAGAGGCACCATCCCCGAATTAACGAAGGAGCCGAGTCTGGAGGGCCGAAGCTGATCGTGGACGTGGCTGAGGCGAGCGGCAGGGGACGCGTTATCCTGGAGAAGCTCGATGCAACGACTGTAGTCGCTGACTTTGCCGAGAGAGGCACTCTCTCAGATCCAACGAAGGCGTCGTATCCGGAGGGCAGACGCTGATCGAGGAGGTGACCGCGACGGGAGAGATCGTACGCCGTTGTCTTGGAGGAACCGTGCAGAACCGGCTACGAGTCGTAAGAAGGGAATGACGGATCGCAGAGGTCCTCGCCTACAGGGAGCGGTAGGACGAGAATAAGTAAGTCCAGAAAGAACTGCATGGGAGCTTTGATGTTAGTGACAAACTTCGGAGGAGGGGAAGCATTATAGACTGCTGGGAACCACCGATAAGGACACAACTGTAGTTAATGGATATTTTAAGGAGCAGATTGCCTAATAAAGTTTAGGATACGGGGCTGTATAAATAAGCAGCGAATTGCAGAATTATTTTACGAACATATTGATGCATAAAAACCACGTAAGAAGGGAGTCTCAAAGGTGTTTTTAGCACCTCCAATGAACTGGAACACCTATGGAGGAGTAGTTGCAGAGACTCAACAACGATGTGTTAGGAACCAGGTCTACCAATATTAGCATCTCCAAAAATATCTGCAGAAGTGTGAGAGGAGAAGTTTGACTAATTGAGGAAAACAAATATAGGAGTACTCTGCGAGAAAAGAGACTAGAAGTAACAACATCCCCAAAGGAAAAGTCAAAGTAGAAAAGAGACACAACTTACCTTGGAACAGAGGAGAAAACCGCATTGGAACAAAGTTGTCCAGATCCAACAGTGAAAACGTATCCTTTTCACGTAAACGATTTCTGAAAGAAAAGAGGAAACCATTGGTAATAAAGTTAGTTGGGTTCTCGTTGAATTCCATACAAACCATTTGTTGTCTCAGTTTTTCTTAAATTTATACAGTATTGAAGCCAGGTCATCACAGTTGAGTTCAAAGGAGTTGCGGGAAGGAGATGCTACAGAGTTTTTCACATCTAGCATCTGATAAAGATTGTTTTGCAGTACACATAATATGTAATGATTGTGGCAGGTGAGGACATCTGGCTCGTTGTTGTAAAAATGTTGGTACTGGTATGGGTCAAGCACATGATGTAACTGCAGACTATGAGAATGATTTTGTCAGTAAAGTGGCCAGAGAAGTAGTTTACACAGTAAATGCTGTTGATGGGAAAGTGAAAAGAAAAAAACCATACGCGATTGTATTCATTTGTGGGGTTCCGGTCTCAATGCTAATTTATAGTGGGGCAGATTACACCTTGATTAGTGTACAAGTTTGGAAAGAGAAATCTGATTGCTGCACCCTTTGGGAAAATTCTGTTAGAGCAAATGCGTATGGAGAAATTCTGATAGAGATCATAGGGAGTTTTGAAGGTGAATTAGAATTCAAAGATAGGAAATCTATTGGAATTATACATGTTGCAAAAAAAGGTGGAGAGTTACTGTCATGGAGCGATCAGGCAGAGTTAAAAATAAGACTTGAGGCAAGCCATCTAGAACAAGTGCATTCTGTGAAGAGTGTGGAGAATGATAATGTTCTAGTAGAGGAAGAATTGGGGTGTTTAAAAGGATTTGTGCATAAAATCTGTTTGAGAAAAGGTGCAGTACCTAAGATTGCGAAACTCCATACCATTCCTTTAGCACTTAAAGAGGATGTGGAGAAAGAATTGAAGAAAATGGATATGGATGGAGTGATTGAGAATATAGAGGCATCAGAATGGGTTAGTCCCATAGTAGAAGTCAGAAAATCCAATGGGTCTTAGAGGTTATGTATTGACCTTAGACACTTACACAGCATGGTCGTAGCAGATACATTTCCACTACCGAGAATAGATGATCTTTTAGTGGGGGTGGCTGGATCCAAAGTTTTCTCAATCCTAGATCTTAAATCAGCCTACCATCAGGTTGAATTACATCCAGAATCTAGAGATCTTATGGCTTTTATCACTCCCATTGGTTTATTTAGGTGCATACGCATGCCATTTGGGCTAGTCACTGCAGCAAGTGTTTTTCAAAGCATCATGTATAGACTTCTCGGAGGTGAGAATGGAGTAATGTGTTATCAAGATGACGTGTAAGTGTGTGGAAGCAATGATGCCGAACATGATGAGCGTCTCAAGAGAGTTTTGAGTATTTTGAAGAAAGCAGGTCTCACTGTAGCGATGGAGAAATGTACATTCAAGGCTAATAAAGTAGTTTACTTAGGTCATGAAATTTCAGGAGAAGGCGTTAAGCCTAAAGAAGAAGCTATTGAAGCTATTAAGAGGATGGAAGCTCCCAAGTCAAAAGGGGATGTGCTATCATTTTTGGGTCTTGTAGAATTCTATGGAAAATTCATTAAAGGTTTATCTGTGATGTCACGGAGCATGAGGATGCTTACCCAAAAGGGTGTTGCGTTTAAGTGGAATGAGGAGTGCAGAAGGGAGTTTGAGGAGATAAAGTCATCCATAGTGAATGCTCCTATTCTTAAAATTTTTGAAGAAGGAAAACGCACTTTCGTTTTTGTGGATGCCAGTGATTATGGTATTGGTGCGGTTCTCATGCAGGAGGATCACATAGGATTGCACACGGTGGCATTTGCATCTAGATCGTTGAAAGGACCAGAAAGTAGATACTCTGTTGTTGAGAAGGAAGCACTAGCTTCCGTTTGGGGCGTGCAGAAATTGAAGAGATTTTTGTGGGGTAGGGAGTTCACAATTTGCACCGATCACAAACCTTTAGTTCGGATTTTTACCAAAGGTGGTTTAGAGGGAGTTTCAAGGCGTATCATGAAGTGGGTAACAGCATTACAAGGATTATAGTTTTTGATGCTCCATGTAAGTGGTGAAAGTAATGTAGTTGCAGATGTGTTATCTAGGTCAGTGGAGAAGGAATCCCACACTAGTGAATCCTACCGGGGTCCAGAGGATGTAGCAGACATTTTTCAAGCTCATGAGATGTTGAAGAAGGAGGAGTAGGATACTGCTTGTGCAGAAGATGCAATATATCAAAAGATTATGGCTATGGTGATTGCTAGAAAATTGAAGAGATACAATGGAGACATGTGTGGTTATGCCAAAGTGAAGGATGAACTGTGGGTTCAAGTAGATTACTTGTACAGGGGTCATCAGATGGTAGTTCCACAAAAAATGAGGAAATCAGTGGTAGATGTAGCATATGTTGGACATTTGGGGGTTGCTAGAACTAAGGGTTTAGTAAGAGCAGAATTTTGGTGGCTGGGATTGGTCAAAGACACAGAGAACAAGTCATGAGTTGTATGGAATGTGTAAAAGGCGATTAAGGACTAAAGGTCCAGAAAATGCCCATGGTTGTGAGGGAATCTCCAAAGGTGCCATGGGACGAAATTGCCTTAGACATATTGGGTCCATTCAATATTGGAGGAGGTAGAGACAACTATTTACTGGTAGTTATGGACTTGTTGTCAAAATGGCCTGAAGTTTGTATCTTAAAAGATATATCTAGCAAAAGCATAATCACATTTATTTAGCACTTATTTTGGAGGGAAGGGTTTCCCAAGAAATGTCTGTCAGACAATGGTTCACAACTTGTGTCTAGAGAGTTTAAAGATTTCTTGAACAAGTATGGAATAGAACAGTCAACCACCTCGTTATATCACCCCTAGAGCAATGGTTGTGTAGAACGCTTTAACAGAACCATCATGGAGGCTATTAGGATTGTAGTTGCTACGGGTGTTGACTGGATAAGGACGGCGATGGAGAGAACCTTCCAGTACAGGTTGGCTCCACACAGTGTGACCGGAGTATCTCCCTTTGAGGTGTTGCCGGGAAGAAAAGCCAACTCACACATGTGTCCGGGGTGGATGGGAAAATCCAGGAGTGTGTGTGTGAATCTGGGAAAGGTGAGAGAAATAATTACTGAATCCGGCACCAAAGCCAAAGCGAGGTATGATCAAAGGAATTGTTGAAGGGAGTTCAAGGTTAAGGAAGGGGAATGGATTAAAATCAAACTTCCTACAGAGTAAGAAAAGGAGCCCCAGTGTTCTCAGAGCCTAAACAAGTTGTGAAAGATTTAGTTTCTTCTGTATTAGTCAAAGGTGGTAGCATCTGGAATAAAGAGAGGGTGGCTGTACTTAAGATTGTTGGAGAGAAAAGGGTGAAGCAGTGACCCTCATTTTATTCTGGTTTGTCAGGAATGATAAGGAGAGGAGGTGTTAGGATAGGTCTGCATCAGTATTGATAAAAATGATAACATGATACATATAATTTATTGTACATAGTTCTGAGTATTTACACTGTACATAGTTCTCAGTGTCACACAGGTTCCATGACAACGTGGAACCGCCTATGCATCACGAGATTCTGGGGAGAATGTTAGGATATTAAGAAGGAGGGCAGATTGAAGGAGCAACTGGTGGCTCCCTGCTGGGGGTTGTTTCCTGATAGTTGTGATCTTGGAATAAAGGAATTTGATCACCAAACATTGAACGTGTCTGCAGCCTTCATTCATAACATGACTTCACTGCGTTTGTTGTTCCCCCCCCCCCACATTTTGTCGATATCTGCTGTGTACAGGTTGTAAAGGGTTGGGGCTATGACACACCCCTGTCTGAACTGCACAAGGGTTTCTATAAGAGGTGTCATAGCTCCTTCCCTGTTTAGTCTGACTCTCATTGTTGTTCCCCTATGGAGCAACATTAGCATTTTCACCAAGGTTAACGGAATCCCGTACCTCACCAGCTTGTCCCACAATCGACCACGACTAACAGTATCAAAGGCACTAGTCATGTCAATTGAGGCCATACACACGGTCCCAATTGATTTGTTCTTCACTGCTGCTCTCATGCGTGCTAAGGTGAATGAATTTAATGGGTGGGGGTTCGAAAACCTATCTGTGACTCTGACAGTATATCTCGTGAGTTTATTTCTCTTTTAAGATCTCTTAATATCAGGGTCCCAAATATTGTACTGCTGGATTCTAAGAGGGCTATTGGTCTAAAATTAGCTGGGTTTAGTTTGTCCACTTTTTTTATAGATTGGAACAACGTGGGATTGTTTCCACGTATCTGGGACTCTCAGTTCCCATAGAGGAGTTGCCATAGCTCCACATTTTCCTTGATGACTATGGGAGGGATACTGTCAAGGCCTGGCGCTCTTGAGGCCTTTGCTCTTCCGATTGCCCACACCACATCTATTCGGTCCCATGAACACTTGTGTTCCTCCTGGGACCCCTCTTTCAGATTAAATAGGGGTTTGTTATCAGGGATCATGTATTTCTTCCCAAAAAATTGAACTCAGTCCTTTGCTGGGATGTGGCCCTCTTCTTTATAGGTCATGTTTCCTTTTGTTACTTCTGCCATCATTGACCAAAAATGTCCTGCCTTGTTTTTTACCAGGGAAATCACCATCTCTTGATTTATTGTGATTACTGTATCCTTTTAGTCCCCTTAAGAAACTGTCTATGGTGTGTCGTGATCCTCTTCTTTTTCTCTAGATATGAGTTAAAGGAAGCTGAGTTTAGCCTACACGCCTTAATCTCTGCTCTTATGCTCCTTTTTACTTCCTTGATTTTTCCATCAATGGCGTTTCAGTGTGTCTGTTTTCCCAAAAACTGACCCTTCTTAGTGATACATTTCAGGCATATTTGCAGCATCTCATTGTAATTCCAAACAGTTAATTGGAATCCATTTTCCACCATCGTTCTTATCTGTTTTTCCCATGCCACCATGAATTCCCTAACTGCCTTTTTGTTACACATTATCGCTGCCCCTCCCTTGGTGACATCAGTGAAGGTCATGATAGGGTATAATTTGTGCATACTCGGGGATAGATTTAAGTTGTAATGTAGTGGGAAATTATCGCTATCTCTGGCATCCCCTCAAACTATCAAATTGTTTATTTTAAACAAATCTGCTGAGATAAAGATGTGGTCAATCCATGAAGCGTACCCTCTTCTCCTCCAAGAATAAAAGTGAATTGTTTTCACAGCTGGCTCACGAGGCCATAAATCCCACCCCGTGAGAACATTTCTCCGTAGTGCTTCCAGATAGTAGTATTTTGATTTTTTCTTCTTTCTCCAGCCATTCTTCAAATAGTGTTCCAAGCTCGTTCTGCAGTTCCAACATGTATTTTGGAATGAGTTTCCGTAAATGTTCACTATTAGGAGGTTTGTCTCCTGAGGAGTCATGCTAATGGCTATAGCCATAAGGTCGGGTGATGCTACCTCCAGTTCGTAATGTGGCACATCCCAGCTCTGATCAACAGCTATGACCAGCCCTCCTTTTGGTCACCCCAGATTCCCCTGAACTGCCAGTTTGCAGTATGTTCCCCTGGAGTTCCAGATGTTCTCTCGCCTTTGTCTCTTGAGGGATAATCACATTTGCCACTTCGAGGGCTTCAGAGGCGGTTTCCTTTAGTTTATGGAAGCCACAAATGTTCCATGCATTTACAACATATCTCCTTTCCTCCACTTAACATCTCCAACCTTTCACAATAGCAATGCTGTTGTTATTCCATACGTGCCCCCTCTTACTCTCACAGCACCATCCATAACCTTTTCCACCTGCACAGGCTCGTAATACAATGGGTCTCCCTTCTTCCCAACAAGCCCCTTCATAATCCTCACCCAGTCTCCACACCATATTTTCACTTTTCTTCCACTCCTGTTCTCATTCACTTTCCCAAGCCATTCATCTTTCTTTCGGTCAAGCTTCCTTTTCAAAATCTCCACCACACAATCAGTTTCTCTAGCTCTTCCCAACGAGGGAGTCACAACTCTGGAATTAACTTTGTGCCTCCTCATCATCTCAAATTAACAAACACCAGTAACTCTGTTTGGAGATATCTGCAGCGTGTACATCCTCTTATGAATTCGCAACCTTATTGTCCTTCCCACACAACCTTGCCATTCGTATAGCCTCCATAATGCAACTATTCATTCTCTCAAACCTGCCATTTCTTGTGTTGAATACCGCTTATATTCACATACGATTGAAAGATACCACCTCCAAATTGCGTGCTACTGTTGGTCAAAAGACTGCAAGGAAATCCTTCCCTTGAAAATATCTCCTGTAAAAATGCAACCACCGCTTCTCCACTAGCTTCTCTTACAACTTTATATTCCACCCATCTAGACAGTTGGTCCACCAGAACTACAACAAACTTCCCTCAACCGCTCCCAAATACACAGGTCTAAGAACATTCATGGCCAAGTCTACCCACACACCTTTAGGGACCTCCATTTTAACCAAAGGCTGCCCAATGGCACACTTACCCTTCCCCGTCCGACCACACTCAACACATTCTCTCAACCTCCATTCCACATCACGGTCGAAGGCTGGCCACTAATACTCACTTCTGAGGGCAGTTTTTGTGCTAGACACTCCCAGATGGCCCTAGTGTGCCAAATCAACAACCTTCTTGTGTAAAGATTGCTCAACTATCATGCGTTGCCATCGATATAAAATTCCTCCCACCAGGCTCAACTCATCACGGACCTCCCAAAAGGTCCTCTCATCCAGAGTCAGTCTTGATTTGCTTGCCCATTCTGTCTCCAGATATCCTTTTAGATGAACCTATGGTTCATCAATGCTCACAGTCTCCAGACATTCCTCCTTCCCAATAATGCCTAAAGAGATTTTAAAAAATGAGATCAGTAATCTCTTTACGATCCTCCTCCGTCTAACCACCCGATCTTGATAAATGATCAGCTAATACATTATCCCTGCCAGAAATAACTTACATGTTAAACACTTGACTTTGCATTCTAGTGACCCAATTTGCCACTCGTCGGGATACTTCACTTAAGCATTTGGACTCAAAAATACTTTTCAGAGGTTTATGGTCCGTCCTAATAACAAACTCAGCACCCCACCCAAAATTGGCAAATATTTCAACCGCCAAATGACATGCTAGCGTCTCCTTTTCCAAAACAGAGTCTCTTGCCCTCTCAACACCCTTAAAGCATGAGCCACAATATTTTCAGAACGCTCATCATTGTACTGTGACAACACTGCCCCAACCCCATTATCATTCGCATCCACAGTGATGATACTTTTTCTTCTTTTATCAAAACTCTTCAACGCCTTAGTCAAATCAGTTTCCTCCTTTATCCTCAAGAATTCCTCGCTGCACAGCTTGTTCCACTCAAAGTCAACTCCTCTTTTAAGCAATTTGCTCATCTCTTTCACTTTGCCAGCAAAATTATGGACACATTTCTGATAAAACTCGACCATAGACAAAAAAGATCAGAGATCTCCCTTTGTCTTGGGAGCTCCCACTTTCTTTATTGCATTCAACATCTCACTTTTGGGCTTTAATCCTGATCCAGATATCTCATGTCCCAGATACTCTACTCTCTCCCTTCCAAATACACACTGCTACCTGCTACAAGGTAATACCTCTCTCTTCCAAAATGCTCAACACACATCCAAGGATGGCATCATGTTCCCTTTCATCTTTTCCAGATATCAAGACATCATCTTGAAAACAAAACACTCGACTCATCCCTTTGAACAATCTATCCATCATCTTTTGAAAGACAGAGGATGCCGACAACAGGCCAAATGGGATTCTCCTGAACTGAAAAATCCCTTAGTGTGTTATAAACGCTGTAAACCTTCAACTTTCCTCATCCAACTCTATTTGGGGATATGCTGATGCCATATCTGACATTGAAAATACTTTTCCATCACCAATCAAAGTGAGCATTTTGTTCATATTAGGTAATGGGTGTCTCGCCACCACAACACATTTATTCACTTTCCTTAAGTCAACACACAAGCGAAGTTCACCTGAAGGTTTTTTTACCACAACAAGTGGACAAATCCATTCTGCTGTACCAGCCCTCTCAATCTCACCCGATTTGTACAACTTCACTAGCTCTTTTTTTACACCTTCTCTTAGAGTCAAAGGAACTGGACACAACTTGGCTGCAACAGGTCCACAACCTTTCTTCAAGATAATCTTGTGTTTCATTCCTTTCACTTTTCCTACTCTGTCCTTGAACACCTTGTTATATTTCTGACAAATAGAATCGCCTCCATGCAATACTTGCTCCTACGCATTGGGGTCTAATTGTATCCTTAACTTTTTTTGCTCAAACTAACCCAGTAGCGTTGCTCCCTTCTTGGTTACATGTGCCTTGCCTTAGGCACATCTTCTTTTAAAATTAAGTTCTGCATCAAAATATCCCAACAATTCAATTTTGTCTAAATTATAACCACCCTGGCACACATCCAGGCGTGTTAAACTTCTTACATTACCAGCCACATCCCGTTCGAAAACACATTTGACATAAGGGAAATATTTGCACCAGATCTGCCATCATAGACACCGGCATACCATTCACATGCAACACAGCATAAATACTTTCACAATCCTACTCATCCACACCAAGAATAGCATTGACAGTGATGGTCTTTATGTTGGAATCTTCCTCATCTGCGGAGGATCCCTGATCTTCTTCAATCACTTATAACCCTTTTCTCTGAAAATGTTTACAATAGCTAGCAAAATGACCCTTCTTCTTACATTTTGAGCCTACTGTTTTTCTCCCAGGACACATTGGTGATGCTGCAAAGTGTCACCTACTAGCAAAGTGAAAACACAACCCTTTTTCTGCCTTTTGGCACATTCCGGATTACTTTCAACCGTGCCCTTCTCCTTGTCTCTTTGAGGCTTCTTTTTCTGCCTATTCTCCATCGCCTTCAACACTTCCGCTTTAACCTCCTTGGCTTCTGGCTTGACCAGCTTTGCAACACACATCAGGGAATGTTCCAATCTGCGAGCAATTTCCAACACTTCATCTAGATGTGGTTCATCTTTAAGCCACAGTTCCTCCCTAATGCAGTTAGTACTGCAGTGGATCATGAACTGGGACAAATATTGTAAATCTGTAACATACTCTTCCACAGTTTCACCCTCCTACTGAACATGAACCCCAAAGTTGTAATGTTCATGTATCGTGCTAGGTTTTGGACTGAAATGAGCCTCCAATTTACCCAGGGCAGGTTCTAGCTCAATTTGCTGCATCACTGCTGCTGATAGGGCCCAACTCAGGGAGAGTTTCAAATATTTGCTGGCCTTCATAACCTAAAAAGTGCACCAGAAAAGATACCTTCCTGTCATTGGAGAATGAAGGCCCACAAGCAGCCCTGATATAATGAAGGAAGCCTTTCTTCCACTGGGTCCACTTCACTTTCACTGGATCCGGAGATGGCATACAAATAGCTGGTGCCGGAACCGCTGGCATAGCCATGATTCTGTAAATTTAACAATGCAATAACCATTATTTTACTGAAGTAGGCAACATTGCAGGATGTCTCCCCTATTGCATTCCAAGAAACATTCAACCTATTGCGCCTCTGTGAGTAAAGTCACACACTTGTGCTTGCCTTTGATGCAGATCGATATTTGAGGCACCTTTACACAATAAGGACCTCACGTTATCACCACAGAAGATATTTTCCTGTCTCTTCCCTTTCCTTTTTTGATAAAATACTGCAATGAGAAGCAGGCTCTGCAGTAATGCGGACAAGCTTAGCGAGTCACACTGCCAATCCCAATATGGCCATACACATTGTGGGTCCTTTTCTCTAATGTGCGATGACAAGGAGGTTGTTGGCACACAGCGCTTGCACTGAGCCCTGGCAGCTAAGGAGCTAAGGAGCACTTTCCAAAACACTAGGGAAATGCGGATTGCTCACTAAAACATATCGGAACACACCTTACCCGCAAACTAACAGCCCTCTCCAATTTTGGGGCGCAGGCATGCAGTGCAACTCAGGAAGCCGCGAGTCACCCAAGGCACACCTCTCATGTCACACCTGACGTTTCCTCTGCGTCCGCTTCTCCAATGATATCCTTGATGTGCACACCAGTACCGCAAGCCACTATGGAGCAGATAGCAACAGGTGAAGCTGCCTGCAGAGGGAAGCGGACACCAGGGCAGCACTCAGAACTCACAACTGACGGCTGGGGGCTGCTGAAGCTTGTTGCCAATAATGGGAAGACATCTGGACACTTCTCGTAAGTTGTAGTTGTCTTATTTATGGTACTTCACAGCAAGCCCCCAATACAACCTCGTATTCCAGCTCCCACTCAACTGATCAGCTCAGAACACAGAGCTTAGCTTTGCCCATGCACATTCCACACCAATGTTCCATCATGAAAACCTTGACACACATGTACATTACAAGCCTTTACAACAGTTGCATACCCCTGAGCTACACAATTCAGAGCAAAATAGTCAAGGTTGAAGACACATGATCAAATTGCCTCAGGCCCAAATGCAGCCTGGCTGCCAGCTTTTCATTTGGGTGAGGAGGCCGTCTTTAAGGCTTGTGAAGTTCATGAATGAAAAAATGCATTCCCTGCCAAGACTCTATGAGGAAATGTGAGCAGAGGAAAAAAGCATGTGGAAATGTGTGGGGCAAATGCCAGCTCGTTGTCCATCAGGATGCCCAAGTTGCATACTGTGGAGGAGATGTCTATATGGGACTCCTTGGGAATGGGGACTTACACTTTCTGCCGCCTGATAGCGAAGGCCGCCGGGACTTGTAATGTCCCGGTTGCACCGGGATCTCAGGCGGCGGAAACAGTGTTACGAGTCCGGTGGCAACCAGCCGGTAGAACCGGCGGGTTTGTGCCGGACTCACAATGAGGCCCAATGTGTCCAGGGGAGAAGACTGCTTTGAGGACTCTAGCTATTTGGCAAGTTTGAAATTTAGCCAGCTTTTTGAAGTAGGACCAAGGTCTATTTACAGGGGCAGACTGTTCAATGCGTTTTGGCTTACGTCATGCTGTATATCTGAAGATGGAAATTCAGCTTTAATTTAATCTTACCATAGAAGTAATAAGCAAGACACTCTACAAGTACCCGAGATGATAATATGCTTAAGAACACTGCTTCATGTGCTTCATTGCTTCACATATATGATGTCCTGATAGTATTCTATTCTCATTGTGTGTTAAACACCTGGACAGGGGTTCACCATCTGTTCCTAGCCCACACCCTGCCGTGCCCAGCGCTGCAGCCAGTCCTGCCATGAGCACTCCTAGTACCTCTGTGTCTAGCATGCATGACAGCTCTACAGCCAAGGATAGAGGCATTAGACTGATTGCTTCCTTCACGGTAGGCGCTTTAAAGGTCGTGTTGCACAAGACCATTGCAGAACCATCAGAGCATGGACCCAACATTCGTCTGAAATCTTTCTCGGGGAAGAAGACTATCCTGAGAGGTGAACATGAATATTAGATCTGGGCGATCCAACCAATGAGATGCTACACCACTTGTGAGCTTCTGTACAGGAGAAGCAGCGAAGGGAGATCGAGAGTCTGTGAGGTCAGGGCATCCAGGTGCTTCGTGCCATGCCTCCAGATGTCACTGCAGAGAGTCTTCTTAGCTACTGCAGTTGGCATGGAGCTGATGTAAAAGTATTATGTCAACCGCCTTAAACCGGATGAGAGACTCTGTGAATACCTAGCCAGGACCAAACTGATTCTCCAGCTGGCCTTCCAGCAAAGGGGGCTGAGCCGCACAGCCTAAACCTGGTCAGGCTGCAACAAATCATGCATGATGAAAGATCATTGCTGCTTATGCCGATGCAGATACAACTTCGGTAACTCACTTGGGTTGTAGATACTCTGGAGGGAGAGATGGAAGACACCATGTATAGCCTACTGTTAGGAAAGGATTTCTCCTTTCCTCTTTGATTACACTAAGTTCATTCATCTGTAACCTGTGCCTCCTGGATGACATAGCTGTGTGTGACATCACACATCCAGGCTCAGTGCTCTTAGAACATCCACCCCTGGTTACTGTCTCCATGTAAACCTGTTATTGTTATGGTTCAGGGTTGAGAGTGTGAAGGAGGTTGAGAAGCTCCAGCTATAGGGTGATGCCAGAAACCACCTGAGGCTGGGGGTTGTCTTGAAGATGATACTGAATAAACTTCCTTTGGCATCTTTCACCAGGTGTGGTTCCTTTCACTATCAGATGATGTCTGCCACCACACATAACACATTGGCGACAGGGATTTGGGCATAAACAAGGAGTAGAAGAAGGAAGAGCGGCGGACAACCCCCAGCGACGCCACGGTTGCCAGTTATTGTAGTCAGGACGCACCCAGGATCGTGGATGCACCCCTGAGATTTTTGAGAAGCCCCAGCCAAGGGGAAACGGAAGGAAATCCTTTCCAGGAGCATATTAAGCGAGGGCAGCACCAGCTGACCCAGCAGAGGCAGGCATCACTGTCACTTTGATGTGTTTGAAACCTTCACGAGCTCTCTCTAATTGCAAGTAAGTCAAGCTGTTAAGGAAAGCATTTGAACGGTGTAATATTGGCAGAGTCACTGCAGGCAGTGCCAGCAGCCAGTACTTTGGGTATTAGCATTAGCATGGCGAACATTCCTGCCCCAGTATGTTTCCTTTCCAGCCCCGGTGAACCCAGAGTGAGATGGGTTGATTGGAAGGAAGGTTTTATCCAATATGCACTGGCAGCATTTGGGGCAACTTACTCGAATGAGAGGAAGGAAGCGTTATTGTGTCATTGTTTAGGCCCGGCTGGCCAGGATCTGTGGAGGAAGCTTCCCGAGACCGTGGGCAAGGAGGATGGTGGCCCATATGAGAGGACCCTGTCAAAGTTAGACAAACATTTTATGGTGGAGGAAAACATTATATTAGAACGCTACAAGTTTGGCACCAGAGAACAGACACAGGGTGAAACTGATGAGGAGTTATAACAGCCTTGAGAGCACTAGCAGTAAAGTGCAGTTTTACGCATCGTCATGACAAACATCTGAGGGATCAACTTATGATCAAGTACACTAATGACAATGTTAGGAAAGAACTGTAGAAAGAACGCAACCCTTCATTGGACAGAGCAGTTGAAATTGCTAAGATGGTGGAGCATACAGAGAAATGCATCAATGCTCTCCAATCAGACAGGGGATCTGACCAATCTCGAGAAGTCCAAGGTGGAAGATGGCTTGGTGAATAAAGTCAATAAGGCAGCCTACAAAGTGCCCCAAGGTGAAAGTTCCAGGAAGCCGGAGAGAGACAAGAGAGTGGGGGGACATAGAGGTTCAGATAGCAGAGGTGAGGGACGCCTGTGGAGTGTGGGAAGAGACACAGACATCTGCAAGAGGTGGCCGAACATTCAGAGAAAACGTTAGAGGCAAGCCCATTAGAGGTATGCCTAGTCGAAGATGTTTCAGGTGTGGAAGCATCACGCATTTGGCTGTGGACAGGGAATATTTTGCATGGCACATAATATATCATGAATGTGGAAGAAAGAGACACTTAGCACGATGTTGCAAGAATTTTAACAGTGGTCAAATTAATTAAATGTATGATAATGAAGAAATGTATGAATCTGAGGTTGTGGGTAGGGAAGTTGTTTTCTCAGTTAATGCTGTGGAAGGGAAAGTGAGAATACCTAAACCTTATGCTGATGTGATCATTGCAGGTATATGTTATGATGTAAGTTTGGGCTTACCTCCAGGAATGTTCTTACAGTAGCATTCTACTGTGCTGATGGTCTCTCTGTTTACTTGTGGACCAGGCTCCACATTCCACTGGAGAGCAGTTGGTGGACATAGCTGGAGAGTACTGCTGTGCTCAGGGCTGCTGCAATAAAGGCACTGCTATGTTGTGTTTTACATTTGTTTTCCCTTCACTGGCTTTATTTGTATCCCTCTCACCTGTGAGTGTGTGTGTGCTCATGTTGATTAGAGTGTGGAATTTTTGGAATGTTTGGGTCTGTGACTCTTTAGAATTCTATCAAGAGTCAGTTGGGCTTGGTACTGAAGCAGATAAGGGACCAGTGGATGTCTCCCTGGAAAATATTTTAACCTATTGAATACTTGACCCATATTTACTTAACTGCCCTCTCTGTATTTGCCTGCTATCCTGTGAACTTGTAAACCTACATATTCAGTAAACGTATGCATTAATCCTAAGTGCTTGGTGCAGTTTTTTACATCAAGGGTTAGACTTTTCATTGGCGACGAGGATCTGAAAAGCCTGGGGGCCTCGAGAGTAAAGAATTGCTGCTCCGGAGCTGTGACCATCACAGTACAAGTGGAAGTGTATATGTACCCGCTGTGAAGTGACTGGTCGGGGCTGTGCAGTTAAGCGGAGGTCTGCCCCATTACCAGACAGGACTCAGTGAGCGGATGCCGAGGAGGGCATGTCAGCAGGATACAGAGGTGAGGAGAGAAAAAGGGTGGACGGCGTACTAGCGCAGCACTTTGGGTATTGGTTGTGACAGCGCTGACGACTGCTATAGGAGAGTGCCGGTCACAACTGGGTCCAGAGCAGGGAGACATCCACCAGGTCCCGCAGGGCAGCCCGTTATAAGGGGTCATTCCATATATGGAAGGGAGAAATTTCGTGAGGCGGCGCTCGTAGTGTTGTTAAAAGCTGTTTGAACATTAAGACCCACTGAAACTGCGGGCATTCTTCATTGAATAAGAGTATCGGACCATGGGTTGTGCGAAGAACAAGGTGTTGTCAGCTGCCTGTCCTTTGTGGGAATGATGACATCGATGGAGAGTGTAACAGCCACGGCGAGAGTGGCAAGTGCGTCACGTGACATGGAGCAGGTCCAGTGCTCAAGACTTTCTGTTTCCGTGCATCAGAGGAAGCGAAAATCTGCAGAAGGGAGTTTAGAGCAAGATACAGTCTTATCCATCGAGGAGAGCTCAGTAAGGAATAAAACGTTCCCTGAAATGGAGTCGGTACATAAGGAAATAAAAATAACCAACGCGCATTTTATTAAGAAAGTAAGACTGTCTTTGGAAGATTTTAAAAATGAATTTAGTACTGAACAAAATATTGCTTACTGTGTGAGTAGTGATAGCTGTTTGGAAGGAAATTATCATCTCGGTATCAGAACTGATGTGGAGGCGCAGTCGCAGGCGGAAGTTGGTATTGAGTGGAGCGTGGAAAATGCTATTACTGTTCTTGAGGAACTTGACCCCGACTTCATTCATTTTTTTAAAGAACTCTCATATTACCAAAGAGAATATTGAGTTCCCTGTGATGAAATGTTGCACTATTGAATAGTTATGTTTTAAGGAGCCGGTCAAGGAAAGCATGGCTCAATAACGTATAGTGTGTGCCATAGTAGAATTGGGTGCACAGAAGCAATAAGAATGTAATACTTTGTTGTGTTGGCTTTGTTTTTTTCTTTCACAGATACTTACATGTGCTTAGGACTTTGGTCTCTCCACAGGTTATCTCACATGTTTTATCTCACATATTTGGACCTTGCAGCAATAGAACATGAACTCAGTAGAAGCATTTAGCTCCTGTGTCACTTCTTAAATGCTCAAATTGCCTAGAGTGTGTTGTGAGTGCCTGGATGTGGTTATTTGTGATGTGCCACGTTTTGTTAGTGGGACTGTTGGTCCCGGCTGTTGTGTTTGCACCAATATGTAGAGGGACTAGGTTCCCGAGGTTTTAGTGGACGTGCCACGTTTCTTTAGTGGGACTGCTGGTTCCGGCGGTTGTGTTTGCGCCAATCTGTAGAGAGATGGTGGTTCATGATGTTTTAGTGGACTTGCCACGTTTCTTTAGTGGGACTGTTGGTCCTGGCGCTGATGTGTTGCGCCAATGCGTAGAGGGGCTGTGGTTCCTCATTTTTATTTTGTGGTTGTGCCATGGTTTTGGGGACTATGGTTCTTGCCGATGTGGTTGCCTCTAGGAGGAGAGGGACCGGAAGTGCCAGTGATATCTCTGCCAATAGTGGTAGGGTTGCGTGGTTCTAGTACCAGCTTTTAGTTAAAGTGCCCAAGATTATTTATCACTGGGTAATGTGTGTTAGGAGGTTGGTAACCGCAGATTAGTGTTCCTGTACACTCCATGAAAGGTGAATGATGATGTTTGGTATATAGTTCATGACTGGTTATTTTGGTTTATGTGAGGTAGTAGTGAGGGATGGCTCCCTTTTTGTATGATGCTTGTGGTATGCTTTGTTGGGGTGCTAGCTGTAGCAATTTATAGGTGGTTCAGTGGGGTGAGCAATATGCTTTGCTTGGTTTGTAAGGTACTTGTTGGTGACACTGTGTTAATTACTTTCCTGTTGTCTCATCCTACTTTGTGTTTTCATTTGTGTTCTTGTGTAAGAAGGGAGATGTGTTGTGTTTTACATTTGTTTTCCCTTCACTGGCTTTATTTGTATCCCTCTCACCTGTGAGTGTGTTTGTGCTCATGTTGATTAGAGTGTGGAATGTTTGGAATGTTTGGATCTGTGACTCTTTAGAATTCTATCAAGAGTCAGTTGGGCTCGGTACTGAAGGAGATAAGGGACCGGTGGACTTAGATAAGGGAGATGTGTTATGTCTGTGTTTTGCCTCCTGTTTGATTGGTCTGTATGTATGAGTCCCTGACAAATGATAAGTTCTGTACTGGGTGAAATGAGTGAACTGAGCCGCACGTGGATGTAGCAGATATTTACTAGGTTAACACAGAAGGTAAATTCACATGAAGCAAGTAGGTCAAGTATATAAGCAGGGAGAGACATCCACTGGCCCCCTCATCCTTTAAGTTTCAGGCCCCAACTGACATTGTGGAACACACAGGCACACTTCATTCATAACATTCCACACCAATGTTCTTCAGGGACTCATGCATACAGACCAATCAAACAGGAGGCAAAACACAGACATAACACATCTTCCCCCTTTACAAAATCGTAAAAACAACAGAGGAAAAAACAAGGGAGAATACCAAAGAACACTAGAGAAACGATCCATGAAAGACATCCAACCCAGACCGTACTCTTCACCACCAAAACTTCCATACCCAACAATATGCTCAGAGCAAAACTGCTGAACTCCACCAAACCTTAAACTAGCTTACAAATAAGCTAAACTCCTACACAAACATGCATCCACTCCGTAGCAGGCCCACCACAGACGTCAAAAACAGGGAACCAGCCCTCACTCACGACACCAAACCAAGCCAACTCACTCGGACCCAACACCACCATCATCCATCCACCCTAAACAAGGTGTGCAATGACACCATAAGAGGTTTAACACCTCCACCTGTATCCACCAACCCGGGATACCAATCCCCACAAGTGGCAACATTGCCATAGTTCACGCTCCCAAACAAGCGTGACCGGGACACCATCCCAATAAATTCTAGCACAAATGCGAGAACCACTAATACCAACACAACTCAGCAACACGTGTAAGGACCTCAAATCCCACCATAATTTGGCACCTATTTCCGGACCCAAGTGATACCACAACTGGGCACCACGTGCCAGAACACAAGTTCCATGTAAACTTGCACATAGTGCCGGGACAACAAGTCCCACCGAAACACACAAAATCACCGAAATGCACCTTGTGCCAGGACCACAAATCACCGAAATGCACCTAGTGCGAGTACACCAAATCACTGAAATGCACCTAGTGCGAGGACCACAAATCACTGAAATGCACCTAGTGCGAGTACACCAAATCACCGAAATGCACCTAGTGCGAGGACCACAAATCACCGAAATGCACCTAGTGTGAGGACCATAAATCCCACCAAGATTAGGCAACATGCACCAGGACCACAAAACCTACACAACTGACACCACATGTCAGAAAAACCAGTCCTAGGTGCCAGGACCACAAATCCTACCACAAATTGACACCTAGTGTCGGGACAACAGTCCGCCAAAATTCGGAACATCACACTCATCACAGCACCGAAACATACTCACAGCGCTCTCACCACACAAGCTTCTGTAAATTGCACATATAAGCATGGTAAACGAGAGTTACACACTTCAAATCGTGTCCATATTGTTTATGGTACAAGGTCCTTTAGCTAAGATGATCCTGTGGAAGAAAAATGTAATTAGATAAATGCATGGCATACCTTGCGCCAACCATGCAGTCACACCAACACCGCAACACGCACACATCACTCACCACAAAACTTCCACCATACGAGCATAGGTAAATTGAGCGTCGAAGAATGGTAAGCGGGAGTTAAACACTACTACCCAGTCGATATTCTTTACCCTACAAAGTCCTTTATGTTTGATGAACCTGTGAAACTAAAATTGGTTAACAAAAATGTAGAAACATAGCACAACCATATAAGCCACATATATGAAACTTACATAGGCCACGGCAAATCATCCTCAACATCACTCACTTCCAATGCCATTCAACACTGTAACCACTAAAACAACTATGCACCAAAGTGAGCTAACAGGCCTCACAAGACATCTTAACCACTTTACAAACTCAATACAGCAATAACCACTTTAAGATCTTATAACAGCAATATTTTTTTTTTAAAACAGAGAAATCCTCCCAATCAGCAGAGCGTCTTTGAGCTAGTTGAAACGTAAAAATTCAGCTGGTATGGCAGCTAACCAGCACATATCCCATTGCTCCTCCAAAAAAAATAACATGTAACGCTTTGACAATTTACATGTTTTAGATAACACTTTTTATAACAAAGCTTGCTGCCACTGTCATCTCACCCTTTAGAACACCAGAAAACCTTGGCCGCCTACCTAATTAACTCCTCCTCATAACTGTTCGATCTGTTCCATAGTCCAAGATTGTAAACATAGTCAGGAAGAGCTCCGCATCCGCACTAAATACTCAATGAACGATGTTGAAATTACGTTCTGTAATTCGTATTGTTCTTTCACCACATCACAGGAATATACTGCGTATCTCACTGCCGGGCACGTCGTAGTTCCATCTCTTGCCTGATCATGCAACATTCACAAGTGTAAAACCCTTGAAACACGGAACTAGGGCACGTTGATAGCACGTTGGAAGGTGCTTTCTTCAAAACTCCCAACAGCTCTAAGTGATGCGATCCCTTACAATGGCGGCTGTTGGAATACCAGCAAGAACACTCCACACCAGGCACATCGCCGATACCCCCTGCATTATACTGAAATCATCATTGAGACAGAGAGCGCAGCCACGGACGGAGCTCTCCACTCCAACCGTCAGCCAGAGCCTGACTGCTCGACATCACCGGACCACACAAATCGCCAGTCATGCAGCGCTGCTTGGGGTAGTGCCACAACGGTAATTCCTTTGCCAATTCTTCACTATTGCTGTCTTTCCAGTCTTTTATTCCGCCCCCTTCTGAAGTGCTGACACCAATTATGCCATCAATGCCCAGCCCCTGCGCGTCGCTGCAACATCAGTGCCAGAGACACTAGCTGATAGGCGGGTCAACAGCACAGCCCCTCAGTAAACTGGAGAGCAGTTGGTGGACATAGCTGGAGAGTACTGCTGGGCTCAGGGCTGCTGCAATAAAGGCACTTCTACAATCCCTCTGTGTCTTCATTACCACAGTATACCAGTGAAAATGTTAATTAACAGTGGAGCGGACTATACCCTAATTAGTGTTGAGGTACGGAGAATAAAATGCCAATGTTGCACGTTTTGGGAAAATGGGGTCAAGGCAAACGCTTATGGGGATGTACCCATTGACATCATAGGTTGTTTTGAGGGAGAGGTTGAGTTCAAAGGGAGAAACACCATGTCCACCATTCATGTTGCAACCAAGGGTGGTGAACTATTGTGTTGGAGTGACCAAGCAGCTTTGAAGATTAAGCTTGAAGCCAGTCATCATGACCAAGTGCAAATGGTGAGAGAAGTTGAGACACACGTCAAAGCAGTGGAAGTGATGGCAGTGAAGCAAGCATCAAAGTTAGGATGTCTGAGAGGATTTGTACACAAAATTACATTGAAGATAGAAGCAGTTCCCAAAGTTGCCAAGTTATGCACAGTACCTCTTGCACTGTGCAAGGATGAGGAAAATGAGATATTAATATTGGAGAGTGATAGAGAGGATACAGACCTCTGAGTGAGTGAGTCCCATTGTGGTGGTTAAAAAGACAAATGGATAAATAAGACTCTGCATCGATCTCAGGTACCTCAATAGCATGGTGGTTGCTGAGATATTCCCACTTCCAAGGATTGATGATTTGTTGGCGGGGGTGTCAGGTGCAAACGTTTTCAATACTTGATTTGAAATCTGCCTTTCACGAAGTAGAACTCCACAAAGACTCCAGAGATCTCACAGCTTTTATAACGCCCATTGGTTTGTTCAGATTTGTGAGAATGCCATTTGACTAGTGTCTGCTGCAAGCATGTTTCAAAACATAATGTATAAGCTGTTGGGGGATGAAGTTGGAGTGATGTTTTCTCAAGATGATGTTTTAGTATGTGGGGCTGATGAGAAAGAACATGAGGCGAGGCTTAAGAGAGTTCTGAGAATTCTGGAAGAAGCTGGGTTAACAATTGCTAAAGAGAAATTCACATTTAGAGCTGAGAAAGTAGTCTATCTTGGGCATGAGATATCTGGAAGTGGATTCAGACCCAAAGAAGATGCTATAGAGGCGATTAAGAACATGTTAGCTCCCAAGAATAAATCTGATGTACTGTCATTTCTAGGATTGATTGAATTATATGGGAAATTAATTAGAGGATTAGCAGATAAAACTAGGAACATAAGGAGGTTGACGCGAAAAGGTGTCAATTTTAAGTTGGATGAGAAATGTGAAGCGGAATTTAAAGATATAAAGCTTGCAGTAGTTAATGCCCCCATTTTAGCAGGATTTGAAGAAAGCAGAGAAACAATTAATTTTGCTGATGCTAGCGATCATGGCTTTGGCGCATTATTGATGCAACAGGACAGACTAGGATTATATACCATTGCATTTTCTTCTAGAAGTCTCAAGGATGCAGAAACCAGGTATTCAGTAGCAGAGAAGGAAACACTGGCATGTGTGTGGGGAGTAGACAAGTTCAAGAGGTTTTTATGGGGGAGAGAATGTGTGGTGTGTACCGATCACAAACCGTTGGTGAGTATATTTTCTAAAAAAGGATTAGAGGGCGTATCTAGCCGCATAATGAAATGGGTATGCTCCATGCAGGGTCTAAGGTTTACCATGATACATGTTTCTGGTGGAAACAACGTAATAGCAGTTGCATTGTCGAGATTAGACAAAGAAGTGGAGGATCAGGTGTTGGCCTGCTCAGACTGCAAAGAAGGAGATAAAGGTCTCTCAGTTCAAAAGGTTAATATTAGAAAAAGAAGTGGAGGATCAGGTGTTGGCCTGCTCAGACTGCAAAGAAGGAGATAAAGGTCTCTCAGTTCAAAAAGTTAATTTCGCTGTTCGGGACAGTCCCAAGTTACCATGGGATGGGTGGCACTAGATTTGCTTGGGGCTTTAATTTAAGGGGAGCTACTGACACATATTTATTAGTTGTTGTTGATCTTCTTTCAAAGTGGCCTGAAGTATGTGTTCTTAAAGATATTACAAGTTTCAAGATAATTCAGTTTTTGGAACAGCTGTTCTGGAGAGAAGGCTTCTCCAAAAGATGCATTTCAGACAATGGCACGCAGTTGGTATTCAAAGAATTTAAAGAATTTCTAAAAAGGAATGGGATTGAACAAGTGAACACAGCACTTTATCACCCTCAAGGGAATGTTTGCGTTGAGAGATTTAACAGAACACTCATGGAAGCAATAAGAATTTCAGTGGCTAGGGGGGATTGGTTCAGGACTGTTATGGAGAGAACGTTTCAATATCACCTGGCCCCACACAGTGTCACTGGAGTGTCCCCATTTGAAGTTTTGAGGGGAGGGAATCCCAACACCCATCTGTGTCCTGGGTGAATGGGGAGGTCAAGGATGATAAACGTAGATGTGGATTGTTATGATTAGCAATTGATGAAATGTGTTCATGTATTCAAATCCGTTAATAATATATATTGGTGAGGAGTTCCATTAAAGTAAATGAGTTTGTTAATTACTTCAGATGAGGTTAAGCAATATGATGACCTCATCTGGTTCCAATTAGTAATGTTATATAGGTTGTTATGTTCTGGAATGCCAGAGTTCAGTTGGAGTTTGTATCTTGGCAATGTCTGCTGCCGCGTACGTTTATGCCAATACAACTTGTGAAACTATTTGGAGGTGTGCATCTTTCTTAACATGGATAGAGTGAAGGATAGAATGAAAATAAGTGGTGGGAAAGCTAAATGCAGGTATGATTGGATAAATTGTTGCAGGAATCTAACTGTGACTGAAGGTGATTGGAACAAAATTAAGTTGCCAACTAAGGTACGTAAAGGTTCTCCGATATTTTCGGAGCCCAAATTATTAGTGAAAGATTTGGGCTCATCTGTTTTGGTGGAGGGTGGAGCTGTATGGAATAAAGAAAAAGTGGTGTTATGTTTTGCTTTATCTCTCTCTCGGATGATCTGTGCCTTGGATGCTTGTGGAATGCCTGCTCTAGAATGTTTGTGTAAGGTTGAGCTGTACGTTCTGTGTGTGGTAAATTGGTATCCGTATAGCTGCAAATAAGGGACCGGTGGATGTCTCTTCCTGCACCTACTTACTTACCTGTTTCTCTCTACGTTCCTACTACTTTGTAACTTCTTATCATATTCAGTAAATATTCGAACCCATTACAACGGCCTGCTGTATTCATTGGCTCGAACCCTCTAACGTAACATTGGCGACGGCGCTCAGTTAAGGTGCGAGTTGGAGGTCCGGAGTATACTGTCGTGAGGATAAAGAAGAAAAGTAAAGGCAAGTGAAGGTGAGCAGTGCTGCAAAGTGCGAGGGGTGCGCTGTCAAGGATTGAAAGGGCATTCATATAACGTCAGCGGGATGCATCCACCGGTACCCACTAGCCCAGCGGGAAGGATTTGATCCCCATAATTGCCGACATTGATGTTTATTATTGGGCTAGTGTCATTGTTGAGTTACAGTTACTGCATTCAACTGCCACGAGAGGTCGCCCCTGTCACAGTAATGCTAGCTGTCAACGCCTTCAATAATATGGAAAATGAAAGTGAACTTGTGATCTTTCGGTGCGAGAAATGCAAAGGGCAGCGAGGATTCCGTTGGGGTGTCGTCAGGCAAATATGGCTGGCACCGTCCATGCGTCGTCCCTGGTCGCCAGATATGGAGTGGGCTGTCCCAGAGGGTTGGTCTGATGTGGATCACGTCTCTGGCAAGCAGAGGAACGATCTTCACTCTGTGGAAGCGAGAGATGAAGTGATGACGTCGGTGTCGTGTGAGGAGGGGCCATGGAATCTCGAGCACAACGGTTGGCTCTCAGTGAATGCGGTGTGTTCCTGCGAGCGTGCCTGCTTCTCACAATGGCTGCGCTCGTTTGGAGAGGTTTACGCGAACGAGTTAAAAATGGAATGATCTGTTTCCGGCACGGTGCGCGTCGGACATGAATACAATACTGAATGTGCTGTTGTGAAGTCGGTTGCTCATAGACGGAACTACATCAACGATGGAAAATATAATTGGGGTACTAACTTGGATTCTGGTGAGGTGACTTCACAAACAAATGTTAAATGTACTGCAGCCAAGAATCATATCCCGGATTGTGTGTTTGACAAGTCAGATGCTGAAAAGGTGTCAACGGAGTGTCCCAATGGAGGGCAGACTGACGTGGGTGGCTGGACGATGTTTTTGGGAATTTTCAAGTACACACGAGAAATAGTGCATACAGTTTGGTCTCTGCTCGGAAGTGTTCTTATGGAGTGTTGGGGAACTTTAAGGAGCTGACCAAAAGAAAAAAAAATAGTTTGGCTATTTAACGAGTTGATGTGCTGTAGCAGTAATGGGTGCACATATGGAATTTAAATGTGTACCTGTAATGTAATTTGTGTGCCATAGCAATTTTTAGTGTGTAACTCCTGATTTCCATTTTAATAGGTGCAATTTTACTTAGGTTGAGTGTGAGGATAAGGGTGGTTATGTAGTGAGCCTGTTTCTCATTTCTTTAGTGCTAAATTTGCCACTGTAGAGTGTGTTTTGAGTGGGTTTAGAACTGTTTTAATATGTCTTTACTCTGCACAAGTTTATTTTGCCAACATCAAATTGTTTCTTTTCGCAGGTACAAGACTTTCAAGGACTTAGCAAATGTTAATGTTGAACCTTATGCATTATACTTAAGTTGTATTCATCGTATTTCTCCGAAACATGGGTCTTCATGGTGTGTGGGGAATATGTGTGAGTGGTGCAAATGCTAGGTTGAAAAATGATACGTGACAAAGGTGCATTGTAATGAATTGGAGTTTTTGGTAAAAGGTGCAACGGTTTTAGTGAACCTGTTGGCCTTCGCACTACGTGCACTTGAAAGATTTTGGGCAGACTTTTGTCCTTCGCACTACGTGCAGTTTTGGAGTTTTGGTAAAAGGTACAATGGTTTGGGTGAACTTGTTGGCCTCCGCACTATGTGCATTTTTTGGAGTTTTTGGTAAAAGGTGCAACGGTTTGGGTGAATTTGTTGTCCTTCGCACTACGTGCACTTGGAGGTATTTGGGTGGTCTGTGTGTCTTCGCACTAGGTGTAATTCAGTGTATGTTGGCGGACGTGTGTCCTCGCACTAGGAGCAATTCAGAGTATTTTTGGCAGACGTGGGTCCTCGCACTAGGTGCAATTCAGAGTATGTTGGCGGACATGTGTCCTCGCACTAGGTGCAATTGAGAGTATTTTTTGGGCCGACTTGTGTCCTCGCACTCGGTGCGCTCTAGAAGTATTTGCTGGACTTCTGGTTCTTGCACTACGTGCAATTCAGTGATTTTGAGTTTTGATGGTATCTGTGGTTTCTGCAGAATTTTGGTTTTGGTGACCATTTGTTCGCGCTAAAGTGCAGTTGGTTCTGGTACCTATGTGGCTTGCGCCATGTGTGGCTCTGGTACAAGCTTTTAGTGATAGAACCCAATTTTATCATCACTGGGCAGTGAGTGTCTGGGGGTAGGTAACCCTGAAGAGTGTTCTTATACACTTCTTTGAAAGTGAATGATGTTGGTGGGTATATGGTATATGCTATATGGCTAGTTGTTTTTGTTTAAGTGAGGTAATGGTCAGGGCTGGTTCCCTTTCAGTATGGCGTGTGTGGTATGGGCCTGCCACATACTTGTTGCTTGTTTAGTTGGGGTGCTTCTTATAGCAATGTTTAGGTGATTAAGTGGGGTGAGCTATATGGCTCTGAGCTCAAAGCTTGGTTTGTTTGGGTTTAATTTGGTGGTGACATTGTTTTTACTGCTTTTCTGCTGTTTCATCCCAATTCGTGTCTTTTGTGTGTTGTGTATAAAGGGAGATGTGTTATGTTTTACTTTATGTCTCCCTCGGATGATCCGTGCCTTGGATGCTTGTGGAATGCCTGCTCTAGAATGTTTGTGTAAGGTTGAGCTGTACGTTCTGTGTGTGGTCAGTTGGTATCCGTATAGCTGTAAATAAGGGACCGGTGGATGTCTCTCCCTGCACCTACTTACTTACCTGTTTCTCTCTACGTTCCTACTACTGTGTAACTTCTTATCATATTCAGTAAATATTCGAACCCATTACAACGGCCTGCTGTATTCATTTGCTCGAACCCTCTAACGTAACAAGTGGCAATCGTCAAAAATGGTGCAAGGAATAAGGAGGAGGAGTAATGAAAGGGTCACGTTTGTAGTACTAGCTTTGCTGACAAATTTTGTAAACAAGCATCATTGATGAAAGGGTCAAGTTTGTTGGACTAGCTTTGCTGACACATTTTGTGAACAAGCATCATTGTTTGTATGCATGTAATTTCTTTGAAGTAGAGATCAAATGTTTCATTTATTGTTACATTCAGAAAGAAGAGGTGTTAGGAAAGGATATCTCCTTTCCTCTATGATTACACTCAGTTCATTCATCTGTAACCTTTGCCTCCTGGATGACATAGCTGTGTGTGACATCACACATCCAGGCTCAGTGCTCTTAGAACATGCACCCCTGGTTACTGTCTCCATGTAAACTTGTTATTGTTATGGTTCAGGGTTGAGAGTGTGAAGGAGGTTGAGAAGCTCCAGCTATATGGTGATGCCAGAAGCCACCTGAGGCTGAGGGTTGTATTGAAGATGATACTGAATAAACTTCCTTTGACAACGTTCACCAGGTGTGGTTCCTTTCACTATCAGATGATGTCTGCCACCACACATAACACCTACCCGGTCAGCTGGTGTCCCCATAGAGAGCTCCAGGTTATGGCATGCGACATCAAGTGTAGGAATTGCGCCCGACTATGTATACCAGGCGACTGTAGAGAGCACTTGCCACGACATCGCCTTTAGTGACACCCAGGGCACCATAGCAAAGAAGAGGCTCAGCACATTTCTCCCATCATGGTCACCCAGAAGACGAATGGACATGTGCAGTTGTTCATAGGATTCCGTTGTCTTAGAACAAGGAAGGTTCTGGCAAAACAGTCAGTTCAGTAATATCAGGACTGATGGTATAGCAGAGGTCGCCAAGTCCTGAATCTAAAGAGAGAATTATTTCAAAAGTGCTTGAGTTGATAGTACTAGATGGATGGGGGATGACCTTTTGGGCTTGTGTTTTATAGTGGACGGAATGTATATTTTATTTGCATCTGTAATGTGTTTAATTTCTATTGCATGGGTTGTTGGATAGATCAATATGAGAAAATTAACTATGTGAAAGGCTGTCTTCACTCCATCCAATCTTTTTCTTGAAATGTTTGAGCTTTTCTTTCATGATGTCGAGTCAGGAGTCAACGGGAATGTGTAGATGTTTTGTTTTTTGGATGAATGCAATGGGATGACATTGTCCTTTTAGGAATTGCTTTTGATATGGGTTTGGGATATTGTATTTCATTTTATTATTGTTTCTAAGATGTTTAAGAGTTCAGATAAATTAAGGAGAGGTGTCCAGGGCGCCGGACATCTGGATATGTGGTATACGAACACATATTTGACACTGATCTTTGCGCTTTGCGTCTACATTGAAGTTGGAGGAGTGGGGTTCACGTCTCATTACTCTATTGAGGTTTTGGAGCCATTTCATGGTTCTCTACAGATCTGGGAACCTGGGCTAAGTCTAATATTCAGAATGGATGGGCTTTTGAGAACAGTTACCTGGAACGTGAATGGTTTAAATAATGTGCAAAAAAGGAAAAAAGTTATGTCTTATCAAAATGGTCTGAAAGGTGATATTTGTCTTCTGCAAGAGACGCATCTAGTTAAGGAAGAACTTGATGTTCTGGAGAAAGGATGGGTTGGAAGAGTTTATGGGTCAATGTTAAACTGAAGATCTAGGGGTGTAGCGATCTTTATTAGAAAAAATGCCCCTATAAAGGTTTTTAAAGAATTTGAAGACAAAGATGGTAGGATTGTTGCCATACTGACTAATATTCAAGGTACTGAAGTAATTTTCTGTAATATTTATGCACCTACGGTTGATGATTGCTCCTTTTTTAGGAAGGTGGCTCAAATTATTCAAGATTTGGGATCGAGAAATATTGTCCTGGGTGGGGATTTTAATGCAGTTCTTGATCAGAATGTGGATAGATCGAGCTCAAGATATGGCAAGCCTACTGACATGCACTCTAGAGCTCTGAGAGACCTTTTAAAAGAACACAATTTAATGGATGGGTGGAGAGTAGAGAATCCAATGACCAGGGATTACACCTTTTATTCAGGGGCACATACGACATATTCGAGGCTAGATATGTTGCTGACATCTGGAAGCATTACCGAAAATTATTTAAAGTCCAATATTGTAAATATTGTATTGTCAGATCATGCTCATGTTATCATGGATATGAAGCTTGACTTCGCTTTGAACAAAAACTGTACATGGAGAATGAACACTAGGGTTTTGGACAATGAAAAAGCATGAAGAAAATTGCCACAGAAATAGAGTCATTGTTGTTGAAAGAGAATTGCACAGGGGAGGTCTGTCCTGGCATAGTCTAGGAAGCCTTTAAATGTACAGTGCGTGATATGCTCATCAGTTTGGCAAGTGGATTGAAGAAGAGATCTGATTGTAGACATCTGGAATTGGAGATAAGTATTAAGGACATCAGATATCGGATAAACCAAGCGAAGTCTGAAATCATTCCCTTGACTCCTGCCACAGTGCAGTCCCAAGCTACCATACAGTTCAAATGGTCACCCACATCAGCACGCTACCTGGGAATCATACTATCCACAGGTAAACAGACCTTAATGGCAAATAATTATGACCCCTACCTGGAGCTCCTAGAACATAAACGTAGGGTGTGGGACAAACTCCCGATAACAATATACGGACGTATATCACTACTGAAAATGGTGATTGTGCCGAAACTTCTTTACTTGTTTTGCAACATTCCGATATGGCCTGGCAAACCATTCTTTCAAATACTACAAGAAATGGCAACGCACTTTGTGTGGAGCGGGGGAACAGCCCGTATCCAGTGGTCCAAGATGAGTGAATGGTATGAGACAGGGGGGCACGCTGCTCCGGCTTTTATATTGTATTTCAAGGCAGCACAAGCGCACTTCGCTAAGTACTGTGCATCAACGGCAGAACGACTCGTGCAGGTACTAGCCGAAAAATTCTCTGCATCCCCACTAAACCTTAGAACAATGCCGTTTGCCAATGCCACAAGGGGCAGGGGAGAACTTGACCCTAAGTGCTCGACCGTGCGAGCCTGGTCCCGAATATTTGACAGAGTAGGATGCCAGAATCCGTTTTGATCCCATACTCCACTATGGCACTACCCTAGCCTCGAACCCACATTAGACAAGGCTCTACAGAAGCGATGGGATCCAGGAAAAGAAATGCGAGTGGGAGACTTATACCCGGAAGGGAAATTTGCTACCCTAGAAATGGTCCGAGCAAAAGTGGGTACCGGACTCACAACATTGCTACAATACCATAGAATGAAAGCAGCATGCAAAAAAAAGTGGCCTCCTTCCCGGACATTCCCCCCACATATCCATTCCTCGCCGAGATCATGACAACGGAAGGCTTTACAGGTGGCATATCCACGCTATACCAGGCCGCCCAATGACACACCCCTTCTAAAAACACGATGAAAGCTAAATGGGAAAGAGATCAGGACACCCCTATAGATGACACCCAATAGTCCAAATACTGCCAATATACTAAAAGTGCCTCACTTTGTGCAAACTTCAGACTGATACATTTCAAAATACTGAACCACTTACATATTACACCCAACAAAATAGCTAAATTCAACCCCGCAATGAAATCAGTATGGCCCAAGTGCCAGTCTGCAACAGCAGACTCCTTTCATATGTACTGGTCATGCCCCCCGCATAAAACAGTTCTGGACAGAGGCAGCTGACACAGTGAGCGATATCATAGACCTACAGATTCCAGCTGCCCCCCGACAATACCTAGTGGGAGACATGGGGAAGGTCCCAATAAAAACACGCTGCCTCTTCGCGGTAGCAGGAATGGTTGCCAAGAGAAATATCCTCAGACTGTGGAAATCCAAAACACCCCCCACTCGACGAGCGTGGCTTATGGACCTTATATGTGTCCAGGAGTCCGAGGAGATGTATGTCAGAAACATCGCCGCGACCTGCCGTTCAAAGGACATATGGGCCCCCCTGAGAAACTACTTGCGGCCTACCTCAGGCACATCTGATGATAACACATCGGACTCACAGTCCGGCCTAAGTGACACATCCGGAATTAACTGTAATACCAATCGCACAGCGAAAAAGAGAGAAATGTGTTGTACCCCGATACCTACATTATCTTTCACGGTCAATCTTACCCCCCACAATGACTGAAAAATAATGTATGTCCCTCAATGTATGTAGTATTTATGTATTTCGTTTGTCAGTTAAAATAAAGTTGTTAAAAAAAAAAGTATTAAGGACATCACTAAAGATTTGATGTTTAATCCTGGAAATTCAATTTTGATTCGGAAACTTAAATACTTCCGTCTAGAATTAAGAAACCTGATTTCAGACGAGACAAACAAAAAATCGTTTTAACAGAAATGTACATATTCTGAGAAGGGGAAAAATGTGATCGTTGGTTGGCATTTAGACTGAGAAAAAGGGAGTCAGAAAGATCTATTACTTCCATTCGAGGACAAGATAATCAGATTACTTTCAGACCTAAAGAAATCAACAAGGTTTTCCAGAATTTTTATTCTGATCTGTATAAAAATGAAACATAGATTTCCTCAGATGATGGTGGTCTCCTGTCAGGATTGCCAATTCCAACAATTACGACAGTGGAATCAGTTTCCTTAGATGAAGATATATCATTGGATGAGGTGAAAAAAGCAATCAGTAAACTGAATACGGGAAAGTCTCCTGGACGGGATGGTCTACCAGTTGAGTTTTACAAGTGGCTGCCTAATTCTGCTTTGCCTCTCTTGTTGGACATGTTCAAATCATCCTACTTGAATGGTTTACTTCCGGCTACTACATGACATGCTATGTTATCAGTGTTCTTGGAAAAAGGAAAAGATGAGACTTTTAACAACCAGTTATAGGCCGATTAGTTTGCTCAACGTCGATAACAAAATATTGCCAAAAATTCTGCCTCTAAGATTAGAAAATGTATTATCAAAATTGATTCATCATGATCAATCGGGTTTCGTAAAGGAAAGGAATACCGCAAGCAACATAAGGAAATTATTCCGCACTATTTCTGTAGCTACTGAGTTAACGGAAGACACCTCAGTTCTTTCCCTGGATGCAGAAAAAGCCTTTGACGGGGGAACTAGCAATTCTTGTTCAAGAAGATGGAGAAGATGGGTATTGGTCCAAATTATATTTCCTGGATTAAACTTCTTTACAACAAACCAACGGCTGATGTGAATACTAATGGTCTAAGGTCCAAAACATTTGAATTGGAGAGAGGAACGAGACAGGGATGTCCCCTCGCCCTACTGCTTTTTGTCATTAGTATTGAACCTCAGGCAATGACGCTAAGGCTGGAGGAAAATCTACAGGGTGTGAGTTATTGGGTTTACAACAAAAGGTGTGATTTTATGCAGACGACTTGCTGTTGGTCCTGAAAGATCTTCGGCTTTCAATTCCAAATCTTATGAGCATTTTGACAAACTATAATCGACTCTCAGGTTATAAAATAAATTGGTCCAAGTCAGAAGTTCTACCCTTGGTACCGTTTTGTGATAAGAAGTTTGTTACACAGTGGGGATTTAAATGGTGTACAAGTAAACTGCTGTATTTAGGTGTTTGGATCTTGCCGAATATATGTGAATATGTAACGGAAAACATGAATATGGTCTGTACTGCATATAGGTTGGATTTAGAGAGATGGAGTGCTTTGCATTTGTTCTTATGGGGGAAAGTTAACGCACTGAAAATGGTCTCCACGCCAATAATTAATTATATACTAAGCATGATCCCTCTGAATATTGGAAAGAAATTTTGTCAGGAATTGGATAGGCTAACCCAGGGATTTTTATGGGATCATAAAATGCCGAGGTTGAAACTATGCAAATTACAACTGCCTTGGAAAAAGGTGGACTGTGTGTGCAAAATTATAGATCTTACCACTTGGCTTACATGTCGCAAACACTAATGGAATTTATGAAGCCAAATCCGGATGAATGGTTGTGTGCTGAGAGTAGTCATTTTGGTCCTTTATTCCCTAGAGCTCTGTTGACAACTGTATCAAAATTACCGGGTGTGACCCATTAACAAAATGCCTGCATAGTTCATGGATGAATGATTGTTTGGGGTACGATGCTTTGACGAATCCTAATGCTTCAATTTGGTTAAATCCGGGTATTAGATGTGATGGAAAATCCTTGTGTTGGTCGGAATGTTTCTGGCGGGAGTGCAATGGGTGAGCGGCTTCTTTGAGAATGGAAATTGGTTCACTACAAGGGAATTGCAATCTAAATTCAATATTTCACATTTCTGTATGACTGATTACTGTAAAATCCGAAGAGCTGCTGGAGATATTGACTTGGAGCAAAATCTAGATGTTAACTTGTTGTGGCAGAAACCTAAAGTAGGTGGAGGTGGTCAGGTGAGTCGAGTCTATGGTTTGATTGCAGGAAAGTTTGAAAGCAATGCTTTGTTGAGGGAGGAGTGGGGTAGAAGGATTGGGAGTACTATTGAAGAAGATCACTGGTTACGTATATGTGCTAATACAAGACAATGCTCTTTAAGCTTAGTGGAGAGGTCCCGACTGATTAAAATCATCAATAGAGTATATTGGACTCCTGAAAGGCTGTTCAATAGAGGAATGTCAGACAGCTCAGATTGTTGGTCATGTGTGTTCATGATATGGGTACATTTGAGCATATGCTTTGGACGTGCACCAGAGTGCAAGGCTTTTGGTTTGAATTTGGCAGGATTTGTGATGTAGTGTTGGATGAGAAAATAAACTTTGATTCTAACACTTTGATACTCGGTAGCAACGTTCTTTAGGAGGATCTACCAATATCTCAAAGTAAGTGGGTCTATCGAGGTGCAATGGTAGGTAAGAAAATTATTTTGAGAGGGTGGAAAACGATGAATCCTGTTCCGATTGAAGTTTGGATTGATGAAATGCATGACATGGCTGAGATGGAAAGGGTTATATTTCGTATTTGAGAGAATATGGCGGAAATTCCTCACCATGTATGGATTTCTAATTGATGATTTCATGTGAACCCTGGTTGTGGATGGGGGGAGGGGGAGGTTTTGTAAATATGTACAGGTTACATGCTGTGTGCTAATTTGTATTTTGTATATTGTTGTTCTTTTGGATGTTTTGTATTTGTTACAGTTAAAATCTTAAAATAAAGTTTCAACAAAAAAAATCAAAAGTGCTTGGATCATGACAACACATTGAAGAAAATACTTTTCGCACTTATACAAGCTTCGTTGTCCCAGGAAAATTCCAATTTTCTGATCCTTAGTATTACCGCCAGTAGGAATACAGTGCAGAGCTCTGAAGGAGTAGCCCTCTTCCTTTTGACTCTAGTGCTTTAAAAACCTGTAATCCATAAATATAGGCTTTATCAGGAACAGAATCTCAAGCTGTGCTGGGATCCGTGCATTCAAAAAGGATTGTGTACTACAGCAGGTGTCCTCCGTTGATTAATCCATACAAAGGTGCTTCTTTTAGAGTCTTAAACAAGACTGAAAATATCACTAGTGCACAGTGTTTTTTTCTAGGGAACAGGCTATCCTCCATGTCATTTCCCTACCTAGAATGTTTACAAACACCCAATACTCCAAGTGGAGGTGGGGGGCTCCTCAAGCTTATTGATTTCTAAAACAAATTTCTTTGTGAGGCGTCTCTCCTAGGCTAAGCCCCTATACACCTCCAGCCACCATGGATGTTGTTTGAATATATATATATATAGGGACAGTTGTGTTTTTTGGTTAATGCATATAGAAGGAAGGTGGTGTGTTTGTTCAGGGTGTAAGTCAAGTGCATGTCCACTTTCTTCTAGTGCAAGTGACCTGCCTTTCATCCATGCTTGATGTGAGAATGTTGGTATCTATAGAGGAGTGACGGTGTTAAATGGGACATGGGATGATTTACATGAAGTAAGCTGGTAGATGTGCTCCTGTCTACATATAATCTACAAGATAAAAGATTAACTGTGATCTGTAGCTTATGTAAAATAAAGCTATGTCTCTAAAGCCTCCTCACCTACTCTGAAATCCTGTGAATGCCTATCAGTTAAAATACCCACTGCCAACTCCCAAACTTTGGATATTCATCTCATCTACAGACCACCAGGCCAGATTGGAACCTTGTCTGAAGATATTTCCACCTCTTTGTCAGACAACCTAAAAAATACTTCTCAAACTCTAGTGTAAGGAGATTTTAATTTGGGATTTAACGATACTAAGGATCTTCAATCCACTGCTATAGCTAATATTCTGAAAGAACTAGGCTTCACCCAGAAAGTTAACCTACCTACACATGACAAAGGTAGAATCCTTGATTGGATTGCAGAATACAACTGCAACGTATCTATCACTACTATATCCCCTCAAATTTGGACCGACCATTATCTTCTGACATACACATTGGCAACTAAATTAGCCATAGCTCAGTCAACATCTCTTGCCCCATCCACTATAACAAGGAACACAAAAAATATTACGGTAGACAAAATAATTCCCCGCATTTTACCTAATCTTAACTCCCTACCTGACAATATGGACCCCAACCTACTAGTTGAGGAATATAATAAAATCATGACCACTGCCCTTGATGATATCGCCCCACTAAAATTAAGGAAGAGTAAATCTAAAAAACATCTCAACACATGGTTCACCCCACACCTAAAAAATGTAAGACTAGACAAAAGAAAATGTGAAACTGCTTGGAGACTCCTACCCTCAGCAGAAAATAAAACAAACCTTATTAATATCTAAATTAACTCCGGGCTACGCATATTTTACTATTCACGGTAACGCTATCAAAGTGGCCAATGAGGTGAAAACCTTAGGTTTCTACTTAAATGCCACTCTAACATTTACCAAACAGGTAAATTCCCTGGCATCCTCTTCTGCAGACACGTGCAAATTAATCAGAGCAGGCAAACAATTTCTTTCCACTAATAGCTGCCTAATTCTTTCCATAGCTCTCATACTCTCGAAACTGGACTATTGTAACACCCTGTACATTGGTGCGAGCAAACACATCATCAAAAAAATACAGGTACTTTAGAACAACGCCATGAGCGCCGCACTAAATATAACTAGGAATGAACACATCTCCTCTACCAGGAGACAACTATCCACATTTGAGAGAGGACCAAACCTTTACCAAATTCAGACAGAACATGACCAACTGGTTGAAAGAGAACGACAAGTAATGAAGATTGCCCATGCACCAAGCGCAGGAAGTCTTCATTCTATTAAAGACACAGAGGCGAGCATTATGCTTTATCCTCTTTATTCACTGCTCAACAGCAATTCAAAACTACACTTTTAATCCTGTTTTTTTTTAACAGTTAAAGTATGCCCAACTGGCTTGAAAAATAAAAATAAACAAAACATGATGAGCTCTGAAGGTGAGCCTAAACTACATTTCCCAAGAGTCTCAGAGGCTCAGTAGTCCCTAGCCTCAGTTCTGTCCTCCCATGAGGGCTCCCTGGTCCCTGAGTCTCTAGGTGCTTTCCTCTTCTTTTTTCTTCTCTCGCTGCTTAACTCCTGCAATCGTCTAACTGTTCCAACTTTTAACAACTTGGACTATTTCCGCTACTCTGCACGGCATAGCTCTCTGTTGATGCGTTGCTATAAATCAATCCTGATTGTTCTTCTGTTCTCCTATGGTCAAAGAGAAATAAGGATTGTTAGGGCTGGGAATTCGTCTCCAACATTGAATCATAATAATTCAATACAACATTATTTACACAACTGAATTCTGTAGGGAGGGATAATGCTCGCCTCCGTGTCTTTAATAGAATCAAGACTTCCTGCGCTTGGCGCATGGGCAATCTTCATTCTATGACAAGACGGGAGGCGAGCATTTTGCTTGTTCAAAGCTTTGCATCATCGCTGCCGCGATGTTAGCTACTGGCTTGAAATAGAAAGTCCTGAATACCGAGTCACTGGACCAATCTGCAGCCATCATGATCTCTTGCAGCAGAACTCCAGCTGCAAAAGCTTCGGAAGCCATAGCTCCTCTGGTCGAGTGAGCTCCAAATACAGAAATGTCTATTCCAGACAATTCCATAATCTCCTTCACACATCTTGCTATAATAGCCGGGGTCACTGCGTTATGTGGCTTCCTACGCGCAATAAGTAGTTGAGTCACCCCTTGTGGTCTAATCGCAGATGTAACTGCTTCATACTGCTTTATGCATTGTGCTACGCAGAGGCTGCTGTTATCTGGAAAGTATGGATATATAATGACTCTGGAGTTGGTCTTAGTACGCTGCGCTATGTTGAATGCCACTCCCTCCGGATAGAATATCTTTCGGTCTATCTCAAGAGCCTTAAAATCTGAAATCCGTCTACAAGATACTAGACAGAGTAAAGTTGCTAACTTCCCAGACAGTTGCTTCCCTGATAAGAGTCCTTTCTTGGCCACTGTTCAAACAAGTGCAATACTTTAGCAACGTCCCACAGGACGGAGTACCCAGGCAATGGAGGCTAGCTCACTTTAATACCTTTGAGAAGTCTTACCACTGCCGGGTGTTCTCCTGCTGGTACTCCGTCTACCAGCTCATGTCCAGCCGAAATGGCTGATCTGTACACTGCCACTGTCCTGAATGCTTTCCCTCCTGAGCTAAGAGATGCTAGAAAATGTATGACTTGAGTTATAGGAGCTGAAATGGGAGAAATACACCTCCCCCTGCACCATATCTCGCAGGCCTGCCAAGCAGAATTATAGCTCCTGCTTGTAGAGGGGGTCCATGATACTCTGATGAGCTCCGTAGCTTCCTCTGAAAGTCCCGGCAAGCACCACCTTCACCAGAAATTCTGCAGGCCAGGAGGGTTAGAGTCCGATCCTGAATCAGAGTTTGTGGAGCTCCTGCTGGATCTACGAGGAGATCCTCTCGGGGAGAGATCCTCTGAGGGAAATCCGTGGAAAGTTCCATCAGAATCGGAAACCAGGCTTGAGACTTCCATTCCGGAGTTACTATGACTAACCTGGCCTTTTCTCTGCGCACCTTCGCTAATGCTCTGGCCAACATCGCAAAGGGGGGAAAAACATAGTGGATGTAGAGTCCCCAATCTTGTAGGAACGCATCCGTCCTTATCGGTCCTGGATCCAGCTTCCAGCTGAAGTAGTTTGGCAGGTGTGTATTTAGTCTGGAGGCGAACAGATCTGTATGAAACAGCCCCCACCTGCGCTGTAATTTGTCAAAGACTGATTCGTGTAGTCTCCAGTCGCTCGAGTCTACCAGCTAGCGGGAGTTCCAGTCGGCCACAGTATTCTTCGCTCCCAGAAGATATTCTGCTTTGACCGAAATGTTCCTGTCCAGGCAGAAATGCCAGAAGTCTTTGGCAATTTCTACTAACACCTTGGACCTCGTTCCTCCCAGCTTGTTGATATATCTCACTGCAGATATATTGTCCATGCGTAGCAGGATGCAACATTGCGCCTTGTCCTTGGAGAAGGCTCTGACTGCGAACGACCCCGCTAGAAGCTCTAAACAGTTGATGTGCAACTCTAGATCCTTTTGGGACCATTTTCCTCCTGTCTCTGTGTGTCCGCACCTGGCTCCCCAGCCTGACCTGCTTGCGTCTGATTCTACTATGAGCTCTGGCAGGTCTCCGAAGATGGCCCTGCCGTTCCATGCTTCCATGTTGTGAAGCCACCAGCGGAGCTCTGTTCTGCTGTCCTCGTCCAAAAGGATCTTGATGATGGTATCTCCATCCTTTTTGCAGGTACCTGATTTTGAGCCTCTGGAGAGCTCGATAGTGTAAAGGCCCGGGAATGATCGCTTGGATCGAGGCTGCAAGCAGACCCACTGTCCTGGCCAGATTCCGAAGCGAAATAACCTGTCTCCCCAGGGCTGTCTTCAGATCCTTCTTGATGGATCTTATCTTGGTGGACGGTAGGGCTAGAGTGGCCTTCCTCGTATCTATGGTGAAACCTAGGAACTCCAGCTTCCTGCCTGGAATGAGTTCTGATTTCTCCTTGCTGATCAGGAAGCCTAGACTGGAGATGAAAGCGGTTGCCCACTGTACTTGCCTCTGCAGTCTCGCTTTGTTCTCCGCCATGAACAGGATGTCGTCTAAATATATGATCATATTTATTCCTTGCTCTCTCATTGCGGTAGCCAGGAGCCTCATTAACTTGGTGAAGGCCCAAGGTGCCGATGCTAGCCTGAAAGGCAGTGTCTTTAACTGCCATACCTCTCCCTTCCACTCGAATCGAAGGAAACGACGGTGGAGAGGGGCTATGGGTATCGTCAGGTATGCATCCTTTAGGTCTAACTGCGCTAGCCAATCGTTCCTTCTGAGGAGATCCGCCAATAGATGGATTCCCTCCATCCTGAAGTGTCTGTAAACTAATCAGCTGTTCAGTTCTTTTAAACTGATGACAGGTCTGACCTTGCCTTTGCGGTGGACCAAAACATGTTGCCCAAGAATCCCTCTGAGTGAGGCTGTGCTCTCTCTATGGCTTGTTTTCGCGCCAGTTCTGTATATAATAGAGCCATCTCTTCCTTTGAGGAATGCATGCGCTGTGGGGGTTATAACTGAATTGGCTCCCCTACAAAATCTCCCTGTGCTGTCTGAAACACGAATGCGCCTGCTGATAATTCGTGCCAATTGTTCATGAAAAGCAATGTCCTCCCTCCTACTGGGGGATATATCGCTGTGCGCTCCCTCACCTGTGGAATTATTCTGTTTTCTGAAGTATCTTCTGATAGGGCAGCCTCTGAAACCTCTGCCTCTGTTCGGGAAGAATGCGTCTTGCTGGCGAGATTCCTAGTATTGGGCTCTGGGCCCTTGGGGTCTCTTGTTGGAATTGAAGCCGGCGGTCGAGCGGCCCCTGAATCGGCCAGCCCCTGCAAAAACTTGAGTAGGGAACACCTTCCTAATCGATGCTTGCGCCTTTTCGAGCGCTGTATAAGTCCCTACAAATGTATTTATCTCTTTGATAAATGTGTCGCCGAAGAGCAGGCCTTGTGCCCCTTCTCCTGCCTCATATGAGGCTAGGTCGCCTAGCTTGTTTTCTATTTTTAAAAGCATAGACCTATGTCTCTCGGCTGAGATGGCTGTATTCGCATTACCAAGAAGGCACACGGCTCGCTGGGCCCACCCTGCTAGGATGAAAGGGTCAACTGGCTCTCCCATGTCCTTTGCTCTTTCGGCGAGATCCATAATTTTAGCTATGGAGCCTCTTAGGTCCAGGATCCTATCTTGGTAGGACCGCCATGCACGGTCCATCCCCCTTCTGGCGTCCTTACCGGCCTTAGTGACAAAAGTCAACATCTTGGGGTCGAGCTCCGGGGTCTATGCCACCTTTCCCGTAAGCTCTGGTCTGGGGCATGCTGCCCTAAGTCGGAACCTGGTCTCCTTCTCCAACGGTTTCCTGATCTTTTGAGCCATATACAGTGCTACCCTCTGGGATGGGGTCCAGTCTGTGGACCTGGGGTGCCTAATGAGCTACCGCTCAAACATGTCTGACATGTCCTCTTCGGGGTACTCTCCACCAAGCTGGCTTTCTTTTCTATCGGTCTGTCTCTCTCCTGCTTTCCTGGACTGCCTCCTGACAGACTTCTCTCCTCCTCCTCTTGCTCTTCTTGATCGTATTCCTCTGAGGATGAAGGTACATCCCCTATGTTTTTTGCCCCTCGGGTAGGTGGTACGAGGCAGGGCACTGCTGATTTAGCAAGGAAAGCGTCATTGAGCCTGTTAAAGGCATCAGCTGCCTCCTGTGGCTTCTCTCTCTTCCTCATTTCTGAGCCCAGGGGGGGGGAGAGGAGTGCTTCCCCTTCCGGCTGCCTTACACCCCCTATGCGGTTCTTGCAGAGGCTTGGTGGTGGAAGTCCCCTCTCCCGGATCTTCTTACCTGCCAGCTCTAGTGCCCAAAATATTCTCCAGGACCTGTAGCCTGTCCTGTATAGGCTGAACTCCCTGAGATACAGCTCTGACTAGGGAGTCTCCTAAAACTCTTTTAAAGCTTTGGGAGAGGTCTATTTCTTCCTCCTGAAGCTCCTGCTCTTGATCACTATACTCTTCCCAGTATTCCTCCCCTCTGTCACAGGCCATCTCTGACTCACTGTGAGGGGCTGTGATCTAGCACTCTATGGGTCTTGTACTTGACCTGTCTGCTTCAGTGTCACTGGCAGAGTGCTTTTTTTTCTGTTTGTTTTCAATATAATTTCTTTTTTTTTTAATGATTAAATCACAAAGACCGCGCTTCCGATGTGGATCGGATATCTGTGAGCTGCGGAGCTGTGCTGTCAACCATTACATTTGAGGAAAGAACGTTGGGGGAACAAATGCCTGCCGCGCATACGCGGAATACTCTTCACAAATTGTCTCCTCTCGCCATGCGTAAGATGCCAGAGCACTACGCAGTAGCCCACACAGAACTCCTCAGAGGGATAATGATCTCCATGATGCGAGCAAAGTCACTTGCGGGATCGTCATTCTCTCTGGCATTATTATCAAGAGTTAGCAAGGTAAACCGTACGATCCATATGCGGCGCAACGAAACGCTTGCAAATATAAATACGCGCATTAAATATTAAATATGCAATATGCGCATGCTGATAGAATGGGAAAGGGGTACTTAGCTGTCGAGACAAGCAAAAAAAGAAGAGGAAAGCACCTAGAGACTCAGGGACTTATACTTACCAAGGAGCCCTCATTGGAGGACAGAACTGAGGCTAGGGCCTACTGAGCCTCTGAGACTCGTAGGAAATGTAGTTTAGGCTCACCTTCAGAACTCATCATGTTTTGTTTATTTTTGTTTTTCAAGCCAGTTGGGCATACTTTAACTGTTAAAAAAAAAACAGGATTAAAAGTGAAGTTTTTAATTGCTGTTGAGCAGTGAATAAAGAAGATAAAGCATAATGCTCGCCTCCGGTCTTGTCCTAGAATTGCTGCGCCCATAGATACACGTGACAACTATGTTGTCCCTTACGCTTTCTACCTGTTCTACTTTAGTCCTAGCCCCCTGCCCGTTGCCGCAGTGGCCTCCCATTGCACAGTTGCTATTTTAGACACCTTTTACCTGATGTGATGCACCCAGTGGCTTTTGTTCATTCTGTATATTTGACTTTTATTAGCTATCTAAATAGTGAGTTATGTAAATAGACTTTCATGTAAGTGTATATGTATTATCTGACTCTTGCTAAGTACTACTTTTTCTTATATGTAACCAAGCTGAACATATTCTTATGCCTTGCGCCCTGATACCCTCGTGTCTGGTGCGCACTACAAATAATAAAAACAAACAATGTCATTTTCTAGGCCCTGGTCTTGCATCTTCTGTCCTGCTGACAGTCTAATCTACATTATCACCCTTGGCGGTGCCGTGAACCAATTAAAATGCTGGGAACGCGAGCTATATTAAACCAGCTAAGCGCGCATTCTGATCGTGTTCGTCCGCTCTCCCACTGCGACTCTCCCCTTTCACCCAAAACCGCAGTGCCATTACGATTTGGAAAAAAAAAAACAGTGGCAACACAAATTTTCAGAAACCGTATCTGAAAAAATGCTAATCATACCTTTGTGCTTCGAAACAGAGTTTACCACCTACAAGAACCTCCACACAACATCAGTCTCTTCATGACGAAGCACATAATACTTATATTGCCACGCCTACCATCGTCGCATTTGATGCACTTGACAAAATTTCGTTTGAAACCTGTCTCGAGGAAAATAAAAAGAGGGATTGGGCCACTGTGTAGAGCCATTGTGCCACCTGTTAAAGATAGACTTAGAGCACAACTTCAAATAAATTGGAACTCAAAATGTTATGGGAGAAAAAACTGTCCAAACACCAAACATGAGTGCCAAGCATCAGATGTGGTCTTTTATACACGTTGAATTTACATATAAATGATATGTACAGGTACTTAGAACATCCTTTTCTGTTCCTAGAAGTTAAGAAATCTAGTCCACAACAATCATATCAATGAGTCTGGTCTGGACAATTGTGTTCTATGACAAAGGGCAAAGATGTTGTTAATATATTTCACACAGCATTGATTGTCACACACAATAACTGTTCTTGTACACCGACACGTGATTCAACGCTAGGGGGTGCTGCCCACTATCCTAAAAGTAGTCTGCAATATTTGAAAGTACTTTCCATTGTAGTTGGACCTCCAATTATGAAATGTTCAGACAGTGTGGCCCCCTGCGTCTTCCTCAGAGTGGAAATGTATGTGCATAAAAATAGAGCGCAGTCTGTGAAAGGACACTCATATTAAAGTTAGAAGTTATCTCTGTATGCGATCGGAGATGAGGAAGGGCCTATTTCAGTGTGCCCCCAGTCAGAGTGAAGTGAAGTCACGTGGCCTTGGCATGGCTCGGAGGCACAATCAATGTGCTGCACATGTATGTTCAAACGGGTCAGCCAACTCTTAGTAATGTGTGCTTCTAGATCCCAAAGAGTACCGGAGGGGTGCATAGCCAAGAGCCAATAGCATTTTACATTTTATCCACCTGATGGCTCTCCACCATGTAAAATACACCATGTCAGAAAATGATCTTTCTCCCCTTTCTCCAATCCTTTTCATTTTAGCTCTTGAACCTTTTTTAGAGACTATCAGAAAAAAATGATAATATATTAGGAATACAATATCAAAACCTTCATATCAAAACAGCTGCATATGCGGATGATGCTCTTACATTCCTGAATAATCCAGAACAAAGAGGTCCACACCTTTTACAGACTATCTCTAACTTCTCTATATCTGGATATAAGCATAACATTGATAAATCAGAAATCCTTCCCCAAATACTGCATGCCACACCATACACTACCCTTAGGAATGAAATGGTGTCCCTAAGGTCTCAAATATCTTGGAGTTCATATAATCACTCGTATCTTGAGATGTGAAAAGGAAATACATAAATCATATTAGCTAGAGTCAATGAACTTATAACTTCATGGTCTCCCCTTTATCTATCCTGGTGGGGTCGTTCAGAGTCCATACAGATGATGATGATCTCTCCCGTAATTCTCTATCTTCTGTATATGCTACCTATCTCCTTTCCCCTTTCCTTTTTCAAGTCCTTATACTCTTGCCTACTCAAATTTGTATGGGGTAAAGGAAGACGTAGAATATCACTTAGTAAACTAAAGAAACCTCGCTCTATGGGTGGCGTTAATTTTCTAGATTTTAGAAAGTATCACATAGCCTTTGTTATTAAGAAAGTACAAACATGGTTTATTGAAGACGAATTGGAAAACGCTCCCAATTGGGTGCTGTTGGAAAAAGCTGTGGCTTCCCCAATTCCCCTATCGGATATTTACCTTATCAAAAGTAAGAATACACTTATGAAATGTTCCTATATACGTCAATCTGCACCATAGCTTAAACTATGTTCCCATCTCTTGCCAAATTGTCTGCTTTACCTCTCCCCTTATTTGGCTTAATCCCCTGATTAAGGTGAAAGGCAAATCGATATTGTGGAAGCCGTGGCTATCTAGAAACATTAAATACTGTAACCAGTTCTTCTCACATGATGTTCCTATTGATTTTGAAAACTTTGCAATGAAATATCATCTTCTGGCATCTGCCATGAAACAATACTTGACTATTATTGCTGCTCTGTTTGAAAATTACGATCAACTTATTCATAACTCCAATACACCTGATATACTAAGATTGTTTTATATACTAAAACATAATTGTACTGCATCTTTCTTTTATAAATCTCTGATGGCACCTCCAGAGGTGGTTTGCTACATAATGATTGGAGAGACGACTGTACACTGCCGGACCTTCAATATGACTGGCCTTCACAGTGGAAATGCATCTTGAGAATTACTTCGTCAGCCAGTCTAACCCAAACCCTATTCATTTCCCTTCATAGAGTCTTTGCTACTCCTGCTTCCCTTTTCATTTTTAAAACACAGCAGGACTTTTGTTTTGACTTCCTCATCTTTGGGAGCTCGCTCCTACAAGCTGCAATTACCAAGGATCATACAAAAAAACGTTTTGATTTATGTCTCATGGTTGCACTGCAACCCATTACTACTAATTGTTTTTTTATGTACTTGTGCATAATCAAAATACATGATTTTTACAAGGCTGAGATCTTCCTAGAAAATCTTGAATGCCGATTTTGTTTAAGAAAGTTCCCGTCTACTGTTACGTAGACATCATGTGACACGTACGTGAAGAAATTCTATACTACTAATTGGAAAAATATGCAATGCATTCATTACTTACAAGTGTTGGTGGAATAATATTTGTAACATCCATTGGCTAGAAAACTGTATAGCTTCCTCCCCTGCTCTACTATGCAAACATAATTTGAAATGGCAACCGTTTCTTGATTTTATATCTAATACAGATTGCCACTAATACTATCATTGTATATTTCTTTATTCCCTCCCCACTTCTCCTTCTGTTTGTGTTCCGCCCTGTCTGTCTTGTTTGTTATCTGTATAGCCTGTCATTATGTTTTTGTTTCGTTGCCCCCCCCCCTTCTTTTAAATCAAAACATATTGCATTGTTGATATTAACTACATCCTTATACTTACATATACCGGATATTATTGTAAATCATTTGCACTTCTTTAAATAGTTTTATTGGTATCTCTTATTTATGTACTGGCACTTGTTTTTGTTTATTATTAATGATTATTGAATATCTTGTATGTGATTTCTCATAATAAAAATCTTTTAAACTCAAAGAAAATTAACTTTCTGAATTTGAAAGAGCTAAAAACGAAATTACAACACAAACTACCAGAACATAGGCAATACACATTTTTAAATCTTGGCTTGCAGGAAGAGACATAAGCACTACATTTGAACATTATAAAGAAACATTTGAAAGAAACCCAGTTGGTACATCTGCTCAAAACATTTTAAGCTGAAGAATGCACATGAAATGGAACAGAATATCAATCCATGGTGGAATCAACAGACACCCATGATAAAAACAACGAAAGGACTAAAGCGGGGTTGTCCTCTCGCAGCCACCTTATATAATTTATACACAGCAGATTGTGAAGAACATCTTAATGACCCGGCTCTGAACCCTCCAAAACTGAACTCTGTCCCAATTCCAGCGTTATTCTAGGCCGACGAAATAATCCTATTAGACAAAACCATCTCGGGTCTACAACGGAGCTTACATCTTATGTGTCAGGGATACAGGTAGGCTGAGACATAGACAGGCTACTCGCAGGGGTGTTGTGGGAACTATTATGGCAGAACAGGCTCTGCGTGGGAAGTTGCAACCATATAAAAGGCTGCGTTGTCCTGTGTGCAGGAAAAAGGCACTAAAGACTACGTTGCCCAGCAACTGGCGCTAAATGACTACAGTTCCCAGCATGCTTTGGGCCGATTCAGGCCAATCAGGAACCAGGAAGGGTGCAGCAGCCCCAACGCGCATGCGCAGAGCCCCAGGCATGGGGCTTGCGCTTGAGACTCCACGGCGAGAGGACGTGTGGACCGGAGCTCCAGGAAAATCACTCGCGAGGGGCCCAGCCCCACCTGAGCAGCAGCCCGGCCCCTCGCCTTCATAAGATAAGTGCCTATTTATGCTAAAATCTAAGAGGAACCGCGGGGGGAAGTGCAGGGGGCCAACATTTGCCCTTCCAGAGCCCCTGCACCATTGTAAAAAGATAAGTGGGCGGGCATAACTTTGGCGCTGTAGTGCGCGGGCAGTATGTTCTGGGAAAATTAACCCGTGCAGGGGTCCGTATTTTTGTTGGGATGTTCTCACCCAGGTCTTGAACGCACACGAGTTTACGAGGGTCTGAAGCAAGACCGCTCGTGGAAATTCAGGGAAATCTACAATTACGTTTGCAGAGGTCTGCGGGAAGACCGCTTGCCTCTAGTTGTACACTCTGCTGTACATCACCAGATCTTGGTGCATTACTTTGTACAATCTGAGCCTTGAGAAGGCAACACTGTGTGTATGTGTGTGTAGGTGTGGCATGGTGTGAATGCTACGAATTTGGAGGACACACATTAACGCTTGTAATTTCTTTTAGCTTGAACCTCTGGGAGAACTTTTCACGGACGTGCACAAGGACTCGACCGCTCTTCATGGACATGACTCTAAAGACCAGAGCTAAGTCTGCATGCCATTTGTATTGTTTAAAAAACTGCGTACTGGTCTGATTGACATTGGGTTAGATAGTGTAAGGGTGTGTTTATGTGCTAATTGGTGCTCATGTAAAAGAATAATTACTAAGGGCTGAGGACACCTGAACAAAAGTGCGCAGCAATCAATCTACCCTATATTTCCCCTGTCCTGTCCATAACCTCTACCTTACCCTCAATCCGGTTTACCTAACTTCCCCCCACCTATCCAAACATCGAGACCCTAACCCTCCTTCCCTGCTCTGGTCAAAGAAACCTGTGTAAGCCTTGACTTGCGGGCTCCGTGACCATAGTGGGGGTGGTTGGTATAACGTCGCTCCTGCACCTTGGATCTGGATATCGTGACATTATGGGAACCAACATGAAATCCAGCAACCTAAGGATCAATACGGCAAAGACTAAAATCATGCCATTAGTAAAACTTCCATTCAAGAAACATCCAGCGCTAAAATTCTCTATTGATAACATTTGTCTAGAAGAAGTATCGACCTTCAAATATCTCGGCATTATACTAAATCAATCTAAAATAGAAAAACAGTGGTTCAATAACCTGGAAATGAAAACCCAGACACTAGCCAGACAAGGCTGTGTCCTACACAGGAAATATGGCAAATTTTCCTTTAAACCTGTCATAAAATTCTACAGGCAGAAAGTAATCCCGGTAATTACATATGGCAGCGACGCAATGATCCACTCACAATCCAACAATTGGGCGAAACTAGAAGCTATATTCTGGAGAAAGATCCTAAGGCTCCCAGATTCCTATCCGATGGCTAGAATTTGCTATGAGGTGGCAACCATAATCCCTATCTTCGATAGTGACATGGAAAAAGCTCGACCTACTAAGAAAACTTCTGACAAACGATGAAACACCAGCAACAGTAATTTTGAAAAATAATCCAACTGCTCTTCATAATACATTTTTAAGGAAATGGAAAGATCATTTGCACCAACAATTAAAGGATGAAGAAATATCACTCGAAACCCTCATGAACAGACCACAACATGCAAAACGCAAATTAGCAAATAACGACTGGATCCGAACATGTCATGCCAAAACTCTATATTTAAAGAAATCTTCAAAGTCAATTGGACACTCGAGCACTAAACGAAATTCCGAAGTACATGGAACAGTTTCCTGATAACAATATCCGTACAGTGTACATGGCAATTTGTTTAAATAACTTACCTACAAGAGACAAACTGGCAATGATACGACAAATCCCGAAAAGTGACAACTATTGTTGTTTCTGTAAAGATAGAGAAGTACCAGAAACAATTTATCATCTAGTAATGATCTACCCAGAATTAACGACCAAGAGACCGGATTTTGGTAATTTCTTCAAAATATCAACTCAACATATGGACACAGATATGCGTTGGTCTTTATTATTGAACGGACGCGAAAACAAACTAATTTTCACCATAGCTCAATACTTACAACATATTTTGGGATTGCAGCCTAGAGTTCAACAGAAAGCCAAGTGAAGATACTGACGACTGGCCTAATTGATGCCGAAAGTGTTAACAAGAGATCTTCTTATTGTCTCTACATTCTTATTTTTTTATCTACTCTCTCTAGCTCTCAATTGAACTGTTATATTTTATAATTTTGTGTTTCACTGAGTTTTTAAAATCAAATGAAAAGTTTGTAACAAACTAAATCATTTTAATAAAAACATTTTTTTTAAAAAAATAGACATTTAAACAGTGTACCCCATTTCCTCAAAATCAAGATAATGCACAATCCATCTTTTCAAAATGCAAATTAAATTTTTACTGCAATCATCAAGAAACGCAAATGAGATGGAAGAGATACTTCACTTCCAAAACAACGCATGACTGACATGGATCTTTATCGCCTAAAAACATCTTGTGTCCTTCCCTTTAATATCCTGAATCCCTTCAAAGAGAAATGCGGTTCGGCATACAATAGCATCTTAAATGTGGAGGACGAGAAGGACTCCGACAATTACCTCAAAATGTTTTCACAATAATAACAGATGAAAATGAACACGAATATGTACACCTGTTTGACCAGGGTGGATTACTAGAGCACATTGATAATCTCAGTGCCGTAGTGCTCCAGGGGACTTGGCTCACGGATCTGCTATTGATAGACAGATGGAATATTCTTTCTAGCCTTGGCCACATAGGGGCTTAGGGGTCACCCTAAAGGCGGTCTTATTTTGGGCGGTGAGAAAAACGATTGGCCTGCTGGAAATTTCTTTTGAGCCAGAGCATGTTCCCATTGGTAGAATTATCTTCCCCCAGGAACCTTCCAAGACTGGACTAAAGGAATTGGTCATTTTTAATATTTATGACCCCATCTACTCTTATAACTGACATGTGTGTTGTCCAACAGGAGGAAAGAGATCTTTTTCTCCTAGTAGCCTGGCTTAACCTGCCTCATTGCTTTCAAGTCCTATTCAATCTGGGCACTTAAGTATTTAATCCTTCAAAGAATATGATCTCATATAGCGACATTAAGTTAGGGACGCCAAGCTTGTGGCACAAGACCAATTAAGTAAATCCATGAGTATTTGTTTGCTTGTTGAAGCTAATATGTTCTTGGCTTCTGCCAAGCTGGCCATTACAACCTATGAAACCTGTGTGGAGAAAATGTAACCCAGTGCCCTTGTTAGAATAGGCACTTGTTCTCGCGCTGGTATTGACCCAAAACCTTTACAACAGCATATATCCGACAAGCACATTAAAGAAAAAAAGAGGGAATTACACTGAGAACTACGTGCCACAGCCAAAGGGGAGTCTAACTCAGTTGAGTATCTATTGAAAGTAAAAATACTATCAAAAGTGGCTAAAACAACATAAATATCAAGTCAAATGCTCATGTTGGAAGGTGTTGGTCCATTCATCCCTCACCAATAACCCTGCGTTGTAATAGGTCTCTGTGTCAAATGCCTCCTGGTCACTTATGACTTCCATAGAATGTTGAGTGAGTGAGTGACAGCTGAGAGAATGCTGATGGGTGCAGGCTAAAAGTAGTGAGGATGGCCAGTGGGTGTTCCCAGTATTTATCCCATATCAGTCTTGTTATGTCCTTTCCCTGCCCAGTCCAGTCTTCATACAATTACCCTAAGAGCAACAGGTTATGTACATAACTGTATATATGTAAATAAAGCTCTTCCTGGAAACCAACATAAGGGTCCACAGGTGGACTGTGTAGTAGCGCTTTATCCAGGGTACCACGCAAGCATATCTCATGGCAACCATATCCAGGGTACCATGCAAGCATATCTCATGGCAACCACAACACCCTGTTATTTTTTGGAAGCTAATTAATACCAATAAATCTTTTACTAGTGTCATCAATGGTTTACCAGAGCAGGAATGGGCTATTCATGTGAAGACAGGGTGAGGGGCTCATAATAACCAAGACCTCTGTGAGTTGGTCTTTCACGGACAGTCTCCTTGATATCCATGGAATAATAAGGGCCAGTAAGTCATCTTGGGCCACAGGCCCTGATGGGATTTGTAACTCTTTAATTAAGGCAGATCTGGACCCATGGGTCAATACCTTGTATTGGCTTTTTCGTTGGATCGAAGAGACCCAATCTATCCAACGAAAAAGCCAATACAAGGTATTTCCTCATGGAGGGATAGCATAATTGTCCCTATCTTTAAGAAGGTGAGTAATGTCGACCCCCGATTGATGATGTTAGATGCCTCGGCTAAGATCTTTGCTTGTGTTTTATTAAGATCTTTGCTTGTGTGTTATTAAAAGAGCTTGGAGCTCCCCATCAATCAAACTGGGTTCCGGAAAGGGCTCAACATTACTGTAAATGGCGTGTCTCTGGTTACTACCATTCAACAAGGTTGGGTGATACGAAGGAACACAGTATATGCAGTCTTTATTGATCTTAGTGCAGCATTTGATACCGTAGATAGAGGCAGGTTACGGAGCAAGTTGCTTAAATGGAACATCCCCCTTGACCTACTAAAGATGATCATACAGTTACATGAGCATACTATGGTTAAGGTACGTTTTGACCAACATGGCAGGCCGACACGCTGGATTACCACCTATAAAGGCTTAAAACAAGGTTGTATCCTTGCCCCCATCCTATTTAATATTTATTTGTCAGATTTAGGTGAGGCCATCACCAATCCACATTCCACAGCACCGAAACTGGGCCAAACCCTTTCGCAATCGATGGGCTACGCGGACAACCTTGTTTTGCTTGATTTAACCCCTGGAGCGCTGCAGTCCCCTCTGAATTGCTTGTAAGCCCATCCAGAGCTGAAATCTCTCGTAGTAAATATATCAAAAACCAAAGTTATAGTTTTCACACCAACATTAAAAAAGGTAAAAAGAGTAAGATGGTACATGGGCGGTGAGGCACTCAAAGCGGTCTCTGAGTACAAATATGTAGGCATTAATTTGGACTCTAAATTAAGGGGTACACAGCACCTTGAGAAATTGAATATCCAAACCGCCTAGATCACTGGTTGCATCAGCTCCTTTGCAAGTAAGGGCGGGGGTTACTCTGTTGGAGTTTTGATTCAACTCTACCAAGCTAAAATCTCACCCTCAATACTGTATGGTGCTGAGATCTGGGCCTTTGAAAATGTGTCAGAGATGACTCAACTAGAGTGTCAAACACTAAAGAGACGTATGCGACTGCCTCTTTGCACAGCTACCGAAATGGTGTACCTTGAATATGATTGTACCTATTTATGTTACATTTTGTCTTTCCTGCTTAAGCACGTAATGGAAGTTGAAAAACGGCTTTGACACTAGCTTATGCGGGTTGCGTCATGATGTTGTGTTATCTAAAACTGGTTTCATGCAAGCAAGTTGCATTGTGAAATGTAAGACACTTGCTTATAGATGGCTAGCATTGGCTCCGGAGAATGTGATCATTCTGCCACAAAAAAAAAAGAAATGTTATATCCCATTCTAATTGGGATTAGTCATGAACAACTCATTATCGAACTGACCTCGAGGAGCAATTCAGCAGTGTTTGTAGAATGCATCTTGGACTGGACGAATTCCCCAATCTATATTGGCCATTTTGTTGGAAAGTCTGTGGTCTGAAACTACATCAAAGTAAAATGTAATGTTGTAAAGTCCCTTGAGGTAGTTGGAACTTGGTCGAATATAACTAGAAAAAACAGACAATGTTGTTTTTGTGGAGATGCTATATTGGAAACTGTGAAACACTTGTTGACCGAATGTATTTCACTTGTGAATCTCTGTCTGATCGCGTTAAGGTCAACTGGAATTGAAGGTACTATTTCAAGGGAAGAACTTGGATTTACGTTTATGAACGGAAGCCAAGAAGCATGCATTATATACCTTACAATCTTTTGGAGGACGATCGTGAGGATCTTGCACATCTTGGCATGAAATTGTTGTTTTTACTTTTCACAGTCTGTGGTCACCGTTTTTACTATTTTATACTCTTTTACTGGGATTTCACTGAACACTGTAATAGTGATGTATTAAAAGTTGATTTTTGTTAACTGTATACTATGATAATAATAAATAAAATAAAAAAAGAATGCCTGTTACTGGCCTCCTAGAGGAATCCTCTATTAAAAGCCATTGCTACCCTCAACTTTCTCAAGAAATACATGGTCATCAATTCTTTCAATAGCAGGTTCAACCCCTATTTTTAAAATTAGCATTTTTCACTACATTTGTAAAAAAATGTAGTGAATGTTTCAAAAACAAAATTACCCTGTTAGACTATAAACCTGTTTAAAATAAATACTTTGTGTTCCTAATTCACAATACCGCTTTGTATTCACTGTTTGTGTCAATCCATACTTTAATCTTTCTTTCACAGTCTTAGTGTTGGAGATAAGGATGTTGACCGCAGAGGTAGGTTGGGGTGACATGGCCCTCTCCCCCAAGATAGCCCTGTGTATATTTTTCCGGGTTGTCTGCATACCTTGTTTCTTCCGTACACACTTCCTGGATTTCCGATCCTTGAACAGCAGGGGTTTAGGAAGGTGGCATACATAACCTGGCGTAGATGAGCATTTTATTACGTGCTTGGTTTCTTAAGAAAATCACTCTCAATGTCCAAGTCACTATCTGATGCCTGAAAACCCCTCCTTTTGATAGATATCAGTTGCTGTTAGTTTACTACCTGCATTTTTATGAATGCTATCCCACTTCTGCCATTCTTTTGTGGATGGATTCCGAGTGCAATCCCTTCTGGATCATTTTAATAATGAATACAGTTTCAAAATTGCCACAATCGTTCTTTTGTGTGACCATTTAATGAAACTGGAATTTACTGTAATTTTTTTACAAACTGGGTTGTATCAGTATTTGTATTTTATTTGTAGTTTATAAAGAGCCTTAATCCAAAGCGCTGTACATTATAAAAGGAAGAGCAGTACAATAAAAGTGCATAAACAATTAATAGAAGAAATAAAGATTGATTTGAGAGGGGCAAGATGAGAACTTGGGAGTCCAAAGAGAGTAGTGGAACAGTAGAAGAGCCGCGAGAAGATCAGTGAGGATATTAGAAGTTTAGATGCCTGGAAAGTGATGAAAGGGCGAGCTTTCCGTACATTAGGAAGGTGGAAGTGACAGGAACAAGATGTGAGAAAAATATCATGAGAGAAATTAAGTTTAGAGTCAAAGTGAAGACCAAGATTACGAGCAGAAGTGGAAATTGGAAGACTAGAAGGAGGAAAAGATATGAACGGGTGTGAGGGATGGGGAGGAAGAGTGCTAGCCGGGAAAAACGAGACTTCAGTTTTCCCTGCTTTAAGAGTGAGGAAGTGAGAGGACATCCATGATTTAATAGCAGTATGACAGGCAGTAATAGTGTGATGAATATCAGCAATAAATGAAGAGAAGGACAGAAAAAGTTGTGTATCATCCGCATAGAAGTGATGACAGAGACCAAAAGAAGCGATAATAGCCGACAGTTGTGATGTATATAAAGACAAGAGGAAAGGGCCTAGGACTGACCTTTGAGGGACCCCATGCTCCAGAGGGAAAGACGAGCAGGAATTACCCGCCCATGAGAGAGAGCAATTCCGATTAGAAAGATATGACCTAAACCAAGATAGAACAGAACCCTTAAGACCAAAAGAAGAAAGTGAAGTCAATAGGAGAGAGTGATCTACGGTATCAAATGCCGCAGGTACGTCAAGAAGAATAAGAAAAGAAGATTGTTTAGAGTACCGAGCTGAGAGCAAAGAGTTGAGAACAGAAATCAGAGCAGTTTCAGTTCAATGAAGAGGAGGAAAGCCAGATTAGATCTGTGAGTACACAAGGCATTCAAGCAACTTGGAAAGATATGGTAAAAAAGAGATAGTCCAGAAATTATAAACAATCAGGGGATTAGCTGTGGGTTTTTCAGGGTGGGAATCATAGGTGCATGTTTAAAAGAAGCAGGGAAAACAGCTGTTTCAAGACAAGTATTAAAGAAGGAGACAAGATAAGGGTAGACTGTAGGTATGAGAACAGTGGGAATTGGGTCAGTGGGAGAAGTAGTAGGATGAGCTTTATTGAGAAGAGAGAGAACCTCAGCATTAGAAATAGGAGTGAACTGAGAAATAAAGACGTAGGGGTAGAAAAAGAGGGAGGTGAGGAGCCCGGGGGGCGAGATATTTCAATGTCTGTCTCGACAGAGTTAGAAACCTTTGAAGAGAAGAATTGGGCAAAGTCAAGAGGAGATACAGTTGAGTTGAGAGAGTGATCAGGAGTAGGAGGAACGAGAAGACGAGTAAGAGTTTGGAAAAGACGACTACGATGGGCAGATTGGGAATGAAGAAGATCAGAAAAGTAGGAGCGCTTAGCAGAGAGTAAACACTCATCATAAAGAGTATGATGGGAGAAGTAAGAGGAGTGATCAGATTCAGATTTAGATTTGAGCCACCGGCTTTTGAGTCGGCGGAGAAAGCGTTGCATAGAGGGAAGATGGGGAGAGAGCCATGGCTGAGACGGTTTACGGCTAGGATGGAATGCAGCTAAAGTTGATCTAGACAGGAAGAACGAAATGAAGAAAGGGCAGAAGCCGCCTCATCCGCGTTGAGTGCGGCAGAGGCCGAGAAGGAGGAGAGTCTTTCAGTGCAGGGGTTGTAAAAGAGTGTGGGATTAAAACAGCACAGATCATGCAGAAAGAATGTTTTAGAAGAAAGAGGGAGAGGGCAATGGGGAATGGAAGACAAAAGCGATGTTGAAAGTAAGTAGTGGTCTGATAGGAGAGGAAAATTAGGTCAAGAGAAGAACCAGATATGAGTACGAGGGGTGACAAGAGGTGAAAGAAAATGAGAATCGAGAATAGAAAAAAACAAAGAGGTGGCGTGTACAGTAGAGAGATGGAGATTGAAGTCCCCAAGTAGAACACGAGAATTAGGACTCAGCAAGATATAGGATAAATGATGGTCAATATCATGACAAAAAGAGCCAAGTGGTCCAGGAGGACATTAGACAATAATAAAAGAAATAGCGTGGGGTATGGTGAAGATTTTGGACGTGAATTCAAAGGAAGAATAGGAAGATATATCAACAGGGGAAAAAAAAGAGGGGTGAAAAAGTATTCCAGTGCCCCCTCCGCGACTGGAGGTTCGGGGGGACATGGGAAAAAGAGGACAAAGATGTCGTAAGCGAGGAGTTCTTTATTAATTCATATAATTTAGTTCAAAATGATGAACATCTTACTTCACTTTGAAAGGCAGACTGTGTTCTCTAAAACAAGTGATTTCATTGAATGAATACTTTGACTAACAGCCACTGTTACAATGTGTTAAGTGTTCTTTCAAAACCACCCCACTCAATATGGCTGCCGCTATTACTCATCGCCTACTGTAAAATTCACAGTGCAGCCTCCACAAAGGCAACCGGTGCAGTCTTTCTACATCACCCCTCATAAACAGAAAGTAAGGACTACTTCACAGGAGCACAACGCTCCTTCCAGCGAGACGACAACCATTATAAGGTAGGCCACTTTTGTAGGCTCATTAGCACCCGTGCCATCACCATAATGATGACACAGGTGCTAATGGCAATGTGCCCACTGCCACCCTCATTAAGGGACTCTCGCTTAAATTGGGTGGTGGGCCATTACCGGCAGGGTCGTCCTGCTGCCTCAGGGCATATCTACGCAGTACAACAAGTTGCTGCTTTTTTCCAAGATTTTGCTCACCTTTTGAATATTTATAGTTGTTACTTACAATGGAACAACATATTTATATATTTAGGGAGAGCAGCAAAGGAAGAGCAGATCAGCATTCATCTTCATTCACACCTGTGCCACTGGAGAGATGAAAGGTTGACTGTAGAGCTTTGCAAACATTGTATTTCCCTTTCCATGAATAGAAGATTATCAGGGACAAAAGCTGTCATGAGTTCTAGCACATGCTTCCTAGGTCACACCTTTCTTTGGCCGCTCACGCAGTGTGGCAATATCCGATTGTCACACGATAATGTCACTGCAAACATGCTTGGAGAGGATGGATTTGCTGCTTGTCATATGGTTGTCCAGTGCTGAATTTCTTGAATTGTGCATTCATAAAACCCTATGTAGCCTTGAACCTTAAAGAAGTCACTCTACTAACCAATATTCACATGAAACATTTATATTGTGAGTAATGACATTATATTTGCTTAAATTTTTTTTTTTAGTGGACTAATCACTGGGTAAATTTCATAGAGGAGCGCCGCCAATTGGGAATTAATTTCTAATTATAATAAATCTAGCCATTGGTTGTAGGCTTCATCCCATCAGAGGCAGTCCTCTCTTCTTCGTACGAAATACATTTTTGAAATAGGCTAACAATAGGCGCAGGCCCACTAAAACTGGCAACAAAGTTCTATCATTGGCCTTGCCAGAACCCTCTGCTGCTCCTCCTTATTTGCTCCTTTATCAAATGAGCCTGGATGTGCAGGTTTACCTAAGCGCAACTAGAGAGACTGTGCCACACGATCAGACAGATAGCCTGGTGGATGATAACTGCATTGCCAATTGTGGCTTGGTATAGTGACTAGTGACCTGTCTTCCGAGCCTTCTCTTAATGGAACTTAGAAGGCTCGGGAGACAGCATTCGAAGAGGGGACGGTTGGAGAACCGTGGAGGGAGCTGTGAGCAGATTTATGCCCTTGCAGGCCCGCTTGAAATGAAGAACCAAGAACATACTTACTGTGCCTGTGCAGTCATATCACATGGCGGCGAGGATGGCGCACTTAGAGCGGGACTAAGGGGGACGTTGGAGGGAACCCAATGCCACCACGGGATCGCCTTGACGACGTGCCCTAGGCTGAAGTAAGCCCAGCTTTGGAGTCAGCTCCAGTGAGCATGGAGCGCTTGGGGCACCGCACCAGGTGAGGAGAGGCTGGCGGCGAGGCACATATTTTGGGAATGAGGCACACCGTCATGCTCGCGGGCTAGAAAAAAGCACCCGCGAGGGTGAATGCTAACAGAGATTACGTTGCCATACCAACCCTCTCAACAACGCACCGACATAACAGGTGTAACAAATGGGGCTGGATAGAGTAACTTCCAACGACGCTTCCAACGAAGCAACAGGAAGACAACAGGCGCAGCAAACGAACCTGAATAGAGACACTTGAAGAAATTAAAGTGACAGTCCCGAATTCCTTAACTATCCCATAGAAATTAAACAAAGCAACACAAGACTAATACTGAAGTATGGCACAAACAGAATAAATAAAAAAGGGACTCCAATACAACACAGACATGTCAGCTACAAGTATGTCCCCACCTCCACCTTTTCTGTCTGAACCAGGAACACCGGGTATCAGATGGGACATGTGGAAAAAACGTTTTGATACATATTTAATTGCAATTGGGGGAGACAAGTTCGCCCCTGGTAGGAAACAGGCTATCCTATTACACAATCTTGCCGCAGAAGGGAGGAGTGTATACGATGGCTTACCAGAGCCAGAAGCGGCAGGCTAGAGCGACATTGATGAGTACAAAAACGCAGAGAGGAAGTTGCAGAACAACTTTGAGCCCAAAAAGAATATTACCATTGAAAGGCACAAATTCTTTGAGAGAACCCAAGCAAGCACTACAAGATCCAGTGGAAGGTTTTGTGGCTGCTTTGCGGACATTAAGTCATAACTTTGGGACCTTAACCAACTCGTTGATAAGGGGTCAACTTGTGCGATGCACTAACAGTAGCAGGGTTCAAGAGAAACTGTTATCAAAGGACTTGCCCTTGGAACAGGTGGTAAAGGTTGCCAGGGGTATGGAGCAGACTACTAAATACACAAAAAGCATGAAATGTGAAAAACAGGGAAATTAGGTGGCGCCATTGAAAGGGAATGAAGGAAAAGAAGTGAAATGCTACACGTGTGGCAGTAATCAGCACATTTCATCCAACATATTTTGCCCAGCAAAGAACGTAAACTGTCTGAATTGTAAAAGAAAAGGGCATTTGCAAGAGTTTGTTGTGAGCCATCCTCAGTTGAACCAATTGAAGTGGGTGGAAGGCGACCAGAGCAGGAGGAGAGCTCGGCAGGCGCATATGCGGCTCAAGCAAGACATGTACTGGAACTGAGTGACATGTCTAACAGAGAAAGAGGTCCGGCTGATGTATTCCTAATGAACGGCAGAGTGGTGACGATGAAAGTAGACAGCTGTTTACCTTGGACAATCATGTCGAAGGAGACATATGGGAAATGTGTGAACGGGAAGGTAGGAGAGCTAATGGAACATGAAATAGAACTGTATGCATATGGAAATGTGAAAATCGAAGTGTTGGGAAAATACCAGGCGATTATCAAATACAAGGGGAGAAGTTGCGAGGCAGACATTTCTGTGACCAAGGAAGGGTCATCGCTGCTGGGGTGGAGCGAACAGAGCAAACTTGGAATTCGAATTCAAGCCAATGCAAGAGTACTGGTTACTGGAGCGAGACAGGAGACAAATGGGAAAGGGAATTTCCTGAAGGGTTCTGAGGGGAATTAGGATGGTTTTGAACACAGTATCAAGCTCAAGAAGGAAGCTGTGCCGAGAGTGCATAAAGTAAGAACAGTGCGTCAACAGCTTAAGAATAAGGTGAAGGTGGAAATAGAAATGTTGCTGCAGAGGGGGATAATTGAGAGCATTGAAAGCTCAGAATGGTTATCTCCAGTAGTAATTGCAGCAAAACCAAATTGTAACATTAGGCTCTGTGTGGACCTAAGAGACCTGAATAAAAACATTTGGGTGGATCGCCACCCTCTTCCAGTCATATCGGAGGAACTGTCAACCTTGAACAATGCGAGGGTGTTTTCGGTAATTGATTTGTCTTCAGCATATCACCAGGTACCCCTATGAGAGGGGTGCCAGCACCTAACAGCTTTTGTGACAACAGAAGGGACATTTAAGTATTGTCGTATGCCATTTGGCTTAACCTCAACGGCAGCAGTCTTTCATAGAGCTATGGAGAAGGTGTTGGAAGGGGTGCCAAATATTATCGTATTTCAAGATGACATTCTGATTTATGCGGATTTGAGTGAGAAAATGATGAGTTATTAAGAATAGTGTTGAATAAGCTGAAAGATGTGGGGTTGACAGTGCAAAGAAAAAAGTGCAAGTTGGCAGTAAAGAGTGTAGAGTATTTGGGCCATGTGGTGTCACATAATGGCAAGCCGAAACTCAGGCTTGTGGGAGCTATAGAAAATGCTCCAAGTCCGGTGGAAAAGGATCAATTAAGATTATTTTTAGGGCTAGCTGAGTACTACCACAAGTTTGTGAAGACCTTTGCTGTAATTTCCACATCTTTGAGGTTGTTGTTAAAAAAGGGTGTCAGGTTTGAGTGGTCGGATGTGTGTGAAGAGGCAAGTCAGAAGATAAAAAGGGATATAGCGAGGGCACCTTCTATAGGGAAATTTGATCCAGAAGACAAAAGTGCTCATTTATTTATTTATTTCCATTTATAAAGTGGACAAACTGCCTTCGGGCATTACAGAATATTCACTTGGATACAGGTTGAAAATGTTTTGTCTGTGGATGCCAGTATTTTAGGGTTAGAAGCAACCCTCACACAGTATAATAGTGACAAAGAGGAGAGGGTAATAGTATTTGCCTCAAGAACATTGAAGGGTGCTGAAAATAATTATTCAGTCATTGAACTAGAGACATTGGTAATGTATTGGGCGATATGTCATTTCAAGTTTTTCTTGTGGGGCAGGACATTTACAGTGAGGTCGGACCACAAACCAAATTAGTCCAGTTATTTGAAACTGGGAACTCAGCTTTTGGGTCACCATGGATCAGCAGGTGGTGTTTGGGCAACTAGGATATAATTTTGGAGTGTGTTATTTGCCAGGTAAAAACAATGTTGTAGTGGATTGCCTATTAAGGATGCCCACTACAGGGAGAGAGGAGGAGACGCAGGAGGAATGGAATGAGGAAAATGTTGTGGAGGAGGTTGATATAGGATGTGTGGGGCAAGAGGAGTGGGAGCAGAGTGAGCAAATGGATGAAGACATGCAAACATCAAAGAATGGACGGTAGAGGGGTGGCCCAGTAAAGAGTTATTAGAGAAGAAGTTTGAAGTGTGGTAGGACGTTAAGGATGAGTTGAGCATAATTGAAGGGAGGCTAAGAAGAGGAACGTGAGTTATACCTCCTGAAGGAGTTAGAAGTGTATTAGTGAAATTGGCCCATCAAGGACATTTAGGGGAAGGAACCACCAAAAGGATATTGAGGAACAGTTTTTGGTGGGCAGGAATGGACAGAATGGCTGAGAGATTTGTAAAGTACTGTGTTCCATGCAGTCAGTCTGAGTGATAAAAACAAAGTGGTGAGAGAAACTCCACTTTTACCTAATTTTGTACCGGACCAACCCTGGAGGGGACCGATGGCTGGGTTAGGTGAAGGTTTGAAATATATTTTTGTGTTGGTGGATTATCATACAAAAAGTGGGTAGAGTGGGATGTTGTCAGGAAAGTGGCGGCAAAGGAATTGGTGACATTCTTGGAGAGAGTTTTCCTGAGAGAAGGGATTCCGTCAGAAATTGTTTAGGCATACACGGACGGCTCTATATCATCCCAGGGCTAAAGGGGTTGGTGGAAAGGACCAACAGGTTCATAAAAGGAGGTATTCAATTAGCATTACATTCGGGACAACCATGGAAACAGGTTCTAGATCATATGATGTGGAGCTATTTAACCACACTGCATTCTGTAACAAAAGTGTCTCTATTTGTATCTCTAAAGGGGGGGAACCGGGATAGCTAGGTTTAGCAAGTTCGGTAGTTATAGACAGGGAGAGCATAATGAACTATGTTAGACAAAGTCCAAAATTGTGTAAGGAATCAATTGACAGAAGGAGGGTGAAGGATCTTGAGTGGAAAGTGGGAGAATGGGTTCTTATAAAAAATCCCAGGTTCACACATAAATGTGCAGGAAGTAAATTCATTGACACTAAAAATATTTCAGCAGTGAGAAAGGATATGGTCATAGTGGAAGGCGGTGAGGTGTGGTCAATGGGCAGATTGGCAAAGATTGAAAACGGCAATGGTGTACAAAAAGAGAGCAAGGGAAGCGTGTTGCCTAGTGGGGTGCAAAGTTGTGGATCGGATGATGGAAGGGTGTTACTTAAGAGATCGATACGTGAACCCAGTTGGTTACAAGATTTTGTATGCAATTAGTGTTAAGGGAGGTCGGTTGTAAAAGTTTCAGTAAATGATTATCATCCTGAATTACAATGTATCCAAAAATGTCAGATCTGTTAATGTTCATCTTTATGGTTTGTTTGGTTGTACTATAACCCAGTATCAACTTTTGTTTTTATGTTCATGTTACGGTTTGGTTCAATTTTGTTTTAAAAGTTCTGTGAGGGGGAAGATATGTAGTGACTAGTGACCTTCTCTTAATGGAACGTAGAAGGCTCGGGAGATAGCATTCGAAGAGGGGACGGTTGAAGAACCATGGAGGGAGCTGTGAGCAGATTTATGCCCTTGCAGGCCCCGCTTGACATAAAGAACCAAGAACATACTCACTGTGCCTGTGTGGTCATTTCACTTGGCTGTAAAGGGGGCATTTACGAGAAATGCTAAATCCTTCTTGATCATTGTAACCCTCCCATCATTGGCAAGTTTGAATAACGGTCAAACTAGTGTCCCAGGTTTGACAGATGCCAAAGCTCCTGACAAACCAACATAAAGGAGTTTTTTTCTAGAGTTTCAAAACGTTTTATTTTGCTCTTTTTGTCAACTGAAAAAGGTTAAGCCATAACACTAGGCTAGATTTTAAGTAAAATCAGTATTGTCTTTGAACATCGAAATTTGAATTCACAGGTGTCCTTTTGTCCCCTCATGACATTCACACACACATCAAGGAACCGTTACCCTTTTTTAAAGATGCAAAAGTGTTTCTTCATAACATTGTTGAATCCGCTCTAATTGTTCTGTAAATTGTGCCCGTTTCTGAACAGTTGACATTTTACTATGGAAAGTCATATAGAGAAGATGTCATTACTCTTCTGTAGGCGACATGTCCGGGCAATAGTGGTACTACAGTGTGCCCTGTTACAAATGTTTGCAAATAAGCATTGCCCTTCCTGCAGTGAAAGTGTGAAAAAGGGTTATATTTAGGCTCTGTTTCACATGAATCTCTCCTTAGGGGCTCAGTGTATAAAGCAGAGAGCTTGTGTTTTTGTGTTCAATGCCAATCATGACAAACCATTTATTTGGCAAGGAGCTTGGCCGAAAGATGATTTAGGACAGTTGGGGGCTTGCCTTTTGTCTCAGATAATTCTACAGTGTGTAGGTTTACTGGGAATTCGTTTTTTTGTAACCCCTACTTGTATCCTTTGTTCATTCAGGATGCTCTTCCAGTGTGCCTATTTTAGTTGACTGGTGATATTTATTCATTTTTGCCAATACATATTTATTTATGGGGTAGTAGGAGTGAGGAAGGCGTTACTTGAGGTGATGGAGGAGGCTTACAAGGGAACAGTGATTGTGGGTTTCAACCCGAGGGCTAGCTGGCTACAGGCAGTGGGGCCGAGAGTATTTCAGAGGCTGAATGCCATCCTGACTCCATGGAGGAGAGCCTAACCACGCAACATGTGAGGCCCATTGGGGTGGGGTACTGCCACACAGCTGTGACAATGTCCCCAGAGGTGCTGGTTGCCACAAAGACATTCCTCTCATTGTGACTATTTGCAGTTGTTCATGATAACTGAAATTACTTTTCATCCAGAGGGGAGACAAGCAAATAAGCAAGGGCTCTATTGGTAGTAAATGCAGAGTGGATCAGCATTCATCCTCATTCACACCAGTTTCCCACGTTTCTGAAAACCAATCCCCTCGATCAAACAGTTTTTTCTTGTGTTTCAAAAGTTATATTTTTCTCCTGTTGGCAATTATGAAGGTTGAGTTTAATAAAAGTGTGATTTTACGTCACAGCTTGTTAGGAAAATCAGCATTGTCTTTTAATATTAAAGCTTAAATTCATAGGTGTCATTCTATATGGGATTCTTAAAAAAGTTGGAAGAAATGTCCCCTCATAACCGGATTTCAGACACGTCTCAATCAACCGGTATCAGTTTTTGAAGATGAAAACGTGCTTCATGTTAAAATTGCTAAATTTACTTCAACAGTTCTGTAATTTAAACACATTTTTCATTTTGAAAAGAAAAGAGTATGTAGGCGAAAGTGTCCTTACTTTTCCTTTGCAGGTGAAATGCCTTGGCACTCGGGGTTTAAGTTTGCACTACTCAAAATGTTTGCGAACACGTTTTGTGCTTCCTGCAGTGAAAGTGTGAAAAGAGGTTACATTTAGGCTCTGCCCAACATACATCTCTGTATAAGGGTTTTGTGTTTGGAGGAGAGAGCTTGTGTTTTATATGTATTTAACGGTTCCTAACAAGCCATTGTTGGGGAAAGCAATTTGGGTGAAAGGTGATTTAGGACAGTTGGGGGTTTATTTTGTTTTCTGATCATTCTACTTTGTGTTGTGTGTGACGATTTTTTTTAAATCCCATTCTTGAATCTTTTTTTAATCACTGGAGTCTCTTACTCTGTATTTTTTCAATTTACATTTTTTTGTTTACATTTGCCAATTACAATAACATTTTTAGAGGTAATAAAAGTGAGAGAAGGCCGAGCTATTTAAAGTGATGCAGAATGCGCCAAGCAGGAGCACAGGGATTGTGGACTTCATTCAGAGGGGTTTCCAGAGAAAATCAGTGGGGAAGAAAACATTCAACCTATTGCGCCTCTGTGGGTAAAGTCACATACTTGTGCTTGCCTTTGATGCAGATCGAATTGAGGCACCTTTACACAATAAGGAACTCACGTTATCACCACAGAAGATATTTTCCTGTCTCTTCCCTTTCCTTTTTTGATAAAATACTGCAATGAGAAGCAGGCTCTGCAGTAATGCGGACAAGCTTAGCGAGTCACACTGCCAATCCCAATATGGCCACACACATTGTGGGTCCTTTTGTCTAATGTGCGATGACAAGGAGGTCGTTGGCACACAGCGCTCGCACTAAGCCCTGGCAGCTAAGGAGCATCTTCCAAAACACTAGGGAAATGCAGATTGCCCACTAAAACATATTGGGACACACCTTACCCGCAAACTAACATCCCTCTCCAATCTTGGGGCACAGGCATGCAGTGCAACTCAGGAAGCCGCAAGTCGCCCAAGGCACACCACTCATGTCACACCTGACGTTTACTCTTCGTCTGCTTCTCTGATGATATCCTTGATGCGCACACCAGTACCGCAAGCCACTGTGGAGCAGATAGCAACAGGTGAAGCTGCCTGCAGAGGGAATAGGACACCAGGGCAGCACTCAGAACTCACAACTGACGGCTGGGGGCTGCTGAAGCTTGTTGCCAATAATGGGAAGACATCTGGACACTTCTCGTAAGTTGTAGTTGTCTTATTTATGGTACTACACAGCAAGACCCCAATACAACCTCGTATTCCAGCTCCCACTCAACTGATCAGCTCAGAACACAGAGCTTAGCTTTGCCCATGCACATTCCACACCAATGTTCCATCATGAAAACCTTGACACACATGTACATTCCAAGCATTTACAACAGTTGCATACCTCTGAGCTACACAATTCAGAGCAAAATAGTCAAGGTTGAAGACATATGATCAAATCGCCTCAGGCCCAAATGCAGCCTGGCTGCCAGCTTTTCATTTGGGTGAGGAGGCCGTCTTTAAGGCTTGTGAAGTTCATGAATGAAAAAATGCATTCCCTGTCAAGACTCTATGAGGAAATGTGAGCAGAAGAAGAAAGCATGTGGAAACATGTGGGGCAAATGTCAGCTCGTTGTCCATCAGGATGCCCAAGTTGCATACTGTGGAGGAGATGTCTATATGGGACTCCATGGGAATGGTGGACTTACACTTTCCGCCGCCTGATAAGCCAGGCCGCCCGGACTTGTAATGTCCCGGTTGCACTGGGATCTCAGGCGGCGGAAACAGTGTTACGAGTCCGGTGGTAACCAGCCGGTAGAACCGGCGGGTTTGTGCCGGACTCACAATGAGGCCCAATCTGTCCAGGGGAGAGGACTGCTTTGAGGACTCTAGCTATTTGGCAAGTTTGAGATTTAGCCAGCTTTTTGAAGTAGGACCAAGGTCTATTTACAGGGGCAGACTGTTCAATGCGTTTTGGCTTACGTCATGCTGTATATCTGAAGATGGAAATTCAGCTTTAATTTAATCTTACAATAGAAGTAATGAGCAAGACACTCTACAAGTACCCGAGATGCTAATATGCTTAAGGACGCTGCTTCACGTTCTTCATTGCTTCACATATATGAGGATGTCCTGATAGTATTCTATTCTCCTTGTGTGTTAAACACCTGGACAGGGGTTCACCATCTTTTCCTAGCCCACGCCCTGCCGTGCCCAGCGCTGTGGCCAGTCCTGCCATGAGCACTCCTAGTTCCTCTGTGTCTAGCATGCATGACAGCTCTACAGCCAAGGATAGAGGAATTAGACTGATTGCTTCCTTCACGGTAGGCGCTATAAAGGTCGTGTTGCACGAGACCATTGCAGAACCATCAGAGCATGGACCCTACATTTGTCTGAAATCTTTCTTGGGGAAGAAGCCTATCCTGAGAGGTGAAGATGAATATTAGATCGGGGCGAGCCAACCAATGAGATGCTACACCACTTGTGAGCTTCTGAACAGGAGAAGCAGCGAAGGGAGATCGAGAGTCTGTGAGGTCAGGACATCCAGGTGCTTCGTGCCATGCCTCCAGATGTCACTGCAGAGAGTCTTCTTAGCTACTGCAGCTGGTGTGGAGCTGATGTAAAAGTATTATGTCAACCGCCTTAAACCGGATGAGAGACTCTGTGAATACCTAGCCAGGACCAAACTGATTCTCCAGCTGGCCTTCCAGCAAAGGGGGCTGAGCCGCACAGCCTAAACCTGGTCAGGCTGCAACAAATCATGCATGGAGAAAGGTCATTGCTGCTTATGCCGATGCAGATACAACTCCGGTAACTCACTTGGGTGGTAGATACTCTGGAGGGAGAGATGGAAGACACCATGTATAGCCTACTGTTAGGAACGGATATCTCCTTTCCTCTTTGATTACACTCAGTTCATTCATCTGTAACCTGTGCCTCCTGGATGACATAGCTGTGTGTGACATCACACATCCAGGCTCAGTGCTCTTAGAACATCCACCCCTGGTTACTGTCTCCATGTAAACCTGTTATTGTTATGGTTCAGGGTTGAGAGTGTGAAGGAGGTTGAGAAGCTCCATCTATAGGGTGATGCCAGAAGCCACCTGAGGCTGGGGGTTGTCTTGAAGATGATACTGAATAAACTTCCTTTGGCAACTTTCACCAGGTGTGGTTCCTTTCACTATCAGATGATGTCTGCCACCACACAGAACACATTGGCGACAGGGATTTGGGCATAAACAAGGTGTGGAAGAAGGAAGAGCGGCGGACAACCCCCAGCGACGCCACGTTTGCCAGTTATTGTAGTCAGGACGCACCCAGGATCGTGGATGCACCCCTGGGATTTTTGAGAAGCCCCAGCCAAGGGGAAACAGAAGGAAATCCTTTCCAGGAGCATATTAAGTGAGGCAGCACCAGCTGACCCAGCAGAGGCAGGCACCACTGTCACTTTGATGTGTTTGAAACCTTCACGAGCTCTCTCTAATTGCAAGTAAGTCAAGCTGTTAAGGAAAGCATTTGAACGGTGTAATATTGGCCGAGTCACTGCAGGCAGTGCCAGCAGCCAGTACTTTGGGTATTAGCATTAGCATGGCGAACATTCCTGCCCCAGTATGTTTCCTTTCCAGCCCTGGTGAACCCAGAGTGAGATGGGTTGATTGGAAGGAAGGTTTTAGCCAATATGCACTGGCAGCATTTGGGGCAAATTACTCGAATGAGAGGAAGGAAGCATTATTGTGTCATTGTTTAGGCCCGGCTGGCCAGGATCTGTTGAGGAAGCTTCCCGAGACCGTGGGCAAGGAGGATGGTGGCCCATATGAGAGGACCCTGTCAAAGTTAGACAAACATTTTATGGTGGAGGAAAACATTATATTAGAACGCTACAAGTTTGGCACCAGAGAACAGACACAGGGTGAAACTGATGAGAAGTTATAACAGCCTTGAGAGCACTAGCAGTAAAGTGCTGTTTTACATATTGTCATGATGAACATCTGAGGGATCAACTTATGATCAAGTGCACTAATGGCAATGTTAGGAAAGAACTGTGGAAAGAACGCAACCCTTCATTGGACAGAGCAGTTGAAATTGCTAAAATGGTGGAGCATACGGAGAAATGCATCAATGCTCTCCAATCAGACAAGGGATCTGACCAATCTCGAGAGAAGTCCAAGGTGGAAGATGGCTTGGTGAATAAAGTCAATAAGGCAGCCTACAAAGTGCCCCAAGGTGAACGTTCCAGGAAGCCGGAGAGAGACAAGAGAGTGGGGGGACACAGAGGTTCAGATAGCAGAGGTGGGGGACGCCCGTGGATAGTGGGAAGAGACACAAAGACATCTGCAAGAGGTGGCAGAACATTCAGAGAAAACGTTAGAGGCATGCCCATTAGAGGTATGCCTAGTCAAAGATGTTTCAGGTGTGGAAGCATCACGCATTTGGCGTGGACAGGGAATATTTTGCATGGCACATGCATCATGCATCATTATCATGAATGTGGAAGAAAGGGACACTTAACACGATGGTGCAAGAATTTGAACAGTGGTCAAATTAATTAAATGTATGATAATGAAGAAATGTATGAATCTGAGGTTGTGGGCAGGGAAGTTGTTTTCTCAGTTAATGCTGTGGAAGGGAAAGTGAGAATACCTAAACCTTATGCTGATGTGATCATTGCAGGTATATGTTATGATGTAAGCTTGGGCTTACCTCCAGGAATGTTCTTAAAGTAGCATTCTACTGTGCTGATGGTCTCTCTGTTTACTTGTGGACCAGGTTCCACATTCCACTGGAGAGCAGTTGGTGGACATAGCTGGAGAGTACTGCTGGGCTCAGGGCTGCTGCAATAAAGGCACTGCTATGTTGTGTTTTACATTTGCTTTCCCTTCACTGGCTTTATTTGTATCCCTCTCACCTGTGAGTGTGTTTGTGCTCATGTTGATTAGAGTGTGGAATGTTTGGAATGTTTGGGTCTGTGACTCTTTAGAATTCTATCAAGAGTCAGTTGGGCTTGGTACTGAAGCAGATAAGGGACCAGTGGATGTCTCCCTGGAAAATATTTCAACCTATTGAATACTTGACCCATATTTACTTAACTGCCCTCTCTGTATTTGCCTGCTATCCTGTGAACTTGTAAACCTACGTATTCAGTAAACTTATGCATTAATCCTAAGTGCTTGGTGCAGTTTTTTACATCAAGGGTTAGACTTTTCATTGGCGACGAGGATCTGAAAAGCCTAGGGGCCTCGAGAGTAAAGAATTGCTGTTCCGGAGCTGTGACCATCACAGTACAAGTGGAAGTGTATATGTACCTGCTGTGAAGTGACTGATCGGGGCTGTGCAGTCAAGCGGAGGTCTGCCCCATTACCACACAGGACTCAGTGAGCGGATGCCGAGGAGGGCATGTCAGCAGGATACAGAGTTGAGGAGAGAAAAAGGGTGGACGGCGTACTAGCGCAGCACTTTGGGTATTGGTCGTGACAGCGCTGACGACTGCTATAGGAGAGTGGTGGTCCCAACTGGGTCCAGAGCAGGGAGACATCCACCGGGTCCCGCAGGGCGGCCCGTTATAAGGGGTAATTCCATATAAGGAAGGGAGAAGTTTTGTGAGGCGGCGCTCGTAGTGTTGTTAAAAGCTGTTTGAACATTAAGACCCACTGAAACTGCGGGCATTCTTCACTGAATAAGAGTATCGGACCATGGTCGTGCGAAGAACAAGGTGTTGTCAGCTGCCTGTCCTTTGTGGGAATGATGACATCGATGGAGAGTGTAACAGCTACGGCAAGCGTGGCAAGTGCGTCATGTGACATGGAGCAGGTCCAGTGCTCGAGACTTTCTGTTTCCGTGCATCAGAGGAAGCGAAAATCTGCAGAAGGGAGTTTAGAGCAAGATACAGTCTTATCCATCGAGGAGAGCTCAGTAGGGAATAAAAAGTTCCCTGAAATGGAGTCGATACATAAGGAAATAAAGATGACCAATGCGCATTTTATTAAGAAAGTAAGACTGTCTTTGGAAGATTTTAAAAATGAATTTAGGACTGAACAAAATATTGCTTACTATGTGAGTAGTGATAGCTGTTTGGAAGGAAATTATCATCTCGGTATCAGAACTGATGTGGAGGCGCAGTCGCAGGCGGAAGTTGGTATTGAGTGGAGCGTGGAAAATGCTATTACTGTTCTTGAGGAACTTGACCCCGACTTCATTAATTTTTTTAAAGAACTCTCATGTTACCAAAGAGAATATTGAGTTCCCTGTGATGAAATGTTGCACTATTGAATAATTATGTTTTAAGGAGCCGGTCAAGGAAATCATGGCTCAATAACGTATAGTGTGTGTGTGACGATACTAGTGGAAATGATATATATATATAGTAGTAAGAAATATGAGACTTTAACCAAAAGTAGTTTTCTTTGGACTGAAAGAGAGCCCAATTCTTTATTAATCAAATTCTTTTCTTTTCAGAAAAAGAAAACAGGAAAAGGATACCTCTTCTCCGTTGTTCCACCAATCTTTAAGGAGAGAGTCGTCTTATTTCACCAGCAAGGAATTTAAAAGGTAAGTTCTATCTGAAAGTCTCTTCTTGGACTTATTTGTTTCTCTTTGTCTTTAATTATGTCTTTGCCGTTCTTCTCCGTTCTTTTCTCTATCTCATAGAAGTGACCTTTTCATTTTCCTGGCTCTTGGTTTTCTGATCTTGAGGGATTCCTTTTTCCTCTGTTGTTTGCCTTGTAACTGTTCATACAATTCAATTGCCTTTACACACCCTTTCAACTTAAGGTTTCCCTTTATCAGGTCACTGCTTCCTTAAATTGTTCTTTCTAGTCACTACTCTCTGATCAGAAGCTCTTTAGAATTTCTCTGTGTCTTGTTTTCTTCCTTTTTCCCTTTTTTCTTCTTTACTCTCTTCCTGTCTGGATTCAGCACTTCTCAACGTGCGTCTTGGCGCTTTGTACCCTGTTCATAGCGCAACGGCGCTTTCTGAAATAGTTATCATGCTGTTGTTTCGTTAACAACTTGTGGCAAGATAGCACTTTATTTAATAACGTGAGCGCAACGGCGCTCTCTGAAAACTAGTCAGCTTAACTAAGGAATAGCGCAACGGCGCTTTCCTTTCAACAATAAACAGCAACCTTATTCGCCTCGTCCTGCCGATCTTCGCTTGGTAGAGCAGCGTTGCTCTTTCTTTCCCCAATTACGGCTTACCGCTATTCAGCTGAGCTTCGACATGCGGGCCTTCCGCTGGAGCCTCCAGCGTTGTTTCTTCGTATTGTCACGTTGTTCCGGCTGTCACAACAACGACTTTCTCCCAATCAGCTGGGCCTCGCCGTGCAGGTCTTCCTGTGATCGCGACTCTCCCTCTCCCTCTCACGTTCCTCTAACGACTTATTTTTTTTTTTATATTTCACCTCAGCTGCGCCGATCAGCTGTTTTTCTTTTTCTCGCTTCCTTTTTCGCCCCTCATTAGTAAGCCCAGCTGAGACCGTTGGGCTCCACGACGTTCTCCTCCTCAGCTCCCGTCTCCTAGGAAACCAAAACAGGCTTAGAGGAAAGGTCCTACATGATTCACTTCCTGCTCCATTATTTCTATGTCAGTAGGGCTTTTATGGTCCCCTAGTAAAACAGTTGTCGTAATAAGACATGCACACCTTGTCACAGTGTGCCATAGTAGAATTGGGTGCATATAAACAATAAGAATGTATTACTTTGTTGTGTTGGCTTTGTTTTTTTTCTTTCACAGATACTTACATGTGCTTAGGACTTTGAAACAATATGTTATGGACTCAGTGGCAGTGTACAACTCCTGTTTATCATTTCTATCTGTTCAATTTGCCTAGGTTGCGGTGTGAGTGGTGAGTGGTTGTTAAGTTGAAATTCCTGAAATCAGTAATTTTGTTGTGTTAATAATATTTTCTCCACAGGTTATCTCACATATTTTATCTCACATATTTGGACTTTGCAGCAATAGAACATGAACTCAGTAGAAGTGTTTAGCTCCTGTTTGACACTTCTTAAATGCTCAAATTGCCTAGAGTGTGTTGTGAGTGAGTGCCTGGATGTGGTTGCTTCTAGGAGGAGAGGGACCGGAAGTGCAAGTGAAATCTCTGCCAATAGTTGTAGGGTTGTGTGGTTCTAGTACCAGCTTTTAGTTAAAGTGCCCAAGATTATGTATCGCTGGGTAATGTGTGTTAGGAGGTTGGTAACCTCAGATTAGTGTTCCTGTACACTCCATGAAAGGTGAATGATGATGGTTGGTATATAGTTTATGACTGGTTGTTTTGGTTTATGTGAGGTAGTAGTGAGGGATGGCTCCCTTTTTGTATGGTGCTTGTGGTATGGGCCTGCCACAGATTTGTTGCATGTTTTGTTGGGGTGCTAGCTGTAGCAATTTATAGGTGGTTCAGTGGGGTGAGCAATATGCTTTGCTTGGTTTGTAAGGTACTTGTTGGTGACATTGTGTTAATTACTTTCCTGTTGTCTCATCCTACTTTGTGTTTTCATTTGTGTTCTTGTGTAAGAAGGGAGATGTGTTGTGTTTTACGTTTGCTTTCCCTTCACTGGCTTTATATGTATCCCTCTCACCTGTGAGTGTGTTTGTGCTCATGTTGATTAGAGTGTGGAATGTTTGGAATGTTTTGGTCTGTGACTCTTTAGAATTCTATCAAGAGTCAGCTGGGCTTGGTACTGAAGGAGATAAGGGACCGGTGGACTTAGCTAAGGGAGATGTGTTATGTCTGTGTTTTGCCTCCTGTTTGATTGGTCTGTATGTATGAGTCCCTGACAAATGATAAGTTCTGTACTGGGTGAAATGAGTGAACTGAGCCGCACGTGGATGTAGCAGATATTTACTAGGTTAACACAAAGGTAAATTCACATGAAGCAAGTAGGTCAAGTATATAAGCAGGGAGAGACATCCACTGGCCCCCTCATCCTTTAAGTTTCAGGCCCAACTGACATTGTGGAACACACAGGCACACTTCATTCATAACATTCCACACCAATGTTCTTCAGGGACTCATGCATACAGACCAATCAAACAGGAGGCAAAACACAGACATTACACATCTTCCCCCTTTACAAAATCGGAAAAACAACAGAGGAAAAAACAAGGGAGAATATCAAAGAACACTAGAGAAACGATCCATGAAAGACATCCAACCCAGACCGTACTCTCCACCACCAAAACTTCCATACCCAACAATATGCTCAGAGCAAAACTGCTGAACTCCACCAAACCTTAAACTAGCTTACAAATAAGCTAAACTCCAACACAAACATGCATCCACTCCGTAGCAGGCCCACCACAGACGTCAAAAACAGGGAACCAGCCCTCACTCACGACACCAAACCAAGCTAACTCACTCGGACCCAACACCACCATCATCCATCCGCCCTAAACAAGGTTTGCAACCTCCACCTCCACCTGTATCCACCAACCCGGGATACCAATCCCCACAAATGGCAACATTGCCATAGTACACGCTCCCAAACAAGCGTGACCGGGACACCATCACAATAAACGCCAATCTGTAGAGAGATGGTGGTTCATGATGTTTTAGTGGACTTGCCACGTTTCTTTAGTGGGACTGTTGGTCCTGGCGCTGATGTGTTGCGCCAATGCGTAGAGGGGCTGTGGTTCCTCATTTTTATTTTGTGGTTGTGCCATGGTTTTGGGGACTATGTTTCTTGCCGATATGGTTGCCTCTAGGAGGAGAGGGACCGGAAGTGCCAGTGATATCTCTGCCAATAGTGGTAGGGTTGCGTGGTTCTAGTACCAGCTTTTACTTAAAGTGCCCAAGATTATGTATCGCTGGGTAATGTGTGTTAGGAGGTTGGTAACCTCAGATTAGTGTTCCTGTACACTCCATGAAAGGTGAGAGAAGGCCGAGCTATTTAAAGTGATGCAGAATGCGCCAAGCAGGAGCACAGGGATTGTGGACTTCATTCAGAGGGGTTTCCAGAGAAAATCAGTGGGGAAGAAAACATTCAACCTATTGCGCCTCTGTGGGTAAAGTCACATACTTGTGCTTGCCTTTGATGCAGATCGAATTGAGGCACCTTTACACAATAAGGAACTCACGTTATCACCACAGAAGATATTTTCCTGTCTCTTCCCTTTCCTTTTTTGATAAAATACTGCAATGAGAAGCAGGCTCTGCAGTAATGCGGACAAGCTTAGCGAGTCACGCTGCCAATCCCAATATGGCCACACACATTGTGGGTCCTTTTGTCTAATGTGCGATGACAAGGAGGTCGTTGGCACACAGCGCTCGCACTAAGCCCTGGCAGCTAAGGAGCATCTTCCAAAACACTAGGGAAATGCAGATTGCCCACTAAAACATATTGGAACACACCTTACCCGCAAACTAACATCCCTCTCCAATCTTGGGGCACAGGCATGCAGTGCAACTCAGGAAGCCGCAAGTCGCCCAAGGCACACCACTCATGTCACACCTGACGTTTACTCTTCGTCTGCTTCTCTGATGATATCCTTGATGCGCACACCAGTACCGCAAGCCACTGTGGAGCAGATAGCAACAGGTGAAGCTGCCTGCAGAGGGAATAGGACACCAGGGCAGCACTCAGAACTCACAACTGACGGCTGGGGGCTGCTGAAGCTTGTTGCCAATAATGGGAAGACATCTGGACACTTCTCGTAAGTTGTAGTTGTCTTATTTATGGTACTACACAGCAAGACCCCAATACAACCTCGTATTCCAGCTCCCACTCAACTGATCAGCTCAGAACACAGAGCTTAGCTTTGCCCATGCACATTCCACACCAATGTTCCATCATGAAAACCTTGACACACATGTACATTCCAAGCATTTACAACAGTTGCATACCTCTGAGCTACACAATTCAGAGCAAAATAGTCAAGGTTGAAGACATATGATCAAATCGCCTCAGGCCCAAATGCAGCCTGGCTGCCAGCTTTTCATTTGGGTGAGGAGGCCGTCTTTAAGGCTTGTGAAGTTCATGAATGAAAAAATGCATTCCCTGTCAAGACTCTATGAGGAAATGTGAGCAGAAGAAGAAAGCATGTGGAAACATGTGGGGCAAATGTCAGCTCGTTGTCCATCAGGATGCCCAAGTTGCATACTGTGGAGGAGATGTCTATATGGGACTCCATGAGAATGGTGGACTTACACTTTCCGCCGCCTGATAAGCCAGGCCGCCCGGACTTGTAATGTCCCGGTTGCACTGGGATCTCAGGCGGCGGAAACAGTGTTACGAGTCCGGTGGTAACCAGCCGGTAGAACCGGCGGGTTTGTGCCGGACTCACAATGAGGCCCAATCTGTCCAGGGGAGAGGACTGCTTTGAGGACTCTAGCTATTTGGCAAGTTTGAGATTTAGCCAGCTTTTTGAAGTAGGACCAAGGTCTATTTACAGGGGCAGACTGTTCAATGCGTTTTGGCTTACGTCATGCTGTATATCTGAAGATGGAAATTCAGCTTTAATTTAATCTTACAATAGAAGTAATGAGCAAGACACTCTACAAGTACCCGAGATGCTAATATGCTTAAGGACGCTGCTTCACGTTCTTCATTGCTTCACATATATGAGGATGTCCTGATAGTATTCTATTCTCCTTGTGTGTTAAACACCTGGACAGGGGTTCACCATCTTTTCCTAGCCCACGCCCTGCCGTGCCCAGCGCTGTGGCCAGTCCTGCCATGAGCACTCCTAGTTCCTCTGTGTCTAGCATGCATGACAGCTCTACAGCCAAGGATAGAGGAATTAGACTGATTGCTTCCTTCACGGTAGGCGCTATAAAGGTCGTGTTGCACGAGACCATTGCAGAACCATCAGAGCATGGACCCTACATTTGTCTGAAATCTTTCTTGGGGAAGAAGCCTATCCTGAGAGGTGAAGATGAATATTAGATCGGGGCGAGCCAACCAATGAGATGCTACACCACTTGTGAGCTTCTGAACAGGAGAAGCAGCGAAGGGAGATCGAGAGTCTGTGAGGTCAGGACATCCAGGTGCTTCGTGCCATGCCTCCAGATGTCACTGCAGAGAGTCTTCTTAGCTACTGCAGCTGGTGTGGAGCTGATGTAAAAGTATTATGTCAACCGCCTTAAACCGGATGAGAGACTCTGTGAATACCTAGCCAGGACCAAACTGATTCTCCAGCTGGCCTTCCAGCAAAGGGGGCTGAGCCGCACAGCCTAAACCTGGTCAGGCTGCAACAAATCATGCATGGAGAAAGGTCATTGCTGCTTATGCCGATGCAGATACAACTCCGGTAACTCACTTGGGTGGTAGATACTCTGGAGGGAGAGATGGAAGACACCATGTATAGCCTACTGTTAGGAACGGATATCTCCTTTCCTCTTTGATTACACTCAGTTCATTCATCTGTAACCTGTGCCTCCTGGATGACATAGCTGTGTGTGACATCACACATCCAGGCTCAGTGCTCTTAGAACATCCACCCCTGGTTACTGTCTCCATGTAAACCTGTTATTGTTATGGTTCAGGGTTGAGAGTGTGAAGGAGGTTGAGAAGCTCCATCTATAGGGTGATGCCAGAAGCCACCTGAGGCTGGGGGTTGTCTTGAAGATGATACTGAATAAACTTCCTTTGGCAACTTTCACCAGGTGTGGTTCCTTTCACTATCAGATGATGTCTGCCACCACACAGAACACATTGGCGACAGGGATTTGGGCATAAACAAGGTGTGGAAGAAGGAAGAGCGGCGGACAACCCCCAGCGACGCCACGTTTGCCAGTTATTGTAGTCAGGACGCACCCAGGATCGTGGATGCACCCCTGGGATTTTTGAGAAGCCCCAGCCAAGGGGAAACAGAAGGAAATCCTTTCCAGGAGCATATTAAGTGAGGCAGCACCAGCTGACCCAGCAGAGGCAGGCACCACTGTCACTTTGATGTGTTTGAAACCTTCACGAGCTCTCTCTAATTGCAAGTAAGTCAAGCTGTTAAGGAAAGCATTTGAACGGTGTAATATTGGCCGAGTCACTGCAGGCAGTGCCAGCAGCCAGTACTTTGGGTATTAGCATTAGCATGGCGAACATTCCTGCCCCAGTATGTTTCCTTTCCAGCCCTGGTGAACCCAGAGTGAGATGGGTTGATTGGAAGGAAGGTTTTAGCCAATATGCACTGGCAGCATTTGGGGCAAATTACTCGAATGAGAGGAAGGAAGCATTATTGTGTCATTGTTTAGGCCCGGCTGGCCAGGATCTGTTGAGGAAGCTTCCCGAGACCGTGGGCAAGGAGGATGGTGGCCCATATGAGAGGACCCTGTCAAAGTTAGACAAACATTTTATGGTGGAGGAAAACATTATATTAGAACGCTACAAGTTTGGCACCAGAGAACAGACACAGGGTGAAACTGATGAGAAGTTATAACAGCCTTGAGAGCACTAGCAGTAAAGTGCTGTTTTACATATTGTCATGATGAACATCTGAGGGATCAACTTATGATCAAGTGCACTAATGGCAATGTTAGGAAAGAACTGTGGAAAGAACGCAACCCTTCATTGGACAGAGCAGTTGAAATTGCTAAAATGGTGGAGCATACGGAGAAATGCATCAATGCTCTCCAATCAGACAAGGGATCTGACCAATCTCGAGAGAAGTCCAAGGTGGAAGATGGCTTGGTGAATAAAGTCAATAAGGCAGCCTACAAAGTGCCCCAAGGTGAACGTTCCAGGAAGCCGGAGAGAGACAAGAGAGTGGGGGGACACAGAGGTTCAGATAGCAGAGGTGGGGGACACCCGTGGATAGTGGGAAGAGACACAAAGACATCTGCAAGAGGTGGCAGAACATTCAGAGAAAACGTTAGAGGCATGCCCATTAGAGGTATGCCTAGTCAAAGATGTTTCAGGTGTGGAAGCATCACGCATTTGGCGTGGACAGGGAATATTTTGCATGGCACATGCATCATGCATCATTATCATGAATGTGGAAGAAAGGGACACTTAACACGATGGTGCAAGAATTTGAACAGTGGTCAAATTAATTAAATGTATGATAATGAAGAAATGTATGAATCTGAGGTTGTGGGCAGGGAAGTTGTTTTCTCAGTTAATGCTGTGGAAGGGAAAGTGAGAATACCTAAACCTTATGCTGATGTGATCATTGCAGGTATATGTTATGATGTAAGCTTGGGCTTACCTCCAGGAATGTTCTTAAAGTAGCATTCTACTGTGCTGATGGTCTCTCTGTTTACTTGTGGACCAGGTTCCACATTCCACTGGAGAGCAGTTGGTGGACATAGCTGGAGAGTACTGCTGGGCTCAGGGCTGCTGCAATAAAGGCACTGCTATGTTGTGTTTTACATTTGCTTTCCCTTCACTGGCTTTATTTGTATCCCTCTCACCTGTGAGTGTGTTTGTGCTCATGTTGATTAGAGTGTGGAATGTTTGGAATGTTTGGGTCTGTGACTCTTTAGAATTCTATCAAGAGTCAGTTGGGCTTGGTACTGAAGCAGATAAGGGACCAGTGGATGTCTCCCTGGAAAATATTTCAACCTATTGAATACTTGACCCATATTTACTTAACTGCCCTCTCTGTATTTGCCTGCTATCCTGTGAACTTGTAAACCTACGTATTCAGTAAACTTATGCATTAATCCTAAGTGCTTGGTGCAGTTTTTTACATCAAGGGTTAGACTTTTCATTGGCGACGAGGATCTGAAAAGCCTAGGGGCCTCGAGAGTAAAGAATTGCTGTTCCGGAGCTGTGACCATCACAGTACAAGTGGAAGTGTATATGTACCTGCTGTGAAGTGACTGATCGGGGCTGTGCAGTCAAGCGGAGGTCTGCCCCATTACCACACAGGACTCAGTGAGCGGATGCCGAGGAGGGCATGTCAGCAGGATACAGAGTTGAGGAGAGAAAAAGGGTGGACGGCGTACTAGCGCAGCACTTTGGGTATTGGTCGTGACAGCGCTGACGACTGCTATAGGAGAGTGGTGGTCCCAACTGGGTCCAGAGCAGGGAGACATCCACCGGGTCCCGCAGGGCGGCCCGTTATAAGGGGTAATTCCATATAAGGAAGGGAGAAGTTTTGTGAGGCGGCGCTCGTAGTGTTGTTAAAAGCTGTTTGAACATTAAGACCCACTGAAACTGCGGGCATTCTTCACTGAATAAGAGTATCGGACCATGGTCGTGCGAAGAACAAGGTGTTGTCAGCTGCCTGTCCTTTGTGGGAATGATGACATCGATGGAGAGTGTAACAGCTACGGCAAGCGTGGCAAGTGCGTCATGTGACATGGAGCAGGTCCAGTGCTCGAGACTTTCTGTTTCCGTGCATCAGAGGAAGCGAAAATCTGCAGAAGGGAGTTTAGAGCAAGATACAGTCTTATCCATCGAGGAGAGCTCAGTAGGGAATAAAAAGTTCCCTGAAATGGAGTCGATACATAAGGAAATAAAGATGACCAATGCGCATTTTATTAAGAAAGTAAGACTGTCTTTGGAAGATTTTAAAAATGAATTTAAGACTGAACAAAATATTGCTTACTATGTGAGTAGTGATAGCTGTTTGGAAGGAAATTATCATCTCGGTATCAGAACTGATGTGGAGGCGCAGTCGCAGGCGGAAGTTGGTATTGAGTGGAGCGTGGAAAATGCTATTACTGTTCTTGAGGAACTTGACCCCGACTTCATTAATTTTTTTAAAGAACTCTCATGTTACCAAAGAGAATATTGAGTTCCCTGTGATGAAATGTTGCACTATTGAATAATTATGTTTTAAGGAGCCGGTCAAGGAAAGCATGGCTCAATAACGTATAGTGTGTGTGTGACGATACTAGTGGAAATGATATATATATATAGTAGTAAGAAATATGAGACTTTAACCAAAAGTAGTTTTCTTTGGACTGAAAGAGAGCCCAATTCTTTATTAATCAAATTCTTTTCTTTTCAGAAAAAGAAAACAGGAAAAGGATACCTCTTCTCCGTTGTTCCACCAATCTTTAAGGAGAGAGTCGTCTTATTTCACCAGCAAGGAATTTAAAAGGTAAGTTCTATCTGAAAGTCTCTTCTTGGACTTATTTGTTTCTCTTTGTCTTTAATTATGTCTTTGCCGTTCTTCTCCGTTCTTTTCTCTATCTCATAGAAGTGACCTTTTCATTTTCCTGGCTCTTGGTTTTCTGATCTTGAGGGATTCCTTTTTCCTCTGTTGTTTGCCTTGTAACTGTTCATACAATTCAATTGCCTTTACACACCCTTTCAACTTAAGGTTTCCCTTTATCAGGTCACTGCTTCCTTAAATTGTTCTTTCTAGTCACTACTCTCTGATCAGAAGCTCTTTAGAATTTCTCTGTGTCTTGTTTTCTTCCTTTTTCCCTTTTTTCTTCTTTACTCTCTTCGCTCTTTCTGTCTGGATTCAGCACTTCTCAACGTGCGTCTTGGCGCTTTGTACCCTGTTCATAGCGCAACGGCGCTTTCTGAAATAGTTATCATGCTGTTGTTTCGTTAACAACTTGTGGCAAGATAGCACTTTATTTAATAACGTGAGCGCAACGGCGCTCTCTGAAAACTAGTCAGCTTAACTAAGGAATAGCGCAACGGCGCTTTCCTTTCAACAATAAACAGCAACCTTATTCGCCTCGTCCTGCCGATCTTCGCTTGGTAGAGCAGCGTTGCTCTTTCTTTCCCCAATTACGGCTTACCGCTATTCAGCTGAGCTTCGACATGCGGGCCTTCCGCTGGAGCCTCCAGAGTTGTTTCTTCGTATTGTCACGTTGTTCCGGCTGTCACAACAACGACTTTCTCCCAATCAGCTGGGCCTCGCCGTGCAGGTCTTCCTGTGATCGCGACTCTCCCTCTCCCTCTCACGTTCCTCTAACGACTTATTTTTTTTTTTATATTTCACCTCAGCTGCGCCGATCAGCTGTTTTTCTTTTTCTCGCTTCCTTTTTCGCCCCTCATTAGTAAGCCCAGCTGAGACCGTTGGGCTCCACGACGTTCTCCTCCTCAGCTCCCGTCTCCTAGGAAACCAAAACAGGCTTAGAGGAAAGGTCCTACATGATTCACTTCCTGCTCCATTATTTCTATGTCAGTAGGGCTTTTATGGTCCCCTAGTAAAACAGTTGTCGTAATAAGACATGCACACCTTGTCACAGTGTGCCATAGTAGAATTGGGTGCATATAAACAATAAGAATGTATTACTTTGTTGTGTTGGCTTTGTTTTTTTTCTTTCACAGATACTTACATGTGCTTAGGACTTTGAAACAATATGTTATGGACTCAGTGGCAGTGTACAACTCCTGTTTATCATGTCTATCTGTTCAATTTGCCTAGGTTGCGGTGTGAGTGGTGAGTGGTTGTTAAGTTGAAATTCCTGAAATCAGTAATTTTGTTGTGTTAATAATATTTTCTCCACAGGTTATCTCACATATTTTATCTCACATATTTGGACTTTGCAGCAATAGAACATGAACTCAGTAGAAGTGTTTAGCTCCTGTTTGACACTTCTTAAATGCTCAAATTGCCTAGAGTGTGTTGTGAGTGAGTGCCTGGATGTGGTTGCTTCTAGGAGGAGAGGGACCGGAAGTGCAAGTGAAATCTCTGCCAATAGTTGTAGGGTTGTGTGGTTCTAGTACCAGCTTTTAGTTAAAGTGCCCAAGATTATGTATCGCTGGGTAATGTGTGTTAGGAGGTTGGTAACCTCAGATTAGTGTTCCTGTACACTCCATGAAAGGTGAATGATGATGGTTGGTATATAGTTTATGACTGGTTGTTTTGGTTTATGTGAGGTAGTAGTGAGGGATGGCTCCCTTTTTGTATGGTGCTTGTGGTATGGGCCTGCCACAGATTTGTTGCATGTTTTGTTGGGGTGCTAGCTGTAGCAATTTATAGGTGGTTCAGTGGGGTGAGCAATATGCTTTGCTTGGTTTGTAAGGTACTTGTTGGTGACATTGTGTTAATTACTTTCCTGTTGTCTCATCCTACTTTGTGTTTTCATTTGTGTTCTTGTGTAAGAAGGGAGATGTGTTGTGTTTTAGGTTTGCTTTCCCTTCACTGGCTTTATATGTATCCCTCTCACCTGTGAGTGTGTTTGTGCTCATGTTGATTAGAGTGTGGAATGTTTGGAATGTTTTGGTCTGTGACTCTTTAGAATTCTATCAAGAGTCAGCTGGGCTTGGTACTGAAGGAGATAAGGGACCGGTGGACTTAGCTAAGGGAGATGTGTTATGTCTGTGTTTTGCCTCCTGTTTGATTGGTCTGTATGTATGAGTCCCTGACAAATGATAAGTTCTGTACTGGGTGAAATGAGTGAACTGAGCCGCACGTGGATGTAGCAGATATTTACTAGGTTAACACAGAAGGTAAATTCACATGAAGCAAGTAGGTCAAGTATATAAGCAGGGAGAGACATCCACTGGCCCCCTCATCCTTTAAGTTTCAGGCCCAAACTGACATTGTGGAACACACAGGCACACTTCATTCATGACATTCCACACCAATGTTCTTCAGGGACTCATGCATACAGACCAATCAAACAGGAGGCAAAACACAGACATTACACATCTTCCCCCTTTACAAAATCGGAAAAACAACAGAGGAAAAAACAAGGGAGAATATCAAAGAACACTAGAGAAACGATCCATGAAAGACATCCAACCCAGACCGTACTCTTCACCACCAAAACTTCCATACCCAACAATATGCTCAGAGCAAAACTGCTGAACTCCACCAAACCTTAAACTAGCTTACAAATAAGCTAAACTCCAACACAAACATGCATCCACTCCGTAGCAGGCCCACCACAGACGTCAAAAACAGGGAACCAGCCCTCACTCACGACACCAAACCAAGCTAACTCACTCGGACCCAACACCACCATCATCCATCCGCCCTAAACAAGGTTTGCAACCTCCACCTCCACCTGTATCCACCAACCCGGGATACCAATCCCCACAAATGGCAACATTGCCATAGTACACGCTCCCAAACAAGCGTGACCGGGACACCATCACAATAAACGCCAATCTGTAGAGAGATGGTGGTTCATGATGTTTTAGTGGACTTGCCACGTTTCTTTAGTGGGACTGTTGGTCCTGGCGCTGATGTGTTGCGCCAATGCGTAGAGGGGCTGTGGTTCCTCATTTTTATTTTGTGGTTGTGCCATGGTTTTGGGGACTATGTTTCTTGCCGATATGGTTGCCTCTAGGAGGAGAGGGACCGGAAGTGCCAGTGATATCTCTGCCAATAGTGGTAGGGTTGCGTGGTTCTAGTACCAGCTTTTACTTAAAGTGCCCAAGATTATGTATCGCTGGGTAATGTGTGTTAGGAGGTTGGTAACCTCAGATTAGTGTTCCTGTACACTCCATGAAAGGTGAATGATGATGGTTGGTATATAGTTTATGACTGGTTGTTTTGGTTTATGTGAGGTAGTAGTGAGGGATGGCTCCCTTTTTGTATGGTGCTTGTGGTATGGGCCTGCCACAGATTTGTTGCATGTTTTGTTGGGGTGCTAGCTGTAGCAATTTATAGGTGGTTCAGTGGGGTGAGCAATATGCTTTGCTTGGTTTGTAAGGTACTTGTTGGTGACATTGTGTTAATTACTTTCCTGTTGTCTCATCCTACTTTGTGTTTTCATTTGTGTTCTTGTGTAAGAAGGGAGATGTGTTGTGTTTTACGTTTGCTTTCCCTTCACTGGCTTTATATGTATCCCTCTCACCTGTGAGTGTGTTTGTGCTCATGTTGATTAGAGTGTGGAATGTTTGGAATGTTTTGGTCTGTGACTCTTTAGAATTCTATCAAGAGTCAGCTGGGCTCGGTACTGAAGGAGATAAGGGACCGGTGGACTTAGCTAAGGGAGATGTGTTATGTCTATGTTTTGCCTCCTGTTTGATTGGTCTGTATGTATGAGTCCCTGATAAATGATAAGTTCTGTACTGGGTGAAATGAGTGAACTGAGCCGCACGTGGATATAGCAGATATTTACTAGGTTAACACAGAAGGTAAATTCACATGAAGCAAGTAGGTCAAGTATATAAGCAGGGAGAGACATCCACTGGCCCCCTCATCCTTTAAGTTTCAGGCCCCAACTGACATTGTGGAACACACAGGCACACTTCATTCATAACATTCCACACCAATGTTCTTCAGGGACTCATGCATACAGACCAATCAAACAGGAGGCAAAACACAGACATTACACATCTTCCCCCTTTACAAAATCGGAAAAACAACAGAGGAAAAAACAAGGGAGAATACCAAAGAACACTAGAGAAACGATCCATGAAAGACATCCAACCCAGACCGTACTCTCCACCACCAAAACTTCCATACCCAACAATATGCTCAGAGCAAAACTGCTGAACTTCACCAAACCTTAAACTAGCTTACAAATAAGGTAAACTCCAACACAAACATGCATCCACTCCGTAGCAGGCCCACCACAGACGTCAAAAACAGGGAACCAGCCCTCACTCACGACACCAAACCAAGCTAACTCACTCGGACCCAACACCACCATCATCCATCCGCCCTAAACAAGGTTTGCAACCTCCACCTCCACCTGTATCCACCAACCCGGGATACCAATCCCCACAAATGGCAACATTGCCATAGTACACGCTCCCAAACAAGCGTGACCGGGACACCATCACAATAAACGCCAATCTGTAGAGAGATGGTGGTTCATGATGTTTTAGTGGACTTGCCACGTTTCTTTAGTGGGACTGTTGGTCCTGGCGCTGATGTGTTGCGCCAATGCGTAGAGGGGCTGTGGTTCCTCATTTTTATTTTGTGGTTGTGCCATGGTTTTGGGGACTATGTTTCTTGCCGATATGGTTGCCTCTAGGAGGAGAGGGACCGGAAGTGCCAGTGATATCTCTGCCAATAGTGGTAGGGCTGCGTGGTTCTAGTACCAGCTTTTACTTAAAGTGCCCAAGATTATGTATCGCTGGGTAATGTGTGTTAGGAGGTTGGTAACCTCAGATTAGTGTTCCTGTACACTCCATGAAAGGTGAATGATGATGGTTGGTATATAGTTTATGACTGGTTGTTTTGGTTTATGTGAGGTAGTAGTGAGGGATGGCTCCCTTTTTGTATGGTGCTTGTGGTATGGGCCTGCCACAGATTTGTTGCATGTTTTGTTGGGGTGCTAGCTGTAGCAATTTATAGGTGGTTCAGTGGGGTGAGCAATATGCTTTGCTTGGTGTGTAGGGTACTTGGTGGTGACATTGGGCCTCATTACGACTCAGGCGGTAAGGGTTTTACGACGGCGTAAACAGCGCCGACCCTTACCGCCTGAGTACGAGGTCCCTTAGTGCCATGGCGGATTTAACAACTGCTTTTAGCAGGTGTTAAAATCCATGGCGCTAAGGGACCATGGAGTTAATTACGCCACCTTAATTTACGGTGGCGTAATTAACGCCTTCCCCACTCCCATTATGCCCTATGGGGCAAAAATGGGAATGGGGAAGGGTAAATGGGGATTGGGGACTTACCGCCCCGCCGACCTCGGAATGGGGCGGTAAGTCCGCCTACCACCATGGCGTAAACGTAGTTTACGCCATGGTGGTAAAGTCACGGCCCAGGCGGTAACTTACCGCCTGGGTCGTAATGAGGCCCATTGTCTTAATTACTTTCCTGTTGTCTTATCCTACTTTCTGTTTTCATTTGTGTTCTTGTGTAAGAAGGGAGATGTTTGTGTTTTACATTTGCTTTCCCTTCACTGGCTTTATATGTATCCCTCTCACCTGTGAGTGTGTTTGTGCTCATGTTGATTAGAGTGTGGAATGTTTGGAATGTTTGGGTCTGTGACTCTTTAGAATTCTATCAAGAGTCAGCTGGGCTCGGTACTGAAGGAGATAAGGGACCGGTGGACTTAGATAAGGGAGATGTGTTATGTCTGTGATTTGCCTCCTGTTTGATTGGTCTGTATGTATGAGTCCCTGACAAATGATAAGTTCTGTACTGGGTGAAATGAGTGAACTGAGCCGCACGTGGATGTAGCAGATATTTACTAGGTTAACACAGAAGGTAAATTCACATGAAGCAAGTAGGTCAAGTATATAAGCAGGGAGAGACATCCACTGGCCCCCTCATCCTTTAAGTTTCAGGCCCCAACTGACATTGTGGAACACACAGGCACACTTCATTCATAACATTCCACACCAATGTTCTTCAGGGACTCATGCATACAGACCAATCAAACAGGAGGCAAAACACAGACATAACACATCTTCCCCCTTTACAAAATCGGAAAAACAATAGAGGAAAAAACAAGGGAGAATACCAAAGAACACTAGAGAAACGATCCATGAAAGACATCCAACCCAGACCTAACTCTCCACCATCAAAACTTCCATACCAAACAATATGCTCAGAGCAAAACTGCTGAACTCCACCAAACCTTAAACTAGCTTACAAATAAGCTAAACTCCAACACAAACATGCATCCACTCCGTAGCAGGCCCACCACAGACGTCAAAAACAGGGAACCAGCCCTCACTCACGACACCAAACCAAGCTAACTCACTCGGACCCAACACCACCATCATCCATCCGCCCTAAACAAGGTTTGCAACCTCCACCTCCACCTGTATCCACCAACCCGGGATACCAATCCCCACAAATGGCAACATTGCCATAGTACACGCTCCCAAACAAGCGTGACCGGGACACCATCCCAATAAACTCTAGCACAAATGCGAGAACCACTAATACCAACACAACTCAGCAACACGTGTAAGGACCTCAAGTCCCACCATAATTTGGCAGCTATTTCCGGACCCAAGTGATACCACAACTGGGCACCACGTGCCAGAACACAAGTTCCATGTAAACTTGCACATAGTGCCGGGACAACAAGTCCCACCGAAACACACAAAATCACCGAAATGCACCTAGTGCCAGGACCACAAATCACCGAAATGCACCTAGTGCGAGTACACCAAATCACCGAAATGCACCTAGTGCGAGGACCACAAGTCACCGAAATGCACCTAGTGTGAGGACCACAAATCCCACCAAAATTAGGCAACATGCACCAGGACCACAAAACCTACACAACTGACACCACATGTCAGAAAAACCAGTCCTAGGTGCCAAGACCACAAATCCTACCACAAATTGACACCTAGTGTCGGGCCAAAATTCGGTACATCACACTCATCACAGCACCGAAACATACTCACAGCGCTCTCACTACACAAGCTTCGGTAAATTGCACATATAAGCATGGTAAACGAGAGTTACACACTTCAAATCAAGTCCATCTTATTTATGGTACAAAGTCCTTTAGCTAAGATGATCCTGTGGAAGAAAAATGTCATTAGATAAATGCATGGCATATCTTGCGCCAACCATGCAGTCACACCAACACCGCAACACGCACACATCACTCACCACAAAACTTCCACCATACGAGCATAGGTAAATTGAGCGTTGAAGAATGGTGAGCGGGAGTTAAACACTACTACCCAGTCCATATTCTTTACCCTACAAAGTCCTTTATGTTTGATGAACCTGTGAAAGTAAAATTGGTTAACGAAAATGTAGACACATAGCACAACCATATAAGCCACATATATGAAACTTACATAGGCCACGGCAAATCATCCTCAACATCACTCACTTCCAATGCCATTCAACACTGTAACCACTAAAACAACTATGCACCAAAGTGAGCTAACAGGCCTCACAAGACATCTTAACCACTTTACAAACTCAATACAGCAATAACCACTTTAAGATCTTATAACAGCAATATTTTTTTTTTTAAACAGAGAAATCCTCCCAATCAGCAGAGCGTTTTTGAGCTAGTTCAAACGTAAAAATTCAGCTGGTATGGCAGCTAACCAGCACATATCCCATTGCTCCTCCAAAAAAAATAACATGTAACGCTTTGACAATTTACATGTTTTAGATAACACTTTTTATAAGAAAGCTTGCTGCCACTGTCATCTCACCCTTTAGAACACCAGAAAACCTTGGCCGCCTACCTAATTAACTCCTCCTCGTAACTGTTCGATCTGTTCCATAGTCCAAGATTGTAAACATAGTAAGGAAGAGCTCCGCATCCGCACTAAATACTCAATGAACGATGTTGAAATTACGTTCTGTAATTCGTATTGTTCTTTCACCACATCACAGGAATATACTGCGTATCTCACTGCCGGGCACGTCGTAGTTCCATCTCTTGCCTGATCATGCAACATTCACAAGTGTAAAACCCTTGAAACACGGAACTAGGGCACGTTGATAGCACGTTGGAAGGTGCTTTCTTCAAAACTCCCAACAGCTCTAAGTGATGCGATCCCTTACAATGGCGGCTGTTGGAATACCAGCAAGAACACTCCACACCAGGCACATCGCCGATACCCCCTGCATTATACTGACATCATCATTGAGACAGAGAGAGCAGTCACGGACGAAGCTCTCCACTCCAACCATCAGCCAGAGCCTGACTGCTCGACATCACCGGACCACACAAATCGCCAGTCATGCAGCGCTGCTTGGGGTAGTGCCACAACGGTAATTCCTTTGCCAATTCTTCACTATTGCTGTCTTTCCAGTCTTTTATTCCGCCCCCTTCTGAAGTGCTGACACCAATTATGCCATCAATGCCCAGCCCCTGCATGTCGCTGCAACATCAGTGCCAGAGACACTAGCTAATAGGCGGGTCAACAGCACAGCCCCTCAGTAAACTGGAGAGCAGTTGGTGGACATAGCTGGAGAGTACTGCTGGGATCAGGGCTGCTGCAATAAAGGCACTTCTACAATCCCTCTGTGTCTTCATTACCACAGTATACCAGTGAAAATGTTAATTAATAGTGGAGCGGACTATACCCTAATTAGTGTTGAGGTATGGAGAATAAAATGCCAATGTTGCACGTTGTGGGAAAATGGGGTCAAGGCAAACGCTTATGGGGATGTACCCATTGACATCATAGGTTGTTTTGAGGGAGAGGTTGAGTTCAAAGGGAGAAACACCATGTCCACCATTCATGTTGCAACCAAGGGTGGTGAACTATTGTCTTGGAGTGACCAAGCAGCTTTGAAGATTAAGCTTGAAGCCAGTCATCATGACCAAGTGCAAATGGTGAGAGAAGTTGAGACACACGTCAAAGCAGTGGAAGTGATGGCAGTGAAGCAAGCATCAAAGTTAGGATGTCTGAGAGGATTTGTACACAAAATTACATTGAAGATAGAAGCAGTTCCCAAAGTTGCCAAGTTATGCACAGTACCTCTTGCACTGTGCAAGGATGTAGAAAATGAGATATTAAGATTGGAGAGTGAGGGTGTGATAGAGAGGATACAGACCTCTGAGTGAGTGAGTCCCATTGTGGTGGTTAAAAAGACAATGGATAAATAAGACTCTGCATCGATCTCAGGTACCTCAATAGCATGGTGGTTGCTGAGATATTCCCACTTCCAAGGATTGATGATTTGTTGGCGGGGGTGTCAGGGGCAAACGTTTTCAATACTTGATTTGAAATCTGCCTTTCACGAAGTAGAACTCCACAAAGACTCCAGAGATCTCACAGCTTTTATAACGCCCATTGGTTTGTTCAGATTTGTGAGAATGCCATTTGACTAGTGTCTGCTGCAAGCATGTTTCAAAACATAATGTATAAGCTGTTGGGGGATGAAGTTGGAGTGATGTTTTCTCAAGATGATGTTTTAGTATGTGGGGCTGATGAGAAAGAATATGAGGCGAGGCTTAAGAGAGTTCTGAGAATTCTGGAAGAAGCTGGGTTAACAATTGCTAAAGAGAAATTCACATTTAGAGCTGAGAAAGTAGTCTATCTTGGGCATGAGATATCTGGAAGTGGATTCAGACCCAAAGAAGATGCTATAGAGGCGATTAAGAACATGTTAGTTCCCATTTCTAGGATTGATTGAATTATATGGGAAATTAATTAGAGGATTAGCAGATAAAACTAGGAACATAAGGAGGTTGACGCGAAAAGGGGTCAATTTTAAGTTGGATGAGAAATGTGAAGCGGAATTTAAAGATATAAAGCTTGCAGTAGTTAATGCCCCCATTTTAGCAGGATTTGAAGAAAGCAGAGAAACAATTAATTTTGCTGATGCTAGCGATCATGGCTTTGGCGCATTATTGATGCAACAGGACAGACTAGGATTATATACCATTGCGTTTTCTTCTAGAAGTCTCAAGGATGCAGAAACCAGGTATTCAGTAGCAGAGAAGGAAACACTGGCATGTGTGTGGGGAGTAGACAAGTTCAAGAGGTTTTTATGGGGGAGAGAATGTGTGGTGTGTACCGATCACAAACCGTTGGTGAGTATATTTTCTAAAAAAGGATTAGAGGGCGTATCTAGCCGCATAATGAAATGGGTATGCTCCATGCAGGGTCTAAGGTTTACCATGATACATGTTTCTGGTGGAAACAACTTAGTAGCAGATGCATTGTCGAGATTAGACAAAGAAGTGGAGGATCAGGTGTTGGCCTGCTCAGACTGCAAAGAAGGAGATAAAGGTCTCTCAGTTCAAAAGGTTAATATTAGACAAAGAAGTGGAGGATCAGGTGTTGGCCTGCTCAGACTGCAAAGAAGGAGATAAAGGTCTCTCAGTTCAAAAGGTTAATTTCGTTGTTCGGGACAGTCCCAAGTTACCATGGGATGTGGTGGCACTAGATTTGCTTGGGCCTTTAATTTAAGGGGAGCTACTGACACATATTTATTAGTTCAAAGTGGCCTGAATTATGTGTTCTTAAAGAGATTACAAGTTTCAAGATAATTCAGTTTTTGGAACAGCTGTTCTGGAGAGAAGGCTTCTCCAAAGGATGCATTTCAGACAATGGCACGCAGTTGGTATTCAAAGAATTTAAAGAATTTCTAAAAAGGAATGGGATTAAACAAGTGAACACAGCACTTTATCACCCTCAAGGGAATGGTTGCGTTGAGAGATTTAACAGAACACTCATGGAAGCAATAAGAATTGCAGTGGCTCGTGGGGGATTGGTTCAGGACTGTTATGAAGAGAACGTTTCAATATCACCTGGCCCCACACAGTGTCACTGGAGTGTCCCCATTTGAAGTTTTGAGGGGAGGGAAACCCAACACCCATCTGTGTCCTGGGTGAATGCGGAGGTCAAGGATGATAAACGTAGATGTGGACTGTTATGATTAGCAATTGATGAAATGTGTTCATGTATTCAAATCCGTTAATAATATATATTGGTGAGGAGTTCCATTAAAGTAAATGAGTTTGTTAATTACTTCAGATGAGGTTAAGCAATATGATGACCTCATCTGGTTCCAATTAGTAATGTTATATAGGTTGTTATGTTCTGGAATGCCAGAGTTCAGTTGGAGTTTGTATCTTGGCAGTGTCTGCTGCTGCGTACGTTTATGCCAATAAAACTTGTGAAACTATTTGGAGGTGTGCAGCTTTCTTAACATGGATAGAGTGAAAGATAGAATGAAAATAAGTGGTGGGAAAGCTAAATGCAGGTATGATTGGATAAATTGTTGCAGGAATCTAACTGTGACTGAAGGTGATTGGAACAAAATTAAGTTGCCAACTAAGGTACGTAAAGGTTCTCCGATATTTTCGGAGCCCAAATTATTAGTGAAAGATTTGGGCTCATCTGTTTTGGTGGAGGGTGGAGCTGTATGGAATAAAGAAAAAGTGGTGTTATGTTTTGCTTTATCTCTCTCTCGGATGATCTGTGCCTTCGATGCTTGTGGAATGCCTGCTCTAGAATGTTTGTGTAAGGTTGAGCTGTACGTTCTGTGTGTGGTAAATTGGTATCCGTATAGCTGCAAATAAGGGACCGGTGGATGTCTCTTCCTGCACCTACTTACTTACATGTTTCTCTCTACGTTCCTCTACTTTGTAACTTCTTATCATATTCAGTAAATATTCTAACCCATTACAACGGCCTGCTGTATTCATTTGCTCAAACCCTCTAACGTAACAAGTGGCAATCGTCAAAAATGGTGCAAGGAATAAGGAGGAGGAGTAATGAAAGGGTCACGTTTGTAGTACTAGCTTTGCTGACAAATTTTGTAAACAAGCATCATTGATGAAAGGGTCAAGTTTGTTGGACTAGCTTTGCTGACACATTTTGTGAACAAGCATCATTGTTTGTATGCATGTAATTTCTTTGAAGTAGAGATCAAATGTTTCATTTATTGTTACATTCAGAAAGAAGAGAGGTGTTAGGAAAGGATATCTCCTTTCCTCTATGATTACACTCAGTTCATTCATCTGTAACCTTTGCCTCCTGGATGACATAGCTGTGTGTGACATCACACATCCAGGCTCAGTGCTCTTAGAACATGCACCCCTACTTACTGTCTCCATGTAAACTTGTTATTGTTATGGTTCAGGGTTGAGAGTGTGAAGGAGGTTGATGTCATGACCACTGCTTTCAAGGAGTCAGGACCTACCCAACATCCTTGGAAACAGGCTCATAACATGCCTTATCGGCACCAGCAAGTCCCAATAGGGACCTTTTGGACCTTGTCCTGGCACCGGTGGTGCCAGGCTCATAGTAAGGACCCGTCCCGGCACAGGAAGCGCCGGGCTCATATCAAGTGTAAAAGTGCTTGGGTGAACCTACCTGAAGCAGACCATGCTGCTTACTTACCAGCCAGATGATGCTTTACTCTCTTCTAACAGGAACTACTTTTCTTTCTGGGTGGGGCAGGCACCACTCCCTGGATCACTAATGCTGGAACTCTTCTGGAAGCAGGAACTCTTTTACCTGGGCGCGGCTGCTGTGGAAGAAGACACCTAAGTACTCCTATGGGCTATTTAAACCACACCCGATTGGTTCCACATGCTTCGCGTTATTCTGCATCTGCAGCAGGACGCTCACCGTGTCAGCTCCAGCGAATCTTCAGCTCCGGATCCTGTAGTTACGAAAATTACCTGCTGGGAACCAATCTTCAATCTTCAGCAGCTCCTGCAAAACAAAAGGCACAGGTTAGACAAAGGCAAAGTTAGCGCTTCAACTCACCCGAGCCATCGGCAGCATCCAAGCCGTTTTCTTTTCCGCATTCCGCGTCCGGCATCGGGCCTGCAAAGACAAAGAACATTGGTTAGCAACGTTCAGTTACAATACTGCTTACCTGTGTTGCGCTTGCTCCAACTTTGTTCGCGCTGCATTCCGGCACCTGTAAAAACAAAAGGGGACATTAAGGTGCATTCTACGGCCCTAAAGCAGTCTTCCTACTTACGTGCCTTCGAATTCACCATCTTCTTGTTACGCTCTCTGCCACAAATCTGGGAGAGCATCTTCTTTGGCATCGACAGCATCCTAAAAGCAAAAGACATAGACATAAGGAAAAAGACATTTAAAGAGAGCAATCCAAAGAGAACTTTAATACTTACAAGTCACGCTCGTGCAGCAAAAAGGCGGCATCGCTCTCACCTACCCTCTGCAATCAAGAGGCGGAACTCACATCCAGTGAAGTAACTGGACCCAGCGCCCCTGCACAAGACGCAGGATGGAGAGCTCAGCATTCACTTACTTAAGGTGAGCACAACAATCATCTGAGTACCACGGGGAGAAAGGGAGAGAGGGGCTAGGAACTTCTCCCATCCTTCCAGCCACTAATACCTTGATTTTCCACTTGCAGACACCTCACTCTGCAGGTCAAGCTTTCGGTGAGTAAGGGGCCAAATCCGGGAGCCAAACGAACCCTACGCCTAACTTTGAAGACGTTTGCAGCGCCCAGCCCAAGACCAGCGCCAGCGCCTCCGAGGGAACCAGGTGAGCGTTACAGAACGCGAAGCCTCCCAAACATTTCCCGCCCAGGCGCAATGGAGACTTCAGACACAGACCAATTGGCCCAGTTGCTCGGGGAGTTGAGAGCAGAAGTACACGCAGCACGCCAGGAAACAAATGCCCTAAGGAGAGAGCTAGTGGTTTCTAAGGAGCGAACAGACGACTTGGCTAGACAATTGTTACAAGCCCAAGCGGGACAGACTCCTCTGCCTACCCCTGGTGGAAGCCATGCCCCAACGGCTTCCTCTAATCCGGTGCAAATTAATCTACCAGGAAATGTACCTTTGGCTCCGCCCGAACGCTTTTCAGGTGATCCGAAAAGGTTTGCTGTGTTCATCAATCAGTGTCGTTTGCACTTTCTGTGTAGACCTGCCGCTTTTCCAACAGACCAGGCTAAGGTAGCCTTTGTGCTCTCATATCTTAGTGGCAGCGCCGCAGATTGGTCTATTCCTTTAGTGACTCAGGATAACCCTATCCTTTATAATTTCCAGGACTTCCAAGCTAGTATGGAAAGATTGTTCGCAAGGCATTCTCAGGGACAGGCTCTGGACAATGAACTTCTTTCACTACGACAGGGTAATCAAGATCTTCTGGCCTACATTGCATCATTTAACAGACTAGTGGTTGAAACCGGATGGCCTGAGGATAAGAGAATCACCCTTTTCTATAGAGGCCTTCGTGGAGAACTTAAAGACGTTCTGGCCCAGGTGGTGAATCCACCACAAGACTGTTCCGAATACATTGATCTGGTGGTGCAATTAGATCATAGAATACAAAATCGAAAAGCCGATCGTTCCAGGTTTGAAAATCGAGTTTTTTCAAGACCACAGAGCTCCGTTAAAGGAAATGATACCGTGGAACCCATGCAGATTGGGGTGGTGAAAGGACCTCTAACCCAAAAGGAAAGAGAAAGGAGAAGACAACTACAATTGTGCCTCTATTGCGGGAACTCAGGGCACTTCCTCCAAGACTGCCCAGTGAAACCAAAGAAGAAGACAGTAGGAGCTTCCGATAAGGGTGCCAAAGGTTCAGAGTCGGAAAACGACCTCGCCCGACAAGTGTAGAGGTCCGCTTGCCGAGCGTAAAAAACAGTTCTTTGACCTCGCATTTTACCATGCCCATGGTCCTCGTGAGTCCGGAACAACCCAATCGTATGCATGCCATTAAAGCATACATTGATAGTGGCGCAATCGGCAATTACGTGGACTGTGAATTGGCCGCCAGGATGAATCTGTCTCTTTGTCCTAAGTCGGTGAAAGACGTCATCACCACCGTGGATGGTACGGAAATAGCTTCCGGACCAGTTACTCACACCACCATGGAAGTGGCGTTGGTAAGCCAAGATGGACATCAAGAGAAAATCGTGTTTGACGTGATCAAGGCTCCACAGTTTCAAGTTATCCTGGGAATCCCTTGGCTGGAAAAACACAATCCTCAAATTGATTGGCGAGCAAAGACAATCCGGTTTCCAGAATGCGCACCTACCTGCTATCCACAGCCCCCCACGAAACTAGCTGCAACTGCTTCTGAGAGTCCTCACCTGCCTCCTGAATACCGGGAATTTCAGGATGTCTTTCGAAAAGATCAAGCTAATTCACTGCCTCCTCACAGATCATACGACTGCCAAATAGACTTGGTTCCAGGATCCACTCCTCCATGCAGTCGAATTTATGCCCTCACAGAACCTGAAAATCTTCACCTAAGGCAGTATTTGGATCAGTACCTGGCCAATGGATTTATCCGTCCCTCGAAGTCCCCAGCCTCTTCAGCTTTGTTCTTCGTGCCAAAAAAAGAGGGAGACCTAAGAACATGCATAGATTACCGTGCCCTGAACCAGATTACGATTAAGAACAGATATCCGTTACCATTGATCCCTGAACTTCTTGACCAAGTTAAAAGTGCCTGTATCTACACAAAGCTGGACCTCAGAGGAGCTTACCATTTAGTACGAATAAAAGAGGGCGATGAATGGAAGACGGCCTTTCGTACTAAATATGGACTGTTCGAGTATCAAGTAATGCCCTTTGGGCTTTGCAACGCTCCGGCAGCCTTTCAGTATTTTATGAATGACGTCCTCAGAGAGCTCATTGATGTATGTGTAGTTGTCTATATTGATGACATTCTGGTCTACTCGTCCTCTGAGGCAGAACATCGAAAACATGTCACCGCAGTACTGGAGCGGCTCCGAAAACACAGACTCTTTGCAAAAGTGGAAAAATGCGTTTTTCACGTCACGGAGGTCGAATTTTTGGGATTCATTTTGTCACCAAATGGAGTCCACATGGACTCAAGAAAAGTGGACGCTATCATTAAGTGGCCCTCACCAACGTCAGTGAAAGGAGTTCAAAGCATGTTGGGCTTTGCTAACTTTTATCGAAGATTTATCCCAGATTTTTCTCGAGTGGTCCAACCCATTACAGCCCTCCTCAGAAAGAATAAACGTTTCGAGTGGTCTACAGAGGCTGAACAAGCCTTTCTGGAACTAAAAACAAAATTCACCTCGGCTCCAGTTCTAAAACATCCTCGCCCGGAACTTCCCTATATCGTAGAGACTGATGCTTCCAGTCTCGCAATGGGAGCAGTGCTTTCGCAAAGAGACCCGGAAACAAATCAGTTACACCCAGTGGCATTTTGGTCCCGCAAATTTTCAGCTCCTGAAATCAACTATACCATTACAGATAAGGAACTTTTGGCGATTAAGTCCGCCTTTAAAGCTTGGCGGCATTATCTCTTGGGAGCCCGACACACAGTCACCGTCATCACGGATCATCGTAATTTACAGTACCTTAAATCAGCCAAAGCTCAATCCTCTAGACAACTTCGCTGGGCATTGTTTTTCGTCGAATTCGACTTTGTGATAACTTACCGACCAGGCAACAAGAATGGTAAAGCAGACGCTCTCTCCCGAATTGGAGTAGATGAACTCACGACCAATCTTGAACCCGTACCTATAATTCCGGAACAGAGAATCCTGGGTTTAATAGATGCACAATCCATTGAAGACATTGAAACTAAAGTTAAAGATCTTCTGACTCCAGCAGAAGTGCAAGATTGGCAGCTCAAGGGAAATGATTTCACAATGGATAAGAACCTATTATACTTTCGAGGAAGATTATATCTACCATGTACCGATTTACAAAGACAGGTAATCTCTTGTTACCATGACTCCTTAATGGAAGGACATCCCGGCATTACCAAAACGTTGGAAAAGATAAAGAGACATTTTTGGTGGCCATCTTGGAGAAAGGACATTAAGGACTTTATTAATTCTTGTGGCGTGTGCGCTCAAAGCAAAAGCCAGAAGGAGAAACCAGCAGGCCTCCTACATCCAATAGACATTCCTCCACATCCATGGCATACTCTCTCCATGGACTTCATCACGGATTTACCACCATGCTCCGGATTTAATACAATCTTAGTGATTGTGGACCTATTCTTGAAAATGGCTCATTACATCCCATTGAAAGGGTTACCTACAGCTCCAATTTTGGCCCGAGAATTCCTCGAAAACATCGTTCGGTTGCACGGCTTTCCTTCAATTTTAATCTCAGATAGAGGGAGTCAATTTATTTCTCACTTCTGGCGGAGTTGTTGTCGTCTAGCCCAAATTGACATAAGGCTTTCGACCAGCCACCATCCCCAGACCGACGGGCAGACCGAGAGGACCAATCAAACCTTGGAACAGTATCTACGCTGCATGTTACAACAATCAGAAGGCACTTGGAAAGACATTCTCTGGATTGCGGAGTACGCTTATAATAATTCAGTCCACGCCGGAACTGGAAAAACTCCGTTTTTTCTTTCATATGGAATCCACCCTCGCACCTCAAATCTTGACCCATCTCAGACTCTTGGAACACCCGCTGTAGATCATCTGCATTCGACAATCACTCAAGCCTTTAAGGAGGCCACATCTCACCTTAAGCAGGCCAAGGAACAATATAAAAAAAGTGCGGATCTACATCGAAAGGAAGCTCCTCAATATCTTGTGGGAGATCAGGTCTGGCTATCCACCAAACATTTACCCCTAAAAGGACAGCGTACTTTCAATCCACGATACCTGGGGCCTTACCCAATCACTGCCATAATCAATCCAGTGGCGGTAAAATTGGGCCTACCTGCTCATATGAAAATACATCCAGTTTTCCACGTTTCACTACTGAAACCCATGCAACCTGGAACCCGTTTGACAAAATCTCCAGACCCTATTCTCGTGGAGGGGGAACTAGAATTCGAAATACAAGACATATTAGACTCCAAGATTTCCAAATCTAAATTATACTATCTGATTGACTGGAAAGGTTATGGCCCCCAGGAACGATCTTGGGAACCGTCGGAACATGTTCATGCACCCCGTCTGGTTAAGAAATTTCATCGAACTTTTCCTGATAAACCAAGACCCCCGGAGGGAACAAATTTGGGAGGGGCCTTGAGGGGGGGTGCTGTCATGACCACTGCTTTCAAGGAGTCAGGACCTACCCAACATCCTTGGAAACAGGCTCATAACATGCCTTATCGGCACCAGCAAGTCCCAATAGGGACCTTTTGGACCTTGTCCTGGCACCGGTGGTGCCAGGCTCATAGTAAGGACCCGTCCCGGCACAGGAAGCGCCGGGCTCATATCAAGTGTAAAAGTGCTTGGGTGAACCTACCTGAAGCAGACCATGCTGCTTACTTACCAGCCAGATGATGCTTTACTCTCTTCTAACAGGAACTACTTTTCTTTCTGGGTGGGGCAGGCACCACTCCCTGGATCACTAATGCTGGAACTCTTCTGGAAGCAGGAACTCTTTTACCTGGGCGCGGCTGCTGTGGAAGAAGACACCTAAGTACTCCTATGGGCTATTTAAACCACACCCGATTGGTTCCACATGCTTCGCGTTATTCTGCATCTGCAGCAGGACGCTCACCGTGTCAGCTCCAGCGAATCTTCAGCTCCGGATCCTGTAGTTACGAAAATTACCTGCTGGGAACCAATCTTCAATCTTCAGCAGCTCCTGCAAAACAAAAGGCACAGGTTAGACAAAGGCAAAGTTAGCGCTTCAACTCACCCGAGCCATCGGCAGCATCCAAGCCGTTTTCTTTTCCGCATTCCGCGTCCGGCATCGGGCCTGCAAAGACAAAGAACATTGGTTAGTAACGTTCAGTTACAATACTGCTTACCTGTGTTGCGCTTGCTCCAACTTTGTTCGCGCTGCATTCCGGCACCTGTAAAAACAAAAGGGGACATTAAGGTGCATTCTACGGCCCTAAAGCAGTCTTCCTACTTACGTGCCTTCGAATTCACCATCTTCTTGTTACGCTCTCTGCCACAAATCTGGGAGAGCATCTTCTTTGGCATCGACAGCATCCTAAAAGCAAAAGACATAGACATAAGGAAAAAGACATTTAAAGAGAGCAATCCAAAGAGAACTTTAATACTTACAAGTCACGCTCGTGCAGCAAAAAGGCGGCATCGCTCTCACCTACCCTCTGCAATCAAGAGGCGGAACTCACATCCAGTGAAGTAACTGGACCCAGCGCCCCTGCACAAGACGCAGGATGGAGAGCTCAGCATTCACTTATTAAGGTGAGCACAACAATCATCTGAGTACCACGGGGAGAAAGGGAGAGAGGGGCTAGGAACTTCTCCCATCCTTCCAGCCACTAATACCTTGATTTTCCACTTGCAGACACCTCACTCTGCAGGTCAAGCTTTCGGTGAGTAAGGGGCCAAATCCGGGAGCCAAACGAACCCTACGCCTAACTTTGAAGACGTTTGCAGCGCCCAGCCCAAGACCAGCGCCAGCGCCTCCGAGGGAACCAGGTGAGCGTTACAGTTGAGAAGCTCCAGCTATATGGTGATGCCAGAAGCCACCTGAGGCTGAGGGTTGTCTTGAAGATGATACTGAATAAACTTCCTTTGGCAACGTTCACCAGGTGTGGCTCCTTTCACTATCAGATGATGTTTGCCACCACACATAACACCTACCCGGTCAGCTGGTGTCCCCATACAGAGCTCCAGGTTATGGAATGCGACATCAAGTGTAGGAATTGCGCCAGACTATGTAGGCCAGACGACTATAGAGAGCACTTGCCACAACATCGCCTTTAGTGACACCCAGGGCACCATAGCAAAGAAGAGGCTCAGCACATTTCTCCCATCATGGTCACCCAGAAGACGAATGGGCATGTGCAGTTGTTCATAGGATTCCGTTGTCTTAGAACAAGGAAGATTCTGGCAAAACAGTCAGTTCAGTAATATCAGGACTGATGGTATAGCAGAGGTCGCCAAGTCCTGAATCTAAAGAGAGAATGATTTCAAAAGTGCTTGAGTTGATAGCACTAGATGGATGGGGGATGACCTTTTGGGCTTGTGTTTTATAGTGGACGGAATGTATATTTTATTTGCATCTGTAATGTGTTTAATTTCTATTGCATGGGTTGTTGGATAGATCAATTTGAGATAATTAACTATGTGAAAGGCTGTCTTCACTCCAATCTTTTTCTTGAAATGTTTGAGCTTTTCTTTCATGATGTCGAGTCAGTAGTCAACAGGAATGTGTAGATGTTTTGTTTTTTGGATGAATGCAATGGGGATGACATTGTCCTTTTAGGAATTGCTTTTGATATGGGTTTGAGATATTGTATTTCATTTTATTATTGTTTCTAAGATGTTTAAGAGTTCAGATAAATTAAGGAGAGGTGTCCAGGGCGCCGGACATCTGGATATGTGGTATGCGAACACATATTTGACACTGATCTTTGCGCTTTGCGTCTACATTGAAGTTGGAGGAGTGGGGTTCACGTCTCATTACTCTATTGAGGTTTTGGAGCCATTTCATGGTTCTCTACAGATCTGGGAACCTGGGCTAAGTCTAATATTCAGAATGGATGGGCTTTTGAGAACAGTTACCTGGAACGTGAATGGTTTAAATAATGTGCAAAAAAGGAAAAAAGTAATGTCTTATCAAAATGGTCTGAAAGGTGATATTTGTCTTCTGCAAGAGACGCATCTAGTTAAGGAAGCACTTGATGTTCTGGAGAAAGGATGGATTGGAAGAGTTTATGGGTCAATGTTAAACTCAAGATCTAGGGGTGTAGCGATCTTGATTAGAAAAAATGCCCCTATAAAGGTTTTTAAAGAATTTGAAGACAAAGATGGTGGGATTGTTGCCATACTGACTAATATTCAAGGTACTGAAGTAATTTTCTGTAATATTTATGCACCTACGGTTGATGATTGCTCCTTTTTTAGGAAGGTGGCTCAAATTATTCAAGATCTGGGATCGAGAAATATTGTCCTGGGTGGGGATTTTAATGCAGTTCTTGATCAGAATGTGGATAGATCGAGCTCAAGATATGGCAAGCCTACTGACATGCACTCTAGAGCTCTGAGAGACCTTTTAAAAGAACACAATTTAATGGATGGGTGGAGAGTAGAGAATACAACATATTCGAGGCTAGATATGTTGCTGACATCCGGAAGCATTACCGAAAATTATTTAAAGTCCAATATTGGAAATATTGTATTGTCAGATCATGCTCATGTTATCATGGATATGAAGCTTGACTTCGCTTTGAACAAAAACTGTACATGGAGAACACAAGGGTTTTGGACAATGAAAAAGCATGAAGAAAATTGCCACAGAAATAGAGTCATTGTTGTTGAAAGAGAATTGCACAGGGGAGGTCTGCCCTGGCATAGTCTAGGAAGCCTTTAAATGTACAGTGCGTGGTATGCTCATCAGTTTGGCAAGTGGATTGAAGAAGAGATCTGATTGTAGACATCTGGAATTGGAGATAAGTATTAAGGACATCAGATATCGGATAAACCAAGCGAAGTCTGAAATCATTCCCTTGACTCCCGCCACAGTGCAGTCCCAAGCTACCATACAGTTCAAATGGTCACCCACATCAGCACGCTACCTGGGAATCATACTATCCACAGGTAAACAGACCTTAATGGCAAATAATTATGACCCCTACCTGGAGCTCCTAGAACATAAACGTAGGGTGTGGGACAAACTCCCGATAACAATATACGGACGTATATCACTACTGAAAATGGTGATTGTGCCGAAACTTCTTTACTTGTTTTGCAACATTCCGATATGGCCTGGCAAACCATTCTTTCAAATACTACAAGAAATGGCAACGCACTTTGTGTGGAGCGGGGGAACAGCCCGTATCCAGTGGTCCAAGATGAGTGAATGGTATGAGACAGGGGGGCACGCTGCTCCGGCTTTTATATTGTATTTCAAGGCAGCACAAGCGCACTTCGCTAAGTACTGGGCATCAACGGCAGAACGACTCGTGCAGGTACTAGCCGAAAAATTCTCTGCATCCCCACTAAACCTTAGAACAATGCCGTTTGCCAATGCCACAAGGGGCAGGGGAGAACTTGACCCTAAGTGCTCGACCGTGCGAGCCTGGTCCCGAATATTTGACAGAGTAGGATGCCAGAATCCGTTTTGATCCCATACTCCACTATGGCACTACCCTAGCCTCGAACCCACATTAGACAAGGCTCTACAGAAGCGATGGGATCCAAGAAAAGAAATGCGAGTGGGAGACTTATACCCGGAAGGGAAATTTGCTACCCTAGAAATGGTCCGAGCAAAAGTGGGTACCGGACTCACAACATTGCTACAATACCATAGAATGAAAGCAGCATGCAAAAAAAAGTGCCTCCTTCCCGGACATTCCCCCCACATATCCATTCCTCGCCGAGATCATGACAACGGAAGGCTTTACAGGTGGCATATCCACGCTATACCAGGCCGCCCAATGCCACACCCCTTCTAAAAACACGATGAAAGCTAAATGGGAAAGAGATCAGGACACCCCTATAGATGACACCCAATAGTCCAAATACTGCCAATATACTAAAAGTGCCTCACTTTGTGCAAACTTCAGACTGATACATTTCAAAATACTGAACCACTTACATATTACACCCAACAAAATAGCTAAATTCAACCCCGCAATGAAATCAGTATGGCCCAAGTGCCAGTCTGCAACAGCAAACTCCTTTCATATGTACTGGTCATGCCCCCCGCATAAAACAGTTCTGGACAGAGGCAGCTGACACAGTGAGCGATATCATAGACCTACAGATTCCAGCTGCCCCCCGACAATACCTAGTGGGAGACATGGGGAAGGTCCCAATAAAAACACGCTGCCTCTTCGCGGTAGCAGGAATGGTTGCCAAGAGAAATATCCTCAGACTGTGGAAATCCAAAACACCCCCCACTCGACGAGCATGGCTTATGGACCTTATATATGTCCAGGAGTCCGAGGAGATGTATGTCAGAAACATCGCCGCGACCTGCCGTTCAAAGGACATATGGGCCCCCCTGAGAAACTACTTGCGGCCTACCTCGGGCACATCTGATGATGACACATGGGACTCACAGTCCGGCCTAAGTGGCACATCCCGGAATTAACTGTAATACCAATCGCACAGCGAAAAAGAGTGAAATGTGTTGTACCCCGATACCTACATTATCTTTCACGGTCAATCTTACCCCCCACAATGACTCAAAAATAATGTATGTCCCTCAATGTGTGTAGTATTTATGTATTTCGTTTGTCAGTTAAAATAAAGTTGTTAAAAAAAAGTATTAAGGACATCACTAAAGATTTGATGTTTAATCCTGGAAATTCAATTTTGATTCGGAAACTTAAATACTTCCGTCTAGAATTAAGAAACCTGATTTCAGACGAGACAAACAAAAAATTGTTTTAACAGAAATGTACATATTTTGAGAAGGGGAAAAATGTGATCGTTGGTTGGCATTTAGACTGAGAAAAAGGGAGTCAGAAAGATCCATTACTTCCATTCGAGGACAAGATAATCAGATTACTTTCAGACCTAAAGAAATCAACAAGGTTTTCCAGAAATTTTATTCTGATCTGTATAAAAATGAAACATAGATTTCCTCAGATGATGGTGGTTTGCTGTCAGGATTGCCAATTCCAACAATTACGACAGTGGAATCAGTTTCCTTAGATGAAGATATATCATTGGATGAGGTGAAAAAAGCAATCAGTAAACTGAATACGGGAAAGTCTCCTGGACCGGATGGTCTACCAGTTGAGTTTTACAAGTGGCTGCCTAATTCTGCTTTGCCTCTCTTGTTGGACATGTTCAAATCATCCCACTTGAATGGTTTACTTCCGGCTACTACATGACATGCTATGTTATCAGTGTTCTTGAAAAAAGGAAAAGATGAGACTTTTAACAACCAGTTATAGGCCGATTAGTTTGCTCAACGTCGATAACAAAATATTGCCAAAAATTCTGCCTCTAAGATTAGAAAATGTATTATCAAAATTGATTCATCATGATCAATCGGGTTTCGTAAAGGAAAGGAATACCGCAAGCAACATAAGGAAATAATTCCGCACTATTTCTGTAGCTACTGAGTTAACGGAAGACACCTCAGTTCTTTCCCTGGATGCAGAAAAAGCCTTTGACGGGGGAACTAGCAATTCTTGTTCAAGAAGATGGAGAAGATGGGTATTGGTCCAAATTATATTTCCTGGATTAAACTTCTTTACAACAAACCAACGGCTGATGTGAATACTAATGGTCTAAGGTCCGAAACATTTGAATTGGAGAGAGGAACGAGACAGGGATGTCCCCTCGCCCTACTGCTTTTTGTCATTAGTATTGAACCTCAGGCAATGACGCTAAGGCTGGAGGAAAATCTACAGGGTGTGAGTCATTGGGTGTACAACAAAAGGTGTGATTTTATGCAGACGTCTTGCTGTTGGTCCTGAAAGATCTTCGGCTTTCAATTCCAAATCTTATGAGCATTTTGACAAACTATAATCGACTTTCAGGTTATAAAATAAATTGGTCCAAGTCAGAAGTTCTACCCTTGGTACCGTTTTGTGATAAGAAGTTTGTTACACAGTGGGGATTTAAATGGTGTACAAGTAAACTGCTGTATTTAGGTGTTTGGATCTTGCCGAATATATGTGAATATGTAACGGAAAACATGAATATGGTCTGTACTGCATATAGGTTGGATTTAAAGAGATGGAGTGCTTTGCATTTGTTCTTATGGGGGAAAGTTAACGCACTGAAAATGGTCTCCACGCCAATAATTAATTATATACTAAGCATGATCCCTCTGAATATTGGAAAGAAATTTTGTCAGGAATTGGATAGGCTAACCCAGGGATTTTTATGGGATCATAAAATGCCGAGGTTGAAACTATGCAAATTACAACTGCCTTGGAAAAAGGTGGACTGTGTGTGCCAAATTATAGATCTTACCACTTGGCTTATATGTCGCAAACACTAATGGAATTTATGAAGCCAAATCCGGATGAATGGTTGTGTGCTGAGAGTAGTCATTTTGGTCCTTTATTCCCTAGAGCTCTGTTGACAACTGTATCAAAATTACCGGGTGTGACCCATTAACAAAATGCCTGCATAGTTCATGGATGAATGATTGTTTGGGGTACGATGCTTTGACGAATCCTAATGCTTCAATTTGGTTAAATCTGGGTATTAGATGTGATGGAAAATCCTTGTGTTGGTCGGAATGTTTCTGGCGGGAGTGCAATGGGTGAGCGGCTTCTTTGAGAATGGAAATTGGTTCACTACAAGGGAATTGCAATCTAAATTCAATATTTCACATTTCTGTATGACTGATTACTGTAAAATCCGAAGAGCTGTTGGAGATATTGACTTGGAGCAAAATCTAGATGTTAACTTGTTGTGGCAGAAACCTAAAGTAGGTGGAGGTGGTCAGGTGAGTCGAGTCTATGGTTTGATTGCAGGAAAGTTTGAAAGCAATGCTTTGTTGAGGGAGGAGTGGGGTAGAAGGATTGGGAGTACTATTGAAGAAGATCACTGGTTACGTATATGTGCTAATACAAGACAATGCTCTTTAAGCTTAGTGGAGAGGTCCCAACAGATTAAAATCATCAATAGAGTATACTGGACTCCTGAAAGGCTGTTCAATAGAGGAATGTCAGACAGCTCAGATTGTTGGTCATGTGTGTTCATGATATGGGTACATTTGAGCATATGCTTTGGACGTGCACCAGAGTGCAAGGCTTTTGGTTTGAATTTGGCAGGATTTGTGATGTAGTGTTGGATGAGAAAATAAACTTTGATTCTAACACTTTGATACTCGGTAGCAACGTTCTTTAGGAGGATCTACCAATATCTCAAAGTAAGTGGGTCTATCGAGGTGCAATGGTAGGTAAGAAAATTATTTTGAGAGGGTGGAAAACGATGAATCCTGTTCTGATTGAAGTTTGGATTGATGAAATGCATGACATGGCTGAGATGGAAAGGGTTATATTTCGTAGGAACAGGAAACCTATTGTATTTGAGAGAATATGGCGGAAATTCCTCGCCATGTATGGATTTCTAATTGATGATTTGATGTGAACCCTGGTTGTGGATGGGGGCAGGGGGAGGTTTTGTAAACATGTACAGGTTACATGCTGTGTGCTAATTTGTATTTTGTATATTGTTGTTCTTTTGGATGTTTTGTATTTGTTACAGTTAAAATCTTAAAATAAACTTTCAACAAAAAAAATCAAAAGTGCTTGGATCATGACAACACATTGAAGAAAATACTTTTCGCACTTATACAAGCTTCGTTGTCCCAGGGAAATTCCAATTTTCTGATCCTTAGTATTACTGCCAGTAGGAATACAGTGCAGAGCTCTGAAGGAGTAGCCCTCTTCCTTTTGACTCTAGTGCTTTAAAAAACCTGTAATCCATAAATATAGGCTTTATCAGGAACAGAATCTCAAGCTGTGCTGGGATCCGTGCATTCAAAAAGGATTGTGTACTACAGCAGGTGTCCTCCGTTGATTAATCCATACAAAGGTGCTTCTTTTACAGTCTTAAACAAGACTGAAAATATCACTAGTGCACAGTGTTTTTTTTCTAGGGAACAGGCTATCCTCCATGTCATTTCCCTACCTAGAATGTTTACAAACACCCAATACTCCAAGTGGAGGTGGGGGGCTCCTCAAGCTTATTGATTTCTAAAACGAATTTCTTTGTGAGGCGTCTCTCCTAGGCTAAGCCCCTATACACCTCCAGCCACCATGGATGTTGTTTGAATATATATATATAGGGACAGTTGTGTTTTTTGGTTAATGCATATAGAAGGAAGGTGGTGTGTTTGTTCAGGTTGTAAGTCAAGTGCATGTCCACTTTCTTCTAGTGCAAGTGACCTGCCATTCATCCATGCTTGATGTGAGAATGTTGGTATCTATAGAGGAGTGACAGTGTTAAATGGGACATGGGATGATTTACATGAAGTAAGCTGGTAGATGTGCTCCTGTCTACGTATAATCTACAAGATAAAAGATTAACTGTGATCTGTAGCTTATGTAAAATAAAGCTATGTCTCTAAAGCCTCCTCACCTACTCTGAAATCCTGTGAATGCCTATCAGTTAAAACACCCACTGCCAACTCCCAAACTTTGGATATTCATCTCATCTACAGACCACCAGGCCAGATTGGGACCTTCTCCTGAAGATATTTCCACCTCTTTGTCAGACAACCTAAAAAATACTTCTCAAACTCTAGTGTAAGGAGATTTTAATTTGGGATTTAACGATACTAAGGATCTTCAATCCACTGCTATCGCTAATATTCTAAAGAACTAGGCTTCACCCAGAAAGTTAACCTACCTGCACATGACAAAGGTAGAATCCTTGATTGGATTGCAGAATACAACTGCAACGTATCTATCACTACTATATCCCCTCAAATTTGGACCGACCATTATCTTCTGACATACACATTGGCAACTAAATTAGCCATAGCTCAGTCAACATCTCTTGCCCCATTCACTATGCGACATCAAGTGTAGGAATTGCGCCAGACTATGTAGGCCAGACGACTATAGAGAGCACTTGCCACAACATCGCCTTTAGTGACACCCAGGGCACCATAGCAAAGAAGAGGCTCAGCACATTTCTCCCATCATGGTCACCCAGAAGACGAATGGGCATGTGCAGTTGTTCATAACATTAACTATGTGAAAGGCTGTCTTCACTCCAATCTTTTTCTTGAAATGTTTGAGCTTTTCTTTCATGATGTCGAGTCAGTAGTCAACAGGAATGTGTAGATGTTTTGTTTTTTGGATGAATGCAATGGGGATGACATTGTCCTTTTAGGAATTGCTTTTGATATGGGTTTGAGATATTGTATTTCATTTTATTATTGTTTCTAAGATGTTTAAGAGTTCAGATAAATTAAGGAGAGGTGTCCAGGGCGCCGGACATCTGGATATGTGGTATGCGAACACATATTTGACACTGATCTTTGCGCTTTGCGTCTACATTGAAGTTGGAGGAGTGGGGTTCACGTCTCATTACTCTATTGAGGTTTTGGAGCCATTTCATGGTTCTCTACAGATCTGGGAACCTGGGCTAAGTCTAATATTCAGAATGGATGGGCTTTTGAGAACAGTTACCTGGAACGTGAATGGTTTAAATAATGTGCAAAAAAGGAAAAAAGTAATGTCTTATCAAAATGGTCTGAAAGGTGATATTTGTCTTCTGCAAGAGACGCATCTAGTTAAGGAAGCACTTGATGTTCTGGAGAAAGGATGGATTGGAAGAGTTTATGGGTCAATGTTAAACTCAAGATCTAGGGGTGTAGCGATCTTGATTAGAAAAAATGCCCCTATAAAGGTTTTTAAAGAATTTGAAGACAAAGATGGTGGGATTGTTGCCATACTGACTAATATTCAAGGTACTGAAGTAATTTTCTGTAATATTTATGCACCTACGGTTGATGATTGCTCCTTTTTTAGGAAGGTGGCTCAAATTATTCAAGATCTGGGATCGAGAAATATTGTCCTGGGTGGGGATTTTAATGCAGTTCTTGATCAGAATGTGGATAGATCGAGCTCAAGATATGGCAAGCCTACTGACATGCACTCTAGAGCTCTGAGAGACCTTTTAAAAGAACACAATTTAATGGATGGGTGGAGATTAGAGAATACAACATATTCGAGGCTAGATATGTTGCTGACATCCGGAAGCATTACCGAAAATTATTTAAAGTCCAATATTGGAAATATTGTATTGTCAGATCATGCTCATGTTATCATGGATATGAAGCTTGACTTCGCTTTGAACAAAAACTGTACATGGAGAACACAAGGGTTTTGGACAATGAAAAAGCATGAAGAAAATTGCCACAGAAATAGAGTCATTGTTGTTGAAAGAGAATTGCACAGGGGAGGTCTGCCCTGGCATAGTCTAGGAAGCCTTTAAATGTACAGTGCGTGGTATGCTCATCAGTTTGGCAAGTGGATTGAAGAAGAGATCTGATTGTAGACATCTGGAATTGGAGATAAGTATTAAGGACATCAGATATCGGATAAACCAAGCGAAGTCTGAAATCATTCCCTTGACTCCCGCCACAGTGCAGTCCCAAGCTACCATACAGTTCAAATGGTCACCCACATCAGCACGCTACCTGGGAATCATACTATCCACAGGTAAACAGACCTTAATGGCAAATAATTATGACCCCTACCTGGAGCTCCTAGAACATAAACGTAGGGTGTGGGACAAACTCCCGATAACAATATACGGACGTATATCACTACTGAAAATGGTGATTGTGCCGAAACTTCTTTACTTGTTTTGCAACATTCCGATATGGCCTGGCAAACCATTCTTTCAAATACTACAAGAAATGGCAACGCACTTTGTGTGGAGCGGGGGAACAGCCCGTATCCAGTGGTCCAAGATGAGTGAATGGTATGAGACAGGGGGGCACGCTGCTCCGGCTTTTATATTGTATTTCAAGGCAGCACAAGCGCACTTCGCTAAGTACTGGGCATCAACGGCAGAACGACTCGTGCAGGTACTAGCCGAAAAATTCTCTGCATCCCCACTAAACCTTAGAACAATGCCGTTTGCCAATGCCACAAGGGGCAGGGGAGAACTTGACCCTAAGTGCTCGACCGTGCGAGCCTGGTCCCGAATATTTGACAGAGTAGGATGCCAGAATCCGTTTTGATCCCATACTCCACTATGGCACTACCCTAGCCTCGAACCCACATTAGACAAGGCTCTACAGAAGCGATGGGATCCAAGAAAAGAAATGCGAGTGGGAGACTTATACCCGGAAGGGAAATTTGCTACCCTAGAAATGGTCCGAGCAAAAGTGGGTACCGGACTCACAACATTGCTACAATACCATAGAATGAAAGCAGCATGCAAAAAAAAGTGTCTCCTTCCCGGACATTCCCCCCACATATCCATTCCTCGCCGAGATCATGACAACGGAAGGCTTTACAGGTGGCATATCCACGCTATACCAGGCCGCCCAATGCCACACCCCTTCTAAAAACACGATGAAAGCTAAATGGGAAAGAGATCAGGACACCCCTATAGATGACACCCAATAGTCCAAATACTGCCAATATACTAAAAGTGCCTCACTTTGTGCAAACTTCAGACTGATACATTTCAAAATACTGAACCACTTACATATTACACCCAACAAAATAGCTAAATTCAACCCCGCAATGAAATCAGTATGGCCCAAGTGCCAGTCTGCAACAGCAGACTCCTTTCATATGTACTGGTCATGCCCCCCGCATAAAACAGTTCTGGACAGAGGCAGCTGACACAGTGAGCGATATCATAGACCTACAGATTCCAGCTGCCCCCGACAATACCTAGTGGGAGACATGGGGAAGGTCCCAATAAAAACACGCTGCCTCTTCGCGGTAGCAGGAATGGTTGCCAAGAGAAATATCCTCAGACTGTGGAAATCCAAAACACCCCCCACTCGACGAGCATGGCTTATGGACCTTATATATGTCCAGGAGTCCGAGGAGATGTATGTCAGAAACATCGCCGCGACCTGCCGTTCAAAGGACATATGGGCCCCCCTGAGAAACTACTTGCGGCCTACCTCGGGCACATCTGATGATGACACATGGGACTCACAGTCCGGCCTAAGTGGCACATCCCGGAATTAACTGTAATACCAATCGCACAGCGAAAAAGAGAGAAATGTGTTGTACCCCGATACCTACATTATCTTTCACGGTCAATCTTACCCCCCACAATGACTCAAAAATAATGTATGTCCCTCAATGTGTGTAGTATTTATGTATTTCGTTTGTCAGTTAAAATAAAGTTGTTAAAAAAAAAGTATTAAGGACATCACTAAAGATTTGATGTTTAATCCTGGAAATTCAATTTTGATTCGGAAACTTAAATACTTCCGTCTAGAATTAAGAAACCTGATTTCAGACGAGACAAACAAAAAATTGTTTTAACAGAAATGTACATATTTTGAGAAGGGGAAAAATGTGATCGTTGGTTGGCATTTAGACTGAGAAAAAGGGAGTCAGAAAGATCCATTACTTCCATTCGAGGACAAGATAATCAGATTACTTTCAGACCTAAAGAAATCAACAAGGTTTTCCAGAAATTTTATTCTGATCTGTATAAAAATGAAACATAGATTTCCTCAGATGATGGTGGTTTGCTGTCAGGATTGCCAATTCCAACAATTACGACAGTGGAATCAGTTTCCTTAGATGAAGATATATCATTGGATGAGGTGAAAAAAGCAATCAGTAAACTGAATACGGGAAAGTCTCCTGGACCGGATGGTCTACCAGTTGAGTTTTACAAGTGGCTGCCTAATTCTGCTTTGCCTCTCTTGTTGGACATGTTCAAATCATCCCACTTGAATGGTTTACTTCCGGCTACTACATGACATGCTATGTTATCAGTGTTCTTGAAAAAAGGAAAAGATGAGACTTTTAACAACCAGTTATAGGCCGATTAGTTTGCTCAACGTCGATAACAAAATATTGCCAAAAATTCTGCCTCTAAGATTAGAAAATGTATTATCAAAATTGATTCATCATGATCAATCGGGTTTCGTAAAGGAAAGGAATACCGCAAGCAACATAAGGAAATAATTCCGCACTATTTCTGTAGCTACTGAGTTAACGGAAGACACCTCAGTTCTTTCCCTGGATGCAGAAAAAGCCTTTGACGGGGGAACTAGCAATTCTTGTTCAAGAAGATGGAGAAGATGGGTATTGGTCCAAATTATATTTCCTGGATTAAACTTCTTTACAACAAACCAACGGCTGATGTGAATACTAATGGTCTAAGGTCCGAAACATTTGAATTGGAGAGAGGAACGAGACAGGGATGTCCCCTCGCCCTACTGCTTTTTGTCATTAGTATTGAACCTCAGGCAATGACGCTAAGGCTGGAGGAAAATCTACAGGGTGTGAGTTATTGGGTGTACAACAAAAGGTGTGATTTTATGCAGACGTCTTGCTGTTGGTCCTGAAAGATCTTCGGCTTTCAATTCCAAATCTTATGAGCATTTTGACAAACTATAATCGACTTTCAGGTTATAAAATAAATTGGTCCAAGTCAGAAGTTCTACCCTTGGTACCGTTTTGTGATAAGAAGTTTGTTACACAGTGGGGATTTAAATGGTGTACAAGTAAACTGCTGTATTTAGGTGTTTGGATCTTGCCGAATATATGTGAATATGTAACGGAAAACATGAATATGGTCTGTACTGCATATAGGTTGGATTTAAAGAGATGGAGTGCTTTGCATTTGTTCTTATGGGGGAAAGTTAACGCACTGAAAATGGTCTCCACGCCAATAATTAATTATATACTAAGCATGATCCCTCTGAATATTGGAAAGAAATTTTGTCAGGAATTGGATAGGCTAACCCAGGGATTTTTATGGGATCATAAAATGCCGAGGTTGAAACTATGCAAATTACAACTGCCTTGGAAAAAGGTGGACTGTGTGTGCCAAATTATAGATCTTACCACTTGGCTTATATGTCGCAAAAACTAATGGAATTTATGAAGCCAAATCTGGATGAATGGTTGTGTGCTGAGAGTAGTCATTTTGGTCCTTTATTCCCTAGAGCTCTGTTGACAACTGTATCAAAATTACCGGGTGTGACCCATTAACAAAATGCCTGCATAGTTCATGGATGAATGATTGTTTGGGGTACGATGCTTTGACGAATCCTAATGCTTCAATTTGGTTAAATCTGGGTATTAGATGTGATGGAAAATCCTTGTGTTGGTCGGAATGTTTCTGGCGGGAGTGCAATGGGTGAGCGGCTTCTTTGAGAATGGAAATTGGTTCACTACAAGGGAATTGCAATCTAAATTCAATATTTCACATTTCTGTATGACTGATTACTGTAAAATCCGAAGAGCTGTTGGAGATATTGACTTGGAGCAAAATCTAGATGTTAACTTGTTGTGGCAGAAACCTAAAGTAGGTGGAGGTGGTCAGGTGAGTCGAGTCTATGGTTTGATTGCAGGAAAGTTTGAAAGCAATGCTTTGTTGAGGGAGGAGTGGGGTAGAAGGATTGGGAGTACTATTGAAGAAGATCACTGGTTACGTATATGTGCTAATACAAGACAATGCTCTTTAAGCTTAGTGGAGAGGTCCCGACAGATTAAAATCATCAATAGAGTATACTGGACTCCTGAAAGGCTGTTCAATAGAGGAATGTCAGACAGCTCAGATTGTTGGTCATGTGTGTTCATGATATGGGTACATTTGAGCATATGCTTTGGACGTGCACCAGAGTGCAAGGCTTTTGGTTTGAATTTGGCAGGATTTGTGATGTAGTGTTGGATGAGAAAATAAACTTTGATTCTAACACTTTGATACTCGGTAGCAACGTTCTTTAGGAGGATCTACCAATATCTCAAAGTAAGTGGGTCTATCGAGGTGCAATGGTAGGTAAGAAAATTATTTTGAGAGGGTGGAAAACGATGAATCCTGTTCTGATTGAAGTTTGGATTGATGAAATGCATGACATGGCTGAGATGGAAAGGGTTATATTTCGTAGGAACAGGAAACCTATTGTATTTGAGAGAATATGGCGGAAATTCCTCGCCATGTATGGATTTCTAATTGATGATTTGATGTGAACCCTGGTTGTGGATGGGGGCAGGGGGAGGTTTTGTAAATATGTACAGGTTACATGCTGTGTGCTAATTTGTATTTTGTATATTGTTGTTCTTTTGGATGTTTTGTATTTGTTACAGTTAAAATCTTAAAATAAACTTTCAACAAAAAAAATCAAAAGTGCTTGGATCATGACAACACATTGAAGAAAATACTTTTCGCACTTATACAAGCTTCGTTGTCCCAGGGAAATTCCAATTTTCTGATCCTTAGTATTACTGCCAGTAGGAATACAGTGCAGAGCTCTGAAGGAGTAGCCCTCTTCCTTTTGACTCTAGTGCTTTAAAAAACCTGTAATCCATAAATATAGGCTTTATCAGGAACAGAATCTCAAGCTGTGCTGGGATCCGTGCATTCAAAAAGGATTGTGTACTACAGCAGGTGTCCTCCGTTGATTAATCCATACAAAGGTGCTTCTTTTACAGTCTTAAACAAGACTGAAAATATCACTAGTGCACAGTGTTTTTTTTCTAGGGAACAGGCTATCCTCCATGTCATTTCCCTACCTAGAATGTTTACAAACACCCAATACTCCAAGTGGAGGTGGGGGGCTCCTCAAGCTTATTGATTTCTAAAACGAATTTCTTTGTGAGGCGTCTCTCCTAGGCTAAGCCCCTATACACCTCCAGCCACCATGGATGTTGTTTGAATATATATATATAGGGACAGTTGTGTTTTTTGGTTAATGCATATAGAAGGAAGGTGGTGTGTTTGTTCAGGTTGTAAGTCAAGTGCATGTCCACTTTCTTCTAGTGCAAGTGACCTGCCATTCATCCATGCTTGATGTGAGAATGTTGGTATCTATAGAGGAGTGACAGTGTTAAATGGGACATGGGATGATTTACATGAAGTAAGCTGGTAGATGTGCTCCTGTCTACGTATAATCTACAAGATAAAAGATTAACTGTGATCTGTAGCTTATGTAAAATAAAGCTATGTCTCTAAAGCCTCCTCACCTACTCTGAAATCCTGTGAATGCCTATCAGTTAAAACACCCACTGCCAACTCCCAAACTTTGGATATTCATCTCATCTACAGACCACCAGGCCAGATTGGGACCTTCTCCTGAAGATATTTCCACCTCTTTGTCAGACAACCTAAAAAATACTTCTCAAACTCTAGTGTAAGGAGATTTTAATTTGGGATTTAACGATACTAAGGATCTTCAATCCACTGCTATCGCTAATATTCTAAAGAACTAGGCTTCACCCAGAAAGTTAACCTACCTGCACATGACAAAGGTAGAATCCTTGATTGGATTGCAGAATACAACTGCAACGTATCTATCACTACTATATCCCCTCAAATTTGGACCGACCATTATCTTCTGACATACACATTGGCAACTAAATTAGCCATAGCTCAGTCAACATCTCTTGCCCCATTCACTATAACAAGGAACACAAAAAATATTACGGTAGACAAAATAATTCCCCGCATTTTACCTAATCTTAACTCCCTACCTGACAATATGGACCCCAAGCTACTAGTTGAGGAATATAATAAAATCATGGCCCTTGATGATATCGCCCCACTAAAATTAAGGAAGAGTAAATCTAAAAAAAATCTCAACACATGGTTCACCCCACACCTAAAAAATGTAAGACTAGACAAAAGAAAATGTGAAACTGCTTGGAGACTCCTACCCTCAGCAGAAAATAAAACAAACCTTATTAATATCTAAATTAAGTCCGGACTACGCATATTTTACTATTCACGGTAACGCTATCAAAGTGGCCAATGAGGTGAAAACCTTAGGTTTCTACTTAAATGCCACTCTAACATTTACCAAACAGGTAAATTCCCTGGCATCCTCTTCTGCAGACACGTGCAAATTAATCAGAGCAGGCAAACAATTTCTTTCCACTAATAGCTGCCTAATTCTTTCCATAGCTCTCATATTCTCGAAACTGGACTATTAAAACACCCTGTACATTGGTGCGAGCAAACACATCATCAAAAAAATACAGGTACTTTAGAACAACGCCATGAGAGCCGCACTAAATATAACTAGGAATGAACACATCTCCTCTACCAGGAGACAACTATCCACATTTGAGAGAGGACCAAACCTTTACCAAATTCAGACAGAACATGACCAACTGGTTGAAAGAGAACGACAAGTAATGAAGATTGCCCATGCACCAAGCGCAGGAAGTCTTCATTCTATTAAAGACACAGAGGCGAGCATTATGCTTTATCCTCTTTATTCACTGCTCAACAGCAATTCAAAACTAGACTTTTAATCCTGTTTTTTTTTAACAGTTAAAGTATGCCCAACTGGCTTGAAAAATAAAAATAAACAAAACATGATGAGCTCTGAAGGTGAGCCTAAACTACATTCCCAAGAGTCTCAAAGGCTCAGTAGTCCCTAGCCTCAGTTCTGTCCTCCAATGAGGGCTCCCTGGTCCCTGAGTCTCTAGGTGCTTTCCTCTTCTTTTTTCTTCTCTCGCTGCTTAACTCCTGCAATCGTTTAACTATTTCCGCTACTCTGCATGGCATAGCTCTCTATTGATGCGTTGCTATAAATCAATCCTGATTGTTCTTCTGTTCTCCTAGGGTCAAAGAGAAATAAGGATTGTTAGGGCTGGGAATTCGTCTCCAACATTGAATCTTAATAATTCAATACAACATTATTTACACAACTGAATTCTGTAGGGAGGGATAATGCTCGCCTCGTGTCTTTAATAGAATCAAGACTTCCTGCGCTTGGCGCATGGGCAATCTTCATTCTATGACAAGACGGGAGGCGAGCATTTTGCTTGTTCAAAGCTTTGCAGCTTTGCCGCGATGTTAGCTACTGGCTTGAAATAGAAAGTCCTGAATACCGAGTCACTGGACCAATCTGCAGCCATCATGATCTCTTGCAGCAGAACTCCAGCTGCAAAAGCTTCGGAAGCCATAGCTCCTCTGGTCGAGTGAGCTCCAAATACAGAAATGTCTATTCCAGACAATTCCATAATCTCCTTCACACATCTTGCTATAATAGCCGGGGTCACTGCGTTATGTGGCTTCCTACGTGCAATAAGTAGTTGAGTCACCCCTTGTGGTCTAATCGCAGATGTAACTGCTTCATACTGCTTTATGCATTGCGCTACGCAGAGGCTGCTGTTATCTGGAAAGTATGGATTTGTAATGACTCTGGAGTTGGTCTTAGTACGCTGCGCTATGTTGAATGCCACTCCCTCCGGATAGAATATCTTTCGGTCTATCTCAAGAGCCTTAAAATCTGAAATCCGTCTACAAGATACTAGACAGTGTAAAGTGGCTAACTTCCCGGACAGTTGCTTCCCTGATAAGAGTCCTTTCTTGGCCACTGTTCAAACAAGTGCAATACTTTAGCAACGTCCCACAGGACCGAGTACCCAGGCAACGGAGGCTTGCTCACTTTAATACCTTTTAGAAGTCTTACCACTGCCGGGTGTTAACCTGCTGGTACTCCGTCTACCAGCTCATGTCCAGCCGAAATGGCAGATCTGTACACTCCCACTGTCCTGAATGCTTTCCCTCCTGAGCTAAGAGATGCTAGAAAATGTATGTCTTGAGTTATAGGAGCTGAAATGGGAGAAATACGCCTCCCCCTGCACCATATCTCGCAGGCCTGCCAAGCAGAATTATAGCTCCTGCTTGTAGAGGGGGTCCATGATACTCTGATGAGCTCCGTAGCTTCCTCTGAAAGTCCCGGCAAGCACCACCTTCACCTGAAATTCTGCAGGCCAGGAGGGTTAGAGTCCGATCCTGAATCAGAGTTTGTGGAGCTCCCGCTGGATCTACGAGGAGATCCTCTCGGTGAGAGATCCTCTGAGGGAAATCTGTGGAAAGTTCCATCAGAATCGGAAACCAGGCTTGAGACTTCCATTCCGGAGTTACTATGACTAACCTGGCCTTTTCTCTGCACACCTTCGCTAATGCTCTGGCCAACATCGCAAAGGGGGGAAAAACATAGTGGATGTAGAGTCCCCAATCTTGTAGGAACGCATCCGTCCTTATCGGTCCTGGATCCAGCTTCCGGCTGAAGTAGTTTGGCAGGTGTGTATTTAGTCTGGAGGCGAACAGATCTGTATGAAACAGCCCCCACCTGCGCTGTAATTTGTCGAAGACTGATTCGTGTAGTCTCCAGTCACTCGAGTCTACCAGATAGCGGGAGTTCCAGTCGGCCACAGTATTCTTCGCTCCCAGAAGATATTCTGCTTTGACCGAAATGTTCCTGTCCAGGCAGAAATGCCAGAAGTCTTTGGCGATTTCCACTAACACCTTGGACCTCGTTCCTCCCAGCTTGTTGATATATCTCACTGCAGATATATTGTCCATGCGTAGCAGGATGCAACATTGCGCCTTGTCCTTGGAGAAGGCTCTGACTGCGAACGACCCCCCTAGAAGCTCTAAACAGTTGATGTGCAACTCTAGATCCTTTTGGGACCATTTTCCTCCTGTCTCTGTGTGTCCGCACCTGGCTCCCCAGCCTGACCTGCTTGCGTCTGATTCTACTATGAGCTCTGGCAGGTCTCCGAAGATGGCCCTGCCGTTCCATGCTTCCATGTTGTGAAGCCACCAGCGGAGCTCTGTTCTGCTGTCCTCATCCAAAAGGATCCTGATGATGGTATCTCCATCCTTTTTGCAGGTACCTGATTTTGAGCCTCTGGAGAGCTCGATAGTGTTAAGGCCCGGGAATGATCGCTTGGATCGAGGCTGCAAGCAGACCCACTGTCCTGGCCAGATTCCGAAGCGAAATAACCTGTCTCCCCAGGGCTGTCTTCAGATCCTTCTTGATGGATCTTATCTTGGTGGACGGTAGGGCTAGAGTGGCCTTCCTCGTATCTATGGTGAAACCTAGGAACTCCAGCTTCCTGCCTGGAATGAGTTCTGATTTCTCCTTGCTGATCAGGAAGCCTAGACTGGAGATGAAAGCGGTTGCCCACTGTACTTGCCTCTGCAGTCTCGCTTTGTTCTCCGCCATGAACAGGATGTCGTCTAAATATATGATCATCTTTATTCCTTGCTCTCTCATTGCGGTAGCCAGGAGCCTCATTAACTTGGTGAAGGCCCAAGGTGCCGATGCTAGCCTGAAAGGCAGTGGCCCTCATTACGACCCTGGCGGAAAGCGACTGACCGGAGCGCCACAGCGTAAATAGCGTTTCCGCCATTGCACGAAGGAGCAAAGTGCGGCCCATTCCGACCCATCGGGCACGAGCACCACGGCATGGCGGAAGTGCAAAGTCCGCGATGGCGGAAATGACCCCAAAACGGCCCACACCGCCGCCGTACGGCGCCCCAGGTGCAATACCGCCACCCCTCTTAGCGGTCACCGCAGTGTGCGCCTACCGGAAAGTACGGTGGCCGGAAATATACGGAAACGGAAGTTAAAACATGGGGCCGGAACGGGAAACATCCCGGCGTACACCTATAAATACACTAAAACCACACAACCACTAAAATCACTACCCTGAAACACACCCCAACCCGTCAACCACCCTAGCGAAACCAAGAATAATGGGAAAAGCAGCGAAGAAAGCGTGCGACCGCAAGCGGCAGGTCCACTTCTCCCGTGAGGAACTCACCGTGCTAACAGAGACCCTCCAGGAGAATGCTGCCGTCGTCTTCTGCACGCAAATGACCAGGACGGCACTTGCAAACAAGAAGGCCATATGGGCTCTGGTGGCACAGCGGGTAAGTGCGGTGGGGACCGCACCCCGCACCCCACAGCAATGCCGCAAGCGATGGGACGACCTGCGGATACGCGTCCGCAGCATACTCTCTGCCAACCGCAACATTGCCACAGCCACCGGGGGAGGTCCTGAATCACCCATCAAGTTGACCCCCTGGGAAGAAATCTGTGCCTCCACCATCGGAATGGAGAGCATAGAGGGAGTCGGAGGGATGGAGAAAGGAGTGCAGACATCCGAAGATACAGGTAGGTGGGCCAGGAAAAACAATGCCAAATCCACACAGTCCATCCATGTGAAGTACCATGCGTCCACATAGTGCAACAGAAACACATATCCAGGAGAACGTCCACACACATCGGCCTGATAGCGCACGTTAAAACCCACAATAAATACATAAATAATTAAAAACCCCTAATACACGCACTACACGTGCAGCAGGCACACCCTAACTGCAGGCTGCCAAACAACTGCACCCTCACTCCACACACAAATCAAAGCACCTCCAAGGCCCCGACCCAAATCACCCTCAGGTACCACCCCAATGCATGTGATACAATGCCATTCAAATTCCCACAGACCCATTAATAACCCTCGCCCTCCTTTACTCCACCACAGGGTCCGATCCAAACGACGAGCATCAGGACACCCCTACCAGCACACCTGCAAAGAGGGCCAAGAACAACGGCCAGAGACCCTCCACCTCAGCTGCACGCATCAAGACACGGCAGCAGCACAAATCAGGTGGCAGCACAGAGGAGGGAACATCAACAGGCACCCCAGCAGCCAGCATGCCCACAACACCACCACCACAGGTCCCCCCAATGGATGCCACAGAAGGCACTGCCTCCGGTGGCAGCAGCACCATAGGTGACACCCCATTGATGGCAGCATGCTCCGACACAGAAAACGGGGATGCCGAAGTCAGATCCATCCATGACCTGTCCCAATCCCCCTGTCTGTCCCATCCCGTACAACATGAGGATACCACGCAGGGGCACCCACAAGACGACGACTGGCCATCCCCCACAAGCCCTGTGGCAAGGCAACATGAGGTCAACAGCCCCTCTGTGACACCCCCGCAAATGGCCTTGGCCCAGCAGAGGCAACAGTCCCTCGACCAGTTGATCGAACAACAGCAGCAACTGGCCACGCTCCTCAAGGACCATGCTGATGAATGTGGGGGCACTAAGGCAGACATAGAAACATCAACTGAGACACTTAGGGCACAAATCGAGAGTAGCACCGAGAGCCTGAGAGTCCAAATGGAGAGAAGCACCGAGAGCCTCAGGGGGGAACTGCATGCGACGGCCAAGGACGTATGTGCCGAACTTGCCGCAGTGCGCCGTGTGCTCACTGAGCTCTCGCAAACCCTTAGGGACATGCATGGACGTGAGCAGGCAGACACATCATCCGTTGCAAGCTCCGTCCAGGGCAGCGCCCAACGTAGATCTGGAAGGAACCTGCGCTCCACAGGCAGGGGTGCCCCTGATACCCGCAGAGGGGGCTTGCAATAGCGACAGCCCACTGACAATGAGCATCTTTGGACACTGGTGTTCGGGGGGGAGGTAGGGGGGTGGAGGGGGTGTGTTGGGCTCACTTGGGTGGCGGGTCGATAGGGTGTTCAACATGACATCACATATACCATAAAAAGTGCACGATCAACCAATTAGATGTGTGGACATTGATCTTTGTGTACTAGGCCATCATAGGCGTACAGTCCATATTGTGCATGTCCCAGACACACGCAGTGCCACGAGTCCCGTGTCCATGTATCAGCCACCAGGCGTGAGTGCTAGAAGCATACATCAATGAGATGCTGACGAATGTCACGGGCCTCCGGTGCCTCGCAGACTCCATGAGGTGCTGCCACATCCCCACCCTCATCATGACCATCATCAGGTGCTTGCAGTTCTGCGTCAGGGGGCATGGGCACATATCTACGTACGCACATGTTGTGGAGCATGACACATGCCATCACCATCTTTGCAACCTTCTCATGGCGGTACAGGAGTGCCCCGCCAGACCTGCTGAGGCAGCGGAAACGGCCCTTCAGTAGGCCGAATGCCTGTTCTATGACTACACGGGTACGTGAGTGGGCATGGTTGTAGTCCTCCTCATGCTGGTCCCGTGGGTTCCGGACTGGTGTGAGGAGCCATCTCTTCAGTGGATATCCAGCATCACCTGTATGTGGACGAGAAACGTATGATGTGGAATGCCATTGATACGTACGCACACCCCCCCCCCTTCCTGCCAGGTCATTGCCAATTCACATACCCCACATCATCATGCATGTAATGAGACTCACCGAGTAGCCAGGATCTGTTCCCTGCGTGTTGCTCCATGTAGCGTGGTATTGTAGAGTTCCTCAAGACCATAGAATCATGGGTTGATCCAGGGAATCGGGCACAACAATGTGTAATGATCCTGTTGGAGTCACACACCATTTGTACATTCAGAGAATGAAATTGTTTTCGGTTGCGGTACTGGGCCTCCATGGCATGTGGGACGACCAACTCCACATGGGTGCAGTCGATGGCACCAATGCAACCCGGTATGCCGCCAAGTGCATGGAATCCCACTTTCGTGTTTGTAATTTCCTGCTCCGAGCGTGGTAGGGAGATGTAGTCGTCTGCGTGCTGCAGGAGGGCATCGAGCACTTGCAATAGTGTCCGTGAGAACAGTGGCTGAGAAATGCCATGCAACTGTCCGACTGTGTGCTGGTAGGTGCCTGTGGCCAGGAAGTGTAGTACAGACACCACCTTCAGTAGGGGTGGGATGGCGGTTGGGCTATCTATCATGCTGACAAGGTCAGCCTGTGTCATGTCCACAATGGCGGCTATGGTGTCCCGGTCCAAACGGTAGAGGGTGTGGATCTGCTCAGCAGTGAGGTTGAACGGATGTGCTCGGAGGCGTGGGATTGCGGCCTGCCTGCGTGGTGGTAGTGGCTGTGCTGGTGGGCCTTGCTGGCCCTGCCTTGCCCTCCTCCTCCTCCTGCGTCTCCTCCGTGCGGCCGGTTGTAGTTGGTGTTCGTCTTCCTCTTGGAGTTGGAGCACTTGCAGTGCTATCAGGTCCCCCAGGGCCAACATCGCGAGTCCTGCCGGTAGCATTTCGGTGTGGTCGTGGGAGGAGACTGGCTGTGCAATTCATGTGTTTTCAGGCTGTATGGCCTCCACCTGTGGTGATTCATTCCACCTGTGCAAACTGCCCTCCCCTTTGGCCGAGCACGTCACGCGCACAACGCTGCAATTCGGGGAATGGTATCTTGCTATTGCTATCATGTATTTGTACCCGATGGGCGTGTTGGATTGGTTGTTATGTTCATTCGGCTATGGTCCCATTGTTTCCCATTCTATCTGTGCAGTCGCGAACAGACTTGTGAAGGGTCAGTGGAACGTAGTACTCGAGTAACGGTGGGCCCTCATGCATCACTGTACCGAGTTGCAACGACGGGCGGGGCGTCCCATTCGTGGGTGAAGGCAGTTGCCATTTTCACACACAGCCGCACTCGATGGAATAATTAGTGATTTCAAACGGCCACAGATGCCTTTTCGACGTGATGTTGCAAATGAGGAATTCGAAGGGCGGCGCTTTCGGTTATCAGCTGGCGGCGAGGAGATGCCCACAGGTCTGACTGCAAATATAACGTTCTATTGTTCAATGTCCTTGAGACAGGGCCCATGGCGAGGGTGCAATGATTGATATGAATAGTTTGGGATGCGCATTAGCGACGTGGGCGATGAGGCCGGACGTTCCCAAATACATGTTACTTCACAACACTGGAATTACGGGCTGGGGCACTGTGGATATTGCAGGCTGCATAACGCACAGACTCAATGGATGTTTCTAATGTCATGTGAGTAATTATTCAGGCGTTTTGATCCCGGGATGAGGGAATGATGAATGGATGCATGGGCAGGTGATTTGATACAGAGTTTGCCATGTACAGGGCTTCTTGGGATATATCCGCCTCCCCTACGCTATGTGATGCAGGCCTGCCATAGTGGGACCATCGTCTATCTGGCCTTGTTGAGCCCTCCCTGTCTCGAGGCGCCCTCAGACACTTGTGTCCATGCACGTTGACATTCCCATCTGATGGATTCTGTTTTGACAGACGCATGCACAGGTACACTCGTTTGTGATGGTGTTTGCACCTCGATATAGATGTTTATGAGTCGCAAGTGGTTTTGGGGTGGTGATGATCCTTTTGAGTGGGCTAGCATGCATATGGCTGTGGATTTCGTGTGATCATTGAAGTGAGTTGTTCGAATGTAGTTCTGATGGCCATTCTGTTCTTTTTCTTTTCTTTTGGTTGACAGGTATCTCCTCCCCTTTTGCCACTGCCATCTGTATGCCACTCCTGCAGATGGATTTTACTCCCGACACCTGCTGCTTCGTGTTAATCGGTGGAGCAGCATTACGATCTTATGGGACGATCGCCAATGGCCCACATGCCCTTACGCAGTACTGGTGTCTCGGAGCAACATTTCGGCCTTTCAGCTGGACTAGTGCCTCCCCATTGGGACAGCCCTGCGGTTCTGTGCGCTTCCATGTTGCCTTTTCGTACGTGAATGTGGCTCTGTGTACCATGGGGGTACAGGGCGACACACAAGTAGTGGCTGGTCATTTCTTGCGGATGCAGCCCACAATGGTGATTAGTGTTTTGGAGTTCATGGCCTGATGGCTGTATGGGCTTGGTGTCTTTGATGTGCATAAATTGCTATTCTGATTTGGCCCGTGTAGCGTTTTTCTTTGCAAGTGATGTGGCATATGCCTATTTGGGGGGCGATGTATTGTGAGGGGATCTGCATTGGGTTCCAGCTTCGGGGTTTAGTTGCGTGGTACTGTACTGGGCGCGTTTGCCTGCTAAGCCCGTGAGGTCAGGGATGGGGGCTGCCTATATGACAGTTTGAATGTTGTCATGCTCAGGGGCGGGGGATTGGGTTTTGTGTAACAGATGCCGGTCAGCCAGGTGGACTGGTGGAATGATGTGATTTTCGGAATGTTGCTGGTCACAGGTGCCTGTGTTTGCGTGCGTTTCTTGGTGGGGGACTGTGGTCATGTCCATTGGGATGGCTTCTGTATTCGTGCCATCTGTGACCTGCAGCTCCCATTGGCCCCTCTTGTGTTGCTTTTGTTCGTTGGCATGCATGGGTGCTTTGTGCATTACAATGGTTGCATTGTGACTTCATTGCACCTACCGGGAGTTGTACTTTGTGGGCAGGGAGCGGTGTACAGGCACTCAGTGGGGCCGTTTACGGTTGATTCGCGATGCCGTACTTCTCGCCATGGCGGAATGGTACATTCCGCCATGCCTGATGGCGTTAGGTACATGTCCGCTAGGGTCGGAATTGGCGTACCGTTGCACCATGGTGGTGTTTGCGGTTTGGCATGGCGCGCGCGCGCTTGCTTGGTGCAGTTAGCGTTGGCGTTCACTACGGTGTCGCTAGTGGCTTCGTACTTTGCGGTGACGGGTCATAGTCGCACCGAGCGCTATTCGATGGCGGTATTGCATTTCCGCCATCGTTTTTCGATTTCCGCCAGGGTCGTAATGAGGGCCAGTGTCTTTAACTGCCATACCTCTCCCTTCCACTCAAATCGAAGGAAACAACGGTGGAGAGGGGCTATGGGTATCGTCAGGTATGCATCCTTTAGGTCTAACTGCGCTAGCCAATCGTTCCTTCTGAGGAGATCCGCCAATAGATGGATTCCCTCCATCCTGAAGTGTCTGTAAACTAACCAGCTGTTCAGTTCTTTTAAATTGATGACAGGTCTGACCTTGCCTTTGCGGTGGACAGAAACATGTTGCCCAAGAATCCCTCTGAGTGAGGCTGTGCTCTCTCTATGGCTTGTTTTCGCGCGAGTTCTGTATACAATAGAGCCATCTCTTCCTTTGAGGAATGCATGCGCTGTGGGGGTTATAACTTAATTGGCTCCCCTACAAAATCTCCCTGTGCTGTCTGAAGCACGAATGCGCCTGCTGATAATTTGTGCCAATTGTTCATGAAAAGCAATGTCCTCCCTCCTACTGGGGGATATATCGCTGTGCGCTCCCTCACCTGTGGAATTATTCTGTTTTCTGAAGTATCTTCTGATAGGTCGGCCTCTGAAACCTCTGCCTCTGTTCGGGAAGAATGCGTCTTGCTGGCGAGATTCCCAGTATTGGGCTCTGGGCCCTTGGGGTCTCTTGTTGGAATTGAAGCGGGCGGTCGAGCGGCCCCTGAATCGGCCAGCCCCTGCAAAAAACTTGAGTAGGGAACACCTTCCTAATCGATGCTTGCGCCTTTTCGAGCGCTGTATAAGTCCATACAAATGTATTTATCTCTTTGATAAATGTGTCGCCGAAGAGCAGGCCTTGTGCCCCTTCTCCTGCCTCATATGAGGCTAGGTCGCCTAGCTTGTTTTCTATTTTTAAAAGCATAGACCTATGTCTCTCGGCTGAGATGGCTGTATTCGCATTACCAAGAAGGCACACGGCTCGCTGGGCCCACCCTGCTAGGATGAAAGGGTCAACTGGCTCTCCCATGTCCTTTGCTCTTTCGGCGAGATCCATAATTTTAGCTATGGAGCCTCTTAGGTCCAGGATCCTATCTTGGTAGGACCGTCATGCACGGTCCATCCCCCTACTGGCGTCCTTACCGGCCTTAGTGACAAAAGTCAACATCTTGGGGTTGAGCTCCAGGGTCTATGCCACCTTTCCCGTAAGCTCTGGTCTGGGGCATGCTGCCCTAAATCGGAACCTGGTCTCCTTCTCCAACGGTTTCCTGATCTTTTGAGCCATATACAGTGCTACCCTCTGGGATGGGGTCCAGTCTGTGGACCTGAGGTGCCTAATGAGCTACCGCTCAAACATGTCTCACATGTCCTCTTCGGGGTACTCTCCACCAAGCTGGCTTTCTTTTCTATCGGTCTGTCTCTCTCCTGCTTTCCTGGACTGCCTCCTGACAGACTTCTCTCCTCCTCTTGCTCTTCTTGATCGTATTCCTCTGAGGATGAAGGTACATCCCCTATTTTTTTTGCCCCTCGGGTAGGTGGTACGAGGCAGGGCACTGCTGATTTAGCAAGGAAAGCGTCATTGAGCCTGTTAAAGGCATCAGCTGCCTCCTGTGGCTTCTCTCTCTTCCTCATTTCTGAGCCCAGGGGGGGGGGGGAGAGGAGTGCTTCCCCTTCCAGGCTGCCTTACACCCCCTATGCGGTTCTTGCAGAGGCTTGGTGGTGGAAGTCCCCTCTCCCGGATCTTCTTGCCTGCCAGCTCTAGTGCCCAGAATATTCTCCAGGACCTGTAGCCTGTCCTGTATAGGCTGAACTCCCTGAGCTACAGCTCTGACTAGGGAGTCTCCTAAAACTCTTTTAAAGCTTTGGGAGAGGTCTATTTCTTCCTCCTGAAGCTCCTGCTCTTGATCACTATACTCTTCCCAGTATTCCTCCCCTCTGTCACAGGCCATCTCTGACTCACTGTGAGGGGCTGTGATCTAGCACTCTATAGGTCTTGTACTTGACCTGTCTGCTTCAGTGTCACTGGCAGAGTGCTTTTTTTTCTGTTTGTTTTCAATATAATTTCTTTTTTTTTTTAATGATTAAATCACAAAGACCGCGCTTCCGATGTGGATCGGATATCTGTGAGCTGCGGAGCTGTGCTGTCAACCATTACATTTGAGGAAAGAACGTTGGGGGAACAAATGCCTGCCGCGCATACTCGGAATACTCTTCACGAATTGTCTCCTCTCGCCATGCGTAAGATGCCAGGGCACTACGCAGTAGCCCACACAGAACTCCTCAGAGGGATAATGATCTCCATGATGCGAGCAAAGTCACTTGCGGGATCGTCATTCTCTCTGGCATTATTATCAAGAGTTAGCAAGGTAAACCGTACGATCTATATGCGGCGCAACGAAACGCTTGCAAATATAAATACGCGCATTAAATATTAAATATGCAATATGCGCATGCTGATAGAATGGGAAAGGGGTACTTAGCTGTCGAGATCAGCAAAAAAAGAAGAGGAAAGCACCTAGAGACTCAGGGACTTATACTTACCAAGGAGCCCTCATTGGAGGACAGAACTGAGGCTAGGGCCTACTGAGCCTCTGAGACTCGTAGGAAATGTAGTTTAGGCTCACCTTCAGAGCTCATCATGTTTTGTTTATTTTTGTTTTTCAAGCCAGTTGGGCATACTTTAACTGTTAAAAAAAAAACAGGATTAAAAGTGAAGTTTTTAATTGCTGTTGAGCAGTGAATAAAGAAGATAAAGCATAATGCTCGCCTCCGGTCTTGTCCTAGAATTGCTGCGCCCATAGATACATGTGACAACTATGTTGTCCCTTACGCTTTCTACCTGTTCTACTTTAGTCCTAGCTCCCTGCCCGTTGCCGCAGTGGCCTCCCATTGCACAGTTGCTATTTTAGACACCTTTTACCGTAATTTGTACCTGATGTGATGCACCCAGTGGCTTTTGTTCATTCTGTATATTTGACTTTTATTAGCTATCTAAATAGTGAGTTATGTAAATAGTCTTTCATGTAAGTGTATATGTATTATCTGACTCTTGCTAAGTACTACTTTTTCTTATATGTAACCAAGCTGAACATATTCTTATGCCTTGCGCCCTGATACCCTCGTGTCTGGTGCGCACTACAAATAATAAAAACAAACAATGTCATTTTCTAGGCCCTGGTCTTGCATCTTCTGTCCTGCTGACAGTCTAATCTACATTATCACCCTTGGCGGTGCCGTGAACCAATTAAAATGCTGGGAACGCAAGCTATATTAAACCAGCTAAGCGCGCATTCTGATCGTGTTCGTCCGCTCTCCCACTGCGACTCTCCCCTTTCACCCAAAACCGCCGTGCCATTACGATTTGGAAAAAAAAACAGTGGCAACACAAATTTTCAGAAACCTTATCTGAAAAAATGCTAATCATACCTTTGTGCCTCGAAACAGAGTTTACCACCTACAAGAACCTCCACACAACATCAGTCTCTTCATGATGAAGCACATAATACTTATAATGTCACGCCTACCATCGTCGCATTTGATGCACTTGACAAAATTTCGTTTGAAACCTGTCTCGAGGAAAAAAAAAGAGGGATTGGGCCACTGTGTAGAGCCATTGTGCCACCTGTTAAAGATAGATTTAGAGCATAACTTCAAATAAATTGGAACTCAATGTTATGGGAGAAAGAACTGTCCTAACACCAAACTTGAGTGCCGAGCATCAGATGTGGTCTTTTATACACGTTGAATTTACATATAAATCATATGTACATGTACTTAAAACATCCTTTTCTGTTCCTAGAAGTTAAGAAATCTAGTCCACAACAATCATATCAATGAGTCTGGTCTGGACAATTCTGTTCTATGACAAAGGGCAAAGATGTTAATATATTTCACACAGCATTGATTGTCACACACAATAACTGTTCTTGTACACCGACACGTGATTCAACGCTAGGGGGTGCTGCCCACTATCCTAAAAGTAGTCTGCAATATTTGAAAGTACTTGCCATTGTAGTTGGACCTCCAATTATGAAATGTTCAGACAGTGTGGCCCCCTGCGTCTTCCTCAGAGTGGAAATGTATGTGCATAAAAATAGAGCGCAGTCTGTGAAAGGACACTCATATTAAAGTTAGAAGTTATCTCTGTATGCGATCGGAGATGAGGAAGGGCCTATTTCAGTGTGCCCCCAGTCAGAGTGAAGTGAAGTCACGTGGCCTTGGCATGGCTCGGAGGCACAATCAATGTGCTGCACATGTATGTTCAAACGGGTCAGCCAACTCTTATTAATGTGTGCTTCTAGATCCCAAAGAGTACCGGAGGGGTGCATAGCCAAGAGCCAATAGCATTTTACATTTTATCCACCTGATGGCTCTCCACCATGTAAAATACACCATGTCAGAAAATGATCTTTCTCCCCTTTCTACAATCCTTTTCATTTTAGCTCTTGAACCTTTTTTAGAGACTATCAGAAAAAAAATTATAATATATTAGGAATACAATATCAAAACCTTCATATCAAAACAGCTGCATATGCGGATGATGCTCTTACATTCCTGAATAATCCAGAACAAAGAGGTCCACACCTTTTACAGACTATCTCTAACTTCTCTATATCTGGATATAAGCATAACATTGATAAATCAGAAATCCTTCCCCAAATACTGCATGCCACACCATACACTACCCTTAGGAATGAAATGGTGTCCCTAAGGTCTCAAATATCTTGGAGTTCATATAATCACTCGTATCTTGAGATGTGAAAAGGAAATACATAAATCATATTAGCTAGAGTCAATGAACTTATAACTTCATGGTCTCCCCTTTATCTATCCTGGTGGGGTCGTTCAGAGTCCATACAGATGATGATGATCTCTCCCGTAATTCTCTATCTTCTGTATATGCTACCTATTTCCTTTCCCCTTTCCTTTTTCAAGTCCTTATACTCTTGCCTACTCAAATTTGTATGGGGTAAAGGAAGACGTAGAATATCACTTAGTAAACTAAAGAAACCTCGCTCTATGGGTGGCGTTAATTTTCTAGATTTTAGAAAGTATCGCATAGCCTTTGTTATTAAGCAAGTACAAACATGGTTTATTGAAGAAGAATTGGAAAATGCTCCCAATTGGGTGCTGTTGGAAAAAGCTGTGGTTTCCCCAATTCCCCTATCGGATATTTACCTTATCAAAAGTAAGAATAAACTTATGAAATGTTCCTATATACGTCAATCTGCACTATAGCTTAAACTATGTTCCCATCTCTTGCCAAATTGTCTGCTTTACCTCTCCCCTTATTTGGCTTAATCCCCTGATTAAGGTGAAAGGCAAATCGATATTGTGGAAGCCGTGGCTATCTAGAAACATTAAATACTGTAACCAGTTCTTCTCACATGATGTTCCTATTGATTTTGAAAACTTTGCTATCAAATATCATCTTCCGGCATCTGCCATGAAACAATACTTGACCATTATTACTGCTCTGTTTGAAAATTACGATCAACTTATTCATAACTCCAATACACCTGATATACTAAGATTGTTTTATATACAAAAACATAATTGTACTGCATCTTTCCTTTATAAATCTCTGATGGCAACTCCAGAGGCTGGTTTGCTACATAATGATTGGAGAAACGACTGTACACTGCCGGACCTTCAATATGATTGGCCTTCACAGTGGAAATGCATCTTGAGAATTACTTTGTCAGCCAGTCTAACCCAAACCCTATTAATTTCCCTTCATAGAGCCTTTGCTACCTCTGCTTCCCTTTTCATTTTTAAAACACAGCAGGACTTATTTTGACTTCCTCATCTTTGGGAGCTCCCTCCTACAAGCTGCAATTACCAAGGATCATACAAAAAACGTTTTGATTTATGTCTCATGGTTGCACTGCAACCCATTACTACTATTTTTTTTTTATGTACTTGTGCATAATCAAAATACATGATTTTTACAAGGCTGAGATCTTCCTAGAAAATCTTGAATGCCGATTTTGTTTAAGAAAGTTCCCGTCTACTGTTACATAGACATCATGTGACACGTACGTGAAGAAATTCTATACTACTAAGTGGAAAAGTATGCAATGCATTCATTACTTACAAGTGTTGGTGGAATAATATTTGTAACATCCATTGGCTAGAAAACTGTATAGCTTCCTCCCCTGCTCCACTTTGCAAACATAATTTGAAATGGCAACCGTTTCTTGATTTTATATCTAATACAGATTGCCACTAACACTATCATTGTATATTTCTTTATTCCCTCCCCACTTCTCCTTCTGTTTGTGTTCCGTCCTGTCTGTCTCGTTTGTTTTCTGTATAGCCTGTCATTATGTTTTTGTTTCGTTGCCACCCCTTCTTTTAAATCAGAACATACTGCATTGTTGATATTAACTACATCCTTTTACTTACACATAACGGATATTGTTGTAAATCATTTGCACTTCTTTTAATCATTTTGTTGGTACCTCCTATTTATGTACTGGCACTTGTTCTTGTTTATTATTAATGATTATTGAATATCTTGTATGTGATTTCTCATAATAAAAATCTTTTAAACTCAAAATTAACTTTCTGAATTTGAAAGAGCTAAAAACGAAATTACAACACAAACTACCAGAACATAGGCAATACACATTTTTAAATCTTGGATTGCAGGAAGAGACATAAGCACTACATTTGAACATTATAAAGAAACATTTGAAAGAAACACAGTTGGTACATCTGCTCAAAACATTTTAAGCTGAAGAATGCACATGAAATGGAACAGAATATCAATCCATGGTGGAATCAATAGACACCCATGATAAAAACAACGAAAGGACTAAAGCGGGGTTGTCCTCTCGCAGCCACCTTATATAATTTATACACAGCAGATTGTGAAGAACATCTTAATGACCCGGCTCTGAATCCTCCAAAACTGAACTCTGTCCCAATTCAAGCGTTATTCTAGGACGACGAAATAATCCTATTAGACAAAACCATCTCGGGTCTACAACGGAGCTTACATCTTATGTGTCAGGGATACAGGTAGGCTGAGACATAGACAGGCTACTCGCAGGGGTGTTGTGGGAACTATTATGGCAGAACAGGCTCTGCGTGGGAAGTTGCAACCATATAAAAGGCTGCGTTGTCCTGTGTGCAGGAAAAAGACACTAAAGACTACATTGCCCAGCAACTGGCGCCAAATGACTACAGTTCCCAGCATGCTTTGGGCCGATTCAGGCCAATCAGGAACCAGGAAGGGTGCAGCAGCCCCAATGCGCATGCGCAGAGCCCCAGGCACGGGGCTTGCGCTTGAGACTCCACGGCGAGAGGACGTGTGGACCGGAGCTCCAGGAAAATCACTCGCTAGGGGCCCAGCCCCACCCGAGCAGCAGCCCGGCCCCTCGCCTTCATAAGATAAGTGCCTATTTATGCTAAAATCTAAGAGGAACCGCGGGGGGAAGTGCAGGGGGCCAACATTTGCCCTTCCGGAGCCCCTGCACCATTGTAAAAAGATAAGTGGGCGGGCATAACTTTGGCGCCCTAGTGCGCGGGCAGTATGTTCTGGGGTCCGTATTTTTGTTGGGATGTTCTCACTCAGGTCTTGAACGCACACAAGTTTACGAGGGTCTGAAGCAAGACCGCTCGTGGAAATTCAGGGAAATCTACAATTACGTTTGCAGGGGTCTGCGGGAAGACCGCTTGCCTCTAGTTGTACACTCTGCTGTACATCACCAGATCTTGGTGCATTACTTTGTACAATCTGAGCCTTGAGAAGGCAACACTGTGTGTATGTGTGTGTAGGTGTGGCATGGTGTGAATGCTACAAATTTGGAGGACACACATTAACGCTTGTCATTTCTTTTAGCTTGAACCTCTGGGAGAACTTTTCACGGACGTGCACAAGGACTCGACTGCTCTTCATGGACAAGACTCTAAAGACCAGAGCTAAGTCTGCATGCCATTTGTATTGTTTAAAAAACTACGTACTGGTCTGATTGACATAGGGTTAGATAGTGTAAGGGTGTGCTTATGTGCTAATTGGTGCTCATGTAAAAGAATAACTACTAAGGGCTGTGGACACCTGAACAAAATTGCGCAGCAATCAATCTACCCTATATTTCCCCTGTCCTGTCCATAACCTCTACCTTACCCTCAATCCGGTTTACCTAACTTCCCCCCACCTATCCAACCATCGAGACCCTAACCCTCCTTCCCTGCTCTGGTCAAAGAAACCTGTGTAAGCCTTGACTTGCGGGCTCGTGACCATAGTGGGGGTGGTTGGTATAACGTCGCTCCTGCACCTTGGATCTGGATATCGTGACATTATGGGAACCAACATGAAATCCAGCAACCTAAGGATCAATACAGCAAAGACTAAAATCATGCCATTAGTAAAACTTCCATTCAAGAAACATCCAGCGCTAAAATTCTCTATTGATAACATTTGTCTAGAAGAAGTATCGACCTTCAAATATCTCGGCATTATACTAAATCAATCTAAAATAGAAAAACAGTGGTTCAATAACCTGGAAATGAAAACCCAGACACTAGCCAGACAAGGCTGTGTCCTACACAGGAAATATGGCAAATTTTCCTTTAAACCTGTCATAAAATTCTACAGGCAGAAAGTAATCCCGGTAATTACATATGGCAGCGACGCAATGATCCACTCACAATCCAACAATTGGGCGAAACTAGAAGCTATATTCTGGAGAAAGATCCTAAGGCTCCCAGATTCCTATCCGATGGCTAGAATTTGCTATGAGGTGGCAACCTAATCCCTATCTTCGATAGTGACATGGAAAAAGCTCGACCTACTAAGAAAACTTCTGACAAACGATGAAACACCAGCAACAGTAATTTTGAAAAATAATCCAACTGCTCTTCATAATACATTTTTAAGGAAATGGAAAGATCATTTGCACCAACAATTAAAGGATGAAGAAATATCACTCAAAACCCTCATGAACAGACCACAACATGCAAAACGCAAATTAGAAAATAACGACCGGATCCGAACATGTCATGCCAAAACTCTATATTTAAAGAAATCTTCAAAGTCAATTGGACACTCGAGCACTAAACGAAATTCCGAAGTACATGGAACAGTTTCCTGATAACAATATCCGTACAGTGTACATGGCAATTTGTTTAAATAACTTACCTACAAGAGACAAACTGGCAATGATATGACAAATCCCGAAAAGTGACAACTATTGTTGTTTCTGTAAACATAGAGAAGTACCAGAAACAATTTATCATCTAGTAATGATCTACCCAGAATTAACGACCAAGAGACTGGATTTTGGTAATTTCTTCAAAATATCAAGTCAACATATGGACACAGATATGCGTTGGTCTTTATTATTGAACGGACGCGAAAACAAACTAATTTTCACGATAGCTCAATACTTAAGACATATTTTGGGATTGCAGCCTAGAGTTCAACAGAAAGCCAAGTGAAGATACTGACGACTGGCCTAATTGATGCCGAAAGTGTTAACAAGAGATCTTCTTATTGTCTCTACATTCTTATTTTTTTATCTACTCTCTCTAGCTCTCAATTGAACTGTTATATTTTATAATTTTGTGTATCACTGAGTTTTAAAAATGAAATGAAAAGTTTGCAACAAACTAAATCATTTTAATAAAAACATTTTTTTAAAAAAAATAGACATTTAAACAGTGTACCCCATTTCCTCAAAATCAAGATAATGCACAATCCATCTTTTCAAAATGCAAATTAAATTTTTACTGCAATCATCAAGAAACGCAAATGAGATGGAAAAGATACTTCACTTCCAAAACAAAGCATGACTGACATGGATCTTTATCGCCTAAAAACATCTTGTGTCCTTCCCCTTAATATCCTGAATCCCTTCAAAGAGAAGTGCGGTTCGGCATACAATAGCATCTTAAATGTGGAGGAAGAGAAGGACTCCGACAATTACCTCAAAATGTTTTCACAATAATAACAGATGAAAATGAACACGAATATGTACACCTGTTTGACCAGGGTGGATTACTAGAGCACATTGATAATCTCAGTGCCGTAGTGCTCCAGGGGACTTGGCTCACGGATCTAATATTGATAGACAGATGGAATATTCTTTCTAGCCTTGGCCACATAGGGGCTTAGGGGTCACCCTAAAGGCGGTCTTATTTTGGGCGGTGAGAAAAACGATTGGCCTGCTGGAAATTTCTTTTGAGCCAGAGCATGTTCCCATTGGTAGAATTATCTTCCCCCAGGAACCTTACAAGACTGGACTAAAGGAATTGATCATTTTTAATATTTATGACCCCATCTACTCTTATAACTGACATGTGTGTTGTCCAACGGGAGGAAAGAGATCTTTTTCTCCTAGTAGCCTGGCTTAACCTGCCTCATTGCTTTCAAGTCCTATTCAATCTGGGCACTTAAGTATTTAATCCTTCAAAGAATATGATCTCATGGAGCGACATTAAGTTGGGGACGCCAAGCTTGTGGCACAAGACCAATTAGGTGAATCCCTGAGTATTTGTTTGCTTGTTGAAGCTAATATGTTCTTGGCTTCTGCCAAGCTGGCCATTACAACCTATGAAACCTGTGTGGAGAAAATGTAACCCAGTGCCCTTGTTAGAATAGGCACTTGTTCTCGCGCTGGTATTGACCCAAAACCTTTACAACGGCATATATCCGACAAGCACATTAAAGAAAAAAAGAGGGAATTACACTGAGAACTACGTGCCACAGCCAAAGGGGAGTCTAACTCAGTTGAGTATCTATTGAAAGTAAAAATACTATCAAAAGTGGCTAAAACAACATAAATATCAAGTCAAATGCTCATGTTGGAAGGTGTTGGTCCATTCATCCCTCACCAATAACCCTGCGTTGTAATAGGTCTCTGTGTCAAATGCCTCCTGGTCACTTATGACTTCCATAGAATGTTGAGTGAGTGAGTGACAGCTCAGAGATTGCTGATGGGTGCAGGCTGAAAGTAGTGAGGATGGCCAGTGGGTGTTCCCTGTATTTATCCCATATCAGTCTTGTTATGTCCTTTCCCTGCCCAGTCCAGTCTTCATACAATTACCCTAAGAGCAACAGGTTATGTACATAACTGTATATATGTAAATAAAGCTCTTCCTGGAAACCAACATAAGGGTCCACAGGTGGACTGTGTTGTAGCGCTTTATCCAGGGTACCACGCAAGCATATCTCATGGCAACCATATCCAGGGTACCACGCAAGCATATCTCATGGCAACCACAACACCCTGTTATTTTTTGGAAGCTAATTAATACCAATAAATCTTTGACTAGTGTCATCAATGGTTTACCAGAGCAGGAATGGGCTATTCATGTGAAGACAGGGTGAGGGGCTCATAATGACCAAGACCTCTGTGAGTTGGTCTTTCACGGACAGTCTCCTTGATATCCATGGAATAATAAGGGCCAGTAAATCATCTTGGGCCAAAGGCCCTGATGGGATTTGTAACTCTTTAATTAAGGCAGATCTGGACCTATGGGTCAATACCTTGTATTGGCTTTTTCGTTGGATCGAAGAGACCCAATCTATCCAACGAAAAAGCCAATACAAGGTATTTCCTCATGGAGGGATAGCATAATTGTCCCTATCTTTAAGAAGGTGAGTAATGTCGACCCCCGATTGTTGATGTTAGATGCCTCGGCTAAGATCTTTGCTTGTGTTTTATTAAGATCTTTGCTTGTGTGTTATTAAAAGAGCTTGGAGCTCCCCATCAATCAAACTGGGTTCCGGAAAGGGCTCAACACTACTGTAAATGGCGTGTCTCTGGTTACTACCATTCAACAAGGTTGGGTGATACGAAGGAACACAGTATATGCAGTCTTTATTGATCTTAGTGCAGCATTTGATACCGTAGATAGAGGCAGGCTATGGAGCAAGTTGCTTAAATGGAACATCCCCCTTGACCTACTAAAGATGATCATACAGTTACATGAGCATACTAGGGTTAAGGTACGTTTTGACCAACATGGCAGGCCGACACACTGGATTGCCACCTATAAAGGCTTAAAACAAGGTTGTATCCTTGCCCCCATCCTATTTAATATTTATTTGTCAGATTTAGGTGAGGCCATCACCAATCCACATTCCACAGCACCGAAACTGGGCCAAACCCTTTCGCAATCGATGGGCTACGCGGACAACCTTGTTTTGCTTGATTTAACCCCTGGAGCACTGCAGTCCCCTCTGAATTGCTTGTAAGCCCACCCAGAGCTGAAATCTCTCGTAGTAAATATATCAAAAACCAAAGTTATAGTTTTCACACCAACATTAAAAAAGGTAAAAAGAGTAAGATGGTACATGTTTGGTGAGGCACTCAAAGCGGTCTCTGAGTACAAATATGTAGGCATTAATTTGTACTCTAAATTAAGGGGTATACAGCACCTTGAGAAATTGAATATCCAAACCGCCTAGATCACTGGTTGCATCAGCTCCTTTGCAAGTAAGGGTAGGGGTTACTCTGTTGGAGTTTTGATTCAACTCGACCAAGCTAAAATCTCACCCTCAATACTGTATGGTGCTGAGATCTGGGCCTTTGAAAATGTGTCAGAGATGACTCAACTAGAGTGTCAAACACTAAAGAGACGTATGCGACTGCCTCTTTGCACAGCTACCGAAATGGTGTATCCTGAATATGATTGTACCTATTTATGTTACATTTTGTCTTTCCTGCTTAAGCACGTAATGGAAGTTGAAAAACGGCTTTGACACTAGCTTATGTGGGTTGCGTCATGATGTTGTGTTATCTAAAACTGGTTTCATGCAAGCAAGTTGCATTGTGAAATGTAAGACACTTGCTTATAGATGGCTAGCATTGGCTCCGGAGAATGTGATCATTCTGCCACAAAAAAAAAGAAATGTTGAAGCCCATTCTAATTGGGATTAGTCATGAACAACTCATTACCGAACTGACCTCGAGGAGCAATTCAGCAGTGTTTGTAGAATGCATCTTGGACCGGACGAATTCCCCAAGCTATATTGGCCATTTTGTTGTAAAGTCTGTGGTCTGAAACTACATCAAAGTAAAATGTAATGTTGTAAAGTCCCTTGAGGTAGTTGGAACTTGGTCGAATATAACTAGAAAAAACAGACAATGTTGTTTTTGTGGAGATGCTATATTGGAAACTGTGAAACACTTGTTGACCGAATGTATTTCACTTGTGAATCTCTGTCTGATTGCGTTAAGGTCAGCTGGAATTGAAGGTACTATTTCAAGGGAAGAACTTTGATTTACGTTTATGAACGGAAACCAAGAAGCATGCATTATATACCTTACAATCTTTTGGAGGAAGATAGTGAGGATCTTGGACATCTTGGCTTGAAATTGTTGTTTTTACTTTTCACAGTCCTATGTGGTCACTGTTTTTTCTATTTTATACTGTTTTACTGGGATTTCAATGAACACTGTAATAGTGATGTATTAAAAGTTGATTTTTGTTAACTGTATAATACGATAATAATAAATAAAATAAAAAAGAATGCCTGTTGCTGGCCACCTAGCGGAATCCTCTATTAAAAGCCATTGCTGCCCTCAACTTTCTCAAAGAAACACATGGTCATCAATTCTTTCAATAGCAGGTTCAACCCCTATTTTTAAAAGTAGCATTTTTCACTACATTTGTAAAAAAAGTAGTGAATGTTTCAAAAACAAAATTACCCTGTTATACTATTAACCTGTTTAAAATAAATACTTTGTGTTCCTAATTCACAATACCGCTTTGTATTCACTGTTTGTGTCAATCCATACTTTAATCTTTCTTTCACAGTCTTAGTGTTGGAGATAAGGATGTTGACCGCAGAGGTGGGTTGGGGTGACATGGCCCTCTCCCCCCAGATAGCCCTGTGTATATTTTTCCGGGTTGTCTGCATACCTGGTTTCTCCCGTACACACTTCCTGGATTTCCTATCCTTGAACAGCAGGGGTTTAAGAAGGTGGCATACATAACCTGGCGTAGATGAGCATTTTATTACGTGCTTGGTTTCTTAAGAAAATCACTCTCAATGTCCAAGTCACTATCTGATGCCTGAAAACCCCTCCTTTTGATAGATATCAGTTGCTGCATTTTTATGAATGCTATCCCACTTCTGTCATTCTTTTGTGGATGGGTTCCTAGTGCAGTCCCTCTGGATCATTTTAATAATGAATACAGTTTTCAAAATTAGCACAATCTTTCTTTTGTGTGACCATTTAATGAAACTGGAATTTACTGTAATTTTTTTACACACTGGGTTGTATCAGTATTTGTATTTTATTTGTAGTTTATAAAGCGCCTTAATCCAAAGCGCTGTACATTATAAAAGAAAGAGCAGTACAATAAAAGTGCATAAACAATTAAGTACAGGCCGCATACAATCAGGGATATTGAAGAAGATACTTTTTCTGGGAAGCACAAAACAAAGAATAGGAGGTAATAGAGCGAAGTGAGAGAGGGAGAGCATTCAATTGAAGAGGACCAAGAAGTTGAAAAGAACGAAAGCGGGACTGAGCACATGAAGGACGGGTCTGAAAAGGGAAGAGGACTGAAGAGAACGAGTAGGGATATAGAAGGATACAAGAACAGCAAGGCATCTAGGGCAAGTCTGTATAGAGATTTAAAGACGGGGCAGAGAAAGTGAAATTTTATTTGTGAGTGAAAAAGGAGCCAGCCAAGTGTAGCAAGAGAGGAGGAAATAAGGTCACAATAGGGGAGAAGACATAATAAACAAATAGAAGAATTAGAGATTGATTTGAGAGGGGCAAGATGAGAACTTGGGAGTCAAAGAGAGTAGTGGAACAGTAGAAGAGCCGCAAGAAGATCAGTGAGGATATTAGAAGTTTAGATGCCTGGAAAGTGAGGAAAGGGCGAGCTTTCTGTACATTAGGAAGGTGGAAGCGACAGGAACAAGAGGTGAGAAAGAAATGATGAGAGAAATGAAGTTTAGAGTCAAAGTGAATACCAAGATTACGAGCAGAAGTGGAAATTGGAAGACTAGAAGGAGGAAGAGATATGAACGGGTGTGAGGGATGGGGAGGAAGAGTGTTTGCCGGGAAAAACAAGACTTCAGTTTTCCCTGCTTTAAGAGTGAGGAAGTGAGAGGACATCCATGATTTAATAGCAGTGGGACAGGCAGTAATAGTGTGATGAATATCAGCAATAAATGAAGAGAAGGTCAGAAAAAGTTGAGTAACATCCGCATAGAAGTGATGACAGAGACCAAAAGAAGCGATAATAGCCGACAGTTGTGATGTATATAAAGACAAGAGGAAAGGGCCTAGGACTGACCTTTGAGGGACCCCATGGTCAAGAGGGAAAGAGGAGGAGGAATTACCCCCCCATGAGAGAGAGAAATTCCGATTAGAAAGCTATGACCTAAACCAAGATAGAACAGAACCCTTAAGACCAAAAGAAGAAAGTGAAGTCAATAGGAGAGAGTGATCTACGGTATCAAATGCCACAGGTACGTCAGAATAAGAAAAGAAGATTGTTTAGAGTACCGCGCTGAGAGCAAAGAGTTGAGAACAGAAATCAGAGCAGTTTCAGTTCAATGAAGAGGACGAAAGCCAAATTGATATTGAGGAAGAAGAAAGTGACGGGTGACAAAGGATTAGATCTGGGAGTACACAAGGCATTCAAGCAACTTGGAAAGATATGGTAAAAAAGAGATAGGCCAGAAATTAGGAAAAATCAGGGTGTTAGCTGTGGGTTTTTTCAGGGTGGGAATCACAGTTGCACGTTTAAAAGAAGCAGGGAAAACAGCTGTTTCAAGACAAGTATTAAAGAAGGAGACAAGATAAGGTATTAAAAGAGGGTAGACTGTAGGTATGAGAACAGTGGGAATTGGGTCAGTGGGAGAAGTAGTAGGATGAGCTTTATTGAGAAGAGAGAGAACTTCAGCATTAGAAATAGGAGTGAACTGAGAAATAAAGTCCGTAGGGGTAGAAAAAGAGGGAGGTGAGGAGCCGGGGGGCGAGATATTTCAATGTCTCGACAGAGTTAGAAAACCTTTGAAGAGAAGAATTGGGAAAAGTCAAGAGGAGATACAGTTGAGTTGAGAGAGTGATCAGGAGTAGGAGGAGCGAGAAGACGAGCAAGAGTTTGGAAAAGACAACTAGGATGGGCAGATTGGGAATGAAGAAGATCAGAAAAGTAGGAGCGCTTAGCAGAGAGTAAACACTCATCATAAAGAGTATGATAGGAGAAGTAAGAGGAGTGATCAAATTCAGATTTAGATTTGAGCCACCGTCTTTTGAGTCGGCGGAGAAAGCGTTGCATAGAGGGAAGATGGGGAGAGAGCCATGGCTGAGACGGTTTACGGCTAGGATGGAATGCAGCTAAAGGATAAAGTTGATCTAGACAGGAAGAACGAGATGATTAAAGGGCAGAAGCCGCCTCATCCGCGTTGAGTGCGGCAGAGGCCGAGAAGGAGGAGAGTCTTTCAATGCAGGTGTCGTAAAAGAAGGTGGGATTAAAACAGCACAGATCGCGCAGAAAGAATGTTTTAGAAGAAAGAGGGAGAGAGCACTGGGGAATGGAAGACAAAAGCGATGTTGAAAGTAAGTAGTGGTCTGATAGGTAGACAGGTAAAGCAGAAACAGGAGTGGCTGTAAAAGATGAGAGAAAAATTAGGTTAAGAGAAGAACCAGATATGTGAGTAGGAGGGGCAACAAGAGATGAAAGAAAATGAGAATCGAGAATAGAAAAAAAAGAAGAGGTGGAGTGTATAGTAGAGAGATTGAGATTGAAGTCCCTAGGTAGAGGATTAGGACTCAGCAAGATATAGGATAAAAGATGGTCAATATCATGATAAAAAGAGCCAAGTGGTCCAGGAGGACGATAGACAATAATAAAAGAAATAGCGTGGGGTATGGTGAAGCAGGCCCGCTTAAAATAAAGAACCAAGAACATACTCACTGTGCCTGTGCAGTCATATCACATGGCGGCGAGGATGGCGCACTTAGAGCGGGACTGAGGAGGACGTTGGAGGGAACCCTGCGCCACCACGGGATCGCCTTGACGAGGTGCCCTAGGCCGAAGTGAGCCCAGCTTTGGAGTCGGCTCCAGTGAGCATGGAGCGCTTGGGGCACCGCACCAGGTGAGGAGAGGCTGGCGGCGAGGCACATATTTTGGGACTGAGGCACGCCGTCATGCTCGCGGGCTAGAAAAAAGCACCTGCGAGCGTGAATGCTAGCAGAGAGAACGTTGCCATACCAACCCTCTCAACAAAGCACTGACATAACAGGTGTAACAAATGGGGCTGGATAGAGGTACTTCCAACGACGCTTCCAACAAAGCAACAGGAAGACAACAGGCGCAGCAAACGGACCTGAATAGAGACACTTGAAGAAATTAAAGTGACAGTCCCGAATTCCTTAACTATCCCATAGAAATTAAACAAAGCAACACAAGACTAATACTGAAGTGTGGCACAAACAGAATAAATAAAAAAGGGACTCCAATACAACACAGACATGTCAGCTGCAAGTATGTCCCCACCTCCACCTTTTCTGTCTGAACCAGGAACACCGAGTATCAGATGAGACAGGTGGAAAAAACATTTTGATACGTATTTAATTGCAATTGGGGGAGACAAGTTCGCCCCTGGTAGGAAACAGGGTATCCTATTACACAATCTTGCCGCAGAAGGGAGGAGTATATACGATGGCTTACCAGAGCCAGAAAAGGCAGGCTAGGGCGACATTGATGAGTACAAAAACGCAGAGAGGAAGTTGCAGAACAACTTTGAGCCCAAAAAGAATATTACCATTGAAAGGCACAAATTCTTTGAAGAACCCAAGAACCGCAAGATCCAGTGGAAAATGTTTTGGCTGCTTTGAGGACATTAAGTCATAACTTTGGGACCTTAACCAACAGTAGCAGGGTTCAAGAGAAACTGTTATCAAAAGACTTGCCCTTGGAACAGGCGGTAGAGGTTGCCAGGGGTATGGAGCAGACTACTAAATACACAAAAAGCATGAAATGTGAAAAACAGGGAAATTAGGTGGCGCCATTGAAAGGGAATGATGGAAAAGAAGTGAAATGCTACACGTGTGGCAGTAATCAGCACATTTCATCCAACATATTATGCCCAGCAAAGAACGTAAACTGTCTGAAGTGTAAAAGAAAAGGGCATTTTGCAAGAGTTTGTTGTGAGCCATCCTCAGTTGAACCAATTGAAGTGGGTGGAAGGCGACCAGAGCAGGAGGAGAGCTCGGCAGGCGCATATGCGGCTCAAGCAAGACATGTACTGGAACTGAGTGACATGTCTAACAGAGGAAGAGGCCCGGCTGATGTATTCCTAATGAACGGCAGAGTGGTGACGATGAAAGTAGACAGCTGTCCACCTTGGACAATCATGTCGAAGGAGACATATGGGAAATGTGTAAACGGAAAGGTAGGAGAGCTAATGGAACATGAAATAGAACTGTTTGCATATGGAAATGTGAAAATCCAAGTGTTGGGAAAATACCAGGCGATTATCAAATATAAGGGGAGAAGTTGCGAGGCAGACATTTCTGTGACCAAGGAAGGGTCATCGCTTCTGGGGTGGAGCGAACAGAGCAAGCTTGGACTTCGAATTCAAGCCAATGCAAGAGTACCGGTTACTGTAGCAGAGACAGGAGACAAATGGGAAAGGGAATTTCCTGAAGGGTTCTGAGGGGAATTAGGAAAGTTGGATGGTTTTGAACACAGTATCAAGCTCAAGAAGGAAGCTGTGCCGAGAGTGCATAAAGTAAGAACAGTGCCTCAACAGCTTAAGAATAAGGTGAAGCTGGAAATAGAAACGTTGCTGCAGAGGGGGATAATTGAGAGAATTGAAAGCTCAGAATGGTTATCTCCAGTAGTAATTTCAGCAAAACCAAATTGTAACATTAGGCTCTGTGTGGACCTAAGAGACCAGAATAAAAACATTTGGGTGTATCGCCACCCTCTTCCAGTCATATCGGAGGAACTGTCAACCTTGAACAATGTGAAGGTGTTTTCGGTAATTGATTTGTCTTCAGCATATCACCAGGTACCCCTATGAGAGGGGTGCCAGCACCTAACAGCTTTTGTGACAACAGAAGGGACATTTAAGTATTGTGGTATGCCATTTGGCTTAGCCTCAGCGGCAGCAGTCATTCATAGAGCTATGGAGAAGGTGTTGGAAGGGGTGCCAAATATTATCATATTTCAAGATGACATTCTGATTTATGCGGATTTGAATGAGAACATGATGAGTTATTGAGAATAGTGTTGAATAAAAAGTGTGGGGTTGACAGTGCAAAGAAAAAAGTGCAAGTTGGCAGTAGAGAGTGTGGAGTATTTGGGCCATGTGGTGTCACGTAATGGCAAGCCGAAACTCAGCCTTGTGGGAGCTATAGAAAATGCTCCAAGTCCGGTTGACAAGGATCAATTAAGATCAATTTTAGGCCTAGCTGAGTGCTACCACAAGTTTGTGAAGACCTTTGCTGTAATTTCCACATCTTTGAGGTTGTTGTTAAAAAAGGTTATCAGGTTTGAGTGGTCGGATGTGTGTGAAGAGGAAATTCAGAAGATAAAAAGGGATATAGCGAGGCCACCTTCAATAGGGAAATTAGATCCAGAAGACAAAAGTGCTTATTTATTTATTTATTTCCATTTATAAAGTGGACAAACTGCCCTCGGGCATTACAGAATATTCACTTGGATACAGGTTGAAAATGTTTTGTCTGTGGATGCCAGTATTTTAGGGTTAGAAGCAACCCTCACGCAGTATCATAGTGACAAAGAGGAGAGGGTAATAGTATTTGCCTCAAGAACATTGAAGGGTGCTGAAAATAATTATTCAGTCATTGAACTAGAGACATTGGTGAAGTATTGGGCGATATGTAATTTCAAGTTTTTCTTGTGGGGCAGGACATTTACAGTGAGGTCGGACCACAAACCACATTAGTCCAGTTATTTGAAACCGGGAACTGGGCTATTGGGTCACCCAGGATCAGCAGGTGGTGTATGGGTCTACTAGGATATAATTTTTGAGTGTGTTAATTGCCAGGTAAAAACAATGTTGTAGTGGATTGCAGTGTATTGCCTATCAAGGATGCCCACTACAGGGAGAGAGGAGGAAACGCAGGAGGAATGGAATGAGGAAAATTTTGTGGCGGAGGTTGATATAGGATGTGTGGGGGAAGAGGAGTGAGAACAGAGTGAGCAAATGGATGAAGACATGCAAACCATCACAGAATGGACGGCAGAGGGGTGGCCCAGTAAAGAATTATTAGAGAAGAAGTTTGAAGTGTGGTAGGACGTTAAGGATGAGTTGAGCATAATTGAAGGGAGGCTAAGAAGAGGAACGTGAGTTGTACCTCCTGAAGGAGTTAGAAGTGTATTAGTGAAATTGGCCCATCAAGGACATTTAGGGGAAGGAGTTGCCAAAAGGATATTGAGGAACAGTTTTTGGTGGCCAGGAATGGATAGAATGGCTGAGAGATTTGTAAAGTACTTTGTTCCATGCAGTCTGTTATAAAAACAAAGTGGTGAGAGAAACTCCACTTTTTCCTAATTTTGTACTTGAGCAACCCTGGAGGGGACCGATGGCTGGGTTAGGTGAAGGTTTGAAATATATTTTTGTGTTGGTGGATTATCATACAAAGTGGGTAGAGTGGGATGTTGCCAGGAAAGTGACGGCAAAGGAATTGGTGACATTCTTGGAGAAAGTTATCCTGAGAGAAGGGTTTCCATCAGAAATTGTTTAGGCATACACGGACGGCTCTATATCATCCCAGGGCTAAAGGGGTTGGTGGAAAGGACCAACAGCTTCATAAAAGGAGGTATTCAATTAGCATTACGTTTGGGACAACCATGGAAAGACATTCTAGATCATATGATGTGGAGCTATTTAACCACACCGCATTCTGTAACAAAAGTGTCTCTATTTGTATCTCTAAAGGGGAGGGAACCGGGATAGCTAGGTTTAGCAAGTTCGGTAGTTATAGACAGGGAGAGCATAATGAAATATGTTAGACAAAGTCCAAAATTGTGTAAGGAATCAATTGACAGAAGGAGGAGGGTGAAGGATATTGAGTGGAAAGTGGGAGAATGGGTTCTTATAAAAAATACCAAGTTCACACATAAATGTGCAGAAAGTAAATTCATTGGCACTAAAAATATTTCAGCAGTGAGAAAGGATGTGGTCATAGTGGAAGGCGGTGAGGTGTGGTCAATGGGCAGATTGACAAAGATTGAAAACGACAATAGAAAGACAATATTTCTAATGTTGAATCATATCCTGACTCTAGGGAGGAGAGGATATCCCAGCAAGATGCATGTGAGGCCCATTGAACCTAGGTCCTAACATGCAGCTGTAACGACCCACGGTGTTGTTGGCTCACATTAAGACATTCCTAATTACAGTTGCTCCTGACAGTGGAACAGCATATTCTTTTAGTAACTAACAGCATTTATGCAAGAGATCTGTTGGCCGCGAAAGTAGAGTTTCTCAGCAATCATCCTCAGTCAGGCATGCATCCTTGGATAAATGGAGAGTTGAGCATGGCGCTTTTGAAATATTGATTAGCCTTTTCATAAATATTGGCTTTATAAGGAATCAGAATGTCAAGATGTACTGGCATATAACACACCCTTCTTAGGACACACCCGTCATTACCCCGGTCATGCCCTTGTGGCAATTTCTGATTGTCACACAGATTATCCATCTAAATGATAATATCATTGCAAATGTGTGTGGAGGGGATAGGTTGATCCTTGGGATAACGTCCACTTGTCATGTAAGCGCCCTGAGGCCTTCAGGTGTATGTACGCTATATAAAACATTCTTTAGTTAGTTAATACTGGATTCCCTACACATGATTTCAAAATGCACAATTTGCACAGCAGATATGTAAAGGTCATATTTTAAAGATTTTAAAGATTGGGTCACATATTGCTTGTGGGATGGACCCAGTGCGTTTTCTTTCTAGCTTGGAGCTAAAGCACAGAAAAGGGCTGCTACCGTGAGGGAACGATTCTGCAGGTTGCATATGTTGCATGGTGACAATGTTCAAGCGGTATTACATACAGTAGTTTTCTCACTGGCGGGAGCTCCGTTAGGCTCTGCCATCCAGACCAGAATGATGATGTCAGTGCTGTGCCGTGGGGAGTCAGCGAACATTGGAGTGTTTTAAGGGAGATCAGCCCGATGTCAAGAACGCGCCACGCCAACCCTGGTTGTTACATGGCGCTAACAGTTATGATGCGTTGCGCCCTTTGCGTAGAATCAGGGCAGACCAGAACGTTGTTGGAGATGCAGCACCTCAGTGATGTGCAGGTGCGAAAGGCATTGCATGCTGCCGCATATGTATTTTTTGCAAGCAAATGAGGGTATGGTTTTCAGCAGGCGTGCGGGGGACCGCAGTAAATGGAAGTGTTGACTACCAAGATGAAGGCTGCAGTCCTTATCGTGCATCCTTGGCGGAGCTTAGCGGATGACACAGTGGAATAATGACATGCAGGGAATGGGTCTGTTTCATGCACTACAAATGAACAGTCCATATCCTTTTCTTGAAGAGTAGAAATTAAAAAAAAAGTCAAACCTTATGTGTTGGGTAAAGTGGCTTGTGTGATGTTTACGTATGTCTGGTGCATCGATGGTCCTATAGAATTAATAGTTACCCTGATAAGGCAGGAGATTATTTGTGACTGAAGTTAGAGTGACCAGCGTGGGTGCGCTAGTTTAACTCTTTTGAGGAAGTTGTAGTTTTTTTTGTGTTGCCTGCATCGTGGACTTTTAGGTCAAGTACTGCTGTGTCTGTCATGATAATGCGTATGTAAGGAGGTGCAGTAGAAGTGATTAGATTTCATGTTCACATAAAATAGGGACTAACGTATCTTCAGAATTTGCAGGTTATAGCTATCTCAGCTATGGACTTATAGGACTTGGAAATTGGCTATAACAATGTATTGCTCTAGTCATAACGGTTTTGGGGCCATTAGAGTTATAGAAGATATATTGCCATATTTATAAGTATAAATGCCATTAGTCAGAGTGGATGGAGAAGTGGTACATTTTGTAATTCTGTGTCTAGTACTGACATGATAAAATGTGAAGTAAGGTGTGTGGATAAGGGGGGGCGTGTGTGTGCCTTCCGCTGTGTGAGTGGTTGTGAATTGAGTATGTTCCAACCAGGGTAGATAGGGGGGTGAAGCCTTCCGCTGTATGAGTGGTTGTGAAATTAATATGTTCCAGCCAGGGTACATAGGGGGGTGAAGTCTCCCGCTGTATAAGAGGTTGCAAAATGAGTATGTTCCAACCAGGGTAGATAGGGGGGTGAAGCCTTCTGCTGTATGAGTGGTTGTGAAATGAATATGTTACAACCAAGAGGGATAGGGGGTGAAGCCTTCCACTGTATGAGGGTTGTGAATTGAGTATGTTCTAACCAGGGTAGAAAGGGGGGTGAAGCCTTCCACTGTATGAGGGTTGTGAAATGAGTATGTACCAACCAGGGTAGATAGGGAGGTGAAGCCTTCCGATGTAGAGTGGTTGTGAAATTAGTATGTTCCAACAAGGGTAGATAGCGGGGTGAAGCCTTCCACCGTATGAGGGTTGTGAAATTAGTATGTTCCAAACAGGATAGATAGGGGGGCGAAGACTTCCGATGTATGAGTGGTTGTGAAATGAGTATGTTCCAAATAGGGTAGATAGGGGGGTGCAGCCTTCTGCTGTATGAGGGTTGTGAAATTAGTATGTTCTAACCAGGTTAGATAGGGGGGGTGAACCTTCCGCTGTATGAGTGGTTGTATATTGTGTGTTTCCCACCAGGGTAGAAAGGGGGGGTGAAGCCTTCCTCTGTATGAGTGGTTGTGAAATCGGTATGTTCCAACCTGGGTAGATAGGGGTGTGTTTACATTCCACAATGTTTGTGTGTGTGTGTGGCGTGGTTCAATCGAGCTATAGAAGAGTTGCTGTTGGGAATATCAGCAAGTGTAGAAAGGGGGGACGCCTTCCGTGTTACGGATACAGAGTATGTTGCGGGGGACGCTCTCCACCTTTCTGGGTTGCATCTCTCATACAAAAAGATGCCTTCTTAGAGTGTTCCTTGTACGTTTCCTTTCGTGGATCTGTGTGTGAGTGTAAAGGAGGGAGATGTGTTGTATTGTGCTTGGTGTGAATGCAGGTGCATGATGATGCTGGGAGAATGTTGGTGTGCCTGAGAGAATGTTTGTGTGTTAATGGAGGAATGCCTGTTGTGCAGGTTCCAGGAGGAGGCAGTTGGAGAGGACTATCCTGGGTGATGGGACCAAGTGGTTCACTGTTATCATCTTATATGTAACTGGAATAAAGCTTACCTGTGGAATCTGACAGATGTGTCCAAAGGGACCGGCTTTTCTACAGATGGCAAGATGCTTGACAGATTTCAAGGTCATACACATACCTAAAGATTTGTTAATAACATAGATGTTGAACCTTTTCTATTATACAGCTATAATACATAGCAGCTTGCAATATCGGCACAAAACCCTGGAAATACCTTTCCTGTTACAGGCTAGTTGTGACAACAACTGACCATAATAAGAAAATGACATCAAGCAAGCTAAGCAATCAGTTATGCTTCAGATGTGACCTCAAAATGCCTACTGTTTGAGCAAGCAAAGAGAATTTCAGCTGCTACCGCAGCACTTAATTAAAGCCGTGAAAAGCTTTTCAAATTCTTTGCTTGCAGAGTAGTATTGTGTGACACATTGCAGCCGGTAATTGACAAGGAACTGTTTATGGTAGAATGTTTAATTTGTGCACTGCTCGAGTTCAAATCATGTGAGCCAGAATTTGCATGTTATTACTTACTTTAAAACACAAAGTTAAGGTTTTTTTCAATACATGTAATCAAACTGCTTGAACAATTTTTCTGCAACACATTAGGAGCTGCAGTTTTTTTTTTTTTTAGATCCAAACAGACTCTATATTGTTTTATATGGATCAGCAAATGGAAGAATGGAACAATACTTAAATTATATTGTGCAAGAGACGAGGTGTGTTGGAGTGTTCATCTACTTAGTTGTTAATACACATTTTATACTGTAGTGTCTTCATGGAATGCCATCACAAGTCTGTTCTAGTCTTGTGAGATCATTTATGTTCTATTTCATGTAATTTGGACTGTGATGCTATTACAGTTCTGTTTGGAGTGTTTTTGTTTTGTGTGAATTCGATTCTGTGCCAGTTGGGGTCTATGGCTGGAGACAGGCCTGCTGTCACCATGTACTGTACTGAATAAAGTACTTTCCGGAGAATCTTCTGGCTGGACAGTGATTCTTAACATTGGCGACGAGGTGCTTAAAGGAGGACCCACCGTGCAGCCGTTTATTTCGTGTCCGTGCTGTCTTTCCCCTCTGCATCGGTGCCAGCAGGTGAGAACGTGAGGGAGAAGACAGACGCTGGAGCTGTCATAACCAGGCGAGTTGGGGGCGCGATCCTGGGCAATAGGGTGCAGCGTTGTGCAGTGAGAGCCTCTACGCCCCTTCCAAATACCCGTAGGAGCAGCGCGAGGCCCCTCAGCTCACCGACATTTCTCAGGCCGTGCACGAGCCCCGCCCTTGCATCCTTGGCCCCGACCCCCCCTTTGGATGACGGCGAGCCACGCGCAAGGAGCAGCGCGTCGGCAAGGGAGCGTCCGCCCTCCAGCATAGCCTTTATTATGTACGTTGCCTAGCAACGTTTCTTCTTTCTTGGCCACGGCTCCTGGAACGCCCGCTTCATTGTATCCTCTGACGGAGCCTCCCTGTGGGAACATTACGCTACTATGCGGCTTTGTCAACACAAACTGCATTTTTTTTATTTTGTGGTTTTACAATAACAGTGAACATCTACTACTTTATACGCCCTAAGGAGGAGCTGCCTACCCAGTATCTTATGGGAAGTTGTGCCCACAGCAACTGTTTGAGCCAGGTGGTTGTGATTCTGTGATCCCCTGTCGAGAAAAAAAAAATAAAAATAAACTGACACCTACCAAACTACTTTCTTGCCTGCCTGGTTCTACCTCAACTTCTTTCAAAATGGCAACTTCCATTCCACCCCCACTATCCTTTTTGAATGAGCCAGGTCAACCCCCCATCAGGTGGGATAGGTGGAAGGAAATTTTCGAGAACTACTTGGTTGCAATGGGGGGTGACAGATTCTCCTCTGCGCGCAAGAGAGCACTGCTCCTTCACAATTTAGGCGTTGAGGGGGCGCAGAATTTTTGATGGTCTGGCCAGGAACAGGATACATGAAGCTGGGGATTTGGATGAATATGTTTTGGCTCTCAATCAACTTCGAGACCATTTTGAACCTAAAAGGAACATCAGCTTTGAAAGGCATACATTTTTTCAGAGAATTCAAGAGAAGTCAGAATCCGTTGAATCCCATGTTGCTTTTTTAAGGTCCCTCAGCTACTCTTGTGAGTTTGAACACCTAACTGACTCGTTGATCAGGGACCAGTTGGTAAGGTGCACGAATAACACCAGGGTTCAAGAGAAACTACTAGCAAAGGATATGAGACTGGAGGAAACAATGGAATTGGCCAGGAGCATTGAGCAAACGTCGCAATACGTCAAGGAACTCAGAATTGACAAGCATGTTGTCCCTGTGGCATCTGTGTGTGCCATTGACCAGAGGAAGAAAGTGGCCCCCTCGTTAGGAAGAAAGGGAAATTGGGGTTTGAGAAACTCCTGCTCTCGCTGTGGGAACCCCAAGCATGGTGCGAACTTTCCATCCTGTGCTGCCAGGTTCGCTGAATTTTTTAAATGCAAGGGCAGGGGGCACTTTGCTAATGTCTGAAAGGCTGTCTCTGTTAACATGGTTGAACCTAGGATGGAGAGCAGCCATGATGAAAATCTCAGAAGAAATTTTAACATACAGGAGGTTTTGAGCATTCAGGAACCAGCTCCAAAGTATGTCTTCGACATATCAGCCGCCTCTGGGGAAGCTAGAGGACCAGTGGACACCTTCTGCATTGATGGGTGTGAACTTATCATGAAAGTGGACACCTGTTCTCCTTGGACTATTGTATCCCGAGATACTTTGGTAAATGTTTTGAAGAAGAGCGATACTATACTCCGCCCGACCAATGTCAGAGCTTGTGGTTACGGAGAGTCTGCTATAGAGATTCTGGGTGAATTTCCAGCGACAGTGTTTTACAAGGAGAGAGGATGTCAAGCCAATATCCTGGTGGCAAAGAAAGGGGCCTCCCTGCTAGGTTGGGAGGAGCAAAGAAGTTTGGGTGTGCGAGTGCAGGCAAGTGCACCCAACCCAGTGACAATCGCTGAAGTTGAGGATATCTGGACAAAGGAGTTTCCGGAAGTGTTTTCGGAGAAGTTGGGTAAACTCAAGAATTTCGAACACAATATAAAGCTTATGTGCAATGCGCAGCCTGTTGTACACAAAGTGCGACAAGTACCATTGAAAATGAGAGGCCAACTTAAAGAGGAACTGAGTAGTTTGGTCAACAAGGGTGTAATTGAACCTGTTGCTGCTACTGAATGGCTATCGCCTATTGTGTTGGTGTCTAAGGCGAATGGTAAATTGAGACTATGCGTTGATCTGCGCAGCCTAAACCAGAACATTGTGGTTGAAAGGCACCCTCTGCCAAACATCTCTGAAACTCTTTCCCCCTTGGGGGAACCGAAGTTGTTTTCGATTATTGACCTGTCATCTGCCTATCACCAGGTGCCATTATCCAGAGACTGTCAACACCTTACTGCCTTCATCACGCCTGAGGGTGTTTTTATGTACAATCGCATGCCATTTGGTTTGGCTTCTGCGGCCTCTGTTTTTCAGAGAATCATGGAGGAGGTGCTTAAGGGTTTGGAGAGAGTTACTGTCTTTCAAGATGACATTCTTGTGTTTGCAGAAAATGAACGTGTTGGTCAGGCTCAGGGGGGTTGGTTTGACTGTACAGAGGGAGAAGTGTATAATTGCTGTGAAAGAAGTGGACTATCTGGGTCATAAGATCTCATGTGATGGTATCTCTCCAAAAGAGTCTCTTGTGGATAGTATTAGCAGTGCTCCTCAACCTCAGGACAAAGAGCAATTACGCTCGTTTATGGGGTTGGCTGAGTATTATCATAAATTTGTTGATCGTTTTGCTACCATTTCCGCTCCATTGAGAGACTTGCTCAAAAAGGGTGTCAAGTATGTGTGGTCTGAGCAGTGTCAGAAGGCTTTTCACAGAATCAAGGAGAGTATTGTGAGTGCGCCCTCGTTGGGGGGGTTTGTTGCGGGTAGGAGAGCCATATTAACTGTGGATGCGAGTACCTTAGGTTTAGGTGCAACTCTGTCACAGTATGATTCGGGAAAAGTTGAGCATGTTATTGCCTTTGCCTCTCGAACTTTAAGGGTAGCAGAGGAGAACTACTCTGTGGTAGAGAGGGAGGCTTTAGCGGTTTTCTGGGCTGTCACTCATTTCAAGTTTTATCTCTGGGGCAGGACTTTCACAGTGAGAACGGATCACAAACCTTTGGTCCAATTGTTGGGTGGTGCAGACTGGACCAAGGGTTCCCCCAGGATATCGAGATGGATGGTTGATCTGCTAGCCTATGATTTTAGAGTTGTATATATCCCTGGGAGGGACAATGTTGTGGCAGATTGTCTCTCCAGACTACCTGTAGAAGTTAGGAATTCAAAGGAAGTGATTTGTGAACGGGGTTTGAGCATTTGTGAAGTTGTATGTGAAGCCATAAGTAAGGACGAGTGGAGGCTTGCTGACGATGCTGACATGATATTAAAACAGGTGAAGTTGTGGACTAAGGCAGGTTGGCCCAAAAAAGAGGTCATTGAGAACAAATTTGACTGCTATTTTGGAATAAAGGAGAAGTTGAGCCTGTTAGAGGATGGCCTCCAGCTTAGGAAAGGAGTCAGAATAGTTCCCCCCTACGATATCAGATCCAAACTAGTGAAAATTGCACATCAAGGACATTTGGGTTTGGGAGGCACCAAAAGGCACCTTGGGCAATCCTTTTGGTGGCCAGGAGTTGATAGTGAAGTGGAGAAGTGTGTAAGAGGTTGCAGGGAATGCGAAAGGAGTGACAAGAGCAAGGTTGTTAGGGAAACCCCCATAAGGCCTGTGAGTGTCCCAAAGGAACCGTGGAGAAAAGTTGCAGTGGATTTGGTAGGCCCCCTACAGGATTTAGGAGATGGTTTCAAATATCTAATTGTCCCTGTGGATTACCACTCGAAGTGGATTGAATGGAAAGCTGTTAGGGAGGCCACCACTTCTCAAATTATTGCATTTTTTGAAGAGGTGTTTTACAGGGAAGGATTCCCACAGAACTAGTCTCCGATAATGGAGTTCAGTTTTGTTCAGACAGGATGATGGAATTCTTTAGGAAGTTTGGCATCAGGCATTACAGGACGGCTCTCTATCAACCTAGAGCTAATGGCCTGGTGGAGAGGGCCAACAGATTTATAAAAGGGGGGTTACAGTTAGCGATGGCATCAGGCTTGAATTGGCAATCGGTTTTAAGAGAGATGGTGTGGAACTATTGTACCACTCCACATACAGTCACCAAGGTTTCTCCTTGTATGTCCCTCAAAGGTAGGCAGCCGAGGCCCAATTTGGCTAATAGTGTGCATGTGGACAGGGTCAAGATCATGACACTTATTGAAGAAGCCCAAAATGATTACAAGGAAAGGTCTAATTCTCAAATGAGATCCAAAGTTATAAGTTGGAAGAAAGGTGCTATGGTCTATGTAAAAAGTCCCAGACTGACTCCTAAATGTGTTGAAAGTAAATTCCTGGGCCCAAAAAAAATTGCTGCTGTAAGAGGCAACATGGTCATCATGGAGGGAGGAGAATGCTGGTCTATGTCAAGGTTAGTAAAGTGTAACAGTAATGGAGTGGCAGAGGACTGTGAGATTGGTGAAGATAGCGGTCAAGATGAGTGCTTAAGTAGCTCTAGTACAAACAAGGGTTTGTCCGAGGATAACAATGTAAATACAAATCTGGAGAGGATAAGGAACAAGCCTCTTTGGTTGAGAGATTATTTTCTTGAATGAAAATATTGTAAGGGAGGAGATGTGTTGGAGTGTTCATCTACTTAGTTGTTAATACACATTGTATACTGTAGTGTCTTCATGGAATGCCATCACAAGTCTGTTCTAGTCTTGTGAGATCATTTATGTTCTATTTCATGTCATTTGGACTGTGATGCTATTACAGTTCTGTTTGGAGTGTTTTTGTTTTGTGTGAATTCGATTATGTGCCAGTTGGGGTCTATGGCTGGAGACAGGCCTACTGTCACCATGTACTGTACTGAATAAAGTACTTTCCGGAGAATCTTCTGGCTGGACAGTGATTCTTAACAAGGTAATAAAGGGAATGTGTAGCCATGAATTATAAGGAATACAATAGACCTTACCATAAATAAAAACGATATTGCAAGTCACCTTGGTGTTCCGTGACCTCATAAAGCAACCAGGCCTTGTTCCTCTATTTGTTCACGAAACGCATCAGTGACTTGTAATGTCCTAATAATGTACAGCAGTGGGTACATTACAAGCCATAATATCAATTACAAGAACATTTGGAGAAATAGAAATAGGTGGCTGTTTTTTCCACTTTCATGTAGGTCATTTACTGAAAGATACAAAAAAGCAATCCGAACCACATATACAGCAGGGATGTGGAAATGCATCACAATGAAACATGTTATGTAGTCTGGCCTTTGTACCCTCTAAGATTTATACTAACACTTTGAGGAATTACTGATTTTGAAAATAAATCAGCTAATCTGATTTGACACCTCTGTTGGAATATATGTTTTTTGTATTGGTGTCGTGTATACAAGCACCAGAACGCATGAGTGCTTCAAAGCGCAGAAGTCATCTGGTCACAGCCAGTATGTACTTTGAAGACTCCTCTGTAAGTGGACTAGGACAACTTAGTAAAGGAAAACAGGATAGGTACAATTTTGAATATTGGAGCTGTTACACATCTTGTAGAGAAACTAGACCTGTAACTAACAATATGGGATGGCATAGTTTGTCCAGTCACAGCATTAGGATGGCCACGCTAACTTATGGCATTTTTAACAACTCTAAAAAAGTAACAATCTTTCCAAAACGTCCAAGGAACAGCAGCATTAGTAGAAAGAAGAGATGACAATGAATGCCTAATAGATTAGAACAATACAGACATATGAGGGGGGTAAAGTACCTCACCTCGACAGTTTTCTATATTATATACTAGCCATTCCCGGCATAACAAACACTGTTCTAGCAGATTCTATGGGTCAATATCGATCTGTAATTCATAGAATCACGTCTGTCCCCCTTCTTAAATCTTTGAATTACCACCGACTTCTGACTTATTAATGGTAATTGAAAAGGCTAGACATATAGGTAACTGTCTTCTTTTAAATATGAAAGGCATATTTGTATTAGATGAAATGAGAGGTATGCGCGGTACAAGAACATTATCTAAGTTCCACCGATTACACAGGCCTCTATGATGTGTCTTTGTAGATGCGTATTTGTCAACCTTGTTCCATTGCAGATTCCCTGTGATGGCATAAGATTGCATAGTAGCATAATTACAGCACCTACCTTCAGTTTTAGCTTGTGAAGAGGCATTCGTCCTACAGCGTTTTGCTCTTTAGAGATTGCAACATTGAGCCGGTAATTAAATGTTTATTGACATTGGGATGGCCATGCCCTGTGTGAAGAGAAGTGGGGTTGGAAAGAAGTAACTTGAAATTGTTCAGAATGTTTGCGATAGTGGAAGGTGAAGGTGACTGTGTAGAACCGTGCTCATTCTGTTTGCTAAAATGGTAGCTGTTATTGAAGTGCAAGGGCACACAGATGTGCACTTGCCATTTGGACAGCAGAGGGCAACCTAAGACTGACGAATTGCATTAGCTGAGTACAGAAACATGCCTAAGCATTTTACATATATAGATTATATGGATAAAGACTCACGTTTTTGCTGCTGCAGACAGATTTTTCTTCAAAGCTATACACAAACACAAATGTCTTGTTTGTTAAAAGACAATCCCTTTGCATTTTTCCTTATCAGCCTGTGGAACTCTTCGGTTTGAAAAGACACAAACGATGCAGCCTAAAGAGGAACACAAACTCCAAAACAATCCTGGTGTAATTCGAACCAAAAAATGAACGCAGAAAAATCCACAAAACCAAAAAAAAGGAAAAATACATGTCATTGTCTTCAGATAAGATGCAGGAAGAATAAAATCCAAGCATGAGTTCCTGGTCTGATGGTCCTGGACAGACTAAACCACAAGGGCTTCAGGGTGTTGCTGGAAAAGTGTCAGTTCTTCTGATCCGGCATGAAGTACACCAGCTGCGTTGTCTCAGGCTGGAGTATCTACAAATCTTCACGACTACCTCTACAGGCTGTTGAACCCATATCAAATTTGAAGAGAATAAATCTCAACATTAAGAATATTATGAACTCTGTCATAGATAATTTGGAAATGTAATCATGTATTGAACCTTAGTTTATCAATAGTTGTGGACTAAGCGCGAAGAGCTAGTAGTATACATACACTCTACAGCCCAAGGCTTACAATGTGGATGAACAACAATCCACTCAGGAACATCATCAAGTCCAACAAGCTGGATGCCATCAGCCATTGTGGGCTTGCCTCCCTTTGTAGTCTACAATTTTCAGCAGAGGCATTACAGCTACATTGATGCAGATCCCATCCATGTGCTTCACTATCAATACGTCCACTGAGCACACCAAAGATTTGATTTTGTCCAGCTCCTACTAGTCCAGGCTGGCCGTAAGATGAAAAGTATTGTTAGACCTGCACCAACTGCATCGCGAGGAAGTCAACCTTTCGGACCACCAACCAACTTTCACCATATACAGTCCTCTGCACCTATAGATATGTAACAAAAAGGTCTGAGAGCCCCTCTACAAGGCACAAACAAGGCATTAACCTGTTCTGTGGGAAGGTGACCTCTCGGGGGAAGGGGGTCTACAACCAGGTCTTAGATCACTGGTTGTAGACACCAGTGGGAACCTTCCCATAGAACAGGTTATTTGTCAGTGTTTGTTTTTGATAGAGGGGCTACTGGACCTTTTTTTGTGAATTTTTAGGAACTTGGAGTTTCACCCTAAGCTATCCAGGGTAATCCAGATGTGGACCCCTTGCTCACTGTGCTTAGCGAGACACAGCTTCACCTCACTGATGGGGCCTGGCTAGGCCGAAACACGTGTTTGGGGTTGCTGTTGGTACTCTTGTTCAGAGGAGAATCGTCTAGCATTTCAGTTGTGGACTGCATAAGTGGGTGTGAGCAGACTGATATGCCAATGGATATTTCTCCTCTGTGAGCTAAAACGTGGTTTTAGAACCTCCCTAGTGGGCACCTTCCCATTGAACACCTATTTGGCTGTGTTCGTTCTCAGTAGAGGGACTCCCAGAACCTATAAATATGGCCTGTGTCGACTTGCTGATCCTGGAGTTAGACACCAGGGAAATATAACCTCAAAAGGTATGCACAGGCATACAGGGCTGGGAGGATAGCTCAGAGGCAACATGTTTGTTTTGGAAGAAGCACACTGCGGAGCAACATGTGTGGATCCTGGCCCTTTGCTTAGAGACTGCTCTACGGTATTAGGCACATAATCAAAGATTAATTAATACCACAAAGAAAAAAGGACTTGTGGAAAATGTTTTACATGTACTATGGTACCACTTAAATCAGGGGCCTAACTTCAATCTAGTCTTATAAAGGACCTTATTGTGAAGATTGGGGCGAGAAAGACCTGCTTATCTATATACGACCTACAAGGAGAAGGTTAGGAAAAGTGATTCAATGGAATTCTCCTAGACTTCCAAGGTACCTTGTCAGCGAAAAATAAGTGAAAGTGGAGCCACCATAATGCCACCCTGCTACATGTCTACAATTATACACATAATGACAGCACCCGATTCTCACCATACAGAATCAAACAATTGCAGTCCTGTCGATCCTGGCAATTTTCATTAACTTGGAGATGGATAAAAGGGAGAGGACTTTTGACGTTTTCAACTCTGTACCAGAACCTGTCAGTCAAGCTCCTGACACCTCACTCGCTTTCCAGGGAAATATGCACAATAGAGAACATCAAACCTTCAGAAAATCATAGACCTAGCTTATGGGGTCAAACAAACTGGACAGGCCCACATAAAGAAAATGTTGCACCACTAACCACCAGATAAGCTTTCTCAGTCTAAACTAAGCACACTACACAACTCCAGCGTAAGGTTCATCCCCCTCTACCATTACCTTACTAAATATTCCTGCAAACTCACCACGCAAATACCAAATACAACACCCACACACACCTATCACAATATTGATTTTAAAATCATACAGCAAACACACACCTCCTACAAGAACACACTCAATGACAACAGGCTCAAACTCAAACACTGAAACACAGGCACACAGAACAACTCATAGACAGTCACACCAAAACACCCACCAACCCATGCAACGCAGAAGATAACCCAACACAGAGGGACCATTTTTTCTGAACTGAAGCTACCAACAAAACAGCAAAACGCGCTCTTGAGCTCTCCCTCTCAGCTTTCTTGTCAGAACTGCCAGTGTGCCTGGAGTGTGGCAGCGTTGCACAGTATAAATCGCATTAACATAATATAACATTGTTGCAGCAGTGCAGCAGATACAGCAATTCTAATGGTTCTAATGTAGCAGAACCCTAACAATCCAATCCATTCCAGCCCCAGATTAAACAAGATCCATTCTGACAGATAACCTCACTTTCAGTCCTCTGATACCAGTAGATCAAGAGGGTCTATCCATTCAATGGGAGCTTGAAGGGCTATCCATTCCATTGGTAAACACGGGTACTAGTAAATCTGAAATTCTATCGGAATGTTTCCCTGATATGCCACTATCCTCAGAAACAATTAAATCAATAGGGATCAATATACAACCTTCCAGTAGTACACTAAGGGCCTGATTCATGGAACACTTTCCTATGGGATTGCGTCATTATAAAACACTTCCATGAATCAGGCCCTAAGTCTCTCATAGTTCCATTGAGTTCCATTAATGACACGCATTAATTTACCTGAAGGTGTATTTTTGAGAGTTACCATTAAAAATACTGCGGCTAATCTACCCTACAGGTTTTGCTGGACAAGCCGGTGTAACTTGGAGCAGGTGACTGGTCACCCAATTCACAAGGGTTAATCCCTGCTGTGCCAGAATATGTGTGTTCTATCCATGATAACAAGGCAGCATATATCCGCAATGCTGAGCCAGTGGTGATTAAAATCGATCCTTCTAAGGCGTCAACCCATATTTCACAGTACCCATTGAAACCAGAAGCTGAGGAGGGAATAACCCCTGTTTCAGAATCCCTCCTTAAACAAGGTATTATTGCCCTGAATTCTTGTCTCAGCATCACTCTTGCAGAAATAAATAAATTCGGCAAGAAGATCTTGGGACTTGATGATGGAGGAAGGAGAGACTAATTTGTATCACGGCATAGTGAGGGTTACCTCGAGAATACCATTCATTTTCAGTGAGCGCGGGACCATACAATTGCCCAGTACTCCCACAAACTATGAACAATGGGATTAATATAGTAGCAATTACTTTGCATTTAAATATCCCATTTCAGGCAAGTAGGACCCGCCATGCAAGAGAGGAACGGGCTCCAGCCCAGACATGCCCGTTCCTCTCTTGCATGGTGCTCCCAGGGGCAAAAGGCGAGCCGAGATGAAGGGAGGAGGTGGTGAGGTGAGGAGAAGAGGGTGCTGGCCCGGGTGAAGGAATATGTGGACAGGTGCTGTGCAGGAGTTCCTCTCGGCGTGGGCAGCACAGTGGATTCCTGAACCTCTGATTAGCCATGGGCCGCTGCTCAGAGGGCCATTGTGCGGAGTTACTTTCAAGGTTTGTCATCTCTGGACATATGTTTAGCCGGGGTTGTGGCGACACAGCCTGTCTGCCCCAAAAATCGTTCTTTTGAATTGAGAATGTTACCAAAGATGAACCTTTATCAGCTGAGAAACTTAACCTTTGCAGTGCTTTTTTTCCTCGTCTCAAGACAAAGAAGAACACGGGGAGCTCAGTTACGTTTACCTCTAAGCACATTGCGGATTGATAAAAATGTCCATGCATTATACCAAGTACATTGGACATTATAGATGTGGCCAGTGGGGTATCAAAGCATGGCGAATACCACATGTACAGCACAATATGTTACCCCAGTAGTGCCCCAATAACACACTGCAACCTGCAAATGGGCCTCAGTGGACCACCTGCCAAGGTTTCTGGAAGTTGCTTATGATCTTGATCTATGATATGATCTTATATGATAGGTTATTTATAACGCACTTAATACCCATGCAGCAGTGATCCCAATCATAAAAGTGAAACAGGCAAGCCCAACAGGTATAACTTATTTTCACTCTTTTAGTAGCGCAGTCTAAGTTCAGCCTATACCCTTTAGGAGAGGTGTGAGCTGATACAGTTGCAACACAAAAAACAATAATACTATGTTCCCAAAATACCTTAGTTCTTGTCTTTCGGATCTCAGCAGAGTCAGGCTTTTCAGCATCAGACCAGAAGCATGGGTGCCTTTTTGCTGGGCTGGGGTCAAGTCGGAGAGCAGCAGCGATGGGCCCCAATGATGCAGTTCTGTTTGGCAGTGGTGCTGATTTGCGGGTAGAAAACGCTGGGAACAGTATGGCACTGGAAGCCTCAGTGACCTCTGGGCCGGGACAAGGGAATACTTGCCTTTGGTGCTGTACAGGCTCGGCTGACACAACACGGCATATGGTTACGGCAAAGATGTCAAAGCTTCAGCATTGTCATTGAGCAGAACTCTGAGATTCAGGGGTGGTGGAGCGTCGGGGTCCAGGATGATTATGATGGTGTCAATGGGGCCAGTGCTGAGCAGCTCCGCTTAGGAGGGCCATGGGCCCGTGTGGGGCCGACAGGCCAGTGGGCAGACTGCAACAGGCCTACTCGAGCCATCCTGCTATTTATACAAATCTCGGGCCGAGTAGGGCCTGATGGGAGAAAGGAACTGCGCTAAAATCTGCTCTTCTGCTGGGCTCTGCCTGCTGGAGCTTCCCTCTACACGCGGGACAGGCAGCTCTGCAGATGCTCAGAGCTGCCGGGGGTTTGGGGGTTGGGGCTGGGTCAGAGCCTGCCTTCTCACCCTCGCTTAGCGGGGCTTCCCAGAACTGACCCAACCCCTGCCCTCTTGCATGCAACTCATACTTAGCTGGCAGGGGAGAATCTGATCTCAAGGGCAGATCTCCCAGGGTGAGGCTTACCCATTGCACATCGGATTTGCTGACCCCTGCTATGTTCCCAAATGCGGGATACACAACTGCATTATTTCTGGTAGTGAGGGACTGCGTTCGCGCTCTCCCCCTGATTTATTGGTAAAAGAAAAGGTAAAGTGTACACTAGGCCTGCTAGGTTGCATACTTTAAGATTGTGCTCACATTGCGTTTCTTCAATTAGGTTCACCTTTGGGTGATCGCTTTTCCACATTTTATCTGTTGAATTGAATTATGCTTCTTTCGTCACCACAGACGTAATGTGTATTACAGAGATAAGCTGCCATATGTATTGGGCACACTGCACATGCTCAGGCAGCATCAATCATGCTTTGTACAGGACAATGCTGGCCTATATTGGGAACAGCCAGCATAGACATGTTGCTAAAGGGGTATACTTTGGGTACAACCAGCATGACAATGTGTTAAATCAGTGACAGTGCTGTCTTACACTGTGGACACATTGATCATTAAAATGTGTTGTGTTGTAAAATGTTCTTTTCTGATGTTGGTGACATGGAATTTTCATGATCCCCTTTAGAACTGATTGTAAACTTATGGCTTTTTGGTCACCTTTTCTGCTGTAAAATGCACCATTTCAACCCCATATTTGAAAAAAATTCTTGGGGGGCTAACCCCCCCAAACCCTCCCTAGAACCTTGTAGCTCCCTCGCTATGCTCGGTCGCCCCCACTATTTCAGAAAAATATTAACACATAGACACTGAAGGAAATCACAAGCAACTAACCTTTGATCACTGCCCATGACATCAAAAGCTATCTTTGGGACTGCATGGCTATCACTGCCTGTGATGCTATTGTGGCAAATGTCACACAATATCGCTTTTTAATATACTGCTTTGGTTGAGGTTGTTGACTTTTGGCTCGCCGGCCCACTGGGTGACAAAAAGTGAATGCTTCGGCCCCACATTCAAAAAGGTTGGACAAGCCTGCCATAGAGGATTATAGTACAGGTCGACTAGGCTATCCGAGGGGCATACTGTGTCCCCTACTGTGTTTTCTCAGAAACTTAAGAAAGATCTAGATGACATGAACTGTCTGTGGCAGTCAGTTCTGATGCAGCATGTCAATGACCTGTTAGCTTTTCTTTCATACGAGGCACGTAAATTGGACACACCAGTGTTGTTAACTACCTTAGCCAACATGGGTAACAAGACTTCTAAACAGAAACTGAAACTGTGCCGAGCAAGAGTACATTCTTTAGGACGCAACACTGTAATGGTACATGGAATCATTGCCTCCTCCAAGAATTAGGTAATATACAACATTCCAATACCTCAGACAATTGCACAGATGTGCACATGTTTAGGCATATGTGATGAATCCAGGGAATTTGTCACTTCTCCCCAAGGGGGAGCCACCCCCTTTGAGACTAGGGAGGGCAGTCTGCTACACTTAACACCTCCTAGTATGACAGGGCATGCTGGATCCCATTAGGGGTGACTCTTGAGGACAAGGAACCCCCAGGAAGGGTTTTTATTCGTCCTCCCTCTGGTACAGAGTGCCATTCATTTGTTGGTTATTTGCTACTTGAGCAAGAACATTTGTTTGCAAGACCCAATTGAAATGGCTGGTATGCGTTCTGACACTGTATTAATAATCCCAACATTAGGTGATGCACAGAATCAAAAGATGGTCAAATCCTAGATCAGGCAGAATCATGAAGAGCCCAGACATGCAGCTGAGGGACAGAAACCAGCCACATGTGGAGGAAGTTCTGCGGAGTCAGCCCCAGGTGAAGGCAGTCTGGAGGAGTCTACCATGAGGACGGGGTCCTGCAGCAGCAGCTCGACGCAGACACTGTCTGCTACAGAAGATTAGAGGAGCTTGAGGAACGCTGCTCTCTCCAATACAGTCTGGAACAGGAGACACACGGCCACAAGGGTATATAACGAAAAAAAAAATAACAAATAGCTTTTGAAGTGAAAAATAAATAACGAAACAAATGTCACATTTTTGTTAAAAGTATATATGGCGGGTGGGGTAAGGGAGTAAAATGGCGGGGGAGTTCAGGAGGGTAATTAAGCTGGGAAACCAAGGGGACTTGGTGGGGACTCCCCAAATAAAAAAAGAGAAAGACATTCAAAATGTTTTCGTTATTTTTCTTTCACTGAAAACGTTTTCATTATTTATATATTCGTTATAAAGACATGGAACCGGCCCCAAGAGAGAAGACTCAACTACTCCAGATGTGGAGAAAAGGCGCCCGCTGTTTACAGGGCAGATGAACTGGTGAGGACCGGCAGAGGGGTGACAAACTGCCAAACTGATTCAGAGCCCCGAGCAAGAAGCCAGTCCATGGTGCTGCACCATTCGAAGAGACTGCCCCTGTTGAGGAACACTGCTACAACACAAAAGGTATGCGCTTGGCAAGATGAGATGAAAGACAGAGACCCACAGAACAGTGAGGGAATACGAGAACCCAGAGCGTTTGAGAGTAGCAGGACCTCAATGCTGGCTAGAAGAGCAGAGACAGAGCGTCGTGAGAGGAATGGGACCCCAAGCTGCGGTAGAAAACCGGAGACCCCACCATGGGTTGAGTGATACAAGACCCCAGAGCAGGGTGAGAGAAATAGGACCCCAAGGTGGTGGGGTAGAAAAGCCAAGACCCCACCATGGGTTGAGGGATATGAGACACCAGAACAGGGTCATAAAACAGGACTCCAAGGTGCTATCCTTTTTGGAAAAGAGAAAGAATAAAGAGACACTTTAAACTGTACCTCCTGGCACATGGCCTGAGAGAGAGGCATTTGGGGGAAGGCCTGGAACCATTCACCTTCAGGAAATGAGGAAGAACACAGACACACTTTGAACTGCACAAACAAGAACTGGACCTGGGAGAGACCAGAAGGACATTTGTGGATCAGGGGGCAGAAAACAGCCACCACTAACAGGGTTGAGAGTGAATCCTTTTGCAGACCTCTTTTGTGTTATTGGGAGGGCAGAACTTAGGTTAGATTAGGTGTTTGAATGGAAGATTGAGTTCTTTTGTGAGACATCCTGACGAATACCCTTTATTATTTTATAGAAACACTTGTGCACAGGCGCGTTATAAATGCCATATCGTATCATATCATAGATATGGCAAAGACATCCTAGAAGTAGGGACTGAGCAGGCCTTATTTTCTTTGGTTTAATTAGATCTGAGTGTAATATGACCTCTTGTCGATCTCGTGAGTCTGACTTACTACACATGGTAGGTCATTGTAGACAATGGGCCTCATTACGACCTCGGCGGTAGCCATGCCGCTATTGGCGGCATGTCTGCCGCCGAAATCGCGTCCGGGTCCTCAGAATGAGGAATAACCGGGCCATTCCGAGTTCTGAAGGCCCAGTAATTCCTCCCTCCAAGGACCCGGACCCGGTCCTTCCCCATTCCCATTTCAGCCCCCTATAGGGCTGAATGGGAATGGGAGAGGGAGCAAACAACGGGCCATTACGAGTTGGCCCGTTGTTTGCTCCCTCTTCCCCTTGCGGGACCCGGTAAGCACGCCTGGTTTGACCAGGGCTTCCTGGGTCCCGCGAGGGGACCTCATAATGAGGCGGTACGGGGTAAACGGCGCCAGCACCTTTTATGGCACCGTTTACCCCGTACCGCCAGGGTCGTAATGAGGCCCAATGGATTTTATGGTACGCACAGACGGTGAAACCTTTGCAAGACTGCACGAAGGCCAGAACAGTAGAACCCCTTCAGTGGACATCAGAAGATGAAGAAAACGTTGAAAATGTATAAGGAAAACTAGCTGAAGCCCCTGCTTAAGGTCTTCCCTATTATAAAAAGAAAGGCACATTGGATTTTCATGAAGAAAATGGGTTTGCGCTTGCATTATTGACACAACACATGGACATCATCGAAGACTGATTGTATACTATAGCAAAGAGTTAAACACGGTGGCGGCAGGCATGTTGCCTTGCTTACAGGCTGTGGCTGCAGTCTCAATAGCGGTGCAGTAGTGGAAAAACATTGTGTTAGGATGTACTTTGGAAGTGACTGTTCCACGCTCAGTCAGTAGTAGAGTTGTTGCTCAAAACCAAAACACCGGACATCTCTATTTCGCTTGCTAAAAAGTATGAGATTCTGTTGTTGAATTCATCCAACATCACTTTAACCTGAGAGCCAGTATTGAATCCACCACTGGTGCCTCTTACTCCTACTAGATGATGCAAATCTGGTAAATTTTGAGAATGGCCAATTGGTAGCAGGATATGCTGGACGTGCCACAGGAGAGGTGGTGCAGAGTCCTACATTTCCAAATGTTAATTCTGCACAAGTAGCTGAGTTTGTGGTGCTCACAAGTGCTTGTACACTGGCAGAACAACAGTATGTGAATGGATATATTGACAAAATGTATAAAAGTGTGGGAGCCCCTCTACCGAGAAAGAACATAGTTCAAATTATCTGTTCTATGGGCTGTATCCCATTCAGGAGGGTCTAAAACTACATTTTAGCTAGCTGCATCCTTCACGGAGGAGAAATATCAATTTGCATATCAGTCTGGTTCCGCCATCAATGCAAACCAGAAACAAAATGCTAGTCAATTCTCCTCTGAACAAGAGAACAATCACTCCCACGCGCTAACAAAAGTACCGCCACTCCCACACTTTTAAAAACATATATATTGACTCTAAATATTTCGGACAGTGCTGGCATCAGAGAGGGATTTTCACCTCTTCGGGTTCCCCCGTATAGAGGATCTCCTGCATGTGAGCGCGCTGCGAAATGCCATTATAATCCCTAAACAAATTGCGATAAACAAATGTACATCAACCACTGGATAGTAAAGTTAATGTACTGCAAAACTGGCAGCTGGTGCTAACCTTCAGAATGAACATATTCTCCCTGAAAGGAAGATCCCAGAGCTTCCCCCTTTTAGACTCAATATACAGGAGAATGCTCCCTCAATTGAAGATGATTACTGGATATGTAAAGGGTATTTAAGGGGAGAGATTAACTGGGGTGTTTGATTGCACCAAAGATATTACTCTCACTTGATTAGGATATATCACTGGCAAGCTCATGTGGGCAAAAGTGGGATGGTTTCAACATTAAACAGGTATCGGTATACCCCTGAGTTTACCACAATGGCACAAGAATCATGCAGCAGTAGTAGAATCAGTCTTCAAAACAACCCTGGAAAAAATCATTCTAACTACACATTCAAGTAGACTTTGCCCAACTGCCCCATTGCAATAACCTACAGTACATTCTAGTACCTTTGGACATTTTATCTGGGTGGGTATAAGCATACTTACACAAAATGGATCATTAAGGGGCTCACATCTGAGTTATCCCTTATTTACTATTGTCCCACATAAAGAGACTCAGATCAATTGATTTTATAGTATTCCTTCGCAGAGAAGTCCTATGACTACTCACACGCCTATTTCCATCGCGAATGAAGAGAGGCGCCAACGGAGCGACTGACAGTGCAAAACTCTGAAATAAAGATGCAGTGGGAGTAGTTTGAAAATAAGGAATACTATATGAAGAATTGTCTAACAAGACAATAAGACGGAAGATATTAAAGAAGATAACATATAAATTGGGATTAATGAAGGTGCTGTGGCAGGACACGTTTAACGTGCCATTCAGGAAGTAATTTGTTGGCAACGTCTGAGGGTGGGGTCTCCTGTTATCACTGAATGTGCTTCAAGCAACCTCTCTAGACGACACACTACCAAGTGCTCGTCCTCTAGCCCTGATGAAAGTAGTCTCAAGTTATTAGCACCACTGAAACCGGTAGGCTCTTTTTCTTCGAGCAAGAAACACGAGTGACGAATCAAAAGTCTCGCTGTGAAGGTCGGATAGTATTCCTCTTGGAAAATAAAACCTGAGGAAAATGATGACCTCTACACCCTGATTCAAGTCTAAAAAACCTCTAAGACTTGTCTACAGTATACAGGAGTATATATTGAGTAACTATGGTACTCTGTTTTATTGTGTTTCGGGAATTAAACATATTTTAGTCGTTTTTGAGGTCCAGAGAAATGGAATAAAGCTTGAAAGATTTCATCTGCAACGCATCTTTTAGTTTTAGCTCAAGATTCTGATACGAGGGCAAGCAAATATAATCAGGAATCCAGATAACCAAAAAGAATTACAAAATCGATTCATCTGAGTCTCTTTATGTGTGACAATGGGTATAAGCATACCCATGTCGGAGGGCAGATGCACTTACCATGGTCAAGGTGCTAATTAAGGATTGTGTGGCAATATATGGCATACCCCTTAGTAGAAATAGCGATTGGTAGCACATTTTGCCAATCAAGTAGTTAAAGAATTGTATACTGCCCTTAATGTACAGCATAACCTCCACTGCTCACAACATCCACAGTCAGCAAGTGCAGTGGAGCGCCACAACAAGGTGTAGAAGAATACATTGGCTGGACTCTGTCAAGAGACTGGTCTGAAGTGGCCCGATGCGTTCCCTTTAGTTTTGTTCAGTATGAGAGGTACGCCCAACCGGAGGACAGGTCTGAGCGCGAACAAGATCTTGCATGGGCTCCTCATGATGCTGCCCTCATCTCCTCCAGTCAAAAGAATTGACCTACATGAATATGTAAAATGCCTCATTTCTTACACGAGTTCTCTTCATAAATAGGTTAAAGATACTCTGCCTATGGAGGAAGCTGAATAAAGCCTGCCGTTCTCTACAACCAGGGGATTTCATTTTGTTGAAGAGTCATCAGAGGTAGTCCGCATTGGTACTGAGATGGTGCAGGCCCTATCAAGGTTCTTCTGACCACTAAATCAGATATTAAAGTGAGGCAGATACCCACTTGGGTACATGCTGCACATTGGAAGCAGGTTGCAATACCTGAACAATGAGTAACAGAACCATTAGGAACTTAATGACTTTATGACTTTGTTGTCTCCATTATTTTAAATGTCTCTCTAACCCCAAAACAGTGGAAGCCAGTCTACACCCGGCATGCAGTTGGAAGAAAGTTCAACCTTTCTCATGGGTGACTACTGCTCAAGTAGGATCATGTCTGTGGTATAAATTAATATTTGTTTGCGTTACTCAGCTACGGCACAGTGTGGTTTTGTTAAAGTATCTATACTTACAATTGCGCCTCTGAATACTGGCTGGCACTGCTTGTAGCCGGAACCTGGTAAGCAATAGTAAAGCATCTATAATGAGCTTGGAGCCGCAGGACGACATGTGGACTGCTCAGCACATAGCCAGTAGAAGTGAAAGAGTTATAGTACGCCTTCGAAGCTCTTGTGATAAGCCAGAAACCAAAGAATACTCCCTGGAAATGAAATCATGTGTTTGTAAGTTCACGCCTCTCTCATACATTTCAATGTGTTTAGGAATGTATAGTAACTGCAACATTTTGGGGAGGGGCACGCGGGTTGGATTTGCCTTTGGTAAAGTGTCCTATGAATGTATGTGATTTGCTTCTGTTAAACATGTGTTAAGCCTACCTTATTCAAATGTTAACCTCATGTCAGAATTTCTATGCTACAAGAATGCTGCCTTAATGGTTTGCGAAATGTCCTGAGAATCTGCAGGTGCGATACCAAGCAATGACCCTGTGACCCATCACACAAGGTAGGTCGTTTGTCTCAGCAGTGAAAAGGCTGGGAGATGCATCCATAGATTTGAGAGGACTCAGTCTTCAACTGAGAAAAGAGCTGTAGAGGTTGCTTTGGTGAGTGGATTTAATTATGTTGCTATGTGTATTGTTCTGTTAATTATGTCTGTCTCTGATAATTGGTAAACTGGATTAAAGAATAAGAGCGCTTTCTGTCTAAAGCCCATATCTGGTTAAGAAATCAACTAGCTGCTGGAAAATAAAAATGTAACTAACATTTAATCATCTGCATCCACACACTACATTTAGAGGGAAAATGTCAGTGTAGGAAGATGAGCTAGTATTCTTGTGCAAACAACTCTTGAACAAATGTGAAAGAATATAGTGTGTGCAAGATTTGTTGTCTGCCTGCCTTAAATGTACAGCTATAGACCCTTTACTTTGCAAGTGCAGCGTTAGAGAAAGCAAGTATATTCATCTCATTGTATCCTTGAGAACGAAACTGATCAGGCTTTACTTCCTCCTTATGGCCTCATTACGAGTCCGGCGGCAACCCTGCCGGTGCTTCCGGCGGGTTTTTGCCACATTCGTAACACTTTCCCGGGGGCCTAACTTCCCGGTGACACTAGGACATTACAAGTCCTGGCGGATCGGGAAGTCCGGCGCCGGAAAATGTTAGTCCATATTCCCAGGGATCCCCATAGGACTTGGTAATGGTGCCAGTGCTTCTGTGAAAACTCTGCGGGCAGGGGCCATTGCGCCTGGCAGGTCAAACCTGCCGGGCGCAAGGGCCCACGCCCGTAAAGTTGTAGTGTGGCGGTCCGTAAATGGGTGCCGGTACGGTGCGACCGGCACCCATAATTCCAGACCGCAACACTTGTAATGAGGCCCTATGTGTCGGTCACCCATTTCCTCTTACTACAGTGGCCCTGGGTGGGTTGCAAATGGGACTGGGTCATGCATGGAGGTGAGTGAAAGGTGTGGCCTCCCGTAGGTCCTGCTGGCTCTTTGACTTCTGCCCCAGGGACAATCCTTAACCTGTGGTTAGGCACTGGATTGAATTGAAACTTCTGGCCCCTATAGCCTCCACAGCTGCAATGTCCTAGTAAATTAGGTAGGGGACAGGTTGCGTTATTGGGAACAGGATATGTTGGGATGCTTTTGCAATAGGTCTCACTTTATAGGGTAAATGGCTCTTTTAATAAAATGATAGCGGCGTTGAGCTAGTGTCTTTGTCTTCTTTCCATGTCCTTTTTTAAATTTTGTTTTAATTTAATTGCAATGCAATTTTTACAAAAAGCAATAAATTACTAAGGTTAGTCATTCCTTCAGAAAAAAGTCCTGTTCACAGAGAGGGCCCGACTTCTTTCACAGGCTTTCATATTGTTCTGTAACATAGTGAATTACTTGAGGTCAAGGTGTTTTAAAAACAAAGCCACTCCAATGACACATCGTCTGTCGTTTACACTTGTCAAGAGAGACACCCGTCCCTCTTCATCCAAAGTGGAGAAGTTTTTCATCGGGTTAGATGCTACTTTAAGTCCACCACACCCAAGCAGTAGGTGCCTACTAGTTTCCACGTGGGCGCTATCTTTACAAAAGCGGCATTTGTTAGATGTTACTTGTTTCCTTAATGCCAAGATTTCGTTTGTTTTTATCTGATTCAAGCTAAATCTTAGGAATGTTCTGCTCAAGTTTTTGTCGGGAATCTGCTTTAAATACCCCCTCACTTCATTGACTTTCAAGTTGAAGTCAGGGAGTAAGTGCTTGCTAGGTCCAAGGTGTTGATCCAATCGAGCTCGAATAATTTCTTAGCCACTTTGTTTGGGTTGTTTATTAATGTTTCTACACATGTATCCAGTTCTTTCAATAGTTGCAAATGTGTCTGTTCCCATGTAGATAACATCCAGTTGGTGCCACCATCCATCTTGTTTTTGATTAGTTCGAATATTCTCGATCTTGGAGTGCAGAGCACTTTTCTATTTAGCATTAAGGTAGATCTCGCCTTGGTTGCTGTTAACAACGGTAAGCACAGTTCCCTTCTGATGAGGACTATAGGTGTTGTTCTTGATAAGCCCAGAACAACTTTTTATTTTGCAGGCAAGAATGAAGGAGTTCAATATTGACTGACCAGCCAAGGAGGAAAGAGAGGTATGACTTTAGGTTGAATATGACCAGGAACGGACAAGAATGGTACCTAGGGGGTTTCAGAATTTGTTAGAATAGATGAAGGGAGTAAAAAGAATACCAGATGTAAAGCGAGATTTACATGTGTTAGAGGATGTGTTTACTATAGACTAAGACATTTTAGATCACTCTCTGTAGCGCCACTCTGTGTACTCCCTATGATGTGATTTGCTCTGTCACCACATGTCCAAGAAAAGTCTTTCCTTGCCAAAGTTGTGTGTGTAATCCTGTTTCTTGTTCTCTTGACAGGAGTGGTTATTTGTTACTTTTGAATTAGCAGTAGAAGGGATCAAATGGTGGGAATGCTGAACTCTCAAGACTTTAATGAATATTGTACAAGGAAGAGTACTATTCATCATTGATTTTTGAGGATATGTGATGTGACCAAGGTGCTAGAAATTGACATAGAAACTTTGATACATATTGAAATCTAGATTGTAATGTAGGTTAGTGTTAAAGGCCTCTCTGCATTGGCTCATTTCCCATGAAACCCTGATTGCTATTGTAACAGGGAGAGGGACTAGGATATCTGAAGAATACAATTGTGCATTGTTTAGATTGCACTCCATTGCAAAAGGGTGGTGTGTGGCATTATAATGTTTAAAAGTAATAAATAAATAAATGCATATTTGAATAAGGAATGAGGGGCATGAATTGCTCTTGCAGGAGGGCTCTCAAACATCAAATGAAATGATATTGCTCGGTCCTTTCACGTGATTTTGCCCATTTACTTTACTTTTTTTCTTTCCAATGGGCAATATTTGGTTGGCAATCCCGTTGAATTTGAAACAGCTTGTTCTCTCCTTGAGAGTTTTCTGTTTTCCTCTCACCCACACCGCTGGCTCACTGGCAGGCACATGTAGTTTCCCTTCGCCGGCAGGCACATGCAAACACACATGCTCTGCCACCCCACATGCCGCTGCAATGCTTTGCGCAAGGCAAGCACGCTTTGTGTGCAGAATCTTACTCCTAGTCAGCCCATCCAGAGCTGCTTGGAAGGTAGGGATACATGGGTCACCCACCATGTCCAAAAGTCCTAGTTCACTGGGGCCTGTGTGGTCCGGGAATCTCGTGGCCAGTAAAATGTCTGCCTTTTGACAGCAAGAACAGGCAGCAGATGGAAATGTCTCCAAGATGTATTGATTATGAGACTGATAGAGAAAAGGCAGCAAAAGGTCTGCAGGAACAAACAGCCATCCTCCAATTCCCAAGTCCACAAGCCATCTTCTCTGTAATCTTGGAAGCACACACACACAAGATTCTACTATGGACTGGAATGAGCTCAACCAGCAGTACCCAAGGTCAAGGCACATACTAATACACTGAGATCTACGTCACATAAAACAGGGGTTTAATGAGGTTTCCAGCTTCCTCCAGAGACACTGGGAATATCTCTGCACACAGCCAATAAAGCCATTTTATCTGTGGAATACTTCAAAACAGGATGCAAACTCCATCTATTAGCAGTGGAAGGAGTCACCTCACAACCCCATCTTCCAAGCCAAACTAACCGCCCAACCCACCTGTAATTACGTAAATAACATTATCAGAGAAACCTATGGCAACACAATATTCATGACACCCTTAAACCTCCCCATAGTGAGACTGCTGCACTGGATGGAAGATGAGGTCTCTCTTATTCACAATCTGTTTTCTGATTTCCTAGAATAAACCAACATATTAGTGTGACGCTATCCTCCAGCACCCCTCTGCCATCCCCTACACCCACCTGGTACATTCAGTCCACACCTATCAAACAGACTCTGCCCTGTATGGAGGCCAGGCTGATATTTGGGGTATCCCAGGTTCTGCTATGTTCAGACCAGCAGTTGAGTAGGAGGCCCTTGACTAAGTGGAGGATCGAGGGGCCACATGCCTCTGATTTAAAGTAACATCATTGGTAGTCTAGACAGAATTATGATATTCTGAAATGTTTTCTCTTACAAGCTAGGACCCCTTCATGAAACTCCCTGGTTTATTTTGAAAATCCTTGTGTAGAACTACCTGACTCTTGATTTACCATCTAATAAAGGATTCAAATGAAGAGGCACCTCAGCCTCCCCACAGGCCCATAAGGACTTTTAATTGGGTGACCGCATATGTCACGGTCAACAGCTATTCTTTTAATTAGCTGAATGATTTTTTCAAACAGTCCATTTGCGATGCTTTCCATGTTTCCAAAGTGTCACCGAATGGCTCATTTCTAGAGTTTAGAAAGTGTTCAGCTCATGAAAGGTAAATATACCAGAAAAACTCCTTTACGCTGCATCACATTGGATGATGGCAAAAAGTAAGTGGATTCGACTGGTATACGTCTATTTGACCTAAAGCATTTGACCTTATGACCAAATTGACCTTTTTTCGTGTGGTCCAAATTGATCTTTTTCGGGTGGTCCAAACTGACCTTTTTCATGTGGTCCAATTGACCTTTTTTTGTCCGACTGTCACTTACCTTGCTTTATACCTGGTTTTTCTTTTTTTCTTTTTCTTCTTTTTTACTGCTTCTTTAAATTAAAAGGGATGTTCTGTGAAACAAAATATATTTTTTAATTCATCTATGTTTCTTTTAACACTTCACTTTATAACGTTTAAAATAAATTCAAAATAAAATTCTTCATTTACAATCAGTTTTTTTAATTTTATGTCTTAAATAAGTCTTACTTTATTTACATTCTAATAAAGTTCTCTGAGAAGGACATGCCTGATAAGTAATCAGAAATGGCAATGTCTGATACTTTTCAGCTAGTGCTTTCAGTTTTTTTGTTGGTTTTGCACGCTTTTGGTTTTGTTTTTTTGCAGATTTTGACCACTAATTTTTTTAATTATCGAGTTTTCCTGCCACCCTTGCTCTGTTTGTAACATGCTCAAAAACGTGTAGGTTTTGTATGATTCATGGCCACATTTAGGCCATGATGCAACCCCTCACGGTGTATTGTTCATTTTTGGTGATTCTTGTATTATTGCTGAAAAACACAAGTATAGGTTTGGGGAAGGTTGGGAGAACTCCATAAACTTGTGGAAATTAGTATTTTGCCCCAGGACTTTATTCTGCGGATTCATAATCCATCCCAAAGTGCTGAAAGGAAGGGTGCTTGGTACACCCGATGGAGAGTGATCCAACCTCGGTGGGGGTGAAACTCTATACTTCTATGAGACTGTGCTGAAGAAGATGGACATTCATTTTGAGAAGAAGTCTTAATCCTAGTTTAGAGTGCTACTATTTTGGGATGAGGAAACCGGTTGCTAGAGAGAATGTGGAAGATGGTGTTCTGGGTTACGAGAGCTAGCAAACAAATGCAAGTTTGGTGATTGTGCACAACCAATTTATGTGAAGGGGAAGAAACATTGGACTAGGGAAAAGACATGGAGTAATGGAGACCAGATATTAAATCTGGTAGTGGATATGTTTGATTTATTTATTTAATGGTTATTTGTAATGCGCACTATACAGCAGGAATTGTATTACAAGGTGCATCATGAGCAGGAGGGGAAAGGGATGAGGACGAAGTGTGAAATAAAAACAAAAAAACTTTCTTAAAATGTCTTGAAACATTCGGAACACGCAAGTGCTATAGCATGAAACTGGCGGGAGAAGGGGTGGAGGAAGAGTGGAGGAGGATGAGGTGGGGATGAAAAACAAACAAAAACAATCCTACTAGGCCAAGAGATTTGGATTGTGCACGTGCTAAAACATAAAAGGGGATAGGTGAGGAAGGGAAGTGCAGGAGGGGAGGAAGAAGACCGGTACATTAAGTGCAAAAACAGGTTAAAAACAGGCTCATCCCATCACAACACAGTGAAATAGGTTACAGCAAGTATCCAGATGCAAGTAGGTAGAACGTGAAAAAAAACATAGGACTGCCACGCCACATAGAACAGGGCCAACATTACAATAGTCCAGTTTGGACAGTATGAGTGCTCTAGCTAGTGTGAGACAACTTTCTGTTGACAGCAATGGTCTGCAGGCCCCTATCAGCTTGCCTGTGTAGGCAGTGGCTGAGGCAGTCATGTTCACTTGTTTGGTTAGGTTGGAGGTAGCGTCAAGATAAAAGCCTAGTGTTTTTACTTCTTTGGCGATGGGGATGTTGTTCTCATCTATGTTGAGAGTACTGTATTTGAGGCTTAATTTGTTTATATTGCCTGGTGAACCGCCCAGGAGGAGTTCCGTTTTGTCGTCATTCAGGCAGAGACCATGGACGGCCATCCATGCCTGAATGATTGTGTAGATTCCGTTCACACACTGTACATCTGTGTCATAGATGCCTGTAAGGTGTAGGAGTATCTCGGTGTGATCTGCATAGTTTGTGTAGGTGACACCCAGACGGTCCAATTCATCAAAAAGAGGCTTTGTAAAGATGTTATACAAAGTTGGCGATACACATGAGCCTTGGGGCACACCACAGGTAATAGGTATAGGGTCAGCTGATGCAGACGGCAAGAAGACACGCATGGTCCTATTATTTAGGAAAGATTGAATCCACGTGATGGTAGTCTTGGAGAAGTGGGCTGCTGAGGTGAGGTGATCACAAAGTACCTTGTGGTCGACCAAGCCAAATGCCACCGACAGGTCCAAGAGGAGCAGGATTGCCAGTCTTCCTTTATCTTTGAGTTTGTCAATCTGGCTTTTGAGGTCAATAAGGGCGGTATCTGTCCCATGTTGCGGTCTAAAGCCAGATTGCTGGATTCCCAGGAGTTTGTTGGTCTCTAGATAGTCGTGCATTTGCAAATATGCAACTCTGTCCAGGATGTTTAACAAGAAAGGGACCGTAGTAATAGCTCTATAGTTTGTAGCGATCATGGGGTCTAGTGTTTGTTTTTTGAGTAGTGGGTGTACCCACAATTCCTTTAAGTTATTAGGTATAATGCCACTTGAAAATGAATTAATTTAGTAATGAATGGGGCCAGGTCTCTGGCCGCATCTTTAATTATCTGTGCTGGACAGTGTCGCCCTGGCAGTTTGAGGGTCTCAGCGAAGCTATAATTTTTTGTACCTCAAGTACCGATACATTAGTAAATTTAAAGCCTAGGAACTGTTGGGTAGGAGTTGCTGGGGTCGGTTTGGATGAAGCAGAATCAGTTAGGTGTCGCCGTTTGTCTGCTATTTTAGTCTGAGGGCCGGCAATTTTGTTGGTGAGAGCATTTTGAATGTTCGTGCACCAAAATTTGTCTTTTGACATGAGTCCTTGGGTGGGTTAGGTGTCTCCATTTCTCTCAAAATGATTAAAAGTTCTTTAGTACTGGACCCTGCTCGGTTTATTCGATTGTTGAAGGTATCCCGCTTGGTGCGGATAATCTCTTCTTTGTATTTAGCAGAGATGTTAGCTAGGTTAGTTTTGTTCTCTGACGAGGGGGTATGTTTCCAGAGTGTTTCAAGTTTTCTTTTTTCAGAGCGAAGCGTCTTTAGTTCTTTAGTTCGGGGGTGAACCAGGAGTTCATGTGGGCTCTTGGTTTCCCTTTACGCATTTTAAGAGGTGCAACTATATCTATAGCTTTAGCCATAGAAGCATTATAAGCGTCTACCAGTAAGTTAGTGTTGTTCGTAATTGGTAGTGCGCTTAAGGTGGGGCTTACTTTAGGCATAATGGCCTCGGCAGGAATGTTACGTTTGTTTCTAGTGGGGCACGGTGGTGCTATAGGGCAGGTTTTGTTTAGTGATTTACTGATGCTAAACTCAAAGGAGAGAAGGTGGTGGTCAGTCCATAATTGAGGTAGGATCTCATTCACTGTGATGTTGCAATTTAGATCTGCTACCCAGTCGAGGGTGCTTCCTTTCTCGTGGTGGGTTGGGTAATTTTTTGTATATGTCCATGTTCAGTCAAGACATTAGCTAGAGAAATTGCTGGGAGGTCATTAGGGTTGTTATAACCTAAGTTGAAGTCACCTAGGATTAAGGTTTGAGAGGTGGTTTTGATGTTGTCGGCAGGTAGAGTTATTATGTCTTCTCGAATGAGCCTATGGGCCCAGGAGGCCTGTAGATTAGATGGATTGTGGTGGTATTTTTGTGCGACATTTGGAGTTTATCTGAGAGAGGTTCGCAAGAGGAAAAAGGAGATGAGGAAGCTAATCTCAGGTCTAGCGTGATTCTGAAGATGATGGAGGTGCCTCCTCCTCTGGAGTTGGTTCTGTCCACTCTAATGATGGAATAATTGTCAGGAACTGCTAGTAAAAGTGAGGGGCCCGCTGCAGCATGCAGCCAGGATTCTGTTACTGCTAGGAAATCCAGATTCTATGTCAAGACCGGAGGCTCACATTATGCTTCTCTTTCTTTAATTGAATACATCAAGAAAAAGCTAAGCAGCAAGGTATTTTTAATGCACTTCTCTATACCAAACAACTCATACTAAAGGTGCACTAAAAAGTACATATAAAAGAACACTCTAATGTGCATCTAGAGTCCATAACATCTCAAAACGGCAAAAAACTTCATTTGCCATGATGCTCCTAAAGGTCATCCAGTGTCCATATGCATGTGATACTAGTCCTCCAATAGGCATGCAGGAGCTCCCATAAACAGTCCTGAATAAGAAATAACTTCCTCTTTCTTTGCTGCTCACAGCAAGAGATAAGTTCATTTTTTATTCAGAACTGTATATACAATATTTGTGCTTTATAACTTTATTGTTTATACTCATTTTATTGGATCATTATTGTGTAATGAGGAACATTTGATTGCTATCACGGCACGTTGTCTGTAATTCGTTCGGGCTTTCGTTCTTGTTAGCCGCTTTCTCCTTGTTTCCCAACGCCAGCTGCTTCTTGCTGGCGTCGGAGTCAACGTGTTAAACGAACGTTGCCGTTTGTTTCTTTCTTTATCTACTTGCAGCGTCCCTTTCACCACCGCAGCGGGTCCGCTATGTCCGCTCGGGTTCGGGGGAACACCGCAGCCTCTGGCATGGCGCGTCACGCTCGCGAGCCACCAGGGGAAGCTTCTGCTCTCCCTGGTCCTTTTCTCCGGACCTGTTAATTTCAATTATTCTTCAGTCAGAAACATAAAAAAAAAGGCAAGAAGCAGAAGTCCTTGGACATACCTACTGTCAGCAGCCTAAGCAAGGACCAGGGTCACGAGAAAGTGCAGGAGTGAAATAAATACTCCAATAAAAATAAATAAAAAAAAAAAGCAGAAAAAGTTTAATACCTAATCTGACTTGGTATTATAACAACTGGGCTGTGAGAGAAGGCGAACAGGGAGCCCAGAGAAAAAAAAAAGAAAAAGAGAAGTAAGGTGCTTAATCATCATGGCAGCACAGTACTCCCCTCAATGACGAAGTTAACAGAATTAGCAAACGCAGAGTCTGGCGCAGCCACTCAAGGCCTACTCTTTGGCGATCCTTTTATGAAGGAAATGTCTAAGTTTGTAGGTACCTTTACCGCATTGGACAAAGCACAAGCCTCCTTCAAGAGGGTTTTCGCATCAAAAATGTTCTCCAAGGCCGGTCGAGGTCACTCTTCCGGCCGTTATTCCTTCGACAGAAGACCTCAATATCACATCGAGCTACACAATGCCTGGCAAGAGCGCACCGATACCTTCTTTCCCTCAAGAGGACGGGGCAGAGGTTGCTACTGGAAGAGATGACCTAAGAACGGGGCCCAGCAACCCCTAGGTCAGTCTACTAATAGCAGCGCCTGCGCCGCTCCCACCCATTGGGGGGAGGCTAGCGCTCTTCACAAGTGCTTGCAACACTTTGTCAGGGGATGCCTGGGTCAGGGATACTGCGCGCGGTCTGCGACTAGAATTTTTCATGCAGCCCTTTCAGGACAGTACATGCCCCCATAATGATGTCAGAAATAGATCGGAGACCGATAGACGGCGAAATTCACAGCCTATATCAGAAGCGGGCGATCCGCCCCTGCTCGAGTTCGGGCAGCTTCTTCAGTCCAGTTTTTCTGGTGCGCAGGAAGGAGAAGATGAGGCCTGTGATAAATCTGAGAGCGCTCAACGATTTTATCATTTATCGTCATTTCAAGATGGAAGGCATCTACATGCTCAGGGATCTTCTGAGACCAAACCACTGGCTCATGCGTCTGGACCTCAAGGATGCCTATCTCGCAGTGCCTATTCATCAGGCACACGTAAGTTATCTAAGATTCTTTTGGGAAAACCAAGATTGGGAATTCACGAGTTTACCCTTCGGGCTCTCTTCAGCACCCTGGGCGTTTACCAAGCTGTTGAGACCGGTGGTACCTCATCTAAGAGAACAAGGCGTTCGACTGATAGTTTACCTGGACGACATTATTCTCATGGCTCATTCTCAGGAGCTATTACAGGAACAGGTCAAGCTAGCCATAGACTTGCTTCACAGTCTCGGCTTTCTCATCAATTGGGAGAAGTCAGTTCTTTGTCCTTTCAGGAATCTGGAATTTCTAGGGTTCGAGTAGACACCCAAAATTCGCAAGCTCCGTCTACTAGCTGCCAAAATACATTCAACCAAAAGGGAGATTCGCAGGCTCCTACAGAGGGAATCTCTCTACAGGAGCTAGCGAGAGTAATAGGCCTTCTCCAAGCAATATTTCTGGGTCCCCTTCATTACCGAGTACTGCAAAGATTGAAGGGTCATCACCTGAGGCGCAGCCTCTCTTATTCTCAATGCCTGACACTGTCTCCCCAGGCGAGAACAGAGCTAAATTGGTGGCTCACACACATGGAGGCCAGGAACGGCAGGGCCATCTTCGGTTCCACCCCAGATATCATCATCGAATCAGACGCCAGCCGCTCCGGCTGGGGAGCGAGATGTGGCACAGTAGTAGTTGGAGATGCACATGAACTGTCTGGAGCTCCTTGCGGGATCATTCGCAGGTCGCTCCTTTGCCAGGAACAAAGTGAGCTGCTGTATCTTACTAAAAATTCACAACGTATCCGCTGTAAGATACATCAATCATCTGGGTGGTACCAAGTCGCGTCTTGTAGCAGTTCTCTTGGATAATGTATAATAAACAGACTGAGCCAGTGAGTAAGTGTATGGGTTACGAAGAGAACCCAAATCTTTTATTAACACATTTTTCTCTTATTTTATTTTTTTAGGCTTAAAGGCAAAGGATATGTCTTCTGGGAGCTTTTCCGTCTTCTGCGCCAGTACACTGGATCAATAAATATGCAGGTAATTTCTAAGACTTAATGTTCATTTGTTCAACAGCCTACTATGTCCCTGCTTAATGTTCTTCTCTTTATTCAGTTTTAATAATCCTTAGGTTCTTTAACCCTGTTCTTCGCTTGTGGTATAGGGTTTCAGTTTAATCTCAACACAATCATTTTACACCATGAAGTTGTACTTTAGGACTTTAGCGGGATCACAGTTCTAGAATATCTTCACTTCAACAACACCAATTGGTTGCATATGATGTCAAAGCTTGGTTCAGGAGTTTATAGCAACACCCTCAATCTCATCTCTCAGAGCTGCACACTCACGTTACTCTGAGTGCTTGTCATTCCACTCTTTTGACCTTAAGGATTTACTTGTTTCAATTTGTAATGTCACTGGGGTTTTTTCCCCCTGTGTAACACTCTTAAACGTTCTGTATGACTGGTCCCGGCTTTTCTCACTATAACTCCTCCCACTTCATTTCGTAGGAGCCTGTCTCCTCCACAACTATAAATAAACAGTTTCAGGCTCTGCGCCACTTGACTTCCACTGGTTCGCCTCCTCCCTCACAATCCTTCGGTTCACTTTTCCTCGCAGTCATACGCCGCACTCTCTCTCTCCCAGCTCAGCTCTGAATTGTATCCGGCTATCAGAGCAACGGCGCCATTGTTTACATACTCGGATAATGGCGATAATGATCGCCTGGTTCCTTTAAAGCTCGGCTCTCCTCAATCACAAGACAGCTGCCTCTAGTTTTCGTTAGGCGACAATGATCACCTTGAACATCTATTTTATAGCTCTTCGTTAAGCGCAGCTGCTTATTTCACTCGCAGTAACTGACAGGCAACAACGATCACCTCTAGTATTTTATTATAGCGCAACGGCGCACTCACTCACTGTAACTGTTAGGCGACAACGATCGCCTGGTGATTTCTTTACTTCCAACCTCTTCTGTTCATGCAACGGCGCAAACTTCTCCTCAGTGGTCCGCTTTCCGCCTCTTCACGACCCTCCATCAATATGCCCAGCTGTAACGGTCATTCTCCCCTTCCTCTGCCTCGTTCCCTGTCTCCTAGCAACGATAAGCAGAGACAAGTCCATTAGAAGTAAGCCCCTACTGCAGGTGCTTCCTATATGTAGACACTATAAAAGGACTGTATTCATAACAAATAGAGCTTCCTATGTGTTTCCGTGTGAAAAGACTGTAAATGGAATTAAATGGAATTACCCACTTCGTCACAAGCTCCTTGCAGGATCAGTCGCAGTTCGCTCCTTTGCCAGGAACAAAGTGAGCTACTGTATCTTACTAAAAATCCACAACGTATCCGCTGTAAGATACATCAATCATCTGGGTGGTATCAAGTCGCGTCTGCTAGGAGAACTAGCCAAAGACTTTTGGCATTTCTGCCTAGATCACTGGATTTCCATCACAGCAGAATATCTTCCGGGTCTCAAGAATGTGATAGCGGATTGGCACTCTCACCATTACGTCGATTCCAGCGACTGGAGACTCAGCAGGAATATATTTCTCCATTGGCAACAGATCTAGGGTCCAATGTCCAAAGATCTTTTTGCATCTCGTCTCAACACTCAGCTTCCAGTGTTCTACAGCTGGAGACCCGACCCAGCAGCCTTGGTGACAGATGCATTCTTACAGTCTTAGACAGGGGGAGTTCTCTACGCGTTCCCCCCCTTTTCCATGATAGCGAGGACCCTGGCAGAGGTCCGTCAGGACAAAACAGAGCTAGTCCTCATAGCCCAGTCTGGACTGCTCAGACCTGGTATCCAGTTATTCTGGAACTTTCTACGGATTCTCCAATACTTCTACCCCAGTCTCCAGATCTTCTATTGAATCTGTGGAGACAAGCTCACCCCCTGCTCCTCCCTGACTCTAGCGGCTTGGAGGATTTCAGGGCAAGATGGAGGACTCTGGGCATGTCCCTCAAGGCAATCCATCTCATTGAGAAGAGCTGGGCCCCCGCTACCCTCAAGCGGTATTTCAACTCCTGGAACGCTTGGAGGGTCTGGTGTCAAGACTGGGGTTTTCATCCAATTTCAGCACCTTTAGAAGAAATGTTCAATTTCTTAGCCTCTTTAGAAGAAAGAGGTCTTGCATACAGAACAGTGAACGCTCATCGATCAGCGATTTCTGCAGGCCACGATCTCATAAAAGGGGCCCCAGCTGGGGAGCATCATCTCGTTTGCAGATTGCTAAAAGGAGTCTGGCTTACATTGCCACCTCCGTCCCGTTATAACAAGCTATGGGACGTTAATAAAGTGCTTAATCTTTTCCTCTCGTGGCCGCCTAACGAAGAACTATCACGTACGGCGCTCTCTGGCAAACTTACTACTTTGCTTTGCCTAGTTTATTGCAGGAGAGTTTCGGACGTCAGAGCTCTAGATCTAGAGGGCAGGTATTTTTCTCCTGACAGCATTGTTTTTCACATACAAAGAAGAACTAAGTGCGACTCGAGAGTGATTTCTGTTAGGGAGAATTCTCTCTTTAGGCTGAATTTCCTAACCTAGTGAGTCCCCCAGCAGCTTTGCTGGATTTCTGGAGTTTGTTTTTTCCTCCTGCCAAGAGTGAGACTCTTTTTCCTCCCACTCTTGGACATAATTTATGGTATTCCTTTGACTGGTAATGTGTTTTATTGGCTATGGGGTCCTTTACTCCATAGGGTCTCATGTGTTTTTCCTATGTGTGTTACACAGCACCCTCCGTGCAGTAACACAGGGGTGTCATAGTGACACCCCACCATAGACACCTTACCCTGGGACTGACTACTGTCTCCCAGGGCATGTAAAGTCAACATTGGCTTTACTAGTCCCAAATTATTAACAGAAACCAGTACAAACCATCATATTGTGGACGTACTGGTCGGGGCAATTCGATTGCCCCGGGGTCTGTTAGTCGAGGGGGCACATCTCCATCCCCCCTGATCGAGTTTTGGCTGGTGGCAGTGGAAACTACTTTTTATATTCGACCGCGAATATTTTCCTATGGGATTTTCCCATTGTTCGAGGCTACCAACTTTAATTATTTAATTCTCATAGCCTCGAACATACCGCTGGTTTATTTAATTAATATTAATTCTCCGGTTGGTATTTTTTGCCAAGACTCGATTCTAAAATGGCGTTTGTGTTCTCTTCTGTGACTCCAACCCAAGTCAAGCCCTTTGTTCCACTTTTTGGCGGGCTTCTCCACAGAAGCCTCCAAAAGTAGTGCCACTCTGTCTGGGTACCACAGGGGGTGTGGGAGGGGGTTTAGGCACCCTGGAATGAGTTACCTTGGTAACTCAAGTCGCACTCTTGTGTGATTGGCCCAAGTGGTGAGCCGGCCGGCTCACCACTTAGCATGTTTGAGTGACAGCTAGGCTGAGTGAATGGGGGTTTCCTGCATAAAAGCAGGGCTTTGGGGACTGGAACTTCAGAAGTCGCCACAGGACCTGAGAATCTGACAAGGGAGAAGCTGAGCCGACCGTCCACGACGACACCACTGGTGGAGCCCTGCAGAACCGGCTCACCACTTCCCGATGACAGAGAAGATCTCCAGGCTGGAGAGGCTTCTTCCCCTGACTGGTGGGCACAACCAGTTTACCTTTCTTTCTTCGCACCCCAGCCCGGTTTGTGGTCGAACTGCCCGTGCCAAGCACCCTGGCAGCCGGATAGCCACTCACCACTGAAACGCGAATCACCGGACCACTCCTTGTACCTGAGAAACTCTGCGGCTGGTTTCTTCCCTGGCAGTGCAACGGACTCCTGTCTTCCTCCACGACGAGATCCTCTCTTCCCCCGGACGAAGCACCAACTTGCATCCGCTGCCAGGAACAACTGCCCCCGCTGGAGCGTTCTCACCACTTTAAGGTACCGTGTCCGCCAGGCCTCCCTTTCTAAAGATTGCTACAAGGTAATAACCCCTTAACCTTCTGGACTGGGCTGTCCGCCTTGACCCTCTTACTGGTCCCTTTCATTGGTCCAACTCCTTTTTGAACCTTTACCAGACTTTTGTGCACTGCAACCGTGTGACCTTGGACACATTTCGTTTGGATCCTCTGAAAGTGGATCCGGCCTCTTGAACTCTAACTTCACGGTTTTACTTTGCCTTCCTCTCTTGTTATCTTCTGATAAAAGTGTTGGGATCTGTTTCAACTTGTTCTCTCCTCTTCTCTCCCTTTTTAAAACGAACTATTAGAGTGCCATCTACGTTAAGCGCTCACCGTTGTCTGAAAATAAGTGGGGCTTTACTTAAGACTTGTCTAATATTCTTTTAAGGGAGTGTATGGCCCTCATTACGACCCTTGCGGAAATCAACCGACCGGACCGCCATAGCGTAAATAGCGTTTCCGCCATTGCACGATGGAGCAAAGTGCGGCTCATTCCGACCCATCGGGCACGAGCACCACGCCATGGCGGAAGTGCAAAGTCCGCGATGGCGGAAATGACCCCAAAACGGCCAACACCGCCGCCGTACGGCGCCCTAGGTGCAATACCGCCACCCATCTCAGCGGACACCACAGTGAGCGCCAACCGGAAAGTACGGTGACCGTAAATATACGGAAACGGAAGTAAAAGCATGGTCCCGGAACGGGAAACATCCCGCCGTACACCTATAAAACCACAAATTCCACACAACCATTAAAGATACTACCCTGAGACACATCCCAACCCGTCATCCACCCTAGTGAAACCAAGAAAAATGGGAAAAGTAGCGAAGAAAGCGTGCGACCGCAAGCGGCAGGTCCACTTCTCCCGTGAGGAACTCACGGTGCTCACGGAGACCCTCCAGGAGAATGCTGCCGTCGTCTTCTCCACGCAAATGACCAGGACGGCACTTGCGAACAAGAAGGCCATATGGGCCCTGGTGGCACAGCGGGTAAGTGCGGTGGGGACCGCACCCCGCAACCCACAGCAATGCAGAAAGCGATGGGACGACCTGCGGATACGCGTCCGTAGCATACTTTCTGCCAACCGCAACATTGCCACAGCTACCGGGGGAGGATCGAAATCACCCATCAAGTTGACCCCCTGGGAAGAAATCTGTGCCTCCACCATTGGAATGGAGAGCATAGAGGGAGTCGGAGGGATGGAGAAAGGAGTGCAGACATCCGAAGAATCAGGTAGGTGTCCCAAATAAAACAATGCCAAAACCACAATGTCCAATCATGTGAAGTACCACGTGCCCACATAGTGCAACAGGAACACATGTCCAGGAGAACGTCCACATACATAGGCCTGATAGCACACTTTAAAACTCACATCAAATACATAAATAATTAAAAATCCTAAAAACACCCTCTACACGTGCAGCAGGCACACCCTAACTGCAGGCTGCCAAACAACTGCACCCTCACTCCACACGCAAATGAAACCACCTCCAAGGCCCCGACCCAAATCACCCTCAGGTACCACCCCAATGCATGTGATACATTGCCATTCCAATTCCCACAGACCCATTAATAACGCTCGCCCTCCTTTACTCCACCACAGGGTCCGATCCAAACGACGAGCTCCAGGACACCCCTACCAGCACACCTGCAAAGAGGGCCAAGACCAACGGCCAAAGACCCTCCACCTCAGCTGCACGCATCAAGACACGGCAGCAGCACAAATCAAGTGACAGCACACAGGAGGGTACTCCAACAGGCACCCCAGCAGCCAGCATGCCCACAACAACACCACCACAGGTCCCCCCAATGGATGCCACAGTAGGCACTGCTTCTGGTGGCAGCAGCACCATAGGTGATACTGCATTGATGGCAGCATGCTCCGACACAGAAAACGGGGATGTCGAAGTTAGATCCATCCATGACCTGTCTCAATCCCTCTGTCTGTTCCATCCCGTACACCATGAGGATACCACGCAGGGGCACCCACAAGACGACGACTGGCCATCCCCCACAAGCCCTGTGGCAAGGCAACATGAGGTGATCAGCCCCTCTGTGACACCACCGCAAATGGCCATGGCCCAGCAGAGGCAACAGTCCCTCGACCAGGTGATCGTGCAACAGCAGCAACTGGCCACGCTCCTCAAGGACCATGCTGATGAATGTGGGGGTACCAAGGCAGCCATAGAAACATCAACTGAGACACTTAGGGCAGAAATGGAGAGAAGTACAGAGACACTAAGGGCACAAATGGAGAGTAGCACCGAGAGCCTGAGAGTACAAATGGAGAGAAGCACCGAGAGAGAGCCTGAGAGTACAAATGGAGAGAAGCACCGAGAGCCTGAGGGGGGAACTGCATGCGACGTCCAAAGACGTATGTGCCGAACTTGCCGCAGTGCGCCGTGTGCTTACTGAGCTCTCACAAACCCTTAGGGACATGCATGGACGTGAGCAGGCAGAGACATCATCCGTCGCAAGTTCCGTCCAGGGCAGCCCCCAACGTAGATCTGGGAGGAACCTGCGCTCCACAGGCAGGGGTGCCCCTGATACCCGCAGAGGGGGCTTGCAATAGCGACAGGCCACTGACAATGAGCATCTTGGACACTGGTGTTCGGGGGGGAGGTAGGAGGGTGGAGGGGGTGTGTTGGGCTCACTTGGGTGGCGGGTCGATAGGGTGTCTAACATGATATCACATATGCCATAAACAATGCACGATCATGCAATGAGATGTGTGGACATTGATCTTTGTGTACGAGGCCATTATAGGCGTACAGTCCATATTGTGCATGTTCCAGACACACACAGTGCCACGAGTCCCGTGTCCATGTATCAGCCACCAGGCGTGAGTGCTAGAAGCATGCATCTATGAGATGCTGACGAATGTCACGGCCCTCCTGTGCCTCGCTGACTCCTTGAGGTGCTGCCACATCCCCACCCTCATCATGACCATCATCAGGTGCTTGCAGTTCTGCGTCAGGGGGCATGGGCACATTTCTACGTACGCACATGTTGTGTAGCATGACACATGCCATGACCATCTTTGCAACCTTCACATGGCTGTACAGGAGTGCCCCGCCAGACCTGCTGAGGCAGCGGAAACGAGTCTTCAGTAGGCCGAATGTCTGTTCTATGACTACACGGGTACGTGAGTGGGCATGGTTGTAGTCCTCCTCATGCTGGTCCCGTGGGTTCCGGACTGGTGTGAGGAGCCATCTCTTCAGTGGATACCCGGCATCACCTGTATGTGGACAAGAAAGGAATTTTGAGGAATGCCATTGCTACGTACGCACCCCCTTCCTGCCAGGTCATTGCCGCATCACATACCCCACATCATCATGCATTAAATGAGACTCACCGAGTAGCCAGGATCTGTTCCCTGCGTGTCGCTCCATGTAGCGTGGTATAGTAGAGTTCCTCAAGACCATAGAATCATGGGTTGATCCAGGGAATCGGGCACAACAATGTGTAATGATCCTGTTGGAGTAACACACCATTTGTACATTCAGGGAATGAAATTGTTTTCGGTTGCGGTACTGGGCCTCCATGGCATGTGGGACGACCAATTCCACATGGGTGCAGTCGATGGCACCAATGCAACCCGGTATGCCGGCAAGTGCATGGAATCCCACTTTTGTGTTGGTAATTTCCTGCTCCGAGCGTGGTAGAGAGATGTAGTCGTCTGCGTGCTTCAGGAGGGCATCGAGCACTTGCAATAGTGTCCGTGAGAACAGTGGCTGTGATATGCCATGCAACTGTCCGACTGTGTGCTGGTAGGTGCCTGTGGCCAGGAAGTGTAGTACAGACACCACCTTCAGTAGGGGTGGGATGGCGGTTGGGCAATCTATCATGCTGACAAGGTCAGCCTGTGTCATGTCCACAATGGCGGTTATGGTGTCCCGGTCCAAACGGTAGAGGGTGTGGATCTGCTCATCAGTGAGGTTGAACGGATGTGCTCGGAGGCGTGGGATTGCGGGCTGCCTGCGTGGTGGTAGTGGCTGTGCTGGCGGCCCTTGCTGGCCCTGCCTTGGCCTCCTCCTCCTCCTGCGTCTCCGCCGTGCGGCCGGTTGTAGTTGGTGTTCGTCTTCTTCTTGAAGTTGGAGTACTTGCAGTGCTATCAGGTCCCCCAGGGCCAACATGGCTAGTCCTGCCGGTAGCATTTCGGAGTGGGTGTGGTTGTGGGAGGAGACTGGGCGTGCAATTTATGTGTTTTCAGGCTGTATGGCCTCCACCTGTGGTGATTCATTCCACCTGTGCAAGCTGCACTCCCCTTTGGGCGAGCACGTCCCGCACACAACGCTGCAATTCGACGAATGGCATCTTGCTATTGCAATCATGTATTTGTACCCGATGGCAGTGTAACATTGGTTGATATGTTCATTCGGCTATGGTCCCATTGTTTCACATACTATCTTTGCAGTCGCGAACAGACTTGTGAAGGGTCAGTGGAACGTAGTACTCGAGTAACGGTGGACCCTCATGCAACACTGTACCGAGCTTCACCGAAGGGCGGGGCGTCCCATTTGTGAGTGAAGGCAGTTGCCATTTTCACACACAGCCGCACTAGATGGATTAATTTGTGATTTCAAGCGGCCACAGATGCCTTTTCGACGTGATGTTGCAAATGAGGAAATCGAAGGGCGGCGCTTTCGGTTTTCAGCTAGCGGCGAGGAGATGCCCACAGGTCTGACTGCAAATATAACGTTCTATTGTTCAATGTCCTTGGGACAGGGGCCATGGCGAGGATGCAATGATTGATATGAATAGTTTGGGATGCGCAATAGCGACGTGGGCGATGAGGCCGGACGTTCCCAAATACATGTTACTTCACAACACTGGAATTACGGGCTGGGGCACAGTGGATTTTGCAGGCTGCATAACGCACAGACTCAATGGAAATTTCACATGTTATGTGAGTATGGAAACAGGCGTTTTCATTACGGGATGAGGGAATGATGTATGGATGCATGGACAGATGATTTGATACAGAGTTTGCCATGTACAGGGCTTCTTGGAATCTATCCGCCTCCCCTGCGCTATGTGATGCAGGGCTGCCATAGTGGGACCATCGTCTATCTGGCCTTGTTGAGCCCTCCCTGTCTCGACGCGCCTTCAGACACTTGTGTCTATGCACGTTACCAATCCCATCAGATGGATTCTGTTTTAACAGACGCATGCACAGGTACACTCGTTTGTGATAGTGTTTTCACCTCGATATAGATAGTTATGATTCGCAAGTGGTTTTTGGGTGGTGATGATCCTTTGGAGTGGGCTAGCATGCATATGGCTGTGGATTTGGTGTGATCATTGAAGTGAGTAATTCAAATGTAGTTCTGATGGCCATACTATTCTTTTTCATTTCATTTGGTTGACAGGTATCTCCTCCCCTTTTGCCACTGCCATCTGTATGCCACTCCTGCAGATGGATTTTACTCCCGACACCTGCTGCTTCGTGTTAATCAGTGGACCAGCATTACGATCTTATGGGACGATCGCCAATGGACCACATGCCCTTACGCAGTACTAGTGGCTAGGAGCAACATTTCGGTCTTTCAGCTGGACTAGTGCCTCCCTATTGGGATGGCCCTGCGGTTCTAGGCGCTTCCATGTTGCCTTTTCGTACGGGAATGTAGAACCTGTGTACCATGAAGGAACAGGGCGTCACACAAGAAGTAGCTGGTCATTTATTGCGGATGCAGCCCACAATAATGAAATATGTTTTGGAGTTCATGGCCTAATGGCTGTATGGGCTTGGAGAATTTGTTGTGCATTAAATTTCTATTCTGATATGAACCGTGTAGCGTTCTTCTTTGCAAGTGATGTGGCATATTACTATTTGGGGAGCGATGTATTGTGAGGAGATCTGCATTGGGTTCCAGCTTCGGGGTATAGTTGCGTGGTACTGTGCTGGGCGCGTTTGCCTACGAAGCCCAGTGAGGTCAGGGATAAGGGCTGCCATTATGACTGTTTTGATGTTGTCATGCTCAGGGACGGGGGATTAGCTTTTGTGTAACAGATGCCGGTCAGCCAGTTGGATTGGTGGAGTGATGTGATTATCGGAATATTGCTGGTCACAGGTGCCTGTGTTTGCGTGCGTTTCTTGGTGGGAGACTGAGGTCATGTCCATTTGTATAGCTTCTGTATTCGTGCCATCTGTGCCCTGCAGCTCCCATTGGGCCCTCTTGAGATTCATTTGTTCGTTGGCAGGCATGGATGACTAGTACATTTCACTGGTTGCATTGTGTGACATCATTGCACCTACGGGGGGTTGTACAATGTGGCCAGGGAGCGGTGTACAAGCACTAAGTAGGGCCGTTTACGGTTGGTTCGCGATGCCGTACTTCTCACCATGGCGGAATGGTACTTTCCGCCGTGCTTGATGGCGTTAGGTGCATGTCCGCTAGGGTCGGAATTCGCGTACCGTTGCGCCATGGTGGTAATTACGGTTTGGCATGGCGCGCGCGCGCATACTTGGTGCAGTTAGCGTTGGCGTTCACTACGGTGTCGCTAATGGCATCGTACTTTGCGGTGACGGGTCATGATCGCACCGAGCGCTATTCGATGGCGGTATTGCATTTCCGCCATCGTTTTTCGATTTCCGCCAGGGTCGTAATGAGGCCCTATATCTTTTAGTGAACGTGTTTTTGAATTGCTTACTATTAGTGCCTGTGTGTTTTTCTAGATGTGGTTTTAAATAAATAATTATATCTCTTTTACACCAAGCCCTGGTCAGTGTTTACTTGTTCTATTGTGTGCTCTTGACCTATTGTGAATACTCTGTATACTGCCTGACTCTTCTTGAGGGAAGTCTGACTGCTCAGCCACAGCTACCAAGTGAATCTGTGTGGTACAGACTGCTACCAAGTGGGTTTACTGCCAAACACCTGTAGTCCTAAATCTTTTGCAGTGGTCCCAAAGGGAACTGGACAGGTTTCTGCCTAACAATTTCTTACCCAGCTTTCAGGGAACAACCCAAACTTTGCTTAGTTCAATGTTTAAAGGCCTATTTATTTATTTATTTATTTATTTATTTATTTATTTATTTAAATTTATATAGCGTGCAAGCAGCCCACAGGCATTGAGGCGCTGTTACTTGTGAGAGCTTAGTTACAGAGGTACAGGAAGGGTAGCAGTTGTTGGTACATTATAAGTATTACAGACATAATACAATACTTACAGCTTCTGTGATTGGTCATTACATTCCAGCTTATGCAGTGGGTCAAATGTATAGTATTCATGCTGATGCGAGGGACCTTATGTGAAGAGGATGGTTTTCATAGCTTTACGGAAGGCGATGAGGGAGGCCTCACCTCGGATAGTGGGAGGTAGGGCATTCCTATGAAGAAGTAACAGCTCCCCTCAGGACCACGCCTGACGGTCAGCTTCTCATAGCTATTTGCAGACCCCATAAAGCAGTTACATCCCCTACTTTGGCACGCTGAGTGCGCTGGACTCTAGCTCAAGCGGGGATAGATACACTCCAATTCGGAGCCCACTCTGTTAGAGGAGCCATGGCTTCTAAAGCTTTCCAAGTTGGCGTCCGTTTAGAGGACATCATGAAGATGGCTGATTGGGCAGGCGAGTGGATTTTTAAAGAGTTCTACCTGAAACCAGTAGAACAGCCTGCTTCAGTTGTGGTAAGTAAGCATCGAACGAGCATAATGTGAGCCTCCGGTCTTGACATAGAATAAAGATTTTCCATAATAACTTACTAGAAAGTCTTAATTCTATTAAAGACACGGAGGTGAGCATTATCCCACCCAGCGAAAGAAAAGCGTGACACGTACCGCTTAAGAATCATTTTAACCATTGCAATAAAATGTTAATCGAAAATGCATGCATAGTTTTACACTAATACAATGCTCTTTTCTCTCCCACCCCGCTAAGGGAACTAAGGTTATCATACGCATGAAGTAATTATAATTCTGTCTCCTTTTCTTGACAGCATCTACAGACAAGTCTGTCTGATCCACAGTTCAACGCCTCTTCTTCTGGTTGACCACAGCTCAGATTCTTAACACTGAAGGACTGCCAAGTTCGCGGCCTCGAAAGAGGAAGTTATTTCGTATTCAGGACGAGCTCCTGCATGCCTATTGGAGGACTAGTATCACATGCATGTGGACACTGGATGACCTTTAGGAGCATCATGGGAAATGAAGTTTTTTGCCGTTTTGGGATGTTATGGACTCTAGATGCACATTGGTGCACCTTTAGTATGAGTTGTTTGGTATAGAAAAGTGCATAAAAAAGACCTTGCTGCTGAGCTTTTTCTTTATGTATTCAATTAAAGAAAGAGAAGAATAATGTTCACCTCCGTGTCTTTAATAGAATTAAGACTTTCTAGTAAGTTATCATGGAAAATCTTTATTGTTGGACAATATGATATCTGCTATCTCAGTAGCATAAGCTACTAGAGAGCTGCCATTTATTGAGGCTCCTTTGATGGACTGTTTAGGATTGTTGCTAGCTATGAATTGTTTCTGATTCTCATTTTGGCTATTCTGGGTTGGTTCAGTAGCTAGGCGTCCCTTAGGGTGGTTGCTTAAATTTTTGGGACAGTGTTTGTTATGGTGGCTATTAGGTGCAACCTGACGGTGCAAAGGTAGCCTGGCGCAGAGTCTAAGGTTTCTGTCGTTATAGCAAGGGCAAGTGGTTGATAAGCCTGAAGTGATGCTTATGGTGCTCTTATCAATAATAGGATTAAGTGACGTGATCCTATTATTCCTTAATGTGTCTGGGAGTAGTTTGGGTAGGAATGTGGTCGGCCTAAGTGTAGCATCCAATCTGATAAAGTTCAGAGCTGGTAAGAAAAGGGTGGCTTTAGATCCTGGGACCTGTGGCTTTGGTTGGGAGCATGTTAGGGAACGACTGTTGCTCTATCGGGTCTGACTCAGAGGTTTGCCCAGTGCCAATCCTGGAGAAAGCGAGTAGTAGTGGGAATGTGAGGAGTATATTGTACATAGTGCGGGTTTTTAATAGCAACTGCATTATAGTGTTGGCAGGCTGGATGCATTGCGTGGATTTAGCAGTCTGTTAGGAAGAGGTTCCAGCTCCACAATAGGTGCAGTACACAATATTGACACTACAGTACACAATCTTGACACAGTGTTGGAAGAAAGACTAAGATGGACGCTCAGTGTGGTGTTTAAAGCAGTATTCAGTGGTAGCACGGATCTAGGATCAGAAAATGGGTTGCCAGTTTACAGGACTACAACTGGGAAATTGAATATTTACCACGCACAACAAATAAAGCGGCAGAATGTTTATCAAGGTTGACAAATGTGGTTGAAGATAAATGTGATGAAGATGATAAGGATGAGCAAATACTCAATGTCAGTCAAGAAGTAATGACTAAATATGAGTGGCGCAAAGCAATGTTCGTTGATCATGTCATGATTAATGTAAAGGAAAGGTGAGAATCAGGTATGAAGAGTGCCAAGATCAGGAGGGGTGCCATACCTGATTCAATAAAAAATGTGTTTGATGAACTTCTTATTAGAGATGGCATAGTTCTAAGATAAGATATTTCCCCCAGTAGAGGTAAGGCAGAAGATTCTTTATGTAGCACATGAAGGTCATCAGGGAATGACCAAGACCAAACAGTTAATCAGGCAGGATTACAGGTGGAAAGGGTTATCAGAGAGTGTGCTTTTTGTGAAAATGCAGAAAATGGCTGCGTCACAAGAGTGGACTCTTGTGTCCATTCCGTCCATGCCCTGGGAAAGAATAGGACTTGATATTGTAGGTCCCGTTACTTTCCAAGGAACATGTCGGTACGTCATAGTTTTGGTAGATATGCTTTACCATTGGGTGGAGCATTCATGGGTGAAGAATGTGTGTGCTAAAGATGTTATCCAATTTCTTGATAAAATATTTAGGAGGGAAGGGTACCCTACCTCTCTTTTGATGGACAATGGCATCCAATTTGTGGCAGAGTATATGAAATAATTTTTAAGGTTGAACAGTATTGAACACAAAACCAGTTCAGTACACCAGTCCAGAAACTAATGGAATAGTTCAACGTTTTAATATAGGCATAAAGGAAAGCATTGGAGCAGCTATTTCAGAAGGTACTGATACTGATTGGAAAAAAGCTGCAGAGTATATAGTATTGCCTACAGATCTAGACCTCATGGCACCACAGGTATTTCCCCATTTTAAATGTTACGGGGAAGGAAACCCAATACCAGGATTTGTCCGGGATGGTTGGGTAGAGCATGTCAAAAAGATATTGATAAGAAGAGGATTGAAGCCAAGCAGATTATAAATAAAGGAAGTTTTGACATAAGGAAAGCAACCAATCAATGTTCCGTCAAGGAAGGAGATTGGGTGTATATTAAGTTTCCAATCAATAAGGCAGAAATGGTTCTAAGTGGCCTAAACCTATGAGAGTGGTAAAAAAAATTACACAGTGTGGTGAGAGTGATGGATGGAAAAGTCTGGAATGTCAATCGAGTTAGCATATGTACTAGATTAGATGGAGATGTGCAGGAATGGAAGGGAGGAGATGTTCAGAGTAGGAAGGAGAGTAATCTGAAGGGTAGCGATCTGTCAATGCATAAGGAGGTTTATAAACCAATTGTGCATAAGGAAGGTTGTAAAATGCATAAAAGAGAACTTCCGGTTGGGAAATGTGGGAAACCATTGTTTCTCACAGATTGTGTAGAATAGTCATAGTGTGATTGTTATGTCACTCCATCAAGTGATGGGGTGATGTTTTACTTTGTTATCATCCTTTATTTCTTTCTTTAGTTGTGTTTCCGTTCCTCTGTTCATAGTTCAAGATTTACAGTGCTTTTATTTTGCTATGTGTTTTCATTGTGTTTGTTCCTACAACTAAAGGAAATGTATGTTCAAATGTATATGTTGTGTCAATATGTAGGGAAGGGAGATGTGTAGCATCTTATGTACATACAGATGTGGGTAGAATGTGGTAGAATGTGGAAGAGGAATATGGAATATGGAATGTAGAATGGCAACAAGCTGTGACGAGATGAATCTGTAGCAGTTGGTAGCAGTTGGTTGAAGGTTGTTCACTGGACCGGTGGGGTGTACATTTGTACCATGTAGATGAAAAAAATAGTCCTTTTACTTCATCAAATGTGTGAGGAATCTTTCAGAGGCACATCCTCTGGCAGATAATGAACTTGATAAAGAGGAATCAAACACATCTGATACTCATACATTTCCAGGCAAGAAACAATTAAATGGGGCCGCCTACAGAAACAAACAGTTCACAACCCCGAATCCGCCCCACTATTCGATGTGCGGTTCCAGAACAAATGAATGACCCAGGAGCCTCCTTGTCAGTGCAGGTGCTATAGGTGTGATGGTGTGTGGCATTTGGCCAATAGACCTTTATACCATTTTTTACATCTGTTCTGCAAGATATGCAAGCAGAGAAGCCGCATAGCAAAGTGTTGTAAACCCCTCATCAATGCTAATCTGAAGGACGAACAGTGTGATGTCCTTGACAGGCCATCTTCGCCATTGACAACAGTGAAGAGGATTTTGATGGACTCCGGATGTGGTGTACATTGAGAACAAGACTCTTATTTTCTAATGGTTTTGTTGAATGTTTATTCCTTTTTTGGGTTGACAGTGCTCCTAGGCTCCAACTTATTCTTAAGAGGGTGGGTATTTTGTACAATCTGTTTGATTTTGAGACTAGTGTATTGTAGAGACAGTGAGAGAATGGGGAAAAGTATGATTGGGAAATCTGGAGGTGATTTATGTGTGGTGTCCTGGAATGTTAAATGGATTAACAATCGAGTTAAAAAGAAATGTTTTAATTGGACGACATGAAGGCAGACATATGCTTTCTGCAAGAGACTCACTTATTGAGTGACAAGATTAAAAGCTTAGAAAAGGAGTGGATTGGATATGTTTATGGGTCTTCGTTTACATCAAGATCTCGGGGGGTTGCAATCCTTATGCGTAAAAAAGCACCTTTGAAGGTTCGGAAAGAATGTGCAGATAAAGACGGAAGTCTAGTGCCTTATTGGTGGAAATTCAAGGGGAAATTATGATTCTGTACAATATATATGCTCAATCTGTTGATGATGGCTCCTTTTTCAGACAAGTTTCTCAAGTGATTCAGGATTTAAATTCTCCTAACATTCTATTGGGGAGCGATTTTAATAGTCTTGGACCCTAGTTTGGATATCTCTCCAGGGTCTCATTGAGGAACACAATTTCAAGGATAATTGGAGAATGGAACACCCTGGTGTGAGAGAATACAGGTTCTTTTCAGGTGCACATGAAACTTATTCTAGACTGGATATACTGCTCACTGGTGGGAAAATGACTAAGAACTATCTATCGTGTAGTATTGGAAATATTTTGATAGCTGATCATGCACTGGTCACCATGCATTTGAAACCGAAATTTGATTTGGCTAGATCATTTACCTGGAAAATGAACACATCCATTTTGTATGATGAAGAAATTCTTGAAAAAATAGTTTCTGAAGCAAACCACTTCATAGAAGAGAACCGCTCGGATGGGCTAAGTTCAAAGAGCGTTTGGGAGGCATTTAAATGCACCATGCGAGGGGTTTTGCTAGGCTTATCCAGCGGGAAACGGAAAAAGATCGAGAATACTAGACTGGAATTAGATTTAAAAATCCGAGATCTTTCGAGAGACTTGATGCTGGACCAAACAAATATTGTAAAATTAAAGGAATTACGAAGACTGAAAAAGGAAATGAGTACTATCCTCTCTGAGAGGGCAGAGCGTAATTTATATCACTCACAGTGCACTCATTTTGAAAAGGGGGAGAAATGTAACAGTTGGCTAGCATATAGGCTGAAGAAAAGGAACTCTGACGGGGCAATAACGATTTTGGACCCTAACGGCTTGATCACTATTAATCCAAAACAGATTAATGGCATTTTTAGACAGTATTATATGAATTTATACTGCAATGAACCATGAACGGTACGGGGAAAAACTTTTTTTTCAGAACCTGAAGACTCCCAAGATTTCTGATACGGATTGTTTATTCCTTAAAAAGGAACTGACGGGCGATAATCTTAGGAACCCGATTCATAAACTGAACATAGGTAGGTCTCTGGTTACAGATGGTCTCCCGGTCGAATTTTATAGAATACTTCCGGAATCTACCCTTCAGTTACTGAAAGATATGTTATGACTTCGCAGAGGGACGGTTTACTACCTGAAACTACTAACCACGCTACAATCTCAGTGTTTCTTAAAAAAGGGAAAGATGGCAACCTACCTTCAAGATATCGCCCCATTAGCCTAATTAACACTGATAACAAAGTTTTGTCCAAGGTCCTGGCCATGAGACTTGAAAAATTACTTCCATCGCTAATCCATGATAATCAGTCTGGATTTATAAAGAACAGCGGACCTTGAGCAATATTCGCAGGTTGATTCAAACAGTGTATCAGGCCATGAATTCTGATGAAGGTATTGCAGTTCTTTCTCTTGATGCAGCAAAGGCTTTCGACCGCATAAATTGGGAGTACTTGTACTCTGTTTTGCGCAAAATGAATATGAGTCCGAATTATATCTCATGGATCACATAATTATATTCAAACCCGATGGCGGATGTCAAAACACATGGTTTAAGATCAGAATCCTTCCAATTAGAGAGGGGTACCAGACAGGATTGCCCTCTTTCGCCACTCTTTTTCGTTATCATGATTGAGCCTTTGGCTTTTGCGCTCAGATGCAAACCTGGACTGAGTGGGGGTCAGTTGTCGGGGAGTTGAGCAAAAGGTATGGTTCAACGCTGATGATCTGCTGTTAGTCCAGCAAGACTTGGGAAAATCTTTGCCTACTTTGATGCAACTTTTATCAAAATGTAATGAAGTTGCTGGATATAAAATAAACTGGATAAAGTCTGAAGTTATGCCTTTAATTTATACGTGTAATAAGTCCTTGGTCATGTCCCTCGGTTTCAGATGGTGTAAGAAAAAATTACGCTACTTGGGCATCTGGTTGACCCCTTTGGTTGGTGACATGGTGGATGAGAACTAAAAGGAAGTTAGCAGGGACTTCAAAATGGATTTGGATAGATGGACATTATTAAACCTATCACTATGGGGAAAGGTTAATGCCCTTAAAATGACCTGAGCTCCAAAAGTGAATTATGTTCTTGGCATGTTTCCTCTGAAGATCAGCCCGCACTATTGGAAGGATCTGGACAGATTAATACAGGACTTTATTTGGGATCGCCAACCTTCCAGATTCAAACTTGGGTTCCTAATTTCAAGCTTATCATTTGGTGTTCTCTACCAGTCATCTGTCCCATTTCTTAATAACGATCCTGATGAATGGACAATAACAGAGGCAGACTTTTCTGGTCCTCTGCGCCCGAGAGCGATCCTGTCTACAAAGACGAATTTGGGAGGTAAGAAACTGCCTACTACGGAATCTTTACAGGAAGCTTGGAAAAACCTGCTTAAACTATTGGGCGTTAATGCTCTGAAATCTCAGAATGCCTCCATTTGGTTTAATGCGTTCATTAGAGACAACAGAAAGACACTGTTCTGGCCCGAGTGGTTTTTTGGTGGGGTGAAATGGATTGGCAACCTTGGGAGAGAGGGAAAGTGGCTTTCAGCTGATGAGGTTAAAATGAAATGGGACATTTCGGGTTTTTTGAATGCAGATTATAGGTGTTTGAAAAAAAGCTGTCGGGGAGGTGGGTTGGGCTAATGACTTAGACTTGGACCTTTTTGTGGCTAAACCTGAAACTGGAGAAGGAGGTCTGGCTAGCAGAAACTACAAGCAGATTGTTGCAAATGAGAAAGGGAACGACAATTTGCGGGAGGAATGGGGTAGAAGATTAGACTGCAATATTTCCTCTGAAGCCTTGTAGAGTATGTGCAAGAATGTAATACTTTGCTCACTTAATCTTGGGGAGAGATCCAGGCAGATTAAGATTTTAAATAGAGTTTACTGGAGCCCTGAAGGTTTCAAGAAGTGAGGTCTTTCAGACTCTGATGAATATTGGAGCTGTGTGCATCAGGTTGGTACTCTAGAACATATGCTATGGAATTGTACTAGAGTTTGTGATTTCTGGATGGAAGTGTGTGGGATTTGTGTGAGCGTGTTTGGTGAGAGCATTGATTTTGATTTTAAAACAATGATCCTAGGTAGGGATGAATTGACGGATGTCTTGACTATTTCACAAAAGAAATGGGTTTTTAGAGGCGCTATGGTTGGCAAAAGATTGATCCTACTTGGGTGGAAATCCAAGGCTGCTCCGTCGATTGATGAATGGGTTGATGAAATGAATGAGCTTGCAGATATGGAAAAGACAATTTTCAGGAGGGGCAGGAGAATTAACCTTTATGAAAAAATTTGGGGTAAGTTTTCAGAGTTGTACTATTCTAATTATGTGCTTTGTTTTTTCTTTTTTTGTGGGGGGGTTGGGGTTTCTGACATTGTATACATTTTACTGTGCTTGTATATAGTTTTTGTACTGTAATCTGGGATATTTACTAAGTTTCGTTGTTGATCCTATATTTGAAATGTACATTCTTGTGCAAAATGTAAATAAAAAATAAAATAAAATAGCTATTAGATCTGCTGTTAAGGAAGAATGGCTGTCTTCGGAAAGACGGGGAGTGATCGAAAGGATAGAGGCCCCCGAGTGGGTATTTCCTTTTTTAGTAGTGCACAAACCTAATGGTAAATTCAGACTATGGGCCTCATTACGAGTTTGGAGGTAGCGCTGGTGCTACTAGCACCATGGCTGCCTCCAAACTGGGCTCCATTACCGGGTTCCTGCAATGGGGATTTACCGGGTCATTCCAACATAGGAGGACCCGGTAATTCCTCCTTGCAGGAACCATTCCTCATTCCCATTTGAGCCCCCCTTGGGTTTTACCAGACATCTGATCCGGGTCCTGCAAAGGGAAACTCGTAATAGGCGCTCCCGTAATGAAGGGGGCCGGTCCCGTACCAGCCCCCTTCATTACGGGAGCGCCAGGGTCGTAATGAGGCCCTATGTATTGACCTAAGGGCTGTTAATTGATGTGTGATACCAGATAGACATCTGTTACCTAATATTACTGAGATATTAGGTACCATAAGACATGCAAGAGTTATGAGTTCTTTAGACCTAAAATCTGCTTTTCATCAAATTGTACTTCACCCTTCATCTAGGAATATAACTGTGTTTATCAACCCAGAGGGTTTGTTTCAAGACCTCAAAAATTATATGCATCTTGCAGGAATCGTTTACAGGTACCGAGTCCCCAGTTGTACCTGCTTAGGTGCCCTAGTCCTGATGTGCGGAGATTTCGCCTCCTGGTGCGTACTAACCAACTACCAGTTAGAGCCACTCATGGTTCGCAATGGAAACTTGCATACGACCAACGCATGTGTCGCATATGTGCAGTTGAGAGTAATTTGGAGATTGTGCAACATGTGCTCACTGCATGCCCCAAAATGGCGCACCTACATAAGGCCCGGTAAAGTTGTTTCTATCATTTGTCTGAATGGGTAGCTACAACCCATTTTTGGAACCTGTGCCTTAACACCTCTTCTGAAACTTTAATCATTGCCTTGTACAATGTTTGGACTGTGGCACAACAAATGATTTTGTCTCTTGGTGGTAGGTGGATGGGGTATATTCGTTCTCACAGTGAGAATTACTTTTGCTATGAATTTTTGGAAAAACTTTGTTAAACCTTTAACACCGTAAACAAATATTAGGAAGTGTGATTAACCTGGCTGTCATATGCTACTTACAGTCTAAGCTAAATGTTAAGTTCTAGCATGTAGTGTATGATTATGTTTATTTAGAATGTGTTTTTTACTTGTATTTATATTTATATTTAAATGATGAATTGTTGAGTTAATGTTGTAAGTGCACTATTGTGTGTAATGTTGTAAAAGCTATTTTGGACTAATAAACAACAACAATAATTAAAAAAAATATTCTCCAATTTCAGGAGAAGTGTCATCTCTTGGTTACTTGGTAAGAACTAGTTAACACTAACCCAGATTTATCAACGTCACCTCATAAATAATTGAATTATCTACTTGACCATCCCTTATCTGTTGCATCTATCTGTAACTGTACATTTGGTTTGCCTACACTTAACTGCTTCTCTAAACCCCCCCACCCCAAATGGAGGGCCCCACCTCATGCAACCCTCCCTGGGGGCAGATATCTGCTAATAGGAAGGGGCATCTGACCCCAGGGAGGGATGCATGAGGTGAGGCCCCCCTATCTGCCCCCAGGGAGGGTTGCATGAGGTGGGGCCCTCCATTTGGGGTGTGGGGGGGTTGAGGGCCACCCCCCGTTGTGGTACATCATGCGCTGCCAATTTAGGGTGGCCCTCAGCCCCCCCTAAAAAGCAGCCTGTGATTTTGTATATTTTTTTTTTGTTTACCCAACTTTGCTTGGTGCAGATGGGCCCATTAGTGTGTACATTTTAATTCCATATCGTGATCTCTTGCTAGGAATGTATTGCCTGAATACAAGGCGACCTTTGAACAACACCAACGATTCATCAATGGATATGTTCTGGCTAGGAACATACACCTCTGCAAATCGGTGAGTGAAGTGGTCCAGAAATGGCTTAAGTTTGAAGAGCCTATCAAAGTTTGGGTCAGTTCTGGGTAATGCTGCCCAGTTGTCATTGAAATACAACATACGTTGCAGTGCTTGAAAGCAATTTCTACTCATTGTAGCTGGAATAAACAGGGTTGAATGTACCGCTGCAGTACACCAGTACATTGAGCCAGACAGCTTTGGCGATATTCCCATGAGCAGAATGAGACCCCAAAATGTTCTCATCTCAACATTGGTTGCAGAAACCCACGCTTGTGCTCTGGACTGGGGTTTCAGAGTGCGACCCCTTGACCTCAAGAACTGTGCAGCGTATAAATTGGTTTGCTGAACCACATCTGCAATGAACCCATCATCAACAAAAAGGTTGAAAAAATCAATAGGCTGAAACCCTTCTGTATTCACTGTGCACCCTGATATACCAGTGAAATGGGGCACAAAAGGCTGAGCCAATGCTGGAGGCACCCAGAGCGACTCTTGAGTCATGTCAGGAACTGCCACATTGCATGGCCGACTTGCACGTCCCCTCCCCCTTACAGGTCCCCTGCGTGTGGGAAGTGTGCGAAAAGGTGGACGCACTCTTCCTTCCTCTTCATCATCAGATGATGACGATGATGAGTGGGAGGAGGGACTTTCGTCAATGGCCATCTCACTTCCCCAATCACTTCCCTCGTGCCCCCTCAGAAGCACTATCTGTTTCAGAATGCATGTACACATCTGTGCCTTGCTCTGAGCCAGACTCCATCACTGCAGCTAATGCCTCCGCACCAGACATTGATCGCCAAGAAGCCATGAGTACCTTCGCTATGGAACCCTTCACTGCCCAAAGACCAGATGAAGACTGAAACAAGAAGTATGTGTGCTTCTGAAAGTATGGAACGTAGCACAGTAAGTGGTATTCAGTGCCACAAACCTACTCCACACAAGTACACCAAAAGGTCCAGACTTTGCTCACAAACTGTAGCAGCCCTCTTCAATATGACGTACTCCCTGCACGCTACAATAAACGGAGTAGTACTTTGCAAAGACTCACGTGAAATGCTAAGGACCAGCTGACTGCTTTCCTACAAGTGGGTAGACAGCTACAACACACCTGCACCTAAAAGAAAGAGAACAAAAAATCTATGGACAATGTATTATTCCGCTAAACTGTACAGAAATACAAGCGTGGGGACGAGGATTTCAGCCACACTACCTATTCAGAAACAGCCAACATGCTTTGCACCATGCCCTCCTCCATGGGATGCTTGTGGATGGGAAATCGAGGTGAGAAGGAACCATGCAACGTATTAGTGATTGGGTGAGTTGAAAAGCCATAGGCAATGAAGAAGCAGAAAGGGAAGATAAATAAAGTACACGGCTGGCCCTTTCGGGCAACTGCTGGCACACTTTTGACAAAAACACCTGCTCATTCAAATAGGGGTGTCTATTGTAAGGGGAAAGCTCACAAGCACAACATTATTGCAAGGCCAAGAAAATTGATGTAGGCTGAAGCAAGTAGTGATGGGTACCTAAGAAATAAGTAGCAGAAACATACTGAATGCTTTGACATGCCATGAATGCAAACAATTGCTAGAAAGTGGAAGTCTCACTGCCAACATACTTACTACCATTTCTATTCACTTTTCACATCTTCCAGTGTGTCCATCAGTCACTGGGCAAACCCCCCCTAAAATAGCGTCTGGGCAAAATCCATTATGTTTCCAATGAACAGCTCCATGCCTGTTTTGGAAAGGTGCACCCCATCTCTGTGAAACATCACAGCACCTTTGATATTGCCATGGTGAATGGTCCGTATTCTGGTGTTGCCCTTTGTCAGTCTAGTGAACTCGCCATTCAGTTTCCACACCGAGCGGTTGATGGCCCTTCTATTCCCTTGAGTTCTCACGTCTTCTGTAGGAATGAATTGGATATGATTGGTGTGTGAATTAGGTAAAGATACAAAGAACATGCAGATGCAATTTCTGTGAATGGACTTTTCCAGCACTGCCGAAATGATTGTCATGTTGCAGGATGGCTGTTTTGTGTGGGTACGGTGGAACATAAGAATGTTTGCCCATAGTTGCTATGGGCATACTGAAAGCTGGTGTGGAAGATAGCGCCTGTAGGGCAGGGTAGCGAAGTCAGCCAGTATGCACTTGCTATCACTGTCCACATGTGATTGCCGGCACATAAAGTTTGCATGCAGACACAGTTGCCATGAAATTGATGCCAAATGATAGTTAAGATATTGCTAGAGACACAGTTGCATTGTACACACATGTCCATGTGGTATAAGTGTGTAGATATGCTCATGTGTAGATACACTTGCTCTGGTGCTAGTGATTTGGTAGAAGTGCAACTCCTGAAATGGATGCCAACTGACTGCAGACACGAAAGGGATACGAATGGCCAGTGATCCGGTGGGTGCCTTGTCGTGGCATCACTGCTCACAAGGACAAACCTTCTTGTGCAACACAAGGAGGTTTGTCCTTGTGCTAAATCCCACCTTGCGTGTCTAACTGCATTGCGTATGGTATGTATGGGAAGTGTGAGGAAAGGTGCATGTGAAATGGCTTACTGCCAGTACTTTACTGTTTCCTAAGCGCACTACATCGAACTTACTATACACATTTCGGACTTTGCGGGGGTGTCTGGGTAATAAATTCTGGGGCGATGTGCGCAAATCATACCTCTGCGGATTCCCACGGGTGTCCTCTTTTCGGAAATGCATGGGGATCCCTGTTTTCCTTGGTGGCTTGGACACCCGAGGCCCATATCTGTATGTTGTGCCGGTCGGCAGAATGGCTGAGATTCCCCTCTGCAAACAGACTGGGGGTTGCTTGCGTTTTCGGCTTGCCCCTTGCCGGCCAGGTAGGTGCACCCATGCATGTGAGGTACCGTTTTCATCGGGACACCTGTGGGAACGCGGGACGGTAGGCCATGTGTTGTTGGGGGCGTGTTTCGATGGGTGCGTCGAGCGAAATGTGCGGAAAAAGCGTTTTTTCCCCACATTTCGGACTTTGCAGGGCTGTCGGGGTAATAAATTCTGGGCCGATGTGCGCAAATCATACCTCTGCGGATTCCCACGGGTGTCCTCTTTTCGGAAATGCATGGGGCTCCCTGTTTTCCTCGGTGGCTTAGACACCCGAGGCCCATATCTGTGCATTGTGCCGGTCCGCAGAATGTCTGAGCTTTCCCTCTGAAAACAGACTTGGGGTTACTTGTGTTTTAGGCTTTCCCCTTGACGGCCAGGTAGGTGCACCCACGCATGTGAGGTACCGTTTTCATCGGGACACCTGTGGGAAAGCGGGACGGTAGGCCATGTGTTGTTGGGGGCGTGTTTCGATGGGTGCGTCTAGCGAAATGTGCGGAAAAAGCGTTTTTTTCCCCACATTTCGGACTTTGCAGGAGTGTCTGGGTAAACAAATCTGGGGCGATGTGCGCAAAGCACACCTCTGCGGATTCCCACGGGTGTCCTCTTTTCGGAAATGCATGGGGCTCCCTATTTTCCTCGGTGGCTTGGACACCCGAGGCCCATATCTGTACGTTATGCCGGTCGGCAGAATGTCTGAGATTTCCCTCTGAAAACAGACTTGGGGTTACTTGTGTTTTAGGCTTTCCCCTTGGCGGCCAGGTAGGTGCACCCACACATGTGAGGTACCGTTTTCATCGGGACACCTGTGGGAACGCGTGACGGTAGGCCATGTGTTGTTGGGGGCGTGTTTCGATGGGTGAGCCGAGCGAAATGTGCGGAAATTGTGTATTTTTTCCCACATTTCGGACTTTGCAGGGGTGTCTGGTTAATAAATTCTGGGGCAATTTCGGCATATCATACCTCTGCGGATTCCCACGGGTGTCCTCTTTTTGGAAATGCATGGGGCTCCCTGTTTTCCTCGGTGGCTTGGACACCCGAGGCCCATATCTGTACGTTGTGCCGGTTGGCAGAATGTCTGAGATTTCCCTCTGAAAACAGACTTGGGGTTACTTGTGTTTTAGGCTTTCCCCTTGGCGGCCAGGTAGGTGCACCCACACATGTGAGGTACCATTTTCATCGGGACACCTGTGGGAACGCGTGACGGTAGGCCATGTGTTGTTGGGGGCGTGTTTCGATGGGTGAGCCGAGCGAAATGTGCGGAAATTGCATATTTTTCCCACATTTCGGACTTTGCGGGGGTGTCTGGGTAATAAAATCTGGGGCAATTTGGGCATATCATACCTCTGCGGATTCCCATGGGTGTCCTCTTTTCGGAAATGCATGGGGTTCCCTGTTTTCCTCGGTGGCTTGGACACCCGAGGCCCATATCTGTACGTTGTGCCGGTCGGCAGAATGGCTGAGATTCCCCTCTGCAAACAGACTGGGGGTTGCTTGCGTTTTCGGCTTGCCCCTTGCCGGCCAGGTTGGTGCACCTACGCATGTGAGGTACCGTTTTCATCGGGACACCTGTGGGAACGCGGGACGGTAGGCCATGTGTTGTTGGGGGCGTATTTCGATGGGTGAGCCGAGCGAATTGTGCGGAAATTGCGTATTTTTTCCCACATTTCGGACTTTGCAGGGGTGTCTGGGTAAAAAAATCTGGGGCGATGTGCGCAAATCACAGCTCTGCGGATTCCCACGGGTGTCCTCTTTTTGGGAATGCATGGGGTTCCCTGTTTTCCTCGGTGGCTTGGACACCCGAGGCCCATATCTGTACATTGTGCCGGTTGGCAGAATGTCTGAGATTTCCCTCTGAAAACAGACTTGGGGTTACTTGTGTTTTAGGCTTTCCCCTTGGCGGCCAGGTAGGCGCACCCACACATGTGAGGTACCGTTTTCATCGGGACACCTGTGGGAACGCGTGACGGTAGGCCCTGTGTTGTTGGGGGCGTGTTTCGATGGGTGAGCCGAGCAAAATGTGCGGAAATTGCGTATTTATTCCCACATTTCGGACTTTGCGGGGGTGTCTGGGTAATAAAATCTGGGGCAATTTGGGCATATCATACCTTTGCAGATTCCCACTGGTGTCCTCTTTTCGGAAATGCATGGGGTTCCCTGTTTTCCTCGGTGGCTTGGACACCCGAGGCCCATATCTGTATGATGTGAGAGTGTGACATTTCCGGTGTGAAAACAGACTTGGGGTTACTTGTGTTTTAGGCTTTCCCCTTGGCGGCCAGGTAGGTGCACCCACACATGTGAGGTACCGTTTTCATTGGGACACCTGTGGGAACGCGGGACAGTAGGCCATGTATTGTTGGGGGCGTGTTTCGATGGGTGAGTCGAGCGAAATGTGCGGAAAATGCGTATTTTTTCCCACATTTCGGACTTTGCGGGGTTGTCTGGGTAATAAATTCTGGGCCGATTTGGGCATATCATACCACTGCGGATTCCCACGGGTGTCCTCTTTTCGGAAATGCATGGGGTTCCCTGTTTTCCCTGGTGGCTTGGACACCCGAGGCCCATATCTGTACGTTGTGCCGGTTGGCAGAATGTCTGAGATTTCCCTCTGAAAACAGACTTGGGGTTACTTGTGTTTTAGGCTTTCCCCTTGGCGGCCAGGTAGGTGCACCCACACATGTGAGGTACCGTTTTCATCGGGATACCTGTGGGAACGCGTGACGGTAGGCCATGTGTTGTTGGGGGTGTGTTTCGATGGGTGCGTCGAGCGAAATGTGCGGAAAAAGCGTTTTTTTCCCCACATTTCGGACTTTGCAGAGGTGTCTGGGTAAAGAAATCTGGGGCGATGTGCGCCAATCATACCTCTGCGGATTCCCACGGATGTCCTCTTTTCGGAAATGCATGGGGTTCCCTGTTTTCCTCGGTGGCTTGGACACCCGAGGCCCATATCTGTACGTTGTGCCGGTCGGCAGAATGGCTGAGATTCCCCTCTGCAAACAGACTGGGGGTTGCTTGCGTTTTCGGCTTGGCCCTTGCCGGCCAGGTTGGTGCACCTACGCATGTGAGGTACCGTTTTCATCGGGACACCTGTGGGAATGCGGGACGGTAGGCCATGTGTTGTTGGGGGCGTGTTTCCATGGGTGCGTCGAGCGAAATGTGCGGAAAAAGCGTTTTTTGCCCCACTATTCGGACTTTGCAGGGGTGTCTGGGTAAAAAAATCTGGGGCGATGTGCGCAAATCACACCTCTGCGGATTCCCACGGGTGTCCTCTTTTCGGAAATGCATGGGGTTCCCTGTTTTCCTCGGTGGCTTGGACACCCGAGGCCCATATCTGTACGTTGTGCCGGTCGGCAGAATGGCTGAGATTCCCCTCTGCAAACAGACTGGGGGTTGCTTGCGTTTTCGGCTTGCCCCTTGCCGGCCAGGTTGGTGCACCTACGCATGTGAGGTACCGTTTTCATCGGGACACCTGTGGGAACGCGGGACGGTAGGCCATGTGTTGTTGGGGACGTGTTCCGATGGGTGCGTCGAGCGAAATGTGCGGAAAAAGCGTTTTTTTCCCCACATTTCGGACTTTGCAGGGGTGTCTGGGTAAAAAAATCTGGGGCGATGTGCGCAAATCACACCTCTGCGGATTCCCACGGGTGTCCTCTTTTCGGAAATGCATGGGGTTCCCTGTTTTCCTCGGTGGCTTGGACACCCGAGGCCCATATCTGTACATTGTGCCGGTCGGCAGAATGTCTGAGATTTCCCTCTGAAAACAGACTTGGGGTTACTTGTGTTTTAGGCTTTCCCCTTGGCGGCCAGGTAGGTGCACCCACACATGTGAGGTACCGTTTTCATCGGGACACCTGTGGGAACGCGTGACGGTAGGCCATGTGTTGTTGGGGGCGTGTTTCGATGGGTGAGCCGAGCGAAATGTGCGGAAATTGTGTATTTTTTCCCACATTTCGGACTTTGCGGGGGTGTCTGGGTAATAAAATCTGGGGAAATTTGGGCATATCATACCTCTGCAGATTCCAACGGGTGTTCCCTTTTCGGAAATGCATGGGGTTCCCTGTTTTCCTTGGTGGCTTGGACACCCGAGGCCCATATCTGTATGTTGTGCCAGTCGGCAGAATGGCTGAGATTCCCCTCTGCAAACAGACTGGGGGTTGCTTGCGTTTTCGGCTTGCCCCTTGCCGGCCAGGTAGGTGCACCTACGCATGTGAGGTACCGTTTTCATCGGGACACCTGTGGGAACGCGGGACGGTAGGCCATGTGTTGTTGGGGGCGTGTTTCGATGGGTGCGTCGAGCGAAATGTGCAGAAAAAGCGTTTTTTTCCCCACATTTCGGACTTTGCAGGGGTGTCTGGGTAAAAAAATCTGGGGCGATGTGCGCAAATCACACCTCTGCGGATTCCCACGGGTGTCCTCTTTTCGGAAATGCATAGGGTTCCCTGTTTTCCTCGGTGGCTTGGACACCCGAGGCCCATATCTGTACATTGTGCCGGTCGGCAGAATGTCTGAGATTTCCCTCTGAAAACAGACTTGGGGTTACTTGTGTTTTAGGCTTTCCCCTTGGCGGCCAGGTAGGTGCACCCACACATGTGAGGTACCGTTTTCATCGGGACACCTGTGGGAACGCGTGACGGTAGGCCATGTGTTGTTGGGGGCGTGTTTCGATGGGTGAGCCGAGCGAAATGTGCGGAAATTGCGTATTTATTCCCACATTTCGGACTTTGCGGGGGTGTCTGGGTAATAAAATCTGGGGCAATTTGGGCATATCATACCTTTGCGGATTCCCACGGGTGTCCTCTTTTCGGAAATGCATGGGGTTCCCTGTTTTCCTCGGTGGCTTGGACACCCGAGGCCCATATCTGTATGATGTGAGAGTGTGACATTTCCGGTGTGAAAACAGACTTGGGGTTACTTGTGTTTTAGGCTTTCCCCTTGGCGGCCAGGTAGGTGCACCCACACATGTGAGGTACCGTTTTCATCGGGACACCTGTGGGAACGCGGGACAGTAGGCCATGTGTTGTTGGGGGCGTGTTTCGATGGGTGAGTCGAGCGAAATGTGCGGAAAATGCGTATTTTTTCCCACATTTCGGACTTTGCGGGGTTGTCTGGGTAATAAATTCTGGGGCGATTTGGGCATATCATACCACTGCGGATTCCCACGGGTGTCCTCTTTTCGGAAATGCATGGGGTTCCCTGTTTTCCCTGGTGGCTTGGACACCCGAGGCCCATATCTGTACGTTGTGCCGGTTGGCAGAATGTCTGAGATTTCCCTCTGAAAACAGACTTGGGGTTACTTGTGTTTTAGGCTTTCCCCTTGGCGGCCAGGTAGGTGCACCCACACATGGGAGGTACCGTTTTTATCGGGACACCTGTGGGAACGCGTGACGGTAGGCCATGTGTTGTTGGGGGTGTGTTTCGATGGGTGCGTCGAGCGAAATGTGCGGAAAAAGCGTTTTTTTCCCCACATTTCGGACTTTGCAGAGGTGTCTGGGTAAAAAAATCTGGGGCGATGTGCGCAAATCATACCTCTGCGGATTCCCACGGATGTCCTCTTTTCGGAAATGCATGGGGTTCCCCGTTTTCTTCGGTGGCTTGGACACCCGAGGCCCATATCTGTATGTTGTGCCGGTCGGCAGAATGTCTGAGATTTCCCTCTGAAAACAGACTTGGGGTTACTTGTGTTTTAGGCTTTCCCCTTGCCGGCCAGGTATGTGCACCCACACATGTGGGGTACCGTTTTCATCGGGACACCTGTGGGAACGCGGGACGGTAGGCCATGTGTTGTGTTTGTGTGGTTTTCATAACGTTTTGACCCATTTGCTGGAGCCCTTTGTCTCACAACCCTTTCTTTTCCCAAATGTGACCTACATTTAGTCACTGCTTTAGCCACCATACACTTTTGTAACCTGCACAAGTCACCTACCCTTGAAAAGGTCTACCTGTGCTCTTTCAAAAAATGTATGGCTGCCGTTCATCACCACATTGGTTTTCCCAATTTACACATGCTAAGTGCGTCTGGTCAGGCCGTGAGCGTAAAACTCCTGTGTACCATGGCTCAGTGTTTGGCTTGTGGTATTGCTTGTTTTGTACAAACACTACAAAAATGGTATGCTCTCCTAACTGCAAGAGTCGGGGGAATGTAGCGGAGCATTGCTTTTCTCAAAATTCATAGAAGCCATTGCCGTACCAAGCCAACCATGTCCAACACATACCTTTTTTTTCAGTCATTTTCCCGCTTTTCCCCCATTCGATGGCAGTTTCCCCTACCTAGTTGTTGCCTGACCTATGCAAATCACCCCTTCCTAAACTTGAAAATTTGTCTACTTTTCAGAAATATATGCCTTTCTGTCCTCCAATTTGGCTTTCCTGCCCTTTTCTTCCATTCCGTCCATGCATGTCCAATTGGCAAAAATGGCAAAAATCGCCTACCTCTCACAAAACGGTTGATAACCCCATCAAACTATTTTTTTTCCATTTCCACTCAACCTGTTCCTGAAAGCCAACACATTGGGGAACTCAGCACAGCAAACCATCTGTTTCTAGCTCTTACAAGGAAAAAACCACAGGCTTCTTTGTACATCATTTTATTGGCATTTTGTGAAAAACCCCAAAATTTTCGCACTTTTTCCTTATTTTCTCTCATCCCCCTACAGCAACCTCGGATTCCTGGGTGGCGTTACGACCGCCTACATGTGGGAGAAAAAGGAGCCAAATTTGGCCGAGATATCTCATGTAACAAAAAAGTTACAAGCCATTGAATGGCCACATACCAAAATCACCAAAAAAGGCTCTGGCACTGGGGAGAAATACCCATGGCACTTAAAGGGTTAAGAGTGTAGCTAGCATATTGAATAACATGTTTACGAGCTATCAAAGTGATACATTTAGCTTGCTTAGTCTGCGACTCTATCAAGGGTAAATATCCTGGTTTGCTATCCATGTCCACGCCAAGATATTTATAAACATCTGTGTATTCAATCGTACCCCCGCCGATATTCATTGTAGGTTTGTTTACCTTCTTAGAAGAGATAAACATGGTTTTGGTCTTTATTAAATTGACTATCATGTCATATTCAGCAGAGAATACACCTAGTTCCTCTAAGATGGCTTTCATTCCCAAGATGGTATGGTCGACAACCACAAGGTCATCAGCATAGCATAGAGTAAAGCAGTGACCTTAATGTTAGGGAATCGTGCAGGACAATGGGCACGACTCTCTAATCGTCTTATAAATGCAGCAATTTAAAGGTTGAAAAGCAGTGCCGCTAGTAGGCAGCCTTGCTTGACTCCCTTATTGATTATAGGCTTGGTGAGTGTACCTCCATTGTCTAAACATACACAAGCAATGTTATTCTGATGTAGTTTGACGATGATTTCCAACAGCCATAAGGGACATTTATGATCAAGCAAAATCTCCCATAGTTTGTTGCGATTGACTCTATCAAAGGCACTACTGAAGTCGACATAAGTTACATAAATCGACGGGCTGGAACTATGTTTGGCTTTGGACATAATGGCATCGAGGAGTCAGATGTTGTCAGTGATACAGCATCCAGACGGAAAGCCTGATTGAAAAGGATGGAGAATCTGATTAACATCAACAATACTTGGATAGAGTAATGTCAGATGGGAGGGTGTTCCACATTTGGGAGGCCATCATCGGGAAGCTAGATCCACCTGATCTTTTTAGGTTATATCTTGGGACCACCAGACAGGATGTGTAAGATGATCTGGTATTTTGTGTGGAAGATCTCAAGGTGAATTTTTCTGTGAGATACGGAGGGGCTGTATGGTTCAGCGCTTTATGGTTGAGACATATAGTTTTAATTTCAATCTTTTCTTTTATAGATAGCCATTTGCAGTGTTTTCTGGTTGCTGAGATGTCCTCTCTTCTCAGTATATTTAATGCAGCTCTAAGAGCATTGTTCTGCATTATCTGTAGTTTGTTGAGTACCGTCATATTGGTGCCTAAGTAGAGACCATTACAATAGTCCAGTTTGGACAGTATGAGTGCTTAGCTAGTGTGAGACAACTTTCTGTTGACAGCAGTGGTCTGCAGGCCCTTATCAGCTTAGCTGTGTAGGTAGTGGCTGAGGCAGTCATGTTCACTTGTTTGGTTAGGTTGGAGGTAGCGTCAAGATAAAAGCCTAGTGTTTTTACTTCTTTGGCGATTGGGATGTTGTTCTCATCTATGTTGAGAGTACTGTATTTGGGACTTAATTTGGTTATATTGGCTGGTAAACCGACCAGGAGGAGTTCCGTTTTGTCGTCATTCGGGCAGAGGCCGTGGACGGCCATCCATGCCAGAATGATTGTGTAGATTTTGTTCACACACTAAACATCTGTGTCATAGATGCCTGTAAGGTGTAGGAGTATCTCTTTGTCATCTGCATAGTTTGTGTAGGTGACGCCCAGACGGTCCAATTCATCAAACAGAGGCTTTGTAAAGATGTTATACAAAGTTGGCGATACACATGAGCCTTGGGGCACACCACAGGTAATAGGTATAGGGTCAGCTGATGCAGACGGCAAGTAGACACGCATGTTCTTATTATTTAGGAAAGATTGAATCCACGTGATGGCAGTCTTAGAGAAGTGGGCTGCTGAGGCTAGGTGATCACAACGTACCTTGTGGTCGACCAAGTCAAATGCTACCGACAGGTCCAAGAGGAGCAGGATTGCCAGTCTTCCTTTATCTTTGAGTTCGTCAATCTGGCTTTTGAGGTCAATAAGGGCGGTATCTGTCCCATGTTGTGGTCTAAATCCAGATTGCCGGATTCCCAGGAGTTTGTTGGTCTCTAGATAGTCGTGCATTTGCAAATATGCAACCCTGTCCAGGATCTTTAACAAGAAAGGGACCTTAGTAATAGCTCTATAGTTTGTAGGGATCATGGAGTCTAGCGTTTGTTTTTTGAGTAGTGGGAGTACCCACAATTCCTTCAAGTTACTAGGTATAATGCCACTTGAAAATGAATTAATTTAGTAATGAATGGGGCCAGGTCTCTGGCCACATCTTTAATGATCTGTGCTGGACAGCTGTCACCCTGGTAGTTTGAGGGTCTCAGCGAAGCTATAATTTTTTTTTGTACCTCAAGCACCGATACATTAGTAAATTTAAAGCCTAGGGACTGTTGGGTAGGAGTTGCTGGAGTCGGTTTGGATGAAGCAGAATCAGTTCGGTGTCGCCGTTTGTCTGCTATTTTAGTCTGAAGGCTGGCAATTTTGTTGGTCAGAGCAGTTTGAATGTTTGTGCACCAAAGTTTGTCTTTTAGACATGAGTCAGTAGGTGGGTTAGGTGTCTCCATTTCTCTCAAAATGATGAAAAGTTCTTTAGTACTGGTCCTGCTCGGTTTATTCTATTGTTGAAGGTATCCCGCTTGGTGCGGATAATCTCTTCTTTGTATTAAGCAGAGATGTTAGCTAGGTTAGTTTTGTTCTCTGACGAGGTGGTATCTTTCTAGAGTGTTTCAAGTTTTCTTTTTTCAGAGTGAAGCGTCTTTAGTTCTTTAGTTCGAGGGTGAACCAGGAGTTCATGTGGACTCTTGGTTTCCCTTTACTCATTTTAAGAGGTGCAACTATATCTATAGCTTTAGCCATAGAAGCGTTATAACCGTCTACCAGTAAGTTAGGGTTGTTCGTAATTGGTAGTGCGCTTAAGGTGGGGATTACTAGAGGCATAATTGCCTCAGCAGTAATGTTACGTTTGTTTCTAGTTTGGCACGGTGGTGCTATAGGGCAGGTTTTGTTTAGTGATTTACTGATGCTAAACTCAAAGGAGAGAAGGTAGTGGTCAGTCCATAATTGAGGTAGGATCTCATTCACTGTGATGTTGCAATTAAGATCTGCAACCCAGTCGAGGGTCCTTCCTTTCTCGTGGGTGGGTTTGGTAATTTTTTGTATAAATCCATGTTCAGTCAAGACATTAGCTAGAGAAATTGCTGGGAGGTCATTAGGGTTGTTATAACCTAAGTTGAAGTCACCTAGGATTAAGGTTTGAGAGGTAGTTTTGATGTTGTCGGAAAGTAGAGTTATTATGTCTTCATCTCACTTCTTCTAACCAGGTCTTTCCGCGCACATGGCGTAATCTTGTAATAGACACTTTGGCTGTGGCCGATGTTACAATTCCACTTCTCATTGAAAACCCAGTGCGAGCTAAGGCAAAGTTCTATCAGTGGGTATGGATATCAAATCGAGAAACATGTCTGAAGTATAAAGATTTTAAGAACAGTCATTTTGGTCACAAACGTGTACCTAACCAGGGAAGTCCTTTTAGGCGCAACTCTATTCCAGCCAATTTGAGCTATTGTCGCTATTGTGGGTTGGTTTATGAAACAGAGACTTTACAACACTTGATTGTTTCTTGTAGTAGTTTGCATGAACAACGATCCAAATCTTTCTTCAACTTGATGAATTCATATAGTGAACAAGATGAAACTCAAATTTGGAAAATATTATGTGCTGATATGAAATTTCCCATGATCAAAGCGATAGTGCATTGTCTTGATGTAATCTTGCCTGTCGCAGTCAGGTTGTAAATATCGAGTGACCACATTTTGTTAAGTGCTTGGACTCAAATGTGCAATTGGGTTTTGACATGCCTATGATCTTCTTTTAAGTATCTATTTAAGATTTTATTTTTTAGTTTCTCATATATTAGAGAATAATGGTTAAATGTTTATTGTTCTTTTTTAATTCTCATATATTTCAATTAAGTAACGTAATCAATTTTGTTATACATTTCCTTTTGAAAAGTTGATTCATTCAGCTATATCAAAATAAAATTAAAAAAAATGAAAAAAATATTATGTCTTCCTCGAATTAACCCATGGGCCCAGGAGGCCTGTAGATTAGATGGATTGTTATTTCTGTGCAACATTTGGAGTTTAGCTGAGAGAAGTTTGAAAGAGGAAAAAGGAGATGAGGAAGCTAATCTCAGGTCTAGCGTGATTCTGAAGATGATGGTGGTGCCTCCTCCTCTGGAGTTGGTTCTGTCGCTCTAATGATGGAATAATTGTCAGGAACTGCTAGTAAAAGTTAGGGGCCCACTGTAGCATGCAGCCAGAGCTACTAGAAACCTGCCATTTATTAAGGCTCTTTGATGGACTGTTTAGGATTGTTGCTAGCTTTGAATTGTTTCTGATTCTCATTTTGGCTATTCTGGGTTGGTTCAGTAGCTAGGCGTCCCTTACGGTGGTTGCTTATATTTTTTGGGCAGTGTTTGTTATGGTGGCTATTAAGTGTCATTTGGGTTGGTATCCTCTGCTTTAGTGTTTCAGAGGCTAATGTATAATCAGTTTCAGTCTGAGGCAGGTGTCAATGGCCAGAGATTGTCAAATGGCTACTGAAAATGAGAGTTTGTGGCATGACCTTAAGTAAAGAGTAATTAAATTGAACAAAGATAGCATAGAGTATCAGGGGCACGTTATCATTGTTAAGATTATTGAACCATTGTCATAGATTGAGTTAATGACTCCCAATCACTAACAAAAGGTTTAAAGGTGTTTATTGCAAATGTTTCTGAGGTGTTTTCGAGCTCCTGTGAGCTCCTATCTTCATAACCAAGACTTCCCCAGCCCCCGGGTTTGCAACTAGTGATAGGTAACACCTAGTATCTAGCTGGTGGAGAAACCTAAAGGCAAAAGCTTAATCTATCTGGCTCCCTCTGGGAATTCTTCCCAGGGGTGCCCTAACCTCACTGTTCACCAAGTTTCTCAATAAGAGCTGTCAGTTCAAGTGTGTCAACTTCAGATTGTCTCTCCTTCTCTCTCTCCCTCTCTCGACCTGTCTCACTGTGTTTGATCATCTTCCTACTCTCTCTTCTATCCCTCTAGTGCCCACACTCTCTCTCCACTCTTCTTTCATGGACTCTTCTTCACTTTCACTTTACCCTTCTCCTCTTCTCCCTCTTCTACTCTTTACTCTACTATCAGCCACTCCTCACTCAGGGATATGGTAATCTACTCACCCTTCCAGGGGTATGATGAACTGCTTACTCATTCCACTATAAAGCTCACCCTCTCCTAACTCCCCAGCTTTCCCCATGTCCTTCCACTCTACCTACCTCTTTATATACCTCTCCTCCTCCTACATCACTCAACCCTCACAACTACTCCCACTACCATCACTCCCACCCTCCCTCAAATTCTCTTGTTTCTTCTGTCTCCTTCTTCCTCTCTCTCTGGTCTCCCAGACCACCTCCACAACTCCAGACCTTTCTGCCATCCAGACCATTCTGGACCATCCAGACCATTCTGCCCTCTTTAATACTGTGATCTTCCTGGTTCTGTCTCTGCTTCCATTGGCTTTGGTGTGCACCTGATTCTACGGGCTAGTCTGTTGCTTTTTGCAAAGGTCGAATCTTAAGAAACACCCTTTAGACCTACCCATTTTGTAGTTTGTGTTAGCAAATAGGCAGCAGTCAGGTGCCCAGGCTGCTAATTTTTCCTTGTAGATTCCTTCATGTGCTAATATAATTTTTCCCACTTTCCTTTACCCCACCATTGTCCTGAGGTCCGTCTGGGGGTGGCAAGTTGAGTGTTGAGGGTTTCATCTCTGTTTGATAAGAAGAATTCTAGTCCATTTCATGTCTGTTCTTGATTCCACTCCACTGGTTAAGGTACAATCTGAGGGTTGTGGTTCTGAAACAGAAAAGAGAGACCACTGGACAGAAACAGTACCGGTAGGCATCTTGTGATAGAGGGTGATACCCACATAAACATTAATGACATTTAATGGGTTTCAGGGACCGGAGTCCCACCCCCAGCTCCCTCACCCTGTTACTGGTACAGGGTCGGCTCTGTCCTATGGCCCCCTATGCCACTGCCCCAGGTTGCGATGGGCCCTGTCTCCCCCTTTTCATAACATGCAAAGACCTGGTTACCATAATTTGGGGCACTTTGAAACAGAAACAATGCTCCACTCGATACTAGGTACAGCGAAACACCTTCTTAGGGAACTTTGCGGATGACACAATGATATGTCTGCTCACAGATGGTGCTCAATTTAAATGGATAGATTTGTGCAATGTGTTGTAATGGAACCTTGGACATGTTTACCTATGTCCAAGGTTCCACATTCCAGGCAGTTGTTGGCTGGGGGAGAGACCTGCTGGGTGCTGGGGTTTGTCCATCAATAAAGCTCTGTTCTATCCCCTCATCCGCCTCACCTTGATTATTTCACAATGCAAAATCGAGATCCTAAAACAGTCACTGGACAAGATATTCAAGATTGGGAAGATAAGCATTTTGCCTAGTCCTGCTGCAACTGGAGGGGGGGCAGCACATAAAAGCCTTCACCTCCACTCTCCTCAAAAATCCAAAATCTATGTATTGTTCCATAGAAACAGAACTGGATGTGGTCAAGTGGGCAGTGGAAAAGTCCAGGACTTTCGTGTGAGGCAACACATTTGAGAACTGTGCAGACCACAAACCAATAAAGAGACACTCACGACTAAAGGTCTAGATAGAGTCTCTGCCAGAATGAGGAATGGATTACGTTAATTTGGGAGTACACATTCAGCGTGGAACATGACCTGGGGCACAAATATACCTGCAGGCTGCTTGCCATGTCTTTCCTTGAATGAAGACACTACGATGCATGTGACAGAGATCAGGTTCTTAACACAAAGAGGAGGTGAAAGTGAGCACCACCAAAATACAAAAACAATGTGTTCAAGTAAACGTGTACAATTTATGTTATAACAGCACTGCCAATGACCCAATGGCATTCTGGGTCGATGTTGCGCACACAAAGAGATTATAGCCGGGTAGGCTACAATATGGCATGCTCACAAAAAGTCTGCTGCAAAGATCAGAACCATCAAAATTCAAGACTCAAACATTTACTGAACAAATAACAGCTCTAAATCCACCTAAACCATGGTATCATGTGTTTTAATAACAAAACAAATCAAGGAGAACCGAAATAAAAAGGCGGATGCATTTCAGATCTTCCCAGGTACTTCTTCTGGGCCTCTCCATAAACAAATGATGAAAGACAATGAGACATAAAACATAGGGCACCTACTAAAAACATGAGCACTCGAAAATGGAAATGAAAAATGGAAAAATCTAAACTAACAAACCCTCCCTAAACAACTCAAAAACAGACTGTCAACCCACCAACCTGTAAACATGTAAACCTCCATCATATTTTGCAAACCTCAATGTTAGCAAACATCATAGACCAGCTACCCCTCAATATGATGAGAATACAGAACAGCAGCTTTTAGGTAAAGAGAAAATGAAGAACCACACAGGTTTTTGCCATCTACCAACAAGTTGTGTTGCTTGAGGATTGGGCACGAGATTAATCCTTTACAGAAGTTAGGAGAGCATCGGTAGGAAAAGAATCACTAAACAAACCTGACTTGGTAAGATGGGCTATACAAGGCCTTTGGCATAGTAGAGATGAGATACATGTGGAAGGTGTACATGTCACATCATTCCCTGGTCAGTCTGCAAGAATACATTTTCGGCACACAAAGGTCACTAGAGTGTGATGAAAACTCAGTAATGGGCCCAAGCCTTGACCTGTTGGTCGACAGGCTGAGATGTTCAGATTGAGGGAGTCAATATTGTGGTATAGGGATGCATAGCAATTCAATCACTCCTTGTAACATGCAGGGAGCAGGCAGACAGGCAGACATCGCCCTGAAGATGGGTACAATTTCTAGTGCAAATTGTATGCACATTCTAAGACGTCTGTTTGGCCAGCAGGCAGGAAACGTGAAGACGGGCAACAGCAAAGCCAAGAAAAACTGGATTAAAAATAATGCTGTAATCCCCCACAAAGACATTGGGAGGAGGGGGGAATTAGGGCAACACAAAAGCCAAGAATAAGTGGACAAAAATAATCTTTTAACCCACACAGAGACAGCGGGAGGAGGAGGTGTCGAGGGCAACACCAACCTCCAGGTGGAATATAGAGAAGAAGGCAACTGTTTTCTGCCTTTCAGGAAATGTTGTAGGAGACAGAGCAGCAGCACGCTTGACGGCAACACCAGAGTAAGGAGATGGTGGAGAAGACATTGCACTGCAGGACCCACAGAGGGAGAAGAAGGTCAGGTGGAGAAAGAGTCCTGGACGAAGAACAACATCATAGGAGTGATGCCACTAGCGAATATGGCTGGTGACAGAATCTTAAATATTGACATTGAGGCGCAAAACTGACTATGACGGAGAAAGGAGGAACTGGAAGGAAAGGAAAAACAATCATGATGGGTTCAGGGCAACCTGCATGCTCCTAAAACTTTCTGCGGATGCCTTTCAGAATTACATATATGTTGAGAAGAGGCTAACAGATATGTATGTGAAATGTTCAAATAAAAAGAGAGAGTTTAAGATAGATTTTTGAATATATACACCTTCAAGGAGGCTAAGGAAGAAAAGAACAATAACATCTACCAGCATATTACGTATATAAACAAATTGAAAAAATTAATCTTATGAATAACACCATAAAGAGAGAAATCCTTCATTTGTATGAGGAATATTAAACTAAAAAGGAAGAAAACGAGAAATAGAGGAGGAAAGTGAGATATAAAGCAGGAAAGAGTGCAAGGAGAAAAGTGAGGAAGAAAGGGGGGAGCAGAGCAAGGAGAAAAGGGAGGCAGAAAGAAAGGAGGAGAGTGGGCATCTTAACGTGCATCTTTACCCAGGTCCACCTGCCACTCGCTTCCTCCCTAGGCTCCTACCCTTCCAAACCTCCATTCCACCAACCAGGTTCCTCCCACCACTCACCCCCCACCAGGCACCGCACCCACATGCACCACGTAGCCCTCAGGCACTAATGCACACTGCAGGTGACCTACCTTACCCAGCCTCCCACCCCAGCAAACCCGCACCGCTACAGACGTCTTGCCTAGGTGCCGTCAGACTCAGCTGTCTTGATGTTTGTACACTGACCCCACCACCAATGTTTCCTCTAAGCCGTGCGCATGTGCGCTTGCCCAGCTTCCTTCTGGTTGCCGCTCAGAAGAGTTTTAGCAGCGCACACAGACAATTCTCACCTATTCAAAAAGATGTAATAAGGCACAAGCCACAGCAATTACTTGAAATTTCCTTTCTCTTAAAATGAGCAACTAGTTTTGATATTCTGCTCATTTGCATTAACCTACTATGCACCTAAAATCCCTAACGTAAGAGATTAAAAACTAATACGAAAAACTGGGTCCATGAACAGAAGAATCTAACCAAGATATGCCCGCACACATGAACCAACATTTTTCACTCAACACCTATGACTCCTAAACCTGGCTCTACCCCTTTGACCGTATGACTCTAACTTCTGCCCCAGAGTACATTAAGATACTACCAGACAACCTTGACTCTTCCTCTATTGGCTCTGCAAAAGGTTAGCAGACGTGTACCTACATCCACTTGTTTTGTTTGTTGTAACATGAATAACTTTCGCGCGCTAGAATTCCTCTTGCTCGTTGTGCCTTACCAAAAGCGTCACCCACAGTCCCACACTATATAATGGAACTACCACCTCAAAGATCAGATAAAGACTGTAAGTAAGCAGGTTACTTGGATGTGTACCCAAATCCCATAGTTCCTCTTCTTTGGACATATGTCACGCAAGTGGTTCGAAGCGGCCCCTTGTAAGTTAACACTTTATAAAACTCAAATATTAATTTACCCTCTAAAGATTTTGGAAAGACAAATGTGATGCTCAGCTTCTCCTACTTTAGCATTACTAACATTACCCTATAAGTAGAGAGCAACATTGCAATATCATTTACTTGGCCCACAAGGGATAAAGTGTATGGACTATGTCTGGGATTACTCGTCCATAGTATCAGGGCACCGGATATTCAGACAGGATAATGCTTTTCACACAATCTGCATCGTTTCCAAGTGTTCAGATTTCCTTTGGGCATAGACCTTCACACATTATATGGTAACTCTCTTCTATACAAAAACTGTTTCACTGAGCACTTGTGTAATCCTACACAATGATATAAGGGTCGGGTATGTTGCAAACAATCTTGTATGCACTAGAAAAAGAATTGTGTACATGCAGAGTCATGACATTCTTAAAATGCACATCATGTGTTGAGGCATTTAAATATGCCTTGCTTGTAAAGTATTGTGGGTCTGCAAATATCCCAGTGAGTGTTTACTGCTCCAATCCCTCACTTTTTACAGTGCTCTTTCAAATAGTATTGGAGGCAAGCACAGGGGCCGGGGAAGGGTAGGGGTTGAAGCATCACTCCTTGCGGATGATGAACAAAGCAGCACATTTCAAAGACCAAGTCAGACGTTTCGGCAGTACACTGAAGGAAATCTGTTGTGTGTTTGCTAAAGGATAGGAACTTCTAGTACCCCTCCAGGCACAGCACCTTCTTCTTCTTTCTATGCTCAACTGCTGAGGGCTTTTCAATATAACCATGTGTTCTGTGTGTGCAGTCTCTAGCCTCTCCCTGCATCTATTTAACTGATTACAAAGAATTACAGAAGAGGGATCCATAGTTACAGAAGCAGGCACTTAATCAGTTGTATCTCTGAGGAATTGATGCATTAACTTAGAAGGCATATATGTGTGATTTTCTTCAACAGAGCTCCACAATAAACCTCAGTAAGCCCTTGAATTACTTCATTAAGGTGGCACTTGAACGCCTTTCACCAGGTCTTTGACACATTGCTTTCAATTGCCATTGATAATCGGCAAATGTATTCTGTCTGTTTCTTGACAGCCACATGAGTTATGACAAGAGATATTTGTGTTTTTTAATACAAATGAGTGATTTTCCAGTGGCATAAAACATACAGGGCCTCATTACGACTTGCGGCGGTATCCCGGCGTAAATCCGGCAGAATACTGCCCAAACAAATTACTGTTAACGCCACTTGATCCGGAGGAATTTCCGCTGGATCACAACTGGTCGTGGCGGTCTAATTCCCCATTCATATTAAGTTCATTGGACTCAATGTGGCTTTTTTGGTGGAATTACTGCATTTTTCTCTGCGCAGTAGGTTTGCAAGGTAGTGTGGCAGATATTGAAGTCTTCGACTGGTTGAGTTTTCTGTATAATCACATATGACATTTTTTATTTTAGTCTATGTGTTGGAAAAAGTGTTGTAAGAATTTTAAAGAATTGCAGTGGCTGGGAAGAGGAAATTCTTTTCCAAACTCTCTAATGCGATGGTAGCTCACAACGTGGCTTACCTCATTAATCAGTTGCGCACATGGAAAATAATGTGCGCACAACAGCCAACCGGTTCCGCACATAGAGAAAACTAATTAGAGGGAACATTGCCCACCACCCTTTGCCGTTCCCCCTCCACCTCCACAAGAAACAAACACCCACGCAAACGGACCATCGCGGCAAATGCCCCAAAAGGCGACATCCCTCCATCTGACAAACCCCTCCCTCATAACACGTGGTCACTCTGCCACCGACAGCACACACGAATCACACCTAGAACAACTCTAGCTTCACATTGCCGCCCCATTAAAATGCTCCTTAATTAATGCTAGATGGCCCTGTGCATGCCCCGGACATTTAAGACTTGATCTCCACTAATAATCTAGACATTCTCGCAATCTTAGATCCCCCCCAGGCTTCACTATCCTCTGCCGTGACAGAACCAGCAGTAGAGGTGGTGGTGTAGCGCTAATCTACAAAGAGACTCTCCCCCTTAGAGCAATCAACACTAACACTCCACTAAACTGCGACCTCCCATTCGCTAAGCTCCCGCTATTCCCCAATGCTACAACCACATTACATCTTATCTACCCACCTCCAGGCCCAACCCTCTCCTTCGAAGAGGACTTGACACAACTCATCTACACTGATCTCAAAGCCAAAACCAGACTCTTAATTCTAGGCAATCTCACTTTAGGCCTAAATGACACTGCAGACAACGGCGCAATCTTCCTAGCCAAATCCTTAAACGACCTTGGCCTCAGTCAATGCATATTAGCTCCCACCCACATTCTAGGGAGAACTGTGACACATCGCTCCTCTCTAAATCACCCTGCCCCTGGTCTGACCATCACCTTACTCATCCCCAGGGTCAATCGCACCCCCAACCCAAATCCCGCCCTGCCCTTGGTGCCATCCCGCTGGACATGCAACCTTACTAAAGACCACCTCCTCTAATTGCTTGCAGAACTCCAGCATACCACAGATCTCTCTACCAACCCAACCACATTGGTCACCCATTACAACAGCATACCCTTGCCTCCCCAAAACAGCACAAAGCCAAACCGATCACACACAAAAACTCTGGGTTCACCCTAGAGCTTCAGGACAACCGTGCTAACAAGCGCGCTGTAAGGGCATACTGTAGAAAACAAAACTCCGCCCTCAACAAACAGCTCTTCTCCTCCATCGCCAGCTAGTACAAGAAAGCCATACATGAAGCCAAAGTCTCCTCCTACAACACTAGAATTATTAACGCCAAGTCAGACACGCGCAAACTCTTCAGCATCCTACGAGAACTCGAATCCCACACAACACCACCCTCCAACGTTACCAAAGATGATGCATGGTGCTGCAGAGTTCAAGAAGCCCTCATAGGTAAATCTCTGCCCTCCAAAGCAAAATCTGTGCAAAACAAGCAGCCATCAGCAACAAATCCAGGCTCACCCACCCACAATCCCAAGCCATGCCTCTATCCTTCCCAAACTTCAACGTCTGCCCGCTATCAGAAGTGGAAGTAGCACAACTCAATGCCCAGAAGTCTTCACATTGCAAAGTCGACGCATGCACAGCTCCCTTAATCAAGGACTGTGCAGAAGCACTCATCCCCATCATTACGAGCATTATCAACACCTCCTTCGCCTCATGCCAGCCTCCAAGAAGTCTGGATCTTGCCACTACTTAACAAACCGTTGCTCGACCCCACGATACCCACCAACTACTGCCCCATCACTACCGTTACCTTCATCTTAAAACTTGTGGGTCGAGCAGCCTACATACAGATTCAGAAATATCTGGAACAAAACCATATTTTGGCCTCGTCAATCAGGCTTCAGCCCAGGTTACAGTACTGAATTAGCATTACTGGACCATATCAGATAGAAACATCAGAGACTCAGGAAGGATAGCCCTCCTGCTCCTACTAGATCTCTGTGCGGCCTTCGACTTGTTAGACCACCAAACCCTCTGACACCACCTGTCGACTGCATCCAACTTTTCCTCTGAAGCCACCAAATGGATTACCTCCTTCCTCGATTATAGAACAACTCAAGTCTTTGTCTGGGAACACAATGTCAATCCCAACCCAGTCACCTGTGGCATTCTGCAAGGCTTATGCATCTCCCCCACACTCTATAACATTTACACTAAACCACTCTTTATTCTAGACACACTTGGCATCACATACACAAATTACACAGACGGCACATACATCCTCATCTCCTTCTCAGGAGATTACACACAGGACTCCACCACTCTCAACACCATATACGAGATAAGGCAAGCCTGGATGGCCTCCCATCTGCTATATTTAAATAACAAATAGACTGAAATCCTACTTGTCGGCACCCAGGCCCTACTCAACAAACTGCACACAGCCTACTAATCCTTTGTGATAGACAGAAATGCAATTGTCCGGGCTCGCCAGCAGTGAAAAACATTGAGCATATACCTTGCTGCCACCCTCAACATGAAGCGACAGATAAATGCCATCGCCTCTTCTGCTGCCCACACCACTAAACTCCTAAACGCTAGCAGACCTTTTTCTTTGCCTCACCATCTCCCAAGCCATCATTGGATCCACACTAGACTACTGCAAAGCCCTAATCACAGGCAATACTAATTGCAACATTAGCAAAATGCAAGTCATCCAAAATAACGCCCTCCTCGCAGCCCTCGTCCTCTCGAAACACGAACACATCTCAGCGGCCAGAAAAAACACCCACTGGCTCCCGATGCATGAATGCAATAAGTTCTAAACCCTATCCATCTCCCACAGATGCCACTCCAACACAGCACCAGCGTACCTGTCATAAAGACTAAAAAAAACAACTCATTAAGACCTACACGGTCAGCCGCCAGACACTGTCTCACTGTCCCCAGATACAAGACCAGGATGTTCCAGTTTCCCAGTCATTGCTGCCAAGCTGTGGAACTCTGTTCCGCTAACCCTTTGCGCTGAACCTTGTTACTGGACGTTCTGAAAACATTTTAAAAAGTGGCTATTTCCCTAACTAACTTTTCATCTGTGCCAACTGCCTGTTGAAAAACTTCTCTGCTGACCATCCATCTGTACTGAAACTAGCGCCTAGGTATCTGAGGTTTAAATGGGATCTGTGTGATTTGATCGCGGTTTAAATATTCGTGAGTGAACCCGGTCACAGGTAAACAGAGTGTTGATGCCTTTTGATCTAAACCGCGCCACACACATATCGACTAAAAAGCATAGCACTGATTATCAACAGTAAAGTAGGTTAAAAGGGTAAAAACGTAATAAAAGATAAGGAAATTCAAATTACCTTAGGACGAGGCAAGGGATAAAATGTCTCCAAATGAGGAATCTCGTGAGATTTCATCACACAAGTTAGCGTTTGCCATGTCGGGTAGTTTCTGATTGTATGAGGAGATTCGATGCACTACAAAACCACGCACGATAAGGAAGTAACTCGATTGGAGAAATAAGGATTTATAAAAAACGGCTTCATTCGCAATCATTTTACACAAGGAATCTTTGGGCAAGTATACAGTAACAAATTATAAACGTGTGTATTCAATCTTGCACAGGCGCAAAACAAGTATATGGTTACCATTCTTGAGGTAGGTTTTTTTGTTTAGAGAGTTGTAAAAGGAATTTAAATAAAAAATAAGGGCTTATTTCATTATTAAGGCGGATTCTTTTTATAAAGAATGGAAAAGGCAGAGTATGTTATGTCCACAAGAGGCAAAAAACTGCTGCAAAACAAAGAATATATATAGAATATATATATATATAATTTCGAAGCAATAAACAATGAGACAATGTGGTGGAAATGTATAGAGTACAAAAAAAGAGATTGTGGAGGAAGAGCTTGTACTAGAGGAGAGTATACAGAGCATACAAAAAACATAACCACAATCCAAATATGCAAGAAATCAAGCAGGTACAAGCGGACACATGTTAAGGCAAATACTGGGGGAACTACCACTGCATTTGGCTGGCGAGATGCCACGTGGGAAACTGTTAAAAAGAAAGCTAATGTACCAAAAGGATTTAGAAAACAAAGTTCCAAAACTGCCAAAGAAAGTCAGTGATGTTGATATACTGGAATGCCTTAGAAAAACATTACGAGAGAAATTCTTGCATTTTGCCTGTGGAAAAGAGGAAAATAGATATCTGATTTTTGCAACTACTAAAAACATGATAAGATTAGGTTTGTCTAAACATTGGATGTTAGATGGAATCTTTAAGACATGCCCCAAGCCTTTCAAACAGTTATATAGTATACATGGTGAAATAGATACAGACATTTTCCCATTAGTTTACATATTGATGTCTGAAAAGAGTGAAAAATGTTACCGAGACATATTTGGCAAAACCAAGGAAGGGTTTACCAGAGCAATACGATGCTACAAAAATATGCAGCATGGACTACGAATTGGCAGCAATAAAGGCAATCGCCTATGTTTTCCCTAAATTTAATATACAAGGTTGCTATTTTCATTACAACCATGCACTGTGGCGCAACTTGCAAAAACATAGATTGCAGACGAAATATTGTTCCACTAGTGAATTTCAGCACCATGTGCAGGAGCTATGTGCTCTTGCATTCCTTCCTAAAGAGGTTGTAATTGCAGGTTACTTAGCAATAGTAAATGACACATACTAGAAAAGAAATTAACATGAAATGGTAGATTTTCTAAATTAGTATGAGGAAACGTGGCATGGACCACAGACCCGTTTCGGACGAAAACTATTACTGGAATTGTTTCTCTGCCATATTAAATGGGTCTCCAGAAACAAGTAAACTAGAAGGGTGCCATAATGGACCAAATATCGCAATGGGCCATTGTTATGACCGGCTCTTGGTCATAGGGTTCACTCCAAGGGACACTCAGGATACACAGGCCAGGTACGCATAGTGGTTACTTTATTAAGGTCCTTCTGTTACAAGGATCAGATGTCATCATAGTTATTAGGAGATAAAGAGGAAAGGGACAGGAGCCCACTGGCTCCCACCACCCAGGCTCACATAATCTAACTGCCTGGGTTAGAACCCATTCAACCCCAAACATTCTAATCTCACACTCCAGACTCACAGCCTACATTCTGATGGTGACATCAATCCTGGCTCAGCACACATGCAAGTATAAGAGCCAACCCTAACACCTCCTTTCCTACAACAAACAAACACACCTCAAACACACACTTAGAGAAAGCAACCCTAACACCTCCTCCTCTTGCATAAAGAGCAACACACACTTTCACAACAGCAAGACACACCTCACTCTCAGCAGAGTTCCGCTAACCCCAGAGATTGAACAAACAGGCGTAACTAACATCCTAAGACAGTCCCAGCCGCCACAACTAACATTCCCAACCAATCAAAACATCACAAATCGCCTTCCGTTCCCGCCTGCCACAAAGGAACCTCGAACTGCCACTTTCGAGCACTAACCGCCCACATCGGCAAACAAACCACAACACTACCAAGACCAACCAAACACAAAGCTCCTTCCGTTCCTCTCTGCCACAAAGGAACCTCGGACTGCCACTTCCGAGTACTAACTCCCAAAACCGGGAAAAACCAGGTACTGTCATAACTGCGCAAGATACTTACTAACAACCCAACAATCTACCTGGGTCACCAAGAAACCACAGTCACAACTCATGCCGCTGTCAAATCCATTCCAAAATTCAAGCAACACAGACACACCTAATCACCAGTCACTCACCTCATCACACCAATAAAGAAACGCAACCAGCTGTCACTAAAGAACCACCACCAGCATAACGCTACAAATGTTGGCCAGACAAATGAGCCCTTCAAAACCAAATAAACACCCCAAAGTGAACACAGCTGCAGATGAAACGTTGCCAGGCTTCTGAAATTAATCAAGAGCGGACTCAAGAACAATTCCAAAAGTCACCTAAAGTTAAAAGAAAACACTAAATGCAATGTAACTTGCATCTCCAGAATTCCAAGCAATCCCTGGACCTTAACAACTCCAGGGTCACCAAAAACATCAAAGCTTCACACAGCTTCAAGTAAACTCCGCAAAGCTAGACACCTTCAAAAACAACATAGAAGCTTCACACAGCTTCAGGCACTAGTCCCCTGCTAGATGCCTCTGGACTGCTCCGCAGAGCCACAATCCAAAACAACATAAAAGCTTCACTAGGTTTCATGTGAACTCCTCAGAGCCACCAATCATCACAAAAACACAGCTTTGCAAAGCTTATGGTACTAGTCTCCTACTAGGTACCTCTGGACCCCTCAGAGTCACTAACCAATTAATCAAAGTTCCAACTAGGTTCTATACTAGCCTACCACTAGTAACATCACTAACCCCACAGGGCCTCAAAACACCAAACACCTCCAACTCCGCAGAGTCCCCTGACCAACCCTGGTCATGTACATCAATTAAAACATATTCCAAAAAACAATAAAAAAGATTTCGAAACCCAACACTGGTCATGCACCAACACTAAAACATTCACATACTGCTACAACACACACACAAACACAGGATGTTCAAAATACAGACAACCCCGGCATAGAATGTTAACTGCTAAGGAGCGCTGCAGTCACTCTGGCAGTCATCATGGGTTGCACATCCATACACGCACAAACAGAACATCACGCCTACAATGCCTCAAAAATGGTTATAGTAAGCATTGCAATGACATATCAATAATCACATTATAAATTGCAGATCTCATTTCCTAAAAGTCCATGTTGCCAAAGCATGGGCAACTCTAAATGCTGAAATGACTCAAAGATTGTGGTAACCATTAATGACCAACATCACTCTTATTGTGCTTTAAGATCACAAATCTCACACCACACACACACAAGCAAAACATAGTCTTAGGATGATCAGAACATTGAAACATAGTACATCCAAGTCACATTTTCTAAAAGTCCATGTCGCCATGAAACAGGTAACCTAATATGCTAAAATGCCTCAAAACGTTATACTAAGCATAATAGGATCAACACCCTTTGATTGTCCACCTCAATCAACCTCATATGTGCCACTCACACACAACCCCTGTCACAACACAAATGTGGAAACCAACTTTAAATGAGACCTAAACGTCCATGTTGCCAACTGGGGCCAACTCTAAAACCAACCTGCAATGCCTCAAAATGGTTACATCTAAAATAAAATGCATCTCCTATTCTAAGTGCAACATCATTCTCACTAATACCTCTCATGGTAATTCACTACTAATGCACAACAGTACTCTTCAGTCACTGCTTGCCACATCGTTGCTCAATCCATTATGACATTTTACTTTTAAATGAAACTCCAAAATTTCTTCTGCAAGCATAAACTAATCATCCCCAAAAACTACTATCATACCCAAACCCAAACAGTAACCATTTTCTCATTGCATGGTCCCCACCTCAGACCAAATCAGCATAGCGTCTATTCTCATTAAAACCTTTAGCCTCCAGGTGCATAAAAGGCACAATTACGCTTACTTGGCATGGAAATTACACTTCCCCTTTTTAAATAATGCTGGCATAGTCACTCAGGAAATGGTGGCACACTTGGGCAGCCTCATGCAACCCTGCCAATGTCTCCTCATGTACCAGGGGGCCTGTTCCTGGCAGACTCCAACAGGCCATCCTTGCCCCAGGCTCCATGGGGCAGGATGCTTCTGACACCCCTGGGTGGTCGCCTGCAACAGCCCTGGGGGCTGACTAAAGCAGTACTTGGTGGCTGACTCAAACAGCCCTGGGTGCTTTCCATTTCTCCAGACTCTTGGACAGCCTCTAATGACTCCTGGCCTCAAACAGGACACTCTCCCTTCTTCCCAGGGGTCTCCTCTGACAGGCTGTCCCTTCCAGCCCTGGGTGATTTCCATTTCTCCAGACTCTTGGACAGCCTCTAATGACTCCTGGCCTCAAAGAGGGCACTCTACCTTCTTCCCAGGGGTCTCCTCTGACAGGCTGTCCCTTCCAGCCCTGGGTGGACTGGCTCAAACAGCCCTGGGTGGTGGGTGCAACCAGTCTATGGGGGGCAGTGGGCTCTCCCTCTCTCCTTTCATTTACTTGTCCTCTTGCCTGCACCCCCCGCAGCAGAGTCTCTTCTCCTCTCTCACATGACATCACACAGGTACCTGCATCTCCTTTTGCTTCACTTGGTGTCCACTCCAAGGTCCTCCTTCACCATACCTTGGACCATCCTCGTCGCCAATTGTTATGACCGGCTCTTGGTCATAGGGTTCACTCCAAGGGACACTCAGGATACACAGGCCAGGTACGCATAGTGGTTACTTTATTAAGGTCCTTCTGTTACAAGGATCAGATGTCATCATAGTTATTAGGAGATAAAGAGGAAAGGGACAGGAGCCCACTGGCTCCCACCACCCAGGCTCACATAATCTAACTGCCTGGGTTAGAACCCATTCAACCCCAAACATTCTAATCTCACACTCCAGACTCACAGCCTACATTCTGATGGTGACATCAATCCTGGCTCAGCACACATGCAAGTATAAGAGCCAACCCTAACAGCCATGCCAAAGCTACGTTATGCAAATTCATAAACGTCCTACAAACTGAGCAAGGAATAAAAGAGAACAAAATGATTTTTTTAAAAAAATGAGTGGATTGAATATGCACAAAAAAGCCCTCAAAAGTGCACAAAACATAAGAAAACAGAGAGATTTCTGAAAAATATAATTCCTTGGGTTTAGCAGACTATTTGACAAGCATGACTTTCGCAGTTAGCTTTATATCGTTGTAATTGACTTGTGCAATGAAACAGTGTAGAAATTAAGATATGCATGCTTTCGTTTTACACTCAATGTTCATTTGTTGATGTTAATTTGCGCACTTAATTATATTAAACAGTTATTTTTGCAAGCATGATGTAGTATTTGGATTGATTCATACATGCTTAGTAATGTGAACATTATTTAACAGAATGGATACTGAAATGGTTTAAAGAACGAAAAATTGACCCAGACGGCGAGAGGAGAAGAAAGGAGAAGTGTCCAAGGATTGCAGGTAAGTTTATGTGTATGTAGGTTAAAAAACGAAGAAGGGCAAATTGTACAGCATAAATTAGGTCAAAAGAGCAAAACAATAAAAAAATGTAAATAAATTGGGTACTACCGGTTAAGTGTGCCCTCTATAAATACATAAATAAAAAATCTCAGCAAAATTGTTGTATATTCAATAAGCGTCTGGTGTTCTGAGTTAATCCTAGGCTACAAAACCTATATTACACAACGTAAAAATGCTGACTCAAGCTGAATGAGAAACCCTGGGAACTCTTTGGATATACCTTCTGTCTGTAAATATTTGAAATATACACCACATTGACATGTTCATTGACAATATATTCACTCTTGGGTGATGTATGTAATTCATGCAGTACATTAAAAAATAACTTTTAGGCGAAATTAGTGTCACCAAAAATTCATCACAGAAAATAATTAAAGAATTCTTCTTGACATAACACTATTCAATGACATTTCTAATACAATAGTTCTAACATGGAAAATAATCTTCATATCTCTCTTCTCTTCCTATCACAACGTGTTCCGGATAATCTGTCCTTCTTCAGGTGCATCAGAACTGCTTTCCTGTAATAATTACACATGGTAATAATTACACAATAGGTCAATTATTATGTCATCAAAATCTCAACCAACTAATTACTAATTAAAGAGAAACATCCACTACTGACTTAAGTCTTCAAGAAAATATTATGGCATTGTAAATAATGTAAGAGGGTATATGTACTACTACCCACTATATAGTTGGGGTAGAAGCAGAGAGGCACCAAAGCCAAGGCTCTCAATTAGTAACATTGGACGAGCAACCAAGGCTGAGACTCAAGGGAGGTGATGCAGGTTGGTTCTTAGGTACAGTGAATCCCCAAGCAGGAATGTCCACAATCTATGTTAGGTGCCACCCTAGTTATTTATTAACTAACACAAAGGGTATGTGGATATATACATATAAATAAGACTCATTGTGTCATGTTAAATTCTACTCAAATAGTTAAACAATACACACAGTACTATGTGGTATGACTGTTAAACTTTGCTCAGCAATAATGCACCAACAACAGTTATTAAAAAACATTGCAATTACTAAACACTGTTTAACCCCACAGACATGAAATGTAGAAACGCAGGTAATACTTTAGAACACTGGCAGAATACTTTTATGGGGAAAAATGCAATTCTGTGTGAAGATCCCCCACCGAATAATTTGAGCGCAACAACTAGAAATACCACAGACGACCCAAAGAAACAAGAGGACCCAAACCAAATTGCATGACTATGAACTTTATTAAATTCTTCGCTGTACTGGAGGAGGTATCTGGCATGCAGCTGTTTTTCTCCCTCTCCGCTCCCAGTCCTTGCATACTCTATGCTTAATGCGGGGAGCATGAGGGTAGGGGCACAGAAATAAAGAGGATACATTGGCTGGTAGACGAAGAGACAGAGAGATTTAGAGATGATGGAGCTCTTTGCTTGTGCTTCACATTAAAAGACTAACTGAGGTCTCCTCAATACAATTAAAAGATAGGTTCATGGTATTAATGCACACTATTTGTTAATCACCATTCAGCCTCTAACAGCAGGAGTCTGTTCCTGAACTTCTCCCTTGACTCACTATTGGTTTTTAGGTGTGAAGTGCTCTGTTTCCTGCTTGTGGGTGAGTGCCTTGTATTCCTCTCTACCATCTAAGCACTAGTCCTAAATGCCCCTTGTCAAGAGTGGATTTCTCGCTTGTCATGTGAACATTTAATTTCCCCTGAGAATCACTAGGTGTCCAACCATTAAGTGGTCTTTAGCCCCCCCCTCCCCCTGCCAGCAAAATATTTTAAAACAAGCAGCCCATACGCATCCAACCGTGGATCTAACATAACAGGCTTAGGAATGCCAAGGGCCTCATCTTTATATATGTCACAAAAATCTCACGGTATAGGCCCACCAAACTTGACATTCAGAACTACTCCCAGGATTACCAATCAATCCAAGGTTGGACCTCGGCTCTGAAAAACTGCCAAAGATTATTATTTGTTGCCCCCAATATTTGGCACCACTCCATATTTAGCCTTATCTTTATTTCTAACTCTACTTCAGGGATCAATAGTACAGCAAGATCTCAAGAATTGCGTCACATATTGTTTTTCATATCAGGGTGGGTGATCGTTACAAAGCTATCAAAGGTGGATGCTTCTAATGCCAATGTTTCTTGAAGACGGGTCACTATAGGAGAACTTGATAACAGACACAGCAGATTTCTCCTGGAACTTATCTTCTACAACCACAATATTCTAAGAAAACACTGACAGAACAGTCAAGAGATGTGGTAAATACTTCTTCTGGCTAGTCACCCACCAATCCTGTGTTCCTAACTGGCACAGGCAAGTCTAATGGGAGTATAAATGATACAAATGATGGGTTAGAATCCACCCCCACCGCCCCGAGACAAGAATATAGCTAACACATTTAGAGACACAGTACCTCCATTGACCAAGTCACTATGCATATGCAGCCATTCTTTCTCTGCCAAAGAAGAGTAGTAAAACATATTTGACCAATAGCAACATTCTTAAATCACCTGGGGGCTTCACTATCTCATTCTGAAAATAAGCAAGACTTGGTGTGTTAAATAAAAATAGTGGGATGGCATGAACACTATATTATTTGGTGGCTGTAGAGAAGAATTACTGTTCTACGTTCCTTAAAGTCGACTACTATGCAATCCCCCTGTCATATTTTGGGAATAGAACCTACCCAAGCAACCCACCATGCCATCAACACTTATGTTCAGTTGATAGGGGGACCAAAGATTCTTGTGTTAATCCATTGAGTCACTTTATGAATCGGAGGGAAGTGTCTTTGTTCACAAAGTGCTGAAAATTACAATAACAAGCAGTTATGGGTTAGATACATTGTTCTGAACTCCCTTATTTTCCAGTTTTATACCTAAGTAGGGAGGTCTTTTAGAGCCCTTATAGAGCTACAGAAGAGATTGTTTGAGTTGGTGCACAATTTACAGGCTCAATCACGGGACGCAACCTGTGGACAGCAGTATCAGGGGTGCAGCACATATTTTTAGCTTTGGGCTGCTGTACATTCTTGTGAGCAGGCATGGTAAGGGTCTCCCTCGGAATATGTCGTTAATCTTATCTTCCATTATTTTTATGTTCAAAGATAGTAATTACAATTGAGACCACTGAATCTAGATGTTTAAAGTTGCCTGATTTACCGGTACTCGCTCTCTCAAAGTTTGCGCTAAAGTGTATTGAGTCGGATTGTCTGTTTCCACTTGCTTCGTTGCAGGCGATTGCAATTTAAAGCCATTCCTTTTTTGTACACCAGATTTCCAGCTACTCTTTAGATTCCAGTGTGATACAATTTTTCGTTTTCAATAATGAATTATAACTTTGCCATTTCCTTTAGTGCCCTTTCTGAAAACTAACCTCAATTAACACTTTGTTCTTAACCTGAATAAAGGGGCATCGTCCCCTGAATTCAAATAACCAACAATACTATCTTCTAAATCTGGGTTTAATTTCTTAATCCTCCTATTTAGTGCCACTTCTCCTTAAGTCCGTAGTTTAGAATTTGGCCCTGCTCTGTGAAGTGATAGCCAAATTAGCAGTGTTGGTATGCATTTACTATGTCCCAGCCAGGCCAAAAAGGTTCAGGCTGAGGAAAATGTATTAGCACGTACCACGGTGTGAGCAGGGTGTGTTTTACGTGGCAGAAGGCACACGTATCACTTGTAGTTAGTTTCGACACATATTAGACATGTTATGTTATGTTATAAATATTATGGAGCGCACGTACGCCCGAAGGCACCATGGTGCTAGGCTGGCTGGGGACTCATAAAGAACTAGAACAAGAAGGTTTTCAAGGAACACCAGAAAGAAGAGTGATCAGGAATAGCCCGCAGGGAATGAGGGAGAGAATTCCAGGCCTTGGCTGCAGCAACTGAAAGGTGCGGCCGCCCATGCCGGAAAGTCTGACCCAAGGGACCTGAACCATAAGAACAGACTGAGAATGAAGCGGACGGGGGTTACATGGAGTGGAAACTTGGCCAGAAGGTATTCTGCGCCCATTTTATAGAAGGCGCGATGCACAATGCAAAGCGATTTAAAAAGATCACGCTTCTCAAAGGGCAGTCAATGAAGCTGCCGAAGTAGAGGAGACATATGCGCGCCCAGCGGGGGATGAAGTACAGCCCTGGCTGCAGCATTTTGAAGGCCGGAACCGGCGCATGAGCTATCAGGGCTAACCGAGGTAGAGTGAATTACAATAGTCAATCATGCTAAGAACAAGCGCCGCAACAACAGGGGCCTGTGATTGAGCTGGAATAAAAGGAAGAATTTATCTCAGAATGTTCCGTTTGAAATGGCCAGACCTACAGGCAGACGCAACCTGGTCAGCCATAGATAAAGATGGCACAATCTTAACACCCAAGTTTTTTACAGAAGAAGCAGGCATAGGAAAAGGGCCCATATATCTTGATCGAGCATTGCAGTCTTTGGTACAGGAGACGAAAACTTACCTAAAGGATACTTCTCATTTTTTACGACTATTAAAGGAAATTGACATCACTGAAACCCTCACTCATACTATTAACGTTGGACGTCAATAGTTTGTACACCTCTAGCCCACATGCAGAAGGACTTGCTGCACTAGAATGGTTTCTACTCATTCATGATAACATCAGCATACACAAAGAATTTGCCATTGAATTGATCAACATCATCCTTTATAACAATTACTTTTGATTTAACAAAAAATACTACTTGCAGATCTCTGGAACATCAATGGGTTCATCAGTAGCTCCTGCCTACGCTAACATCTTTATGTACTATTTCGAAACTAACCATATATTGGATAAAGAACCATGGAATAAGAACCTAATCTTCTGGAAAAGATTAATTGACAACATTTTTGGTATTTGGCACGGCTCACAAGAAGAATTGCAGCAATTTTTCCGTTATTTGAATAATTGCCACAACAAAATACAATTCACCCTAGAAATTGTTAAACCCAACATCCACTTCTTGGATGTCAATATTGCAAGAGTTGACACTGTTTTTGTCACAGAGATTTACAGAAAACCAACAGATGCAAACAGCACCTTGCATTTTTCAAGATTTCATCCTACCCATTTCAAACAAAACCTACCATACAGCCAATGTCTACGAGCCAAGAGGATAACATCAAATACGACACAACTGGCAGCTGAATTTGAAAACGTGAAAGATCGATTTAAGAAAAAGAGATTTTCCTGAACAAACAATAAATACTGCAATTGAGCGTACAAGAACTCTGGATAGAAACAATCTACGTAAAGAAAAGCCAAAGAAGGAAAATACCAGATTGATCCATACCCTTAAATACTCAAGTCAGAGTTTCCAAATCAAGAAGATAATTCAAAAGAACTGGGATCTTATCAAAACTGATGCAAACCTTAATAAATTGTTGCCTGAACCACCAATGTTAGCCTACAAAAGGGGAAGAAACTTTAAGGATGGACTAATCAAGGCAGAAAGACCTAAAAAACAACATCAGACATTTCTATCTAAACCTAAATATGGAACATTTGCCTGTTTGAATTGTCAACATTGCTCAAACATTCTAAAAGGGGATCATATTCGCCACCCGAACAGTGGCAAAAAAATACATCTCAAAGATTATGCGACATGTGAAAGCAAGCATCTGATTTATGCCTTGAAATGCCCTTGTGGCAGGTATTATGTGGACCACAAGGAAAATCAAAGAAAGGCTCATGGAACATAAATCCAATATCAGAACATGCAATACAAAATCCCCGCTCTACAGACATTTCCAAGAAAATAGACATAACATTTCACAATTGAGATGGGTTGTCTTAGAAATCGTAAACCAACTACCCAGAGGTGGCGATCTGGCCAAGCATCTGGCACAAAAAGAATTGCTCTGGATTCACAAATTGGACTCATTGACACCATTGGGGTTCAATGGGGATTTCTACTTGGCCCCTTTCCTATATATAATTGATAACCAATTGGTAGGTTAGGCCTTATAATATGATAAAACACTGAAGGTTAACCACAGGAAATCTTGAGGACCGAGACATATTCCGGTCTCTCTTTTGAACACATAAGGGCTGCTCTGTATCGTTACAGCTAGAGTCTTACTTGAGAATTACGTAGCTAATATTTCGTTATTGTTTGACATGAATGTATATTCCCCATGTGACAAAGGGATTTTCAATATATCAAGAAATAAATATAACCCCAATATCTCGGTTTAGAAATTGTCGCCAGTGACCATACATAATCATGGCTATCCCAGACCATCATTACTGGACTAGAATGTGAGCTCGCCTAGAGACAGAGCTACTGTCTTCTTATGTATCCTCAACATCTGATAAGAGTATGAACAACTGTGGTACAGTAGAATTTTACTTACACGTAGGGACCTTGAGATGTAGACTCATAGACCTGTCACACAATCCAATAAATGTAAACTTATTGGGTACAGTGATTGTTCGGAGCATTGGCTAATTTGCTCATAACAGTAGTCATAGAATTTCTCTAACGACAATGTTCCATGATGAGATTTACAAACCACGTTCACTACAGTGGTTCATTCGTATTTTCCATGTTTTCCAAATGAAATTTGCACACTTAGGAGGATATTCTTCATTTCCACCAAAGTTAGGACTAGCAAGGACTGCTTCTATCAGCCTTACTACTTTTTTATCTTTACACCTTGTCGTATAGCGAGTGGGAATAGACTACACAATAGACAAGTGTGAAGTTGGAAGTTTGCTTTAATGGTTTTTCTTCTAACATAGGAACAAACAAACTTGCAAAACAGTTGGAGAATATTTGTGACCCTTGTGACTACTTCCTCCGTGGGCCGGTCTTTACATTGGATCTTTTGCCACTTCTCTTGACAATATACCTTGTACGAGTGAATAATGCCCTTATAACTTCCTGTTCAACACTTCTGTGCCTTTCAAATTATTCTCCTCCTCCATACCCCAAATGTGGCATACCATATGGCTTTCTTTTGCTATACTGTTCGGTAGCTTCCCTTGTGGCCTAGTATCAGTAGGGCATTGGGCAGTCTCATGCTGTCAAAGTTCAGCCTTCACCCTTATTTGCTTTCAAACTGCTCCGCCGTATTATGGACCCTCTGCTCTGTGCTAGGAAGTTGCACTGGCACTTCACATCTATTGAAGGATCTACGGGGTTTGTTTACTCTCTTCAGCGTTAGCTCCCTGGTCCTTCAGTCGTCGTTTCCTTCTCCGACGTGGTTGAACTGGGCCGCGGCTACAGCCACTCAGCTGTTCATTCGGCTTCTCCTGTCTCCGACGATCCGTCTCCTCCTCCGCAAAGGTGGGGGCTTTAACCCTGCGCTGACGCGCTCTCACAGCTGTTCCTTCGGCTTCAGCTGTCGTCGTCGAGCTGACTCCTCCTCCGCAAAGGCGGAGGCTTCAACGCTCCGCCGCTGCGGTCTTACAGCTGATCGTCCTCACAGCTGCTCATACGGCTTCAGCTGCCTTCGGCGAGCTGACTCCTCCTCTGCAAAGGTGGGGGCTCGTCTCCGCTCCTCGATAACTTCTCCCTCTGCGAGGATCGAGCCGGGGCCGTATTACGTGGCTCTCAGGTGGCGGATTCTACGGCCTTCTCCCAACGTTGGATCTCTATCACTCTCTCTCGACCTCCGCCGTTTCACTACAGCAAACTATTGTAATGATGATAACTTCACAAGATGCTCAACCGGAGTGTATCTTGGCTTAACCTTTGGGGCACTTCTAACTCAGTAGGCCCATTCATATACGATTTCCTCTTCAGAGGTAGCCTTTTCCTCCTCACCCTTCTCTGTAGGCAAAAAACAAAACAAAACAAAATGTCCAGTATTCAAGTAAAGCACCTTCTTGGGCGATCTCTTTATCTCTCATTTGAGCTCTCAGATGTCTTTCCAATAGCTATGGCCCTCCCCTCACTTATGACATCATCTGTTTACTCTTCCTGCTTAGCACAGGCCCAAGGGGATTTATAGTTAATTGGCTCTGATATGTCTCAACCTCCTCTGGCATCATCACACACCTTTATATATCTTTTTTATGTAATCAGTACACCGCATATCGCGCATGCGCACGGTGCTGTCACAGTGTTTACACTGTGACGTTCCGTGTAATGCCGCAGGCGAATAAACGTCATGACGTCAGCTTTTGAGTATAAAAAGGCCGCTATTTTCTGTTGACATCATCCAGGAAGCGACCCAGTGATGTGACGGCGATCCCTCAAATTCGTTATCCAGTAAGCTTGCAAACAGACTTTTTTCCTACTCTCTTTAGAATTCTTTTTACCCTTTGATCTGACCATGGTAATTCCTCTTTGTTTACGAATTCGTTCAAGGTCTTTTTCTGATGACGACTGACAAAGAGCAGCTTTAACTCCCTGAACAACTTATTTTCAGACGTCCATTTCGTCTGTACCTACATTTGGAAATTATCATTTACCCGTGGTAAGTCTAAATCTGCTTACCCTTAACTCTCGGAGTGTAGAGTTATTTTTTGACATTTGAACATATCGCTTAATTGGCTAAACAGGGATGTACTATTCCACTACTCACCTGAATTGAATATCCAACAATCAGAAGATAACATCATTAGAATTACCAAGCAGAAGACTCTTGGTTCATCCATAGTACGTCTCTCGGTAAGCAGTTACTACTTTCAACACTGACCTGATGTTTCAATTATATCTTTATAACCATTTGCTAAATCAACATCATGATTCTATTTTTAAAGGAGATACAATATGCACTATAAGCAGTAGCACACCACATTTGGCGGCTGTTCTCTCTATCTACCACGTAATACCTCTATAATAGATGTATTTAAGAACTTTAACAAATCAGTAGGCCGACAGTGTTTATCCCATGGTGGTGTGCACAAAATGTGTTTTTTTTTTACAAACAAAGGGCAATATAGTTATGAATGTACAATAATGGGTATTTTGTAAAAAAAATCTTTTTGCAGATATAAATATGTGAAATCTAGTTGTGATTTGCCCCTGAAGAAGTGATTAATCACGAAACGCGTTGGGCCAACAATAAAAGAATCAAATTTGATAAAATAGTTCGACTATTCCAAGTTTTTCTAATATACATTGAAATGTGTATGTTCATGTTTACCATTGCTTATTAAAAACAATTGTAAAAATTCCTTATTATTATAAAAAAAGAAATTTGTTATCACACATTTTCTAAATTTCTAGGACTCCTAGTTGAGCCATTGATAGAGTGCAGAGGACTGGAGTTCCCACACACGGGAACTTTATTTTTTGTTCATATATCACAACCCATATGACAGGGCTGTTTATCATCTCCTCTGCACCTAAAATTAAAATTAACATTCTACATTAACTGCATATAATTCATTAGTAAATATAGTGACATATGTGTGCAGATCGATTTTCTTTCTTTGTTAGCTTTCCTAGTCATGGCACAGAATTGGAAATCGGTGGACCCACCACACATCAGAGACTGGTATTATAAACTTTGGAATTATGTGTCCTTGGAGTGGGTTACCTACTCGATTCAAGGGCAACAGGCTAAGTTTTCATCTGACTGGTCTGCGATTCTGAATTTCTTGCACAGAGACTATATGGAACAATGTTGCCCACAGAATCTGTGTATTTTGGACATTTTGTGAAATGTATAACGCTTGGACGTCCAGTGTACCAGGGGGTCTGGGGGTCATGGGAAATATGGTAGGAGGGTTAGGGAGCCGGGGAGTTTTAGGAGGAGAAAGTTGATTTTAATTTTGTTGTTTGTTTTGTAACTTCAAAATCTGATAAATAAAAAATAAAAAAAAACATGAATGAGGCGGCATGTCCAAAGAAGATATTAGACGGTATGCTGGGAATGGGTGGGGGAAAAAAGGAAAAGCATGAAAGTACATGAGAACCTAAAATGGAAGTAAGAACTCCCAGAAACCCAGAACATCTAAAGCCAACAGGTCAACTCAATCTGTCAACTGCTTGAGGCTGCGTAAATAAGTTTCACGTGTTTACAAGCACAGATAATTGAATTGACATCATACTGCTTGTGTCACAAAATGTCAGTTGAGGCATGTTAACTGTGTCTTGTAACTCAAACACATGTTAATGGATTTTCATCTTATTTTGGAAAACAGTTCTTTTAGCGTAGACAAGGATTCCGGTTTTACAAGCAGTAGAGAATGTTGGGTGTTTAGGTAATAACAGCCTGAAAAAGTGCGTTTCCCAAACAGGTGAAAACAAAAAGAAAGCAAGCTTTGGGCAAATAAGTCACCACCCTTTGCAACTGCTCAACTCCTGCTGGGAGAAGGATTTGCATAAATCAATTTGTTCATGTGTGTGCTTCCTTTAGAGGTTTTCTTTTATAGTTGCTTTTAATTTGATCAAAAACGATTAAACTATTTCTGTCAAAGGAATACATGTACAGTGTTCACATGGGTCATAACAACCGAACATCATTAGATGACAATGTGCCATTCATCGAATGGCTGATAGCCTGTTGTGATTTGTAATTCAAAACAATGTTGTGGAATAACAAGCATACACCCTCTTTCCTGAGTTTCAGGTGCAGTGATGTGAATTCATCATAATAATTATGAAGAACATGCAACTTTCTTAATTTATAGCTGTAAAATAACCATTGCTACTCCACCCACATACCTCTCAAAGTGCTGGACATCTTCCTAGCAGTGTCTGTGCCCTGAGTCTGGCACAGACCCTCCACTCCCCATGGTACCTGAGACTGGGTGATCTGCTCCCCACTGTTCCCTTGACTGGTTACTTGTAGATCCCTTACTGCCAAATTGCCCACTCTAACCCTTTCCTGTTATTAGCTCTCTGTTCCCTTGTTTATCTGCTTCCTTCACTGGGTCTTCCACTATGATTATAAGGCACTCTGTTATTTCCCGGATCTAGGTAAGTGCTTAATGAAAAGCCTACTAATAATAATAATAATAATAATAATCGTGAATATTATTATTCTTATTTAGTTCCATATTTCATTGGTCACAGTAAAAGGCTTTTTAACCAATTTAATTGTTACACACAACAAAGAAATAATAATTGGATTTTCTGCATCCACTAGACCTCTTTCAGAATCTTACTGAGAAAAGATAAATAGGGGCAAACCTAAGAACCACTGCTTCCTGTCTTTTCCCAGACCTGTGGCAGTGGTAATTTGCCCGGGCTGTTGTTCCCCCGCTCCTCCATAGACTCCAGACTGTCTGGAGTGGTGGAGCCTCCCATGCAGCAAGTGCTCAGTTGAAAACAGCTGCTGTGTGACAGGTCCTGTACCCCTATGAGACATAGCGTGTCTTTTGCAGTTTACAAAAAAACACTTACAAAGGTTTCTCATGGTGTGGTTCTCCTGTGCTTTTTGCAAATTGCAATTTGCAGCCAAGTGTGCTTCAGGCCAGTGAAAGGACGCCAAGGGGGGCCACTGCCCCCTCCGGCATATATCCATCTTGTAGGTTCACCACTGGGCTGATGACAGGGAGACTGTGGACTGAGGGCCTGTTCATGCTGCAAAACATTATAACCACTATAGCTCAAGGAACACTCACCTCACAGACCAGCTGGTATGTGCTGTTTAAAGTCACACAGAGAGAGGAGCATGCCATCTTTGAACCTGAGCACAATCAGTCCACAGTTGTTGCCGGCAGACACAATGGAGACATGTGTGCAAGAGCATGCGGATGAGCCAGTGACCCTTCTGCCTACCACTCAGGAGCTTTTGCAAGGTACCCTCGAAGACCAGTCTAGCAGTCAGTAACGTGTACATTTCCCCCTGGGCTGATTTACATCTAGGATTGAGCATATTATGCATTATCAGATCACACCCAGAGTGCAACACCTAGGCCTAATATGCTGAAAGTGGAACTGCTCGGAGCCCAGGTAAACTCAGGAGACTTGGGCACCCACATTCCCCTGGCCAAAGTCGTAGAGGTGGACCATTTCTAGGGTTAGGTGGACCACCTAATCATCTTGAGGATGTATCCTTTGATGCTAGAAACCAAATTGCCCTACAATTGGTTGCCATCTGCTTCATCTTGGCTGCCCCAAGGTTCATAACTCATCCTCATCACTACCAGATATGTCTTTATGGAGGGCAAAAGGGGCACTTGTGCCCATTCCCCACTTTGGAGGTGGGGCCCCGACAAGGCTGCCTGATCTAAAGAAGTCAATTCTCCCTTTTTCACCAAACTTAAACAGCATAAATCAGGATATGTGTCTGTGTGCTGATGAGGATCTAAATATATGCCTTGTCTGTTGTTGACAAGTACATTCTGCTCTGATCAATTCATCCTGTAATGCTGTGTTCTATACCATTCTTACCTTTCTGTGGGGATTATATTGATCATGTGCACTAGCCAAAGTTGAAATGCATATTGATACATTTGAGTGCAGCGATGGTTCAGAAGATAGCTCTGTGTGTTAAGCGGTCATTGCAGAGATCTGTGTCCATATGCAAGATCACAATATCAAATTCCAGTATGGATCACAAATAGTTATATGGTGAATAATAATGCATGATTTTACTACAAAAGAAAAATCAGATGTATCACTCTGGGACCAGGATTGAGTATCAACGTCTTTGACTTGAGTGTTCCCTTTTTATTTGCTCTGAATGCACTGCCTGATATTTTATGACCAATCCTGGAAACGGGTGAATTGCGCATGATGCCATGGATTGATAAACAACATGTGACTGTCACTTGTGGACTGTGTGCATACATTGGTGACTATTCATTACTTGGAAAGAGACTGTTGGTTTATGCAAACCCTGCTGTTTTGGGGGTTTTGTTGCACATACTATGGCTGATCATTGGGTCTTTCTGTCAAAATATGCATTATATTGTTGGCCATATGTGTTCTAGACCTGTGCCTTCATAGTTCTTTTGTGGGGAATGTGGACCTTACATAACCTTATGTGTCAACATATATTTTACTAATGATTGAAATCGCTATTTATCGGCTCTGTTATGATTGTTAGACTAAGGTTTATTTTAATGTAGTGGGGTTGGGTGGTGTACTTTTTGTTGAGGTTCTAGATACTTATCCATGACTATGTGGTCTGCGATAATGTTTAAGTTGAATGGTATGTGAGAATGGATATGGATGTTGTTGAGGTAAGGAGATGATTTCAAGGTTCAAGGGGTGTGAGAGTGACGGATCCAGGTCAATGAGATAATCTTAAGAACTTACATAACACTTACCCTATCATACAGTTTAGTTGTTGATTAATATAATTTATGGAGTTGAATAACTAACAAGGCATGTGATTGCTTTCACTGTGTTGCACGCATCTATATTTTATTTTAGGGTTCTTGTTCTTAGTTTTTGAACCTGAAATTCAGAAACCTGTGGTGGTGTGACAGTGAACATTGTGTGTTATTATTATATTTTATGACATGGTTATGATAGGCTTTATTTGAGGTATTGAGGTAGCCCTATAATTGAAAGGGTACAGGAGATAGTTGTATTTTGTTACAGTTGTTTGTTTGTTAATTTGGATAATGGAGTTCTATATGTCGATTGAGGAGGAGACTGGGGGGGTTTGGGCTTTTATGTCATGAAGTGTTGGCTTCCAGTGTTCTGAGTGAGAGGGGTGGGGGGTGTATATTATCTATTTATTTTCTATCTTTTCTGACAGTTGATGCTCAGGCTATTAATACACTTCAGGATTTTTTGGAGAAAATGACATGCCCTGGAAAGCAAGATTTGAAAATACTGACTTGGAATGTGAATGGGCTGAATAATATTGTCAAGAGACAGCAAGTGTTGAATTACATGGGAGATAAGCAATGTGATATCTATTTTTAGCAGGAGACGCACCTGTTAAAGGAAGAGGTTAAAAGCTTACAGTAACAGTGGGTGGGTAATGTGTATGGATCGTGCTATTCTTCTAGATCTAGGGGAGTAGCGACTTTAATTCGTAGAGGTGCTCCTATCAAGGTCCTCTGTCAAGATGCTGATAAAGATGTGAGAATTATTGTTTTGTTGATTGCATTACAAGGTGCGAAGGTGATTCTGTGTAACATTTATGGGCCTTCTACTGATGATGGTACATTTTTTAGAAAAGTCTCACAAATGATACAGACCCTGGAAACTCCGAATGTGGTTTTGGGTGGGGACTTTAATTTGGTGATGGATTCGAAACTGGATCGAAGCAATGGCAGGTCTGAGATTAGAGGTGACACTCTTTTTAGGTCTTTTCGATTTATGACAGATGAGAATGATTTGAAGGATTGCTGGCGTTCAATACATCCTTGCTTTAGAGAATATAGTTTTTATTTGAATTCTCACAATACATACTTTTGCATTGATATGCTCTTAACTAGTGGTAAAATGACTGAGAATTTCAAATCGGGTGAGATTGGTAATAATGTGGTTTCTGATCATACCCCGGTTTCTATAGTAGTGAAACTTGATTTTGAATTCCATAAGTTTTTTACATGGAGAATGAATACCTCCATTTTACAAGATGAGGACTTAGTTGATAAAATTAGAACCGAGGCAGATCATTTTGTGAGAGAGAATCGATCTGATGAGCTAGATGACAAAGTGACATGGGAAGCATTTAAATGTACGATCAGGGGCCTCACATTAGGCCTTTCCAGTGGGAAAAGAAAAAGATGGAGAATCTGAGAATATATATGGAAAAGCGCATTAAGGAAGTGACTGCTGTCTTGGTGGCTGATCCGAATTGCCCTGGTAAAAAAAAGGAATTGTGTAATTTACAGAGGGAGATGAAAAGAGTTATTAGCGAAAGGGCTGAGAAGCAGTTGTTCCTCCTCAAATGCTCCTACTTTGAACGAGGTGAAGAGTGTGACAGCTGGTTGGCCTATAGGCTTCGGCAACAATGTTCTGAAAGGGCTATTGCATCTATTTGTGGCACTGATGGTCATACTTCCTTTAATCCCATCGAAATTAATGACATTTTCAAACACTATTATATGCAGTTATATCAGAATGAACCAGATATCACAGGTAATGGTGAATCATTTCTTGATTCCTTAGAAATTCTGAGAATTTCAGAGAGTGAAAAAGTGGCTCTTGGGAATCCGATAACAATAGAGGAGATCAATTTGGCAATTCACTCATTGAATGTGGGTAAAGCACCGGGACCGGATGGGCTTCCTGTGGAATTGTATAAGATTCTTCCGGACTCTGTATTAGACTTATTGAAGGATATGTACATTAACTCACAAGCTGTGGGGCTTCTGCCGCTCTCGACTGTCCATGCAAATATTTTTGTTTTTTTGAAGAAGGGTACAAATGGAAATCTACCCAAAAATTATCATCCATAAGCTTAATCAACACTGACAATAACATTCCAGCTAAGATCTTAGCCTTAAGAATTGGTCATTTGATGGGAACAATTGCACATGACAATCAATCAGGCTTTCTCAGGAATCGTAGTACCTCTAGTAACATACGGAAACTGTTATTAACTATGTACACAGCTCAGAACTCGAATGAGGACATTGCCGCCTTTTCCCTTGAGGCGGTAAAGGGTTTGACAGAAGAAACTGGAACTACCTTTTCTCAGTCTTAAGGAAAATGAACTTTGGGGAGAGTTTTATCTCGTGGATCAATCTCTTGTACAGTCTTTCTACGGCAGATGTCAAGACTAATGGATTGCGGTCCGAAAGGTTTAATTTACAGAGAGGTACTAGACAGGCTTGCTCCCTTTCACCTTTGATTTTCATCTTGGTAATTGAACAAAGAGAGAAATGAGTGGGCACCACTTGGTAAAAAATCCACTTGTATCAGGTATACCAAATTGTAGAAAAAGGAATTTTGTTCAAGATAGTTAGTTCCAAAATTTCAAAAGGAGCTGGCTACGATGCGTCTGGAGCACCCTGACTCAAAATACATGTGTAGCAGGAGACCGAGTAGAATACTAAGTCACGCAGCCGCTCTCCGTAGGACCCAACTTGGGTTGTGTTATATAGTGACTGTCTGTGTTGATCTGCCATATGTGAGTGTGTGATGTCATATGGAATGTTGTTGGGTGAATGATGGAATGCTGATCTGAGGGTTCCGTACTGAGGCAGCTAGTTAGAGCTCCCCTGCCTGGGTGATGGGGCCAGTGCTGACAATACTCCATACTCCTGTATTTACTTCCATGTAACTGTAACTGAAGTGTCTTGAATAAACCTAATATATAACCTAAGTTAAGCCTGCAAGTCACTTCGCAACATTGGCGACGAGTTGGTCTTGAGAGAAGAATCTGCGCACAAAAGAAGGAGCTGAAGATGAAGGAGCCTGCTGCGGGGTGTGCAGTAGACAGGAGGAAACAGCAGAGATCAGCACTGCCCCCACAACACAAGTAAGAGACCCATCACCCAGGGTTAAGGAGGGGAAGATCAAGGAAGCCCCACTTCTTCAGGCATCAACAAAAGTAAGGTGATACTTTTAGAAGAGGACCAGTGATGGCAGTTGGCAGTCCAGTGATGTGATGGCGCCCTGTGGTGAAGCAGAAATTATGAAGAGGGCCCACAGATGTGAAGCTGGTGAGGGCAGCTGTGGAAATGATGCCCTGAACTCGACGTGGCATAAGTCCTGTTGGGGATGGGAAGACACATTCGCCCTTGCAGGCAGCCAAAGAAGTGGTGAGCTGAAAATGCCTGCCCTCCCCCTTACTTTCACAAGGAATATAAGGTACTGTAAGTGTTGTGAAAGAATGACTGAAAAGAGCAAATGTGAAGAGTAGAGGAAAGTCATAAGCAGAAATAAGGGGGCAGCAAGTGCAGTGCAGTACAGGAAGAAGCTGTTTAAAGTACTGTAAAAAATGGTGTGCATTACTGCTATGATGAATGGCAGCCAAGAAAATGCAGCAAGTTTTTTTTCCTGCTACCAGCTTACAGTGAAATGAAGTACGGCAGAGCACTGTAAAATGGGTACTTTTAAAAAAGAAATGAAATTATTCTGCATTAATGAGACTTTTAAATGGTGAAATCGCCTTGTGCTGTTTAGCCTAATGATCTTTGCCTAGTTATGGCGTTTTGGAAATGTGCGCGCTCGTTTTGCGAGTGTTGAACTGCTGAGGGTCTGAAGTGCAGTTCACTGGAGCTTCGTGTGACCGTTGGGAAAATGCCCCTTTGAGGAGTTCTGTGTGGATCAGGAGCGGAGAAGCTAATGATGACGTAATGGAATTCTGCACGGGTTTGATGAAGATACGAATGTTAAATGCAGAATGTTCTTGCCTGCATTGGAACGCAGAGCAACGTTTTTTTCTTCTCCCTTGCCGTGTTACAAGCGAATACATTAGAGGAGTGGCTCTATCGGCGTGCCCCAACGTGATGACGTTCCCGGAAGAGTTTATCCTCACATATTGGATGCAGTGATTGCAATGGTCTGCGGTTGCAATGAGGAGTTCATTGCGTGCAACAATGGAATGGAAGTGTTATCGCTTACACGGCGGTAATGAAAGAGAAAGCATCATATGCTGATGTGTGGATTGTGGGCGGCAATGAAAAAAAAAAGGGATGTTTTCAGTAAACAGGTACTGTTTTTTTTATTCCGGTATAGCAGCAGTAGGAGTAGCTGCAACGTTTTTAAAGGGAATGCCATTAAAGCATCTACACAGAATCTTTGCCATTAAAGCTTCAACAAGGAATGGGTGATCCCAGTGATGTATTTTTATGACTATGGTAAAAGTAAAACAGAAAGCTATGTGTAATTTATGGACTTTGGCGATGACTTTGTTTAACATGTTCAATGGCAACAAATGGCATACGGTATTTGTTAAAAAAAAAAAATAATAAGATGTATTGTGCTAGGGTTTACTGTGGCTATAATATTACTCTGGTTCAAAACTCTGGTTCAAATATGTTGATGTTTGACGGTAGTGAGAAATGATATTTCAGTATGTTGTGATGAGTGAGTGGGGAGTATGTCTCTGCCCGGCTGGGAAGGTGCAGAATGAGAGGTGGTGAATGGAAATAGTGTGCAGGACATCACGAAGCTGCATGATATGTATCCTGTGTGGAAGATTGAGCTAACATAACCTGTTGAGGATTTTCAGGTGTAGGTTGCTAACAAGCAACATGGACTTTTAGGAGCAGTGTATTTAGCTTAAGGTCAAGAGATGACCATGGACTTCTAGGACAAAAATGTTGGTTAACTTAATAACACCGCAGTTATAACATGGTGAATTGTAAAATGTTTTAGCCTGATTCAGTTAAAGTTGGAAGTAAAATTGATGCAAAATAATGAGCATGTAGATGGTATGGATCAGGCAGTAACTGATGAAGTAGCGCTTCTGATGTGAATGGCATTTTTGTAAGGAATGAGAGGTAGCGACTCTGATGTGTATGTGTCTCCATCAGTTTTAGTAAGGGGTAGCGCCTCTGAGATGAATGACACTGTGGTAGTATTTAGAGGTAGCGCCTCTGATATGTGGGTCACGTTTGATGGGGGTAGCGCCTCTGATGAGTGTGGCCCAATGGGTATTTTAGGGAGGTAGCGCCTCCAGTTAGAGTGACAATAGGTTTTCTTTGAGAGGTAGCGCCTCTGAGGTGAGTGTCACTAGGGTATGTTAGGGAGGTAGCGCCTCCAGGTTTATGCGAAGTATAGTATTAGAGAGAGGTAGCGCCTCTGATGTGCATGGACGTAAGTGCATATAAGAGAGGTAGCGCCTCCGGTAGGTGTCTCTATTAGTGTTAGCAAGAAAAGCGCCTCTGATGTGAATGGACACAAGTGTATATGAGGGAGATAGCGCCTCAGGTTTGTGGAACATAGTGATGTGCGTGAGGTAGCGCCTCAGCCCGTGTAGAGTAGGACAGGTACCTCAGTGGATGAGTACCATGTCATATTGTTCCCGCAATTGTTTAAAGGAGGTAGCCCCTCTGTAGTGATATTTTCTTATGTGTAGTTGTGTCAGAGCCTGTGTTTCATCCAAATTAGTGGGGTGTGGCATTTCAGTTTCTATCAATTCTGCATTGGGTTGACTGTGGTCATTCACCGGGTACGCAGATGGGTTTGGGATGCCTGGCCAGTGTCTCAGCTTCTTCTTCAGTATTTGAATGTATTGGCTAATTAGGTCACACCCAACAGGCTGAGTATATTTGATGTTTGAATGGGTAAGTGGTGTTGTGTCGCTGTGAATGTGTCTGTTTCGGTTTGGTATTAGATGCGTGTTTGAGACGGGTTTAGAGAAATATCTTGTTGTGTCTGATTTGTACATGTGTGGTCTGGTAAAGGAAGGAGATGTGTTACGTTGTGACTTCCTGTGTGTGTGTGGCTTTGGAAAAGGAGGGAGATGTGTTATATAGTGACTGTCTGTGTTGATCTGCCATATGTGAGTGTGTGATGTCATATGGAATGTTGCTGGGTGAATGATGGAATGCTGATCTGAGGGTTCCATACTGAGGCAGGCAGTTAGAGCTCCCCTGCCTGGGTGATGGGGCCAGTGCTGACAATACTCCATACTCCTGTATTTACTTCCATGTAACTGTAACTGAAGTGTCTTGAATAAACCTAATATATAACCTAAGTTAAGCCTGCAAGTCACTTCGCAACATGTATGTAGTAAGTTAAAGTCAATTAAATCATGTAACAACGCTCGCCAGCAGCAGAAGGACTTCAGCCTACCCGTGAGACACACGGTATGTTTTCTAACAATCCTGGGTCCCCTCGCCCGTACCAGGCTCCAACCCTCAATGATACCGGCTTTCTCTTTAACCACAGCTGCAGCAGTGACAGCTTTTTGCCTGCCCTGATTACTCGTTGGGCAGTTCTCACGATTACCCTATGACTCCCATGACTACCCTGTGCCACTTATGAACCTAGCAAGTTACCACACTCAGGTAAATAGCCTTTCTCCACCAGTTTATTTACTTTACATTAAACACCGCACAGGTCACTGACTTTTTCCAATTTATTTTTCTCATTGACAATTCTCCTGCTTTTGAAAATACGACCGGATGGTATGTTTTTTGCTTCACTACTATGTTGTATCCACCTCATTGAAGGCAAACAGTACCCCTTTAGAATACTCCCTCTCTCACACGGTCAGGGGGTGACCACAAATATTTTTTATATAAAGGAGACAGATATAATGTTTTTCAAAAATGCTGATCTATACACATGGTCTGGTGCAGAGAGTTCTACCTGTACATCTAGTCTTGAAAGAAATAGACTCAGTACGTGATGTTTTTCTACAGCATCAAACCAATTTATTTTAATAAAGTTTTTCAAAAAGGATTAAAAACTCCTAAACACAACAAAACATGGTAGATATAAAACCAGTACAAATCACTAATTCCACCTACATATACTCATATACAATAAATACAATACAGTACAAAAATACACACAATGGCTTTAACACTTATATTTTCATACTATGGGAAGGCACAGCAACAGAGGCAGAGGCCTTTGTGGAATGGTTGAATGTACAGAATCCGTTTCTTAAATTCACCAAGGAGATCAATTTCCTGGATTATCAGCATTTTTCATCACGGTGGTTATCTCAAAGTGAAGCCTTATAATAAAAAAAACTGACAAAAATGCTCTCCTACATTTCTCTAGCCATCATGCCATTCATATCAAAGCGAATTTGCCCTTCGGGCACTAGGCTGAAGAGAAATAGTAGTTTGCAGCAGGATTACAAGGATAGTGCTGCCCTTCTGTCTAAAAAACTTTGCAATAAAGGCTATCCAGCGAGACTTGTGAAGACGTCATTCAAAAGAGCTTACAACAATAACCGGGAGGCGTTATTAGAAATAAAGCAAAGAGATGACAAAGATAATCGTATTGTGTTTGTCAACACTTTTTCGAATTTGTCATACAAAATTAAAGGCATCATCAACAAAACATGGAGAAAAGTGTATAATGACAAATCCACTCCTCCTTCTCTAGTGGCTTTCAAGAAAAGCCAGAATATTAGAGAGATGTTGATTAGGAATGACATATCGATCAAGCACAAGACAGAACCTAGACAAACTACTCTGTGGGGGCTCCCACCTGTGAAGGGGCATTTCCCCTGTGGGAAATGTGTGATGTGCGCTTCGACTAAAGAAACCAAACAGATAATGTTGAATTCAACTACTCAGTGGACACTCAATGATATGACTAATTACAACACAGAGAATGTGGTTTATTTAATCACTTGCCCGTGTGGACTACAATATGTAGGAAAAACTAATAGGAAATGTCGCACACGGATGGTAGAACATCTGAGTTGCATAAAAAATCATATACTAATGGCACCCATGGTTAAACATTTTGTTCAAATGAAACATTCCCATGAAGAGTTTAGGTGGGCCATTTTAAAGAAAATTGTTGGCAAAAATAAATCAGAAACAGATCGCAAACTAATATTGTTTGAACAAAAAATGATTTATAAATGTTAAAGTCATATCATTGGGCTGAATGAGGAAATAGATTGGCAACACACACACAGATAATGATGTACATGGGGGGCATGTAATACTGGGTTCATTATGTAAAATCGTCTGTGAAGAAGAATAAGGAGAGAAAAAAAGTATTATTTTCTGAAAAAAGGTTTTTTGTTTTTGACTGATCTGTACAATCAAGTAGAAACTGTGTGCCTCTCTGAGAAAGTGTAACCAGTGTATTCATGATTAATTTGTACATATCAATGATTATATACCATCAGGACATTTTCTGAAAAATAGATATATTTGGTGGCAGTGTTTTCTAATTTTAATTGAACCTTTTGGTCCTAAGAAATACCTGGGGAATGTTGTCAAAAAGAAAATATATGAGACTGTTTGCATTTTCTAACATGAAATCCAGTGCCGGCTAATGCTTTAAGTAATTTTGGGGCCGTGTCATTTCTTGGGGTAAAAAGGCCAAGTCCTTTCTCTGTTTCTGTGGCCACCCGGGGTCGATCATCTAAACATTTTTTACCATTTTTCTTATATTCGTTATTTTAAACTTAGCCAGCGTTTGGATGTGTTATTTACATCAGGAAAAGGAAAGTTGTCCTTTGTGTGGATTTGGCTCATTTGACAGGTTGCATTATGAGTGCAACCACGGGTTGATAGTCCTCCTTTCACCTCTATGAAGGACGGGGGTTGCAAGTCCGTTTTCCATTGCGATGCATCCGTGAAACGGATGCATTAAATCCTGCGCGCAGCACGCCCAATGCACTGCCATTAAGAACGTGGGACTCGAATAGTCAGTGTTTTCCAGCCCGCTTGGACAGGAGTTATTTCTTGAATTAAGGTATTTTTGTGGCAGGTGCGTTGAAAGTGCTATGATTGTATGTCATCAGTGATAGTGCATTGTTTTTAGGCGACCACTTGGTGATTTCTTTTGCCTTTACTGTTTTAAGCTACCTTAATTTGAAGGTGCAGCACTCTTTGTGAGAGAGAGAGCAATTTTGTTCTGACCGTGGAAAGAACCACGGTGGAAACTCTGCGGGCATTTAACCATCATTGAGGAGGTACTATGGCAGCAGTGTGTGGACGCGGTGATGGATTTAGCTCTCAGTAATACTTTTGGAAATGCACAACATAATCTGTTTATATCTGGTGCGGTGGTGCATTGTGGAGAATGGTATTTAGTCTTCAGTTTTAGAATGAAGGGCACAGGATGGTGCTAAACATGGTGATAGTAGCAATATGGTGATGGGATAAGGTGTTTTAAAGTGGTATTTTTCTAGCCACACTACAATGGGTTGTGTGTTTTTTTACAGCACTGATTGGGACCCTGGTTATTTAAGAACCATATGAAAATTAGAAAGACTTGAAAATTGAAGTCTGCAGCTATCAAAGTGTGTATTGTCACACCAGCACTACCAATATTCTACTAGGAGGTATGTAGTTGTTTTGTAGCGTTTGTAAGGCAGGGTTGACATCAACCCATGAACCTTACCCAGTACATTGCAATTAATTAGCATGTTCACTGGGCTGTTGAGCTATGTTCTGGAGCTTATATTGACTTTTATACATGGTTGGTGGTGATATATAGTGATAGTCCCCCTATTTCTTAATTTTTTTTAGGAGTACTATTGAAATCTCCTTGCGTGGCCCTGGATTGCATGGTGGAGAAGAAAATTGAGTTCTTCCCCTGAAGAAAGTTCGTGCAATTAGTACAATGAAGAACTGAAACATGGCGGGATTGCTTCGCTTGAGTTAAGAACACTCAGTTTTGGAAGAAGTGTTAAAGCCATTGTGTGTATTTTTGTACTGTATTGTATTTATTGTATATGAGTATATGTATGTGGAATTAGTGATTTGTACTGGATTTATATCTACCATGTTTTGTTGTGTTGGGTCATTTTTTGTGCAAAACATTTTTAGGAGTTTTTAATCCTTTGTGAAAAATTTTATTAAAATAAATTGGTTTGATACTGTAGAAAAACATCACGTACTGAGTCTATTTGTTTCAAGACTAGATGTACAGGCAGGACTCGCTGCACCAGACCATGTGTATAGATCAGCATTTTTGAAAAACATATCTGTCTCCTTTATATAAAAATACTACTCTGTTGTATGACACTCTCGCTTTATGCTTTATGTTTATGCATGTTCATGCTGTATGACATGGATCTGTCATCAAAAAGAAATCCAATTGATTACTTTCAGACTGGCCCCGATGAAGGAAATTGTTTTCCGAAATGCATTGGCATTTATGGTCTGATTTACTAATAAGTTGTGGCAATTGCTTCCTCACTAAGAAGACAGTAGTGACTTCTCTACCTTGAGACCGTTTTGATAAAATCAATACTGAAAAACAACAAAAGCCTTTTTTCTTTTCTAATCAAGTGCACTACTGTTGTTACATGATTTAATTGACTTTAACTTTAACTTATTACATACCCAAGTTGGGTCCTACGGAGAGCGGCTGCGTGACTTATTATTTCTACTCGGTCTCCTGCTACACATCTTGGTAATTGAACCATTGGCAATTGCTTTGAGGTGCAATCAAAACTTATGTGGAGTTAGTTTTCAAGGGGTGTTGAAAGAAATCTGGTTTTATGCTGATGATCTTCTGCTGCTTGTTAAAAATTTAGACGGCTCCATACCAATGCTGATGGAAACAATGAACACTTTTTACAAAGTTGCGGGCTAAAAAATCAACTGGTCAAAATCTGAGGTTTTGCCACTAACATTTTACTGTGATAAATCACTTATTACTTTGTGGGGTTTCCAGTGGGGTGAGAAGAGGATGAAATATCTGGGTGTGTGGCTTACTGCGCAGATTGAGAACATGGTGGATGAGAACTTGAGTGAGGTGTGTAAAGATTTTAAGCTGTGTTTAGAGAGATGGGCCCTATTAAAGTTGTCATTATGGGGTAAAGCAAATGCATTGAAAATGACTGCTGTGCCGAAAATCAATTATACTCTTAGCATGCTTCCACTTGATATCAGAACTTCCTGCTGGAAAGAATTGGAATATTTCATTCAGTCATTCATCTGGGACAATAAACCTCCAAGATTGCAACGATGGAAGCCTCAACTTCCGTCAGAAAGGGGCGGCCTAGGCATTCTGAATTTCCGGGCCTATCATTTGGCATTTTCTTGTGAGTTTATTGTCCCATTTCTTAAAGTTCAGCCAGATGAGTGGGTTATTGCCAAGTCGAGCCTAGCCGGTCCACTTTTACCAAAGGCAATCTTGACCACAAGAAATGCTTCAAACAATAGAAATCCCATTGGTGAATTTTTGAGGATTTGTTGGAAAAGTTTATTGTATTGTATATTTGGGATTGGATGCTTTGCAATTACCCTGAGCTTCATTATGGATGAACGCTGCCAATAGGGAAAAAGGAAGGTCATTATTTTGGGTGGATTGGTTTATTGGTGGAGTTTGTTAAATTGAGGATTGTGGCAAAATGGAAACTGGATCTCTGGGATGGAAGTCCGCAGAAGATGGGACATTGTTGGTTACACTGAACTTGAATACAGACGTCTGAAGAAATGTGTTGGGGAGGTTAAACCTGAGGGTGCTGTTGACAGGTACACAAATGCCTGGAGTGGGGGAGATTGCGAGTAAAGTGTACAAACAAATTATATCCAAATACAAGGAAAATGCAATGCTTCGAGAAGAATGGAGCTCAAGAATTGGATTTGATATTTCGGAGGGGCAATGGATGGATATGTGTGGGAATGTAAATCTCTGTTCGTTGAATTTATGTGAGAGATCTAGACAGATAAAAATTTTGAACAGGGTTTATTGGAGCCCAGAGAGATTGATGAAACGAGGGATGTCTGATACGAATGATTGCTGGAAATGCTTGCGTGAAGTGGGCTCTTTGTAACATATGCTCTGGCACTGCTCACGGGTTCGTGGGTTTTGGACTGATGTTTGCAAAATGTGTCTGCATGTTCTGGATGATTCTATTGATTTAGATTTTAAAACAATGATCTTGGGCAGTAATGATCTGTTGGATAATCTTTCAATCTCACAGAAAATAATCTTATTCCGAGGTGCGTTAATTGGGAAAAAAATTATTCTCTGCAATTGGAAATCGCAAGTTGTGCCGCTTTTTCTTCTGACTGGATTTTTGAGATGCATTCACTTGCAAGTATGGAGGAGATAATATTCAGAAGAGAGAGGAGACTGAAGCATTTTGAGAAAATTTGGAGGACATTTCTTGATATATTTTGATTTTCTTTCTTTTTCTTACTGTATGTTTTGTTGTAGAAGGTGGGTTTGAATTTGTGAAAGTGTATTTCTTAGGATTTGCTTGTTCTGAATCAATTTTATTCTTGATTGTATGCTTCTTTGATTTGACTTTCACTGTTTACTCTCGTATAAATAAATACGTTTTTTAAAAAACTAAAACTTTATTTAAAAAAAATTCAGTAGGGCCAACTCAGACCTGCATGTGTACATGTATTTATTTTTGTAGCACAACAGGTGCTATTATCAGTAATGTAGCTGCACCAGATAATGGCTTCGATAAAAACAAACATGACATAAGTATGGTGAAGGTCTATAAATAGGTTTGCTCAGATGGGGAGTTGTAAAGCCTAGGCATCACCTCTAATGATGAGCAGAAAGTGTTAGTCTGGGGAGGTAATTAGATATCCAAATCCAAGATTGTTTAACCAGAGCATTCATGCTTGTATCCTGGATTTGCCAGCAGACAACACTGTAATTCTAGACAAATCATCTTGTATCACTGACATTACTGTGCTGCCTTCTGTGAAAAAGTTTGCCTTCTCACATTCTGGTGGCGTTGTATAACCCATTACCTACATTACCTAATCTTTCTTTTTATGTAGGCCACAGGTTTGCTTTTTTATACAGTTCAAAGGCTTTTCTGAAAGTTTATAAACAACAATTTCACAAGCCTATGTTTTGGGTAGATTTAAAGCTTTAAAATACAAAGGATAAACTCTTAGGATTACATCAAGTAGTATGCTAAGGAGACAGTAAAGCTAGAGTCATTCCCATTTTAAATAATACGCTTCTACAACATTTTGTTTTTAAACTTTCATGGTGGGTTACGTGACATATGTGCTTCCTAAGTCAGTTCTATAAAATGGGATTAATTTGGCTCTGGTAAGCACTGGAAAAGAAAGTGATAAAGTGCAGACTTTGCAGAGTGGGTGCAAATCCCAGCATTAACTACTAACCAATGTGTGATCATGGGCATCTCATTTAATCTCGTATTACCTACCCTGCCAAAATTGTGAGTGATTTTGTCTGCAGCGTATGATCTTCAAAAAAGCCCCACTCATAGTTTCACCGGCTATTGTGTTGCTTCCTCTATAATAATAGTGAGCATTGATAAATTGCACACCACAGCCAGTTGTTTCTTTGCTCTCTAATGTCAACACTACACTAATCTCAGTCTAGATACGGACACCTTCCTGGTAGCATTTACTCTTCGTTCACTATCCATGCTTTTGGTATGTGTAGCTTTCTCGTGCTGCCAATGTATTCCCTATATCCATGCTTGAGCACTTTTGCATTCTGTCAGGCAGCTAATCTGGACATCTATCTATTCTGAATTATGTGAACCTTTGTCATATCATGGGAATCCTGCATCTATACTATGGCTGGTATACCTTCCCTGTGGCTGCTCTTGATAAAAAAGTGTCCTGTAGCTATGCTAGAACACAAGTACCCTTGTCTTAGACGGCTAATGTTGTCCTTGAAATGCTACTTGTTTGAATTCTGATCACAGCAAGAATGAAGAGGCTAATGGGACTGAAAGGGAGTAGCCATGCTTATTTTGATTGCTGCAAAGCAGCATTTGAAGCTATGGGTTGTGATTCAATTGGGGGGCACAACCAGATATTCTGGATCCGTTAATTAATTTGGTTCGGTGCAGAGAGTCCAAAAGGTGTCAGTGCTGCAAAAGAGCTTAGGATAGCCTCCGTCAGTACCGAGGGTGCAATGGGTTGCTATGGACTTTTGAGGGGTTGGATCTGGGTTTCCCACCCTAATAATAGAGATTATCTGAACTTTAACATGTGTCTGGATGAGAAACGATAGATCACAATATTGTCCTGCACAAGATTATTTTGTCCAATTATCTTTGGTACACACACAGAATGTGATTCCGAGGTGTATTTACTTGGCCACTCTAACCTGTTTTCCTATAGTTTCTTTCACATATATTAATGTGTTAACACAAAAATGTTTAGCGTAGTGTGGGAAACATATGTGTGGTTCCGTGGATTTTAAAAAATGGGTAATTTTCTGTAATTACATAGTTGTTGGCTAATATTTTCTCTGTGGGTTTCATGAGATCTTTTTAAAAATAGGTGTATCAAAAACAGTCATAAAAAAGGAAAGGTGCAGTGCAGTATGGGTTAAGAAGAGAGGCTAGAGACAAGTGGTGTTGACTTAAAACAAAGACAGAGGTATCAAATGATAGTATGGGGACCTCCATGTGGCTAGTGAAGGCAAGCGTCCCCAACCAGCACGATCCTCCCCGCAATGAGAGACAGTGAAGGACTCTCCCAGAATGGGAATAAGGCCAAGACAGAGTGCGGGTGAGCGTAAATGGGAGTTTATCAATCAGAAGAGGGCATGCAAAGAACTCTGCAAACTCCGAGAGCGCTCTGTCTGACAATAGCAAAGACAGGCGTATATATTTACAAAAAACGTCATCAGAACCTACACACTATAGGGGGCACAAGTTCAATGGGATTGGGTGGCAACGACTAGCTATAGGTGCTGCTGCGATGTGGTTGGCCTTGGCTGGAGGACGTCACTGGTCAGCCTCGTGGGTTGGGCCGGGCCTGGCAGGTCTGCTGGGTTCATCCGGACGGACGGTGTTGTTGTGCCATTGTGGCCAGTGTCAGAGATGAATGTCTTTTCCTGACTTATCTGTCCTAGGCCATGCACACCTCAGTCATTCGGTTATTGCAATATTATCTTCTTTAGTAAATCTTTCAATAGGTTATTCTACAGGTTAATGCAACACAGGAGGAATGCACCTCGAGAGGGGTTTGATGGCGATTCATCAGTGCATGGTTACCAGTGTCCTGTTGGCCGGGTGCCATAGGTCGAGGGGCTAGGTCTCAGGGCATGGGACAGGCGGCACATGTCTTTCTGTCTTGTTAGAAGTCGTGATAAATGTGCTGCTGTATGTTGCCATAGTATTGGGTGTCCTAATTTGTACAGGGGCCATAAGCCTAAGGTGATCCGGTGGGCTGTGGGGTTTAAGAGAGGGCGCCTTTGGATTTGTGTATTCAGACGGAGGTTTACTGCTATGCTGTAAATAATGCAGGTGGCGGGCCGTGGCCTTGGGTGCTGCAGAGGGGACTACAAATCTTTGAAGCGGCTCCAGCCTAGTTGGGGGAGGTGGAGCAGCGCGGCGCGGGCCTCTGCTCTCTAGTTTGGCAGTCTTCGCAGGGAGGGAGGGGGAATGGCCTTGCGCATATTCATAAAGGTATCTTCCTCGTGTGTTGCCGATTTTTAGGTAAAAACATCAAAAAGATTCGAATACTATAAAATACTCATTTGAATCATACGAAGACATACATTTTAACTTTGCTAAATGTTTCTCAAATATAGCCAGTCTGAGCACATTATTTGTACACTATGTTTTAACAACTACAACATTTAGTTATATGCATATACATTTGCAGTAAGCGAGGTAGTAGTGTGGTTGGTGGAGCACAAAGAAAGTGACTCGCCACCGTGCGTGGCGGTAGTGGCACATAAGGGCTTAGACATACACACATGACGGGTGCATTCTCGCGCGTCTTTCACATGAGCCCTCTGTATGGTTACACTTGTCTTCCCTTGTACTCTAGCAGCATTAGTTCGGTTATGGCGCGGGACCGTGGGGTGTAAGCTTTTCAATGATACACATAACGAATAGTCCCCGGGAACGCATTTTATTATTTGCATACAACTGCAGTGGTGTGGGTTCTTCATTGCTAATGTCATGTAAACATGCATTCTACCACAATTATACATTTTACAGGTTTCCTTAATGGAAGAAGTTTTGTGAAGAGAATGCGCGTATTGCAAGTAGTTTTGGCATTAGTATTTGGGGACTTTGCTTTCATCCGATGACCTTTTTACAGTTCTCTTCTTCACCCAGGCCTCGCTGGCCGGGTCATGCTGGGAGCAGTGATACACTGCGGAAGGTGAAATGTTACAGTGTTAGTATCTTACACTAGCTCATGTCCGTCTTGCTCGTGGGAACGGGCTCACAGAGGATCTGCCAGGGAGCTGCGGCCACAGGGATAATTGAAACTCTCCGAGGGTGGGGGCCGCGCTGCAGTGCGCTGAGCTCACACCATCTTTATTAGACAAAATGGTTTCTGAGGCCTAGCTAAATTCAATACGTTTGGGCAATGTCTTCAGCAGGTGAGCCCTCCACCACCTGGGCCCTGGTGGTATGAGGGGACGCCCGATGAGCCATGGCCCTCACCTGGGGAAGGGATGTAGGCAAGGGGGGTCCTTTGGACCAATCCTCCCCTACACTAGTGAAGGCTCATTGGTCAGGTTTGTTCAGCTTACTAAAGAACAATGTGACATCACTAATGTATGGAGAAATCAAAGTCAGAATAGAATGAGTGGGCACCTAAAAAGCAAATCCACTTAATTGGCATGCTCTGTGCTTTATGACTATAGCAGTTTTGATCTGAAAATAACTGCATGGAGTGGTTTATGAATTTCAATATATTGAATACAGATGTCCCACAAATACTGCTGTAGACATAGTGACCAGGAAAAAACATGTAAGAGGTTAGACTGCCTATGGATCATTATGGGAGGTGGGGTCATTAATGAGACGCTAAGGCTGGCATGATGATAAAAATCCCTTGTGCATTCACATAAAGACTTCTAAAAAATAAAACGAGGAGAGCACACATTTGTGATAATACCTTTTGGGATTTTATTAATAGCAGGCATGTGGCAGGCGGTGCTTTCATGGTGCTTTAGAGGCTGGTGACTAGGAGAGGGACACAGCAATGTGACTGGAGTTCCCAAATAAATTAATACAATTCCTCCACCTGTTAAGTTACTGGGGCGGGTGCAAGCAATCCCTAAAGCATAAGGCCACCAATAGTAACCCCCACAACATAGCATGAGGTTACAATATAATAACAAACAACAACTCGACTACATAGAGGAAAGACTAACATATCTGCGTGTCATTGATGCTTTCTTTAAAATGAAATGTTGGCTTGAAAAACAGCTTCATATAATCTAATGTCAAACTATGTACCTGGGATCCCAAATCTACTGCTTGGTAACACAATTTGTAAGAGGATTCTCAAATACTTCTGTCTACACTCTGCCTAGCCAGATATCGCCTGCAGGGAACATCACAGCATCGTAAAGCGCTTAACACCCTGCAGCACTTGACAGCGCTAAATGGGGCACTGATGAACATTTCCTGAGTGATTACTTCCTCATGAAGTCGACATAGCACACCTGAGTGGCACATGTGGGGAGGGGTTACACTCGCAAGGATGAAATGCTGGCTATCTGGACACATAGAAAAGCTGTTAGGCTTTCAACATTAAAATATCATAAATATAGCCACTGCTGAGACTAGAAGTACAAAGAGGTAAAATAAAGCTCACGCCAAGGGATGTTTTGGGGTTTGCTGAAACACACACCCTCTAAGAATATGATATGAGAGGATACTCTGTGTGTGGTGCTACAAATGAAACCCTCTAGAGAAAAACAAACAACCACTCTTTGTACCTTTTATCACAGCTAAATACTATCCTAGACTGTCATATTTCTAGTCATATTTCTAGTCATACTATACATTCATCACC